>NC_057389.1:54412119-56812119 GCF_019320065.1 Cervus canadensis
TTTTGCTTTTATTTCCAATATTCTGGGAGGTGAGTCATAGAGGATCTTGCTGTGATTTATGTCAGAGAGTGTTTTGCCTATGTTCTCCTCTAGGAGTTTTATAGTTTCTGGTCTTACATTTAGATCTTTAATCCATTTTGAGTTTATTTTTGTGTATGGTGTTAGAAAGTGTTCTAGTTTCATTCTTTTACAAGTGGTTGACCAGTTTTCCCAGCACCACTTGTTAAAGAGGTTGTCTTTTTTCCATTGTATATCCTTGCCTCCTTTGTCAAAGATAAGGTGTCCATAGGTCGTGGATTTATCTCTGGGCTTTCTATTCTGTTCCATTGATCTATATTTCTGTCTTTGTGCCAGTACCATACTGTCTTGATGACTGTGGCTTTGTGGTATAGTCTGAAGTCAGGCAGGTTGATTGCTCCAGTTCCATTCTTCTTTCTCAAGATTACTTTGCTATTCAAGGTTTTTTGTATTTCCATACAAATTGTGAAATTCTTTGTTCTAGTTCTGTGAAAAATACCGTTGGTAGCTTGATAGGGATTGCATTGAATCTATAGATTGCTTTGGGTAGAATAGCCATTTTGACAATATTGATTCTTCCAACCCATGAACACGGTATGTTTCTCCATCTGTTTGTGTCCTCTTTGATTTCTTTCATCAGTGTTTTATAGTTTTCTATGTATAGGTCTTTTATTTCTTTAGGTAGATATACTCCTAAGTATTTTATTCTTTTTGTTGCAATGGTGAATGGTATTGTTTCCTTAATTTCTCTTTCTGTTTCCTCATTGTTAGTGTATAGGAATGCAAGGGATTTCTGTGTGTTAATTTTATATCCTGAACCTTTACTATATTTGTTGATTAGCTCTAGTAATTTTCTGGTAGAGTCTTTAGTGTTTTCTATATAGAGGATCATGTCATCTGCAAACAGCAAGAGTTTCACTTCTTCTTTTCCTATCTGGATTCCTTTTACTTCTTTTTCTGCTCTGATTGCTGTGGCCAAAACCTCCAAAACTATGTTGAATAGTAGTGGTGAGAGTGGGCACCCTAGTCTTGTTCCTGACTTTAGGGGAAATGCTTTCAATTTTTCACCATTGAGGGTAATGCTTGCTGTGGGTTTGTCATATATAGCTTTTATTATGTTGAGGTATGTTCCTTCTATTCCTGCTTTCTAGAGAGTTTTTATCATAAATGGATGTTGAATTTTGTCAAAGGCTTTTTCTGCATCTATTGAGATAATCATATGGTTTTTATCTTTCAATTTGTTATGTGGTGTATTACATTGATTGATTTGCGGATATTAAAGAATCCTTGCATTCCTGGGATAAAGCCCACTTGGTCATGATGTATGATTTTTTTAATATGTTGTTGGATTCTGTTTACTAGAATTTTGTTAAGGATTTTTGCATCTATGTTCATCAGTGATATTGGCCTGTAGTTTTCTTTTTTTGTGGCATCTTTGTCTGGTTTTGGAATTAGGGTGATGGTGGCCTCATAGAATGAGTTTGGAAGTTTACCTTCTCTGCAATTTTCTGGAAGAGTTTGAGTAAGATAGGTGTTAGCTCTTCTCTAAATTTTTGGTAGAATTCAGCTGTGAAGCCATCTGGTCCTGGGCTTTTGTTTCCTGGAAGATTTCTGATTACAGTTTCAATTTCCTTGCTTGTGATGGGTCTGTTAAGATCTTCTATTTCTTCCTGGTTCAGTTTTGGAAAGTTATACTTTTCTAAGAAGTTGTCCATTTCTTCCAAGTTGTCCATTTTATTGGCATAGAGCTGCTGGTAGTAGTCTCTTATGATCCTTTGTATTTCAGTGTTTTAACATCACTTGTACAGTATTTCATTTAAAATCATTTGTACAGTATTTCAATAAGGTTGTTTCATGATTTTTACCACTACAAACAAGGCTCTAATAGACATCCTTTTTTGTGTATTCTTACACATAGCAACTTTGTTTCTAAACATAGATTCCTCCAAGTAAGGTATATACCCTGAGTCAAGGGTATATACACTTACATTTTTCAACAGGTATTTCCAGATTACTTTCCACAAGGATTATAGCAGGTCAGTATAACCTGGCAGTGTTTATACTTTATAATGAAAATACGTAAATCATTATTAATAACAAATTCCTTGCCACAAAGTCTATAATTGATCACAACATAGCAGTGTGCCATATGATTTAATAAATGATTTAATAAACTTAAATTTTAAGTTAAATAAAAGTTTAAAATAAAATTAAGTTTAAAATAAAACTTAGTTTTAAAATAAAAAATTAACTTAATAAAATAAACTTAATAAATAAATAATAAACTTAATAATTAAATAAACTTAATAAATAAAATAAATAAACTAAATCAACTTAATATTAAAATAAATAAACTTAATAAATAAAATAAACTTAAAAGTTTAAAATAAAACTTAAAGTTTATTTAAGTAGCTGAGGACTACTGTCGTCTGGGATTCAGGCTCATCCTTTCTGCTTTTAGCACTGTGTCACCTTCTAGATCAGTTTGATGGCCACTCACTTTGTGTACTTCCCTTTACGAGCCCAGCCCATAGCAACCACGTTCCTCATCTGATGGTATGCAATGGCAACTGCTAATCATGCAGGTTTTTTATATGTAGCTCAGTAATAGAGGACATAGTAGATGCCCCATAAATATTTATTGGACTAATGCTGTTTTCTTTATATATTTCTTACTACCTCTTCAACTAGATCCGTTCTTCTTGAACACAAGTTTTCACTATAGCACTTAGCACTTAAGATACTCAATTTAGGTTGACTATTTAAACAAGGAACCACAGAGAAAAAGAGCAAATGACATGACTCTACCTTTAATCATATATTTTACCCAGGGCAAATTGGGACTGTAAGACTCCAGTGCCAGCAGTAACAATAAGAACACTTGTGTTCAGCAGTTACAGTGTGTGAGGCATACGTCAGATTGCAAAGGATGCAGCAGTGAGCAAGGCTGATGTTGTTTCTGTCCTTTCGAAACTTGTCTTACAGAAATTATATTTAAAAGATTTGTAGGAAACATTGAAACAGTGGTGTCCAGTTTCAGGCTCTTTCCAGCAGAGGCTGTGGAGTATTTATTCATTCAGCATTTACTTAGGGTCGGTTCTACCAGGTGGCTCTGTGGCAAAGAATCCACCTGCCAATACAGGAGACGCGGGTTTGATCCCTGGGCCGGGAAGATCCCCTGGAACAGGAAATGGCAACCCACTCCAGTATTCTTGCCTGAAAAATCCCACGGACAGAGGAGCCTGGAGGGTTACAGACCACAGGGTCGCAAAGAGATGGATGTGACTGAGCGCACACACGCACAACTCTGCCAGGCACTGAAGAGAAAGCCCAGGGGCAGCCAGACCTTTGCTGGAAGGCAGCAAACCAAGCAGGGTGACTGGTGCTGGTGACAGACCTGTTCCCAAACTAGCTCTGCCGCTTCCACACCTGTGTATGAGAAGCAAAGGAACAGACCAAGTAATGAATGTTAGTGTGTGCTCCAGGGCATTCCTTGTTCAGGGAAGGTGCCAATCCCTGTCACTACTCAAAAGTACAAACCATTAGGGGGTTGCTCCTGACATTCACTCCAGTGGAAGCCAGTCTTGCTGTGCAGTCCTCACTTTTCACGTGAGGAAGTTAAGGCTGACTACAGTTAGTACAGTTCTGTGCGTAAGAATTAGGACTCTGCAATCAGATTCTCTGGGTACGAATCTGTTGAAGAGCTGTGTACTCTGTAAGCCCTCACTTCCCTCACCTTTAAAATGGGCACAGTGGGGTGATGGGTGTAAACTTCTTAATACAGTGTCTGGCAGTTGTAAAATATTCATGAACTGTTAGGTGTTGTTTTTAGTGATGTGACTGAGATTAGTCAGCTCCTTAAATGCCAAAGGTTCCTGCTTGAGAACTGTGTCCATTGCGCCATACCATGCTATTCATAAGCCGTTTTCAATTAAGATAATTCTTCAACTAGCTCCATTATGATCTTAACTTTCAAACGAAGTAATTATGGTTGCATAGTGGAGACTTTAACCCCTGGTACCGTTATCAGATTTTTTGCCTATAAGTTTGAAGAGGAACTGAAAAACGTATATACAATGGGTGTTGTGTTCAAATGAGTGCTGAGTGCTCCCTTTCAGGTGCTCTCTCCAATCTGTCCTCCCTCCCCCCACACTTCTCTATTCTGAGTCACTCTTCTACTATTTGAACCTCTTAGGAACTCAGTTAAGCTAAATCAAGGTAACTGAGGAAGAGCAACCCTCTCATGTCTTGACAAATTCTTGTGCTTTTATAAATAAGTTCATTGCTTCAGTCATCTGACCTCTATATATCTTTAGCTCCTTATTAAAGAGAATATTAACTCTCTAAAAATCATATTGCAATATATAAAGTTTCTATCTCTTCAAAGACAGATTTTAAGAAAATAGTTTTTTAATGATTCAAAGTGAATCAGCTATCACAATTAAAAGGATTTTATTTTCCAGATGTAGATTTTACCTAATTGTTTATTTTGATGTCTAAATTTATTATAGATCAACAACATTTTCCATGTTGGAACCATCTTTTGGAAGCAGGATTTTTTTTTTGTTTCACTTCTGCTTGCTCAAAGTTAATTTGTTTGATAGTTGTATCAGGTAGTACTTGCTCTATAAACAAACTGTCCCCAAATTCAGTACCTTTAAAATAATAACCATTTTTTTGTTCCTCCTGAGTCTTCAGGCCAACTGGACAGTTCTGCTGATCTGGCCAGGCTTAACTGATCTCAGCCGGGCTCACTCAGCATGTCTATGGCAGCCGGCTGGTTGACTGTGGCCGTGAAGACTGACAGTCGTGTCTCATCCAACAGGCTCTTCAGAGCTTGTTGAGTGTACCAGCAGAAGCATGCAAAGCTTCTTAAGGCCTAGACTTACTTCTCCCTATTGTCAAAGGTTCTGTTGATCAAAGCAAGTTAGAATGCCTGGCCAAGATGCAGGCAGGAGGTGGAGGAGCTGGGAAGTTATACTGCAGAGGGCATGACTATATTGGGTGTGGGGGTTGGGGGCGTTCTTTTACATTATATCCCAGTAGTTATGGGAAATGGGTGCATTTGAAATTGTGATCCTTCTGTTGGTGATATTCTAATTGCTTATGAAGCTTGCCCATGGTGGAAAGGCAGAGTCACTGCAATCAGAAGGATGAAAGCCTGGAATTAGAGACCAACTGAGGTTCAAACTCCAGCTATCACTTATTTCTACAGTCCTGCACAATTTACTTAACCTTCCTAATAGACACTCTGTAATGGTTGATTCACTTGATTCTTTATGTGTAATTTATTATAAAGAAAGGGTTAGATTGGATGTCTAAGTACTTAAATAATTGTTTTTATTCATGGAAGCTAAAATTGCTTTTACTCCGGGCTCCCATAGTCCAATCAAGGTGCCAGATTCAGTTATTTCTTTGGAATAAAAGGGAAGGGAAAGTGTGTTAGGGAAGGAAAGAAGAATATGTGACTAGCTGTGACCTCAAAATGACTAACTGGGGAATTTCCCTATAAGAAAAGAATGGCTGAGACCCACAGTTAAGAGAGGAAAATCTATAGGTCTCTGTGGGTCACTGATCCATGGGGTGAGAGTTGGAACATTAGACACAGTCCACATCTACATTTTTAGAAAGAATTTTGGCCTCTCTTAGACACACTGGGTGCCTTAACATTAGATTTGGGAACTGTCATACCTGAATCAGGTATTACATGTGATATGAAAAGAATAGTACCATCCCACATTACCAGTTTTAAGTTGGCTGCTTTTAAAAAATTAAAGGTGCCACACAGAAATAAAACAACATGAATTTATTTTCCTTGTGCTGAAAACAGTTGTCAAATTAATTAACTAGACACAAATCTCTGTCCTACTAGTGGGAAATAGAAAAGGTCTGGCTCTCTCACACACGCACATATACATGCACATACATACATATATGGTAAAAGTAAAATTAAATTAGCTCAGCTCAAACAAAGAGCCAGGTATTTCAGAATCCAAATAATCAGAAATGTTAACTTCTTCTAGAAAAAGGACCAGGTGCATGTCCTCAAAGATCTGAAAACTGAGGCTGAACCACCTCTAGTTTTAGCAAGTCAGGTTGATTTGTCTGTACCTTAGCCACCTTTCATGGAAGTCCCTGGTAGCTCAGCTGGTAAAGAATCTGCCTGCAAGGCAGGAGACCCCAGTTTGATTCCTGCATAGGGAAGTTCCCCTGGAGAAAGGGATAGGCTACCCACTCCAGTATTCTTGGGCTTCCCTGGTGGCTCAGCTGGTAAAGAATCCTCCTGCTATGCAGGAGAACTGGGTTCGATCCCTGGGTTGGAAAGATCCCCTGGAGAAGGAAAAGGCTACCCACTCCAGTATTCTGACCAGGAGAATTCCATGGACTGTATAGTCCATGGGATTGCAAAGGGTTGGACGTGACTGAGCAACGTTCACTTTAGCTACATTTCATGCTTAATAATTACAGGTTATTCTAGGAAAAGAACCTTTGAGTATACAGTTGACCCTTGAACAATACAGGTTTGAACATTGGGGATCCACTTATGTTCTTGAAAAAAAATCTGAGTGTGTACTACCATATTACACAGTTCACCAAGTGCAGAACCAAGGGTACAGGGGATATGCAGGGCCAACTGTAAAGTTATAGTCAGCTTTTCACTGCATGGGGGTTGGCACCCTGTTATTCAAGGGTCAGCTCTACTCATTTGATTAACGATAATAAAATATTTTACCGTGGACAGTGAAAGTGTTTAGAAGCCGTTGTTTTTTAAGGCTAAGCTATTGGATTATGGATTTCAATCTTTGCTTTTCTTTTTTTAAAAAATCATTTCCCAATTTCATCCTTTACTGAGACCATTTTAAACCATAAACCAGGAGAAACTAGCTTCCCCAAATATATTTAGGATCCAGAGATATTTTCCCAAAACATTAATGCTAATTTCATGTCACTACATGTTTGCCAAACAAACAAAAATAGACTGTGCTAAGGAAAGAACCTTAGTTTGGAAGAACAGTGACTTGGAAAGAAGAAATTTTGTGAGGCAAGTAAAGTTGAGTGCTCAGAAGTGGATGGTCATAGAGAGACAGCAGCAGAAGAGCTTTTCCTCCCTCTGCTGCCTGCTGATCATGTGGGTCAATATATGTATTACCTAGGACCTTCCCGCCTGTTCACTCTTGCACACTGTGCTCCAAAGAAGTGGTGAAATCACATTCTTGCTGATCTCAAAGGCGCCTCCATCTGGTGGGGGGGACGTGATGTATATCCATGAAATAATTAAGGAACAGTGAGCTGTAACAGGTGCTCCAGGGCCAGATGGGGAAGGTGTGATGGACTGAGTCCTGCAGAGAAGGCTCCCTCATGTCTTAGGTCTGTAGGGCCTCCAAGTCCCTATCTGAGAACTAAGGAACTAAGGTTCCTTCCCCTTCTCAGCAGTTAAATTGTTACTGCATTTGGGGGACCGAGAGAGACGGCTTTTTTAACCTGCTTAAGTTTTTCAGTTTGTTTCTCTCACTGCTCTTGTGTGTGAAGTATGAGAACTTTTTCAGCTTCCTGTCATCTAAGTTTATTCTTCTTTCTGTACACCTTTCAGCTTTCTAATGGGTAGCGATTTTTGCTATTTTGCCTTAGAAAAATTCTAAGTGGCACAGACCTAATTTCAGGAAGACTCACTTGAAAGCTAAATAAATAACACTGAGGGTTTCTGAAAGTGTAGTAGAGCACTGTGTCTCCTTTAAAAGGGGAAAAACAGCGAAAAGTTGCAAGATACCAAACCCTGCCCTGTGTTTTGCATCTCTCAAATATTCATCCAGAGACTATTAAGAAATTAACATGACTTTTTTAGGATTTTTTCTTAGCTTTTTAAAAAAACACTTCACATTTTAACTCATTTCTCTTTCATTAATCAATTGGGCAAATGATAGAAACTGAAACAGTCAGTTCTCAGAGAAGTAGATTGACAGAAATTGTTAAGTGACAGTGTGCTGTTATGTTAGACGCTGATCTTTTGATTACTTTTGGTATTTTTTGTGCTTTCCAGAAGTTGATGATTTACTTGTAAATAAAAATACATGATCTTCAATTCTTTAAAATATTTTAAAATTTGAATAACATTCTAATTTGTAAAATACGTGTGTGTATATATATATATAAATTGTCTCTTGAAAATGTGTAACATCTCTTTGTCAAACAAATCTACTTTTTAAAAATTACTTTTGTTAGAGTATAGTTGATTCACAATGTTGGTTTCAAGTCTACAGCAGAGTGAGTCTGTTATGCATATATATCTACTTACTCTTTCTTACAGTCTTTTCCCATGTAGACTGTTGCAGAGTATTGAGCAGAGTTTCCTGTGCCTTACAGCAGGACCTTGTTTATCTGTTAATTATTTTGTGCATAGTAGTGTGTGTGTCAATCCCAGTTTTCCAGTTTATCTCCTGCTTACCCCTTGGTACCATGTGTGTTTTCTACATCTGTGACCCTGTTGCTATTTGGTAGATAAGTTCATTTGTACCCCCTTTTTTTAAATTTCACATATAAATAATACCACGTGATATCTGTCTGTCTCTGTTTGACTTCAGTCAGTATGATAATCTCTAGATCCATCCATGTTGCTGCAAATGGCATTACTTCATTTTTATGGCTGAGCAATATTCCACTTATATACGTACCACATCTTTATCCATTCCTGTTGATGAACATTTACGTTGCTCCCATGTCTTGGCTATTGTAAATAGCGCTGCAGTGAACACTGGAGTTCATGTATGTTTCCAAATTATTATTTTCTCTGATATGTGCCCAGGAGTGAGATTGCTGGATCATATGGTAGGTCTGCTTCTTTCTTTCTAACAGCTAAATGGATATACTGTACGTACTAGACCTCCATTGAAGAGAATTTAGATTAACTTACTTGTTGCTATTCCCATGTTGCAATGTACATCTCTGTGTTTGTGTGTATGTATGCATGCATTTTCACTCTCATTCTTTAAAGTGTTTCTGTAGGTTTGAGTCTTAACAAAGGAAAAGTTCTGAAACTGCCTTAAGTAACATCAGAAACATTAAATAGCTTCTTGTATTTTTCTTTCAAAATTGTATCCTCTTTATAATTAGTTTTCACTAATATGTTCTGCATGAAATTCCTGAAATCTTCAGTTTAAGAGCAGGTGAGATGACTAGACTTTCTTAGCTCCAAGAGTAAGGGCCTGAGAAGGGTTTGGGAAAAGTTCAAATATAGGGGCTGACCTGATGTCAGCCTGGAGCCTGACAAGGTGCTTTGTTGAATCCAGCATCTGCTCGCGTGCCAGCATCCCATTACTGAGATGTGTGGGTTTCATCACTCCATGATAGCCATCACAAGTTATAAGATGGGGCCTTTGAAAACAAGTAGGATGTAAAGGCCCAAGGAACTTGGAGAAAAGCAGCATAATCTAGCTACTAAGTAAGAACGTGACTTGAGAATTCAAGTTCCTCCTCTCTTTCTTTTTGATTCACTGTAAGTTTTTAATCCTACTGCTCTGTAAAACATTCTCCAGGCAGGTATGAGGCCGAGGCAAGTTATTAATGATTTAGAATATGGGAAAGTTAAGCAATATAAATCTTGAATAGTGAACAAACATCAGGAAAAGACAATAAAGGCAGTGGCATATTTTATGTATTAATAGAGTGGCTTAAATAAGAAAGTTATAGAAGCTGAAAGACAGGAAAGAAAAAAAATGAATTTATGTGATATCTCAAAAACACATTTTTCTCTTTTACCATAGGTACCTTTTTAAGTGAATTATTTCATACATACTGGAAAAAATATATGTTATATGTATGATTTACAGAAAAATAAAGCAAGTACCTCTTTATACTCACTCCAACATAAGAGATCATTACTATTCTCTCTTAAGCTCACTGCATGTCCCTTCCCAGTCATTTCACCCTCCTGCCCAACCTCTGGTAACTATAATACTGAATTTTGTGTTTTTGCCTTCTTTTGCTTTGTTTTATGATTTTATTACCTAATTATATATCCCCAAATGATACATTATTTAGTTTTAGGTATTTTTACTTTATGTAATAGACTCATATTGAATGTAATCTTTACAACATTTTTTAAATTCAACATGGTAAAGATCATCCATGTAATCTGAACTATATTAATACAGATATATGTTACATGTTTGAATGAATATAGTACATTTATCTGTTCTACTGTTAACGGACATTTGGTTTTGTCTCCAGTTTTCTGCTTTTTGAACAATATTGCTGTGAAAATGTCTCTTGGTGTATATAGTGTAAGAGTGTTCTCCTAGGGAATTCTATCTAGAAGTGGAATAACTTGCTCAGAAGATATACACACTTACAACCTCTGGAGAATGCCAGATTATTTCTGAGCAGTGTTATAAGTGACCTTTTTGCCCCACATGCTCACCAATATGTGTTAGCACTGGTCTTTTGCGCCAGTTTGGTGTATGCAAAATATTTACATTTTAATTTTTCATTTTACCATATAAGTAGTTTTTTTTTTAAATACAAAGAAATCAAGGAAGGATTTTTGTTTGTTTTGTTTTCTTTTAATGCAGAAGTTGAGATTACAAAAAAGAAAATCTTTTTGGTATTCTGGAGCTCCTCTGCCTCACTGAATAAAACTAGTATGTTAAATTATGCATGTATGGTTTAAAAGTCAGAGCAATAATTTTGCTTATTGAACAGAATGATAGTAAGCTATTCTGAGTGACTGTACTAAGGTCTCTTGCTGTGGGTCTGTTTCGGCCTCTCCAACTTTTATTGGCTAAAAGTTCCCACAAGCTCTAAAGATTTGTCTTAGATGAGAATGGTGGTGATCTGCTGTGTGAAAATACAGGAGACTACTTCAGGAAATTTTGAAATTTACTATATAGTGTTAGATAAAGGCTGAGAAAGAGGTACGAAGAAGGTTGGAGAGGACCAGGTAGGCAGTTTGGGGGTAGACAAAGCAATTATTTGAGAAAAGAAAAAAAAATGTGATTAGTGTTTTACCCTAGCAACAGTGGCAGAGAAAATGGTGAGTGATAGTAACAAAGAGCTCCTGTAGTATATAGAACATTCCTGTTTTTATCTCATTTAGTGATAATGCTAGAAGGAAGTACCCTTTACCACTGTTTTACTGATAAAGAGACAACAGATAAGAGAGTTGAAACAAATTGACACCCATCTGTCAAGTGACAGAGAGGCGGTGTCCTCAGGGCTCTTCTTCACGAGCTCACTGTTCCTTTGCTTCATCCTTCTGTGACCCCTGAGCATCACCGCTGCAGCTTCTGTTGTGGGCGCTGTCTGTCAGCAAGCACTGCTCCTCTGCCTTCTGAGCAAGCTCATGTCCTGCAAAGGACCAAAAAGAAAAAGCCAAATTCCTACTCAGGAACTTAGAGTTGTGGAACGATGAAAAAGAGTGATATGAAACAAGAGATCAAAGTAGTATCTGATCAAGTGCTAGATTGTGCAGTAAAATTCTGCTTTAGTTATAAATCAAAATCAAGGGCGCTTTCTAGAGTGGAATAAAAAAGTAAGAATTGAAAGTTAAAGTTATTTTCAAAATTCAAATTGACTTTTAAGAAAAATACTTTTCATTGTTATTTAAGGTAATACTTATTTGTCTGGTAACTTCAGGTAGCCACCCAATGTAACAGGGGTGTACACATAATGAAAAAAAATTTTTTTTAAAGACCACTACCCAAATCTAAAATAACGGTTTTCCCCTTTTTTGGCCTTTGGTCAGTTGACATATTTAGTTATGAATAAGGCTCATAGAAAATATTTTCTTGTATTTCTATACTTTTGTTAATAGCCCTCCATACTTTGCATTTGACTTTTCATTTAGCTATGGTCTAAAAATTCATGGACATTTAAAGAACAAATTTTAACAGGTTTTCTAAAGATGAATTGATACATCTTTAGCATCAGACTTGGATTAATGATCTCAGATACTAAGCTTCCAACTAATTAAAGTTGATACAACTATCAACTTATAGTTGATAATGTGCTTTTATATATATATACCTAATTTCATTTTTTTAAACTTGAGCTTTATTTTCTTCAATTGCTATTTTATGAAATTCTTGGAGTCTGTAAAAACTTCTCAGTGATAACTTTGGGGCTTCTGCACCTGTCAGGTTGCAGATAAAGCTGCTCAGGCAGGCAGGTTTTTGAGTAGGGGATACAACCAGTAATAGTCTGAAGTCAGTATAACCGTTGCTAAAGCCTGGGAAGACCAGTGTGTTGTAATGTACAGATCTGTAGCCAGAGTCCTTAATGTACTGGCTTCATGTCTCAAGACTCCCTTTCATAAATATGCAACTTACTATCATTTTGCCCCAGAAGAATTTCAAAATTAACTTATTCCCTCATTTTAAGTCAAGTCAGCTAAATAATAAAGGTATATTTATAATTAGTGATTTTTTATAAGGATGACAGTAATGCATATTATACCTCAGAGTTACCATTTTGCAGGTCTTTTAAAAACAAAAAGTCAATAGGTTTCCTCTGCCTGGAGACTGTGCAGGTATACCATTTTGCCATTGGCTCTTGGCTGCCAGCCCAAGATGACATGAAGTCAGCTAAAGAGAGTGAACTTAATCAGTTGATAGCATCTGTAATGTGTTTTTGAGCTATTATTTTTGAGTAAATTTCAGCACCATCTTTTTTGAGAGTTGGGGGAAGAGGGTTTGGGGGAACTACTGTTACAAAGATCCCATTGAGCTGCTTTAGTATTGTAATAGTATCTTAAACTAAAGAGCCATATTCCATCTTAGTCTCTTTTTCCATAAATTTTTAACTTTGTTCATTTAAAAAAAAAAAAAAAAAAAACCTCTCCATTGAAATACATTCTTTATTAGGCAAGTGATTATAACACCTTTTACAAATTATATTATTGCTTGATCCTCATAATCTGATGAAGTACTTAGAGTAAATATAAAATTATCCCAATTTTTTGAATAATAAAATAGGTTCAGAGAGATTGTGACTTGGGTGTTAATTCAGCAGTGCCAGGATTTGAAACTGGGTCATTACTTCTGAATCTCTGCCTTTTCGCACTATAGTTCAGTGCTTTCTGCTTCACAGAATTATAAGCATGATAATTTACTTCTCACATTTTTCATTCAGAAGTGCATTGATTTGGTAAACTAAGCTGTTTCTGCCCACGTTCCTGGTTTTCAGACACTCATCAATAAAGAGCCCCCTTTGAAAGTTTTCATGAACATCTTTTATCTCATCTTTCAAAGAAGGAAAACTGACTAGTGATTGGTCAGATTCCAGTTCCAGGGAAAACACTAGAAAAGACACACGGGTATTAGTGTGCTCAGGCTTTCTTACAGGTTACACACATAATTGTGTAGCACCTCTACAGCAGTATGCACACCTGACCTGATCACCAAGCCACTTGTGAGGTCCTGGATCCCAGCCTCAATAATCTCTTCTTCTTTAATGAGTAGAGGGTAAATGCCCAATAGGAAGATTTCTACAAATGAAACATCCTTAAAACAAGTTCTAAAAATACTGTGATGACTTTCAAATTTCCCAAAATTCTTATATACAATATGGTTGAACTCTTCTCAGAAAAAGAAATTTGAATTGCAAAATCTTAAAGATGTCTTAAAATAGGTGACCTTTAAGGTACACTCTAAACTTGAAACTGATACTTGAACACTCCTTCACCGTCTAATTTGATATTGTCAAAATGAATGAGGAATTACAGCTCTACTAAGTTCAGACTTCAGTTCAGTTCAGTCGCTCAGTCATGTCCAACTCTTTGCGACCCCATGAATCGCAGCACGCCAGGCCTCCCTGTCCATCACCAACTCGCGGAGCTTCCTCAAACTCATGTCCATTGAGTCAGTGATGCCATCCAACCATCTCATCCTCTGTCATCCCCTTCTCCTCCTGCTTTCAGTCTTTCCTAGCATAAGGGTCTTTTCCAATGAGTGAGTTTTTCGCATCAGGTGGCCAAAGTATTGGAGTTTCAGCTGCAGCATCAGTCCTTCCAATGAACACCCAGGAGTGATTTCCTTTAGGATAGACTGGTTGGATCTCCTTGCAGTCCAAGGGACTCTCAAGAGTCTTCTCCAACACCACAGTTCAAAAGCATCAGTTCTTTGGCACTCAGCTTTCTTTGTAATCCAACTCTCACATCCATACATGACTACTGGAAAAACTATAGCCTTGACTAAATGGCCCTTTGTTGGCAAAGTAATGTCTCAGCTAGCTTTTTAATATGCTGTCTAGGTTGGTCATAACTTTTCTTCCAAGGAGCAAGCATCTTTTAATTTCATTGGAAATTATTTAATTAGAGAAGGGAATGGCAAACCACTTCAGTATTCTTGCCTTGAGAACCCCCTGAACAGTATGAAAAGTTCAGAGTAGTTGTCTCAAATGGTATTTAATGTAATTTACTTGGGGGTTTCCCTTCCCTGGTGGCTCAGCTGGTAAAGAATCCACCTGCAGTATGGGAGACCTGGGTTCAGTCCCTGGGTTGGGAAGATCCCCTATAGAAGGGAAAGGCTACCCACTCCAGTATTCTAGCCTGGAGAATTCCATGGACTGTATAGTTAATGGGGTTGCAAAGAGTTAGACACGACTGAGTGACTTTCACTTTTCACTTTCCCTGGTGGCTCAGTGGTAAAGAATCGCCTGCCAATGCAGGAGATGTGGGTTTGATTCCTGGGTTGGGAAGATCCATTGGAGAAGGAAATGGCAACCCACTCTGATATTCTTGCCTGGGAAGTCCCAGGGACAGAGGAGTCTGGCGGACTACAGTCCATAGGCCCACAAGTGTCCAACATGACTTAGTGACTAAACAACAACACAATTTTACATGATTGGTTATTTCTTCCTATTTAATAGATTAAGCTTCACCTTTAGAACAGAATTTTTCCACCTTAGCACTACTGACATTTGGACTGGGTAATTCTTTGTTGTTGAGGATGTCTGCTCATTGTAGGATATTTAATGTTAACCTTACTTTTTTTGTCTCTGTGGATTTACCTGTTTAGGAAATTTCATATAAATGGTATGCAGTAAGTGGCCTTTTGTATCTGCCTTCTTGCAGTTAGAATGTTTTCAAGGTTCATTTGTGTTGTGTTCATTTAACAGTATTACATTCCTTTTTATGACTAAATAATATTCCATTATATAACACATTTTTATGGTTTTTATTTCTCTTTCATAGATACCTAGTTAGGGGTATTAATAGATACCCATGTTTAACCTTTTGAGGAACTGCCAAACTTTTCCACAGCAACTATACCATTTTCCATTTCCACAAACAACATATAAGAATTCTAACTTCTCTGTGTCCTTGCCCATACTTGTTACTGTCTGTCTTTTTCATAATGGCTGTCCAAGTGGGTGTGTCTAGCTCATTGTGACTTTGATTTGCATTTCCCAAATGACTAATGAAGTTGAGCATTTTTTCAAGTGCTTCTTGGCCATTTGTATACCTTTTGAGAAATGTCTGTTCAAATCCTTTGCCTGCTTAATTGGGTTGTCTTTTTATTGTTGTTTGTGAGAGTTGTTTATATATTCTGAATACAAGACCTTTACCAGATACATGATATGCAGACATTTTCTCCCATTCTGAGGGTTCTTTTCATTTTCCTCATAGTGTTATTTGAATCACAGACATTTTTAATTTTAATGAAGTCCAATTTACCTATTTTTTTCTTTGCTTGTGTTTTTCACCTGTGTTTCCTTCTAGGAATTTTTATAGTTTCAGCTCTTAAATTTAACTCTTCGATCCATTTTAAGTTAATTTTTGTATGAGGCAGGGACCAAACTTTATTCTTTTACATGCTGGTACCCAGTTGTCCCACCACTATTTGTTGAAAAGACTAATTTATCCTCTGAATGATTTCAGTACCCTGGTTGAAATCAATTGATCATAAATGTATGGTTTTATTTCTGGACAACCAATTCCATCCCATCAGTCTACATGCCTAATTATATGTCAGTACTACACTGCTTGATTGCTCTTTTTTTCATACTAAGTTTTGAAATTGGGAAATATGAGCCCTCGAACTTTTTTTTTTTTTTTCAAAATTATTTGGCTACTCTGCGTTTCTTGCAAGTCTCCATGAATTTTAGGATCAGCTTGTCCATTTCTGAAAAATGGAAGTTGGAATTTTGATAAAAAATTGCATTAAACTTGTAGATCACTTTGGCGTATGTCGCCGTCTTAACAACATTAAAGTCTTCCAGTTCGTGAACACAGGATATCTTTTCCATTTCTGTAGATCTTTAATTTCTTTGCAGTGTTTTGTAGGTTTCAGTATACAACTCTTTTCCCTTCTTTAGTTAAATTTATTCCTAAGTATTTTATACTTTTTGAAGCTATTGTAAATGTTTTCTTAGTTTCATTTTCAGATTATTCATAGCTGCAGTATAATAAAGCAACTGATATTTTGTGTTATTTTGTATCCTGCAACTGCTGAATTTATTGACTCTAGTTTTAAGATTTGCTATAAGTAAGATCCTGTCATTTGTAAGGAAAAATATTTTTCTTTCTTTCCAATCTGGATTATTTTTACCTCTGTTTCTGCCTCATTGCCCTAGCTAGAACCTCCAGTGTAATGCTAAGTAGCAGTGGTGAAAGTGGGCATGCTTATATTGGTCCTGAATTCAGGGGGAAAACTTTCAGTTTTAAGTATGTTGTTGTGGGTTTTTCATAGATATACTATATCAGATTGAAAATATATTCCGTCTTTTCCTAGTTTGTTAAATTTTTTTTTTTTTACTATGAGAGGGTGTTGGATTTTGTCAAATGCTTTTTTTGCATCTATTGAGATGATTATGTGGTTTTTCTTTCAGTCTCTTGTATAGTTTATTACACTAATTGATCTCACACATTGAATCAACCTTGTGTTCTTGGGATTACTCTTAACTTGACTACGGTTTATAATAGTTTTTGTATGCATCTAGATTCAGTTTACCAGTATGTTGCTGAGAATTTTGCACTTGTCTTTAAAAGGGATAGTGTTCCGTAGTCTCATTGTAATATATTTTTCTGCCTTTGATACCATGATACTGGCCTCAGACCAAGTTAGGAAGTGTTCCCTCCTCTCTCGTTTTTAATTCTTCTTTAAACATTTGATTAAATTCACCAGCTGAACCATCTGGGTTTTGTTGGAATTTTTTTGATTACTGAATTAATCTCTTTGTTATAGGTCTATTCACATTTTCTGTTACTTTTTGAGACATTTTTGGTAGTTTGTTTCTAGAAATGTGTACATTTCATGTGGGTTATCTAGATGGTTGGTATACAGTTGTTTATTTGTTCCTTTATAATCCTTTTATTTTCTCTAAGGTCAGCAGTAACTATTCACACTTTAATTTCTGATTTTGGTCATTTAAGTCATCTCTCCCCTCCCCCCACCCCCCCACTATTGGTCAGTGTAGCTAAAGTTTTTATTGATTTTTCGTTGCAGCAACTTTGGGTTTTGTTGATCTTTTCTATTGTTTTTCTATTCCCTATTTCCTTTTTTCCACTCTAGTCTTTATTATTCCTCTATGCTTTCTTCTTCTGGTTTCTCAATGTGAGAGATAAAGCTGTTGATTTCAGTACTCTCTTCTTTATAAGATAAACACAGCTATAAATTTCCCTCTTAGCACTGCTTTTGCTGCATCCCCTGAAATTTATTTTTGTTTTCATTTATCTTAAGGTATTTTCTCATTTCCCATGTGATTTTTTTTATGTGACTTTTTTTCTTTCTTCCACTGATTATTTGGAATGTTTGTTTGATTTATATGTGTGTGTGTGTCTGTGTGTGAGAATTTTCCAGGCTTACTTCTGTTAATTTCTGACTTTATTCTCTTGTGGTCAGAGAATATAATTTGTATGATTTAGGCCTTCTAAGTTTTGTTTTATGGCCTAATGTGTCACCTATCCTAGAGAATGTTCCATGTGTACTTGACAAGAATTAATATTCTTACTTTGTAATTTGGAGTGTTTGATAGTTGTCTTTTAGTTGTTATAGGATGGCATTCAAGTCTTCATTCCTTGCCAATTTTCTGTCTAGTTCTGTTACAGACGGAAAGTGAGAGTATTAAAATTTTCAACTACTTTTGCTTCATGTGCTTTGGGACTCTGTTGTCAGGTGTATATGTATATTTGTTATTCACTTTTGTCATTATACAGCCATCTTCGTCTCTGGGGACAATCTTTGTGTCGTCTTATTTTGTCTGATATGAGTTGCTGCTCTAGCTCTCTTGTATGGAATATCTTTTTTCATCCTTTTATTTTCAGTTTATCTGTGTGTTTAAGGTGAGTCTCTATAGACAGCATATAGTTGGATCATTTTTTAAAATCCCTTCTGCCAACCTGTGCCTTTTGAGGGTTTAATCTACTGCTATTTAATGGAATTACTGATAAGGCGGACTCCTGTTCTTCACTTCCTCATTATGACCTTCTTTTGTATTAAAGTTTTCTGGTGTGATCATTCTACCTCCCTTGTCATTTCTCTTACTATGTTTTTGGGGTTATTTTCTGACTGGTTGCCCTGGAGATTACGTATTGTCTCTGTATATCTCTGTATCAGATTGTCTGTTATTGTTATAGATTTCCTCTTTATATATTGTGTGCCTGTCCACTTATAATTATTGTTGATGCTGTTGTCTTTTCAATAAGAAAGGGAAAAGGATTTACAAACAAAATATACATTTACACTCTTCTGTGCATTTACATGGCATTCCCTCCTAGCTCAGTTGGTAAAGAATCTGCAGTGCAGGTGACCCAGGTTTGATTCCTGGGTTGGGAAGATCACCCCCTAGAGAAGGAAATGGCAGCCCACTCAAGTACTCTTGCCTGGGAAACCCTGTGGACAGAGGTTATGTAGTTACCTTTCCTGGTGTACTTTATTTCTTCATGTGTATTTGATTTACTGTCTACTGTCTTTTCAATTCAGCCTGAAGAACTCCCATTAGCAGTTGTCGGAGGGCAGGTTTGCTAGTGATGAACCGCTTCAGTTTTTGTTACTTGAAAATGTAGTTTCTGCTTCATTTTTGAAGAACTGTGTTGCTAGATATAGAATTCTTGATTAATTCTGAATTCTTAGAGCACTTTGAATATGTCATCCCACTGTTTTCTGGCCTGACCCTGCATAGTTTCTGTTGAGAAATCACTTTGGTAGTCTCGTTAAGAATCACTTGAACATAATGAGTTGCTTCTCTCTTGCTGTTTTCTGTATTTAACTTTTGATAGTTTATGATGTGTCTGTGTGTGGATATTTTTAAGTCTGTTCTTATGTAGTCTCTTGGGTTTCTTGGATATTTTTCTTTTTTTCCATTTCAAGTCTGATTCTTCTGCCTGCTCACATCTGCTATTGAGCCCCAATAATGAATTTTTCATTTCAGTTATTATACTTTTCTGCTCCCAAATTTTGATTCAGTTTTATAATATCTCTTTATTAATCTACTCAGTTTAATGACACATTCTTATTTTTACTTTCCTTTAGTTCTTTAGACATAGTTTACCTTATGTCATGGAACACAGTGAAAATAGCCTTCTCTAGAAAGATAAACATCTGGGCTTCCTCAGGCAGCTTCCTGTCTGATTCTTTGAACTAATTCTGTAAAGGTTGCATTCTTTGTCCATTGTGGACCCTGAAGTCTCTGTTCCCTTAGCTTGGTGTCAGCTAATGGTTGAACAGTGATTTTATTAAATATCTGCAAACAAAACCATCGTCCAGTCTTTGCCCAGGGGCTCAGTGTGTTTGTTAGGATGAGCCTTTTAACTCTCACTCCTAGAGCTTACAGCTCTGCCTTAGCCTTTATCTCCAGCTTCCATAGAGCTTCAAGGTCAATAAGAGGTGAGATTCTAAGGGCCTTCCTAAAGCCATGCTTGTGGTCTTCTAGATTTCCAGAATTATGTCAGACCTTTTCAAAGCTCTAGCTTTGAAGCTTCTAAGCCTTCTGGTTAGTTCTTTGTTTGCCCCCAATTTTTATCCATCACCTCAAACAACAGCAGCCTAAGACATCAGCATGAACATTGCCAACAAATTATTTCCTTTCCCCCAACGTCTAGAGCATAGTAGGACTTTAGCACTAAGCTAGGTCCGAGTTAGGCAAAATACAGACAATCTTTTTGAGGCAGTCTTCCAGGGAGCCACCAGAATGGTTAGAACAAATAATTAGAATTCTTTGCAAATGAAGTTTATTTTGCTATCACTGGTGCTAGGAATGAGACCTGTTATTTTCATGACTACTAGTAAACTGGAGAGTAGGGGGCGGGGCTGGGTAAGTTAAAAACCCTGCAAAGTTTGCTGTTCTTACCAAGAATCAGGGTGGGGGTGGGAGGGGGAAGGGTGTTGGAATAAGCATCATCTGGGTTGCTGCAAGCCTTTGAGGGTTCCAAAAAAAAGTGGATTCGACAGTTTATGCCTTCTTTCTTTGCTCTTATGTGGGGGTGGAATCTGGAGTTCCTTACTCCACCATTTTTCCAATTTCATTCTTTAAAAAAATTTTTTTTATTGTAATATAGTTGATTTACAGTGTTGTTAGTCTCTGCTATGCAGCAAAGTGAATCAGTTATACATGTTTCCACTCCTTTTTAGGCTCTTTTCCCATATAGGTAGTTACAGGGTACTAATTCCACTTTTATATTAAAAGCACTTTTTGTGAAACCCAAATGTTTGTTTGTTTTTCTGAAGTCTCTCCCAGTTCTGAATAATGGAAAATACTATTATGATTGGGAAAACGAATTCACATACGCCAAAAGCCAGCAACGGAGCTCTTGCAAACTGTTTTACTATTGGTCTTAACTTTACAGTCTATTGTCTTGGCTGTTACTGTATAAGTGGTCCTGAACCATCGTAAGTTCAACTTTGGAACAAATGAGCTTTGAGCTTTTTTTGTAAAGAAGTTGCAGTTGTTTGAAAGGTACATATTTATGCCTTCTCCACCGAACTGTCGTATGGCAGCTGACAGACACTTCAAGCCGGCCTGTGGTGGCACTCCCCGCCATCCAGCAGCTGAAGCAGTAGCGCCGCCTCTGTCTGTGTGGTGGTATCTGAGAAGCTGACTGTTTTAGTAATATTTTCCAAACTACTCTGAAGAACTGTCAGGAGCTATAGTGATAACTCCAGAAGCTGGGGTTTAGCACAGAGAAACCTACCCAGCTTTTATTACATACTTCATTTCCAGTGATGCTTTTCTTGAAGAAAGAATTCTAGGGTTTTAAATTTTATTTCAAATGCTATTTGGCATATTATGTTTTTATGTGAATTTAGTGAAGTTAACTGAAAATAGAAAAATTACAGTGCTGATATAAGGATAAAAATGTTGGGTTTCTATATTTAATAAAATCAGTTTTAGAAATTGTGAGTATGCACCAAATAGTTGATCCCTGGCTTCATCTGCTTGCTCCTTAATCAGATGTACATTTTGTTCAGTAATATAGGGAGAAAAATCAGAGAACATGTGTAAAGTATGGGAATATATCACTGAATACAGTATCTTTAGAATGAAATAGAAATAAGAATTTTGTGTAGTATACTTTATTTAGCTTTCTTGCAATAGAACATTACCCACCTCATCCCCACAATCCCTTGTAAAATATAAGTCTTTTCACTTGTCACAAATGCTTTTAAAAGGCATATGTACAGAGACAAGGAATGTTATCACTGAATCAAGACTCTCCATTGTGACCGATAGAAAACTTTTTGACAACTAACTTACCTTTCATTTCCTTTTCTAATTCTTCTAAAATTTAGTATTTTTGATTATTCCATAATCCAGATGAAGGTTTTAATTCAGTGACATCAGTTCCTGTATTGCTGCTGCCTATTTTTTCTGTCATTCAGCAGTGCTTTTCAGCAGTGCTGCCTGTTTATTATAGTGAAACTAACTTAATCTAACAATCAAAAAATAAAGCTATCGACTTAGTTTAGAAACACAGCTCTAAACTGTTTTCACACTAAGTATTCAGGACCCTCCAGTGCTGAAAGGAAAACCCTCCATCCAGAGTTGTTCTGCAGTGTGATTACTTTTCTTCATCCCCGCTTTTCCTTCTGTGGGAAGGTTACCTTGTTTTAAATTCTCATCAGTGTATCATAATTTCAGTGTGCTCTGTTTTTATTTTTCGCTGGAGAGACTCAAGACAGAACTTTCTAGGTCCTGTGCAGCAGTAGCCGTCAGCTGATAGTGGAGACAGTTTACAGTGTAGCTAGGCTGTGTGCTTACATGTATTTAACTTGGAAGCCACTCTGCTTGCCATTTAGCAGCTGCTTTTCCCTTAAGGAGATAACAGAAACCATAGAAACCTCAGTAGGTGGAGCAATGTCATTAATGTTTCATTAAATGTTACAGTAAGACAAAACCTAGTACCAATTTTGGCAATTATGTGACCAAATATATTTCTTTATTCTTATATTGACATTGTTCCTTTTATGTGGCAGTAGTACATTTTAGGTTAGTCTTAATCAGCAAAGAAAAAGTCTGAGAGTATCCTGGATATGTTGTTTCTAAATAATTTAAGTGATCTAGTAAGCTACTCCTATAGAAATGTAATTGGTAAGTTTGAAAACTTCATCTTCTTTAAAATTACCACCTTGAATTTTACCCATCTTTTAAAGCTGACTCAAGTCTGAAGCTGAAACAAGGCTGGCATCTTTTATCAATTTTTTTAAAAAGTAGCTTGATAGTCCACAAAGATGTGGAGAAAAAACCTAAACATCTTTCAAAACTGAATCATATATGATCCACTAGAAGTAGTTTTACTAAGTTTGCAAATAGTAAACTCGTGCATTTAGTATATTTAAAAATTTGGATCCAATATTGTGTTTTAAAAATACCTTGATAATTATTCTTTGATCATGTGTGTAAAAACAGTGACTTTTCCTTTGCAACCTAGTAGTTTTCCACAGTGTCACACTTTAAAAATTTTAATTATTTAACCGAATAAGCTGAAACCAGACATACCACTTAAACTATGCATTCATGTATGCTTTTATATATAGGAATCAAGTCTTCATTTTTGAAATTCAGAAGTCGTTTTAATAGAAATAAAAGTTTGATTCTTTAAAAATCCAAACTGAAGAAACAATTGTGTACTTGGTACATTTCTTGGTATGTTTCTCTATTAGTCTTGACTATATATCAGGTGGCCCATTAAATTAATAAAGGCAATCACTTCAGAAGTCATGAGTGGCAGAAACCACTGAGTACTTTGGGAAATAAGAGGAGAAAGCTTTTGTTGAGGATCCTTGAGGAAGATTCTAAGGCAAAAGGGGCAGAATATATGAAAATCTAGCTCATTGTAGGCACTCAGAACATTACATTAAGTAAAAGAATGAAGGAATGGAGCTGGTCTGCTGAGGGGCGCTGAGAAAACAAGCTGACTGGGAGACAGTCCCTGCAGAAATTGGTGAGAACACCAGTCAGGACGGCTGCTGTCAAAAAAGTCTGTAAACAACAAATGCTGGAGAGGGGGTGGAGAAAAGGGAACCCTCTTACACTGTTGGTGGGAATGCAAACTAGTACAGCCGCTATGGAGAGCAGTGTGGAGATTCCTTAAAAAAGTGGAAATAGAAAAAAAAAAAAAAAGTGGAACTAGAACTGCCATGTGACCCAGCAATCCCACTGCTGGGCATACACACCGAGGAAACCAGAATTGAAAGAGACACGTGTACCCCAGTGTTCATCACAGCACTGTTAACAATAGCCAGGGCATGGAAGTGACCTAGATGTCCATCAGCAGATGAATGGATAAGAGAGCTGTGGTACATATACACAATGGAATATTACTCAGCCATTAAAAAGAATGCATTTGAATCAGTTCTAATGAGATGGATGAAACTGGAGCCTGTTAATACAGAGTAAAGTCAGTCAGAAAAAAGCACCAATACAGTATATTAACGCATATGTATGGAATTTAGAAAGATGGTAATGATGACCCTCTATGCAAGACAGCGAAAGAGACAGAGAGATAAAGAACAGACTTTTGGACTCTGTGGGAGAAGGTGAGGGTGGGATGATTTGAGAGAATAGCATTGAAACATGTATATTACCATGTGCGAAATAGATCGCCAGTCCAGGTTCGATGCAGGAGACAGGGTGCTCAGGACCGGTGCACTGGGATGACCTGAGGGATGGCATGGGGAGGGCGGTGGGAGGGAGGGTCAGGATGGGGGACATGTACACCTGTGGCTGATGCATGTCAATGTATGGCAAAAACCACCACAATATTGTAAAGTAAATAGCTCCAATTAAAATAGAAAAAAAAGAAGTTGGTGAGAGTTGTTACAGTACAGATTTTGGTTGGCCTTGTTATTGCTCGGGCTTTATTTTTATAACAAAAAGGCAATTTGATAGAGATGTGGAAATGTGGCTTGGGGCTGATAATGGAAACAATGTGAGGTTTTAGGGCAGTGGTTTCCAAACTCTGTTTAAATACAAAGTTTGATGGTAAGCCTGGCATTCCAGTTTCAGTTTTACTGGTTTTAGCAAAACAGCTTCACTGATTCGATTGCTTCCTATATAGATTAATATTATGACTCCAAATGTATAAAATATGCTTTGTCAGCATTATATCACTTTTACCTGTTTTATGTATTGGGTGTTCTGCCAAAAGTTTTAATTTTTTAAAACAGGATTTTGCTGCTAAGGGCTTGAAAATTCCTTTTTTAGGAAAATGAAGTAGATCAGGTTAAAACTACAAACGAAGAGAATAGTTTTGAGGTTCTTGTGTTCAGGTTTCTTTGGTAATATTACACGGTAGAATTCTTTTCATAAATATTTAATGATATCAGATATTAGATGGCTGTAATGGCTGAAGTGTTCAAAGGATGCTACAATATTCATGACTCATGATTGAAATGACATTAAGATTATCTCTCTTCAAAATTATACCATTTATTTGTTTGGAATACTTGTTGTTAATGCAGGTGTCCCAGAGCCTTTCTTCCTTTCTTGTCCCCTTGTGACCTGTCCACTGCAGGACTTCTGGTGGGGGGTTCCCGATACACTGTGTGTGTGTGTTGCTCAGTCATGTCTGACTCTTGGCGACCCCGTGGACTGTAGCCCACCAGACTCCTGTGTCCATGGGATTCTCCAGGCAAGAATACTGGAGTGGCTAGCCATTCCTTTCTCCAGGGGATCTTCCCAATCCAGGGATCGAACCAGGGTCTCTGCATTGCAGGCAGATTCTTTTCCATCTGAGCCATACTGAATGATACATAATAATATCTTTTGGAAAATGGATGAATAAAGAAGTAAAAAGAACAAAACTTAACAATTCTATAAATGTTTTTTTTATTGGAGTGGGGTGTGGGAAGAGCTGCTGGTAAAAGAGGATGTGAACAGGAGAGATATTTGCATTCATTTCCTTGTAGCCCAACCCCATTCAGCCAGATCCTAACATACTTCACTGAAAACAAATTTCCTATTCAGTAACACATAATAACCTAAAGATCAAGGCATCGTAACTGGGCTGTTTTTAGATGAAAGAACTGTTCATTTGGCTTGAAAAGATACTTGTTCCAGAAAATATCTGCTTAAGTTTTTTCTTATTTACCTCATGTTTTTGGTTAGCTATTAACCAAAATTTCAGAACTCATTTTAGTTCTTATGTCTAACAACAATGTAAGGAAAAGTGAGGCTTGAGGGAAGATGAGAAGATACTTAGGAATAGATGTACCACCTTAATATGAGACAATTAAACTACAATTATGAAGGTATGTACTTTTCAGTGAGGATGACTAGTATAATATCACAGAATTTTCTTTCATAGTGTTAAAAATGCTAACTTAAAGGCACTAGTCTGAAAAACATATATAAAAATAGTGGGGGAGGTGAAGAAAAGGAGGGAAAAAAGCCCATGGACCCTATTTGTAGTGCCCAAGTCACCCTCTTCCAGTTCAACTGTACAGTGAAGATTACAGAATTCATTTAAAATGTTTTAATTGTGGAACTGTTTTTCACTCTGTAGGTAACTTGTGCATCTTTTGATCTTCTTCAGTTTCAGCTTTCTCATGGCTTGATGCTCAATTCTGTACAGAATAGAGTTGTTAACAAAAGAGTAATTTTAAAAAAATTTTCCCCATTGGTTAAAATTGAAAGGGAAATTGAGGTTAGAAATTTATCTGAGAAATGAAATTATAGAAAATTTATATTTAATTATCAACCTGTTAAATTTGAATTTTGTCAATACTATGCATATTCTTCTTTTCAAGATATTTATCATTGACAAACCAACTTGCTGTCCTATAGCAAATGTACCAGGAAATATAGTGCCCATAATAAAATAAAGCTTGCAGCCTATTTAATGAATAGTTGATGATCATTAGTCCTTTGGGTTTAGAAGTAACTGAGGAAGTCCCACTCTTGCCTCAGCATTATTTCAAAATCTTGTTTATAAACCATATAATTTCCAAGGCCATGAGTCTGGCACCTTTCCAGGTGTTAACTATTGTATCAAAGATAGAATTTGGTTTTATTTACCTACTGATTAAAGTCTAATTTAAACCTCACCCCCTAGTGAGATACCAGAAATAGCAGGTACTCTGAGCCATACCTAGTCCCAGTACTCTGTGTATACCCTTTTTATGTGAGCTCCTAAAGGAGAAGTTTAACAACTATGATGGTCATTAGCACTCAGTGCCCCCTCAAAGTTTTTTTTAGAAAGTAGTACGGGATAATTTATTAAGTTATTTTACAGAATTTACACATGATTTTTTTTTAAGAAATGAAAATTATGAGAAATACAAAAAAGTTAAAGACAGGGCAGAATTATTACCGTAGAACCAAAGGTTGCAGGAACTAGCACTCCACATTTATTGGGCATAATGGACTTAGAACAGGAAGAAACAAAAAACAACCCATTCTAGCTCCTAGGGCCTCGATAATCCTACATTTAATAAAATTATTCATGCTACCCTTTGGGCTTGGGAATTAGGTAAAATTACCAAGATAACTAGAAAATGGTTGTCATGAAATTATTTCCTTAGGGTACTCTGATAGTAAAAGATACGTTTTTAGAACCTATGGAAAAGTTGGCCCAAAGAAGCATATAAGGAAGAAGCCAGAGAAGCAATCGCCTACAAAATTGTGCTGTCTGTTTTATAGTAGCTAGCTTTGGATGTTTCTGAAGTCTTATCAGCTTACTTCTCCTTCCACAGAGGCTGTTGAAATTATCTGTCATTTCTGTGGTTGGTCATCTTTTTGCTCCAGATACATGATTTTAAAAGTACTTTTGGTTCCTAGGGCCCTTTGAGCTAGGGTTTATTCCAGATGCTTGGTGACTTGATTCTAGGATTATGTGATGAGACATTCCCTTTTTATGTCTTATCACTCATTTTAACATTCGTTGAACACACTGAGTGAAAGACATGTTCTGAACTTTCAGTGGCCATTGATACCAGTGATGGCAGAAAACCTTGGGGAGACATTTAGACAAAATCGATAGTAGACAAGTTTGATCTAAAAGAAAAGGTTTATTACTTACTTACTGGTTTTCTCTAAACTAGCCAGTGTGGGTGGGGAGAGGCTCTCCAAGTGCCAGATAGCAAACATGATTCGTCAGGGCAGACCAGGAATCACTGTTCAAACCATTGTGTCATTCTAACCCACTTCTCACTTGATAATAAGAGTTTACTTTTTCTATTTTTTACTCCTCCTCTGGACATTCTGTTTCTCTTACGATTCTCGGTTTTCATGTTAAGCACTGCATATTTAAAGGTTTCAGTCTTGTTAAGTTCAAAGCCACTTTATAAAAGTTATGTTTAAAAGGTGGTTTAGTCACTAAATCGTGTCCAACTCTTTTCAACCCCATGGACTGCAGTCTGCCAGGTTGCTCTGTCCATGGAATTCTCCAGGCAGCAATACTGGAGTGGGAAGCCATTCCCTTCTCCAGGGATCTTGCAGACCCAGGGATTGAACCCAGGTCTCCTGTGTTGCAGGCAGACTCTGCCGTCTGAGCCGCCGAGGAAGCCCAGAAGTGTTAGTTGCTCAGTCAATTACTTGACTTTAAAATGCTGAGGTTATGGAAACTAGATTGGAATATTTCAAGCAGTATTAAAAGTAATACCTCTAAGAATTTAATAAAGCTTATAAACCTCTCTTTCTCTGTTGCTCTGTCTGGAAAGGACAGTCTGACTCTGTCTGTAGGCATTCATTCTGTGTGGTGATTGGTGGACAAGGAGTAAACAACTTACTGTAAACGGGCACCATGCCAGCTGGCTTCATGCAGCATCAAGCTTGTGATTTGCAGTCAGGGTTAGGAAAATGCCTTTTAACTTATTCATTTCCGCTTCTTTTAAACAGGGGAAAAAGGAACAACTGTACTGATTCATTAAGTAGTACCTCATAAGATCTTTTAAGGCTTACAAGATCTTTTAGGAATTCCTCGGAAGTTATTAGTACTATTTCACAGGATCTGAATATGTCCCACATAAATAACAATAATACATTTTAAAAGGCAGTTTTAATCATTAAAAGGAATTTTTCAAATTGGTTTGTCCTCACCTTGTGTATTTGGGATTATATTTGGGAATTTCTCTGACCTAGTTTGAAAAAATTCAATTTACTGGCCAACACTATTTTGGGAAAAAAATATGATATAAAAAACTGAGTTTTTTTTTTTTCCATTTTATTTTACTTAGATAAGATAAACCCAAAGATACCTTTCCTCTAAAGGTGTATTATGCCCAAAGCAATTGTTTGGAGCTGGTGAATCATTCAGCCACATGAGCCAACTGAATGTCATCCCTACATGAAAAGTGGAGGCTCCTGAATTCTGTACAATTTTTTACTGATAAACTAGTCAAGGCCTAATGGTATTCTTGAATATTCTATTATATTGTATCCACAACGCAAAAGATGGTTGTGGTTAGTTTTTGGTTTTGTTTTTTTTTTTTAATTAAGATTAGAGCTGTTTTGTGGGATCAAATTACTAATTTGGAGGTTTTTAACAGATTTTTGTTTACTTGTAAATTTGATGAAAGCAGTTTTGTCTAAATTGAAATTTATTTTAAAAATTAAAGCATTAAGATCTAAAAAATGTTTTGGACAATAAAAATTAACTGCATTATAAAAGTTTTCTTTGGGTGAAAAGACATTTATTGAGTTGGCATATGTTTCCCTTTCTAAGAAATTTCATAGAAATACCTGTCTGTCCTTTCAGTGCCTTTAAAGCTAACATAACTGCAAGCTGGAAACAGAAAGACATTTGATTTTCAATAGCCTGCCTTTCTTTCATTGTTAAAATAGGAAAAAAAAAATTTTTTTTTAGTGTACAGTGTACTTTAGTGAATGTTTCAGTTCTCCCTGAATTGGTATTTTTAAGTTTTCTTGGGCCATAACCCCCTTTGAGAATCTAATGAAAGTAACTGACCTTCTCCCAAAGAAAAATGAAACACACATACATACAATATTTTATCATTTTATCAATGAGGAAATTCTTGGAACTAACTCAAGCTCATTCATGAAACTCAAGTCAATAAGCCCTATGGGTCTGTCAGCATTGCAGACAGTACAATCTAGAAGGCTAGGTTTGAACATCTCTATTGTTAACAATGTTTAAAGAACTCAAATAATGTGAAACTTTTTTCCTCTTGAAAACTAAAAAAGCAAGTCAAAACTAGGATTGGCATTTGTCATTTCATTCAATAATGCTTTACTTATTTTGAACTTAAGCATTAGGCTAAAAATTAAGATAGTTGATGCTATAAATAATACTAAGAAATTGACCATTAGCTCTAAAAGTATTCATGGCAGTTTACAAAAAAAATTAAGTCAAGACATTTATCTTAATATGAATTAAGCTAAACAATTAGCAATAACAGAGGCACCAGATTGTGTGCCCCAAGTATGTAAAAATATAAATTACATGTTCTGTCACCTCTAACTGATGCAAAGATTGTGATGAGTTAAAAATAGCTAATCATCAAATCAGAATCCCCTGGGAAATTCTCAGGCTACATACCAGATTTAATAAATTAGAATCTGGGGGCTCTGGATTGGTTATTTGTGTATTGCAAAGGCCCTCTGAATGCTTCAGGTGTTTCTTCTGAGAACTACTGGCAACATAGTAGTGGTGGCCAATATAGGAGCATAATCTCATCTTAGATATTATTAGTAATAATATTTCCTGGCTGAAAGATAAAACTAGCATGTTAAAAAAGACATGTTGTAGAATATGTTGAGATGTTCAGCAATATGAATGGAAATTTTTTTCTCTGATTCAGAACATGCTAAATTACAGTAAGTAGGGGAACATACTGCATGGCATACTTTATACTTCCTCTATAAAAAAAAGAAGATGTGTCCAGGATAATCAATTCATGGCAATAAGTGAAATTTTAAGTTCACAGTAAGAAATTCTTACTGTACCAATCTCAGAAAAAATTTTTCATAAATATTATTTGGGAATATAAGATAAAGTGCACATAATCTGATTGATCTGAGGATTATTTCATTTATATATCTTTATATATGTGAACATACACATGCATTTATATTTGTTTATCATTTATTTCATTAACCATGTAATCTAGTACCAATGCAAGCAGCATAAATTATAAAAGGGCAGCACTTTGCTAAGCATTTTATCATCACTGCACTACATTAAGTGTGTTTACCCATGTATGTGATTGTGCAGAATCTTAGAAAGCTACAAAGAAAAACAAAAGAGAATGGGAATGTTGTGGAGGAGTCAGCTATGCCTGGAATTACATAACAAAACCCACTTGGTCTTTTAGGTCATCTTTAATATTTCCCTTCGATGTGTCACAGGCCTCACTGATCTGTTTGGATTAAAATTGGACTAAAATTAAAATTTGACCCATATAATTAGTTCCCAATAAGCCTGTGGTATAACTGGAAAGTATGACACTTGCTGGTCTAGGGCAGTGTGTACAAACTACTATCTTCCAGTTAGAAACCACTGGACAGGTTCTCCAAGACTGGTAAGGGGAAAACCTTTGAAAAGAAAGCCATTATTTCTTTTTCTTGTCATTTTACTTAGCTGAGAAGGTGGTAGAATGAATGAACTAACAATAGGGTGGAAATGTTTTCTAAAAAACAGAAAATGCATTATTAATTGCTAGAACACCACCATTCCCCCTTCTTTAAGCTTTATGTTTCAGGCCATAGCGCAACAGGGGACATTTGAGTTAGAAGACTTTGATTGTTGTGTCAGGTACTATTTGTTCACTGGGTGGGATGAACAGAGCCCTGGACCCATCTGCCCCCAATCCTTTCCCCCCCCCCCCATAAAAGAAAAATTACTCTCACAACATGCTTATAGTTAAAAATTTGACTTTTTAAAGTGTTTTATAATTTTTAAGGTAATTTTTTTAAGTCAGGTGTGTGGAGTGTAGGCAAAATGACTGGACACGGATTGGTACAAAATACTGGAAGTCTCTGAACATTGTTCTGAGTAAGCAGTTTGGATTTTATCCTGAAGGTAGTGGAGAATCATTGTGTTTTGACCCAGGATTGATTTGCTCTAAGCTGTACCTAAAAAAGAAATTACTCTAGCAGTTGTATGTAAGATAAATTACATATTGCTTTGTTCAGAGGAAGGGAGAGTTGTAGAAGAGAGACTAAATAGAAACATGGTTACACAACCCATTGGTAAAGATCAGGGAAGTGGTAGTAAAAGCAGGAACTGGAGGGGCGGCAGTGGAGAAGGAAACACGTGGACCGACGTGAAAGTCACTTGGGCATAGGATTGACCTTGGTTTCTGTCTACACCACGGACATCTTTCCAAAGTTACCAATTAGCTTCTTTTGTTAAATCCAGGCGACACATTCCAGCGACCTACAGTGTACCAGCCCTATGCTAGATACCAGGGTCCTGCTTTTAAAGGAAGGCTTCTGTCCATGCATTTTCGTAACAATACTCTTTCTAGTTTTCACTCCTTCTACCTCTCTGGCCTCCTCTTTTCCAAGTTCTTCTTCCTTGTAGTTTCCCAGAGCTCCGTCCTAGGCCTTCTCACTTTCTCCCTCCCTCTCAGTAATCTTATCCTCTTCTGTTGCTTCAGCTACTATCTGTCCATATTCAGTGGACACCTGTATTTTCTGTATCTCCAGCTCAGACACGTTCTCTCAACCTTCTTCCCCTTATTTCCAGCTACCTGCTGAGTATCTTTTCTTCGATGAGTTATAGTCCTCTCAGACTCAACATGTCCAAAATGACAAATCAGCTTATTCCAGGCCACACTTCCTTTTGCTTCCTTCTTTGATCCATACTGTATCCTGTAGTTGCAGTATTTATGCATGCAGATAATGATCAGATCATTCCCCTGTTTATAACTCCTTGGGGTCCCTGCTGCTTCAGGACAGTCTCACAGATGGCTTCAGGAACTCTTATGGTCTAGCAATAACCTTTTTATTGTGTAACTTTCCAAACTAATATCATTTCCCTCTCTCTTTGCATTATGCTATTTCATATACTTCACCCCACCTCTAACCACATATCCTTTCCACCTGGCTAGCCACCTCTTTCTCCTCGGTTGCCAAAACCTAGCTAAAATTCACATCCTCAAGCACACCAATTCCTGATCCCCTGTGATGGGTTAGATGTCCCTCCTCAGTACCAGGCATTTTCTCTATCCTAGTGTTTATCTCACTGTATAACAATTACCTGTTTACTTGTCTCTATCTGCCATTAGTCTAAAAGTTCTGTGAGAAGAAAGGACTATATCTGTCTTCTTCACTGTGATATACCTAGTGCCTGGTACATGACGGGTGCTCAATAAATATTTAATAAAATTAAATATTAAAATATTTATGCAAAAAGCAAATACAAATAAATGAAAAATTGAGCAGTAAGAGAGGAAGTAAGAAGAAAACAAGTCTATGAAAGAAGTAGGAAAGGAGCAAGATAAGAGGTGGAAGAATAGTTGGATTTGTTTTAGGAAATACTGTTTAGACCACTACAAATGAAGCAGAAACTGAGGCCTGGGTGTGGGCAGAATTATCAAACAATGGATAGTAGTAGGTGACAGGATGGGGAGAAAGAGCCAAGCTCCCAAGTAGACCTTCAGTTTCAGTTCAGTCACTCAGTCGTGTTCAATTCTTTGCGACCCCGTGGACTATACAGCACACCAGGCCTCCCTGTCCGTTACCAACTCCCAGAGTTTATTCAAACTCATGTCCATTGAGTCGGTGACGCCATCCAACCATCTCATCCTCTGTCATCCCCTTCTCCTCCCCGCCTTCAATCTTTGCCAGCATCAGGGTCTTTTCCTATGAGTCAGTTCTTCACATCAGGTGGCCAAAGTATTAGAGTTTCAGCTTCAGCATCAGTCTTTCCAATGAATATTCAGGACTGATCTCCTTGGGATGGACTGGTTGGATCTCCTTGCTGTCCAAGGGACTCTCAGGAGTCTTATCCAACACCACAGTTCAAAAGCATTCACTCTTCAGCACTTAACTTTCTTTATAGTCCAACTCTCGCATCCATATATGACTACTGGAAAAATGATAGCCTTGACTAGATGGCCCTTTGTTGGCAAAGTAACGTCTCTGCTTTTTAATATGCTGTCTAGGTTGGTCATAACTTTCTTTCCAAGGAGTAAGCATCTTTGAATTTCATGGCTGCAGTCACCATTTGCAGTGATTTTCGAGCCCCCAAAAATAAAGTGTCTCACTGTTACCACTGTTTCCCCATGTATTTCCCATGAATTGATGGGACCAGATGCCATGATCTTAGTTTCCTGAATGTTGAGTTTTAAGCCAACTTTTTCACTCTCCTCTTTGACCTTCATCAGGAGGCTTTTTAGTTCTTCTTCGCTTTCTGCCATAAGGGTGGCATCTGCATATCTGAGGTTATTGATATTTCTCCCTGCAATCTTGATTCCAGCCTGTGCTTCATCCAGCCAGGCATTTCGCATGATGTACTCAGCATATAAGTTAAATAAGCAAGGTGACAATATACAGCCTTGACATACTCCTTTCCCAATCTGGAGCCAGTCTGTTGGTCGATGTCCAGTTCTAACTATTGCTTCTTGACATGCATACCTCAGGAGGCAGGTCAAGTGGTCTGGTATTCCCATCTCTTTCAGAACTTTCCACAGTTTTGTGACCCACACAGTCAAAGGCTTTGGCATAGTCAATGAACAGAAGTAGATGTTTTACTGGAATTCTCTCGCTTTGTTGATGATCCAGCAGATGTTGACCATTTGATCTTTGGTTCTTCTGCCTTTTCTAAATCCAGCTTGAGTATTGATAAGTTCATGGTTCACGTACTGTTGAAGCCTGGCTTGGAGAATTTTGAGGCTTACTTTGCTAGCATGTGAGATGAGTGCAATTGTGCGGTAGTTTGAGCATTCTTTGGCATTGCCTTTCTTTGGGATTGGAATGAATGAAAGTATACCTAGAGAAGGAGTAAAATGATAAATCTACCAAGAAAAGGATTAGGGGAGGGAAAGATAAGCCTACTCCATGTGCATACAGATCTCACACATAGGGCTGATTGAGTCATGGTAGTGAGTAACAGCAATGATGGAGTGAAAGAAGAGGTTTCTGACTCTTCTTCTTGGCCTTTAATCTGAAATGGAAACAGAGAAGCAGCAGCCATCATCAGACAGTATTGTAAGGAAAATGGTGTTAATGGGAAAGCATGGGTTTTTGTAAAGCAATGTAGCTAAGGAAGATTGTGTTACCATTTTAACCACCACCTTTACAAAAGGACAATATGATCACCTTTGACTCTCTCCATTCTTTCTCAGAGACTTAGGAGGGCTAAGAAGAGAAAAATCCTTTGGAGTCTAAGAGTCTTCTACCCACCCCCATCCCTTACTTCAGTTTTTACCATATATTACTCAGCAGTAATTAGGAATTTGTATAAAATTTCACTCAGATGGCATGCATGGAGAGAAAAGTAATTATTTAAATGTTTTCTTCTGCCAATAATCCATTTCTGGAAAAATATTTACAAATATAGTAAACATACCAAAAACCATTCTGTTTATATTCATATAGAAACTTTCAATTGAGCCCTTAGATTATTTTTAAAAAGGAAAAGCAATAAGTATATTGAAAAAAGTATACTCATATAATAATCTGTTGAATGAAGGAGTCATCCAATGTATATAAGTGGATAGGTGGAGAGATATACATAATGGATGAATAGATGGATGTGGATACTACATCCAGATTACATAAGAGGTTGGCAAGCCTACAGCCCACAACCCAAATCTGGCCCTTCTAAAGCCATGAGCCAAGAATGGTTTTTACAGATTTGAAGGACTGTAAAAACAAAGAGAGTATGTGACACATGGTCCACAGAGCCTAAAATATTTACTGTCTAGCCCTTTACAGAAACAAATAGCTGACCCCTCATCTGATCATCCTTTTCAGTGGATGTGAAAAGGACATCTACTCATCCTGTGGATGTCTGTCCTCATTATTCCCTCTACTTAGGTTCCACAGTAGCATCAATGTGAATTAGCAAATATTGAGAGGCATTTGCTACTAGGAGAAATACAGGATTAGGTTTCTATGAGCTTTTATTCACAATATTGTAACCAACGTATCAATGTGTAACCCTGTTTTGTGTGTGTTCCTATTGAAAGATACCTTATTTAATAAATATCACTGGTTCATTTACATTGAACTTGTGGCCAGTAGCACTGTAAATCAGGCCTGATCAAAGCTTTCCTGATACACATCATTCCTCCCTAGTGTACAACCACTTTATGCTTAGGAATACTAACCACTTCATTTTAAACAGCAAAGTCACCAACAAAAAGCACAAAAATGCAAAAACATGGCATTAAATATACCACAAAAAGGACACTTGTTTGCAGTATGAGAGCTGAAACAAAAAAGAGTGTTTCATAGTGTCAGTTTGACATCAGCTGGGAACTTATTCATTAGGCAACTCAAAATTTTCACTATTCTCTGCTTATCCACAGAAGGCCAGGAAAGCACTGTGAGCATTGACTTTGGAGTTAAAAATAAATTTTAGCAAGTAGGTGAATTTGCAAATATGGAAACTGCAAATAATGAGAATCACCCCTACCAGTTTATTTGATAATTAAATTAGTTTTTAAAAGTAGTATTACAGTACCTTATAACTTGCCCTGGTTCTTAGTCACTTAATGTTGTAGTTTATAGTTTCAGTGGGCATTTTCAGTAGTTTTATAAGAAGTCCCATTTCAAATCTTATAATTGAAGTCCCAAAGTATGCTGTAAGAAAGGTGAGTTGATGATGTGAGACAAAAGCAACAGATAGTCTATCATCATAACTGTGGGCTGGAATAATTTTAAATCTGCATGGAGACTCTGAGATTTTAGATGAATACTGAAGAATTCTGTGCAGAGTAACTCTGTCAGACTATTTGTATTTTGAGGGTCTAGGCCTCAAACCAAGAAGACAATAGTGGACAGGAATTCAGATAACCTGGCTGGAGGACAGAGTTTGGAAGCTAACGCTGGGGTGTGTACTTAAAGGAATAAGAGCTCAGCCTGGACAGGAGACTGGGCACAGTCTGTGGAAAGCTGTAATTGCTAACTGAATAAATTTGGACTTTGTCTTCTACAAAACAAAGCTGTTGGTTTTTAAGGGGTTGCATAAAAGCTGCATTTTATTTTAGTAGCATATATTTGATACAGCTTTTACCTGCCTGAAAGTATCAGTGTCATTTCACCAGATATTCCTCCATGTACAGTTTGGTTTAAGTTTCTACAGTGGGAATGTGATTGCACATTCTTGCCTTGGGAGAGGAAGTGGCCTTTTTAGGCTGAAATCCTTGGGTACCAAAAGATCCTGCCTAATTAAGCTTTTGGCAGTCTCTACTTCTATGCATAGTAAAATAGTTTTCCCAAAAAGTCTTTGTGTATACCCTCTGATGTCTATAACAGATAGAAATGTCATGTAATTTAAATGGGACTTCAAGAAGACCTTTAATTCTTTAACAATTTGATAACCCTGTAAAAATAACTACTATAATAAGATTTGGGGCCTACAAGTAGTGACACTGGCTTAAGTGGTAAGGTTTCATGTGCAAGTTTTTCTTTTTCTCTTTGTTTTTTAAGTAAATGCCAGTACTAGTTCCAGTTTCATTTTTTACAAATGGTAATGACTGCAGTTTATAAAAATGTTCTCTTTTGTACCAGATGAGAGTATCTTGAATTTTAGTCTCTACTTTCTTAGCATTTTATAATAAAAGACAATTAGAATATATTGAAATTAAACAGTTTGCAAGAGATTTTTATATTTATGGGTATGTGGATATTTGGTATTTTATCATGTATACATTTTATATACTGTTACATGTAGGGATCAGGAAGAGAGTCCAGTGGGGGTAGGAGACTTCCCATTAAGAGCTTCTCTGAAAAGGGATGTCCTTTATGGTGCTGCTTACTGAATGAAGCCTGTCCTGCAAATCATGAAACACTGAGCACTTATAAGGTCACCCTCTTATTGCTGCTTCAGTAACCTTAGAAACCAGTTTTCAGTAACTCTTTAACATTTACTGTGTTTCTGCTTAAGCAGTCTTTAATTACAGAAGAATCTTATTTGATTTTCTGATTCAAATTTTTTCTCCCTAAATTTAAAAACTACTTGCTACCCTTTTAATTCCAAAAAAGTATTATAAAGCTTCTCATCATTTCACTTTTGCTGCTATACTTTATTAATATCTTTTAAGAATGTTTCACTTTAACTGCTCCTGGGATCTGAAAATTATTTTGGTGGCAATCTTTATAATCTAGAGAGTATCCAAATTTAGGAAATTTTAATTTTCTAGATATTTAATTTTATTATAAAAATACAAAAATCCAGTTTCCTATATATTGTTCAAGGCCGCACGCCTTTTGTTAAATTATTTTAAAGTATTGATGGCATAGTAGATAAGGAAATCAAACCGATGTTGACTTTTTAAGTAGTTGAATAGAGACCTATTTTCCTATTTTCCTATTTCCCTTGTCTCACCTTTTCTTTGAGAGACCCACTCTGTAAGGATTGAAGGTTCGAGATCTCTAGGACCTCGCTCTTGTTTCATCGCTAAGTTGTGTCTGAATCTTTGCAAGCCCATGAACTGTAGCCCACCAGGCTCCTCTGTCCATGGGATTTCCCAGGCAAGAATACTGGAGTGGGTTGCCATTTCCTTCTCCAGGGAATCTTCCTGACCCACAGATCAAACCTGAATCTCCTGCTGGCAGGCGGATTCTTTACCACCTGGGAGGCCCCTGTAGGACCTGGGTGGGAACAAATTAGGAGACTAACAAATTAGGAGACTTCCATACTTAAAATGGCAAATGCCCTGGAGATCAGTTTGTTGTGCGCAAGGGGGAAGAAAGGAAAACAGTGGGATAGTGACCCTAACATAGCCCTCGGCTGACCACAGCTGCTGTTTCATTTAACCAAGTGGCTATCAGCTTAATCTTTTGTCAATTATCTCTAGCTTTCCGGTAGCTTACTTTGATAACCTAGATTTAGAATTCTGATACCATGCAATGTATGCTTCCTAAATACCAGCTGTTTATTAAAGGTATAATATTGTATCACTGTGTGTTTAGCATAGTGGTTAACAGTGGCATCTGGAGTGGTTACCTTATTTGGGATCCAGATACAGCTATTTTCTGGCTTTATCTCTTTCTCTGGGAAAATTACCTGACCTGAGTCAAATTTCTTCATCCATAAAATGGAGCTAATGATAATAATGTAGGTGTGAAATAAGGAATTTGGCTACACTAATTGCTGGTTACAATACCTTGAGCAGGTAGAGTTCTCTGAGTGCATTTTCCTTGTCTGCTTCGGGGTAATAATAATAATAATATCCGCCTCATATGATTGTAGTGAGGACTGAATAAGGTCAGGGTTTTGTAAGGATTAGAAAGAGCTGATATTTATGAAATACTTAGACCAGTGTTTAGTACATAGTAATTACTCGTGTTCACTGTTGTGCTGTTATTTTGATGTGGTTCTATTTGGTTGACTTGTGTGCTAACAACATACACTGAAATAAAATTTAAGAACTGACTTCATGTTAGAGAAAAGCAGACTGTTGTACCGTGATGTTAAGTTATGGAAGACTGTAAAGAGTATGTTTTTCTCTTTCATGGCTAATTTATTTCAGTCCTTTTAAAGTCTGGATTCCCCAAACTAGACATAGTAATATATAATATTTAAATGCTAAGCACTGCATCACAGTAAAGTAACTTAAAGATTGCTCCATGTTATACCTTACAGGAACATAATTAATAGAAGTATAATTCAGAAAAATAATGCTCACCTAAAATTACTGATTTATAAAAGTAAAATCTTTTTTATTAATCATCCTTTTATAAATTAATTAACCACAGTTGAGAACATATGCAATTTATCTTCCTGTGATGTTGGCTTTTTAAATTTATATAATCTGCTGTATTTGAAAGAGCACAGAGATAGAGGTTATAAAACCTGTGCCTAGTGCCATCACTAAACCCCTCAGCACCTTGCAGAGCTTCAGTTACCTCACCTCTAAATAGGGATAACACTCTTTAGCATTGCTAATGTGAACAGACTTTGCAGAGGTTAAGTGCAATCAGTGTACACAGTGACGGTGTGAGCCTACTGCTCCAGCGGTGCGTGAAGAGAGGCGGCACCCGGCACGTGCTGCTGGCTGAGGGCACGGCCTCTGTGGCTGGGATGCCTGGGAGGGAGGTCTGGCTCCACGAGTAGCTAGGATCTTGTAGCTCCAAGATCTTGTAGGATCTTGGACAGGTAACGTCTGAGTTTGCATTTTCCTTGTCTGTGTGGGGATAGTAATAGTACCTACCTTAATAGTACCTACTTCATACGGTCTGATTTAAGGTAAGGAATAGTTCACTCACACTGCTTGGTCCTTAACACACACCTACTATTACTGGTTCTCATGAAGATGGTGGTGGTGGTGTTCATCTCTGGTTGTCTGCCATTATGTGTCTTAGAGAATCATGGATGTTAGAACTGAAAGAATCCTGAGAAAAGTATCAGGTTCAGCTCCTGCCACCTGCAAGAGAAGTGGCTTTATCTGTCACAGAAGAGAGAGCTTCAAATTCCAGGGACGCTAAATAGCTTACTGGTGTCACCCACTGAATTGGTGACAGGACATCTGGAATCTCTCTAGTCACCCATTTCTGGGAGGGGGACGGGGATCTGCTTTGCACTAACGTGCTGTGCCATCCTCAGCATGAAGATGCACTGCGACCACTGTGTACTAAAATTTCTGTCTTACCACCTTTCCATAGATGCTAACACTTGCACTTTATGACTTTCAGATCTCTCTGGACCTTGGGTTGGACAGTATTTTCTAATGCTCTTTAGTATTTTTCCTAGTCCTGTTCTGTTGTCTTTCCATTTCCCAAAAGAGCCATACTCATATCAAAAGACTTCTGCACATGCTATCTTTTCTCCTTCGATCCCCTTTCTCTCTCCTCCTTACCTTTCCAGCTCTTAGCATTGATGTCATCTCCTCCAGGAACACTTCCAGACGCCTGTCTCTACCTAAAGGTCCTTCCGTATTCTCCCATGGCAGCATGACTTACAGAGTATTATAACTGCCCATCTCCCTGCATGTCTCCTATAATGGGCGTTCATGAAGCATCATGAAAACAGAACTTGTGTCTAACTTCTCATTGTAATCCTGAGTACAAGAGCACATTTCTTAGCTCTGAGCTCCTGTATAAGAATTCAGTCATCCTTCCTTCCTTTGCTCAGGACTTTGATGCCATTTCAAGACATATTGGGGTACCTCCTTCTCTTGGTTTTGGTACCATTTTTCTCTTACTGCCTTTTGATGACTTTTTCAACTTCTCCTAAAAATTGATTCTTCAAATGTGCAGTAAATATTACTGATATGTCATCAAAGTAGAGAGAAGCAACAGAACTCAATAAAGAGCCTCCTCAGCTAGAGGTCTGAGAATCAGTTCTAGTTCTCAGAGAGCTACCACCTGGGTGATATGATCCTTGACAGCTGACCCTCTGGGCCTGTTTGCTTATTTTCAAAGTGAGGATATTAGTAGAACCCATTATGAAAGATGTCACCAAGATAACAATAATCACAGTAATTCCAATACTGCATTTGGCACAATGCTTAACACATATTAAGTGAAAATTAAGAATTAGTTGTAGATTAAAATTAGTAAATTAACAGATTAAGTGAGATAGTACCAAAAGGAAAGAAATTCTGTTAAAACGTGTTTCAGAGCTTTTCTGTGAAACACCTGCAAGGTACCTCTTTGTTATTCATACTGTTCTGACTGTGGCTGTCCTGGATTCCTGCTGAAGGTCTGAGAGACCAACTAGTCATTTTTGAACGTGGCGTCAGTAGCAGAGCTTATGATTCATCAATCGTGTCATCCCTGACAAGCATCAGATGGGTTTGGACCAGGGTTTGATGTGATGAAAGACATTCATTTCTCCTTTCTTCCTTCTCTGTGCTTTCTTTGCCACAAAATTCTAGTCATGTCAAGCCCAAATTTTCCATAGTAACAACAGCTCAGTTCAATTCTTCATAAAAATTGAGGGCATCTGTGTGTATTATCTGTTGTAAATTAAATAATTCTATATTCAGTCATAATTTATTTCAAATAGATCTTTTCTTTCCCAAGGATTATGAAAGAATCCTCTAAGAATATTTAAGGACAGGTTTATATTAAGTATTTAATGTCCTTTCACTTTGTTGTGAAACAAAATAACTATATTAATACTAAAGGATATGAAGCATGTTAAAAGAGTTGAGGCAGTTAGAAGACTTGTCTTCTGGTATTGGAAAGGAATGTTCCTGACAGCAGCTGTGAACAGTGTATACAGATGTTCCTGAAAAGACCAGTCATGGATATAGTTCTTCGTCCTTCTGTCATTGTTGACTGGCAGTCTGGTTTTTGAGTGATTCACTTGTTTTTAACTCTTGTGTTCAAACTCACTATTGTTCTAATGACTTTGCTTAAGTAGAGAACCTCCTTTTACTATAAGCCATCGGAGAACTTACCTTTAATTTTTTAAAAGTACTCAATTAAATCCTGTTCAACTCTTGCGACCCCATGGACTGTAACTTGCCAGGCTCCTCTATCCATGGGATTTCCCAGGGAAGAATACTGGAGTGGTTTGCCATTTCCTTCTCCAGGAGGTCTTCCCAACCTAGGAATTGAACCCCGATCTCCTGCACTGCATGCCAATTCTTTACCAACTGAGCTACAAGGGAAGCCCATGTACTCAAATGAGAACCTCATAAATTAAAGAACAACAATAATTCCGAGTTAACACATCCATCCAGGCTTTTGGCAAAAGGAACTTTTCTCTTAAGGAAAGTTGATTTGCTTTCCTTTAACATTCCTACTATCATTTTTTTTCTGATTTTTTTCCTTTAGAGCAGTGACTTAATGTATTTTAGGCTTTTGACTAAACCAAGTGATACAGGTTAATATTTTGAAACTTGAAGAGCATATAAAATATCTGAAAGAAAAGTTTTGTGTACATTCACACACTGACAAATCATTTCACTAAAAATATCTGATGAATGATATGATCTTTTTATTAGTAATCTTTTCTCAGAAGGCAAACCAAGGTTTGAATCTTCTGAATTGCACATTTCCATATAAACTTGAGAATCAGCACACACACACACAAAAACCCAGCTTATGACTGCATTCAATTTATAAATCAATATGGCAAGAACAGATGTAAATGACATTTTATATCCTTCCATCTAGTTATATCTTATTTAGTTTCCTTCAGCTACATTTTCTAGCTTTCCCTTAAGAGTTCTTACCTTTTTTCCCACTTATTTTTGTTGTGTGTTTATATGTATTTGTTTTGTTCTAATTATAAGTGACGGGCCTTCCCAGGTAGCCCAGTGGTAAAGAATCCGCCTGCCAATGCAAGAGACACAGGAGGCGTGGGTTTGATCCCTGGGTTGGGAAGATTCCTTGGAGAAGGAAATGACAACCACAGTCTGCAGTCTTTGGTGTTGCAAAGCATCAGACACAACTGAGTGACTGAGTATGCATGCACACAATTATAAGTGACATTAATTTTAAATTTCATTTTTTTGTTTTGAAAAATATTATTTTTTATTATTTTTTTATTTACTTTTTTTTCCATTTATTTTTATTAGTTGAAGGCTGATTACTTTACAATATTGTAGTGGTTTTCGCCATACATTGACATGAATCAGCCATGGATTTACATGTATTCCCCATCCCGATCCCTCCTCCCACCTCCCTCTTCACCCAGTCCCTCTGGGTCTTCCCAGTGCACCAGCTCCAAGCACTTGTCTCATGCATCCAACCTGGGCTGGTGATCTGTTTCACCCTTGATAATATACATGTTTCGATGCTATTCTCTCAAAACATCCCACCCTCACCTTCTCCCACAGAGTCCAAAAGTCTGTTCTGTACATCTGTGTCTCTCTTTCTGTTTTGCATATAGGGTTATCATTACCATCTTTCTAAATTCCATATATATGTGTTAGTATGCTGTAATGTTCTTTATCTTTCTGGCTTACTTCACTCTGTATAATGGGCTCCAGTTTCATCCATCTCATTAGAACTGATTCAAATGAATTTTTTTTAATGGCTGAGTAATATTCCATGGTGTATATGTACCACAGCTTCCTTATCCATTCATCTGCTGATGGGCATCTAGGTTGCTTCCATGTCCTGGCTATTATAAACAGTGCTGCGATGAACATTGGGGTGCACGTGTCTCTTTCAGATCTGGTTTCCTCAGTGTGTATGCCCAGAAGTGGGATTGCTGGGTCATATGGCAGTTCTATTTCCAGTTTTTTAAGAAATCTCCACACTGTTTTCCATAGCGGCTGTACTAGTTTGCATTCCCACCAACAGTGTAAGAGGGTTCCCTTTTCTCCACACCCTCTCCAGCATTTATTGCTTGGAGACTTTTTTGATAGCAGCCATCCTGATTGGCGTGTAATGGTACCTCATTGTGGTTTTGATTTGCATTTCTCTGATAATGAGTGATGTTGAGCATCTTTTCATGTGTTGGTTAGCCATCTGTATGTCTTCTTTGGAGAACTGTCTGTTTAGTTCTTTGGCCCATTTTTTGATTGGGTCATTTATTTTTCTGGAATTGAGCTGCAGGAGTTGCTTGTATATTTTTGAGATTAATCCTTTGTCTGTTGCTTCATTTGCTATTATTTTCTCCCAATCTGAGGGCTGTCTTTTCACCTTGCTTATAGTTTCCTTTGTAGTGCAAAAGCTTTTAAGTTTCATTAGGTCCCATTTGTTTATTTTGCTTTTATTTCCAATATTCTGGGAGGTGGGTCATAGAGGATCCTGCTGTGATTTATGTCGGAGAGTGTTTTGCCTATGTTCTCCTCTAGGAGTTTATAGTTTCTGGCCTTACATTTAGATCTTTAATCCATTTTGAGTTTATTTTTGTGTATGGTGTTAGAAAGTGTTCTAGTTTCATTCTTTTACAAGTGGTTGACCAGTTTTCCAAGCACCACTTGTTAAAGAGGTTTTCTTTTCTCCATTGTATATTCTTGCCTCCTTTGTCAAAGATTAGGTGTCCAGAGGTTCGTGGATTTATTTCTGAGCTTTCTATTCTGTTCCATTGATCTATATTTCTGTCTTCGTGCCAGTACCATAGTATCATGACTGTGGCTTTGTGGTATAGTCTGAAGTCAGGCAGGTTGATTGCTCCAGTTCCATTCTTCTTTCTCAAGATTACTTTGGCTATTCGAGGTTTTTTGTATTTCCATACAAATTGTGAAAAGACAGCCCTCAGGTTGGGAGAAAATAATAGCAAACAAAGCAACAGACAAAGGATTAACTAACTCTTGGAAATTAAAAAGGTAATAGCATAGATGCAAAGCTCAATAGAAGGATTGGGAGATTAAGCCAGAAATGAGACAAAGAGATGGAAAAGAAATAAAATGCAAAGACCAAGGAGTTCCAGAAACAGAAAATGTAGAAAATAAAAGAAAAGAAATTATCAATGATTGAAATAGGAGATGTAATATAGGAGTTAACTTGTGTATTTGCTTATTTTATTTAGAATTTTTAAGAAAGTTGCTACAAAGCAAAGCATACATAAGAATAAACAAAACATATATGAATGCAATTTAATGAATAATTATAAAACGAGCACTTGTATAAATGCCAGCCAGGGAAAGAAAAAGAACACTGCCAACACCTTGGAAACCTGCAGCATGAATGACCTTCCAAGATGACAGTGTCACGTCGCTCCCCGCCCCCAGAGGTGACTACTGTCCAGACACTTAGGGTAATTACATTCTTGCTTCCCTTACTCAGTTCAGTTCAGTCGCTCAGTCATGTCCGACTCTTTGCGACCCCATAAACCGCAGCACTCCAGGCCTCCCTGTCCATCACCAACTCCTGGAGTTTACTCAGACTCATGTCCATCGAGTCAGTGATGCCATCCAGCCATCTCATCCTCTGTCGTCCCCTTCTCCTCCTGCCCCCAATCCCTCCCAGCATCAGGGTCTTTTCCAGTGAGTCAACTCTTCTCATGAGGTGGCCAAAGTATTGGAGTTTCAGCTTCAACATCAGTCCTTCCAATTAACACCCACGACTGATCTCCTTTAGGATGAACTGGTTGGATTTCCTTGCAGTCCAAGGGACTTTCAAGAGTCTCCCCGCCCCCCCCCCCCCACAGTTCAAAAGCATCAATTTTTCAGTGCTCAGCTTTCTTCACAGTCCAACTGTCACATCCATACATGACCACTGGAAAAACCATAGCCTTGACCAGATGGGCCTTTGTTGGCAAAGTACTGTCTCTGTTTTTTAATGTGCTATCTAGGTTGGTCATAACTTTGCTTCAAGGAGTAAGCATCTTTTAAATCCATGGCTGCAGTCACCATCTGCAGTGATTTTGGAACAAAAAAAAATAAAGTCTGACACTGTTTCCACTGTCTCCCCATCTATTTCCCATGAGTGATGGGACCAGATGCCATGATCTTAGTTTTCTGAATGTTAAGCTTTAAGCCAACTTTTTCACTCTTCTCTTTCACTTTCAAGAGGCTTTTTAGTTCTTCTTCACTTTGTGCCATAAGAGTGGTGTCATCTGCATATCTGAGGTTACTGATATTTCTCCTGGCAATCTTGATTCCAGCCTGTGCTTCTTTTAGCCCAGCGTTTCTCATGATGTACTCTGCATATAAGTTAAATAAGCAGAGTGACAATATACAGCTTGACGTACTCCTTTTCCTGTTTGGAACCAGTCTGTTGTTCCATGTCCAGTTCTAACTGTTGCTTCCTGACCTGCATACAGGTTTCTCAAGAGGCAGGTCAGGTGGTCTGGTATCCCCATATCTTTCAGAATTTTCCACAATTTATTGTGATCCACACAGTCGAAGGCTTTGGTATAGTCAATAAAGCAGAAATAGATGTTTTTCTGGAACTCTCTTGCTTTTTCGATGATCCATTGGATGTTGGCAATTTAATCTCTGTTTCCTCTGCCTTTTCTAAAACCAGTTTGAACAGCTGGAAGTTCACGGTTCACGTATTGCTGAAGCCTGGTTTGGAGAATTTTGAGCATTACTTTACTAGCATGTGAGATGAGTGCAATTTGTATAAATTGTGTGTGTGTGTGTGTGTGTGTTAGTTGCTTAGTCATGTCTGACTCTCTGCAACTCTATAGACCGCAGCCCACCAGGCCCCTCCATCCATGGGATTCTCCAGGCAAGAACAGTGGAGTGGGTTGCCATCTCCTTCTCCAAAAGTAACTATAGAAAGAAAGAAAGTGAAGTCGCTCAGTTGTGTCCGACTCTTTGCGACCCCATGGACTGGAGCCTACCAGCCTCCCCCATCCATGGAATTTTCCAGGCAAGAGTACTGGAGTGGGTTGCCATTTCCTTCTCATATATATATATATATATGACACACACACTCTGTTAACAATATAACTTAGTCTGCATGTTTTTTAACATTAATGAATAGAATAACATAACATGTATTATTTTGTGTTGTTTCTTTCACTCTACATTGTATAATTCATCCATGTTGTTATATTTAGCTTGTAGTCCATTGGTGTTTAGAATTGTACCACTGTTTATACATCTCTTCCATTTTTTTATGAACACTTGAGTAGTTTCTAGTCTTGCTTTACTACCAAAAAATGCTGTTGTCAGCACTGTTATACGTTTTACTGTATATACACATTAATTTCTTGGTATATTGCAAGAAGTACAGTTGCTGGGTCTTAGGATATTCTTGTCTTCATCCTTACTGAGTAATGCCAAACTGTCTTTAAAAGTGATGTACCAGTTAAACACAGTTCCTTCTTCTCATTTAACATTTGCCAATCTAGTAGGTATGTAATGGTATTTCATAATGATTCTACTTTCCATCTCCCTGATTACTAACAACGGCTGATGAAATGTTTGAGTTCCTATTTTATAAAGTATCTGTATATGTTTTTGCCCATTTTTTTCTAGCAGGTTTTCTCTTTTATTTGAAACCCAAATTTGCCTAAATTTTTGTAAATTAATCTCAGAGTACAAGTGGATCTGGTTTTTTTCTTAGATTTTAGCCTAAGTCCTGTATTATTTTGTCAGCTCACTCTTGCTGTTAAGATGATTTTTCAAAAATGTTTTTTATCCAGCAGTTTGTTTTTGTCAGGCAAGTTGGCCCCATAACCTGGCCTGCCATTTCTATAAAAAGAAACCTGTATGTGTTCTTCACCTGACTTTGCACCATCTCCTGATTTTGACCCTACCTTTATCCATAGTTTCTGAGCCTTCTGGAATTGCTGTCATATTAATGAGGTAGCTTCTTAGCTTTCCCCACTGGTAACTTAACAGACCCCAGACACCCAAATCCAGTATAAAATGTTGCTGGTATTAGTGTTTCTGTGACAGTAGGTTATTACAAAAGTAATGGTGGTTTGGCATTGTTGAACTTTGCCATTTGATATTGGAATACATTCTTAAGTAAATGTGGTTATGTTATTTATACATTATTTTAATTCACATTTCTCGCTTTATGTATTTTTGCTAATGACTTACTACTTGCTGTTTAGTTTATATTTATTTTAGACTAGGGAAATGTTAGACAAAAAGCAAATTTGAGCAATTTTTTTATTCAAGTTCAAAATGGGTTGTAAAGCAGCAGACAACTTGCAACATCAACAATGTATTTGGCCCAGGAACTGCTAACTAACATACAATGCAGTTGGTGGTTCAAGCAGTTTTGCAAAGGAGACAAGCGCCTTGAAGATGAGCACAGTGGCCAGCCATCAGAAGTTGACACTGACTAACCGAGAAGAGCATCAAAGCTAATCCCCTTAACAACTATGCAAGAAGTTGATGAAGAACTCAGTGTCAACCATTCTGTGGTCATTTGGCATTTGAAGCAAATTGAAAAGGTGAAAAAACTCAGTAAGCTGGTGTCTCATGAACTGATCGCAAATCAAAAAAACTTAATCGTTTTGAAGTGTCTTCTCATCCTATGCGACATCAACGAACCATTTATTGATCAGATTAGTGATGTGCAATGAAAAGTGGATTTTATACAACTGGTGATGACCTCCTCAGTGGCTGCACCAAGAAGAAGCTCCAAAGCACTTATCACAACCAAAATTACACCAAAAACGGGTCATGGTCACTCACTGTTAGGTGGTCTGCTACCTATCTGATCCACTGCAGCTTTTTGAATCCCAGCGAAACCATTACATCTGAGAAGTATGCTCAGCAAATCGATAAGATACACTGAAAACTACAACGCCTGCAGCCGGCATTGGTCAACAAAATGGGCTCATTTCTTTTTTCCACAGCAACACCCAACTACACATTGCACAACCAGCGCTTCAAAAACTGAATGAACTGGGCTACCGAAGTTTTGCCTCATGTGCCATTTTCCTGACCTCTTGCCAACCTCACTAGCACTTCTTCAAGCATCTCAACAACTCAACAGCCTTTTGCAGGGAGAACACTTCTCCAACCAGCAGGAGGCAGAAAATGCTTTCCAAAGAGTTCATTGAATCCTGAAGCATGGATTTTTATGCTACATGAATAAAAAAATTTCTCTTAGGCAAAAATGTATTTATTGTAAATGGCGTCTATTGTGATTAATAAAAATGTGTTTGAATCTAGTTTTTTTTTTAATCTAGTTTTAATGATTTAAAATTCAGGGTCCGAAACTGCAATTGCTTTTTCACCAACCTAAATATAACAAAATATTATTTCTTTTGTCTTTATTCTTAGAGGTTTATGCCTTTTTAAAAAAATGTCATTATTTTTATTTTACTGGGCTCCAGAGGGAGCTGAAATGAAAGCTTGTGTTAAAAATACTGTCTTTAAATCAGAACTGTATCTGGCTGATCATCTTATTTTCAAGCTCACAGACACTTTAAATAATGATATGGCTAAAAGAAGTATCAAGTGAGCAACAGTATGGGATCTGATCATCATAGACTCTACTGTCAGACTTGAACAATTTTAAAATTAGGGCTTTATAGATATATCCTCATTGGACTAAGTGTTAAATACTTAATGTCTAAAACACTTTTATAAATCAAGAGAAGACAAACACCCTAGTAGAGGAATCGGCAATGATGGTCACTTGACAGTGAACCAGATTTGTTTTCTATTAGGAGTGGATGTGGGGACATGCCTGTGCCAGCTTTCCTGGAACAAGGGAGAGTAGGCAGTTTAACACTTGAAAAGCCCTACAATTATCCATTGTCTTTCCTTGCCCTTTGAGGTATTTAAATTAAGAGTATCATCAAAGATGTTTGCAAAGGTTTATGCAGTGGTGTTTATTGATCATTTCTTTCTTCACTATTACAGTGAGGGAATGGCTAAGTTAAACTTTACAACTGTCAAAGAATCGTGTAATGAAATATGTCTATTGACATACAGGATGTTTCCTCAAAAATGTTCATTAGCAACCAATGAACCATGCCTCGCATATAAAAAGTTGAGCCATTTATAGTGTTATCCCCAAAATAAATAAGGATTTGTATGGAAGTGTTTGCTGGGTTTTCTCTAACAAAAATTAAGATGGCTTTTTTCTAATTTAAACTTTCTGGTGTTCTCCAAATTTGTTAACTGAATATCATTTTTACAATTTTTAAAAGTATCTTCCAGTTTAGCTTTATTTGGCAAGTTAATGTTTATTATACATTTCTAAATGAATGTAAAGCAATAACCTTGGGGTAGATTATAGATTAGCTATAAAGAAAGGAACTAGGAAAAAAACAGTTTGGGCTTTTTATGAATGGACACTGTAACAAGTTTTTCTGGTGTGGGGATCATAGTTACACTGAGTTTATTCAGTTTTCCTTTCCCACATGAATGAAAAACGGGGCAAGTCCACACCTAGAACTGCCTTAGCATGTAACACTCTACTGCACATGATGTTTATTTGTTGATGCTAGCAGGTAGAGAACCAATTTTTTTTTTTTTCCTATTCCAAATGAGAGCTTCGAGTCCACAAGTAGACTTGAAGTCAGCCAGTCATTTTAGCTACTCACTGCAGTGGCAACAAAGTGTGAGCCTTTCATATTCTTTATCCTATAACTATCATTTTTTTCAGGCTTATATTATATTTCAGAATTAAAATTCTTTCCTTCATATTACTCTTTTTGGACACTGTGAGAAAAATTAAAATTTCAAACAAAGTTGTCAGATCTGCACTGGTATTCTGTTTCCTGCATGCAGAACTAGCTGCTTACATAAGAACTGAATTTTAAAACACTGTCTGATGGCTGACTATTCATATTCTCTTAAGGAAGGGTTAGTTAAAAGAACGGTTTTTGTAATACTTCTGTGAAGATAAAAGTTTTGTTAAAATGTTTAAGATAATTCTGTGAGAATACAGTGTTGGTTTTGTTTTTAAATCTTCTGCAAATGATTTTACAGAAAGAATTAATTATTGAATCATAATTACATCTCAAATTCAGAGCTTGCAGACTGCAAGATTCCTACCACAGTAGCTACCATTTATTTTTTCTCAAAAAAGTGCTGCTCATGCCCTTGAAATTTTTATACTCCTAGCATTATCCCCAAAACATAAGGCAAAAATCATGTCACCACTTGTTTTCAAATCCATCGCCATATGGTTTCTGAAATGTTAGCAGACACCATTTTAGAAGAAACAGAAGTTACTTTTATAATATTCTAAATTGAACTGCAATAATCTACAGAAAACAAATCAAAGCTTGCTTGTTCTTTATTGCTAAATTCAGCAAAGTGAAACTACACGATAGCTAATGTTGCTTATCATTGTTATTTATAAAATTCTACTGAGAAAATCTGTGTATAGACAAACACTGAAGTCATAGTACATATGCATTATATACAGTGCCACAGTACATTATATTTTCAGTATGTTTTGATTATGTTTAATTTTATAATTTACCAAAGTGAAGTGAAAGTGGAAGTCGCTCAGTAGTGCCCAACTCTGTGACTCCATGGCCTATACAGTCCATGAAATTTTCCAGGCCAGAATACTGGAGTGGGTAACCTTTCCCTTCTGCAATAATTTACCAAAGGATCTTACTAAAGTTAAGGAAAGTACTGAATTTTAAAACAACTCACATATGTTTTCAAAATGTAATCAGCCTTTTTTATCTATGTCTGGAGAATGCATGGCAAATAGATAATAAATGAGTATGGGCGAAAATTAATAATTCTAGATTGATGGTAACTATTACTTTGGGCATCACTTGACCTTAGTTTCATAACATCCTATTATTACTATAATGTACTAATTTAATCTACCATGTAGTTAGATAGCCAAGTTTATACTGTATGTGCTAAAAATTTAAAAAGCAGTAGACTTTTAAAATAAATTGAAAATACATTTAAATAATTTTTTATATTAGAATTTAGATTCAAGTTTTTACTTTGCCTCTCATAAGTAGTACTTTTTATTTTATATTGAAGTATAGTGATTCAGTTATTCTATATGTATCTATTTCAAATTCTTTTCACATGAAGGTTATTATATAGTATTGAGCAGAGTTCCCCTGTGCCCTACAGTAGGCCCTTATTGGTTATATATTTTAAATATAACAGTATGGACATGTCAATCCCAAACTCCCAATCTATCCCTTCTCCCCGACCTTCCCCCTCCCCCCCCCGCCGCCCCACTCCTTGTAACCATAAACTTCTTCTTTAAGTACATGAGTCTGTTGCTGTTTTGTAAATAAGCACATTTGTATCTAAAACAGATTCCAACTATAAGCAATACCATAGGCTGTTTGTCTTTCTGTATCTGACTTGACTTAGTATGATAATCTCTGGGTCTATCCAAGTTGCTGAACATGACATTATTCATTCTTTTTAATGACTGAGTAGTATTCCATTTTATGTGTGTACCACATTGTCTTTATCCACTCATCTGTCAGTGGACATTTAGGTGGCTTTCATGCCTTAGCTATTGCAAGTAGCTCTGCAGTGAACATTGGGGTGCATGTATCCTTTTGAACCATTTTATTCTCCAGATATAGGCCTAGGAGTGGGATTGCTGCATCTTATGGTAGCTCTATTGTTAGTTTCCTAAAGAAATTCCATACTATTCTTCATAGTGGCTGTACCAATTTGCATTTCCACCAGCAGTGTGGGAGGGTTCCCTTTTCTCCATACCCTCCCCAGCACTTACTGTTAGTAGACTTTTTGATGACCATTCTGACAGTATGAAGTTTTGATTTGCATTTCCCATTCAATAGTGATGTTGAGTATCTTTTCATGTGCCTCTTGGCCATGTGTATGTCTTCTTCTGGGAAATACCTATTTAGGTCTTCTACCCATTTTTTTTTTTTTTTTTAAGCCCCATGAGCTGTTAAATTTTGGAGATTAATCCCTTGTCAGTCACACTGTTTGCAAATATTATCTTTCATTCTCTGGGTTGTCTTTTCATTTTGTTTATGGCTGTACAAAAAAGCTTTTCAGTTTAATTAGGTCTGATTTTTGTTTTTATTTCCATTACTCTAGGAGATGGATCAAAAAAGATATTGCTGTGATTTATGTTCAAGACTGTTCTGCCTGTGTCTTCCCCTAAAAGTCTTTTATAGTACAATCTTACATTTAGGTCTGTAACCCATTTTGAGTTTATTTTTCTGTATGTTGTTAAAGAATATTCTAGTTTCATTTTTTTTTTAATGTAGCTGTCCAGTTGCCCAAACACCACTTGCTGAACAGACTGTCTTTCTTCATTGTATAGTCTTGCCTCTCTGGTCATAATAGATTAATTGACCACAGATGTGTGGGCTTTCTATCCTGTACCACGATCTATATTTGTTTTTGTGCCAATACCGTACTGTTTTGGTGATTGTACCTTTGTACAGTCTATTCCTCCAGCTCTGTTTTTCTTTCTCAAGATTGCTTTGGCTACTCAGGGTCTTTTGTGTCTCCATACAAACTTTAAGATTTTTTTGGTTCTAGTTCTGTGAAAAATGCCATTGGTAATTTGACAGAGATTGCACTGAATCTGCAGATTGCCTTGGGTGGTACAGTTGTTTTGACGACACTGAGTCTTCCAGTCTTAAGACCATGATATATCTTTCCATTTGTGTCATCTAATTCCTTTTATCAGCATCTTACGATTTTCAGAGTATAGGTCTTTTGCTTCCTGAAGTAGTTTTATTCCTAGGAATTTTCTTCTTTTTTTTCTCTTTAATTTGTTGTTCTGATCTTTTATTGTTAGTGTATAGAAATGCAGATTCCTGTGTATTTTGTATAAAAGGGTCCTGTAGTTCTCTAACTAGCTCTGTTTTAGTTTCTGAGTTTTTAGCTTTCTGTTTCTACACAGTGGGATTGGTGACATCAACTTTCAGATATTGATGAGAATTATAGAGTATTTCAAGTGTTACATAATCCAGTTGAATATATAATTCTGCTACCTCAGCACTTTTAAAGTAAATAACTACAGTTTTTTGGCTCTAACAGTTGACCTGTCTAGTCAACAGACATAAATCTTTGATCTGTAAAATTGTTAGTGTGACTAGACAACTCCTTTCTAACTAAGGCTAAAGTGTTATGCATTTTTCAGAAGCATACAGAAATTAATCACTATACAGTCCCAACTGAAAACTTTGGTGGAGCAGTATATTTTAGAAAAATTAAATGCATTTCAAAAAATTCTACGGTCTAATATGGTAGTTGCGTAATAACTACAAAGCTCCCTTAAGGGCAAAAATGATGTTTTGAGTATGCAAAATACTAATTTCTATTTTTGTATTTTTGATACAAGGTCTCCATGCTATTAACTCAGTGTTTAATGGCTAGTGTGACATTGTCTTAATAGTATAGAAGTGAGTATGCTAATTTAAGATTTAAGTCAGTATAATAAGAATCTAAAGGAAAAATGGAAGCGACCAGAATAGTTTCATATCTTTTAATTATAGATAATTTCTACTTCACTGTGATACCAAGCATAATCAGAAGAGGGAAAAACAAATTATTTTTATATTTACCTTTCAAGACTCTGATATTTAATGACTCCTACACTCTTTTAATAATTCTATCGAGCTGAACAAATGTTACCCTGCAGGTCCCTGCCAGATAAACAGTGATGAGGGTAAGGAGCATGGATTTTGGAATCAGACAGTGCTGAATTCATATTCCAGATTGTGCTAATGTAACTTTGGGCAGGCACATGGCTTAATTCCTATATTCTGGTTTGTAAAATGAACTAGTAGTAAGGATTATTTGATATAATCCATTTTTTAAAGTACCTAGCCATTGATCTTGGCTTGTAGAACTAAGACATCAGTGGGTGTCACATTTTATTATTACTGTGAAGGAAATGTTTTGTTCCACCTATCAGAAAACCTTCCCAGTCTTAAATTTTTCATCTAACTGCATGCATTGCAAACATCCTTAGAAGAGGAAGGGAGAAAGAAGTAATTTTTACATCATTGCAGATGTAATGTACTTTCTTGTCCCTAACAATTTAAAGGAATAATTAAAGTATGTAATATATGGTAAGAACATCAGTAAACTTGTCCCTAGAAGAGGAAGAAAGGGATGTTTAGCGATGTACTTACCATATATTAAATACTTTAATTATTCCTTTAAATTGTTTCAATGTGTATCTAAGAACTAGGGTGTGAAGTGAGGGCAACATTATCAAAACCTGAGGAAAATACATAGAAGTAAGGAAGTTCTCATACTAATTTAAGAATCTAACGATTGAAGAATCAAGTCTTGGCTTTTTGACTAAGGAAAGTGAAAGTCCCTCAGGCATGTCCAACTCTCTGCGACCCCATGGACTGAATTCTCCAGGCCAGAATACTGGACTGGGTAGCCACTCCCTTCTCCGGGAGATCTTCCCAACCCAGGGATCGAACCCAGGTCTCCTGCATTGCAGATGGATTCTGTACCAGCTGAGCCACTAGGCGCTAAGGAAAGAGAGGGAGTATGTGGCTTTAGACCAAGTTGAGGCTGGTGTTGGAGAAGGCAATGGCACCCCACTCCAGTACTCTTGCCTGGGAAATCCCATGGACGGAGGAGCCTGGTAGGCCGCAGTCCATCAGGTCGCAAAGAGTCGGACACGACTGAGAGACTTCACTTTCATGTTTCACTTTCATGCATTGGAGAAGGAAATGGCAGCCCACTCCAGTGTTCTTCCCTGGAGAATCCCAGCGACAGAGGAGCCTGGTGGGCTGCCTTCTGTGGGGTCGCACAGAGTCGGACACGACTGAAGCGACTTAGCAGCAGCAGCAGCAGCAGCAGGTTGATGTTAAAGGTTTTTTTCCCTTCCTTTATAGACACAACTGTTCTGCCTTTTGTTTGCATTTACACACATCTTAGGAGTTACTGTGCTAAAACTGTGGCGTATGAGGTAAACATTAGTTTGACTAAATTTCCAAATGACCCATAGACTGTCACACAGTTCTAAGACAGTGGTTTTACCTGATGACCTGCTTTGGCGGGGCTTATTGCAGATCATGTGTGGAAGAAGTCACAGAACATTTGCTTCCTTTTGCTGTACATCACTGAGACATCACACCTCAGCCCTTAAAAGCAGAGGGCAGTTTATTCCTCAATTTGAAAACCTAGCTCTACCTCAGATTCTCAGGTAGTCATGAGGTAGAATACTGGTTAAGAACGCTGATTTTGGTGTCAGAAAGATAGGCCTCTGAATCCTGTCTGTGCTAGTTACTGTGTCACTATAGGCAAGTCAGTTTCTCTAAATCTGTTTCCTCATCTGTAAAACGTGAAAACAGTACCCACTTTGTAGGTTTGTGGAGATTAAAGGGGTTAAAGAAAGGGCTTGCACAGCAGCTCCTGGTAGTAGTGAGGTGATACCTGTATTCTGGGTGCAATCTCATAAACATGTAACATGTGAGTTGCCTCAATTTCTTCTGCAGAACATATAAAGATAAGCTAAATACAATAATATATAAGTAAGCTAAATACAATAACATATACTGGACACAGTACAAGATGCTGGTGATATAAGAGACCTAGACATGGACCCTACCTAAAAGGAATTATTGACGGAAAAATATTATTACATCAGAATGTGTCATGTGTAATTATTACATCAGAATGTGTCATGTGTAAAGTGCTACATGGCAGCATAGAGGAATGGGAAGACATATAATTGGGAAAGAAAGAGGAACCAGATTGAAGACCACGTTGGGCTTGTAATGCTTACATGGAAGAGCCTCGGAGAGGTAATCACGATGCGAAGAATAAGTTTTAGCATCGTGGGAGAGAGGAAAGAAAAGCAGCCAGAGCTGGGAGGAACTACTTAGTGTAAATCATTGCAGTGGTTAAAGCAAGGGGTGAGGGAAGACATGTATGAACATGGAGGCAGAGTGGACAGAAAGGGAAACGTACATGGTATAGTGTAATAGAGAATAATAAACAGGATGTGTTAAAGGGACTGGAATTGGGAACAAAGTACTGTTACTAAGTATAGTGAGAGGAATTCAACTCTGAGAAGGTAATAAGGTGTTTAGAAATATGTGGTGGTTGTAGTTGAGGTGGAAATGAATACGTTTTTGTCAAGCATTTCACAGCTTTATATTACAAATTTCAGTAAATAATCAAAATTTCAGAATCCAAAAATTAAATAATTTACTTCAAACTAATGTAAAATGAAATAAAATACAATCAATGCTATTCTAAATCAAAGTACAAACCTAAAACAGACCACAGTTGATGAAATCTACAAAGTAAACATAGATGACTAAAACCAAAGAGGACTCCCAAAGTCAAATAAGTGAAGGTACAAAATACAAGATGTAGGTACAAGCCCAAATTCAAGCTTCTCGTGGAATTACAAATAATTACAGTAACAACAGCATCCAGCAGTAAGACTTGACTCTGAAGTTAACCTACTGAGTAGCACTGTAGGAAGATAAGATATTACTACTCTACTCCCTAAAAATAAAACCAAGTAAAACTATAAATATATTGGTTTATGAGAAAAAAACAAGTCTTAAAAGGACATTTTTAAAAATTAATCAAAGATTCAAGCTCAGAAACACTCCACAGCCACTGGTTTCAACCCTAGATACATACACACACACACATATGAAGAAAGCAGTGAGTGTAATATTGTCTCAAACCTGTTACTGCCTTATTTGAAGATGTCACCTTTATAATTCTGCATGTACCAAATCATAGTTATTATCCTTGTGTGCTCTTAGAAGCAAGAAAGCATCAAAACAAAATCAGGTCTTCATTCTAGAAATAACCATGTAATGAAGAAAGTTTCTCCTCGCTTCAGAAAGTTTTTCCTCGTAGTTCTTGCTACTTACTCTTGGTCTTAATGTTCTGTCACTAGAACACCATTACTACTCCTTGGAACACATGGCCCTCAGTGCAAGCCTAAGCAAACAGAACTGAAAACATGAAACAGTATTTCTTCTGTTAGGGACTAAGTTGTGCAGCACAGTCACTCGACCACAGACTGACCCTCCTAAAGAAAAAGAAACACACAAGAAAACATGTTATGAGTTTAAGAAAGAAACATAGATAAGGTGACCATATTCTCTCTTCATATAAGTAAATGTACAGGTCCAAAGAAGCCTTTCACAGACCCAAGGGTATTCTTCCCTACTTCCTACCTCTACCTTGGGATATATGGACAACTTCTTTGGAGTTTTTTGATTCAGCACCTTCATTTTTACAGACAAGGAAACTGAGTGCAGAGATTGTAAATGACACGCCACTGGTGTCTCAGATCTGAAAAAAGACATCTCCTCCATCACACATCCTTTACTGAAAATGCTCCTGAACATTACAGTACAGGGTTACAGTACAGACTTTGTTCTCTAATCTCCATAAGATGAGTAAGTATAAATGATGCAAAGTTGGAGGAAACTGTCTTAATGTGCACCTGAAGTTAAAACCAATAGAAACTTCTGTCAACAAGTGTAAAAGCAGATTAATCAGTCTTTCTTTGGTTTGCTAAATAAGATAAAATGCACTCTGCTAAAACCATTTAACAGAAATACTGTAAAAGCCTTCCCCCAGAGTATTTTTCTATTTGATTTGAAAACTATCCCATAGCTTATTATCAAACAACACAGTAATCCTTTAGCTAATGCAGGGATAAATGGGCAGTCAGAAAATATAATCACCTGGTGTGTGCAGCTGAGTATTTACATTTTATCTAATGAACAAAGATAAGAAAAGTGCAGGTGACATTAATGTGTAAAAACTACCTCTTAGGGCTAGAGCTAAAGAAAAAATAAAATTACTCACTCTAGCTAATCACTAGACCTGTATAGTCCCCTGGCTTCAGGTCTGTTTTGAATCTCATTTTGGACTTGTCTTGAATCAAAGAATATTTGCAGCTGCCTCAGTTAGGGCAGTTGCTCTCCTTTAAAAGGTAGTTTAAAAGGTTTTACAGTAAATTTCTGGTCCTTGTTGAATTTTCTTTTTCTCCACTTTATGTTGCTTAAAGATTTATAGCAAGGATTTCTTAATCCTCAGCACTACTGACATTGAAGCTGGATAATTATTTGTCGTGGAGACTGTCTGCTGTGCGGTGTGGGAGGTTTAGCAGCACCCTAGCCTCTTCTCACAATGCCAGTAGCACATCCCAAGTTATGACAACCAAAAATGTCCCCAGACTAACCAGTTGTCTCTTGGGAAGTAAAACTGCTCCCAATTGAGAAGTTTCTGGAGGATTTAACCCTCCCCTGGCTCACAGGCAGCATTCTTCAAAGCATTTCTCATTCTTTGAGATCCTCCAGAAGGGAAAGAGGAGTCAAGGGAAGGAGGGAAAAAAAGTTAATGCCTGAGTGTTAAGGAAAAACATAGTGTTTGATTATCAAGTGTGTACCAGTACTTTATATAATTCAAATATATAATCTACCTAAAAATTCCTGAAAAGGTACCAATAAGGAAACAGAGTCACGGGTTGGGTCAGCTAGCCACTGTCACAGTCATCACATTGATGTTTGTCTACATTCCCTAGCTCCATCTCTTGCAGAAGTACCACCTCGACACCAAAGCAGTCAAAAATAATTCTGCTCCTCCTACCTAGATTGAAGTTGCTAAGTCCACTATCATTTCAGTAACACATTTTCATGTATGAGACAACTTCCATACCATATATAAGACTTCTGTATCCTCACAGTGCCAGGAATTCCTCATCCAGATATCAGGAATCATCTGCTGAGTGAAAGGGTGTAATCTGCCTGCACATTTCATCTGTTCTTCAAGGTGTGTGAGGAACTTTCATAATCCATCCATGATTCTCCATCCATGGTCCTCCTTTCATTGACTGCTTTTTTTCTGCAAGACAATTAAATAGAAAATCCTGCTTTATACTTACTTTGTTTTCGCTCTCAAATGTAAACTCGGTGACCTCAATAACAGCAATGTCCAGTATACTTGCCATTCTGAATGGGAGACAGCATTCAAATATTCATCTGAGACAGCACGTTTTGTTATTTTGGGTCCTCACTTAAAGCACTCTGGATACAGTCAGTTCCTAATAGAATCTCTTAGCATCTTCAGAATGTTTGACACAGCTGTAAACACACATTAAGCAAGGACTAAGACATCTTCGCTTTCCTATTCAGAATGAGTGTGATATACACTCTTATTATGTTGTGCTTTTTATTTCTTTCTGTCATGTATCCTTGTTAAAATATGGTGATTTCATATGGTTTTCTTTTGAGTTCTAACCATTTTCTTGAACCCTAGCCTTTTAAAGCAGTATCATAGGGTCATGTTTGCAATTAAAGACCACTTTGCGTTCATCCATTTCTCCCAGTGGTGTTCACTATAGGCCATCTTGGTGCTCCTATTTGTGTGACAAAAACTGGTTTTTCTCTACTGATGTTTGTGGTATGTTTGGTAGCTTTCCATGAACTCAATTCTTACCTGATGTAGCCTAGAATAACTGCCTGAAGGGATGCCAAAAGCCTGACTAAAGTTCCAGATTCTTAGTTGCAGTTTGATCAATCCATTTGTCCATTTAGTTTTAACTTTCCTTTTTGTCATCTCTAGCTCACAGTTGACTGGCCTGAATGTATTTTGCATATGCTCTAATTATAACTGAGAATTTGGGAATACTGTCCTAAATTTTAGACTTAATACTACTTACATAATACTTATACCAGACTTTCTCATAAAATCTCCAGTGTTCCTGAAAAAGAATGAACATTTATCAAGTGCCTGCTAGATGGAGGAATTATACACTAGACTTTGAGTGTGTTCTCTTATAACACACAGACATAGATAATGTCCTTTCACTGTACTCATGAGAAAACAGAGGCTCATGGTAGTAAATACATATCAAAGGTCACACAGGCTATGAAATGGTAGAACTGAGATCTGAAACATGTGAGTTTGACCACAAACAGGCTCCCTCATCAACCTCTGACAGCTGAGTAACCTCATCTAGAGGTGATGACATCCTTTTCACAGGGTCGTTGAGAGGACGGATGAGACTGTATTCATGAGTGTTTCAAAACTATTAAATACTACACCTAAGTACTGTGAAAACATTTTTAGTATATACTAGTGTGTGCAAATATATCATGTACATATATATATTTTATTATATCTATAAAAAACCAGCTGAGGAAACAGTACAGAATTAACGTTTGAAATCATTGAACATTGCACTTATTTTCCATAAATGAATATACAAACAACTGGTTGGTCCCTAAAAATAGATGTCAGATGACAGAGATTGGCTGAACCAGAGTAGAAGCATCTTCAGAACAAAAGCCAGACAAGTTTTTGCTTCCCTAACACATTGCTCTGCTCACTCAGTCCAAGACCTTCCTACTTCTCTGTAAAACTCCGGCCCATAGCAGCTCTGCTACATTAGTCACAAGTGTCCATTAATTAGACATGACTTGTGCCAGACCTACAGCAGAGTCATTTCAGGTAATATATTCTCTTCCATTGTAGGCTTTCAATATGCACTCAGTCCATTCTCCCAAATCTAACTGGGATCAATACCTTGTGATACAGAAGCATCCAGAAGTTCTCCTTAACAATGTTGAGAGAAAAATATGAAACCCTGGGGCCTATTCCCAGAGCTGGGCTGGTAGGAATGCTGTCCTATTCACTAACCCTCTAGATAAACATAGGTTTGGCTAAGTCCAGTATGCTTCACATAAGGACAGAATTTAGGGGGAGCTTTGGAGTTGATCAGCTTAATTACTTACAAGTTAATCATAAAATAATAATTTGTTACTTTAAGTTTTATTCCTAAAACAGAACAAAAAGATGTTACTTAATAAATACAATTTCTAACCATGTTGACAACCCAATTTCTTTAGTTTGTTCTGTGAATTAGTTTAAGCATATTTATAATTGAGATTTAATCATATTATTAGTTGCATTAATAAAGACACACCTAACACCCAATCAAAGTTTATTCCTAAATATTATCTCTCTTAGAGAATAGGTAGATTAAGAATATTGCAGAGAGAAATTTCTTACATAGATGGAATCTTTGGGGGGAAGATGGATAATACTGTATCTCTTGATCATGGTGGTAATTACACAATTATTCCTTTAAAGATGATTGTAAACAGATGCTAAGCAACTAAAAACTGTATCTAAGCAAAGCACAATTTCACCATTCTTCTTAAAGGATTTTTTTTGTGTTGGTTTTTTTTTGCCATGCTGTGTGACTTGTGGGATTTCAGTTTCGACCAGGGATTGAACCTGGGACTGTGGAAATCAAAGTGCCAAATCCTAACCACTAGACTCCAGGGAACTTCTAAGGGATACTTAAAAATAAATGACCTCACTCTTAATTTTGTATAGAATAATAATAAAACATTATTTGACTACGTCTCGGTAGGATTTTTTTTAATTCTTGCCAATATTTGAAATACACACGTTCAGTGTGAACATGTTTACTGTGGAGTGAAAGAGGTAAGAGAACTGTGTTTTGATACTTGACAGTCCTGACAGGTAGACCCTAACACTGCTTTCTTCCTTCCTAGCCCGGGAATGAGGCCGGACGTGAGCTCCCCTCCGTCCAGCTCCTCAGCGGCTGCGGGGCCGCCCCCCAAACTCTGCTTGGTGTGCTCGGATGAGGCTTCGGGGTGCCACTATGGGGTCCTGACTTGTGGAAGCTGTAAAGTATTCTTCAAAAGAGCAGTGGAAGGTAGTGTGTGTTTTGAAGAGTTTTATTTTTCCTCTATTTGGTTTCTGTTTCTCAGACTGGATTCTGTATGCAAAGCCCATTAATGCTGGAAGTCATTAAAATCAGGGATAGGAGGGTGGCTCCTAACTCTTCTAGCGGGAAAAAGATACTTTTAAAAGCAAACTAAGATAAAACAGACAAGTAAAAATTGAAGGGAGGGAGTATGGTCAGAGAACAGAAAATAACCGTAAGAAAGTGCCATGCATGTGAAATGATGGTTTTAGGTTTCGGCAGCAACTAGTGCTCATTGTATTAGTATTACCAACTTTAATTCCCATCAGTTAGCTAGTTTTAGAGCCACCCACTATTCTAGTCTGGCAAAAATGAGTGATAATGAGGGGGAAACATGTTTGGTTTTCTAATAAGCCAGGGTTGTGCTATGTGATATAAACGTGATGTAAGGACCTCCCACTGTCCTCTGGGAGGTCACAGTCTACTTGGAAGTGAAAGATGGGTTCACAGTTACAAGGTAGAGAGATTATAATACAGAGGAGCAAGTGAAAAACTGCCTGGGGAGGTCAGGAAAGGTGTTTAAAAGAAAGTGATTTCACTTGACAAATATTATATTCACATAATGTTTACCCTTGTTACAGACTCAGTCTGCCCGTCACCTCCTTAAAGGTAAAATTCATTCCATAAGCAAACTACTGGAAGTCACACTAAAATTTTCTAATATTACCAGTGAATCCTCTTGGGAAAAACTGTTGTGTAATTTAGTTATTTGTAAAGCAGTTAGAAGGCAGTGTGGCCTGAATGGATTACCTAAAGCTCTGATTAGATAATTATATTTTTTAAAAATTAATGTATTTATTCACAGTACATGAAGTATTATTATTTGGCTTCAGTTGTGTTTGCATATGCTTAAGGGTTAGATGAGTCATTTTCTTTTGTTTGGATTGCTTTTAATACATTAGCAAACTATAAAATTACTTAAATTATTCCACAGAGAGGACAGGAATTGAGGCTTTAACCAGTTTGGTTATCACCCAACAACTGAGTAGAGTCATTAAGTTAAAGCTCATCCCTAATTAATGCAATGCTGCTAACAAAGTGGATGTTATCTGCCCCAGATGGAAGCTGCTTCTTTTCCTCACTTAACTTTATTCAGCACTTTCTTCACTGATTAGTTCTGTCCATGGTGTAAATGTGATAACAGTGTTACAGTATTCCTGTATATAATAAGTAATATTGACAGATTTAATTCTGAAAGTGAAATTCAGAATGAGACAATGGAGCCTTAAAAGAAATACAGGAATTTAAAAAAATTTTTTTTCCTTTTTCCATTTCCCTCATTTTAACTAAAATTATTTCTTAAAATGGGGCTAAAAATTCCAGTTCCAGTGCTTACAGGGATTGAGTATGTGTCGTTCTGGCCAAATACAATACCAAATGAGTGAAGAAGGGCAGTCACTGATAGAGGGTGCAAGCATGCCTTACCTAAAAGCATCCAAATGCAATTAAAAAAGAAAAGAAAAGCTAAATATATTACAAATAAGACATCACTGCAGGCCATATGCCCCCTATGCTTTAGAATTAAATTCTTATGCATGTTTTTAGCTATGAATATGTGAATATTAGCTATGCCCTTTCAAAATATATATATGTATTCAGTTAAATATGAGATAGCTAGATTACATGATAAATAAGAAAAGGTTAAAATGTAAACTGTGTTAAGTAAATCCTTTACTTGGATTTAAATTTTCTCCATGGTCCCTTCCAGCTCTAAAATTCTGTAATCATTTGCTATCTTAACTTGAAGCAGATCTTCCTGATCCAGGGGTTGAGCGTGGGTCTCCTGAATTGCAGGTAGATTTTTTTCCCATCTGAGTCACCAGGGAAGCCCTAAGTAAATCCTTTATTTGGATTTAAATTTTCTCCAGAGTCCCTTCCAGCTCTAAAATTCTGTAATCACTTGCTAACCTAACTCACAGCAGATCTACTTTTCTCTTTCTAGACATGATGGGAATCTGTTTTAAGCCCATATACAGATTTTAGAGCACTTTCTTGAACAGTTACAAAGATGAAGCTTGTGTGATTTTCATTACACTACATTCATTCCATTGTTAATACTTGCCAGAAATTATAGGTTATCCACCAAACAGACATAGAATCATAAAGACCCAAAAGTTAAGTATTTTTAGGAAATTTGTACAAGTTTTACTTGTCCATACAAGCCAGATCAAGGATTGAGATTTTGAATTTTATTCATTATTCTGGGAGTTACTTTCTGTGTACAGAAAAGAATTTGGGTAGCTTCATTTCTTTAGATGTATACTAGTTCAGTGGTCTTTTTTCACTGAGTCCCTTCTTCTTATGCTCCCTTTGCACAAACTGCATATATTCTTTGTTGGTGGGTCATACTGGAGACAGACACATGCTACTTTTATTAATAATTTACCAAGTACTATGTTTTATGTATGTCATACTACCCTGGGTCAGGAAGATCCCCTGGAGGAGGGAATGGCAACCCACTCAGTATTCTTGTCTGGGAAATCCCATAGAGAGGAGCCTGGCGGGTGACAGTCCATGCGGTAGCTAAGAGACACAGCTGAGTGACTAGCACACCCAAGTACTACGTTTTATATATGTCATACTACTTACTTAGCAGCTCTATGAGCTCTTAAATGCTCTTATTATCCATATTTGATACACTAGGGAACTGACGCTCACAGCTTAAGCAACAGACTTAGGATTCAAGCATAGCTGTCTGCAAACAGGCTCTTAACCTCAATGCTATACTGACTTCCTGAAAGGATAAAAATCTCATCCCCTGGCAGTTTATAATCTAGTTATATACTGAGATGAAAGCAATAACAAGGGAAATATTCATAGTGTTTATTGAGTGCTTACAATGTGTTAGGCACTATTTTAAGAACGTTCTTCACAACTGCCTTTAACCCTTGCAGAAGCACAGCAAGGTAGATGCTAATTTTCCAGCTTTACAGATGGAGAAACTGGGAGCTCGGAAAGGTTAATAAACATTACTGAGATCACACAGCTAGGCAGCAGAGCTGCAATTCAGACCAAGGGCTTCCTAGCAACCTTGCCAAGTGCACTTTGCACTATACAACACTGGTTTTGACAGCAGTAAAGAAGCTGAAGCTTTCTTCAGTATGAAGCTGTCACACTCAAGCTCACAGTCACAGTTCACATTTGAAACTTGGGTACTTCCAGCAGAATATGTACAAACTACAAAAAATCCTAGATGATGCCGTTTGCTATGTGGCCTGTTTCCTGTACTATGTTAATTAATTAACTTGATCATGTCCATGCATCATTCTCCTGTTTACTACCTAGTATTTTTCTTGGATCACTCTTTTTTATAACTTAAATTTATTTAAAACAACACTTTTACTATCCCTACTGTATTAGTTATCTGTTGATGTGTAACAAATTACCCCCAAAATTAGTGGCTAAAAACAACAGATTAAGTTAATTATGTCACACAGTTTCTTAAGAGCCAGGAATTTGGGAGCAGCTTATTAGCTGGGTAGTGCTGGGTCTCTCATGAAGTTATATTCAGACTGTTGGTGGAAGCTGCAGACTCCACTTGCAGCTCATTAACACTGCTTTGGCAGGAAGCTTTGGTTCATCATCATATAGGCCTCTTCTAACGCTGCTCTCAACATAGCAAATGGCATCCCCCAGAACAAACGATCCACAGGGAGAGACTGTGGTGAATATGAGAACGTATTTTCTTTATTACTCAATCTCAGATGTGACATAGTCATTTTGGCCCTATTTTATTGATCACATGCCAGTCCTGGTATAGTGTGGGAAGAATAATCAGAGTGTGACTACCAGGAGACAGAGACCACTGGGGGTCAACTTGGAGGCAGGCTACAACTCCTACCAGAAATAATCAGTTTTTGGCATTTGATCCTGGGTTTTTTAAAATTTATTTATTTTAGTTGGAGGCTAATTACAATATTGATTACAATATTGTGGTGGTTTTTGTCATACATTGACATGAATCAGCCACAGGTGTACATGTGTCCCCCATCACCCCCCTCCTACCTCCCTCCCCATCCCATCCCTCTGGGTTGTCCCAGTGTACTGGCTTTGAGTACCCTGTTTCATGCATCAAACTTGGACTGGTCATCTATTTCACATATGGTAATATACATGTTTCAATGCTGTTCTCTCAAATCATCCCACCCTCACCTTCTCCCACAGAGTCCAAAAGTCTCTTCTTTATATCTGTGTCTCTTTTGTTGTCTCGTGTACAGGGTCATCATTACCATCTTTCTCAATTCCATATATATGTGTTAATATACTGTATTGGTGTTTTTCTTTCTTGACTTACTTCACTCTGTATAGTAGGCTCCAGTTTCATCCACCTCATTAGAACAGATTCAAATGCATTCCTTTTAACAGCTGAGTAATACTCCATTGTGTATATGTACCAAAACTTATCTAGGTTGCTTCCATGTCCTAGCTATTATAAACAGTGCTGCAATCAACACTGGGATATACGTGTCTCTTTCAATTGTGGTTTCCTCGGTGTGTATGCCCAGCACTGGGATTGCTGGGTCGAATGCCAGTTCTATTTCCAGTTTTTTAAGGAATCTCCACACTGTTCTCCATAGTGGCTGTACTAGTTTGCATTCCCACCAACAGTGTAAGAGGGTTCCCTTTTCTCCACACCCTCTCCAGCATTTGTTTGTAGACTTTTTGATAGCAGCCATTCTGACCAGCGTGAGATGGTACCTCATTGTGGTTTTGACTTGCATTTCTCTGATGATGAATGATGCTGAGCATCTTTTCATGTGTTTGTTAGCCATCTGTATGTCTACTTTGGAGAACTGTCTGTTTAGTTCTTTGGCCCATTTTTTGATTGGGTCATTTATTTTTCTGGTATTGAGCTGCATGAGCTGCTTGTATATTTTTGAGATTAATTCTTTGTCAGTTGCTTTGTTATGCCATTATTTTTCTCCCATTCTGAAGGCTGTCTTTTCACCTTGCTTATAGCTTCCTTTGTTGTACAAAAGGTTTTAGTTTATTTTTGCTTTTATTTCCATTACTCTGGGAGGTGGGTCATAGAGGATCTTGCTGTGATTTATGTCAGAGAGTGTTTTGCCTATGTTTTCCTTTAGGAGTTTTTTTAGTTCCTGGTCTTATATTTAAATCTTTAATCCATTTTGAGTTTTTTTGTGTATGGTGTTAGAAAGTGTTCTAGTTTCATTCTGCTAACAGTAGTTGACCAGCTTTCCCAGCACCAGTTGTTAAAGAGATTGTCTTTTCTCCATTGTATATTTTTGCCTCCTTTGTCAAAGCAAGGATGTCCATAGGTGTGTGGATTTATTTCTGGGCTTTCTATGTTGTTCCATTGATCTATATTTCTATCTTTGTGCCAGTACCATACTGTCTTGATGACTATAGCTTTGTGGTGTAGTCTGAAGTCAGGCAGGTTGATTCTTCCAGTTCCATTCTTCTTTCTCAAGATTGCTTTGGCTATTCAAGGTTTTTTTATATTTCTATACAAATTGTGAAATTATTTGTTCTACTTCTGGGAAAAATACCATTGGTAGCTTGATAGGGATTGCATTTAATCTGTAGATTGCTTTGGGGTAGTATATTCATTTTCACTATATTGATTCTTCTGATCCATGAACATGGTATATTTCTCCATCTATTTGTGTAATCTTTAATTTCTTTCATCAGTGTTTTATAGTTTTCTATATATTTTAGTCTTGGTGAATGGGATTGTTTCCTTAATTTCGCTTTCTGTTTCCTCATTGTTAGTGTATGGAATGCAAGGGATTTCTGTGTGTTAATTTTATATCCTGCAACTTTATTCATTGATTAGCTCTAATAATGTTCTGGTGGTGCCTTTAGGATCATGTCATCTGCAAACAGTGAGAGCTTTACTTCTTCTTTTCCAATCTGGATTCCTTTTATTTCTTTTTCTTTTCTGATTGCTATGGCTAAAACTTCCAAAACTATGTTGAATAGTAGTGGTGAGAGTGGGCATCCTTGTCTTGTTCCTGACTTGAGGGGAAATTCTTTCAATTTTTCACCATTGAGGATAATGTTTGCTGTGGATGTATCATATATGGCTTTTTTTATGTTGAGCTATGTTCCTTGTATGCCTGCTTTCTGGAGAGTTTTTATCATAAATGAGTGCAAAAACTGATTTTTATTGTAAAAATAAGGACAATACAAACAAAATGATATTGAGAAATCCCAGCTGGCCTGAAGGCTTTTCTCCTGACATCTGCCCTCTTTCTAGTAAGAAAACAAATTTACCAAGTGGTAGAAGACAGAAACTCCAAACTAAAATGTCTTTCTCTTATCAAATATATTGACAGGGAGTACATGTCCATGCCTTGTAAACAGTGACCACTAGTTGAAACTCCTCTTTTTTAGATACGATACCCACATACTTGTCCAACTTCATACTAATAACCAGATAGAGCATTTGAACTTATGAAGGTACAATGCCCCCTGATTCTGTAGCTCAGATTCTTAATTGTGCTCAAGATATACCTGGGATAAAGAAAACATTATTAGGGCTTCCTTGGTCACTCAGTGGTAAAGAATCCATCTGTTAATGCAGGAGACACAGACTCAATCCCTGATCTGGGAAGATCCCATATGCTACAGGGCAACTTAGCCCGTGTGCCACAACTGTTGAAGCCCAAGCACTGCAACTAGAGAGTAGCCCCTGCTTGCCACAACTAGAGAGTAGCCCATACAGTAAGGAAGAACCAGCACAGCCAAAAATAAATAATAGCTTAACATGCACATTCTGAGCTTTTGGTTAGATATAAAGTATTGAAAATTTCTCTGTGTTTACTATAATTTTTTAATTGTCCTTCTAGTTTACTGAAGAACAATGATTCAGGGGTAGTCTTATGGGTTAAAATGTTTTCATTATTATAACTGCTTCAACTATGATTTTATTTGTTGTTCCTCTTTTAATTCTGTATAACAGAATTCTTGGGCTAGAGCTTCCATATCCTGTCCAAGAAAAGAAGCTAGGAAACTTAAACAATACAGCAAGGAATAGGAACAACTGGTACAGACACTTGGCACTGGATAACAACTCTGGAACAAAGCTGAATTGTAGACCAGTAGTCAAATTCTGTGGCCTCAAAGAACTGAAACTGATGTAGTTAACCATCTACCCCAAACTAATGCTTAACAAGCCCTGTGATTTAACATGTTAGGAAGAAGTGAATTTAGTTTGTTTTATCCAAATCAAGTAGATTATTCTATACATAAAAGATCTTTTCCTAATATCAGAACTAGGTATATTCAACCTAACAAATTGATGATTATTATTTTTTCTCTTTTCTTTGAATATGATTTATTTTTGAGAAGACAAATGTCCTGCAATCTTCTGAATACCACCCCCTCTAGTGTAAGGACATGGAGTCTTAACTATCCAGTGTATCTGTTTAGATATGCTGGTCTTGTGTAGAAGGAGCCTTTCAGTTTTTGCCAGGCTAGCAAATCCTCAGTTTTCTTCAACAAAAAAGAGTACACTGAGGGTAGAGGGAGGTTTTGACAGGTAAAAACTAGATTTCTGCCTCTTAACACATTTAATACTGGGTCCCAGAAGAATTTTAGACAGTAACAATCATCAGTATCTGGTGTCTAAAAACATGTGATATAAAGAACAAATCTCCCTAAGTTACATATACAGTAGTTTAGTTTGCCAAGTCTGTGATTCACCTGACTAATTGCTGGCCACCTTAACATAATTAAGATTAAGCCTTTACCAATAACTTCACTTAAAATTTGGAAGGGAAGCATACTTTATTTGCATGTGGTGGTGCAATGCTGAATTAAAGTAAATTTCCCTTTGGTACTCTCACCATATTTTTAAACCAGTTTCCTCTTTCTTTAATCCTCCCCTAAGCATTAGATTCAGTTCAGTTCAGTTCAGTCGTGTCCGACTCTTTGTGATCCCATGAATCGCAGCACGCCAGGCCTCCCTGTCCATCACCAACTCCTGGAGTTTACTCAAACCCATGTCCATCGAATCAGTGATGCCATCAAGCCATCTCATCCTCTGTCGTCCCCTTCTCCTCCTGCCCCCAATCCCTCCCAGCATCAGGGTCTTTTCCAGTGAGTCATCTCTTCACATGAGGTGGCCAAAGTACTGGAGTTTCAGCTTCAGCATCAGTCCTTCCAATGGACACCCAGGACTGATCTCCTTTAGGATGAACTGGTTGGATCTCCTTGCAGTCCAAGGGACTCTCAAGAGTCTTCTCCAACACCACAGTTCAAAAGCATCAATTTTTCAGTGCTCAGCTTTCTTCACAGTCCAACTGTCACATCCATACATGACCACTGGAAAAACCATAGCTTTGACCAGATGGGCCTTTGCTGGCAAAGTAACGTGTCTGCTTTTTAATATGCTATCTAGGTTGGTCATAACTTTCCTTCCAAGGAGTAAGCATCTTTTAATTTCATGGCTGCAATCACCATCTGCAGTGGTTTTGGAGCCCCCCAAAAATAGTCTGACACTGTTTCCACTGTCTCCCCATCTATTTCCCATGAGATGATGGGACCAGATGCCATGATCTTAGTTTTCTGAATGTTAAGTTTTAAGCCAACTTTTTCACTCTCCTCTTTCACTTTCATCAAGAGGCTTTTTAGTTCCTCTTCACTTTCTGCCATAAGGGTGGTGTCATCTGCATATCTGAGGTGATTGATATTTCTCCCAGCAATCTTGATTCCAGCTTGTGCTTCTTCCAACCCAGTGTTTCTCTGCATGTACTCTGCATATAAGTTAAATAAGCAGGGTGACAATATACAGCCTTGACGTACCCCTTTTCCTATTTGGTACCAGTCTGTTGTTCCATGTCCAGTTCTAGCTGTTGCTTCCTGACCTGCATACAGGTTTCTCAAGAGGCAAGTCAGGTGGTCTGGTATTCCCATCTCTTTTGGAATTTTCCACAGCGTATTGTCATCCACACAGTCGAAGGCTTTGGCATAGTCAATAAAGCAGAAGTCAGTGTTTTTCTGGAACTCTCTTGCTTTTTCGATGATCCAGCGGATATTGGCAATTTGATCTCTGGTTCCTCTGCCTTTTCTAAAACCAGCTTGAACATCTGGAAGTTCATAGTTCACGTACTGTTGAAGCCTGGCTTGGAGGATTTTGAGCATTACTTTGCTAGTGTGTGAGTTGAGTGCCATTGTGTGGTAGTTTGAGCATTTTTTGGCATTGCCTTTCTTTGGGATTGGAATGAAAACTGACCTTTTCCAGTCCTGTGGCCACTGCTGAGTTTTCCAATTTTGCTGGCTTATTGAGTGCAGCACTTTCACAGCATCATCTTTCAGGATTTGAAATAGCTCAACTGGAATTCCATCACCTCCACTAGTTTTGTTCGTACTGATGCTTTCTAAGGCCCACTTGACTTCACATTCCAGGATGTCTGGCTCTAGGTGAGCGATCACACCATTGTGATTATCTGGGTTAGAAGTCATAATAAAATAGTGATTACAGAGGTCTTCTATAATGGTTAAGAAACTGTTTAAAGAAAAGTTTATCAAGGAAGAGGTAGTGACTGGAAAGGGGCAAAAAGAGGGTTTGAGGGGTACTTTCTGCTTCTTAATAAGTTTTAGTTTATTAGGTGACAAATTTATGACTTGTGTACTTTTCTGTATGTATAGTACAGTAACTTTTTTTTTTTTAATGAACAATATGAAAGAGTTTTTAAGTTGACTGTATTGGATGTACATTATGCCTGCCTTAATCAGTGCCTTTGGTCCTTGGCTATGTTCCACCCGAAACAACAAAAAAGAGCCTCCCCACAAAAATATCCTTTAAGGACTGAGAAATTTTAACAGTGCCTTTATTTTCCATACAGGACAGCACAATTATCTTTGTGCTGGAAGAAATGATTGTATCATTGATAAAATTCGAAGAAAAAACTGCCCAGCATGCCGCTATAGAAAATGTCTTCAAGCTGGAATGAACCTGGAAGGTAATGTAAATATTGAAAATGAATTGTCTTTGCATCATATAAAAATTTATCACTTTACTTTTTAAAAAAATAAATAAGCAGATGTAATAGTTAAAAGTAGGATTTTTAAAATGAGTATTTCATATTCTGCTTATTACATAGACCGACTTCATTATAGCCAAACTATACACAAAGAAAGAAATCATGTAATAATGAAACTTGTAAGAATTGAAGAAACATTACTTTGGTCTTTATTTCTTTTTTCAAACTCAAAACTATTTGCTAGGGTTAGAAATGTAAATATATCTGTTATAGAAACATGTCAGAATTATTCTGTTATTTACCTTTTACTTTGCATATACATGTATATATCAATCTTTTATTTCAAATCTACAGTGGGGGAAAAGTGAAAAAAGCCTTTGATGGGTTTTTTCAAGCAAAGACGAAATCTGAAACTAGTTATGAATGAGTTTCATATTCCTGTTTATATAACAAGTATAATTAACATTGATCTCATTATTTGAAATCTCTTCTCTGGGGGAAAAAGTTTCAAATTTTGCTTTAGTTGAAGGTGGCAGTGGTGCACTTCAATTCATCAAGTTTTCACCAAAGCAGGCATTAGACATAAAATGAATAAAACAGTGTTTGTATTCAAAATCAGTAAAATAGTGCCTGTACTCAAGCACTTTACTGTGTACTTAGGTTGCAGAGTCAATCACAAAATTGTACAACACACTATAAGATAAGTAGGAGCAAGAGGATGGTCACCTGATTATGTCCTAAAAGGCAAAAAAAAGCAACACTGAGTTTAAACCTAGAGAAGTTGAGTAGGAGTTAGATGGAAAATCAGGGCATAGACAGGATCAGACTTGAATTTTGCAAAGACTAATCTACGAACAAATCTAGTGGAGGTGATGGAATTCCAGTTGAGCTATTTCAAATCCTAAAAGATGATGCTGTGAAAGTGCTGCACTCAACATGCCAGCAAATTTGGAAAACTCAGCAGCAGCCACAGGACTGGAAAAGGTCAGTTTTCATTCCAATCCCAAAGAAAGGCAATGCCAAAGAATGCTCAAACTACCACACAATGGCACTCAACTCACACACTAGCAAAGTAATGCTCAAAATCCTCCAAGCCAGGCTTCAACAGTACGTGAACTATGAACTTCCAGATGTTCAAGCTGGATTTAGAAAAGGCAGAGGAACCAGAGATCAAATTGCCAATATCCGCTGGATCATCGAAAAAGCAAGAGAATTCCAGAAAAACATCGACTTCTGCTTTCCACAACAAACTGTGGAAAGTTGTTCAAGAGATGGGACTACCAGACCACCTCACCTGCCTCCTGAGAAATCTGTATGCAGGTCAAGAAGCAACAGTGAGAATTGCACATGGAACAACAGACTGGTCCCAAATTGGGAAAGGAGTACTTCAAGGCTGTATGTTGTCAGCCTGCTTATTTAACTTATATGTAGAGTACATCATGGGAAATGCTGGGCTGGAAGAAGCACAAGCTGGAATCAAGATTGCTGGGAGAAATATCAATAACCTCAGATATGCAGATAACACTACTCTCACAGCAGAAAGCAAAGAACTAAAGAACCTCTTGATGAAAGAGGAGAGTAAAAAAGTTGGCTTAAAGCTCAATATTCTAAAAACTAAGATCATGGCATCCAGTCCCATCACTTCATGGCAAATACATTGGGGAAACAATGGAAACAGAGAGACTTTATTTGGGGGAGGGTCTCCAAAATCACTGCAGATAGTGACTGCAGCCATGAAATTAAAAGATCCTTCTCCTTGGAAGAAAAGTTATGACCAACCTAGACAGCATATGAAAAAGCAGAGACATTACTTTGCCAACAAAGGTCCATCTAGTCAAAGCTATGGTTTTTCCAATAGACATATATGGATGTTGAGAGTTGGACCATAAAGCTGAGCGCTGAAGAATGGATGCTTTTCAACTGTTGGAGAAGACTCTTGAGAGTCCCTTAGACTGCAAGGAGATCCAACCAGTCCATCCTAAAGGAGATCAGTCCTGGGTGTTCATTGGAAGGACTGATGCTGAAGCTGAAGCTCCAGTACTTTGGCCACCTGATGCGAAGAACTGACTCATTTGGAAAAGACCCTGATGCTGGGAAAGATTGAAGGCAGGAGGAGAAGGGGTCGACAGAGGATGAGATGGTTGGGTGGCATCACTGACTTGATGGACATGAGTTTGAGCAAGTTCCAGGAGTTGGTGATGGACAGGGAAGCCTGGCGTGCTGCAGTCCATGGGGTCGCAAAGAGTCGGACACAACTGAGTGACTGAACTGAACTGAATCTTGTATATTGTGCTACTAGAGGAAGGATGAAATCCATGTGCTTCTTCTGACAGAAAAGACACTAACTGATGGTGCTGTCCAGTACACACTGCATACATGTTTTAAAACATAAGGTAGATTTATGGGTGTAACTACAGTCTAATTCCCTGATCCACACTCACAAGAACATTCTCAGTTCTTCATATTACTTTGATAGCAAAAAAGATGAGTCTTTTCTTCACCATATTTACATCAATCACTTAGCCCAGTTTTTTCCAAGTATGCCTACGTTCTTAAACTTTACTACAGAGTCCCAGTATGTTAAACATTGATTTAAAGAAAATGATAAATGCCGATTTTCTTGTAGGTGTTACAGAAGCCACAGAGATTGACTACAAATTCATGTAGACGTTCAGTGCCAGGATAATTTATTACCAAAACCAGATAGTTATTCCTCATTTTTCTTTACATCTCTGTGCATATTTTAGTTTCATCTTCCTTCTGTCTGACCATTTAAATAAAATGGGATTGGTTTATATATATTGTCCTCCAGCCCCAGTTTTACTGCCTTCCTTTAATTCCCCAAGTATTCATCTCAGATATTTTATATTAGAAATAAGTTCATTCAAAGAATAAACTCAACATTTGGTCCTATCACTAAAATACAGTGTGGCTAGTTACCCAGTAACATTTTTAGATGCTTTCCCAAATACACACCAAGTTTAACTTTCATCTTTGGAGCTCTAAGCAGTGTTAATCATCTTTTCACATGCCTATTGGCCATCTGTATACTTCTTTGGAGAAATGTCTCTTTAGGTCTTCTGCCCGTTTTGGGGGGGTTGCTTGGTTTTTTTTGGCAAGTTGTATGAACTCTTTGTATGTTTTGAAAATGAAACCCTTGTTGAATCATTTGCAAATATTTTCTTCCTATCTGTAGATTGTCTTTTTATTTCTATTGCCTTGTGAGACTGACCTAAGAAAACATGGGTATAATTGTCAGAAAATCTTTTGCCTGTGTTCTCTTATAGGAGTTTCATGATAAGGTGAGAAGACTTTAAAATCCTCCAGTTTGTCATACTCTACATTAGAGCAGAAGAAAGGATAATAAGAACACGTATTCTAGACAAATTTAAAGTTATGGTTAATAGTAGTTTTTAAAGTACTTTCAGTGTATTTATTTGGGACATGCATGTTCTCATTTGTCAACAAAATACATTTTATGATTTTTGAGGTCTGGGTGTAAGATACAATACCTTTGGTTGTTTGAAGAGCTTCCTTAATGTATAGGAGCTCTTCCATTTTTAACTTTGTCACTTCTCTATAGACTTGAACTATGTGAATTCAGAATATTTTCCAACTGTATTTTACTACCAGTTGAGACAGTGATCATTCTTACATAGCACTTAAGGTGTGCCAAGAACTGTTTCATGCATTTTATATATTCTAACTGATTTAATTATCAACAGACCCTATGAGGGTAGGTACTGACATTATCCTCATTTTATAGAAGAGGAAACAAAGGCCCAGGGAATACCTTGCACAGATACCCAGCTACTCAGTGGCAGAGCCAGGATTATATTCCAACATGTTGGTTTCATATTTATGCTCTCTACTGCACTGTGTCTTCAATAGAGCATGGTAAAATAAATTAGAACATGTCTGTCATGATCGTGTTTCTCTGTTTTAAAATGTTAACTAAAAATTCTTAAATGTTTGAGCACAGAGCACAATAAGAAATGGGACCATTCTACTCAATTTAAATGACAGTTTTTTTTTTTTCCCCTCTTTCTAACACTGCACATGGATATACATAGTTCTTGCCCCCACATCTGTCCTCTGCAAACTATGTACTTTGACATTTTAGGGACAGAAGATATAATAATTACTTTTAAATGTGACTATCATTACTTTTCCTTAGCACAGTGGTCTGCATACCTGATAACTGAGACAGGCACACTACTGCTTTCATACAACTTACATTCCTTGTCCCTCCTTGGAGTTCTGAATAATTTCTCTTTAAGAATACCATAATTTGCTTGCTTTGGCCCCACATATAACCAGAAAAGAATATTTCATTTGTCACTGGAACAAGTAAATTCAAGAATATGAATATGTCTGCTAAAAAAACCTACAGAATCCATCTTTTAATTTAATTATACTGTTCCAAACTAACTCAAAAATAAAAGTGAAAGTGGAAAATATATTTCAAAAATGAAAATAGATACTTTAGGTTTATAGAGTCATCAGTTAAAATCTCTTATAAAAGAAATTATACCGAGTGGTAATTTATATAAAGAAATGGTTTTCTCTGAATGTCCACAAAGATTTTAAATCCCATATAGTATACATCATATAAAGGTGAAATGTGGATCTTTCTGCGTGCATGATCTCTTGTGCAAGACGATAAACAGCATCACTCTCTTCATTATACCCATAATTTAGATTAACCCTAAGCCACCACAGTTACTGGTATTACAAACTTAAATTCTTCCTTTCAGTTGAGAGTAATTTGCCTTATAAAACTAATAAAAGTTTTTACTTTGGAGTGAAATTGAGACAAATTACTTTAATGAAAGAATATGTAAGTGATATGTTTATATTGTTTTAACATAGTAAGATTTAATTTTAACTATAATGAAGTAACTGTCTTATTTGTAGAGGAAATTAAATGAATGGGTTCCTCTTGATTCTTTGCTTTCAGGAAAAAAATGTTTTTCTCTTCTTTCATGTCACTTTATCATAACTGCTACATAAAAGATTTCTCCTCTTTCAAATTAGTTTCAGCAACTGGAATAAACTATGCTGCCCAGACTTTCCCTTTACAGCTGATTTCTGTGTTTTTTTTTTTTTTTTTAATATACCCACAGCTCGAAAAACAAAGAAAAAGATAAAAGGAATTCAGCAGGCCACTACAGGAGTCTCGCAAGAAACTTCTGAAAATCCTGCTAACAAAACAATAGTTCCTGCAACATTACCACAGCTCACGCCTACGCTGGTGTCACTGCTGGAAGTCATTGAACCTGAGGTGTTATATGCAGGATATGACAGCTCTATTCCAGATTCAACTTGGCGGATCATGACCGCACTCAACATGTTAGGTGGGCGGCAGGTGATTGCAGCAGTGAAATGGGCAAAGGCAATACCAGGTAAGATGTAAAAGATACCACCACTAAGGTGTAAACCTTAGAATTTTTTACATAAAACACTCCGGCTCTGTATCACCCTGGTCCCATGGCTTCCTGTCATCCCTACTTAATCTAGGGGTAGAGTGGTATAAATATCAGGAGCATTTTTTTAACTTAAATCCACTGAATGAGTAATGTCTGCCAGACTCTTGGCTTTCTGTTTTACTTTTTAATATAGCATTTTACTATTTAGTCCATATTTACTCAAATAAGCAAACGGTGACAAAAACTGGCTACTCTTTTTTCTAACATTGAATACTATTAAAAAATTAGAGCTTTGGTCTTACATGTCAAATGACAAAGGAAAACTGTGTCCACTTAACACTTCATTTCTTCTATTAGAGTCTTCCAAAACTGTCTTTGGCAGTTCCCAGAGAGAGGATCTTCTCTTTGGCAGTGAGAGTGTTTCCTCACACCTTTTACTCCTCTTAATTCAGGATTCAGGAACTTACATCTGGACGACCAAATGACCCTACTGCAGTATTCATGGATGTTCCTCATGGCATTCGCCCTGGGGTGGAGATCATACAGACAATCAAGTGCAAATATGCTGTGTTTTGCTCCTGATCTGATTATTAATGAGTAAGTCCTTTGTGAGTCTTTTTCCCTGTATTCATATTCCTTCAGGACTGAATCAATCCTACCAGGTTATCTTGGAACTGGGCAACCTACCAAGTATCTTGAAACAGAGTTTATCAATGCTTAAGGCAGGCCAGAATGTACTACAGAGCAAATTACATGTGGTGCTATTATGTACCAGGACATATATTTTTTAAATAGCATCTCTTGGGGTCAGTAAAGTCTATAGCAAGGGAAAAGGAAACTTACTGTGGCATTGTTTTAATTATATGATCGTATTTCAGAAAGGAAACAGCATAATACAATTCATGTTGATCTTACTTTCAGCAGGGACAATGAACAGATGAGGACAACTAGGATGAAGGGCTGACAGATATGGACCCAAAGACAAGAAGCATCTCTTTGCATGGCAAGGCTCACTCAATGTCTATGAGTTGTAAAGAAAATGGGAACAAGATTTTTTTTATTTTTTAATTTGGGAGAGAACCAACCACACTAAGATTTGATAAATCAGCTATCCTCTAGTCCTCTAGGTCTATGCTGTGAAATATTTCAGATACCTATTCCCCGTTACCCATTGCACTTGTTTTCTAACCAGCTTTCTGCTGCCCGTGTATCCTCCATCATGCTAAGTTTTTCTTCTTAACACACAGGTGTCTTCACTGAGCACTCAGTGCATACTCAGCATGGTTTCTGGCTTTCCAGAATCTGGCCTCACTTTATCTCGTTATTCTCCTTCACATATTCTTTTTCCCCTCAGATGATCAGTTCTTCAAACATACCCCTAGCTCATGATGGTCATACCACCAGGTAAAAACATCTCTGTTGTATATCCCTAGCATTTATCACATTCTACCTTTTATTACTACTTTTGCACTCACAGCTTATCTCCTTTATTAGATAGCAAACAAGGAAGTCACACACACTGACATATGCATACCCACTGATCTGGGCAGAAGGAGATCTGTATTCATGTGAAAAAAAGATTTAATTGTGAGCTCTGGGTGCTGTCGACTATGGGGTCCAAAAAAAAAAAATTTAATGAAATCTTCAACCATGTTATTAGAATAACAGTCTCACTATACTCAATGTGAGTTGATCCATCATTAGTAGTTCCTGTTCAGAACTACTGTTTAGAACTGGATGCCATATTAAAAAAAACTATGTCCAGAGTGGCAATAAGTTTAGAGATTAACATCTACTGATGAAGAGAGGATGTGTAAAGGAGAAAAGGAGTGATGAGGACTATCCTGTGAAGATCAAGCAGACATACTGTTTTCACTGTTGGGTGTAGCAAGCACAAAAATAATGGGTAGAAGTTATTAAAAAAAAAAAAAGCATCTATTTGAGCTGAGTGTTAAACAGCAGGACTTGCCTCATGACACAGTAAAGGTCAAATTGTATCTGTTTAGTAGAGACTAGATGATACTAGCTCTAGATATTTTAAGAGGCTTAACTGCTGAGTAAAACTTGGCAGTGTATCTCTATTGGTGATACTTATTTTCCAGCACAGTATTCATTTAATCATATCTGAGTATTTAACAAGTGTCAGACACTGTTTTTAAGAGCTTGAGCTATAATACATAAGGCTCTGCTAACATACCAATAAGGAAAACCAAATAAATGACCAAATTTCTTTCAGAGAGCCGTAACATAATAGTGTGGGGTACCATAGAAGACCTCTCTAAATATCTGAGAACTGAATAGTACAAAAGAACAAGCTTATAGGAAAGGTAGGGCATTTCAGGCAGAAGAGATGACTACAGAGGCTGAAAAACAACCTTGGCATATGTGAGGAACTGAGAGAAAGCCAATAAGGACTTTCTATGAGTTTAGAGAAGTGGACAGGGACCGAGTGAAGCAGCATCTTGAAAGCCATGAGATAGAGTTTGTTTTAGGAGCATGAAGAAGCCAGCACTGGGAGGAGAGAGGGGCAGTTTCAAACAGGAAAACCGATTACAGGGGAACATCAAATAGTTACCATACTCCCAGTACGTGCCTGCTACAGTATTAGCAGAGAACAAGACAAACAAGGTTCCCTACCTTTATTGCTTACACTCTAGTGAGGGAGACACAGATAACCATCAAATAAAATAAAATTTGAGTTTTTACTAGACAGAGGTCTTTTTCAGATGAGTTACTAGTGGCTTCTTGGAGGAGGAGTAACTGAATGAGGCGTGAAAGAGAAAAGCCCAGGCTTTGTTGTTAGAAGCGACATGACAAGAGGCCTGTGAAGGGTGTGCTGTAATCAAACTCTGCCTTCTATTAATTATATCCTTTTTCAGTTAGTAGGCACTGGCATGTGCTTGACCAGGCCAGATCTCCACACATACTTTCAAGTGTCTACTCCAAAGACAGACGTCACCCTGACTTATCTATTGCCAAAAAAGGACTGCTCAATCCACTGTGCTATGGCTTAACAAGATTTAAGTTTTTTGATTAAATTTAACTAATTAAAAATATGTAGCTTATATGTAAGCTTAAACACCTTTGAAATCTCTAAGTACTTGCTGCTCATTTCAGAACCTGACCATGCTTACTTTAGAAGTTAAAAACATGTTGACAATGTCTATAGTCACTGTCTAAAAAGAAAGTTGAAGTCATTAATTGGGAATAAAAGTGTGAATAGAGGTATGATATGAAACACCAACATATCTTCTTTTATAAAGTTAATCTGACTCAGAGTATTTATTTGGGAGGGTACTCAAATTTAGATTTAAACCATCATAGCATAACCTGATATATTAAAGTAAGAGTTACAGAAATTTTTTCTCAGTGTTTGACTTTATTTGAGGATGGATGGCTTACAGAAACAATAGTTTTTAAGTGGGCATTCTATTTCCCATTCTTGTCTCCTTATGCCTTTGTGATAATAACCTTTTATTTTTTTCTTAAGTCCAAGGTCACTTTTTGTCAAAAAATTTAAAAACAGATCTTATTTTAAACCATGAAGAGACACAGTTTCAGGCTCTTTGTGTCATTTAAAAAGTTAAGAAACTTGAGAAATCTACTTGAAAATCGTAGATGTGATCGTAACTGTTGAGAACCCTAACTGAGAATTCCTTTTGTAGTACCTTTATTTGGAAGAATATTCAGTCACATAACATTGGTCAGAGGCAGATTTTGGGTATCAGAAAGCCTAGAGTCAAGTTTTATTTCTGACCCTCTACATAACTTATAAACATTATCACACACAGTTGTCTTTAGAATGCAGTGCTATGAAAAAAATAACTTGATTTTCAACTGGGTAGGATTTAAAACTCTGTTGTCTAACTGCTCATATTTAAATACTACAATAAAAGCTTGATTTAAACGAATGACTGATAAAAGATTCTATAGGAATAAATTCTAAATACTTAAGGAAAGCTTTCCAAAATTCAGATCAGAGGGAATTCGCATTAATTGCAGTAGTTAGATGAGTTAATAAACGCTTTGCAAAATAGAAAAGTACTTTTTGTGGAACAAGAATTACTTCTTTTTAATTCAAACACTTGATATTTGTCTTTCACAGGCAGAGAATGGCTTTACCCTGCATGTATGACCAATGTAAACATATGCTATATGTTTCCTCTGAGTTAAACAGGCTTCAGGTATCTTATGAAGAGTATCTCTGTATGAAAACCTTACTGCTCCTCTCTTCAGGTTGGTAGAACATCTATTCTCTTCTAAAATGGACTTCTAAAATATGTCAAAAACATAAAACGTAGAAGTCTAGAAATAAAGGTTTGTTTGTATACAAAGCACTAAATAATTATACCAAGTCTACTATTTCCTGGTACTTTAGACTTTCATAAATGTAAAATTTTAGAAAGGCTAAGATTAATAAGATTACATAGGTATCATGGAGAAATGGAGAGGTATACGAACCACATGGCAGGGAGGAGGAAGTCACTGCTGATCTGGAATATCTATAGCCTTCTTCCTTCCTACAACTTTTTACACTTCCACTACAGAAGACACGCCAACTTGAATGATTTTTCTCTACAATACTGTTCAGTTCACTCACTCAGTTGTGTCTGACTCTTTGTGACCCCGTGGACTGCAGCACATCACGCTTCCCTGTCTATCACCAACTCCCAGAGCTTGCTCAAACTCAGTTACTTAGTCAAAAATTTTAGTTATACAATGACTAATAATACATTAGTAATAGTAATACAATGACATATTTCATACTATATAGAAGAAATTATGGATGGGACCTAAATTTAAAAGCTTTTGCACAGCAAAGAAAACCATCAACAAAACCAAAAAACCACCCATAGAATGAGAGAAAAAATTTGCAAACGAAGTGAACAAGGGATTAATCTCCAACGTACACAAACAATTCATGCAGCTCAGTATCAAAAACGAAACAACTAAATCAAAAAATAGGCAAATGGCTAAACAGCACATGAAAAGATGCTCAACATCACTGATTATTAAAGAAATGCAAATCAACAGTACAATGATGTATCGTATCAGTCAGAATGGCCATCAAAAAATTTAGAAATAATAAATGCTGGAGAAATAATAAATGCTTTTACACTGTTGGTAGGAGCATCAATTGGTACAACCATTATGATGGAGAACAGTATGTGTTGTGCATGCTGAGTTGCTTCAGTCTTGTCCAACTCTGCAACCCTATAGACTGCAGCCCTCCAGACTCCTCTGTCCATGGGATTCTCCAGGCAAGAATACTGGAGTAGGTTGCTATGGCCTCTTCCAAGGGATCCTCCCAAGGCAGGAATTGAACCTGCATCTCTTACATCTCCTGCATTGGCAGGTGGGTTCTTTACCACTAGCGCCACCTGGGAAGCCCCAGTATACAGGGTCTTTCAAAACTAAAAATAGAACTACCATATGATCTAGTAATTCCACTCCTGGGCACATAACTAAAGAAAATCATAATTCCAAAAGATACATGCAGCACTCCAGTGTCCACTGCAGCACTATTTGTAATAGCCAGCAACCTGGAAGCAACTTAAATGTCCATCCACAGAGAAACGGATAAATAAGATGTGGTACATATATACAATGAAATATTACTACTCAGCCATAAAAAAGAACAAAATAATGAACAAATATAAAATATTTTGTTTGTATAATAATGAACAAAAGAACAAAATAATGCCATCTATAGCAACATGGATGGACCTAGAGTCTGTCATACAGAGTAAGTCAGAGAAAAGATAAATATCACATGATATTGCTTATATCACTGTGGATGGTGACTGTAGCCACTGCTTCTTGGCAGGAAAGCTAGAAAAACCTAGACAGTGTGTTAAAAAGCAAAGACATCACTTTGCTAACAAAGGTCCATATAGTCAAGGCTATGGTCTGTCCAGTAGTCATGGTACGACTGTAAGAGTTGGACCTTAAAGAAGGGCAGAATGCCAAAGAATTGATACTTTCAAACTGTGGTGCTGAAGAACACTCTTGAGAGCCCCTTGGACAGCAAGGAGATCAAACCAGTCAATCTTAAAGTAAGTCAACCCTAAATACTCATTGGAAGGACTGATGCTGAAACACCAATACTGTGGCCACCTGATGTGAAGAGCCAATTCATTGGAAAAGACCCTGATGGGAAAGAATGAAGGCAAAGGAGAAGAGGGCAACAGAAGATGAGATGGCTGAATGGTACATTACATGTACCAATGTACATGAACTTGGGCAAACTCCAGGAGATGATGAGGGAGAGGGAGGCCTGGCGTGCTGCAATCCATGGTGTCAAAAAGAGTGAAAAATGATTGGGCAACTGAACAACAGTAACATTGCTTACATACAAATGAAGTTATTTACAAAACAGAAATAGTCATAGTTGTAGGGAAAAAAACTAAGGTTACCAAGGGGGGAGGGTGGGAGGGATAAATTGGGAAACTGGGACTGATATATATATATACACTACCATATATAAAATATAATAAGAACATACCATACAACACAGGGAACTCTACTCAATACTCTGTAATGACCTGTATGGGAAGAGAATCTGAAAAGAGATTGGCTGCCTGTGTAACTGATTCACTGTGAACACCACTGAGAGTCAGCTACACTCCCAATGAAAACTACTTTAAAAGAAAGCAGTGATGAAAGAAAAGGACGACCTAAAAAAAGTGAGCTTGAGTACTATTAAAGAATTAGTCAATGCAGCATTGGAGCTGGACTGTTGGACAGAGGTTCTTATCTAGAAAGGAGCAACGCTATCTTGAAAGTTTACAAAAGTAAATTGGTATATGAACTTCAGTGAGACTACTTTCAGCAAGCAAAGGCAAACTAGAAAACTTCTGGAAAATACAAAGTATCTTGTCTATATTAGTAAAAATGTAGCATTATCAACAACTAATGAAAGAAGGTCTGTGAACCAGTAGGCATTATAAGCTTTCTAAAATGCGGAGTTGATAGCTATGTACCTCTTCCATATAAGTAGCATTCCAATTTTTTAAAGCCTTCATTCCATTAGTAACTGTGGTTTCAAAGTGGCTAAAAAAATCTATGGGTGGTACATGACTGTGCTTTATCGCTCAGTTGTGTCCAACTCTTTGCTTGGACCCCTTGGACTGTAGCCCACCAGGCTCCTCTGTCCATGGGGATTCTCCAGGCAAGAATACTGGAGTCAGTTGCCATGCCTTCCTCCAGGGGAATCTTCCCAACCCAGGGATCAAACCCAGGTCTCCTGCATTACAGGCAGATCCTTTGCTGTCTGAGCCACCAGGGAAGCTCCTTACATGACTACATGACTGTATCTATCTAAGCTTTTCCAAAGCACACATCAACCTTAGTGCTATTTTTGTTGTTTAATGTCACGGGACTTAAGGAGTAGTAGTAATATTCCAAAATAAGAATATTTTCCACAACCCATTTTTAAAAAGTTAATTTTTTAAGGTTACCTGTAGCAGTACCCTTGTTAAAGCAGTGAGCTTGATACTGTTGAAGTAAACAGTTAAAGTTCTGATAATGAATTATTTGGGTTGATAATATCCAGGTACAAGTCAATGCCAAGATACTAACCTTTTGGTAAAAAAAAAGGATGAAAATATGTATCTTAAGATTTAATTAGACTGCTACCCTGACAACACTAGAAGAAGTGTCCTAACCTTCCATTAAGAAATGCTGGACTTAAAAAATTTAACACTACATGCAGGCAGGTACCTAAAGAGGTGAGCTGCACTTGAAGCTAGCTTTCTCTTAGAGGGTAGTTGCCAAGACTGGTAAATTAGTATATTCAGTAAGTTTAAAGACAAGTGTAATTGGGCGGGGGGCGAGGGGGAGATGGATCTAAAGGCAGATTAGACATATTTGTAGAGACATTTAAACTGAAATATACATCTAAAGAATTTATCCAGAATACATTTTTAATGTGTGTTTGTGTATATGTAAATGAACAAAGATAAGAGGCATGATTGAGAGAGGTCTACAACAGTACTTCACAACTCTTTTCACATCATAACAACATTAAAAAAATAGCATTCATAGCACAATGAGGTAAATGAATAAGCTTCCTGCAACCAGTGGTGACCAGCATAGCAGATCATTAACAACACATTAGTAACCCATTCATATGGTGGTCTTATAATCAAAGATCCAAAATGAAAGGTGAAAAGATACTATACAAAGAGATAATGGCTGGAAACTTTCCAGAACAGCAGCAACTGAAGAAAGCGAAATAATTTTTTTCAAAAAGCTCAAGGGGTAAATTAAACAACTAGGCAGTTATTGCTCCCATCCTCACAAATAAGAAAAAGCCAGGCAAACTGACAATAACTTTTTTAAAGATCCATCTGAGAAGTAAGGTCACAGGACAAACCACTAACATCAAAATCTGGAGAAACAGGCAAATACAGAGGACCACAGCCAAGATCAGTTTCCTGGAAACAGAAGCTACTGGACCCAGTAATGCAGAAACACTTATGGTATCTTTGATGAATTTCTGAAGACCAAGTAAGGAATAGCTGGAGTGTTAAGAACCCTGATATCAGGGCTTCTCTGATAGTTCAGTTGGTAAAGAATCAACCTGCAATGCAGAAGACCCTGGTTTGATTCCTGGGTCAGGAAGATCTGCGAGAGAAGGGATAGGCTACCCACTCCAGTTTTCTTGGGTTCCCTTGGGGCTCAACTGGTAAAAGATCCACCCACAATGCAGGAGACCTGGATTCAGTCCCTGTGTTGGGAAGATCCCCTGGAAAAGGGAACAGCTACCCACTCCAGTATTCTGGCCTGGAGAATTCCATGGACTGAATAGTCCATGGGGTCACAAAGAGTCGGACATGACTGAGCAACTTTCACATCACTATATAAGAACTCTGGAGACCCAGTCTTCGGGGGTTTCCCCCCACAGTTCTCTGGGGTTTACCTTGAGAAACCCCACCAAATTCTAATGATGAAGATCAGAGAAGATCCCCTTTCTACCCTAGGGGAAAGGGCAAATAGATAATTCCAGTCCCCTTTCCTTCCTATCTCACGTTGAGAGAGATAGGAAGAGAAGACATATTTGAAGCAATAAAGGCTGATACATTTACAAAATTAATGACAGACACCAGAATACATCCAGGAAGCTCAGAAAATATCCAGAAAGACAGATAAATACCAGAAAAGCTGCACCTAGGCATATTGTACTCAAACTACGGGAAACTAAAGATAATAAGGAAATCTTGGAAAAGGCCAGAGGGGAAAACAGTTTACCTATTCCTTATAAAGGAAGGATATTCTCATTAGCAGTCTTGCAAGCAGGAAGGTAGTGAACTATTTACCGTTAAAAGAAAAAGATCACCCAATGTTAGATTCCACATCCACTGATGATGTTTTAAGGTACCTACAGTACCTATAAATATTTGAAAGAAGATGTAGATTAGTTGTAAATGTGTATTTCAAATTCTAGGGCAGCCACTAAAAACAACTTTTAAATGAAGTCATAATTGATACACCAAGAGGAAACAGAATCACATGAATACTCGGTAAAGACTAGAAAAGGCAGAAAAAGGAAATAAGAAAAATGAATAGATAAGTTACAAACATGGTAGAGATTAATGTAGATATCTCAATCACTTTAAATTTGAAAGGCCTAATATACAATCTTTTTTTTTTAATGAAAGTCAAAAGAGAATTTGCCACCACAGATTCTCAGTAAAGTAATATAAAGAATATACTCAGGCTAAGGGAAAACAGAATAAAGAAAGTGGTAAATATTTAGATACATTTAAACTATCTCTGTAAAATAACAGTAATAATGTCTTTGGGAAGTTATAAAATAGAACTAAAGTACACAATAATTACATATAAGCAAAGAAGAAAAAAGGAGCCTTTGAAAAGTTAAAGATGAGTGTTTAAATTTCTTAAAGAGTATACAAAGTACATTATCAAACCATGAGAGCTTTGGGGGAGAACATGGTAAGAAAAAACAATCCAAAAGAATAAAAGAAATGAGAGGAAGTTGAGGGCAGAGGGGAAGCATAAACAAAGGCATGATAGGAGGAAGTAACAAATACATTGATTGTACAAATAAGTTCAAATATATCAGCAATTTCATTAAATGTAGATGGACTAAATGCTCCAAGATAAAAATATACAGAAAGTGCAAGACTAGTTTAAGAAAACAATCCAACTCTGCTATTTATAAGATATATATCTAAATAAAGATGTTGAGTAGCTGAAGTAAAAGGATATACTACGCATAGTGTAGTATATGGCATCTACATGCCACATGGTATATGGCATTTGTGGCATACTTTCTGTAAAAGGCCAAATGGTAAATGATTTCAGTTTTGCATACAATCTCTGTCAGAGGTACTCATTCTGCCCCTTGTGACATGAACATGGTCATTAACAGTGCTTAAAGAAAACAGGCATGGCTGTGTTCCAATGATATTTTATTTACAAAAAGAGGCTCCAGGTAGAAGGGGCCATTGCTGACCACTGTTTTACCCAAAAGCAATCTGAAGCAGCTATGTTACTATAAAAATAAACACTAAGGCCCCCCTATATTTACAGATATTCACTACATACAGCATTCTAGCACCAGAAAAATAATTCTGAATATATGGCCCTAAATGGCATAAAGCAAAAATCCCAAGGAATATTTGTGGTAACTTGGGATGGATGAAAGTCTTCTAAATATAAATACTGAATAGGTTTCTCACATAATTATTTTTACAATGAGGAAAACCAGCACAGGGAAAAAAGTTATAAATAAGAAATCAGTATTTTAAAAATTAGCAATAACTAGATCACCTGTAATATAATCATGTGTAAAAATTAACCCACCACTCCTGATTAAATGACCTTCATCTGCACACTAATACTGGTATCCTATAAGTGTCAAGTTTGCTCTATGGAATCAAAATATTTTGATATGTAGTTTTTGGTCTAATCCTAATCAAAATCCAATGAGAGTGATATACTACATTAACCAAATGAAGGATAAAAATCTTAAGTGCAGAAAAAGCATTTGACAAAATTCAACATACATTTATGACAGAAAATATCAATAAACCACATATAGATAGGGTACCTGACCATAATAAAGGCCATATATGACAAGCCCACAGCTAACATCATTACTCCATGGTGAAAAGCTGAAAGCTGTTCCTCTGAAATAAGGAATGAGACAAAGATGTCCACCCTAGCCACTTCCAGTCAACCTAGTTCTGGAAATTCTAGCCAGACCAATTAAGTAAGAAAAAGAAAGAAAAGGCATCTAAATCAAAAAGGAAGAAGTAACAATTCCAACTGGGGTCAGCACATCCTGAGTGTTCTGATTATTACTGCCTGTTTAACTGGAAGTAAAACCATTAGGAAAAAAACATTTTTAAGAAGTAAAACTCTATTTGCAAATGATCTGATTTTATATATAGAAACCCTAAAGATGACATCAAAAAATACTGTTCGAACTAGTAAATTCAATAAAGTTGCAGTATACAAATTCAGTTTACAAAAATCTGTTGTGTTTCAACACATTCATAACAAACTAGCAGTAAGGGAAATTAAGGAAACAATTCTGTTTACAACTGCATCAAAAAGAATAAAACACCTAGAAATAAATTTAACCACAGAGGCAAAAGACTTGCACAATGAAAACTATAAGACATTGATGAACAAAACTGAAGAAAACAAAAAATAAATGGACAGTCCATGCTTACGGATTAGAAGAATTAATAGTGTCAAAATGTCCTTACTATTCAGAGTAATCAACAGATACAATGCAATCTCTATAAAATTCCTATGGCATGTGTCACAGAAATAAATAATCCTAAAATTTGTATGGAAGCATAGAAAATCCAGAATAGCCAAAGCAAACTTGAGAAAGAACAATAGTTGAACTTACACCTTGGTTTCAAACTATATTACAAAGCTGTAGTCATCCAAACAGTATTGTACTGGCACAAGACCATTCACATAGATTAATGGAACATAATTGAGAGCCAAGAAGTAAACCCACAATCTATGTATTGTCAATGAACTAATGACAAAGTAGCTAACAATATACAATGGGAAAAGGGCAGTCTTTTCAATAAAGATGTTGGGAAAACCAGATCCAAGAGAATGAAACTAGATTACCATCTCACACCATATACAAAAGTTAACTTAAAATGGATCATATGGACTTGAACATATGTTCTGAAATCATAAAAGTTCCAGAAGAAAATATAGGCAGTAAGCTCCTTGATGTCAGTCTTGAGGTGGATTTTCTGCCTCAGACATCAAAAGCAAAGGCAACAAAAGGAAACAAATGAAACTATATCAAACACAGCAAAGGGAACCATCAACAAAATGAAGAGGTAGTCTGCCAAATGAGAGAAGTATTTGCAAATCATGTATCTGATAAGGGGTTAATATCTACAAATAAAAGAATACAACTCAACAGCAAAAGAACTAATATCCGAATTTTTTGAATGGGCTTAGACCCCGAACAGGTATCTCACAAAGACATACAAATAATCAATATGTATATAAGAAGGTGCTTTACGTCATTAGTCATCTGGGAAATGCATGCAAATCAAAAGTACAATGAAATGCTACCTTAACATCAATCAGGATGACTATTATCAAAACATCCAAAGACAAAAAGTATTGGCAAAGGTGTGGAGAAAAAGGAGACCTTTGTGCACTCGGGAATTTAAACTGGTGCAGCCACTACAGAAAACAGTTTGGGGGTTCTTTAGCAAATTAAAAATAGAATTACTATATGACCCAGCAGTTTCACTTCGGGGTATTTAACCTAGAAAACAAAGAAATTAACTGGAAAAGATATGTGCACCCTCACGTTCACTGCAGAATAATTTATAATAGCCAAGATATGAAAACAACCTAAATGTCCACTGGTGAATGATTCAGTGAGATATTATTCAACCATAAGAAAAAATGAAACTTCACCATTTGCAACAACATGGATGGACCTTGAGGGCACTGTGCTAAGTGAAATAAGTCAAAGAAGACAAATACCACATACATCTTACTTGTATGTGTAATCTAAAAACAAAAGCCCATGGATACAGAGTACAAATTAACAAGTACCAGAGGTGTGTGTGTTTGGGGGTGGGGGGTGTTGGGGGATGAGAGAAATGAGTGAAGGGTTTAGAAAGTATAAACTTCAGTCATGGAGATGTAATGTATAGCATGGAGATGTAATGGTGTCTATAGTTAATATGATATTGTATATTTGAAAACTGCTAACAGTAAATTTGAAAATTTTCATCACAAGAAATAAAAGTTTTGTAACAATTTATGGTGACAGATGTTACCTAGACTTGCTGTGGTGATCATTCTGCAGTATATACAAGTATTGAATCATCATGTTGTACACTTGAAACTAATACAATGTTACATACTAATTATATCTAAATTTTTAAAAATAATTTTTTTTAATTCACTGAGAAAGAAAGGAGTTAGGAAACAGGGGCTCAGGGAGGTTGTACTGAAGTCCACCTGGCAAGTAAGAATTAAAAAGACTTATCCTAAACACACTGCTTTTCCTCTGTTCTAGCATTTTCTAAGACGTCAGTAGAAATGAAGTTTAAGTTTGGAAAAGGATTTGCTCCCCCTCCCTGGAGAGTGGGCTTCCCTGGTGGCTCACACAGTAAAGAATCTCCCTGCCACGTGGGAGACCCAGGTTCAAGCCCTGGGTGGGGAAGATCCCCTGAAGAAGGGCATGGCAACCCATTCCAGTACTCATGCCTGGAGAATTCCATGGACAGAGGAACCCGACAGGCCCCAGTCCATGGGATCCCTGGAGAGTGCATAATTATAGCTCTAAGGAAGTCCTGAAATCCAAAAATCTGCCTAACTTGGTATTGAAACATCTAGTTTTATTAAATTCTGATCATCAAATCCTTTTCCCCTAATCATTATTAAAACACAGAACCAAAGTTCCTTGGAGCACACTTTAAGATATATAGTATCTACAAGTTATAATCTCTGCAAGACCAAGTGAAACCATGATTAATCTTAATCCTCTGTTCACAGTCCTTCTTCCTAGTATTGTTTCCTGAGGAGTACTGTGAAAAATTGATTTTTTTTTTTTTTTACTAATTTTATGATCCATGAGGTATTTTCTGTGTTTCTATACATAAGGAAAGGCAGATATTTGCTCCCCAGTAAAGCATACATACAAACCACATAAAAAAAATCAAGTTTGTTTTTAGATTGGAATCATATCAACTCAGTATGTTAACACATTAATAAAATGTACTGCATGCTGATTTGAAGGTCCTAATTGGTTATATCACAAGATATTCCAAGATGTAATTGGTGGAATAAACATTATTGTTGAAGTCATCTATGTCTGTACTAGAATTAAACTCAAGGGCAGAATGACAATCAGTGTATTATTTGTTTGGTCTTCAAACTAGCTTTGTGAACTAAGGAGGAAGGTGTTTACTAGATCCATTCACAGATGAGAAACAACATGATAAACCCAAAGTTACATCCTCCAATTTTCTATTATCCCATATTCTCATGTGGCTATAGTTTCATAATCCTTCAAAATGCTTATATTTTAAGAATGCATTAGATACAGTGTAAAACATGATCTATTACTGATAATGTCCTACTTGTATATATGAAAAGTTATCACAAGAAAATTCTTTAATTGATTACAATTAACCTTTTAGTTCCTAAGGAAGGCTTGAAGAGTCAAGAACTATTTGATGAAATTAGAATGACCTACATCAAAGAGCTAGGAAAAGCCATTGTCAAGAGGGAAGGAAACTCCAGTCAGAACTGGCAGCGGTTTTATCAACTGACAAAACTCTTGGACTCCATGCATGATGTAAGTGTCAAACAAAAAATCCAAGTATCAAAAGAATTTCCTGAGACATGAAGTATGTCCTGATTTTTGTATATAATTATATACCAATAGTTTTGGGGTCCCTCCCATTCATCGATTTTGATGATGGTTTGATTTCAGGCTGTGAAGTTCAGTTTGGCACACAATTCTCCTAAAGTCAATTGTGAAATACCATTTCATCTAGTCATAGGCATCTAACATCAAGATACTAATACAGAATGTAATGGCACTGTTTTTTAAAAGGTAGAATTCCCTCTTTCTGTATGAATTTATCCAGTAAGTTTGAATGTGTCCTTCATATACTACGGTACCACAATTCATCATGAAACATCTTAATTCCATATAATTCTATATACTATTTAAGAAATTCAAAATGTCTGTAGTAACTGAGTGCTCATTTTATTTAAGTAAGCTTCTTTCTTACCCCGGGAATTCCAGCAGATTGGTATATTCCAAGTCAGAAATTTAAAAAAAAAAAAAAAAGGGGGTGGGGGGAGACCAAAAACAAGCATGAGATGTCTCTACTGCTAAGTTTTTAAGACTGATCATCACTATATCTTCTCTTGCAGGTGGTTGAAAATCTTCTTAACTATTGCTTCCAAACATTTTTGGATAAGACTATGAGTATTGAATTCCCAGAGATGTTAGCTGAAATCATCACCAATCAGATACCAAAATATTCAAGTGGAAATATCAAAAAACTTCTGTTTCATCAAAAGTGACTGCCTTAATAAGAAAGGTTGCCTTAAAGAAAGTTGAATTTATAGCTTTTATTGTACAAACTATCAATCTGTCCTGTAGCAGTTTCATTTTTTTTTTTTTTGTTTTTGTCTAGATTTTGGTTTTGTTTTGAATACGCACTACATGTGGTTTAAAGAGGGCCAAGACTTGGCAACAGAAGCAGTTGAGCTATCACTTTTCAGTGATGGGAAAAGTAGAAAGTGAGAGTTGGTGGATCCCAGAAATTAGAGCCAATAATGTGGGTGTATAAGCTCCACTGTCAGAGCAGGATGGCACCTAAACCACCAGTGCCCGAAGTCTGTGTGATAAACTTTCTGCTCATACTTTTCACAGTTGGCTGGACAAAATTTTTTAGACTTTTTGTTGGTATATTTTCCCCTGTATAGTTAGGATAGCATTTTTTTGATTTATGCATGGAAACCTGAAACAAAGTTTACAAGTGTATATCAGAAAAGGGAAGTTGTGCCTTTTATAGCTATTACTGTCTGGTTTTAACAATTTCCTTTATATTCAGTGAACTACGCTTGCTCATTTTTTCTTACATAATTTTTGTATTCAAGTTATTGTACAGCTGTTTAAGATGGGCAGCTAGTTCATAGCTTTCCTAATCGAACTCTAAACATTAATCTTCTGTGTGAAAATGGGTTGGTGCTTCTAACCTGATGGCAGTTAGCTATCAGAAGACCACAAAAATTGACTCAAATCTCCAGTTTTCTTGTCAAAAAAGCTCACATTTTGTATATATTTGCTTCAGTGGAGAATTATATAGATTGTGCAAATTAACCGTCCTAACTGGTGTAGAGCACCTAGTCCAGTGACCTGCTGGGTAAACTGTGGATTGCAAAAGACTAATTAAAAAAAAAAAAAAAAAAACTACCAAGAGGCCCTGTTTGTACCTAATGCCCTAGCTATCTCTGCAATGGTTAGATGGGAAGAAAGTCAGTAAACTGTCTTTCAGGACCTTTTGCTGTAGTTTGTAAAACGTCCTAAAAGTTATAATGCCAGATAACCAGCTGAAACACAGTTGAGAGTTTTTAACCAGTCCAAGTAATTCCTCCCACTAAACTTTACCCCCTCCCAAAAATCTCTTAATATGGCAAAAGTGGCCAGACACCCATTTTCACATTCCCACTTGTCACCAATTGGTCTTTCTTTCCTGGGGACACAGGAAAGCTCAGCTACTGATTTTTCTGATTTAGAACTGTATGTCAGACTTCCATGTTCATAAAACTATACATCCCTCACAGCCTTATGTGTGCCATAGAGTTTAATGAAAGTCATGTGAATTTCTCCTTCTCACTGTTGAGAATTATCATTTTAAACAAGATAGAAGCTGTAGTAGCCCTTTCTGTGTGCACCTTACCAACTTTCTGTAAACTCAAAACTTACATTTACTAAGCCACAAGAAATTTGATTTCTATTCAAGGTGGCCAAATTATTTGTGTAATAGAAAATGGAAAATCTAATATTAAAAATATGAAACTTCTAATATATTTTTATATTTAGTTATAGTTTCAGATATATATCATATTGGTATTCACTAATCTGGGAAGGGAAGGGCTACTGCAGCTTTACATGCAATTTATTAAAATGACTGTAAAATAGCTTGTATAGTGTAAAATATGAATGATTTTTAGATGAGATTGTTTTATCATGACATGTTATATATTTTTTGTAGGGGTCAAAGAAATGTTGACGGATAACCTATATGATTTATAATGTGTGCAAGCATTCATACAGGCAGCAATGGTCTCAGAAACCAAACAAGTTTGCTATACAGGAAGAGGGAAATGGAAACTGGCCCTGTGCACCATGAAGGTTATTGAGGCTCTGTCCCATTCAGATCAAGAGAGGAAGTAATCCTCCTCTGCCTCCCAGAATGACCACCCTTCTCATTCCAACAGTGCGTCTGTCTGCACAGGTTTAGTTTACTAAATCTCCCCTTGCGCTAAAGTGTGTTAACAGGACAGAAAGGTGGTGCTTACACATTTACAGGCACCATCACATACAGCCTCCCCAACAGTTTAACAGTTTGGCAATAATACGCATAGAGGTACCAGCAATATGTAAATAGTGCAGAATCTCATAGGCTGCCAATAATACACTAATTCCTTTCTATCCTATAAGAGTTCATTTCCTAATAAAATGAGGACATGTTTATGTTTTCTTTGAATGCTTTTTGAATGTTGTTATTTTTCAGTATTTTGGAGAAATTATTTAATAAAAATGTAATCATTTGCTTTTTGAATGCTGTCTAAAAAGGGAATACTCCTTTTGTAATTCTTTAAATTGATCTCAAAGTATTTTAAAATGATTTGTAACCCAGCTGGATGTGAAATTTTTGGTGCCTAAGAAATATCACTTGAATATTATCAGTGATAGTGTTAAGTTTCAAAAAGAGCTTCTGAAAGATAAATTATTAATCATTTATAGAGTATTATCTGGTTAAAACCAGAAGGCGTACCACACATTAACCTTAGTTTTAGCCCCAACCACCTTGGCTCCCAAAAAATCGAGCTCAATGAATAAAGACAAGTGCACTTTGTTGTTAAAAGGAAATGGACTGACATTCATGAATCCATAGGAAGCTGTACATTAAATGGAAAAAGAACCCGTGACCTTTTAGAAAATGTGGGAAAGAAGAAATTTACCTTAATTATGTGTGAGTGTAATTATGGACTTAAGTGAAAAGAAAGCTATGGTGCTATCTGAAAGGAGCTTCATTTTCTATATATTTGGTATGTTGCCATCCCAAACTATTAAAGTGTGTAGTAATTTTAGTGACAGGTAACATGCGTAGATGAGTCACAACAAATCCTGAAAAGTATTTTTAATTACCGGTGGAAAAAGGGACCCTCTCTGTGTTTTTAGGCCTTGCTATAGGATACAGGACAAGTGTTTTGGGGATATATATATATATACACCCAATCGTCTAAAACTATGTGAGGGGAACCTAAAAGTGCACCTGCCTTCTCCTGGGGGAAGAAAAAAAAAAAACACAGCAAAAGGAAAACACATATGATTAGTGTCTATGAAGAACTCAGTATTTAGCATAGGATGAGCTGTGGATACATATATAAAGGAAAGCCAGGATCACTTCAGAATTGAGGAATGAAAGAATGAGCAACTCCAATTTTACATATCTATCAATACAACCAATTATCATTAAGTCTTATCATTTTAGTTCTCTGTTAAATATCCTAAAACTACATCACCATGTAATGGACATTATTATTACACTTTAATCTGTCAAAAGTTAAGAACTGTGACAGCCCTCAGTAAGAGTTTGGTCTTGGTAGATCACTGAAAGGACTGCAGCTGTATATGAATGTTTTTCTGTGCCTGGTTTGAGAATAAGAGAAACTAAGAGTGTAAGGAGAACATGTTAACCACTTGGAATGGAAGTTTATCGTTTTCCAGACGATGGTCAGTCAGCCTGGTCCACCAAGGATTAGTGACCAGGTTCTTGGGAAAGGATTAGCTTCTCTCTAGCAAATGCCTGAAAGAAGGATTTTATTTTCTGATGAAAGGCTGTATGAAAATACCCTCCTCAAATAACTTGCTTAACTACATATAGATTCAAGTGTGTCAATATTCTATTTTGTATATTAAACAAATGCTATATAATGGGGACAAATCTATATTATACTGTGTATGGCATTATTAAGAAGCTTTTTCATTATTTTTTATCACAGTAATTTTAAAATGTGTAAAAATTAAAACCAGTGACTCCTGTTTAAAAAATAAAAGTTGTAGTTTTTTATTCATGCTGAATAATAATCTGTAGTTTAAAAAAAAACTGTCTTTTTACCTACGCAGTGAAATGTCAGACTGTAAAATCTTGTGTGGAAATGTTTAACTTTTATTTTTCATTTAAATTTGCTGTTCTGGTATTACCAAACCACACATTTGTACTGAATTGGCAGTAAATGTTAGTTAGCCATTTACAGCAATGCCAAATATGGAGAAACATCATAATAAAAAAAAACAAATCTGCTTTTTCATTATATGACTCCAACATGCTTTTGTAGAACTCATGCAGTTTCCATTTTCCTGCTGCTTTTCTTCCCTCTTCTATTGAAGGTAGAGTTATCACTTCAGGGAGCTTAAGCTGCTAAAGAGGACATTTAAATGGCAATGTGGCAAGTTTACATGCTAATATCGCATAAATTCAAAATGAGCTTAACCCTGGCACCAAAGACTGTCCCAACTGTGCCTCAAATGGTCATGTGCCAACTACTGCAAAGGGTACCAAGGGAAGGAAGAACTCATTCAAGCCTGTTCTAAACCTAATAGTCTTTACCATGAAAACGCTATTTTATGTAAACAAACTGATTAGCTTATCAAGATTCTTACCTTACTTAAAGTCATCAATTCTTTCTCCAAAAAAGGACATAAACATTCAGTAAACACAGCAATATTGCATATTATAGACAATAAAGGCAAAAGGGGTAAAATGGTAAACCAGTTATTCTATACAATTTACACAGTACTTCCAAAAGCATAATGTGTTCAATCATATCCATAAACTGGATGATCTAACAAACTTCCCTATAAATACTCTTCTCTCCACATGTGGCCTCCATCGCTAAGGAAAAGGCATTACGATTTTAAAACCAAGTCTATCTTACCTGTCATATGTGTACCAAGTAGTTGCTGTGTACCCACTATATGATAAATATTGAAGTTCAAATATGAACAAGAAAATTACTATTCCTACCTTTAGTCATTTGCAAAAGTATACAAGAAGCCTCCCTTCCCAGTGTCTTACTAGTATGTATACATATTATTGCTTTACTATTCATTTCAAGTATTAGCCTTACATTTGTAGAACACTGACATATAGCAGTTAATCCTCACCTACCCAATAAACAAATGAAATAAAAACAAATGCTAAGGAACATAACTCCATTTCATAAAAAGGGAACAAGTTCAGAGTTTAAACACCTGATTCATAGCTGCTAACCCATTTTATTGAAATCTGAATGGAAAATCTTTGTAATGAGGCTATTTACGATGTCAGAGAATATGGCTCTAGTCTACAAATTCCCAGGGAACTGGGGTTGCTTTTCTTTTTTTAAATTTGTGTTTTACATTTACTGAGCACTTACTTCATGCCAGGCATCATGTTTCAACATATTATCTCATTTAAACTTAGAAACTCTATAAAGTGCTACTATAAACCTCATATAAGCTCACTGTATTTATATGAGACAACTGTGGCTTAAACAACTAACTTACCTAGGTTACAAAGCTTGGAAATGGTTAAGTAGGACTTCTTTGTTGTTTTTTGTTTGTTTTTAAATACTGGGCATCTAGCTCCAGAGTCCATGCTCTTAAACGTTACTGAGAAATTATTAAAAGGAAGCTCCTAACTAGATTAAATGAGCCAATGTTGACCATTCTATGTCAAGCCTTTGACCTAATCTCATTTAACCTAATCGTTTTAATTTAACCATATCAATTTTGACTTACACATTTAACAATGATAATTCCTTCTCTTAAGAACATGTGTTCTACCATGTGTCCAATATCCTTTGTTTTGTCAAATATACTGTACAAGGAATCTGTCTCACTTAACACCCACAGGAAAATTAACATATTCCTTCAAGCAAAATTAACATATTCCTTCAAGCTATATAGAGAATATAGGCTACACTCTAAACAGAGGAAGAGAGTCATTTATAAATGAAAACTGATGTAAGTCAAAATCTGATTAGTTTGGCAAGTAAAATAAGAGCCTGAATTTTGAGTGTATTTTTTCTTAGACCTTCAGCTAATTTCTATTAACTGGCAGTATATGGCTCTTAACAGCATTAGTAATTTTATAGCATTTGCTTTAGTGCAAGGAATCCAGTCTTCTTTTCTTATGTCAGGCTTCCATTGCCCAGTTAAAATGAAACCATACTTTGGTAGGGAAACATTTTTTACTTTATTTGGTCACAGACAGGCTAACATCAGAACAAAACAGTTCATAAAGAACACATCAGACACCCAAAAAAACTTTCCACACTCTATCCAACCCACTTGAATAAAAGACAGTTTATATTATTCATCTTTTATACCCTGTCCATAAATCAACAGAATAATATGTATACACAGTGTAAATAAGCCATAGCTTTTGTTACTATTAATGTGGCATTGTCTTAGAAAGTACTGTCTTTGAGTATACATGGAGTATTGCTAGAAATAAAAATCTAGATCATCCAAAACCATTAGGATTGTTTGCTAGCTTTGCAAAGAATAGAGATAAAAATAACTCTTTCCAAGTGGGTGTAACAGGAGATATAGTGTGCACAAAAACCAAACAAGGGTTCACAGAACATGAAATTATGTCCTAAATACCTCTTGATCAGTTGCCTGACCCACTGTGTGGCAGGTGTGCTAGAGGAGCCAATTCAAAGACCAACCACTAAGCCAATACTAAAAACTTCAAGGTGATGTTCCTGCCTTCAAGGAATCAAAGATGAGAGACGTGGTTCAACAATTCCACTGCTGTGTGTCTGTTCAAAAGGAATAAAAACATGGGCATACAATGACTTGCATGCAGATACTCACAGCACCATTGTTTGTAATAGACAAAAAGCAAAAAGAACTCAAATGTCCACCAACATAAATACGTAACAAATAAAACACTAACAAATGAATCAACACATAAACAAAATGTGGCATAGCTATATCTCAGTTCTTATGTATAGCCATACAGTAGAAAAGAATAATTGTAAGCAAAGCAGAGTAGACTACTACACAACAATGAAAGAGATAGTGGTGCATGCCATAATATGGATGAACCTCAAGCAAAAGAATTCACACAAAGAGACCACAAATTACTTGATTTCATGTATATGAGATGTCCAGACAAGGCAAAGCTATAGCCAGAAGGCAGGTCAATGGTTTCCTATGACTGGGGGTGGCATCAGGGCTCAAGTGAAAATAGTATGAGGGAACTTCATGGGAAGATGGAAATGTTTTAAAATTGGATTATAATGATGGCTACACAACTCAGCAATTTTAATAAAAATCATTAACATTTACACTTAAAGTGAGTAAGTTTTATGGTATGTCAGTTATATATACATATTATATATAATATATATATATTATATATATATATATATATACACACATACAAACACACACACTACATCTAAGAGTGGATGTAAGCAAATGTGTTAAGTGAACTTTCATTCACTGTATCAGCACCTGGTACAAAGTACTTTGAATACAAAAGGCAGGCGCAGCTGATTTTCAGGAAAGCCTATAAGAAGGTGTCTTCCTTGTCATGATACTATACACAGACAACCCTAAAGATAACTATTAGAAAATTACTAGAGCTAATCAGTGAATTTAGCAAAGTCGCACAATACAAAATTAATACACAGAAATCACTTGTATTCCTATAAACTAACAATGAAAAATCAAAAGTTAAGGAATCAATCCCATTCACCATTGCAACAAAAAAGAATAAAATATCTAGGAATAAATCTACCTAAGAAGACAAAAGAGCTGTATACAGAAATCTGTAAGATACTGATGAAAGAATTCAAAGATGACAAACAGATGGAGAGATATTGCATGTTCTTGGGTTGGAAGAATCAATATTATGAAAATGACTATATGACCAAATGCAATCTACAGATTCAGTGTGATCCCTAGCAAATTACCAATGGCATTTTTCAACAAAACTAGAACAAAAAATTTCATAATTCACATGGAGTAACAAAAGACCCTGAATACCCAAAGCAATCTTGAGAAAGAACGGAGCTGGAGGAATCAACTTTCCTGACTTGAGGCTATACTACAAGCTACAGTCATCAAGACAGCATGGTACTAGCATAGAAACAGAAATAATAGACCAGTGGAACAAGACAGAAAGCCCAGAGATAAATCCACGTACCTATGGTAACTTATTTTTGACAAAGGAGACAAGAATACACATTGGGGCAAAGATAGCCTCTTCAATAAGTAGTGCTGGGAAAACTGGACAGTTACCTGTAAAAGAATGGAATTAGAACACTTCCTAACACCAGACACAAAGATAAACTCAAAATGGATTAAAACCTAAATGTAAGACCAGAAGCTATAAAATTCTTAGATGAAAACATAAGCAGAACACACTCTGAGATAAATAACAGTAAGATCCTCTATGACCCACTTCCTAGAGTAATGGAAGTAAAAACAAACAAATGGGACCTAATTAAATGTAAAAACTTCTGCACAGCAAAGGAAACTACAAACAAAGTGAAAAGACAACCCTCAGAACGGGAGAAAATTATAGCAAATGAAACAATGACAAAGGATTAATTTCCAAAATATTACCAGCAACTCATCCAAATCAATACCAGAAAAACAAGCCAATCAAAAAGTGGGAAAAAGACCTAAATGGACATTTTTCCAATGAAGACATATGGATGGCTGATAAACACATGAAAAGATGTTCAACATCACTCATATTAGAAAAATGCAAATCAAAACTATAATAAGATATCACCTCACACAAACATCAGCCAGACTCCTCAAGAAAAAAAAGGGAGACGACTCAAATCAATAAAATTAGAAGTGAAAATGCAGAAATTACAAAAGGCAACACAGAAATTCAAATGGTCATAAGAGACTACTATGAGCAACTATATGTCAATATAATGGAAAACTTGGAAGAAATGGACAAATTCTTAGAGAACTATAACTTTTCAAAACTGAACCAAGAAGAAAGAGAAAATTTGAACAGGTCAATTGACAAGCAAAGAAATCTAAACTATAAGCAAAAATCTTACAATAAACAAAAGCCCAGGACCAGATGACAAATTCTACCAAAATTTTAAAGAACAGCTAACACCTATCCTACTCAAACTCCTCCAGAAAATTTCAGAGGAACAAAAACTCCCAAACTCATTCTACAAAAGCCACTATCACCCAGATACCAAAACCAGACAAAGATGCCACAAGAAAAGAAAATTACAGGCCAATATCACTGACCAACATAGATGCAAAAATCCTCAACAAAATTCAAGGAAACAGAATCCAACAACATATTAAAAAGCTCATATATCATGATCAAGTGGGCTATATATATTCCAGCAATGAAAGGATTCTTCAATATTCATAAATCAATGTGATACACCATATTAACAAAGTGAGAGAGAAAAACCATATGATTATTTCAACAGATGCAGAGAAAGCCTTTAACAAAATTCAATACCCATTTATGATAAAAACTCTCCAGAAAGTAGGCACAGAAGGAACATACCTAAACATAATAAAAGCCATATACAACAAACCCACATCAAACATTATTCTCAGTGGCAAAAAATTGAAAGCATTTCCCCTGAAATCAAGAATAAGACAACGGTGCCCACTCTCACCACTACTATTCAAAAGTTTTGGAAGTCCTAGCCACAGCAATCAGAGAAGAAAAAGAAATAAAAGGAATACAGATTGGAAAAGAAGTAGCAAAACTCTGTCTGCAGATGACATGATCCTCTCTATATACAGAAAACCCTAAAGATGCCACCAGAAAAGTACTAGATCTAATCAGTGAATATTGGAGCTAATCAGTAAAGTCACAGGATATAAAATTAATGTGCATATATACACTGCATGACTATACACTAACAATGAAAAATCAGTATCCTGGTCAATAAGAAGTCTGACAAAGAGGACCAGCCTGTTTACCTCACCTGGACAATTTCTCAGGGCTATCACTGTAATGATGAATATAAATATGAATTAAATTTCATTAAATGTCATTAATGAGCAGGAGGACAATTTGAGCCAAAAATCAAAATTGTAAACTTTTATATAGTCAACAGAGATGAAAACATGTCCACACAAAAACTTATACACAAATATTCACAGGACTATTGTTCATAATGCCCCCGAAAGTGGAAACAATCTAAATGTCCATCAACTGATGAATGAATAAATAACATGCAATATATTTGTACAATGAAATATTATTTTGGCAATGAAAAGAAATGAAATACTGATACATACGTTTTTTGGATGAACTTCACAAATACCATGCTATGTAGAAGAAGTTAGTCATAAAAGATCACATTTTATAAATTCACTTACATTAAATGTCCAGAATAAACAAATCTATAGAGATAAACAGTAGATTTGAGATTTCCAGGGGCTGAGGGAGGAGGAGGGGATATTGAAAAGTGACTGCTTATTGGGTGCTGCATGTGTGCTAAGTCACTTCAGTTGGATCTGACTGTTTACGACCCTATGGACTGTAGCCCACCAGGCTCCTCTAGCCTTGGGATTCTAGAATACTGGAGTGGGCTTCCGGGTCAAGATGGCAGAGTAAAGGACATGTGCACATCTCCTCCTGCAAGAGTACCAAAATCACAACTAGCTATTGAACAACCATCAACAGGACGGTGCTGGAACCTACTAAAATAAGATACCCCACATCCAAAGTCAAAGAAGAAGAAGCCTTCAGCAAGACAACAGGAGGGGCACAATCATGATGAAATCAAAACCCATACCTTCCAGGTGAGTGATCCACAAACTGGAGAACAATAATACCAAAGAGGTTCTCCCACTGTTGTGAAGGTTATGAACCCCATGTCAGGCTTCCCAGCTTGGGGATATGACAAAGGGACTGGGAATCCCTGGGAAATCTGACCTTGAAGGCCAGTGGGATTTGATTACAAGACTTCCACAGGCCTGGGGCAAACAGACTCCAGTCTTGGAGGGCACAAACAAAACCTTGCGCACACCAAGACTCAGAGGAAAGCAGAGAACCCACAGGAGACCGAACCAAATCTACCTGCTAGTGTTGGAAGGTCTCCTGTGGAGGCATGGGTTGGCAGGGGCTCACCACAGGGACAGAGGCACTGGTAGCAGCAGCCTGGGAAGGTCCCCCTTGCCATAAACCCTCTTGGAGGACTGCCTTGGGGCAAAACACTACCGAAGATGGAGCGTGAAGAACTGAAGTGAAGTGAAAGTTGCTCAGTCATGTCCGACTCTTTGCAACCCCATGGACTATACAATCCATGGAATTCTCTAGGCTAGAATACTGAATTGGGTAGCCTTTCTCTTCTCCAGGGGATCTTCCCACCCCAGGGATTGAACACAGGTCTGCCACACTGCAGGTGGATTCTTTTTTTTTTTTTTTAAATATGGAATGCTTCACGAATTTGCGTGTCATCCTTGCGCAGGGGCCATGCTAATCTTCTCTGTATCATTCCAATTTTAGTATATGTGCTGTCGAAGCAAGCACTGCAGGTGGATTCTTAACCAGCTGAACTACAAGAGAAGTCCAAAAATACTGGAGTGGGTAGCCTATCCCTTACTCCAGTGGATTTTCCTAACCCAGGAATTGAAACAGGATCTCCTGCATTGCAGGCAGATTGTTTACCAACTGAGCTATCAGGGAAGCCCATAATATATAAGGAGAGTGAAGCCAATCAGCAGAAAATTGGATTAAAGCTTTCCTGAGCAAGACCCTGCCCACCAGAGCAAGACCTAGTTTTTCCCACTACCAGTCTCTCCCATCAGGAAACTTACACAAGCCTTTTAGCCTCCTCCATCAGAGGGCAGACAGAAGAAGCAAGAAGAACCACAGTCCCACAGCAACTAAAACAAAAACTGCATTACAGAAAGTTAACCAGCATGAAAAAGCACAAAGTTGTGCCCCAGATGAAGGGACAAGGAAAAAAAACCAGAAAAACAACTAAATAAAGTGGAGATAGGCAGTCTTCCAGAAAAAGAATTCAGAATAATAATAATGAAGATGATTCAGGACCTGAAAAAATAATGGAGGCAAAGATTGAAAAGATGCAAGAAATGTTTGCCAAAGACCTAGAATAACTAAAGAACAGAGAAAAATAATACACTAGAAGGAATCAATAGTGGAATAACTGAGGCAGGAGCGTGGATAAGTGACCTGGATGACAGAATGATGGAACTCACTGCTGCAGAACAGAATATAGAAAAAACAATGAAAAGAAATGAATGACAGCCTAAGAGACCTCCTGGAACAACATTAAACACACCAGCATTCGCGTTATAGGAGTCCCAGAAGAAGACAGAAAGGACCTGAGAAAATATTTGAAGACACAATAGCTATAACTTCCCTAACACAGGAAAGGAAATAGTCAACCACGTCCACGAAGCACAGAGTCTCAGGCAGGACAGACCCAAGGAGGAACACACCAAGACACATAGTCATCCCACCGACAAAAATTACATATAGAGATAAAATATTTAAAAAGAACAAGAGAAAAACAACAAATAACATACAAGGGAACTCATCTGGCTATCAGCTGATTTCTCAACAGAAACTCTATAAGCCAGAAGGGAATGGCATGATATATTTAGAATGATGAAAAGGAAAAACCTACAACCAACAATACTCTACCAAGCCAGACTCTTTTTCAGATTTAATGGAGAAATCAAAAGCTTTCCAGACAAGCAAAAGTTAAGAGAATTCAGCACCACCAAACCAACTTTACAACAAATGCTAAAGGAAATTCTCTAAGCAGGAAACAGAGAAGGAAAAGACCTACCTACAAAAAATGAACCCTAAACAATTAAGAAAACAGTAATAGGATCATACATGTCAATAATCACCTTAAATGCAACTGGATTAAATGCACCAACCAAAAGACATACACTACCTGAGCAGATGAAAACATGTGCATGCACGCACTTCCACTTACCACATCACTCTGCTTGACCCCACAATTTGCATGTAATTATTCTATATTATGAGGTTCATCATGGTCCCATTACAGCTTGCACTGTAATTCTTTTATTTTTTATCTGGCTATTGATTGTGAAAACTGATAAACATCTTTCACTATTGTGATTATGTAACTAGTACTCACTTAATACCAGTACATGTTTGGTCAACAGAAAAATAATATAATTCTATTATCACCAAAACTACCATTTAATAGAAAAACTTGTAATCACTTTTTAAAATCCAGATACATATCAGAATTATCTTGTAATTTTTTGAAAAATACAAATGCCCACGTATTGCTTTTTCTCGCCAGAGCTCCAGATATGTTTCTAATGAGCAGCCATGTTTAAAACCATGGTTCAGTTTAAAGCCAACTGAACTATATGAGGATCTTTCATATTTTTCTACTTTGTTTTACTTTTTCTGTTTCATATTCAGTGCTCCCATTTCATGTAGTTTATATTTTCCAATTTCTCCATCTCTTTTTTTTATGTTCTTTCTCAAGCTTTTATCCAACATAATACAAAAGCTCTTATATACTAATATAAATACTCTAATATATTTTTATAAAACCTATGAATTTTTGCCTAAAAAATTTATGATATTTTGATTCCACTTATTTGACTTAGTATGAATAGAATGCTAGATTTCTAATCTAAAAAAACAGGTATGAAACAAGCAACAAAGGTTTACTGTATAGCACGGGGAACTATAGTCAATACCTTGTAATAACATATAATGGAAAATAATTTCAAAAATAATATATGTGTACATGTATAACAGAATCAGGCTTCCCTGGTAGCTCAGCTGATAAAGAATCCATCTGCAATGCAGGAGACCACGATTCAATTCCTGGGCTGGGAAGATCTCCTGGAGAAGGGAAAGGCTACCTACTCCAGTATTCTTGGGCTTCCCTGGTGGCGCAGACGATAAAATCACACACAAAAAAAGAATTCTACTTTTTGAAATTTAGTAATGTTTATCTTATTGCCAGTTTTTCTAAATGTCATATGGACATCTAATAACAATGTGTGAGATACAAAATTTGAAATATATTTATGTAGAATATGAGATTAATATAAATTAATATAAAATAGAAATCTACTATAGTTAATTTACCAACATCACTCAAGAAGCTCCTATTCTTATTTTTTCTGCATTTTATAAAATATTCTCAGGGAAATGCTAACATGCCTCACTATTGTATATTTTTTTCTTTTCCCTTAGATTTCTTCTGCTTTTTGCTTCATATATCTTTGTTTCTTTGTTGTTAGGTGTCTAACCATTTATGATGTCTATCTTCTTTGTGAACTGTACCTTTTATCATTAAAAATATTCATCTTTGCTTCATTTAAAAATAATAAGTAAAAAGAATACTGGAGTGGGTTGCCATTCCTTCTCCAAGGGATCATCCCAATCCAGAGATTGAACCCATATCTCTTATGTCTCCTGCACTGACACATGGGTTTCTTTACCACTGGCATCATCTCAGAAACCCTTAGTGGATACCAAGATTCTTTTAAAGGTAACAAAAATGTTCTAAAATAAAACTGTCTTCATGATTGTACAACTCTAAGTATACAAAAGGTGTCTGAGTTGTACATTTTAAATGGGTACATTTTTTGCTATCCAAATTACAGCTCAAAAAAGATGCTTTAAAAAACAGGAAAGAAACATAACCTTATTAGTCCTATCGTTGTTGTTGTTCAGTTGCTAAGTCGTGTTCGACTCTTTTGCAACCTCATGGACAGTAGTCCGCCAGGCTCTTCTGTCCATGGGATTTCCAAGGCAAGAATACTGGAGTGTGTTGCCACTTCCTTCTCCAAGGGCTCATCCTGACCCAGAGATCAAACCCACGTCTCCTGCATTGCAGGTTGATTCTTACCACTGAGCCACCTGGGAAGCCCCAAATTAGCCCTCTATCTATTAGTTAAGTTGAATTTGTAGTTAAAAACCTTTCCATAAAGAAAACTTCAGGCCCCAGATGGTTTCACTGGTGATTTCACCCAAACACTTCAGAGAGAAATAATACCAATTCTACAGAAACTCTTCCAAACAAAAAACTGCACAGGAGGGAATATTACTCAATCCATTCTAAGAGACCAGCATTATGCTGCTCTAAATATCAAAATTAGACAAAAACTACAAGAAAAGAAAACTACAGACTAATATCCCTAATGAACATAATGGGAAAACTCTACACATAACTTTGGCAAACAGTATTTAACAATTTATTACAAGGATGACACATCATGACCAAAGGGTTACCTCGAGAACAAGGGTTGGATTCACATTTCAAAATCAATCAATGCAATTCACAACAGTGAAAAAACGAAAACTCCATATGATTACCCAAACAGATACAAAGCATTTGACAAAACCCAACATACAGTTCTAATTTAAAATAAACAACCTCTTAGCAAACTAGGAATAGAAGGAATTCACTCAGTTTTATAAAAGGTATTTACCAAACACCACCTCCTTCTAGCATCATACTTAATGGGAAAATACTAAACACTTTCAGTGTTTTCAGTAAGAAAACAACCAGTTTTCAGTAAGAAAACAACCAAACAGGAATGTACCCTCTTACCACTTCCATTAATACTATATTGCAGGCCCTAGCCAATGCAATCAGGCATGAAGGAAATAAAATGTAATTAGATTAGATGGAATGAGTAAAACTGTTTTAACACATAGACATCTATGCAGAAATTCTATGGAATCTATAGAAAACCTACTAGACTTCAAAAAGTTAAACACAGAATTACCACATGATCCTGCAATTCCACTTCTAAGCATAAAACCAAAAGAACTGAAAAGGGGTACTCAAGTAAATACATTTACACATGTTCATAATAGCACAATCCACCACAGCCAAAAAAATGGAAATAATCCACGTGTTCATCAATAAGTGCGCAGATGAATCACTGTAGTATATATAAACAACAAAATACTATTTGGCCATAAAAAGAAATGAAGTATGAATTCATGCTATAATGTGGATGAACCTCCAAAACATTATGTTAAGTGAAAAAAGCCAGGCACAAAATGTGGTATTTTACATAATTTCATTCACATGAAATATCTAGGACAGAAAAATCTACAGATACAGAAGGAAGATGGTTGGTTGAGAGGGTCTGGGAGAAGGGAATAATGGGGAGAAATCACTAATGAGTAAGGGTTTTACTGTGGGTTTACAGAAATATTTTTAAACTAGACATGGATGGTGGTTCCACAACACTGAGAATATAATAAATGCCACTGAGTTATTTAAGTGGTAAACTTTATGTTTTATTAATTTCATGTCAATGAATTACTATTTTGGAAAAATCTACTGGAAATAATACAGTTTAGGAATGTTGCAGGATACAACAGGGGTCAGCAAAATATGATTTATAGCCAAACTCAACCCATTTCCTATTTTTGCTAAAGAAAAAAAAAGTTTCTGACACACAGACATGCATTTGTGTGCTATCTATGCTGCTTTCATACTGTTAAGGCAGAGTTAAGTAGTTGTAAAAGACATATATGGCCTACAATGTGTATAATATTGGCCCTTACAATATCTGGCCCTTAACAACAACAAAAAAAACTTGCCGACACCCAGGGACCAGATCAACATTTAAAAATTAACCGTATTTCTATGCACCAGTAACAAACAATTAGAAGTTGATTGTTTAAAAATACCATTTGTAATTCCTCCAAACAATATGAAATAGAAATAATCCTGACAAAAATATGTGACAAACCTATAAACTGGAAGCTACAAAATGCAAGTTTGGCCTTGGAGTACAAAATGAAGCAGGGTAAAGGCTAACACAGTTTTGCCAAGAGAATGCACTGGCCATAGCAAACACCCTCTTTCAACAACACAAAGGAAGACTATACACATGGACATCGCCAAATGGTTAATACCGAAATCAGATTGATTATATTCTTTGTAGACGAAGATGGAGAAGCTCTGAACAGTCAGCAAAAACAAGACTGGGAGCGGACTGTGGCTCAGATCATGAACTCGTTATTGTCAAATTCAGACTTAAATTGAAGAAAGTTGGGAAAACCACTAGACCATTCAGGTGTGACCTAAATCAAATCCCTTATGACTATACAGTGGAAGTGAGAAATAGATTTAAGGGACTACATCTGATAGACAGAGTGCCTGATGAACTACGGACAGAGGTTCGTGGCATTGTACAGGAAACAGGAATCGAGACCATCCCCAAGAAAAAGAAATGCAAAAAAGCAAAATGGCTGTCTGAGGAGGCCTTACAAATAACTGTGAAAAGAGAAGCGAAAAGCAAAGGAGAAAAGGAAAGATATACCCATTTGAATGCAGAGTTCCAAAGAACAGCAAGGAGAGATAAGAAAGCCTTCCTCAGTGATCAATGCAAAGAAACAGAGGAAAACAATAGAATGGGAAAGATTAGAGATCTCTTCAAGAAAATTAGAGATAACAAGGGAACATTTCATGCAAAGATGGGCTCAAAAAAGGACAGAAATGGTATGGACCTAACAGAAGCAGAAGATAAGAAGAGGTGGCAAGAATACACAGAAGAACTGTACAAAAAAGATCTTCAGGACCCAGATAATCATGATGGTGTGATCACTCACCTAGAGCCAGACATCCTGGAATGTGAAGTCAAGTGGGCCTTAGGAAGCATCACTACGAACAAAGCTAGTGGAGGTGATGGAATTCCAGTTGAGCTATTTCAAATCCTAAAAGATGATTCTGTGAAAGTGCTGCACTCGATATGCCAGCAAACTTGGAAAACTCAGCAGTGACCACAGGACTGGAAAAGGTCAGTTTTCATTCCAATCCCTAAAAAAGGCAATGCCAAAAAATGCTCAAACTACTGCACAATTGCACTCACCTCACATGCTAGTAAAGTAATGCTCAAAATTATCCAAGTCAGTCTTCACGGTATAGGAACTGTGAACTTCCAGATGTTCAAGCTGGTTTTAGAAAAGGCAGAGGAACCAGAGAACAAATTGCCAACATCTGCTGGTTCATCAAAAAAGCAAGAGACTTTCAGAAAAAATGTCTATTTCTGTTTTATTGACTATTCCAAAGCCTTTGACTGTGTGGATCACAATAAACTGTGGAAAATCCTTAAGGAGATGGGAATACCAGACCACCTGACCTGCCTCTTGAGAAACCTGTACGCAGGTCAGGCAACAGTTAGAACTGGACATGGAACAGATTGGTTCCAAATAGGAAAAGGAGTATGTCAAGGCTGTATACTGTCACCCTGCTTATTTAATTTATATGCAGAGTACATTATGAGAAATGCTGGGCTGCAGGAAGCACAAGGTGGAATCACTATTGCTGGGAGAAATATCAATAACCTCAGATATGCAGATGACACTACTCTCACAGCAGAAAGCAAAGAACTAAAGAACCTCTTGATGAAAGTGAAAGAGGAGAGTGAAAAAGTTGGCTTAAAGCTCAACATTCAGAAAACTAAGATCACGGCATCTGGTCCCATCACTTCATGGCAAATACATTGGGGAAACAATGGAAACAGAGAGAGACTTTATTTTTCTGGGCTCCAAAATCACTGCAGATGGTGATTGCAGCCATGAAATTAAAAGACGCTTACTCCTTGGAAGGAAAGTTATGACCAACCTAGATGGCATATTAAAAAGCAGAGACAGTACTTTGTCAACAAAGGTCCGCCTAGTCAAGGCTATGGTTTTTCCAGTAGTCATGTATGGATGTGACAGTTGGACTATAAAGAAAGCTGAGTGGAAGGATGGATGCTTTTGAACTGTTGTGTTGGAGAAGACTCTTGAGAGTCCCTTGGACTGCAAGGAGATCCAACCAGTCCATCCTAAAGAAGATCAGTCCTGGGTGTTCATTGGAAGGACTGATGTTGAAGTTGAAACTCAAATACTTTGGTCACCTGATGCAAAGAGCTGACTCATTGGAAAAGACCCTGATTTCCTAGAAAGATTGAGGGCAGGAGGAGAAGGGGATGACAGAGGATGAGATGGTTGGATGGCATCACCGACTTAATGGACATGGGTTTGGGTAGACTCTGGCAGTTGGTGATGGATAGGGAGGCCTGCTGTGTTGTGGTTCATGGGGTCGCAAAGAGTCGGACATGACTGAGTGACTGAACTGAACTAAAGGACATTCGAGCAACCTAAAAGAGGCACGGATAAAGAACATGTGGTATATATATTTAATGGAACATTGATTAGTCATAAAAAGGAACGAAAAAGTGTCATTTGCAGAAATATGTCTCTAGTGTATGACATCCCAGAGACTGTCACACAGAGTGAAGTAAATTAGAAAAATATCATGTAACCTTGTTTATATGTGGAATCTAGAAAAATGGTACAGATTAACTTCCTGGCAAAGCAGAAATAGAGTCACAGATGTAGAGAACAAAATTACGGTTACCAGGGGAGAAGGGAATTGAGCGATGGGATGAATTGGGAGACTGCAAACAACATATATACACTACTGTGTATAAAACTAACGAGAAACCATTTCTCAGCACAGGGAACCCTACTCAATGATTTGTGGTGACCTAACGGTAAGGAAATCTGAAAAGGAGTTATCTGTATGTGTGTAACTGATTCACTCTGTTGTACAGCAAAAACTAAAACAACATCATAAAGCAACTTTACTTCAATAAAAATTAACTAAAAAATAAATGGCCTTTGCTATGTTGAGATATGTTTCCTCTATGGTCACTCTGGTGAGAGTTTTTATCATGAATGGATACAGAATTTTGTCAAGTGCTTTTTCTGCATCTATTGGGATAATTCTGAGATTTTTAGCTTTATTTTGTTAATGTGGTATATCGTGTTGACTGATTTGCAGATACTGAACTGTTTGAAGTATTCTCTTATGATTGTTTATACTTCTGTGATAAAAAGCTATATTTTGGATTCCATAATAGGGACCCACAAGGGAGGCCTATAGATTAATAAACCTGTAAATCTAAGAAAACAAAAAACAAAAATCATGGTATTGGCATATAAACAAATAGATCAATGGAACAGACTAGAGAGTCCAGATATAAACACATTTATATAGACACTGGTTTTGTTTTGTTTTTTTAACAAAGTTGCAAAGACAACACAACAGAGAAGGAGCCTTTTCAACAAATGTACTAGAATAATTGGCTATGTGTGTTTAAAAAACAACCTGGATCCATACCTTGAACCATACACAAAAACTAACTCAAAGTGGACAGAGACATATATGAATAATCTAAAACTGCAAAATTTGCAGAATAAATGCAGGAGAAAATTTTTGTGCCCTTGGGCTAGTCAAAGATTTCTTAGATGTGCACCAGAAGCACTATCTATTAATTTAAAAATTGATAAAATGTATTTTACCAAAATTTAAAACATCTACTCTTCAAACATACTTTCAAGAAAATGAAAATACAAAGCACAAATTGAGAGAAAAATATCTGTAAACACAAAGATGATAAAGAACTGGTGTCCAGAATACGTAAAGAACTCTCAAAGCTCAACAGAAAAAAGAGGGGGGGAGGGGACAGATACATCATGAGTGCAGCTGGAGCAATACTTGACGTGCCTGATGGGAATTGATGGAGGGCTTCCCATGCCTAGAGGGATGGGAGGAGGCTCTGCGCAACCAAGTAGGGCATGAGAAGGAAAGAGGGGTAGATGAGGAGTGAAGACTGAAGACAGTAGGGAATCAGTGCCCATGGTAGGGAGTTGGGGAGAGGAGAGGCTGCCATACTCAAGAAACTCTGCTCATGGCTGGGGGAATCAGCAAGCATGGGAGGGACCTCCGGGGGACAGGGGGATTAGAGGGGAATGCAGTGGCCAGGCTATGGAGGGCAGGATGGAGTGGAACCTGTGCGCATGGTACATGTCACAGCCCTGGGCACTTCAGCCTCAGTTGTGTGTCTCCTGGTGGGGAGAAGGGGGGTTTGGGGAGTGGACCCAGAGAGAGGACAACTGTTGGTGGTGGTAGGGGAGGGGCTTCTCCACCAGGGAGGTTGGTGGAGGAGCTCCAGGACACCACGAAGGTGAGGCACCATTGTACAGTGGTATACAAAGCGTGGGGCCACCATTGTGGCACTCCTTCCTGTCTGCCCCACCCTGGCCTCCTTGTGCAACAATAGGGGCACACACCTGTACAGGCTCACATGCCCCTGCAGGTAGGGTCGCCCATCTGCTCAGGCCCTGGCAAGCCTGTTGGGGTCCCAGGGCTTGAGACCCACTCCTGCCAGAGTCCCCTCTGGCTGTACAGTTCCCAGGCCTGAGCCCTTTTCCCACAAAAAGCCTTCAAGTACCGTGTACATCCTGGGCCTGAGCCCCACCCCACCAAGGCCGCCTCTTCTAGACCCAAGAGTCCCAGCGGTCCACCTGTCACTCCTGATAAAGCCTCCTTTAGCTGCGCGGGTCTCAAGGATATCCACTCTTGCCACTATTATTCAACATAGTTTTGGAACTCCTAGACAAGGCAATCAGAAAAGAAAGAGAAATAAAAGGAATCCAAATTGGGAAATAAGAAGTAAAACTGTCACTGTCTACAAATGACAGGATACTTTACAAAAAAATCCTAAAGAGGTCACCAGAAAATTACTGGTACTAAATCAATGAATTTGGTAAAGTTGCAGGATACAAAAATAATTAACAAAAATCTCTTGCATTCCTATAATCTAAAGATGAGAAAGAGAAATTAAAGAAACAATCCCATTTACCATTGTAACACAAAGAATAATATACCGAGGGATACTCAGAAAACTATAAAATACTGATGAATGAAATCAAAGGTGACAGAAACAGATGGAGAGATATACCATGTTCCTGGATTGGAAGAATAAATATTGGGAAAGTGGTTATACTACTCAAAGCAATCTACAGATTTAATGAAATTCCTATCAAACTACCAATGGCATTTTTCACAGGATGATATCAAAGAACTTTACAATTTGCATAGAAACACAAAAGACAAAAAAAAAAAAAAAGAAAGAAACACAAAAGATGGTGAATTGCAAATGCAACCTTGAGAAAAAAGAATGGCACTGGAGGAATCAGGTTTCCTGACTTCAGACTATACTACAAAGTCACAGTAATCAAGACAGTACAGTACTGACACAAAAGCAGAAATACAGATCAACGGATCATGATAGAAAGCCCAGAGATAAACACATGCACCTATGGTCACCTAAACTATAACAAAGGAGTCAAGAATATACAACAGAATAATGACAGTCTCTTCAGTAAGTGGTGCTGGGGATACTGAACAGCTACATGTAAAAGAATGAAATTATCTCGCTCTCTAACACCATACACAAAAATAAGCTCAAAATGGATTAAAGATCTAAACATAAGGCCAGATACTATAAAAATCTTAGAGGAAAACATAGGCAAAACACTCTTTGACATAATTGCAGCACAATCTTTTTGATCCACCTCCTAGAGTAATGAAAATAAAAATAAACAAATGGGATTTAATTAAACTAAAAACCTTTTGCACAGCAAAGGAAATCATAAACAAGTTGAAAAGACAACTCACAGAATGGAAGAAAACATTTGTAAACAAAGCAGCTAATAAGGGATTAATCTCCAAAATATACAAACATCTCATACAACTCAATGTCAGGAAAACTAACAACTGATTCAAAAAACGGGCAGAAGACCTAAACATTTCTTGAGGGAAGACATACAGATGGCCAAGAAGCACATGAAGAGATGTGCAGCATAATTAATTATTGTGCTGTGCTGTTTGTCACTAAGTCATGTCTGACTCTTTGAGGCCCCTTGGACTACAATCTGCCAGGCTTCTCTGTCCACAGAATTTCCCAGGCAAGAATACTGGAGTGGGTTGCCATTTCCTTCTCCAGGGGATCTTCCCAACCCAGGGATCAAACCTGAGTCTCATGTGTGAGAGGCAGATTCTTTACCACTGAGCCACCTGGGAAGCCCCTCATTAATTATTAGAGAAATGCAAATCAAAGCTACAATGAGTAGTTCACACCAGTCAGAATGGCAACCACCAAAGAAATCTACAATTAGGGCTTCCCTGGTGGTTCAGTGGTAAAGAATCTGCCTGCCAATGCAGGGGACATGGGTTCAATCCCTGATCCAGGAAGATCCCACATGCCACGGAGCAACTAAGCCCTTGCACCACAACTACTGAGCCAATGCTCTAAAGCCCTGAGTCACAACTAAGCCTGCAATGCCTAGAGTCCATGTTCTGTAACAAGAAAAAACACTGCAACAAGTCCGCCTACCACAACCAGAGAGCAGCCTCGGCTCACCACAACTAGAGAAAGCCCACACACAGCAATGAAGACCCAGTGTAGCCATAAATAAATAAATCTTTTTAAAAATATACAAACAAATGCCAGAGAGGGTATAGAGAAAAGAGAGCTCTCTTACAGTTGTTGGCAGGAATGTGCATTGGTGCAACCACCTTGAACAGTGTGGAGGTTCCTTAAAAGACTAAAAATAGAGCTACCATGACCCAGCAATCCCACTCCTGGGCATATACGAAAAAACCTTAATTACAAAAGATACATGCCCCTCCATGTTCATTGCATCATTATTTGTAATAGTCAGGACATGGAAGCGACCTGAATGTCCATCAACAAACGAATGGATAAAGAAGATGTGGCACATATATACAATGGAATATTACTCAGCCATAAAAAGGAATGAAATTGTGCCATTTACAGAAATGTGGATGGACCTAGAGGCTATCATACAGAGTAAAGTCAGAAAAATAAATATCATATATTAACACATATTTGTGGAATCTTTAAAAATGTTACAGATGAATCTATTTGCAAAGCAGAAATAAGGATACTGGCAGAGACAACAAATGCATGGACACCAAGGGGGAGAAAGGGGAAGTGGGATGAATTGGGAGATTGTGATTGACATATATACACTACATGTATAAAACAGATAACTAATGAGAACCTACTGTATACACAGGGAACTCTACTTAATGCTCTATGGTGACCTAAATGGGAAGGAAGTCCAAAAAAGAGGGGATATTATGTATATGTATGGCTGATTCACTTTGCCACACAGCAGGAAATAACACACTGTTTTTGCCAACTATATCCAATAAAATTTTTTTAAAAAGAAAACGGAATATTCAAAACAAAAGAACTGTACAAACTGTAAAATTTAGGGGGAAAAAGAAGAAAATCAGTCATAATCTCTTCATTAATTACCACTATTTACCACCACTGTGATATATTTTTAATGTATTTTTCCTGAGCATTTATGTTATATGTCTGTATATCTTTCAAATACATTTTACAATGAGAAGAGGAAGCTTAGGGGAATAAAAGCTGCAATATTAAAAAAAAAAAAAAGGAAGGGCAAAATATCTGAATAGATGCTTCACCAAGGAATAAATACAGATGGAAAATAGATACATTTTTTAAAAAATGACCATCATTAGTTATTAGGGAAATACAAAATAAAACCATAATAAGGTAACACTACAGATCTGTGAGTATGCTAAAGAAAAATGAACAGATACAGGCATTAACATGGATGACTCTCAGAAGCACTGTGCTAAATGAAAGAAGACACACAAAAGGCTTCATTCTGTTTGGTTCTATTTACTGCATAGGGCATTTTGTAAAGGCAAATCCATAGGAAAAGAAATGAGATCAGTGGTTGCCAGGGGCTGGGGATAAGAGAAGGTGTGGAGGGGTGTGTGTGTGCACACGTGTGTGTGTTATATGTGTGTTAGTCACTCAGTCATGTCCTACTCTTTGTGACCCCATGGACTATAGCCCAGCAGGTTCCTGTGTCCATGGAATATTCCAGGCAAGAATTCTGGAGTGGGTTGCTATTTCCTTCTCCAGGAGATCTTCTCAACCCAGAGATCAAACCTGGCTATCTCACAATACAAGCAGATTCTTTACCATCTGAACTGGTAAAGAATCACAGGACTGGAAAAGGGCAGTTTTCATTCCAATCCCCAAGAAAGGCAATGCCAAAGAATGTTCAAACTACTGCACAACTGCACTCATCTCACACGCTAGCAAAGTAATGCTCAAAATTCTCCAAGTGAGGCTTCAATACTACATGAACCATGAACTTCCAGATGTTCAAGCTGGATTTAGAAAAGGCAGAGGAACCAGAGATCAAATTGCCAACATCTGCTGGATCATCAAAAAAAACAAGAGAGTTCCAGAAAAACATCTACTTCTGCTTTATTGACTATGTCAAAGACTGTGACTGTGTGGATCACAACAAACTGTGGAAAATTCTTAAGAGATGGGAATACCAGAACACTTGACCTGCCTCCTGAGAAATCTGTATGCAGGTCAAGAAGCAACAGTTAGAACTGGACATGGAATAACAGGCTGGTTCCAAACTGGAAAAGGAGCAGTCAAGGCTGTATGTTGTCCCCTGCTTATTTAACTTATATGCAGAGTACATCATATGAAATGCCGGGCTGGATGAAGCACAAGCTGGAATCAAGATTGCTGGGAGAAATATCAATAACCTCAGATATGCAAATGATACTACACTTATAGCAGAAAGAGAAGAGGAACTGAAGAGCCTCTTGATGAATGTGAAGGAGAGTGAAAAAACTGGCTTAAAACTCAGTATTCAAAAAACTAAGATCATGGCATCTGGTCTCACCACTTCATGACAAATAAATGAAGAAACAATGACAGACTTTACTTTTTGGGGCTCCAAAATCACTTCAGATGGTGACTGCAGCCAAGAAATTAAAAGTCACTTGCTCCTTGAAAGAAAAGCTATGACCAATCTAGACAGCATATTAAAAAGCAGACATAACTTCGCCAACAAAGGCCTGTCCAGTCAAAGCTATGATTTTTCTAGCAGTCATGTATGGATGTGACAGTTGGATTATAAAGAAAGCTGAGTGCCGAAGAATGGATGCTTTTGAATTGTGGTGTTGGAGAAGACTCTTGTGAGTCCCTTGGACTGCAAGGAGATCAATCCAGTCCATCCTAAAGGAAATCAGTCCTGAATATTCACTGGAAGGACTAATGCTGACGTTGAAGCTCCAATACTTTGGCCACCTGATGGGAAAAGCTGCATCATTGGAAAAGATCCTGATGTTGGGAAAGAAGGAAAGCAGGGAGTAGAAGGGGACGACAGAGGATCAGATGGTTGGATGGCATCACCGACTCAATGAACATGAGTTTGAACAAGCTCTGGGAATTGGTGATGGACAGGGAAGCATGGCATGCTGCAGTCCATGGGGTCCCAAAGAGTCAGACACGACTGAGCAACTGAACTGAACCCTGAATGTGGTGATAGTTACATGTTTACATGACTGTGTATTAGTCTGTCAAAACTCTGAACTGCACACTTATTTTTACTGTAAGTATACTTTAATAAACTTGAAGTTGAAAATAAAAAAACTTCAACTTACTGAATCAAATATAATTGCTCTTAGAAACAATAAGACAGAGACTTAATTGTCCTTATTTCTTTTTTTTTCATTAATTTTTATTAGTTGGAGGCTAATTACTTTACAATATTGTAGTGGTTTTTGTCATACATTGACATGAATCAGCCATGGATTTACAAGTATTCCCCATCCCGATCCCCCCTCCCACCTCCCTCTCCACCCGATTCCTCTGGGTCTTCCCAGTGCACCAGGCCTGAGCACTTGTCTCATGCATCCAGCCTGGGCTGGTGATCTGTTTCACCTTAGATAATATACATGTTTCGAGGGTGGGATGTTTCGAGAGAACAGCATTGAGAAATGTCCTTATTTCTTAAAGAACATTAGGCACTTGAAAGAAGTTCAAATAAAGGCTCTCAGAAACTGTGACTATCACTAACATGAAAATTCAATTTTTCAACTAAAAAACCTGGTTTAAAGTCCTTTTTTAAAGTCCCACTGGCCCTGCTATGCAGGCCCTCATTATGGCCCACCTGAATTGCAGCAAAAATTTTCTAATCGATCTCCCTGAACACATCCTCCATACTGTTTTCCATACATTCTTTCTAAACCAAATCTGACCACACAGGTCTCCCATTCAAAAGTCTCTGATGCTTTCCCGTACAATAAATTTTAAAAACCCAAAGGTCAGAAGACCCTTCCCAACCTAGTCTTAATGTAACCTCTTCACGCTAACTTTCAGTTCTGCCTTCCTGAACACAAATTTTTAACTCAATATATCCAAGTACACATTAAAATCACATTACCTAGTCTACTTGAGGTTTCCACTTGATACCCCTCTGGGCCTCTGTACCATCTAGCTTATAGTATTCCCTCTACCTTAACTGCCCTTCTCTTCAGGTTCTCCTACACACATGTCATCTTGGAGGAGGCTTTTCCAGGTCTTCTCCTCTCCTATGTTCCACAGTACACACTTTTATAGTGTTCAGCACATAGTTACAATGTTTACTTGTTTGAACTCCCTAAAGTAAGATCTCCTCAAGGACAGGTATCATGTCTTAACTTAGCTCTGATTCTCCAGGGCCTAGCTATATTCTAACTGAATTAGTGCTTTGGTGGGCCAGACACTTGTAAAGGCAGTTGTTAATGAGAATTTCTTATTCAAGAAAAAGGATATATTTTTTCATATCACTAAAGCATTGTGGAAAAAGCAACTGCTGAGAACCTACAAATACCATTTTCTAGTTGTTAAAACAGCATTCTAGGCTGATTCATGTTGATTTGACAGAAAACAACAAAAATTTTGTAAAGCAATTACCCTTCAATTAAAAAATAAATAATTTCTTAAAAACAGCATTCTATATTTAGATAAGAATGCTGTGAGAGGAAAAAAAAAGTCAAGAAATGAAATCAGAAAGCCCACATGAGCTACTTACCAGCCCACATGAGCTACTTACCAGCTACTTACCAGCCCACATGAGCTACTTACCAGCTGTGATTTGGGGAAATTGTTAATCTTTCTGTATATACTTTCTTGATACATAAAACGTGAATATTATCAATGGGGTAATGTAAACCACCACAATGAAATAACACACTGTGAAAGGGCTTTTGTGAATTTAGAACATAAACTGTAGCAATAATAAGGAAAAAAAATATTATCTTCCAGAAGTCACCAAGATGGCAGAATAAAAAACCCTGTTCTCATCCCACAAACACACTAATTCAACAATTCACAAAATTGCTCATGAGAAATCTAGACACTAGCTTTTTTGAAAAGATAAACAGAATTGATAAACCTCTAGCTAGACTAAGAAAAAAGAGAGAACACTCACAGTAAAATCAAAAATAAAAGAGGCGACATTACAGTTCATGCTACAGAAATTTAAAAGATCCTACTTTTTAAAATTTTTATTTTTTTGGCCATGCTGCAAGACATGTGAGATCTCAGTTCCCTGACCAAGGATCAAACCCACATTTCCTGCACTGGAAGCACTTAACCACTGGACTACCAGGGAAGTCCCAAGACTCTATTTTTAATTTAATAAAAAAATATTATGAACAATCATACACCAACAAATTGGATAACTTAGGAGAAATGGATAAACTCCTAGAAACACACAGTCTACCAAAACCAAAGCATAGAGAAATTTACCTCAACATAATAAAGGCCATAAATGTGAAGGGCACAGCTAACATCATACGCAATGATGAAAAGCTGAAAGCTTTTCCTCTAAGATCAGAAACAAAGCAAGGCTGCTCATTCCAGCAACTTCTAGTCAACCTGGTACAAGAAGTCCTAGCCAGAGTATTTAGGCAAGAAAAAGAAACAAAAGGCATCCAAATTAAAAAGGAAAAGTCTATTTGCAGATAACATGATCTTGTAGAAAACTCCACAAAAAAAAAAAAAAAAAAGGATAAACAATCTCATAAATTGCTGTACACAAAATCAACATGCAAAAATCAGTTCTATTTCTACACACTAACAAACTATCTGAAAAGGAAATTAGGCTAACAATCCCATTTACAATAGTGGCAAAAAGAATAAAATATTTAGGAATAAACTTAACTAAGAAAATGAAAGAAAGAAAGAAAAAAAAAGAAAATGAAAGATCTGCACACTGAAAGGTATAACATATTGATGAAAAAAATTAAATACATAAACAAATGCAAAGACAGCCCCTGTCCATGGATCAGAAGACTCAATATTCTTTAAATGCCTATACTTAAATGCCTATAATTAACAGAGTGAGAAGGTAACCTACAAAATAGGAGAAAATATTTGCAAACTATACACCCAATAAGAGGATAATTTCCATAATATATAAGTGGCTCCTACTGCTCAACAGCAAAAACACTAATAACCTGGACAAAAATGAGCTAAAGAGTTAAATAGGCACTTCTCCAAAGATACACAAATGGTTAACAAGAATATGAACAGATGGCTCAGCTTCAGTAAGTATCACGGAAAGACAAATTACAACCACAAACCTTGTACATGTTAGGATGGCTATTATCGAAAAGTCCAAAGACAACATGTTGGTGATGATATGGGTAAACTGGAACTCTTGTATAATGTTCACAGGAATGCAAAATTGTACTGTTGCTATGGAAAACAGCACAGAGGTTCCTCAAAAGATTAAAAATTGCAGTACCATATGATCCAGCATCTCACTTCTGGGTATATATCTTAAAGAATGGAAATCAGGATCTTGAAGAGGTATCTGTTATTATACCCCCAAGATCACAGCAGTCACTATTCACAGCAGCTACAAGGTGAAAACCTAAAAGTCCATCAGGGGATGAGCAGATAAAGAAAATGAGGTATACATACACAATGAAATGTTATTTGGGCTTTAAAGAGAAGAAAATTCAGAAATATACAACAATATAGATGAATCCAGAGGACATTATGCTGAGGGAATAAGCCAATCATAGAATGACAAATACTGCAAGATAGCACTTAAATGAGGTATCTAAAATAAGCAAACTCGTAGAATCACAGAGGTGAATGGTGGCTGCCAGGGGTTGGTGGGGAGGGGGTTAGGGATAGGAAGTTGCTAACCTATAGGCATAAAATTTCAGTTATGCAAGACTAATTAGACCTGACAATCTACTGAACACTGTGTATAGTTATACTGTATTGTACACTTAAAATTTTGTTAAGAAGGTGGAAAAAAATTACTATTTTTTTTTTTTTTGGTTCACAGAACTCTCCTTTAAGATAAGAGGTTATAATGTTAATAAATAGTTTGGAAATACCTTCAAAGTCAAAACCAGGGTGACTGATAAAGCAAAGAAGTTTTGCCACTCAATGAATTTGGAGCATTGAAAACAGTCTGGGAGTGTTACAAAAAAAAAAAAAAATAAGACTGGGGCATTAAAACAGACTAGGGCAGGGGAATGTACTCAAAAGACTAAAAATAATTTTTAGTTTTTATCTAAATTATGGGATTTTTCAATTATAGCTAGAACTTTCAATAAAACCCAAATGAGAGCCAAGAAATCTCAAGCCATAATGAAAAATTTTCAAAGATTAACCTATACAAAAGAGTAAATAACACAACAGTAGAATTATTCAAACTGAAGCATTCAGGAGGTCAAAAATAAAAGATTTAGATAAAAATTCTGATTTTGCAGTGAACAGACCTCTAATCCTAAAAATGTGAAAATATACCTCCTACCATCGACAACAGTGTGTCAGCATTCTCTAGGATTGTTGTAATTAAAAAGACAGACAATAAAGAGTGTTGGCAAGGATGTGGAGAAACTGGTACTCCTATACGTTGCTTTGAGAATGTATTAATAAAGATAAGAGGTTATAATGTTATGTAAAACAATTACATATGTAAAACAATTATCATATGTCCCAGATATTCCACTCCTAGGCATATATTCAAGAGAACTGAAAAAACATTCTTACACAAAAACTTGTACAGCAATGTTCAGAGCAGCATTATTCACAATAACCAAAAGATGTAAAAAACCCAACCCAAACGTCGTCCATTAACTGATGAAAGATAAATAAAATGCTATGTATATATATACACATGTATATATATACACACAAATCTATACACACACAATGTAGTATCATTCAGCCATAAAAAGGAATGAAGTACTGTTACATACAACATGGATGAGCCTTGAAAACATCTCAACTGAAAGAAACCAATTACATGAGAACATATACTGTATGATTCCATTTATAAGAGATGTCCAGAGTAGGCAAATCCATAGAGAAAGAAAGTAGATTAGTGGTTGTCAAGGGCAAAGGATGGAGGGAGAGAGGGAATAATTGCTAATAGGCAGAAAGTTTCTTTTTCAGCTGATGAAAATGTTCTGGAATTAAGACAGTCCTAATGATGCAGAACTTTGTGAATAAATGAAAAATCACTGAATTGTACACTCTGAAAGAGCGAATCTATCTCAGTTTTTAAAAATACAGTGCATCAGAATAGGGTGATCCATCTGATTAAACAAGGCATAAACTTTGTGACCTGGGGACCATGAACAGTTAGCTGTTTCCTACTTAGATATACCACAAATTACACACCTTCTTGTAGCCAAGAATCAAAAGACAGACGCTGTCAAATCACAATCAAGAATCAGAAAGCTGGTATGATACCACCTTTCGTATACAAAGCAGCCAGTCAGCCAGCTGAAAGACTGATCTGCTGAAACTTTTTTTCATTGTTGTGCCCCAAGAATTCATAAAAAAAATACAGTTAAGTACAGAGCTGAAAAAAGTTTTTCCCAAGAGCTCCTTGCTCTAGCCACATCCATTTTTGGTCTTCAGTACCACAGGAAGAACATCTCAGCATTAATTTTACCTTGAATACGATTGCTTCCAGAATATACTAAATTACTGAGTAAAGTGTCTTGGAAGAAATGGTGTTCTCTGTGTCTATAACATGGGAATAAGGCACTGTAATAAATATCCTAAAAGGACTCACTTTCCCTACCAGTTATGGGAATATGGGAAGAAATTTGTCCCAAGCATAATAATTAATATCACCAACGGTATTCAATAATCTAGAAAAGAGCTGTTGACTTCAGAGAGTCAACAAAGGGTCAATTAACCAGAATACTAAAATTCACTGACAAGAGCTTTTAGCACTCCATTTTTAAAGAAAAAGTATTATGCCTTTAGTATTCACACTCAAAATCCAAAATTGTAAGAAGTTAGCAGGGGCTCTTACAGTCAACACAGACACTCAAATCAAGCTTGTAGTACCGTATATCACATGTGCTTCAGAGCAGAGGCCTATGTTTGTGTTGATCACCTACCTCCAGGGCTTAGCACATGTGGCTGGGTCACTTCAGTCGTGTCAGGCTCCTCAGTTAAAGGGATTTTCCAGGCAGGAATACTGGAGTTACTATGCCCTCCTCCAGGGGATCTTCCAGACTCAGGGATCAAACCTGCTTCTCTGGCACTGGAGGCAGATTCTTTACTGCTGAGCCACTGGGGAAGCCTGGGCTTAGCACAGTGATTAGCATTTTATTAGCAATATTTCTTAAACTAATGTTTGATGAAATTCAATCTAAAATAATGACTTTAAGCCTCTGTAAATCAGGAATTTAAAAAATATTACCTGTCCACCTTATGTATCTACTTACAAACACAGGAGAACTTCCAGAGTGGTTTTTCAAGTTCCCTTTTAAAACATGACTACACTCACTCTTTCAAGAGCAAATTAAGAAAGTACAAAGGAATTTTTAAAAATTGACTATCATGTTTGCATCTGCGGCAAAGGATGGGCTGGGATAAATTAAACACTTTATTTGCCAGGCTACCCACAGGAAGAGACTGATTATTCTCCTCTGATCCCATAAGGTTAAGATGAAGTCATTTGTTCTCAGGTTCTACTGACAAGCTGGTCATAGACGTTTACAATGAAACTCCCGTATAAACACCAAAAGGATGAATCCTAATTGTTTCGTTAACAGATTACACCTGTGGTGAAAAGGGATTCCTCTGGCTTGGGGCCAACCACCCACTTTCCAATAATGAAGGCTCTATTAGTCAGCACTACAGTACCATGTTCTAACCGTGTAGCGTCAACAGGCAACGGTTACAAGTTGTGTAAAAACTCGTCTAGGCTTTGGGCTCTTAGGTAAAAGATGGAATCATCATTGCGGTTGGCTTCTGGGATGAGTGCAAGGACGAAATTAACACGTATATGTAAAACACCTGGCACAAGAAAGCAGCTACTCAAAAACGTAAATCGCCTCCCTGAAGTGGTCACACACACAGAGGCACACATACAGATACTCCATAAAGGTTTTCCACAAAAGTTTATCAGCACATGCATCCAGGATGCCAAAAAAAAAAAAAGGTGTCCCAATACTCAGGGAACCTACAGCCAAGATGAGGAGCTGGGCAGCCTGAGTGGCTGTACAGAGTTACAACTGGGCAGGCCCGGCCACCCAACGCCTGCCTCACCTGTGCCAGACAGACACCACACACACCGAGGCAACTTAAAAAAATCGACTACAAGGGCTAGAAACGCGACTCAAACCAGCTTAAGCAATACTAAAAGAAAAACTGTACCTCACAGAGGAAGATGAGGCTCGAAACCAGCTTCTTCCCTCACTCTCCTCTGCACACGTATGCCTTCTGCCAGGACGGGTTCTCCCTCGGGCTGCAACATGGCGCCTATCAGTTTGCCAGCTGTGGAGAGGTGGGGCTTCCTCCCGAAGACTTTACGTTAGTACAAAGACTGACGTTTGTACTCACTTATCATTGGCCCAAACTGGCTTGGGCCTGCCCACCCGTCAACCAATCAGTAACAAGAGAGCGCCAACTAATCATGATTGACTGAAAACCTACTCTATGAATGGAAGAGACGCTTGAGCGTCAATTCCAAGTGTCTATTACAAGCCACTCAGTAAATGACTATTTGGTGAAAAAATAGATGGAGTAATGAATGGCTGAATCTACAAATATAATGGAATTTGTGCTCCTTTTGAAGGATTTCCGCCCCTCTGGGGAAGGATGTGAGAGGGCTGCTTTCAGTTTGAGTTCCACATAATTAGACTCATGTGAGTACACCCAGAATGATTTCCTTGGAAAGCTGTCAGCAATTAAGCATAGACCACCATTAATATTACTAAGCAAGTAATACAAGTCAGGCACTACATGTAGTGTAATTTGGGTTTGAGAGCATAGGATTGGAGTGAGACAGGCCTGGGTTCAAATCCTTTCTCTACCATTTATTAGGTATGTAATCTTGGACAACTTGCTTAACCACTGGACCTCTGTTTCCTCATATGCTGAATGGAGAAATCATATTTCCTACCTCACAATGTTTTTGTGAGAATTCAATAAAACATAGGTGAAATGGTCAGTATACTGAATGTTTAATAGATGCTAGCCATAATTACCATTCATAATAAATTCATCCCAAATCACCTTTAATTTCAATATAAACTACTCAGAACTAGGAGAAGAAAGGCACCTGTTCTCTGTCTCATAAAGCATTAAAATAGTCATTTTATTAACTGGAAGGACTCAGAGTGGGCAGGCTGTTCTCATGTAAGATATACCTGGTCCTATTCTGTGATAATGCCATTCTGGATGCCCTGCCCCGAAGAAGGCATGTAACTGCTATGTTTCTCTGTTTAAAATCTATATATTTACCCAAGAGAAATTAAAAATCTATGCCCTGGTACTTCCTTGGTGGTCCAGTGGTTAAGAATCTGCCTGCCAATGCAGGAGACATGGGTTTAATCCCTGGTCTGGGAAGATTCCATATGCCATGGGGCAACTAAGCCCTTGAGCCACAACTACTGCATCCACAGAACTCTAGAGCCAGCATGCCACAACTAGTGACCCTGGTGTGCTGAAACTACTGAAGCCCATATGCCTAGAGCCCATGTTCCTCAACAAGACAAGCCACCACAATGAGAAGCCTGTACACCGAACAAAGAGTAGTCCCTGCTCACCAAAAGCCCCTGTGCAGCAACAAAGACCCAGCGCAGCCAAATATAAATAAAAATTTGTTTAAAAAAGAAAGAATATATATGCCCTCACAAAGGCTTGTACATGAATGTTCACAGAAGTCAAAAATTGAAACAAACAAAAAAAAAAACAGTAAAGAACAAGTACTCATTAACAGTGAATGGATAAGCAAATTGTACTATGTTAATAAAATGAAATGCTACAGGTAATAAAAAGGAATAAACACTGAAACATGCAACAACATGGATGAATCTCAAAACCATGTTGAGTGAAAGAAGCCAGACACAAAATAGCACTTATTGTATGATTTCATTTATTTAAAATTCTATAAAAGGCAAACTAATTTATACTAACAGAAAGCAGATCATTGGTTTCCTGGGGCCAGGTGTAAAGAACAGGTGGAGACTGAGATGAGGCAGAAGGGAATTTTGAGGGGGTTATGGAAATGGTCAGTATCTTGACTGTGGTGCTGGTGGTAGTTATAATAATGTATATATTTTTCAAAACTCAAACTGTTCACTTAAAATGGGTGCATTTTATCACATGTAGATCAGCTCTCAGCTGACCACATCACTGTTTGAATTCTCTGTAGACAAGGCACCTCTGTATTGCTGGCCCCCGTGCACACTACCACTGTACCCTCCCACCCCATCCCCCATCCCCATCTCTGTCTTGGTCTGATACAGTCAATGAAGAGAAAGCATAGATTCTGAACTGCATATGACTGCAGAAAAACTAACAACAAAAAACTAAAATCATGATATCCAGTCCCATCACTTCATGGCAAATAGATGGGGAAACAATAGAAACAGTGACCAACTTTTTCTTGGGCTTCCAAATCACTGTAGATAGTGACTGCAGCCATGAAATTAAAAGACACTTGCTCCTTGGAAGAAAAACAATGGCAACCCTAGACAGCATATTAGAAAGCAGAGACATTACTTTGCCAACAAAGGTCCATCTAGTCAAAGCTATGACTTTTCCAATAGTCATGTATGGGTGTGAGAGTTGGACCATAATGAAGGCTGAACACTGAAGAACTGATGCTTTTGAACTGTGATGTTGGAGAAGACTCTTGAGAGTCCCTTGGACTGCAAGGAGATCCAACCAGTCCATCCTAAAGGAAATCAGTTCTGAATATTCATTGGAAGGACGGATGCTGAAGCTGAAGCTCCAATACTTTGGCCACCTGATGGAAAAAGCTGAATCATTGAAAAAGACCCTGATGCTGGGAAGAATGAAAGCAGGGAGGAGAAGGGGACGACATCACTGACTCAATGAACGTGAGTTTGAGCAAGCTCCAGGAGATGGTAAAGGACAGAGAAGCCTGGTGTGTTATCTGCTGTAGGGGTTGCAAAGAGTCAGACATGACTGAGCAACTGAACAACAACGACTGCAGAGAGACTCTAATTCAATCATTCCATTTATCAGTGAGGAACTAAAACTTGGAGAGCAAATAAAGTTGCACAAGGTCTGACTTACATTGGTTCACAGAAACAATAAAAAGGAGCAGCAGAGAGCCTGAGTAACCCTTAAAAGATGACCTACAAGAAATAAAAATCCTTCATGGGCCTGGGGCATTTCTGAGCCAGTGTTCTGTGCTATCCACTGGGTGTGGGTATGGGTGGGGAGATTTTTCTAGCCCACTGCTTTCATGCTCAATGATTCAGCCACATCCATCGGCTCAAAGGACTAGTCTATTTTTATCCAGGCAGAGATACTGGCACTTGGACCAGGTTCTTGTTTCAAACACAGTTGAATAGCTGGGTTGTAGAAGCAGAGACCTCACTAAATGCCTTGTACCTGCTCACACTGGCTTATGTCGTCTTAAGATCAGGAGTTCTCAGAAGGGCTTCTGTGGTTGAAAAGCTAAGCAACTCCCTAAAATAGTTTACAGATACCTCTGGATTACAGGTCCACCAGCAGTTTTAGTTTTGCATATGTTGATAAGGGACAAGATTTAGATCCTAGACCTGACCCTCCCTGATCAAAGTTAGATGACTGTTTTGGAGCAATAAAATTCCCACTGCATTACCCATCCCTCTCCCCATCCCCTTAGTCACTCTTATCCTGGGTTAGTTACAAACAAACAGAAAAGCTGCTCTCTCCATTTCTGCACACACCCTTCATTTGGTCTTGCTGGGCAGTGAATTGCTGAAACAAGAACCTTGGATGAGAAGGAAGGGGTAGAGAAGGACAAAATTACTGTGCTATTAGATTTACTTTCTGTTGGGGGGCATTTGTCCCTAGATGACTGTTTATAAGTGAGATCTGGTGTCTGAAGGTGTCTGGGTTCGAAAGCCAGCTCCATCAGTTCCAGGCTTTGTGAGCTTGGACAAATCATTCTGTGCCTCAGTCTGCTCATCTGTAAAATGGAGCCCATCATACCAGTTTCACTGGGTGCTAAAGTGAAAGGCAGACCAGTTCTCTCTTTAGTGTTCATGGAACGACAGTTATCAGGTCACATTACTGCCTGCCAAGTTCCTTTCCCACATCTCCATACTCACACAACCCAGCAACACGACCCAAGGGCACTCACGGGGTCACTGACTTGATCAGTGGTACCACTTGGGCTAAATTCCAGACATCCTGGGTCCCAGACCTGTACTAATGTCTTTAATGGCTCCGAGCTACACTCACATTTACCAGAAATACATAAATTAGATAATTATGGCTGGCACAAAACAGGGCCCGAGGAAGGTCAGGCTGAAGCACACAGAAAAACTCCTCTCCAGTGCCGCTCCTGCTCTGGCTGAGGCAGAGGCCAGCAGGCCCTCAGCAGCCGGGCGTTAAGCGGGAGAAGCATAAAGCTAGGCCTGCAGAGTTAGCAGCTGTTCTGCCTGGCTGTGGCCCCCCAGCTTCACGCAAACTTAATTGCTTTCTTTTCTAACAATGGAGTAGAGGCCAGGTTTTCTAAGTCTTTTCCCAGCTGGAAGAGCTCCATCCTGCAGCAAACAGTCCTTCATTCATCCTGGAAGAATCTTCCAAACTCTTCCTGGGCCTTCCCTATAGAAGGCTTCTGCAGCCAGAGCAGTGAACTGTCTTCCAAGGGAATTTTTCTCCTTTATGGCTGAAGTCTGGAGCGGCTGGGGAGGGAATGGTTTATATCCTACTTTGCTGATCCCAACAGGACGACCATGGGATGAGGCCCTTTCAGCCACTCTGTTCTTCACAGATGGAGCTTTCTTTGAGTCATAACTTAAAAGGTGACTCCTCCTTGGAGCCGTCCCTGACCCCACACACCCTTCTGGCACCATGAATGTCTTCTTCACAACTCTCACAGCTTTCATTTTTGTTCATTTCTTTATTGGTGCACATTTGCCTAATGTAATTCATTTGTTCACAGCTGTCTTCTCTACAGGACTGTGAGGAGAGCAGAGGTCGGATCTGTCCTAATTACAACTGGAATTCCAGGATTTAGCATCATGCTAAATCAACACCTGTAGGTGGGTGTTGAGTGAGTCTCACATACATCACTTCTTTGGGCTTCAGCAATTCTCTGGCAACAAAGGACAAGCTTCTGGATTTCCTTACAATACTAAACACTGTGAGTCTATGAGGAGAGGGCTACAAAGAGCCAGACAAGTTAACCTACATGAGTCAGGCTCCTACATATAAGCAAAAACCGAGGGAGGGCTTCCAAGTTTCCAGCTGGCAGTTATGTTCAAATGCTGTGCCATGCTGTTGTCGGATGATTGACTGCAGATGCCCTCACACCCTCAGCAAGGTTAGAGCCCTCACAGGAATGGAAATTCCTGGCCGAAATGCAACTGGAGGTTTAGCATTCCACAGCAGTTGAACAGAAATGGTACCAGGGAGAAAGAACAATAGCGATTGGACACACTGAGCCTGCTCTTCAGCTGAAGCATCTTCTTTTGTGTTTGGGGCTCTACCTCTGCCCTCCAGTCCCCCATGCCCCTTGCCCCTGCCCCCAGAGCCCTGGACTGAAAGCTCAGGCAGGCAGGAGTCCCTGGACCCAGCCCCAGTCTCTGAGCTCAGAAGGAGGAGATAGTCTTACTGCAGACTCAGAGAAGTGTCTGTTCATGGCACAGACTAAGGGTGTCATTTCCAACTGGTGGTTCACAAGTGCCAGTTTTAGAAAGGTCCTCCTCCCTCCTGTGGGCTCTTTCTAGTCCTGTATTTTAACCCAAAAGAGATCCACTGTGGCATTTAGCTAATTGAATAAACCCCTCTCTTCTGCCCTTTGTCGTGCAATTCAAAGCAGTTTACACCCATACCGAAATCAAAATGCACTGACCCTTTGAATTGTGTAAGAATCCCTATTACAGCTACACTTGTGTTTAAAGTATGAAAGGACAACTTCAAGAACATTTAGTGAAAACTTGTTGTAATAACAAAAGATTGAAAGGAGCTTAATGTCCATCACCAAGAGATGTTAAATAAGTAAATAACTACTTCCACATGTTGATGCAGCCCTATGTACCTGTTAAAAAGAAAGGTGTCTGGAGGAATCAACCATCCTGACTTCAGACTATACTACAAAGCTACAGTCATCAAGACAGTATGATACTGGCACAAAAAAGGAAATATAGATCAATGAAACAAGATATAAAGTCTAGAGATAAACCCAAGCACCTATAGGTACCTTATCTTTGACAAAGGAGGCAAGAGTATACAATGGGGAAAAGACAGCCTCTTCAATAAGCGGTACAGGGGAAACTGGACAACTACATGTGAAAGAATGAAATTAGAATACTCCCTAACACCATAAACAAAAATAAACTCAAAATGGATTAAAGACCTAAATGTAAGGCCGGAAACCATATAACTCTTAGAAGAAAACATTGGCAAAACACTCTTTGACATAAATTGCACTTTGACCCACCACCCACCTCCCAGAGTAATGGAAATAAAAACAAAAATAAATAGGACCTAAATAAGCTTAGAAGCTTTTGTGCAGCAAAGGAAACTATAAACAAGATGAAAAGACAACCCTTAGAATGGGAGAAAATAATTATAAATGAAGCAACTGACAAAGGATTAACCCCCAAAATATAGAAGCAGCTCATGAAGCTCAGTGTCAGAAAAACAATCAATCCAATCAAAAAATGGACAGAAGACCTAAACAGATGTTTCTCCAAAGAAGACATACAGATGGCCGATAAATACATGAAAAGGTGTTCAACATCATTCATTATTAGAGAAATGCAAATCAAAACTACAATGAGGTATCACCACACAATGGTCAGAATGGCCATCATCAAAAAATCTACAAACAATAAATGTTAGAGAGGATGTGGACAAAAGGGAACCCTCTTGCACTGTTGGTGGAAATGCAAATTGATACAGCTGCTATGGAGAACAGTATGGAGATTCCTTAAAGATCCAGGTAAAACTACCATATGACTCAGCAATCCCATGACTGGGCATATACTCTAAGAAAACCATAATTGAAAAAGATACATATACCTCAATGTTCACTGCAGCACTATTCACAACAGGCAGGACATGGAAGCAACTTAGATGTCCATCAACAGATGAATGGATAAAGAAGCTCTGGTACATATATACAATGGCTTATTACCCAGCCATAAAAAGGGATGAGTGTGAGTCAGTTGAACTGTGGTGGATGAACCTAGAGCCTGTTATACAGAGTGAAGTGAGTCAGAAAGAGACAAACAAATATACTAATACATATATGCAATCTATAAAAATGATACAAAACTTTGGGGGCAGGAATAGAGGAAATAGTTCAAGGGAGAGACAGATCATAAATCCTGAATGCCAACATGTGACATGAAGAGGGAGAATCCAGTCAGGAACAAGCACACAGATGTAGAAAATGAACTTGTGGACACAGGAGGGAAGGAGAAGGTAGGATGAATTGAGAGAGAGCACTGAAACATATACATTACCATGTGTAAAACAGATAGCTGGTGGCAAGTTATTGTATAACACAGGGAGCTCAGTCAGTGCTCTGTGATGAACTAGAGGGATAGAATGGAGGTTCAAGAGGAAGAGGATATATGTATACTTATGGCTGATTCTTGTTGTATGGCAGAAATGAACAAAACATTGTAAAGCAATATCCTCCAATTAAAAATAAATTTTAAAACCCATCTTGGTTACTTCCAATTTAGCCAATTGAGGTTAAAGCTGCTATATACATTTAAAGAAAAACAAAGGTTGCTGTATTGATATAGAAAAATTCCCAAGAATATTAAAGAAAGCAGGATACAAAAGAGTGTTTAGAGCAAGGTTCCCCAGTAGTTCAGTGGTAAAGAATCCACCTGCAGGAGACATGGGTTCGATCCCTGGGTCAGGAAGATCCCTTGGAGGAGGAAATGGCAACCCACTCCAGTCTTCATGCCTGGAGAATCCCATGGACAGAGGAGCCTTGTGGGGTACAGTTCATAGGGTTGCACAGAGTCAGACACAACTTAGCAATTAAGCATGAGATCATTTACTTTAAAATTAAAATATGTTAAGTGCCTGCTACATGTGTTGAATTATGTCATCCCCAAATTCTTACATTGAAGTCCTAACCCCCAGTATCTGTAAATGTGACCTTACTGGGAAGACAAGGTAATGAATTAAAATAAGATCATGACATTGGACCCTAATTAAATATGGCTGGTATCCCTATAAAAAGGGGAAATGTAGACACAGACACACACAGAATAAGAACAGCATGTAAACAGAAAGGCAGAGATTGGGGTGTTACATCTATAAGCCAAGGAACATCAAAGATTGTTAGCAAGACATCAGAAGTTAGGAACAAGGCATGGAACATACCCTCCCTCATAGCCTTCTGAAGAAATCTACCCTGCCGACACCTTGATTTCAGTCTTCTAACCTGCACCAGCCTTGGTAAACTTATACAGTCTGTGTGTGTGTGTGTGTGTGTGTGTGTGTATGTGTGTGTTGTGTGTGTGTGTACAAATATACACACAAAAAATCCAATGATATGGGTTGCCTCTAGGGAGGGAAACAGGTGGAACAGAAAATTTTCACCTTCAAAGTTCCTCCAAACTCCCCTTGCCCACCAATATAAGTCATTATACATACAAGCGAATATAAGTAGCCTTCAGGAGACTACATTCATCACTGAGAAAATCACCAAGTCTTGCCAATCTAACCTTCAGGTATCAATATGCTTTAACCTCTGGTGCCAAATCTGACCTCCATGAGGGGTCGTTTCTAGGAGTGCTGTCTTGACAATGATGTTCAGGCCCCCACTGGGCTCAGAGGAGGGGGGTTCCACAGTATGTTAGCATTTCTGCCAGGTGCAGAGGGGATTGCCAGCCCCGACCTGTCCCATTATCAGTCCAGGCTGGGAATTTCAGCTGGTTTGGGAGTGTAGCATGTAAGTCATATTCATCTTCATGTAATGGGAAGCCTTATTATTATGGAGATCTACTACAGTGTATGGGTCAGGACAGGTGGCTCTGGAACATGTGACAGGATGACTCAGCTCATGCCTGAATCTGGGCCAACTGTGTGTAAAGAAATCCTTCTTCCTTTTTGGAGTAAATGGGCAGATGGATAGTCACTGTGTGAGTCACGAAGCCCGAGGCCCCAAATGGTTGTGCAGATGGAGAAAAATGAGATCCCGTGCAGGAGGCGCCCACCTCCTCAGACGGTGGGGTCTGCCCCCTGCATGTACTGCATCTGCCAGAATGCACACACTCCAAGAAGTAGACCAGGCCCTGGGAGCAGAGGGGCACAGAGACCTGGCATGACCATAGGTACTCCTTGGACCTTGGCCACCTCCCAAAGCAGAAATGCCCAGAGACTTGGAACAAAACTCAATGTGGAAGAAATTAGAACGAAGGCTGTTAAGTGAATGTCAGGGTCAGTCTAACCCTGCTCTAAATATCACAGGAAAACATAACCACGTGTCCAAGTTGACACCTCAGGTGTAAGCATTTTGTACCATTTACATATTATTCTGTCTCTGAGGGATAATAGCTAAAGCCTTTCTAACAAGTTCAGCTCTTTCTCTGATCCAATAGGAAGTAAATTTCCCCAGCCAGCAAATCCAGAATACATGTTTTTTTGTTTTTGTTTTTGTTTTAGGCCAGAGACATCCCCTCAGAGATATGCTGAGAAGGCAGGAGATCAAGAAGACAGGTACAAGTTCACTTTCATAGAACCAACATTCTAGCACGTAGGCAACAGTATAAAGCTACATCAAAATGGTGACACAGTGGTGCTTTGACTATAGATATGTTATGCACGTCCTTTCCCCAAGCCAGGCAAGTCCAGCTCTGAGAGTATGGAAGCCAATAATGCAGAACCCTTGATCATGAAGAGCGTGCAGTATAAATGCAGAAACAACCAACTGCAAGGCAGACTTGAGGGTTAGACTAACAAAGGCACAGAAAACATGCTCTGGGAGCAGAGAAAAAGAAGAATTCCTTTCCAGAAAAGGTGACTTTTGGACTGAGTATGAAGGGTAAGTAAAGGTTTTCTGGGTTAAAAAAGGAGGAGAAAGTAGAGTACAGACAGAAGGAAGACCTCATTCAAAGGTTTATTCACTAGTGAATAAGGAGCAGTCTGGGAACAAGTAACCAGTCTGGTATGCCAGAGGGCGGGCTTCAGGGCAAGAAGAAGCTGGCTAGATAGGCTGAGCTTTGCATGCCCACTCGAGAGTCCACACTTCCTCCTTGAGTTGCTGGGGGAGCTAGCACAGGCTTCACCACTGTGGGAGTTATCACATTCCTGCTTTAGAAGGTAACTTTGCCCTTAATGTGAAGACTGGACCACACTGGGGTGAGCTTATAGAAGGGAAACTAGGTAGGAGGCTACTGACATAGTCCAAAGGAGGGAAGGAGAAATCATAAAAGCTGAATATCAACCTGTGATGTGAAGATGGAGAATCAGGTCTGGGCCATTTAGGATTTGGGATAGACCAGATAGCTCAGTTGGTAAAGAATCTGCCTGCAATGCAGGAGACCCGGGTTCAATTTCTGGGTCGGGAAGATCCCCTAAAGAAGGAAATGGCAATCCACTCCAGTATTCTTGCCTGGAAAAATCCCACGGACAAAGGAGCCTGGCGGGCTACAGTCCATGGAGTTACAAGAGTTGGACATGACTTAGCGACTAAACCACCACCAGCCCTCCTAAAGGAAGGGTTCGGGGGAGGATGATTTTGAGATTTCTGACTTGTTTGTGACATCACCCAAAAGAGAGGGCATAGGAGGAAGTGGGGCGAGGTGTCACTTTGGATGTGCCACATCTAAGGTGCCTGTGGGTCATCTGGTGATGTCCAGCAAGCAGGCAGAAATATGGGTGTGGAGGTCTGGAGAGAGGACTCTGGTGGAATACCTTTCTTATGACACATTCCTATTAAGCTTCCATTCCTGGGGTTTGGCTAAGGCCGCTGTGGACAGATTTGTAGGGGGAGTGCTGTTCTGCGATCCTGGGTGTAGTCTCCCAGCCCTAACAGTGACACAGCTTTCTTCCTCTACCTCTGTGTGGGGACCAAAATTTTCATAGGATCATCGTGCGCCTGGCAGAGAGTAGAAATGAAAACATATTCCACCATTCTGGGGGTCTAGCACTGAAGTTCCATCTTTGGTCACACATTTTCTGGTTGACCTTGTCATGCAGGATAAATTCCTACAGAATCATAGAAGTCTCCAGAACTCCAGGGCTCAATGAGCAAATTGGAACTTTGAGATGGGAGAAGCAGAGGGAGGAGGCATGTCCCATCCTTGGGTAAGCATCAGGAGAAAACACGAAAAGCAGTTGGTGACTGGCATTATCAGAAGATGCGCTGGCCAGGGCAGGCAACAAAGAAGGAAAGAAGTCCCAGCATATTTTAATGGATTGGCTCTGATTCTAGACAATTTCAGGATAATATCATAATAACATTATTTTATACCTAAAGATGTGCTAGGATGTATGGGCATAAAAGCTCTGTCATTTGCATTATCTCACTTACTAGAACTATTCCTGTGAGTTGAGCTATGTATTAAAGTTATTATCCCCATTTTGTGGATGAGGAAAATTGGGGGCATGGAGGTTTAATGACCTTCCCCAAATTGTCTGTCTGATAAGTGGTGTATCTGAGGTCTAGCAGCAGTCTGTCTGACTCCAGAGGCTGCCCTCTTAACCACAAAGCCACAGTCTCCCTAGTATGTGTGTGTGATTGGTGTATTTTATGGCACTCTGTGCTGTTAAAAGCACTGCCACATATTTAAGCCTCCAAATTGACAGCAACAGGGCCAAGACTAAACCTTTAACCTGCAATGGCTTTCTACAGAGTTCTCTGGGGGATGGAAGGTAGACCCAGGATCTGGTACACCGCTGTCCCTTCCATCTGTAAGAGCCTGAGTCACAGCATCAGTCAACCCTAGTGGCCTCTACCTTAGGCAGGATGCACTGAACCTTCATTTCCTGTAAGACCATACAGGGACCCCAATCCTTCGACCAAGCTGCCAAGAGGAACTGAAACAACGGGAGTCACAGAAGGCAGATGGGGAGTCACGTTTTGTACTGCCAATCCAAAAACTAACCTTCAGGAAATCCTCGTGCTGGCTTGGTACTCATTTTCCTCCTGGCTTCTAAACTCTTTAGACCACACTGAGAGTTTCATTATTGTTGTTAATTGATTAACAAGACAAACAGCTGTCAGTTACTTCATATACACGGGATACTTAAAAAGAAAACCGGAAATTTCAGACTTACAAAATGTTGCTAAAATAGTGAAGAATTCCTTAACACCCTTTCCCTCACACCTCAGATGTTAGCATTTACTATATTTGCTTTATCTATCATTTTTTCTTTTATCATTTAAGATGCTATAGATATGATGCCCTTTAACCCTTAAGACTTATTTCCTAAAAGTCTGCCTACAAATCCCGCCTCTCAAAACCACAATGCAATTATCTACATTAACATTAATGCACTACATTAGTTACCTAATCAATAAATCTTACTCAGATTTCACCAAATGTCCCTGTGATGTTCTTTTTAGCCCAACTCACTTTTAGGCGTTGCGTTCACTTGTCATGTGTCTTGATATCTGGAACAATTCCTGAGTCCTTCTATTCCATGACATTGACATTTTTGAAATTTTTGGTTTGTCTTTCTCATGATGAAACTCAGCTCATGCACTTATTTTTCAGGAATTCCACAGAAGATATGAGTTCCTATCAGTGCCTCATAGAAAAGACGTGTTATGAATTAGTCCCAGTAAAAGGCAGTGTCCACTGGTTTTCACTCATGTAAAGTCACTATTTTATCCTTTGTGATCAATGGGTCTGTTGTGAGGAGATACTTGAGATTATGCAAATATCCTATGATGAGACATCCATAGGTGATTCTCAATTGACTCAAATATTATGGTTGCCAAATGGTGGCATTCTAAATCAATTCTCTCTTCCACCATTATAAGTTGGCTTTCAACTGTAAGCAGGAGTTTTTCTTACACGCCATATTTATTTCTAATGGATGGGTTCATGAATTCTTACTTTATTCAGTTTGTTATAATCCTTTACTACCATCTTTTGACACTTAAAACTGTCCCAGATGTTTGTCAGGTACTTCATGTAAAATATTTCATATAATTCTCAAAACAACTTTATGTGGTGCAGATTATGATTATCCTTATTTTGCAGACAAAACTGAAACTCAGAGATCAACTTTCATCACATTTAATTGGTGGAGTTTCCAATCTTCTGATGATAAAGGCTTGATATAAATGTACATACATACACATGTATGTAAATTTCCCTCCCAGTTCTCCCTATGTGTCTGCCATATAGGAATTATCCCCTCCCTCACTTTTTAAGATGGGAAAATAGGCTCAGAGATGTTAAGTGACCAGTCACAGAAGCTGTGATGAGAATTTGGAAGCCTATTTGAAATCCCATATTGTTCTCCAGCAGACCATGTTGCTCCTTTAAGCTGTTTCCCTTTTGTAGATGAGTTCCTTAAGCATCTAGTCTTATCTAATCCTATTCAAGACAGAGGCGTTGAAACTGTGGGTATTCTTTTTTTTTTTCCCCCAAACTGATAGCCTGTTTTTGTAACTGTTTTTGCTTTGGTTAAAAGCTACCCTGATCTTAATCAGCAGCTAAGTCAGGGGAAGTTGTGGTGATTTAGATCTTGTCATAATCCTTGGTGTTCTTGGAAGATCATGGCAATTCAGTTACTAAAATATTTAATCTCTCAAGATGAATGGGTTCATTCCAGTTTTTCAGGAAGACTGGTGAGGTCTTTCACCACACAGTCACCCTCAAATTTACTGTCTATGGATTTTTCCATTATTATGTTTGTGTTAATCACAGCACAGTGAAGAAGCTTCTCAATCATGAACCTGTGGGCCAACAAAAGTTGCTAATAGCTAAATAAAGAGAACCCGGACATTTCTGATATTTAATTGAAAAGGAAGTGTATGTATTAAAGCATCAGTTATGTCTAGCTTTGATCCCAGGTGACCTTAAAATGATGTTTGAGGACCACCAGACTTATAGTCACCCCAGATGCCCATTACAAACACAGAGTCTGTTACCCTAGGAGGTGGACTGAAAAAGATATTACTGTGAGTTATGTCAAAGAGTGTTCTGACTATATTCCCCTCTAAGAGTTTTGTAGTGGTCAGCCTTACATTTAGGTCTTTGATACTTTTGAGTTTATTTCTGTGTATGGTATTAGACAATGCACTAATTTTTTACACATAGCTGTCTAGTTTTCCCAGCACCACTTACTGAAGAGACTGTCTTTTCTTCACTGTATATTCTTGCCTTCTTTGTCATAGATTAATTGACCAGAGTCATGTGGTTTTACTTCTGGGCATTCTATCCTGTTCCATTGGTCTGTATTTCTATTTTTGTGCTAGTACCATATTGTTTTGACTACTAGCTTTTTTAGTATAGTCTGAAATCAGGGAGGCTGATTCTTCCAGCTCCATTTGCAAATGGGACTTAATTAAACTTAAAAGCTTTTACATTGCAAAAGAAACCATAAACAAAATGAAAAGACAACCTACAGAATGGGAGGAAGCATACACAAACAAAGCAACCAAAAGGGATTAATCTCCAAAATATATAAATAGCTCATGCAGCTCTATGTCAAAAAAAAAAAAAAAAAAAAAACTAATAAAAAAAAATGGACAGAAGATCTAAATAGACATTTCTCCAAAGAAGACATACAAATGGCCAAAAAGCACATGAAACAATGTTCAACAGCACTATCAGAGAAATGCAAATCAAAATTACACTGAAGTATCACCTCACACCAGACAGAATGGCCATCATCAAAAAGTCTACAAATAATAAATGCTAGAGAGGGTGTGGAGAAAAGGCAACCTTCCTACACTATTAATGGGAATGTAAATTTGTACAATCACTATGGAGAACACTATGGAAGTTCCTTAAAATACTAAAAATGGAACTACCATATGATCCAGCAATCTACTCCCAGGCATATATTTAGAGAAAACGATAACTTGAGAAGATACATGCATCCTGGCACTATTTACAACAGTCAAGACATGGAAGCAACCTAAATATCCATTGACAGAGGAATGGATAAAGAAGATGTAAATCCATGACTGATTCATGTCAATGTATGGCAAAAACCACTACAATATTGTAAAGTAATTAGCTTCCAACTAATAAAAATAAATGAAAAATAAATAAATAAATAAAAAGAAGATGTGGTATCAATACAAATATACAGTGGAATATTACTTGGCCACAACAAAGAATCTGATAATGCCACTTGCAACAACATGGATAGACCTATAGATTATCATACAAGGTGAAGTAAGTCAGACAGAGAAAGACAAATATTGTATGATATTACTCATATGTAGTACAGGGAACTATACCCAATATTCTGTAGTAACCTATATGGAAAAAGAATCTGAAAAAGAATGAGCATATGTTCATGTATAACTGAATCATTTTGCCATACACCTGGAACTAACACAACATTGTAAATCAACTATATGCTAGGAAACTTATAAAAACAACAGCAACAAAAGAACACAGAGTCTGGGGCTTTGTCCCGATCTACTGAATCAGAATTCTTCAGTTTTAACAAACTTCCCAGAGACCCCTCACTAAAGTGGAAATGGATGCTAGGACCTCTGACCCACCGTGATTCCTCTGGACTCACAATGATGCTGGCTTTCTACCAGCAAAGTCAGCCTTCGCTACTTGACCTCTTGCCTAGAGCAGTCATCAAGGGAAAGGTAATTCATCAGTTTCACTGCTTGGGGAATGAGCCTAGGGTGGGTTCCCATGTCCTCCCTCCTGCAGGAAGTGGGCACCAGAAGGAATGCATCATCCTCCAAGTATTCTGATGTACAGAATCTGTACACTGTTCTTGGCAGCCCCAAGCAAAGTTCTGAAAAGTATTTTTGAATGTGGTGAGGAGCTAAACACCTTTTCTAGGCTCTGGTTAAAACCAGTGCAAATAAATAAAAACCAGTTGTTGATCCACAAAGCAGAGTCCTGCCTGCACTTAGGAAAGGTTACTTTATCCCCAAACCAAGATCACTGGAAAGTAACTGACAACTCCAAGTAGGGTACTTGTAGCTTCTCTCAGCTCTACCTAACCCCACCCCTAAACCTGTCCCCCTCTCTCAGGCTGAAACCAGTCCAGGCTGTAAATGGAGCCAAGTGCAGACGTCACCTGTCATGTCAAACACACAGTGGTGTGCTGGTCAAGGCTTAACAACCAGCTCTTTGTGGGAGGGGCTGGTTGGTAGCATTTGGTTATTTCGCTGCTGTAAATACTCCCATCACAGCCAATTTTATGCTGCCAGCAATTTAACAACCAGCTCACAAGATTTCTGTATATTTAACACTTGGCTCTTGTGAGCTGGATCCAGGACACGACAATCCTAAGACCAAGAGATTCATAGGCTTAAACTGGGGCTTGTGCAGGGAGGGGCGATGGAGGAGCACATTGTTCTCCATAGTAAAGGGGATGACTGGGCAGTAATGGATGGTCAGCGGTGGTCTCAGAGGAGAGGAAATCCGTCTGCTCTCAAGATTTCTACCTTTCTTCCTAGCATCTGAGAACAGCAATGTGGCCGAGGGCCTGGGATTTTTCACAGACTTCAGGGCACTCAGCTTTGCCTTTAATGGAAAACCAACCTAGGTTGTACCAATGGAAAGAGAGAATACCAATTCTTCTGCCTATCTCCAATGGGCAGAGGAAGTAGAAAGTAGCTGTTTCTGTTTGGATCTCCCTGCAACAATACTGCTGAGTGTGTATGTTTTAAGACCAATGCTTAAAGTTAACAGTAAAAAGAGATCAAGTGGAATGAATTAGCCCAACTCATGCCAGTTTCTAAACCCATCCTTCCTAACTGGCTGGAAAGGGATGTGGGTACAAGATGCACATACCACCCTCTCTCCTGGTATAAAGAAACCTCAGAATGAGTTCCCTAGTCCAAGAGTTCTAGACTGAGTAAAAAGCCCAGAGGCTGTTTACTCTGTATCTCTTTATGACCTGGGGCCACTCTTTCAGCTGCCAGAACCTCTGGTTTCCCCATTGCCAGCTGGGACCCATCATGGTTTTAAGGAGGGCTCTTCTGGTTGCAAGGAACAGAAGCTACTCAAACTGAACCAAGTATAACAATGTGTTGTAAGAATGTAGGCTCATTTAGGATTCTAGAGCAAGGCATCAAGTACATGCAGGAGCTCAAGAAAAATACACTGCTGCCAGGATTGAGGCAGTTTTTTTCTTTCTCTGCTTCCAAAGAGACTGCTCTTTGCTCCAGTCTCCTCCTCTGAAGACAGACTTCCTTGTGTCTTTAAACTTGTACCCAGCACAACATGGTCACCAGTCATAGCTCAACATCAGGAGTTCTCATCTCATGTTCTCAACTCTAAGGGTGACTTCCCTTGGAAATCAAATTTATAGGACTGAAAAACTAACTGCCCTACATCACGTGTTTAAGCCAACACATGTGTCACAGGACACTGCATTCTGAGAATCTTTAGCTTTGGTGTCTGCCCAGGTATGTTCCTTTTGGGTATGACTAGAGAAGCAAGTGGGGAGAAACACGTGATATGCAGGATTGTCCTTTACAGGGGCAACAGGCAGAGCCCTAGGGCCTCCCAAGACTGGTAGACTGGACACACCAATGAATATGAGACAATGTAACAGATACCTAGAAACTGCCAGCTTTTTGCAAGGTGTTGAAGAAATTCATAGTGTAATACTATATTGTTGATTTCTGAGGATGGCAAGTTTTATAAAGTACATGAATAAGTATCATGTAATTTCACTGAAACAGCATTAAAAGCATACTTAGATCCATCTTACAGATGAAAACATGGATATGCAGAAAAAATAAGTAGTTACCTCAAGTTCCAGTTGTTAGGCAATGGCAGAACCAGACTTCGTGTCAGATTTTCTGACTACAAATCCTATGCTCTTTCCTCCTGGGAAAGGATCAGATAATAAAGGGGGGTGGGGTGGAGAAAGGACTGTACAGAAACACTATGAAGGTTTATCTAGAGCTCAGGACTTAAGTTGTAAGTGAAAGAATTTAAAAAAAAAACTGTTAGAAACAAAATGAGTTTATTGGTTTATGTAACAGATTTCAGGTGTATCTGGACTCATGACATGGACCACTAGTAATCTTTTAAATTTTTATTCATTGAAGTAGAGTTGATTTACAATTTTTTGTGTTAATTTCTGCTATACAGCAAGGTGATCCAGTTATACATATATACACACATTCTTTTTTTAATATTTGCTCCCACTATGGTTTGTATTAATGGAACATAATGGAAAATAACATAACACCACAGGATATTGAATATACTTCCCTGTGCCTTACAGTAGGGCCTTGTTGTTTGCCCATTCTGTACATAATAGCTTATATCTGCTAATCCCAAATGCTCAGTCCCTCCCCCCATCCTCATCCCCGTGGCAATCACAAGTCTGTTCTCTATGTTATGAGTCTGTTTCTGTTTCATTAGATAGGTTTGTTTGGTCAGATTTTAGATTCCACGTGTAAGTGATACCATTCCTCCTTACTTAGTATGATAATCTCCAGTTGAATCCATATTGCTACAAATCACATCATTTCATTCCTTTTTATGGGTGAGCAGTATTCCATTTTATACATCTACCACATCTTCTTTATCTCTTCTTCTGTCAATGGATATTGAGGCTGTTTCCATTTCTTTTGACTGTTGTGAACAGGGAACATTGGTATCATCTGTCTTGGTATCACGTCGAGGCTTCCCATTTCTTTGGCAGACTTCCTTGACAAAGAGACAAGAGGACCACTAGCAGTCCTCATGGTTTTAAATCCAGAAAGAAAAAAAATCTCTCATCACAACAGTCCAATACAGAAATTGGTTCTCAGACTTCAGAATGTCCTGGGCCCATTCCTGGATCAACCCATCACTTTGGCTTGGTAGCTTGGATGATCTCATAGGTCTGTCTAGGGTCACAGGTTCATCACTGGATGCAGGGTTGGTGTCTGTCTACCCCAAATCCTGGGACCTGAGATTAGGGGAGGGCTGGGTCTCTAGAGAAAAACTGAGGTGCTATTACCAGAATAAGGGGTAATGGCCGCCAAATAGCTATCTCCCTTGCGGTAGAAAAGACGAAGAGCATTTGAGCCTGAGTGAAACTCGGGGGTGGGGGGCACAAATGGGAGACAGCACCCCACACTTGAATGTGGACAGAGAAGGTGCCCAATAAATACTAACAAAGAAATGAATGAATGTTGGTTCAGACTGTCATAGAATAATGAAGACTGGGACCCTCTGGAGCATAGGATACATAAAGGAATATTGAAGAAAAGATGCTAGACCCATACTGGGAAGCACCCTTTAAAGCGCCATGCTGTTTTTTTTAAGCCATGAGAGTTTTTGAAGGTTTTTTGATCAGGGGTGTGCCATGATCAAAATTTGGAGGAAAAAAACCTGGAAAATTTTAAAGTGCTATACTAAGTGAGAGCATTAATTTTTTGTGGGCCATGAGTGCTCTCCTTGCCTGTGAAGGTTTTTGCTTGATCTGAAAGTCCTTGAGAAAAGAAAACCATGAACATGTCATTCAGAAGAGTAGCAGCAGGCTATTCTATCGGAGCCTGATTAGATATACCCTTTCCCTTTCAGGGCCTCGAAGTATGTAGCCCCACCCACATGAAGGTGAAGGTCTGAACTCCAAGACACTGGAGTTTCTCAGACTCACATCTGTGGGATGGTTGAACAGGTCTGGGTGCGGCCCCTCGGGTGTGTGAACATCTTTCTTAACCAAGGAGCACTTGATGGCATGCAATTTTGTATCATGATTAGGCATGATTTATGGGCATTCTTTATTACATCTGACTGGGGGGTCCTCGATGAGAATTGCAGGGTGAAATGTCTCAACACTGATGCATCCCCAGGATGAGTCAAATCATCAGCTGATAACTTGAATCAACTGGGGATGGAAGAGTATGGGCAGAGGGCTCTGAATGACACAATTTCATCCTATTCTTATGTGGAGCCGTGGCTTCTTCTGGTCCAAAATGGAGAACAAATGTCAGAATTGAAAAAAAAAGAAAAGATATACTTGCTGAGCTCAGGCATCAAGGTTTCTCTTTTGGTGAACTTATTCCAGGAGTGATCACAATAGAGTAGTCTTGTTCATTTTATATTGCTGTGAATATTTAAAATCTTCTGCTTGTCTTCTGAAGCAACTTTTCTAAGAGGTGCACTACTAAAATCTTTATAAATACTCAACAAAAGTATGAGGGCTTTCAAACAAAGAGAAGTGGCAGACAGAGCTCATGGGAGTCATTTGAGGATGGGGCAGGGGAGGGGACAACATTTACTGAGCTTCCCTGATACAATGACTTCCCCTGCTATGACCTGGAGGCCTTGTCCCAGGACTTTGTCCTGGGATTGTGGATCTCACTAGGTCCTGGACTTGTTCCTGAACCAACCAGTCACTTGGCTGGGTGGATGTGATGATCTCACAGGCCCAACAAGGGCCACAGGTTCACCACTGGATCAAGGATGGATGCCAGCCCACCCAAACCCATGGAACCTGAGTGGGGGACTCCCCAAAGAAAAACTAAGCTGCTGTTAGCATTAGAAGGGGTACTGGCTGCCAAGGAGGCAAAAACAACAAGAAGGCCCTCAGGGTGAGAAGAACTTAAGTACATTTGAGGGCCGAAGCTCCTGAAACCTTCCCCAGAGTTGGGGTAGTGTAGGTGTCTGCCTTTTGAGGTTGAAACTCTGCTCTGTTACTCATTAACTCAGTGACTTTGAACAGGTTACCCAATCTAATATTTGGCTGCCTTTTCTGCAGGAGAGGGTACCAACAGTACCTGTTTGATAGGATTGATTTGAGGATTAAATGAAATGATGCATGTACAACAGTTAGTGTAATGGAAGTGCTCCCTAAATGAAACTTGACTAGGTCACTGTCATCTTGACATGTAACAGGTCAGCTCTACTCCCGAGAGGAGACTTGGGTGAGAGTCAATAAGCAGATCTTAGTGGAACTCAGATATTTTCCGTCTCCTAAAAGCACTCACCCATTGTCTGCTTTTAGTTCTCATGCTCTTTCCTCTCTCTGAATTTTTTAAATCTCGTGAAGCTTAAGAGGGGGTTAAAATGCCCAAAACTCTCTATTTTGGTGCATTAATAGAGCAGGAAACACTGGTTCTCCCACAAGAAGACACATGCTCCTGGGATTTCCCTGGCAGTCTCAGAAGAGCCTGAAGGTCTGTCGTCAGCAGCTGGATCAGGGTGGGAAAAGGGACCGTTTTCAAATTGTTAAATTTTTTTTAAAAAATTTGCACATTATTTATTCTTAGCCAGAAAAATATGGCTGAGCCCTCTAGCAGGGACTGCTTCCTTGCTGTGTCCTCAAGGAAGCTGGAACCAGCCAAAGACTGCAGCTGGAGTCCCCGGGGCTGCCCAGAGAACTGGGAGTGTCTGCACAGGGCTCCACAAGTGGAGACGGGAGCAGTTCACCTACGATGAGTGAGCAAAGGGCTCCTTGGAGGAAAGGTTTTAACACCAAAACATCCTGTTCTTACTCCAGCCACTGAAAAACCAAGCTGTACTTTCTGAAGGGCTCACTACTGCAAAGGGCGTAAAGAGGAGGTTGACATAGTTCTAAGGAGGGAGGGGGCTGATACAGAGAATTGAAGAACCAAGTCAAAAGTGGAAGGAAAATCTTCCACCCCATTAAAAAAGTGTATGTATTTATGTAAAATCACGTCTATCTATAAAGAAATTAAAAAAAAATTAAGAGCATATGGGCTCTAAAAGCAGACCCATGTTGGAATTTCAGTTTCACCACTTCCTAGCTTGTGTGATCTCCCTGATGCTCAAGTTTCCTCATCTATAAAATTATAGTATTTCAGTTCAGTGCAGTTCAGTCGCTCAGTCATGTCCGACTCTTTGTGACCCTGTGGACTGCAGCACATCAGGCCTCCCTGTCCATCACCAATTCCCAGAGTCCACTCAAACTCATGTCCATTGAGTCGGTGATGCCATCCAACCATCTCATCCTTTGTCGTCCCCTTCTCCTCCCACCTTCAATCTTTCCCAGCATCAGGGTCTTTTCCAGTGAGTCAGCTCTTCGCATCAGGTGGCCAAAGTATTGAAGTTTCAGCTTCAACATCAGTCCTTCCAATGAATATTCAGGACTGATTTTCTTCAGGATGGACTGGTTGGATCTCCTTGCAGTCCAAGGGACTCTCAAGAGTCTTCTCCAACACCACAGTTCAAAAGCATCAATTCTTTGGCCCTCAGCTTTCTTTATAGTCCAACTGTCACATCCATACATAACTACTGGAAAAACCATAGCCTTGACTAGGCGGACTTTTGTTGACAAAGTAATGTCTCTGCTTTTTAATATGCTGTCTAGGTTAGTCATAACTTTTCTTCCAAGGAGTAAGCATCTTTTAATTTCATGGCTGTAGTCACCATCTTCAGTGATTTTGGAGCCCCCCCCCCCAAATAAAATCTCTCACTGTTTCCACTGTTTCCCCATCTATTTGCATGAAGTGATGGGACCAGATGCCATGATCTTAGTTTTCTGAATGTTGAGCTTGAAGCCAACTTTTCATTCTCCTCTTCCACTTTCATCAAGAGGCTCTTTAGTTCTTGCTTTCTGCCTTAAGGGTGGTGCCATCTGCATATCTGAGGTTATTGATATTTCTCCCAGCAATCTTGATTCCAGCTTGTGCTTCATCCAGCCCAATGTTTCTCATGATGTACTCTGCATATAAGTTAAATAAGCAGGGCGACAATATACAGCCTTGACGTACTCCTAGTACGTATAGTATTTCATTCACATATTTTAAGGATTCAGTGAGTCACTACATGTATAATAGTATCTGGTACCTAGTAAGACAGTGGTAAATGTCAGCCGATATTGTCACTTATTGAGAGAAGACAGAAGCCTAAAGGTTAAGTGAGTAGGAGTACAATTCTCAGAAAGCCCTTATCTCCTCATGTTACAATCATAGTGATCTCACCTCTCTGTTGCTTTGTGTTTCTTTCTCTCCCTTTCATGCCTTAGTCCTTACTGTCCTTGTGCTTGGGATACTTTTCCATTTGCCTAAGTAGCAAACTTCTATCCATCTTTCAAGATCATCTCCAATGTCACTTGAAGATTTCTCTGGTAACTCTTTCTCAAAGAGAAAGAATCAATCTTCCCTGGGGCCCAAGACCTGCCACACACAGCAAGTGTAGCAATAGCACATGGTAAACTCTTGTTTCTTGTACACTAGTCATCAACAAGGCCAACTGTGAGTTCCCTGGGGACAGAGATCATGATTTATACCTCCTGGTCTAAAGAGCTCCTGGCACATAAGAGGTCATTGTCAAGTGTGTGTTGAATGGGAGCATGAAAATAGAGGGTGACTGCTCTAAAAAGATGATGGCCCCTCTCTAAGGAAATACAGAAAGGAAATGGACCAAAGCTGCATCCTGGGAAACTTCAGTTGGACACAGAATTCCCTTGATGAGAGTGTTAGATACCAGGCCAAGTTCCCATGGGAATGTATGGAATTTCCTCTAAGGGTCTTGAAAAAGGAAGCCTTCTTATTTTAGGGGTGATTCTGATGTGGGTTTGCTTGAAGACAGGTCTCCAGTCTGATCTGAAGTTCATAAAACCACCCATAAGTAGTTCAGATGACTGAGAAGGGTCTTGGCTCTTGGTCAGCTGGTCATCCAGATGGTTTCCTGTGTTAAGCACTAGCAAGGAGGCTGGGAAAGAATGTGGCTGCATGTGTCTGAAAGGAGCCTGGGAAGTCTCTCTCACAAGCCTGAATGCTGGAACACAAATGAGTGGAGTAGCTTGCCAAGGGCCACAATATTACCGTGTGTTCAAGCACCCATGTCTAATGATCCAACTTCTTTCTTTCAACCAGAAGTGTAGAGAAGACATGAAGGAGGGATCAGAGTCCACAGCAGTGCTCTCCTGCCTCCTGTTACTAGGTCAGTCCCAAGGGCCATCCAGCATCTGCCACATGCCAGGTGCCAGGTCCTGTCCTCGTGGAGGTATTAAGAGGGTGACATACAATGCCAAACGTCTGACGACAAATAATGAGTTCACTTTAGGTTTAAAGTACTTTGAAAGGGCAGAATCGTGTAATTAGGAGAAAAGATAGAAAAGAAGGCTGGTTCCCCTTCACTGTCATCCCTTCATCTAACACTGGCAAGGCAGGTATTACTTACCCACATTTTTTAACAGATAAAGGTTCAGAAAACACAGAATAAAGCTAATAATAAAGTATTTTCAATAATCTACTCCCCCAAATGTGAAAGAACATACAGCTATGGTGTTAAAAAAAAAAAAAAAAACTTTTAGTTTTAGGATGCATAGAAGAACAAGAGATCATCAAATGTGATTTGGTGCTTAGAGAAAGGACATATGAATTCAAGTCTTGACTGATTTGCTGGCTGGCCTCGGGAAGGCCTATTGGTTATCTGGGTTTTAGAGAACAGAGGCTTGGGCAGGCCTCCTGGAGTCAATGACACAAGACACTTTACAATACCCAGTGTGACAGGAGTTGCCAGGTGCTGTGGGATACATAAGTCAAGTTTGATCATTTCAACCAAAAACCATCCTGCTTTGGTCCCCACTGGCTGACAATGGCCAGGTAACACAGGGTGACTTTCTGAAAGATGCAGCCTGGCTGGGCATGGCTGCGCACTCTCCCAGGCAATGAGCCTGACCCACCCTGAGCAGGAACTGTGCTGGTTAGAGGCTCCCTTGGCTGCTGTGCAGGCTGAACTCAGGCAATCCTGACTTGCCGGGCACAGTTAATGAATTGCAGCTTAGCACAGTGCTATTAAAAGGAGGGCGAGCCAAAGACACTGACACATTTGGGTAAGAGAGACACACGGTATGAGTGGAGGTTGAGACAGAATCGAGAAAAGAAGGAATGGAAACACTGATTTAACTCCCCAAAGTGCAAATGTGTTTGAGATCGAAGAAAATCTTTCATTTACATGTTTTCAAGTGTCAGTCAAGTCCATGTCTAATCAAGGTGCTCTTAGGATCAATCATATGGCTGGAAATAATAAATGAAAACACCAACCACAAGACATGACACAATTTGAGCTCTGTTCTGAGTGGGCAGTTAAAAGCAACAAGAAAATGAAAATCTTTCCCATTAAAGAGATGTGAAAGTGGAAGTGAAGAGAATCTGGTGGAAAAACCAAGCACATAGATATAAGATATAAATCTGTACATTCATTTCATTCTCCACATGTTGGCAACAGTTGTCTACATGTGCCACTCAGAAGGTCTCACCCAGGTACCCTGTGACCCCACCCATGTATGATGCTTCAGATGCTGGGCCAGTTTTCCAGGGCAGGGTATGAGCTCAGTGAAGGAAGAAGGTGCGGTGAATCTGTGTTGTTCCTGTGGTAAACCAGCCCTTACTAAGTGGCAAACAAGGACAGGATAAACAGTTCACATGTGACTCACATATTCAAACAGGCATCCCTCAGAACCAGGCACCTACTCACTCACCTTCTGCTTGCCCAGGGCAAGCTTCTGGAATCAGAAGCCTTGCCCTCCATCCCCAAAGTCCTGGCTCCCTTGCCCCTCTCCTCCTGGCTCCTCTGCTCTCATAGCAGAAGCTGGGAGTGCACTGTAAACCTGGCTCCCAGGCTGCAAACTCAGGATGTACCTGGAGGGGATGTGATGAATGAGACAACTCAGTAACACGAGCTGGCCCGGGACAACAAGTCACAAGTAACTGATTTATTAATACAACCCTGGGAGACACACCCAGTTTGTGACAGGACTGTCTACACTCTGGCTCTTTGGTTATTCCAGACTGTTAATGGAAGTTCCAGAAAATGGTTGATTTGACAATCGAATTTAGGAAGAATAAAATATGTTTCCCAAGAGATAAATTCAGAAACAGTCATTGGAATGTGACTCTGCAGCTTAATTGTAGTTCACGAGCAGCGGACCTCTCCCTAAAGGAAACCAGAAATCAGCACAGCGGTTGTCGCCAGGGACCACAGGAGACCCACTTGTAACTTCTGATCATGGTCTTTGCTTATTTGAAACAAATATTAAAATATGCATCACATCAAAACAAAACTTTGTCAGAAATTCAAGAGACAAACATACCACCAAATGGAAAAGTCATTTAATGCAAAAATCATACTTCCACTCATTTCACAGAGATTGTCACATAAACCAACCAAATGTAAGAAAGCCAAGTTTCAGAAGTCACTCAACAGAAACTATATTTTCTTTATAGATATGCTTAGTGACATGAAAGCATAGTTTTTTTTTTTTGTTTGTCTGTTCTAAAGCCCGAACATGGCAAAACTGTTTTATGAATAACAGGGGAAAAGTTCTATTCTAGTCACAAGTTACTTTTTAATTAAGAAATAGGATTCTACACACCAGTCAATATTCAATACTGAATTGAAGTTTAAAACAGTGCATTTACGGTTTTTTAAAAAAACATTAAAGTGCCATTTTTAAGTACTTTATTGATATTATATCACACAGCACTTTATAATATACTCAAAGGTAGCCTAAATTATGAACTAAACATGCAAATATTCTCTTCAAAGTAATGGACAAAATGTCTTTTAGAGTGCTTGTGAACACTAGCCTAGTATGAATGACTTACTGTTTATGAGTTTGATCTTTTTTTTCAACATGACTCTTAATAAGTTAATAAGGAATATAGCTGTAGATAGTAACCACCTGATAAATATGAACAAAATTTCAAAATGGCACTTAATTTACATCTTTGATCATTCTGATCATCTGTCAACAGCCTCTCTTGTTTCTGTAATTCTCAACCTTTAAATCTTAAAGGCTGTCAAGGCTCAGCAACTGCCAGCTTATGTGGGTTTCTAGAAGAGAGTCTGTGTCGTTATATATGTAAATGTGAGCTGTACATACACACACACATACACACAAACACATACTAATACAGATACACTTAAGAATCACCAGATGAACCTCTTCTCACAGGTACAAGGTTGACCCTGGCATCTGGATACCCAAAAAAGCTGCATGCAGGGTCTGTTTGGACAATTCTATAGAAATGGTTGATGTGGAAAGGTGCTGAATGTCTTGGCCCCTCCAGGACTGCCCAGGTAATTCTGACACTTTATCACTCCTCTTGGTTCTCACTGACTACACTCAGTAGAATTCTGATGTAATAGTAATTGCTATACTTACATGGGTCCAGGACTGTGCTAAGGTCCTTAGCCTTGCTTGCTAAGGCATTCTGCCTTGAAAGATGTTTTCATCTTGTAGTGTCCTGTAAAACTTTTGTAAAATATTAGTTGTGACCTTTTCATGTGATAGATTTCCCCCCCTATTAAGAACTACATTTATCTTTCTTTAAAAAAATCCACAGTTCTTCAGCATGGTTTATCCCTTTCTGCTACCAGCATTACTTTACACCCAATCTTTTTTCTTCTAAGAATACAAATCCTTCCATTAGGAGGCCACATTTTAGCCAGGGCTGGCTCTGGATGATGTGTGGATTCTCTACATGGCCTCTCCCTCTGCTCTAGGAAGTTCCTTAGTTAGATAGGTACTGTAGGCAGTAAAAAGAAAAAGCTAATTATGACTTGGTGGAGTCTGGTCTCAGGTATGCTCAGGTTTGTGTAAGGTCTCAGGTTTGTGCAAGGTCCATTATTCCATGGCTGTTGTCATTGGGAGGCTACACTTACAGAAAAGTGATTCTGCACCCAGCACACCAGCCTGTCAAACACATTTGAAGCACAAGAAGATACATTTTTTAAATGCCGACACAGGGTGTGTGAGAGGACACACAGCTGACTTAAAAGAGTGGGGAAGGGTTGTCTAGGTAAATAATCACTGTCAAGTTTGCCAGATATGACAGATAACTCCCTAGAAGAACACCCAGGCCATTCCTTTCAAAGTCAGGTAGTCAAGAAGCTGTTGATTTTCCTCAACGCTGGCTACCTACTTGGGTAACATGATTGCTCATAAAACATTCAATGCTAGGGGGAACTGTGAGTGCCATGACAGCCACTGTTGTACCTAGGAGTTCTGTGTCTATAAAGCTGAGTGCTCCAGATTTTTCTTTTGGAAACAGGAGCCAGAAGATGAAATGTGCCAATAGACAGTCATGAGTAGTTGATCGTGTTACTTCAGTTGATTATTTCGGGCTCACTACTCCTCAATCATGGATGTTTTTAGGACCTATACAGTCAAAATAGTTTTTGGTGTCATTGGGGTTGCTGCTTAGATACAAGCTCTCATGGCAGAAGGACCTCCATCTGAGCTATAGGCATGGCATACATAACTGCAGAGTCTTGGCAAACCTGAAATGACACTGTCACTAGCATGACTTTGTGTTGCTAATACCAGTTGGCCAATACCTGATTGTTCCATTTTCTCTCTTTCTCTCTGCCTCTCTATCCAAAAAGGACTCAGCAAGAGGACATGAACTGGAATTATGCTGGAAAAAAAAAACAAAACCCAGTTTGGTCTGACATAAGGAAATACTTATCGTCTGTAGAAATATTAAAAAACCAAGCTAAAACCTGGCTCCAATCCTGGGACACCATGGCTGGCAGTGCTATACAGGATACACGCCTCTATGTTCAGATTTGAAGAGAGAAGAGAATATTATCAGTCTTGAGCAAGTCAGGACTTCACTTGCCTGGGGAGTTGGGGGAAGACTGTGAAACTAATTGTCTTCTCAAGACATGGTATTCTATAGCTATGGAATTCTGGGAGTACCTGGAGGAGAAGTGAGAGACTGATCTTGATGCCCACAGAAGACTCAAGCTATGTCTGCCCACCTGATCCCAGGGCCTTCCAAAAGCAACATGAGACTCCTGGGAAAGCTCAGAGATTTTAGTCCACAGTATTCCACTCTGTTACCCAGTTCACTCCCCTAATCTGCCCTAACATCCCTTCTTCCAAAAGACAAGAGTCAGAAGTGAGGAGCAAAGGTAGTGGAGGGCAAAACCCATTTTCAGTCTTTAAGTTCCTTCTTTTTCATTGGCTCATATTCTGAACAGTGTCTCCAGTTCTGTAGCTGATGGGGAGGAGGGGAGCCTGGCCAGGGAAAGGGAAGCAGAGCAGCCATCTGTCAGGGCCCAGCATTGCCCAGAGAAGCCAGGAAGGGCTCTACCTAAAATTCCCATTGGCGCCAGTCCAATTTCCCTCAGCTTCAAATCAGGGCTAACTGAGGAGGCACGGACATGTTTCCAAAGTGGTCAAGGTGGGGCCAAATGTCTACAGGTGCGCTTCGGTAAGGAGCTCTGAAAGCCAGGGTTTGGACCTTCTGGCCGCCCCCACAGTAGCTCCAGTTAAGGTTCTGATGGGGCAGGTGATCTAAAATGTCAAATGTATTAAAAGCATTATGTTGCACTCTAGTTAGAAAGCACAGTGGTACAGAGTGTGCTGGTCCCCAAGCTGTTCAAAGTCTGCAAGGAGTACATGTATGCTGCCCCTATGTGCCTTTTCTTCTTGGGTTTTCAATAGTAGCGTCCCTGAGTCCTATCTCAGTCTTCTCCAATCTTAATTCTTATTCCCTCATCCATTGGTAGTGTCTCACTTGCTCTGGGTTGGGTAATAGCTGTGTCATCCCTGAGCTGATGGAATGAATCACAACAAACTCCTATTACCTTTAAAGTCATCTAGAAAGCTATAATAGCACAATCTTCATCCCTCTTTGGAGTTTTTTTCTTATTTTGGAGCCAGAGGAAATCTGAGATGAATAAACATGTTTAGGAAAAAAGGAAGAAGCAGCATATCAAGAACTAAATATCCTAAGCCAGTTTTTCTTAGAACCTAGACACACAACATTTGCAAATTTTAGCTTGGACTTGGTTATAAAGCCTTATAAGATGTGCCAGAAGAATAAGATACAAGGAGCACACAATTATCCCATCTTCTGTCCTGGTACTTTGGGGTACCAAGAAATACACCTGAGAAGAAAAATGAAAAAAAAAAAAAAAATCTAACCCTTGGCCTCACCTGTTTAAATCCTGAGCTTCATCTTACTACTGGGTAGGAGTTCTTGGAAAAGTTAATTGCCTGAAGATGCTCTTTCCATCTCCAAAGCCAAAGCCCAAGAAATGCTTAAAAAACCACATCTAGATAAAGAAGACTGAACACCATTCAGGTGCCATGTCCACCACCAAGAACCAGCAAGAATATGTGAAAATATCTTCTTCCTCAAGGCAAGAGAGGGGCTGACCTTGGCTCTCTGTGACCATGTGTCCCCCTCTCTGCCTCATATACACACTTGTTCAGCAATCAAAGCTTAAACGTGTGAAGCAACTAACTTAAAGAATATCAAATATAAAACTTTGCCATATAGTATTTCAAATCACTCTATTTACAAATTTATCTTTTCAAAAAAATGTAAAAGATACAGTAATTCAACACAATTCAAGTTTTTCTTTTCTTCTTTAAAGTTCCCTCAAGAGGAATTCCGGAAGCAGGACACACTCTGGAACATGGCTGCCATTCCTGTAGGGCTCCCAGGGAGCCTGACAGTCCCTCACTCTGGAGTTGGTCTGCCCAGAATCACTCTTGCAGGGACATTCAAGTGTGGAAATACTGGGACTCTCTTCTTTGGAAGCCAAGTGGAGTTGAAATGTCCAAGCCAAACTTCCCCATCCAAGGTGGTCTTCCACAAGACCCAGCCCCTTCTGGTCCAGGAAATCCTCTTTCTCAGAAGGTACCCATCCCACCTTCCATGCCCCAGCCCTGTGGCGTCCTCCTAAATCACAATGGCTTCTGATATTAGTCTCACACCCCAAAAGTCTAAGAAACAATTCCCTTTTTCTGAGTGGCAGTGAACATGTATGTCCTTTTAAACTGGAGGCCACGGGGTTATTAGCTCAGGAGTCATGCCTGAAAACCTCCAGGGGACCAGTGCTGAGCAACACAGGGCATGGCCAGGGGAGCTGGTCAGTGGTAGGCTAGAGGCAGGCAGGGGCTGGAGGAAGGAGAGGTGAACGGGAGGGAATGAGAGAGAGAGAGAGACGGTGTCCCTCTTTAGGAGGCAGCATGTTGCCCTCTAGAAAACAGACATGAGTTGCATGCAAGAACAGAAACATTAAGCCTGTATGTAATTTAATCTCACGAGGTTACTAGTTTGCTCCAAATATATCCTGGTGCTGCTGAAATTCATCAGAAAGGGAACGGTTCTCAGCTGCTATTCCATCTGCCCCCAAGTAGACCTGGTTAATTAAAAGTCACTGAGTTGTGTCCGACTCTTTGCAACCCCATGGACTATACAGTCCATGGAATTCTCCAGGCCAGAATACTGGAGTGGGTAGCCTTTCCCTTCTCCAGGGGATCTTCTCAACCCAGGGATCAAACCCAGGTCTCCTGCATTGCAGGCGGATTCTTTACCAGCTGAGCCATCAGGGAAGTCCAGAACTTGACCAGGTTGTTGGAAAACCATTCAAAAAATGACTGAAAGGGGGAAGAGGCAAAAAAATATGTCATGCAAAGATTTTGTGTTACTTTTTGGTTTGGTTTAGAGTAGGCTGGGTCGCCATGATTATGAGGTGATGGCAGCCCTCGGTGGCAGAGAAGTTCCCAGCTTGGGAGGGGGGTCCTGGAGTGTGTTCTCTTGCATGAGAGGACTGGACAGAATTCTGCTGATGCTGGGCCAATGGCTGCTTGAGAGATGGGGAGATTGGATCTTGTGTAACCAGTGCCGTGACCCCTCTCCATCCTTCATGCAAACAAACAGACCCAGCAGCCTGGAGCACTGCAGGGCTCAAGTATTCAGAGGTGGGGTAGAGTGAGTGTCTACTGTAAACAAAAGCAGTGGACCCAGCCTGGATCTCAGGCCACTGCCCAGCCCTGTCAGAGCTGGCTACACTGCATGCTCTTGGGGACTACTTGTATCTCACTGACTTCCTTTTTCAGAAGGTTGGGGCTTGGATGACTGTGAAAACAAAATGAGCACACCCCATGTAGGGTGCTAAATAAAAGACATGGCTCTGTAAGCCTTTCTCGTGGTTATCAAAATCAAATGGCCTCCTCTGCTGATTTCCTTCTCTTTCTTGCAGTATCACCGCATGTCAGCTGAGATGATCGCGGGGATGTGTGACACCAGAGTTTACGAAAACGTTCGTGCTGACAGGTAGCAGCAGAGTCAGTCACCCTGTATTTCTCAGCGGCAAAGAGCAAGGGCCCACAACACTGGAATCAGCAGTTGTCGTGGATACCGTGGAAAGCTCAGCAGTTCTGCCAGGGCTCCCGGTTAGAGGAACTCCACGTAGTTCTCGGGTATGAGGCCTGTCTTTCCATTCAGAGTCCCCTCCAACCAGCCAGGCTCCTGGGACGGATGCACTGTACGGAAGTGAGCAGAGAGAGAAGATGACGTTACACATAGGGCAAGGGGCGGGATACGGACCGCGCTGGTGTGGAGGAAGCGTACAGATCGAGTGCCGTTGCTCGTTAAGGAACATAATTCTTGAATTTGTTTAAACCAGAGGTTTTTCACCCATTGGGGGGACCTGGTGAAGGTCATTCTGAACTTTCTCCATAATTAAAAGGAGAAAAGACACAGACACTCAAATTCTACTTACAATTTTAGGAGTTTCATGGACTTTGCGAAGTTCCTGGTTTTAACTATAAAGAAGTAACATTTCAATTTTTTAGGCTAGAGGTCACAGTCATTATATTCCCTCTCTATATTTACCTAGGTATCCATCCATCCATGTACTCATCTACCCACCCAGTGCTGACTATGTACCAGACAAAGTACCCATGGAGGACTGCTGAGAACTAGTCCTTAAAGATGTCTAGCTCCTAATCATTTTACTTCCCTTCAAATCCTGACCCTCTGCTTCCAATTTTCTTGCAAATTCCCTCTGCATTTTTAAAAAGTATCTTATAGTGTTTGAATGGCCCTCTCTTGTTTCCAACCATACCCTTCCTTAGTTTTCTTTCTTGTTCTCTACAGTTTTCCTCTTTCCTATATACAAGTCTGAAAGCTGTCCTCTCCCTCTCTATTGCAGTTTAGAAAATTTCTACCCCTTTGATTTTTCCATATCCAAAGACTACATACCCAATGTTCTGTGATATGACAATCCATCTCCATGGAAACCACTGTGACATTGTAAAAATTACACACACAATCCAGCTGAATCCGCAAAGCAGTCAACAGCAGGAAGGGAGAAAGAAGGGATCATGGACTTGGGAGAGGGGGCTGTACATGTTTGTGAACTGGGAATATACAAATCACTCTTGGGTGAGGCAGGATATTTGCTCCTAACATTTTAGGAAAACACCAATTTTTCCAAGATTGTTTGGAGAGAATGAATTCCCCCCTATTCCCTTCCTAGGCTAATTAAATGACTTCCTGAGTTCATCTTAGAAAAGCATTTCCACCCCCAACACTACAATACAGCACTAGTTTTGGTCTGTAGGGAAAGAAGGAAGAACAGAGACCAAACAGACTAAATGTAGAAGCAGCAGAAGGATCGCCACTGAGGCTTACAGAAGATCAGTGTCAACCTTGGCTAGATTTTGAAGGCTTCTGTAGGTAAAGACAAGATCAAACACCTATGAGCTGGCCTTCAACATGTTTGCATGCTTTTGTTTCTCTAGGAATAGATCCAAGTAGCAAGGGTACTTTGGATTCATGACACCACACAGGGAGGAGTCTGGGAGAGAAGTTCCATGGACGAAAGAAAGAACGCAACACAGCTTAAAAGCAATGCAGCGTCTCCAACGACCAAGCTCTCTCAGCCCACCACTGAAATGCTAGCACCCAAACACCCCAGCCTCCTGCCCATCTATCCAGCTGATACTGTCAAGATTACTTCAGTTTCTTCAACCTATCAAGTGGTGATTAAAAAAAAAACAAACACTCTCTTCCCCTCGGTGGACTCTCTTGGAGGTTCAGGAGCCAACACGGAGAAAGCACAGTAAATGCTCAGCATGTGTGAGTCAGTAGGAGAGCCTGCATCATTTGACCAGTAATTTGGACTGGTCAGCAGGACTTTCCTGGTCAAACCTGAGTCTCAACAACCTGGTTTCAACAACTACCTAAGCTGGGGGAAATCTCAAATGTTCAGAACCCAAACCAAACAAATCAAACTCACTCCCATAAACAAAAGACCTAGAAAGAATAAATCAACACACAAATTAAAAACCCAAAAAAGTCACCTCCTATTTAACAGCAAAGCTCCTCGCTGAGTTGCTGTTCTACTGGATGCACTGAGTCCATCTCTTTCAGACTCTCTCCGTTCCTGTGTTCAAACACAGTTCGGGTGCAGAGATTGTAATGTGTGCAAACATTAGAAATGGAATTTGCAGAATAAGGGAAGAATCAGAGGGGACAAAGGAGGCCCTCCAAACTAAAGAACGAGAGAAATGCCATGGGGGATGGCAGAGGATGATGAAGCCTTTGGGTCAGACTGCTGACTCAGTGCAGTCAGCAAGCTAGGCCTCACTAGGGCATGGTACCAGACCAGGTGCAACAGAACCACCTGCACAGTTATTAAAACTGCAGATTCCTAGGCCTCATGGCATGTCGGTTACAGCAGAATCTCGAGGAGGGGGCCCAGGGATCTGCATTTTAACTCATTCAGAGAAAGTTATGACTTCTCTGTGCCAAAATGCCCCTGCAATGAAGTGATAGTAAGAACTGACGAAGAAAAGAGGCCGCCCCACAACCCCCAGGTTTCTGTCATCTTTTGTTTCCCTTCCTCGCACTTCAAGGCTCAGTTGAAGCCCCACCTCGTCCATAAATATCATCATGGAATGCCATCTACCTGCTCCCTCCCTTCCCCAGGTTCCTGGAACTCTCATCATATATACCGCATATTATTCATAGGTCTTACTAATGCTGTTGAAATGTGTTAAGCTTGTTTTCCCTAACTAGTTTTTCAGTGCGTTTTAGTTTGTATTCTATCATTCAACATACTTCACTGACTCTCTTCTCGTGAATTACAATGAAAGAAGCCAACACCTACAAATGGTGACTGGGAAACAGCCATGGACTCAGAGACGGACTCATTTAATCTTAAGGATCCTACCTTGTACTACTATTATCGCTATTTTATAGCTGAGAAAAAATTAAGGCTCAGAGAGGTAAACTGATTCATGCAGGGGCACCACGTTAGAACCAGGATTTGAACCCAATTTGTTTGATCCCAGAAACCAAGCCCTCTTCCACTTTATCACGCCCCTAACCAACCAGAGGAGGTGATCCTTGAGAATAAGAATGATGGTGCCCATGGAGACTAACTGGTGGGCCCTTTGCTAAGTGCTCCCCCTGCAGGACCTCTTTTCATCTTCACCATGTCTACAGAGTTGCTCCTGCTGTTATCCTCATGTTACTAATGAGAAACAAAGACTCAGAGAAGTTAAACTTCTAGTCCCAATTACAGAGCTGGCAGATGGTGGAGGTGGATCTGAACTCAGGACATCTGACCCCAGGCTCTGAGGCGTTAAGCACTACCCCTTTGGCCTAGCCTAATGCTCCCAGGGCATTGAAGATGCTTGTAAGTACTTGTTGGGTTGAATCACACCAACATCCAACCTTCTGAATTGTACCAGTGTCCCCTATGCTATATAAACACACAAGGTGTTGCAGTGAGCTGCCTGGGCAGCTCTCCAGCCCAGCAGGCATTATAACAAATAAAAGCTGCTGCTGACATGGCTGTGCTTACTGCCAACTACTCTCTCTCTGCTCAGTCCATATTCACATCATACACCCCTGCTCGGGCAACTCACGCTCTCCCAGCTCCTTCACTCACGATGGACAAGGAGCAACTGTGTGCCCAAGATCCTGACAGCAGGCTGCCCCAAGGTGAAGCAGCACTAGCTGGAGGAGTGCAGACCCCTGTGTGGTTGAATGAGTGGACTCATTTAACAAATGTTACTTCAGCACCTGCTACGTGCCACATTCTGTACACAGTACAGAACAAGAAGAGACTCTGCTCTAGGGGAGAGGCCATCTATAGTAAGTAAGCATGTAATTTTAGGTAAACTGATGAGGAGAGAATGAGACTAAGATAGGGATATGGATGGAGGGCCAAGAGTTTGAAGAGTTAAAACCTAAATAATGCAAAGTGGATGGCCACGCAGTGGGTAATGCAAGTGAGAGGCCCCAAGATGGGGAGAAGCTTGTTGTGATTTCAGAACAGTGCTGTGTAAGTTTTTCTTAAAAAGCCAGATCATCAGTGTCAAACTACTCAAATCTGCCACTGTTGTGCCACAGATAATATGTAAACACAAGGCGTGGGTGGCTGTGTCCCAGGGAAGACTTATTTACAAAAACAGTCAGTGGCAGGTCATAGTTTGCCGACCCTATTTAAGAACATAAAGAAGGACTCAGAGGCTGCTATGTATCAAGGGAGGGGAAGAGCGGGCCAGAGGGCAGGGGCGGGACCTGGAGGACTTCGTCAATAATTCTAAGAACAACACGAGGCTACTGGAAGCAGGAGAACAACATGATGTGACTTCCATTTTTAAGTGATCATCTGGCTGCTGTGTAGCGCCTGGGTAGTGGGGCAGGAGTAGATGCAGTAAGACCAGTTAGGCAGCTGGTAGAAATGCCTGGAGAGGCTGGGGAGGCTAAAAGACTCCACTGAGAAATTCTCTTGGGAACCCCACTGCCTGAGATGTCCTTTATCAGCAGAGGAAATCTGGGGTGGCCCTGCCTGCACTCACCCCTGCACTCTACCCCAGGAAGGAAGGATCTGACCCATCTCACATCTGGATAAAAGCATCCCAAGAACCCAATTTTAGTGAATGCCATGTGAATTTCCAGGTATCACTAGTCGTACTGCTTCTAGATGACTAATGTTCCTGGGAACACCAGTTTTTCTCTTTCCAGTTACTGTCTGAGGTGCTCTTGGTAAAACGCACAGTTTCCTAGTAGACTGGCAAGGGCTGCCACTGGAGTTACTTCCGAGTATTGCGCAGCCGTTACCCACTGCACAAAGTCCAAGAGCTGACTGGGCAGCCGCTCCAGATTCACAGGGGGCCCCTGGAATCCAGAGGCCTGGAGATTAAATCATTACAAACAACTGACTTTCCCCTCAAGGAGCCCCTCCCTCTTCATCCTCTTTTCTGCTTCTTGATCCTGAGAAAGACAAGACACACAAACACACACACACACACACACTCACTCACTCACTCATTTATTCTAATGCTGTCATTAGAAAACTTCCTTCTCATTGATCTGATGATTTAATCTGACAGCTACAGAGCTTGCCACTCACACTGCTAAGGCCTTACCTAGGCTCTTCAGCAACAAATTGCTGAGCGAGAGAACAAGGAAGAAACCTCTCTGACATGTGAATAGTTCTTTTCTTTAATGTCTACTTTTTTTTCCTAAAAAGGCAAAGGGATGGAGCAAGTAGGGTCTAAATAGCATTTTCTAAAAATTGGAAGTCATAAAACATTACCAACCAACTAGATTAAAAACTAGATCGACATTTTGTCAGATCCTTCTTTGACTGCAGCTCAGTGAACACTGAGAGGTGTTGTCTTCAGGGCTTACTGTGGCCTTCTGCCTTTCAGGGAATTGGAAAGGTCACTGGCATTGCTGGTTAAAAATAAACTAGTGTCAGTAATGCTGCTGGGATCCCCGGAGACCACAGGAAGGCCAGGTAAGTACTCTGCCTCTCTCCTGCTATCATTGGCCCTTGTGGGGTGAAGACAATTACTGAATTGAGGGGCGGGAGCAGTCACAGAACCTGCTGGGAAGGGGAGGACTTGGCAGTTAAAAATCAAGTATCATTTCTTTTTTCAGTTGGCTAGTTAAACTACTTCAAAAAGGAGACTTAAAAACTAAAGAAGCAGGGAATGCCAAATGTATAATCCTGCTGGAGATCAGTTGGGCAGTTCCTTCAACAATTAAACATAGAGTTACCATGTGACCCAGCAGGCCCATGCCGTGGTATATCACCAAAGAGAGTGGAAAATCTATGTCCCCACAAAAGCTTGTGTGAAGATGTTTATAGCAGCATTACTCATAAAAAGAGCCAAAAAGTAGAAATAATAAAAATGTCAATCAACAGATAAATGAATAAACAAAATGTGGTATATCCATGAAAAGGAATGGAGTTCTGAGGCATACTACAACATGGATGATGTTGAAACTATAATGCAAAGTGAAAGAAGTCAGTTACAAAGACCCTGTATTGTATAACTCCGTTTACATGAAACATCCAGAGCAGGCAAATTTATATAGTGCCAAAAAGTAGATGAGCAGATATCTAGGTGGGATGGAGCAGGCTTAGGATAAATGAGGCATGACTGCTAAAGGGAGCAGAGTTTCTTTGGGGGTGATGAAGATATTGTGGAATGAGGTAATGGTGATGGTTGCACAACTCTAAATATACTAAAACCCACTGAAATGTACATTTTTAAATGGGTAAATTACATGGTATATGGCTACCTCAATAAAGTTGTCTAAAAAAAAAAAAAAAAAGGAAGAAGGCTGAACTCAGGAAGAGGAGTCCCAAACAAGACACACATGCTTACACAGACCTTTTGTGAGCTTAAACCCACTCTGCCCCGGGATCAGGGGTCCTCTGTGTTGTCAGAGTGAATAGCTGATAGGAACACACCAGGCCCTTGTCCATCGGGGTACTGTAGTGAACTGTGGTTTAGAAGACAGACTTTTAAGCTCTGGATTTACCGCCAGATGTGGGGACCTCTAAATTCTTGCTCATGTACGTACAGAAGCCCCTTCCCTGCTGACAGCATAGCACCAGAGCCCATGCATGCAGCCCACTGATTTGTCTGCCATGAAAACTGTGTCATATTATGGCTGGGCTGTGATTCCCCCGCACATGGGCCTATTCACAAGGGACACTTGCTGAGGACATGGCTTTAGACAACCTTCAGTGGACTCACTTCATCTACAGGTGTGCCAGAACCTAAAAGCTCCAGCTGCTGACAGGAGAGATGGCTTGGCTTGCTGTCTGTATACCTTGATTTTTAAAGAACCCAAATGAAAGTTAATAGAGCAAAGGTTTAAGGACAGTGCTCTGGGGACTTTGAGAACCATACATGAGGAGCTATGGGCTCACTCCCAGCCCTGCCGGCTCAGATCAAGGGCCACCAAGTGTGACCTGGGAATTCCCCAGGTGCTCTGTGACCTGTTTCCCATTTTATCTACTCAAGCCTGATTATTATCTCTGCCATGCTGAAGGCAGGAGCTGGCCACACAGTGGGGAAGCCCCCTTGCATACGGGTGCACTCAAGGCTGGTCCCCAGGAGCCCATCTCTGCTCTGGCTGGGACCTCAAGGCCCTTACAGAGAGCCAGGATCTGGGGTGTTGAGGTGCAGTACCTACTGCCCAGCTGAGCAAGCCAGAGCTGGGTTGTATTAGCAGCTAAGAAGGAAAACTGTCATTGTAAATGATAAGAGCATCAGGGCCTTTCTCTAAAACAGACCTAGTGGAATGATGATCATCATTAACAAAAGCAAGACACGGAGAGCTCACTGTGTGTTGAGTACTACTTTAAACATGTCATGTACACTACCTCAGTCTTCTCTCACATCCCTCTGTTCTCTCTCTATGACAGAGAGGACTGAGGCACAGAGAGGTTAAGTCACTGCTTGAGGCCACACATAATCACGTGGTCAAGCCAGGGATTGCGCTACAGTGGCCTGAATCTCAAGTTCAGGCTGTCCAGTGCTACATGGGAGCCCTGGCATTCCCACGTTTCCAGGTCTCAGGCAGGTGGTAGGAGGTGTGGTCCAGCTCTAGGCAGGACTGCGCGGTCAGGACGGGGAAGGAGCAGTGCGCAGTGTTAACTCACCCCTGCCGGGGAACTCTGCCCCTGCCCCACCTGAGGTCAAGGAGGGAGGCCCAGAGCATGTCCAGTTCCGGAAACCAGGCAGCTGGTTTTTGCTTCCTCCTTTGAGCAAAACAAACAGACCCTTTCACCCAGGCATCTAGAGGGATTAACCCCCAAGGAGAACTACATCTGGGGAAATCTCAGCCGCAACAGAAACTTGGGCCTTTCCCCAGAATCCTGATTTTTCTCTCAAGGCCAATAATAAGTTATGACACATTGGGACATCAACTCCACCAATTTTCATTTTTTAAAATATTCCCTTTTTTTTGAGGGAGGAATACAAACAAATGGAACAAGGAAATGTTGCATCAAGCAAGCCCAAGGCCCTTGGGGCAGGTGCCCGAATCCATTTCCCTGCAGGAATGCCTGTGCAGGACAGCTGGCACTTGGCAGGGGTGGTTTGACTCTGGGGTCAACTTCCCACTCCGGGAAACGGGGGAAGGACGAGCAGGGATGCAGCACAGCTTATCTGCCCCAAGCTCACCCGACGCCCTGAGCTCACTGGACCATCTCAGAAACCGGCCTCAGCTGCCATGGACAGTGAATCCCCTGGAACCCCAGAAGACAGGCATAGACCCTGTGGCCACAGGCCCCACCCAAACCTTCTGCCCACTTGCAGGGTTCCTGTTCTCCACTGCTTTGTCTCCCTGCTCTGTCCAGCCCCCTGATGCTCAAAGCCTGTGCATGGACTATTGCATTCAATGCCCATGACATCTCCACAACACTGTCCTGTCACAGTGAGGAGGTGACTCCATTCGTCCTCTCTTGACAGTGATTCCTTGAGTTCTGCCACTGCTCTCTCACTGTGGGAAAAGACCACCACCCCACCCCCCCCCCACACACACACATATACACAGTCCTTTTCAGTCTTACCTGTTCTATGGAAATTTTCCTTAGGTGGAAAGCAACTCTGACAACTCCAGTTATTTATTTGAAAAACTCACCATTATCGAACACCGTCCCTGCCGTGAATGAGAGCTCGGAGTCGTGTTCTGCTTTGCAGGCATACAAGGCTTTTGCCTTCCGGAATGGTGTGCTGGGGGAAAACAGTTTAATGAGCATTTTAAAAAAACCTTCTGCAAGATATTTCATCTCTCTTCCTCTCCTTCCCTGCAAGCGGCCTAGCCCTCTCTTGTGGGAAGAGCCTGACAAGGCAGCCAGATGGCAAAACATGAGGTAGGAAAGTCACAAAGGTCACCACAGTAAAAACGAGAAATAGGCAGAGAATAGCCAGAAGCCCGGGAAAACCACTCTTCTTGTGGGGTCATGTTGTGCCAAGTCAAAACTTGACCTGGGAGTCATAAGAGCTGAACAGTTGGGGGGGGGGGGGCAGGCTGGGCCCTGTATGGGGAGCAGGACTAGCTGGGGAGTAGGGAAGTGAAGGCAGGAAAGAATTTCCAAGTTGCTCTTGAGGACACTCCCAGCAGACCATGCTAGAAGCCGGCAATGCTCAAGGAGTTGAAAAGGAGAAATTCAAGCAAAGATGGGTTTGGGCTCCAGGCCCAGGGCTGACGTTAGCTCTCGCAGATGTTACTTCTTTCTCATTGGGCTGGTGGAGTAGGATTCCAGAGTTGGAACTCCCGGACCCCCAGGGCAGGGCAGGGCAGGGTGGGGAGCAGTCAAGGTGTGGGCATGATCGTGTGTGTGTGTGTGTGTGTGTGTGTGTATGAGCATACGTGTGTACACGTGTGTGGGGATGAAGAAGGGAGAAGGGACACTGTGGCAGTTTTTTGTGCCTTTCTCATTCAAGGAGTGCTGACACTCATTGTGAATCAGAAGCACTTCAAAAAATGCAGATGTCTGGGTTCCACCCTGACTTGCAGAAACCAGCATCAGTATTTTTACAAAGCTCGCCAAGTGACTCTCACGAGCAACGAGGGTTAAGAACCATTCTTCTAGAGTAGGGGTTGGCAAACTCCTTCTGTAAATGGCTCACACTATAAACATTTTAGGCTTCATGGGCCATATGGTCTCTGCTGCTTTTACTCAACTCTGCACTGTAGCATGAAAGCAGCCACAGACAAGATGTACATGGAAGAGTGAGGCTATGTTCCAGCAAAACTTTATACTTATCAAACACAGGAGGCAGGCTGGATTTGACCCAGTGGCTACAGATTATGAGCCCATGTTCTAAAGTACAAGTTGCAAGCACTGCTAAATCAATTTTTGTCTTGATATTCAACCAGTTCCAACAGATCTATGATTTCTCAAAGGTTTTAAGAAAATGGATGTTTAGCGGTCAAACGGTCAAATGGATGTTTCAGCGGTCTTCATTTGCTGAAAGCAACCTCTCTCTTCTCCTAAGCTATCTGAGGAAGCACATTTAGGGGCTCCAGGGTAGAGTAGCTGAAGAGCAAGTAGTCCTCTGGGTTAGACAATTATTCAAGAGATATGTATTATTTGCTTTACCTTTATTTGGCTAATGGAGGGCCTCAAGGACCCAGGGAGGCTAAACCTCCATTTCAAGTGGCCGAGTGAGATTTAGTAGAGGAATGGTCTTAGGTAAATCCAGACATGATCAGAAGGATCAGGGTACTTTCGATCACTACAGAACTGTTACTCTTGGAGTCACCAAGTCCAGCTTCCCACTGGAAGGAGGCGTCATGGATGTTTGGAAACCTGTACCATGGCCAGGTATTTAAAACTTTTAGTCTTGGTTCCATGAAAATTGAAGGAAAGGTGACGTAACAGGTCTGTTGTGCGGATAAATGGCTATCCAGAATTTGTTGCTGAGGTGCAGTTTACTGGTGTTTTCCCTGGTCTTCTAGTAACCAGGAGATAACAACTGGGTGGGAGAAAACTGGGCAAGTGGGAGAACATGAAGTGGGTTTGCTGGGAGTGAAAGGAGGAAGAGCCTTTAGAATGTATCAGCTCCAGCTGGAAACCAGCTCCTCTTACATAATTATCATTAGTATTAGGATTAAGTTCAGGACAAGGGGCGCAGTCTGTGATCTAACGAAACCAAGTCTATGTGTTGACCACCAAGGGCCAAACAGCCAATGTGAGATTGAAGTTTTATTGTTTTATTTTGTTGTTGTTTGTTTGTCTGCTTTTGACGGAATGGGGAGCAGAGAGCATCTGCTTGTGAAAAGTGTTAAAACAACCAAAATTCTCTACAGACAGGCAAGTGAAGCCCGCAATAACATGAACGTGGAAGGAGAATGCAGTGGCCACGAGCCAGGGTCATTGTCCCTGGCGGACGGGGTACAGCAGTTGCGGGGAGAGGACAGGGACCAGGGACGGGAGATAAAAAGTGAGGCAAAAATCATCTGAGGCAAGGATTCTCTGGCTGGGTTTTCATAGAGGTTACTTATTAACCTCCTCAAATACAAGGAATGGGACAAAACAGGGACAAGCCGGGGAAATCAACTGGGTGTCTGGCAGGAAGGAAGCAGGGGGAATACCTCAGATGCCCAAGACTGTCTTTCAAGAGGAGTAAATTTTCCACTAATATCTGGTTTGGGAGATTTAACAATGATAACATTCAATAAAGCAGCATATTAAATATAAGAACAAAGGTCAGGAGAGAATCCTGCTTTTGTTTCAAATTAAGAGGTGACTGACAGTCTACAAGAGGGCTTCCTCCTACCTCCACGGCACGTGAGCCAAGAATGGGAGAAATGATACAAGGGCTGCTTCTAAAAGGAACTACTCTTGTTCCCCAGGACAAGGGCTGGCAAATAAGGCACAAGGCAGCTAGTTAAATCTGAAGTTCAGATCAACTAGGAATACTATTTTAGTGTATGTCCCAAATATTGCACAGGATATACTTAAACAAACATTTGTGGTTTACTATTCAAGTATAACTGGATATTCTGAATCTTCATTTTATTTGCTACATCTGGCAGCCCTACCCAGGGGAAAGCTTCCTCTTTGTAAGAATTTGCTAGCCTGAGTCCCACCGAGTCCCACAGAGCCCCATGTCACTCTCTCCTTATCAAAAGCCCTGAGCGGTTTGCATTAGGTAGGGTTTCTACCAAAACAGATCCTGTTGGCACACAGGTTTTATTTGTAGGTTTTGGCTCTGATTAAAGAAACAAAAGATCTCCACTTTGGTTCTTCTGCTCCCTGTTCTCCACAGAGCACCTCTACCCTGGACACAGAGAGCCTGGGGTGCCCGTGACTCTTCTGTGACAGTGCCCTTCAGACCTCAGTGGGGCTTTCAAGGGCACAAACAAGCTTGGAACCTTCTGCTAGTTCATTTTTAATTTTTGCCTCTGAGCATGGCACGGGGCCAGGAAAGCACTCAGAGGAGTTTCCCTCAACTGCCCTTGCAAGCTCTGCAAAATGACAACCCACTGTCTGCACTGTCCAGGGAGGTGGGCTCAGCTAGACTGGCAAGATGCAACAGTCTGATCATTTTGGCATAATTTCCAGGAGCCCTTGTGTGATTCCAAGTTAGGAATTTGGGGTGGGGTACCCCTTTTCTAGAGGTACAAGTGAAAGGAAAGGGAACACTCCTCCAGTTCCCTTTCTCTGCCGTGCTGTGAAAGGCACCTCCATTCCTGAGCTTGAACTAACAAACAAAGCAATGCTTTGAAGAGGGGGGACCAAACCTCTTCCAGAGAAGACATTTATATAGAAGTTCATGGGCCCATTAATTAGGTCTAATTAAGTTTTTATTTTTAAAAGCTCTGTCTAGGGAAGGAAATCTGAAACTTCATGTTCTGGAAGTGGATTTGGGGGAATGGTTCATTGGACCTGAATAATGGGTATATGCCCCCACCTCTTGGCTGCATATTGCAACAGCAATTATGGGATTTTTGCCTTTTGTTGGCTGGCTCCCCAGCTGTGTCCCCATCCATGCTCGCTTTGGCACACATGGTCAGCTCAGTGATAGCCAATTGTAAGTCCTACTCTGTCTTGCCTATTTCAAAATGGCAGCATCCTACAGGGTTGTGCAACAGCATCATCCAAATGGCGCCATTACAACGAGGGCTGGAATGAATGGTCCTGAGTAATCATGAACCCAGACACGTGGGGAGTACAGATTCTGCTGCTACTGTCCTCTGCCAATCTGGAAATACTTTGGAAAAGGAATAGCTAAAAGAGTTAAACCTGGAAATTTCTGGGTGACAGAGTGGAGAGGTGGAGATACTGGACAGGCAATAGGGCCCCAAAGCTTAGAGATATAGAAAAATGAAAACCGTCAAAGCAGAGCACATTTCAGTTTTGTTTAGCTGAATGATTCTACTGGCTTGAGTCCCCCAACCCATTCTATTCAAGGGCTAATGTTCTGAAGATTTTACTTTCTTTTGATCAAAATGAAGGAGCCATATTTTGGCTCTGGTTCAGGTCTTCACGGGGCAATCAATGATCTAACCAGAACAATTCAAGCCATATATCTGCTGTCCTTGAAAGTTAACATCTCCCAGAATGTACCTAAGAAATAATTAGGAGATAATCTGATTGTCAAGAAAAGTATAATCTGTATTTTTACCTTATTCCCAGGGTGAGGATAAAAGGATATAGTGAATAGCTCTCTCTTTCCCATTTTCAAGGAAAAAGCTAGACATAAAACCTAGAAAAGCAGGCCAGGCTATTGGGCTGGGAAGCATGAAAACTCAAATTTGGGGCTACCCATGTATTTGGAGGAAAGAGTGCTGGTTGAGGGCAAGAAGTCCTGAATTCTGGATTGGATCTCATGAGTCATGTGACTATATACAAGTCACTTCTCTGTGCCTTAGTTTTCTTTCTCTGTAACAGGGTTCAGGCCATTTCTTCTCTCATTCTCACATGCAGATACAACAAAATGATAGATATGGAAGTGCCTGGAGGAGAATAAAGTAATCTGTGTGTGTGTGCACACGCGCTCAGTTGTGTCCAACTCTTTGTGACCCCATGGACTGTAGACTGCCAGGCTCCTCTGTCCATAGAATTTTCCAGGCAAGCATACTGGAGTGGGTTGCCATTTCCTACTGCAGGGGATCCTCCTGACCCAGGGATTGAACCCGCATCTCTCACACTGGCAGGCGGACTTTTACCATTGTGCCACCTGGGGAGCACCCAGGTATGTATGTACATATGTATAAATAGTATGGTGTTTCTTTTTTTTTAAAGTGAGACACAGCTTTATTGATTATTTAAGCCTCTCTGCTAGGGAGGCTTTCTCCGTTGGAGAAAACCAGCTATGAGGAAAAGATGGGTGAGAAAACACTGCCATGGCCTGAAGTACTGATGAAGCTTATAACTAGGCTCCATGTTTTGGCTGTCTGAAAGCAGAGACTATCAGTGCAAGACACACACATGCTGGGGACCTCCACAGCGGAGGGACTCTGCAGCATCCTCATGAATTCTTTTGTAGGATTTAAACAGCTTCTTTTTTCCAAAGAACTCAAATGCAAAGAATTAAGTCTGCGTGTCATCAAAGCAGGGAAAAACTACAGCCTGGGCCTTGGATGGAAGAATTAGGTAAACCCACAGAAAGAGGTGTCACCTGTTCCCATAAGAGCTAAGGGTTCATGACACCTGGAGACAGACTCAGGCTGGGAGCACAAGGGTTCCTGGGACTGCATGGAAGGTAAGGAACAATTTATTCTGTATTATATTTGTCTCTCTCCCAACTGGTCTGGGTCTCATCATCTATTTTTTTTTCATTTATTTTTATTAGTTGGAGGCTAATTACTTTACAATATTGGGTCTCATCATCTAGGTGTCAATATTCATGGCCAGAAACCCAACTCCACAAATAAATGTTGCCTGATGCTACCTGATAAAAATGAGGGGAGAAAAGGCCGGCACGTGTCTCAGCACTGTTCCCTTTGAAATTATCTTGTTCTAAAGCGCAGAGAGCTTCCTGATTCAGAGAGCAATCTAAACAGGAGCCCTTTCAAGAAGCACTCTCTCCCCAAACTCTAGGCACCACAAATAAATTCAGAAACTGGAGGAAGGGTTCAGAGGGGCATGAAAAATGCCATGCTGGTTCATGCAAATGGTCCCTCCCAGCTTTGGTCTCTGAGGCTGGAATCCCTGACCAGCTTTGGATAAGCAGGAACAGAGTGATCATCATCCGTGATTTTACCTGGAGTCTTCGCGAACTGCTTCTTCTGGCCTGTCAAAAAGCAAGTGCAGGTTTGGATGGCAGGGAACAAAGTTGACGAGGAGGCTGAACACTGCATGAAGAGAGGACCAAGCCAATGAGAGAACAACGGCAGCAACAAAAAAGCAAACAAACCCTGCAACAGACCTGATGGGGGATGAGTCGCTGGACGTGGATGAAGTGGGCATAGGGCTGGATGGCGCCGAGAACATGGGCCAAGATGGCGAGAGGGGTGAAGTTGGGCTTGGATTCGGGGGGCTGCAAGACATAACCACCAAAAAACTCGTCAGCACACAGGGAAACCACAGCGGGAGCACAGGAGGTTCAGGCGAGGCTGAATGACAGGGAGCTGGAGAGACTGGAGGGGCACTGAACCCAGGCTGTGTCTTCAGTGCCAAGTCACATTTCTCCAGACCAAACCTCCGTGTCTTCCAAGTAATGCCTGTTCTGGAATTCCTTGGATAGTAACATGTCTCTTTGCCCTGCAGAGCAACTGCTTTCTAGGTGACAGGAGCTTCTGCAGTTGTCTGTTGTGCCTTTGGCCATCAGTGAAAAATGTCCTGAACCCACATCCATGGGTTCCCACACCCACATCCTATCACTGACCTCCATCTGGGGCAGGGCTAGCTTACAACCAGCCTCCAGCTTCCACCGCTATGTGTTTAGAAAGTTGTGTCTCAGCAAAAATGACCTTTTTTGGGGGGGCGGGGGGAGTGCCACACAGGCCAGTCCACCAGAAAACGATTTCCTGTTTACATTTTTAAGTAAACGGGCTGTGTGCCATTGGAGACCCAGAGAAGGACTGCATTAGGAAAGTGATCGCAGGTGGAGGATGGGTCTGGACACACACCTCCCAGGAGAGGGCACACAATTGTGTGCAGCACCCAGTTGTCCCTCTGAGGTTTGCTTTCCAGGCTTATTCTTTCTCTTTTGAAGGATTTTGGGCATCTTGATACTCAAAGAAAAAGTCCAAGATGGAAGGCAATGAAAAAATGAACTTAAAGCTTAAATCTGTCAATTTGTTCTTTGATGGGTGGCTGATCAAAAAGCTGGACAGGAAAGGTTGAAATCACTCACTATAACATACATGGTTGGTGGCTTTTAAGTAGTCATGCTAGCCCTTTGACTTATTTCACAAATTATACAAACAAACATCTTAGCAACTCTGTGAAACTGCATTAAGGCATAGATAGCGCAAACACCAAAACAACCCAGAAACCACCCAGCCACACCACCTGCAGCCCTGGACGGCGGCTGGCCTTTCTGACCCAAGCACTGTATGAATCCAATTCCAGGGAACACACTGTCTAAACATTCCAGGACTTAGCAAGAACACATAAATGTTCTACTTAATGAGATATCTTCAACTCAGATGAGAGACTCAATAATGGCCTTAATTATCTACAGTTGTAATATAAATTCCTACAGAAGTGTACAGTAAAATCCCATTGTGTGAGTTCATCGAATATCCTCAGACTAACTGAATGAAACATTTAGTAAATGCCACTATGGTATTGTATTTCTAGAATATAAATTCTATGAGCAGGGATTTTTGTTCATTTTGTTTACTGCTGTACCTCTAACTTCTAAAATAGTGCCTAAGAGGTTTTCAGGAAATAATTATTCACTAAATTAATGAATTTCATTTAACCCAACTATCTAGCCAAGAGGTGTTATTATAATTCCCATTTCATAGATATGGGAACTTGGGCCAATTCGAGGCTTACCTGAAGATACTCAGGCTCTAAGTGTCAGGGCCGAGTTTTCGACCCCAATCTGCTGGCTCCAAGCACAAGGCTCTTGCTGCCACAGTGCATTGCCTCTGGGTAGTAGGACTTGCTTTGGTTCTCTAGGCTATGCCAAGTTTCTTTATAGATCCACTAGAAACCTTCTTAACCACTGATTTATGAGTTTCCTTCAGATGCCTACCACATTTGCAAGGGAAAATGGGAATGCAGCAACAGACAGACCCAAATAGACTCAACACATTGTAAATCCCAACAAAATACTCAATCCTGCCTTCAGTCTTCCGTCTGGTAGATTCATACAGCAGATGGAATTCATATAATAGAAGAGATTACATTTGAAGAGTATGGCTCTTCTCTTCTCAATTATTCTAGCAATGACTAACTTATTGGACACACAGTGTGATCAAGACAACAAATGAAATACAATTCAGCATTTACCAAGGGGTCTGACTTGCAGAGCATACAGTGTATTTCACGAGATGAGACAAACCAAAAAACAACTATAATATAAGATAGTAAGTAAGCTTCATTAGTTAAGGGATCAGTTACTCTATGATTAGTTTAATACCTGTTCCCACACTTGATTCTGTCTTGGGTCCTGGGAGGAAGTGCTACCTTATTTCCACTGGGTAGTCAGTCCTTAATTCATCCATAGAGCAGCTGGTAAGAAAGGCCTTGTTTTCCCTAGTCCTCCCACAACCACCCACCCTCCCACAAGGTAATGACCCAGTCAGTGAGCAAGGCCTGGCTATTCCAACTGCAGCCCAGCCTGGGAACTCAGGTTCCAACCAGGGACAGTCTGGAGGTTTATGAGAGCAACCCAGGCCCAGAGGCCTGAACTAATCTGTTCCTTCCAGCAGAGGATAATTAAAAAGTTCTTAAGACTTTTTTTTTTTGAGTGGCTTCTATAAGTAGGAAGGGCTTCCCTGGTGGCTCTGTGGTAAAGAATCTGCCTGCCAATGCATGAAATGCAGGTTCAATCCCTGGGTCAGAAAGATCCCCTGGAGAAGGAAACGGCAACACACTCCTGTATGCTTGCCTGGGAAATCCCATGGATAAAGGAGCCTGGCAGGCTACACCCCATGGGGTCACAAAAGAGTTGGACATGATTCAGTGACTAAACAACAATAAACAGGAAATCCCTCTGGTTTCCTACCTCAACTGTACCAAGAATCATGCCTTTGGCTAAAGGCATAGCTGGGAACATAGTCTAGTCTATGAACACAATGTGGGCTGTGAATGTTTTTTTACAACCCTGGATATCTAAGTGGCTCTTAGCAACCTAGTACATGGCTGAAATTATCTGGGGTTATGGTTGATCTTAAGGGAGATCAACCCTGAATAGTCACTGGAAGGACTGATACTGAAGCTCCAGTATTTTGGTCATCTGATGTGAACAGATGACTCTCTGGAAAAGTCCCTGATACTGGGAAAGATTGAGGGCAGAAGGAGAAGAGGGTATCAGAGAATGAGATGTCTGGATGGCATCACTGATGCAATTAACATGAACCTGGGCAAACTCTAGGACATGGTGATGGACAGGGAGGCTTGGAGTGCTGTAGCCCATGGGGTTGCAAAGAGTTGGACACGACTGGGTGACTGAACAACAACAATGGTTGCAATGCAGGACACTTGCAATGATCATAAGAAGTTACTCTTCAATCTCCATGTCTACTGCCATAGTATTATTAACTGTGCTTTTTAACGACTAACAGATTTTCATTTGTTGGCTTGCATTTTAGTTACAGCAATAACATTTATTTGCTATAAAATAACTCTAATTTAGAACTTATTACCACTACATTTTAGTGCAACAATAAAATGTACACTCCACAGTACTTCTATGATTTCTAAACTGATTGAAATTATACTTTGCTTGTGCTCCAGAGTCACATTAACAAAACCAAATGTCAACAATACTACTGAACACTCTTCTATACCACAATGATTGATGCTTGTAGCAACAGAATGTCGTAAACATATAAACATTCCTCCAAGAAATATAGAGCACATTATATATCAGTTTTGATGCAACCCAGAGGACACACAGGTGGAAAATAAGATGCACAGGGATGACGATAATGGCCAAAGACTATTTATATAATCTTAACCTCTGACCACAGAAGTGACTGGCTATAAGTTACTTAAAGTGACAACAGCAATGGTAAAAAATCCAAGATAAAACAAACTAAAAAAGGCCAGCTTTGGTGTTACTGGCTCTGAAATCTCCGATATTGAATTCTCAAACTCTATTCCCATTAATGAGGCCAAAGATGACAAATAATTGATGTTAGGATAGAAGAAAATAATTTTATAACTACACTCTTAGCACTTGACCCATGAAGGCCTCTCCACAACCTCAGAGTCCCGCTGAATGCCCTAGCACATTTTTCACCCTAAATACTCCTGGGGTCCTGCCAGGCCCCCACATCAAGGCCCAAGTACAGCAACAATAGCTTAAACTTTAAGGAACAATTGCTGGCCTGGTTTTGATTCAACTGGGAGACTTGCATCAGCTTTAGTTTGCTGGTCCACAGTGTCCTCAAAAGGAGTCACACAGCCCAGCCAGTCCCTGTGACATTCACTGGACAGGGAAGAAATAATGATTTAGGAAGATAAGGCTCAAAGGCCTGGCATCATGCTGGGATGTGGCTGAGAGTTCAAGTACAGTTGTGTGGCAATATCATCAGCTTGACACCCTTCTGTGGTGACTCACTTGACTGATGGGGCATCTGATGTACCAGCCAGGGCATGCCTACTGGGCTGTGGACAGGGCTGCCCCAGCAGGCTCCCAGTTTGATCACGGATGTGGCAGACCCTCTCGTGGCTCCACAGCACAGGAGTGGAAAATCCTGAGCCGGTACAAGATAAGCAGCCAGCTGACCATTAATAAGAAAGCTGATCTTCTTTAATTCTGATATGTAAAATTATAGATGATGAAGAAATGAAAAAATATCAAAAGAAAAGCAGTAAAATCATACACAATTTATGCCACTGTTAATCACTGATAATATCTTGACAAATTTCTTCACTTTTCTGGGGAGAGGGGAGGGTTGTGGATAATACTATATACATAGTAGCATGCTTTTTTCATGTAAGCATTTACTGAGGTCATTAAGTAACCTTTGGATATATTCCAAAAATCATAAAACTCTTTCCTCATTAATGAGGCTAAAAAGCAACTGATGTTAGGATAGAAAAATAACTTTAAAACCACAATCTTAGCAGATGACCCCCTGAAGGCCTTTCTACAACCCCCCCAGAGTATTCTCAGACCTAAAGGGGAGTCTACTGTATGGTATAGCCTGATTTATGTAATTCTTTTTTTATTGTGTACATTTGAACTATTATCCCCCCTCAGCTTTAAGAAATAGCGCTGCAATTCACATTCTTGTAGCAGACCACTGCTTGTCTCCAGTTGTTTCCTTAGTATAAATTCCTGGAAGTTAAATTAATGGGTCAAAGGCTAGGAGCCTTTCCTAAGGGTCCTGACACATCCTAGCAAATAGCTCTGCAGACAGTTTAGACTAAACTGCATTCCCCGCAACAGCAAATGGGGGTTGCCCCTTCCCTCTCATAATGGCCCCACCAGCACAATCACCAATCTGAAAAGTCAGATGGATTTCCCCACCACCCCTACCCAGTCCACAAAGTTACCTCGGACTCTTCTCTTTCCTAGCATTTGCAGAAAAATGAATACAACTCCTCTCCTGTGTTGTTTCTATCTGGAAGCAAAGTTTAATTTTCTAAAGGGCATTCTGCCAAGAAGGACGCGTGGGAAAGGAGACAGGCAGATGGATAGAGTCAGACTACCGCAGCCTGGGGGGTGCTGGACCCCTGGCCATGTGGTGTGGCTCACCCAAGAGAGACAGGGAGTGGTGGGTGGTTGGTTTAGTGTAGGATCCTCAAAGACAATACTAACTTGGAGAGATGAGGTACACAGGGGAGCCAAAGAATGTCTCGCTGGCAGCCTACTAGGGAGAGGTCACAAAACCGACATTGACATCTCTCTGCCAGGCAGTGGTCTGTGACCTATCGGCCAGGTTCTGGGTCATGGATCTCAGGCCTGGACTGACTGCTCCCTCAGTCCCCCTTCTCCATTAGGCTTGGAGCAGATGGTGCTATTAACCTCAAGGCAGGAGGCCTGCATTTCTTTCTCTTTCCCCCTACAATGAGAGACAAGAGAAAATCCCATGAAAACTTGTAAAGTCCGATCTAATCTAATCCCAAATTAGGATTCCTTGGAAAATACCTCTTTATGTCCTCAGCTAAAGTGCCATAAAAACAGAAGGAAAATCAAACTTCAGTTGGAAAACAGGGTCAAAAGGAATACCAGTAAACTGGATAGTAGTGAATCAGAGTAAATGATACAAAGTGCTCAGACGCTCAGTCGTGCCCGACTCTTTGCAGCCCTATGGACTGTAGACCGCCAGGCTCCTCTGTCCATGAGATTCTCCAAGCAAGAATACTCGAGTGGGTTGCCATTTCCTCTTCCAGGGGGTCTTTCCAACCCAGAGATCAAACCCATGTTTCCTGTGTCTTCTGCAGGGCATCACCTCCTCCTATAGGCAGATTCTCTACCACTGAGCCACCACCTGGGAAGCCCCAGATGACACAAAAACCAATTTCTATTTGTTGGAAATTTGAATATATTCTTCGCATGTATCTTATCTATGTCCTGAATGTTCAGTATGTGCTAAACAACTTTACAAGAGGAAAACCACAAGCCCCCAAGATGCATTGTTCTGTATTTTTTTCTGACTCTTACAAGTATGCACAGTATTTACAGATTCTTTCCCTTCGTCTAATATAATTTTTTTTCGTCTAATATAATTTAATACATATTCTTATTCAGACAATAACAGAGTCCTGATTCTTATTTTAATGAGACTGGCTGGTGAAATCCCCTTAAGGCCTTAGCAATTATATACAATTGCTTTTAGAATGGTTTTTAAATAAGTTGCTTTTAAAATAGCTTGACTAGTCTACAGGGCAGCAGCGCTGTTTTCTAGCTTAAAATTTTTTTTTTTCTAAAGTTCCAAACAAGTGTCAAATCCAGATGGAGTATTCTGGGAAAGACATATAATTCTGAGATTAAATAAAATCGAAAATCTTAGAATAGGGAATCTGTTCTCCTTAATGCTCTCCAAAGCCAATCATTTGAACCTTCTTCTCACATAGAATAATAAAGAAATACGAGGTAGAGGGCAAAACTCTGGATTGTAAGTAGAGATGCAATGTTAAATGTAAGTAAAAAGACAATGATATCAGTTCAATTACTCCATGCAGGGGAAAACCCTCAAGAGAAAAAGGACCAGCAGGGGAAACAGAACGGTGTGCTCTACGCTGCACAGTACTTACCAAGGGGATTATTCTTTCCTGTTAAAGCCCCTCAGTCTTTTTCAAAATCACATTTTAGCTACATCAGAACTGGTTCTTAAAATGTATTTACTTCCTTTCAGCTAAATAACCTCACAATTTATGAAGCGATTTTTAAGGAAACTCAGAAACATTTTGGGAGCACTTCAAAGGTAACATTTGCTATTTCATAAGACTGAAGTGGTTGCAGAGAAATCCAAGTATCTCCTTGCTATCTTAAACTGAGTGCAATACAACTGTCATTCTCTATATAATGAAGATATTACAAAAACAAATGCATTCACTGTAACAAACAGAATGATAGTGACACTAGATTCAATCTTCTCCTGTCCTGAGGCATAACTTAAGTTTGCTTTAAAGTCACCATTCTAATGCTAGGGTTCTTTAAACTATTCTTAAAATCTACAGGCAAGAAACTGTAACTGCCTCAGGGGATTAAGAATGGGGACTGAGTCCACAGGCATGGACTGGACATTCACTTTTTAAAATTTTACATTTGTTTATACTGTTTTGAGTTTTTAAATCATGAGCCCATATTACTTTATAATACTAATGGAAAGCACTCTTCCACTAGGCGCTAGGATAATCAAATATCTATACGGAAAAAATGACATGACCAATTCCACATATCATACCTAACAGATGGTTTCCTAGCAGATTATAGGTCTAAATGCCAAAGGCAAACAATAAAACAGGGAATAATTCTGGGAATTTGGGATTGAAACTTATCCAATAGGGCATAAAAGGCACTAACCATAAAGCAAAATATCGATATATGTGACTATATTAAAATAAGAACTTTTATGTATCAAAAGACAAAGTTAAAAGACAGCAAAAGATGGCCTACAACATATAAATACACTAAAAAAGAACACATACCAGACTATACAGAGAACTCCTACTGATCATGATCAGTAAGAAAAAGCAGACAACCAAGTCAAAAATGGGCAAGACATTTGGGCAGGGATTTCAGAAGAGAAATCGCAAAAGAAAGGTGCTCACACTTTCTGTAACGCAAGAAGCATATATTAAAACCACAGAGGGATGATCCTGCTCACCTACCAGAACACCTACCAGAACAACTAAAACAGGTAACATCAAAATGCTGAAAATACCGAGTGTTTACAAGAAGTGGAATAACTGGAATTCTTATATGTTGTTGGAGGATGGCTGTAAACTGCTCTACTCACTTTGGACAACAGGTTGGTGTTACTTAGCAAAAATGAATAATTTATCACAGTCTGTGACTCAGCAGTTCATTTCCAGATGTGTACCCTAGAGCACAGTGTGTATGTGTACCAAAAGACATGTATGAGAATGTGTTGAGCAGTTTATCTGTAAAAAACAAAAACTGGAAACAAGCTAGTGGGTGCATGCTCAGCTGCTTCAGTCGTGTCCAACTCTGTAACCCCATGGTCTGTGGTCCCTGCTCCCTACCCCCCACCCCCGAGGCTCCTCTGTCCATGAGATTTTCCCAGCAAGAATACTGGAGTGGGTTGCAAGAATACTGGAGTGGGTTGCCATCTCCTCTAGGGGATCTTTCCAACCCAGGAATCAAACTCACATCTCCAGCATTGCAGGCAGATTCTTTACTGCTGAGCCACTGACTGGGGAAGCCCCAGAACAAGCTAAAAGTTGAGCAAAAGTAGAATGCAGAAATAGTTTTAGTATATTAATACAATTGTTCATTCTACTATAATGATAATAAATGAATAAACTATAGCTATTATACAGGAATGACTTTTAAAACTATTGAGCAAAAGAAGCCAGACTCAAAATAATAAAACAAAATGTTGCATTTTAGGGATGCGGATGGATCTGTAGTTGTGAATTCGCCTATTTGCTAAAATTTATTTGTAAGTCCAGAATCAATACTCAAGGTGCTTTCATAGTCATTTGTGGACACATATGGAGTGATGAAAAACTTCAGTCACCCAACATGCACATTCCCAGCTGAGGCTGAATAAAGGGATGCTCTGCCTTCTGTTCCAGCTCTGCAGGGTCCCTATGTGCAAGAAGGCTGGGATATGCTTCACAAAGAAAACATGTGCTTAATAAGCTTTACTCAGGCATAACTTACAGCCCTGCTGGTCCCGAGCTGAATGTTAATGAATCAATAGTAATATTAAACAAAGTGTCTTTAAATAGAAATCCATGTAAAACAAGGTTATGGATTAATAAATTGACAAAAACATTGTAAACAGAGGCTGTAGGAACCTAATCCTGTATTTCCTGTAGGAGCAATAGTTAGATACTTGCTAATCCAGTGTTTGCAGTGACTTCATGGGACCTTACTATTGCAAATAACAATTGCCATTCCCTTCTCCAGGGGCTCTTCCTGACCCAGGGATCAAACCTGGGTCTCCTGCATTGTAAGTGGGTTCTTCACTGTCTGAACCACCAGGGAAGCCCCCTAGAATTTGTATTGAAGAGCTAAAATATAAATAAAAACAAGGAATTGATTACTATAAACATCAGACTAGTAGTTATCCACAGAGAGGGAAAGGATTGTTAGAGGGAAGGAGAAAACGAGAGTTGTGGGTTCCGCTGGGGTCCCAGCGACATTGTCCTTCTTACCTGGGGGGCTTAGTTTCATGCCGTGTGGGACCACCCACACAGACGGGTCCTGGTGGAGAGGTCTGACAGAATGTGGTCCAATGGAGAAGGGAATGGCAAACCACTTCAGTATTCTTGCCTTGAGAACCCCATGAACAGTATGAGAAGGCAAAATGATAGGATACTGAAATAGGAACTCCCCAGGTCGGTAAGTGCCCAATATGCTACCAGAGATCAGTGGAGAAATAACTCCAGAAAGAATGAAGGGATGGAGCCAAAGCAAAAACAATACCCAGTTGTGGATGGGACTGGTGATAGAAGCAAGGTCTGATGCTGTAAAGAGCAATACTGCATAGTAACCTGGAATGTTAGGTCCATGAATCAAGGCAAATTGGAAGTGGTCAAACGGGAGATGACAAGAGTGAATGTTGACATTCTAGGATTCAGCGAACTAAAATGGACTGGAATGGGTGAATTTAACTCAGATGACCATTATATCTACTACTGTGGGCAGGAATCCCTTAGAAGAAATGGAGTAGCTATCATGGACAACAAAAGGGTCCGAAATGCAGAACTTGGATGCAATCTCGAAAACGAAAGAATGATCTCTGTTCGTTTCCAAGGCAAACCATTCAATATCACAGTAATCCAAGCTATGCCCCAACCAGTAACGCTGAAGAAGCTGAAGTTGAACGGTTCTATGAAGACCTACAAGACCTTTTAGACCTAACACCCAAAAAAGATGTCCTTTTCATTACAGGGGACTGGAATGCAAAAGTAGGAAGTCAAGAAACACCTGGAGTAACAGGCAAATTTGGCCTTGGAGTACGGAATGAAGCAGGGCAAAGGCTAATAGAGTTTTGCCAAGAGAATGCACTGGTCATAGCAAACACCCTCTTCCAACAACACAAGAGAAGACTCTAAATATGGACATCACCAGATGGTCAACACCGAAATCAGATTGATTATATTCTTTGCAGCCAAAGATGGAGAAGCTCTATACAGTTAGCAAAAACAAGACCGGGAGTGACTGTGGCTCAGATCATGAACTCCTTATTGCCAAATTCAGACTTAAACTGAAGAAAGTAGGGAAAACCACTAGACCATTCAGGTATGACCTAAATCAAATCCCTTATGACTATACAGTGAAGTGAGAAATAGATTTAAGGGACTAGATCTGATAGACAGAGAGCCTGATAAACAATGGACGGAGGTTTGTGACACTGTACAGGAGACAGGGATCAAGACCATCCCCGTGGAAAAGAAATGCAAAAAGGCAAAATGGTTGTCTGAGGAGGGCTTACAAATAGCTGTGAAAAGAAGAGAAGCGAAAAGCAAAGGAGGAAAGGAAAGATATTCCCATTTGAATGCAGAGTTCCAAAGAATAGCCAGGAGAGATAAGAAAGCCTTCCTCAGCGATCAGTGCAAAGAAATAGAGGAAAACAACAGAATGGGAAAGACTAGAGATCTCTTCTAGAAAATTAGAGATAACAAGGGAACATTTCACGCAAAGATGGGCTCGATAAAGGACAGAAATGGTATGGACCTAACAGAAGCAGAAGATATTAAGAAGAGGTGGCAAGAATACACAGAACTGTACAAAAAAGATCTTTATGAGCCAGATAATCACAATGGTGTGGTTACTCACCTAGAGCCAGACATCCTGGAATGTGAAGTCAAGTGGGCCTTAGAAAGCATCACGAAAAACAAAGCTAGTGGAGGTGATGGAATTCCAGTTGAGCTATTTCAAATCCTGAAAGATGATTCTGTGAAAGTGCTGCACTCAATATGCCAGCAGATTTGGAAAACTCAGCAGTGGCCACAGGACTGGAAAAGGTCAGTTTTCATTCCAATCCCTAAGAAAGGCAATCCCAAAGAATGCTCAAACTACCACACAATTGCACTCATCTCACCCGCTAGTAAAGTAATGCTCAAAATTCTCCAAGCCAGGCTTCAGCAATACGTGAATCATGAATTTCCAGATGTTCAAGCTGGTTTTAGAAAAGGCAGAGGAACCAGAGATCAAATTGCCAATATCTGCTGGATCATCAAAAAAGCAAGAGAGTTCCAGAAAAACATCTATTTCTGCTTTATTGACTACACCAAAGCCTTCGACTGTGTGGATCACAATAAGCTGTGGAAAAATTCCGAAAGAGATGGGAATACCAGACTACCTGACCTGTCTCTTGAGAAACCTGTATGCAGGTCAGGAAGCAACAGTTAGAACTGGACATGGAACAACAGACCGGTTCCAAATAGGAAAAGGGGTATGTCAATGCTATATATTGTCACCCTGCTTATTTAACTTATGTGCAGAGTATATCATGAGAAACGCTGGAATGGAAAAAGCACAAGCTGGAATCAAGATTGCTGGGAGAAATATCAATAACCTCAGATATGCAGATGACACCACCCTTATGGCAGAGAGTGAAGAGGAACTTTTAAAAGCCTCTTGATGAAAGTGAAAAAGGAGAGTGAAAAAGTTGGCTTAAAGCTTAACATTCAGAAAACTGAGATCATGGCATCTGGTCCCATCATCTCATGGGAAATAGATGGGGAAACAGTGGAAACAGTGTCAGACTTTATTTTTTGGGGCTCCAAAATCACTGCAGATGGTGACTGCGGCCATGAGATTAAAAGACGCTTACTCCTTGGAAGGAAAGTGATGACCAACCTAGATAGCATATTAAAAAGCAGAGGCAGTCCTTTGCCAACAAAAGGTCTGTCTGGTCAAGGCTATGGTTTTTCCAGTGGTCATGTATGGATGAGAGTTGGACTGTGAAGAAAGCTGAGCACTGAAGAATTGATGCTTTTGAACTATGGTGTTGGAGAAGACCCTTGAGAGTCCTTTGGACTGCAAGGAGATCCAACCAGTCCATCCTAAAGGAGATCAGTCCTGGGTGCCCATTGGAAGGACTGATGCTGAAGCTGAAACTCCAGTACTTTGGCAACCTCATGCGAACAGTTGACTTGTTGGAAAAGACCCTGATGCTGGGAGGGATTGGGGGCAGGAGGAGAAGGGGACGACAGAGGATGAGATGGCTGGATGGCATCACCGACTCAACGGGCATGAGTTTGAGTAAACTCTGGGAGCTGGTGATGGACAGGGAGGCCTGGTGTGCTGCGATTCATGGGGTCACAAAGAGTCAGACATGACTGAGCGACTGAACTGAACTGAACTGACCTGGGGGGCAGCTGCTGAAGATAAATTTGTGAAGTTGTATATTTCTCATGCACTCTTCTATATAATAAAAAAATATGTACACATCTATCTTAAGACATACCTAAGGACAGTAAGCATATTAATAGTATTCTCTGGGTGATTTTTATTCTTTGTGCTTTTAAAATGTTTTCCATATTTTCTACAATTAATACATTACATTTAAAACCAAAAAATTAAATCATGTTAATAGAAGAAATGCTCTCCCTAATCATACAAATGGCTACTTTTATTCTCTAGAGGAGGGATGCTTAAAAGGGGCAAGATGACCATTTGTCTCTGTTACACCAATCCGTGGTTTAGGTTGCATAATACAGTTGGCAGTTCCCCACTGTTTTTACTGTTTCTCTTCTTTTTCAGTCAAATACAAGCAACAAATATTTACTGAGTGCCCTTCCATATGCAAGGACTAAATTTTCCATCCTCTGTCCTCACTGAGAAATTGTGTTGACTGCTCTAGAGACCTTTTTTTTTTTTTTAGGTAAAGTTATTACAGTAAATCAACAGTGTCTTCCTTCGCCCTAGGAGGGGGACATCTCCAGTGTCTCATTCTGAGTTGGCTGGACAGCAAGTTAACAACACTGCCTCAAGTCATTGGCCATCTGGCATCCCTTTCTATACAGTCTGCTCTCAGGGAATATTTCCTGTTTGGACTAGGGAGAGGAAAAGGAGGTAAAAGGACTTAATAGGAATCTAAATGTCCACTGATGAAAACAAAGGAATATCTAAAATTAGCAGAGGTGGCCCAAGATACTTCAGCTTAACAGTAACCCTGGGGAAAGAGGATTCCTTGGAAAAGGAGCCTAAAATATTTTGCTATGTTCACAATTCTCAGCAATAGAAAAAGCACTTCTGCTGAAGATAATATCCAGGAGAATGAAATTAAACTACACAGTACAATGCTTGGTCCAGATACCATGAAAGGCACATGAAACAGAGAGATAAGGAGACATAGACTTTAATGTGAAGGCCACTGGCGGGGCCACTGCCCCGCCCCCCAAAGCAAATAGCTGGCTTCCCTCAAATTCTAGTGTTTATTCTTTAGTCTAAACATGTGGCAAATTGCTTCTGATCTGATTTTAACCTCTCCAAATGTCTTCCTACTCCATTTATATTTTCTACCCCTGGCCTTGCTTCACAGATGTGAGCATGCACAAGACCCACTTTCTCCCTTCGACCATGCTCACTTTCCACAACGGCTGGTTTGGGCTGCAATGAAGAAATGCAATCTCACTGGGCTTCATGGTGATTTTCACCCCTTGTTCATTTGCTTCTGGGGAGCTTATTGACTTGACTGGAAAAAACTTTAAATGATTTTCCAGCAAAGTCACCCTTTCCAGTGGTGAAAAAGAGATTTAACATCTGTGAACAAAAACAAAGTGAAGGAAAATGATTTTTATATTCTCTAGGTCTTAGACTCCAAAACCAAACACCCACTGAGAAGTCAATGAAAACAGACACAGCAAAATACCATTAATTCTAATCTCACAAAATTGAAATTTCTATTTTTTCACATCTGAGGTAGATCCAAATTTACCCTGAACAGTTTATGAGTGACTAAGCCAACTAACAATGTCAACAAGATTTTCAATATAGATGTTTAACCCAAAAGAACCATTTCTAGTGATCATTTCAAAATGCAAGTCTGATCATATGATTTCTTTACATAAAACACACAATGATTCCCCACTGCTTCTAGGGTGAAGACCACAGCCTTCCCACCTTGACTGTTATAAAATCCCTAGCCTGGTTTCTTTATCTTTTACCATTTCAATCCACCCTATCTAATCTATCCTAACCACACAAACCTCCTAAACACATAGCTTAATAACAACTTGCTGAATGTTGTTCAATGAACACTGTTTCCCACTCATTAACTCTCCAATACCTACTGTATGTAGAATAAATTGCTTGCCCTACTAGAGTGGAATATGTAATTACAATTTACTTGTGTCCACCAGTTTCCCATCTCCTTTTCTTCTGGTTCATTTGGAGAAGTTCTTCTAGACCCCAAGCAACACAGGAAGGTCCAGTGTCCTACCGATGTTACTGCAGGGGCTGGCATGTGATCCAGGCTAGTCAATCAGAGGACTCCCTTCCTTCTGGCCACAGTGAGTGAAGAATGAGCAGGTAACTGATCACAGTTCGTCCATGGGGTCTAATACATGAATGCTCTTCTTCATGGATGCAAAACCTAAATGTACTGGCTAAGGATGACCAGAGAGTGCTTTTTTCTATTACATGGCAAGCATCTTTCTGCAAATGAAGTTTTTTGTTTTGTTTTTTACAAGAGGGAAAAGGAAAAAAAAAAAAAAAAAACAAGAGGGAAAAGGAGCCAACTAAAATAATAATTTGGGCTCCTGGATTCAATTGTGCTCAAAGTTAGATTCACTCTGAGATTTTCCAAAATTGTAAGCTTATGATTTCCACTTTTTCCCTAAGCAACGTAGGTTCCTGTCATTTGAATGTCTTTCACAAGACATCCTCAGTGCTCTTCTTTGGAGTCATTACTTGCTCCAAGTCAGCAAACTTTCTTAAGGGTCATATAGTAAATATTTTTTAGACTTTGTGGAACAAGAGGCAAAATTATGGGTATTACATAGTTACATAAATGTTCTAAATGTAGCAGTTTGACAATGTAAAAACCATTCTTACTTCATGAGCCATAAAGTAAAAATAAGAACAAACAAAGAAAAACAAGGTAACTTGTTGGATTTGGACCATGGGCCATGTTCTCCAACCCCTGGTTCCAGTCAAACTGGTTTATTTGTGCCATGGGCATGCTGTAAGCTTTCTATTGCCATGTTCTTTCTTGCTGATGATGTTTTTCTCCCCTGGAAGGTCTCTCCCCTTGCCACTAACTACTGCCCATCTACCATTCAAAGCCCATATAAATCTGAACTCCCACCTGAGCTTCTCTGTTATCAAAACAAAGGGAGGTCTTTCTCTTTTGAATCCTCAAGGACAATGTCTCTTTGGTCTTGACCCCATTTTGCACTGTAGTTTTGCTACGATTCTGGTAGCTCTTGTATACTGTGAGTGCTTAGTCAGTTTCTTTGGAATTGATGATATCTAAAGGCTGAAAGTTTGGAGAAGACTCTTGAGAGTCCCTTCGACTGCAAGGAGATCCAACCAGTTCATCCTAAAGGAGATCAGTCCTGGGTGTCCATTGGAAGGACTGATGCTGAAGCTGAAACTCCAGTACTTTGGCCACCTCATGTGAAGAGATGACTCACTGGAAAAGACCCTGATGCTGGGAGGGATTGGGGGCAGGAGGAGAAGGGGACGACAGAGGATGAGATGGCTGGATGGCATCACCGACTTGATGGGCATGAGTTTGAGTAAACTGTGGGAGTTGGTGATGGACAGGGAGGCCTGGCATGCTGTGATTCATGGGGTCGCAAAGAGTCGGACACGACTGAGTGACTGAACTGAACTGAACTGAACTGAAAGGCTGAAAACAGTAACAAAAAACCCCACAGGATCAAAGCAATTAGTAAAGGTTTGTGGATCCACCAGAGGTGCAGGGTAAGACTTCTGGTAGCCAAGGAAGCCAGACATCAGAATATCACAAAAAAAGAACAGCTCTCACTTCAGTGTTGTCATGACAGCTCTATGTACAGCTACTTGTTTGCTTGTCTAGGGTGGTTATGCCCAACAAGTACCAATAAGGGGTATTTCGGACAGTTTGTTCCTGGAGGGGAGGGAGACAGGCATGTTGGTCTAGACTTGAAGGATTCCTGTGTCTCAGTCTGTAATTCTGGTTGCTCACTTGTGGTGTTTTTCCTTCTGGCTACTGTGTAGTGCTGCCTAAACTCAGTCATCTGTGACCCAGCCTCCTATATTTTCACCATAGTATATGTTTTACTTTATAATGTAGCATATATAATATTATATATTATATATGGGAAAGATTGAGGGCATGAGAAGGGGATGACAGAGGATGAGACGACTGGATGGCACTGTCGATTCAATGGACATGAGTTTGAGCAAACTCCAGGAGATAGTTTGCCAGGACACAGACTTCCCTGGCATGCTGCAGTCCATGGGGTTGCAAAGAGTCACATACAACATAGTGACTGAACAAAATACAATATAAATATAAAATATTTTAACATTTTTCTCTACATTGTTCTTTTTAATAAAACATGAACAACTGTGTTAATCCACTCTAAATAATAAAGCCTCATTATGGTTAAAATGAAGAAGAAAAGTTGTCCAGGCACCGTTTAAAACTTTCAAGCACCTCAGTGCAACAAGGCTCACATTTTGAACATTTCTGTTCTCAGTTACCAGCCTTTTCATTTCCTTTTGCAGAAATACAGCATATATTTTCCCAAGACCTACTCAATTACCCCAAAGAGCAAAATCAGCTAATACAAAATGTGTACTTCCATTTCAGGCAAGGTGGTGATTGTCATTTAATATTTTTCCTCTCTTAATTTTGATTATCACTTGTCTATACTATCGTCATCATCAAGTCAACATTTACTTACTGTGTTTTGCATTCCTGGGAGAGCAGGATTTTTTTTTTTTAATTTTTTTTTTTTTTTTTTTTAAGAGAGCAGGATTTTTAAAGGTAGTTTTATTGAGGGATTATTCACATACTATGAAATTAATCCATTGTAAATGTACAACATGGAGAGAGTTGTGCAATAATCACCCATAATCCACTTTTATAATGTTTCTATATAATGTTTTTATATTGTTTATATTGTTTCAGCGCCCAATGGTCCCTCTTGCCATTTGCAGCCAAGCCCTGCTCCTGTAACCAGCCACAGGCAACCTGATCTACTTTCGATCTCTAGACATTTGTCTTTTCCAACATTATATAAAAAACTGAGTCCCACAAAGTATGATCTTCTGTATCTGGATTCTTTTACCTGCAGATGTTTAAAGTGAGCCAAAAGGAAGGTGAAAAGAAGATGGTAACAAATACTAACTTTAATTGAATACTTAGTATATACCAGTAATTCTGCCAAGCTTTGGGAGGCATGACCTTATTTAATTTTTCCAAACAACCACAAGGACAGGTACTATTATACTCATTTTTCAGATGACAAAAGTTCATAAAACTGAAGGATCTTTGCCTAAAGTCAATTAACTAATTACTGGATGAGCTGGGATTTGAAATTAGCCCTAAATCTTGGCCACTGTGCCATCTGCCTGGTGTTAAAAAAAAAAAAAAAAAAAAATCTTGAGATGAACCAACAGAGATTTTCCTTAAAAAAAAAAAAAAAAAGATATTTCAACTTACAGGAGAAGGCAATAATACAGTTCATGGTGCTAGAGGAAAAAAAAAAAACAATCAAACATTTAAGGGTGCCTGGATGGGGGTGCTCACCACAGTGGGCACTCTGGCACCTTTTCAGCACAGTGAGCCTCCACGGGGCACAGAGTCCCCATCGTGCATCCCAGGCTCGCTGCTCCTGCCACTCAGGCAAACCGAAAGAGGCCTGCTCCTCACAGCATCCTTCATAATATGTGCTCTTGTCCTCAATGTTCTGCAGCCTTTTCACTTTATTTAGAAAACATGTGTTGGAAAACATTTAAAAAAATAATATATTTAAGGCTGTTTATGAGCAAGTTTCCTCAAAAAGCCTCAAGCTGGTCCATTTGTGCCATCTGTTATAAGAGAAACTCAAAACCACCTGTCTGCCTGCCTGAGCTCTGCTCTTATCAAGGAAGCTGTAATTACCTCTTTGGTGAAGGATTTGAATCATTACAGTAAATCCCTTATTCAGCACATATTGTATCAGGAAGGCATTCTGACTCTAAAACCCAGGGTTTTTACCACCTTGCCCTGCACAGATGCAGTAAAACCACAGCTATTCAAAGCCTGGCAGAGTAAATTGTGACTTAATCTTGTTTGTTATCCAATGATAAATATTTACTAAACAAATACTTCCTGCACACTTACTACATGGCAGGTGCTTTTGCAGGCACTGGGAACACAGCAGAAAACAGGGGAGAAAGGTTTCTGCTCGCAGGCACCTTATGTTCACTCACAGCGAAGGTCAAGGCAGGGTGTGAGAGCACAGGCTGGGTGGAGGAAAATATCAAAATTTCCACTTGCATTCTTCATCTGATCCTTATAGGATTTTTATTTTATATATGTTTTCTGATGTGTGTAAAACAATTAGTAAGATAGGTAAATACTTTATAAATAAGTAAGTAAAAACAACAAATACATATTGGAGGTACTTACCCCAAATACTTTTTTTAATGACAATATTTTGATCACTTAAGTGATTAAAATTGTTTAGGAAACACTATTCTCATGTGTGTGTGTTAACAGACAAACAAGTAAACAGCACATACTTTCTTCAAGAGCTATGAAGAAAATAACAACCAGTGTGAAGACGAGTGCCAAGTGGGAAAGAGTGGGTGGGGTGATTCGGATTCCAAGGGTGGGGCTGCTTCTTTCAGGAGGAACATCTCAGCTGAGACGTTCACACAGGAGAATGTTCAAGGCTCCTTCTCTTAAAGATCAGGGCATCTTTTTATTTTAACCATTTAGGATTAAAAAAAAACAAATTCCATTTCTTCCTAAGTACCCTCACAGTCTCTTTGCTTAATCAGAGAGCTTTTCCCCGAAACTCCGTGTGAACTTAATGGAAAAGGTCCCATTCTGAGGGGAAGAACTACTGAAAGATTAGTAGTAAATCTAATGGCCTGGCTGTAGCAGCAACCCCAGTGAAAGTGAAAGTGTAAATTGCTCAGTCGTGTCCGACTCTCTGCAACCCCATGGACTATACATTCCATGGAATTCTCCAGGTCAGAATACTGGAGTGGGTAGCCTTTCCCTTCTCCAGGGGATCTTCCCAACCCAGGGATCGAACCCAGGTCCCCTGCATTGCAGGCGTATTCTTTACCAGCTGAGCCACAAGGGAAACCCAGTGGTGGCTAGTAACGGAATTCCCAGTAGTGCCTAGTAACAGCAAGACACAGTTTTTCTGCAAGAAATTGTTTCCTGGTAAAGCTAAAAAGTCATTCTGTTGGGGGAAATAAATGTGTGCCTTTTCAATGAAGTCTCTATGTACCCTAAAGAAAGTATGTTGCTTGTTCCTTTTCAGAAGACATAAATCCCAAACCAACCAACAGTCAGCCTGGAGATGTGTCTTCCCTGGTGGGAACTGCCATATCTCCCAGGTCTCCACAGGACCAAGCACAAAGTTAGACACCCTAGTTATTATACCTCATTTTCTGGATCTCTCTTCACTACCTGAGGTATAACACCTCTGAAGTTCTACTCACTTTTTGTCACTATATTCATGTTAATTCACCTGCAAAGGTATTCGTGGTAAGCTCTCTATAACATCATCCCCCAAGGCCCACACTATACCTCTGCCAGCTCCCCTCCTTATCGTTACCGAGGCTTAAAGGGACAAAATGGTATTCTGCATAGACTTATCCTTTTTCTCATCCTCCCAGGAATTATTTTGTTCCTATAAAATTTTCGATTTATTCTCATGGAATTTATTACCATTATTTTTGACATGGCAAATATGTCATGTATAGTTAAGTATAAATTTCTTAAACAGGGTATTAACAAAATGTCAGTGCTAATCTGTGATTTGGTCAAAAGAACTGAAAGGGTTCTGGAAAGAGAGGGCTAAGTTTAATCTGGATGAGTTTGGGAAAGTTTCCCTTGAGTTGGAGTGTTTCCATTTTTCATTTCGGGGTTTCAAATTAGGCGGGCTATGTGGTCAGCCTTGCAGCTGGAAAAGGAGAAATCAGTGTCAAGAGCAAAAAAAGCCCGTTTGTCCCTCTCTGCTGAAACAAGATGCAGCAACAGCATACACAGCCTTGCTTCAAAAGTAACAACTCCCATTGGTGTAGATTGCTTACAACCCGCCAGGCTCCAGGCTGAACACTTTTGGTCCCTGACTGTCCCAATAACCCAAGAGACTAGGTTGCTGCCCTGACTTTGCAAAGAGGCATGGGGAAGGTTGGAGAGGTTGAGTCATTTTCTAAGAGCCAGAGAATGGTGGTGCTGGGACTGAAGTGAGACAGCCTGGTTCTAGAACAGCCTCTTCTGAACACCTGTGCCTACTGTTCCCCCCTGCTACTGCTCCCCTCCAACCTTCCCCAGCTCCTCACCGAGTCCCCAGCACACTTTCTACATGGGCCTGGGGCACAGAAGGGCTAGGAGATGCCTGATGCAAACACAGCGAGCTGAATTACAGGGAATTTGCCTGGAGCGCCCTAGAACCTGTTGAAGCAGGTAAATCCCAGTTCCAAGATCTTACAAATAACATTACACAGAATATGAAAGAAAAATGGTTTGGAAGCTTCTCAATATTTCCATAGTTTATCCATTTGATAAATGGACTTCTAAATAAAAACACTATTCTTAAGAATGGTGAATTAACCATTAAGTGTAAGAGTCTGGAATCAGAGCTCCAATACGCTTTGAATCCTGGTTCTGCCACTTAATTCACAGTGTGACCGTGGGCAATTGAACCTCTGTGCTCCTCATTTTCCTCTCCTGTTTAAAATGTGGATAGTTAATAATAACTCTATCTGAGAGCATTGGTGAGAATTAAAGGGGATCATACATATAACACATTTAGCATACTGAAGCTTGGTACACAGTAAACATACACTAAATTATAGCTATGACCAAACCAGTCAATCCTAAAGGAAATCAACTCTGAATATTCATTGGAAGGACTGATGCTGAAGCTCCAATACTTTGGCCACCTGATGCGAAGAGCTGACTCACTGGAAAAGACCCTGGTGCTAGGAAATACTGAGGACCAGAGAAGAAGGGGGTGACAGAGGATGAGATGGTTGGATGGCATCACTAACTCAATGGACATGAGTTTGAGTAAACTCCCGGAGATAGTGAAGTACAGGGAAGCCTGGTGGGTTACAGTTCATGGGGTTGCAAAGAGTCGGACATGATTTAGTGACTGAGCAACAACAATTATGATGATTAGGATATGCTTGACTTCTCCTGAAAAAGTGGTTCCTCTATTTTAAAGTGAAAAGTAGACTTAAGGACTCAGCACTTGTACCATCTATAAATCTGAAGGCATTGATTCAAACAGAAGGGAAAATGAAGAGCAAACAGTACCAGTTCCTAACCAAAAGGAGAGAAGTAATCTGCCTCCAGTTCTAGGGCTTTCATCCCAGGATCATTTGTCCTCTTAGCACAGCCCTGTCACTTGTGTCTGCACAGCAAAGCCCCTGGTGGAAAACACACAGAGACAAGTTCACAGGCACTCGGGTTGTGTTTCCAGGAACAGATCGGTCCACAGGGATCAAATAACCAACGCTTAAAGCCCAGAAGTGCATGTTCAAGAAGAGGTGTCAATGCCGAGCTCTGGCACATCCATGAACCTTAATTAAGCCCCAGACTCTTTTTAAGGGGAGGGCAGCAGGAGGTGTCTGTTTTTCCATTGATTCTCATAGAAGAGCTGGTGGTGCTGAGGAGAGTGGACCTGGGGAAGAGAGGAAGACAAGCACTGTCCACCTATCTACACTCATTCTCAGGGTGTCCAGGAAGAGAATCTGAATTCCTGGGTGCACCGCTGGCAGCGTCCTGAGAAGCCCACATGGAGAGGGCAGGCGGAGGGGCAGAATCGTGGGCAGTACTTCTTTCTTGGGGTAGGCCTTCCCCGAAGGATGACTACAAGCTCTAAAGAGCAACACCACGCAAAACTCCCGGAGATGGTGCTGCTCATTCTTTTTTTTTTTTGGTTTATAAAATGTAATTTTATTTTATGTTACTCTGCTGTTACATAGGGCATAACATTTTCACAAGGCTTTTTTGGGACTACAGTCAATGATTAGCAACATACAACAGTGGTCCAACTCTCTAAATGACAATCACTAGACAAACTGGACACCCTCTCACATGTGCACAAATCTGCATGGAAAAGTACTAATGTTTTAGACTGGATTGTGTGCTTTTTCCCCCTTTCTAATGTATTAAGAAATGACATGCACTTTAATTTGCCAAAAGCAATGCTTGCATTCTGGCAGCAACATGCTACTTCTATTACATAGTAAAGTGAATACCAGAACTACAAAGGCAGGAGGTGTAAGTGAGTTTTTATTGGGAAGGGAAGTTGTCAACTCAAACAGCAGCAAATGAAGAGTGAATAAGGAAACTCCCTGTTGTCACAGATACAGAAGTTCTCCATCACATATATATGATACAGGAGGCATTTTAATCTGTGATCCCCCCAGCCCCAAAATGTCAAATGCTTTTCCATTCAGTCTAATACTTCTGGATTCCTACTAAAAAGGAATACATTAAGAGGATGGAAAAGTTGCTTACTGAAAGGAAATCTCTGAAGAAGAGGGTGCTGCTCATTCTTATAATCTTTCTGCAAGTTGGGCAGCCAGGGTCACCATCATTAAGTGGCCAAGGTAGGCTGAGCCAGACCCTTGGACATGAGGACTCAATGAAAGGCTTAGTTTCTTGGCGGTGGCACGGGGGCCACTGCAGCAGCATTCTTTTCATCTTTTCCTTCTAAACCACAGGCTTCTCAACATCTAACTTCCCCTCTCCCCGTCCTCATCTCTTCCAACAAACTAAATGCTGGGTGTTTAAATAGGGAAGGTCTTTTAAGAACGGTCTAGGAAAGAATTATTGAGAAACTTCCCACAGGAAATGCAAGGCTGAGAGGGAAGAGTAAGGGCTGTGGGGGCAGCTGGTGTGAGGGTGGGAATCCCTACAACTCCACCTCACCCTCATTTGAAAATCATTCGAAAATCACTCTCATTTGAATATCAGACCCTTTTGTTATCCCAAAGGATCTTGGTAAGGACTGTATGACTCTATGTCTATAAAGGGCCAGGTGCCATCTCTGGCACCTGGAAAGTGCCCTTGACACAACAGCAAGTATTAATACTTTCTGAGCTTGACAAAACAGCAGAATTAAGGAAAGGAGTAGATGACCTAAGGTTCTGGGCAGTTATATCTGCCTTTCCCAAACTAAAACTAACCAGGACCAGGAAGAAGGATGCCAGGGCTTTGCTTAATTCAAATACCCAAAGCCAGCTCACTTTCTCTCCTTCTCCCCACCCCCTTGTTTTGGTTTAAAAAAAGGGGGAGGGGCATGTCCCCCAAATATGTATTTTTAACACATAAATACTTATTTTTTAAATACAAAAAGAAAACCATCACTTCTGTTTCTAGCAATTTGTACTCAGTATAGAAATGAAAGAAACAATAATAGGCAAAACTCCAAACTAAATAAACTCCCCCCCAAATTAAAAATAAAACTACCAAGTGATCCAGGAATTCCACTTTGAAGAAAATGAAAACACTAACTTGAAAAGATAGCTGGACCCCCGTATTTACTGCACCATTATTTGTAACAGCCAAGATACAGAAACAACTTAACTGTCCATCAACAAATGAACAAATAAAGAAGCTGTGGTACACACACACACACACACACATTATTTGGCCACGAAAAAGAAAGAAATGGTGCTATTTGTGACAACACTGATGGATCTTGAGGATATCACGTTAAGTAAAATAAGTCAGAAAAAGACAAATACCATATAATCTCATTTATATGTAAGAATCTAAAATGAAAACAACAACAAAAAATCCACTGAGCTCACAGATACAGAGAACAGACTGGTGGTTGTCAGAGGCAAAGGGGTGAGGGAAATGGTCGTGAAAGCAGTCAAAACATACAGATTTCTAGGTATAAAATAAATAAGTCATGGGATATAATACACAGCATGGCAACTATAGTTAATAATAATTTATTGCATATTTGAAAATCACTAAGAGAATAGAGCCTAAAAGTTCTCATCACAAGAAAAAAATTTGTAACTATATATGTTAACTAGACTTATTATGGCGGTCATTTTGCCATATATATTAATATAAAATCATTTTATTTTACACTTGAAATCAATACAATGTTACAAGTCAATTATACTTCAAGAAAACAAAAAACTTGGCAAATGAAACAACTGACAAAGGGTTAATTTCCAAAATATACAAGCAGTTCATACAAGTAAATACCAGAAAAACAAACAACCCAATCAAAATGAGGGGAAAAACCTAAAAAAACATTTCTCCAAAGAAGACATACAGATGACTCATAAACACAAGCAAGCATGCTCAACATTTTTTGCTCATTATTAGAGAAATGCAAATCAAACGACAATGAGGTATCACCTCACATCAGTCAGAATGGCCATCATCAAAAAGTCTACAAACAATAAATGTTGGAGAAGGTGTGGAGAAAAGGGAACCCTCTTGCACTGTGGATGGAAATGTAAATTGATGCAGCCACTATGGAAGGCAGTATGGAGATTCCTTAAAAAAATTAGGAATAAAACCACCATATGACCCAGCAATCCCACCAGTAGGCATATACCCTGAGGAAACCAAAATTGAAAAAGACACAGGTACCCTAATGTTCACTGCAGCACTATTTACAATAGCTAGGATATGGAAGCAACCTCGATGTCTATTCACAGATGAATGGATAAAGAAGCTGTGGTACATATATACAATAGAATACTACTCAGCCTAGAAAGGAACACATCTGAGTCAGTTATAACGAGGTGGATGAACCCAGAGCCTATTATACAAAGTGAAGTAAGTCAGAAAGAGAAAACAAATATTGCATAATAACGTATATATATGAAATTTAGAAAGACGGCACTGATGAAATTATTTGTAGGACAGCAACTGAGACAGACATAGAGAACAGACTTATGGGCTCGGAGGGAGAGGAGAAAGGAGAGGGTGGGATGTATGGAGACAGTACTATGGAAACTTACATTACCATTTGTAAAATAGATAGCCAAGGGGAATTTGCTGTATGGCTCAGGGAACTCAAACTGAGGCTCTATAACAACCTAGAAGGGAGGGACGGGGAGGGAGGTAGGAAGGAGGTTCAAGAGGGAGGGCACATATGTATATCTATGGCTGATTCATGTCGATGTGTGGCAGAAACCAACACAATACTCTAAGGCAATTATCCTTCAATTAAAAAAAGACTAAAAAAATGAAACAAAACCAACCTGCCGAAAAGTGCCATGTATCGTTGACTGGTTCAGAACCTTTGCAGGTACATAAACGCATTCATATGTATTTGCTTAGCCCATTAAAATGGCACTATAACCTACATACTTTTTTATTCTGCTTTTTTTTTAACAAAGTGGTTTATTATAAAAATATTCCCATGCCAATAAAGTTTATCAGCAGCAAGATTTTTAATAGCTACACTGCAGGCCATGGCTGTGTGATAGTTACCAAATCATCACCACTGTTGGACATTTAAATTATTTTGTTATGATAAGTAATACTGCAATGAAAGTTCCTCCACCTTTGCAAATACCTGTGATTATTTCCTTATGATAAATACTAGGAGTGCAATGACTGAGTCAAAGGGCTAGTCCATCTGGAGACTTCTGACACCTATTCCATACTATTCCCAGCAAAGGTCATGCTGCTTCAGAATCCCACCCACAGAGGGCCATTCTGACCTCATACACAGAACTCCCCTTCTTCATCTCTTGGGTATATGAATTTTGTTGCTTCTGTCAAACGAGCCCATCAAACCACTGAGACAAAAACAGGGTGATCTCATTTATGTTCAAATCATTATTCCAAAGTAAATGAGAGCTCTAAGAGGAGACTGCCCTGAACCACTGCACTGTTTCAGAGTAAGGGGGTGGTGAGAGAAGGGAGGGGAGGTTTGTTCTGCCTTAGCCTCTTCTCCTGAATTGAGAATTACTGGCTTCCTCCAGTCCATCAATCAGCAAGCTGAGTCTGAACACTGAATTACAGCCAGGGAATGAATGAGCTTATACATAGTAGGGACACACATGCTGAGAGCAAACAAGCCCACAGTCAGCCCCATCACACCTCAGCTGCAACTGACACTGGAGATACTCCGGCAGGTACGGTGTCCTTAAGAGGGAATGTTCCTCATGTCCCTTTTTAAAAGGGGAGATAAAAGGATATGTGATTAAAAAAAAATAATCTGGGTTGGAGGCTCAAATATTCATAATGAGTATTTCAGTTAGTGAAAAAGAAGCATTCTCCTACTCCCAACGGGCAAGAAGGGACAGCTGGCATTTTGGAGTTGGCAAATTGCTCTTGAAAGATCAATGTTGTCTCTGTATTTGATAGACTGATCTGGTCTAAAGTTTATTTGTTGAAATAGATAATGTAATATTCAGGCCATCAGTGTGTGCACACATATGCTGTTTTCCCTTAACCCCTTTCCCTCCGTGAAACTTTCAGAATCTGAATGCCTTACCCCCTTACCAGACCAGGGGCAAAGGTAACTTCAAATGACGTGGCTCCCTTGGGGAAAAGAGACAGAACAAACAGTCTTCAAGAACTACAAGTTATCCAAAATTCTACTGAAACTAAGAAAATGGAGTCCTTCCCCAATTGCCTTCTACCATCTCCCCAATCAGAATCTCTGCCTGCTTACAGGGACCACAAAGAAAGGCTTGTTTTGATGTCTGCGAGGGGCAGGGTTACTGCTGTGGAGCCTCAGGGCTGCCACTGGTATCTGGGTGCCTGGGCTGGACACCTGGGAGTGGGAGAGGGAAGCCATTCCCCTGGTGTGCTCTGCCCAGTACCAGAGGCAGTGAGTGCCCTGGGGGAATTTCCACTGGGGTACAGCTGTTGCTTTCTGGGTAAAATGTGGTACGTGTGGGCAGAGAAGAGCTCAAGAAATGAGTTGCCTAGAGCCAACTCATTCTGCAAGCTGCTCCTCAGAAGATGACAGACTGTCGGTGTGTTTTGCAATTGCTCAGGGTGGGGGGCAAACTCCTGGTGGTTTCACCCCAGAGCCTAGGGTCATATGTCCTTCCAGAATAGCAGCTGAGATGAGTGAAAAGTAGGAATAGTTAATATTTACTTAGGGCTCATTATAAGGCAGGTCACAGAGAGCTCTGCACTCATTAGCTCAATTCCCCACCAGAAACCACTGGCAGATAAGGAGCACAGATACATGAATCTGGTGTTCTGGAAAATCACAGAAAATCTTCCAGGACATTTTTCACTCTGGGCCTACCCCCAACTCACCTCCTGCCCTCATCTCCAGAAGTACAGGGCCAAGTGCTGTGTTTATTTGAGAGGTTATGTTGCCACAAGGAATAGCCCAAATTCCCTGATAGGCCATATCCAGGAAAAGAAACAGGCTCATGCGCCACTTTTAAACTGCACAGGGCATAAGGAGAATAACTCTATACTAGCCATCCTGTTGCCGATATGTTGTGTTCAGCTGGAGTCAAAACTAGAGGAACATGCTTTCAGCAAGTGGTAGCATCACCTTTCCAAAGGACCTGTGTTCTAAAGGATCGGGTGCCCTATGATTAACTGAGGGCCATACCTTGCAAAAATAGTTTCTTTGACATGATTTATGGAAACAACTACTTACAAAGGATCTGAATTTGAGAATGGAGTGGCTAAAGATAGAGTGACTATTTACTTAAGAACTGCCACAGCCAGGCCACCATCCAGAGAGCAAAGAATTTGTCTCTATTTCTAGGAAACTTCAGGACATTCTGGCCTGATACAACTGGTGATGAGTCTACAAAAACTCAGTTGCTATGTGGATAATTTAGTCAAGTACTTCAGGCAGGTGAGAAATTATGTCGCACATCTTCTGTGTTAATGACTACCTCTGGATAAAGGAATTCTTAACTCATGAACAAACAAGTTTTTGCTTTTTTTCCCCCCAAAACTAAAATGGTTTCACTCAACAAATATTTACGAAGTAGGTACTGTGAGCCAGGACTGCTGGGGATCCTATGTGATATATAATATCACATATTATGATATGATATGATATTATAATATCACATATTATGATATGATATGATATTATAATATGATGCTTACTCTCATGGGGTTTAGAGTGTCTTGAGGAGAGATGGACAACAAGCGAGTCAGTTAGGAGGCAAGATGAGATTTCAGAGGAAAAGTGCTATAAAGAAAATAAAACAAGGAGACAGTGATGGTAGATAGTGATGGGTGGGGTTTGGAAGGGTCAGGGCAGGCCAGGGTGTGTGTGGATCAGGGAAGATCCTTCTAAGGCAGCAGGAACAGGTGTTGCTAAGGTCCTGAGGCAAGAATGAAGTGTGTTTTGTATGAGGAAAAGACTAAGCACAGGAGCATGGCAAGCAAGGGAGACGGTCATATGAAGAGAGGCAGGAGAGGTCAGGTAAGGTAACCAGTCAGGCCAGGATAGACAGTTGAGATTTTATTCTATGTTCAACTAGAAGGCATTGGAGAGTTCTAAACAATTTTCTGAATCTGAAGCATTGCTAAACATTTGATGTGTTTATAGAATTAAAAAAAAAAAACCCACTGAAAAATCTCAAAGATGAGTGCCATTTCCCAAGTAAAGGGAAGGGGGGGTGGGGCACAAGTTCTATTTTCTGCAAAACTGATTGTTCAGAAATCTTTTTCAATGTATTTTATGTGCTTACTCTTTCCTATAAAAAGCAAACTTGTATTACTAAGTTCTAGGCACTGTGCTGGGTGCTGAGGAAATATGATGGAGAAGACATCATTGGCCCGCAGAGTATGAGACAAATAACCAAGCAATGACAATGCACTGTGATAACCCCCTATGCGGGGGTGGGTAAGTGCTTCCCTAATACGCAGGGATTCTCTACACAGTCTAGGAGAGAGAATAGGGGCAAGCAGGGAGAATCATGGAAGGTTTTCTGAAGGAAGTGACCTCTGAAAGAGAAGACCACAACATTCTCCAGAGGTAAAAAGGCACAGGGCAAGGTTGAGGAAGTGAAACAAGTTCAGTTGGCCCAAGTGCAGGGTTCAAACAGGGTCAAGCAGGGGTGTATCACCCAGGGCCTCTCAGTTAACAAGGATTCTAGAGTTTATGGTATCAATGGTGGGGGAGTGGTATCAAGACTGTAAAGAAGCAGGGGAGTTCAGGTTTGCACATCCCAATGGTTGCAGTATGCAGCATGAGCTGGAGGGACCAGTCAAGGGTAAAGAACACGAGAAGGTCTAGGGCTAGGGTGGAGGCGGGAGGGACAGAGACAAATGGGCTGGTATGAGAGAGCCAGAAATGACAGGTCTAGATAACTGATGCCTCCCTGATGGCTCAGGCGGTAAAGAATCCGCCTGCAACGCGAGACCTGGGTTTGATCCCTGGGTTGGGAAGAACTCCTGGGGGAAGGCATGGCAGCCCACTCCAGTATTCTTGCCTAGAGCATCCCCATGGACAGAGGAGCCTGGTGGGCTACAAAGAGTCAGACACAACTGAGCAACTAAGCACAGCACAGATGATTGATGAGAAGTCAGTAAGAGAAGTAAAGGAAGCTGGCCAGGTTTCCAGGCACCCAATGGAGAGTGGTAAAATACATGGAAACAGGAAACGCAGGATTATGAGAGGAAGCATTTGTGCATGAAGTCAGCTGGTGCTGGGGCCTGGCAGACAGTTGGACACATGGGTCTAAGGCAGACACATGGAAACAGGCAGAAGATCGGGATAGAGAGTCTTTAGCATGCTGCTGGCAACTTGAACCACAGAAAATGATGTGCTCCATTGAAAAGTTAAGAGGAAGAAAAAAATTTTAGGAGAAAAGGAACCCTCAGAAGAGACAGGCAGAGAGCGAGCAAGAAAATCAAGAGACTGTGGTGCCACCCAAGATAAGCCAAGAGAGGACTTTAAACAGAGGGGTCCATTGACCATGTCCCACACTGCCAGCAGTGAAGCAAGGTGGGGGCTGAGAAGGATCCTCGAGGTTTGACAGGGCAGACGCTGGTGACCTGGTGAGAAGCAGTGTCAGCAGGGTAGCTGGGGACAAAGCCCAGGCTGAGAGGGGAGGGTGGAGTGGGGGGAGGAAGTGGAAACAGGAGGGACGCCTATATTTAGTCTCAAGAATAGGGGTGAAAAAAATTCAGCACAGAACTTTCCCCACATTAACAAATCAAATGTGAATTTTCCAAACACTGGCAGTAACTCCAGATTTTTAAAAATGGGAAATAAAAGGGCTATTTGGGGGCAAACCGCCCGAGGCAAAAAAGCTGAAGAAACCTCAAGATGTCTCCCTCTGAATCCTTTTGGAGGGGCCACCTTACAGCCTGGAGGTAAGGACTGGCCTCTCTCCCGTGAGCTTTGCCTCAGGTAGAGGGGAGGTGATGCCAGGAAACCTGACTCCAACCGCCGCTCACAGTCTGTTCAGAGTCGCAAGGGCGGCATGCAGGGGAGGGAGCATCGCCAGAAGATGTGAAAGCCACGGTCACGAAAAGCATCACACGTGGTCACGGTCTGGTCTGAGAAGCTGACACGACTACTGTTCACACTTGGGGTCACACAGTTCTCTCCTTGCTGCCTCTCCTGCTTATCTACCCAACAACTATTTACTAAACACCGGCGTGATGCTGGGGAAGATTGGATGCTGAAAAGCAATAAGGTCCAGCCCAGTGAGGTATCTAAACAGAAGATTATTCTGTAGTTAGATAAGGGGGGTGTGGTGGGCTCAGCAACCTGGAGTCATGGGATGCATTTCTTGGTCTGCCCTGTGTACACTGTGTGACCTAGTGCAGGGGAGACAATCTTTCTGAGCCTCAGTTCCCCCATATGAAAACTGAGGTCATAGCAGGCTGCCTCCTGGCTTGTTGCTGTTTAGTCATTGGGTCCAACTCTTTTGCAACCCCATGGACTGTAGCCTGCCAGGCTCCTCTGTCCATGGGACTTCCCAGGCAAGAATACTGGAGTGGGCTGCCATTTCCTTCACCAGGGGATCTTCCCAACCCAGAGATCAAATCCACGTCTCCTGCACTGCAGGCAGATTCTCTACTGCTGAGCCACTAGGGACACACAGGGGGCTGACAGTGAGAAAATGTGAACATCTCACTCAGCTCACTGGCACCACTGGAGCCCTGGAAGGATGGTGGCAGCTGTACTTGTGTTAATGACAGAAATTGGCCCTGGCTACTTTGACAGCTTGGGAAATCTGTGTAGTCAAGGGCAAAGGGGTCAGGGAAGGCTCTCCAGGGAGCTCACAATGGATCCTGTGAGGGCCAGCAGATGTCAGCAAGTGCAGGTGTGGTGGGGGACACCAGGCAGGGGGAACTGCAATCTCCTGTCTTTCTACGTTACTCACAAAGGTGTTAACCCCACACAATAAGCATGATGCTATTCCCACCCCCCACCCTGGTGCTGATTCCACAGGAAGGGCACAAAACTTGGAATCAGAAGGTCCAGGCTTGGAGGGTAGCCTTCCAGCTGAAGACCCATGTGAACAGGCCACCCAGCCCTCTCAGCCTCAGTTCCTCTCATTCACAAAATGCAGGCGCTAGCTGCCCTCATTCCTCAGCCAGTCAGTCCTTATTTATCAAATACCTACTAACGGCACTGCCAAGTGCCAGGGACACAGCCACGAACCAGAAACGGGCATGGGTGTGAGGTATGGTACAGTTTAGTGCAGGAGTCAGAGGAGTAAATGGGCAACTAGAATATAGTGTGCAAAGTGCTGTGATTGGAGTTAATACAAACATCAAATGAAACAGGCTCTGAAAAGTGGGAAACCCTATCAGTGTATTTTGTAGTACTACTCTCATAGCACCAGCCAGATTCTAAACCTCCTAGGAAGTTTTCTAAACTTGTAGTCTGCTGATGGCACCTTGTTTTCAAGCTATGGGTCCACGTGCACATAAAATACATGCATATGTCGACTCCCTACACGCTGCCACGGGCAGGCTTTCAGTCTGGTCATCAACTGTGACAGAGCATCTTGGCATTTGATAAGGCCTGCCCACACTGGGTAACATTATGGTTGGTGATTTCACATACATTTCATGGACCCAAACCCTACAGGCTTGTGATGCCGTCTGACATGCCGATTCTTTCATTCAACACCCACTTCGTGGCAAAATGTCAGCCAAGCAGTGCTCTAACAGGCTGCAGGTACAAAGACAAGTAAGAGGGTTCCTGGTCCAAAGGCAATCAGTTTAGTCAGAAAGACATTGGGCGATAATGTGAAGAGGTGTTATGATTAGTGCTATGCTGTATCCAACTAAAGTGATAGTATCATCTGTCACTTAAACCAGGACCGTGAAAGAGGGGTGAAACTACTAAATTTATACCTGGGCTATGAACATGAATTGAGCTATACGGTCCCTAGACAGAATACAGAGGTCCAGTTTTTGCTCAAAGTAATAGCAGATCAATGTCAGAACCAAAGCAAGTTGATACTGTAGCCTGATTCAACGTAACTAATATTTTTGCTCTCCAGGAAACCAGTTACCTCCTTTTCATGCTTCCTTGCAATATACTATTATCTTTTGCGTATTGGGCCCTAAAGGCGTCTGTGGATTTCACGATTATGGGCTGAAAATTGCACAAGGATGATAATCAAATACTTACGCCTTTTTTTTTAACGGCAGAAATCTACATTATGGCATTTTAAGTTTCCACGTCATTTCTATGCTTCTGCCTAATGGCCTGCCACTTAGGCTTATGTTAAATGCTCATCTAAAGGATTTCCCTTCTCAGGCTCCAAAATGAACAGTCTTTCTAAGTGCTTTTTATTTTTTATTTTTTTTTTTTTTAATTTTTTTATTAGTTGGAGGCTAATTACTTCACAACATTTCAGTGGGTTTTGTCATACATTGATATGAATCAGCCATAGATTTACACTTATTCCCCATCCCGATCCCTCCTCCCACCTCCCTCTTCCACCCGATTCCTCTGGGTCTTCCCAGTGCACCAGGCCCGAGCACTTGTCTCATGCATCCCACCTGGGCTGGTGATCTGTTTCACCATAGATATATACATGCTGCTGTTTTTTTGAAACATCCACCCTCTCACTTCCCACAGAGTTCAAAAAAGTCTGTATTTCTGTGTGTCTTTTTGTGTTTTGCATATAGGGTTATCGTTACCATCTTTCTAAATTCCATATATATGTGTTAGTATGCTGTAATGTTCTTTATCTTTCTGGCTTACTTCACTCTGTATAAGGGGCTCCAGTTTCATCCATCTCATTAGGACTGGTTCAAATGAATTCCTTTTGACGGCTGAGTAAAATTCCATGGTGTATATGTACCACAGCTTCTAAGTGCTTTTTAATATTAGCATTTAAAATCATTCTCCAAGTTACCCTAGGGCTAATTCAATTCACTTTCTCGGTTTTAGACTCACTCTCTATATATCCAGGCTTCTACTTTAATGTATGTGAGCATAGAGGGGACATTCCCAGAAAGACGAGCTGGGGGAAGGACCAAACATACGCTGGAGACGTCCACAGGCTACAGGGTTTGGAAGTCACTATCCTGCCTAAAGAGCTCCCTTGCCAGCAGAAGTAATTTCCCAGGTGAAATTCACTTTAAAGGAAAAGTCCCATAGAACGAAAGCCCATCATTTAAGAAGCAAGCTTATGTTTATAAATACACAAGTAGACTTGATGGCCTGATATGTTGATAATCAGATTATCTGTAATTGACTAAGCAGCAGACATCTCACTACACAGATGACATGACTTTTCATCTTTCTTAAGGGACAGATGGAGAGCCAATCTTTGGCTTAGAGATGACACATATCTCATAAAGATGATTCTGTCTTCTTTTACAGTTCATATTTCAGATGAGAAACTTAAAAAGAGAGGGAAAAAAAGTCAAAGTTGGTTAAAAAAAATTCCTTATGCCAGTTCTCTCCCAAACCTAAGAGTCAGAAAAAAACCTAAGCCTGTTTTTGCAAAAAAAAGAAAGAAAAAATGCTCACTCCTCCCTCCATCAAGTATACTAGAAAGTATATAGAATTTCAGGACCAGGTATGTACTAGGAATCCTCTACATTTTGGTATCCATAATCCTTCATAAGAGGAAGTGTATAATTTTTTCAGCCTCTTCTAATAAACACTAAAAAAATAGTAAAAGGAAAAGAAAAAAGCTGTTCTCCTAAAACATTTCTGAAAACACATATTTACAAAAGAAAACTATCATGCAAAGCTGCAGTATGGCAGACATCCTTTCTTGATGACAAGATGACAGCAAACAGGTTTTCCCTTATTGTCACCAGAGCACCACAGTCCCTAAGCATTTTGCTTAATGTGTCCCATGGGTTGCCTCTCATGGTGTTTATCAATCTCTCCGTTTACAAATTCTGCCAGCTGTAAGCACGACCCTAGAGGCCTGAACTTTTTAAAATAATATAACCACTGAGGTCACTTGTGAAGCACTAGAAAGTAAGAGTTAGCTCTTATGTCACCTAAACAGCCATAAACAGGAGACAGACTCTGGGGCTCCTTTTACATAGAGAAGGAAAATCTTTTTAAAGAGTTGGAGCAACAGATGTATTCTGAGCACATGAGTTCTCTGGCATTCTTCCTGTAGCTCTGTATCAAATTTGAAATGTAGTTAAATCACAGGTTTACACTTAAGCTTGCTTATCTCTGATAATGGACTTGGACACATATCAAAGAACCTGCCCAGGGGTACTTATCAGTCCCTGACAGGTATGAGGCTTAAGAGTTCAATATAGTACTTCATTGCTTATTTGTATAGAAACTCAGATGTAGTGTATCAGCCAGTATTTAGATAAGGGCTCCAATTACCTCGATCCTAGGTAATCCTATATTGCTCCAAGGTTGCCTGGTTATAAACTACAGATTTAAAATACTCTCATGATGGATAATTCATAGCCATGGGCTAGAGGTCTATCTCTATATCTATAAATAAAACATATGAATATCCTAAAACTTGTTTGGAGAATAGGGAGGTTTCTCCCTTTAATTTTTATATTAATTTATTGCTTTGAATGGATATTACCTCAGTTGATAAAATTTCTGAACATTATAAAAGGGTATGAATATTAAAACACAGATAGGGAATAGTAAGTCTGTCTTCCCACTGACCCCCTCTTCAGAAGTAACCATCATTATGAGTTTCTTGCATTTCCTTCGGAGATATGAACATGAATATACAAGCTTATATGTGTGGATGTGCCTGCATGGGTACCTGTGTGTGACTCCCCCTTCTTTTAAAAAACAAATAGCAGCAAGTTTTTACATTATTCTGAACACTGCTTGTTTTCTTTAATATATCCTGCAGACTGCTAGCTCCAACAGCCCCTAAAGACTTGCCCCTTTCTTCTTTGTAGTGGCCCTATAATATTTCACTGCAGACGCAGGTCTTATCCAACTACACCTCTACCCCAGAACACACAGGTTGTTTCCTATCTTTTGCCTTCTAATGGGACAGCATCTCCGAGCTGTAATAGGACAGGAAAGGCACTGTTTAAATACTGATGTTTTGTCCTACTTACTGCCATTTTTTCTTTTAAAACACAATGATGCCTAAACAACATGGAGAGAATGTTCAGAAGAAATGGATGATAGCCTCCCTGGTGCTACACACAGGAAGATGAACCCTCTCCTCTCTTCTAGAGCTAACGGCTGGTTTCCAAAGCTGAGGAAGTTTTGGTGTTGTCCTTGAGCAAGAGCTGAATCCTGGGAGGAGGAGGTATTTAGCTTTGCCAGAACCCAATTCATCCTGTTGGACAGAACAGACTCGGCATCGAAGCTGCCTCCACCAAACAAAAATTCTCTGTAAGGTAAAACCTCCTAGTTTAGGGAGCCTAGTGTAGAATCTAGGTCAAGGTCCTCCCTCCCTTCTACACAGTGTCTTGCAGGAATCTCATTCTACGGGGGCTCTAATTTTGGACTTACACAAGCCTTAGACAAAAAAAAAAAAAAAATCCCAAACTCCCAAACAACAAGTTGGTGAGAAGTTTCTGGAGCTGAACTGCCTGGACTCTGGGCAAGTTATTTAACTTTTCCACAGCTCAGCTTTCTCTCTATAAAATGGGAAAACAATACCTACCTCAGAGGTTGATTCTGAGGATTAAGTAAAATAACACATAGGTAAATCGCTAAGCAAAGTGCCTGAAGTTAATAAGAGATCAAGAAAATGGTAATTACTATTAACAAAACAATCCAAAGCCACTTCCTTTTTTTTTTTTGAGAAACATCTTGACCCCATCTTAAAAACACATCTGTTGTGAGTTTTGGCCCTGGGCTGATGCTCCAATCTTCTGACTCCTCTTTCTCCCAGGCCCCATGTTTCTTGCACAAACTGCAGAATGGCTTGCCATTTCTTGAACATTCAGTATCTTTGCCTCCTTTTATGTGTTTGAGCATTTTTGATGGCTTACAAGGTCTCCTGAATTCACATGGGTAACTTCACTTCCCAAGATGCAGCCCACAGGAATCCAGGATTCCTCTGGATCCCATGGCGTCCTGAACCTACCTCCCTCACAGCACTGCCAGGCCACCTGGAAGGGACATGGGAGCAGGTCTTCTTAGGAACAGAATCCTAAATTCCAGGCACCCAGCACAGTATTAGCACACCATAGCTACTTGGTAACTGCTTGGTGAATTCAGACAAACCCCATGGTGACAAGGATTTCTATCAGCCTGCTTCATTTCCTCAATAAAACGTAATCTGTGCCTCTGGTATGTTCTTTTAATCAACACAGTTATCTGTACTACAGGTGTTTATACTCTTAAAAACTTCATAGAGTCACCTGTCAAAGCAGGGCTGAGGTGACACAGGACAGCCTTCTTCTAAGAGAGCTCCTGCCTTCCCATCATCTCTGCAACCAAAAAACCACATGCTTTGTCAAGGTTGTTCTCCTCTTGATGCCAAAATACAAAGGACCTTTCAGTACTTCAGCTTAGCTTTTACTCTACAGTCAGTCAGAACCAGTGAGAGAAACAGCTGCATGACCTATACATTGATAAAACTGCTAGCGAAGATGTAGTCTACCTCTTCAATTAATGATTGAAAATCATTTAATTAATTCATTCAATTAATGATTCAAAATCATTAATGCAGAGACTCATATGACAAATTAATATCAAAACTTGCAACTCAATGAACACGTATGCTTTCTTTGAAGAGAAAGCTGAATTATACATTCTGTCATATTTTTCCCTTCTTCATCATGGCTGCTAGATAACTCAGGGTACTCAGATGGTGAATAACACACTTCTTCTCTCAGCTTTTGTTAAACCGCTATTCTCCAATCTAAGTTTACTCTATTGTGTATGTATTTTGAGAAGGAGTAATGAGTCTCACGTTTTGTTTATCACCAATGCTTGGAGGGTACGTGTCACCAAATACCTGACACATGGAACACATTTGCCTGCACTGTCACCCAACTGTGCTCTAAATGCACAAACATCATACAGAACTTGTTGGCACACAAAGACCTGAAATAAAAAACAAATGCCTGCACTTAGTAAAGGCTTGTGTGTCATGAAAAGCTGGTGTTAGCTGGCAACAGGAACCAACTTATATAACGGTTACTGCAAAGATTTCTGAAATGGATATGATGCCCAAGTCTTAAAGCCCTCCTTTGATAAGTGTACCAAAATCTCTCCATTCTTTGGGGGCATATTTATACCTTCCAAACAAGAAATGGAAGGGAAGGGAAAAAACTGGAGAGGAAGTTCAATCCCTGAATCACAAACTTAACAGCACACTGGAACTGCAATCAGTAGGTTCTGGGATGGTGTCGACACCAGAGATGGACTGAACTTGCAAACACTCTGCTGCCTCCTCTTCAATTGGAGTAAAGTATAAGTGACAACAGATGGTCAGCTTCTGAAGGAAAGCTAGCTTTTATTGTTGTCTTTAAAGGGAAAAAACAAGCAAATGTAAGGAAATTTCATGACTATGAAAAATCACTGCTTACCTGAGATTAGAGGTTTATGGAATGCTTAAGGAGAGACGAGCACTTCTGCCAGCATACTTGTGGTCTAAAGAGTTTGCCCTAGAAAGTTAGAAACTTTGGAAGAAAGGAGGCATGTTCTGAAACTGTATTCCCTTCCCCTCCCTTGCTTGCAAATGGGAGAAAACAGCCAATGCCTTCCAGCCAAGGATGGGCTGTATCAGTCTTATCTCCCAGTATCTGTCAGAGCTCCAGATCCGAAGTGGGGCTCACATCCAGGCTACAAACCACCACCAGGAATGATTAGTCTCTCTCCTGTGCCCTTGACTGATCCCCAAGACGACGGAAGACCTGCTGGCCCGCGGCTCACACAGGCCTCTTTTTAACATCCTGGTTCTGCTTCCTGCCAGCTCTGTGACCTTGTGGATGTCACTTCATCCACCTGAAACTCAGTTTCCCCATCTGTAAAAAGTGGTTGTTTATTTCGCTAGGTTGTAAGGAAAGTTAGACAATGTAAAATCTCAAGACTACTGCCTGGCAGTAGCAGATGACCCCATTCTCTGAACTCCCTGGAATCCCCCATTTTCATCTTTTACATTCTCTGTCCTTTGTTACAGCTTATCCCATCTCCTTCCTGTTCTCCTCTCTCTCCCTCCTTCTCTTAAACTTTGGCCTGAGCTCTTTTTTTCAGGCACTCATTCACTGCTACTTATTCTTTTACGTCCTTCTTAACTTCTCAAACTTGCCCAGCCCTTGAACTTCAGTCATACAGGGAACAGAGGTGAGAGAGGGAGAATGTGGTGGGGCTGCTTTGCGTGCCCAACCTTGGAAGCCTGTCCTCACCCAATCACCTCCGAAAGAGCATTTTAAGCATAGAAATTGAGGGTGGGGGATACTAGAATCTGACGGTCTGGGTTCAAATTCCACCTCTACCCTCAGGTAAGTTAGGCAATCTCTCTGTGCTCTTTCTTCACATGTAAAATTGGGGTGATAACAATCCCTCATGTATTAAAACGTTATAATATAAGTAAATACATGTCAAGAACCTGGTACAGCCACGTTTACTGAGTGTTAGCTACCAACACCACCACCACCATCATCCTAAATTCTTTGGAGACTTCACTTCCCATCATTATATTTTCAATCTTTGAGAGCAAAATTTGTTCTCAGGAATATGAATCAGGCCCTGGACGATCAAACTAAGGTGGAATTTTCCAGCAGCTCAATGTGATCCTGGCAGAAGATTCAGTTCTTATCCACACTCGTAGGCTTTGGACAACGTCACCACAAGTTGGAGACTGGTGCATAGCTCAGTGAGTTGGCTGATGGCTCCCCAGCCATTTCTGGCAGGCCACCAGAAGATGCCACCGCCCAGGGGCCTGGCCTGAGGAGCTCCCAGAGCCGCTGAGCCAGAGGATACACTGTTCCCGTGTGTTCACGGCTCTCACAGAAGAGAAGGGGCCAGTGCTTTGAGGTACCTTTCCCTCCAATTACTCACATGCTCAGATGCACTCCTCCCAACACTGTCATCAAAACTAATGGATACTGGGCCCAGGCACACTGGTGTTTGCCGCGTGTCCTCTAATGATCTGTAATGGGCTCTGATAATGAAACCTTTTCCCAGAAATTTGTTTTTTAAGTGAATCAATTTTGTCCAGAGCTAAGTAAGAAGATGATATTTTCTTCATTTTTTAAAACTATAAACTATGTTCTTCTGGAAGGAGCCAGTCAGTTAACTAGGACTAAAATAAGACATTCTACAACAAGCATTTAGACTCAAAAAGTGACATTTTCAGAGGACATGTGAGGAACTATTGGGGACAACAACAAAAAGCAGTATAGATTTGCCTCCTGGCATTTAAAGACACCAAATCCTTCACCAAATCCATGTCAGAAAGGCCTGCAGAGTAGACATTTGTTGTCTGGGTCACCTCTCCTCTGGGGACAGTGCCCCACCCCACCCCCAATACTCACAGTCCTTGTGCTTGGAGTGTTGATCCTCCTCCTTCCAGCCAGGCAAGGAGGAGCAGGAGACACAGGCCCCGCCCAGCAGAGCATCCCACACTTCAGTCACAGGTACTGGACAAGGGACTGGACAGGTGATGTGGTGTGGACCAAGAGAAATCAGGCACCATTCAATGCCTGATTCAAATGCCTCATTCAAACTTTTAAGGAAGAGAGGTTCTCTCTTTTTTCCTGAAGTTGGGCTTTTAAGGAAGTCAGTCCAGCTGGTAGCAACCATCTTACAATCAAAAGGAAAGTGCTTATCTAAGAGAAGATCAACACAGAGGGAAACTGAGCTGAGAGATGGCAGGAGCTAGGTCCCAATAGCAACATCTGAGTGCCTGGATCCACGCATGTGTGAAGTAGAGGTTCCTTGCTTATCAATTATGTAGGTGAACCAGTAAGTTCCATGTCAGCCTACGGGAGGTGGGCTGAGTTTTCTGTTACTTGTATCAAGAATCCTGATTGGTGGATTTGCCTAAGTTGGCAGATAGGGTCTTCAATATAATGAATGCCTGCTCACTGAAAGATGTCAAATTAGGGAAGTTTATCTTAGTGCTCAAGTACCAGAAACATGTGAGGACAGGAATGGTCACCTCTTACGAGAACTCAGAAAGACCCTGAATTGATAGAAAAGCAAAGATTCCAAAAGCAAAGGCTGCACAGTAACTTCTACAGAGCATGCTGCCTTGTGACAATGTGTCAGCTAGAGGTGAACAGCTGGGATGCAGTTTCCATCATTCACTTACGATTTGAGAAAGAGAATGGATGTTACTGATCCGAATGAAAATAAATACCAGGCTTACTTTAGTGAGTTTAGCACAGTAACTGAAGGCTAAACATAGCATCTCTGTCTAAGGAGTAAAAATAAGCAGGAATTTTCTGTAAGGCTATGCGATCCCTATTTATACTCTCTCCTTATTAAGCCCACTAAGAGTTTAGCCTGTCCCGGTTGTCTCCAGGCTGCTTTCCCCATTCTGAGCTCAGAACTCGTCTCTTACAACTATAGCCTAACTCCAAGGTAAGCAGCCCCTGCTGAAAGCTAAAGGTGTCTGAATGTGTCTGATGTGTTTGGTGCTGGATTGTAGCACAGACAAGAAGAATATAACTTATTTTCAGACCGTTTTGCTTACTTTTTACAACAGAAAACTCAAAGCAAAGAAGGAGCAGCAGAATGTTGTAGGGCTTTATGTGACACTTAGAAATGAAAATAGGCCCTTTGTGAAAGAGAATTTGGCCTAAAAAAAAAAAAAGAAGACTTCCAGATGGTGAGGTCTATTTGACTGTGAAGCAAAACTGTGATGAAAGTAGGGAATGTCTCAGGCAAGTCAATTACACAAGATAAATCGGTAGAAGATGTTCCACTGGGATCCAGCTAGCATAGAGTTCTGGAATGGGAAGACAACATTACTAGGCTTTCCCAGCTTTAGCGCCTAAAGAAGTAAAAAATCATATTGACATAAGAAGCAAAACAACTATAATACTGTTGATGAAAAGCATATGTTCAGACAGAGTCAATTATGAGCTGCTCCCCACATGTGCCTGGTATATTTCTGCCTCTGAGCCTTCCCCTACTATCCCTCTTGCCCAGAACATCCCAGTCCTCTCTGCCTAAACCATCTCTCAAGACCTAGGTTCAAGTGTTAATTTGATCACAAACCCTTCCTTGATCATCCTGTTGGGGAATTCAGCAGCACTTCATCCTGTAGCATCCACACTTTTTGGTCTTGGTTTACAGTTACCACATATTTTATATATTAATAATATGTATGATTATATAGAAGGACTATATTTTCTTATTTTTTCTTTTAACTTCTTTGAAGTCACCATACTGTACTTTATATCCCTGGGACTTAATAAGTTTGTACCGGTTGACCACCTTCACCCATTTTTAAACATGTATGTATATATATTTATGGGCTTCCCTGGTGGCTCAGAGGTTAAAGCATCTGTCTGCAATGCGGGAGACCGGGTTCGGTCCCTGGGTCGGGGAGAACCCCTGGAGAAGGAAATGGCAACCCAATCCAGTATTCTTGCCTGGAGAATTCTATGGATGGAAGAGCCTGGTGGGCTACAGTCCATAGGGTCGCAAAGAGTCAGACATGACTGAGCGATTTCACTCATATATATTTATATATATAGAGAGATTATATATTTGTATATATTAATGTATTTTATATTCCTGCAGACTCTTGTTTTAAGGGCACTATCTCCAACTAACTCATCTTTAAGGTAATGTGCTTACATATTGAGGACATTCGGTAAACACTGCTGAATGACTAAGGAATATTTTGGCTGCAGAAGACTGAAACACCTTAAACTAGAGGAATGAAAGGGGTACAAGAAGCCGCCTCTATAGTGCTGCTCCCACTATCTTCTGTTTCTCTCTGCACACTGGAATGACAGCAACTGGACTTCCTCCTTGTGCAGGGAACATGGCTGCTCACCATTCTGGGGGCGCAAATCGGACTCTAACTGAAAATTTTTTAAGTTTTAAGTGAAAATTAAAAAAAAAAAAAATACATGAAAATATTAGGGTGGGTCTGGTTTGATCATGTGTCGAGATTTCCCACCAAGTAACTCTATAAACCCTTATGGCAGAGAGTGAAGAGGAACTAAAAAGCCTCTTGATGAAAGTGAAAGAGGAGAGTGAAAAAGTTGGCTTAAAGCTCAACATTCAGAAAACTGAGATCATGGCATCTGCTCCCATCACCTCATGGGAAATAGATGGGGAGACAGTGGAAACAGTGTCAGACTTTATTTTTGGGGGCTCCAAAATCACTGCAGATGGTGACTGCGGCCATGAAATTAAAAGACGCTTACTCCTTGGAAGGAAAGTGATGACCAACCTAGATAGCATATTAAAAAGCAGAGACATTACTTTGCCAACAAAGGTCCATCTAGTTAAGGCTATGGTTTTTCCAGTGGTCATGTGTGGATGTGAGAGTTGGGACTGTGAAGAAAGCTGAGCGCCAAAAAATTGATGGTTTTGAACTGTGGTGTTGGAGAAGACTCTTGAGAGTCCCTTGGACTGCAAGGAGATCCAACCAGTCCGTCCTAAAGGAGATCAGTCCTGGGTGTTCATTGGAAGGACTGATGCTGAAGCTGAAACTCCAATACTTTGGCCACCTCATGTGAAGAGTTGACCCATTGGAAAAGACCCTGATGCTGGGAGGGATTGGGGGCAGGAGGAGAAGGGGACGACAGAGGATGAGATGGCTGGATGGCATCACCGACTCAATGGGCATGAGTTTGAGTAAACTCCGGGAGTTGGTGATGGACAGGGAGGCCTGCCGTGCTGTGATTCATGGGATCACAGAGAGTCGGATATGACTGAGCGACTGAACTGAACTCTATAAAAAAAATCAAATTTAATTATTTAAGCACCCATGTTTTTTATTATAACCAGTGGACACCTTTCTAAGATCCAGCACATGTATTTTTCTAGTTTTGAAACCAGAATATATCAAGCAGAGTTTACTTTATTAAGAAATCAGGATTATAAACGTCAATTAGTGTCTTGTGTGTTCACACAGGTGTGACCCAAGGGACTGCTGGGTATGATGAAGGGTGTCTCGCTCTTTAAGCAGACCTCTGTACTCTTAACATCTTCGTGTATTTTTTTCTCCTAAGTACTCTGTGCATTGCCTTACCGGTAATTATTAATTTCTGTTCTGTGAATGAACAGAGTGGACTGTTACATTCCAAAATATTAGATGATGAGAAATCTTCAAGCCCAGTTTGTTAGAACTGTGTGCAAAATAAGGTATATATGTCGGACAGGGCACCTTTAGAAACTGCTCTCCCCTCTGTTTCTGCTAAAAAGTTTTGTAACCCAGTTCCTCTGGCCTCAGATGACTAAGTGGTAGAGGCACCTGCCTCAGGATCTCCACTCCATAGTGATCACCAGCCAAGGACAGGGTCCAGCAAAAAACTGGACTTAGTCAGTTTTACTCTTAGGAAGTCAGGATGGGAAGCAGAGAATTAGACAGAAGTAGAAGATGAAATTCTGTAGAAAGAAGCTATGAGGCAGCACCAAAGTCATGAAAATCCAAAGCTATGAGTGTAGAAGCCACAAAGGGGAAAAAGATGCACACACAAAATGACAAGAAGAGTAAGCCAGGTGTGAACATCAAGCAGAAACAGTTGGACACAATGAGGGCCGAAACATCTGGCAGCTGAAGGTGGTGATGTGGAGTAAAAACTCCTACGCAGCTTCCTTTTGGTCCTGGCCATCCTCTAAGTGGCTTCACCTCTCTGCAGCCCCAGCTTTTTCCAGCCTTGCCTTAGTTCCTGGCTTGTGTTTCTCCCCATCATACTCCTTCACTCCCCTCAAGTGACCTGAGGGTGTCCAACCAGGTTAGAAACCAGGTGAAGGTATGGACTCTCCCGATCACTCAGAGCACTCTGGGGCTCACTGCCATGTGTGCACTGGGATTGGTCTAGGGGGAGGGGCTGTGCTACTTTCTAACTCAGATATGCAGGATCCCTCTTCACCCCATGCCTACCAAAAAGCAGGACTCAGGACCTCAGTACAACCAACTGAGACATTTCGTGTCTTCAGTGATTTTTAAAATAACAACTATGACACTCAGCGGGGCAGGTAACTTCTACTGAGCACTTATTACATGATAAGAGCCATAATAAGTGCTTTACATGAACTAATTCATTTAATCCTCACAACCTTAGGAGGTAAAGAGTATTAATATTTCTATTAAACAGACAGGTTTTACAGATGTCTAGTAACTTCATGGCAACACAGCTGATAAGCAGTAAAGCTGGGACATGAACTCAAATAAGTCTGTTCGAGAGCCTACACTCTTAACACTGTGACAGCCTGAATAATGAAAACCTGTGGACTTTGTGAAATGACATGAAGAGGATTCCTATCACACACCACTTATGAGAGACTCCTAACATTTCCGTTGAGATAGTTCTGCTCCCCCAAAGCACCCCACCCAACTGACAACACCCCCATCTCTCCTCTCTTGTCTCTCCCCAGCCTCTAAAACTCTGCATCTAGATGCCCCATTCAACAAAATCAAAGCCTGGCCCTCGTGAGTCTGGACTCCACCTCCAGCTGTGCACAAGTGCGCACTCTAGTCTCTAAGTCTCTAAGTCTCTAAGTCTTCCACGTGGAGCACAGGCAGGCCCACAGTGATGCATGGGAAGGAGTTCTGAAAGAATCACACTCTCTTCATAGAAAAGGGAACATCTTGAGAGGTGGTGAAATACAGGTCAGCTCACCTGAGTAGAGATAATATGTTCTTTCTCTTCTTTACTACAGATTCTTGCATTTCTCAATGAACCTGGAATAAAGCTAAGCATGAGGCTGCAGCAACACACATCTAAGGTTCTGCTGGAAATCACACCACTCTTCTATTTTGGGAAGCCCCACATACTGATTTCCTGGGCTCCAAAATCACGGCAGATGGTGACTGCAGCCATGAAATTAAAAGACGCTTACTCCTTGGAAGAAAAACTATGACCAACCTAGACAGCATATTAAAAAGCAGAGACATTACTTTGCCAACAAGGTTTGTCAAGTCAAAGCTATGGTTTTTCCAGTAGTCGTGTATGGATGTGAGAGTTGGACCATAAAGAAAACTGAGTGCCGAAGAATTGATGCTTTTGAACTGTGGTACTGGAGAAGACTCTTGAGAATCCCTTGGACTGCAAGGAGATCCAACCAGTCCATCCTAAAGGAAATCAGTCCTGAATATTCATTGGAAGGACTAATGCTAAAGCTGAAACTCCAATACTTTGGCCACCTGATGTGAAGAACTGACTCATCTGAAAAGACCCTGATGCTGGGAAAGATTGAAGGTGGGGGGAGAAGGGGACGACAGAGGATGAGATGGTTGGATGGCATCACCAACTCAATGGACATGAGTTTAAGTAGGCTCTAGGAGTTGGTGATGGATAGGAAAGCCTGGTGTGCTGCAGTCCATGGGGTTACAAAGAGTCGAACACAACTGAGTGACTGAACTGAGCTGAACATACTGATCACATATTCATATTCTAGAGGAGTGTCTTAGGTTTCTGCTGAATATTTTTAATACAGATGTCCAATGCTTCCTGAGTTATGCCAAGTTCAGTGGGTTACTTGGTGAACTGCTTGTATGAGGCACACCAAGAGTGAAGTGTAAGGCAGGAAGCTGGCTTGGACTGTGTTTTAGCCAGCAGCATTCAGGTATGGTTAACAGAGCTCTCTATGGCCTGATTCTGAGCAAGCCCTATTCAAAATAACAACTCAGCTCAAGTTCTATTAAGCCCCTCTTTGTACTGCCATTGGAATTGGTTACTAAATTGTACCTTGAAAAGGATAACTCCAGGAGCTGACATTTCTTTAAGCAGAAGAAGAGCCTGGAAAAATCATCCAAGTTTGCAAAGAAAAATACTCTAAGAAGAGTTTTTTTTCTTTGCAATGATGAAGCTGGGTACTTACTTTTGGTCATATTACCTAATTGATTCATACTGAAATTAAAGGCATAATTAATAATTGGCTTGTGAAGCAGAGGAAATTTAACTTAGAATTTCCTAATAGACAAAGACACAGAAAAAATAGCCCTCACCCCTACACAGAGATTTGGATGTTGCATGAAATTTTACTAGCAAAACTTCTCTTGACCCACAGGAAGGCATAGTCTCTTCTTACTTATTTTTCCTGGCTACTCTAATTCAGAGATTAAAGTACTACTAATTCTCAAGAACTTTCCTTTTCTATGTTAGGTCACAAAATAAACCTTCAAAGTATGAATTAATTTTCAATTTAATAGGACATTTGGTGTAGGACTTTACACAAGAAATTGTTACTCATTTTTGCAACAAGTATTACTGAACTACTAGCTTTTTGGCAAGAAAAAAAGTGTAACTGTCCTAATGAGAAAGTCTCGTTCAGTTCAGTTCAGTTCAGTTGCTCAGTCGTATCCGACTCTTTGAGACCCCATGAATTGCAGCACGCCAGGTCTTCCTGTCCATCACCAGCTCCCGGAGTTTACTCAAACTCATGCCCATTGAGTCGGTGATGCCATCCAGCCATCTCATCCTCTGTTGTCCCCTTCTCCTCCTGCCCCCAATCCCTCCCAGCATCAGGGTCTTTTCCAATGAGTCAACTCTTCGCATGAGGTGGCAAAGTACTGGAGTTTCAGCTTCAGCATCAGTCCTTCCAATGAACACCCAGGACTGATCTCCTTTAGGGTGGACTGGTTGGAATCTCCTTGCAGTCCAACGGACTCTCAAGAGTTCTCAAGAGTCTTCTCCACACCACAGTTCAAAAGCATCATTTTTTTTTGGCGCTCTAGCTTCTCTCACAGTCCCAACTCACATCCACACATGACCACTGGAAAAACCATAGCCTTGACCAGACAGACCTTTGTTGGCAAAGTAATGTCTCTGCTTTTTAATATGCTATCTAGGTTGGTCATCACTTTCCTTCCAAGGAGTAAGCGTCTTTTAATTTCATGGCTGAAGTCACCATCTGCAGTGATTTTGGAGCCCCAAAAAATAAAGTCTGACACTGTTTCCACTGTCTCCCCATCTATCTCCCATGAGATGATGGGACCAGATGCCATGATCTCAGTTTTCTGAATGTTAAGCTTTAAGCCAACTTTTCCACTTTCCTCTTTCACTTTCATCAAGAGGCTTTTTAGTTCATCTTCACTCTCTGCCATAAGGGTGGTGTCATCTGCATATCTGAAGTTATTGATATTTCTCCCAGCAATCTTGATTCCAGCTTGTGCTTCTTCCAGCCCAGCGTTTCTCACGATGTACTCTGCACATAAGTTAAATAAGCAGGGTGACAATATACAGCGTTGACGTACTCCTTTTCCTATTTGGAACCAGTCTGTTGTTCCATGTTCAGTTCTCACTGCTGCTTCCTGACCTGCATACAGGTTTCTCAAGAGACAGGTCAGGTGGTCTGGTATTCCCATCTCTTTCAGAATTTTCCACAGTTTATTGTGATCTGCACAGTTGAAGGCTTTGGCATAGTCAATAAAGCAGAAATAGATGTTTTTCTGGAACTCTCTTGCTTTTTTGATGATCCAGCAGATATTGGCAATTTGATCTCTGGTTCCTCTGCCTTTTCTAAAACCAGCTCGAACATCTGGAAGTTCACGGTTCACGTATTGGTGAAGCCTGGCTTGGAGAATTTTGAGCATTACTTTACTAGCGTGTGAGATGAGTACAATTGTGTGGTAGTTTGAGCATTCTTTGGGATTGCCTTTCTTAGAGAAGACTCTACACATGGACATCACCAGATGGTCAACACCGAAATCAGATTGATTATATTCTTTGCAGCCAAAGATGGAGAAGCTCTATACAGTCAGCATAAACAAGACCGGGAGCTGACTGTGGCTCAGATCATGAACTCCTTATTGCCAAATTCAGACTTAAACTGAAGAAAGTAGGGAAAACCACTAAATCATTCAGGTATGACCTAAATCAAATCCCTTATGACCATACAGTGGAAGTGAGAAATAGATTTAAGGGACTAGATCTGATAGACAGAGAGCCTGATGAACAATGGATGGAGGTTGGTGACATTGTACAGGAGACAGGGATCAAGACCATCCCCGTGGAAAAGAAACGCAAAAAGGCAAAATGGTTGTCTGTTTACAAATAGCTGTGAAAAGAAGAGAAGCGAAAAGCAAAGGAGAAAAGGAAAGATATTCCCATTTGAATGCAGAGTTCCAAAGAATAGCCAGGAGAGATAAGAAAGCCTTCCTCAGCAATCAACGCAAAGAAATAGAGGAAAACAACAGAACGGGAAAGACTAGATATCTCTTCAAGAAAATGAGAGATAGCAAGGGAACATTTCATGCAAAGATGGGCTCGATAAAGGACAGAAATGGTATGGACCTAACAGAAGCAGAAGATATTAAGAAGAGGTGGCAAGAATACACAGAAGAACTGTACAAAAAAGATCTTCAGGACCCAGATAATCACAATGGTGTGATCACTCACCTAGAGCCAGACATCCTGGAATGTGAAGTCAAGTGGGCCTTAGAAAGCATCACTACGAACAAAGCTAGTGGATGTGATAGAACTCCAGTTGAGCTGTTTCAAATCCTGAAAAATGATTCTGTGAAAGTGCTGCACTCAATATGTCAGCAAATTTGGAAAACTCAGCAGTGGCCACAGGACTGGAAAAGGTCAGTTTTCATCCCAATCCCTAAGAAAGTCTCTTGTTAGGGACGGGAAAAAAATTTTTAACTGCAACATATTCAAATGATCAAATTCCAACTTTTCATTTCTTTCAATATTTTTTCTCTATATATCACTCTAATGGTGCAAATTTTAAATTTTAGGTCATCTAAGATGTTAGATCCATAGACCTTTGGAAAAAAAAAAAAAACAACTTGGAACTATACTATCTTTTCTTTTATAAATTCAATGCTTGAAAATTGGCAGATTCTGAGAGGCAGAAAGTCTCCTGGCTAACAGGATAAAAATGTTGGATCATTAAACCAGAACTCCTCCCCACTCCACTCTCAGTAAACTGGACCAAGGCAGACAAGGAAATTACAAATCTAAAGCAGATCTAGAAGATGAAGGAGGGAGATGATTGGAAACCCTGTCCGTACAACGTAAACTGCAAAGGCACTTCATTCAACCACAAATATTTCTGAATGAATGACCAGATCACTCACTCATTTACTACTTAGAATCTGTCTCTCATTGGCAGTAATGTTCCCCTTATGTCCAAAGTTCTGATTTTCCCCCATGTGGACTCTGAGAGATTTTAGCAGAGAGTATTGTTAAGTCTCTTTCCTATTGCCTGAACAGAAGGTATTTATTATGTGTCTGTGGGCTGATGGGGAAGAGACTGTCCCTCAGATCTGGTAGTTCTGGAGGCTCACACTGTGCAGGTAGGCTACGCCAGCAAACATTCAACTGGTGGTGCCATATAACCATATGGACACATAAACTGGAGCAAAGTCTCTGTTACACTGAGATTTAAGAAAGGGTAGAAGCTCAAATAAGAGCAGTCAGTGGTGTTCCTCTGCTAATAATTATTTAAATTGCAGTCTTCACTTGGGATAGTGCTGGGTCTAACGGCTATCTGAAATGATCACCTTGTCTATGTCGGTCACTAACACGTGGACCTTCTGGTTCAGTGTGTTTCAAATACCTATGACTCTACTTCTTGATCTTCTGCCAGTTTATCTTCACTGTGACAACCACACATCACAAGTACCGCCATGGATGGCTCAGGGAATAAGTCCCCTAATTCCACTTTTATGCAAAGGGTCAAGAGAATGGTAAAGAGGATGTGCGTGTGTGAGAGGCTTCTGCTTCTCCCCCAGAGGGAGCAGAGACCTACGTGGCACTCCTATCATGAGGTCTATGCTATAAGGCACAGTGTAGGGAAGCTAGGGGAGGGAAGGGTATAGATTTCCTCCAAGACAGGGCTGAAGCCAAACACACTTACTTGAAGATCAGAAATCTCTCTCATGCTTCAGCTTTGGATTTCCCAACCTTCAAGCAGTACTCTTCAAGTCTAAATGCTGAAGTTCGTGGGCTATAATCATTTCTGTCAGTGATATCTGACGTAACATGACAACAGCCTTGCCAACTTCCTTCTCCCATCCTATCTTTCGGGTGCCGCTGCCCTCAAATTCTAACCTGCGTGTTTCACCTACTTAAATCGTCAAAGGTTTTGAGCACAGTGGTAAGCAAAATAAACTGAACAGGGCTTTCCAATTTTCTCAAAACCCAAGATGATTTCTCTCTATGTCACTGCTAGAGTCACCAGAAACTACATAAAACACTTACTTTCAGTGTGTGTAATCACAAACGGTGTCACTCCTATCTTTTACAAGAGGAGCTGAGAAGAACGATAAAAGTACTAAATTATTCCTTTTCATTAGCAGGAAGCACATGATCTTACTATCCAGAAGGCAGGGATGGGTAGTGAGGAACACAGGTGACTTATGCTGTGTGTCTGAGTTTCCAGAGCAACTGCTAATTAAGATGGAGTAACTCTAGCGTATGTCCATAAAGGTCAGAAGTTAAGGTTATTCCATTATATATATATTTTTTAAATGGGGCTTTTAAAGGAAATTGGGTAGCTGGAGAAAGACAAATGAACATCAGGTGAAAGAACTATATATAGCTCAAGAAAATGGAACTCCTGAAATTTCACAATGTTGGTTGATAGGATGGGAGAGGAATTCATGAATAGCCAGCTGACTTTCTGGTTTCCTAAGTTAGGACTTCCTAATTTATTAAGAAATCTGAAATCAGTCCAGACATAGAGGTCTAACTGGATCCACTCTACTTAGCTGCCTGAGACAAATTTCCTCTGCTGTCCTAAAAGAGTTATCATTTACTAAACTGACCTGAAGTCATGGACAGACCAACCTTGGGAGAAGTCATTTGGTCACTGCATGAATGATTTAAATACCACTAATTTCATTGAAAACAAACCAAAAGCAACACCTTCCTGTACAGCCCTTATTCTTTAATCAAATGGGAGCTGTCTCACTCAGATTACGTTACTGAGGATATAAATGATGTTAAAAAGAAAATTCTTTCTCGCAAAGATGTATAGCATAACTTAAAGGAGCAAATAAATAAAAGAATGGTAATCACAAAACTGAGTATATATCTATTTTAAATTGAGTTTTCAAAACAGAAAAATACAAGCATGTGCTTGTAAAAAAATTCTAAAATGATAAAAAGGGCAGTATTGAAAAATCAATGTCCCTTCCAGCACAAGCCACTGTCCAGTCTGCCTTCATTATAGAAAACCACCCTGATTCATTCTCCTGTATCTTTCCAGAAATACTACAAACACATACACATATCTGTCTGAGTATATACTCCTGGATTCATATATATAAGTATGTACACTAATGGTTTTCAAAAGTAGCTGCATATCAAATCACCGAGAAAGTTTAAGAAACATACCAAAATTCAGATCCCACCCAGATCAATGAACTCTGAGGTTCCAGGGAAAGGGCTTATGTGCTGGAATTTTTCATTTTCAGCTCCCCAGGTGCTAAAGTGCGGGTGGGCTGAGAGCTGCACACCACCCTAACCTTGCTCTTAGCATGCTCCATACGTGCACGTACAGAATGATCACATTCCTCTGCTTACATTATGATTTATTTTGGCAGCCCTTCACTGACAGTTATCCCTTCTGGTCCCACGGTTTGGCTTTTATAAATGGCACCACACTATACCTCTGTGCTGGAGAGCATCCACTCCTCTCTGGGAGGAGCATCTGCCCTCCTCTCTGGGTGCTAACCAGCATGGATTTCTTGTTGGGTTTACCAGTGGGGAGCTCTGGCAAGAGATCAGCAGGAGGAAGGAGAAAGCCAAGGTATTTATCCCCTAGTCTCCCTTTCTGAGAGATCACTTCCACCTGGCCGAATCCCTTGACCAAAGGTCCTTTCAAAGTGCTGACTTGGTAGAAGTCTCTCTCCTTCTGGGTTCTGGTAACCACTTTCTACTCATATCCCTTTGGCCTAAGGATGGTAATTAATTGGTTGCTACTAGCCCTGGTTTACTGTACTAATAACTCTTGTGATTCTCCTGTTCCCACCCCTTTATAAATAAATTCTCCTTGAATAATGCTATTTTCATTGTAGACTGATGTTTCTTAGGATTCCAGCAGGTCAACCCTGGACGGCATCTATGCCTTTATTTCTTGGTGGACAATGCTGTTCTGCTTACTTCTGAGAACACTGGCTTCTTCACAAAGGGCAACAAGAGGTAACAAGGTTACTGTAACACAGCCATTTTATCCCTTCTTCTGAACGTTTTTAACAACAGCCAAGAAACAGCCCCATTACCTCTACAATGTGCAAGAAGTATTGGAAGTATTCTGAAGCAATGGCTTAGGGAGAACCTCACTGCTTTCTTGGGAAGGAAGCTGACAGACACTGAAGAGAAACAGAACAAAGGCAGTGGATGACTAAGATGCAGAATTTCAGGATGCTTTCTTTTCAGAAATAATTTTTCTTTTTGCCATATGACAATCAAATTGACAAAAAGTTACAGGCTGAAAAGGAATCCCTGAGGCTAAATTATCACTCAGTGAAAACTCAGAATTGCAACTGTGTTGCAGTCTAATTAGTGATGTTCCAACTGGCTCCACCCAATGGAGAAACAATAAGGTAGATGCCTGAAAAGGTTCTCAAGAGCAAACAGGTAAACCTCATGACTTTGAGCAAACAGCTTGTAGCTTGACTTGTAAAGGGAGTGCTTCTACTGATTTCTATGTATTTTATTATTTGTAGTTCATTTAGTTTTAGTTCATTTTAAAATTATCTCAGTATTTTTAATTGGGTTGCTCTGTGTTACACAAGGATCAAACAAATAAAAATAAACATTGCTGCGAAAACTGAAAGGATCAACACTAGGGGTTTGTTCATTGGTGGTGGGAAGACAGTCTAAGAGCCAATAAAGATAAGGTAATTTTAAAAATTACAGAAGTAACCAATTTATATTGATCACTTATTATGAACCTGGCCATTTACTAAATGTTATACTTATGACCAACCTAGATAGCATATTAAAAAGCAGAGCATTACTTTGCCAACAAAGGTCTGTCTAGTCAAGGCTATGGTTTTTCCAGTGGTCATGTGTGGATGTGAGAGTTGGACTGTGAAGAAAGCTGAGCACCGAAAAATTGATGCTTTTGAACTGTGGTGTTGGAGAAGACTCTTGAGAGTCCCTTGGACTGCAAGGAGATCCAACCAGTCCATCCTAAAGGAGATCAGTCCTGGGTGTTCATTGGAAGGACTGATGCTGAAGCTGAAACTCCAATACTTTGGCCACTTCATGCGAAGAGTTGACTCACTGGAAAAGACCCTGATGCTGGGAGGGATTGGGGGCAGGAGGAGAAGGGGACGACAGAGGATGAGATGGCTGGATGGCATCACCAACTCGATGGACATGAGTTTGAATAAACTCCGGGAGTTGGTGATGGACAGGGAGGCCTGGCGTGCTGCGATTCATGGGGTTGCAAACAGTTGGACACAACTGAGCGACTAAACTGAACAGTGATATCTCATCTGACTCTCACAAGTCTTGAATGCAGGTATTATTCTTAATTGGGGCTTCCCTGATAGCTCAGTTGGTAAAGAATCCACTTGCAATGTGGGAGATCTCCATTTGATCCCTGGGTCAGAAAAATCCGCTGGAGAAGGGATAGGCTACCCACTCCAGTATTCTTGGGCTTTGCTTGTGGCTCAGCTAAAGAATCTGCCTTCAGTGTGGGAGACCTGGGTTTGATCCCTGGGTTGGGAAGATCCCCTGGAGAAGGGAAAGGCTACCCCACTCTAGTATCTGGCCTGGAGAATTCCATGGACTACAGTCCATGGGGTCACAAAGAGCAACTTTCACTTTCAGTATTATTCCTTACCATTTCAAAGAAGAGGTCTAACTCAGGGCAAATAACTTGCCCAAGTTTACACAGCTAGGATATAGCAGAGCTAAGGTTTCACTGCCCAGGCCACATTGGCTTTTCCTTAACACTGGATCCCAAGGCTCACTGATGCTTTGTGCATGACAGAGCCACTTATGTTATGATAGAGCCCATTTCAGTCTTCAGATACCTATGTGCAGTCATACATCTCTATATAAATGGAATCGCTATTCGTTTGCAGGATCTCTGCCATAATGATACCATCCATTATGAGAAACATATTCCCCCCCTCAAAAATAGTGTTTCAGAATAGCATTTCCTTAAACTGTGGAATCCTGTTTTAAGAGGCTGAAGAGAAGTACTGTAAAACCATCTTCTGTGGTCACATACATTTAGGAAATGCAGCCTAAGACATGCCCCTTGGGAGATTCACAATGGACATATTAAAGGCACAGAAGTCCTCTTGTTAAGAATCTGTTGAACAAACCCTAACTCCACTCTTTGCACCTGTCTCCCATTCCTGCATCAGTCTGGTGAATGGTGATCTACAAGTCTCACATCTTTCATACATGCTGATGTTGACCCAACACTTTCAGTATCACATACCCTGAGATCTCTTTTTCTTTCAAGACCCAGTGCAAGGGTCTTGATTTTCTTGGGTTACATACACAGTAGATGCACAGTAGGAATATCTCTTAGCTTGATTAATTGATGAACCCATCCTGTATTGATTTATGACCAAAAGGCAAGCATTTGCAAGGCAGCTGGCTGGCTTCCTTGAGGAGCTTTAAAGGAAAGCACTGGTGAGCTAATTGGATTCCCCTGAGGGCCAAGGGCAGGACGCTCTTAAGCTCCACTACTGTCATCACTGCAGGGACAATCCAAGTGCCAGTGATGACATAGGCATGGCCCTGAGAGCTTTATATTGGTGTATATCCAGATTTTATTCTTGTGGAAGTCAATCAGCCTACGGCACTGTGACTATGGTTCTCAGACTTGAGGACTACGTGTCAAAATGACCTGCCGGGCTTGTTAAACCACGACTGCTGGCCCCCTCCTCCAGAGCTGTCCACCCCGTAAGTCTGGGTGGGGCCTGAAAACATGTATTTCTAACAAGCTTCCGGGTGATACCAATGATGGTGGTCCCAGGACCACATTCTGGGAACCACTGTACTGAGCTAAGACCCTGCCCAGAAAAAGCAGCATGCAGAGACCAAAGCAGCCTACAGTACAAGGTTTTCTAGATTCTTAACTCAAAAAGAGACATTAAAAATAAGACCTCAAGGCTGTTTCCAACTAGAAATGTGTTCCTAGCTAAGTAAGCATCTGCTTTCCAGACTGACTAAAAAGATTTAAAAGTAGTTCCTGAACTCCAATATGCTTTTAATTTACTTAATTTAGGATCTGGATCTCCCAGTAAGATTCCTCCAAATTATATACATAGGGAGGGAGACAGACAATTCCAGTTCTAACCCAAATCAAGAAAAACAGCCATTTAGTGTTCCTTCCAAATCCACTTACAGGCATAATAGTGCTGAAAGCCATGCAAAATCTTAAGCCTACTTCCTTCCCTAAAGGCACTACCAAAAAGTGGAGATTTAAAATGCTTAACACCTACTTACATATACAAAATACAGCTAACTCCAGAATAAAACTTGTTTATTCATATATTTAATTAAACTCCAAGGTTTCAGCATCTACCATGTCATGGCAAATGGGGGAAATTATTTAAGACTATTTAGCAAGATTAATTAGTTTATAGAAGAAAATGCAGACCCTTTCCATGATTTTAGCTTGTAAAGGGGGGAAGACAATCCATGTGAAGTAAAACATTGTTCCCTTTTTGACTTCCACTCTGTCAGGGACGCCGGCTAAGCACTGAACAGTGTTTGGTCCCCGTCTCCTCCCATACCCCCTCTGCCGACCAGCTGGAGATATCCAAGCCCACAGACAGCCCTGGTGCTGGGGAAAGAAATCCTGTGGGTCATGAACAGTGAGGCCTGCCTTGAGCAATTTTGTCTGTGGAAAAAAAAGAAGAACCGCTGATAACCAAACGCATTTATCCAATAAAAACCGGATGGGTCACCAGGCAGGATCGCCACCCTCGACCAAGTGAGATCTTGGCTGGGCAATGGGAAAAGCTGACAGGAAGCCTCTCAGAAAACAAGAATGTGGGTGACATCAGTGACAACCTCTGAAAATGCCAAGGGAACCTAGCCTGGTACCAAATCGAACCTGGCTAGGTATCCAACCTAGCCTTGGAAAAGCTGTGGCCATGGTGGACAGAAGAGCCTGAGATGTAAGAGGGATGGTTCAGGGCTTGTCCAAGAGATGACCACGATCGAGCAGGCGGGAACTACTGTGGGGGTGGTGAGGAGTAACAAGAAAAGGAAAAGGATTCCTTGTGAAAATCACTGTGCTTTCAAGCTATTTTGCAAGGTGGGGAACACTGCCAAATTCTCAGGCAAAACAGTCTGAAGAGATCTTTTATGCTTGGAGGCAGGTGAGAAAAAATATCCTCAACCTAACAGGAAAGATCCTCTTCCCACAGAAAGCTGATTCAACCACAGAGGAAAACTTCCTCTTTCAAATCCCTGCATTCCAAAGAATGACAAATAAAGATCACTGGAGCAAACTCATAGCTGCCTGTTTGGGTGTAACTCTTTCGGCATAAAATAGCATTTAGATGGTAAAATTACTTTTAAAAATATGCCATTAGTTATCACTTGTCCAATGCCTCTTATTCATTCAGTGATTTATCTGGACCCAATAAATAACAGTGAGGCATGCAGCTTATCAGGTACCCCGTGGGGTGTGGAGGTTTCCTATGTTTTAGGAACAGGCCTGTCTACCCCGGTGGGTCTAGGTTTAAGGTGGGGCAGTACCTACCTCTACAGTAGAAGTTCCTTCTTTCACTAGTAACTCAAAGACTGACCTGACAGCTCCAGGCCATCAAGACAGGAGGCCAGTGTGGAGAATGGTCAGAACAGCCTGGGACATCTCTCTGCGCCTGAATGACACACACCAGAGATGAGGGAATAAAGGGACAGGAAGGACAGTGTAGAAGAGGACCCCTGACGAATTACTGATAATTTGCCATTCATAGTGCCGAACACGTAAATGTCACAACAAAAGATAATCTCGTTTAAACTTCACAAAACCTTTTCATGGAGGGTATGATTACCCTATTTTACAGATGAAGAAACTGAGGCAGAAAGTCCTAAAGTAACTTGCCTCCTTCCCCTCCAAATCCATACCTGCTTTTCTCTATTTTAATTTTCTCCACAGAACTTTTCAACATTTACTACCTGAGATTCTGATATTAGCTTTCTAGAATATAGAATCCATGACAGCAGAAACAATGCAATTTCTTATCACCCTATCTTTAGGATTCAGAACAACACCTGGCCCACAGTCGGTGTTCAAACAGTATTTGTTGAGTGAATGTTGACTGAATAAGTAAAACAGAAGTAAACTTTTAGAGATATCTCTCTTGGTGAGCTTTTCCCAGGTTTCATGTGAGAGCAGCTGAAGCAAATTCAGTAGGAGCCAACAGTGCTTCAGAGAAACAACTCGGCCTGGAAGCAGGCCGTGTTTATCCTCTGAATTCCAGGCACTGTTCTCTTGCCTCTCACTGGCCACTAAAACTGGAGAGGTTGACTCTGGCAGAAATTGAAGGCATTTGGCATGCACACATCTTTTAGGTCACCAGAAATAACTTGGACATGCATGTGTGTGTGTGTTAAGCGGAAAGGACAAGAAAAATCAGCTTTATTTATGGGGCTACTGGGCAGTGAGTTAGTTTTTAGGGGTGGGGACCACTTAGGCAGGGAGAACTCTCAGGTTAGGTTGTTCCATTACTGGAATCATCCCCTGTCCTTCTCTCTATCCCTACCCCAGTGGTCTGGAAAAAAGCATTTCCTTGGTCAGTTTTAATTTGGGGGAATTACTGCAGTATCTTCAGTCCCTAGTGGGACGTCCCCTGACTTCTTTCTCAGCATTTGTTTACTTCCTCCTTAAAAATCACTATCCTACAAAAAAGCAGAGGCATGAGGCCAGTTCTGTTGGACACTAGGAAGGACAGACATGAATTTCTGCTGTCCTTTGTAAGCACCCAGCGAATGACCTCTCTTCTTAGGACAGTTCACCCCACTCCTTCCACCATCAGGAGTAGGGGGATGGGTGCATTCAGGGACACATTCAGGGCCAAGGACAGGCATTGGCCAGCTGATGTTGGTGCCAGGATTAGGTCTTCCTGCTTTCCATGTCAGTGATAGAACTATCTTTCTTTTTGCCTCTGCCATCAGCTATGGTTTGGTTTTGTTTCTTAACTTCTTAGAATCTCATTTATGAGTCATTTTCTTTCAAATAAGATTCTGGAAATGGGAAGCTCATCTTCATATGCCACCGTGGCAGGGTGAGAACCTTCCATCCCCTCCTACTGACCCAGGCAGCCCAGCTCCATCCCAAGGCCATTGCTCATGACTCTTGACTTCTGTCAGTTAACCTTTGCTGAAAAAACTGGCCCATATTCAGTAGCTTAAAACAACCACAATGTATTACTCCTCATGAATCTGTGAGTTAACTGGGCAGCATTTCTGTTGCTCTTTCCTGGACTCACTCATGTGGCTACACTGGCTGACTGGTGGCCCAGGTTCTGGGCTTAGCTGGGATAGTAGGCCTTCTCTCTCCAATAGTCCTTCATCCTCAAGGAGGCTGGACTGGGCTTTTTTACATGGTGACTGGGTTCTAAGAGGATGAGACAGGAAACTGCAGGGCCTTGTGGCCTGGTGTGGAAGTCATATGATGGTCAAATCAAGTCAGAGGGTAAAGGCCAGCCTAAGTTCAACAGCTCCACCTCTTAAGGGGAGGAGCCGCAAAGACTCTTGGGCCATATTTATCATAGGCCTCCGAGACAGAAAAGAATGAACTGGGACCATAAGAAGCTAGGGATTAAAGAGTCTCATCTGTCACCAGAAAACATATGGATTTAAAGTGGCCAAATCTTTTAACTTTTCAGAAGCTGGAAATCTAGATTTTAAAAAATCTATTAATAGCCTATTTTTTAGAGCAGTTTTAAGCTTATAAAAAAATTGCTGAAAATAACTTAGAATTTTCATATAACTCTCCCCTTTCCCTAAGTTTCCTCTATTATTAACACCTTTCATTACTGTGGTACATTTATAGCTACTGATGAGACAATTTTGATACATTATTATTACCATTATTAACTACCAACTAAAGTCCACAGCTTACATTAGGATCCACTCTTTCTGTTCTATGGGTTTTATGAGTTCTGAAAAGGCATAATGTCTTATATCTACTTTTGGAGTATCGTATAGTAAAGTATCACTGTCCTTCCTGCCCTCTCATCTTTTTACTGATTTTGTAGTTTTCTGTTTTCCAAAATGTCATGTGGTTGGTATCATACCATACTATAGTCTTTTCAGAGTGGCTTTATGTGTTTATGGTTCATCCATGTCTTTTCATGACTTGATAGCTCATTTCCTCTCAACATCAAATAATATTCCATTATTTGGATGTATCATAGTTTGGTGATCCATTCACCTGCTGAAGAATGACTCGGTTGCTTCCAACTTGGCAATTATGAATAAAGCTGCTATTTATATTTGTGGGCAGGATTTTGTTGTGAATGTAAGTTTTCAACTTATCTGAGTAAATATCGAGGAGTGTGGTCACTTGATCGTGTTGTGTGATAAGTCTATGTTTAGTTTTATAAGAAGCAATCAGCTTGCCTTTTATAGTGGCTTTCTCAGTTTGCATTCCCACCAGCAATGCATGAGACTTCTGTTGCTCCTTATCCTCATCAGCATTTGATGTCAGTGATTTGGAGGCTAGCCGTTCTAATAGGTGTGGAATGATATATCCTTGCTTTAATATTGAGCATACTGGTCCTTTATCAGATATGCATTTTGCAAATGTTTTCTTCTAGTATGTGGCTTGGCTTTTCATTTTCTTAATAATGTCTTTTGCAGAGCAGAAGCTTTTAGCCTAAATGAAGTCCAACTTACCAATTTTTTCTTTCATGGATTATGCTTTTGGTGCAATATTGAAACAGTCACTGCCAAACCCAAAGACACCTAGTTTTTCTCCTATGTTGTGTTCTAGAATTTTATAGTTTTGCATTTTACACTTAGGTATATGATCCATTTTGAGTTAATTTTTGTGAAGCTTGTAAGGTCTATATCTAAATTCATTTGTGTGTGTGTGTGTGTGTGTGTGTCTAGTGGTTCCAGCCAGTATGAAATCTGGATTTTTTTGTGAAGTGACCTGATCTTAAAGGTTGGTTCAATTTTTTTTTTTTTTGGTGGTCATGCTGAGATGACAACTAAGTTCCCCTTCCTCCAATACACATTTCCGTAGAATATTTTTCTCCATCCTGGATCACCTCTGCCTCCCTCATCCCCTTACCTGAAATGCTCTTCCATCCATTCGTATCATCTTACCTAGTGCCCGCCTCACATTTCGTCTGCTCCACCTTTCCCAACACTAGACTGGCTTGTGTACCTAACAAATACCCAATTAAGAGTTGTTGAACTCTATATGCACTTCTGAGCTCTAAGTTGCATTTAGCACTGTCGTTTACCACTGTCTCTCCTCCTCAACCAGAGTATAAACTTCTGGGGAGGCCCAAAATTCTCTCCTTCTCCTTTACCACAGGAAGCTCAGCAGAGGTCTGAGCACAAATTTGGTCAGTGATCTCCACCGACCATTTTAGACAAGCTAAAGTGCTCTTTCATCTTTAGGAGAGATGGCTGAGGACCTTCCAAAGACAGGATCCCCAAAGTCTTGCCCTAGCAAGGCTGAAATGGTAGCATCTCTGATTCTGATGCCAGCTTTAGCATTATGTCCACACAAACAAGGGGCACTCATCCCCTTGGAGAATTAGGAAAGATTTACCAATGAGACAGCAAAATATGGCCTCCGAAGTACCAAAGATGCCGAGTCACAAATGTGTTTCTTTCATTATGATTGTTATGTGGTCAGAAGGATGATCCCAGTCATTATGAAAACAATGAAAAACAAATGAATGAAATAAAAAAAACGGACAGTTTTCTGGTGACTGGTTCCCCACCTTATGCCTAATTTATATTCAACGTAGTGGAAATCCCCCACCCCTTGATTTGGTCTTGTGTCCTCATCTGCATCATTAAGTGTTCCCCATTCAAGGAGTTTGGTGCACTTCAAAGTGAGCAAGGATGGAAAGAATGAAAGGGTTCAGTGCTGAGACCCAAGTAGCCTGGACTGGTTGTGACAGAGCCCAAGCACCACAGCAGAAGGTGCTTCAGACTTTTCAGAATTCACAGCCTCAGGGAAAAGCTGCGGCTTGCATTTGCCAGGGTAACCTCGAGTCTGTCTGTGTATGGTCCATCCAGGCCAATCCCAGGCAGAAAAAAACAGGCAGGCACAAACTGGGTGACAACCTCTCCTGGCTCTGGGTTTCAGAAATGGGTGGTGAACCAGCTGCAGTGTGGAGCCACTGACATGGCCCTCATCAGGGCTCAGGCAAACCCCAGTGTCAGCACTGCTTCTACCTCAAGAGCAGCAGCCTTCCCGGAGCTCAGGATTCCCAGGTATCACTTAGCTATTCCCTTGAATGGAAGACAACAGCCCAGCAAGAAACATACCCACATTCCAGCCTCCCATCCTCCACCAAACAATGAGACTGTTCTTGGCCTCATATTCCCTTCCCTGGGAAAGCCCCCAAACCTATAGCAGGTAGGCATGTGTCCCGTGGATGGCATGAAGCAGGTAAAGTGATAGCTAGTGTTTTACATAATACAAATCTAGCTTACTTAAAGTATGACTTTTGTACATTTCATAGCATATGACAAATAATTGGGTTCTCAAAAAAATCACATCTAGACATCAAAAAATAAAAAGTCACAAGCCCCCTCATCCATGACCTGTTTAAAAGACATAACCCCCCATTTCCATGTAACTCCTGAAGCAGCCTCTTTGGACACACTATACTCAACAAAGCCTCAGGGGTTCCCAGACACCAGCTGCTGAAAACAGAACTTAAAGACCACTAGTTGGTGCTGCTGGTGAAAATCAGGGAGTGTTGAGCAACTGTGCTCATGATGAGCAACAAATAACTTCAGCAACTGCAAGGTACAGAGGCTTAAACAAAATGGAAGAAAAGGAACCAGAATCTCCTTAAAGTCTAGGAAAGCAGTGTTAGGAGTCCCTGAGGGAGCCATCCATCAATGGAGGGAGGCTCCACTGGCTGTGGAGAACCAGAAGGGACTCACTGCCCACAAGCTGAACAAGTTACATTATTTTGAACATTTGAGGATACTTCTTGGTAAACAAACACATCATCTACCTCATAACAGGTTAAGTAATTAAACTTCTTGAATATCAAGGTAGGATTTAAAGCTGTCAACAATTAAAAAGAGACCTGATTTTCTCAATGTACAGTTTCATCTTACACTGTGACTGCATTTTCTAAGTACCTCTTACCCATTTTAGAGTCATTTTTCATTCCAACCCTTAGTATCCCTTAGTCTCTTCTAAGGAAAAAAAATGTTAGACCCATTTTGCGGGTCTGTAAATATGTTAGTGAGATAGAATGGCGGGGTGCAATCATGCAACCACAGCAAGGAGAAGGGTAGGAAAAGGTTCTAACATGCTGGTGTCTCACCAAGAGAAACGACTGCCCTGAAGGCAATTTGTGGCTGAACCTCAAACTATTTTCACCAGAGAAAGGCAAAGTCAACTCTGCTCTTCCTGAGTTTCATACAACTGTGGCCGGAGGGTCCAGTTGTTCTGGTCATGGCTTCACATTCTTTCTGCAAAGGCTCTAGTGGATAAGATTTATGGGGTGGTCTGAAGAAGCAAGCTAAGTAATGTGGGATGCAACCACAAAAGAGAACTTTCTGGCCCAAGCAGAGTAGATCTAGTTTCCGTGGAGGATTGGACAACCAGCTTCAAAATTGCCTGTCTCAGCTGTGGGTGCTCAATGCCCAAGAATGAAGCAACAGAGGTTCTTCTCTTTTAGAGCATCTACTCTGTGATCATGGTCATGCTAAGGTTTCAGGAGCTAAAGACTCAAAGGGCTCCTGGAGCTATTCTCTCTAGCAGTGGAGACAGATAGCACTGAACATACTCAACAAAGTTGGGGAGAAGGGGGAAACTGTGACAACACAAATGAGTGAAACAAATGTAGCTACTGATCTACTGAGCTACTACAGTGCCTGGATGTTTGAAAAACTAAAAGAAATAGTTTTTCATGCCCCAGCAGCCAGCACAGGCAAGGAGCCATCACCAAAGCCATCTCAGCAGGATGGTAGGTCAAACGTCACCAAAGCCAAGAAGCAGTATGTTCCCCTTCGAGATGATGATGCTTAAAAAATGTGAAATAAACTTATTAGCCAAGCTTCCAAGTTGAGAGAGAAGGTTTACATTGGGCTCATGGGACAATACTCAGTCAGGCCGGGCCAGAGAGCACATTCTGGGTAGAATGGCTGACAAGACCCCCCTGTGGCCGGCAGCCGGACATCATACTTACAGTGAGTTGGGCCGGGTGGGTTTGAGCACATCCAGGTCTGGGTCACTGGAGTTCATGTTGGGCTGTAAGCTGCTGCTGGAATTGAGGATGCTGTTCGCATTTGAAGAGACGACAGATTCCAAACTGGAGTTGATGAGGCTGTTTCTTTGTTCCTCTGGGGGGACAAAAACCCACAAACCCATATTAATATTATTCCATTTGATTCCATTGGGATAGTCTGTTCCTACCTATCCAAAAGTTTATAAATAATGAGGTTACATGGCGCTCTCTGGTGCTGATGAAACTAGGAAAAGGACATAGGGAAGAATTACAGGACAAATAAGAATCACAAGTGGGAGGACTTCCCCGTGGACCCTGTGGTTGGGAAATTGCCTGCCAATGTAGGGAACATGGGTTTGATCCCTAGTCTAGGACAATTCTACATGCTGAGGGACAGCTGGGCCTGGGTGCCACAACTACTGAGCCCACATGCTGCAGCCACTGAAGCCAGTATGCCTAGAGCCCATGTTTTGCAACAAGAGAAGCCACCACAATGAGAAGCCTGCACACCATAACTAGAAAGCAGCCCTGGATCGCTGCAACTAGAGAAAGCCCACAGACAGCAACAAAGACCCAGACAAAGACCCAGCACAGCCAGAAATAAATAAATAAATGATTTTTTTTTTAAAGTAAGAATTACAAGTGGGAATTACAAGGAAGAACCTGAGAGTAACAGGTGATGTGAAACTTTAGAGCAAAACTCATTCCTCCACTTGACAGGACATATCTTCTCTTTCACATGACCAGCCTTTTCCTGAGTGGCTCAACCACCACACCATAAGTTGTGTCTTCTTTGGACTGGCAGATGGTCAGAACAGAGAGAACCTTCAAAGTCCCCTTGCAGTCAATCATATCCTTTTGGCTTCTGTGACATTCACCCTTTATTCTAAAACTCCTGCCCCTAAAACTGTCTTACTTGCCTAAGCCATTCCTACCTCTGACCCTATGGTACCACACCATAAAATATTTACTCTTTGACCATCTACTTCCTTATGGCTCTGTAACCTAACCCCCTGATCATTCCCCAACCAGACCCTTCTGGGTTGCCTCTAACTCCAAGTATTTGATGCTGAGCTTCCATTGAAAGTTTTTTGACCAATAGATCTGTAAGGACTACAGAGTAGTCTACATATACAAATCTGAGTCTATGTTCCAAGCAGTCATATTAGTGTTTGAAGAATATTACCAAGTCAGAGGGGAGAAACCCTGAGTTCCCTCCAAGACCACACTCCTGACTGGGTATGTAGAGTCAGGCAATATTCCTTGGCTCTCTGTTTCTTGGTTAATGCAGCTATACAATGGGGAGCCTGAGAAATGCCTTGCACAGTTTGGGGAGCTGTCATGAGGATCAAGTGGGATCACACGCAAGAATGCATTTTGTAAACTTCAGAACATTGCTCAAAGAAAAGAACTTTCTGTTTCTTCCCATCTTTAAAAACGTGGAACCATGTGCTGAAGAAAACATTTTGGGTGATTTAGACAAATGGCATGGGCACTACTGTAGGAGCAGAGCATCAGAGACATAGACTATCTTTCTTGTTCCACATTCCTTACAGATACATCATATTGGAATCAACTGATGTTTTGGGCAATCAATTCATGTATCAAGAAATATCATATCTGGGTTAATCCTCACTGGATCTTTCTGAAATGAGCCAGAGGTATACCATATCCCTAAGAAGAAAGACTAGGCTCACTTCCATGGTAGTTCAGAGTCAACATTTGAACTCAGGTCTCTTTAGGCAAAATAGGGAGGGAATGTTATGATAAAAAATGCTCTTCCTTTGCATTTCCTTGCTCTTCCTATATATACTTCCTTTATATACTTTATATTCCTATATATATATACTTTATATATATATATATAATGCTCTTCCTTTATATACTCATGTATATAAAAATAAACTTATGAAATGATGCTAGAGTAATATTCACATTAGGTACACAAATGCAAAAACATACAAACACACACATACACATCATGGCAAATTCTCAAGGCCATATTGAAGCCTCTCAGAATTCTGAGTCAAAAAAACTCATGAAGCTTATGGGATATCCTTGAACTCTAATCAGATTTTGAAAAAAATAGATTATTAAGTTGATTCCTGAGGTTTAGAACAGTTCATATTTCAAAAGCTTGAGTTCCAAAGAGAAACAACAAAGAAAGAGAAATCAAGAGTTACATCGAGCCAAGATGTGGGAGGACTACTAGGGCCTGCAAATGGGAGCTTGCTACCAGGAAGGAAAACAACTCCAAAATTACATAATTAGGGGATCATTGAGAGAATGGATATGCCATTTATCAGTATGAATCAGTTCATAAGTAAGTAAAATTTTCCTTTGCACAAAATCCTCGCATCAAGACTCCTGAAACAGTATGAGGAGCCCAAGACTACCTCCACTCCATGGGGAGTAAGGATGACACTTCTTTGGGGCTCAAAGGATGTGTGTTCTGCTTCATGAGAGGAGAGATGAAGAGTTTTATTAACTCTAGTTTGAGGCTAAGTATGTAGGACATAATTATCTGAATTCATAGGAAAGAGAAGAGAATAACTATAGCTCATATTTCTCTGTGATTATATTTACTTGTCCATGAGAGGGGTATAATTCAATGAATTAAAATAATGCCTTGCTAAAAGAATATTAGCTTTTCTAAAATATTATCAGGACCTTTTTTTCCTATCTTACTATTCATTAGAAAACAGAGTATCTGAAATGAAACATTTTAAAATTTTCACTTATTCAAGAAATATTTATTGAGCTCCTCCTGAGTACCGAACCTAGGCCCCAGACAGCAGACCCTGACACTAACTCATTCGTATTTTAATCAGATGAATATTAGAGTACTGACTGGTTCATATGTCTACCTTTCTCAGTAGACTTCGGCACAGGACAGACAACATTTTGAAATCACAACTGAAAAAAGTCACAGAAAAATGCTTTGCTTTATAAAATATTTTATCAGAATCCTAATGCTCATAAAAAAGATTTGTTTGTAAAAAATGGATTTAGGTAAAAGTTTTAAGAACCTAGCTCCCACTACAGTATTACAGACTGGGTCTCTCTCATGAGCTAACAAGGAAGGCTACAGCATGTGGAACAATGATAATTTTGGTTTTTGAAAATTTTTTTATTTTTTAAAAATTTTATTTTGGGGTATAGCTGATTTATAACATTGTTAGTTTCACGTGTATGACAAAGTGATTCAGTTATACATATATCTATTCTTTTTTTCAGATTCTTTTCCCATATAGGTTATTACAGAGTACTGAGTAGAGCTCCCTGTACTATATAGTAGGTCTTGGTTGATCTATTTTACGGATAGTACTGTGTGTTAATCCCAAACTCCCATAAACCCATAAGAGAACGGGGGTATGGATAGATAACGAGGACTCAACCTTCCTTGGACTAGCAGTTAATAGAATAAAACAGGTGGCTACACCCTAACTGAGCTTGAGGAGGGTTTCATTTACCGGAGGACATAGGATTCTTTCTTAAAACAATAAATTCTTTTTGAGATTATATTTTGACTTATATTCAGGTATCTAGGACCTGTCACATGCAGTGGACCTATAACAAAACAACAACAAAAGCAAAAAATCAGGGAGAGAAATTCTTTGTCCAAGAAGAAAATGCCAAAAACTTAATCATAATACTTCACAGTTTTGCAGCCAAGATAGACAAATATGCATCCCAAGAGGGAGACTCTTTACCAACATCCCCCATGGGTGACGTGATATGGAGACCTGAAAAACCTGGCACTCTCTGATTACAGGAACACTACAATTTTCTTTGACAGGAGACCTCACATAATAAGACTGAGAGCTTCTAAGAGGACAGACGTCTAAGCTGAAATGCTGACAATCCTTTCTGAGGATGAGTAGGAAGGCGATTATTGCAGAGACTGAGTGGGGAGTAAAATCAACAGCAAATTAAATGTTTGGTGGTTAAGGAAACTATACAACAACAAATTCTAATTTGTAGCTTCAATGAATTAAGAAAAAAAAAAGAGCAAATGATTCAGTAATGTCACTCAAAACAGGAGGACGTCTGTCAAGTGGGCAAATGGACATTTGCTTCTGACAGAAAAACATGAGAACAAGCAGTCTAAAAGATTAAAAAAAAAAAAAAAATTAACCAGATCATTCAAATACCAGAGCTGGACTTTTTTGAGTCACTGATGAGTCAAACGAGCTCTGGCATCCACATCAGAAGGTAGAAGAAGGACTGATGGCAATTATATTGCTGAAAAAAAATCACAGGCTAGTGGGCTGAAAAAAGGAAAACAGCAACCAGCTATGAGTCAAATCAACAAGATCAAGTGACCAAAACAGAAAGAATCCCCACAATGCAGGAATTTTCCTGAACTGGTTGAAGGCAGTGAGAACACTTGCTTATTTGTCAACAAGAATCTCTTTTCTTATTACTCACAGGAAAAAAGAGCCCAGAGACAAAGAAATGGTAAAATAAAAGCTCAAACAATTGCAAATGTGCACAGGTAACGTGTTGGATGCTTTCATTAACACGTGTTCCCTGAGGAGCGACAAACTGGATGTGGATCTGTGCCTTAAAAATGCACGCTACTCAAGGGCAGGGCCATGTCTGTCCACACAGACTACATCAAGCAGCCATGACAATGGCCAGTGAGGTGAAGGTTAGTTATACACTCCTGGTGCCCAGGCCATGCACAGTAGAGATTAAGGCTCTACAGTAGTCATGACATAAATAATAAACATCAATAAGGCAACCCTAACTACCAGGCTGTGTTTTGCTAGCACACAGGAGGCAGTTTTGTGTGACTTAATTTTCCAGGTGCTTCATGCAGGGACCACTAATGTCCTTGAAACCAAAGTACTGGTTACAGTGGGCAGTCTCTGTTTTCTGTACAAATCAGGAGCGGAAAAACATGAGTATGCAACCAAATCACTGCAACTAAAAAAAGCAAGCCACAGAATAATTTTGGTGATATTGTATTTCTTTTGGGGGTTGCCATGGAAATTTTGGAGCTAAGCTCCTTCACTTTCCATATTTATCAAGTGACTCCCGCTCGCTCTGATGACAAGCGCACCACATACAAGAGGCAGGGTCTCTGCTGATCACAGAACCCAGAGGCGAGACAAGGAACGCACATGCAGAGCCCGGCCAAATTCTCCTGGCTTGGCAGGCCTGAACACGTCTGGCCCACTGAATACTCAGATCTGAAGGGTAAACAGGAAACAAAGAGCTCTGATAACACTTTAGGGGAGCTTTCCCACCATGCACAACAGTATGTCATCACACAGGCTGGTATTTTAGCTTTCCACGAGGTCTTGGACTAGTTGTCAAAAAGAAGAGGTAAGATGACTGATCTGTAACAGCAGCTCACAACGCCTCACAGAGCCCAAAGGAGGGAACTGTCTCTGCACATGATCAAACAGAGAGAAAAGGGAGTCACCAGATGGAGGTTCTGCAAAGACCCAGGGCGTTACACAAAAAATACTAAGGCAGAAGCAAACGCCCAGAGGCTTTCCTGGGCTATGTTGGAGCTAAAGGTGTACTTTCTCCCACTTGTTAAAGTTTTGCAATGAAGCCTGTAATGTATCATCTTGACAAGATAGGATGATAATAGCAAGGCAGCTTAATGAATTTTGCAATAAAAAATGATGAGTGCGCAGCAATTTTGGAGTTTGCCATCTCTGGGAAACACCCAAGTACACAGGAAGCTTGGAATCACGACTTTCCGAAGCAGTTTTTCTCCCCTGTAGCTTTTGCTCCTGATAAGGGTGGCATGCCAAGCCCCACTAAAATCTGAGCTGGTCTGATTACAAGCTTGCTGACCCAGTCTCAGTCCCTATGATAAAAATAATCTTAGGAAACAGTTTGGGCAACACGTTTGAGCACATGAAAACAGTTTGGACAATGTTTTAAAAAATAATCTTAAAACATAGTTTGGGCAATGTTGTATTAAACAGGGAGGTGACAAGTGAAAAATGTCAATGGTGCTTGGACCACAGACACAGGACATGCGATCACAACTTCTGGCAAGCTGTCTTCAGCAAAACCACCACCGATCTCGGTCCCCTATGGACTGGCTGACATACTCTCCCTGTGGTGCCCACAATAACCCTCTGCTTTGCAAAGGGAAAGAATGCCAGTGAAAATGGGTTTCATGAGAGAATGGGGAAGTCATTGTGGCTGGTCCCAGATCGAAGAGATTCACAGGAATGAGATGCTGAGGTACAACAGGGAAGCCTGCTCCTGAAACATTTCAAAAACCACATTTTAGAAATGCACCTCTAATTAATAGCTGAACAGGGACTTGAATGTTCAGAGTTAACGAGACACTTTGCTGCTCACAACATAGCCTTCTTTCCTCCCTGAGAACTTACTTTTGAGGAGGGACACTCCCTCTAATCTATGGTTCCCCGATAACTGAGAAAGCCCACACACAGACTGCTGATGTATTGCTGACAATGCAGTTTCTTCTTTCCCACTACTTATGGGAAAAGAAGAAACTGATACAGTTACTTATTTTTATACCATAACTCATTGCAAAATGGGTTGAGATAGTAAATGAAATGTAAGATTAGAGTGCTTTTAATAACTTAAAAATTAGTTAATACATAATAAATATGCATTTCTCTCTAGTTTAAAAGTACACAATGGCATACAAATATTCCAGATATATTCTGGTGCATTAAAGTCCAGTTGGTTTTCTATATGTAGAAATAGGTGCTTATATAAATTTTTTTTTCTTTTAACAAAGCAGGATAACATAATGCCTAATGCTGTGATACCTGTTTTGCTCATATAGTGATAATGCCAGAGATGGCAGCCTGGAATATGTTCTTTTTAATTTAATCTTTTTCCTGCCATTAGCTTTCCACGGCATCACTTTCTAAGGGCCACATCAACTATGCAGGTCTCAGTCACAATGGTAACCACATACAATTAAGACCCGAGCCACATTACACCTTACAGTGTGTGTGAGACAATAGGAATTCCTGTGGATACACATGCTGTCTGCCAAAACAAACAGGTGTGTCCAGAGTACCCAGGTTCTGCAGAGGCTACTTGAGAAAAGACACATGCCGCAGGTTCAACAGCTCCGAGAGAGGCATTACGTAAACCTCTGAATGGTCACAGTTATTTTTCAGCAAGGGAGACACACGTGCGAAGTACATGAGCTGAATTCTCAACTTCTCCCTGGGCCTGTCTGGGAGAGGGTCCAGGATGAATTAACTGAACTAAGAGAATTAATCAGAGCTATAATCTCAGCAGATATTTAATAAGATCCGTGTAAAACAAAGCCCAAGAATCCATTCCTAGACCCACCAAGGCTGCACAACCCACCCCTGGCTGCTGATGCATGGCACTCTAGCATTGAACGGGCTCTCTCTGGGCCAGGGCGACTCTGCATTACTTTCACGTATGGGCCTCTCCTTTGGAATCTGCAGGCTCCAGAGAAGGGATATTTTCTTAGTCAAACATAAAGTAGGACTCCTGGCGGTAATCATCATAATCGGAGCTAACATTTATTAGGTGCTTACTATGTTCTAGGCCTGCTGTCAAGTATGTTACATGCGCTGGCTCACTTAATCATGGCAATTACCTGCCAAGGAAGCGATTATTAGTGATCGATTTCACAGATGAGCAAATGGAGGCTCACAAATGAAAAGTAATGAACTCCAGGTTGCAGAGCTGGTAGCAGATAGAGATGGCACTTTTAAAATGGCAGAGGCCTGAGCTCCAGCCATTACCTGATTCAAAATGTACTGGGGAGACCAGGCGTCTGTATTTTCAACAAGCTCCTCACATGATCTTAATGTATACCCAAGATGAAGAACCATACTTCCAAGAAACGTATTTGAGGACCTGGAACAGCTGTACTTTGGAGACACTGTGGCTATGGTTCCAGACCACTGCAATAAAGCCAATATCGCAACAAAGTAAGTCACATGAATATTTTGGTTTCCCAGTGCATATAAAAGTTATGTTCATGCTACACTATTGCCTATTAAGTATATAATAACACTATGTCTAAAACAACAATGTACATACCTTAATTAAAAAAAAACTTTATTGCTAAAAAATGCTAATCATTATCTGACACCATGGGGTGTCACACAGTATCTGTGAAGCACAATAAAGTGAAGTGTAATAAAAAGAGGCATGTCTTTGTAGGTACTAAAAAGCTGGGACAAAATGATAAATGTTACCTTGCAACCTCTTGGAAGAAATCTTAAAAAGTACAAGGCCTGTGTGCCTGGTTCCCTCCAATCCTCTGGCTCTACCTTCTACAGTTGTCTGAAAAAAGTACAGCTGTGTGTCAGTACCGTTCACCTAGACACACCAGTCTAGTCTCTGCTGTATGATGTATCTGCATGGAAACTTGGAGATTAAACAGTAATCTCCTTTGCTACCATTCATCTGGCAGCACAGATGAAAAACCTCCTTTTATCTGCTCTAAGGTGATCACAAACAAGAGTGATTGCCTCAGCCCAGCATATTAAGCGACTGCTGAATGCACACAGCTCACTGCAGAGCTGCTGTGAGATGGGGGGTGGGGGAGGGGGGTGGCCATGGTGTGGCTGCTGCCTGCCACCACACGTAGTGAGGAACCCATTCAAAATGGTCCAAGCTGCCTCTGTGGCAGCGCTGGGCACTGGACAGATAGCTTTTCTTCCTTCTTTAACTCAGTCTAGAAAGGTTTTCACTTCTGTGGCTCGAGAAGTGACAGAGGCACCCTTCTGGAGACAAAATGGGATGGGGAAGGGACATGGCCTGGGTCCAAATTCCTCCTCTGCCATTTACCAGTTAGGTGACTGCTGATCCCCTAGAGCCCCAGTTTACTTGTTTGTAAAATGTGGATAATGAGAACCTACCTCATGGGGTGATGACCAATTATAAGGATGAGATGAAGTAACACTGGGAAAAGGAAAAAACCACCTGGAGAAGACTCCAGTAACTACTCTCAGATTAAAGCAGAGGAGTCTTACAGAGGTGCCCAGACACACAACCAGTCTACCCTCACAGAAGGAAAAACTCCTTCTGGAAAATAAGACATGCATCTGTGAATATCAACAGGTTAGATACTTCCATGACAATCTGAGACCAGAGTGTTGGCACAGATTCACATCTAAGAGAAAAAAACGGGCTCCAACTTCTGCACAGGCTGGGGACACTGCAGTGAGGTGAGGGGAAAACATGTGTCAATGGAAAGCACCTACTCTGAATTTTGGGCTCATCAAGCATTTCAACTGGGGGCTGAAGAAAAGGCTGACCCACAACCACAGGAAATATTAAGCTGCAACTGTGCCAATGAGATTGAGAAAAAACATTACTCAAATAAGAGCAGGCACATCGACATAAGAGAAATGAAGTTCTGGCAATATCATATGAAGTTTGAAGGTACAAGGGAGGGACATGGAGATATTGTGTAGGGGTAGATTTGTGTGTCCTCACAGATGTCATCCCTGTAACAAGAATCTGAAGAAAGGTAAGGTCACATCAAACCCGGAGAGGTGTCACAATGAACCCAAAGTTTTCAACATGAAATTGACAGATGATTGGTAAGTGTCCACAATGATATAAAAACCAACAGGCAACATCTGAACCTGATTCCAGTTGACTGGACAGAAGAATCTTGAGTTAGTGTATGTTAAGAGGAAGGATCTGAGTCAAAAATTTAGAGCAAGATCTGTGGACTACAACTGTGGTACATGTTCCACAGTTGGGACATATGACAATCTAGGGTTTGATGTGGATGAACATTCTTTAGCTTCACAGTTATTATGTTTTAATATTTAATATTTAAAAATCCATGTATTTAACAGGCTGGTTCCAAATAGGGAAAGGAGTATGTCAAGGCTGTATATTGTCAACCTGTTTATTTAACTTATATGCAGAATACATCATGAGAGATGCTGGGCTGGAGGAAGCACAAGCTGGAATCAAGATTCCGGGGAGAATTATCAAACCTCAGATACGCAGATGACACCACCTTTATGGCTGAAAGTGAAGAAGAACTAAAGAGCCTCTTGATGAAAGTGAAAGAGGAGAGTGAAAAAGTTGTCTCAAGCTCAACATTCAGAAGACTAAGATTATGGCATCTGGTTCCATCACTTCATGGCAAATAGTAGAGGGAACAGTGGAAACAGTGAGGAACTTTATTTGGGGGGGCTCCAAAATCACTGCAGATGGTGACTACAGCCATGAAATTAAAAGACACTTACTCCTTGGAAGGAAAGTTATGACCAACTTAGATAGCATATTAAAAAGCAGAGACATTACATATTAATTATTACATTATTATATTATATATATATAATATGTATTACATTACATATTAATATTACATATTAATATAAATATTACATATTAAAAAGTAAGATGCTTGCTCCTTGGAAGAAAAGTTATAACCAACCTAGTCAGCATATTAAAAAGTAGAGACATTACTTTGCCAACAAAGGTCCATCTAGTCAAAGCTATGGTTTTTCCAGTAGTCATGTATGGATGTGAGAGCTGGACCATAAAGAAAGCTGAGCACTGAAGAATGGATGCTTTTGAATTATGTGTTGGAGAAGACTCTTGAGAGTCCCTTCAACAGCAAGGAGATCCAACCAGTCCATCCTAAAAGAAATCAGTCCTGAATAGTCATTGGAAGGACTAATGCTGAAGCTGAAACTCCAATACTTTGGCCACCTGATGTGAAGAACTGACTCATTGGAAAAGACCCCAATGCTGGAAAAGACTGAAGGTGGGAGGAGAAGGGGACGACAGAGGATGAGATGGTTGGATGGCATCACTGACTCAACGGACGTGAGTTAGAGTAAGCTCTGGGAGTTGGTGATACACAGGGAGGCCTGGAGTGCTGCAGTCCATAGGGTCGCAAAGAGTTGGACACGACTGAGTGACTGAACTGAACTGAATGTTTTCATGTATATTAGAGAGTAATACGGTAAGATAACAAAACTGATATTTTAGAAATTTTATTTAATAGGATGAGGCAATGTAAAGAAGTAAGGTTCTTAAAAACTGATTTAAAGAAATGTATCAAACAAACAACAGTGGAAAAATTATACGGTTGTGGCCCAAAGAGTAGATGAAGGATTATGTACATGATGCCAAGTTTGGGAAGTACTGAGCTAGGCATGGATAGAGGCCTTAAACTGAAAGACATCACTGTATGGAAATATAAGTTTTTTTTCACAGATTACCTGCAGAGTCTTCACCAGTACTTTGATCCCAAAGTGTAAACTCAGCGACGTGCTTTGATAAAATCTTCCATCTTTACAGAGTGAAGTAAGCCAGAAAGATAAAGACCAATACAGTATACTAACGCATATATATGGAATTTAGAAAGATGGTAACGATAACCCTATATGCAAAACAGAAAAAGAGACACAGATGTACAGAACAGACTTTTGGACTCTGGGAGAAGGTGAGAGTGGGATGTTTCGAGAGAACAGCATCGAAATAAGTATACTATCAAGGGTGAAACAGATCACCAGCCCAGGTTGGATGCATGAGACAAGTGCTCGGGGCTGGTGCATTGGGAAGACCCAGAGGGATCGGGTGGAGAGGGAGGTGGGAGCAGGGATCGGGAAGGGGAACACATGTAAATCCATGGCTGATTCATGTCAATGTATGGCAAAAACCACTACAATATTGTAAAGTAATTAGCCTCCAACTAATAAAAATAAGTGGAAAAAAAAATCTTCCATCTTTGTTCATAGATCAGACAAAGGGGAGGGTTTGGTGTGTGGCAATAGTACCCTGTCACCTGCTCATGTGACAGTGGTGAGCAGCTGCACTGCAACCTAGGAGGAGTGAGTGCTGGCAGGACCTTTCAGCTCTTGGCCAGTCTTCCTCACCCGCTTCTCCTACAGTGCTTTCCAGGCCAGCCTGAGTATTATTCTAATTTCTCGGGGAACTGGGGGTTCCAAAGCAAACTCTAAAAAGTATATTATACATACACCCCTATATACTTTTCAATGACAATGTTTCTCCCAAGGAAAGGAGGAAAGCTGAGCACCCTGCAAGTATCCTCACACACGAGCATGCAGCCCTGTTTCCAAGGAGGGTTTCCTTCTGCTCCCAGGGAAGATTACTGCTTCACTGTCTTCCTGTCTCGCATCCTCCTGTCCACCTGTGTTCAGACAGGGACAGCTTGATCTGCAGCTTAGGCACGTCTGCCTTCACACATCCTTAACTTTCACTCGCTGCCTCGTGTGACAGAATTAATCTTGAGAAGAGATCTAACTGATTTTCTCCTAATCGCCACCTTCTTTCTTACACGCTCTGAGAATATGCTTTAAGACTTGATCCATGTATGGCAAAAACCACTACAATACTGTAAAGTAATTAGCCTCCAACTAATAAAAATAATTGGGGGGGGGGGGAAAGACCTGATCCATAGCTGCCTCTATTCCCATCTAAGCATCAACTTGGCACTTTTTCAAGCTTAGAGGAATTTACCAATATCATTTGATCTGTCCTGAGGCGCAAACGTACACTGCTTAGCACAAAACCTTAGGTGACCGTGGCTGTCCTGGAAATATGAGAAGCTTCTCACCCCACAGCCAGATACTGTGTTCGTGGCAGATGAGGGTGAGGCCAGGCCTGTTGCAAGTATTTTCTGGTATAGAACACAGTGAGAATGTCCCTAGCCAGATACTTAAGGGGAACACAGGCTACTATTTGAAGGAAAGCCAGTTGCAGTATGGGGTCAAAGCCCTGACACTGTGCCTATCTGCTGACCCAGGGACTCTTCCAGGAATTTATCTTAAGGAAATAATCATGACTATGAACAGATTCAGCTACAAGGATGATATAGTGGTTTTATTCATAAAAGCAAGGTATCTGAAACAACCCAAGTGGATACACCAAGGTGTGGCCACATTATGGGATACAGCAATCTCTTTAAAAGCAGTGATCCTCCAAGATGGGGCAGATTTGTTCTCAGGAATAATGATAGAAAGGCTGTTACTTCTGGAAGACAAAGGGATAGAAAACATTTTCTGTAACAAAGAGAAAGATGCCAATCCAAATATAGAATGTCTTCCCTCCTCAAAACCAAGACGATAATTTTTTCTGATTTGTGATTTTACTGTAACTCATAGAGAATATTGTTATTATCACATAATACATAACAGACATATCATATTTGTATAAATATATAAAACCACACAGACTACATATTAATATATTAAATAAAATATATAATAATTATATAATAATCATAGCACTTTCACACCCCCAGCATTTACAGAGCACCATCTGAAGTGCTTTAATCCTCACAACAAACCTGTGAGGCAGAAAACCATTACCCCTGTCTTGCAGAAGAGGAGCCTGAGGCCCTGCAATAGTAGAGAATGGGCCCACGTGACACAGCCAGGGAGCTGTCGAGGAGGACTCTCACCCAGGCAGCTGTGCCCATGAGCACTTTCAACCACCAGGTTCTTCTGCCTCCCCAATACACACTTCTCTGTGAGAGCAGCTATCTGCCGACTTACTGTTACCTATTCACTTGTCTACTTCCTTTACTCAATCGTGAGTTCCTTACAGACAAGGTCACGTTTTTATCCTCCTCGGTTCCTACATGTGATTAAACAGTAACTAATGATAACAGGAGCAGCTGTCAGCCGATCACCCTTGCCACGTCCTGTGCTAGCTGCTTAACTGCATAAGTTTGCTGAATCCCCATCACTTTCCTCTGAGTTAGGGCCTATTAACCCTACTGTACACACGAGTAAACTGAAGCTGAGAGAAAGTAGGAGGCTTGCTCAAATGCTGTCACTGGTACAGAAGCCCGGTCTGCCTGCCCATGGGCAGTGCTGGGGCCTTCAAACCCATTCCTCCACCACTGGACTCCCTCATTACAGGAACTGAAGAGAAACCACACTGGAGATCTGAGAGCCCAGTAACCCGATCGCTGCAAAGTACTCAGAAATCCAGAAGTGAAAACAAGATTTGATACAGTCATGGTGAGAACCCTCTGCTATTTGGAGCAAGGAGCGTAGTGCTCTCTTATTAATCTATTAATTAATTCCACACACTTAGTAAGTATCTACTGTGCACCAGGCCTGGAAGAAGTGGAGGGGAAGGAGAAGCAAGCCAAACAAGGTCCCCGAAAAGAGAAAGCCCCATTCCAGTGGTACGCGTGTCTCGTGCTAATAAGCATAGAATTACAACCTGAGAAAAGGAAGGGAAACTGGTCCCAGTGGAGCCAATAACAAAGGAGGGGCTGAAGAAGCAGTGCCTGAACTAAGCTTTGACTGTGTGACTGGAGGAAAAGAGGCTCAGCTATCTGCCCACAGGAGATCTGGAAAGTGGATCCTGGACCGTGCGGCTCCTTGCCTTTCATCCTCAGCACCCCTGCTTCCTGTCCTGTCGAGGTTACTCAGCCACAGAACCTGGGAGGGCATGATGGTCAATACACTGTCCTCAAGGTCACAAAAGGCAGCAGCTTACACACAAAGGTAGAGGTAAGTTTCTCCGGGCAGTGGGGAGGCGGCCGAGGTATTCTTAGGGCACCCTAGGCAGTGACTCACGTTTCTCTGTTGACTGCACGGTGTGGAAGAGCGTCAAGGGCCTCTCGCTGCAGGACGGGGGTTTGGAGTCACTGCTCTTCTTCCGAGACAGGTGCAGTTGGGCATTGGTGAGGGGCGTGTCTGGCACGGTGTTAAATATCTGCAAAATAGTTTCATAAAAAGGTTACACACTAATGCGAACCCGGAAGAAAGCACAAGTCTGGACCTGTATGATTATAAAGTCTAGTGGGTCTAAGAACCAGCTAGAAAAAGATTGAAAAAGACCACCAGCATCTGCTCAGGACTCTACTGTAAGCATCTCTAGGAACTGGCAGGAAACAGTCTCCTTTGGAAGTACACCCCAAGGGTCAGGAACCATCCACTTCCATTTCCCACCCCTTCTGTTATCATTTCCATGGATTTTCTTTCTGTTGTTCTCTCCAGGGCCAATGGAAAGTAGCCACTGTCTGTGAAAAGGACTCAAATTTTTTTTGATTACCTTTATCCAGAACTGATTAATCAAAATCACTTTCCTGTTCTTCACTGTGCATGGATCTATTTCCTAGTTCTTAACAACTGCTTCACAATTTTCTGAGGATGTTAAACATGCATTTAAATGACATCCCCCAAAGAAGCCCAGAACAGGGCATCATTTTCTCATCCTCAGTCATCTCTAGCTGGACCATCTTTTCTACTTCAGCAGCTTTGTTTTATCTTTGAGCTGAAAAAAAAAAAAAAAAGGCTGTTTCTCCCAACTCTTGATGACAGAAGTAACATACATACTACAGACTGTTTGGAAAATGTAGAAAAGCTTCAAGAAGAAAACAGAAAAACTCTCCCAATTCCACTACTTAGAGATAACCACTGTTAGCATTTGAATTTTATTTTCACATGAGCTTTTTTGTTTTAAGCTTTCATTGCAAAAAAACAAAACAAAACAGGTCCACAGTAAAAAAAAAAAAAAAAGTGAGAAGAAAATGACAGATAAAATTCATGACAATGCTTGTCTTTTTTCCTACAGATCCAACTATGACAGAATTATTATAATAGCTACCACTTACATGGTGCTCACCATGATCACAGTCACCACCCTGCAACACCAGCTCCCTAAGGACCAGTCGCTGCATGTGTTTCCTATGTAGCTCACTCAGTTCTGTGTGACCCAGGGCATCAGGTGCTGTTCTCACCATTTATAATGAAGGACTGAGGCAGAGAGGTTAAGCTGCCACAATTATAAACATAATTACAGATGATAACACAGAAAAACTGTGTCCCCAGATTTTCTAGATTCCTTCTTAAGAGCATATGATAACAACAACACTAATTCATTCAGCCTGGAAAGATCTTTTGAGCATCTCCTTTCTACCAGCATTCTGAGTACAGCATGTTTCCTATGGTTTAGAGAGTCTGCATCTAGCAGCTGTGATTTACTGAGTATCAACCATGTCAGGAACCACCTCAAGCGCTTTGTATGAGTTATCTCACTTAATGTTAAAATACACTTCTCCATAATTGGAATCCTATTCTTTTTACAGTTTTGTATCCTATATGTTTCTTCTAACATTGTATTGTAACATTTCGCCCTTCATTAAAAAATCTTCAAACCTTATTCTTCTTGACTGCATAATATATCCACTGTATTACGATATCAACATTTATTGACCCATTCATGATCATTTCATACTCTGGAGTCTTCTGGATCATCTGTTTCCCAGTAATCACAAGTGATGAGAGGAAAATGGTGGCACCCCCATGCCCCTCACCTATGGGTGGCCCTAGACACAGGAGAATCTTTCCCACGGTTTTCTCCCCTTTGTGCGTGCATTAAAAAGCAGAACTCAGTCCTAAGGCGAGCTCAGGGAGGACAGAAACCTCCCGTGGAGCAGAAGGGCAAAAGCTCGCTTGAAAAAAAAAAAAAAAAGCAGAACTCAGAAGCTGAGATATAGGAAGCAAAGTCATAAGAATGATAAGAATTTCAGCCAAAACAGCTGCTCTCCATGAGTTGGCAGGTCTTTGGGTTCCAATGATGCCAGCCAGCTGCTGCAGTCAGTCTCCCTTCCAAACACAGCTGTCTGAAAACAGCATTATCATATTTTCCCCAAGGGACTGAATTTTCAGCAAAATAAACTGAATCATTACACAGCTGAGTTCATTTGGGGCGAGGATGTAAGGAGAGAAGGGAACTTAAAAACAACAAAACCCCTCTAGCTTCTAGAGAAGCTTGAACCCCAAAAATAAGTACCAGTGCTACACATGTCACCAGGATCCCTCTGAGGATCTCCAAGGAAAGAAAAGAGAAACTATGCTTGTTGCTGAGCTCAAGGACCACAGTGCTAAGACCTAAGCACAGACCTAAGAAGCTCCCTCCCACTTCGTTCTGCACCCCAACGATCCAGCCAGGGCTGCCCCTAGGTGACACCCTGTGCACCAGTAACACTGGCACTTGCTCTTATATATGAGTGTCTGCACCTGCCAGTCACTGTGCTAGGTCAACTCAGTGCAGCCAAGCAGGAGGACCATTCCACAAGGAGAGATTTCCTGAACCACATGGCCCAGCAGGAGAGGGGCTTGGATGGAACCCTAGACCTGCAGTTTCCAACAACTCCCCTCCCCATCTCCACAGCAGTTCTCAGCATTCAGCTCATCTTCTCCAGCCAACCTATACTACCAAAGCTGCTGCCCAAACCTGCAAGTACAGATTTCAACAAATAATGATGTCTCTTAACATCCTTCTGCCTCTGGCCTTAAGTACAGCATGTTCTGCAATTCCAAGCAAAAAATATCTGAAAATGAATTCAGACTAAGTGATAAGCCCCCACCTCCTATGTCTGGCTTCCAAATTTTGTCTTTCTTTTTCTAATGAGTTACTGAAAATGAGATCCTTGTACAACCACAATAAGAAAACTGATAATGCATATGCAGCATTTTCATTTCAACTGTCACCAGAAAAGTGAGCATTTCCTCTTTCCTAAAAACTGTACTAGATGCTAGAGAAACAAAGAAGAGTGAGTCGTGAGGAAGAGCTACCGATTTAAACAGAGGAGTGGAAAATTGCTTCCCAAACTGTGTTTATATACTGATAAATAGGAGGAGACATGGGAATTACATTCTGCTTATTGGCTGTTCTCTCTAAAATGAAAGCTATTGGAGCATACTAGAATCATTCTAGTTCTAGAAGATGGAGATTTTCTCCATGGGCCAGAGCTATAGTCCTGAGGTCTAGCTCTCTGGGCCTCAGTGCAAGCCAGGCCCAGGCTTTTGAAGAACTTGGACAGGACTATTTTCAGGATCAAATGGACACATGTGCAAGTGGGCCTGCTATGAAATGTGGAGTGCCAGACATAGGACTATCATCATTATTATTACACGTTTTTTTTGAGGCACAAGGGCATGCAAATCAGACCAATTCAGAACAGAAGATACAAACTTTCACTAAGGAGTCTGGGCAATCATTCCCCAAACTACTGTTGTTCCTTTAACTCTGAAACTTGAATACATACAAGTTGTTTAAAGGCTGCTCACTGTTGAGCCAACTTCTCAGCCAGGCCAAGAGATGCCTGTGTGCTAAAAGTGAGCTGGAATTCTAATGAGTATTCAAATGATTCACAATTTTGCTGTTACTCCAATCCTAATTTGTTTGGAAGGGCTGACTTCAAGAGAACCCTGTGCCCTTTCCCTCATTCTAACGAGTAGAATCAGTGTACCAACATCTCTGCCGAACAACGGAAGTATGAGCTCACGTAGTCTCTGAGCAATAGATTTATGGAGCTCTACCAGGTAGCTGAACAATCTACTCATCTCACAGAAACGTTCCAAATTAACAGAAAAGCGGGGGGGGGGGCGGGGAGGTTATTCTATACCCCAAGTGTCCCATTAATTCTGTTCAAATTTACAAACGAATTCTGACTTAGGAATGCCTTGGAAATAAAAGTTATTAGGAAGGCTCTAAGCCTTCTGGAAGCTAACAGGGAAAAGTGAAATCGCTCAGTCATGTCCGACTCTTTGCGACCCCATGGACTGTAGTCTACTAGGCTCCTCTGTCCATGAGATTTTCCAGGCAAGAATACTGGAGTGGGTTGCCATTTCCTTCTCCAGGAAATCTTCCCAACCCAGGGATTGAACCCAGGTATCCCGCATTGTAGGCAGACACTTTACCGTCTAAGCCACCAGGGAGGAGAAGACCATAAAATAAAAATATGATTCTAAATAACTCTCCCAAGTATCCCTAATTTCAATATTCCTACAAGTGGAAGGAGCAGACCTGTAAATACCAAGCTACTGTTTCCCCTTCTGTGGCAGAATGGTCAGGGATGGCTTGGCCTCTGCAGTCACACAGAGCTGGGCTAAATCCTGGTCTGGCTGCTCAGCGGGCAGGACTAACATCACCAACACAGACAGTGGCATCATTGCCGTGTAACGGATGCAACTTATATGCGGAATCTAAAAAAGTGGTATTATAAAAATGAACTTATTTACAAAACAGAAACAGAGTCATGGATACCTAAAATAAACTGTGGTTACTAATGGGGGTATGGGGTCGGGAAGAGTGGGGAGACTGAGACTGACATACTACTAGACAGTCCATCCTGAAGGAGATCAGCCCTGGGGTCCACTGGACAGACTGGTGCTAAAGCCGAAACTCCAGCACTTGGGCCACCTCATGCGAAGAGTCGACTCGTTGGAAAAGACCCTGATGTTGGGTGGGATTCGGGGCAGGAGGAGAAGGGGACAACAGAGGATGAGATGGCTGGATGGCATCACCGACTCGATGGGCATGAGTTTGAGTAAGCTCTCGGAGTTGGTGATGGACAGGGAGGCCTGGTGTGCTACGATTCATGGGGTCGCAAAGAGTTGGACACGACTGAGCGACTGAACTGAACTGAACTGATATAGAAAATAGATAACTAACAAGAACCTACTGTATAGCACAGGGAATGTTACTGAATACTCTGTAATGACCTATATGGGAAAAGAATCTAAAAAAGGGTGGATATATGCATAACTGATTCATTTTGCTGTACAGCAGAAAGTAACACAACAATGTAAATCAATTAGACTCCAATAAAAATTAATTTTAAAAAAACCTAAACATCATCCAAAAAATAAATATATAGGAAAGGAATTTACCATCATTTTATCGGGAGAAAGCAAATAGGCATTGGAGCCATACAGACTTGGGTTCAACTTGGGCAAAAGCCTTAACCCCTTTGAGCTGTTTCCCTTGTGTAAATGGGAATCTAACACCTATCCTGCAGAGATACTGAAAAGTTAATGCACGTTAAATGCTGAGCACAGAACCGGATAAAGGGTGGGCAGGAGGTAGAGTTAGGGTAAGGGACAATAAAAGTATCCCAAGTTTGTTGAGTGCTTATCATGCTGTTATTCACATGTATTATCTCAGGACTTGGGCTTCCCTGGTGGCTCAGACAGTAAAGAATCTGCCTGCAGTGCAGGAGACAAGGGTTAAATCCCCGGGTGGGGAAGATACCCCGTAGAAGAGAATGGCTACCCACTTCAGTATTCTTGGAATTCTTCAGAATTCCATGGACAGAGGAGCCTGGTGGGCTACAGTCTGTGGGGTGGCAGAGAGTTGGACACAACTGAGCAACTAGCACTTTCACTTTCTCTCAGGATTTATCATTATTCTTGGGGTTTCCCAGGTGGCGCTAGTGGTAAAGAACACAACTGCCAACGCAGGAGACACAGGAGACACGGGTTTGGTCCCTGGGTCGGGAAGATCCCCTGATGGAGGGCATGGCAACCTACTCCAGTATTCTTGCCTGGAAAATCCCATGGACAGAGGAGCCTGGCGGGCTACAGTCCATGGGGTCACAAAGAGTTGGACACGACAGAAGCAGATGTTAAGTTAAGCATTGTCATCTCATAGGTGAGACTCATTGAGACGAGCTGATTTGTTCAAGGTCACATGGATGAGTACAGCTGGACTAGGACTTAAGACAGCTTAGCTGGACTGTCTGGGTCTTAATCACCTGTGGCCTTTATATCTGTTATTAATTGGAGAGACAAAAAACAAAATGCAAAGATCATAGTTGTGGAGTCTGATGGATCTGATTTTAGTCATTCACTAGCTCTGTGACTTTGAACAAATTATATAACTCTGACCTTCAGCTGCTGTATCTATAAAAACTACTGGGACTGAGGTGAGGACAGAAGCACCTAACACAGTTTGACACTCAGTGCCCAAAAGCCATGACGGTATCCAATAAAAAAATATAAGAAGGAGAATAACTGGAGACTCAACAATGAATTATCTGCAGAGGATTTAATTTATAAGTGAAAATTTAATTACTGTTCTTTGCAAAACATCGATCTTAAATGCTTACAGCAATGTTAGAATTTGCTGTTCTTTCCCCCTTGTTGTCTACAAAATTCAAATTTCACTGCTGCCCCCTGCCCCTCCCTTGGGCCCATCTTGACAGTGGAGACCACTGACACTTGTGGGATTTATTCTTAGCCATGTCACATATACATGTTTATACCTATTCTGATTCCACCTGTAATATGCTTCTGCAATTTACAAGGATTAGAAGCCTCCCCATGTGTGTGGTGTACTCTTTATTATGTGCTGTGATTTTTATGGGAGGAAAATTAGGTAATGATGAAGAGTTCCTGGTCTGTAACTGAAAAGTAGTTGAGACAATAAATCAACACCAGAGGCCTGGGATTACAAGGCAAAAGAGAAAGGCTTCTAGAGAGAGGAGACTAAGCACTTTCCTGAGACACGGCGCATCAGGGTTTCAAGTAATAAAAAAATAACAAGTTATGGGCTTATTTAATCTGAAGAGTGTCTGCTTTGGAGCTGAAGGACTAGGCCTACACATACCGGCTTACATACTGCCCACTCTTTCTAACAACAGGCTGTAGAGCAGGATTACTCAGGGTACGGCAAACCATAAACCCAGTGCCTTTCTGCTGGAAAGCCAGGCAAGTCTTAGCAGGGTTCATTTAATATAATAGTTAAGAAGCCAAATTCAGAGGCTACAGGCACAGAGAGGTTTTTTAAGGACAGTTGGAAGTCCAATGACCTGTTGATATCAGCATTTTGGCCCAGAGAACAACAATTTGGAAAGTAGTTTGTGGAGTTTTATTAAAAGTTCCTCAAAAGGAACCAATTCCGTTTAGTAACTGGCCATATATATAGCCAGCTGTGATTTTCCTTATCTCCAAAATGATTCTATTTCCTATTATCTTTGCTGACAGAGAGGAATAGAGTATAACATAACAAAGCTCCATCATTACTTGAGAACCATTAAAGAAGCTTCACAATTCAAATATGCTTGGTTTTTCTGGAGCTTTGCTGGCAGGGTGGGGGGGGTGGGAATACACATGTTCAGATCCACAACCTATGAAACTAAGGAAGAACAGTTTACATGGCATTAGACACAACAAATAGAAAAAAGGTCTGTGACAGAGCCATTCTGGCCCAGCATAAAAGTAATTCCAGCTTATTTCTAGGCCGAATTGGATAGAACCAAAAAGAAGGTGGCACAGTGGTAAAGAATCCACCTGCCAATGCAGAAGACACAAGAGATGCAGGTTCGATCCCTGGGTCAGTAAGATCCCCTGGAGTAGGAAATGGCACCCACTTTAGTGCTCTTGCTTGGGAAATCCCATGGACAGACGAACCTGGCAGGTGACAGGCCACTGGGTCGCAGAGAATTGGACATGACTGAGCACGCATGCAAAAGAATGTCCTTGGGGACCAATGTAAGGAAAGGTAACAACAACAACAAAATCAATAAGCAAATGAAAAAAGCCATGGCCATGAGACATAAGATTAGTTTCCCAAGCAGGCCATAGTGACAGGCATTATCTCCATGGAATAAAGAGTCCAGGTATTCTCCTTCATCATCACCATCATCCATTCTGCATACCAACAGCTTCTTGAAATGCCAAGAAAATGAAATACAACTGCCCAACACTTGTCAGTTGACCGAAACTATTCAAATCAATTGCATTCTATTAACTGACCTACATATTGTGTACAAACCCCAACAATGAATGCAACAGATTTCAATGCCATCAGTATTTTGTTAAAAGCAGATCAAGGCAATTTGGTGGCCCAAATCAACTCAAATCAAGACAATCTTGAAAGAAACACTATCATTTTAATGGAAATGCAAGGTTGTTTAGGGCTTGCTGCTTTTACACTAGGTGTTAAGTGAGGCCATCCATATTTGCTCACTCTTTCCCTTGACTATAAGATTAAAAGTTAACAGGTATGAAAAAGGGGCACTGATTTTTGGGCACTTCTGGGAATTAACAACTCAAAGCACAACTCTCCTACCTCTTCCAAAGCCAACTGATGGACTGGAAAAAGGATCATGGTAACTTACTCGGTAAAACATCAATAGGCATTAAAAGGGGCAGTACTGATAGAAGCACAAGGTGCCTGGGCACCTGTGCACACCCACGTCCAGCTTCATGTGCAGGAACCCTTTTGAGTGTTATGGCCAAAAGAAACATCATGGACTGTTCAAGAACAAGCCAGTCCCATCCTACTAAGTATGTGTCAGAAAGTAACAGGAACATGAAGACATACACATAACCTGAGATTTTACGTTTAACCAAAACCCTGAAAAGGTGCAGTTTGTTTCTTGACAGGGTTGTTCTTTCGAGACATTTAAATTTTTCTGGCAAGGTAACCTTTAAAAAGAGAAATGGAAAAAACTTTGTAAGAAATTCCAGAATTTCTGGGCTTTCAGGTACCTTGGACAATGACAGCATTCAATATTTTGAAATCTTAACTAGACGCATATAAATATTGGTAACTTCCACTATAACCCCAAGTATGGGCCAATTAATGTCCAAAGGCTCAGGGTGACAAGGAATGAGCTGTTTAACTTAAAATAATTATTACCTTAAACAGGCATGGAAACAGCCAAAGTCTTTGCCCTCTGAACTTTCAACTCTGAAATCTAACCACAAAAACAGCCAGACTCTCAAGTCTGTTCTTTAGCTTTCACATAAACCAAGCTGAGTACAGGGTATGGAGTTGTTGATGGGAAATGATGCCATGAGCTAGTATTTCCCTTTAGGAATTCTGGCAAGACAACTCAAATAAAAGCCATTAGGATCCTACCCTAGCCTATAATAAGTAAAGGCTGTAGATTAAAGGTTACAGTCTCTGAGTAAGACTTTTAAACTATATAGCCCCAAGTTTACAACAGTATGGTCAACACTATGGTTTTGTTATTTATCTAACGAGTGATTTTGATATCAGCAACCAAAGTACAATCTGGTTCTGCTTCAGGGATGTCTTTCTCAAGTGCTGATACAATCATTTCATTCCTCTACTTGGAATCCCCGAGAGCTCTCATTTTTCTGGAGCAAATGTCAACCTTTTTCCCATAGCTTTCAAGACCCCTGAAAGAGGGGCTCAATCTAACTGTCTGGCATCATCTCCGATGACTTGCTAACATACAACCCAAGATTCTTTCACAACCATGTTGTAATACATACGAGTTGATTAATGTTGATTAATTGATTAATGTTCTTCTGGAAGGCTGTCCCCACTGTTTCTCTGCCTAGAAAACCTCTATTTATCTGTGAGAGGCCAGTACAAGCAGAATGAAATTATTTCTCCTCGGTGGTACCATATAATTTAGTCATTTTATTGAATGTCACTTGGCAAACTGTATTATGCCACCTTATGCGAACAGCTGACTCGTTGAAAAAGACCCTGATGCTGGGAGGGATTGGGGGCAGGAGGAGAAGGGGACGATAGAGGATGAGATAGATGGCTGGATGGTATCATCGACTCGATGGACATGAGTTTGAGTAAACTCTGAGAGTTGGTGATGGACAGGGAGGCCTGGCATGCTGCGATTCATGGGGTCGCAAAGAGTTGGACGCGACTGAGCGACTGAACTAAACTGATATCCTGAGAAAACAAGAAAGCCATTGGAAAAAAGATCTTGTCTCATTTATCTTTGGTTAACAGTAGATGCTCAATAAATGCCATCATTAGAGATGAACAAGAATAGATTTTAGTAGCTTGAGTTGTGAAAGGAGTCCTAAGTTCAACCTTAGTTCCTCTCCTAACAAGCTGTTTCTTCAACTCTCTGGATTTCAGGTTCAAAATTTATAAAAGAGAGCCAACAATATTGGCCTTATAATGTTGCTGTGGAAAGTAAATGATACGATAAATATAAGGCTGCTTACCACAATGTCTTGTGAACAATAAGCTGTAAGTAAAAGTTAGCTATTAATATCACTATTCTCATTACTGTTAGACGATGTACATTAAAAAGACCCATTACCTTTAACTGAGCAAATAAATCAGTATGTATTACCAGCATGGAAAAAGAACAAGTACCATGAACACCCATGTATCTTCTGTATCTTCTGGCTTTTTTCTCTCTGCTTTCACTTACTATGGGATATCTATTTGGTACAAATTGTTCCAAACATTGCTCCCCTACCCAGGGCTGTGCAGGAGGTGAACAACAAAGTTTCTGGAGCATCACAACAAGGTATGTAGTTAGTGAACTTAATGTGACCAAACCATGTCTGTGAGAAACACATCATGAAGGCTCCCACGAACAAGAAACAGGTTAACAAGAAACAGGTTAAGTTCTCGAGATGAGACAATAATGCTAAGCAGGGGATGTTTCTAGACAAATAGGTGCTGTCCTGAGGCTGTGCAGATGTGCCAGAGATAACATAAAGGAGTCCAGGAGTTCATTTTAATTTTTAACCCTTTGTCTGAATGTCTAGTGTTAATCCTCAGTAAACAACGAGAGAGTGGGAGGCAGCAGTGAGGGGGGTGGTAGTGGGGAGTAGAGAGGCAAGGCCCTATGCACAAAAAAATATGTTTTATAAGGAAAAAGAAACTGAGTTTTCTTGTCAGGAGAAAATTCTCCCTCTCTTCTAAAGGTCAACTTTAAAGACAAAGATGTTTTCCCCAGTTTAGACATTAATGAGTTAGTACTCCATACTGAGGCTCACAAAGGGTATGTGAGGACTGAACCTGCCACTACCACCAAATGTTGGATGCTCCCTGGTCATGTAAAAATGACCACTACTGAGGAGAAACACAAGAGCATTTCCCATAAGACATGCCGAGGAGTTGCAGCACTAATGAGAAAAGGAAGCATTTCCAATGGAGCTACATGCGAACCTGCCAGTGATGGGGAGAGAAGCATTCTGGGAGATGGTCTGCAAAGACAGCAGCCCACAACTCCTCCCACATCTGTGCGGGCACACTGCTCTTCCCATGGTGGGAGGGGAGGTCTCTTTCCTGCCCCTTCAGTCTGGCTGGACTTGTTGCTTTGACTAACAGAATGCAGTCAAAGTGATACTTTGTCTATTCTATTCTAGGCCTAGAACTTCTGAGGCCTTGCTGCTTCTGTGTTTGTCCTTTTGAAAGTTTGGCCTAGACTACTAAAGGATGAGAGAGCACGTGGAGAAAGAGGACAAGTGGAGGAGGACCAAGGTGTCCCAGCAACAGGTTGTACCAAGGTCCTAGACATGTGGAGTAGGTCATCTTGGATCTACCAGCTGCACCAAAACCACTCCAGCAGATATTATATAGAACACAGGTAAGCCCTCCCCAAAGTTCTGGTACACAGAATTGTGAGCAAAAAAATTATTGCTGTTTTATGTCACTAGGTCTGCAGATGATCTATTATGAAGCAATAACGGAAAGACATACCTTATGGTTCCCCCCACCAAGTGGCTCCAAAAAGGCTACATGCCTGGGTTTCTATACCCTCTCTCTGTGCTATCTTCCAATACTTATTCCTGGGTCTCACTCAATTTTATTCCAAGGCACAAACTACACATCTTATATAAAATGCCCTTAACAACATGGGAGAGCACATTATGCCACTAACTGAGGGGACATACACTTAAGACCTGTGTGATGGCTTGTTTCAAGCAAGAGGACATATGCTATCAAATGCCTGTTGGGGGACAGGTTGAAATGATGCTGTTAGACAGCACTTCTTCCTGTGGTGTTTCAGGATTTTGTGCAACTTCTGACAACAAAGTTAGAAAAGTGGTCACTCAAGAGATTTGTGTGTGTGTGTTTATGTTTCTAGAAAATTATAGCCAAGCCAAGCTTTCCTCATAGCTCAGTTGGTAGAGAATCTGCCTTCAATGCAGAATATCCAGGTTCAATCCCTGGGTCGGGAAGATCCCCTGGGGAAGGAAATGGCGACCCACTCCAGTGGTCTTGCCTAGAGAATCCCATAGACAAAGGAGCCTGGCAGGCTACAGTCAGTGGGGTCCCAAGAGATTGACATGACTTAGCGACTAAACCACCACCACCAAGGGAATGCTCATTAAATACTGTTAACTAACATCTTCATATTGTGAATTTTAAAGAAAGATGACAATATTTATCTGAGGACATAAACAAGGTCTGTTGATGAATAAAATGAAATTCCCTTGGCAGTAAATTCATCCAAAGCATTGTCTCTAAAGCTAAGGGCTCTCAGAGCATGAGTTCCTGTGAGGTGAACATCACAGGCTTCCAAAGGAGACTAACACAGCATCTGCTGACTTTATACCAGACCAGGCCTGAAGCAACATTTGAAAAGGAGTCAAACTGCCTTATTCTAAGTTGTTTTTATCAGAAAGACAAGCCTGATGAATGTTAAAGACTTTCTCCCCAGAATCATGTACAAACACAGGTTGTGCACATAGCTTTGGCCCATCACAGACCCCAGGTTAAAAACCTCCATCAAAGTGGCACGGGAGATCCCTCAGAACTGGAGACACACACTCCACTGTAGCCTTCATCCCAAGAATGTTTCCACTGACACTCCTGCACTGGTTCCCACAGGAACATAAATCTCACTGTGATTCATCCCACTCTCTGGCAGAAACTAATGAAAAAGAACATATAATAAAGCACTGCAATGCTCTTTTAATATGTGCCTCACCAGACACACAGTAGAGAGGAACATAATTTATAATCCAACAAACCAGATGAGTATTCGCACCAGTTCCTGCCCATATACTTACAGGCCTGGCCCTGCATTTCATATTTCATTTCTATTTCTGCTTTTTGCACTCAAGTCAAGCAGGATGGCACTTGTTGACAAAAGTTTCAATAATGCTATTAGCAGTATCCAATCTTTTTCCTATCATGTTACTTTTTAATGTTTCCTGGCTTTGAAGCCCAAAGACACCAAAAACTGTTACAGTTCAAAACCTACTAGATGCTGCCTGCTATAAGCTCAGACGTGAAACATAATCAAAGTACTTACTCCTTAGAGCTCTGTCTCAATATTTAATTTTATTTATTTGAGAAAATATTATGTTTAAAAAGTATTATTTTGAGCAAGCAGGAACATGCGATACTCGTAGATGTATTTATGCTCTATCTTCAGAGAAATCTGTTCAGACTGCTGAAAAAAATAGTTTACAGTTAGTGATACTCCTTGTTAGATTCTTGGCTAAGACCTTTACATAAATCACCTTATCTCACTCCCACAACAAACCAACTAAAGGGATGTGGCCCACTGGCTGATTGTTCATCAAATTTCTTTCCCTTTGCTCTGCACGGTTAGGGGCTTTCCCAGTCTTCCTTGCAGTTAGAGATGGCCACATGACTGAGTTCTGGCCAATGGAAAGTGGAAGAGAATAAGGAAAGCATCTTCTAGGTTTGACCCACAGAATCTTACCCAATCTTCCATGCCCTCTCATTTCCCTCACCAACTGGCTGATTACAGAGATCTGCAGAGCAGAAGGCAGAACTACAAGAGAGAAGGAACCTAGATTGCTGAATCACTGTGTAGGATCCAACCAACAGAATACCCACAGTGAACTGGTATGTGAGGAAGACAGAGATTACTATTGTCCTGAGTTACTGATTTGGGGGGTTATTTGTCATAGCAGTCACACTGTACTGAAAGTATTTTCATGAGCATAGAGAGGTTGAGTAATCTGTTCATGGTCACACAGCTGACAAGAGGTAACAGATTTACATCCAAGTGGTTTGCTTTTAGAAATCATGTTATTAACTTGTTTAGAAACATGTTATTCAATTATATTTCCTTTTTACAAGTTCGTTTTAATCATACAGAACATAATCATCTATACCTGACTTTAGATATGAAGGAAGTGGCTGGACAAAGTCCCAAGGTTGAGACAGAGAGAAGATAATTTCTTCAAGTAAGTTATCTGACCTCAGATCTCTTTATTAACCATATAAGAAAAAACCTATGTTGTCCACACAATTTTCCAGGATACCTCAATTACTCCATGAAAGTCTATATTCAGAGGTTCTTTAGTAGTTACTAATGCTGTGCAACAACTTACCTCTCCCCCCAACTTAGTGACTTAAAATACTTAATAATTCTCCCACTTTCAATGGGTCAGGAATTCAGGAGAGGCTTAGCTCAGTGGCCTCTTATGAGGCTGTACTCAAGGTGTTGGTTGGGGCCACATCATCTGAAAGCATGACCAGGGCTGGAGGAGTCACTTCCAAAATAACAGGCTCACATGGCTGGCATGCTGGTCTGGTTGTTGGCAGCCAGCCTCACTTTCTCCCCACTGGGCTGTGTGACCATCCTCACAACATGGTGGCTTGATTCCCCCAGAGTGAGAAAATCCAGACCACAGCAAATGCTACCAGGTCTTAGGACTGGTCTCCAAAGTCAAGTCCGTTACCGTCACAGTTTCTTATTATCAATTCCTACTAATCACACTGGGATCCGTGTTGATCCCTTATTCACAGTTGGAAGAGAACACACAAGGGGGTGAATACCAGGAAACAAGGGTCACCAGGAGCCAGTCTGGAGGTCAGCTACCATCCATTCACCCAACACTCATGTACTAAGCACATACTTAAGAACTATGGGAACAAAATAGCCCATATTTGTCTGCTTTCATGATACATATGTTCTAGAAGAGGTCAGAAAGGTAACAGATGTAATCGACAAGTAAATGATATACAGTATACTAGAAAGTGGTAAGTGCTATGGAGAGAGAGAAAGCACCCTCAAGGCAGGGGGAGTGCTGGAGTTGGGGCTGTCCACAGTTTCACAGAGAGATATGGGTGGGCCTCACTCAGGCTTGAAGGAGGAAGAGTGTTCCAGGCACCACAAACAGCAGTTGCAGAGGCCTTGAGGTGTGAGTGTGTGCCGTGGGCAAGGAACAGTGAGGCGGCTGTAGGCAGGAGCTGGAGGAGAGGGCTGTAGGAGATGACATGACGCAAGTAGCAGAGGGGAGAGCAGAGACCATGGAGGACATTCCAGGCTCCTGTAAGAGCTCTGAGTTTCACTCTGAAATGTGAAGCCACTGGACAGTTCTTAGCAGACAATGGATATGCTATAATCTAACACTAAAAACATCTCAATCTGGTGGCTGACATCAGAACAGACAGGCCAATGGTAGATGCAAGGAAACAAATTAGGAGGTTCCTATAAATCCAGACAAGAGCTGATGATGACATATGGTATTGTGCTGTCAGTGCAGGTGGTTACTGGTCAGGTGCTAGATTCATCTGGCAGGTAATCTAGCACAATTAATTCACCATTCTAAGTAAAGGTTTTATTTAGGATTTCATTATATCTCAGCACCTGGGACTGTCAAATGGTGCCCTAGGGGCTCTTGTGGATGCTGAGAAGATTCATAGGGATTTGCTACCAGAAACTGAGGTGGGACCAAGGGGTGCATGCAGCTTTCTGTCCCCTTAGCCCAGCTTTTAAGGGCAGCTCTGTTGACATACATCATTATGCAGGGGTGAGGGCAACCCTCTTAACACAGACTAGAAACTTCAGTGCCCTAAAGGAAAAAAACTGAGCATGCACCCAGCCACATACACAGTGTAAAACAATACAGCATTTGTAAAATTATAAGGAAACTATGTTAGGAAAAATATTTGCAATGCACATGAAAATTGTTTACTATCCCTAATATTTAAAAACTCAAAAATTCATAGCAAAAAAAAGTAAAAAAATGGCTAAAAGGCATTTTCAAAATGAGGCCTCCTTCACCAGATAGTTGTGAGGTTAAAAGGACAACATATATAAAGTGCTTAGCACAGTTCCTATCACAAAAGAAACGCTCATTACGTTGCCCGCTGCCACCACCACAGGCACCACCGCTGTCACTGCCGCCATCCCAGGATGACTATCACCACCGCCATCACCACCACCATCAGCAACTTCGTCATTGTCACCACAGAGTAAGAGCCACCAGCAACGCAGACCTGAGTCAACCCTGTAGACCAGTTCTAACTCAGCTCTCCCCAGGTAAATTCTCCACCTGCAATGAGGAACAATATATTACCTTTTCATGATTTTCTATTAGGATCTCAATGACTATGTTCTGAAACTTGATATCCATTATGGCTGCCACAGTTTCTTCCTGAGGACGCAGCAGGGTGGGTCCAAATACCACGCCGAGGTTTGCCACTGTCATCAAATTCTGCTTGTGGTTGTTAGCAACACTGAGAGGAAGCAAAAGAAATGGCACAAATGAGAGAAATAGTAAATGACAGACAACTGACTTCCTATACCCGTCTCATCTTCAGACACCTGATCTGGTAGGAGCCAGACCTACGGGCATGTTCAGATGCTGCTGGAGTCCAAAGAGAGACGTTTTTACTCACAGTTTCATCTACCAAAGTTTCAGAAATCTCCAGTGTTAGGCTATTTTGCTATTTCATGATATGACACTCTTTACAATTCCCATTTTGCCTAAAAAAAAACCAATAACCAACCAACCAACCAAAATGGCTTGCCTTCCAAAATGTGAACCTTTGCACATTTGAATCCTTGTTCTGCAAACCCAGGTTAACTGGTAATCCCTCTTAGTTACAACTTTTATCCTTGGCTGCTGCTTAAACCACTGTGATCATTAGCATTTTCTCTACTGCAAATATAAAAACTCCTGACGGCTTTAATACATTTGCAAACACAGGCTCAAAATAGATCTAATTTTTTAAATGAGTAGATCTCAGTCAGGAAATTCAGCACTTTAGGCTCAAAGTATTTAAGTCCCATCACATCAGCATGTGGCTTGTATTAAGCCAAACACATGGCATGAACAGAAATAAAAACACACTACTTACATCCACGTATATAGCTGTTTATATTATCACTTATACTCAAAATCCAAGAAGCACACAGGGCCAGGAGTAACAGCTCTGAGTAAGCTTCTAAACACATATGCATATTTTTGTATAATAAATTAACCAAAACATGTATCTGAAATCCACACCCAGGCCACCATGACCTAGTCATAAAACTTCATTGTTCATTTGCTAGCCCCACGTATAAAAATATACAAAGTTATCTATTGACAACAAGTTAAGTTAAAAGTTAAGACCATTCAATATTGTTAAGAAAATATTAGGGGCTTCCCTAAATCACCTGTTGGAAGAAGGAAACTATTCATTACTAGAAACTAGAGAGAAATTGGGCAGAGGTGGCAGTTTGCACAGACATACCTCCTTAGCATTTAGTACTATTTATACAGAGGGTTTTTTTATTTTTTTTTCCCCATACAATTCTATAAATGTTTGCACTGTTTCTCTTGGATACTTCTATTTTGTAGGAGGAAAAAGAGATTTGACTGCTTTAAGTGCTGGTTTTGAAACTGAGCCTTTACTGAACACTATATTAACTGATTTTATCACCAGAAACGTATTTTTCTTTCATTTTCTAGGGCTAAAAGTCTAATTTCATAAAAAAAAAAAACTCCTCCTCTGAGAGAGATGGTTACATCTGTGAAACCTGAACTGTGGAACAGCCCAATCAAGAAGGGAATTTGCTTTTTTATTGCTAAGTAACACCTGTAGCAAGGAGATTCTGCCACTGATGATGCCTTGTCCTGTTTCTGGTCCACATAAGACTATTTTCATTTCCTGAGATCTAGCTGAATTTCCTGATATTACTTATAGTTTTCCATTCTACCTAGAACTGTATCAGGTTTCTAGTCTGAAAGTGTTAAAGCAGATGGTCAAGGTTTTACCTAGCAAAGGGGAAAAGATTTGGTTCTGGGTCTCAGAATCACCATGTCTGCATATTTACAAGTTGCTTGTAACACCACTACTTTCAACATCAGCTCCTTTGTGCAGGAAGTGAATTCCATGCTCTTAAATTTCCCCTGCCAAATGAGCCAAGTCAGTAGACTTACCCTCTTGTCACAAAAGTCCCTTGTGTATATGAATCAACAAGCTATTTATGTATGAAAGCACTTTTAAGTTGTAGACCAATATAAAAATATAGGGTTTGGATAATGATCACTTTCACCATCACGCTTTTTAACACGGCATCTGACTAAAGCAACTGCGTCTTAACAGGGCTCTCAGACTAGACTCTCTGGGTTCAGCTGCGTCCTGCCTGCCCCCACCAGCTTCTGTCTGCCAATTCAGCATCGCTCAAGTCAGTCCTCTGTTGAAAACTACAATGGCTTCACACCTCATTTGGTCGCTGGGAGAGAACACAGTGACACAGTATATGTGTATGACACAGTGTATGTTCAGGAATGCTTCCACGGTTGGAATGTTCTGATAATGGTGACTGTAAACCATTGATGGGCTCCATTGTTTCTAATGTCAAACTCCTATGACCTAGCACAGATTTTTCCAACTCACTTCTAAGCCTTCTGCCTCCTCCCAGATCTGGTCCCTGGAAAAGGGACTTAATGTTTAAGCTTTGGGTTCCTCATCTTTTAAAAATAGGGTGAGTTTCATTTCTAATCTACTTCATGAGGTTGCTATGAAGATTAAATGGATATAATGTGGGAAGTGCAGTGATGATGATTCTATTAATCATTCACTACCCATGTTCTGTCTACTTTTACACCTATCTGCCTTTGTCAATCCTCGCCCTAGAATGTCCTCTCACCCTTCCGTCCTTTGCTTGGCAAACTGCTGATCTGCAAGGCACAGTTCCAATGGCGCCCTTTCTTTCTGAAGTCTCTGACTAGTCTCTTCTCAACCCTCCACGGCTCGATGAAGGCAGGCGTGTTGGCTCTGGATTTATTACAAGTTATTAGTGTCTCAACTGTTGCCTTAGGATAGAGACTGTTTTTATTTTAGTTGGTAACACCAGTGCTGAGAGCAGTGCCTGGCTCAGGAGAAACACAACAAATGGTCACTGTGGTGTTAAAAGATGATGGGAGCTTCTGAGTAGACATTAAGCAATTATTCGCAACTCAGCTACTTACTTGGAAAACCTCAAATTATTACTGATGATTTTGGGGGAATGCATCTCAACTTTTCAAAGTGTGGAACTGTGTTCCACTCTTTAGATTTAATTAATGAGCAATAATTACTCTGGTTAGCAGAGCCCAGTGACCCAAAGGCATTTGGAAAAAAGGTACGGTAACTGAATAAGCATTTGTTAATATAAATAAGCTTGAGGCTACCTAACATCATTCATTTCCTTTTTAATGATCCATTTTATTTTAGAACTTACAACACACTGATCTAAATTCTAAACCTTTGGGGGAAAAGACTGTACCTTTTACAACTAACTACCATTATCTTCTGGTACACTGAAGCAACAAATTGATCTATCACTTGGTTATTACTGCTCACAACTTGGTATAGCTATGTTCATTACTCAAGAATGAATTATTAATGGCTGGGGATCACTCTGCATCCCAGAAAGAAAGGCACAGACCTCAGCCTCTGCTGGCACCAGCCATCCATTACAGCTTGATGCATTTACCTGTGTGTGGGAGGTGGGCTGGCAGAGTGCTGGGGAGCCTGGTCCAGTTGAGGCCACGGGACTCATTCATTAGTGAGGTCTATAAAACGTGGAGAACTTGCTTTCTGGGCTGGTAACTGAGTTGCTTGAGCTCTTCCTCACAGCCCAGAATGTCATGTTGAGTCTTGACTTAAAATCTACACACAAAAGTCTCTTTTGCATGACTGCACATTCCACCAAGGAAGTCTTTGATAGGTCTTGCCTAGGTCCACAGGGACTCCTTTGTGAGCCTTCTTACACTACTGCCAGTTCTACAGACTTCCTTTGCAGGCAGCAGAGAAACAGTTCCACGTGTGATTTTAACCTAGGAAAGGCCTGCTTCCTTTTGTGACCCATAAGAGTTTGCCACAATAGCTGAAAACAGGGCATCTCCTGAGGGACATGATTTCAGGGCAGTTGGTGGGGGTCGACACCCCACGTTCTCTGTAGTTCCCTCAGGAATTATGGTTAATGAGGGAAGAGCACGTTCCAAGGAACATGGCCATGGCAAAGGGGCCTCTTGCTACCTTTGCTTCCAGGGAAAATGGATGAGAGCTCTGGATTGGTCTGACATCCTTTGAGAGGCAGAAGATTACTTCCAGATGAAGATGGTGATGGGGGAGTATTAGTAGGAGAGAAAAAGGAGCCAACTCTTTTGGGGCCAGAAATGCAGAGACGCCCATGCTGTTTTAAGGATCACATCTGTTTTTCTAGCATTTAAATGAGAGTCGGAGCTCTGGAAGTGCTGAGTGGTACTTTATAACTACAGACTGGTCCTGATGTACCAACAACACCTAAGCCTGCTGCTAGGTTTGCAAACAGGTTCCATCTTGAGGCTTGCAGTGCTGTGTCATGGAGTATCAAAGCTGCAACCTGGCTCCACAGGACACAATATGCTGACAGAGTAGCACTATCTGCGATGGACCAGATGGGTGGAGGTTACAGCACAGCAACACTATCTGCCATGCTTTATTTGTTTGCTTCAGCTTCCAGTGTTAAGAAATGATAACTTAGACTTGTAAGGTGCTTTAGAGTTTACAAGGAGCTCTGCAACACGTTTTTATGTTTGCTTGAACTTCATATAATATGTCTAGAATAGTAGCTCTCAAACCTTCTGACAAGGACCCATGGTAGGAAATAGATTTTTCCATGTAACATTTCACTAGCACATACATACGGATATATACACAGAGAGAGGTACACACACATACACACGTGCATATCAGAAACACAAGTTTCAGAAATAGTGTGATAAATCCTGCTAGTTTTGATTCTATTCATTTTTATATCTACTAAATTAATTTCACAATTCACTAACGTGTCATGACTTACAGTTTGAAAAGCTTCCTTCTACAGGTAAAGAGTACAAATATTATGTCCAATTTATAAATACAGAGAAATAAAGGCCAAAGGAGACAGTATAGTACAGGGGTTGGAGTCAGACAGAGATTCCCAGCAGGATGAGAGTAGAAAGGTCACTGGGCTTCTCTAAATCCCTTTCTTCACCTGTAAGACATGAGCAACAATATCTACTTCATAAAATTTGTTGTTGTTCAGTCACTAAGTCATGCCCAACTCTTTGTTTAAGGCCAATAAAGTAAAACTAGGTGAGTTGATCTCTTGGGTTGAAATAATGGCTTAATAAATGACAGCTGGTATTGTCCACAGGGGCCGTCAAGACAGTGGAGGTGACAATGTGGAAGCAGCAGCAAGTGCCAATTTAAAGTCACACTGTAAGTTGGTGGTGTCACCCGGTGTCACGTTCAGGAATCTCTAGTGGCCTGCTTTTACCTGGGGCAAGGAACCTGTCTCTTCCACCTGTATTTCAAGGGCTAATTTTTTCTTCTGGTTATTCTTTTTTCTTTTCATTTCTACTTAAAAAAAAATTATGATATACTTCAAATCTACAGATAAATTCAAAATAGACTGTTACTTAATTTCTATTATTTCCCTACAAGCAACTCTGGGTATGATAGGTTGAGAGCCTCATTGGAAACTATAGCAAAACTCACCACACTCATTTGCTTCCAAGGGTTAGGCCTGCCTGGCAAGTCCTCCCCTAACCATCCAAAGCTCACCTGTCTGCAAGGCCAGCTCTAGATACCCCTCTGACAGAAGGCCACACAGAACTCTCTCCTCTAAGTGATTATGTTCACAATCAATCCATGGGAACATTTCTTTTTTTTTTTTTTTTATTAGTTGGAGGCTAATTACTTCACAACATTTCAGTGGGTTTTGTCATACATTGATATGAATCAGCCATAGAGTTACACGTATTCCCCATCCCGATCCCCCCTCCCACTTCCTTCTCCACCCGATTCCTCTGGGTCTTCCCAGTGCACCAGGCCGGAGCACTTGTCTCATGCATCCCACCTGGGCTGGTGATCTGTTTCACCATAGATAATATACATGCTGTTCTTTCGAAACATCCCACCCTCACCTTCTCCCACAGAGTTCAAAAGTCTGTTCTGTACTTCTGTGTCTCTTTTTCTGTTTTGCATATAGGGTTATCGTTACCATCTTTCTAAATTCTATATATATGTGTTAGTATGCTGTAACGTTCTTTATCTTTCTGGCTTACTTCACTCTGTATAATGGGCTCCAGTTTCATCCATCTCATTAGAACTGATTCAAATGAATTCTTTTTAACGGCTGAGTAATATTCCATGGTGTATATGTACCACAGCTTCCTTATCCATTCATCTGCTGATGGGCATATAGGTTGCTTCCATGTCCTGGCTATTATAAACAGTGCTGCGATGAACATTGGGGTGCACGTGTAGCTTCCCTTCTCATGAGTGTCTCAGGACTATGAGATGGATCTGGATCTTGGAGTGAGTCCCCTGCAGCACACAGGCAGGGACTGGGAAGGCCTCAGGTTACCAATTAAGAAAGTCATTGTGTGAGTGGGCACCCAAGCTGCAGTGAATATCACTTATTTCTCTACCATCCTCTCAGGGTTAGAGAAGCTCCAAGCCCCGGTGCCAAGAAGGATTAGCTAGAAATGAAGTTGCTAGAACTATACATTTTTTGTGGTTACCCAACGCAAGTTAAGTTTCAAGGGTTGTCAATGTGGTTCCTTTCACCAGCTTCAAATTCATCTTTAGTACGGAGTGGGGAAATGGTGAGGGGAATCCCCACCACCACTGGCCACGAGTTTTCTACTAAGTCGGACTGTGTGTGCTGCCTAGATACCACCTGAACTCAGTGAGGCGGGACCAGTCTGGATGGTGCTCAGGAGGCCTCTACCAAGGAAACCCATCAGAGCCATAAATACATCTTTGCTGGACTGTACCGATGGCTGGCACCAGAATGAGAGTTTAAAATAAATTTTTCCGTGTACTGACTGGGGTCATGTTCACCAACCATATTTAACATCTTTCTGGGAATGGCTATCCAGTGAGAAGTCAGATTTGAAACTTTGAAATGGTTTATGATGGATACTTTTTACAGTGTAATCTTCGAGAGAAAGCCCTGAGACAAGCAGGTAAGGCTATCACTGTCATTTTACAGATGAGGAAACTGAAGCACTGAAAAGTTAAGTAATTTGCTTGAGGTCACACTCTAACAAAGGACAGAGCCAGGAAAGGAACTCAAGGTGGCTGCAGAGCCCATAATCTTCACTTCAGCACTCTGCTGCTCCCACGCAAGTAAGGGTCAGTTCAGCTAGGCTAAAAGACACTCTTCTTTAACCCACTCAGAAAATCCAACCACAAATGAATATCTTGAGGCTTGAGCATGTGGGAGAAAAAGCAATGGTTACAATAGAGAAAAAAAATAAATAAAAGCTTCTCCCCCTCAATTCACCACCCAAATTACTAAACTGGAAGAAGGGGGAAAAAAGCAAGAGAGAGGAAGAAAAAGGAGAAGAGCCTATGACAGTGCTATTGGACTAAACGCCATTTCTACTCCCTTCTTGCAGTGAAAATGACTTCATGCTTGACAAAAACATGAAAGTGGCAAAATGCCCCTCATACATGATAGCATTCCATTTGTAGTTGGCTGGCAGAGTCAGATCAAAAGAGTGAACACTTTGAGAGAGAAGAATGAATTAAAAGGAAAAAAGAAGGAATGGCTAAATGGATGGCTTCCAGAGCAGCCCCTCCCCATCCCCAAGACAATTATGGCCATACGTGCATCCCTGCAGGCTGCTCTGCTTTCATCCAAGGGCCTCAAAGTTCTGTAAATAACAACAATGTCTTCTCTACTTTCAGTGAAATGTATAAACTATATTTCAGATGGGTAAGCATCACTGCTAAGATGGTAAATATTGACCAATATGATACACATCAGGGCTTGGATAGCTCAGTTGGTAAAGAATCCACTTGCAATGCAGGAGACCCTGGTTCGATTCCTGGGTCAGGAAGATCTGCTGGAGAAGGGAAAGGCTAGCCACTCCAGTATTCTGGCCTAGAGAATTCCATGGACTGTATAGTCTATGGGGTCGCAAAGAATTGGACACAACTGAGTGAATTTCACTGTCACTTTTCATACACGTCAACTTTAATGCCCAGTTACAGAGGCCCATCTGGTGCTGAAAATTCTTTAGAGAAAAGGAAAAGGGATTCGGGTGAATCTTAAAAAGTCACAGTACCTTTGGCATACAGCTTGCAGTCTAAAGTGGAGACTGTTCCAAAATATGAGTGTGCAACCAACTCTGTTTCTACTCTGGTCTCCTCCAATCCAATTCCACTACCTATTTAAAATCCACCAAAGATTACTGTTTTAAATTTCAAGTTGAAAACCCTTGGCCTCCAAGTTCCTGCCTGATCTAGACCTTCCTCCATCGTCTCTCCCTTAGCTCATGGATCTCTGGGCTAAAACTCTAGTTAGGTCTGGGTGCCTTCCTTTATAATGCCTATCCCCTGACCAGGGAAGCTCTGCAGTCCCTCTTGATCTGGCTCTCTCCTAACTCATCACTCTCTTTTCCCAAAGAGGTCTCTGCTGGATACCCCAAGCCAGGTCAGATACCTCATTACAACTCTTAATTCTGCAATTCTCCTTCCTAGCACTTAGTGAATTATGTCATTATTCATGGAATTATCATTGTCTGTCTCCTCCACTTACTAGAAGTTCCAAGAAAACTGGGATGGCATTATCCTCCCTTATTGCCCCATCACCAGGGCTTGGCACAGAGTTTGCTTGTATTAGGTGTTGGGGGAAAAAAGAACACATGCATGCTTTAGGAGGTCACCTTCCTTTGAGGTTATCAAGGCTCAGTTGCACTAATTCAATTCGGTCGCTCAGTCACGTCCGACTCTTTGCAACCCCATGAACCTCAGCACGCCAGGCCTCCCTGTCCATCACCAACTCCCTAAATGTCTGGCTTAAACTGTCATGTAATCTACTAATGTATTGCTACCTTTGTCAAGGGGGGACAGCAGTCAGGGGAGTGGCCAGAGCATCTTACTGCAACACTGACAGCATGTAACCAACCAGGCGGCTCTCCTTGGCCACAGTGCTAATCCAAAAGGTATCAAGGCCATGAAATACTCGTAGGGTATAAGTACCATTATTACATGACTGCTCTAATACGCACTATAAAATACAGCCTAAGTTCACAATGTTATATCAGGCTCTTTTCAATACACTTAAACCTTCTAGGACAGTGTCTCCTGTGGGGAAAAAAAATCTCACTTTGCCTTTTCTTATCCCTTTCTGCAATTTCATTATTTCCTACCTGCCTTAGATTATTAAGATCATCATCAACAATAACAGCTACTGACACTGACCAAGCACTTACTGTGAGACAAGTATTAATAAGCATTCCATTGATTAACTTATTTTATCTTTACAATAACCTTATGAGGTGAGTTCCATTACTGCCCCCCACATGAAGAAGCTAAGGCTCAGAAAATCCAGAAATTTGTCCAGGGTCACATACTGGGGGGCCTACCACACACTGGTGGCTCAGTGGTAAAGAACCCGCCTTCCAGTGCGGGAGACATAAGTTTGATCCCCAGGTCAGGAAGATCCCCTGGAGAAGGAAATGGCAACCCACTCCAGTATTCTTGCCTGGGAAACATGGACAGAGAAGCCTGGTGGGTTACAGTCCATTGAGTCACAAAGAGTAGGACCCGTCTCAGCGACTAAACACTACCACCACATATTGAATAAGTCGTAAGGCGGGAATTTGATGCCAGGCAGTCTGCAGTCCAGAGCTACTGCTACTAAATGCTCTCTGGTACAATGCAATGCGGGTGTGTATGTGTGTGTGAGATATAATATATACAGTATATGATCTGTCATTTTTATCTCACTTGCCTCTCTTCTACATAGCCTAGCCTTAAAAAGAACATGGGTAAAAGGAGAACCAGATTATTTTAAAAAGGATGTTTTGAAAGCAAAGAAGAATATTAGGTTCATCTCTGCCTACCAACAGTATAAAATCCCTAGGCTTTTCTTCTGGGAGAAAACTAATCTGGGTCATGGGAATTACTGGCCCCCTCCAGAATAGGCCAAGTTTCATTAACAACAAGAATTATACTTTTGCTGCTAAGCTGTCTAGTTTTCCTAATTAGTCACTGTCATTCAGAGACTAACAACAGGCTAACCTGCATTCTACTTGCCTTGCATGGTCTCAGCTACTTGGTACCCGAATAGTTTTGTGCAGATGGAAGGCATATCCCTTCAGTCTAGGGGTTAATGGATGAACTTGCCCTCTCTGGCCCTGGCTAGATCAGGCTCTGGCCTGCAGCTGTATTCTTGGACCCAGTCCACAGGCCCAGATGAGGAAGCATAGTACTGACATACAGAAAGACCTGCAGAGAAGCTGGCCCAGGGAACCCTGCTTCCTGGAAAATTACTTAACTATTTCAAATTATATAATAATCCATTCTCAAGTTCAGTTATTATCATTTTCAAAGCATTCTACAGTTTTTAAAGTCCTTTCACATTATCACTGATTGACTTATTTTGAGGCTTATGTTCTCCAGTCTGGAGAGAGATGCTGGAGCACAGAGGAGGCATATTAGATGCTCCTGTGTGTGCCAACCCGATGCCACCAAGCATTGTGAACAGATCAGTTTCTGCTGGTGGTGATGTTCCCTTCAGTGGTTCACCTGCCACCTTTAGGCGAGTACTGTCCAAAAAAGGCAGGCCCTGGAGAAACTGCCTTAGGACCTTCTGCTGCCTATCATGCACAAGGGACTGCTTTAAGTGCTAGGGATAATGCCATGAACAAGATGGATGATCCTACCCACAAATTCCCTGCTTTAAAAGCTTATATTCTTTTGTGGTCAAACAGACAATAACCAAATAAAATCTATAGTGGAAAGAGAGCACCGGGGGGCTGTCTGCAGTTTGAGGCATGGTGGTGAGGGAAGGAGCCACTGGGAGGGAGGCATGTGCTAGCAGCCTGAAGGAAGAAGGAAGCACGCCACGTGGGTCTTTGGGAAGAGTCCTCCAAGGAAACAGCAGATGCAGGCAGCTGGCAGCACCAGTGAAAGCCAGTGTCCCTGATGCACAGCCAGCAAAGGAGAAGGTATCAGGAGAAGTCAGGTCACGGACTTGGGGGCAGGAAATCCTGGAGGACTTTGCAGGCCACTAACTATAGCTTCCCCTCGCCATCCCCCCTCCACCCCACTCAATGAGATGATACTCCGGGAGAAAATTCTGATCAGAGGGATAAAATAATCAGTTATGCTTCTCTGTAGACTCAGAAAGGTCTCAACTACTAAGACTTAAATGCTTCTATTCCATGAGATATAAGAGCTTTGCAAACTAGCATAAGAAAGCCCTGTGAGAGGATGAGTTCAAGACAGGCGAACACCAGAATATACTACTTTTCATATTTATTTGAGTAACTGAAATGTGTCAGCACTGTACTTTGTATCTATGTCTGTTAACACAGTAGGTCTCTGAAGCTATTCCACATTTTTCCCTTAGTCATTACGCTAAGTCTTTTACCGACTTCTCCACAGGCGAGTCCATGAAAGATCAAAATGTTTAGCCAATAAGCTGGAAACCTAGAGTACCTAACAGCCTCTAGGTGCTAGTTACCTGCTACCTAGCTAATAGTCACCCACAAAGAGCACCAATATTAAACATGGCATGTAAACATTTATAAAGCCCATTGAACTGAACCATCTTAACAACTTTTAATTAATTAAAATAACAGATCTGTATTACTAGATCTATTTTACAGATGAAAAGTCAGGGATAAAAGGAACTACATCAAAGGTTAAGGGATTGGCCCTTTTCCATGTGGCTTAGCTCCAATAAGAACAATGGCTCCAAGACTGAACAGTCAGGGGTTCTCAATTTCTGTGAAATGCTAAGTTTGTTGCTGCATCTATAAACTGACCATAATCCTTTCATGAGGTGCACTCAAGATTTCAAATCCACTGATGGGAGTACGGGTGATGTTACTGAGAGAGAAACTGACAAATTGAGAGCAGGCGAGAGAGAGAGAGAGAGAGAAACAGGTATGCATATACGTGAATATGGACACACACTTATGCACTGGGTAATCTATTTCTTTTCATGAAGATTTTTTAAATGAAAGAAATAGCCCATCTGAATGGCATAGCTTTGAAAAGGAGTGTACTTTCACCTCAAAAAGGATACAGACAGAAAATTACATTCCTTGCCATGAACCTGAAACAAATTGAGAGACTTAGGCTGAAAAAACTGGATTACTGGTACACTGGGCCAACATACCAAAATGACTGAAATTTATAAACCTACATGTGCTATCAATGAACTTATGAACTACATGTGGACAGGCAATTAACAGAGAAAATAATTATTTCAAGGTGTCCTGAAAAATTCATGCCTCTTCATATATAAGAGCTGACACCCCCTGGAAAAGTTCTGGAGATCAGTTGTTATGATCAATGAAAAATGAAACCCGAGATCTCTAACCTCCATGAAGAATCACATGAGTAGAAATCAGCATTTTTATATATGTTTACATTTCTGATGCTAAAGAATACAATTCTTAAAAAAAATGCAACAACATATGTTTCACAACTCATAAAAATTAGAAAAAAAAATCTGAGTGAATTACATCTTTATACAACTCCTCGTTCCTGAAGTTCTACACCAACATCTAGCTCCTTGCTACACCTAAACTGTTATCTCCTAAAACGTCAATGTAGTCCAAGCTGAAGTGAAATAGCAGCTCATCTTATTTATCTATACATATAAAATGTGTTTATATACAGTGGTACATGTTAGAATATGAGTGAATACACAAATCCTTCTGTTACATTTATTGCCTTAATCACAAAAATAGAGTCATCAGGGAATTATGCCAGAAGAGTCCTTACTTCAACACATGCCAGGCAAAACCTGGTTTATCCTCATAGGCAGTGCCAAACTGAATTCTGCTACTCTGAAAACAAATTCTAAAACAAAGTACAGTGTTGACAAACAGGAATTACAAATTCAAAGTGTGAAAACCAACAATATCATTAGGCAGAGAATAGCAAATAAGGCCTGGGAAAAGAGACACAAATGACTCAAACAGTGCAGTTGAGATCTGGGCCCCAATCCCCCAGCCTTCAGGCTCTTGGTGAGTATCATTCATAAAGCCCAAATCCAGTACTTTTCGATGAGGAAGTCAAGGTGGTTAATGACAAGCTTCTGGAATGCTTCCAATTGTGCAAGCAACAAAGCCTAACACCTTAGCTCTTGTCATCCTGTTCTGCCCAGCTTGTGGGAAACGGCAGGTGAAGAATGAACGCCAAGCTGCTGGCAGTGGAGACGAGAAGAGAATGTGGCACCAGCTAAAGAAACACTCTGAGGACTCAGGGGCGCACAAGCCCCAGGAGAAATGCCATCAAGAAGTGACTTCAGCAGACAATCTGGATATGTGTAAACCCACAGAGATGAATCAACGTAATGAACATCAGGTGCTCAGGTAACTCCAAACCCCTCACTGTGGCCCATGTGATTTAACCCTGCCTATCTGTCTAACCTCAGGTCATATGGTTCTGCTCTCACTCTCAGCTCCAACTCCCCTGGACTCCTGCAGGCTCTTACACCTACCACATGTGATTCAACAACCAGGAGAGCCCACAACTCCTTCTAAGCACTGAAGCAGGGAACCAGAATGGCAAGATCCCTGTTTTTGGCATACTGGCATTCTATTCCAATTGGAAAGACAGTACATAGTACATTAGTAAGAATATCTGACTGTGAAAGTGACAAGAAGATATGAAACAGGAGCATGTGATAAAAAAGTGAGGAGCACCAATCTAAGTAGACTAGGGAAGGCCTCCCTAAGGGGAAGATGTGTGAGCTAGGCCTGTTCATCAGAGTGTAGTCTGTAAGTCTACAGATGAGGAGACTACAAAGCACATGTATAAACACACAGGCAAGTAAGAAGAACTATCTTCAACCACAAATATCAGAGCCTGCCTGAGACCTCTTTAAAAGTTATATGCTAAAGGAGTCTGGCTCCTTTTCCGCAGGAATTCCGAAGTCTTTGTCAACAGCTGTTTAACCCAAGTGGAAGCCCTGGGATCTTTGCTACTCCTATGGTTTCCCACACAATGATGGGAACGCCCTGCGGCTTTGGCAGCTCACCCCACCCCACCCACCTCTGTGGCCCCAACCCAGTTCGGAAATGGCTCTTCCTGAAAACATGTCACTAGCAGATCTACTGCTCAGTCTTGCAAACAGAAGACCACCTTCCAGAAATTTATATGGAAGGAGAAAATCACATAGAAGGAGAAAATCCTGGTGACAAGTCCCAGCATGTGGTTGGGCTACCTAAAAAGCTAAGTAATCATTAAACAGGGGCAGGAAATAAACAAAGGAGTAACCCATTAGAAAGATCAAGTGTGTGTGGGAAACTTGAGGGGGGAAAGTAGCAAGGTTCAGGGTGTCCTGCTACTCTGTGGAAGGTAGGATTCCACAGAAGGTAGGAGAGAGTTCACTAAATAAAAGTAAAAAAATATATAAAAAATCACTTGAACTCACCAAAACAAGTCTTCTCTATGAATTGGTATTGGTGCTTAAAAAAAACAAATAGCAAGGGGCTTTAAGAAGTCAGAGCATCAGTCCTATATGTGACTGTCTCCTGAAGCCTCAGTGTAACTTTAAGTTCTTTAGACACCTGACCCACTGAAGGCAGGATGCCTGTAGGGGCACCTTTGGCATCAAATGAGTGAGCTCGTGGCCAAGGAGTCAGGGGTGTGAACCACAGTGGTCAGCTCACCACAGGCAGTATCTTTGGATATGCAGATCTGAGAGCCTCCTGCAAGGATGGTGGTCCTGTGAGGTTATGACATCTGGCTACATACACACAAACACACACACACACGCGTGTGTGCACATAAACACGTGCATGCATACACACTCCTACCTGGATGTACACTCCCTTAAAAATGCACATCCCCACAGATGACTCCTCCACCCTCAGCACAGACACAGGGTGTGAAATTTACAAAATAAAACGTTTTTATCTCCCCTAATACAAATCAGTAAATGTCATCAGATGTCTTTAACGTGTAGTGACCATTTAAAAATGGCTATCCTTTATTCTTTCTCTTGGTGTTATCATCAGGGGGAAAAAACTAAGAATAAGTCCCCCCTCCGCCTGCTTTTTTGGGTTTTTTGGGTTTTTTTTTTGGTATTATAAGTGAAAAGCATCCATTGTGGTATAATGAAAAAGACAGCAAAACACAAAGAAAATAAAAATCACTTGTAATTCCACTGATTAGAAATAACTAAGTTTTACCCAGTTTTTAAAGATTTACATGTTATGTCCTATGCTTTTCCCAGGTACACACACATACATGGATACACACATGTATCTTAATACAAGCCAGAATCATACTGTATGTACACAATTTTATAACCTGTTGCTATTGCTCTACTATGGATTTTTCACATATCATTCACTGTCCTAGTCTACATATTTAAGGTTTATAGTATTCTACTGTATGGATATTCCATAATTTATCTAAGAAATCCTCTTTTATTGGCTAATCCAATTGTTTTCAATAGTGGCACATCTTTCTTTCTCTAGAATAAATTCACAGAAGTGGCATTTCTGGATTAAAGCGTATAAATACTTTTACTATACACTAGCAAACTGTCATCTAGGAGACTTCTATCCATTTACACTCCCACCTAGAATGTTTTAGCTCTCTGAACCCTAAGGCAATCCTATTTTGGAATTTTTAATAAGTAGTAAACAATATTGTACCTATTCCATTTTAAGTTGCATTTCTTTGATTAGTTACAGTATTGAATTTTTTCAAATTGTTTATTGACTCAACAACTTTGCTAAGGGTCCAGATAAAACAATTAGTCTTCTACAGAGCAGACCAAAAGTCTCAGGTAAAATAATAACATACACCAGGCAAGGATGGCACCTTACTATATTTTTAAAAATAAACACAGTTCTACATCTATTAAAGCATTCCTGTAATTATAATTCATCTATTGTTCATGAAATTTAATGGGCAAGGAAAAAAAATTAACATCAAATTCCTCTCTATGAGGCCAGGCAAGGGAGAATTTCCTTGGCCCAGCATTTGGTGCAGGAGAACAACTGAGTCTATAGGAGTAAAGTGTTCTTCAGTGTATGCCCAGTTCATCAATGTATGCCTTATTCTCAATGTATGCCCAGTACCTGGCAGGACAAGCACTTAATATCTGCGGGCTATTCTCAGGCTGGTGGTCAAAGGACTTGAAGGAACTCAAGATTCAGAATATCAGCCCTGCTGATTTCAATATATTGCACCCATGCCAATGGGTACCAGGGCACTTGGGAGGCAGCATATAAATGATGTGGCTGCCAAAGAGGCCAAAAAACGACCATCGTCGCCCTCTAATCTACTTCACAGGGAGGTTGTAAAGACAGAGCAACAGAGAGGCGAAAAGGGTTCTGAAGACTATCTGGTGCTGTGCAAAATGGGATGAGGAGGAGGAGGATGCAGAGAACAAATTTAAACAGAAGCCTCGAGGAGGCAGGATTGATGGCTACATGGAGAGACTGTGTTATAATGAAGCAAGTCCTGGTATGAAACCAGCCTTTCTGCTCTGGTATTCTGTGAGCTGGGTATGGGGACAGCCTGTCTCCATGGACCCTGGGTGGGTGATACAAACGACATGGAGTGTAACTAGGGCACAAAGTCCTGAAAATAAATTTTTAACTGTGGGCTCTGGCTGTTGGGCTCTTATTTATCATACAAAGGTTCTTCTTTATAGATTTTTCTTTCCATCTAGAGAGTTCTAAAGCTTCTCTAGGACGTGCATTTGTATAGAGTTAGTTTTATTTCTCCTTTTGGAATTTGCTGTGACTACTGAATCTGATGTTTCAGATCTTTCAGTTTAAGGTCCAGCAGGAAGTCAGCAATTAGCAGAACTAAGCATGGTTGTGCACATTTTATGAGGGTCAGCATTTTGAGTTGGGAGAGGAAAAACAATCCTATGATAAGAACTTATTCTAGGGAAGATTTAAAAAAAAAAAACCCACACAGTTTTTGCATGTTTGAGGTTCAACATAGAGGTCTTTGGTGAAGGTAAAGCTCTTGAAACAGCTGGGTGGCATTTCTAGAAAGCCCTGACAGAAAGATCCACACTCTGGTAATTCCTGATCAAGAAGATTGGACTTCAACAGGCAGGAGCCCTGGGCCTGAGATGCAGGAAGGTGGTGGGGGGAGAGAGTGGATGACAGTCTGGAAGGGATCCGGCGCGCAGCAGTGCCCCAACCCAGGCACCTGCTAGAGGGGGACAGAGAGGAACTTAAAGGTCCGTGCCCTTGTCTCCTAGTTACACTGTCTTCCAGCTTCATGAACAACCTGGTCATGTATACATCACAGACACACTCAATTATGAAACATGGCAGTAATCACTAGAAGTGAGCCTGCAACTTTAAGCTCCTGTTGGAAAGGCTACCGCTGCTCCCGATCTGCTCCCCACCCTCCAGACTCCTGCACTACCAGTGCCGCTGAAGCCCTCCCAGAGACTAGAACCTGTTGCCATGGTACCTGCTTTCCCCACTCTCAGGGAGGGCATGCTCCAAGCCATTATGAAAATAAAAAGCTTTTATGTTTCACCTCACCTCCTGTTTCTCTCTGTCTTGTCCATTTAAATTTTGAGTAGTGCTCACAGCAGAAATTGAAATGTGGGCATTTCAGTTACAGCAATAACAAAAAATTAATAATCCAGTTTCCACAAAGAGGGAAGGTACAAAATAACTGTTCAAAGGAACAGTGTATATATGTTTGGGTTAGGTAGAGGAAAAAGAAGAAAGAATGAAAAGTAATTAAAGAAAGACATTCTCTGAAGATCATTAGATCATTAGATCTTCAGACACCAAAGCACTGTCTGGACATTTGCTGAGGAAAAGAGAGGAAGAAAAATCAGTAATGGTAATGGCTGACGAGAAAGAGTCCCCTAGGGTGCTGAGAAAACAACCTCCCTTTGTTAACAGAGACCAAAAGAAGGAGTGAGAGCTGTCTGGAAGCCCAACCAAAGACACATTTAAGGACTAGACCCCTGGAGAGAAATCCAAGGTGATGTATCAGTCACAACCCTGCATTACGGGACTTACTGGTCCCCACCACGGAATGCAGGATGAAAAAATAATGAGAAAGCAAGAAGGACAGCTGCACCGTGAGTAGAGAGACCTCCTGTACTGTCCTTATCTCTAAAAGGGCAGCCCGCCTACCAGCACTCATTCCCATTCTCTCCGAGCTCTGAGGTTACTGTCCATGAGGGAGCTGACCTGGCATGTGACTCCCTCCCAGGGATGCTTCCCAAGTGAGGGAAAGCTTCAGACCTCTATTTAAGTCCAGAAAACGGAGACAGATGCATTGATCCACATGCAGAAAGCAGCAGCAAAGGAGAAGCTTAGTTAAGTCCAGACCGCACCAAAGATGTTGAGGTTTCTTCTCCTGCTCACAAAGCTAGAGAAGTCCCTAAGGCAACTGCCAAGCAGTAACTACTCTAGTTTGGTGCCTGGAATAGCTAAAGACAGGAGAAAGAATGCTAACCCTCCACACTCAGACCACTGGAGGTGATTAAGCCTAAAATTAGAGGTGATAATAGGTAGAACAAATAATGTTCAGCTATAAAATGCCATGCCTAATGGTTATCAGTCTAAAAGCACTTTCACAACAGAGAAGTTCAAGGAGAAGAAAGTCAGCATCACTGAACTTGCTCGTGCTGTACCAGGACTTATGTTGCCAAGCACAAGGCTAGAGACAGAAAGTTCATTCACTACTTTCTAACACCATGTGGGCCATGGCTGTGTGGGCTTTTCTTTTTAAGATCTCTTTATATTGAAGATATAAAGAGATGTGGGATCTCTTTATATTGAAGAGATCATTACAGATGCTCTCTTTATTTCTAGAGTGTTCTGCAGCTTCACTAAGATATCTATTTGTGTAGACTTAGTTTTATTTCATCTGCTGGATGTGTGATTACTGAACCTGATGCTTCATATCTCTCAATTAAAGAAAATTCTCAGCCTTAAACTCTTCAAATATTACATTACCTCTTCCTATTCTTTTTAGTCTCACCTTCTAGCACATCTTAAAGACATATTCTCATTCTGCCTTCCATGTCTCTTCAATTATTTTGTTTCATTATCTCTCTGAACTGCAGTACAGCAATCTTCTAAAATCTATATTTCAGTTCATTAACTCTCTCCTCAGCTTTGTTTAATTTGGTGTTTATTTGGAGTTTTTACTTTTAATGATCTTTTAAATTTCTATAAGTTCTATTGATTCTTCCAATGCTGCCTATCCTTCTGGGCTTAGTCCTTTCTTTATGCTTTTGGTTGTTGTTCAGTTGCTAAGTTGTGTCCAACTCTTTGCGACCCCATGGACTATAGCACACCCGGCTTCTCTGTCCTTCACTATCTCCCAGAGTTTGCTCAAACTCACGTCCATTGAGTAGGTGATGCCATCTAATCATCTCATCCTGTCAGCCCCCTCAATCTTTCCCAGCATCAGGGTCTTTTCCAAAGAGTTGGCTTTTCACATCAGGGGACCAAAGTATTAGAGTTTCAGCTTCAGCATCAATCTTTTCAATGAATATTCAGAGTTGATTTCCTTAAGGAGTGACTGGTTTGATCTTCTTGCTGTCCAAAAGACTTTCAAGAGTCTTCTCCAACACCACAGTTCAAAAGCATTAATTCTTCGGCATTCAGTTTTCTTTATGGTTCAACTCTCACATCTGTATGTGACTACCAAAAAAAACCATAGCTTTGACTATATGAACCTTTGTTGGCAAAGTGATGTCTTTTCTTTTTAGTATACCATCTAGGTTTGTCATAGCTTTCCTTCTAAGGAGTAAGCATCTTTTAATTTCATGGCTGCAGTCCCCATCTGCAGTGATTTTGGAGCCCAAGAAAATAAAATTTGGTACTGTTTCCACTTTTTCCCCTCTTATTTGCCATGAAGTGATGGGACTGGATGTCATGGTCTTTGTTTTTTGAATGCTGAGTTTTAAGCCAGGTTTTTTACTCTCCTCTTTCACTCTCATCAAGAGACTCTTCAGTTCCTCTTTGCTTTCTGTCATGAGAGTGTGCCATCTGCCTATCTAAGGTTGCTGATATTTCTCCCAGCAATCTTGATTCCAGTTTGTGATTCATTCAACCTGGCATTTTGCATGATGTACTCTGCATAGAAGTTAAATAAGCAGACTGACAACATATAGGCTTGGTGCACTCCTTTCCCAATTTGGAACCAGTCCGTTGTTCCATGTCCAATTCTTACTGTTGCCTCTTGACCTGCATACGTTTCTCAGGAGACAGGTAAGGTGGTCTGGCATTTCCATCTCTTCAAAAAGTTTTCACAGTTTGTCGTGATCCACACTGTCAAAGGTTTTTAGCGTAGTCAATGAAACAAGTAAATTTTCTGGAATTCCCTTACTTTTTCTATGATCCAACAGATGTTGGCAATTTGATCTCTTGTTCCTCTGCCTTTTCTAAATCCAGCCTGTACATCTGGAAGTTCTTGGTTCAGATATTACTGAAGCCTAGTTTGAAGGATTTTGAGCATTATTTTGCAAGCATGAGAAACAAGTGCAACTGTATGGTAGTTTGAACATTCTTTGGCATGGTCCTTCTTTGGGATTGGAATAAAAACAGACCTTTTCCAGTGCTGTGGGCATTGCTGAGTTTCCAAATTTGCTAGCATATTGAGTGCAGCACTTTCACAGCATCAGCTTTTAGGATTTGAAATAGTTTAGCTGAAATTCAAACACCTCCACTAGCTTTGTTTGCAGTAATGCTTCTTTTTTTTTTTTTTTTTTTTCAGCAGTCCACACACAATTTATTCAGCAATAGAACAGAAGAGAGCGTCAATCATGACAGACATAAGGCAGATACAGGGCAGATCTCGGGGTACACTCTTTATACAGACCAACAGATGACTTTAAACAACATGTGGCAGGCATGATTTGCTGCACACCAACAGCCATTCATCCCTCACTTCTTCCTCAAAGAGCCCTGATTTTATTAGGGGAGACAACGTGTCCTACCCAGGCAATGTCAACTCCATTCCCCTCTGTCAGGTTTCCCAGGCTCCCTTCTGAATCAAGGGGGTAAGGGAAAATCCCTGATGTAATTAATGTAAGGAAAAATCTGAGGGACTTTTGAGAGAGAGATTTTCTTCCCAAATAAAAAATAGAGACTTGAAAGAACAAAGCTTTTTGCTCCCTACTTCCAGTCTTTGAGAGAGATTGAAATGTCTGGAGCAGCAACAAGCTACATTGTACTCACTGAGAAAACAACTATGTGGACAAAAAGCCAATACAATAAGGATCCCAGAGGGGAAAGACAAAGAACCTGGGACCTTGAGACCATTGTTGAGTTTCTACATAAGCAATGGATTATTTAGCATCTTAAGTGGAATTTTTAAATTGTTAGGTGGACTCTGAGATGTTTTCAGCTGCTTTTTCCAAGTTTCTTAACTCAAACTCTGGTTCCATGATTCTCATGAACAAGTGAAGGCCAGAATGAGGCCAATGTCAGGTAAGTCCTTTTTAGTTCTAAGAAAAATGCTTCCCCTAAACTGTTCATAATCTATATGGAGTCAAGTTTGATAACTCCTTCTGTCACCTAGCCCCTAATACAGGTACTTTTCCATTTCCAGAGGAGGACATTCTAAGTTCAGTCACCACAAAGACAGGAGAGTCTTTGCTTATGTAGAGCCAAGTAACTAGATAGTGGCATTTCTGCATATTTTTCTGTAACCTATACAGGTATTGCCTGATTGAATGTGGTTTCTCTGACAGTGACCAGTTAATAAGGAAGGTCAAAGCCACACTGAGAATAAACCAAATAGAGCCAATGATGAACATTTGGTTAGATATGAATAAATCTTATATATATATATAATTATCACTGATTAATATATAAGAGGTGGAATTGAGAATATAGATCCTTATTAAATGTCTAATTGTTTTACTGGAATAATCTAGAATTCAACTACAAGGATGCTTTCCCACAAAAGTTATTACTAGAATTAAAGTACACACAGTATAGGCTTCTCCTCCAGGACTACCTTGTCACAATAACGTCAATGATTAGGCTGTGGAGATTTTTAGGAGGAGCAAGCTAATTCCAAAACATAGGAAATATGGATTAGTCAGGTTCCAGAGGAACAGTCTGGCTTGGACTAATAATTAAATTCATGCTGAACAAGAGATGTATAGACCCTGGAAGCAGATCCAACAATTTAAGCAGTTTCCCAAAGCAGTGACAGTCTGGATCAGATTTAGAAAGGAGTCATTTTTCCATCTTCCTTGGGCTACTAGTACAAAACCCTCTAGAGTCTCCATGATCTTGACTGTTTAAGAAGTTACTTGCTTTGGCCAAGTTTTTTGTTTAAGGTTTTGTCTGTCCTCGTCAGGATTAACTGTAGTGCAGGGTTAAAACCAGCAACTCTAGAGTCATGTATTCTTTTTCTAACCAGTGGAGGACCCAGAAGAAATGGGTGGCAGGCTTTTTCAAAGGTCCACCTGGTAAGATTTTGAGGAGCCCACTCAAGTGGGAAAGACCAAGGAAGAACAAGGCTTCTATTAGCAGGATTATCAGGGTAACACTCAGGGCAATAATCAGCTCTGTTAATACGGTCTAAGAACACTTGGTAACATTCATTCTCAACCAGTTCAGTTTGGTACAACCAATGGCCTAGTTCTAAACTAGGGAACCACTGCTGCCCACAGTCAGGGCAATGTGAATTATCTGAAAACATTGGGATCTGGAGAGACAACACAGACAGCAAATGTAACAGTAAGAGGCAACAATGATAATACAGAGAGACACCCAAGTAACCAGACCTATTACAGTTTCGGTTTAGCACTTTCTCAGTCCAACCACCATTACTTGAAGAGGATAAAATTTGGCTTGCACCTCCGTGCAATTCTTCACGATTTCTTTGTCTATTTTTCACTCACTTGTAGCCAGTCTCCAAACTCAGGGACTGATCCAGTCTGTTATCAGTCACTACTAGCAGCACAGATGTCACAAGAGCTCCTTTAAATCTCAGCTTCTTAAGAAAAGACAGGGTTCTAGTCTAAGTTACTTTTTCTCGTGTGTTATCAGCTGGTGGTATGTGCAGAGGCACTTGGCTTACTCTGCTTTGCTGGTAAGTTATTACGTCTGTTTGGTGAAACAGAAGCTGACAGTCCAGTGAGTCTTTGGCGGGTAATGGCACTCTTGCCGTTGTAATACAAGTACCCAAGTCTTAAGGCCTTAGTGCTTTATAGCGATGTAGAGGGGTCAGGAAAACTTGGCAGTGTCCTCTTGAGCATGGATCCAATGAAGTCTTTCTTAGGAGGACCTTAATCAGGACCCAGTCACAGGGAAGTAGCTGCTGTTGAGTTGGTTGAACGGTTCTGGGAATGCTTCACATACCTTCGGTCTCGGCAGCGAAGGCAGCCCCGACTCCACGAAGCCGAGGAGATGCAGACACGGAGAGCTACTCGCCTCCAGCAGCAGCCGCACTCACCGCCGCCTCCGATACGACCGTCTCCGGTTACCACCAGAAGAGGATTGCAGTAATGCTTCTTAAGGCCCACTTCACTTCACACGCCAGGATAGATGGCTCTAGATGAGTGACCACACCATCATTAAGACCTTTTTTGTCTAGTTCTTCTCTGAATTCTTGTCACCTCTTCTTAATCCCTTGCTGTTTCTGCTATTGTGCATAATTCTGCTATTATGTCCATCTTTGCATGAAATGTTCCCTTCTTATCTCCAATTTTCTTTTAGAGATCTCTAGTCTTTCACATTTCGTTTCACATATTGTTTTCCTCTATTTCTTTGCATTGTTCACTTAAGAAGACTTTCTTATCTCCCCTTGCTATTCTTTGGAACTGTACATTTAATTGGGTATATCTCTTTCCCTTTCTCCTTTGCCTTACACTTATCTTCTTTTCTCAGATGTTTGCAAGGCTTCCTCAGACAACCACTTTGCTTTCTTTATGTTTTTAATTAAACATATTTATTTTATAGTCTCTGTGGGAATTTTCTGTCACTGTTTTATTATTTGCATTTTTTAAATTCTGATACTCCTGTACACTACTCCCACTGACTCTAGTTGATAACAGATTATTTTCCTGTGTGTTTATGATTCTGAACTTATCTGTAGAGGAGCTTTATTTATGGAAATCCTAGGTACTTCAGATCAAGTACATACTCAAGAAGTGTCACTGAGTGATGTTGGTAAAATAAATTTGAATGAGGTCATAAATTTCCTTACAGATCCCAGGCTGACAGAGTAAAGTAAATTCCCTACTGTACTCCTGTGCTATAAAGTAGATTAAAAATAAAATCCAGGCCACATTTTCGATGACAGTGAAGCTGTCCAGGACCCCTGATTAAGGCAGGAGTCTCAGTTTTAACTCCTTCTATCCTCAAGCAGCCCCCAGGTCTCATCTCCACCCACACAAGATTTAAAAATCCAAGGTAATCCATTTTGAGTTTATTTTTGTGTATGGTGTTAGAAAGTGTTCTAGTTTCATTCTTTTACAAGTGGTTGACCAGTTTTCCCAGCACCACTTGTTAAAGAGGTTGTCTTTTTTCCATTGTATATCCTTGCCTCCTTTGTCAAAGATAAGGTGTCCATAGGTTCGTGGATTTATCTCTGGGCTTTCTATTCTGTTCCATTGATCTATATTTCTGTCTTTGTGCCAGTACCATACTGTCTTGATGACTGTGGCTTTGTAGTAGAGTCTGAAGTCAGGCAGGTTGATTCCTCCAGTTCCATTCTTCTTTCTCAAGATTACTTGGCTATTCGAGGTTTTTTGTATTTCCATACAAATTGTGAATTCTTTGGTCTAGTTCGTGGAAAAATTACTGTTGGTAGCTTGATAGGGATTGCATTGAATCTATAGACTGCTTTGGGTAGAATAGCCATTTTGACAATATTGATTCTTCCAATCCATGAACACGGTATGTTTCTCCATCTGTTTGTGTCCTCTTTGATTTCTTCATCAGTGTTTTATAGTTTTCTATGTATAGGTCTTTTGTTTCTTTAGGTAGATATATTCCTAAGTATTTATTCTTTTTGTTGCAATGGTGAATGGTATTGTTTCCTTAATTTCTCTTTCTGTTTATTTCATTGTTAAGTATATAGGAATGCAAGGATTTCTGTGTGTTAATTTTATATCCTGCAACTTTACTATATTCATTGATTAGCTCTAGTAATTTTCTGGTAGAGTCTTTAGGGTTTTCTATATAGAGGATCATGTCATCTGCAAACAGCAAGAGTTTCACTTCTTCTTTTCCTATCTGGATTCCTTTTACTTCTTTTTCTGCTCTGATTGCTGTGGCCAAAACTTCCAACACTATGTTGAATAGTAGTGGTGAGAGTGGGCACCCTTGTCTTGTTCCTGATTTCAGGGGAAATGCTTTCAATTTTTCACCATTGAGGGTGATGCTTGCTGTGGGTTTGTCATATATAGCTTTTATTATGTTGAGGTATGTTCCTTCTATTCCTGCTTTATGGAGAGTTTTAATCATAAATGAGTGTTGAATTTGTGCAAATCAAAACCACAATAAGGTACCCATTAACACGGCCAGTCACGGATGGCTTGCTACAAAAAGTTCTACAAGCAATAAATGCTGGAGAAGGGTGTGAGAGAAAGGGAAACCCTCTTACCAATGTTGGTGGGGAATGCAAACTTAAGTACAGCCGCTATGGAAAAACAGTGTGAGAGATTTTCTTAAAAACTGGAAATAGAACTGCCATATGACCCAGCAATCCCACTTCTGGGCATACAACACTGAGGAAACCAGATACTGAAAGAGACACGATGCACCCCAAGCATGCCCAGCACTGTTTATAATAGACCAGGACATGGAAGCAACCATAGATGCCCATCAGCAGATGAATGGATTAAGGAACTGTGGCTACATATACACCAATGGAATAATTACTCAGCCATTAAAAAGAATTCATTTTGAACAGTCCTAATGGAGATGGCATTGAAGCATTGTGAGAGGCCCATAGTTACAGAGATGAAGTAGGCCAAGAAAGATAAAGAACATTACAGCATAACTAACACATATACATGGATTTAGAAACGGTGGATAAACGATAGACCCTATATGCAAAACAGAAAAAGAGACACAGAAATACAGAACAGACTTTTGAACTTTGTGGGAGAATGTGAGGGCGGGATATTTCAAAAGAACAGCATGTATACTATCTATGGTGAAACAGATCACCAGCCCAGGTGGGATGCATGAGACAAGTGCTCCGGCCTGGTGCACTGGGAAGACCCAGAGGAATCGGGTGGAGAGGGAGGTGGGAGGGGGGATCGGGATTGGGAATACATGTAAATCCATGGCTGATTCATATCAATGTATGACAAAACCCACTGGAAAAAAAAAAAAAAAAATCCAAGGTAACTGGCACTGATTACCTGACATTCCTCTAACTTCCCAATGCCTAGCCCCACCTTCCTAGGACAGTTACAGAGTCAGCAGGCTCTTATTAAATAATTTTCTAGGGAAAAGTAGCTTTTGCTTGACTTTGTATTTACTACTGATGAGGACTCAGTCTCTGGAAAGATAGATTTCAACTTGAGTTAAAATGGGTAAGTTTGCATATATTTTTGTCTGATAGAGAGGCATATAATTTCTGTCCAGGAGACAAAATAATCTCAAAAGTTGAGATTTTTATTTCCCTACTGAACATTAACCAGTTACCAGTTATGACCCTAACTCACTGATCTTATTTTCAGTGTTTTTTCTTTCACCAACTATGTAAATAAGTTTCTCCTATTCTCTTTTGAGAGGCTTTATATTTCTACCCGGAGCCTCACAGATCTTTGACATGTGCTCTTTTTATACTTTTTTAAAAATATTTTTAAAACTTTTTGAAAACTGTACACTAACTCTACTGGGAATCTATCACATGTAAGGCAAAGCGTTAACTTCTTTATACATGTTGTATGATTAAATTCAATTCCCATGAGGGAGGGGTAATTATTCCACTTTGACAGATGAGGAAACTGTGGCCCAGAGAACCTGATTAATTTATTCAAGGTCACCAGGCCAAGAAGGAACTGAGCTATGATTCAAATCCTATGCTCTGTTTTTTTTTTTTAATTTGTTTTTTAATAGGAGGAAAATTGCTTTATAAGTTCATGTTCTTTTGTCTTCATAATGTAATGAAGTGATATTTTCCTACAATATCTACCCACTGGTGTTAATACCACAAGGAGTTATCCCTTCCTTTTCAAGATAAAATATTCTAGCTAATGTAAATTAAAATCACACTAACTTTTAATAACAAGAAAATAATTTGAAGGTAGATAATTCAATCTGTTTCACATTTACCTTACACACAACTTAATCTCCTACTGATTATTTCCATGAACTGATTTTATGTTAAAGTTGAACTCGCCACTAAAGGTAACATAATTATTTAAAAAATAACAGGTCTGCTACCCAATGCAAAGACCAAGGAAGTCTATATGGTTTGTACTGTAACACTTTAACTTATGGTGAAATATACCAAGCACATTTGCAGAACAAGAAGAGTCTAAAAGGGAATTTAAAATGAGAATTCTAAACTTTGAATTCCAAATTATTTAATTATATAAGCTCTCAAAAACAGAAAACAAGAAAGAGCTGCAACCAGCTCTTCTCAATAAGTTAAAAGGTATAGTATAGAATTCTGAGAAGTTAGGAACCTGAGTTTGAGCTACTTTTTAAAAATTGAAATTCTACAAAAATCAGTTTTCAAAAATCTCCAGATTTTTGTAATCTTAAAGAAAAAAAAAAAGCCCCACTGAAACTGTCATCAAACAAGATATACTGAAGATATCTGAATCGAAAAATACTAGATATTAATAGGCAACACAGGGGAATTTTCAGATAAGTTCTGCAATCATAGTAAAAGCAAAAGTGTTAGTCACTCAGTCATGTCCCACTCTTTGTGACCCTATGGACTGTAGCCCGCCAGGCTCCTCTGTCCACGGAATTCTCCAGGCAAGAATATTGGAGATGGTTGCCATTTCCTTTTCCAGGGGATCTTCCCTGACCCAGGGATCGAACCTGGGTATCTTGCATTGCCAGATGGACTCTTTAGAATCATAGAATCCATTCTTTAGAATCATAGAATTCCTCAAATTCTCAGGATATTATTTCTATAGAAGTAAGTAAATTTGCTTTAACATACAAGGAAATTTCTTCAAATTCTTTCCTTGTTCTTCTTAAAGGAAGAGGCTGGAATACTCATATTTAATAGAAGGTGATCTTGGTTTTAGCTGGGACAGGGGTTTTCAAAGTGTGGTCCATGGACTCCTGAAGGATCTCCGGGACCTTTTCAAGGCTTCCATGAGATGCAATAACAAGTGTATGTAAAACTGCTCATGCCTTAGCACTAATCTAGCAGTGACACCAAGCTGCACCAGTAATCACTGTACTCTTCACCACCACAGACTCACATGTTAAATAAAAAAACAAAACAAAAAAATACCCTAGAGAAAGTAGCAGCAATTATTAATTTGATTAAATCTTGACTGTTTACTTAGCACACATTTTTTAAAATTTATATATATATATTTAACTTTCTATCTTGTATTGGGGTACAGTTGATTAACAATGTTGTGATGGTTTCAGGTGAACAGTGAAGGGACTCAGCCATACACATACATACATCCATTCTCCCCCAAACAAATATTTTTTATATTGTAATGAATAGGAAACAGGCACAAAGTACTTCTATTACATACCAGAACTGACTTGAGGGAGAGCAGTTGTGCAATTATTTGAGCTGCAACTAAACTAACCTCTTTTCTCATGAAACACCATTTTAGCTTGAAAGAACAACTGAGAAACTGCGGTTATTCAGACTTCGGTATTTGGCAGACATTTTCTCAGAAATGAACCAAGTGAGTCTGTCACTGCAAGGAAAACAACTGACAGTATTTGGTATAATGATAAAATTCATTCTTTCAAGCAGTAAGTATAATTTTAGAAAATTTGGATTTGACACCATGAGTCTGACAGGTTCCCAATACTTAAGGACTACTTGAAAAATGTGATCAGTGGTGATACTAACAAATACTATTTTTAAAAAAGTATTGTATGATGAAATATGTCCACACTGGAAGATTTTAATCAGTATTTTTCAAATGACCAACGTACATTTAAAAAATCATGCATGGGTAAAATCATGCATCCTGGGTTTTATAATCTTATGCATCTCAGACTAATAAATTTAACCATTCTGTCAAAAGCCAGGACGACACAATGCACCCTATATGCCATACTGTGATAGGTCCTGGGAACAAAGGGGTAAGCAAAACCAACAGGTGGTCCCTGAACTCTGCACTCCTGCAGGGTTCATACTTTAGTAGATGATAAACATTCATCAGACAATGGCTCACATTAAAGAAGCGGTACAGTAGTTGAGAGTCCTCTATGAAGGAAAGGCTACAACCTCAGAAGCATGAAAAACAGAAGGCTTGACTAAACTGAAGATGGAAAGAAGTGTTCCAGAGGACCAGTTGCACCAACTTCACCTGGGAACTTGTCAGAAATGCCAGATCCCAGGCTCCTTCAAGAACTGCTGAAGGAGAACCTGCATTTTAATAAGCTTCCTAAGTCATTCCCGCTTTAAAAGCACTCACTGTTCTAAAGAATGTACAGGCGTTCATTCTATGAAGGAAGAATACTCTTGAAGAGGTAACAGTCCCAGGCCCTATGGTCAGAGGAGGGTGTGTTTGAAGAACTCAAAGAAAGCTATAGTGGCTGGAACAGAAAGAGCCTGGGAAGGATGGTACGGGAGCTCTCAGGGGCTGGCAGACACTGAACCTGGGCATGAGTAAACAGGGGTTAGAATGCTATCTCCTGAACTCTACCAGACAGGCCTTCCGGCACTAAACTGATTTTAAAACAAACCCAACAGTTAGACTCTCATCCTTTTAAAGTTGCTGAAGGGCAAATTCCTTTAATTCCAATGAAAGAACCAAGCTCTTATAGCACAAGTGGCAACAGCTCTGGTTCCCCACAGTGAAACAACAGGGCAGCTTTGCAAAGCCTTAATTTGAATGTGTGTAAGAGATCATATTAACTTCTTGATGCATTGGAGGCCCCTCATTACTAGCAAGGTCTGAACTCTTAAGAATGAGTGACTGCGCTCTCAATGCTGCGTAAATCTTTATTCTCCATGTATTTGAGCTCTCTGATATCAAACGTGGGTCACAGTGCCACTGATCCTGGTGAACACTGTATCTAGTCCTTGGGAAACTGAATGGAACATGACCCAGCAGGACAAACTCTGAAGGCTGTACTGCAGGACCTGTACCAAAGAGATGCAATCAGTATATATTTAAGAGATGGAGAGATAGAGACAGAGAAAAAGAGACAGAAAGAACATGACCCACAGCTTTGTAGCTCCAGGTATTCATGGATGTCTTAGCATGAAAGGAACCAATTATGCCCAGCAGTCTCCTCTGTACTGACTAAAACAAGTCATATGAAGACCCCTAGGAAGGAGGAAGACTCCTAGTGTGGATGTAGGCTACAGAAGATAATTTACACTGGAAGCATCTCAGCAGAAGCCTAAAGTGCTAGGAAGGTCAGGAAATACCTTGATTAAAACAAGGAAGGTTGGCTCAATCTCCATCTAATAAACCCTAAAATAATGTCCAAGGTGAAGACAACCCAAGGGCAGAATTTACATCTCTTTGAGGTAATTTCTTACTTTCTCATTGTGGAGCTCTACACTAAGGTCACAGGTGTGGATTTAGGTATACTGTCAAAAGTTGCAGTATGATAAACAAAAAATAAAAATGGAGGCCTAGGTTCATTTCCTCCATAGTCAAAATTCTAAACAATGATAGATAAGGGGTTTGTGTCATTTTAGCAATACCAGAGGGGGCTGGAAGTCTTCTAGTTCTTTGAATGGCTGCACCCAGATGTACAATTCTTTTTTCCAGATACTCTGGAAAGAAAAAAATTCTTCCAACAAATATCAACAACCTCATGTACAGTCAGTGGAAGCTGCGTTGCCACTGTCTGGAACCCCAGAGAGTCAGCTCTGACAATCAAAGGCTGGAAGGAAGACTCTTGCTTCTTTGTGAAAATCCTTGATGAACAATATATCAGCTCTAAGAGGTTGGAAGTTTCCTTGTGTAAAAGGGATCAGTGCAGCCAAAACTATTTAAACATTAAAAATGTTATAATATGATTTTAAAAAAATAAGAGAGAATCTCAACAACCAAGATAGGTTTCCATGGAACCTGAATTTTAAGGGCATTCTTTTGGCTAAGAGGTCTGCTTCCTACCTTGTCCTTACCAGCTACATCAGGGCTGGGGCTCCTCAGCTAACTTTTGGCACTCTCTCAACTCCAGCTGGAAGGGATGAACACTTGGTCTAGCTGAACAAATGCTTTGGAGCACTCTGCATCTGTCACCCCCAAACTCAAAGTCTAGGACCTCCTAAACAGGATCTGGCTTTCAGTGCTGCCTGTCTAATTATGAAGCTCAGACTAAAGACTTCACTTAAAAATTATTCACTACACACAATTATTTTATCATCCCTGCCTGCACTTCCTAAGCTAATCTCTACCTTGGCCTCTTCCTCTTGGTACCCCAATTACACTGCTCACATGCTATTATCTGGGAGCCTCTTCCTTCATGTTCTTTGTCTTTATCCAACTAACTTCTAGTAACTCTTTGGCTCTTGGCTCAACCCTAACGCCACCTGATTCCTCATCACTGAGGGACTGAACTCTGCTGCAGCTTGTTATCATGTGTGTTTATGGGACTAGCTGGTGAAGGCCTCCCTCACTTTCTCCCACCAGAGGCTGCTCTGTGAAGCACCTACAGCAGGCCGGGCAGAGTGGGACCAATGATGAGGCAGACACTGGGCCTGTCATCAAGCAGCTTGTCCTATAACAGAGAGGAAGAAAAATTGGTGAATTAAGTGTTTCAGAGGCTGTGACCGTGGCATGCACAATGCATAGGGTTCGGCTGGGGACAGCAAGCTTTACCTGCACAGAAAGCATCTGGTGGAGATGAGGGCATAAGCAAAGGCAGAGAGCTGCACAAGTCTGTGGGCACCACAAGCGGCTGATGGCTCCCAGAGCATCAGGTCTTTGCAATGGAGTGGTCAGGGCAAGGCTAGAGGGGAAGCAGTTTCCAGAGGAAGCTTGCCTTCTTATGCCATGCTGGGGAGTGCAGACTGTGGCTTTAAGTAGGGCAGTGAAAAGGGTAGGGTTCCCTTTTGGTTACAAACATGTCTCCCTCCAAATCTGTGGAAACTCGGGTCATATTCCTTCCCCTGCTCTCCTGCCAGATTTCCCATCAGCACTCCATGCATTCCACTCAAGGGAGCAAAAAGGAGTGAGCAGTTTTTCCGTGCATTCCAAATTCACTTGCATGAGCCATCACAAATCAATCATTGCAGCGAGCTGAGAATCCAGAGCCCATGGCAGGACTCAGACAGCCAAATTTGCTTCATTTTCATTTTCTTTTCTTTCTCTATTTTAGTAGCATACGATAAAGAAACTTTAAAAATTTTTTAACATGGGATTAAGCAACCGGGAATATACTGTGACTGTGGTTGTGATCCCAAATCTTGGAAATTAATCAGCCACCTACAGTCAGGTCATTAAAAGTAAAATCTTTCTCAGACTATTAACTTCCCCCTCAATTATAGTATGGACGCATTTGGATGGACTGGGCTGGTAGCACTACATAAAGGTCAACAACATGGATGGATGGATCCTGCCAAGGTATCTTCAATAAAGTAAACGTGGGCAGTGCTAAAGTGTCTTGGAGACTATTATCTGCTCTAAAATCATGCTATAATTTTTATGTGTAATGATTTAAAATTGGCCCTCTGCAAATGAAATACATCAAATACTTCGTATGAGAGAGACGAGCTCCATGATACAAGACAGGATAAAGAGTTACTGGATTTGAGAGATACTGGATAAAGAGAGGATAAAGAGATACTGGATTTGAGTTAAGATGCAAAGAAGTTAAGAGGACATAAAAAGTGAGATTCCTCTCAATTCAAAAAATTTTTACTGAGCACCTACAATGTGGCCAACAGACTAGATGCTGGGGATATTTAGGCAAATAAGACTTGATCTCCCACTCCACCAAAAACATTTGAGTGGAAAGAAGGGGAGAAATGAGAGACAAAGGTAAATTTGGTTACAGTAGAATTGGATCAGCTATTAGAGTATACACTTGGGGTGAAAATGAAGTTAGAACTTCAGATATATTTCTAAACAGTAGACCAGCTTCCTCAGGAAGGTGGCTACTGCCCATAGCTTAGATTACTAATAATTTAAACGAGACCGCATCTAGGAAACAATGCAACCTAGGTCTAGGGGACAAAAAAATAAAAAAACTCAAGGTGCACTAAGGACTGCTCTCAACTGATGAATATACTCTACTGAGATTCTTCATAAGTATAACCTACTGGTATGGAAAATTTACACTCAACAGTAAGGAACAATAATGACCTTTTATCTTGAGGACTGCAAAAAACTAGTTATGAATACCACCCCCTCAAAGCAACATCAACCTTTCCTTCCATTTTTTAAACTCATCAAAACTCAAGAAGTTCTATAGAAAAAGATCATTTAAATAGCCGCATGGGAAAAACTAAATCACTTAAGACTTTTATGATCTTAAAAGGAATAATATTGTGTTACAAAATTGAAAAGGAAATAAAATAAATCAGAAGGAAAGATCTACTTAAAGTGAGTTGTAAACCATATTCCTATCATTTTGGTTTCAGATCCGTAATTAAGGCTGATATGGAGGTAGAATGTAGTGAGGAAATTAAACAGGCTTGGGATTCAGGTAGGATCATGGGTACAAATCCTGACTTTGAAACTTGGTAGCAATGTAGCTTCGGGTAAAATATGTGACTCTTTGAATTTCAATGTTCTCTTCTGTAAACTAAAAATTCCAGTAACTGCTTTTTGATTTTTTTGCAATGATATCAGATACTGAATAAAGATCTTCAACAAATGCAAAGCAATTTTAATGTTCTTACATTCTTGAGTATGAATTCTGATCCCTCTTAACTTTGAGCAGGTACAAAGAGTGATAAGAGCTTTTCTCCATGGATGGGAAGGGTCAACACAGCTCCGTATTGCCGTGACAATCCAGAGAGATCACAGCTCAGTCACCCTGAAGGAATTTCTCCAAACCCTTCCAGGGTGACATCATTATTGTCTTAAGTGTCAGGGCAAGTGTCAGTGCTGAAGCAACTGAGGCATTATCACAAGCTGAGAGCCAGCAACAGATACCAAAAAGCCATTATAGCAACTGAAGACCCAAAAATGCAAAGTAGAAAAGACAGTATCCCACAAAGCATTACACATTCACAGCAAAAGACCTTAACAGAGGTTAATGAGGTAAACACTGTCATTTTTGAGTGCTGACTCCGGGCCAGACATGCACGCTGCAAGCATCAACTTTGATGATGCGCTTTCCATGCATCGGCTCACTCCATCTTCACAACAGGACTCAGAGGTAGGTCCTACTGTCCCCCCCACTGCCTTTCATAAATCAGGACATAGAGACCCTGATAACTGCAGATAACTGTAGGAGGTTCCCCAGCTTAAGTGGTGTAACTGGAATTTGAACTCAGGTCTGTCTGATTCCAGGGCTTCACCCTTAAACAATGTGCCATTTCCATTTCCAAATACATCAATGGTAAACCAGTTACACAGTCATCACCTTAAACAAGCGAAGTAATCTATTTCCCAAAAGGTAGGCTTAGTCTTCCTGAGTTCCATTTTGGTTCATTGCGTAAGGTGTGAGTCCTAACTAGGACACATCCGGGAGCTTCTGATCTGATTGCCAGCTTCTCCTTCCAGTTTCTGTTGCTAGATCTTTCTTTCCCCACTTCTAACTGCTGCCATGCCTGGGACTCTGTTGTGGGACCACTCTTCTCCCTCTATTGATCTCCTGAGTCATCTCATCAGTCCCATGCTGATATGTATGAAAGAGAAAGCATCTGCATGCTGAGAGCGCTAAACAGAACTCTGGATATGTTCATTCCTGATCCCTGCCCACCCCACCACACCCATATAACAAAACCAGACCCCCTTCTTCCCTGCAGAAGGTCAAAATCCAGGAGTTATCCTTGATTCTTCTCACAAGCCACATCTAGCTCATAAATTAATCCTGTTGGCCCTATCTTTAAAGTATTGATAGATCCCAAATTTGACCACTTCCACCACCACCATCCCAGTTCAGGATTACTGTGCCAGCCTTCCAATTGATTTCCCTGACTCTACCCTTACCCCAATTCAGCTCATTTTCTAGAGACCAACAGGGCAACACTGGAGAAAACAACAACAACAAAAACAGATCATGTCACTCTTCGGAATCATCCAGTGACTTCCTATTACAATTAGAATGAAATTCAAGCTTCTTCCCATGGCTCCCCCCGAGCCATACCTAGTCTGTTCCTTGCTTAGTTGTCCAAATTCAGCTTGTGACACGCTGACATGACTCTCTGAATAAACCACATATGCTTCCATGTCAAACAACTGTCCTTCAAAGGGCGTCTGTACTTACTATTCCCTCTGCCTGGAAGAATCTCCCTCCAGTTCTTCACATGGCTTTGCTCTCCCACATCATTCATGTAGGGACTTACATGTCACCTCCTCTGACCATCTGGATCTAATAGTTCCTTGCCCATTCCCACCATTCTAATAGCATTCCCTTCCCTGAGAGCACTTAACAGTTTCTAAAATTATATTTAGTCTATATTTTTATACCATACTTTAAAAAAACTCACTGCTGTGTTCACAGGACATAATAGTGAGTAGGTGTACCTAACAGGCAGGACCTTCTCATATGGCTCAGTGGTAAAGAATCTGCCTGTCAATGCAGGAGACGCAAAAGATGCAGGTTTGATTCCTGGGTCAGGAAGATCCCCTGGAGAAGGAAATGGCAATCTACTCCAGTATTCTTGCCTGGGAAATCCCATGGACAGAGGAGCCCATGGGGGTCCCAAACAGTCAGACACAGCTGAGCAACTGAGCACGAGCACCTGGCTGGACTCCCCAGTGCAATGGCCGTCTGAACCACGACACAGTAGTTCAAGGTGCCCCATTATCCAGAGTTATGCTGTAATCCTGGGGCTTCACATTAGAACTTCCCCATCCAGATGTCCCAAAACTGGGTGACAGCTGGCTTGGTCATTCAAAAGGGGATAAGACAGTGTGAGGCAACATGAGCCCAAGTTTTGACCATCAAGGGAATTCTGTATCTCACCCCTATCTTGAGACCCCACCCAGGCCTTGCAGAGCCTGCATCCAACAAGCTTATTTTCCCCAGACAGGCTGCACCATTGGGTCAGTTCCCACAAACACTACCTTGCTAAGACTATAAGGTGGTGGTGAAGTTGCTTCAGTAGTGCCCAACTCTTGCAACCCCATGGACTGTAGCCTGCAAGGCTCCTCTGTCCATGGGATTCTCCAGGCAGGAATACTGGAGTGGGTTGCCATTTCCTTCTCCAGGGGATCTGCCCAACCTGGGAATCAAATCCGGGTCTCCTCCAAATCAAATCCATGCCCTCCTCCTCAGGGCATGAGTCCAAAAGTAAGACAAGTTCTCAGGGCATCTGAGCTCTACCCCAAGGAGCCACCAAAGTGATGCAAGGACTTGCTCCCCTGCCCGACGTAGGCAGGTACACTTACGAACACGTTCATTTAATTCAGTCTGACAGTGAGAAGGGTATGTACGGGGCCCACACTCAGAGGCTGGCTATACTCTGACAGTCCCTACAGATGTTTCCAGTTAAACGTGATAATCAAGCTAGCTGCACAGCACAGTGAGCTCTGAAGCAGCAAGCCGAGCTTCCTGGGTGATCGCCCATCTGTTTTACTACCAGGCTAAGTGCAAAGAGCAACAGCTGAAGTGAAGGGCACAAAGCAGACGTGCTTTGGGGCATGTAAGGTGGAAGGAGAAAGGAAAAGAGAGGGTGAGAGGTGGGCTTCTGCTACAGCAGTCCCAAAAGGAGAAGGTGCTTATTTCACAGTGAGGCAGGATGAAAAAAAAAACTTTTTTTTAATTTCACAGGCTCACCCTTGTGCTACAGTTGGATAACTTGTCTTGTTATCCAACTATATAGATCCTCCTGTCTATAAATACAGATTTACTCCTATATTTCTACTATGTATTACTCCTATATATTTCCTATATAGTAAATATAGATTTACCCCTGTCAGGTTGACTTGGCACTTAGATGGGGCTAAGCTTCTCAGTACTCCCCACAGAGCATAAGCTGAAGGAGGGAAAGGTCTTCTGCAGGACTGGTTATGAGAAACCAAAGAAAAAGTTAAAACTGTGAAAAGATAATCTGATAATCCCAGGACCTTCTCCATGGCCAATGTAATTCTTGCCCACTTCAGCTGGAAACTGTCTTTGGGGTCCAAGTTTGCAGGGCATGGTGAGGAGAGGATGTGCGTGACTGGAGGATTGGTTCCTTGAAACAAAAAGGCGGTATAAATTTTGCTTATCCTATTACCACTAATTTGCTTAAATGGCTCTACCACCACCACCTGTTTCACCAGCAAGCCAGGGACAAAGTACTCAAGAAGTCCAAAGAACTTTGATGCTGCAGAAGTCTCTAATGCGGCTTTTCCAGTTCCTAAGCAAATCAAACCCACCTGTTCCTATTTTGCCACACAACTTTCAATTACTGATGTTAACAGAAGGTGGGGGGCAGGGGGGGGGCCCACAACTTTCAATTATCCATGCTAAGCCACAACACATACACTCCTGAAAAGGTCTCTCTAAACTGAAATTCTGTATCTGAAACCCCCTATTCCCTTTCACTGCTATATAATTCCAGATGTAGTCTGAGATGGCAAACTAAGGACACATTGAACCAATATCTATTCTCTATCATGGCCAATAGCTGAGGGAAGAACTATGGTCTGGAGGCTAACAAAAAGCCCAAAAGGGGAATTTAAATCCAGTCAGAGCCAGGACTAGGGTAAGACAAGAGAGGCATGTGGGATGCACGATTTTAGGAGGTGAGGTCCTGAAACCAACCTGAGAAGGAACATCTCACAGTACTTCCAAATTTATTTTAAAACACTAGGATTAAAACTCTTAGGATTTCCCTGCTAGCACAGTGGATAAAGAATGTCCACCTGCCAATGTAGGGGACATGGGTTTGATCCCTGGCCCAGGAAGATTCCACATGCTGTGGAGCAACTAAGCCTGTGCACCACAACTACTGAAGTCCACACATCTAGAGTCTGTGCTCCACAACAAGAGAAGGCACTGCAATGAGAAGCCTGTGCACTGCAAAGAGCAGACAACAATAAAACTGCAAATAAAACCTCTCTTCTCACTAAAAAATAAAAAAAAAAAAACAACTTTATTTTAAAATATTTTAGTTTTTCCTTTTAACATTTGTTATTTGAAAAATAATTAAGGAGAAAGTGGAAGTAATGATTATTCATAATTTTGTCACATTTTTGAGAAATAAAATCTCCCCCATCATAACTACTGTGAAAATCTAGTCATTGTTACTAACCATTTGGTGCATGCTTTGGGCCCTTTTCCTTTCATACACACACACTCACTCACTCACTCACTCATATATATTTTTACTTAAAAAACTGAATCATCTTTAGCACTTACTTAAAGAAGCACTCCCTTCAGCAATGTTAAGGGTCATCATCTCCTTAAATTGTACACCTCAGGTGTCTCTCTTCCCTCATCCTGCTCCCAAACCTGTTATATACATCATCTTGGTGTCCTTGCTTACTTTATCTGCTGATTAACATTTTTTTATTGAGTCACCATAATATTATTGTCTGGATGATATAGGAAACAAGTTTCTGCTAAGACTTGTCTTTCCCTCATCAACTTCCTTGCTTCCTTCACTTCCTGTTCATTCACAAGAAGTAGGAAACAGAGTAGCTGTGTGTTGGCTTACTTTAATGGTGGTAGAATAAACAAGGCATACAGACACTAATTGGCCTTTAGAGGCTGGCAGCAAAGGTGAGCCGCCTCTCAGTACTCAGGGGTCTAAGGATATTGCTGGCAATCAGCACTGGGGACGGAGAGGTGCTCTCGAACTGTACCCCAGAAGACAAGAGCCAAGGGCCAATAGCCAGAGCTCCTCTCCCATCACTGGAGAAGTCAAAGAACTGTGAGGGGTCCTGGCCTTACACCCTTCTGGGTGGTCCAAATGGCTAACCAGACCCAAAGTCTGAACAGTTTGCTGTTACAAATTCCTCACCCCAGTTAGAAATTTTGAACTCATCCTCAAAAAAGACTTCCACAAAGAAGTTGGCAGGGCCTTATTGCTACTGCAAGCAGAAAAGATGGCTCCTGTATTTTAAGCCAGGAGCCCCTGGAGCCCACTCACCTGCAGTGAGGCTGTTATGACTTGTAGCTGCTTGGGCCCCTGGGGTGCTAGGGTTATTTTATGGAGGTGGTGGCACAGGTTAAAAGCCTTTATATTTGTGGCTCAGATGGTAAAGAATCTGCCTGCAATGCAGGAGACTGGGGTTCAACCCCTGGGTCGGGAAGATCCCCTGGAAAAGGGAATGGCAACCAACTCCAGTCTTCTTGCCTGGAGAATTCCATGGACAGAGGAGCCTGGCAGTCTACAGTCTATAAGGTTGCAAAGAGTCGGACATGACTGAGCATCTAACACTTTCACTCTTAAGACTACACTTTTAGGGATCATTTCTATAGTTTGCTTATAGAATAAGCAGGACCTGCAAAGGTCCCAGTGAGGACAATGGTAAGGGCAAGTGCTGGGGTGGTGCTACATCAGATCTCTGGGTGATTCAACATCAGTTTGTCCATAAGCCTATGAAGAGATTTGCCCCTTTGGTTCATTGGTTCTTTTTTCTTCCCTGATACTCTAGGCTTCGACTCCAACTCTGTAGCCTAGTTAACGTCTGCTTAAATCTTTTACAGTTCAGGTTAATGGTAATATATCAGCTCCCATATTTTTTCCAGTGGTCATGTATGGATGTGAGAGTTGGACGGTGAAGAAAGCTGAGCGCTGAAAAATTGATGCTTTTGAACTGTGGTGTTGGAGAAGACTCTTGAGAGTCCCTTGGACTGCAAGGAGATCCAACCAGTCCATCCTAAAGGAGATCAGTCCTGGGTGTTCATTGGAAGGACTGATGCTGAAGCTGAAATTCCAATACTTTGGCCACTTCATGCGAAGAGTTGACTCACTGGAAAAGACCCTGATGCTGGGACGGATTGGGGGCAGGAGGAGAAGGGGACGACAGAGGATGAGATGGCTGGATGGCATCACCAACTCGATGGACATGAGTTTGAGTAAACTCCGGGAGTTGGTGATGGACAGGGAGGCCTGGCATGCTGCGATTCATGGGGTCGCAAAGAGTCAGACACAACTGAGCGACTGGACTGAACTGAATAAACTGCATGCATTCAAAGAAGTCAGAGCACTGCCTGGGACCCAAGATGTGCCACCTGCAGCATTCTGCATCTATATGGACCCACTGTTCCAAATGAAAACTGTGAGGCAGCTAAACAAATTCAATCACTGTGGAAAATGATTTGGTGATATCTAAAAACAGTGAAGCTGCATATATGCTTGGAATTCTAGTGTTAGGTATACATCATGCCAAAATTCACATGTATACAGAAAGGTGTTTGCAAAGATGTTCACTGTAGCACTGCTTACAATGGTAAAAAAATGAGACACAATTCTAAGTGTCTATTAGTAGGGAAAAGAGATAATAGTATGTGCCATTTTTACATAGCATTTAGAGAATGAATCAGCATTTATCTCAAAGAGATAAAACTGAGTAGAAAAAAATGTTGAAAAATGTGAGTGCATGCTGAGAGCCTTTATGGACACACACACCAGATGGCCATATGTGGTAATAAATAGAATTGGGGAGAACCCCAAAGAGGATTTCAGTGTTAACATGAAGAAGACAGAGGTCAAATAAAAATGTTAACTGTCACATAAATACATATACATGTCTATATATACACATGAAAAATTACAGCAAAACATACAAAATGTGCATTCCAAATATACACATTTTTGCCCTAATTCTTTTTCAAAAAAAAAAAAAAAAAAGGGAAGAAAAGAAGGAGAGAGAAAAAAAAAGAGGAGGAGAAAGGGCACGTTTTAGGAAATCAGAAGAATTCCTTCACATTGTCTTAAGGATCCTGAAAAAGCTCTGTGTATGTCAAAGGCTGATAGCAGGTGATAAGAAAGAGAAAAGAGTTTTTAAAAATGAAGTTAAGAATAACATTTATAAATGCATCTTTAATCAATACTATCCTTAAAAATATTCCCAGACTTTAGTGTAGATGGAAAACTTGGGAGCTTATTAAAAATGTAACTCCATATCCTGTTTACCCCAGCCCGCAACATTCTGAATCAGGAAATCTTAAATGGAGCCTAGCAATCTCCTTTTCATTTTCATTTATATACATATTAATAAATTCATGTCATTTATATATATAAATGAATTTACTGCCATTTATATATATAAATGAATTTATATCTCATTTATATATATATCCTGAGTACAGTAGAGTTAAGCCTTTTACATTAGTGTAAAAGCCTTCTACATTGGTGACTTTAAAAAAAAAACTGTTATTTTATATTAGAACATAGTGGTAGCTAAGACGGTAAAGAATCTGCCTGCAATTCGGGAGACCTGGGTTGGATCCCTGGTTAGGAAAATCACCTGGAGAAGGGACTGGCTCCCCAATTCACTTTAAAATGCATTGAGAAGCATTTAAAAAGAAACGTAAAGCAAATGAAACTTGCAATTTTAATGTAAAAGTCTATTTCCCTTTGTCCAAAAGAGGAATAAACTTAACCAAGAAGGTGAAAGATCTGTACTCTGAAAAGTATGACATTGATGAGAGAAATTAAAGATGACACAAATAAGTGGAAAGATAGTCCATGCTCAGAGATTAGAAGAATTAAAATTGTTGAAGTGTTCATACTAGCCAAAAATCTTACCTGTTTATGGCAATCTCTACCAAAATATTCATGGCATTTTCCACAAAACTAGAACATGTAATTTTAAAAATCTGTATGGATTCACAAAAGATTCCAGTTGGCCAAAGCAATCTTAAAAAAGAAAGCTGGAGATATCACACTCCCTTGTTTCAAACTAAATTACAAAGCTACAGTAATCAAAACAGTATGTTACTGGAGTAAAAGCAGATGCATAGCTCAATGGAACGGAATAGAGAGCCCAGAAATAAACCCACATTTATATGGTCAATTAGTCTACAACAAAAGTGGCAAGAATATACAATAGGGGAAAGACAGAGTCTTCAATGAATGATGCTAGGAAAACTGGACAGCTATATACAAAAGAATAAAACTAGACCACTTTCATAGACCATATACAAAAACAAAACAACAAACAAAAAAACACCTCAAAACGGATTAAAGACTTAAATATAAGACCTGAAACCATAAAACTCCTAGAAGAAAACATAGGCAGTAAAGCTCTTTGGCATCAGTCTTAGCAATATTTTTTTGGATCCATCTCTTTAGGCAAGGGTAACAAAAACAACCAAATGGGACTACATCAAACTAAAAAGCTTTTTAATAGCAAAGAAAACTATTAACAAATTGAACAGGCAACCTACTAAACAGCAAAAGATATTTGCAAATGGTATGTCTGATAAGAGATTAATATCAAAATACATAGAGAATTCATACAACTCATTATCAAAAACCAAAAAATGTGATTAAAATATGGGCAAAAACCTGAATAGACATTTTGCCAAAGAAGATATATAGATATCCAACAGGCACATGGAAAGATAGTCAACATCACTATCATCATAGAAATGCAAATCAAAACCACAATGATATATATCACCTCACATATATGAGAATGGCTATTATCAAAAAGACAAAACATAAGTGTTGGTGAGGATGGAGAGAAAAGGGAAACTTTGTGTACTGTTGGAGGGAATGTAAATTGGTACAACCACTATAGAAAACAGAAAACAGTATGACAGTTTCTCAAAAAGGACAGAACTACCATGTGATCCAGCAATTCTATTTCTGGGTATTTATCTGATGACAACAAAAACAGTAATTTGAAAAGATATATGCACATCAATGTTCATTGCAGCATTATTTACAACAGACAAGATATGGAAGTAACCTAAGTGTCCAATGACGCATGAATGGATAAAGAAGGTGTGATACACAAACACTGAAATTTTACTCAACCATAAGAAATAATGAACTTTTTCCATTTGTGACAACATGGATTGACCTAGAAGGTATTATGCGAAGTGAAGCAAGTCAGACAGAGAAAGACAAATACTTTTGATTTCACTTACATTCAGAATCTAAAAAACAAAACAAACAAACAAACAACAAAATAGAGACATGCATAAAAACAGAACAAACCAGTGGTCACCAGATGGGAGGAATGGGGGGGGGGGATGGGGGAAACAGGTGAAGGGGATTAAAGAGTATATTATTCTAGTAATAAAATAAAGTAAGTCACGAGGATATACTGAACAGTATAGGTAATACAGTCAAGAACATTACAGTAACTTTTGGTGACAGATGGCAAGTTGACTTTAGTGTGGTGATCATTTAGTAATATTTAAAAATAGTAAACCACTACGTTATACATATGGAGCCAATATGGTATTTTTAAGTCAATTATACTTCAGTAAAATTTTTTCAGAGTCACAACACATTAATGACATGAAATGGAAAGGAAAACCTATGGTTTTGCCCATGTTCTCTTCCTCTTTAACCATCTGGTCTGGCCAGGGAGATGGACTATGTGAGACATGCAACAATGCTGGGAGAAAAACTTGTCCATGTGGCATGCAAAGCAGTTGAGGTGGTAATTCAAGTGAGAAGGAAAGTGTGGCTTTTAAAGCAGCAACATGGTAAGGTTATCTTTCAATAGTGAGAAAAAAACAAAAACCCAACTAGCCTGCTAGACTAAGAGGCAGGTTTGAAATGGGAAACCCCCATTTGCTTGGTGACCTAAGGGAATGTGTTCAAGTGTGTCTAGTTCTGGGACTTGGTTAACCAAGCTCACACCTTCACTCCTTCAACCACCCCTGAAGGTGATTATGGGCCCATGGTATGTATGAAGACATGCTCTGAAGAGACCACAGGCTCCTGTCAAGAGCTAGCTCATGAAAAACAGAATCAAGCATTCTGGGGAACTGAACCATGCAACCAGGTATTAGAGAAATATCTGAAAGCAATGTTTGTTTTTTTCTATGTATCATTATGATGGTCCCACCAACTACAAAACAGTGCATAATAGAGTTATCCAGGCATTTATAAGAATTGTGTTTCAGCAAACACAACTCTTGTGACTACCTAATATTTTCACTTGCCTGGCAACCTTTGAATGACAACCTCCAATTTTTGCTTAGACTGCCCTCTCCCGTGACATGCGGTTCTAATAAGAATGTTAGCTGAGAACCTGGCTACCGCCTCACCACAGAAGTTGAGTGCATTACACAAGGGAGGTCACTGTACTCTCTTTATTAGAAACATTAACCTGCAGTGGAACCATAAGAAGAAAAAGGTGGTCAGAGGTGAGACATTCAAAAAGCAGTGCTCCAGGGCCAGCATGAGTTCCCTGGACATTTTCTACCTTTTAGTTCATTCATTAGTCGACAAATATGCAAAAGCTTTGTTGCAGGCAGTGTGGTGACAGAAAAATTTTCAACCTCAAACTGTTTACACTTCAGTGAGAAGAAAACAACAATAAATAAGTCAAATATCTAGTATATTAGATGGTGATATATGTTATGGAAAAAAAAATCAGCAGTGTTCATGGGTAGGGAGCACTGAAGCTGGAGGCTGCAACTCTAGAGCAAGACCTCACTGTAGAGAGAGAGGAGGGAGAGCAGGCAGAGCAGTTCTAAGGATTAAAGGACAGAATGAATCCTGTGGTACAGAAAACGAGACTGAAAAGGACCAGCCAAGGAGACAGAGGGAAAAACTACTGGAGCCAAACCCCTCTGGACGCAATTGTGGATCAGCTCTTCTGCCCCAGTGATGGAACTACCTTTAGGGAGGACCACCAAGTGTTCCTCTAGCACACATTGGAGGGAAAAAGGACACATGGGCACAGGTGTCATGGACTGTAGACATTCTCCCATCGTACCTATTCTGTCAATGAAACAGGAAGCATGATCTGGGAGAATCACCTAGAGGAGAAGAGTAACATGGCACAGGGACATGGAGTAGGGTGCAAGGCACGTAACTGCCCTGGAGGTTGCGTTCCAACATCTGATAGCTCAACTCCGTTTTCAGTTACTCCCAGAAGACTGCCAGTAAATTCCCTTCTTTTTAAAAACTAGCCACAGTTGACATCTGTTGTTTACAACCAAAGATCTAATACACCAGTCCTTCCTTGAGGCCTTGAGCTTACCCCATTTTCTTACTGAAAGTCCAACTTTAACAAAACTGACTCTATCCTATCAGACTATGCATCTCCAAGTACATAAGAGTTGCTTGCAATGGACCAGCCAGCCAGATATGATGGGTTCCTCTACCACTTACTGAAAGAACCAAGACATATTGATTCATACTTACAATACCTAACTGGTAACACTAAATCAGCATGCTAAACTGCTTAAAGAATAGCATTTCAATACATGGGAGAAAGCAGGAAGCATTGATACCGAAATTCAAATCGCCTTACTATTTCCTCAAACCTTCTTTTGAATTAAACGTCAAAGTGTCTACGAAGACAGAATGAAGACAAACACATATACAACTGTCCTTAGAGCTCAGATTAATAGTTCATTACAGATTTCAGTGACTCAGGGAGGGAAACCCACGTGAAGACTGCATAGAGGGGGAAACTGGTGGCAGAGAGAACCATTCTCTCTGGATGAGACTTTAATCTGGGAACGGCATCTGAGGGGCAGTCACACTAAGATAGATGATAAGTCAGACTCTCCCACAAAGAGAAACATTTCGTAGATCACAAAGAAGACTGGGAATTTCCAGACCGTGCAGACTAAGATGAGTCCTCATGATAGAACGTGTTGTTCCCCCTCCAGGAAATTAAGAGTTATTAAACTGCAGCAAAGACAGCTGCTTCTGAGATGAAATCAGCCTTGCAACACCAAGAGGCAAGAGACTGAGGGTGAGGAGTCTATAACCTCCCGCGGAATCAGCACCACACAGCTTGTTCTTTCAAACAGGTGCGCTGCTCCACAGGACGTCTGAATCATGGAAAGCTCCAAACACTCACAGGACACTGTAAGGCTTGGTGTAAAGTGTGACCTGAAAGCAGATATCAACAGCTTTCTCCTGGCTGACCCCTCGCCGGCTCACCCTTTGCTAGGAAGAGTGAGAGAGATGCTTAGTCCTTTGGGCCAAACATACCCAAACTGCCAAGAAAACAAAAGACAAGTAAAAGTAAACACATATACACATGCAAATCTCCCAAGTGGATCAGAGCCATGTGTGCTACTTTTCAGCATTCAGCCCTAAGGATTTTGCTTGCCAAGAACAGAACTGTGGAGAAAGCCCCATCCCATCAATAAGAATGCCTTGCTTGGGTTTAATCATTAGAATAATTTCACCATCTTCCCTCACCTTAAGGTACAGCTCCATGACCCTTCTTCCTCCATCCCCTGATTTCTCACGTAGACTTTTACAGTCTGTGGATATACTACTTGCCAGATGCTCTTTGGACAAGTTAACTAAATTCTCAGAAAGACTCTAAGAGCATACATGCTATTATTGTCTTTAGTTTTCCCAGAAAAAAGAGACTGAGGTGAAGGCATAGATGATTCTATACTACTAGGGGGCTTCTCAGGAGGAACAAGGCAGAGAAGTTAACCCCTTCTTGGTTCAAGCACCAATAGCTGCTCATCTCTTGGGATCATCTCCCAAGAAGCTACCTAATGACTGCAATTCAGGACACCCAGCTCTAACCTTCTATTGGTCAAAGGCTTCCCCTTGGAGGTTGTCTTTTTTTTTTTTTTTTTAATACCCCTTTGCTTCCAGGCCATATGCGTGTGGATGGCAGCTTGTGTCATGTCTTCCTGGGCTGGCAGGTAAGAGGCAGGGGCACACAGTATGGGCATGAGGCTATAAGCTATCAAGCTGCACCTGCAGGAAATGAGCTGGAGGCTATACAACCAGTCCCCACAGTGCTGGCTGAAATATGCACAGGAGAAGGCAGAAGAATCAGATATGCTGATTTAAATGTTTCTGATACAATTATTATGTATCCTTATTCAGATGAGAAAACTTGGGCATAAATCAGTGAAGTAATTCACACAAGGTTTCAGAAGAGATGGGTAAAACTAGGTAGTCTGGCTCCAGAATGTTCTCTCTTCACCACTGTGCTCAAGAACCTATAGACGAACTACAATTACCCCAAAGTCTGCCGGTTGCCTCACTGCAGCTGCCCTGTTTGAGCCACAACAGTCATGAGTTTGTTGAAAACCCAGTCAGTGTAAGAAAATAAGTGTCACTGTGCAATGCAAAGAGGATGCGGTGAGAGAGGGCTTCAGTACACAAAGCAGTGCCAGTGAATCGGCCACTGATGCTGAGCCAAAGAGAGACCTTTAATGAAACCACCCCTGGGGCCAACACGTAAGAAATCTGGCTCATAAGAGTGGAGATAAATGAAAGAGAGACTAAAACGACAAAGAAAAAAGATGGATGAAACCAAGAGCTGGCTTTTAAAAAGGTAAATAGAAAAGACAAACCCTTTAGCTAGACTCATCAAGAGAAAGAGAGAGAGGACTCAAAATTAGAAAAGAAAGGAAGGGAGAAAGGAAGAAGAAGAAAGGATGGGAAGAAATCTGGCTCTGGTAAGGGCTGACGAAAAAGAAACAAAGTTGTGTTCACGCTTGATGATACTCTCACTTCTCTAAGATCCTGAAATAACAGGGGCAGCCACCCGGAGGAAGACAGCATCCTTTCCTTTGCTCCTCCCCGAATGTGAAAGGGAACTCCATAGGTGACTCCAGGGGTTCAGAAGAGGAAGCATCAGAGATGTATCAAAAACCAGGAAAGTCTCTGAAAAAATTAACCCAAACAGAAGTGGAACAAATCAAAACAAACAAGAGACCTAAATCAAAGAAGCTCTAAGACTACTGAGCATTAACAGCTTGAAGCCAAGCATTTCCCCTTTCAGAATGGTATTTCTTACAATGTGAAAGATTCAGTTCCTTGAATTCAGAAATTTTGTTGATTTTTTTTTTTAAAGCAAAAAACTTGAACTTGTGTCTTTCCTTCTCTAACCTTGAAGGCTAGAAGGTCACAAAAGAGAAATTCCTGGGTTGAAAGTAAGTGAAGGTCTGGCAAGTAGGCTGAGTAAGGCTTGAGTTCTGATGTCACCTGCATTTCCATTAATTTAAAGTGCTAAAGTGCTAACGCCTGTTTGCTTCAAAATATGTGCTTGTCCTCTGTGTAGTGGCCCTTTAAATAGATTTTCCTTTGGCTCCACCAAAAATAGCTAAAGAAGGTCCTTTGAGAATTCCATTCTTAGTCTTAAAAAAATGCATTCTCTTCCCTGCCCAATACACATAAACAGGCCTGGAAGCAGTATCTCCTACTTCTTCCAGGAATCTCCAATCTATCAAAAACAATAAATCTTTCAGGATAAAAACAGAGCTGGTCAGGGAAATAATTTTCCCAGTCCATTTCTGCTTGTTCATTATGGGATTACCAAATATCAAGGCCCTCTTTTGGGATAAGCAGACAGTCAGGCCAAGGGCTGAACATCCAAATGTCTACCCAGGTTCAGGCAGGTAGGGGGCAGGAAAGAAATAGGCCAGGCACAATAGGGACTATAGTTGTTGTTTGGTTGCTAAGTTCTGTCCAACTCTTTGATTGCAAAGTTGCAACTCTTTGCAATCAAAGAGTTGGACACAGCCGGAACTGTAGCACGCCAGGCTCCTCTGTCCTCCACTATCTCACAGAGTTTATTCAAATTCATGTCCATTGGGTCGGGGATGCTATTTAACCATCTCATTCTCTGCCACCAGCTTCTCCTTTTGCCTTCAATCTTTGAACTAGGCAAACTGAAGAAGGCATGCCCAGGGGGATAGGGTATAGCTCTCACTCAGTTCCAGCAAACTGCTCTCAAGAAGATCTGAAGTTTTCCTAGTAAAATGACCCATTAAAAACGCTGGAAACCTGTTCAAATTTTAAAAACAGCAATGTGTGGGACAACAATACCAAATAGAGCACATGTGTGGGCTGCTCTGGCTGGAGGCCCTTGTTTGCAACTTCTAGGCAAGACACAAAGATAAAGGAAGACAGACTTCCTGTCCCGACAGCTTATGACCCAGTAGGAGTGAGAAGCTGCACACCCTGTAAACCAACCCCCAGGGTGAATGTGATACATATTAAAAGAGGAATAAGCAGAGGCTATGGGAGTTCAGGACAGCAAGAGGGCACTTGAAGCAGAAACGATTCTTACAGGCAGCAGCATGGGAGATGAGGCTAAAGAAAAAGGGAGACTCTGGCTGGCAGAAGCTGGGGAGGGCCCTTTCCTAACACAGGGCAGAGAAGGGGAAGGTTGAGATGGGTAAAAGGTGCTTCATGCTTCTACCCAACAAACACTCATGCATGTTCGCTGTGCACCAGGCAGTAGAGATGCAATGTAATCACAAGCAATGAAGATGAGGGTGTGAAGTCTGAAAGGTCCCAGTCCAGACAAGGCCTTGGGAAGCCATAACCAGAGTTCTGTCTTAAAAGCAGGGGGGAAGCTGCCTTTGAAGTCTTTTTTAAGCAGAGGAATCACATGTTGGGATCTGCAGTGTTCCAAGTTTCCCCAGCCACAGAGCATGCATTCTGTGGTCTGGCAGGGCGCCAGAGCTCTACCAGCCAGAGCAAGCTGGGAAGCAGTCTATGGAAGAGATGATGACCGCTTGACCTAGGCTAGCAGTAATGGAGGAAACTGGATGAATTCACAAGATAGTGAGGGGTTAAAATCACCAGAACGATTCGCTCAGGATAGGAGTCAGTGAGGCAGAAGCCAAATAGGCCTGGAGAGTGTGGCCAACGTGGCTCTGTGGAGTTCTCAGGCCACACCACCCATGGCCCAGCAGCCAAGCAATTCTGTGCCGGCAGCAGTGGGTGTCTAGCGGTTACTAGAGAGAAGAAGGTTCTGAAGCCAGGGTGTATGGCCGAGGAAAGGCTGCCAGAGAAGCTCACAGGAGATTTCCATCTTAGAAAGCCATCATCTCAAAAGTACTGTTTTCTTTTAAATGTGCTTTATAAAATTCCACGCCTATTTTGTTTGGACTAACTTTGATGGCAAGGAAATGGAAAGTACTACTCATGTGTTCAACAGCTCTTCAAGAAGCTACATCTTCTAGCTTTGGGGTGAAAGAAAAAGGAATAGCAGATTAATATCTGTAAGATATATGCTAATGTCAAGTATCCACTTCTTTACATTTTAACCTTGAGACTTCAGAAATTCCAATTAACTACCAGGGTCAGGCTCAGACGGTAAAGCATCTGCCTACAATGTGGGAGACCTGGGTTTAATCCCCAGGTCGGGAAGATCTCCTAGAGAAGGAAATGGCAACCCACTCCAGTATTCTTGCCTGGAAAATCCCATGGATGGAGGAACCTAGTAGGCTGCAGTCCATGGGGTCACAAAGAGTCGGACATGACTGAGCGACTTCACTTCATTCACCAGGGTCCAACCTCCTTGGTGCTAAGGCCTAGCAATGATTTTCTTTATAACCACAGGCATCTTTACAGGAACCCAACTCACTCTACATGTAGATTAAGGAAATGTAAATAAATCCTTTATAACTTGCAGGGATGCCTGGAGGTAATCACACTAGATGGTCAACCCTTGATAACTTGTGGCAATGGAATCTACATATTTTGATGAAGTCTCACTTGTATGCCAAGCATCCGTCCCACAATATTGCATGGATTCAACCATACTGCATTATGTGTATAAACAGTGCATATTTAATGGAAAAAATCCATATATAAATGAACCCACACAGTTCAACCCATGTTGTTCAGGGGTCAACTGTAATGCCTTTCTGCCTCTGGACAACCACTCATACTCATATGCAGAAAAGCAACGTAACATCTTATGATCTTGAGAGGGGCTAGCCAATACAATGAAGTTGGCTGTGAGCAGGGCCATGGAAATAACGCAAGCACTTCATGAGCCAAGAAATTAACCAACCCTCTGGACTTATTTTGTGTAATGAGACAATAGATTCCCTTGTGACGTATAAGCCACTGTAAACTGGATTTTCTGTTTCTCGCAGCCCAAAGCATCTCAAATGATATAGTACTTCTTTGGAGAAGCAAGAAAAGGGCTCCCTGACAACACCCTAGGAATGAAGGAATAGTTGCTTCAAAAAGGAAAAGAGACTAAGATTTATCTCTCAATAAATGTTTTGGGGAAACCAGCTGTGAAAAGGTATTGTTAATAGCCACTCCGGATGTAAGGAGAGCACTTTGGAATCCTCCCATGCAGCATAAACACTGTAATAAAGTTCCAGTGAGCCACTGTGAATGGTATGTGTGGGGATATACAATATACTTGGAGTCATAATAATATGTAAACATCAGGGAATGACCATGAAATTAGTCTTTATTACTCATCTACTCTTATTTCCTTCTACATTTATAAGACTGGGGATTTTTTTTTTTTTCTTTTTTTTGCCCCCTTCCTACCTGATGAAAACAGAGACTTACATGATTGGAAGGGGAAGTCAGGAAACCAGGCTTTGAGGTTAAAAGATTTCCACAAGGTCCCAAAGCCAGTCGGGGGCAATTTTCTTTATTATTAAAAATTCTTTGTGTGCAATTTTAGAACAAAATTATTTGCTGAACACTTAATTTAGTGAAAGGAGAATTGTAGAGACACAGGAAATCAAAACTGAATTTTTTTTTTAATAATTACATTATGCAAGTAAAATCTACTTTTTGAACTTGTTGCTTTGAGTTTCTTCTTCCTTATTTCTAATATCCTCCGAAATTCCAATCCATTCCTCCCAAAATCATTTATCCCTCCTAGAAAACCCCTTCATATGGCCATTCTTGAGCCCAATGATTCTCAAAAGATTGCATCTGGTTTACCCAGGAAGTAAATCATAAATGCAGATTCCCAGGCAGAGTCCAATTTAAAAGACTAAGGGTGGGGCCCAGCACTGTCCATGTAAACAAGCTCCCCAGGTGAGTGTAAATGTGCTTGAAGCTTTATTCCAGGTTCCAAATAGAAAACATCTAATTTTTACAGTAGATTTAAGCTGGAACAACAAAAATATGTGCAGAGCTGCCTATAATTTTTAGGTTCCCTCTGAGGTCTGAAACTGACCCAAGAGGTCTGTGATTTGGATGAACCCTGGTAATCATTTGCATGGAGGTTTGGAGTTTCTTCTTTTCCTTCCAAGACTTTTTTTCCCCCCCGAATGCATTTCTAGTTGGGATTAAATATAAAATGTCTTAACTCTTCCTCCACAGCTAAAGGAAATCAATTTTAAAAAGTGTTTCAAGAGTGCTTTAAAAAGTACACAAAATATCTTCCCTTTGAACCAGACGCCTGGGACACACAGGGCAAACAGAGTAGGTAATAAGAGAAGTAAACACCAGGTTTTCCAGCAGAACCAACCCCGAAACTAAAACTTAGAAAGGAAGCTGACTGTTAAGTAAGTGGACCAGAGGAACAATAGCTCAGGCATATCCTCGGATAAGTTTGAACCTGAGAAAACAGGAATGAAACAGACAAACCTCTTGTTCCAAGTTAACTTTCCCTTCTTGTTAGATTTTAAGATAGGACAGCATCGTAAATAAGAATAGAGAGTTTATGTGGAATCTTAGACCTCCTCTGGGTGCCAAAAGATTTTTTCAAACCTAAATGAATACTCCTTACTGGATTCAGCATGCATACAAGCTAAGTCGCTTCAGTTGTATCCAACATTTTGCGACCTATGGACTATAGCCCACTACGCTCCTCGGTCCATGGGAATCTCCAGGTAAGAACACTGGAGTGGGCTGCCATGCCCTTCTCCAGGGTATCTTCCCAGCCCAGGGATCGAACCCACGCCTCTTATGTCTCCTACATTGGCAGGCGGGTTCTTTACCACTAGCACCATCTACTCATTTCCACAAGAGATTTTAAATCTAGAGCCACCAGAGACCAAGAACACAGCACACTGAGAACAGGAGTCTGTGTGTCCTACCACCAGCTCTAACCAACTCCCACTTACAACCATGAGGGCAGGTCTATATGTAGATTTCTTAACGATTATATGAGCAAAGAACTGTCACAGAACCTCACAGGACCAGAAAAAATCATTGTTAAGTATCAAAGATAATACACAATGCTCCAGAAATGCCACAAAATAAATAACTCCAGCAACAAAACTGGTTTAAATTTGTTAGAAGGCAGAAAGTCAAAGTCACAGCTTTAACATACATATTCCAGCTGTACTTCTCCTTGGTTTAGGGATAAAGACCGAACTTTGTGGGGTGGGAAGAGAAGAGGGTGGAACCAGAGGGACAAAGTGAAGCATCCACCAGAGATGAATAACCTCACTGATTCAATACCCATCTTGAGGGTTTTAGATTTTTTAAATTTCTATTTATTTCTCTTTGAGGATCTCTAACAATCCTCAGGGCATTTTAAAAATGGGAAGATTCAGTTCTGGCTCCACTGGATCACCACTGACTCTTGGTCTCTCTCAGTCCAATTAAACTCTCATCACAACTGCACAGCTTGAAATGCCTAACTTCTTTCAGCTGCTTCCTATCCTTTCTCCAGCTGCTCCCAGCAGGTATGGAGGCCTTCTAACACCCAGGGGCCATAAAGCAGTCACAAACGAGCATCACCACACATATTTGGCCAGAGGGTGTACCTAGAACTTTCTCTGTTCTGGTGCAGGCCATTCAAGTGTATAACTAACATCTAAACTAGCTTTTCCATTTCGCAAATGCCTGACTGGGTTATGTGGAACAGGCACCATACCATCATCTCAGAGAATCTGGAACTACTTTTTAAAGCCCAGTTCTCATTATTTTCAACACATTTCATCAGGATTCTTTGACATGGGAACCAGGGGTGGGGGGGCATTCCCCTGTTCTCAGTTATGCTTAAATGTTTTTGAACACACAAGTTTGATGTGGTAGGGCAAGAAAAAAAATGTGACTCAAAATAGAATACAGCAACCCTTGACTCTGCCTGATTGCATCTCAGCAGCATGCAAACCACTCTTGTTTATTTATCATTAACATATGAATAAATTTCATGGTAACATCTATACTCTCTCCAAAATATCAAGTGCTCAGTAGAAATATAGGGCTTCCTGGTAGCTCAGCTGGTAAAGAATCCGCCTGCAATGCAGGAGACCCCAGTTCGATTCCTGGGTCAGGAAGATCAGCTGGAGAAGGGATAGGCTACCCACTCCAGTATCTGGCCTGGAGAATTCCATGGACTTATACAGTCCATGGGGTTGCAAAGAGTCGGACACGACTGGGTGATTTTCAGTTTCAATTTTCACTAGTACAAATATCAAAACAAGCCATCATAATCTCCCTCAGCAAAGTATTTACCCAAAAGACATGACTTAATGGCAGAACAATGCATGCATAAGGGCTGGATTTACAATGTATCAGTTCCACAGAATGTAGATTTATCAATTCAGGTTAACTGTTATAGTCTGTCTTTTCTTAGACTGTAGTCTCCAATCAAGAACGTCCATCAAAGTTAAGAGAAGGTTGGAACATACACATTTGCAGTAGCTGATACAATAAGGGGTATCAGCAAGGCCAATCCAAAACAGGTCAAGCAACAGTAAACACACAAGGATTTCAAAAGGTTCCAAGACTGTAAGTATTCCTAGCAGGAAAATCAAGTCCCCACTGATTTCCTCAGAAGGCAAATGGGCATTTGCCAATTCCTCTATTTTTTATACTACTTCAAGGGTTTTAATACACGTAACTTTTAAATTCAATGACATTAAAGAGAAGGGGGAGACTACCACCCATATTTGACAGATGAAGAAACTAAGGAATTGAGAGGTCAGTGGCTTGTCCAGGGCTAGTTAAGAACAGAATCAGCTTTAGAATTCAGGCCTCTTTATTCCAAATCCAAGGTCTCTAAACTTGTAACATATTCCTGTTCGCCCTCAATCATCACTCCTGTTTGCCCTCAATCATCACAAGAACATGTAACTCCTAAAAAATCTGCTTTGTGATCTGGTAACATGGAGGACACACTTCTTGACTTTGATCACCACAAGAGCACAAAGTATCCTGCAAACTCTACCCAGTGGCCTGGCCATATGGGCGCCTCCTCAGTCTACCCTGCAAAGCCCACCCAGTGTGTGCTGCTGTTACCCACTGGAGTTAACATTTCACACATTTCTTTCCTATGTCTTCAGCATACCTGATGCCAACAGTAAGAAAGGGAAACATAAGCAGAACCAAAATCAGTTTTTGTGCTAAAATAAAAACTTTCCAGGGCTGAAGAAAGGCCAGCAATCAGTTTTAAACCTACTTTGCCAAGTGGTTCATGAGCAGCTGTAACATCTGCCTATTTTTCTCTGGGAGTCGATGAACAAGGCTGTGGATTTCAGAGACCCGAGACTCCTGGTTCTCCAGCTCTGCAAAGGAAGGAGGGAGGTAACACTGGATCAGAGTTACAGCTAAATTAGTTTGCAAGACAAAAATCAGAGGAAAATTAAGGTGAGGCACAACACAGAGAAGATTTCTCACAGATAAGACCCTGTCCTGTGTACTCATGACTAGACTGACTGGATCTAGAAGTGCTTTTAATAATGCTTTCCATGACAAAGTTCATGAAAAAATAAGACTGTCCAAAAAATCAAGCCAAAATGATGACGTAAGGAAATGGAAACAGTCACCTCCTCACTCAGGAGTGGGAATAAATTTGAGAGTGGTTGGCTCCTTAGAGTGGCAGCTTTGTTTCAAGGAAGGAAGGAAGGAACTTTATGCACTCATTAAGTGATGAACAAATTATACGTGAACAACACTGCGAGGGTCTCGAATATCAAAATAACATCTCAAGACTGCATCAAAGACATCAAAGGAAATGTCCAGTTATTTCCAAGTCACATAAACAACCAGCCAGGGAGAAGAAAGAAATGGCAAATAAAATAAGGAAATGTTTCTGCCAACCTGTAACCTAAATCATGATCTGTCACATTCTAATGGTTGCACTTGGGTACATGGCTTCATGTCTCTGGGAAACAGATTGACGGCACTCACCATACCTATTTATAGTTCTGAGGTGAGTTTTAATTAAAGAATGGTTGCTATGGGTTTGGAATTTCTCTGAGAAAGAAATCACATAAACACCATCTTTACTTTCAGCTTTCTCCCAGGTCTTTCTCCTGTTTTATGGGGACCACTCTGCATGGATAAGGCCACCAGAACATGAGGTATTCCTTAATGAGGCCAGTAGCAGCTACCAGGGTAAACTAACTCAGATGGTTTAAAGGAAGCAGGAAAAAGCACATACTATGGACATAACAGCACGGTGGGGATTTGTGCCAGATTTAAATTTGATAGAGAATCTTACTTCCCCTTACAAGAGGCCTGCCCCACGTAGAAAGATTCCAGTATGCTTAGGGTAGCTTGCACCTAATCCCTATGTATTTTAATACCAGTAATATGACACCCAGGCTTGCATGATATAGCTGAAGACTGACCAGAAGCTGTAAATGCCAGCCATGATGGAAAAGAGGACTGAGAAGTTATATAAACTACGATGGAAAAGAGGACTGAGAAGTTATATAAATGGTGTCAGATTCAGGGAAACATCCCGTGCTCAATTTAGGTAATGGGCAAAGTCTGAGTCATTCCGAAAAATGTTACCTCCAGGGCCGGCAAAGGCCCAAGGAGTTAGAACTCCAATAATCAAAACTAGAAAGTCAAATTTGCTTTTTTCATCTCTCCCCTTTCCTGTACCACTACCCCCCAACTCACTTCTGAAGCTTCTCCCCTCTACTGTAAATTCAGTATGCTAACAGGGTCCTTAGCAGAACCCGACTTGGTTTTGCTCTCATTCTGTGACAGTCTTGTGAGTGTGAACGTGGGTAGTGTACACACAGAGTACAAGGGGTTAGCTAATACTTATCTGGGGACACTTTTCATGGCTCAGACGGTAAAAGCGTCTGCCTGCAATGAGGGAGACCCAGGTTCAATCCCTAGGTCGGGAAGATCCCCTGGAGAAGGAAATGGCAACCCACTCCAGTACTCTTGCCTGGAAAATCCCAAGGACGGACAAAGGAGCCTGGCGTACTGCAGTCCATGGGGTCACCAAGAGTCGGACACGACTGAGCAATTTCACTTTCACTTTTCACTTTTCTTTGAAATAGAGAAATCTATTCCCTTTCCCTTAAAACTGTAGCAAATAGAAAACTTACTTGCTGCTTTAATGAAACTTCTTTGAAACTGGTACATCATGAGTGGTCCTGGAAGCATTCTGGAATAAAAGATATACACTAGTCAGTTTAACAAAAGCAATCATATTCTCACTACCCAGCAGCCTCCAGATGGTGGACTGTGTTACATTTCTCAAAGACAAAGAATATGGGTAAACAAGAGCAACTCAGTTTAGTCCAACTTAGTTTCCCCTTTGAAAGGGTCCTGAGATTTCACCTGAAATGTTCATTCTTTCTCCTTTTTTAAGGGAATAGACAAAACTTACATTTCATAGTCACAAACCAGAAAAGTGCTAATGTAGAAGTCTAGCACAAACTCAGAGATTTCCTTTTCAGTCAATGACTCACCCACAACAAGAGCATTTTAAGATGTGCCTGAAAAACAGGCAACTAACCCAACATTTGCAATCATCAGCTCTTAAACTCTTGTCTTCCTGGCAGCTTGTTATTAATCACTTCATCTGGAAACACTATGAGAGACTTTTGTAGGTGTTTTTATAGCAAATTCACTATGAAGTATTGTTCCAGTATGCCAAAGGGTTAGAACCTTAATATTAGGCATGACACAATCAAATTTTACCTATCATAAAAAATTATATATTTTATACATACTGTCTATTAGCTAATCAATATCAAGCTGCACAGATAAGTACTAAATACAAACCTCTAGCATCTAGGCTTTATGTAATCTATTATGCTAATTATTTGGTGTATGAATATGTTTAACTATAAACTTGAGTATTTTTACTGACAGTCCAAATAATAAGCTTCTCAACAGATTATCTATGGTCCTTGATTCAGATTTCATTTTATTCTCATTGGATCCCCTGATTCAACTCTTAGTCATCACTTACATGACATCTTACTCTTGATACCAAGAGCCTTCCAGCAATTCCCCAACAGCCAATAAAACCGGCATCACCAATTCCTTTTCTGTGGCTTTTGAGCCAAGTAAATCTTAACAAACTTGTACAAATGCTTATGTAATTCACGATTATAGTTCTCCTCTTTGTTTATGGCTAGACCCCCACTTTCCTCTTCAAGAGGGACCACAGTGAAGAACAATAGCATCCCTATGCTTCACATCTAGCATGCCTTTCAGTCCACTTGGAAACTGGGATGTGAGCAGCTAATCAATTACCCACTCCCTTAATAACCAAGGGAAGGGTAGGAGGCAGCAGGAGTAACACATGTACTATTACAAGAAAAGGAGTCTTCTCTCCAATGAAGTCATATTTTACAATCTAAGCAGAAGGAGTTAAAAAGGAGTGCCATTAAACTTCTCATTTTTAAGGAGCAACATTAGCAACACACTCTATCTGTGTAAGGTGCAGAACTCTCAGAATACATAGGGTATGTAATCACGCATTCTTAACACAATGGGGTAGGTGATTCCTTGTTTTCTTAGCTGATCACCCAAGCATTACAGGAAATACCACATTTGAGGTTCTGTTAAAGGCTGATCATCAGAGTAGCTTCTCGAAAAGAGCAAAGCTTCCTAAATCACTCATGGCACCATTACACAATGGCAATCTATCAACTCTGTATGATTTATAATTGGTTTGACCAGCTGAGCTAATTGCACCCACACATAAGCTGTTTCCACATCTCAAACTCCCACCCAACAGTCCTCTGGAAGCTGAAAATAAAACTGCTTTCTTCTTGATTGCATGATAACAAGCTGGCACCCTGCCCTGCAAATGGAAAGTCCCTACCTTAGGTAGGTCTTCAAAGCACTAGTGATGGTCTTTATCTCCCATTCAGCGCAGATATCCATTTCTGTTTCAGAAGCGGTTTTGGGGTCTAAAGAGAAGAAAAGACAATGGGTAAAACAGAGGAGAAAATATAGCTAAAAAACAACCATACATAAAAGCATTCAACCTCCCTACTAAACAAAGAAATCCAAAGTAAAAAAAAAAAAAGACAGCTAGTTTTTCCTGATTGAATTAGAAAAATGTTTAAAAATCCAAATATCTACTGCTGGCAAAAATGCAGTGAAACTGACCCTCTCAGAAACTGCTGGCCGCAGAAGAATTAATGCAAGAGATGTGAGAAGAAATTTGGCAATATATATCAAGTCCTAAAAATGTTTATACACTTTGAAACAGTAATCCCACTTCTCACAACCCATCCTCAGGAAATAAGATAAGGCATGAGAAAGTTACATACACTTGAAATGTCCAACCTACACTACTCTTGATAACACCAGAATACATTTTAAAAGAACAACCTAAACAACCAATTATAGAATGATTAAATTAATTGTTGTATATTCCTGATGGAATAGCATGCTGCATTTACATGAAAATAATAACTACATAGAAAAATGGAAAATGCCTGAATTACCATGTAGTGTCAAGCAAAAAAAAAAAAGAAGATTTAAGGTTTTGTGAGAAACTCAAATGAATGAAAGCTGAAAGGAAATATTTTAAAAAGAAAAGAGTGGTTGGTTGGAGAGTAGCAGAATTGTGTTTTTTATTTTTTTTAAACTATGACTTGATTCCATTACTTATATATTTTAAATTGCCCTAAACCAAGATGTGCAAAAAAAAAAACAACCCATAATTATATCAACTCCTGATCCTTTTCTTCGTTTCCTCTGTGTATACTTCCAAACAAATGTGTATATTTCAGATAAATGTATACTGTAAAAGAAGAGATAATTCTTGTAGTCTTTCTGAGCAGCACATAGGCAGGCAAGAGGAGAGGCAGAGGTTGGGAAACATGAACTGTTTCATAAACCAGCAGAAACCTGGATTCTCGCTGGCAAGAAGTCAGAAGCAGAGTCTCTCAGTGCACTGAATGGACAATCCAACTTCTAGCAATCCGCCTCTCAGCTCCCATTCCCATTTCTTTCTGCACAGTGGTTCAGTTCATTTTCAGCTGGGCTGCTACCCTTTTCTCACACCTACTCCCCATGCTCAGGTGAGGCCCCACTCTTCCAGGTTGGGGTGGGGAGGATGAGATGTCTCTGAACCCCGGGACTGGTTCGGCCCAAGACCTAAGCCAGGCCAGTCAGCATGAAGTCCAGGACTTCTCTAGGAAAGAAGGCACTTGCTGAGCACCTGGGGGGCGATACTGCCACTCTGGATGCCACCACGTGGAGCCTGAGAGTACAGTCTGACAGACAAAGCCACAGGGAGAGGTTGAGAGTCCGGATGACATGGTTTGAGGCCCTGTAGATCACCATGCCTTTTTAATCAAATAAGTCAAAAAAGTCCCTTTTTGTTTAAGCCAGTTAAGGTCAGGTTCTCTGTTCTTTATAATCCAAAGAGGTCTAAATGTTGTAGCAGGTAAATGGAGACAGCAACCAGACTCTCTTTCTGGACAGTCTCAGAAGAGAAGCCTCCTGCAGGGCCCACAGCCTTGCAGCTGGAAATGAGTCCACAGGTGGGCATGACACATTTTCCATTTACTTTCATCCTAGTAAGAAGAGGTCAGAAATCATGAGTGGCTTAAGGATTTAGGCCCTAATCCCCAAGGGCGGGCACAAATCCAGTTGGTATCTACTGCTCTCAGTGTGTTCTCCTGACAGGGCCCTGGTTCACTAAGTGTTTGGCTCCGAATGGCATAACATTAATTCTTTTCTGGCTTTGCCATCTCACACTCCCTTAATGGTTTGTTTCTTCCTGTGCAAGTATAGGTACCAAACAACTTCACTTACCATGACCTTCCTCCCTCCCCATCCCCAAGACACATGGAAAGTTGCCACAGTGCATGGCTCTTGGATGCAAGACAAATGTTACTGTACATTTTTCTGAGGAACAAACCGACTTCTACCCAAGAAGAGTGAACATGACACTAAATAAGCAGCAGTTGGCAGGTCTGGGAGTTGTGAACTGTTCCATGAACCACATTTAGCAAACTAATGATTAGCTTCCACTTATTCGGCCTCTGTAACCATAGGAATATTGTGTAACATTACAGAGAGGAGAGTCAAATTACAGCCAGGCTAAAGGGCTTTTTATAGCACTGATGAGGCAAAGTTCCTAACTTGAGTATGTTCATTTTAATTTATTTAATCTCCAAACTAAATTGAATACAGCCTCCCAAACGACCCTATTTTCAGAAAGTACTGCCAACTGACACCCCTCCCTACCAAAATTCCCCTCACTTACAGAAGCTTTCTGGCAGCACCTGCATATGATACAGAGACATAACTGACAATTTCCTTCATAACTCAGTACAATTCCTCCCACCAGGTCACTTGACGATTGTGGCCTTAGTAACACTGACCTAAGCTAGAGGAGCAGTCCAATGTACAGAAAGGCATCATAGGTAGAGTGAAGCGAGTTCATTTCCTCCTTAACCTACTCCCTGCATGAATTCAGAAAAACAGGAGATATGGGCTGGAAGTGATGGTTACAAGGGGGAAATGGTCTTAGAAATGTCACACTGGATCACAGAAGATCCAGTCATCTACTGTTGTGCTGTTGACAAAGTCACTAGGGATCTTCTGGGTGAAGGGATTAGAAAGTCACCAATACACCCCTAATCTCCTAATGCTACATTATAATGTATGCATATTAAAATATTTTCTCTTTAACTGTGAAGGAAGTACATGCATGGGGTAAAAAAAAAAAAAAATCACACAAAACAAATACATATACATCAAAAGTAAAACTTTCCTTGCTAGAGGTGACTCAATACCAGTTTTGTCACCAATATAGTATATTAACACACATATATGGAATTTAGATAGGGTAATGACAATCCTACATGCAAGACAGCAAAAGAGACACAGATGTAAAGAACAGGCTTTTGGACTCTGTGAGAGAAGGCGAAGGTGGGATGATTTGAGAGAATAGCACCGAAACATGCATATTATCATATGCAAAATAGATGACCAGTGAAAGTTCAGTGCATGAAGCAGGGCACTCAAAGTCCAAAGTTGGTGCTCTGGGACAACCAAGAGGGATGGGATGGGGAGGGAGATGGGAGGGGGGTTCAGGTTGGGGGGATACATGTGCACCCATGGGTGATTCATGTCGATGTACGGCAAAAAAAAAAGCACAATATTATAAAGAAATTATCTTCCAATTAAAATTAATTAATTAAAAACACGATACCAGTTTTGTGCATGTGTATGCGACCTCTAAGAGTGTGTACACAAACAGGCAGTTAAGTGACTTTCCACAGCTTTCTAAAACCACAAATGGAAGCACACTCTAGATGCCATTCTGTGAACTGCTATTTTCATTTCATAATATCTTAAGAAATAGTTTCCTATTAGTAGACAAATGTATCTAACTCACAGTACTTCACTGTACCATACTTAACGCCCCCATTCAAAGAGATTCAGGTTGTTCCCTAGTTTTTGCTATGGTAAACAATGATATAAACCATTGTTCCTTTGTAGATTATCTTACCTACAGAAAACATTCCTCTAAGTGGAATTTCTGAGTCAAAAAGAAAGTGCATTTTTAATTTTGAAAGATACTGTTCAACGACCTCTCAGAGGTTTTACCATTACATTTAAGAATTTAAGAGTGTGTCTCCCTCCTCAAATCCTTGACAACAATGAAGAATCAAACAATTTGATCTTAGTCACTCTGATAGGTTAAAGAAAAACAGGTCATCTACTTTAATTTGCATTTTTGTCTGAGGAGGAAAATTGAGAATCCTCTCCTGCACGTGTGTTTTAAAGTCAAATTTACTGAAGTATAACTCACCTTTTTAAAGTATACAGTTCCATGATTTTTGACAAATATATATATAGTCATGTAACCACTGCCACAATCAAGATAAAAGTCATTTTCCTCACACCTTCTCTAAACTGTCTTGTGCCTCTTTCTCCACAGTCACTCCCCTCCCTCCACCTCCAGCTCCGGCAACCCTTTTCCATACTTGTGAAATTCACTTTTTCATACTTGTGAAATTCACCATGCTGCTGCATATACAAGTAGTTCAATCCTTTTATTACTGAGTAGTATTCAATTTTATGGGCATATCTACTGACTAGTTGAGGGAATTTGGGCTGTTTTTGATTTTTGACTGTTATGACTGTTATGAATAAAGCTGCTACAAATACTTGCAATGGGTCTTATGAACTATTTTTTTGACTCCTGAGTAGATACTCAGGGGTAGAAGTGGGTAAAAATATGTAGGAGTAGGTCATATGGTAAATATGTTCAACTTTATCAAACCTATCAAATGGTTTCCAAAACAGTTGGGCTATTTTGCATTCGCAGTAGCCAACAGGACAATTCTAGTTGCTTCATATATTTGTCAAAGCATGATACAACCATGTGTTTAATTTTGAAATTTTAGCTCCATTAGGTATGTAGAAATAACTGATTTTTAAAAGTTGATTTTCCTTAATGACTAATGATGTTGGTCATCTTTTCATGTGCTTTTTTGGTCATCTATATATTTTCTCTGGTGAACTATTTGTTCAAATTTTATGTCCATTTTAAAAAGTGAATTGCAAGTTATTTTTAATACATTCAGGGTATAAGTCATTATTCAGATATATATTTTACAAATATTTTCCCTGATCTGTAGCTCATCTTTTCTTTTTCCTAATATATTTTAAATAGCAGATTAAAAAAAAAATTGGATAAGGTTCAGTTAATCAGATTTTTCTTTCATGGTTCCTGCTTTTGTGTTCTAGCCAAGAAATCTTTTCTAAAACAAGATAGCAAAGATAGATTCTCTCTTATGTTTTCATCTTGAAGCTTAACAGTTTTATCTCTTAGGTTTAGGACTACTAGTCTATTTTGAGTCAATTTCTGTACAGAGTTTAAGATAAGGGTTGAATTTATTTTTCTTCATATAGATGTCCAATTACACTAGTACGATTTGTTGAAAGGACTGTTGTTTCCCCCACTAAACTACTTTGACACCTTTATCCAAATTAATTGACCCTATTTCTGGATTCTCTTGCCTATTTCACTGATCTATATGTCATTCCTTACCATACAATCTGAATTTCCTGCATATAAACATTAGTTGTATTTTGTTTTTTGTCTTTTTCTAAAATCTTGAGTCTTTCACAATATTCATTCTCCATTACATCTTCGAGAAAGACATTTATGTAAATATACTATCTTCTCTAAGAATACTATCCTTTAAGTCTAAAGAATTAAGACTTTTTTCTGTTTATCCTATAGGCAATTCTTTCAAGACTAGATTTGATACTCAGCAACTTGATAAGCAAATCTGTTTATCAAATTATTTTCTGATTATAAAAGTTGTACCTCTTAAAAACTTTAATCGTTTTCTATATCTAGTGCTTAAGAATCCAGAGTATCTATAGCCACTTCTAAGACCCAAATGCTATTGCTATCTCATGTCTCTGTCTCAGGAGAACCTGCCTGAAGCATCCCTGTAAGCAAAGGTGACGGTGGGAGGAGCAAAGAAGAAGCGGAGTGTCCATCTGTGGTCTCCATTCTCTAGGAACTTGGGACTGTGGTGAATAGTGCCCTTACTAGCTCTCAGATGGGTCAATCCTCCATCCAAACATTTGTCTGCTCTCCTTTACTGTTAAGTAAAACTGGAAGTGCACAATGTACAGGGCTTCTCTGCTTGTCTTCAAAGATTTGGGGCCATTTCTGCAAACCTTTAGGTCTTAGAAGTTGTCAGTAAGAATATCTGTCATTTTAGTGTTTCTTGAGAAAGAAGCTTTTGCTTGCTTTTATTTATGTTATTCTGTAAAGGGTGTGAGAAATGAAAGGCACAGAAAAAAGGTCCCAGAGGAGTCAGAAGGCTGGCTTATGGTTGGATCAGAGATCAGTGAGTGAGGCATGCTACTGTAACCTGGTGCTTTAAAGCACAGCAATTTAAACCTTCCATGTGTTCTCTGTAGCACTAACATTAAATATTAGTTTAAAAAAAACCCAAAGACAAAACAGGATAAAGTTACAGGATAAGAAGAAAAAAAAGAGCAACACTCAACTTGCATTCCTTCAACATCACTGTGAGAAACTATAAAGACACACACACACAAAGGGACAGAAAGTTTCACTAGCACAGAAAATAAGGCTCACAGTCAACATTCTACTTGTCCCTACAGGATCATCCACCAGGCAGAGCTCAGGAGAAGCCCAGAGGAAGACCCACGTGGGGGAACTATGTGATAGGGGACTGCTTTCCGCCCACTCTGAGGTATAGCCCACGCTACCCCAGGGAGGGGGCCACGCTGCACTGCGCCCATCCCACCACAGCACAGCTCAGGGTCTTGAGACTGCAATCCAGACAGTGAGAAGAGACTGTGACAGAAGTGGAGGTGTGTCTGCTTATACAAAGGGAGGTGAATTCAGGAGGGGAAAGTTCTAGAACAAATATGAGAATGACAAATGAATAACCACAGCATACTTCAGATTAACCAGGAAGTAACTCCACTTCACCCACAACCATGACCAAATAGCAGAACCAGGAGAAGTCTTTTCATGAGTACAGGTAGGTCCACACTAAATAAAAAAACTTCAGAGTACCAGAAACTTGGATGGAATCATGTATAATAGTGCTCTAATTTCATGTGACAGGATGATTCTAATAGGAATCATGAAAACAGCAGCAGAATAAGGAGAGTCTACTCACAATGAATTCAACTGCAAAGGTTTATAAACCACTCTGTGTTCAGGTGGATTTAAAAAGAAGATTAAAAAGCTGATAAAATACTTGTTCACATAAAACACAGAAACCAAAGCACTCAAAAACATTTCAGAAAGCATCTGTTCTGTATGATAAATAAAATTCAGAAAAACACAGATGCTGTGAAATAAGACATCAAAGCAAAAAAAAAGAAACACTGAAATAATAAAGGTGAAATGTAGAAGGCAGAAAGGTAGAAATGAAAAGAGCTAAAGTCAGTAAAAACACTGATAAATCAATAACCAAATTAAAATGTGCATTATAAATAGCAAAAAAAAAAAAATTAGCCCCAAAGAAATTAAAACAAATGGCCTGGATATGGGATGCAAATTTTAGAATGTTTGCTTATGATGCAAAGAATCAAGAGAGAAAGCAACATTAGAAAGATGAAAAATGAAGATAATTTATGTTTTTAAAATATTAAGAATTGAAGAATAACAAACAGAGACTTTGCTTTTCTTTAGAAAACCATGTGTGAAAACTCCTTCACTGGACCCCAGTATGTATAAGAAAATGACTAGATGGTGATAAAGCAATGGAGGGACTTCCTTGGCGGTCCAGTGGTTAAGACGTAAGTGATTAAGGGTGTGTGGATCTGATCCCTGGTCAGGGACCTAAGATCCCACATGCCTCTCAGCCTAAAAAACCAAAACACATGTCAAACAGAAGCAATATTATAACAAATGTAATAAAGACATCAAACAAGGTTCACATCAAAAAAAGCATCTTTAAAAAATAAAATAAAATAACGGAAAGAGAAAAATTTCCTCCTCATATGGTTATTTGTCAACTGGGTAAGTATCTGAGGAAAAGGAGGGTTAGTTTTCATTTTTCATGGATATATTCCAGATGGATTTTAAGGAAAACAAAGTTTTTGCAGTCCTAGAATGGGGAAGGTCTTTTAGGCATGATCTATCTATGAAAAAGACTAGGGCTTCATAAAAATATTATAAATATTCATAAGACAAAACAAAAACAAAAGTACCCATATAAAGTTCAAAATAAATTATAATCTGAAAGAAAATATTGGTAACATAGCTTCCATATATAAGAATGTCTTAAAATCAAAAGATGAATACATCAATAGAAAACTGGCTGACAACACAAATAGGCAGTTCACAAAAAAATAAATATCAGCAAAAAACCTAGAAAAAAATGGCCAATCTCACCCAGAATATTTTTTAAAATACTTATAATTTATACGCAAAAAAGTAACAGAGAATGGTGAAAAGATACTCTGAGAGCAAGTTTGGGAATACCAGTTAAAGGCCTTAAAAACATGTACATACCTTGACCCAGAAATTCAACGTCTTAAACTCTAAGGAAATAATTAAATATGCATATAAAATTTAAAATAACAACAGCTAACATTTATTGGGGGCAGGAGGAGAAGGGGACGATAGAGGATGAGATGGCTGGATGGCATCACCGACTTGATGGACGTGGGTTTGAGTAAACTCCGGGAGTTGCTGATTGACAGGGAGGCCTGGCATGCAGCGATTCATGGGGTCACAAACAGTCAGACACAACTGAGTGACTGAACTGAACTGAACTGAACATTTATTGACTAACATGTAGAGGCTTTGGGCTCAGCAACCCACATGCATCTTTTCTTTAATCCTCTCTTTATTACAGGGGCAGAGGCTATTATTACAGATAATGAGACAGAAGACTAGATGGGCTTAAATAATTTGTGTAAAGTCAAATGGACAAGCAATTTAATTATAACTTGCTCAACTCCAAAAGGCATGCTCATAGCCTATGCTATCCTGCTTCTGTCGGGATGTTCACCTGAGCACTTTCTAGAATCATGAAGAACTGAAAGTAATCTACAGATCTGCGAAGAGGAGGCTAATTAAAATGTTATAGTACATCTATACAATATATGATCAAAAAAAAAACCACGACACTTTAGAAGAATGTAACAGAAAACAGACACTATATTGTTATGTGAAAGAAGATTGCTAAAAAGCAGCATATATGCACCATGTAATTTCTAAGCATTTTTTGTTATATGATGGAATACTACATTTAAAAGGTGACAGTAATATGATAAAATAGTCAATAAAGATTATCTATAGTCTGAAAGACTTTTATTTTCTTCTTTGCTACTATAACTTTTAATCAGAAAAAAGGTATTTAAAATCTGTACATGAAGAGACAGACATATACTGAACACGCATAGACAGAGCTACCTATATTTTTTAAATGCTGAATCTAACTTTAGAAAGATTTACCATCACTTAACATTCATGGGGAGAAAAAACCAAACAGTACACACATGGAAGCCACTCTATTTCTAGGAAGCTGTAAATCTTCTTCCTTTTCACACTCTTCAAAGACATGGATCAAGGGCAGCTCTTGGGATGACACTAGCAGAAGGCCACATAGCATATGCTATGAGAAATTCTGGCAAGCATTCTTAAGAAATTCGGTTCTGCAAAATACAATGTTTTCGAAGTCTGGCTCTTCTATTCCTCCTCCCACCTAACGCCTCCCAACTTGAAGCAATCAAAGGAAGCTTCTGGTTTTGCTTAATTCTAACTCTCATTTTCAATAATAAAAATGTACTCTCCCACTTTGAGAGACTCTGACTAATAATCCAAATCTTAGTACCTGGTACATAATACAGCATCCAGTGAATACAGAATGAAGGAATAGTGACTGATGGTTCATACTCAGCCCAGCCGTGTCAGGGAGAGGTTTTGGAGTATGAGTCATATTTTTTTTACACTCTTGGCTAACCCAGTCTGGTACAAGTATGAAGAACTGATGAAGATGAAGGGAGACATGACTCTGCCTTCAGGTCTGGAATTTCTCTGGCCTAATGGGTGATCCCTCAGTTCCAAGACCCAAACAGTTCAACTTAACTGACGGTGAGAATCCCAGATATCCTTCTCAACACTTTTGATTAGATCTTGCACTATGGTCACCTCTCAGCTCTGGTTGAACCTCAGTTTGGAACCCAGTCTATCTCTAATGTCCTCCTGGCAGAGACAGCTGGCCTTGTGACTTTCAGCTGTTGGTTATTAGTTTCTCATGACATTTCTCAGATGTTCATGATTATTTTGTCTGTCCCTAGGAAAACTGACAAAGCAAGCAGGGCAAATATCTTGTTCAAAGGTCACTAAGAGAAGTGATAAAAACAAGATCTTTTCATACCACTCTTTGCTTAGCACACGTGAGCTAAGATGGTTGGTTCTCTTTTAAATTAGCAACCCCGTCTAAAATGTCGTATTTCTTTTCAGTAGTGTCATCTTACACAATCATCTGCCGCCTTTGAAATCTCTCTGCCCCTTTGACTCTCCTGTATTTAGTTGGTTACATGGTCCTGTTGATTCTCTTTCTCCAGTCATGTTGAGGTTGTCCTTTTTTCCTGATCTCAGAGCAGCTCTCTGGTTCAGCAGGTGATCATGTATGCTCTGCCTAATCTATCCCAACTGTCTTATTCCTCCATGTGTTTCCAAGATCACATGCATGCTCCATAATGCTGCCAGCATTATTCACCTAAAACTAGCATCTGATCAAGTTATACCTATGTTGACCACATATGTTAAAAAAAAAAAAAAATCACCCAGAAGCATTATTCCGGAAGGCACTCCCCCATCATTCTATTAATAATCCTGCTCAATCCCCAGGATTCTGTGGACCAAACCCTTTCCCACCCCACCCCTGCACACCCACCAACCTCCCAGAGGTGGTGTGGGATCAGAGACAAACAAAGGATCCAGGCCATTGGGATCTATCTGCTGTAGGCCATGCAACTGGCCTGAAGACTGTGAAATGAATCACACGCATGGCCCCATATGGATCAGTCAAAGTCCACCCTTGGGACCTTCTGACAAAATGATCAAGAAAGACACTCTTCACTCAGTGATGCAAGTTCCAAGGACCACTGAGGCTGGTTTATCTATGAATCTTCCTGCAGAGAATACGGCAGAGAATATAGGAAGACAAGGGCTCACAGGTAATGAGACACCAGAAAAAAGGAATGGGAAAGGCTGCAACGAATGTGGAGCCCCCAGACCATGCCATGCTCCTGCCATCTTGGACTCACCAGTAATGTGAGCAAATAAACACCTGTTCTGAATTGTCTTCTTGACACTTTTGTGTAAAAAGAGTACTCACACAAACAACTCCACTACTTTGAAAATTTAATAGCATCTTACTTCCTACAGAGAAAAAAGAAAACCCTGAACTCCTCAGAACAGTATTCAAGTTCCTCAATCAAAGGGGCCGTCTCAGATTTCCAGCTTTAATTCTCCTATTCCAGTCTCAAGTATTTTCAGATATTAAAATAATAATAATGAAATCAATACTCTTGGTTCATAATATTTCCTGAATCTGAATTATTCTTCTGTTCTCCCTCTACTACTCAGACCTTCAGACCCAGCTCCTACTGGGCACCAGCATCACATCTTACATAACAATTTTCATATGCAAGCATAACTGCCCCCTAACTGGATACTCTGCAAACAAGGAATGACTCTATAATAAAGTTTCACCTCTAGCACCTGACCATCTCTTTCAGAGAGCAGACACTCCACAAATGCATGCAACTCTGATGGGAAATGAAAGACTAAGGATAGATACCTGTTAGACTCTTCATTCTTTCTTACACTAGAACTTTTCAAAAATTAACCGTATTACTGTACAATCCAGCAACTGCACTCTTGGGGAGTTATCCTACAGAAACAAATTAATCTTCATTACTTTGTAATTTTATACACTGTACAAAAACCTGTACAGTGTTTACAGCTGTTTTATTCGCCCCCAGACTAGAAACAATCCAGTCATCCTTCATTGGATTAATGGCTAAACAAACTCAGGTGCATCTACACCATGGACTATTACTCAGCAAAAGAAAAGAACTCTTGATACACAAGACAACTTGAACAAATCTCAAAGGAATTTTGCTGACTGAAAAAAAGCCAATCCCAAAGGTCAAACAGTATATGATTCCATTTAAATAAAAACTTTGAAATGACACATTCATTCCTACTTTTTGGGCTTCCCTGGTAACCCAGCCAGTAAAGAATCTCTGGCAATGCGGGAGGCCTGGGTCTGGAAGATCCCCTGCAGAAGGGAATGGCTACCCACTCCAGTATTCTTGCCTGGAGAATCCCAGACAGAGAAGCCCGGCAGGCTACGGTCCATGGGAATGCAAAGAGTTGGACACGACTGAGTGACTAACACCTTCTTTGAAATGACAACAAACAAACAGAAAACAGATTAGTGGTTGCCAGGAGTTAAGAATGGGGGTGAGGTGGGAGGTGAGGCAGATGAGGGCAGCCATAAAAGGGATCCTTGCGGTGACTGACCTGTTCTGTATCTTGATCACATCAATATCTTGGTTGTGATACTGTATTAAAGTCTACTATTAAAGTAGGTTAAAGTACCCAGGATCGCTCTATGTCTTGTAACTGCACGTGAATCTACAATTTTCTCAAAATAAAAAGTCTAGTTTTTAAAAAAAAAAAAAAAAACACAAAACACTAGCTATATCTCAAATCTGAACCAAAAATTAGATTCTCAGTGCAAGAGTACCTCACAATCAATCATAGTTTCCAACAAAAGATCTCACAGCAACTATCATACATTAGAGTTTTGCTTAAAAGAGGTGAGAAGAAAAGAGAATTTTCCTGATCAATATGAAAGTAGAGTCTTCTTTACACATAAAAATTATTCTCAGAAACTGGGATGGCAAAAAGAAATGACAAGTACTAACACAGAGAAGTGTCCCTGCCCAAAACACTGAGCGTGGACCCTGAGCAAGTCTATCTCTAACAGTGCACGGCTGGACTTCCATAGGGATGAGTAAGAGCCACCAATCTGTGAAATCTGATCCGTTTGCCATTTAGAGCCATGTGACTCACCAAGGCTGCCTGCATTCATATCTAAAAATACAGGAAATCTGCAGCCTAGGCAAATTTGGCTCATTGGCTCAGGGCTTTTTGATTCAAATGCTGCACATTTAGAGATAGTGGTTTTATATTTATACCAACCAGCTGCAAAGGAGGTTCTGCTGCTCAAATGACAGAGACTAGGTGGAAGTCTAGAAGGAAAGAGGATCAGAAGACTTATCTGCTTCTATACATTTATCTGGAAGTCACAGGATGACACTTTCTCAGTCACTGGGAACATGAGATCTGAAGTTCTCTGCAGGCTAGAAGGATGAGCTTTCTTAGGCAAATGGGTGTGCCCCATGAAATGCTGGTCTTCAAAGAGGACAAAGGGAGTGTCAGGAGCTATTAAAGACAGAGTAGGGTGTGCCAGTCGCACGCAGTGGAGCATCACTTGGACTGGTGGCAACCAACTCTACAGACAGAGAGGGTGTGCTGCCTTGGATCTGCCATTTCCTGTTTTATCTAGTTCCACTCAGTATCTCCTCCAGTAATGCCTCAGGCCATGACCACTGGTGAGGAGGACAGTTGGTATTTGTGAATTACCTCTTGGACATGCAAATTCCTTCTCAGGAGGCTCCCCCTTCAACCCTTGGGAACTGCCTGGCAGAGCCCCTGCACTCACCCATCAAGACGCTCAGCAGCTTCTGCACTCTGGAATTGACCCCCACAATTCGGTAGAGCCCTTGCTCATTGATCCCTGAGAAGAGAAACAGTGAAGATTTAATTAGAGGCACGTCAGAACACTAGTCAGGCCAACCCAGCCAAATGCACTTTTTTCATTTTCTCAGGACTTCTAAAAGCTTCTCTAATTAAAATTCCCTGTCACTCAGCTCTGCTCTTAGCGAAGGAGTGGGATTTGGTACAGCTGTCTAGGATTTCATGGATGTGCTGCACACTTCAGTCCTCATGTTAGTTCAGTCATCACAGGGCACGAAACTGCCCGCTTCTCTTGCCAAGGTAGCATCTGAAGAGTTTTTAAAGATGTGAAATATACACTTCTACATATGTCATATTTAACCAGTTTTTTCATTTAAAAAACCAAAAATGAAACGATAAAATAAGTTCACACTACAGACAAGGATATACACTTTATAATCTATTTTTGCATACAGATGCAAATACTGAGCTGTTGGGGCATTTTATATTTTGGACAATGTTATCAGCTAAGGCTGAGAAATTAGTCAATTCATTCATCTGTGGTGCAAATTTCTTTATAAAGAAAAAAGTCGACCACCTTTATTGTACCCAAGGAAACAGGCAAATAGACTACAAGGGGTTCACCTTCAAACACCCAAACAAAGAACCAAAGCTAACCAGCCTCAGTGCTTTGTTCATTTAACTGCAAGGATTAGATCACCACTGCATCTTTTACATCCAGGCCAAGTGGAATGATGTGGTGAAATGACTTTTTTCCTGCTGGTCCCAAGCCCATTATATCTGACACTTCTCAACTAACTGGTCTCCTGCTGCCTCTTATTCCTCTACTTAGTACTCAAAAGGAGCTTCTCAAAGTGTCAGTCAGTTCAAATCATCTCTTTTCTTAAAATCTTCCAATGACTTCCCACTGCATTTGGATCACAATCAAAATTTACCAAGGCCTGTAAGGCCCTACACAGTTGAGCATAGGCCCACCTCTGACTGCTTTATCACACATGCCTCCAGCCATGTGTGCCTTCCTGTTACTCCAGCATGCAAAGCTCAAGCCCCCAAACCACAGCCTCTGCACAGGATTCCCTCTACCTGGAGCATTCTTCCCCCAGATCTTTTCACCACTGAGGTGTCAGCTTACATGCCACCTCTTCGATCAAAAACATCCCATGACCAGCACTATTCTCCACTGCCTTAACCAGTTTTCTTTTTTTAATAGTAGTCAACAGTATCTGAAATCATCTTTATTATTCAATTTCTTGTTTGCTTTCCCCCCACAATTACCATGTAAACTTTTAAGTACAGTGAGTCTATCTTCTTCACCATTATATCCCCAGTACCTACGTAAGTCTACAATTTAGGACAGAATGAATAGAGCATTCATCAGGGCCACTACTTTGGGACCAAAACAAAATTTCCTGGAAGAAATCTGGGAAAAGGCTGACTGCAGTGTCTTCAACAAGGCCTTCAGAGAAATGGAACTAATAAACAAAAGGAAGTAGTCCAGAATGGTAAGATTTTACAGCTCAAATGGACTATATAAGCATGTACATTATCCTGCATGGTTCATGGGCTAGGAGACCCTGGATCTCCTGAGGGATGGGCCTCAAGTGACTAAGTAGCAGAACCATTATTCAATCACGTGGTGGCTTGAAGGGCTTATCGTTTCTGCAACATCTCCACCCCTTCTGTCCCTGTGCTTTCCTAGAGCTTCACACTCTTCTAGCTCCCAGTGGATGACTGCCGAACCTCAGCATGCATGAGAGGTCTGTTCACTCACCTCTGGTCACCACCAATGGTGGTGGTGTGCACATACATGCACCGCAGTAAGGAGATAACCCACTTCCTCCCAAGCATTTATGAGAAAATGGCATTTAACTCACCCTGTCCTTGTTTCCTCTTTGTGTTAAAACTTCTTTAGATGTTAAAATATATCACATTCATTCTCATTTTAGAGGGGGTGGGGACAAGGAGATGGAGGCTAAAAGATCAAACCAGTTGGTGACCCTCTTCTTCCTCTACTACTCAATGCACATTTTTTCTGGTTTTACATCAGGAAAAAGTCACCCTCTTGAGCTGTGGGTTTGCATTTATCACATAGACTATGAAGGAGTTTAAATGATTAGGAGATGTTGCTCTCAGTTTTGGCGGCTGAAAACTGAGAGACAAAGAGGCTGGCCCACCTCTGCAGGAACTTGAACTTCATCATGGAGAGGAGGGGAGCTCACTTTTGGCTCCAGTTTTATACTTTTACCCTTGTTAATCCTGCCATGCTGCAGTCCATGGGGTCACAAAGAGTTAGACACGACTGAGTGACTGAACTGAACTGAACCCTGTACCTCTTATTTCTCATTCCTTTAAAATGACAAGCAAATCAAAACGCCTATTGAAAAATTACCTTAGTAACACACTTTAAAAAGTGTCGAAAGTGCAGTTATGGAAAACAGACAAATCCAAGGAAGACAGTGAAGGACAGCAGAATCTGCCACTCACAACACAAGTTGCCCATGCAAGCATGATCTTTCCTCTCCTTGCCGTCCCGAGGATGGGTACAGAGTGGACAGGCTGGTTCAGAACTTGCATTTTTCACTTAATATACATTAATGAAAACCTTAGATTTCAATAAATATATTTCTACTGCATTTTTCACTAAAAATTTTCACTAAAAATTCAGAGTGTTTTACTGTATGGATGTAGCACATTCTTGATTTAACCAATTTTTGAGACATTTGGCCCATTTCTGTTTTTTGTTTTGTTTCTTACCTTAACACTACTGTATAAACATCTTTATGGCTCAACCTGGCCCATGACCTTATTTCCTCAAGATCAATTCCCAGAAATGTCACTTTCTTCTATTTTATATTCTCTGGCTATGTTTTACAAATCTTTGAAACTCTTTATTAAAGGAAGGTATAGCAGAAATAAGCAAACTTAAAAAAAATAGCACACATTATAATGATTACTTTGGAAAGAATAAATTTGGACTAGATGCACAGCAGTAGAGGTTTATACGGTTAGTTTTTTTTTCCTTCTTCCCCTCTACTCAATGCTTCATAGCCTTTAATATAATGCTTATATTTCTAAACTTGTAAGAGTTAAGGATCCTGTTTTAGAAGACAGAACTTCCTCAGACAAAGGGCTGGAGGGTTGAGATGTGGGAAAATCAATTAAGATTCCCATCTTTGACAATGGTTCAAATCAAATCCAGTGGAAAGACAACGATCAGCTTTCCTCAGGAATATAACAGACAATGTACTCAAAGCTTGAAACTGCCAGAATTGAGGAATCTCCTCTGCAGCTGTCTCCTCTAAGACAGAGACCACTGACAAACCAGCCTCTCTGACCTCAAAGTGCTGCTCCTATGGACCCAGGAAAGGTCAACGTGTGAAACAGCACCACTGCAGAAACCAGGGGCCTGACCCTTTCTCCTTACCTAGATAGTACCCTGGGCTGAATTCCTAATCTGGGGCCCACAACCCCAAGAAGCCCACTAGAGAATTCAGGGTGTCTATCAACTTAGGAAAACTATCACAACTTTATTTCCACCTATAACTGAAATTAAACATTTCCTTCCCTTACAACATAAGCAACAAATCACAGCTTTAGCAGTATATGCAACTTGGCTGGAAACCAAAGATATTTTCCTAATATGTTACAACTGTCACTGACATCCTGAACTATCACTAATTCTGAATTATGCTAGCTATCAGACCCACTGCCAGAACCTGATGTGTAAACAAAGAATCAGATATATTATTATATCACAACCATGGTTTTTAGTATTTTAACCGAATTTCAGTAACTTCAGTAGCTTCCCTGGTGGCTCAGAAGGTAAAGAATCTGCCTGCAATGCAGGAGACCTGGGTTTGACCCCTGGGTTGGGAAGAACCCCTGGATAAGGGAATGGCTAGCCACTCCAGTATTCTTGCCTGAAGAATTCATTGGACAGAGGAGCCTGGTGGGCTACAGTCCACAGGTCCACAAAGAGTCAGACATGACTGACTGACTAACACACATCAATAACTAGATTCCTTATAATTCTATGTATTTGATATGCATGCATTTAAAACAGTCTTTTTATTAGCTGAAAAGGTTGATGACACCAAATGAACCAAATCAGCTGAGAGCCCCTGTGCTTCAGAACAACACAAGCTGTGGAAACACACTGCCAATGGCGTTTGGGGAGTTAATGAGTCACTAGAGGTTGGGAAATAGCAGGTAGCAGGTCTGCCACCTCACCAGATGTGTGACCTTCACTGAGAACAATGCCATCTGCTGAACTATTTTACCTCTGGTTTCCACAGCATGGATGCATTTCCTGATGATGCTGAAGCCAATGCTGTCCAACTGTGCAGCTGAAAGAGGAAGAAGAAGGCAGTCAAGTTGCTGGCCACACACATACCAACCCTGGAACAGGGCTTGACCAACCCAGCATGACTCAGTCCCATGGTGTTGCCAAGGATTCTTTTCTTTTTTTCCACTGAAAGTACAGGAATGATTCAAAATTTAAAACTGCTAGCATTCACAGAGAGCTTACCATATGCCAGGTACAGTTCAAAGTGCTTTGCACATATTATCTCATTTAATTCTCATGGTAACTCTCTGCAAGGTTATCGTCTATTAACAGCAGAAGAAACACAGCACAGAGTGATGAGTACTTTACTGAAGGAGTAACCAGGCAAACTTTAACTTGTTTTGCTGTTGTCAGGAGCTTTAGGACTAACTGTGTGCTGGTCTCCTTCAAAAGGCATAAATAAAAGACTATACTACCCAAAGCAATCTATAGATTCAATGCAATCCCTATCAAGCTACCAATGGTATTTTTCACAGGACTAGAACAAAAAATTTCACAATTTGTATGGAAATACAAAAAACCTCGAATAGCCAAAGTAATCTTGAGAAAGAAGAATGGAACTGGAGGAATCAACCTGCCTGACTTCAGACTATACTACAAAGCCACAGTCATCAAGACAGCATGGTACTGGCATGAAGACAGAAATATAGATCAATGGAACAGAATAGAAAGCTCAGAAATAAATCCACGAACCTATGGACACCTTATCTTTGACAAAGGAGGCAAGGATATACAATAGAAAAAAGACAACCTCTTTAACAAATGGGGCTGGGAAAACTGGTCAACCACTTGTAAAAGAATGAAACTAGAACACTTTCTAACACCATACACAAAAATAAACTCAAAATGGATTAAAGATCTAAATGTAAGACCAGAAACTATAAAACTCCTAGAGGAGAACATAGGCAAAACACTCTCCGACATAAATCACAGCAGGATCCTCTATGACCCACCTCCCAGAATATTGGAAATAAAAGCAAAACTAAACAAATGGGACCTAATTAAACTTAAAAGCTTTTGCACTACAAAGGAAACTATAAGTAAGGTGAAAAGACAGCCCTCAGATTGGGAGAAAATAATAGCAAATGAAGCAACAGACAAAGGATTAATCTCAAAAATATACAAGCAACTCCTGTAGCTCAATTCCAGAAAAATAAATGACCCAATCAAAAAATGGGCCAAAGAACTAAACAGACATTTCATCAAAGAAGACATACAGATGGCTAACAAACACATGAAAAGATGCTCAACATCACTCATTATCAGAGAAATGCAAATCAAAACCACAATGAGGTACCATTACACGCCAGTCAGGATGGCTGCTATCCAAAAGTCTACAAGCAATAAATGCTGGAGAGGGTGTGGAGAAAAGGGAACCCTCTTACACTATTGGTGGGAATGCAAACTAGTACAGCCGCTATGGAGAACAGTGTCGAGATTCCTTAAAAAACTGGAAATAGAACTGCCACATGACCCAGCAATCCCACTGCTGGGCATACACACTGAGGAAAGCAGATCTGAAAGAGACACGTGCACCCCAATGTTCATCGCAGCACTGTTTATAATAGCCAGGACATGGAAGCAACCTAGATGCCCATCAGCAGATGAATGGATAAGGAAGCTGTGGTACATATACACCATGGAATATTACTCAGCCATTAAAACGAATTCATTTGAATCAGTTCTAATGAGATGGATGAAACTGGAGCCCATTATACAGAGTGAAGTAAGTCAGAAAGATAAAGACCATTACAGTATACTAACACATATATATGGAATTTAGAAAGATGGTAACGATAACCCTATATGCAAAACAGAAAAAGAGACACAGATGTACAGAACAGACTTTTGGACTCTGTGGAAGAAGGCGAGGGTGGGATGTTTCGAGAGAACAGCATCGAAACATGTATATTATCTAGGGTGAAACAGATCACCAGCCCAGGTTGGATGCATGAGACAAGTACACTGGGAAGACCCAGAGGGATCGGGTAGAGAGGGAGGTGGGAGGGGGGATCGGGATGGGGAATACATGTAAATCCATGGCTGATTCATGTCAATGTATGGCAAAAACCACTACAATATTGTAAAGTAATTAGCCTCCAACTAATAAAAATAAATGGGAAAAAAAAGGCATAAATTAAATGCTCAATAAATGTCAGGTAAGTGCTTCACAGAGCTCCCCTTGTTTAATAAGTCCTCTAGGTTGGTACTATCATGAGCCCCAAATTATACAAGAAGAAACAGATTTGGCAAAGCTAACTATCTTGACCAAAGCTGCAGAGCTAATATGTGGAAGACTCATATAAGGAGCCAGTAAAACCTTAATTGCCTTAAAAGTGACTCTGAAAAATAAAAAAATAAGTGACTCTGAGTTAAAGGGAAGAATAAAATTTTGCTCAGATGACTAGAAAAAGGAAAAAAAAGGAAAAGTGACGGGGGGGGGAGGGGCGGGGATTAAAACAAGGACATTAAACTAAAACTAAATTAAACTAAACTAAACTAAAACAAGGAATTAAAACCAAGGACAAAGAAGATATCTAAGGGAAAAGCACTAATGTGGAAGACCCATCCTCTATGTGGTGACAGGGTTCTCCATCTGCTCCAAACTCCCTCCTGTCACTCAGAAAATAAATGACAAGCAGCACCAACTTTTCCATAGCACAGAATCAACTGCCAACCTGGCAACAGGGCTGAAAACCCAACAAAATTCATCCCCATGCTCTGATTATCCAATGATAAGATGTGCGTGGTAATCTTTAAGAATCTTTGACCTCCTTAGGATATCAGGACAAGATATTCTACAAACCAGTGTTTTGAGTGGAGAAGGGAATGGTAGGAAGAAGGAAAGTGAGTATTTATAAATGATTTGTTGTCATCCCAGGGCAAGAAATACACTTATAAAATACGAGAACTGAGCAGAACTTGAACTCATCTTGGATCTCATCCAAATGGAATCTCTCCATTCTTAATGTATATGGTTGACTATAGGTCCAGTGAAGGAAAAAATCCTTTAAAAAAATCACTGAAAATTCCCCAAATCAAACCAAAAAGGAATGGCAACTTCCCCAAACTTCTCTTCCCAAAGAGAACCAGCTTTAGCTCTTACATGTGTACATGTCACTTCGTGGTACTTATTATTAAACATACTTACTATCTCTAGGATAGTAAATAAAGTACCGGAAAGGGGGAGGAAATGATGTTTTTCTTCCTGCAGAGCACTTGCTATACAAACCATTGTTCTTGTTCTCTTAAAGCTACAGAGAGTCTACTAATTCAATCCCTTGCTTCTTCTAATATGAACCGAGTGTTTACTCTGCAAATTGTGTTGTATATAGCTTTCTGACTCAGAAAAGGATCATTCTTCTAAATAAAGCTCAACTCATACCATCGAGTTTTCTCAAATTTTATGACAAACTGTAATACATAGTCTAAATATCTACTGGAATCAAAGCAAGATTTTTTAAAAATGATAACTCACTAAGATATAATTCACTCATTTAAAACTTACAATTCATTAATTTCTAGTATATTTCAAAGTCATGAATCAATCACCATTCTCTACACAACATTTTCAATACTCCCATGAAAAACCTTATACACATTAACAGTAACTCTATTTCCCTCCTCCCTCAGCTCCTAGAAACCAGAAATCTATCTTCTGTTTCTATAGATTTGCTTATTCTGGACATTTCATGTACAAGCAATCATATAATATGTGGTGTTTTGTATCTAGTTTCTTTCACTTAGTATAATGCTTTCCAGATTTCTCTACAATGCAGCATCAATGTACTTTACTCCATTTCATGACTAAATAACATTTCATTGCCTGGATATACCACATTTCATTTATCCATTCATCAGTTACCATTTCTGCTTTTTGGCTATTATGAATAATGCTACTAGGAACACACTGGTGTACAAATCTTTGTGTGAACATATATTTTCATTTCTGTTCATTATGTGCCCAAGGTTAGAAGTGCTAGGTTATATGGTAACTCTATGCTTAACTTTTTGAAGAAATGCCAAACTGCTTTCTAAAAGTGCTAGACCACTTTACATTCCCACCAGTGACATATGAAAATTCCAATTTCTCCAGGTCCTTACCAATGTTTGTGATTGTCTTTTTAATTACTGCCATTCTGGATGTGAAATGGTATCTCACTGTGGTTGTTACTTGCATTTCCCTAATGACTACTGGTGCTGGGCATCTTTTCATGTGTAGGGGAGAAAGTTCATTCCTTTATACAGTAGTCAAAATAGAGCCTACTGACAAGTATTTGTCAGAGGGGAAATTGTTTTCTATGCTTAACGATGTTACCTAAATGTCCATAACATGATTCAATAGTCAGTTGAAGCCTTTTGGTTCTTCTTTTGAGAGGTGATTAGGAGGATTCTTACACAGGGATGATAGTCAAGGAAGTTTGGGAGAGAAAGGACTGAAGTTGTGGACAGTGCTCTGGGGAGTTGCTGAGATGGATTCCAAATTTAGAAATTTTAAGGGTAGGTTTGTGAACATGATCGTGTTCTAGGCATTGACGAACTTCTGTTCTGGACAAAGACTATTTTGCTTCCTTACCCCGTGAACATGGTTAAAATTAGAAATAACTTGGCAGCTGACAGGGATGACCCCAGTGGCCAGAAGATACATGCTCATAAAGCCACTAGCCCAACTACTGGAAGAAATACGGACAGAGCTAGATATAACCCTGCAGAGACAAATCAGTCCTTGACCTTTTCTCATGGAACTGTGGGAAGTTGGCTCCTTCTCTAAGTAGGTAATAGCTAATGGAAAAGAATACAATGCTATCCCCCAAGCATATTCAGAAAAAAACTAAATTCCACTAAGCCACACTAATTATACTTATGTCTTTTGGAAAATGCCAAAGAAAAATGCCCCCCACCCAAAATCTCTGAGTAAATGTTCCTTCTTTGGTTTTCCCAAAATTAGAAGTTCTCCAATTTGTTTTATACCAGCAAAACCCTTTTCATGAAATAAATCTTACACAGATGTTACACATAAAGTCATTACACACGTAACAATATTAGTATCATTAGTTGTCTAAATTCAAATGCATATAACAAATTCATATATTGCCAAGACAAATGCTAAGAGCTCAAGGTAACACTATAAGCCTCTAACGTGTTCAAGCTGCATACTGATGATAATTACTACAGTTTCATAAACAAAACTGTGTTAAGAGATGGAATTAATATGAAACAACAGTCCTAATAAGGAACTCATGAAAAACACTTTAACTATCACTGTTGTAAATCTCTAAACTGTAACTGATATAAATTATTACACTGCCCCCTACCCTGGCACTTCTCTGTATTTCTCTATCTCTGGTGTGCACACGTGTGTACACACACACACACACACACACACAGGTTTGAATTCTATTCTCACCAGTCTGAGTTTCCTGCTGACATCGTGATTAGGATACTGATGATGAACAATTTCTTTCCTATTTAACATGTACTGAGTACCACTGATGTGACAGGGACTACAGTGAATCCATAATCAGATCATTAGTCCTGATCACTGTCCAGAAGATACATAATCTAAGTTAATTGAGATCTCCTATTCGAAAAATCCAGTTCCCACTATCAGGTTTAGAACACCATCACAACTGAGCAGAGTTTGCTAATGAAAGAAAAAGTCTGAGCAGCCCGCCAGATGGAAGCGGCTGTCCTTAATCCCTTCGAGCAGGTGATTCAGCTCTTTTACTGAGCCTAGGCTCAGAAAAGGTCAGGGATTTATTTGCAATTGCTGTATCCTTATAATCTCCAGAAATAATCTCTCATTAAATATCTACTAGGCTTGCATTATTCCCTTAATTTGACTGGCAATGAGTTGTTGCAGGGCCGGTACCTCCTGGGCCAGACACTCACGGTCTGGCAGCTAAGGCTTGGACTGGCTCACCTTCCTCTCTCAGCCATGAGTTTAGCTCTGCCCAGGTTTACACAAAGGGCAGGCCAAACAGTTGTCAGATAATGAATATTCACAGACCTCACACAAACACCCAGGCTGACCTGCCAAGTTAGAAAAGGGTCATCCTCTTAACTGTCATGTCAACTTTTGAAGCATTATTTGTCTGTTTTTAGAGGAAGTTAAGGGCCAGCGTCACACAAAGCTATTTTCTCTAAGTTTTATGGAGAACAGAAGGACATGGGACAGGCAGTTTGACTCTCAGTCAACCTGGATATTCTTAGGGCCAAAGAGGGAGGAGGATGCCTAGCAAACTATTTGGTCTTTGCTTACCATGCCCAGGGTATGAACTCTGAGAGGAGGGAAGCAGGTGAGATCCAGGAACTGACTGCTTTACTGCAATGGGCTTAAAACAGCAATATACTTTAAGGATCAGTCAAATTGTTTAAAAGAAGAAGACTGGTGGGTCAGGTATATACATGGATTTTAGCATAACCTTCAATGCCTTGTTCTGCAGCTTCTGGTACCTCATGTTACCTCTATGAAGCTTTCCTTGGTCTTTAAAAAAAAAAAGAAGCAGCAGCAGCATGTAGGTAATGGTAAAGAGTGAGAACTACAATAAAATCATGAACTTAACCTTTAGCACTTCCCTTCTTTCTTATCTCCCACATCCAAATTATTCACCTCAGTTTTACCACCTAATGCATCTCAATTTTACCTAGTTCTCGCTGCCTTCACCACACCACCCTGGTCCCCTCATCTGTTACTAGGACAGCTGCAAGGCCCTCCTAACTGGTCTCCTTGGCGCACACCTCCTCTGACTTCCTCCAATCTGCCCTCAACCCTGCAACCCCCATGACCTTGACAAAACCAGACCACATCACCTCTCTGCCTAAAATCATTTAATGGCACCCCACTGCTCTTAGAAGCATAACCCTGGCCCCTAACAAGGCCCACACAGCCTTGCATGGTCTGGCTCCAGCTTCGTCTCAGGGCCCTCCCCCAGGTCTCAGCATCCCAACCACACTGGCTTCCTCTCAGAGTGTCCAGTTGACCACACTTTCTCCTCAGCCTTTGTACAAGCTGTGTTTCACCCCTGGGAGCCCTTTGGCCCATGTGACTCCAAATTCTCAGGTCTTCCCCTTCAAGTATCATCTCCTGTAAAGAAGCCTCTCTGACCCCTCCACCTAGGTTGATGCCTTCCTCAACCTCTCCATCAGAGTATGCAACAGGAGTACAAAGCTACATTTATTTGTACAATCCTGCAAAAGATGTCTGTCTACCAAGCTGGATATGCATTCATAAAGACAATGGTCCATATATAACTTTACTCATTTATTGTCATTATTACTAAATCTCTGTCATCCACCGTCCACCATAATGCTGGAAATGAAGTAGAAGCATGTAACTTTTCATTTGGTGTAATTTTTCATTTTGGATACACGGATCTGTAAAGTGGTGACTGAATGGTAGGAAGAGCTGCAGAGGGGCAGTGTGGTAGAGTCAAACTGACGTTTCAAACTTCAACTGATGTAAACCCTATGAAAGCAGATAGGTTATCTAAGCTTCTGCTCCTCAGCTTTTCCATCTTTTGTGAGGATAAAAGGTTAAATAAAGAAATGAATGGCTTAATCTAACCACTTCCTTCCTTCCTGTATCAATACAAACAGGTATTACCAAGCAGTACAGCCCTAAGAATCAGGGAAAAACAAAAACTATGCAAGCCAAGACATAGAACAGAGGAAACAAAACCAAGTTTAGGTTTCCTGGACACTTTTAATAATAGAAATCCTTTGCTTGCACATACTAACTAGGCCATCTAAACAATCAGACAGGACTTCCCTGGTGGTACAGTGGATAGGAATCCACCTGCCAATGCAGGAGACATGGGTTCAAGTCCTGGTCCGGGAAGATCCCACATGCTGCGGAGCAACTAAGCCCGTGTACCACAAGTACTGAGCCCTCACTCTAGAGCCTGTGCTCTACAAGAGGAGCCACCATAATGAGGAGCCTGCAAACCACAATGACGTAGTCCCCACTCACTGCAACTGGAGAAAGCCTGAGAAAAGCAATGGAGACCCAGTGCAGCCAGAAATAAAAATAAATAAATAAAATCATTAAAAAAAACAAAAACAGTCAGACAGGCCTGAGGGTAGAGAAAGCTCTAGAAAATAAGAGCATTCACCTCCAGAATTCTGTGCCACTCACTCTTGAGGTCCCAAAGTCCCTCTTATAAAAATCACTGACTAGCTGCTGCCTGTCTCCAAATCGTTAGTATTCAAAGCACCCAGAAACTAGGTAAGTGGCCAAATCACCAGTTCTGAATAGAAGGGACCTTCTCACAGCATAGGCTGACTGATGGACATATAATCTGGAAAAAAAAAATGACACTTTGAAATATGTCCCAAAGTTACCCCAGACATGCCTCCCAGGAATTCTAACAGACCTCAGACCTCTCCTCGAAAGGAGAGGAACTGACTTACCTGAATTAGGCTCAACGTGAATTAGATGGAATTAACAGTTTCCTAAAGCTGGTGTTCGACTGACTTTTTCTTTATTCAACTTTTCTTTGATTAAAAAAAAAAATACCTTTCAAGGTTTTTTTTTTTTCTTTTTTTATGGGAGAAATGGAATTTTCTGGAAATAAAAACAAGAGAACTGAGGTAAAGGAAGTCCTTGCTGTGTTTCCAATGCTGATGGATACAGGAAGTCATCTGGAATTGCTGAGACCAGCCCACCACTTTATGGACAGTTCCTGGGGCACGTTCTCACCACAGAAATTTACTCACTTTCCCTATGTGATTTGCTCTTTAAAGCCTGGCCTGCCTCGCTCCTTCTGAATTTAATCAATTTCAGCACCATTAAAAGCCATGAAGAAAAACACCCACACTGAATTGAATACAAAATCCCATCTGGAGAAGAGATTTCCAGTTGACTCACACACTCAGAGGGGCTCACATCCTTTTCCTAAGCATGTGAAGCCCCAGAGTTGCCAGGGCTTCCTGGCTGTGAAGCTTCCAGTGGGGTCCAGGAAAGGTGTGAGTTCTCTACTTGGGCAATTACCCAGAGCCAGTTTTAATCCCAGATCAGCTCCCCACACCTGTGACCCATTTCACTTCACTGCCAACTGCCCTTTATTCTGTTCCCTGGCTGGTAGGTACTCAGGGAATGTGAATGAACTTTAACATTAACTGAAGTAACACTGACAGAAGTTGTATGTACTGGAAAGAGAATAATGAATTTTAAGGCCAGACAGACCTGGCTTAGACTCCTGTCTCTGCCACCTCTGGCCATTATGCTCTTAGGCAAGAAGCTTCACCTTCCTCACCTGTGTGGTATGGTAACTCACCTTAATGCTACGAAGGTCAAATGAAATGCACAGCAACTGAGACTTAGCTAGTATTCGGTAAATGGTCATTACCAGTACTATGATTATTAGGATATAGTAACTACACTACAATACTTGAATCAAACTTTCCAGTTGATGAAATACTCTTCACATCCAAGTGCATGTTAACCTTACTGTAATCTCATGGGGGTACATATTGCTACTATTCTTACTAAAAACATCTTGCTGTGTCTCCACACTAGTAAGTATAATGAAGGATAATACAACACTATTTATAGAATAAATTAATAGCTCATAGTTTATTTGACTTTTCCAATATATCTGTTAAGTTTTTATGATGAGAAATGCCAGGCTCACGATGTTAAGTGGTACCAACAATGATGATGGCAGTAGTAACACTTCGCACATGGTATTGCTCTGGAGTAGGCACTTATTGCACCATATCATCACCATTATCATTATCACCAGCCCTGCTTTGCAGGCAAGAAACCTTGGATCAAACAAGATTAAGGAACTTCTGTAGGATTATGGTGTTCATGAGTGGTGGAACCAGGATTCTAACTTGGTCTGGCTCCAGAGATCATTCTCTTCTATTCCCTGTTCCTCTGCTGAAGTTCACACAGTTAGTCAGAGAAGGACCAGGGCTGGAGTCCTATTTTCTGGATTCTGCCCTTTCTACTCCAGAAGTAGCTCCCAAACCTAGGGGACAGACTCAGGGGCATGCTTGCTCAATGCAGATTCTGGGTGCCTCCCAAAGGATATGCTTCAGCAGGTGTGAGAATCACATGTGGGATAGATAACACTGTACTGTACATCAAGGGACTAAAATTATTATCACTAAAGACCACTACAAATGATTATTGACTGTTAGTTAATGGGTGATATCTATTCCACATTCCTCATCCAATAAAAAAGATTCACCAGTGCTGTGTACCTCAAAGTGTAATGTTGGCTTGTGCCATCAGGGTATATGAAATGATTCCAAGTAGTTCACAAATAAATATTTGCAATTGTTACATACTTACTTTAATAAGTACTAGAAATTTATTGTTTTATCTCACAAAGTATGATGCATTTTTAAAATAAATGTAGTTTAAGAAGAGCGAGTTAATTTTAAAAAACAGTACATAAATAATATTACAGGGGGCATATACACATGTTAAAAAATAATGAAGGTGACAAACAACACATTTGGGAGCTACTGTCCTAATCTGTAGCAGCCCAGGCACCACCTTCAACCTGGCTGAAAGGACAAGATGGGAGGGTACCACATTCTATCAGCAAGCTGTCCTATTTCAACAGTCATCCTTGATTCCTTGCCATCTCTCACACCCCACATCCAATCTGTTAGCCAGTCCCATCAGCAATAACTTAAACCTAGAATCCAGCTACTTCTCATCATCTCTGTTACTAATACTTTGGTCCAAGCTACCATCATCTTTTGCCTGGACTGTTCCCATAGCCTCTCAACTGTTTCTCCTTTTGCCCCCTACAGTGTATTCTCTGCCAGTGGTCAGAGTCATCTTTTAAAAATATACATTGGCTCATGTCACTCGCCTGATCACAACCCGCCAGGGACTTCTTACGACACTTAGAATGCAATCCTACCTCCTGACCACAGCCTCACATGGTTCAGTCTACCTAAACACTCTCCCTCTGGTCTCTGCCAATCCAGTCACAAGGGTCCTTCCTGATACTCCTTGAACATGGCTAGTTCAGCTTCTCCGCTGCAGGGGCCTCTGTACGTGCTTGTTTCTCTGCCAGTTCCTGACATGCCACCCTCCCTAGGTTTGTTCAGGTTTCTCCTTAAATGTCATTTCTTCAAGGAGGCCTCCTCTGTTCCTGGTATCTAAAACAGCCACCCATCAAGAGAGGGATGGACTGGGATTTTGGGGTGAGTGGATGCAAACTGTTACATATAGGATGGATACACAACAAGGTCCTGCAGTGCAGCACGGCGAACTATATTAAGTATCCTGTGATAAACCAAATTGGAAAAGAATATGAAAAAGAATGTGTATCGGTGTATAACTGAGCCATTCTACTGTACAACAGTAACTAACACAACATTGTAAAATCAACTATACTTCAGTAAAAAATAAATTAAATATAAAATAGCCACCCTTCCCTTGTAACTCTCTATCCCTTTGTTCTTACTTCCTCATAGCCCTTCTCTCCACCTGGAAGCCTCCCTTTGTCTGCTGGCTTTCTGTTTGGTGTCCCTGCTCTCATTCAGGGACTTTATCTGCCTTGTTCACTACCATAGCTTCAATACACATCTCCTGAAGGAAGCAACAACTACAACCCACATTTTCACCAGCAGAGACACCAAGAAATCAATAGGTGAAGCAGTTCCGACACTCCAGGAACCTCAATGGGAAGCAGCTGACTGAACCCTGGTACCTTCCAGAGTGCAGGGTCTCCTGGGGAAGCACAGGACAGCACGGATAGGGGTCTCATTCACCCCCTGGCCTCTGTGCATGAACACCACCAATCAGAATTTTCTTCCCTAGCCAGGAAGAACTTCTTTTCTCATGGTTTCTGGAGACACACATTTAGAAAAATAAGCCGAGAAGGATGGAGAGTAAAGCAAGTAAAACAGGTAGCAGAAGAAGAGATGACAACCCTGCCTGGCTTGGAATAAACCTGCCAGTCTCAGATGTCCCAGTTCTCAGCCAGACAGAGGCAGCCAAAGTGGCAGCAGTCGGGTTCCTGCACAGTACAGGCTGGGAGCTGCAGGCCAGCTTGGGGTGGGAGGATGGAGGAAGGACTGTTTCCTTCTGGGTTTTTACATCTGCAGTCTCCTAGTCTGCCTTAAAATTCCTAATCAGGACAGCTGCGAAGAAGGAAGGCTTCATACACGCCTTGGTAATGTGAACCATCTTAATCAGAACTATTTGTCTCCTACCTGGGACTCTGGGCATCCCAAGAATGACTTACAGTCCAGTGGCCTCAATTCCTTTCTACCTCGAGGCCTGGGTGGCTGTGCACTGATTTCTCAACCAAGAGAGATCAGTGCCAGCTTTCCAAAGGTGGACGTGTTTCAAGCGGAAAACCAATCTCCTCTGTCCAGCTAGATCCCTTCCCTGCCTCTGACTACGCGTCCTCTACCTTATCTGCCCTAGAAATGGTTTAGCTATTTTTCAGACACAACAAACCCCAGGGCAGGAGAAGGCAGGGAAGGAGATGCCATTCAGAATCTGAGGCCTAAGATTTGCACCTGGAGTCACCATGATATTGTATGATGTGGGAATACCTCACCTCTCGGACCCTTTTTCTCATCTTGAAGATCAAGCATAGTAGAAATAAAAAAAAAAAAAAGCAATGCATGTGAAGGCACTCTGAGGAACTCTGAAAGAAACAATGCAGTGTCAGGCTTTATATAAATAGCCTCTGGTTTCAGCTAATGATGATGTTATTGATAATAACAGCAGAGAGCAACATTTAATGACTGCTTAGAATACCAAGCACCACTGATTAAAGAATTTCCAGTTTATTCTCATTTGATACTCTCAAAAAAACCAATGACGTAGACAGTAAGACTATCCTCATTTTACAGATAAAGAAACTAAGGTCTGGAGAAATTAATTCCCCATGGTCACACATTCAATAAACCATGAGGCTGGGATTCCAGACACATGTGTAATAATACTCCAGAGCCAACATTCCCAACCACTACCCAACACCCCCCCCCCCCGACTCCGTGGGCAACAGAATTTGACATCTGTCACTAAATCTCACCTGCTGAATTACAGGTGCACACTCTGACAGGTGCAAACACTGACTAGGGTGGGAAGGAATGATCTTGAGTAACCACAAGTTTGCACTTAGGATGAAGCCTCAGTTTTCTCATCTGTAAATGGGGTCAATACTACCATCTGCTTCACAGGGTTCTTACAAAGATCAAATAATATAATGTAGGTCAGACACTAAGCACATTGCCTGGGACACAGTATGTGCTAATGATAATGTTTATCACTAATGATATCATTGATCAAGAGCCTGCATTCTTAGCCAGTGAGGTAAATCAGTCTCTGTCTCCACAGCCCCTTGCCCTGGGCTTTAAGAGTTAAGGATGTTGCCACAGACCTGCTTGCTGTTCCGTGGTTGAAGCCCAAACTGGGATGCCAAGGGGTGGTGGGCACCTGCCAGGCGGCAGCCTGCTGTCTGTCCAGAAGCCATATGGCTGAGGGGAAGGGGATATCAGGCCACAGCAAAGTCACGCACTGGCTGCATTTGTCAGTCAAAAGCTGGCTGAGGAGAGGACGGATTTGAGGACAAGCCGAAAGTCTTCTGACTATACAGGCAAGTCTGAGGAGTACCAGGGTCAGCCATGTCCATGGGGGATGGGGTGTCACCAAACCAAAGGGCTGGGAACCCAGAGAATAGCATCTTGGAGGAAACAATCCATTCCTTCTCCTTCCTCTCCTGCTGGCCCCCAGTGCTCATGCTGGGCCGTTGCCACTCTACACAGGCCACACCAACCAGCTGTGCCGTGCTCACAACTCAAGGAAAAGCAGGCTGCAGAGGGTCAGCACTTCAATGAGATAGCATGAGACCATCTTATCCCACCATGGCTCAGGAGAAGAAAGTAATGGTGACAAAAATCTGCCATGGAGGAAACAGGGAAAGAAAAAGGGCCAAGAGGGGCTGGGGGCAGCAGGAAGGGAATGCACGCCTGTCTTCTATCAACTCTGGCTGGCAGGCGTAGAGAGAAAGCTGGAGGGGAAGATGCACTCAGCTGACTCCCTTGTGGGCCAGCACATAGGAGGCCAGGCCACCATCCCCACTAATGCGTCCATCCTTCTCAGGCTTAAGAGGGGAAATGTTCTATTTATAAGCCACCAACCAGTGGAGATCTGGCAGCCACTGGATGGCTCTGATCCTACAGGGATCCTGGCTACTCACGGCTGTCTTCAGCCTCTCAACTGTGGGTGTCCTCAAAGCAAAAGGCCAAAGATGATCGGAAGCAAAAGAAAAAAGAAAAGCTGCTTTCTTGTCCTTCACTGCTTTCGTGAGACTGCTAGCTTTTTAGTGACGGCTGAAGACTTCAGAACATTTTAAAAACAGTGACCCATGTGGTCCCATCAGACCTTCTTCCCCTGCGAGCCTCAAGACTCAATCTCTTTTTCTGTTTTACAATCAATGGAAGCTGAGGCAGAGAGATGAAGGGAATGCAGACACCAGAGGCAGGGCAATGGGCAAACAGAGAAAGGTAATGATGCCCCTCCCATCTATCTCCTTGTCCTCAATCTTATCCTTATGAAACAAGAAGTGCCTTGATCCAGCACCATTATGGAGTCTAATCTGAATAATAGCCGAGAAAATGAGTGTACATAACAGAAACAACATATAAAGCAGCTGTGGTTGTGTTGTCAAAGTCCGTGGGAGAGTAATGAGCCATGTCACAGCTCTGCACCTGGGAAGCTTGAGTCACTGCAATGTGTGACTCTGGTTCTCCCAGCATCCTATGTGACGTGTGAGGAGCAGCAGATGGCTCTGGAGGAGGCTCACGAAGAAGGAACAAGGGGTGGCCCCTCAATGGCAAACTGCTGGGTGGGTTAGGTATTGGAAGTTGATGATGAAACTCTTTCCAGTCCCACTGGGTTGCCCACATAATGACAGACGGCAGGGCAGAGCAAAGATCTCATGCACAACAAGAATGGTAGGGGAAATGATCTTGGCAATTGGGCAGACTCAGCTCTGGTACCTTGCCATCTTTAAGCCTGTTTGCTCACTTGTAACTCGCTTGCTGTGAAAAGTATTTCCGCAAATGGTACCCATCCACACACCACATTCATGCTCGCTGCCATAACCCCATGCTGTTTTGAAGAGATGAATATTTAAAAACCTATCTTTGTATCATGCTGAGTTAACAAACTTGCAGTTAATGGGCCAAACTCAACATTGCCTGTTTTGTAAATAATGCCACCCCCTTCGTTTCCATATTGTCTATGGCTGCTTTCAGACCACCAGAGCAGAGTTAAATAGCACCACAAATCCAAAAATCTGTTCCTTTCCTGAAAAAATGACACCTGTGCTAAGCAGTAACATTTAGAAAACTGGGTGGGGCAGGGAGAAGTTATGTTTACTTGTGGGCCGGTCCCCAGTCAATACACATTAAATAAATATATAATTTAAAAGGCAATTGGAAACATTTGTCTGGTCCTATACAAAATGATCTGGGCTGTCGCCAGCAATGTACACCCCCCAGTTTGAGAAATGCAGTCATGAGGATCCAGAGGGTTCACTGAATTAACACAGGGTGGCCTCCAGCCCCCAGCAGCAGGCGTGCTGGCTTCTGCCCTTTGTTCTCTTCCCCTGCTCCGCCCAGAAGCGGTTCCCCTAATCCAGTGACTTCTTTCTTCCTCATATGGGAGAGTAATTGGTATGACCAGATAACAACAAGGATAATAACCACAGTAATTAGGCACTTATTCACTAATAGGCCAGATATTGTGCTGGGCTTTTATGCTCACAGCAAGGTTATGAGGTAGGGTTGTGATTTATCCTCATTTTACAGACAGGGAAACAGAAGCTTAGAGAGGCCCAGCACTGACCCACGGTTTCATGGCCAGTGGGCCTGCAGGATAATCTGCATCATTCATACAGTACCCTCCCAGTTCACCAGGAATTGTATTCACCAGGAAACAGCTCTTCCACTTCACCCATTAGGACTTTCTCATGTGAAGTTACATGAAATGTGTATAAAGATGGATGTACAAGGATGCTCACCCTGAAGTCATTCACAAAAGCAGAACTCTGGAAAGGACATTCAAGACCAATGACAGGAAATAGTCAACAAATTAGGATGCACTCTTATGACAGAGCATGCAACAACCATTACAAATAATATTTATAAACAACTTTCATCATCTGAGAAAAAGCTTGTGAATTTTTAAAAGCAGAATACCAACAAGTATGTTCAGTATAATGTCAATTAAGTAGAAACACATACTGACATTGGCAAAATAAACATAAGACATCATGAAAAAAGAAAAAGGAAGAAGTATCTCTAGAGATGAAATTATAGATGATTCTTATTGAATTTTTTAAAATCCATGCTATATTTCCTTAATGTTCCGCAATGAGTTCATATTATTTTCATAATAAGCAAAAATACAAATCTGTCAAACCTTTGGAATGAGATTCAGAGATTCAATGTCCACACCCTACAGATCCTAATTCCAACTTTGCAAGCTTTCTCTAATCACTGCTCTTCCCTTCACCTCTAGTGTGAATGACAGGTTGGCAACTTGAAGTGGGTTCTTAGGCATTATGCAGATAAAAAGGATTCTTGTTAAAGTATTAAGTTAAAAACAAACTGGAAGGAATGAAGGGATTAAAACAAGGAAATAAAAGAGGAAGAACTATATTTCCTTCTTCTGGGGAGGAGGGAGGGTCCTTTTTAAAGTCTTTCTAGCCTAGCTGGAAGCCCATCTCACCTGGCTGTGGGCACTTGCCCGCACACTCGTGTATCTGTAAAAGTGCAGATGTTAAGTCTAGTGAAAGGCTCAGGGTAAAGCACAGGAACACATCGACAGGAGGGGGAGCAAGAACACGGCTGCAACGTCCCCCTGAAAAGCCAGCTGGGGTCAGAAGCGCACAAGAAGGCATACCTAGGGCAACTCAGGCATATTCCTTTGAAACCACCCGATTGGCCCATGGGATCTGAGTTAACACACTAAGGGACACGTCACTAGAAGCCAAGCCTAGGAGACAGCCCTCTCTATCTCAGTCTGTCGGCTTCCAAACAGCTGGCAAAGCAGCGGGAGAGCACATTTTCACTAACAAGCTCATCTTTCCACAGCTAAGGAGGCAGTGACATTTATTATTTAAAACTTCAAAGCTGGTAAAGACGAACTCGCACTAGAACAGCCTGCCTTTCCCTGGATCTCTTGCACTGGAATGTGTACTCTCTGTGACAAGTTCTCAGCTTTCCAACTGTCCCTCCAGTGGAACGACAGGACAACAGGAAGGGGGCTGAGAACAGGTTCCTTCCTGGCGCCTCCTCCTGCTTCTGACCTGGGCTCACTTCAAAGGAGAATGAACCAGTTCTCACAGAGCCTTTGGGGAGTAAATCTCACAACTATACCAAACGTAAGATGCGACGGGACATGCAGACTCAGGAGATATGCATTAAGGTGGCAACATTCCTGCCCAGGGAAGACTCTTGTTCTTTGTAATAACAAAGGGGAAAATCAGTGACAGTCATTTGCTGTCCAGATGACTGACCCTGGTGCGATCACCTCCTCAGTAAAGAAGCGTAGGGAGCAACAAACAGGACTTCCTTCTTGTCTGCTATTCTTAATCCTGTTTTTTCCTTCCCTTCACTACTGGTTACAAATTTGACTAAAGAGAGAAAACTCAGTGTCACTGCTGCATATTCTTCACATTCCAGGAACAAACCCAGGTAAGGTTCCTGATGGCAGCAGGATCCATGGTTGAGCGGCCCATACAACTGGCAAAAAAAGCAGATTGGGATTTGAATTTAGTATGTAGGGCTTAACCAAGAATACAGAAGACTTCTAGGCAGAAAACTAAAATGCTAACAGAGGTGTGAATAAAGGGAAAGACATTCAAAGCTCTTGAAGGAGGTGACTTAGCACTATAAAAGTGTCAATTTTTTCAGCCGCATGTAAATCAATGCAGCTATAACTCTCCCTCACACCATACACAGAAATAAAATTACTTAAAGACTTAAATATAAAGACATGACACCATAAAACTCCTAGAAGAGAACATAGGTAAAATTCTTCTTTGACATAAATTGTAGCAATATTCTCTTAGGTCAGTCTCCCAAGAAAAAAGAAATGAAAACAAAAACAAATGAATGGGACCTAATCAAACACACAAGCTTCTGTACAGCAAGGAAATGATAAAACAAAAAGACAACCTATGGACTAGAAGAAAATATTTGCCAATGATGTGACCTACAAGGGCTAAATTTCCAAAATACACAAGCAGCTCATATAACCCAAAAGCAAAAAAAAAAAAATAGGCGTGGGGAGGAGGAGAGACAGAAGACCTAAATAGACATTTTTCCAAAGAAGACATAATTTCTCCAAAGAAGAGATACAGGTGGCTAAGATGTATGTGAAAATATGCTCTACATCACTAATTATTAGAGAGATACAAATCAAAACTACAATGAGGTATCACCTCACACCAGTCAGAATGGCCATCATCAAGACTCTACAAATAATAAATGCTGGAGAGGGTGTGGAGAAAAGGGAGCCTTCCTACAGTGTTGGTGGGAATGTACATTGGTGCAGCCACTACAGAGAATACGTGGAGGTTCCTTACAAAACTAAAAATAGAGTTATCAAATGATCCAGAAATTCCACTCCTGAGGATATATCCAGGAAAGACAAAAACTCTAATTCAGAAAGATACATGTACCTCAATGCCCACAGTAGCACTGTTTACAATAGCCAAGACATGGAAGCAACCTGAATGTCCACTGACAGAGGAATGGATGAAGACGATGTGGCACATATTTACAATGGAGTATTACTCGGCCATTTAAAAAATCCTGCCACTTGCAGCAACATGAATAGACCTACAGAACATCATACTAAGTGAAATAAACCAGAGAAAGAAAAATATTACATGATATCACTTACATATGGAATCTAAAAAATAATACAAATGAACTTATTTACGAAACAGAAACAGACTCACAGACATAGAAAACAAAATTACGGTTACCAAAGGGAAAAGCTGGAGAAGGGATAAATTAGAGGAGTATGGGATTAACAGATACTACTATATACAGGCTAGATAAACAAGAAGAATTTACTGTATAGCACAGGGAACTATATTCAGTATTTAGTTATAACCTAAAGAATCTGAAAAAGACTGTGTGTGTGTGTATATATATATCACTTATATATATATATCACTTTTATACATATATATAAAACTGAATCACTTTGCTATACACCTGAAATTAACATAGTAATGTAAATCAACTATTCTTCAATAAAAAATTTTTCAATTTAAAAAAGTATTTGTTACTTGTAAAGCATACTGTAAGAAACGACATTGAGGAGTAAACCATTATTAATATTATTTTTAGGTGTCAATTTCCTGCCAATCAACCTGTACACTTCAATGCAATTCCAAATGAAAATCTCAAATTTTTGAGGAAATTATCAAATTTATGCTATAATTTATATAGAAGGATAAAGGTCCACAATCAGCTAAGTAAACCGTTGAAAAGCAAAGAGAGGAGACTTAAACTACCAGATATTAAGACTTGCCTCAAAGTCATCATATTAAAACCAGAGAGGTATTAGCACAAGGACAGACAGAGCAGACCAAGGAAATAAAGAGCTCAGAGACAGAGCTCAGATATGCAAACATAATACACAAGAAAGCTGGTATCACAAGTAAAAGAGGGAGAGAACAGATAGCTTCACACATGTTGTTGGGAAAACTGGCTTTTTAAAACAAAATTGAATCCTTATGAAACACCATATACAACAATAGATATCAACTGGGTTAGAAACCTAAGTGATTTTGAAAGACAAAATCACGAAGCCAATAAAAGAAAATGTAGGTGTAAGTGCACATCTTTGCAACATGGTCAGGAAGGCCTTTTTCAAAACACAACTTGAAAATCACAAACCAGAGGCAAAAAAAAAAAAATTGAATTTATAAAAAGTAAAGCTTTACACTCAAGGGAAGATATCACACATAATATCAAATGTCAGATGGCAAAATACGAAGATATATTTAAAATCTACAGCAAGGAATTAATATCTGGAATATAGAAGGCATTTTATAAATCATCAATAGAAAATGGTAACTGCAATAGAAAAATGGGCAAAGGACACAAACAGGCAAAAAGCAGAAGAGGACACCCAGTAAACTCATCAATTATCAGAGAAGTACAAATTAAGACAACAATGAGCTACCATTTTATATCTATTAGATTGGCAAAAAAAATTACAAAGCTGAATATAAAATAGCTGGCAGGAATGAGGAAATCGTCACATTGGGCTGGGGGAACTGTGAACAGGCTACTCTAGGTCACAAAGGTGAGAGCCTTCCTTCAAACCAAGTACACACACGGGTGTGTACTGACCCGTGTACACAACAACTGACCCTCTCAACAACAACGAGAGTTGACTGACCAGCAACTCTCCCGGAGGGTAAACCCCAAGGAGATTCTCCCACAAGGGGACCTGTACGAAGACGTTCACTGTGGTACTGGTAATGTTGATGAGGAGTGGGAGGACGCACAGGTGGAGGGCATCTCCGCACAGTCACACACTGCGGAGCATGCAGCAGACAGAAGCCACTGTGAGTACACAGAGGACCATGAACGGCTCCCAACACAACACTGAGGGAGCACAGCAGGAAAAAGAACACAGGAAACTTTGGTAAAACTTAAAACACGGGTAGGTAAGAGACTAACTGCCCAAGGGTACACTTTAGAGACATACATTAGAACAGTGTGAGGGAGGACAGGAATAGGAGGCGGGAAAAGAATTCCAAGGGAATGAGTGAATGAACGAACACATGAAGGGAGGGAGGGCGGGAGGGGCTGGGATGACCACGTATGACAAATCGGGGAGAATGATTAAATCATTCTCTCTGTACCTGAGATCCAAATAGAGAAGAAAGAGGAGGGGGGAAAGGCTCTGCAAAGAAAGGTGCATATATTTGTCTCCTGGCAACCTCTCCCTGGCACCGGGCCACTTGGAAAATACCAGCAGCTGCCAGACATTATGTATGGCCCTGTCTTATACCCCACAGACACAGTAAGCCCTGAGAGAAACTTCAAGAGAAAAAGCAACAAATTCAGCACTGTCCCCAGAGGAATTCCCTTTTGCAATCTGTCTTTTCAAACATTCTGGTTCTGTGATAAAAATGTTGGCACTCAAACTCCCACCAAAATATTTTCTAGAAAGGAAAATGCTAGACATTTGGAAGTTGGCTATTAGAGGTGAAAAGCACGATGTCCAGCTCTTAAACTCCTGTCAGACTGACTTCTTTCCTTTAAAAAAGTTTTGATGGTCCTATAAACAGTTGCAGAACAACTAGACGCTGGGCAATAGTGCTTCTTGTGGCGATGAGAGCTATGGTGGGTGTGCAGTGAAGCTGCAAATTACTGCCAGGAGGAATAAGAAAGGGACAGCGCTCTGGAAGGGAGGCGAGGCGAGGCAAAGCCAAGGCCTGTGTGATGGGAAAAGGGGATCCTAATGTCAGAGGACAGGAGGAAGCACCAGTCCAGAACACTCCTCTGGTTTTGCCAGTTTGAAAATTAAAGAACAGAACATCTCTTAGGATAGCAATACCCTAGGAAAAACAGTTTCTGTGAAAAGTGCTCCTGGAAAAGTGGTCAATATGTTTAACATCTTTTTCTCTCCCACTTCCTAAATGAAAGGGTAAGCAACTGAAGAATCATCAGAGACTTGAGGCAGCCAACTCTCTGTGCCCTGTGGGTAGGTAACAGGATGCCAAAAGCGAAATGTTCAAGTGTGTCTGTTTCCCAAAATGGAACTTTCTGCATTGCCCTTTTCCTAGGGAGGTAGAAAATCTTTTGTCGTCAACAGCAAAGACATTAGAGTCAGACAGCACTCAGATTAAATTACATCTCCTGAGTTTACCAACCTCAACTTCCTAATCTACAAAGTAGGTCAAGAGCACCTACTTCACTCAGCACTGTGAGCATCAAATAAACTAATGTGCATAAAACACGGTGAAACACTGTAAGCAGTTGATAAATGCTACCTATTAATAGCTATTATCATAAAACACATACCCTCTGTCGACAATTCAAAGTCTAAAGAATATTTAAAGTAAAAGGTCAGTGTCTTGTGGTAATCTATCCTCTATCCTGTGGAGAAGGCAATGGCAACCCACTCCAGTACTCTTGCCTGGAAAATCTCATGGACGGAGAAGCCTGGAAGGCTGCAGTCCATGGGGTCACGAAGAGTCAGACATGACTGAGTGACTTCACTTTCACTTTTCACTCTCATGCACTGGAGAAGGAAATGGCAACCCACTCCAGCGTTCTTGCCTGGAGAATCCCAGGGACGGCGGAGCCTGGTGGGCTGCCATCTACGGGGTCGCACAGAGTTGGACATGACTGAAGCGACTTAGCAGCAGCAGCAGCATCCTCTATCCCGAGTAACAGCTTGCTGATAAATGTATTTCCAGACTTTTTCTATCAATATATCTGCTGCTACTGCTAAACTGCCGCTAAGGCACTTCAGTCGTGTCCGACTCTGTGCGACGCCATAGACGGCAGCCCACAAGGCTCCCCCGTCCCTGGGATTCTCCAGGCAAGAACACTGGAGTGGGTTGCCATTTCCTTCTCCAATGCAGGAAAGTGAAAAGTGAAAGTCAAGTCACTCAGTCGTGTCCGACTCTTAGCGACCTCATGGACTGCAGCCTTCCAGGCTTCTCCGTCCATGAGATTTTCCAGGCAAGAGTACTGGAGTGGGGTGACATTGCCTTCTCCAATCAATATATCTAGACAAGTCAAATAATTTATTTTAATAAATGCACTGTTCCACGATCTGAATTTTAAAAAGCTCAATGAACAGTATATGGGGGACACTGCTTCTGCAAATATATCAAGATCTCTCTCATTCTTTTTCTTTTTTTGGTTTTAAGTGCGTTTTAAAATTTATTTTTCTATTGAATGATAATTGCTTTATAGAATTCTGTTGTTTTCTGTCAAACCTCAACATGAATCAGTCATAGGTATACATATATGCCCTCCCTTTTGAACCTCCCTCCCATTTCCCTCCCCATTCTACCCTTCTAGGTTGATACAGAGCCCTGTCTGAGTTTCCTGAACCATACAGCAAATTCCCATTGGCTATCTATTTTACATATGGTCTCTCATTCTTTTTAAAGGCTACAGAGCATTCTATGATACTTTTAATAAACTTCCTACTGAACATTTGGATTTTCTCCAGTTCTTTCACCTATTATTATCAATGCTCTGGTGAACTTTTTTTTTTTTTTACAGAAACATCTTTGTACTCCAGTCTATTCTTTAGGACAAATCACTAGGTCGAGCGATATTTACTTTTTTTTTTTTTTAATTATTAATACTTTGGGAGTTTTTCTTTTTAACTTATTTTATATTGGAGTATAGGGCTTCTCTGGTGGCTCAAATGGTAAAGAATCCGCCTGCAATGTGGGAGACCTGGGTTCGATCCCTGGGTTAGGAAGATCCCCTGGAGGAGGGCATGGCAACCCACTCCAGCATTCTTGCCTGGAGAATTTCCATGGACAGAGGAGCCTGGCAGGTTACAGTCCATGGGGTAACAAAGAGTCAGACACGACCGAGTGACTAAGCATAGCACAGCACATAGTTGATTAACAATGCTGTATTAGTTTATACAGTAAACTGTGTACCTGGGGAGTACAGTGCATAGTATAGTACTGAGGTTTACAGTAAAGTGATTAAGTTATACATATACATGTGTCCATTCTTTTTCAGCGTATATTCTTTGGGCTTCCTAGGTGGTGCTACTGGTAAAGAACCCGCCTGCCAGTGCAGGAGATGTTTGAATTCTTTTTCAAATTCTTTTACCATTTAGGTTGTTACATAATATTGAGCAGAGTTCCCTGTGCTATAAAGTAGGCTCTTGTTGGTTGCCCATTTTAAATACAACAGTGTGTACACATCAATCAAAGGATGTTTACTTTTTAAAGGTTTCTGGTACCTATGCCCTAAAGGCCTTACAGAATGGTACAACCAGCTGGCATGCCCACCAGCAGAATCCTAGTCATCTTTCGTATCTATTGGCACTTATCTCAAGGAGAGACACGCAGATTCGTAAGGTCAAAAGTTACAGGCAAGCTTCTGTTCTGGAGGTGAGGGCGGGGGTGGTTCTCCATTCATATGCGTCTCAACCCCCACAGTTCTGGGTCCTTTATAACAGACATGCACTGTGGGCTGGGGCGTGGGGTGGGCATCTGCTATTTCAGCCTGCAGGGCATCTACCCTCTCATGTCCCGGGAGTTCGCTGATCTCCCTGCAGGTAAACCACCATGCTCTCATTTTATGAGCACTTTTGAAACCATCGGTCAAGGTGCATTGTTATCCTCTGGGTGGGCCAAAGCTTGATGCTATCTTTCCTGGCAATCTAGACCTTCAGAAGAGTGAGGCAAGGACTGAAAAATTGTAAGGGCTTTATGATCCTGCAAGTATCATCCAGAGGACCCTTTCTCGTTGGTTCTCAGGTCTCCAGAACTGTCGGCTTTCAAGCCTTGGTTCTTTAGCTCTTTCTACCTTACTTTGAATTACCTTGAAGATTTCTATATTCCTTCATTATTTAATATTGTTTTTGCTATTGCTATTTTAGGACAAGTTAGCCAGAGCTGATTTCAGATATTCTAAAGCAATCCCACCTGATACAGAGGGGGGAAAAATGACTTGTTTCTTTGAATATTTACTTGAAAAAAATTTTCCCTTGCTCAATTCCTGAGGGGAAAAAAGAAACAACAAAAAAATAGTTTTCCTCCCCTAAGGCCTCTGAACTTACCAACAGCAACCATTCCAAATTACTTAATATTTTATTTAAAACTTCTGATAAAATCTGTATTTTGGAAAGAATGAAAGAAGGAAAATCTCTGCTCCATAATGGATTTCACACACACATTAAATGGCTCATCCTTTTGTCCACAAGAAGAGGCACTGTCTTACTGACTTTTTTGACAAAAGTAGAATTCATGGGAGGGCTACCTTGGAACCTTTTCCCAAATGGATTTTACAAAAGCGATTCTGAGGCAAGGGGACAGAATTTCCTTTGTACTCTGGTAGCAACGTGGAAGGAATTTGTTTTTTCCCCTATGTACCAAGGAGATAATCAGCCCAAACACTTAGCAAAAGCAGTTCCATTTTAATCCCATCATCTTTACAAGGTTACAGGTGCCCTTGGAAACCACAATTAACCAGAGTACTCAGAGCCAGTGGCAGGGAAAACGTGCTGTATAATGCTACAGAGGCCGCCCAGGGTCACTCCCATCAAAACGGAATATTATTACAGAGTTCACCGTCTCCACTCATAACTCTCCAGAGCAGCAACAAGGAACACAGAGTTAGTTACTAAGTGATCACTAAGATGGTTCTTGCCTCTTCAGGCCTCTGAGTGAGACTGTGTGGGAGGCAAAGTCAATTCTGGCTTCCCACAGGACAGGGCGCTGGGGGAGCTGGGTATTATTGGATTAAGTGACTTTTAAGTGGTGACTGGAGCTACATTCTTAAGACAACACAGGATTAACTGAGATAATGTACATAAAAATTCTTTGCACAGTGTGAAGGGTTATACAGTGCAAGATGTCATCACAGCCATGCCCATCAGACTCATTGACCATCCTGACATGGTACATTAGGGCAGAAGCACTGGGGGAATGGGGCCAACCCAATGTGCCCACAGCACCTCCTGGTGGTTCTTCCCCAGAATGGCAATTTCACCAGGGAAAGGCCCACACCCAGCTGCAGGAAAAGTATCCAAGCAACATACTTACTCCCTTCGCTCTGGCTGTCTTTGTTTGAGTTGTAGACCTGGAAAACAGAAATAACATTTACTTCTGAGCATTTTATACCACCCAACAGGTTCACTATAGAAAACCATTACCTTCTCCTTTTGCCTAGTGTGTGCTAGAAAATGGAAGGCAATTTCTGGCCCCCAAATGGAAATTCCTTCTATTATTACTTACTTCCTAATATTTACTTCAGCTGTTCTTAAGTGTGTGCACATTATAGAATCACCTCTGGAGCTTTACTGTTTAACAAAAAAGTCACATACTTCCTTTAAAAAAAAATATGTGTATATAAACTAAAAGGGAGAAAAAAATTAATTAGTTACAAATCATTAGGCATTAACTGCACAGCAGGCAATGGCACTAAGCAAGTCACATAAATTATCTCAAATTATCTACGCAACAATTCTGTTGGGTAGGAACTGTTAATATCACTGATACACAGATGGAGAATTTGAGGCTAGAGAGGTTAACTGAGGTCTCACAGCTAGTACATGGCAAAGTCCGGACAAAGATACATTACAAACTGTTAAGTGTTAACACTGGGGAATGGGACCAACAACTTTTTACTGTGAATTTAAATGTTATAAGGAGAACATACTACTTTTACAACAAAAAAATTCTTAAATGATTTATACAAATCATAAAAGGGAATGTGTCCCAACATAAAACAGACAATGACACAATGGAAGAGTTGGCAAGCTTTTTCTTGTAAAGGACTAGATGGTAAGTATTTCAGGCTTTGCAAGCTAAGAGGCAAAAACCGAACCCGTGATTATACCGGGACTTGAAAAACAAGAGAGACCACAAATTTTCATAATTTTTTCCTGACAAAATTCAAATAGAGTAAGTTTTGAAAATACAGGTATAATATTCCTAGCAGGTGAAAATCAATCTTCTTGTTCCATGGCTGGCTTTTTGGGGGATGCTTGGCTTGGTTCTTCCAGGGGTTGTACAGCTGGTTCTCAACTGTAAGAGTGGCCATCACAACCACTTGGAGTATCTTTTCTCAGTAGTATAACATTCTGAAATACAGATAAGACTAATGAGAAAAACAGAATTTTTATAGAGGGAGGATAGCATTTAGCTTAAATAGATTTCAAAGTGTTTCCTATCACTGAGTCAATGGCAAATATTCACTTGTAAATACCATGTTGAGCTCGTGGGCTACAAAAAACAGGTAGCCAGTTGGATTTGGCCTGCAGGCCAGGGTTTGCCAATCCCTGATATGCTGACATTATTAAGATGATAAAGCTTCTGATTTAGAAAAAAAAAATCATAGCTCCAAAATCTTTCTTTGGTGCTTATGATCCTTATAGATATGAAAAGGCATAGGATGAAGTTGGTGATAACTTAAAAAAAAAAAAAAAGGATATTCCCAGTGACTGTAATGGCCACTGTTGGTTGAGAACCACTTATTTAACCCTTAGAGAAACAGAGCCAAGCAACTCTGAAAAGGGAGCCATGATATCCTAAGGGGGCTTCTTATCCGCTAGTAAGTATCCGTGAGACTGATACTTACTGATACTGCTTGTCAAGAGCTAAGCAATAATTCCAACATGGCCCCCAGTTGCCTTGTGTCACTGGATAAGTCTCTCACCCACTCTGCATCTCAGCTGCCCCATCTATAACCTGAAGAAGTCAGCCAAGAAGGTCTTCGAATGATCAAACAGATAATTTGACAAATCTCCCATCTTATGGTTATTATTCATTTCTCAAAGACTGTACAAAAATAGGCACATACTGAAAGCCAGAAAGATGAGGATAAAAGGGATTTCTACATTTCAAGCACCACTGTCTGATGAATGAAAAGGCATCAGACCAGAGGAGATAAGAATGGGACAAAGAGAGAAGCAGAAACACAATCCTGCAGAGCCAAATGGGTATAGGTCAGACCAGCGACCCACAGTCAACGGCATGCACTACAATGGCACAGGTAGCTAAGGCAAGCACAGGGGAAGAGACCATACTTGGGCAAGTACTTCTTCCGGCCATCCCTGCTCACTTCATTCCTAGTCCAGAGGATCCTGCTCCTGTTTCTAACTGGCAAAATCCAGAAGGAATAGTAAAATAAAACAGAGCTTTCAGCCCTCCTTAATTGGGAGGTGAATTTGCACCAAATTACTTTCCTTTAAATGTCTCCTAGGGCTCAGGAGGCCCCTGCCTAGAACACTGAGGTATTCCCCAAACTGCAGAGGCGCGATCAATAAGCCAAAGGTGCCAGGAACATGTGCCGCCCGGTGCTCTGAGGCCAGGCCATTAATCTCTGTCTGGGTTGGGTAAATGAGCCAAAGAGAATGAGTTTGAAATGAAGCTAACAAACCATGCCTGCCAGAACGGCATGACTACATGGCCCGACAAGGCAGGCCTGGGTAGGGAAGCAGCCTCATCATCACACAGGCTGGATGGTGGTATGGGAACAGTGCTAAGGGGAAATGGCTTTGTTCACTGGCACTTACCAAGTTCCATGCGTGACATCATCAAATCTTTTTAACCACCTTGTGGGTTAGGCACTAGTGTTGTTTGCATCTTATGGATGTGGAACTGGAGGCCAGAGAGGTTACATAGTTTATCCAAGAACAGAGAGCTGGAAGGTGGTATACCGGTCTATCTTGCTGCTGCAGAGAGGTTCCAATTGTCCTTTACTTTTCTAGGCAGTGGCAAATGCACACAACTACCAAGCTGTAATAGTAGTCTATGGTTTATAAATACCTTCCATTCTGGCAGAAGCAAAGGGCATGCAATTCACCCCTTCAGAAATGCTCAGTCTGTTCTGGGAAAACCGTGAGATCTCACAGTTGCCCACTAATGCCAGACTGAGGTTCAGAGACAAGGGCAATTTCCCCAACTAAAAGGTCCCTTTGGCAGTGGCTTCTGCCTTAAGATTGATTAGTAGAGTTATCTCCGGTTTGTGTGCCTTCAAGTAAGTCTCTAAGAGACTGTATCTTAAAAGGATAGAACTCAACTCTCCAGGACCAATTCAAGGTGACATGAGTCACTCAACAATTCCTGAGTTATGACTCCAAGGAAGAATGAATCACTCAACACACGAACACAACAACCCAGCTTAAGCTAAAGTCCATCCATCCTGCTTAGCCAGAGTGCTCTAAAACCTGGCCCCCATAATCAAGTCTCTTTTGGCCCTCTGGCTTTCTATAGTACTTTCATTCAGGGATGCACTAGTTTCAGCTGAACTCTGTACATGAGGATTTGTTAAATATCCATATCACTGAATATTTGTTTTCAAGTGTACACTTCTAGAGAATACAAACTACAGATTTACTTTATGTTATGAGGGTCCACCTGAGACTCATTATAAAATAATTACAATAGCAATAATGGATTAAACCAAAGGATGATGACAAAAGACTTATCACGTGTCAGACACCACTCTGAGCACTCTAAAATGCATTATCTTGTTTAGTCCTCACACCAACCTAATTATTCCTGACATATAGATGAGAAAACTGAGGCATTAGAGAGGTTAGGTCACTTGCTCAAGGTTAGGCAGCTAGAATTGGGCAGAATCCAGACAGAACTCCTACAGTCTTTCTCCAAAGCCCAAACTCTTAATAACTAACCACGTGATACATAAGACATGATGATAATGATGATGATGATGATGATGATAAACATGATGAGATGTCATGGGCAGCTAGGGAAGGTGAGTCACTGGCATAAAGAATTTGCCATGAGTCAGAAAATGAAACTGGGAATTGCCTTTTGATTCCAGACTGAAGCATTCACCACTAACCCATGTGACCAGCTGGCATCTAACCCAGAAGTAACACTTCATATTCTTTGAACCACAGGGCTCAATTCTGAAGATAAACACCAGGGCAGGAAAGTAGGTCTTTGATACAAATCACAGGATACTGCAATTCTGTGAGACCTCACCCAGAAGCTACAATGAGAGTACAATTTAATGAAATCAAAGGAGGGTGAGGAAAGCCTTCATATGCTCCTATTGCACTAAGATGTGATTTTGCAATCAGTTCTGTTCACTGATGAGCCAATTCAATTTACGTGTCCCTAGAGAATTAAGAGAGCAGAGTTATTTGGGTTCCCAGAATTTTTTCACGGCTGTCCTTTATCACCATTATCCAGGCCTTACCAAGAAAGCACAGAAATCTTTTAACTTATAAATTAAAGGCATAAGTAAAGCAAGAATTAGCCAAAGCAATCTCACTTTTCCCTCTGACACACAGCTGCATTAACACTTGGCCACATCACATTTTGGATCAAAATCTGCACAAAAGGAAAGTACTGGAGAAATAGGTTCATGGGAAAATTCACTTAAAACTGTTGTTCCTATCTCAGCTGCATGTGAACTCACATTTAAGCTTTGTCATTCTCAGGTCTCTTCCAAGTAGCTTGGAACATCTAAACCCCTCCCACCTAGCTGTTCCTCTTACGCGTCCATGTGGAGAAATACAAAACAGAACTACCTGCCCATACTCCAAAATATTGCCCAAGCTGGCTCTACACCATCAGAGACAATTTTTGTCCCTCCTTTCTGTGAGACACAATGGATCCACCATCACTAGGGATTGCTCTTTTAAACTGTCAGGGGTGACAGATTTATGCTCATATGGTGCATAGGTTCAAAGTCCAGCTCTACCAGTTACCAGCTATAGAGTTCAATCACTTCACATCTCTAAACCTCAGTCTTACCTAGTCTAAAAGAGGGACATTAATATTCCCTGTCTCTTAGGGTCACTGTGAAAATTAAATAAGACAATAGATAGACAACATTTAACATAGAGGGTAGAATACAAATTCTATGGCCCATAGAGCATTCTGTAAAGATGGCCTTTCACCACTATCACCACCCCTCCCCTTTCCTTCTCTTCAGACTTATCCTCTATGGGATAAATGGCTAAGCACAGGTCTGTGGTTTGAGGGATACGGTGACAGTGACCTCATTAGCCATGCAATTTAAACAAGTGAAACTAATTAAAGGACTAAAGGAAACGAGACCATCTAAAGTCAACTTGCAGAGCAATAGTTGTCAATGTTTTTTAAAATATCAGTTAAACATAAAAGTAACTACCCACCACACTTATTCACCACCAATTATGTGCCAGGCACCACACTCAGCATTTACATGAATCATTTTATTTCATCTTCAAGCTTATGGGGTACTACTACTTCCTCCACTTTATACCATCATGTAGATTAAATAAGTTTCCAAAAGTTACAAAGGCCAACAAGTGGGAGAGCTTTCTAGTCTAGATTTGTATTCAATCACAACTTCATACAACTCCTCCACCCATTCCAATGGAAAAACAAGTTTGGCAATCAACAAAGAACTCAAAAGAAGCTAAGCAGTAATTAAAATGGCAACAACACAACCATTATGTAAGAACAGAATTTCCACCCAATTTAAACATAACAGTAATTCTATAAACTTCCAATTACTACAAGTACGGCAGTAACTGAAAACCACAACCAGCTGGAGACACTTTGTGATGCTCAAAAAACATCCTTCACAAAAGCTAACAGCACAGAGAACCGGCAGCGGGGCCCAGGATGGTGTGGTGGACAGATCCGTGAGAAGAGCACCACATCTGAATTCAAACAGGCTTAACATAGGGGCTGTCAGTAACACCCACGAGAAGTTACTAGGAAGACACCCCTCATGTGTGCACCACCAACCAATAATGGACATGAATTGTTGCATCAAGTAGACCTTCTTTTCTCATAAAAATGTTTTCATAGGTCAGCCTTCCAAGGCAAAAGAAATAAAAGCAAAAATAAATAAATGGGACCTAATCAAACTTATTTTTCAGTCACTAAGTCATGTCTGATTCTTTGCAACCCTATGGACTGCAGCATGCCAGGCTTCCCTGTCCTTCACCATCTCCTGCCATTTGCTCAAACTCATACCCATTGAGTCAGTGTGCCAAACTTACAAGCTTGCACAACAAAGGAAACCATTAACAAAACAGAGAGACAACCTATGGGAGAAGATATTCACAACTGACAAGGGCTTAATTTACAAAATATACAGACAGTTCATACAATTCCGTAACAACTACAACAAAAAACCAACCCAACTGAAAAATGGGCAGAAGACATTTAGAAAAGAAGAGAAATAGACATTTCTCCAAAGAAGACATACTTTGGCCACCTGATGCCAAGAGCAGACTCAATAGAAAAGACCCTGATGCTGGAAAAGATTGATGGCAGGAGAAGGGGACGACAGAGGATGAGATGGTTGAATGGCATCACCGACTCAAAGTACATGAGTTTGAGCAAGCTCCTGGAGATGGTGAAGGACAAGGGAGGCCTGGCGTGCTGCAGTTCATGGGATCACAGAGTCGGAAGTGACTGAGGGACTGAACAACAAGAAGGCACATGAAAAGACGCTCATTACTGCTAGTTACTAGAGAAATGCAAATCAAAACCACAGTGAGTTACCACCTCACACCAGTCAGAACAGCCATCATTTAAAAACATCTACAAATAACAAATGCTGGGAAGGGTGTGGAGAAAAGGGAACCCTTCTACATGTTGGTAAGAATGTAAATTGGTGCAGCCACTATGGAAAATAGTATGGAGGTTTCTTCAGCAACTAAAAATAGAGCTGCCATATGAGCTAGCAATCCCATTCCTGGGCATATATCTAGAGAAAACTCTAATTTGAAATGATATATGCACCCCAAGTTCACAACAGCACTATTTACAATAGCCAAGACATGGAAGCAATCTAAAGTCCACTGACCAGTGAAAGGATAAGATGTGGTACATATATACAATGGAATATTATTCAGCCATAAAAAAGAATGAAATAATGGCATTTGCAGCAACATCTAGATCCATTTAGAGATTATCATACTAAGTGAAGTAAGTCATAAAGAGAAAGACAAATAGCATGTGATATCACATATGCCTGGAACCTAAAATATGACACAAATTAACTGCTTTACAGAAGAGAAACAGATTCAAGATACAGAGAACAAACATACAGTTACCAAAGGGGAAAGGAGGTGAAGGGGATAAGTTGAGAGCTTGGGATTAGCAGATACAAACTGCTATATATAAAAGAAAAACAACAAGGTCCGACACTGTATAGCACAGGGAGCTATATTCAATATCCCACCATAAAGTATAATGGAAAAAAATGAATTGTTTGAATCTTCAGTCTGTGGGGATAAAATCAGTTTAAAGAGCTTGGAATAAATGAGGATATGTCTCAACTCGAGGTGCCAGAGCTGGGGAGCTACTATTGGTTCCTCCTTCTCCCATTAGAACATGCCTCTTGTCACCACAGCCTGAGTGGCAGAAGGCGACCAGAGAAGGAAGTAAAATGGCTGCAGCTTTCCTAATTCTCACCTGGCAGCGCCTCCTCTGGCTTGCCCTTTCCACTGCTACCAGTATTGCATCTGCTGTTTTAGGGAGGCTCTTTCAAAAGTGAAACCAATAAACACATGTCTGATGGCTCTTCCCCGTGACCTGTTCCTAAACAAACATGAAGACCCTGCTCTTGCCCTCTTACATGCAAAGAGGTTTAGTAACTGGAATATAGTAGGCCACTCAATATTGATTGGATGAATGTTTGTGAGTAGAGGAATAAAAGAGATGTAAATTTTTAAACAATCTCCAAGTTGAAGCAACAAGGACAATGCATTGATGGATCAACCAGACAGAAAGTAAGCCAGATCTATCATTGCCAGGTGAGTATGCCTCATTCTTCTCAACACCTGGCAAATTCACTTTACCTTAGAGAGAAAGAGAAATATACAATTCAGGTCTTATTATGAGACAATATAAGGCAGATTTATCTTACTTGGCTTAACTTCAGGCTGTCAAAACCCTTCACAAAGTCATTAATTTTCTATAGCACACTGATGAATGCTAGCTCTACACCCAACAATTGACCACAAATGCTGCTAATGCTAGTCTGTGGCGTCACCAGGAAGGGGTTATTGTAGTTCAAGGTACCGAGGCTCCCTCCCCCATGCAACAGAGGCGCCTTAGGAGGAAGGCACTCTCTTGGAAAATGGCCCAGCACAAGTGACTAAATGGCCATGCTCCCAAAGTTAGTTGAATAGTCTTTGACTCCTGTAGACTTGCTTAGCAGCACACCAGCTCACTGGTGACCAAAAGTGACCACCTGCTCTTCAACACGACTATGACAATGATGATGAACAGAAAAACATACCTTCTGTTCCATTAATTCAAGCATCGTCTGCTGCTTGAACTAAAGGCTCTAAAAGGGCTTATCTCTTGTACAGTTCCTCAGGAACACCACAGGGGAAGCAAAGTACTCAGAACATCTGCTCAGTACCCATGCTTTCTATGTCCAGGGATTCTGCCCTCATTTTCCTTGGGAGCTAGCCCACCACCAAGTCCTTGCTGTTTGGGGCAGGAGGCGGGGGGTGGGGGGCTGAGCCTAATTCCATCTTTGGGTGTGGCCAGAGGATCCAGACCTGGCATCCCAGTGTGCATGTGATTCTCTCCAGGCCAAATGCAGTTGACAGGATTTGTGTTTAAACTTCTTTATTACACCAGAGGGAATGAGGCCTTGTTGGGACAGGACACTTGCTTGGAGCTTCTGTAGCTGACTCTGCCACCACAGACACAAAGATTGAGTACAGGCCGAAGGAAAGTGGAGTGAGGACATGGAGGGAGACCAGACTCTAAGGGCACTACCTGAGCTACTGAGAATGCAGCTCACTGTCATCCCTGCTCTTTCCATGAGTGAACCAGCAAGATTCTTTTTTTTTTTTTAATTGTGTTTCTATTGCTTGCAGCCAAGAGTTCTAACAAAAAAAAAAAAAAAAAAAAAGCTAACGAGAGAAAAGCCTAATTAAGCTTTATAGGGAACTCTTAAATGAAGAACAAAGAAAAATACGCAACACAATAGAGAGGGAAAGTAAACTCATTCATCCTTGATTTTCCCCCTTCCTTCTCTTTCCTTCTACTTCACATATCCAGACAGTGAAAGGATTTATCACTGTCCTGCATCCTGACTCTATCCCTCATCCCACTTCTCCTTCACTGCTCAAGGTCAGGCTGTGTCTTCTCATTTGGATCTCAACACTCGCCTTCTCCCTGGTCTTGCTGCCTCCTCTCTCTGCTCTAATCTATCTGACACACTGCTCCTGGAAAATGTGTTGCCCTAAACCACAGCTCTGGCTAGAGAACAAACTTCAAAACATCACAATACTGGTCCTTCAAATACTCGAAGGGCTATCATGTCCAAGAAGGGGAAGACTTACTGCTCTGAATAGAGATGAAAGTCAGGGTGGAGTTCCAGGAAAGTAGATTTCAACTGGACAAAAATAACTGGCAGTTAGAAGCTCTCCTTGGTCCACTGAAGTAGGGAGGGCTGGCTGAATGTCATTCCCATACATCAGACTAAACCCCGTTTCATCCAGAAGGCAACCCTGGGCATTCCTGGGCTAATACAGTCAGCCTCATTCATTATCGTTAGCCCATCCTTTCACCTGTACAGAACTGGATGAAATCCAGAACAAGGGGAAATGGAGGTGGTTGAGGCAAAGTGGAGTGCTGGACAGAATGGGCTCTGCGCCCTGGAGACTTGGCATAAAGGCCTGGTTCCATGGGCCTTTCTGGCTGTGGGCCTTCAGATGGTTATTTAACATTTGAGACTGTTTTTTTCTTAAAGTACAGCTAAGTAATAACATCTATAGGAGTAATGGGAGAATTAGAAGTAGTTTCACGGTGCCTGAAAGTGCTCAAAAATGTCATTTCCCTTTCTTCTACCTTCATGAAGAATTCCTACCTTACTTAACGGCTGCAGACCTCCCTCCTATATCCTCTCTCTGATCTCTCACTGCTCGAACAGGCTACTCTATAGAATTTAATGCTTCAGGATACAACTTAGCATTTTTCATTATTTCTCATCTCCAAATAACTCCCCAATGGCTAGTTTTGCCTTACCCTTCCATGGGGGATCACCCGGCTTCTAACACAGGGCTAGGCATATATACAGTCCAAGAAATCACCCCTGACTGAGGGACAGGAGCTTAAAACACGGGATCCACATTCTCTTGTCTGAGTCTTCCTCAGTGGGTCAGGAGCCGGTCATAATGACCTTGATGAGCGATTATTCTTAAAGCAGCACTTCCCACTTTGAGTGTTGCTGGCATTTACTACCCTTCCCTGTCAGAAATCACAAATGAAGCCAACAGAATTTCAGGAAAAGGTGAAACAGCTCCTCCTGGAGTATATAGGTGGCAGGGTCCAGCCAGATAGCCAGTGGAGGGATAAGCTAACTACTTCAACCAGCTTCATGAGCAAAATGTAGTCTGGGACTATTAACACTGAGTGTTGTCAGTGGGTGCTTCCCCTCCGCCACAGAACTTTGATTTGCATGTTATATAAACACTGTTGTCATAGTTATAATTCAGGAAGCTTTGTTGCTTGACCTCAAGAAAAAAATTCAACCTCAAATCAGGGTAACACTGACTCTCAAGACCACAATAGACCATCAGTGGGTAAGACCTGCCAAATTCCTTTAAGCTTCTAGAAGGAACTACTATATTTGGGGTAACAAGCAAGCAACAAGAAGAGGAAACTCTGCAATATTATGCAATTTCCTTGCATTTCATATTCAGAAATCCTGAAAACCCCTATAAGCAACTTCCCTAGCTTTCAACCCAAGATTGGAGTCACAGCCAATGTAAACAAAAACTGAACACAAAAGAGGAAAAAAGAAATCTAAGTAATGTACAAGTCGGAAAAATGTTTCAGGAAATTTTTAAAGGCAACAGAAAGCACACAAGCTCACTTGATATCAAATGCACGACAGTTAAACAGATGGCGTGTGAGCTGACAGGTATGTAGGATGTGGCTGGCTCATAATGTGAGGAGTCTTCTGGCTTTAAAATTTCCTGGCTCCATGCTCATTTAACACTTAAAAGGGCGTGAACCCATTAGTCCATCAGCCTCGCTTCTCTGTGGGGAGAGGGAGGATCATCTCCCCATTCTCCAAAGACAGTGGTCTTTAAACAGAGGAGGTCTTTCTGTGTTCCTCTCTCTCCCAGCTCTTCTCTTTCTCTCTGTCTTCAGAAATAGTGACACAGCACCATCAGCATTAGAGGGAACCTTGTTCTTTTGTACTTTGGAAAACTGCAGATGACAAACTCCTTGGTCCCGTATACATGATCCCAAAGTGGGAGCGTGTGACGTCCTGCTGCCAGAGCAGGGCCCTGCCCAGGAGGAAGGACAGCCAGAGGGTGAGACACTGGACAGAACCCACTCCTTTCACCTTCCAGCCCTCTGTTCTTCAGAGGACTTAAGCAAGTGGCTTTTATACTGAGCTCATTAATCTGCACAATGCATCTTTGTGAGGCAAGAGGTGAATTTATCTGACATAGACACAGGTGACTTCTTTCTTTGCCTCAGACAACTGCGGGGTCGGAGTACCGCATTTCCAGACAGATGACTGACTCAAAACCAAGCTCCCTTAGATGCAGGACCTCTCCTAAATTTATAGGAATAATCCTGATGCCAACTCATGGGTATGCAGCAAGGAGTTCTGGGAATAGCCACTCTGACTTCCTTACTCTGAAGCTGGTAGACAGAGGATTCCTAACTCTAAACATGAGGAATCTCTGTATTTTCCGACAATCTCCAATGAATGGAATGAGGTTTGCAAAGAAAAGTAGATTCTATTGGGTTGGCCAAAACGTTCATTCAGAGTTTTCTGTAAGAGCTTATGGAAAAACCAAAATGAACACTTTGGGCAACCCAATAGAATTCTTTCTGGTTCTACAGAGGCTAAAAGTTACTAAGTTGAGCCTTTCCTCAACTCCACACAGTGTGAAAGGGAGGAGGTTTATCAAGATTCCATAGCGCTTCCCCCACAGCAATGGTGGTAAAGGGTAAGGGTGGGACCTTGGAAAATGACCTCCATTCCTCAGGTGTTAACATATTGTTACATATGCCTTATCACATATCTAGCCAACTCTCTCATCCACCAACACAGCTTACTTCTTTAATAAATTTTAAAATAAGTTGCAGATATCAGGTCTTCCCTTCTAAACACGTTGGTAAGCTTATCACTCACTAAGGTTCAATATTACCAGTATTTTAAGGCAAAAGTTACCCACAGTGAAATGCACAATTCTTTTTTTTTTATTTTTTTCAGTTGGTTTTATAATACATTGATATGAATCAGCCATAGATTTACACGTATTCCCCATTCCGATCTCCCCTCCCACCTCCCTCTCCACCCGATTCCTCTGGGTCTTTCCAGTGCACCAGGCCCGGGCACTTGTCTCATGCATCCAACCTGGGCTGGTGATCTGTTTCACCCTAGATAATATACATACTGTTCTTTCGAAACATCCCACCCTCACCTTCTCCCACAGAGTCCAAAAGTCTGTTCTGTACTTCTGTGTCTCTTTTTCTGTTTTGCATATAGGGTTATCGTTACCATCTTTCTAAATTCCATATATATGTGTTAGTATACTGTAATGTCTTTATCTTTCTGGCTTACTTCACTCTGTATAATGGGCTCCAGTTTCATCCATCTCATTAGAACTGATTCAAATGAATTCTTTTTAACAGCTGAGTAATATTCCATGGTGTATATGTACCACAGCTTCCTTATCCATTCGTCTGCTGATGGGCATCTAGGTTGCTTCCATGTCCTGGCTATTATAAACAGTGCTGCGATGAACATTGGGGTGCACGTGTCTCTTTCAGATCTGGTTTCCTGTGTGTATGCCCAGAAGTGGGATTGCTGGGTCATATGGCAGTTCTATTTCCAGTTTTTAAAGGAATCTCCACACTGTTCTCCATAGTGGCTGTACCCAGTTTGCATTCCCACCAACAGTGTAAGAGGGTTCCCTTTTCTCCACACCCTCTCCAGCATTTATTGCTTGTAGACTTTTGGATAGCAGCCATCCTGACTGGCGTGTAATGGTACCTCATTGTGGTTTTGATTTGCATTTCTCTGATAATGAGTGATGTTGAGCATCTTTTCATGTGTTTGTTAGCCATCTGTATGTCTTCTTTGGAGAAATGTCTGTTTAGTTCTTGGCCCATTTTTTGATTGGGTCATTTATTTTTCTGGAATTGAGCTGCAGGAGTTGCTTGTATATTTTTGAGATTAATCCTTTGTCTGTTTCTTCATTTGCTATTATTTTCTCCCAATCTGAGGGCTGTCTTTTCACCTTACTTATAGTTTCCTTTGTAGTGCAAAAGCTTTTAAGTTTCATTAGGTCCCATTTGTTTAGTTTTGCTTTTATTTCCAATATTCTGGGAGGTGGGTCATAGAGGATCTTGCTGTGATTTATGTCGGAGAGTGTTTTGCCTATGTTCTCCTCTAGGAGTTTTATAGTTTCTGGTCTTACATTTAGATCTTTAATCCATTTTGAGTTTATTTTTGTGTATGGTGTTAGAAAGTGTTCTAGTTTCATTCTTTTACAAGTGGTTGACCAGTTATCCCAGCACCACTTGTTAAAGAGGTTGTCTTTTTTCCATTGTATATCCTTGCCTCCTTTGTCGAAGATAAGGTGTCCATAGGTTCGTGGATTTATCTCTGGGCTTTCTATTCTGTTCCATTGATCTATGTTTCTGTCTTTGTGCCAGTACCATACTGTCTTGATGACTGTGGCTTTGTAGTAGAGTCTGAAGTCAGGCAGGTTGATTCCTCCAGTTCCATTCTTCTTTCTCAAGATTACTTTGGCTATTCGAGGTTTTTTGTATTTCCATACAAATTGTGAAATTTTTTGTTCTAGTTCTGTGAAAAATACCGTTGGTAGCTTGATAGGGATTGGAAATGCACAATTCTTAAGGGAGTTGTGACAAAGTCATGCATGAAGGTGTCCTGAACCCATATCAAGATAAGAGACTTTTCCATCACTTCAGACAGTTCTCTCAGGTCTCTCCATTTTACCGTCAAACCACAGACACAAAACACACATACCCATGCACACCCACTGTGCTAAGTTTTCATTTGCTCTCACCATTAGCTTTGCCTGTTCAGAAAACATCATACAAATGGCACCATACTGACCATACTCTCTATGGCTGCCCATTTCACTCAACATACAATTTGCGAGATTCATTCACATTGTGGCCTGAATTAATACTCTGACTTTTTCACTGTTGAATAATATTTTATTATTTGACTATATTGCTGTTGATTGACTCTCCTGTTTATAGACATCTAGGCTGTTCTCCCCCTTTGGCTATTATAAATAAAGTTGCTCTGAATGTCTTTGCGTAAATCTTTTTGAAGACCTACCTCTTCATTTTCTCTTGTGTATATATCTCAGGGTGGAACTGCTGGGTTATGAGGCAGGCTTTTTTATTTGTTGTTAAATAAGAAACTGCCGAGATCTTGAACCAATGTTCATTTACAATCCCACCAATAATATATGAAAGTTCTAAGTGCTCCACATACTCATCAACATGTGGTATTGTCAGACTTTTAATTTTAGCCATTTTGGTAGCTGGGTAGTAGTATCTCACCATGGTTTTAAGATGCATTTCGCTGGTGACTAGTGGTGTTGAGTATTTTTTTCTTATGCTTACTAGACATTCTTAACCCTCCTTCATGAGGTGTTTCTTCAAGTCTTTCCGCCATCTTTTAAATGAACTGTTCTTTTTATTATTGAGTTTTATGAGCTGTCTCTACATTCTGGACATAAGTCCTTTGTCAGATGCATGTTTTGCAAATATTTTCTCCCCTACTGTGGCTTGCCAATTGACTTTCTCAATGGTGCTTTTTGATAAGCACATGTTTTTAATTTTAATTAAGTCAAAATTTTCATTTTTGGGTAGGGCTATTGCTTTCTGTATCTCATTAAGAAACCAATGCTAAACTCAGACTGCAAAGATTTTGTCCTATGCTTTCTTTTGGAAGGTTTATAGTTTTAGTTTTTATGTTTATGTTTCATCTTGAATTAATTTCCCTAGTTTGTAAACATAATTTACAGCTGCTTCTGAGTCACAGCCTAGATTTGGAACTCGCTGGTTTAAAATACAAATTTAGGACAAGGAGCCCTAACACACTTCACTCCCCTTTTCCCCACCCCCAGAAAGCTATCATGTAAAATTGATCCACATCACTTTTGGGAGTCTGTACATTGTTAGAAAACTAATACATGCTCTGTACCCCCAGCTCAGGACAGGGCATAAGAATGCTGAAGTTTGTAAAGACCTACATACATGCTCAAGACTAACATTCAGGGTATACAGCTAACCACACAGCTGTGATCTGAATAGTCAGGGAGCCTGAAGCTGACAAGTAGAGTGGTCTTGACCAGCCACTGACTTTCTGTGTGACCCTGATCCGGCCTCTCCCTCTCTCTGGACTTAATTTCCTAGTCCATCAAAGAGGGGCTATAAACAGAGCTGCTTAAAAAAATTCAACTCCCTTACTATTACTACTTCACATTTTTAACACACCACCATCAAAAGTAAACTTCTTTGGCCTGAAGGGCTCATGTCAACACTCCACTCTCTTTAAGGATTTCCCATTACAACGGAAGGGGAGCCACCTTACATCTTATCAGCAACCTGCTAAATTGGGATTTGCTGACAATTAAGAATGAGGTCCTGGAAGTTTAGAGGAACAGGGACTAAGGACTGAAAAGGAAAAGGAGGCAGGGTTGGAAGGTTGCTGATCAAAGGACAGCTTAGCTTACTGAACAATATGGTTTAAAACTGACCAGGAAGAAAGAGGTTGTTATTAGTGTTCCCATCAAAAGCACAAAGTGCCCAACCCAAGATTCTCTTGCTGCTTCTCGCAGAGAAAGCCAAGCACGCTGCACACAGAGCTGGTCATGAGCACAGCAGCTGCCAAAGTCAACTGGGATGGCTAGGCTCACCTGGTCCCCTCCCCAGAGTGGCGGACAGAGGAGATTAGGACACGCTTTACTTCTGATCTGAATTTAAGAGCATGGCAGGTAAACACACAAACCAAAGGCTGCTTCTGGGCCCTTTCCTACAGCACTTGATATGGTTAGTAGGCACTTGATAGCCTGTGTCCTTTAAAAATTCATCTCTTCTGAACCCTTCCAGCCCTGCTCCACAGGCAACACTGCAGGTTCTTCTACCCTGTGCTAATCTTCTTTAACTTGGCGGGGGGGAGGGAAGTATTTACACATAAATATTATAAACAAGTATAAAATCATCACAAATACAAAGTAATCATAAATATAAAACATACTGATACATATATATTTACACACAGTCGATTCTCATTATTCACAGTAATTATGTTTTTTAAAGTCACCACAAACACCGAACCAGTGATCATAGAGAAAATACAGGGTTAAATTTCTACAAGCCTCTGGTGACAATATTTTCATCAACTGATCAATATATAACCCTGTTTTATGTGTTTCTGTTTCAAGATACCTTATCTAACATATACCACTAATTCATTACCATTGAACTCACAGTACAGCACTGTAACTGATGCCTGAACGAAGCTCACCTAACACTTGTTTGCTCAATAAGGCACACCAGAGCCTTCCCATGCTTAGGAACAGTAGTCAGCGCCTTCAGCACTGTGCAGCAAAATCAACAGCAAAGAGCACAAAAACACAAAATATGCTACAATATTAAATGTACTAAACAGCAAAAAGAATACTTATTTATGGTATGATGACTGAAAGAAGCCAGAGGGTCACCTTGTCCACCCTCAGCTGGGAACATGTGTATTGAGCAACTGAAGTTTTTCTCTGCTCTGTACACATGTACAAATGACTGTGAAAGCACCACGAATGTGGATTTCGAGGTACAAGGAAATTTCAGCAAGTAGGTGAATTCACAAATACAGAATCTGTGAATAACAGGGATCAATTGTATGTACATACACATACATACACATGAAATATTTTGAGCATAAAAGTACAAAAAAAATGATTTAAGTCATGATGCAGATTTTATAGATATTAGCAGTTTTCTAAATTTGTTTCTGAGATATCAAAGAAACTGAATATCACAGTCCCTTAACCTTATCTCTACCCCTTTCTCCTTGTACCCCAAAGATGGTGTGTATCATTCCATGTTTTAATACTTCTACTACATATGCACAGGTTTACAGACAACACTTTTAAGTTTTTAAAATGTACATAGATAGCTTATACCATATATACATATATCTGATCTCGCAAATTGCTTCTTCACTTACTATGACATTAGTAAGATTTATCCACATTAATACATGCGGATCAAGTTCATTCATTCTATCCACAATAAATTATGCTATTACTAGTCCACTGTATATATGTCTGTAACAATATAGGTTATTCTCATTTTTTCACTATTACAAACCACACTGCAATGAACAACCTTTTACGTGTCTCCTTTCGTACTCATGTGTGTTTCTTGGCAACAGCATCAGTAAACCACAGCCGGTGGGTCACATCCAGTTGGTCCCGTGTAAGTAAAGATATTTTGAAAACAGCTCTGCTCAATCACAGATGGCCCGTGATTACTTTTGCGCTACGACAGCAGGGCCGAGTCATTTCAACACAGATCACTGGAGGGTATGTGCACGTTCAGCCATACTAGGTTTTGGATGGATTTTCCAACTTACACTCCGCCAGCAGTATATTTGAGAATTCCTTGGCTTACTCTAAAAATTCCCAAAGCTCCTTCCTTAGCTCTCTTTATCACACTCTCCTTCCACACACAACACCTGGAAATTTCATCCATTTCTGCAGCTTCAACAAATGACTCTATGCAGATGGCTCCCCACCTCTAAACATGCAATCTCAACCTCGCCCCTGCTTTGTGAGGAGCACATCTCCATTTTTTACTACGTGTCAGTCATCTCCACTTGGGAATTTCCCTGAACCTCAAACCCAGCATCCATTTCTCTTCTCACCACCAAGAAAGGTTTCTTGAGACAATGAGAGGAGTAACACCTTAAAACTTGTGAATAGGCAGCTAAATGAGAACTTGTTTTCAGTTGACTGACACAAGGTCATTTAATATGAAAAAGAATACACAGACCTATTTTCACACAGCAACTCTGCTCCTTTCTAGTTGTGACACCTCTCTATGGCTCAAATCTCCCCTCTGCAATATAGAGATTATTCCACACAAATTGAGGGATGAGACATCAGCAGGGAAGCAGCTGGCACAGTGCCCAGCACACACAGTAGTTAATAACCACTGTCTTGGTTAATGGCATCACTTTAATCTCAGTAACTTGGATCTAAAACCTAAAAATGCTCCCACATCTCAACAGGTGACGATAACTATATTCTATTTTCAAAGTGATGATCATATCTATTCCTTCCTTTTCAGTCCCAAGACTACTTTTGAGGAGTTAGTTCCTCCTACTTGTAATGACTTCAAACTGGTTCAAACTGGTTTGACTTTTGCCCTTCCCCTTGCCAATACATCCTTCATGTGGCCAAAGCTCTGAAATCACTTCTGCTTCAAAATCTTTGTGGTCAAATCACTCCCTGACTGTACAATGTCCAAATTTCTGTCCCAGGCCTCTGGCAAGCTAGCCCCAGCATTTCTTACTTCCTGCTTTCTCTTCCCTAACCCCACGTCCAAGCTACACTCAGTGACTGGCTATTTCCTACGCCTGCCACAGGCTATTCTGTCTAAGAAACCTTGTTCCTGTATTTCTGGCAAAGAAAGGCTTCCTATCCATCTCTGCCTATGTATAGCCCTCAAAGCCCTACTTATATGTGCCTGCTCTCCTAAGCTGTCTTCAACTCCCTTGTCTAAAATCATCTCTTCTATTTCAAAGACCTGTGTTTACACCTCACATGCATCACTTTCACTCTGAAATAAAGGAAAAGCAACAGATTTATCTTTGTAGATCCCAGAGGGCCTTGTACATAGCTGGCATTAAAAAACATTTGATGAATGACCTTATGAATCAAAGCCACGGAAAATGCTGTTAATGCACATCCTAGACTCAGTTTACATTAACTTAGAAAGTGCCAATCAAATCACTGAAAGAAGTCAGGAAATTACAAAAGATTTTAGTATTTAGAGAACGTTTTAAACCTGGGAAGAGCAAACTGCCATCTGTCCATCAGCAGTTTAAGTATCAAACTGCTCATTTACAGCTTTGCTTACACCAAGGTTAAGCAGTGAGCAGCAGGCCCAGGCACAGAATATAACCTTCTCACTCCTGGAAGCCCGTCAGCCATGGAAAAAAACAGGGTGACTTAAAGCATGGCAACTTATCTGATTTCTTCTATGGCAACTAAACTTTACATATTCCGTGTGCTTAAAAATCACTGCTGCCTTTCTTAAACTGTCTTGGAGCATTTCACATCAGTTCAGAAATAAAGGCTTGTGAGATAATAATTTGAAGGGAAAAAAATGAAGGTAGATCCCCATTTTACTCCATTTTGATGCCAAACCAAGTCTCCAGAATATATTTACCTTAGAATGGGATGCATTCAAGCAATGATAAAATGCATAAAATAGCTTGAGGCCTTAATATATAAAAAGCTCTTATAATCAATAAGAGAAAGGTAAATAGAAAAACAAATGGGACAAAGGATAAACTATTCACAAAAGGAGAACAAGTATTCAATAAACATGGAAAATATTTAAACTTGACAGAAAATAAACTGAAATTGTAACAATGATATTATTGCTTATCTTTTGAAAAAAATTTTAAAAAAAATTTAAGATGGTATTAGTATAGATGTGGGCTCAGGGGAATAGATACTGCAATATGTGAATTATAGAAGTATAAACTGACAGTCTTCATTGAAGAGCAAGTTTCAAAAATGGATCCATGTGTTTATCAAGTATGGTACTTGTATGAATCTATGGTAAGGAGAGAATCATAGACAGTAGCCCAAAGAGGGATTCTAGTGAATATATAAAACTCCCTGATATTATATGTGAAATGTTATTTATTTACACATTTTTCTGAGGCGAATGCACATGATTTTCTTAATATCATCAAGGAGTTTGTAAGTCACCCAAGAACTTTTGGCTGAGAAATAATATACCTAGAAATAAGGTATGACAGGCACTGCTAGTTGTCTATAGAATGTCCATCTTCCTTTGTCTTCCTTAAGAACTGACCCCCTGATTATGTAGAAGCAAAACCTCATTCAGCTGAAAACAACACCATTCTTTTAGGCAGGAATGTGAGTCAGGTCCAGCCAAGGAGAAACAAGTAGATGCAAACTGCGGATTTCTGGGAACCTTCTGTTCCTCTCACACATATTAACGCTTCTTTCCTTCTTCTCTCCTTCTCCCTGCCTGATCCCCAGACACAAGGCAAGGAGGTGCAGCAATCATCTTGCAATCATGAGGTGACAAGGAAGACAAAAGCTTACACCCTAAGGATAAAGGAGCATAAATATAGAAAAAAATCTGGGTTCCTGAAGGCTTCTCAGAGTCACCTCTCTGTCCCATACTGTCCACCCTATGTCTTAATGCCTAAACATCTCCCATTTCTTTTAAGTCACTGTTTGGTGGATTTTCAATTGTTAACACTAAAATTCATGACTAAACTAGTACATATGATAAAAATATAATAAATTAAGTGAAAATCCTACCAATAATACAATATGTATAAAGTGATCCATTTTGTTTATAATAGAAAAAAAGGATGAAAGCACAAATGAAAAATTAGCCCCTATTCTCTGTGAGAGAGATGAGTGATATTCATTTTCCTCCTTATGGTTTTGATTATTTTCCATATTTGACCATTTTCAAAACAATAGAAACAAAGGATTAGTATCTCTGAGCCTGATTTACCATTGAGTAGCAAGGAGGATCAGCCTCAGACATCAAGGACAAACACAACTTTTTCTGTTTCAGATGAACTTGGGTAGCAGACAGTCAGGTGACCCATCCTAGCTCTACCCCACCTGCCAAAAGGGCACGGTCTAGGGTGGGAGCAGAGAGGGAGCTGGGCAAGTTCTGTAGGGCTGCTCTGGGAGGCATGGCAGTCCCAGGCAGTACTCAGGCCACCTGGACAAAATAATTCTGATACAAGGCCTGTATGAGGTGCTGTAGGTGAGCAACCACCTTGAACAACTGCTTCCAGGTCACATCAAGGCAATGCAGATGAGGAGGACCAGAGATGGCCTCCCTGCGAGCCCATACCTAGCCACCAGGAAGGATGATCCCGCAGTCTCTTGGAAGCCTCTGGTATATCTTCTTCCTTAAAACATCAGGCTCAATAAACAGAGCTTGAGATTTAAAGCCAGGTTAGCCAACTGCAGACATGCTGTACCTCAAAGCTGAAGGAATGATGTCTTTTCAAAACCTTTCAAGAAAAATGGCATGCAGGTGTACCTCATTATGTTTTGCTTTATTGCACTTCCCAGCTAGTGCATTTTTTAACAAATCAAAGGTTTGTAGCAATACTGCATCAAGCAAGTCTATCAGCACCATGTTTCCAATAGCATTTGTTCACTCTATGTCACATTTTGGTGATTCTCACATTCAAACTGTTTCATTAGTATTATGCTTGTTATGGTGATCTGTGATTTCTCATACCACTGTCAACATCTTGCTATTTTTTTAGCAATATTTTTAAAGTATGTACATTGTTGTTTTTTTGACATAATGCTACTACATGCAATAGTCTACAGTATAGGGTATGCGTAACTTTTGTCTGCACTGGGAAACCAGAAAATTCAGGTGACTTGCTTTATTGTGATACTTGCTTTATAGAGGTGATCTGGAACTGAACCTGTAATATCCCTGAGGTGTTCTTATACAACAAAGGGTAAGCTCAGACACAAGCACACAAAACAGCAAGGCTGGAACCAACAGGACCCTGCAGTGAAACTGTTCCTTCCTTCCTTTTCAGATCCCTTCCTTCTGCTCCCCAAATGATTCCACAGGGCTGCCAGGCTGTATACCCAATACTCCTGCCCTGCTGTGCCCCTCTGTTCACTGTTTAAATAGCAGAGTTTCCCTGTAAAATCTAAATAGTAGAGACGGACCCCGTCCCCTGGGAGACAAACTCTCTCCTGCCCCAGAGGGGAGGCAGTAGCCAAATTTAGGGGATCCCTGTTCTGACTGCTCCATTCTTCCAACTCACACAGCTGAACGAAATAATTGTTCTCATTAAAAACGAACCCACCTCTTACTGCCAGTGCAGGCATTCCCAAACTGCTGGCTGAGTCTCCTGGGCCAGCAGCCAGCCATCTGCACTGCTCCAACAGCTTATGTAACGTGCTGGGTTTCCACCTTTGGCTTGGGGGAAGGGGACAAGTGTGTAAGGCAGGAAATGGACTGAGGTGGAGCTGTCACACCATCATGTCTGAAAGGCCTGCTAAATACTTGGTCACAAGAGTTGCTTTAGCCTTTGAAAGCAACATAAGGTAAACTGGATTGAGCTAGCTTACATGCAACAACAACAAAAAAGGAGCCTCAGGTCAAATGGACTGGAGAAAAGGGTTCTGAGTGGGTTAATACAACAGGAGCCACCAAGGGTCCCCTTTATGTATTAACAGGCTACAGAGCAAAATATAGGCAGATGTATAACTGTAACAGAAGACAGGGAAATGGTAAACTTTCCCTTAGCCAGTAACTTCTGAAGTTTAAAAAGGAGGGGGTGTATGAGCTGTTTATACTCTTTGAAGATTAATCCTGGTGCTCTGGGATGACCTAGAGGGGTGAAGTCAGGGAGGGAAGGGAGGCAATGTATGTATAATTATGGCTCTTTTATGTTGTTGTATGGCAGAAACCAACACAACACTGTAAAGTAATACTCCTCCAATTAAAAAATAAATTTAAAAAGTAAAAAATAAATAAAAAGAAGGAGGGGGAAGTGCTGAACTAGCTCTGAGCCAGTAGTGGTGTGCTCACACCATGTGTGATGCAAGTAAATTTTTCCCACTATGGACAAAGGCAACTCCAGTTTAACTCTGGCCCATAGTGCTGGAGAAGTAAAAAGGGAGCTGAGGAGGAGGAAGCAATCAGTTCTTTTAAGTAAAAAGTATACAGAAAGACCAAGGCTTCCCGGATGGCTCAGACGGTAAAGAATCTGCCTGCAATGCAGGAGATTCAGGTTCAATCCCTGGGTCAAGAAGATCCCCTGGAGAAAGGAATGGCTACCCACTCCAGTATTCTTACCTAGAGAACTCCCTGGACGAAGGAACCTGTCAGGCTACAGTTCCTGGGGTCGCAAAGAGGTGAACATGACTGAGCAGCTAAGCACGCACGCACAAAGAAAGACCACTCAACTGAACATAATTCTGCCCTGGAAAAGAGCAGCCAACCCACTACTTATAATAACAATGGTTATCTAATTCCTAGGAATTAGGTGCTTAATAAATGCATTATCCACCTTACTTGAAGAGGAAGAAAAATAAAAAAGCTTGGGTCAGAGCTGGAAAGAGAAGTTCAAGGGCTGAACTGTCCACAGAATCAGGGTGATAGCTCAAGGCCCTGCCAGTAAATGGCTGAGACAGGCTCTAGCAGGAATGGACAGCGGGACAATCAGATCCTGACCAGACAGATGGAGTGGGAAAAACGGGTTGGTTGACTACTGGTGCTAAAAATGACTGAATGTTCACACACTTATAATACCCTGAGCTCCCAAAGGAGCCCCCCTGCCTGCCCACCCTCATCACCACCAACATGGCTCTTCATTTATAATATTTACTAACCACTTACTATGTGTCAGGTATCACTCCATAAGTGACACATATCTAATCTTCCTAACCCACTGCTGAGATAGGTACTGTTTATAGTGAGGAAAGAGGCTAAGAAAGCTACTTAACCACCCAGCTAGCAAGTAAGTGAGGCTGGGGCTGGAATTCATGGTGTCAGACACCAACAACCACACCTTTTATCACTAACCAGGTGATGCTGCCTCCACATGCAACCTGTCTACCCGCATTTTTCTCTTCATGGTAACTACTGACATTCGTATTTGCCTTTATAGAAAAAGACAAGTGTTCACTGAAAAAAAAAAAAATGGCCAAAAGACAGTACATCCATTTCACAAAAGTAGATATCCAAATGGTCTCCACATCATTACTCATCAAGGAAATGAAAATACACACACCCAATGAGATACTACTATACACACCAAACTGGCTACAGTTAGAAAGATGGACAATTACAAGTGTAGATGAGGATGTGGAAAAACTAGAACCTTCATACTTTGATGGTAGAAATGGAAATGGGTTCAGTCCTTTTCAAGACTATTTGGCAATATCTACTAAGGTAAACAGACATCTACCCCTATGATTCAGCAATACTACTCCTAGGGATATACTTCAGAAAAATGAGTGTTTATGGCCATCAGAAGATATGTAAGAGAGTATTCCTAGAGACTTTATTCATAAAAGCCCAAGTTTAGAAACAACCCTACATTCATCAACAAAAGAATGAAAAACTTGTGGTATATATATTCTCCATGATGAAATGCTTTACATCAACAAAAAGAACAAACTACTACTACATGCAGGCTTCCTGATAGCTCAGACGGTAAAGAATCTGCCTGCAATTCAGGAGACCTGGGTATGATCCCTGGGTCGGGAAGATCCCCTGGAGAAGGAAAGGGCAACCCACTCCAGTATTCTTGCCTGGAGAATCCCATGGACAGAGAAGCCTGGTGAGCTACAGTCCATGCGGTCGCAAAGAGCCAGACATAACTGAGAGGCTAACACACACGCTACTACAAGCATGTGCGCACTTCACAGACATACATTGAGGGAAAGAGGCCACAAAAGAGAGTATATGACGGATGACTCCACTTACATGAAGCTCAATAGGGAAAGTAATCGATGGTGGTGGAGTCAGAATAGTGGTTCCCTAGAGGGTGGGGGATGGAGGGAGGAACTAACTGGGTTCACTAGGAAGTCTTTTGGGGAGGTGGACATATTCTGTATCTTAATCTGGGTGGTGAAATACTTGTATATTTGGCTTGAAAGCGACAATAGAGCATGATCCTCCAGTTGATATTCCTCTCTAGAACACCTGACTCTGGAGTTTCTAACTACTTACTGGATAGGCAGATAGGACTCTGCCAACCTCCCGTACCCTTCCTTACCCTCTGACATGCCTAAAACAGGGACTGCAGAAGGTGAACTTCACAAGGGATTAGCTGCTGGGAGTAGGCTCACAGTAGGGGTGGAGGTTTCCCTTAATTCTCATACAAATACCTTCTTTGACCCCAATATAAACAATGCAGTCTGAATACAAACTTGGAGACTCAGTCCCCGAACTTTCCTTTTCAATTGTGTATGGAAGAAGTGTTTAAATCTTCCAAAAGCTGTAATTCTGTTCCTGCTATTCTCTTCTGTGGGGCATGACAGGGCAGCCTATCACTGGCATTCCTGGTCCTTGAGGTGGTTACATGGCACATATAAGTGAAGACACTGAGTCAAAAGGAAGACCCCAGTCCTTCCAGAGGCACCGTGGTTCCTACAGGAAAGAATCTGCTTTCTGAGCAGACTCACTCTGGCTGGAGACACAGACTGAAGCAGGATGGAGCAAAACCCAGACAGCAGCTGGGACCTCAGAACTCAGTTGAGTCAAGAGGTGGGGAGAGAAGAAAGAAAGAGCATCTAGAAGAAATTGCTAAAGTGACATGTTATTTATTAAGGGGAGAAAAAAAATAGGAAACACTAAGAAAAACTTCTCATAAATCCCCTCAACTTTTACTTTTTTCCATAAATAACAACCATCTATTATGATATCTAACAAAATTAATGATAATTCTTTAATATAATCTGATAATCCACACTGAAATTTCCAGAACTGCCTCAAAAACTGTTACAACTGTTTTGTTCGAACCAGCGTCCAACCCTGGCCCACACACTACATTTGCTTAGATGATAAAAGTCATTTTTGCCTTTTACAGTCTCCCCTCCCTTTTCCTTTAACACAGCATTGCTTTACTGAAGAACTTTGATCTTCAATGCTTTAACTCTTTTAAAAAAACTAAAGAAACTTGGTAAACATTTTGATTTGAGAAAGCTGACTGGTCAGGCAGGGCTAGCCATTATACCACTCAATATGCCTCTTTGTATTTTCTCCCAAATTTCAACCCTTACAAAAAGGGAAAACTCCCTTCTTTATAGAGCTCCAACAATAAGATCATAATACTTATAGGGGGTGCACTCATGGCAAGTACTGTGCCAGGGAATTCTGAAGCATTAGCTTATCTAACTGTACAAAGAACTCTATGAGGTTAGTGTTAAAATTATCCTCACTTTAACAGATTGGAATCTGGGACACAAGATAATTCAAGTAATATATGATGAGGCCTGAATTCAACCGCAGGTTGTCTAAAATCAGACCACACACTTCATCATCACTCTCTACTAGTGTTTCAACTTTGAGTTTGAATAGCCTAGATCAAGGTTGGGAGTGGCCACTGGCTAACCCTGGCCAGCAGACAGAGACACAAGTAAGTGGAGAGAGCGCCTTCCTCCGAAGGGAACCAAGGATTTCTCAGACATTATCTCATACCCCCTCATAGTTGAAGAGAAAGAGAAGGAAAGAAATGGTAAAACAAATTTGAGGCAGCACTCCTATTGAGAGCAAAGGCATCCACTGATGTACCACCACTGATGACATTGAACCTCAGGTGTGCCACATAGCCCCTCTGAATACAGTTAACACTTAACAAGACAAAACCTGACCCCGCTGCAATTAACGCAAAATGGAAAAATTTAAGACTAAATGTGCTTATTCATGGGAAGGTCTGCAAGAGCCCAGGAATGAAATGGAAAATGTTGTCATGATGTCAGTCACTGAAAATAAAGTCAGAGTGGTCAAGAGGATCACCTTCCTGTGCCTCTGTGGGTGATCCATCAATCACCTGGCCGTGGGCCTGAGGAAACCTTTCAAGGTACCACTCGTGTTTTTTTGTGCTGGTGAATTTACCCTGGAAGGGAAGCAGTAATGGTAAAAACAGAAAAACACAGGATACCAGAGGTTTGCTGAACTATGCTAAAGATGTCCAGCCTGATGCATCTCTGACTCACCAACTTCCTCAGTGAATTTTTGTGGTCAGGGGAGGATAACAGATCTGTCTCTGGGGGGGCCAAGTGTGAGCTGTTTCTGCTTCCTTTCCCTACTACCTTCCATTTTCTTTCTCAACCAGGAGATGGGTAGGGACTTTTGGACACAACTACATCAGACCATGCCAAGTGGAGAAAGTCAAGCTCACAAACATCAACTCCTTGCCCAGGACACTGCAGGATTCAGCACAAAGACCTGAGGTTAATATTCACAGATCAGCATCATACAGTGGGGAAAAAAAGAACACGTGAACTGACCTTTGGCAGCCCCATGACCTCTAGTCAAGTCAATCCGACAGAAAATTTGCCTACCTTCTATGTGCTTCTGAAACAAAGCAATCAAAAGAGGACTCTTTCTTTGCAACATCGGGTTAATTGATGACTGTGTTAACCGATGAACAACGAAGTGTTATTCATCTGTCTGAAAACCCCTTAACTGGCTAAGCAGTGCCACAAGATAAAAGGCATACATCATGAACCAAGCAAAACCAGAGGATCAAGAACAAACCCAGGGCTCAGGTGTTACTTTTATAGAGCTTTCTTTACCTATCACCTCCAAGAGCCCCCTCTGAAGCATATCTATACAATCCCTTTTAATTGCTCATATCACAAGATGGAATCAAGAATGCCAGAAGAAATATACCCTCAGACATACAGATGATACCACTCTAATGGCAGAAAGTGAAGAGGAACTAATGAGGCTTTTGATGAGGGTGAAAGAGGGAAGTGAAAAAGTTGACTTGAAACTCAGCTTTCAAAAAACTAAGGTCATGGGTGGCATCTGGTCCCATCACTTCATGGCAAATAAAAGGGGAAAAAGTGGAAGTAGTGACAGACTTTATTTTCCTGGATTCCAAAATCATTCGGACAATGACTACAGCCATGAAATTAAAAGACACTTGCTCCTTAGAAGGAAAGCTATGACAAACCTAGATAGCATATTAAAAAGCAGAGACATGGACCAACAAAGGTCCATGTGGTCAAAGCTATGGATTTTTCAGTAGTTATGTAAAGATGTGAGAGTTGGACCATTAAGAAGGCTGAGTACCAAAGAACTGATGCCTTCAAACTGTGGTGCTGGAGAAAATTCTTTTTTTTTTTTTTGGAGAAGACTCCTGAGAGTCCCTTGGACAGCAAGGAGATCAAACCAGTCAATCCTAAAGGAAATCAACCCTGAATATTCATTGGAAGGACTGATGCTGAAGCTGAAGTTCCAATAATTTGGCCACCTGATGTAAAGAGCTGAATCACTGGAAAAAATGCTGAGAAAGACTGAAGGCAAAAGAAGGGGATGGAAGAGAGTAAGATGGTTGGATAGCACCACCGACTCAAAGGACCTAAGTTTGAGCAAACTTTGGGAGACAGTGAAGAATAGAGGAGCCTGGCGTGCTGCAGTCCATGTGGTTGCACGAGTTGGACACGACATAGTGACTGAACAACAACAGCAATGTGGACCATCAATCTGCTGCTTGGTCTGCCCAGAATCTAGTCCCCTTTCTGTCAAAACTCCTCAGTTTTCCTTCGAGGAACTACCCCTTCCCCTCATCTCTATGTGGTCAGGAGGAGCCAACCCCAGGGCTGTATTAGGACTCAGAACTGGCCCATCCATCGCAGTGACCACTTTAGGGAATGGAAGCAGTTTAAACTAATGAAACAGTCATCCCTGGGGCTTCTGCTTGAATTCTGACTCTTCTGTGCTGAGGGTGCTGAGTTGGTAGAGGATAATCAGGAGCTGCTGGTGTACAGAGGCCTCTCTGTGACACAGTCAGAAGCACCTACCTGAGAAGATGCTAAGTCGCTCAGTCATGTCCAACTCTTTGTACCCCAAAGACTGTATCCCTTCAGGCTCCTCTGTCCATAGGAGTATCCAGGCAAGAATACTGAAGTGGACTGCCATTTCCTCCTCCAGGGGATGCTGCCGACCCAAGGATGGATTTCGCATCTCCTCTCTCCTGCATTGGCAGGCAAGTTCATTACCACTAGTACCACCTGGGAAGCCCCAAGCAATGCTAAGCAAAGAAAAGCCGGGGCCGACAGGTTCAGACTCTAAATCTCTGTAGTTCACACACTACCTAAGTTGACATGCCTTGTTTTAAGAGCTAAAATTCCACCTACAACGAACCAGATGTCTCTATGAAACTGTCTATCCAATCTAGTTTAGTAAGGTCTCAATTTCTATCTCTGGCATGTCAAAAATATCTTCTCCTGGCAGGATATCTTATGAACCTTGCATTTTTTCAGTCTTATCGGGTGTGCTTTTATTCCTTGTCTGAATGTATGATAAATGGATATATTAAAGATTTCATGGTGATGATATGAAAATATAATGATAATGACTGGGTCAAACATCCTGGAATGACAGACAACTTATCCTTGGGCTACCTTTAGGATCAGCAAAAGCACAGACCAAAAGGATCTGTCCTTTCCTCAGTCAAAAGCCCCTGCTCCTCAGAAGCAGAAGCCACTCTGCATGGACCGCTAGTATGACATCAGTTCACTTATTTTCTTTATAAATGTACAACTTCCTTAAAGGAGGTGCTTTTTAAATATTTTCATATTCCTATTTCAGGCAGATTTTTCAAAAATGCTTTTAAAGAGTAAAGCAGTATTGTAAAATTACCACCATATAATAAAAATCTATAAACTCCTTCATGAGTAAGAACTGTCAGTGAAATGAAACAGAATACGGTGACATCATGTTTTATCATGTTATAAGATCCTAAAGCTAATGGTTAAGGCAAAACCCAGAATGAGTGGGAATCTCTCCTGCAAAGCCCTTAAGCTGTGCACACAGCATACTGCACTCTGCTTCGTTTAAACTGTACTGGGCTGCAGTCAGTCAGTTCCACCGAGAGGCTTGTCACCACTTGGTGGCTCCTTCAGCTGAGCACCTGCCAAAGCAGGTGCCTGTGTTCAGAGGCCACAATGAAGTGGTGCGGCACACAGGATACTTACAGTTTAAGCATTTATCTGAGATAAATGTACGTACCTCAGCTAATGTTATCATGCTTTCCTTCACTACTATCCAAGTCACCCACAACACAAAGACTGATGCTGCTTTCAGCCTATACAGTCTGTTACTCCGCATCTCAGGTATCTGGGATAATGAAGTTTTACACTGGAAGCAGGGGTGTGGGGTGTGGGTTGTGCACATGGAAAACATCTAAAGCAAAGCCAAGTCAAATGAAAAGTATTTTATGAGTAGGAATTAATTGTGGTAAGAGACAGGAATCATATTAGGATCATGTAATCTGGTGGTTTTCAACCTATTAGTGCAGAATTCTTTTTATCAAAAAACCATGAATCCAACAATGGAAAAGTCAAACTTCTACACACTAAAAAGATAAAAGCAAGGCAGCTCAGATGTTCCTGAGACATTAGACCTGCATAATCCCAGGCTGAGAGGGTAAGGAACTTTTCCAAGGTCATGCAGTTAATGCATCAGTGGGCAAGACACTGCATTTCCTGACACAGTGTGCCAGCACTTTCATTAGAAATCTGGTCCCTCCACCACCCACCAGTCCATCAGATGTGAACTTTCACAGCTATGTGCAAAGGGCTAATGGAGATATGGAGAGAATGAGGCTGGCTGTAGCAGGTCAGGCAAGACTTCTGGGAAGAGGAAAGTTTGGTGCTGTATCTTATAGGAAAAACAAGTCACAACTGAACTAGTGGAAAAAGTCATGGGGGTGAAATGTAGAGTGTGAGAGTTCAGATAGTGTCGGGGAGAAGGCTAGCAAGTGAAACGGAACAGACGTTCTCGGAAAGGGACAGAACCTAAAGCAAGGAGAGAGGGAAGAACGGAACAAAAGGGGAGTATGTTAGTAATTCTAAATAGCTGAGGGGAACCTATTTCCAAAAAGATATACCAGCTTCCCTGAAGATATGCTTGGTGAATATGGTCAGTAGTCCTCACGGGTAAGACAGTGTGGAGCTGGAGAGGAAAGTACAGGCCTGGGGCCTGCATCACGAGGCCTAGATTCTAGAGGTGACCCTGCCTCCTCATCCACAGTGGATGAGGGTGAGTAGAACTACCAATAAGTTAAATGAGCTAATGTTTAAAAAAAAAATACTTCACAAACATTAAACCAGTATATATAGTTAGTATTTAAAAACAAAATACTAAGTAATCGTTCCATGTGAAATAATCCATTTCTAAGAAAAGCCAAGGTAAAAGGGCTCTTCTTCCAATTCTCCAACATTAACAAGGCATTTGTAGGCATTAATCTGCCAAGATTTCGAAGTCAGGCGAACAGACGACCGACACAGAGAACAGAATCAGAGGTCCGCCCGCCCCGGGGTTCTTGGTTATACCATTTCAGATACCGCAAGGAAGGAATCCAAGAAAAGCTCCACTGGTTATTTGGGTCAGAGACACTGAACTACCCTGATATTCAAAAGCAACCACTGATGTACAGACATAAGAAAGGAGAGGGATAGTAGGGGAGTCTCAAAACCAGACCCCCGCCCTAAACTATGCCAGAAGCAATCAGGGTAAGAATAAAATACTGCATACAAAATTTGACGTAACTGATCAAATAGAAAACAAAACAAGAATACACACAGTAAAAGTTACAAGTGCATTGCCTTGTCTCAATGATCGCTTCAAACTGTATGTGGAAAAGGAGAGGGCAGCAACAAATGCAAAAAGCCAAAGAGGGTCAAGGAAGCAAACTTCACATCCTCTGCCAGCTCTCTCCCCACCACCACACAAAAACCGAAGGAGAGGCTTTTTCAGTTTTGTCGTTGACCTACTCTTGAACATCCAAGGTATAAATAAGCAGTTCCATAAAGCCTGGGAGGAAGGAGAGAAAAGAAGAGAAATGTCCTGGGTCTCAGTGTCAGTGACAGACCTTGCTCCTTCACAACACACTGATGGTTTTCATTAAGGAGTTCAAAGGGGAAGTTCACTTTTACTCATTCATAACCAATGGGTGCTTTCTCTTTTTTTTTTAAAACACAAAAGTAATACTGATGCATGGAGTAAAACTAAACTATACAGAAAAATTAAAAATTAAAAGTTATATCCTCTAAACACTCTCCCAAAAGACGTAACCTTTACATTTTTGAGTATCATCCCTGGAAAAGAAATTATGTATATACTAGGAAAGGCATGTGTACATATTTTTATTTATTCAAATGAGATCATATTACTCAAAAAGTTTTGGACACACTGCTTTTCCCATTAGTACAGGCAGGCCTAGATCAGGTCAAAAGCACTGCACAGTAATCTGCTGTATAGACCCACTGTAATGGAATAAACCAGTCCCATGCTAGTAAGATGTGTGAGCAATCCCTTTTTGTCTTCCTATCTGTCTGTCCATCCACCCATCCATCTATCTGTCCACCCAATATATTCATTGGTTCTTTCAAACAAGCTGCAGTAAACATCTTGATCTGCATCCCTAGCATTCGCTCTAAGCCACTCTGAGCTGTGAGGGTCTGTTCTCAACCTGCGTTAACTCCCAGTTAACCAGATGCACCAAAAGGTTTGAAATACTACTCAATGACAACCCAAAATCAATTCTTAGTGAAAACTTACTAAATTATGGTATAAAATGGGATAAATGAAAACTTACTTGAAAAACCTGATATCCAATATATAGAAATATTTATCATTTTTAAAACATTATAGAAAAAAATTAAAACTGCACCATACAAAGATTTGGGATCAAGCCTTTCTCTTTAAAAAAAAAGGGGGGCGCCCAAATTGGTAACAATCTTTTAAAGCAGTCCCTTGTTGTCCCTAAGGCCCCTATGGAGATGAGTTTTCTTTTCCTCCAGTGTTAGAAGGGAGCCTACGGACCACAGTTCATCTCTGAGCAAACCACCCTCTTAGAAGGATCCGGCAGCAGAGGCTAAGAGAGACCAGGCCTCTCAATGACTTAAGGGTCAGCCAGCCAGTGGCTCTCACTGCTTCTTACTTGTTCTTCTTCTCTGTCAAGTGACCTCACCACCGGGTATCACTGCTTAGTATCTTAAACCTCAGGTATCACATAATCAGAGAATTAAGTTAACCTGCTTAATGCCAGTCCCCTCAAATGTCTCTCCCAGACATGACACGCACATCTATTTGTCTCAAATGTCAGTCATCAGAGAGGCCCCGCAGCTTCCCCCAGATCAGCCTGGTGCTAAACTTAAGAGATTGCAAGATACGGCCTCTCTAAACTGCAATTTCCTCAAATGCGACATGGGAACAGTACCTGTACTGACTCGGCACAGTCAAGGACCATGAGATAACACATGCTACACTCTTGGAGGGAAGAATGATACAAAATAAGGGCTCAAAAGGTGTCGGTAATTTACAACATCACAGTCTCAGTTTTGAAAAATGAGCTGGCACAGTAAAGAGTACTCTGGCTCTATCTACCAGAAGAAATAGATTTTTGCTCAGAGATATGATTAAACCTGTTCAAGCTACCCAAGGTACAGCCATTATTTTTACCCTGGGAATGCCTCAGACTAGGAGACAGTAGCTAATCCAGGGCTGCAATGAGGCAAGGATACAGCTAACCAGAAAGACTGTGAAGGGGGTCTCCATGATGCAAAAAATGGCGTGTGACACTTACTGACTGTGGCCAAGTTCCAGACAAATCAGAACCTTTATAGATGTTTTCCTTTCTCTGTCATTTCATTTTCTTCATAAAAATTCTGTTTTCATCTTATTTAACCACAGTTATTCTACCCTACCAAGTAATCAAGAGTTTACACTATAGTTCCTACAGTCCCTTGCAAAGAAATGCCAGGTGCCAAAGAGAAACAGTTCTAACTCAGGCTCTCTTCCTTCCATTCAGAATACGTATCAAACACCCAGACCACCACACCAAGTATTAATCTAATGTGTATCTCTGACAAAAATAATTTGGTTCTGAAATTCATTCAAACTTTCAGTGTCACCTGAAAAACACATAGAATCTTGAATTTCACCAAAGTGGGGCTGAAATTTGAATTTAAACTAACAGAATCACACAGTTTCATATAAGAGAATTCTTATCCCAAGAACTAGCCAATTTAGTCCTTAATTCATTCTTTCATTCCCTATTTGCACATTCATTCATTCATTCCAGACTTGGTTAAACACCACCACCCTCCCCAGAAAGCCTTTCCTCCCTTGCCCACCCATAACTTACAGCAACTTTTGTGTAGACTACTGTGGAGGTCCTTGTTCTGACTTGCCCCACATCACTCCCACTGCTGGTAACAGCACCTCAGTGTCCTCAAATGTCAGTCAGATGGTTCCCTACCTTTCCACCAACATGATCCAGCCAATCAATATATTCTATCCTTCCTTTCTGTGACTGGCTGAGAGTTTAACATGTGACCCAACTCCAAGACCTTTATCACAACCTGAGGGGGTGAATATCAGGTCTTCTCTTAAGGGTTGCTGGTGGTAAGGATGATGCAAGACTGGGCCCACCAGGAGCAGATGGCTGTTAGGTTGTATCTCTGCATGTATGACCTAAGAAAAAAGTCAACAGAGAGGAAAATGGAAACAGACCAAGTATACTCCTGATATTTTCAGAAATACATATGCCTAAAACTTCTCTTTTCTGCCATGGGCCAGTTTCTCGTATTTGGAAACAGACATGCTAACAAATACAGCTTGGCTCTACTCATTTCTACTCATGCCCAACTTCCTCCACAAGACTGTTAGTCCATGAAGGGCAGAAACTATGTTCTACTGTCTTTCTCTGCCCACAATTAGCAGAAGGCCTGAGTAGATATGTACAGTAGCCCTGGGCTCAGGGGGAATTATCCTACAACCACTATCCTATTTCAAGAAAAAGTGCATATGCACCCAGCTCATTAGCCTAATGTGAGTAACAAATTGCACAAAAGGGATCTGACTAGGGGTTGTTCAAACACACTGAGAGAAAACAAAATGCTGCATTCTTCCTTTTTGCTATACAAGAGCAAAAGGGAAGAATTCTTTCAAAAAGAAAGAGTATTCTTCCTTTCACTACAAAAGAGTCATTTATTAACTCTCTATATGTACCCCCAATCTCAAACTATTATCATCAACAACAAAAGTCACAAAGTTTCCAAAGCAGTGTCACTGAGACACCATCACATGAAAAGAGCTAAGCGACCACAGCAGGAAGACAAGGAAAGCAGGGTAGGAACAGCTACCTTGGGACCCCCACTTATCAACCTGTAAGCCTCACCCTTGGGGCAGTCCTGCTCGGAATACCCATCTGCAATCTTCTTCAGAGATGATATACAACTGGGGTCTGGGATGCCACAGAGGTGGAGAGCCACTGCTCTTAAGGGTACAAGTGGCTTTTGGGGAGTTTTGTTTCTCTTCCTTTGCTAATTCAGTTAGGAGAAAATGCCCATAACTCACAGAAAAAAAACAGGAAATAATTGAACTAGAGCTCTTTTACCCATTAAAGATAGAATCTCCAAGGAAGAGGCCAACAAAAAGTCAAGGTTTATTTATGTGTTTGTTTAAATATGGCCTCTGGTAGAAGAGGAAATGATTTCTCAAGATTCACTGTCTCTAATGGGAATGATCAGGGGCAGCTTGCAAATGCCCAGCTGAAGGGAGTTGGAAAAGAGGTAGATCCTCACCCTGCCCAAGAGCCCGCTGACCTTATAAAGGTTTCTTTAACAAAAAACCACTGGCCTACCTGAAATGAGGGAACAGTGTCATTTACTACAGTGAAAAACAGGAAACAAAGTATATGTTCGTTAGAAAGAAGACCAGTTAAACATTCTGCATTAAGACAATGCAATCAACATGATTCATTAAACAAAGATTTACTGAACATCTGTTATCCACCAGAGCTTCACTGGGGAGTGGAGAGACAACTGCAAACCTGAGAGCTCTACATCTAAATTCATTAACAGGTAAGATCTCAGATGGCCATTCAAAAAGCACACAAACCGAAAGAGCACACAAAACACAGTCCCGCCAATTAATACACATTCACGCAGAGAACCTCACGCGTGTAAAGACACAGGTACAAAGCACTGGATGCAGTGCAAGTCCAGGTTTCATTAAAGAAAATTTATATTTATATTGTATCTATGAGTGCAAGTATCTTAATAATCACCAAAATGTTACTTGCAGTCATCTCTAAAAGGTGGGGATTTGGGTAATTATTATCATCTACATACTACTTTCATCATATCATTGGGAGTTTTAAGAGTGTTAAAAATTGTGCATTAAAATTTTATGGTCCCATCTAACAATATATAAGAGAACTGGCTGTCATACCAGATGATCTGGGCTCAAATTTTACTTTTGTCACTTATGCACTATGTGACTTTAGGTAAGTTAATCTCTCTGTGCCTCAGATCACCAAATTGTAAACTAAGGCTTATAGGACTGATCTCACAGAGTTGTTACGAGGCTTGTGGTTGTTCAGTTGCTAAGTTGCGTCCAACTCCTTGTGACCCCACGGACTGCAGGACACCAGACTCCTCTGTCCTCCACTATCTCTTGGGATTTGCTCAAATTCAAGTCCACTGAGTCGGTGATGGCTTCCAATCATCTCATCCTCTGCCATCCCCTTCTCCTCCTGCCTTCAGTCTTTCCCAGCATCAGGGTCTTTCCGAATGAGTCGGCTTTTCACATCTGGTGGCCAAAGTACTGGAGTTTTCAGCTTCAGCATCAGTCCTTCCAATGAATATTCAGAGTAGATTTCTTTCAGGATTGACTGGTTTGATCTCCTTGCAGTCCAAAGGACTCTCAAGAGTCTTTTGAATGTTCAGTTTCATGCCAGCTTTTTCACTCTCCTCTTCACCCTCACTAAGAGACTCTTTTGTTCCTCTTAACTTTCTGCCATTAGAGTGGTATCATCTGCGTATCAGATGATATGCGAGATTGTTGATATTTCTCCCAGCAATCTTAATTTCAGCTTGTCAATCATCCAGCCCGGCATTTCACATAATATACTCTGCACAGAAGTTAAATAAGCAGGTGACATATACAATAATCCTGAACCAGTCAGTTGTGTCATGTCCAGTTCTAACTGCTGCTTCTTGACCCACATACAGGTTTCTCAGGAGACATGTCCTCTCATCTCTTTAAGAATTTTCCACAGTTTGTGGTGATCTGCACAAAGGCTTTAGCATAGTCAATGAAACAGAAGTAGATGTTTTTGTACAATCTCCTTGGTTTCTCCATGATCCAACAAATGTTAGTAATTTGATCTCTGGTTCCTCTGACTTTTCTAAATCCAATTTGTACATCTGGAAGTTCACGGTTCACGTACTGTTGAAACCTGGCTTGAAGAATTTTGAGCATTACTTTGCTAGCGTGTGAGGTGAGTGCAATTGTGCAGTGGTTTGAGCATTCTTTGGCATTGCCTTTCATTGGGATTGGAATGAAAACTGACCTTTTCCAATCCTGTGGCCACTGCTGAGTTTTCCCAATTTGTTGGCACATTGAGTGCAGCACTTTCACAGCATCATCTTTTAGGATTTGAAATAGCTCAGCTGGAATTCTATCACCTCCACTGGCTTTGTTCATAGTGATACTTCCTAAGGCCCACTTTACTTCACATTCCAGGATGTCTGGCTCTAGATGAGTGACCACACCATTGTGGTTATCTGGGTCATGATGATCATTTTTGTATAGTTCTTCTGTGTATTCTTTCCACCCCTTCTTAATCTCTTCTGCTTCTGTTATGAGGATTAGATGAATTAATAACAAAGGGGGAGGAGGCAATGATGATGTTGGAGAATAAGGAGATCAAGCTGCTTCAGACATACTATCCATGAACATGCCACCCTGCTTGAAACATCTCTGAGCACAAGCCTGACTAAAGCCCTTCTAGCCTTTCTGTGATCTATTCCTCTAATAACAGCAAGGACCACCTTTCCAAGGGTATCAGGAGCTTTTAGCAAACTCCTGCTCATCATTAACCCCATCAGTTGACTTCCCTCCCAGCCAGTATGATCCACATCCATACACTACCCTCTCCTGTCTCCATGGCTACAAGTATGTTACTTCTCCAGCCCTGAAGTTTCTGTTCTCCAATAAACTGGATTCTTTCCATCTCTCTGTGGTGCTCATTAAGGCTTATCCAAGTAGATCCTCTTGGTTCTGTTATTATTTCCTTTCCCCTTCCATCCCTTCCCACTCTACATATTTAAGTGCCTAGATTGACTGGTCTTTAAATATACTGATGTTTGAGGCATGTTCTTCTTCTTCCCTACCCCTTCAACCTTAAACTCTAATTTCAATTAGTGTTCTTAGAAAACTATCCTCCCACTCCCTCAGCCATCCATCCATTCACCTACCCATCCTTTAGTGATTAACAACAACAAGGCAATCATTGTGCTGGGTGCTAAGTCAGGGTGGGCATCTGAGACTGGGAACACCATCACACAATAAAAAGTTAAATTGATGCTATACATATCTTCTAACAACCGTGCAGTTTAATGGCTCTATTAAGCACAGGGAACTCTACTCAGTACTCTGTGATGACCTATATGAGAAGAGAATCTAAAAAAGAGTAGATAGATGTATATGTATAATTGATTCACTTTGCTCTACAGCAGAAACAAATAAAACACTATTAATCAACTATATGCCAACAAAAATTAATTTAAAAAAGATTCCATTATTTGACTACCCTATACAACTGGAGTTGACTTTGTTTCAGTGTCACTTGCTTTAAGTTGTGGTCAAGTTGTATCTTTATTTTTTCTTCTCCTGAATTTTATTACACACAAACTATTGTAGCACTAAAGTAACATTAAGAAGAATAATTTTTTAAAAAAATTTCACCACCCTAACAGCAGCTATTTTATTTTCTCTTGTCTTCTCTCTGCTTTTGTACATGTGTGTCAGTTTATGCATTTGTAATCATAACACACATAAACTCTCGTATTACTTTTCTACTCATTGAGAAAGCATTTTTCTGCATTCAATATTTATGGTTTTAAGAGCAGTATAAAGATTCAAAGGGTTGTCACACCATACTTTACTTATTTACTCTCCTACTGATGAAAACATAAATTATTTCCATTTTAAAAGTTAACTCATTGACAGGTGATCTTCCTGTATACACTCCTTTTCTTCTTTTTAATTATGGACTTGGAACAAATTTTTCCAGCCCTGGGATTACTAGACCCAAAGCTATGAAAAAAGAATGTAGCCATAGGCTATTAAACTGAAGAGTTTTAACAATTATGCCTACAGTCAACACTATTATCCACACTAATAGAAGAAAGCAGAGTTGAGGATAACTCAAGTTATTTCTGTTTGCAATTGAGAGACCAAATATTTACACATACTTTTATAGATTATTTATCTTCTTAATTACACTTCATACGCCAACAGAGAACATGCAGAAAAAAGAGATCAGGTATGTGAAAGTACTATGCAATATTAATAGACCAATACAAATTTGAATGCTGCTGAGAAGCCAGGGGACACCAGTCCAAGAACTGCAAGAAGGCCAGAAGCCATCTACACACAGATACCTGAGAGCTGCCTGTCCCCATACAGATGCCCTCTCCCACAGTACACTGTGAATGCCACTGGAACAGCCTTCCTATTTGTGACTCCACTTGGTTCTGAGTCCCCAAAGAGAAAAAGGAAAGTGTGTGTCAATATCTGACTCCCTTCTGTACTCTTTTCTCCATCATCCCAGCCATAGAGTCATTGCCATTCTGTATGCTGCAAAGCAAATCCCTAAAAACAGAAACCAAACTGTCTAAAATATAAGGGGGAAGGACTGGGAGAAAAAATAAAAGTCCTATATTAAAACTATCTACTAAAGATTAAACTAAACTACCCATTTTTACAAGCCCTTTAAATTACCATGCTCCTCCTATTTACCTTGGATGGTTTTCAGAAGCTTGCCTCCACTCCCAAGCACACATAAAACTGAAAAAATCCACCCTGTCTGGATCTCAGCATCATCCTGCACTCAGCCTGCATCCCCACATGTGGCACCTATGCTCCTGTGTGAGATGTGATTTCATCTGGCCCAGGGCTGCATCCTTGATAAACACTGTGTCACAGCATATGAAAGATACTCCCTTCCTATTCCCTTTTAAGGTTTGTGATCGATCTAAAAGAAGTGTCTATCTGGTATTGGCAAGTCTTCAACATTTAACAGTTGCTAACATACTCTCTCTTTTTTTATCAGAGAGAAAAGCTGGGCATAAAGGAAGAGGTTTTAGCAAGTAAACGTATCTAGTTAGAACTTACCAATATAAGTGTGTTTCCATTTTCTTTATCTTTAGGATATCCTTATACAGTAAGTGATACTAGCTTACATGGTTTTGCTAAGAAAGTGAAAAGAATCAAAAAGACAAACAGAACAAGTGTTATGGGAATATGACCAAAATCAAGACGGATATCGAGAAAGGTTGAGGTTTGGAAAACTGCATTAGGCCTAGTTACAGTTTATACTTGTCACCTTTTGTACATCTTCATCCCCTCAACCCTCAACATAACTGTTATATCCTTAAGGGGAAAGGGTTCTATTTTAATATCATGTTTTATTTCAATTGCCAGGAATCTGACATAGAAACAAATTATCTAACACTTCTAATTTCTGTCAGTTAAAACAAACAATTAAAACTAGACACTGTGAGTCCAATGAAAGTACTGTAACTTCAGATTTGTTTTTTCTTGATTTCTCATTGATCTTTTTGTCCAATTAAAAAATCATTATAATCTAACTCTGTTTATCTTGACTTCTGATTGCTTTTTGGTCATTAATGACATAGAAGCCTTCAGATTTCAGGTTTTCCCCTTGTTAATTATTTGATAATATATAAAGAATATGGCAGACATTCTAGTAAAACGTCAGGTGATCCCTTTATGTGTGACTACGTGGAATCCTTTTGACCCTTAACTTACTTTGCTCCCAGTTTATGTTTCCAAGATATTCAGACATTAAAAGTTAAACATCTCTATGGTTATGTAAAAGGTTGTGTCTATTCTCTGTTCTACCCCAAGTTCATCTGGCTTGCTTGGTTTGGGGGTTCCTCTTGTTTCTCTTACCACTCAAGTAGAAGCAATGTTTTGTACATATATAGCTTTATCAACCAGAGATTTTTTTATTTTTATTTTTTTTAAAGAAAAGGAAGAGAATGAAAAACTGTCACCATTCAGTCTTGTTAGTCAAACAAGGAAAACTCTTGTGGATCTCCTGGCTGGCAGCCCATAAACTGGGAATAGATTAAGACTATAAAGATACCAAATATAAGTCATCATATCATTGCCCAACAATGCAGATGATCTGGAAACTTGGCAAAAAGGGTCCTGGCTTTTCCTATTCTTCCCCCCCCCCGCCCCCCATTCTCCTACACAGGCAAGAGCCAAAAGCAACCCCACCCAAACAGTACATTCCTGTTTACTCAAGAAACTCCAGAGGGGAGAGAGTTGAGGGGCATTAAAGGATGCAATAAAAGCAAAACAAGCAAAAACCTGAAAGCATGGTTTCATATTTGCCAGGATAAAATTCATGTGGAGATGCCTAAATGAAAGAAGCCTCAGAAGAGAAAGAAGTATCTGGCATCATCTGCAGAAGACAAGCACAGAGAAAGTTTTATTTGGGAAATAATTTCTATGTACTTTTCTGCCACCAGCATCTCCCCTGCTTCGCACCAACATTTGAAGTTTCTCATTAATTTACTCTCGATACCAACTGCACAAGTATCTTAAAGGGTAAAAGATATTTTTAACAAAGCCAGGAGTGCTAAGGGTTAGGAACATTGGCCAGAGTTCAAAAGATGTGTAATTTCCACTGGGAGATGAATCTGCCATCATTTTTGCTTAACAGACACTGAAAATGAAAACAACATATCTGGAAGAGAATCTACAAGCAGAAAAAATATGAAAAGAGTAAGGAGGGTGAAATGAAACAATTCAAACTGGACAATAGAAGACTATCAGTAAAAGACTTTTGTTTGAGAAAGAGAAGACCTCTAAAAGTTGAGTGTTTTCAACACAGACCAGTTCCATATGGGAGGATGGAAAACATCAAGTGTTGAGGAAGTCAATCTTAGTTAGCTGTTTCTCTGATTAACTGTATGACCTCAGGCTAGTCATGAAGCCTTTCTTATCTTGACTGCCAAAATGATCACCAGGAATACCAACAGGTCCAGGGACATGCTGACAGAGCTACTCGTGTTACAACATGACTTCCCTTTGTGACAAAGGAACATTTAATACCTTGGGACCCGTTTAACATTCAACAAATAGTGACTGAGTGTCAACTCCATGCTGGGCCCCAATCTAGACACTGGGGAGGCAAAGGTGAGTTAGAGAAGGCCTATTTCAAGGAGTGCAATTCTAAAGGTGGCAAACAAATCATAAACAAGCAAAAGGAGTAGACTGCACAGAAGACAGAGTGATGAGACAGAAGGTACCAGAGGTTAGGAAGAGGCAAGATGGTAATGCTATAAATAGGGCAATCAGGAAACTAAGAATACACAGTTTAGGCTGAGAAATGATGAAAGACTGAGCTATGTAAAATAAATAAATAAATAAAAGCATGTGAAAAGCTGATAGGCAGAAAGGCTTGTGCAAAGGTCGTGAGGAGGGAAAGAGATTAGTGACCTTGGGAACAGAAAGATGGCCAATGAAGCTGGCGTTTCTGGCCACACCAGGAGTTTTAGGTTTTATTTCAAGTGAGTAGGAAGCCACTAGGGTGCCACTAAAGCAGAGTAGTTTTCTCATTAAGTTAAAACTTAGCCTTTTTAGGTATCAAAATGTTAAACCATTTTTTGACAGGAATTCCTTTCACATTAGATCATAGATTTTCTCTTCTTAAACTGAGGATATGGAGCTTAACTTTTTCTTGCTGACTTAGGCTCAATCAACTACTCTTTAGTACTGTCATCCATGAGGAGAGCAGAGGTGTTTGAACCAAGGTAACGAGGCTTTTATAATCCAGTTTCTTCTTCCTCTGCTACCAGAAGTCACTCTTGCTCCATAAGACTGTCCCAGCTGCCCTATTGGCAACAATTTCAGCTATGACCATCAGGCTGTGCAAGACACTGCCTCTTCTATGCAATCAAGGGCATGGATTTCGTGACAGTTATTGCTGCCCAAAGACTATCACCATCACGAGGACCCTGGAATACATAGACAGATCAATTCCAAATAGTTGTCTTTATTTCAAGGTTCATAGAAGTGCCACAGATGTTGGGGTTTGTCCAAAGTGGGGCCACCAGATAAAGCGGATATGGTAGGTAGAATTCTAAAGACAGCTTTCCTAAAACTTCAGTCCTGTGGTTATTCAAATGTTAGTCCAGGTACAACTCTGAAGAAGCCTTCTCAATTAAAGTCCCAAAGTCAGCTGACCTTAAGACATAGAGATGAACGGAATGGGCTTAATCTAATCACACAAGTCCCTTAAAAGCAGAGAGTATTCTCAGGCTGGTAGCAAAATAGAGAGAGAGAGAGTCAAAGCACAGGCAGGCTTCTACACGCTGCTGACGGCCTGAAAACGGAGGCGATCACGTGGTGAGGAATGGGGGCTGCCTCTCGATGCTCGAGTGGGCCTCGGCTGATGGCAAGCTGGGGATTGTGGACTCAAGTCCTACAAACACAAGAAACCGAATTCTGCTCATCACAGGAATGAGTTTGGAAGAGGACCCTAAATCCAGAGGAAAACACAGCCAGCCAGCCGCCACTCTGATTTTAGCCAAAGAAGAGAACCCAGACACACCCAGCTGGATTTCTGAGCTGACAAATGCCAGTTAAGCTCAGTTTGTGGTGATTTGTTACAAAGCAACAGAAAATTAATACACTGGGTGGAGCAGGTATCCAATTTGCCAAATAATGATAAAATGAATAAATAGATGAGCCCTCACTATACCATTCCTACAAATGTCCATCTAAGAGCACGGGATACTCTAAGTGCATAAAATTAGGAGCCAGCAGCACTGAGGTCTAGTCCTGGCTCTGCCACTAAGTACTTGGGCATTCAGCGAGGTAGTCCTTCTCCTCCTCAGCCTGTCTTTTCTACAAATGAGGGAGATGCTCAAACTGATGGTTAGGGTCTCCTCCAGCTCTGACATTCTGCGAGATGAGTCATTCCTTATTACATAAGAAAAGTGAACTAAAACCAAACATGCATATTTTTCTCTGTATATTATCTTCAAATGATACTCATCATTTCCTGTGTACTAGTGTACCTGTGTCTCAGGCTGTAGTATTTAAGGAAGGGTGCAGAACAAAAATCTGCTAATACTTCTTATTTTAAATATAATCAATACATGATTGTTGCATTTATTTTTATCACAGGATGTAACAACATCTCAGAGGCTTTTCAGTCTCACAGTTAACTAAATATTTAGGCAGTCTACACAGCTTATCTGCACGTAAAAGCTGAGTCAACATAATCCTAAACCTATGTAAAACACAATCTGGGTGTCAAATTAGGAGTGGAGGGGGGAGGATAGTTATCTAAAAACATGCCTTAAAGCCTAAAAAATGTTCTCTGAATAAAAAATGACCATACATGTTTGGGGGCCTCTGTTCAAATTCCCATTTCTACATTCGGATTTTTCACTACTAATTCGTATTTTAAATCAAACAGAGAGAAGGGCCCTTACATACATTCACCTCTGTTATTTCAAACGTGCCATTGCCATGTGAAAGTTGCAAGTCATTCTGAACTGAAACATTATGAAATAAAGATCTCTCTACAAAAACTATGTGGAGCTTTTGTCACAGTTCAAGTACTTTTCCAGATTGGAAACCTGAGCATGTGCAAATGAAAAGATAATGTGTGAAAGTGGGAGGAATTACTGTGGGGAAAGGATGCGGACAGAGCAAGAGGGTGGAGTGGGTGGGAAGGGGGAGGGAGGGAGACAGAAAGAGAGAAGTTTGCCATGTTTAGACAGGCACAAGTTTCCTAAGCAGCTCAACCGCTAAATTCTCTGTACTTCAAGTTGAACTCTGAATTGCCACACAAGAGTGCTGGAGGGCTTCCTATAAAAAGTATCACATGCTACAATAAAAGAAGATACTTTTTAATACAGGGCAGCAGGGAATAAGAACAAGACTGCACAGAAATCTAGATCAAATCAGAAAAAACACCATTCTTAGTAAGGAGGACCTGCCTGCCTCTGTGTACTGTGTGCATGTATTGGAAAGAAGGACTTGTTATCACAGGATGATTGGTCTTTGATTAAAATCAAAGACACAAGGTGAATATCCCTAACAAGAAGACCAACATTTGATGATCAAATGGGGGTCTTAGGTGAGGGTGAAGGGGCTGAATAGGACTTTATCTAGAAAACGAAATAAAAATCAAAATAAGGTTCCTTTATATAAGACTGAACTTCATATTTCACCAGTGCACAAGATATTAACAGACTAACAGCTTATAAGAAACAAAATTTTTCCTACAAGATGTTATGATAAATGCCGTAAGTTTGATTTTAACTGCACAATTAAAAAATGGTCATTATTGCATTTAAGAGCCTCATCAATTTTCCCAAGGTCCATTCTTAATCCTTTGATTCAACTCATTCTCATTTCAAGTGTCAATCAAGTTGCCATCCTCACGTATTTTCTCCTCATCAGCTGCTAACTGTTTTAACACCCAAGGTTCTCCTTTGTCCATGACCAGGCACACAACTCAAGAAGTTCTCCAATACCACTTCCAAGGATTTACAATTTCCCTGTGCTCTGCTTTTGAACATTTATCTGCCATTCAGGGTGAAACCAGGACACAGACAAGATGTCTCACAATAACTGAAAACATGAAGAGAGGAGGACAATGGGTTAAGCTGTGACTAATTTTATTAGTGTCTGCTATCAGCTGATATTTTCAATGAATTGTAACCTCTGCTTCCATAGGTAGGCTCCTAACTTCAGAGACTGAGATAATGAAAACACAGAAAAACAAATACTCCCACCCCTAAAGTTAGGCCTAAAATCATGCCTGGCTTCATTACATAGTGTGGGTTTAAGCATTCCCAACTAATTCTCAGCTGTCTTCTAAAGTCCTGAGTACACGAACCCTTCCAGAGACTGCTCTAAAGAAATAGTTGGGCTAGCTGGATTCCACTTCTCACAACCGCCAGGATTCTGGCATTTCGAGCGAATCAAGCCAAGGAAGCAGCAGTGTAGAAGGATTCACTCTGAGTCTGCTGCATGCTGCACGGGGACAGCCTGGGACGTGTCCTGGCCAGAGAGACAGGTTCCAAGGACACTAACATCTGGAAATGGCCATCGTTTACTCTCACTCTTCCCAGTAGAGGCCTGTGGAGCTTTTAGTGTTAGTAACCGAAGTAAGGTTCCTGATAAAAAAACACTGCAGGATATCTTCTTCAGTCATTCCTTGGAAAGTTTCCCCAACAAGGTCAAACTAGGACATGCTAGTCCACAATGTGTGATGCTGGAGATTTGAACCTGGGCAGACACAGAGGGTCTATACACATAAATGCTCATAAATGTTATGCCAAATTTACTTATTTGGATACATTTATTGTTCACATAGGCCACAGTATCCACTGGATTTTAAAAACAGTTTCTCATGCCCCTCCTCCCTCCAAAACCTGCTGTGTACATAATTTTCCTCCAGATCAATCCCAGTACATCACCAGGAGTTTACATATACACCTCTTCCTCCAAAAGCTAAGTTGTGTCTGAGGGACTGCAGGACTGTGGCCCACCAGGCTCCTCTGTCCATGGGATTCTCCAGGCAAGAATACTGGAGAGGGTTGCCATTTCCTTCTCCAGGCCATCTTCCCAGGGATTGAACCCATGGCTCCTGCAGGGCAGGCAGATTCTTTACAACTGAGCCACCAGGAAAGCATAAATACATCATATTTCCTCAATTCTAAACACTTTCCCCTGAAACTGGAATGCACCTCATAATCCTTGCTTATATTTAATGTTTCCTTCATGATCAACAAAAGTGATTATTAAACTGACAGTGTACCTTTGAATCAATGTCACCAAAGCCATAAAGGAATTAGCCCTGTATAAAATACTTCAGTAAATAGGCAAATTGCATGTCCCTAAATAAGTAATAAAACAAAAAGCCTAATATGGATACTTCAGTGACCCCATGAGAACACAGGATGGGCATCAAAACACCTGAAACACAACTGAACTGATGTTCTATCACCAATGGGCCCTGCTCAAGTTTCAAGCTCTTTCCCAACATATCCTGAGTGGACCCTGTGCCAGATACTGTGCTACTGGGACAAGTTACTCATCTAGGCAAGAGAACCAGACAAGTTCCTAAGAGGGAGGATACAGAGATCCCAATGGGAAGCAGGTAGGCTGGCCTAACAAGGAAGCTGACCATCATTAGGACAGAAAGAAAACAGAGCGCTGGAGAGAAACAGGGCCAAATGAATGACTCCAAAAGGGCTGGGGTTGAGTAGAGGATAATTCATCAGCTTATTATAGAAAACATATTCTAACAGAGGAGAGGAAACCTTGGGAATTTTCAATTATATAACAAAGGGATTCTACCAGAAGCCAAGAAAGTGGATGTAGGGACTCTGATCACAGGAGTGGAGAAAAAAAGCATAGCTTGATCTGAGCTCTAAATTGGGTGAATATTATAATAAGTGCTCAGAAAAAAGTCCCATTTATGGGGCGTAACATTCTTCTACCTCCCAGGAAGAGTGCAATTAGCAGATTTTCTTGACTACAGTCTAGTGCATGTATGCGTGCTCAGCTGATCAGTCAGTCATGTATGACTCTTTGCAACCCCATGGACTGTAGCCTGCCCGACTCCTCTGTCCATGGGATTTCCCAGGCAGGAATACTAGAGTGGGTTGCCATATCCTTCTCTAGGGGATCTTCCTGACCCAGGGATTGAACCCTCTTCTCTCAAGTCTCCTGCATTGCAGGTGAATTCTTTACCCACTAAGCCACCTAGGAAGCCCCACTGTCTTAATCGTCTGCAATAATCACCCCGAAGTCTAGATGCCCTTTCCCAGAGACGGGATGCAGAACTAAAACATGCAGTGTTTGCAAATCCCTTGGGAAAACCCCTTTGTTTAGACACTTGCTGGCCTTGCATCATCTATAAAATGATGGGCAGAATCATGATCCTCAGTGGTCCAAAGGTTCTGCAGGAATCTCTGTACCAAACTGAGACAACTCTGCAGCCTCATGGACAGTTCAAGCTCACCTGTCAGGCAGAGGGAATACCTAGTCAGCACATCTTATAGGAAAATTCTTGGCTGATCTCTTGTCAACTGGTACTCCATAAGTCCCACCTCACCAAAAAAAAAAAAAAAAATCTTGTCCATATTAGACAAGCTGCCTTAATTTTGGCAAGTCCTAAAACACTGAACTAGCAGGGCACAGACCAGTGTCCTCTATGGTCAGGACTTGAAAGGTCAGCCAATTAATAGGACAGAGCTGGTGAAATCAGCAGGTGTTTCAAATAGGCTGGTGAAAGCTCCCAACTTATGGGAAATGAGGCTCTGAAGCTACAAACACCACATCCATAAACATGTGGTGCACAGAGACTCTCTTGCATGGAGGTTTTAAAAACAAAAAAGTCCTTAAGTTTAAAACAACTAACTACTGTAGTCTGTTCAGGACTGGAAAAAGGTACGACAAGAGATGGGAAAAGAGAACTATTTACGGCACAAGGGCAGGTGTCTTAACCTGTTGGCTTGTTAACTCTCTCAAGGCCTACATTGTGGCTGGTACGTACTTTATACCCAGTACATGTTCACTGAGGTAAACTCCAGAGGCTCAAACTGTTGAAGATCAGCGTATGCCCTCTCATGTGTCAGTGAAGGAGGGTGACAGTGGAGAAGGGACATCCTGGGTGGTGCGGGGTGCTCGATCTGTCATGCCACACCACACCACGGCTTCAGTGCACTGGCTGGGCCAAGGGGATAAAAGCTACCGCCTCCATTTGGCTGCTACCATCTTAATAAAAACAAACAAGCAAGCACAGTAACAGCCAAGGGCCAGAGCTCCCGCACAGCAAACATCTGTATCTGCCTTTGAATCACCAGACTGGCTCATGGATGGAGACAGGATCCAGTTTCGTTTTAGTAACTTTTCTCCTTTCTATCCACAGTTCCCCCCCCCACCTCCACCCCCTTCCCCCACTAAGGAACCAAGGCTTTTATCCACTTCCAGTCAAGCCACAATGTCTAGAGAGATCACAGGAGAGTGAGAAGCCCACCACCAACAAACACGAAGACAGAAGAGAGTGCCTCTGACACAGACAACAGAAAAGACACAAGACAGAAACACACCCACGAAAGAAAGCGCCCCAGGCAAAGGCCTCCCTCATAGCTGAACACTGGCAGCGAAGATGATGTATGTCACCTCTAAACACAGAAACCAAGAAAGGAAGTTAATCTGCTCTAATGAGTTGGATGGTGTCCTAACCCTCTGAACCCGTGAATGTGATCTTATTTGGAAAAAGGATCTTAGCAGATGTAATTATGAAAAGATAATCCTGGGCTATCTGATGGGCCCCAGATTCAATGACAAGTGTCCTTATAAGAGACAGAAGAGTTCTCAACACAGAGAAGAGGAGAATGCCATGTGGAGACAGAGGCAGAAACTGGAGTGATGCAGCCACAAGCCAAGGAGTGTATGGAGCTAACACAGCGGTGAGAGGCAAGGAAGCACTCTCCCCGGGGCATTGAAAGGGAGTACAGCCCTACTGATATCTTGATTTAGGACTTCTAACCCCCCAGAACTGCAACAGAACACATTTCTATAATTATAAGCTACCTGGTTTGTGCTAATTTGTTTCGGCAGCCCCAGAAAACTAATATACCTGCCCTACCCTCAGGATTCCTCTTATGGCGTGTTCATCTCCAGCCCAGCAGACACAGAAACACTTCCCACGTGAGCAGCCAGAGCAGCATGGGGACCTTCTGGGGCAGGATCCTCAGCTACTCTAAGTGGTCAGATGTTGACTGCTTCTTTAGCCAGAGATTTGGATTCATATCTCAGAGATGGAAGGACCCCCTTAAGACTAATAAGATCCTGAAGACTGACATGCCTATCATCCTTACAAGTCCCTTTATTCTTCAGGTGAGGTAATCAAGCCCTGAAAGTTAGCTAACTTGCCCAAAGTTCACAGCTATGGAATCAGACTGGACTCCAGCCCAAATCTCAATGTGATTCTCCCCCCTAGGAATCCAAATGATACCAGAGGGGCTAGGACCCCAAACAGCTAGTCCCCAAAGGTGTGGGGACACAGTGGGTGCCTCCCCTCTCTCCTCACTTTACATCTCCAGCCTTCCTCAAAGGTCTTCTAAAGGCAATGAAAGTTGAGTTTACACTTCCCGAGCACCTACCACCTCGGAACTACTTCACCAAAAGGCACCATGGGAGCAACATGGTCTCCTTGCAGGATGTGCTCTCCTCACCCTGTCCTTACACAGGACCCAGCCCACATTCCCAAACCAGGGTTTCTTCTCTTCATGAAACTCAAGTTGCCATCTCTGTGCTCTACGCCACTTAAGAGAGGGTCTTCTCTTACCTAACTAGATCTCTACCATAACTTGGCCTAGGATGAGCTGAACTGAAACAAGAGCAGATTCAGACATCTTATAATCATGAACTTGACTTTCTTGGGCAATGACTCAGAGTGGCTGTCATTGCCAGAAACATAGCACTCTCCTAACAATAACACAACCAAACAAGGAATGACAAGCAAAAAATAAAGGTTCACTTTAAGGATTTCTTGTTTGAACCAAGAATAGAAACTGAAAGGAATAGAGTTGTTCAGGAAAAAGGAAATGAGATGGTGATTCTATTTTTCGTGTAAGAAAAACTTTCTAAAATTATTTTAAAAAAAATCACATACTACCTTGAGTTTAGTTGTGAATGTGGCAGCTAAAAAAGGAAAATACAAGCACTAACCCAAATGAGGTAAATATCACTGGTATCAGCATGACACAGAAAGCCAACGGTGAGACTGAAAACTCCCCCCAAATGCGTGTGTGCACCTTTCTCCCTCTGCCTCCAGCTCTCGGCCTGTCCTTCCCTGCCCTCCCTCCCTCTCTCTCACACAAACACACACACACTCACTTACCCTTTAAAGTTTGTCCTTTGTATAACTCATCTATAAAAGAAATGTGATTATATGTTATCTCTTTTGAGCAAACTCAAAATGCAAGCAGACAGCAGACAAAGGCACTTAGCAGTAAAGCCTTCCCAAGTCTCCTTCATGGACCCAGACCAAACAATATGCCATTTCCTTCACTGGGTACTAGAAGGAGAAAGCTAGGGCTTCCCTGGTGGTCCAGTGGTTAACACTTTGTGCTTCCACTGCTATGGGCCCAGGTTTGATCCCTAGTGGGGAACTAAGATTCCACAAGCCATATGGCACAGCCAAAAAAGACACAACTACAAAAAGAAAAAAGAGAGAGAGCCCTCCCTCAAATGTTCTCATGAAACAACCAGGTCCACACAAAATGACCAGGCCGCAGTGGACCACAGCGCTCTCTGACAGACTAAGAAATACTGAGTGTTTTTCCTTAGCAGCCCCATACACAGACATCTTCCATGCCACTTCAGAGGGTTCACAGACATCATTACACCCCCTCCTCCAGTCCATCCTCAGCTTCCAGAGTGAGCAGCCCTTGTTCACCACATCAGTAGAAGTGATTCAAGTGCCAGCTACCTCCTTACCCTTCAAACTTAACCTTCTGTGTCTAATTCCTCCACTTATACCAATTCTCTATGGATTGTGATGAGCATACAGACCAAGTACATTGTGGATGGAGTTTAGAACAACCTATTAAGAGTCCTGAATCCAGTAAGAATTCTGATGGATACACCTAACCAAAGAAATAGCTCATGTTCTGTTCAAGGTGAGAGTGATAAGGGCTCTGGTCCCGAGCCTGTTCACAGAGAGGAAGGTATTAACCACCAGGCCTCTGAGCCCTTTGCAACAAAGACTGAACAGTAGTACATCATAAGTAGCCCCATCATTCTGTCAAGATACTCCAACAGCATCTGGGAATTAAACCTCAGTAGGTCATTTCTGTGCTTGCATAATGTACTGTTGCCATATGGACATAAATTAACAAAACTGGCCTGACAATTTGAGAATCACATTTCCCTCCAATTTTTAACCCCAAAGTTTGTTTTTTAGGATTACTACTTTTGCTTTCTTGCTTTATATCATATTCCAAACTCTGCTCCAAAACATACTGATAAAAAATGCATCATGCTTTGTGTGCATGCATTCATGCTAAGTCAACTCAGTTGTGTCCAACTATGACCCTATGGACTGTAGTCTGCCAGGCTCCTCTGTCCATGGGCTTCTCCAGGCAAGAATACTGGAGTGGGTTGCCATGCCTTCCTCCAGGGGATCCAGGGATTGAACCCACATCTCTCAATGTCTCCTGCATTGGCAGGTGGGTTCTTTACCACTAGTGCCACCTGGGATTTTATAAATCATTATAGTTCCACTTACCTGCCTCCTGAGAAATGTGTATGCAGGTCAAGAAGCAACAGTTAGAACTGAACATGGAACAACAAAGTAGCTCCAAATCGGGAAAGGAGTACGTCAAGGCTATATATTGTCACACTGCTTATTTAACTTACATGCAGAGTACATCATGCGAAATGCCAGACTGGATGAAGCACAAGCTGGAATCAAGATTGCTGGGAGAAATATCAATAAAAGGTATACAGATGATACCACCCTTATGGCAGAAAGCAAACAAGAACTAAAGAGCCTTTTGATGAAAGTGAAAGAGGAGAGTGAAAAAGTTGGCTTAAAGCTCAACATTCAGAAAACTAAGATCATGACATCTGGTCCCATCACTTCATGGCAAATAGATGGGGAAACAGTGGAACCAGTGACAGACTTTATTTTCTTGGGCTCCAAAATCACTGCAGATGGGGACTGCAGCCATGAAATTAACAGACGCTTGCTCCTTGGAAGAAAAGCTATGACCAACTTAGACAGTATATTAAAAAGCAGAGGCATTACTTTGCCAACAAAGGTCCGTCTAGTCAAGGCTACGATTTTTCCAGTAGTCATGTACGGATGTGAGAGTTGGAGTATGAAGAAAGCTGAGTGCCAAAGAATTGATGCTTTTGAACTGTGGTGTTGGAGAAGACTCTTAAGAGTCCTTTGGACTACAAGGAGATCCAACCAGTCCATCCTAAAAGAAATCAGTCCTGAATATTTATTGGAAGGACTGATGCTGAAGCTGAAACTCCAATACTTTGGCCACCTGATGTGAAGAATTAACTCGTCTGAGAAGACCCTGATGCTGGGAAAGATTGAAGGTGGGAGGAGAAGGGGAGGACAGAGAATGCGATGGCTGGATGGCATCACCAACTCAATGGACATGAGTTTGAGCAAACTCCGGGAGTTGGTGATGGACAGGGAAACCTGGCATGCTGCAGTCCATGGGGTCACAAAGAGTTGGACACAACTGAGAGACTGAACTGATAGTTCCACTGACTATAACTAACCCAAAAGGCAGTCAGTATAGAGTCCGGATAGATCCTGCATCTAGACAATGGCATAACCTATACACAGGCACATATAAAATCTAAAGGTCTCTGGAATTCACATTTAAGAGGACAGCTAATCTTTATAGAACTGATATGAAACAATGTGTTATCTCCTCGAGTCTCATAAGTACTATTATTCTCCCCAGTTTACAGCTCAGTAAACTGAGATTTGGAGATATTAGATTAGCTGCTCAAGGGTCCACGGTAGAAGCAGAATTCAAACTCAGGTTGGCTGACTTCAAAGCCCATGTATTTAACCCTTTTCCTACCACAAATGAAGTGAACTAGGACAGCAGGAATCCACTTGAATACAGAGTGAAACCCATTTGTGAAATTATAATAAATGACTACTGCCAACTTCTATACTGTACCTAATTGTTGCAGGTATGCGTGTGTATGCACATGTGCATATGTGTATACAACACACACACACATACTTTCTTAGGGTTTATATTTTTTACACTTTTAAATAAAGGGTCAAAGTAAAGGAATCATCTCGGGAAATGGAAGGCTGAGATCAGCCCTCACCTATCACTCTTACTTCTTCAGCATGGCCACAAGAATACTGATGGTCACAGAGTCTCCTACAACATGGCAACCTGACCACTAAAAACACACCTGTGACCATAATTATGTACTTTGCATACATTCATGGAAAACCAGCAGCAAAAAGATACATACACAACCACAAGTATATACTAACATTATATATTGCTGTTGTCCTTCAGTCACTAAGTCGTATCTGACTCTTTGCGACCCTGCAGTCTGTAGCCCACAGGCTCCTCTGTCTGTGGGGTTTGCCAGGCAAGAATACTGGAGTCGGTTGCCATTTCCCTCTCCAGGTGATCTTCCTGGACCAGGGATCAAACCAGTGTCTCCTGCATTGGCAGGGAGATTCTTTACCACTGAGCCACCAGGCAAGCTCCCTAATATTGTATATACATATATGAATTCTAACTTTGTTGTCAGTGCTGCAGACAGCATATAACAGTCAGAGGATTACAAACTTGTCAACCAATTCCAGATTTTTGGTCTCCAATAAGCCTTCTAATCTGAGACTTTCTCTGGTTCAGGACACTGATTTCGGCCACATACCAACAATGACTAAAATACGGAGAAGAAACCCTGAGCTACATGGAAGTAAATGTAGTTAAATTCAAAGCCTGTGACTAAGAACAGAAACACAGTCCTGGGTATCCTTTCCTTTATTCATTCAAAAAATATTTATTTAACATGGATTCTCAATCAATATGCTACAGTGATCTTGGCCTGGGGCTGTTCTAGGGCTAGAGATGTATGGAAGAACAAGAACAGCAAGGTCCTTGCCTTCACGGATTTCTATTCAGAGTGGCCCAATAGTGACCAGAGGGATTCCCTGGTGTCTCGGCTGGTAAAGAATTCGCCTGCAATGCAGGAGATCCCAGTTTGACTCCTGGGATGGGAAGATCCCCTGGGGAAGGGATAGGCTACCCACTTCAGTATTCATGGGCTTCCCTGGTGGCTCAGGTGGTAAATAATCCACCTGCAATGCGGGAGACCTAGATTCAATCCCTGGGTTGGGAAGATCCCCTGGAGAAGGGCATGCAAACCCACTCCAGTATTCTTGCCTGGAGAATCCCCATGGACAAAGGAGCCTGGCGGGCTACAGTCCATGGTGTCCCAAAGAGCCAGACACAACTGAGCAAATTAGCAAACACACAATAGTGACCAGAATCCAAGAATTCAACAAATGAACTGTACAGTACATAACAGAAGCCAACTCAACTCACTGTCCCCAAGTTAATTTAGTAAGTAGCGAGTGCTTATTATGCACTCCAAACCCAAACACTATAGGTAAATAATATTAAGGACAGAAAGAATATGGTCAATCCCGGCCATGAGTACGTCAACATCTTTCCGAGACGACAACATACAGAGGTGTGAGCTAAGTGGAGAAATTGCCAAAGCCAGGTATTATAATCCATCCAGATGTCTGGCATAGCCAACAACAACTAGGAGAAATATGGCATTCATTTCCACAAAGCAGTTCAAGAGGGAAAGTTAAAAATTGCTCCAATATATTTGAATACTAGGCACCCCTCCCCCAAATAAAAAGACAAAATCAAAAAACCCATGTTCATTTACTCCAAGAATGTGGATGATTTCCTTCATCTCGCAGAAGTAAAGCTCTCTTAAGATTTATAGAAAAAAACAAAACTAATTATTAATGATTAATTATAAGAGAGCATGTTTCTAATCTGAGGAATCTTAGCCCAGTTTCTGGTTCCCCTCACCTCCTTCTCTTCTTTGCCTTTAAAAATAGAGGTAAAGATAGGGGGAACTCATTTTTCTGGGCATTGGGTCAGGACCACATAGCATGCGGGAGCCAGGGGGAGCTGGCTGGCGGATGGTCAGGGCCTACTTCCTTCTGCTCAGCCTTTGGCTGTAACCACTAGACCACACGTCTGCACTGTTTTCCTGATGACCAAAAGGAAAGATTTTTAAAACCATATTAGAAAATGGCTTTGCTTTTCAGATTCTTTTATTTGTTCTTGTGATTTCTTCCATGATTGTGGGCCAGGATTTTGGGGAACACACCTAAAAAGAATGTGGTCACAATGGTATCACGAGACTTCCTAACGTGACCACACTGCACCCCGATTCAGCAAACCCAAAGGTAATCTCGCAAAAATGCTTATCCTGTTCCACACCTCACCACAACCTAATTCACAGTCCTCCTAATAATCAAATTGCTGTCTTCTGTCCATATATTTTTAACATTACCACCTTTGACTTTTATCACTAAAGAGATATGACCACTTTCTGGCTTTTAGGGTATAAAAGAAGGCTGCAGAAAAGGACCTAAGAGCCATTCAATCCTTCTTCCAATGAACAAAGTCATTTGAAAAAGATCTCTCTTTTATCGACTGCCTTTCCTGCAGAAGAATAAAAAAATCTGAAACTACTTCAATCATAATCTCCACTCTCATGAATCACTGCCATGATATCTGAGAGAAGACCAACAGTAATTGATGCTGCTGCTAAAGGCAGAGCTTACGCTATGGAATGTCTATTAAGACCACGCTACAGCATCAGTGCCTTTAAACCAGCAAGTACACTACAGATAATAAACACAGTCGATTGCACAAGGAAGAATATATGATGTGAGCAGATATGCTGGAAGACAAAACGACCAAAAGAAATAAATGTATTATAAGAAAATCTACGAACATAAGATGAACTATATATCAGAGAATCTTCAGAAGACAACAGAAATATAAGTAAAAGTTATAAATTATCCCAAGGGAGAGAGGATATTGACAACAGTCCTCAAATCCACCCCAAGATGGGAACAGAGACAGGATGATGTCCTGATTTCAACTATCTGGATGTCTGCTGATGGTAATATTCCTTTAAAAAGCCCAGCCTCTAAAGTTCCAGATTAAATGAAACTAAGGAGATGTGATAAAGTAGAATACTGGATTAGGAAAAAAAAAAACTTTTTTTAGTGGGATAACTGGCAAAATCTGAGTTCTTTAAAATAGTTAATAATACTGCATCAATGTGAATTTCCTGGTTTGGCAATTATACAGTGGTTACACAAGATGTAACATTCAGGATACCTGGGTAAAAGGTACTCTGGAATTCTTTGCACTATTTCTGTGACATTTTTATAATTCTGAAACAATTTCAAAATTAAAAGTTAAGAAAAAAAGCTAATACAAACACACACATACAAAAGTATCAGTTCAGTTCAGTCGCTCAGTCACGTCTGACTTTGCGACACCATGAACCACAGCATGCCAGCCCTCCCTGTCCATCACCATCTGCCGGAGTCTACCCAAACCCATGTCCACTGAGTCGGTGATGCCATCCAACCATCTTATCCTCTGTTGTCCCCTTTTCCTCCTGCCCTCAATCTTTACCAGCATCAGGGCCTTTTCAAATGAAGTCTCTGATAAATTCTTGACTTGGAAAAACATCATCTTGTAGGTGGAGGAAACAAAATAGGGAACTCTTAATTGGCCTTAATACTGACTCAAATGAACAACTAACTGGTGACAAAAACCTTCAGATTTACAGCCTCACCTATGACAACCTCTGCAGAGGTCAAGCAGAAGTTAACCTAGGACAAAAAATGGAGGATTTTCCAGAAAATATGAAATTAAGTGTGTTGTTGTTGCTATTGTTCAGTCGCTAAGTTGTATCTAACTCTTTGTGACCCCATGACTGCAGCACGCCAGGCTTCCCCATCCTTCAGTATCTCCCTGAGTTTGCTCAAACTCATGCCCATTGAGTTGATGATGCTAGCGAACCATCTCATCTTCTGTCACCCCATTTTCCTTTTGCCAATCTTTCTCAGCACTGCGGTCTTTTTCACTGAGTCAGCTCTTTGCATCAGGTGGCCAAAGTATTGGAGCTTCAGCTTCAGCATCAGTCCTTCCAATGAATATTCACAATTGATTTCTTTCAGGACTGACTAGTTTGATCTCCTTGATATCCAAGGGACTTTCAAGAGTCTTCTCCAGCACCACAGTTTGAAAGCATCAATTCTTCGGTGCTCAGCCTTCTTTATGGTTCAGCTCTCACATCCATACATGACTACTGGAAAAACCACAGCTTTGACTATCTGGACCTTTGTCAGCAAAGTGATGTCTCTTCTTTTTAATATGCTGTCTAGGTTTGTCATAGCTTTCCTTCTAAGGAGCAAGTGTCTTAATTTCATGGCTGCAGTTACCAACTGAAGTGATTCTGGAGCCCAAGAAAATAAAATCTGTCACTGCTTCTACTTTTCCCCCTTCTATCTGCCATGAAGTGATAGGACCAGATGCCATGATCTTCATTTTTTTTAATGTTGAGTTTATAGCATGATTCATGAGCTAGACACTGCTCTATGTACTTTACATACATTATTATATAAAAATAGGAGAAATATGTATGGCTGGGAAACATGAGAAGAGACTTCCAATTTCATTAGTAATTTGAGAAATGCAAATGGAATAATTTTCTACCATCAGAAACACACATGCATATACCACACCTCTGTGTGTACTCATACTACTCATACTACTGTGTGTACTCATACTTACAAAGGTGTGAAAAAACTGGGTATCCTCACAAGTCACTAGATGAAGTAAAATCTAATACTTTTCTGTGGAGAGAGCAATGTGCCAAAATTCATTACAGTATTAACTGTGCATATACCATTCAACTGGTGATTCCATTTGGTATGCATCCTAGAAAAAATGTTCAACTAGATAGACAGTAGAATACAGATGAGGATTTCATGACATAATTGTTTATAATGAAAAGTTGAAAACAACCCAAATGTCAAAGACTGTCTACTAATCCACAGTAAATCTCTACTAACTTAAAAATTCTACAAAATAGAAGAGTTTATTTCTAGATGTACAAGTACAGGAATAAATACCCAGAAAAAAATCCAGAGACACACACACCATATATTTAACTCTAGAGAGGGGTTTCTCCCTTCCAATATGTCTAGGGATAGAAGGTCCCACAACCCAAATAACTAATGCCAATGACAAAGGAAGAGTGAGAAATGACTGAAAGAATAAATGTGACTCACAGGGGCAGTCTCTGTTATTACTTTTATTTAATAACAAAATTAGCACATGCTGACTCTGAAAAATTCAAACCATTAAGAAGTCCTTCTCACAACCAGTTCAATACCCCTGCCCAAGGTTAAGCTAAAATAATAAAGACAAAAATAATGACAGGAGCGTAAAGGGGGACATGTTAGAACAGGGGCTCAAGTCTAGAAAGGCAGTGATGTGAAGATGAAGTTGACAGTGATCTGAGACTTGCAGAAAATGCTAAAGACAATCTAATGGGCCTTTATGTTCTATGTAGACCCCAAAAGTGAACAAAGAAGTGAGAATATTAAACAGTGTGTCTGTGCAGATCTATAAAGGTAGGTGGGAAATCACCAGGAAACAGAATAAATTTAGGACAAGTCACACCAAACCAATACTGTTGTTTTTCCTAGGTTCATTCATCTGATTATTTGACAAGTGGATACTGAACTCTTACTCTGTGTCAGACACTATGTATAAAAGATAAAAAAAAAAACCTTTTGAAAAAGTGAAAATGGTCATGTCCTCTGGAAGATGGCAATCTGAGCGAGAGGACTGATATTAATCAAACAATCACATTAATTGATGTACAACTAAAAGCTGAGACAAGGGTTTGGAAGTCAGAAAGAAAGTCTCTCAAAACATCTTTGCAAAGAAATGGAGTAATAGGGTGCACAGAGAGCATACAAGGGTCCGTGAACTTCACCAGTAAGGGGAAAAAAAATAAACCTTTATTTACCTTAGCCTCTAACTGAAATTTAGCATTTTTTTGAAATATGACTGTGGGCAAGCACCACATTAGTAGTATCTGTGACTTTGTCACCAATAGAAATCACAGATATTTCCATATAACATTACTGTCATTGCAAGTAACTTGAAATATTATTTATAAGAGTTGTCAGACCTGCCTTTGTATCTTATTATTTACTGTGGTAATAAAGAAGCATATATTTTATCACAAATGGTTTTAATATTTGCATAACTATTTTTCTATATTTTTCCTTTGTAAGTCATATATTTTATATGTTTAAAAACATTAATCTAAGAAAGATGTGGTAATATAGACAATGGAATATTACTCAGCGATAAAAAGGAATGAAATTGAGTTATTTGTAGAGACATGAATGGACCTACAGTCTGTCATACAGAGTGAAGCAAACTAGAAAGAGAAAAATCATATATTAACACATATATGTGGGATTTAGAAAAATGCTATGGACAAACCTAATTGCAGGAAAGGAATAGAGACACAGATGTAGAGAATGAATGTGTGGGCATGGAGGTGGGGTGTGGGTGGGATGAATCAGGAGATTGGGATTGACGTGTGTGCACTACCATGTATAAAACAGCTAGCTAGTGGGAATCTGCTGTATAGTACAGGGAGCTCAGCTCGGTGCTCTGTGGTGGTCTAGATGGGTAGGACTGCGGGGAAGATGGGTAGAAGGGGGCCCAAGAGGGAGGTGGTGGTGGTGGTTTAGTTGCTAAGCCATGTCCAACTCTTGCAACCCCATGCACTGTAGCCTGCCAGACTCCTCTGTCAATGGGATTCTCCAGGCAAGAATACTGGAGTGAGTTGCCATTTCGTGTGTGTGTGTGTGTGTGTGTGTGTGTGTGTGTGTAAGCAAAGTCCAATGTTGTAAAGAGCAATACTGCCAATGCTGTAAAGAGCAATACTGCATAGGAACCTGGAATGTTAGGTCCATGAATCAAGGCAAATCAGAAGTGGTCAAACAGGAGAACTGATGAACTATGGACAGAGGTTTGTGACATTGTACAGGAGACAGAAATCAAGACCATCCCCAAGAAAAAGAAATGCAAAAAAGCAAAACGGCTGTCTGAGGAGGCCTTACAAATAGCTGTGAAAAGAAGAGAAGTGAAAAGCAAAGGAGAAAAGGAAAGATATACCCATTTGAATGCAGAGTTCCAAAGAATAGCAAGGAGAGATAAGAAAGCCTTCCTCAGTGATCAGTGCAAAGAAATAGAGGAAAACAATAGAATGGGAAAGACTAGAGATCTCTTCAAGAAAATTGGAGATACAAAGGGAACATTTCATGCAAAGATGGGCTCAATAAAGGATAGAAATGGTATGAACCTAACAGAAGCAGAAGACATTAAGAAGAGGTGGAAAGAATACACAGAAGAACTATACAAAAAAAATCTTCACGACCCAGATAATCACGATGGTATGATCACTCACCTAGAGCCGAGACATTCTGGAATGCGAAGTCAAGTGAGCCTTAGGAAGCCTCATCACTAACAAAGCTAGTGGAGGTGATGGAATTCCAGTTGAGCAATTTCAAATCCTAAATGATCATGCTGTGAAAGTGCTGCACTCAATATGCCAACAAATTTGGAAAACTCAGCAGTGGACACAGGACTGGAAAAGGTCAGTTTTCATTCCAAGCCCAAAGAAAGGCAATGCTAAAGAAATGTTCAAACCACCGCACAATTGCACTCATCTCACACGCTAGTAAAGTAATGCTCAAAATTCTCCAAGCCAGGCTTCACGGTATGGGAACCATGAACTTCCAGATGTTCAAGCTGGTTTTAGAAAAGGCAGAGGAACCAGAGATCAAATTGCCAACATCCGCTGAATTATTGAAAAAGCGAGAGAGTTCCAGAAAAACATCTATTTCTGCTTTATTGACTATGCCAAAGCCTTTGACTGTGTGGATCACCACAAACTGTGGAAAATTCTTAGAGATGGGAATACCAGACTACCTGACCTGCTTCTTGAGAAATCTGTATGCAGGTCTGGAAGCAACAGTTGGAACTGGACATGGAACAACAAAGTGGTTCCAAATCAGGAAAGGAGTACATCAAGGCTGTATACTGTCATCCTGCTTATTTAACTAACATGCAGAGTACATCATGAGAAATGCTGGGCTGGATGAAACACAAGCTGGAATCAAGATAGCTGGGAGAAATATCAATAACCTCAGGAATACAGATGACACCACCCTTATGGCAGAAAGCGAAGAAGAACTAAAGAATCTCTTGATGAAAGTGAAAGAGGAGAGTGAAAAAGTTGGCTTAAAACTCAACATTCAAAAAACTAAGATCATGACATCTGGTCCCATCACTTCATGGCAAATAGAAGGGGAAACAGTGGAAACAGTGACAGACTTTATTTTCTTGGGCTCCAAAATCACTGCAGATGGGGACTACAGCCATGAAATTAAAAGACACTTGCTCCTTGGAAGAAAAGTTATGACCAACTTAGATAGCATATTAAAAAGCAGAGACATTACTTTGCCAACAAAGGTCCATCTAGTCAAAGTTATGGTTTTTCCAGTGGTCATGTATGGATGTGAGAGTTGGACTATAAAGAAACTGAGTACCAAAGAATTGATGCTTTTGAACTGTGGTGTGGAGAAGACTTTTGAGAATCCCTTGGACTGCAAGATCCAACCAGCCCATCCTAAAGGAAATCAGTCCTGAATATTCACTGGAAAGACTGATGTTGAAGCTGAAACTCCAATACTTTGGCCACATGATGCGAAGAACTGACTCATTTGAGAAGACCCTGATGCTGGGAAAGATTGAAGGTGGGAGGAGAAGGGGACGACAAAGGATGAGACGGCTGGATGGCATCACCAACTCAGTGGACATAAGTTTGAGTAACCTCTGGGAGTTGGTGATGGATAGGGAGGCCTGGCGTGCTGCAGTCCATGGGGTCACAAACAGTTGGACACAACTGAGCAAGTGAAGTGAACAACACACAGCTATAGCTGATACACTATATAAGACTGTTGTATAACATTATAAAACAACTATACCCCAATTTAAAAAAAAAATAAAAATATTACTCTGAGAAATGATTTAAAGGCTTTACCTGATTGCCAAATGTCTTCCTGGCACAAAAAAGATTAACTGGTCCCTCAGCTAAATTCTGTTGCAAGTAAGTAGATATGTATCTAAATGAAGTATACAGTCAAGGAATTAAAAATCTACCCACACAGTCTCAAGTAACGGAAGCAATACAGTTTGTGAAGAAAACGAGGTTTATCCTCAACTCCTCCCCTTAGTTTTGACTCCAGCTTTTCAACAAGTATTTACGGAGTACTTACGGCGGGCCAGCTGCTGTGCTAGGCAATGAGGAAACTGCAGCAGACAAATGAAATTTCTATTAATATGGGCCTTCCTCATATTGGTATCCTCATTACTCATCAAGATAATTGGTGGACAATGTACACGTTTGCTAAATGCTGAAAGAAGAATGTTTAAGACCTGAGTAAGCACCACCAGTGTGTTATTAAATCGTAAGGTTCAAACCAAAAGTCTTCTGGCTATCAAAATTTCCATTTCTTAGAACAGTTTCATCAGCTCTCCATCATAAAACAATTTCACTTGATCTCCTCTTTTCTCCCAACTCACAGCTCAGACGCCTCAATTAAATATTCTATGATTTTCACAAGAAACTGTTCTTCTAAAGGACATCTAGCCAAAGAGAACAAGGAAAGACATGACGAGTACTACAATTCTTTTAAGACTTGAGCACGCTGGTGATAGAATATGCACTAAGTTATACCTATATAAAAACACTGATATGATTCAAAGATGAAGCTTACAACCAGTTTCTTAACTCAGTAAGAGAAAAAGAAACAGAAACAAGTAACGTGAAGGTTTAATCCAGTTTCCCAGCAGCTTGGGGCCAAGTGGGGGGCTGAGGTGGGGAAATGGAAAGTAAATTAGGAACCTCACTTTCAGATGATTTATCAGTTCACACTATGTGATGCTAGAAAGAGAGCCTTCACAAAATGGACAGAAGTAGTCTTCCAAACCACCCTTCCACTCATAAAGAAGTGAGACCTGCATCATTACACAGGAGCTCAGCAATTCCACTCCTCACCTTCTTAACCATCCATACTCCTTTGATCACTTATTTTATTAAGAAAGGAAAATGTAAGTTTCAGCAGTAGTGAGCTGAGCTGAGCATACAGCTGGGATTACAAACTGCCAGGCCTGGGCCGCATCATAGCAAATAAGGCTAAACATTACTGCATGCTCCTCCAACTCATAGCCTGAGAGTTCAGACTGACTGCTAAATGAAATCACATTTTCCATACTAGTGAAAACAGTTCCTGCCTGCACTTTAGTGAGTCTGGCCAGGGTGACTAAATAAACTCTGTGTTCAAATGAGCTGAGTAATTTAGAAAAGGAGCTAGAAAGAGAATCCAGGTGTCTGGCTATCTGTCACTCCTCTCCAAAAAGATAATGGTATGAATTAACATTTAACAAGCACTTCACCACACAGAGGCCTTATGTAAGTACTCCATATAAACGTTGATCCTTATAAAATAATCTTATAGGACGATACTATTAATATCTCCACCTTGTAGGTAAAGAAACATGCTCAGAGAGACCAGGTCATTTCCTAGTGTTAGAGAGCTATTTGTGGTGAATAGGGATTTAAAGCCTGGCTGCCCAAGCCCACATTTTTAACCACCATGACATTCTGTCTCTGATTATGAGATCTCCTCTGAATGGTCGTCAATCTCACTTTTGCCTTTAAAGCACAGCTCAGTCTTTTGGATACAGTCTTTTGGTACAGAACATAAGATCCAATGCAACTGCTGCTTCCTATGAATTCCTGAAGAACTCAGGGGCTGGAACTTGGGCTTAGCAGAAATAGGCAAGAGAAGGGCAGACCGTTCAGCCTCAAAATCCACAAGGACTAAAATAGAACATTTCTTTAAACTGGAGGTCACCAGGAGGAAGCCACGCTGTCTTGTCCACTTACTGGACAAGTGGTTTTTCCTTAGTCCCTGGTGCTTTTTCCTTCTGCAGCAGCAGCCCCGACAGAGGAGCTCCACTTAAAAGGGAGGGTAAAAGAAATAATAATGAAAATAAAAGGGAGGGTAGACGCTATTCAGCTATGTGCTTGTGCTTAATGGCTTAGTCACTCAGTCACGTCCAACTCCTCTTTATGACCCTTCGGACTGTAGTCCACCAGGATCCTCTGTCCATGGAATTTTGTCTGGCAAGAATACTGGAGTGGATTGCCATTTCCTCCTCCAGGGTATCTTCCCAACCCAGGGATTGAACCTGAGTCTCCTGTGTCTCCTGCACTGCAAGTGGATTCTTTATCCACTGAGCCATCAGGGAAGCCCCCATTCAATTTTGGCTTCCTAATAATTCATCAGTTTACGAGTTGTAGTACTTAATAAAACATCACAGAGCTGAAAGCTAGGAGACCTGGATTATCCACCCAAGATCAACCATTGACTGGCACTTTTGAGCAGTGTTCCCACTTAAATAAATAAGCATGTGATACTGGCCTGGGTGTGGGCTTCTTTATGTTCCACAAGTAGGAGCCTGAGCCATATGAAATCACCAATATCTGGCCATTTTGACTTTCAAAAGTGGCAATTTCATGGTTTCAAACTAATATGTGTATTTACACACAATCTTTGATGCTACGCCACCTGTTTCTTCTCCTCCTAATCTAATTCCACATAATTCTGGCATCTCCCAACTATTGAACTTTCTGGCTATCAAAAGAGATTCAAGTACTGACTCAAAGTGGATAAACATTTAATTTTACTAAAGAATCCTTGGCTGTGAAGGAAGACTAATACCTCTAAAATAAGGAGTTAAGAGAAGCGCTTCCAGAGATACCACTAATCACAACTACGGGGAATATGTAGGAACACAGTTCAGAGAGGTCTAAGTTCTGAGACTCTGGGTTACCCTATTAGTTCCACTTATGTGCTGAGTCATCTTTCCATTGGGCAGAAGGTTGGATGTATGTGTTGGTAATGACTGTTCTGAGTCTAATCTGCTTGTTTAAATGTACTGAACATACTTACGAGCAATATACAAAGAGAATAGGAGAGAGAACTTTAGTTATAAGGAACCGAGAAAAAAGGAAATTTGCTGTCTCTAAAATTTCTCCTGGTTGCAATATTTATGCAACTTGCACTAAAGTTCTGTGTCCCATTTAATATAGAAAGTCTACTCTCAAGCTGAGACAGTGGCCATAGAATATTAAAATCAAAGCTTATGTGGCTGGAATGTTGACTCTATAGCTTGTAAACCCACATTTAACAGAAAGTGAAGACAATCCAGCAAAATCATTTCAAAATTTTATCTGACTAGCCAGTTGCTGAGTTCTTAAAAATATCTATGGGTCTTTTCTTTTCTTACCCTACTGCACTGGCTAGGACTTCCAGTACCATGCTGAGTAAGACTGGTAATGAGAGTGGACATCTTTGCCTTGATCCCACTCTTAGGGAGGAAGCATCCAGTCTTTCACTTGAAGTATGATGTTCATGGTAAACTTGTGGTTTTCATTCCCGGCCAAGTATCAAAGAACAAGCTCTCTGAATAGAAAATTTAATGGAATATAGATATCAGAGTTGGATAAACTGTGTCATTTTTGCCTATTTCATGTATGTCTACCACCCTTCTTCATAACAGTGCTTTGATTTACCCCAGGGGAAGCCAACCTTCCCTCACCATTTATACAGTTCTCATGCAATGGGAAGGTGAGCCACACTGTCAATTCACCTGTTCCATGCTCTGGTCCAAGTATTTAGCCCACTAAGATTCAAACATGGGACTTCCCGGGAATTATTAAGCAAAGCTCTCCTTCTACCAGACTTACAGATCAGGGATTTCAGCCCACGACTTGAAATTTGGCCTTCTACTTGTTTTTTATAAATAAACTTTTATTGAAATGCAGCCACATGCATTTATTTACATATTGTCTATGGCTGCTTTTGAGCTCCAACAGCAAAACTGAGTAGCTGCAATAGTGACCCCTATAGCCTCCAAAGCCTAAAATATTTATTAATACTATCTAGCCCATTACAGAAAAAGTTTCCTCTCTCCTGTTCTTGATAATAACATGTAAGCAGGAACATCCAGAAAGCATATCAGCACTACATAAAAAGAACCTCTTGGAAATGAAGCCAGTACAAAAGAAGAAACTGACTCCAAATATTATGGAAGCCCCTGGATTCAGATGGGCCAGAGCTATTATACCCCAAGATTTTTCAGTTATGTAAGCCAATAAATTCAGATTTTTCTCTGAAAAGTTTAAATTGGCTTTCCTTCATCTGAATTAGAATTCATTACATAAATTAAAAATCATAATGCTCATTATTGAAACACAACTCTAATTTCTTTCTCCATTATATATCCATCAATAACATAAAGACATTCGACTTTTCTTTAGACCAGCATGTTATTGGTTGGTAGAAACTGTAATTTATTTAACAATTAGCTAAAACATTGTTTAAAAAAAAATAAAATTGACTCGGAGTTAAAAAAGGTGTTACTGAACGATGAAAGAACAAAAAGATGGAAACCAAGATTATCAACCCCTTCAATAAAAAAAACCAAACACCAACTCTGAGTAATCAATTATAGAACCGAGCTCTAAGTATAAAAACTAAACATAGGTGCTGTTATTAACATCTCCCTGAAGTAAAGGAAATATTTGAAGATCAACTAGAGAAAAAGGTTTCTGCTCCTTTACCAAAGCCAAAATTCCCAAGGGGACAGACCTAACTAATTATGGAGATGGTGATTAAAGCAGAGCTGCTAATTGTCTACTGGGTATATAGCTCCTGTAATGCTCCCCAGAGGCTCTCAGCAATGGGAGACAAAATTAGGCTTAATATTCTTGCCAATTAAACTGTCATCACATGCCTGCATTTATGTGTCTCTTCAGGAAACTTAAAAGCACACAGAGGTGTGGTTTTCAATGCAAGCTATATGTTACTGAGAGGAAATAAATTTATATTATATTTGGAAAACAATTATTTTGTGCTTAAGCTTGTTTTACTATGCATATTCTGGAGCAAGGAGATGTGTCTCTCAGAAGCACACAACCAGCAGAGGCCAGATGTTCATCTACGGGGAAACTAAGGTGGTTTATGAGAAAACCAAGTATACGCAGACAGAGAACAAACACCAAAGGGTGGGAGAGGGAGGTGGGGAGACTTAAAATGCAGTGCGTGAAGCAATTTAAGAACTCCAGCTTATTGGAGGGAACACACACAAACACACACACACACACATATCTACCCACCCCAAAGTGGGTTTTTTGTTCATACAAAGAATAGTATGCCTCGACAGGATTTTTCTTCCTGGGTATTTCCTGCCCTATGAGTTAAGAATCATTCAAGAGAGTCACAGAAAGTAATGTAAAAATTAACTGTGTAAGGATTCTTAGAAGGCAATTTGACATTTTATCTCTATTAAAAATGAAAACCAAAGACATTTAGGGCTAGATACAGGTTCTAATGCTAGCTTTGCACTGTGGTGGAAACTGTTAACCACCCCACAGTTTCTGTCCTTCCTCCTTGAAGTGGTAAGATCTCCTGGGCACTGGCTGGAGCCATGGCTGCCTATGTTTTCTCATGCTCCTTTGTAGATCAATGTGGCCATATAATTATTTGGGGGGCAGTGGAAGCGGGGTATGCATCTTCTGGATCCTAGATGCTCTCATCTCCATTATCTGGCTGAAAAATGGAAATGAATGGAACATGGAAAGCCATGGATTGAGGATGGCACTGATACCAACCAGGATTCATAGCCTTTCCCAATCAATAGAAATTGATTAGAGGCCAGACAAGAAACTCACGCAAGGTTTTATGGGCCCCAGTGCAGCTAGCAGGGGAACAAGAACAAGTAACAGCTTCCCTTACTTGCTCCCTGAGGAGGTGGGAGATTGCTCCTTATATGCAGTGAGGGTAAAGGTAAAGGTGCATTTAGGGATTGGGCTGGAGGGGTGGTTTAGGTGGTTCTCTCACCCCTTAGGTGGTAGTGTGTGCAGGGGGCATGCCCTGCTTTTGCTCCCAAATCCCTGCTTTTGCTAGTTGCTCTTCAAAAGTTGCAGTTAGGTCTTCTGGTCTGTTTGTATCTTTTGTCCAGAATCTGCCCCAACTGAGCCAGTACTCAGTTATTTTTAGTCCCTTATAGTTTCTTTGTATTCTGTTGTTGGAGGACAGGTTTGTCCAGGTGCAAGCATTGCAGCAAAAGGTCCCAGGTCCTAGTCTGTCTCAGCAAAATGACCCTGTCAGGCATAGACTGCTCACTTCTGAGCTCCGTGAGAGAAATAAACTTCTATTTTATTTAAGCTTTTGCACTTTGAAGTCTCTTTGCTATTGCAACCTAGCCTGTGCCCTACAAATATAGCCACTTACTATCTGTACAACTTGGGGTAAGTTATTTAATCTCTTCTAAGCCTCAGTTTCCTCATCTGTGAAATCAAATCATAACATTTAGTTTGTTAGGTACTAAGAAGAATAAATGGGTTAAGAGATGCTATGTGCCAAATCTGTGCCTTACGGATATACACACACAGAAGCTCAATTAATGGTAGGTGATGAAGACTACTTAGGAAACTGCTCTGAAAAGCCTGTGATATCAAGCACCTATTGTGCTCACAAAGCCCTGAAGGTAGAAATGTGTATCTGCTTTTGAGAGAGCCATCAAAAGTTATCAGTAACAAAGTATTCAGGGAAAATCAGGGATATCCTGTATCTTAGTCCAGTAGAAGAACTAAGATATGTTTATTTAATTAACTAGGTTTAGCAAACTGCACCTAAATCTTTAAACAGTGCTTCAAATCTTGCTCTGTATTATTAAATGTGCTACAAATACTAGTTATTTGTCTATGTTGACTATAATGAGTTCCATGTTTGGACACAAAATACCTCAGTAGAAAATGACATTAATCAATACAGATCACCTAATCAGAGCAGGCTGAGAAAGAGACACACAAATGAACTGGAATCATCTATATTGCACACCCCATGTGACGCACAGTTCTATAGTCAATGGAGGCTATGCCTGCCTCATGTCCCTTGCACATATTTCCCTTTTTTGACAGTGCCTTTGTATGTGATAATTATTGGCCCAATTACTGGCCCTCTGACAGTGTGGATTCTTTTTATCTCTTACAGGTGGGACATGGTTAGACCATACTCTTACAACTTCTGTAACCTTGAGATTTGCTGAGTACTGGAGCTGAGATCCTTGGCCCCAAGTTAAGATGACTACTCTGACTCTCGGGACTTCCCCAAGGTTCTTCCGTGGGTTTTACATGTCACAAGATGCAGGAAAACCACAAGATTACATCACCCATCACAGGAGACAAGCACCTCTGAAACGGGAGGATGGATCACATTTTAGGCTTAAATCCTTTCGTGGACCCTGGTAATCTCATCAGTTATAGTGGGATGTGAGCCAAGTATAGCAATGGGAAGCTGAACCAGAGGGTGATGACAAGATTCTGCATCATCTGTACACACTTTTATCATCATTTAATCTATTAAAATGGATCTGAAGTAATGCTCTGCACTGCACTTTGTGGAGGTTATCAATGAGTATTCTGTAAGTCAGACTGATGGTGCCTCCCTCTAAAAGTCCTCTGGGCGTTACAACTGCCTTGGTGAAGGGTGGGGGTGGTCTCTGGTCTGATGTGGACCATGTGGTCTGATGTGGTCTGATACAGGACCCATACCTTAGACTGACAGGCCAAAGCTCCAGAACTGCATTCACACAAAAGCACTATCAATATCCAGGAACATTAGTCCAGGAATAAAAAACAATAAAAATAAAAAGCCCCTCTGGTATACTGGTCTCGCGAGCCCAAGGTTTTATTTAGAGCAAAAGCAAAAATTGCTGCACTAAGGAAGCAAAACAACTCGAGACCTTTATTCTTGCTCTACTTCCCTGAATTGTTACTTACAGGTTCCCTGCCATCCATGGCTTCCATCCAGAGCCTTCGGTCCTCTTCAGACAATGCCTGCATGGTGATAACCCCGGGCCTACGGAGAAACAAGGACATGTAAACCCAGTGCCACAGACGAAGGTGAGTCTTAAAGAAACACCCACGGAACCGAGTGAAAAGCTACCAGGGTTAATGGCATGCAGAGAGAGAGGCACCCCTCAGCTCTTTAGAGCCACCTTCTAGTGTCAGAAAGCAAAGCCATCACCCCAAATCCCTCTCAACCCACTTCCCTCAGGAAGGTGGCAGGAAACACAGAAGACAGGACTACACATACAGCTAAGTACACAGAGGAGTCAAGTGATTCCCTTCGGCCTTGTTTGTTCTTTGAGATCATATTCGTTCCTCTCCCCCAAAATGCTACCAGAGTGCTTGACTCCAAGTAGGGGTACAATAAACATGTGCTAAAGTGAAGACAGGGCTTCCCTGGTGGCTTAGTGGTAATAAATCTACCTGCCAATGCAGGAGACTTGGGTTTGATCCCTGGGTCAGGAAGATTCCCTGGAGAACAGAATGACAACCCACTCCAGTATTCTTGCCTAGGAAAGTCCATGAACAGAAGAGCCTGGCGGGCTACAGTCCATGGGGTCGCAAAAGAGTTGGACACGATTTAGCGACTAACCAACAACAAAAACTGAAGAGAATTATTGGACTCAATAAAAAGAGATGGAACATACAAGTGGAGGGATCCTGGTCTAATATCTAGTCCAATGCTTCTAAAATGCTTTTGACATGAAAAGTTTTATGGGGTAATGGGCATTATACTTATAACTATATTAAATATACACACTAGTTTTAAATGAATCTTTAGCACAGCAGGAACTAAGTTCTTTATATGCATTAGCTCTTTTCACTCTTTGCCTGAAATATTCTTGCTCTTTCAAACTGAGCAAAGACCCTCGAGAAAGCATGCACACGATATCGAATATGTTTGTTGTGTACCCCTAACAGATGTCACACAAGAGAGGTGCACCACAAAAAGGAACTTGGGAGAAGGGACTACAAGCCCTCTATGCTCATTAAGACAGGAATTCTTGACTTAGGGTCCAAGGAAGGGCCCCAAAGAGTCTATGAGCCACCCTCCCTCCTCCAAATGTTTGTGCCTTTTTTTTGGACAAATAATTCAAACTGCCTATCAGATTATGAAAGGAGACTGCAACCCACAAAAAGTTAAGAATTAATGACTCAAATCATCTTTAAAGTTTGAGAAAGTCTAAAAGGAAGGCAGAGATCCACTGAGCAAGAATTAAGTCTGCAGCACTGCTCAGGATCACAGAAGGTACAGTGGACACACACACGAACTCCATGATGCCTTGCACAGCACAAGTCTGGGCCCATAAACACCTAAGCCTATTTATTCAATCCACTTATAGTCGCTGTTCTAGCTGCTCCTGGCTTATTTTCACAGTTTCAATAAACATGCTAGGTCTACTTATATTGAAGATATTTTAAATATCACATTTGTTTTCATTCATCCTTCCTCAACATCTCCAAAGGAAAAAAGTTCTCAAAGATGGAAGCATGGAGGCTTCCCTGGTGGCTCAGAGGTAAAGAATCTGCCTACAAATGCAGGAGACATGGGCTGTATCTCTGATCCGGGAAGATCCCATATGCCATGCAGCAACTGAGTCCACGCACCACAACTATGGTTGTGCTCTAGAACCAGTGAGCTGCCACTACCAAGCCCACATGCAACAACTACTGAAGCCTGCGTGCCTAGAGACTGTGCTCAGTAACAAGAGAAGCCACCACAATGAGGAGCCCATGCATTGCAACTAGAGAGTAGCCCCACTCTCTGCAATCAGAGAAAAGCCCACACAGCAATGAAGACCTAGTGTACGCACACGCGCACACACACACACACACAAACAACGTATCTAGGGGAGGCTGGGAATGAGGGGCACTGAGGAGGGAGTGTGAGTGTGGGAGGTGGTGAACGAGAGGGTGGGGGCAGGGAGAGGAAAAAAGACCAGGAGGGAGTAGCAGCGGTGGGAGAACGGGGTGTGTGTAGGTGGCTGGGGATAAGCAGGTGGATGACAGACAGGTGATGGGACAGAGGGCGGTCACTCTCGTGAAGCTCACACTGGGTGCTAGTACCTAGACCCAATGACTCAAAAGGGACAGTGATTCCCTGCACAGGCCAGAGAACTCCTCCTCCTTGTCCCACCACTGTCAGCCCATCTAGAGTGCCTGACCTGCTGGGTATCTGCAGCCTGCTGGCAGCTGTAGCCCTGTGGCTGGGGGCTTGGTGGACTGATTCTACTCCCGGTTTAAAGCCACACACAAACCTTTAATAGCTTTGAGATGAAAAGTCTACGAAAAGTCTCTCCAGTCCCTGAGCCTGAAACTCTTTTTTGAGTGTTTCTCTCAGTGTTGTTGTGCCTGGACATCAGCCATCCCCTTAGCGTAGAGGTACCCAGCCCGGCGCTGCCTCACTCAACCTGAACTTCTGTGCTGTGCCTGAGAACTTGAATTTTAACCATCTTCTCAGGTGATCCTGAGGCACAGTTAGCTCTGAAGTCCCTCTGCCCACCCAGACACCCTGTTTTTCCTTCATGTTCTCCCCACACTGGAGAGCAAAGACAGCCTACTCTCCACACTGGGGTAAAGCTACTCTCTACACACCGAAGTGTCTCAGTTCATTTCCTGCTAGGTGTTCATCAGCAAACAGTGAAACCACAATAGCTTCCTAGCAGATCAAGATGTCAGGGACCTCGCAGATGTCACATCAACTTCATGGCAAACAGTGTGAAATTTCCACCCAGTCACAAAGAGGAAGTTCAAACAAACTCAGAGGCTATTAAGGGTGGGCCACTTGGCATTAGTAACCAGGAAAGTCAACAAGATTTGTTTTTATTTCACGAAGAAATATCAAAAGATAAATTCTTTTCCACGTGTGATCTTATTCTCCTTTTTTTTTTTTTTGGAGGGATGGGGTGATAGAGAACTGAATGGATTTAACGCACTTGATACTAGTCCTATAACCCCAAGTTCAGAAAACTTTCTCTCAGCCTCATGTATGTTAACATCTGGATCATAGTATTATACTATCGTTTCCAGACATCTAGAAAACACTCACTTGGCTTCAAGTTTTCTTTTCCCTTATTACAATTTAAACCACATAAATCTCTTATGTCTGTAATTCTTAGAACCAAGGTAAATGGGTCAACTTTATTTTGGAATCAAGTAGTCACTTCCTTTCCATATTCTATGCCCCTGCTAGCCACCATCCCTCAAAAGCAAAGAAACTGAGCAAAACTCTCAATGATCTTACACATTCCACATCAGTCCCTATAAGACAGTACACTTTCATTCAGGTATCAATTTAGTTCATGTGTGAAATGCATCTGGCTTTTCATAACAAAAGTGGAAAGACAAAGAGGGAAAGAGACAGAGGACTCATGAGGTAGGAGTGTGGAATGAGGGGAAAAAAAAATATGACACAATAAAAGGAAAACCAAATAAATGATCAGAGCTATTTTCAGCTCTGCAAATAACTGTGGTCCTCAGAAACAGAGAACAAACTAGTAGGTACCAGAGGGGAGAAGAGTGAGAGGAGGGACAAAACAGGTGAAGGGAATTAAGATGTACAAGTGATCAAATAAGTCATAGAGATGTTATATATAGCACCAGGAATATAGTCAATATTTCATAATAACTTTGTATGGTGTGTAGCCTATAAAAAAATCACTGTGTTGTACACCTGAAACTAGTATTTTAAGTCAATTATACAACAATTAAAAAAAGAACTGTGACCCCCATCAAACAATAATAATAAAACTACAATAATAATAACCCAACTCTGTGTGCCAGATAGTGTGTTAAGCACTATACAGTAATTAATTCATTTCATCTTCACAACTACATCATGAGGGAGGGATATTCTCATTATCCCATTTAGCAGCTGAGAAAACCAAGGCACAAATAGGTTAAGCATTTTGTCCCCAGTTACAGAGCCAGGAACCAAACCACACAGTCTAATGCTTTGCCCTCAAGCACAAAGCTGTGGGAAACATGTAGATCCTGCAGCTGCCAGAGAGCTTCTGTTGGCCATCAGAAGGGACTAAACCCTCCTGCAAGGCCTTTAGTGAGCTCCTGCCTAGGATCAAATGAGGTCGAATGATTAAGAGCTCTGTGAAACCTAAAGTGCTTTATATATATGAGGGCTCAGAACACCACTCTAGGCAGTCAGTTCAAAAACAGGAATCCAATAATGACCAGTGTGACTGTGGTTTACATTCTATGGCAATGGGTCTCCACGTTTTCTTCTGCCTAAAAATATCCAAGAAATGGAAAGGCAATAAGTTGCATGTTTTGCAGAAGAACACAAAAAGCACTAATCATAAAAAATAAGGATAAATTTGAACTTCACCAAAATAAAAGAATGTCCAGTTATCAAAAGATACTAAGAGAGTCAAAAGATACTATTAGGAGAGTAAGAGGTGTTTGTAATTTTTCTCTCTAATGAGACAAACATCGAGAATATGCAAAGAATGTCAACAAATAAGAAAAAAAAAAGAACAACCCAATTAATAAAATGGATGAAAGACCTTCATAAAACAGGACACACAAATGGCCACAAACATAAGAAACAGAAGGGAACGTGATGACATATCAGGGAAATGTAATTAAGACCACAATGAAATAAACACCCTTCTGAATGGAAAGCATTCAAAAGACCACCAATAACAAGCACTGGCAAGAATGCAGAGTTCCTGGAACTCTGCACTGGAACATACACTGCTGGTGGGAGAGTATAGTGATAAAACCACTTTGGAAATATCTATTAAAATTAAACCTATGCCTTATGATCTAGCAATTCTTCCTCTAGACATATATCCGAGAGAAATGAGCACATGTCTACCAAAAAATACATTTGAGAATACTCAGGTTTATTCATAATGGCCAGGTTTTGCAAAGAAGACAAATATCCATTCACAAGACAATAAGTTGTTGTATATTTAAAACAACGGAACACCACAAACAATAAAAAATACCAACTACTGTTAACATGCAAAAACATGAATAAATCTCATAGAAATAATAATGAGGGAAAGAAGCCAGATACAAAAGACTACCAACAGTGGGATTTCATTTATAGAATGTTCAAATTCTTGCAAAAGTCATCTGTGCTGATAGAAACCAGAACAGTGATTTTGTCTTGGAAAAGAAATATGGGCAGTGATTGGGAAGGTGCCCAAGAAAATCTGCCAGATTGACAGAAATGTTCTATAACTTGACCTAGGTCGTCACACAGGTATGTGGGAGGATGTGTCTGTATGTGCACAGTCATTAAGATATAGACTTAAGATTTATCCATTTTATTAATCAATAAAAAAATGTTTTTAAATACCCATGATATACCACCTGTCATCTAAGCTTACTTGTCGTTCTGACTTTAGTACTTCCTAGCAGACAAGTAATTGAATGACTCTATGTTATTCTTTAAAAAGCAGACAATAAGAGTACCTACCTCATGGGGTAGTTGTGAAGGCTAAGTGAACTATGTATAAGGCATTTCAAAATGTCAGACACAAAATAAGTGCTCCCAAAATTAGTTGTTATCACAGGAGCAAATGAGCAGCAGGTCAGTGAAGGGAACAGATGACAAATGTTGGGTAGTGTCCAAATTACGGAAGGAGAAGGGCAGATTAAAAAGGGAAAGAAAGAGTCACACACAAGATCCCCACCCCCCAAACACTGTCACACACCACTGAAAAATCACACCTCTACCACAAAGCAAGCCAGGCCAAGGGCTGACATACAGTCTCTGAGATCACGGCCATTTCCTTTTTCCTCCTGAGTAAAACATCAAAGTGGCCTACTTCCCCCTTTTGGAATTAATGTCTGATCATTGATAAGGGGTCTTCAGCAAATCCTAGAAAACCTGCCAGAGTGTTCCCACTACCCACCAAAGGAGAGAAGGAACAAATGATTTACAATCCTTTCTAGAGCTCAATCCTAAAATTCTACTTCAAATATAGTACCTCCTGTTCACTCTGAACAAGTCCTTGGTTGGTGCTCTATCTGGATCCTCTTGAGACGCATGAATAAGGATCTGCAATTTTCTAAGCACCTTGCCTCTCACACTACTGGGGTGATGCAGAAAACAGTTATTCACCTATCAAAAGGCAAACTGCTACCCACCACCTTATCTCCTTTCAACTCTGGTCTCCACAAAGGGTTCACGTAAAGTAATATATGATTTATTAGCACATCCAGGAACCTGGGACCACTCACGTCAGCTCACAGCCTTCTCACCAGCCAGGAGCAAGCAGAATCACAACCAGCCCTGATTCCAGGGTTGCTTGACAGCCCTCCTACTCTAATCTTATTCCTGAATCTGAGTCAACAATGGTGATCTCAATGGCTTGGCAATTCACCCACTTCCTACTGGACCAGGAAATGCTATTACTAACTCACTCCACCCCACTGAAACACACTCAGAATCTAACAGTACTTTTCTTTTATACTGACCTCCAAAGATCTAGGGCTTACTCATTCATAACACTATAAATCTTCTGCTGGCAAGAGTTCATTCCCCAGGTTCTATTCACAGTACTGCACATATAAGGGTTAAATTCCGAGTAAAAGAAGGACTGTGGCATCCACAGAAACACGTTCTCACAGCCTGTGCACAAAACCTGCCTCACTGTTCTTAGATAGGAAGACAGAGGAAAACGATGAAGGTCTAGAGAATAGGTTGTCAGCCACAGGTAAAGAGAGACACATGAGTGCCAAAGGAAGTGGTCCTTTGCTTTTAAAGTGCTACTGGCAAAACTGACCCTTAACTGTTCCTTGGCAATTACAAGCATGCAAGGTTTCAGCAGATCTTCATGTTACCAAACAAATGGCAGATCTTCAGTACACAAACCTATGGACAAAGCAGAATAATCCTGGAGAATGACATCTCTTCCGTGTGTATGTGAGATTACAGAGTCAAATATCTACAGAGACCAGGCAAGTAAACAAAATGAGGAAAACTGGATAAGATTCTTCCCTGCCCCAAGGAAAACAGGTGTGGTCTCATTTACCTTAAAATGTGCAGCTCATTATTTTTTCTTTTGCACTTTTGCTTTCTGATAAAGTCACAGAAACAAAAGGGGTTTTCCTCTATGGGAAAAACAACAGTACAAGTGGAAGGCGAAATGGCAGCTGGCCCCTGTCATCACGGTGGGGGACATCAGGGCATGGTCGAGACTGTCGCAAGGTAGAAAGCACGTGCCCCACCGAAAGGAGGCATCTGCCATCCAGCTCTATAGACAGCTGGCCCGCGGCAAGTCAGGTCAGTGTTCACAGATCTTTCCCACTTTAAAACGTTGCCTCAAGCACTATTCAAGCCAAACTGAACATCTGTGGGCTGCCAGCCTACGATTCCGGGGTCTGTGTTGGTCCTTCTCTGCCTCTCCCTACCTGAGCTCCATCCCAAGGTATCACTACATGTTACAATGTCATCTGGTGCACTGGGACTAACAACGATGTTAGTCTGCATTCTTGATGTGCCTCACAGTGCAACTGAGCAGAGTCTTTCCAGTTCATTAACGAAAGGGGAACTTGGGATACTTGCCCATTTTTTTCCAATATTGAGGACTCAGAGTCATTACAGAAGGGCAACATTCATCTCCTATATTCATCTACCATTCAGAACCTTATGAATCTGTACAATTTGCATGTTCTGAGATAAATAACCATTGGCGGTCCTTGTGCATTATATATGCTTGCACATGAGAAAAATACACATGCCACAGTAACCTGCAGTGGGCTACAGGTGAGAAAAAGACAGACCTGAGAGAGAAAAGAGACATTGCAAACAGTGGCCCACCAACTGCAGCTAAGGTTTATTGAGTGTTTATTATGGGCCAAGCACTGGGCTAAGGATGTGGCTAGCATTATCATTTGTTCCTCGCAATGAAGTAGGTACTTTCATTATACTTCTTTTAAAAAACTGAGGCTCATAAATGACTTGCACAATCTTCAACTGGTAGGCAATAGCAAAGCCTCAACTGGAACCCAGTCTGCCTGACTCTAAAGCAAGGCCCATACGCTAAGCACAACACTGTACTGCCCACACCCCAAGCAGGGAGCATCTGTGCCCTGGGATCCAAGGTGACCATTTCCTTATGAGGATGGAGGGAAGGGGGAGAAGGCACTTCTTTCTTTCTCTCTCTCTCTGGAGAAAGGAAACGGGAGAAGGAGGAAAGGACTTCCTCTACACCTCCCCCCACCCCCTCACACACAAATACACATACAGCTCTTGAGAAATTTTCAGAAGCAGGTTTCTAATCAATTATTTAGAAAGGATATGATCCTAATGAGTGAATGAATCATAACCTTCTATAGCCTATAGCACTGAGCTCCTGGGAGGAGAGGTCCTAAAATAATCATGACTATAGCAAAGATAACAGTCTAAAGAGGAATACTGCCAATCGCTTCAGATAATTTCCTTACATTTTTACTTTAAAGGAGAATGAAGTCATGAAACATCAGGAAGCCCAGACAGAGACATCTTTGGCGCAGTAAGTTACATGGTCTTTAACGAAACATACTGACTGAGTGCCAGTTATGCGCCACAGGCACCAAGGACTGAACAGTAAGCAGATTTCAACACACACCACCAGAAGAAAGCATTATGCATTGCCAGGACAAGTAACCCTCGCGGGGAATGCAAACACTTGTTATTTTGATAACAACCTACGAAAAAATATTCTAATTCTAAAAATCTTCTAGGTCATTTATCAATCCTTCTTAGTATTCTATCTCATGATGAACAGACATGCAGGTAAGTGGAGTTTACACATTGAATTGTCTCCTTTCTTCAGACTCATATAATAGCAAAATTTTGGTTTTGATTTTTAAAAACTAAACTAATTTTATACCTAGAAATTAGCAAATAAACTGATATATTCAACCAATAAAATTCCAAATTTCACAATGTAAAGAACAGAAACAGGATTAAGTAATAGAAATAAAATAAATATGGTTGCCTTATTTCACACCACAGTCCATTAACCAGCACATCCCACTCTTACTTAAACCAGAATCAAACAGCAAATACTCTCATTTAACCATTTAACTTTTTAAAAAGGAAAAGAAAAAAAAAATCCAGCAATTTAAAAAATACACGAAGACTAAAGAGTCTAAGAACTTCTCAACTAGCTTATTTTATGGAACCGTCAAGGAGCAATTCAGAAACTACAATATTTCTCCCCACTCTACCCCCACCCAAATCATGGAAGTCAGAGCAGGAGAACACCCTGAGGAAGGAAAAAGCCATTTCCTCCCCAAAATGTCAACGGCATTGAGACCAGCACTCTAACCAACCAGCAGGAAGGCAAAATCAAATATTATTGAAACAAGGGGTGAGAAGGGGAGGGGAGGGGAAGTTTGAAACCAGGAAAAATGGATTCATCTGCTGCAGAAGATAAAGGCAGACTGCACCAAGAGGGAAAAGCAGAAATGCCTGGTTCTCAGCACACACTGGACAGTCCCAATCACTCATCTGTTTTTATCACCAGCCTCGAATAAGCTGTCCCTGAAGCAAAGAGCCTGACACTTGAGAAAGTACTTCTTTACCGTAGTTCAGAAAGTACGGTAAAATGCAATGTTTAAACAGAGGCTGCACTAACTGAGCATGCTTGCTTCTGCAGGAAAGTGGGTATGAAGTGATCCATCATAGAAGGGTGGGAAGGAAGGAATTTCTAGGGAAAGAATGAGTCATTTAGAATGCCTTTCCTTTAAGAGGTAATATTCACATGATGGTTTCTTCTACAGAAACACACGTCACACACACCACTGACTACTAAATGTCAGTGTAGTAAGGACAGCTAATTTTCCACTAGACCAGCTAACAGTTATAATACGCATACAACACTGCCATCTAGAGGCTGAGCACTGAAACAAAGTTTGTTACATAAGATGATCCTTTTTGGAAAGCAGTCTTAAACTCGCAAAACATCACAAAGACACACAAACAAATGCATGCACACACACCACATACCAAACTAGAAGAGTATTATTTTAACTTAAAAGTAGTATGATATGGTTTCCTTTTGAGAGCATAAATTGGAAGGAGAGGCTTAAACCTTTTATCTTGTATAGGAAATATATATAAATAATAGATTATCACACATAGTTTGAAAAAAGATTCTTCCTCCTGTACACAGATACCCTTAAAGCACCTGTATTCACTCTCAACTTATAGATGACTTGAAAAGTCGCAACACTAGGGAAAAGGTGTGCCATCAAAATGAAACAGGCTCAAAGAAATTCCTTCCAACACTAAGGTACACAGTAAGAACAATGAAGTCTCAGGTTTTAGGATAGAGAGCAAACTTCAAAGAAAGAACCTCTTCCAACCAAGAACTACATCAGGGAAGAATATTACAGTATTCCATTTTCAAAATAATCTTGCAAGGTAGGTATGATTAGCCCCATCTTACAGAAGTGGTTAATCCACTGGTCCAGACTCACACAACCAGAAAGAGGCAGATCCCAAATTCAAACTGAGGGCTGCTTCGACCTTTTACCTGCATCATGCAGCCTTCTATAAAAATATACTAAGGGTGGTGACTTATTGGAGGGTTGGGGTAGATTATTCAGATCTTCCATTAATCTTTCTAGCTGTCACTATTCTTTCTTTAACCAATTTCCCATTTTTCTGGCTTTTTGTCCTACCTATGCAGAAATGGAGATTATGTTTAAACTTGCCCAAGCTTCAGTTTAAATATCAACTAACATGATTCAGTTCCCATAATCTCTTAAACAGTAATTCACCAAAGTCCCAAAGGAAAGAACAAAATAATCTAACTCAGAAAGTGCATTACTATAAAAAACAAAATTGAACTACAAGCACACAGTGCTGTACTAAAAGCTGAATGAAGTAATGTTATTCTGCCTCTGGGAGCAAATTACCTGAGACAGATATTTAGAATTGAACAGAGTTATATAAAACATAACTAATTGAACAACTAACCAATACAAAGGAAAGCCCGTACGATGTGCAAACACCCCGTACATGGTGGATCATGAGGATAGAGTTCACAGTGGGTGTGACATGCCAGGCTAGGACTGGTTCACAGGAAAGCTGTCTCTCTCTACCTATTCATGGAAAGCTCACAGAAGGAGGACTTTGAATGTGGTTTGCAAGAAAAATCAGATGATGACTCTTAAGAAGGAAAGTCCAATAGATTCATACTGTTTCATTAAACTTTGTATCTCCATGGTCAGTACAGTCTCCAGCCATTAGTTATGGCTAATAAATTAGGAAGGGGAGAGGGAGAATAGAAGAAATGAAAATTCAAAGCATTCTAATTATGCCATCACTCTCTGTAAGACTGGAAAGGTGAAGTCCCCCTGTGAGTTACACCTTCCTCATAGCATTTTGATCCTCCAAGTCTGCTGAATACTCAATATACTGGTGTTTATACCTCCAGTTGCATGAATGTGTTTGCCATTCTACAATCAATGCTAAGTAAGACCCATGAAGGCAAGGACTATGCTTGTCTTGGTCCCCATGACACCCCTAGCACCCAGTAACCTTGTGATCCTAATAAGTCCTCCTGTTCTGCCCACCTCTGGAGAGTACCAAAGGTGGGAATGCGGCATGCAACACTCCACACAATATCTTCAAATGTATGGACTTCTGTTCGGGTCAGCTAGTCCTGGAAAACATAAAGCATTCTAATTGTTTCCTTTCCTCCAAGTATAAACACCACTCCTCAAGAGACTACACTGATTCAGTGCATCAAAAGGAAGTCTTTTGTTTCAATTATTTTCCATATGGTTTATGGCTCCTCCTGGAAAACATTTGTGAGAAAATACCCATGTGTCACATACATTTGTGAGACATCTCTTTAAAATAAACAAATGCTGAGATGCTGAGAGATGACTACCACCATGATTCTTCAGCTTAAACAAGTATTTTCCCTACATCTGCTTATTAATTTCCATAAGATGCTGCATGGTAGAGTTAATTATTCAAAGTGACTAAAGACAGACAATGGCAAGTATCATATGCCACTACCCCTAACAGCTGCTTTTAGATGAACTCTCATTTTTTACTCAGGAATTTTACATTAAACTCACTCAAAAAGAGTTAACACAATTCAAAGAAAAAAAATCTATTTTTTATTATATTAACCAATGTAACATATAAACTTTCAAATGTTCAGTTCTACAGCAAGATGATACAAAGGCACCAAAGAATGCTTCTTTATTAAGGTATAAGAAATAATGATTTTTCAAATACTAAGGAAGATAATGTATGTCAAAGGGTGGCTTTGTGAAGTGGGGCTCCTTATCAATGGGATTATTCAAGGAATGTGTACTGGGCCACCCATCTAAAAGGTTGCGGGGGCCTTTCACGGCTGCTTCCTTGAGAGAATCCCTCTTATTCAATACTGTATTGGTTTGCTCCGGCCGCTGTAACAAAGACCCCCAAAGTGAGTGACATGAATAACAGAAATGTATTATGTCACAGAGGCTAGAGGCTAGAAGCTCGAGATCAAAGTGTCAGCAAGTGGGTTCCTTTTGCGGTATGTAAAGGAGAAGCTTTTCCATGCCTTTCTCCTAGCTGCTGGTGGTCTGCTAGGAATCCCCGGCTCGAAGAGACATCACCCTGATCTCTGCCTTCATGTTCACAAGGCATTCTCCCTGTGTACATGTCTGGCTCTGTGTCCCCTTTCTATCAGGACACTAGTCAGACTGAATTAGAGCCCACCCTAATCTAATCACCTCATTCTAACTTGACTACTCTACAAATACTCTGTCTCCAAACAGTTTTTGTTGTCAGGCACTGGAGATCAGAATTTTAGCATTATGAAGTTGTGAGGGTATACAACCTAACCCGTAACAAGTACCTTCTGGGAAAAGAAAATATTCTCTTCAGAGCAAGTTGTGGTAACACCCACAACTACTACAAGCCACACAGATTCTTAGATCTAAGAATTAAAAGTAGCTTTCTGAAATGTATTCACAGTATTAAGGAGGATCTTTGACACAAAAAGTTTAAGAGGTATAAATCTAAATCCCTAAACTCTGAATTAATCCTCAATTTCATTTCCAACTCATTCATGGGTCAGAGTTACAACAGTTCTTCCTAGAGGACAGAAATGTCAGGGATTAATCCCTTTTTGGCAGAATTTGAGGATTAACAAATTGGCAACAATGCACTGGGATACAATGAAAACAATCTACTGACAAATGGCACTAGTGCTTTGATTTCTTACTCATGCCAGTCTCCTTAGGTGAACAGAAATGTAAATCATCAAGAATAAAAGGTAAAAGAGTACAAAAGGTAAAAAGTGTACAAAAGAATAAAAGGTAAAAAGTGTACAAAAAACACACAGCATTCATGGAACACCTACTATGCGCCTCTTTAAACTGTTAGCCATGTGAGGACTTTCTGAAGAGCACAGGGTAGGAAATACGGGAACAGAAGTGTGTGTGAGGCTTTTGCTCAACCACCATTAGTTTACACACCAAGTGCCAATGATGAGAGTGAGAAAGCACTCCTCAGATTTCACAGGCAGCAAGGTGACCGCTCAGCAGCGGCCCCAAGACCCAAGGACAGAGAGCACTGGGCTCACCACTCGAAAACGCTTCTAAAACAGTTCAGCTAACTCCCACCTGAACCTTGGGTAAGACTCACCCTCTAAACTGCAGATTCCTCCTCAGTACCATGAGACGCTTGGAGCACAAGTCTCCCTGGGCTGGGTGAGGATTACATGAAATTACATGAACTGTTCGGCTTCCAGAAAGTCCTCTCTAACTGCTGGTCTCCTCCATAGTTAACTAAAAAACTGGGTTTTATTGTGGGTTTTACTGTTGCTTTATTCCTACTACTCTATATCAGAGACTGGTGATCATCTTTTCTACTAGCTGTATTCTCCTCCATCAAGCTAAGAATTAAGCTCCTTAGTAAAGGAGCCTGAGTTGTTTTGTTTTACTGCTTGTTTTTAACAAGGAAAATGCTTTGGTGCACTCTGAGAACACTATACTAGGATATGCCTGCTGTTTAATACACCAACTGTGAGCAAGAAGAGAGGACAACAGAAGACCTTATTCAAAAAGTGGACTTCAGGGTCCCTCTTGCATAAAGGCGGACTATGTAGATCTGGGGCAGGAACAAGAAGCTGCAGTTCTCACAAGCACCCCTGTGGATGTTGAGAGTGGGTGTTTTTCACCACACAGTAAGAGACACTGGTATCTTCAATTCACAACACTGACCTCCTAGAACATCACTTCCTAAAGGTTACAGTTTCAGCTACACAATGACATGAAATATCAGCACTGAGCCTAAGGGATAAAAGTATTCAATCTTCAAACCCCACAACTTCACATATTCTAAGTCAAATAAGTCACACTTTAGCATGTGTTAATATCTTCATAGAATAAAACATTAATAGCTACTACATAAATGTTAATTGGTGCTACATACTCTGGGAACATTCTAAAACTTCAAGCTGTTAAATATAACCATTCCCTCTTTGACTTTCACATTTCCTAGGTGCTAAACTTGCATTTCACCCCTTTGCTTCTCCAACTCAGCAGGCAGAAGCTAAGAAGTCTGTGGAAGGTTGCAAAGACAGCAGGACAGCTAGCAGCATCCGTGCCTTGCTAAAGCACACTGGTGGAAAAAGAGGGGTGCAGGCGTCTTCCAGAGAACAGGACTCTATGCAGAGTTCCCAGGGATGTCTCCCCTGAGCACATGCAAATGCCTTTCCTCTCACCTCAGTTTCTTCCTGGATGTGGGAGGAAAATGTAGAAAGATGCTAAAGAAAATAGTGCCAGTGGTAACCACATCTTTGAGACCAAAGATGATAACCTGTATAGAAAATGGAGAGAAGCTGGTTCATGGATGTTCTGTGTTCTTTCAGGTGATGGCCAGTCAAGTGCGACCACAAGAGGAGACACAGAAGGGACTCAAGTAAACCAATTTTCTTATATTCAAGGGTGCTGGAAACAGGATGTCTGGAACACCACATAGACCACGTGGGAAAACACCAATATCATCTAGGAGGCAGAAGTGGCCGGAGAGGAGAGTACAGACCCTGACCTTTGTTAGAGTTTCTGCAGCAAAGGCAAGGCAGGGCCACCCAGGTCAACTGTTTAGGACTGGCTAGTTTGAACAACTTCACAAGTGCTAAGCTGTGACAGCAGTCCCTAGGGGCCTGGTTCCTGGCGCTGGATGGTTCAGGCAGAGGAATATTGCCTCCTGGGGTTCTGGGGCCAGTGGAGGCAGCGTGGCTGTGGACCGGGAGTCCACATGTCAGTGGTACTCCCCAGGTTCAGCCCTCAAATGAGTCCAAAAACTGGCCAGCCCTGAACAGGGCAGGCTCTCCCCAGGCAGAACGGCATCACAATACACAGAACATTAAAAACACAAATAATACAACAGAACCCTCTACTCCCTTCCAGCTTATTAAGAGGAGATTCAGAAGCCTTATTCTGAACCACAACTGAAACCTCTCCATGTCACGCCAAGGAAACCAGAGTCGATGACTTAAAAGAAATGGACTTCCCAAATACACTCAGTATGTTGAATGTGACACATTTGCTCTCGGCTTATAACTGGGACGTGCAAAGCTTTTCTGGCCTAACACAGGTGGTAGGAAGTGTTGGCAAGGGTGGAAATGAGATAGAGGAACCATGGTGAGTTTTAATTGCCTAAAAAGCAACTCTTTACAACTTCTGGGAAACTTCTGAAGAAGAAAATGACTCAGCTTCAGAAAGTGTCACTGACCTCATTTCCAAAATAACAAGAGCTGCAATGCAGGGCATGCCCTCGTTCAAGGAACCCTGCATATAGATGAACATCTCTGGGAACTATTCAGCTGACCAGCATCAAACAACAGGGCTCCATTTCCACACAAACACATCCACTAATCCATTTTTCATGGACATCAACAAATAGGAATTCTTATAAATTCCAAACTTTAAGAGAAGAGAGATGCCTACAAGGGCTCAAAGCATCCAGACTTAGGATTTGTTTAAAGTCAAGAATAATCTCAGTTTGTGGTGCACTTTTCGCAATCCCCCTTTGCTACCCCAATTCAACCTACTCCTCCATACAGCCCTTCTCCATTCCCTTCCCCCTCAAAACCTACACACAGCAAACGACTAGGGTACTTGCTTTTCTTTACAAATTGTATTTATTCCTCTGCACTCAGATGCTAGCTTTTGAAATATCAAGTCAGATAACCATGAGGGACATGCTAATTAATAACTAATAACAACTCATTGATGAACACTTATTATTTGCTAGTCTGCCAAGCATTTTATATGCCTTCTCTTCTTGAATCCTAACCATTCCAGGCACTAGGTACTATGACCATCTTCATTTTCCAGAGAAGGAAATCAAGGCCCCTCAAGATTAAGTGACTTGCCCAAAGTCATATGGCTACTAAGCAAAATTTTACTAAGTCAAAATTTAGATCTGGGTTTCCTGACTTGAGAGCCAAAAGTATAATAACTAGACTGCAAATAAGACATGGTTAGTTTCCACAAATATCCAATTTAGACTACATGGGCATGCTCTCTCCATGGGCACGCTATCAGCCTCAGGGGCCACACTGCAGGGACACGTCGCACCACAAGAAGGCATTTCACCCCTGGCAGCACATGGAGCAGCACACGCCAGGTGGTACCCTCGCTCCGGACCCTTTAGAGCTGTCACGAAGTGGCCACAGGTAAACGTCTCAGGGAAGGTAGAAATACTGGCCTGACAAAATGTGTGTAGCTTTTTCTTCTTTTTTTTAATAAAGGGGAGAAATTAAACAGCATGACAAGAGAATCATGCTGAGATGTAAGCATCTTTGTGCTAGCACTGCTGATCTTGAATAGACAGCTTAAATAAGCTTAACTCATGGCGTTCATTCAAAGAATTAACCTGTTGCCAAGTAAAGTGTCTCAAAGAACTGGAATGCTGTCAAACCAGCTTAACACCATGAAATGGTACAACTTAATGAGATTCTATAAATCTCGAGGAACACAACACAGAGCTCCCTCTCCAAAGACTGATTTCACAAGTGGTGTGTTTTCTTTCTTGGGTGCATACACACAATGGTAGGCGAAATGCTGTAACTAAAAGCCCCTTTTTGAAATGAGTAGAACTTCTACTTTTCCCTTTACCTAACTCCTTTTGAATCATTTCATAAAAATTTTTAAGTAAAAAATCTCAAATAGCTGATACAATTGTGCTAAATAGATTTCTTTAAACATAAATTCACCCTCCTGAGACCTAATACACATTCCCAAGAAGGAAGCCCTGACATTAAAAGAAAACCAACCAGGGCCTCAGTGCCGAATGTAAAGCACGGGGGTTGCTACACGGATTCCTGCAAACGAGCAATTGGCCTCTATTCTAAATGAAGGAATGGAGAAGGGAAAGAGGGGGTAAAAAACCAGAATGTTATGACTGGATGGGAAAGGTAAGAAATTTAAATTCAGCAATATTTGTTTCTAAGAAACAGTGTGACAGCTGCTCACCTGTCTACTGCTTCCACGTCAAAGCAAAACCTCTTCTCAATGGAGTCTGTTTTCCGCCGTGTGCAGGATTTGAGGGTGACTGATTCATCTTCTCCCTGTTGCAAAGACACAGACAGTCAAAATGAGGCCAGAACTCGGGCCAAGCTCCTCTCCTGGACAACAATGCCACATAAACGGGAATGATCATTTCATCTTCTAAGACCTAAGTATTCAGGACCACAGGAGGTTGGTCACCAACTTCCTCAGGCTGAAGCCTCATGCAGATAAAATCTGTGAGCCATGTTCTACTTGGAGCCCAGCATCCTAGTATTGATAGATCATGATAGTATAGCAGCAACACATGCTAGACTCTTGTTGATATTGTTTTAAATAAGTTTAAACTGCAGGTTTGATAAGAGTTGAAACAAGACGACCTTGAGGTCCTCCTTCCAATTCTGAGTTTCTATGATCTTGGTTCAATGGTCACTTCTCAGGAAAACATTCCTGCACCAGGTCAAATACACCAGACATGCTCACATAACACCATGTACCCCGCTCCTTCCCTCACAGCACTGATCACAGCTGAGATCTGCTGCTGCCCTAAGGGATGATTCAAATAATGTCTCTCTCCTCATTAGGCTGCAAGCTCCCTGAGGGCACGTACCTAAGTCTGTTTTTTGCTTGCCCATGGGTCCCCAGAGATCAAACAGTCCCTGGAACAGGGACTGTGCAATGAATGTGTTTTAACAGCTTTTTGAGTGTATATATATATATATATATATATATATATGTATTTAAAGTATGTACTGTCTTATTGAAGTATAGTTGATTCACAATGTTGTGTTAATTTCTGCTGTCCAGCAAAGTCACTCAGTTATTTGCATACATATTCTTTTTCAGTTCTTTTCCATTATGGTTTATCACAGGATACTGACTATAGATCCCTATGCTATACAATAGGACCTTGTTGTTTATCCATCCTATCACTCAGTCGGGTCTGACTCATTGCGACCCTATGGACAGTAGCCCTCCAGGCTCCTCTGTCCATGGAATTCTCTAGGCAAGATACTGGAATGGGTAGCCATTCCCTTCTCCAGGGGACCTTGAATATAATTTTTAATGTATAATATATTGCATATGTTTAAGCAAACAACTTATGAGTTTTGACATCTGTATACATCCATGAAATCATCAACACAATCAAGGTAATGAACATTTCCATCAGCCCCACAAGTTTCCTCGTGAGTCCCTCTGTAATCCATCAGCCTTACACGCAGTCCATTCCCAGGCAAACACTGAATCTGCTCTGTCACTACAAATTAGTTTGAATGCTCTGTAACTTTATACAAATGGAATGCCCTTTTATGCCAGACTTCTTTCACTCAACATAATTCATTTACTATTCATTCACACTGTGCGAATCAAGGGTTTATTTCTTTTTACAAATGATATGATCAACAAATCAACAAGGGGGTAATACCCAAAATATATAAACAACTCATACAACTCAACAACAACAAAAAAGCTAACACCTCAACTTAAAAATGGGGATAAGAGTTAAACAGATATTTTTCCAAAGAGGAAATGCAGATGGCCAACAGACACATGAAAAGCTGCTAAACATCACTAAACATCAGAGAAACACAAGTCAAAATCACAATGAGATATCATCCTACTCCTAGCAAAAATGACTATTATCAAAAAGCCCACAAATAACAAATGTCAGTGAGGATATAGAGAAAAGGGAACCCTCGTACACTGTTGGTGGGAATGTAAATTGGTGTAGCCACTGTGGAATACAGTATGGAGGTTTTTCAACCAAAAGAAAACAAAAACACTAATTCAAAAAGATACACATACTCCAATGTTCATGGAAGCATTATTTACAATTGTCAAGATATGAAAGCAACCTAAGTGTCCATCAATAGATGAATGGATAAAGAAGCGGTATAGGGCTTCCCTGGCAGTTCAGTGGTTAAGAATCCGCCTCGCAATGTAGGGGACACTGGTTTGGTCCCTGGTCAGGGTAGACCCCTCCTGCTATGGAGCAACTAAGCCCACGCACCACAACTACTAAGCCAGGGTTCTAGAGCCCACGAGCCACAACTACTGAGCCCACAACTACTGAAGCCTGCACTCCTAGAGCCCATGCACCAAAACAAGAGATGCCACCACTACCGCAACTAGAGAGTAGTCCCCGCTCCTTACAGCTAGAGAAAGCCTGCGTCCAGCAACAAAGACCCACTGTAGCCAAAAGAAACCATACATATACCCATTTTTAAAAAACAGAAGTGGTGTGTGTGTGCATGACACACACACAGACACACACACATACAACAGAGTACCACTCAGCCATTAAAAGAGAATTAAACTCCGCCATTTGCAACAACATGGATGAAGTGGAGGGTATTATGCTTAATAACGTAAATCAGAGAAAGACAAATATAGTATAATATCACTTATCTGTGAAATCTAAAAAGTGAAACACATGTGAATAGAACAAAAAAGAAACAGACTCACAGATATACAGAAAAAACCAGCGGTTATCAGTGGGAAGAGGGAAGGAGGGAGTAGCAAGATAGGGGTAAGGGATTAAGAGATACAAATTACTATGTATAAAATAAATAAGTTACAAGGATATATTGTACAGCACAGGGAATATAGTCAACATTTTATAATAATTATAAATGGAGTATAATTTTAAAAAATTGTGAATCACTGTTTATAGGTAGTATTGGAAATCAACTGTATCTCAATAAAAAATAAACATTAATATTAAAACAATGCAGGCAATTTTTAAAATCCATGATACAAAACAAAGGAGCTTTTTTCTTTCTACTATTGGGTAATATTCCATTGTACAAACGGAATGCAACAGTTTTGTCACACAGCATAGCACTAATTTACTGCTTAGAAACATAGAGGTTTCTGATTTCTTCTCTTCCTGTCACACAGGAATTTTTTAGGGTTCCTTTTTCTCCTTATCTGCCAATGTTTCTTCCTAAACTAGGGGGAAATTAACAAACTTGCCTAGTCTGTTGAATAATAGGAAATGTGACTGCATATGGTAAAACTTAATCACCCACTAATATCAAAATAACACATAAAACACAGAAGACCTAGGAAGAGACCGTCTATATTCACAAGTCTTACACTATTGTCTTCTACCGAATGGCAAAGATTAACTTCTCAGATTGAGAAATGCTCCTTCTGCAATGCGTAAATGTATGACCATAAACACACAAGCATATGTACTTCTGACCATGTTAATATCTAACTCTATTTCTGATTTAATGGTGTTGGACTGCTTCCCATTTTGAAAGTTTAGGGGGAGGGTGGTTTAGTCGCTAAGTTGTATCTGACTCTAGCGACCCCATGGACTGTAGCCTGCCAGGCTCCTCTGTCCATGGGATTCTCCAGGCAAGAATACTGGAGTGGGTTACCATTTCCTTCTCCAGGTTAGGGGGAGGTGTCCCTGAGAAATAGGAGAAAACAGAGGATCTATACAAAACTGGCAAATATAAGCAGAAATAAGAGGAATATAAGAATCTGTTCCAAAAATGACCATAACACACCAGGAAAAATCTATAAAGACAATCTGTTCAAGTACTCATGGTTTTTAAAAATGGGGGCTAGAGATAACAATCATTTATACAAACAAATGAAGAGTTATAACCACGACAAACAACAAAAAAAGAAGCATGTTGTGCTGCAAAAGCCTAAATTAAGGGGGTGTAACCTGGGGAAAAAGGTCAGCAAAGGCTTTCTTGAACTGAGACCAAAGGATTCATAGGAGATAAAACCAAGAACACAGATCAGGGTGGAGAACAGCAGGCGAAGAGGGCCCCACAGTCAGGGTCCATGGAGCCCTGCAGGAACTGAAAGGAAGTCGGTGTGTCTGGAATCCAAGAGCAAGAGGGAAAGAGGACTGAGAAAGGGTCTGAGGAAGACAGGGACCTGATCATGCAGATTATGGTCTGTATCCTACGAGCAGTGGGAACATAATGAAGGGTTCCAAGCCAGGGAAGGGACAGGGTCAGCCCTGGGCTATTCCAGGGCTCCCGCAGAGAGGGGCCTCATCTCACAAGGTAGAACTCGGGGTACTGTCTTTCACCACGCACAAGCCCTGTCTCCAAGAGGATGCAGAAAATCTGCTCACATCTCCTGGACTGAGATGAAGAGAAAAGCGGATACTTTCAAAGGAAAATAACCCAAATGCAAGGGGATAAGGAAAGAGAGAAGGGGTGGATAAAGAGCATGTTAGGGAAAGAAAACACCCTATCGCCTATTTATCTGCACCTCCTAAGAGAGCTTTGCATAAACACGTAACACAACAACATCACATGTTTCTCCTGTATAAATTAAGAAGATATCACCTCTGGACAGCCAGTTCATGTCTCCTCCACCCTGAGGCTAAGGAAACATAGAGGTGTCGCGGAAAGCTCTTATTTTATATTTATACATTTGCCTCAGAATCAGGAGATGCCAGCTCCAGAATCAGGGTTTGAGTACTGGCTTTAGTAACTCACTGATCATATGGCCTTAGAAATCACTTTCTCTCTCTGACCCTCAATTTCCTCTTTTGTAAAGGAGGAAAAACGGATCAAACAGGATGAGAAAGGACAATATTTTAGAAAATGTAAATTATAAACATAAGTAATTATTACTAGAGAAATGATTTCATATAATACCAAGCTCCCAATACGGCAGCATTTATTACGTATCAGCCTCTATTTTCTGTCCCAAGAAGTTTATATACACTAATACATATAAACCTCTTAACAACTCAGTGAGGTGTTTCCTTTTATCTCACTAAAGTCTAAGGAGTTCCAAACACTCACCATAATTGGTTTCTGCTTTCCACTTTCAATGTGGTAAGAACAGAGTAGAGAAAATACAAGAGAGTTCCTTCATTCCAGGTTTAGGAAAGCACCACATAAACAGTCCCGAAATAAATGTGACAGAATAACTCAGTGAAGTTAATTTCAGGGATTCCCTTGTAGCTCAATTGGTAAAGAATCTGCCTGCAGTGCAGGAGACCCGGGTTCGATCCCTGGGTTGGGAAGATCCCCTGGAGAAGGAAAACGGCAACCCACTCCAGTATCCTTGCCTGGAAAATCTCATGGACAGAGGAGTCTGGTAGGCTGCAGTCCATGGGGTCACAAAGAGTCGGGCACGACTGAGTGACTGACACTTACTTACTTAACTCCGTGAAGTTGATTTCTAGAAGGACTAGAAATTAAAAACGAACTAACTTGACCTAAGAAAGGCAGACCTACCTCTATTTCCATTTCATGATAATAAGGAACTCCTACTAACAGAGATTGTTAATACTCCTTCTAACTCTATTATTTCTCTATGTTTGATCATTTCACATGTCTATTTTCCTGGGATTATTTATAAGTCAACTCTACCCCTAACAAGAAACATTAAAAGTGCCTTGACTTTTTTTTATGTTTTGATACAGGGAAGGACAGAGATGCTGACCAACTCCAGTGTTGTGGCCCAAGAAAAAGAAAGTCAGGAAGAGAAACTGGAAGTGGCAGAGAGCAAGGGGGCAGCTTGGGGGAGCAGCTAACAGTAATGACAAGAGTGTCACGCATCACTGACCTGGGCAGTCTAAGCTCAAAGTCAGGGCTCTTCGCCTCTACACTGCAGTGCCTGCACACATGCAAGCAAACCCGACAGGACGCACAAAATGCACCACAGAGAGGGCCGTGGCTGGAATGCTTACAGAGGACTGCCTCATCACCAATCAGACACAGCGAAGAATTCTCTAAACCAAAGACAGAACCAGAGAAATTATCCAGAACACAGTCCAGAGATTCAAAGAAATGAAAAATGTGAATATTTTTTATTAAAAGTATTTAAATATCTCCAGTAGGAGATAATAGAAAGAATGGGGAGGTGGGAAAATTCAAAATGATAATTGATAAGAACTTTCCAAAATTACCAAGAGACACCAATCCGCAAATCCAGAAAGGCCAAAATGCCTAAGTGCAACAAATTCTTTAAAAAAATTCACAGAGAGGACCATCATAAATAGAATACTGAAAGGAAAAAGAAGAAGATGATGTAACGTGCAGCCAGAGAGAAGACAGATCAGACCTAAAAAGGCAATGGAGACAGAAAGAGTGCTCCCAGAAGAAAGGTGAACACTGGGGCACAGCAAGGCACTTCTAGCAGCAGTCTCCCCGCAAATGCAGCCTGGCTCTTCTAATGATGGCCACAAGAATATCTTTCACACCACACGCTCTGCAATGTAATGTGACCGTGCTGTTCCTCCCAGCAAGACAGGGTCTGCATCCTCTCCCGCGGCAACTGGGTGAGCTTAGGTGGGCTTTTATAACTGCTTCAACCAACACACAGGGCCAACATAAGTCTAGATCATTAAAAGGCAATGCAGTGTCTGCTTTTGTTGCTGGAAGATTCACTCCTGAAAACTTTAGCTGTCCTGAGGCTGCCATGCTATGAGGAAGCCCAAACCAGCCCACGTAGAGAGGCCAGAGAACAGGCCGTGGAACTATAGAGAGCAAAAGAGACAGAGGGAGGAGAAGAGAAGAGGAGGTCAGGAGAAAGGAAGAGAGCTATATCTGATCAGCTCAAAGTTGCTTCAAACCCTTATGATCCAGTTCCAGTCACTATCTGATTGGAACCATTTGAGAAACTCTGAGCCCAAACCACTGATCCACATGCTCCCCCAAGTCCTTACCCACAGAAACTGTAAGAAATAACTAAAATGATTGGTGCTGTTTTAAAAGTCACTACCATTTTTTAGTGTTCTCTTACAATAAATAACTGGAATAGATATCTGGAAAACCGAAATGATAGGTACACAACTGGAACATCTAAACTGCCAACTGGCAGTCCTCTAGGGATCAGATGAAAGTGATGAAAATCAGTTTCACAGGATGAGGTCATCCAAGAATTTCCAGTATCTAAACACATTAACACACTTAATATTGCATATATTGAAATACAAGAAACTGTCTTAATTACAGCTTCTAACACAGCTTAGAACTAAAAATAATCATATCATTTATTTACTTTATTCAGATGCCATACCCCCTGAAACTACTATATAAAAATGAGGAAAATTACAGTGAACATTGGAGATGTTACTGCTAACATGCATTACACTCATCTTGTGTTAACCAAACAAATCAAACATGAAATTTAAAAATGAACTCACCCCCTTTCCTCCTGACTTTTGGTCAAATGGTACCATGGTGATTTGTTTGGAATCCCGTTGATATGTACAGTAATGCTTCACCCAGGAAGTTCCAAAATGACCTGCAAAGTAATATTCCCCATTAAACATCTCGACATGTCCACTGCATACTGGACAACACAGAACATGTAACTCACAGTGCTCACCTATCCTTAAACTGTTACTAGGGACAATATATTCTCCACATCAGCTGGACAACCACAGGCGGAAATCTAATCTCACACACTGGAAGTGGAACTAACCCAGGACTTTTCCCAAGGACCAAGGAAGACTTTTTCCCACTAAATGCTGCATCTGATGGGTCTTAAAATACAATGGAAGTAGAGGTTCTCTGGGGAAATTAATTCATCTTCCCGTCATCAATTTCCATCTGAAGCTTCCTTTCTCTCCCCTGACAGGAGTAAGATGACTGAAAAAGCACACAGAAAGGCTCTTCAAAATGCCTGTCACCGTCCCCATCTGGTGCGATGACGTCATGCTACCCACACAGCTGCTCTGTGATCACGTGCACAGATATACAGGGGTGCTGACCTACCTTCAAACTCCTAATTTTTATTTCAGCAGAACTCAAGAAGATCTGAAAAGCAGATAAGGAAAACCCAGAGACACTAGACATGTGGAACGGAAGTAACTATAAATGCTCAAATGTAATCTAAGTGTTTGTCCCTCGAAATTATCCCTCGGCAAAGAGGCAGGTGCCCTGCAGACAAATTCTTACAGTTTCTTATTCTACTGGTGCCTGGCCAATTATTTTATTTCAAACAAAGTACTATTAGGGGAAGAAGGCCTAATTGGCATTGTTAACCTGCAAAGACCTCAATCAATATGAGTTCTGGATGCTTATAGAGATTGCATAGCAGATATGATTAAAAAAATAATAATGATAACATGAAAAAAGATTCAGCAGACACTGAATAGGTATTTTTCAGGGTATGAATACCCATTGCAAGTGTTAGATGTCACTTAATACACTAAAAAAGCAACGGAGTGTTTATATTGCAGCATCAAGGACAAATGAAAACAGCAACTATTCTCATGTGTTTTTGTGGCTTAGAGAATATATTCCAATGATGGCACAAAGATTTCAAAAGCGCTGTATATGTAGCTTCTGCTTCTTACAAGCCTTAACAAGCTCATACTTGTAAGAATAAGGGACATAAAACTCTCATCACAACTGTATACTCCAACTTCTAATCCCATTACTACACCATTGTCACCAGGGAACAATTTTATGCCCAAGCAAATTTCTGAGTAATTGCTACATAGAATAATCACTGTAAGTATTTTGTTTCATAAGAAACTTCTAGGAGTGAAGACATTTGACAATCCTAATCAACAGTGCCCAGATAGGAGACTATAAGAAGAACTATCCATTAAAGAAAAATAATGTCCTTTCTTTAATCTCTAGTACTACATGCATGAATTAAGTCTGGGGGTGCTACAGACCAGTGCATAAATCTGAGTCATCACTGAAAACCCTAGGTTAGCAGCACCTAGCATTTCTTTCCTTGACGTCCTATGTGCAAGTCAATGGCCCTTCTCCCTGGCTTGTGAAGTGAGCCTTTGTTTCTATTTTTCATAAAATTTAATTGTTGGAATGACAGGAGTTGAAGTGAAGAAGGAAAGGGCCAAAGTCATGGTAGTTTAGGCCTTGTTGAAACAAGTCTCAAAAACAACTATTATTAGGTCTACCAAAGGATATGACTATAAAGTCCAGCCAGTTAGACCTCTCCAGGACCTCTACACCAAGGCTGTGGTATATAAAGCTATACTGAGGGTATACAGGCATCTCAAGGGGAAAGGTGGCACCACAGAGCCTATGAATTCCAGGTTGCAACAGGATTCCCAGTTACACAGAAAACACAATATATCACAGAGATAGATAAGACCTTGTGGACAGCATCTTTCCCCTAGAAAGCTGAACTATAAAGTCATTCTCCTTTGACCAAATAAATGCTCCATGTCAGGCACTACTGGATACAGCTCCTGGGGGAAAAGGCATGAGTACACCCACGCTGCTGGTTGGCCTGGCACTCACGTTTCTCCTGGACGTAGAGGTACCCTTCCATAGTGTAAGGACTGATGGTCTTGTGCTCAAGGGGATTCTCCTTCATCTTCTTCATCAGGGATTCCACTTCAGACCTGGTGCCTTCAAAGCGATTTCTTGTCTAGGATGAAATCAAAGAAATGAAATCAAACCAAATCAAAGAAATGAAACCCTCTCTGTTTCTCCAGCACTTCAGAGTATCAACCTACAGAATCCTAAGTCTAAAACCAAGTGAGGAATGTTCAGCTATCAAGAAATAAGGCAAACATTCACTTTATTGAAGTATACTTCAGCCTGAAAGCCCTATTCAAGAATGACTCTCAAGCTCTAGGGACCATCAAAATCACGTGGGGAACTGGCAGGAAATGCATCTCACCAGTCCTCGCCTCCAAAGATAAATTCATCAGCTCTCAAACCAGAAACGTGCGTTTCTAGCAAGTGTCCCGGCAACTCCGAGGCAGAGGGCCCACAGCAGGGCAAGCCCTCCACAGCCCTCTAGGACAGAGGTACTCTCACCCTGGCTGTTGGCTGACAGTTTCCTCCTCAAAACCAGCTGCTTCACGTAAGGTTCTCCCTCCCCCAGGACAGCCTGCACCAGCACCCAGGGGAGCCCAGGGACCACTGCAGCTCCAGGGGGCCTGTGGCATCAGCTGAGGCCTCACAGTTCAACTTCTCCCTCTGCAGGGCCTGCTGCCCGCAACTCTCTCACAGGTGTTTTTGCCGACACTGCCTCCTGGGAACCTGCTGTGTGTAAATCTCCGCTTCAGAGCCTGCCTTCTGAGAAACCCAGCCCAACGGGAGGCCATTTCGTGAAAGCTCGTCCAAGACCTTGCAACTTCCTGTTCTCAGAGGCACCACAGGGAACGATGAGAGCTCGGGCTTCCAAAAGCACATAGCCCACCCCACTAGGACCCACGGGTTTATCTGGACACAGGACCACCCAGAGACAAAGACAACATGCAGACTCATGTGATCACACTAGGGAAGAAAGGGGTTTAGTCCCAGTGGGACTGATCAGAGGCCTAAGCAGGATTCTGTGCACCCAAAGGTCCTGCTGCTTACAGTCTGGGAAAGGAGATTGGGAGTAAGGCGCGCTGACTTGGATTTCGTCACCGCGAGTTGAACAAGAGCACATCCTTTGAGCTGGAGGCCAGCATGTGTGCCCCACCCCCTACTCCTAAACACACACAGTCTACTGTTTCAAGTGGCCAGGCAGCTGGACGCACAGAAGGGAGGCCGGGTGGGGCTGGGCGGGGTTGGGACTTCCACTGCCAAAGGAAATCCTGATGCCGGTGCTACAGATTTAAAACATCAGCAGCAGCAGCAGCACTTCCGCAAACAGAAATAATGGAGCTTTGAAATAATGTGCTTTGAAATAACGGAGGTGAGGATGAACTCTGGGACCACCAAGCACCCTGGAAATGACTGCCCTCTGCTGCCCTTTGAACCCAAGCAAGACCCATTCTCCCCATCTGCGTTCCCATCCATTTAAGCGATCTCTATGCAGCCAGACCCATATTTTGTTTCTTCCTCCCCTTAGCAAGGGAAGGAAGCCCATCCCCTCGCCCACTCACATTCTGTATGCTGATAGTCAACTGTGTCTTGAAGTCATTGAAGTCCTTGGCCAGTTCATAACCGTGGTGATAAAAAGTGAAGAGTCCTTGTAGGAACGCCAGTAGCTGTAATGAAGGCAGAAGGGAAGACCTCACATAAGCAGGTTCAAGAGGTATTATGGAGCTGTATCTGAGCTCCCAGCCCTGGTTTGAACGTAATAATAATGACAAAGTAATAATAATGACTATCATTTACTGAGCTCTTCTTACATGCCAGGCACTTGGGACTTCATATGCCCCATCCCACTGAATAGTCCTAACAGTAGTATTCATTTCATAGGTTGTTATCTCCATTTTAACAATAAGGAAGCAGATTCAGAGAGGTTAAGTAACTTGCCCCCAAACACACAGTATATAGCAGCTAGGATTTGAAACCAGGTCTCCTTGGCACCAACACCCAAGCTCGTATCCTGTGAGCCTCATCACCTCCTAAGAAAATCACTTCTTCAGAAACTAAAGACAAGGGGTCCCACTCAGTCTCCTTCTATTAAATTCGTAACATCAGATTATCATGCAAAAGGGTGTGGTTATACTGATAAACAGCAAAGAAGAGAGAAAAGGAAGCTGGTGTGTCCTGAGTCTGCAGCCTAACAGGCAAAGTCAAATCAAAGAAAATCATCCAGATTAGACATTAGTTCAAGTGTGTTTCTGCACTTGCCATAAATTATCCAAAAGTCAACACCTTGGATCCCTTTATTAAAATAATCCCATGCTCCCACATTTTCAGTTAAGATGGTTTCCCTAAATTCTCATTTAAAGTGCCTTGGGCTAAAAGGTAACGGCATTCCTTGTTTAGTCTTGTCTTTAGTGAAGACTGAAAACATCTGTTCACCATGATTCTCACAACAGGCCTTCATATACTTAAAACCACTAATGTCCCCACCCTGAGCCTTCACTTCTCCAAGCTAAATAAATGAATGTCCTGCCATCTTTCCTCTCATCGCACACATGGAACCTCATTGCTGTTACGCTTCCTGGCCCTTTCCCAAGCTCTACATATCCTGCCTCGGTCCCATATCGCAAGCTGAAAGAATTATAATTAAAGCCTGAACACGGTTTAGAATAACCAGGACCCCAACTCTATCACAAGCTCAATTCTACTACATTTGGAGATCAGTCCCATTCTAACGTGAATGTCTCGATGCTGACTCACATCGTTTGAGTTGTTCCCTCAGACCTGCCTCAAACACGTTATATCAAGACACAGCTGCATCACTTTATACTGTTGTGTTTAATCTTCTAGTCCTTAAGTGAGCATACCTTTACTTATTACACACAATCTCATTTGGTTTCACCTAACTCTCCCCTTCTGAGAAGCAGCCCTAACAATGAGAGTAAAGGAAACCCTTACACTTTGCCTGTGGCAGGAACGGTAAACACCAGGGTATATACTGACCTGCCTTCAGGCAAAGCCACGTGTCCAGCCCACTTTATCACAGAGCTTTAGGCTGGAAAGTCAGGCAAGGTGCAGCTTATAACAACAGGGTCCCTTGACTTCCTGTTGCCATTGTCCCTGGAGCATCCGTTCCCTTACATCTTCATGGGAGGTAAGGAACAGGCATTGCTGGGTCCTCTGGCTAGAAACATATCTAGGGGCCCATTTATACATCTCTAACCTAAATTAAGGAATGGGGGGTAAGCCACAGAGAGTCACTAAGGACTAAAAATGAACTCTCTTTCTGAAGATGACCACAGTCTTTGGACGTCCTCTATTTCTGTGAAGAAGGCCCACACTTTTTCTTCTAAACAGCTCCAGTAATGGAGAAGAAGGGGCTCTCGTGCCAAATCTAGTGCCAGTGTTCAAAGGACAACTGTCCTTCCTTAGCTCTTCCCTCCCTGTTGTCCTTGAATGCTGCTGCTCCATCAACGTTTCCAAAGCACTGAGTCACCCTCTACTGGAGAATAATGCAGAAGATAAGCAACTGATGCTCAGGGGACTCCTCCTATCAACTCTGAGTTATCCTTCACTTAAAATCAACAGGGCCTCTCTTACTCAGGGTAATTATCTCAAACAGCTCGCTAAGATGTCACCTGCATATACACACAAGCACTCCAAAGGCAGAGAGCTGCTAATATTTATTTTGGTTTTCACTTCCTTTGGTATCATGCCTGGTTGTCCATTCTTCCACAGGAAATGATGCCTTAAATATTGTTATCTTTGGACGACTTCCCTTCCTTCTCCCCTCACAGCATCTTTCCTCCCCTCCCCAACCTCCCACACACTGTATGCATCTCTGAACCTATGACCCATGGGAAATGAAAGTCCACTGCTCAGGGGGTGGGCAAGGCCCACAGAAAGACTCCAGAGAAGAAAGGACAGGTCCACTTCAAAGAAATGCTTCTCCTCACGCAGAGAGAAATGTGGCTGTGGCCTTAGCTGGTTATTAGGTAAGAGAAGCCTCACATGCAACCAGGCTCCTCCCTGGACACCAGACACACAGCCACAGCACAACAAAGGAAACGCCAAGGAGAGACCTCACCACTGTCCCCCTCCCTTCCTCCCCATCCTTGCTTCCCTCTGAGAATTACTGTAAGAAAAATCTATTTCTATTTCCTAGCTGATTACATAGATTTTTTAAAAAATGAACAAAAACATAACTGCTTTATTAGTGATGGCTGCATCATTCTGGACTCTGATAAATTTAAGTGGTTTCCATTCACAGAACAGAGCTACTGTTTGGGGTTGAATTTTGCCCCTCTATATCCAAAAGATATGAAGTCTGAACCCCTAGTATTTCAGAATGTGATTTTCTGTAGAAACAGGGTCTGTACAGTGGTAATAAATTGAAAATGAATCCATTAGGCCCTAATCAAAAATGACTGGTGTCCTTGAAAACTGGGGGTGGGGGGGCAGAGTTTGGACATAGTCACAAACACAGAGAGAAGACAGACCTGTGAGGATGAGGAACTGAAGTGACTGATCTATAAAAGCAAGGAATGCCAAACACTGCCAGGAAAGCACCAGAAGCCAGGAAGAGGAAAGGAGAGATTAGTTCTCTAAAGGTTTCAGGGGGAACAGGGCCCTGCTGACCTTGATCTCAGACTTCTATAGCCTCCAGAACTATGAGTCAGTACACTTCTGCTGTTCTGAGGCACCCCGTTTGTGGTACTTTGTTACAGAAACCATAGCAGAAAAATACAGCTACTAAGAACCATTCATGCACACAGTGAAGAGAAGGGCTGCCGGCAGAGAGATGAAAAGCTGGGCTGGGGAAGCCAAGTAACTCCCTGTAACTCATCCTTAACCTATCAGCACACTGGGCCACGGCAAAGACTGCGATCAGCTACGTAGCTGATTTAGCACAGGAGTGCTGAGACAGACGCTGACCAATGTATCAGAAGGGACGCTGAGCTGATGGGGTTGGGACAGGACGCCACTGACCAAAGAGAAAGAAGGACAACCTGCAATGGAGCAAGAGCCGTGAGAAAGGACAGAAAGGCAGAGCACCGAGAAATACTCAGGAGGCGAAACTCAGAGGCTGCGGAGCCTGACAAATGTGGAGAGTGAGTTCTCTGCAACACGAGGAAACCACCAATTATGAAAATTTAGGAACAGACGGAACAAGGCTTTACCTTCGGGAAGCCATTAAGTCATTATCTATGATCCCAATCTCCAGAACATTCAGTACCTCAAAAGAAAATTAAGGTTTCCGGGGCACAAAAAAAATAGAGGGTTTAGATCCCAGAAGTCTGACTTTTCTTCCTTGGCATGCTAAAATTTTGTTTTTCCAAAGGTACTTGAAGTTACTTTCTAAGAAACAAATGAACATAGTGGATGTGCATGGAGCTTGCCTGAATGGCTGCAAGATTCCTTTGACTGAAACCAACTCAACACATGAACACTTATACCAGGCACCCCAACAATTTAGTTCAACTGATTTTTTGTTGGTTTCCTTTACACCTGCATATAGTCAAATGTTGTTTCAAATAGAAATTTAAGAGTCAGACCATTACAGCTCTGCCATTTACTAGGTGTGACCTTGCAGAGGTAAATAAACATGCTTCAATTTCTTTATCTGAAAACAAAAACAGGACCTACCCTTATATAATGATTGAATGACATGATGTGGCAAAGCACTTATTACTTACACAGAACATAACAGTTTCAGCTGGTATCATCAAGTGTTATGTTCTTCTTCTGTACAACCTAGGCCAGTAGCTTAAACTTTAATGTGCAGCAGAATCACCTGGAAGGCTTACAAAAGTATAGTTGACTAGATCCCACTCCCAAATTTCAGGTATGGGTTACAGCTTGAGAATTTGTATTTCTAGGACTTTGAGAACCACTAATCCAGTCAGTAGCTTTTTTGCTATATGACTCTCTTCTCCCTACTCACAGCTCCAGCCACTCACCTGCTTGTCTACTAGTATGCTCAGAAACAAGAACTTCTGTGGAAAAGTGAAGGTTACATATCTATATCCAACCTCTCAGCCAACTCATTTTTTAATATTTATTTATTTGACTGTGCTGGGTATTAGCTGTGACATGCGGAATCTTAGTTGAAGTCTGTAGGATCTTTAGTTGTGGTATGTGGGATGTAGTTCCCTGACCAGGGATCAAACTCAGGCCCCCTGCATTGGGAGTGCAGAGTCTTGGCCACTGGCCACTCAGCCAATTCTAACACAAGGCCAGACATTTTTTCATTAGCTTTCCAGGTGCCTCACTTTATGAACTCAAAAACATCTGCAATCCACAATGGTTTTCTACTTTTTAAACCCCTCTGTCCATCCTGTCCAACCTGGCACTCACCTGAACACAACTTTGGCTAGCTCGTTACTATACATGTTGCTTCCCCAAGGAGGCTGTGAGCTCCTCAGACAGAGCAGCTGGGTTGTCAGTATTTTCTATGTATTCAGAAAAAAATGCTTTCAGATTTATCAAGACTGTACTAAACCAAGCAGACCCTGTTAACACTGCCACTTGACTCATTCACTCATTTGAGGAGACCCTGGGTGGCCAAAATTGACATAGTCCTCTGTCTCAGAATTAAAAAAAAAAAAAAAACAAAAGACTGTTAACTGGGTCCTAATAAGCAACTATATAATAATTGAGTGTTAATTAGGTTAGCACTTTCCTGGTGGCTCATAAAGAGTCCACCTGCAATGCAGGATATGCAGGTTCAATTCCTGGGTTGGGAAGACCCACTGGAAAAGGACATGCAACCCATTCCAGTATTCTTGCCTGGAGAATACCATGGACTGAGGAGCCTGGCAGGTTATGGTCCACAGGGTCACAAAAAGTCAGACACAACTGAAGTGACTGAGCACACACACACAATTAGGTTAGCTCTATTCTAAGCATCTTACCTGGATAAACTCAGGTAATCTTCCTAACATCTTTATAAATGGGATTGTTATACCTATTTTGCAGATGAGAAGACTGAGGCTCACAAAATAACTTCCCAAGAACATGCACCTGGAATACGACTGAGCTGAGATTTAAAAGCAGGCAATCTGGTTCTAGAGCCCTTGACAATGATGCTACACTGCCTCTCAAAAAGCTCAAGACACTGATATATTACACTAGAATTCCAGGAAACAGAAAGGTAAATCCTTACAGATTTCTTTTAAAAAAGAGGAGAAAGAAAGGGAGGAGGAGGAAAGCTCACATAGATGAACAGAGCCATCCAGCTGAGACCAGCCTAGACTGGATGAACCCCACAGATGTGTGAGAAACATCTACTGTTGTATAAGGTTTTATTGTTATTTGTTACCCAACAAAAGCTAACAGATACAGTATCTGATTTACTATATGGAGAAATCAAAATGAACAAGGAAAAACACCTCCAAAAAATAGGATGGGTCAATTAAAATGCAACTCATCAAAATCAAGCATTTATAGAATAATAGCAATTAATTTGTACATAAAGGTTATTAGAATCATACTTCTGTTTTTCTATAGAAATTCTAGCAAAAGCAAGTAAAAATGCCAAAGGCTAATTCTTCATGACAGCATTTGAATTCCTGCCCCAACCATGAGAGATGAGACTGTAATTGAATGGCTGGTTTTAACACCTCTGGGCCCCAAGCAGGGAAATCAACAAGCTTGCTTTCTCTGACAGATGGCTTCCCCATCTCACAGATCCTGCAGAAAGACAGGGATTTTGAGATCTTGGTAGAGATCACTGCTAGAAAGGAAGATGTCTCTAAAATTTCCAATATTCAAGTAAGACTGAGGTAATTAACTACTTTGAAGAATTTGCCAGATGACATGGCTGGGAGGAGATCCCAAGAACATAACAGTTTCAGCAAAGTAAAAGACAGAAGCATTAGATTTCAAGACCAAATAGTCTTAAAATCGCCTGCCAGTCTACACGCCTAAAAAGCACCCCCAAAATTTATAAATTAGAAAGGGGGCACAAAACACTCTTAACCAAAAAGGGAGGTCATTTTCTTTCCGGTTCTTATAGTTTTATTATTTACTAAAGAAAATCACTCTTTCTTAAGTTTAGGTAATCTTATTTGTAAAGAGACTCAAGGCTTGGGTCTAAATCAGAGATTGCATTTGGCTGAAAAGTTCAAGATCAGCAAGTCTTAAATTGAGGCCCATAAGCTCATTTGGTGTCTCCATGGATTCTGAACACTAGTGCCACAGCAGGGTTAAAGCAGTACCTCATCTCCACGAAAGCACAACCACACTGGGGTGGCCTAGGCTACACCAGACTTGTTCCCACACTGCAGCCCTACATGCCCAATGGGATGTTCCACCCAAGTCCAAATCCCATCACAGTCCCCTCAGGGCAATCTCCATGCCTCTTGGTTATAACAAACCTAGAGTGAGAAGCTGCTTCCTATCCCATCTTTTTAATACATGCCTGGGATAAGAAGGGGCTTTGAACTTAGGGGACAAAAAGAGAAAGGTTTCCTTGGGTTACTCCTACCTTTGGGTTATTTGAGGGAGAGAGGAAGCAGGGGCGGCGGTGGGGCTCGGGGGCAGGCAGAGGAAGGAGAAATGGTAAGAGGTCGTCACTACTGTTTGGCAAGATGAAAACTCCTCCCCTCCCTTACCCAGACTTGGAAATCAACCAGCCCAACACAGAGTGGCTAGAGGCGGGAACCACTGCGGAACATTCTCCGTCCGTGTCTATGGTTGCACTGGGGAGAATCCAGGGTACTCAGGTGACAGCACTGTTACCAGCAGAAGGCACAGCATCAGGGCTGGTCAGTGTCTTCGCTAACAACTTAGAGCATTTTGTCATCTAGGTAACTGGAATGAGGGGTGGGGATGAAAGTCTGGGTACACGGCAAAACCCTGAGCATCTACTTACAGGCTCCACGAACTCAAACATCTTCCTCTCTTGGACTTCCTGCACCTTGAAGACATACTCCAGGGATACTTCATAGAAATGCTGCCGAACCAGGTCCACTTGGCTGTCTGCCTACAAGCAAAATGGGATTTCAGAGAAAAAGCAGGTCACTATCTGAGGAAAGAATTCAGTAAGCAGCTCCCTACCCTCACCCCTCGCCAAGAAAAGATCTCCAGAGATGGTTTTTAAAAACAAATCCAGTAGCATGAAGCAGAAATCAGAATAATGTTCATGGTTACCTGAGCGCTAAGTTTGGGCCAAGCACCATGCCCATAGCTGTACATCATTATCATATTCAATCCTCACAAATTTTAGTTATTTAATCCTCATTATAATCCTAAAAAGAAGATAGCATCCTTATCCCTAACTTACAGGAAGCAAATGAAATTGGCTAACATTAAGGAACCTGACAGAGTTGGTACAAGACAGAGCTGGGACTTCTGTCCTGGCTGCTCTTTCTCCAAGACCGCTGTACATCCTTAAACCTCTAGATTCTACCACCTTCCCACAGTGGGGCAGACCTATGTTCCATGAAAGACAGAATTTTAAAGAGAAAAAGAAAATGGGCAGGACCATCCTCATTCATCCATCCTAATGAACAAAACAAGATGATAGGAGACAGGAGACCTCAGAACAGAACATTTTCACTCATCCCAAACACCTTCTTTGGACAAGGATGAACTACTAGTTTATAGCATAATTGGGCTTCCCTGGTGGCTCAGTAGTAAAGAATCCACATGCCTATGCAGGAGACCTGGGTTCCATCCCTGGGACAGGAAAATCTCCTGGAGAAGAAAGTGGCAACCTACTCCAGTATTCTTGCCTAGGAGATCCCACAGACAGAGGAGCCTGGTGAGCTACAGGCCACAGGGTCACAAAACAGTCAGACATACTTACACTAGCAGTTGGATTTGTTAAGTCCCTGCAGTCCTTGATTTCTCATGGTGCAAATCCAACACACTTACACCACGGACCCACCTACTTCTCCCCACACCCTGGACGAACAACAAAGCAGAGTAATTACATTGCTCCCTCAAAGCTTCACCTCCAACTCTTGCAGGTCATGAGACCCGGAAAGACCCACAACTGGGTACAAGGAAGCCAGTGATCTGGGATCCAGAACCCAGGGGAGAAAATGACTGTGTGGAGCAGCAAGAAGCTGTGCTGAGAAGTGCCTCAACTATCACTACAATGCTCTTAAACTTTCAACAGTGTGGCGGAAATCAATGCATTCTTTCCAAACAGGTAATTACACTGAAAGCACATTTCAATGACAAAAGAAAAATATGATTTTTTAAAAACAAAAATGGATATCCTGCTAATAGGAAACAAAACACTCTTTTCTTTAGAAACAAAGGTGTCAGGTGTCATTCGATAACATACTTTACAAAGACAAAGCTCCCAAAGGAGTATTTCTTTCAGCATTCCTTTGTCAAGATTCCTGCAGAGCTAACCTGGGACAGACCTTTCACTTCATTAGGTACTGCTAACAAACATATGGTATTGCTAACCTTGTATCTTAAGGACTTGGTAAATTGTTCATTCATTCATTGGGGTGCACAACTTAATGAGGAAAAGAGATAAATAATCGTGTAAATTAAAAAAAAAATTACAAACTCTGGAAAAGGACGAGGTGCTATGAGACAATCCAAAAGATCCATTCAAGTCTCCTGCTAGTGACTTCCTCCCAGGGCAACTTCCATATTAATATAGAGAAGGTCCCAGCTCCCTAAGTTTAACTGCTGCACAAAATCAACATGAAGGGCTAAGCCTGTGGGCGGGCGTTTCCTAAGCCTCCAAGCAGGAGAGTTGATGTCTGAGCACTGACTGAGCTTTATCTGGAGGACAGAGTTCAAAAAGTGCTGTACTAAGCCCCTCTCCAGGGTGGCCAGCAAGTGTCTATACACTTCCGCCTGGGCTCCTGCCAGCTAAGGTCTGTAAGTCCCTGCAGTTCTTGATTTCTTATAGTGCAAATCCAACACATTTACACCTGGGGACACATCTACTTCCCCTGACTTCCCCCACAACCTGAATACATCCTCCCTGCTTGGACTTACCAAGTGAGGCTGCAACAGAAAAAAGGCCCTTTCTTAAAAGCCACAAGTTAGGCCAGGCTGGAGGAGCCAGGAGGAAAGTCCTCAGAGAACAGTAGAGCCCAGCATCAGTGAGAGTGCCAGGAGAGCAACCACTTGGATGGAAATCGCAGTTCTATCATTTTCTAGCTGGTGGGACCTGCTACAGCCACTTATCCTCTCTGGGTCTCTTCCCCACACCTGGAGACTGGGGATGGTATGACCTGCCCTTGCTCTGAGCAGAGCTGTTTCGAAGAGAAAATGAGTTAAAGGATGTAAACAATTTGAAAACCAGGATGTGTCCTGTGTACACTGAGTGTTACCACCAGGAAAGTGGAAGCAGATGGGCTTCAAGCCCTGCTCCTACCCTAAACCAGCCACATTTTCTCTGGGCAGTGGCAATCTTCTCCTCACTGGCCTCTCTGCTTTCTTTCTCTGCCCCCACAATCCAATGTCTATCCAGCAGCCAGAACACTTTCCCTAAAATCTCCATCAGATACTTTCACAGCTCCTTCGATGCCTTCCCCTGGGCCCTACTATGGTCTGAAGACCCTGAGGGGCCAGCCCACCCCTCTCTCTCCCCCTCAATCCCTCCCTCTCCTGTTCCAACTGGGGCTTCTAGCCACCCTCCAATACTCTAAACTCTTTCTTTCCATGCAACTTCTGCACTTGTTGTTCCATCTGCCTGAAAACCCCTCTCCCTAGATAGATGTTCGATTTTTTTGAACTTTAATGCATACTAAGAAATATCTTTTGCACATGACTCAATAAACATACATATATAAGTAAATGCAACACACTTTCATCTTTTTCACTCTATTCCATCCTACTCTACTCTATTTCATGATCCAGTAACTCAGATCTTATGACACATGCACAATTTAAAGAACACTGTCCTAGCTTTTAACCCATGTTGCTCCTTTCTCTTCCCCTGGTCTCATTTCAAATGTCCCCTCTTTAGAGAAGCCTGAGTTGACATTATTTTAGGAAGGTTACCCCAAGGAGTTTATATCCTATCTCCCAATTTATTTCCTTATCACTACATGAAATTCTTATATATTCTTCTTTCATGTACTGCCTAGTAGAATATAAAGTCAATGAGAGTAAAGACCTTGTTCCACTTTTCCATTTCAGACCCCAGAAAGGGGCCTGGCCCATAGCAAACATTCAACTTGATGCTTGAGGAACAAAAGAATTGATCTCTATGTGAACACCAGTGACCCAGCACTAAGAAGTAAAGTGTAACAGAATGCATTTCCAATGGAAAAGGAAAAAAAAAAATCCCAAGTGGAATGGTATGTTTCTCCTGCCAATGACCCTCTCATCTGGGCCACTGAATTCACCCACATCCTTAGCGGCTGCTACAATGGAATCAAAAGCCGGATTCCAACCCCTGAGTAGGCAGTTCTGTTACTCGAGAAGCCGTCAACCTACCAGCTTGTCTAAGACCCACCAACCACTCTGTGCTTCCTGGAAAAGAGACATTCTCCTAGATTCTAAGTTCCTACCATACATTTCACTCCCCACAACACACTCAACTCCTGAACAGACTTTTCGCAGAAGCATCCAATGAATAATTTGTCCAAGGAATGATTTCTATCTTAAAAGCCAGCTTCTGAGCCACTGAAGACACTGACATTTTAAAGTCATCCACTAGATGGCAGCATTGCTTCACATCACTACCCTGTTATTTCAGCCACCAGAGACAGGAGATGGGCTAGAATTTACAAGTATTCAGGTCAGGCCTACAAGTAAGGAACAATTCTGGATCATCAAAGGAAATAGATTTCATTAAATGTGTAGCAGGAGATTAATAAGATTGTTAAAAGTTGATTTTTTAATAAATGGGAGGAAAATCATCACTAAATAGCTGGAAGACATTGAGCAAATCACTTGACCTCTGCAAGGACCTCAGTTCCTGCAAATGGAATTCTAAGAGGTTTAACCAGAGGATCACCACGGTCCCTCCTGCTCTTCATTTCCATTATCTTGACACTCACATTAAATAACAATGGCTGGCAGGCAGCCCAGCAACATCCTTCCTTTCCAAGATGGAGAGACAAGAGCTTACTGGGTTAAGGGAAAGGTCTCCAGAGTCAGGAGCCAGGGTTCAAATCCTTGCTGACTAGCAATGGGCAAGCTATTTAACATCTTTGAGCATCAGCCGCCCCCTATGTAAATGAGAGGGAATCCATCTGTACCTCATAGGGTGGTTGTGAGAAGCTGAGCAGATTCCATGTGAAGTGCTAGTATATAAATACGTATTCAGTAAACAACTGCCACTATTACTGTTGCTGTTGCTAGTAAAAACATTATCATCATTATTATTATGAGATTTTTATTCAATTTAATTCAGCTAAGGTATAAAAAGCAGTGCTTGAGAAGAGACCAGGACTTGCAACAAAGACCTGCAGCCTAATCCTTGCCTTCAAAGTACTTAGGAAGTGTAAATGGGTAAAAGACAAGGACTGTAACAACAACAACAAAAAAAACCATAAATGCAAAAATATCCACTAAGATAAGCAGATAAATACTGGCAGAGTCAGAGCTGCAGACAGAATGTTTGCCCTCCTCACCACTACATTAGTAACTAATCCCCAGTGTGATAGCATTTGGGGTGGAGCCTGTGGGAAATAATTATGAGCTTAGAGTCTTGAGCATAGAATCCTTTTTTTTAAGTCTTTATTAAATTTGTTACAATGTTGCTTCTGTTTTATCTTTTGTTTTTTAGGCTAGGAGGCATGTGGGATCTTAGCTCCCCAACCAGGGATCAAACCCACACCTCCTACACTGGAAGGTGAAGTCTTAACTACTGGACCGTGAGGGAAGTCCCTCTGTAGAGTTTCTACACAAGTTGCCAAGGAGACTAGCTCACCCTACCCATTTTGCCTTGTAAGGACACAGCCAGAAGATAGCCATCTATGAACCAGCAAGCAGGCCTCACCAGACACCAAATCTGCCACCACCCGGATCCTGGACTTCCCAATATCCAGAACTGTGAGAAACAGATTTCTGTTCTTTATAAGCCACCCAGTCTATGGTATTCCATCACAGCAGCCAGAACATAAGGCATCAGGAAAAATGCCATCCAATGTGGGAACAGGGTAGGGGGAGGATCAGGCCAGTTATAGGGATAATACTTTACATTTGTATGGCAGTTGTAATTTACCTTCTCATACATGAAGTAGTCAGGACAGGTGATTTATGAGTATTTTACAAAAGAACTAGAGCTCAGAGAGACCAAGTACTTTCCCAGGTCACACAGTCAACTATGTGGTAGAGCAAGCCTTGAAAAGAAGGTGTCTCTGTCAGTCCAGTGTTCTGGTCCCCATACTGCTATCTCAGTTCAGTTCAGTTGTGCAGTCGTGTCGGACTCTTTGCGACCCCATGGACTGCAGCACTCCAGGCTTCCCTGTCATTCACCAACTCTCAGAGCTTACTCAAACTCACGTCCATCAAGTCAGTGATGCCATCCAACCATCTCATCCTCTGTCAACCCCTTCTCCTCCCGCCTTCAATCTTTCCCAGCATCAGGGTCTTTTCCAATGAGTCAGTTCTTCGCCATCAGATGGCTGAAGTGTTGGAGCTTCAGCTGTATCAGGGGGAGATGCTATTGGCATGGCCCTGAAAGAAAATGTGGTACGTGTCCCAGACCAACTCATCAGGGTCCAAGCATGGGCAGAACAGCCTTGGAGGAGAAGCAGTCTCACTCCGGGGACGTCATGCATGTGCATACATGTGCATCTCCCAATGTCAGTAGGTGCCAGAGCAACTATTCACTCACTCATTCACTCATTTCAAAGCAAAGAGTTCTGAGCACACCACTTCCTAACTGGGATATGAAACAAATCCTAGTGGGGAGAGGAGTGGCCTCTACCATCTGCTGACTATTCCTGATCTTTCAACCTTTAACCTCATCACCTTCATGTGAACAGAAGTACTGGCATGGAATTTGCTCTAAAAGAAAGGAAACTGAAGAATGCAAGCTAGCTCAAAAACCTCAGGTTCTCTTTTAGCACACACCTGAGACAGTTCAAGCAAATTTTTAAGAGTTAAGTAGGAGGATATTCATGTAGCCAAGCATGGAGTTACACTAGCAAACTGCCCTGTCTCTCCAAAACATATACCCCCTCCCCATGCAAATCTCCATGAACTAAATAAAAATGGTCACAGCTCCAAGGTCACAAAGCCAACTTTTCTTTCCAAGTTAACCACTCTTTAAAAAGACCTTATGCAAAAAAAAAAAAAAAAACGAGCAGATCAAAGAATTTACTTTTTTGAAACAAGGTAACCTCTACACAAAATATATGAGAGACAACAAAATACTGCTTTAAAAAAAAAGACTAATGCCAAGCAGTGGTTGGATTTTTTTTTTTTTTTTTTTTTTCATTTCACATTAAGGAAGGATGACCAAAGGGTTTCAGATACTAACATTTCAAATCAGTGATGTAAGGAGAAAGTCAAAAGGCAAGGTAAGGGAGTACAGAATCAAAGTCAAGGGTGAGAGAAACAGGAAAACAGATCTCAGTTTGAAAAGAAGAAGCAAAGTCTAGTGATTAGAGTGATCTTGACCAGCTGCATATTCCTTGCCGTGGACAGGATGGACAGCACACAGTGTGAGCTGCAGTTTGAGAAGGGACAAAGGCCATGTAGGCAGCAAGCATGGAAGGAGGGATCAGAATGAAGCTCCTGGCTTCTGAGATCCCTTGCAACCCTAGGGTGTTCCAGCAAAGAGTAACCAGCACATATCCACAGTACCATGGAAACATTAAAACACTTTATTCAGGACACTAGTAAAGTCACTTACCTCCTGAAGCTGAGACTCTTTCTTCTTGGAAGACAAATTCAAGTGCTTTTCTAAGATGCCACAATACTTCTCTGTCTCCTTGTCATACTTCTTTTTGGCCTCCTGGCAAAAAAAAAAAAAGAGGAAAGGAAAAAGAAAAAAGAAAAATAAGATGTTCCAGGGATGGAAGCAACCCGGGTCAGACTTTTCCTGTTCATCTTCATGGGTTCATCATTCCCTTACACCCAGAAATGTGGCAGACCACCCAGCTCCTACTCTTCCAATAATGCCCATGAAACCAAACAACCACACATCAATATCCTGACCGTTTTGAGGGTCTACCATAGAGGACTCACTACAATACCAGAAACGAGGTAAATGCCAGTATTTCAAAGTGGCAGAGTCAGGACTCCACCTTCTAAAAACTTCAGTTGTAAGATAGAAATTTCTAGTTTATAACTCGCAAGGATGTTCAAAGCCAAAGGAAGAAGGAAAGTTATCTGTAAAGCTAATCCCCAAACAGGAAGGTGTAAGTACACCTTAAAGGGGACAAGTCCGAACTAATGGTAGATCAAGCTTTAACCATGTTCAAAAAGCACTGTTTAATTTGGAGATCTAAACATCCTTGATGCAATAATATCACATGTGGGTCTTCAAGGTAAGGAATAATTCAAAACAAAGAAGATGTTATCTTCCCAGATGTGTTCACTGCAGCAGCATTTATAATAACCAAAGAAAAAGCAACAGTAACAGTGCTGCCTAAGAATAGAATCTGGGATAATTAAAATATGAGGCAGTCATTAAACATAACTTAGAAGGCTAGCTAGTCATATGGAAGGATGCTCACAATGTAGTGACAGCATGATACAAACTTGTTGCATCCTACAAACAATGTGTCTACCTACAGACAAACATTAGGTGGGAAGATACTTCAGTGAAAATACTTGAGATAGGAAATGGGATAATGAGTGATGTTTTCCTCCATTAGGAAGATGTCTATTATCCTATATGATTGCTTTCAAAATAAAAAATATACATGTACAAAAAAGATCTTCATGACCCAGATAATCACAATGGTGTGATCACTCACCTAGAGCCAGACATCATGGAATGTAAGTCAAGTGGGCCTTAGAAAGCATCACTACAAACAAAGCTAGTGGATGTGATGGAATTCCAGTTGAGCTATTTCAAATCTGAAAGATGATGCTGTGAAAGTGCTGCACTCAATATGCCAGCAAATTTGGAAAACTCAGCAGTGGCCACAGGACTGGAAAAGGTCAGTTTTCATTCCAATCCCTAAGAAAGGCAATCCCAAAGAATGCTCAAACTACCGCACAATTGCACTCATCTTACCCACTAGTAAAGTAATGCTCAAAATTCTCCAAGCCAGGCTTCAGCAATACGTGAACCGAGAACTTCCAGATGTTCAAGCTGGTTTTAGAAAAGGCAGAGGAACCAGAGATCAAGTTGCCAATATCTGCTGGATCATTGAAAAAGCAAGAGAGTTCCAGAAAAACATCTATTTCTGCTTTATTGACTACACCAAAGCCTTCAACTGTGTGGATCACAATAAACTGTGGGAAATTCTGAAAGAGATGGGAATACCAGACCACCTGACCTGCCTCTTGAGAAACCTGTATGCAGGTCAGGAAGCAACAGTTAGAACTGGGTATGGAACAATAGACTGGTTCCAAATAGGAAAAGGAGTACGTCAAGGCTGTATATTGTCACCCTGCTTATTTAACTTATATGCAGAGTACATCATGAGAAACGCTGGGCTGGAGGAAGCACAAGATTGGAATCAAGATTGCCGGAAGAAATATCAATAACCTCAGATATGCAGATGACACCACCCTTATGGCAGAGAGTGAAGAGGAACTAAAAAGCCTCTTGATGAAAGTGAAAGAGGAGAGTGAAAAAGTTGGCTTAAAGCTTAACATTCAGAAAACTGAGATCATGGCATCTGATCCCATCACCTCATGGGAAATAGATGGGGAGACAGTGGAAACAGTGTCAGACTTTATTTTTTGGGGGCTCCAAAATCACTGCAGATGGTGACTGCAGCCATGAAATTAAAAGACGCTTACTCCTTGGAAGGAAAGTGATGACCAACCTAGATAGCATATTAAAAAGCAGAGACATTACTTTACCAACAAAGGCCCATCTGGTCAAAGCTATGGTTCTTCCAGTGGTCATGTATGGATGTGAGAGTTGGACTGTGAAGAAAGCTGAGAGCCGAAAAATTGATGCTTTTGAACTGTAGTGTTGGAGAAGACTCTTGAGAGTCCCTTGGACTGCAAGGAGATCCAGCCAGTCCATCCTAAAGGAGATCAGTCCTGGGTGTTCATTGGAAGGACTGATGCTGAATCTGAAACTCCAATACTTTGGCCACCTCATGCGAAGAGTTGACTCATTGGAAAAGACCCTGATGCTGGGAGGGATTGGGGGCAGGAGGAGAAGGGGACGACAGAGGATGAGATGGCTGGATGGCATCACTGACTCGATGGGCATGAGTTTGAGTAAACTCCGGGAGCTGGTGATGGACAGGGAGGCCTGGTGGGCTGCGATTCATGGGGTCGCAAAGAGTCAGGCATGACTGAGCGAATGAACTGAACTGAAACATTGTATTAGCTCTCCCAAAGTCACTGAGTTTCTATTCCCTATTTTACAGATAAGAAAACTTAGATTCAGGAGGTTAACTTCTGTAAAAAGTTCCAGAGAGTGACAGAGCTGGAGTCTGAGCCCAAGACAAGCTGCTTTTAAGCCCACACCTGGACATACCGTCGTAGGTGGTTTCTCTTCCCTCCACATTTCAGTGGAAATGGTAGGCAAGGGGGCTGGAGGAAGGTCCACTGTGGCCTGATAAAAAGGATCAAATGCACTAACTGGGTGCATCACTCCTGCTTTTGACTTTCGGGGATTCCACGGGAGATATTTTTCTTCAACTCCAAGGCTTATAGGAGAAGAAAAAAATTTGTTGCCAGATAAGGAAGCTGAGACCCCTCTTCATTTAATGATGATGTAATGGGCAAGCACTCTGTGTAAGGATCCTTCAGGCACTGGAAATACAAGGCAGAAAAGGCCCCACCCTCATGGTAGGGGTGTTCAAGCAGAAGGAGAAACACAATTAACCAGTAAACAAATAGCATGATTTCAGACTGCCACAGGTCCATGAAGGAGACAGGGCGTAGTCCCAAAGATTCTTGCAGACAAATGTTCCGGAGAGGCCTCCCTGGGGAGGGGAAGTATGATCAAAGATCTGCTCACCTAGTGAGGGGGAGGGGACTGATAAATGCAGACGGACAGAACACCCAGAGCCTAAGCGTGAAGGACACACCAAGAAACCATCACCTGAAGCGCTGACAAGCAACCGTGGCATCAGAACACCATTTATCTGGTCAACACCAAGACTCTAAGCCTCACAAAATGGGCAGAATCATCATTTACCCATTTGAGCTGGCAAGTGTCCATGTCTACAAATCTGAATTTTGTTTGAAAGCCTTACATACATGAAAAAAACATGCAGAAGCAAGTGGAGACAAAGCCAGAGGACACATTTCTCCTTCAAACAAGGAAAGGTACAAGACAAAACACTTGACTCAATGCTTTTCCTTCATAGAAATCTAGTGACTTGGAGCTGCGATTCCAACTCTAATTAATACTCCTACAGCCCTTTCATCAGCCTTGTCAGCAACCCCCCAAAGAGAACCCTGTGCCAGCACAGTCCAGCTGACCAGAGGTGAGAAGAGGCCTGGGAACATGAGTCATTGACATTCTGTGACTTTCTGGCAACTTGAGCCTCCACATTCCATGCTCAAGAGGACAGCCAGAACTCAAGGGAACAGGAAGCAGTTCCTGTCCTGAGAAAACAGCAACAAGATCTCTGGGGGCATAACTCCACTAAGATTGAGATAATGTTCTTTAGACAGGAAGGTAGTAAGACTTCCTCACTCAGGTACCAAGATGCTATTCACTGACTTCCAGAGGGTACACAGTATTTGGCAAAATGGATCCAAGACAGAGTTAGGATCCTGGTAATGATTCCCAACTCCGTACAAACCACTGTCCCTCCAGGACTCAGTTCCCTGATCTATAAATTCAGGATGACTAGCCCAGATAATGCCTCCAGTTTTCCCTTTCAGCTCAGAGACTAACAAAAAAGCATTAAGAACACCCACCCCATTGTAGGACTGTCAGGAATAAATGAGATAAGGCATATCCAGTGCTTGGCAGAGCACGTGGCACATGGAAAGTGCCTGATAGAATTCCGTGCTGATGATGGTGGTGGCAGTCAGGGTAGTGGCAGTAATGATGAGGTCCAGCATCTAAACCTACCTCCTTCTTATCAAAACACCACTCGCTTTCCATGTCCCACATTCCAGGAGGGAAACCCTTCACAGCACCCACCGCAATGTGCAAGATCATATGCTTATTTACACCATTCTGTACAGGGCCTTTCTCCCTGCATGCCACAAGCAAGGCAACTACATCTGCATTTATTCTCCACCAAACAGCAAAGTGGAGCACAGTGCCAGGCATGTGGCAGGCTCTCATCGTACCTTATGAATGAACTGTGCATATGGAACAGAACAGCTAATACCAAATGACCTTATGACAGCATTCTGAGCACTTTATAGGGGTTCACTGATTTCTTCTTCATAGTAACTCTGTAAGGTGAGCACTATCATGATCCCCATTTCTCAGTTTAGGAAAAAGGTCAGTAATCGCCCCATGTTTATATGTGAACAGCACAAACGGGATTTGGGCTCAAGCAGCCCCACTCTGAACCACCTTCTCTGACGTCTATTGTAGTTTCACTGGAGAACCCAGCTTTGGCTGTAAGAAAAATCAACTCCCCCAAACTCAGGTATCTAAAAGTAAGGCCATGGCTAAGCCAAGCCCATAGGATCTGCCCTACCCCAAAGCAGCCAAATTAGCACAAGAATGCTCCTCCTCGTTCATAACCTTCACTCCCTGCCACCACCCCCAGCACTCTAACTTCTGCTTCTTCAAGTAGCAACAGGTTGTTATAGCAACCGAACTGGCACCAGAGTGGGGAGGAGGATGGGTAATTTAAGCATCACACAGGCAGAGCTGGGAAACTTCCACTTGGCCGCTACAGAGAACTTGCTGGCTCTGAGGTATCCCTGAATTTGCTCCCTCACAGCCTAGTAGAGGGACTGTTGTTTCTTTGTGTTCTTGTAAGTGTACATAATTCTGTGATATACATGTACAGTGTGGAGGTGGGGACGAGGAACAGATATATAGAAAAAAATAAATAACAAAAGGGGAGGTATGGGAAATCATCCCCAATTTCACCACATGGTTCTTTGACGAGAATGAGAGGAGAGTGTGTGTGAGGAGAAACATGTTTTGGTGAGTGACTGTTTTCTACAAATTTTTTTATTCTTGTGTTTCTCACCATCTATAGCTGTCTGAAAAGGACCTGCTCCTGTCATGACCATCACTGACATCAGCCCAAAAGAAGCGTGCTCAGACTTCCCCTCCTCCTCCATGGTAACCATGGTAATCCCCAAAGCTGCACCGAGGGAAGAGGCCGGAGTGAGAGGCGTCTGTGCTTGGGAGTTGGAGAAGTGACTACTGGAAAGATGACTCAATACATGGGTCTGCTCTGCCTCTGCCTCAAAGCTCTTTAGGACCCTCCAGAGCCACTTCTGTGTTGGTAGGACCGGGAGGCAGAGGCCCCAAGGCCACAAAAGAGAAGGTGCTCATGGGGTCTGCATCAGTGAGAACTCAGGGAGGGGCAGTCGGCATTTTCCCATCTGTCCCTGGGCCTGTTCAAAGGCTTGGACAAAAGCTTAGCAGAATAAGACTTCCTTTAAATTATACATTCCTGAATGTATGATACAATACCAATGAGCTCCAATTTCCTCATAAATGAAAACTGTAAAATTGGATGGGAAGTGCTGGAAAACTGGAAGAAAAATCTTGGCCACGGTCCTTCCTTCAAATTAGGGTCGTCCATCCCTCTGAATAACGGTGACTGACCAGAACGTCTCTTTCACGCCCTAATCATATTCATTTTCAGAAAGCAGATGCACTTAGTTGGGGGTGGAAGAGACCACCCCTAGTTATACTTCGGCTCTGTTTTTCCTACCTACAAGCAGGCACCTCTCAAGGCCATTTCACAACTGAGTAAAATCCACACCGTCTCAACAAGAGGGTGACATTGCCCAAGATCCCCTGCAGGTGGCGCAAGGGGCTGCAAGCCAAATGACTTCAGTTCCGCTAAAAAAAAAAAAAGGAAGAAAACCTTGAAAATCCTTTTGCTTTCATTGATTCCAATGAAAACATTTTGCCCATAGGTGGCCTCTAACACTCTACTGAAGGTCAACCTGGCTAGGACTGTCTAGTGATTTATCAGAGGGCGGGAAACCCGGGAGAATCCACCTTTAAAAAAATGAGTAACAGGTTAGAATCAGCCAAGTTTCAGCGACCATCTTTCCAGATCAGTGGTAACAAATGCTGACCTCTGGGTTGAAGCAGTCCCACTTTTTGACTTGCACAGCATGCAATATATATTTTTTAATTATGTGCCCCAGTTTTTTAAGGCCAGGAAATTTCACATAAAACTTTGACTTTTCAGTTTCTCTTGAAAAAATGCAAAGATCTAACAACAAAGGGCTCAATTTCACACACAGTAAAAGTGGGCTAAGAAGAGGGTCCTCACATACATAGGCGCCTATTTGCAACCCCTGTCCTAGGCCTCAGTCCTGGACCTCTGCAAACAATACAATTCCATAGTGTCCAAACACACAGGTAACTACTCACGCAAAGGAGGCACGGTTTCCACCTCTGGATGATTTATGAACTAGCACAACACAATTAGATATCAAAACACTACAATGACTGATCTGAGGTTGACCTCTCAGTCTTATTTCAGACACTAGGTGTTGTATTTTCCAGACCTCCTGTCCTGAAATCCAAGAAGGCTTGCAAAATTCTCACCTTGGCAGCCCCAATCTGCTCCTTTCGAAACTTCTCCAACGGAGTGATGAGCACTTCACTGGCATTCTCAATCTGGAGAGGAAAAGCAGAGGGGTGAGGCAGGGGGGCACAGAAGCAGTATCTCAGTAAAGAAGCAAAGCAGTTCTGGCACAAAAAACTACCCCATGCCTCAGTATAAAATCTGAGTTAGCACAATGGTGCCTGCGTCACCTCTTCAGAACACTTGAACCAACAGCATGCGAAATCAAAATTTAGTCATTGGTTCAAAATACAGTATTCTTCCTATGCATGAGTAAGACAGATTCTTTAAAAATAAAAATGAGAACCTTTAAAAATGTAAGCAACCACACTGAAGGCAGAGCAGAACTGGTGACAGAGTAGGGTCTAAATTTCAAGCTTCGGTGGACATCTTCTTGTAAGTGCTCATTCAGCCAAGTTATATTTAAGTAGATATATTCAACCCTAAGGCTATGTTAACACTCCCTGCAAAAAAATCCCACCTTTGGTGACATAAAAACCATCCAAGACTGATTCTATGTAGCCCTCCCTACTAGTTCTGGACTGGGATCAGGACACTTGTGCTTCCTGGCTGCCTATCAACTTCATCTCACTGTACTCACCCCCTCAGGTCCTGCCCTCCAACCACACTGTCACCTGAAAGTGAAAGTTGCTCAGTCATGTCCGACTCTGTGCGACACCATAGACTGTAATAGTCCATGGAATTCTTCAGGCCAGAATACTAGAGTGGGTAGCCTTTCCCTTCTCCAGGGGATCGTCCCAACCCAGAGACTGAAACCAGGTCTCCCACATTGCAGGTAGATTCTTTACCAGCTGAGCCACAAGGGAAGCCCAAGAATATTGGAGTGGGTAGACTATCCCTTCTTCAGCGGATCTTCCCAACCCAGGAATCGAACTGGAGTCTCCTGCAGTGCAGGCAAACTGTTTACCAACTGAGCTATCAGGGAAGCCTTATTGTCACCTAAAGGCACCTCAAATGGACCAAACCTTCCCCACTTCCAAAACTCTGCATTTGGTTGTTCTTTTAGATGTTCTGTTTCCAAATTCTTGTGTGGACAACTCATTACTTCTTGCAATTCAGTTTTCAGCTTAAATATTACCTCTTTAGGGAGGCTTTCTCTACTGCCAAAGTAATCCAAAGAAACTTCCCACCACCTGACCAAGCATTTTCTTCAGAAGATGTAGACTAGCTAAAATTCTCTATTTCACCATTACAATATACGCACATACACGGCACTCATAAATGCTCACTTGTCCACCACCATCCCCAAAACACAGAAGAGTGCTGAAACAAAGGAATATTCAAACGTTTTCAACAATTAAATAAATGAATGAATTGATTCTTGGTTGGCTGCCAACTGTGTGACCATGGGCAAAACATTTAACCTCTCTAGGCTCTAATTTCCTCATCTGCAAAATAAGTGGGGTGAACTGTTCCAGCTCTAAGATTCTATATTCTTTTCTAAGGCAGCATGATATTTTACAATCTTTCCTTTTAAGTCATTCACTGCTCACTCGTCACTCAACTAATTATTTCAGGAATCTCATCGCAACAAAGCATTATTTTTCTAAATCACATGCCTATCCATTGCAATGAAACTAACAGAGTAAATGCCAGAAGCCATAGATGGAGACAGCAAAGAACTAACTAGACAATGTGAAGGGGAGAAGGTGGCAGGTCTCCAAATTTATTGCCGTTTGCCTTTTTCTCACTTTTGAGAGCATTTCCATTAGAATATTTTAACTCTACAGTGCTGCAATACTGTTTAACTTGCTTGATTTATACTGTCATTTGGCTTACTTATTTCATCTTTTCCACAAATCAAGTATAAATCTCAAACACAATGGTGCTCAGAGCCCCTAAGTCAGTGGTTCTAAATGTTAACTGAAAACTGGGCTCACCTGAGGAATTTTTAAAATTCCCAGTCTCCAGGCCAGGCTCCAGACCAATAAATCAGAAACTCTGTACCTCACTCCACGCATCAGTATCTTTTAAACTCCCCAAGTTGTTCCAATGGGCCTCCATGGGGAGAATCCAGCCCTCACTAGATGCTAAATACACAAAAGCCCTAACTTCCCACATGGGAATCAGGACGCCCAAGTCCTTGTCCCAGTACCTGCTACTGCAAGCTATCAGTCTTCAGGACATCTCACTTTTCTTATCTGTCAAATAAGGGGCTGTACACAGTTAGGAGAAAGGTCCATATGGGTCTAAGATTCTATGACTATATAATTTCCACTCAGTTCCAAGCACTAAGCTAATATGGGAACACAGTAACCCCTTCTTCACCCTTCAAGAACTCATACTTCCAATGGGACACAAATATATGCAGTGACTATCAAGACACTCCACAAGCAGAGTAAGAGGCAGGAACTGGACGTTCAAAAAATACAAAGGATGGCCAGGAAGGCTTCCCAAGGAAGGTACAGCTTTACCAGGCTAAGCTGAACTGAAAACAAAGTTATCACAAGGGAAGGAGGTTAGGGAAGGGGCTTGCGATGGCCAGATACTCATATGCAGACAGCAGAAACTAGATTCACTGACATTAATAATAAAATTGCAGAGGCAAGCTGAAAAGTATAATCCAGTCATTATTCCCTTACCCCAGACCATAGCAATCTGCAGAGTATTCATCATGATTTGCTTGCCACACCCCCCCCACCCCCAAATAACAACTCCGCCAAGAACCAGACTCAAAAGAATCACTTCCCTTTCTGAGGCACTAGCACGTGCACACACACACAAGCTTTGCTCTGCTTCCACCCACCACCCTCCTGATTCTGGCTCAAGAACCCAGCAGGGAGCAATCAAGGCAAACAGTGCCTCTCTCTACAGAGCTGAAAGTGACAGACTTCTGCTCTGGTTGAAGTTTTAAAGAAACACCTGCTTCTTTGATATCACTCACACTTGGGTTTGAATCCAGACTGTGCCACTTATTAACTGGGTGATTTTGGTCATATTATTTTACAGATGTAAATCTCAGTATCTTCATCTGGACAATGGAGATGATAAAGGTCCCACTTCATAGAGTCATCATGAGAGTTAAAATAGAAAATGCATGCCTACATAATGTCTTGGTAGAGCTTGTGAACTGAACTGCATCCCCTCCAAAATTCACATACTGAAGCCCTACTGCTGCTAAGTCGCTTCAGTCATGTCCGACTCTGTAAGAGCCCATAGACGGCAGCCCACCAGGCTCCCCCATCCCTGGAATTCACCAGGCAAGAACACTGGAGTGGGTTGCCATTTCCTTCTCCAATGCGTGAAAGTGAAGTCGCTCAGTCGTGTCCGACTCTTAGCGACCCCATGGACTGCAGAGCCCACCAGACTCCTCCGTCCATGGGATTTTCCAGGCAAGAGTACTGGAGTGGGGTGCCATTGCCTTCTCCTATTGAAGCCCTAACCCCTATTAAATTAAACAAGGAGGACATTAGACTGAGGTGGCTCTAATGCCTTAGCAGCCTACATAAGCAAACTAAAACCCAAGGCTTTAAGTCCCTCAAGGTGAAGAAACTAAAATCTAAGAAAATGAAACCAATCACAAACAACTAGACTTTTCCAAACAAGGAAACCACTTAAGCTATATAGCCAATCAAATAATTTCCTTCCTTTGCTTCCACATCTGCTATATAAAAGTCTCTGCCCTGTCTCCTTTCGATGGGGTGCTCCTAACCATTTACGGGTTGGTTCCACCCAATTTGAACCAATTTTTGTTCAAATAAACTTAAAAATTTAACAAGCCTCAGTTTATCAACACTCGCAATGTGATAGTACTGATTAAAAATTTTAGAGATGGAGTCTTTGGAGATAATTAGGTCATGAGGATAGACTCCTCATTATGGGATTAACGACTTTGTTAGAAGAGGCAGGAGAGCTTCCCCGACCTTTCTCTGCACTGTGAGGAAACAGCAAGGAGGAAGGAGGTGGCTGTCTGCAAGCCAGGAAGAGGGCCCTCACCAGGAACCAAATCAGCCAGCAACTTAATCTTAGACTACAGTCTCCACAACTGTGAAAAATAAATGTCTGTTGTTTAAGCTACTCAGTCTGTGGAAATTTGTTATGGCAACCTGAGCAGGATAAGGTGGTACTTAGTCCTGAAACGACTGACTGTCAGTATGGGAAGAGAAACCAATGCGCATGGATGACTCTCCTCTGCGGCACTGCTGCCTAGAGACAAGCCCACCTGGGGACAAAGCAGCATGCAGCTTCACTCCTAATATCTTAGGAATAAGAGGGAGGCCCACAAGAGCTTCTTGTGAACACAAAATCCCTCATCTGTGAATGTTGAACAACATCAGAATAAATCCTCATACAAAAGATATCTCTTAGAAACTTGGAGATCAGTGTTTGATTCTTGAATTTGCATACTGCTTCTCTTTGAAAAGCTTCTTATAGTTCCTATCATTTACTAAGTACCCATTGACTGGGTGCCTACCAACATGGCAGGCACTGTGTTAGGTGCCTTAGAATTAACAAAAGAGAGCTCTTAGATGTATTTAGTAAGGTGAGGAGAAGGGGAGCAGGGCAGGGCACCTTCATTCCCATTCTGCCAATAAGGGATCTGAGTTAAATTCAAAAGATTTATTCCATCTAAAAGCTAAGTAATTCAAATGATCCCTCCTAAGTCATATACTTTATATACATACATATATATACACACACCTTATAGTGAATCTTTAGGAGGGTAAGTATGTGGTTCTAAGTTACACATGGTAAACCTTTAATATTTACAGAAGGCTTCAAAACCCAGCAAGGATGAGAAGATGAGATCTGCTCATGAGCCCAGAGCAAAAAAGTGGCAGAGCCTGGACTCAACCCCATTCTTCTGATAACAAACCCTGTGCCCCCTCAATGATCACACTGTCCACGACCAAGGGCAACCCAGCCATACTCACCATTCGTATCCGTTCATCTTCAAGATTCCTGAGGACAGTGGCAAACTCCTGTAAAGACCTTGCTGGAAAAGAGAAAGGGGTCGTGAGGTGGAAGTAGAGTGAAAGGCCCTTGGAAACCCTTCCAGAAACAGCTATTATGTTACGGACTAAAATCCCTTGGCATGTGCAGAAGCCTAAAGACAACTCTTCCCAAGGCTCCCCTTGTCTTTTCATCACTAACCATTACGGATGACCCCAAAATGCAGGATAATCCACTGGGAACTCAAGCTGGGGAAGGGTTTCCTTCAAGAAAAAGGCCTGCCTGTTCCTGAGAGTCCCCAGGACTGATGGGATGCTGGCCAGCTCCCAGGCTGGATGGGGTAGAGTTCTTCTCAGGAGTTCAAGGGCTTCCTGCCCAGGATTCAACCTCTGCACCCTTTGTTGTGGGGCTGCGTCAGAACCCAACCTTTTCTTTGCACCAGAGTTAAACAAACAATGCCGCTGGCATTGAAAGCCACCTCTCTGCCTTGCGTTCCTCCTCTCTGAATCCTCAAGCCCCTTATTATTGCAACACAGTTGGCAGTGTAGCAGTAAGACGTAGACAGTCTCTTTCATTGAAATTATTCCAAACGCAACAAGCATTGCATACAATAGCCCTAAGGATATTGGAGGCATTCATGTATTGTTGGTAAAAGCATTCACATTTTCAGGCATTACAACAATGATATGTTTTCACCGCTCTCAGCTGTCTCCCAATTCCCCCTGCTCATCCCCAGATTCTGATGCTCTGTAAGCAACAGGGACTCCATAAGCATTTAGTGACTTAATTAATTCAGTGTAACTCACTCAACTCCTGCTCACTGAATGGAGTCAACCAATACACCCAATGGAAGGATATGGTGTAAAGACTAGGATCTGGCAAAGACAGGTGTCTTGACATTGCAAATCCTCTGTGCTGAGTGTTGCCCACAAAAGATGGACAGGAGACGGTGAAGGGAGACACAACGCAGTGAGGTAATAAATGAGAACCTCCATCTGTTGCTAAGGAAAATGCAAGGGGTAGGTGGGGGTGGGGGAGCGGTGGGCAGTGAATCATGCAGACACCCAGCTTCTCTCCACATCCAAAGGCAATGACAGCTACACAGCCCCAGCCAACTGCTGCCAGGGCAGAACGAGAGGTCGGCTGCTCAGGCTCCCCAATTTTTAAAGAAGCTGAAAAACTGGAACTTGACACAAATTCAATTTATACGTTAATTCAGTTTTAAAAAAATGAGTGTCCAAGAAAATATGTCTGCATTAGGACCTCTGATCTAGCTCTTCTCCCGTCTCCCCATGTTCTACTTTTGCTCTAATCCTAAGGTACCAAGTTTGGAATTGGGGGAAGAAGCCAGCCAGAAGCAGCATGCCTAATGGAGGGTGGAGACAGGAGCCCCACCGCAAACCTTCCCGCGCTCTCCTACAGGCCAGAGTGGGGAGAGGCAATCGCAGAACTCTGAGGAAAAGCCCAGGAGAGCCCCAGGGCCCCTGATCCTCACTTCACTCTGCTGGGTATACTCTTAATATCGACTTAATTTATGACACTTACATACTCGCTGTTCCAGGGGAAAGACCCAGTGAGGACGATGAAAGTGTGGTGAACAGTGCACTTTTTACATTCTTACATGTGGTTGTGACTTACCTATACACATTTCATCATCTGTTTCTGCATCTCCTATGCACTGAAATTTAAATTCATTTAAGGAGTCTGCAAATTTCCGCTTCGCTGAAGACAAATCTAGCAACAACAAAAAAAAGAGTAAAAAATGTGAATTACTGAAATAAATCTGCTTTCCTATTTACTGCACTTTTTAGTCCTTGTACTATAAAAAGCAGCTAGATCTGTTCCTGAGTCCATCTCAGAGCACAAAATAATGTAAATTCAAAATAGTAAGTAACTGTTTATAACACGAAATAGCTGCTTCACAAGTCAGTATTTTTGCTACATTTGCTTTAACGAGTCTGGCCCCCTCTGTGTAGTTAATTCCTCAAACTACACAGAGAGTCCTGCCATCTCCACTTGATACACATGGGAATCCACTTGCCTAAGAATGTCGGAGTCAGAGCCCACATTAGGATCTGTTCAGCCCTGCTCTGTCATTGACCCTCCACATGGGTCAGTGAAGCTGCCCCCATGTCAGATTCAACAATACGCACCCCAATCTAACACACACGACAAACAGGCATTAGTGGGAGCTGGCAGAAAGGGCTTGGAACTACACAGGAGTACCCGAACCTCCTCTTCTGACTCAAGGACACACAAGGCCTGAGTTCTCAGAACCCTCTGGGCTCCCCTCAGAGGAGAGCAGCCACCAGCCTGACAAAGCTCTGCCTGAACCAGTTAGTTCCCTGGGTGACCTCGTTCCACCACCGCCACGAGAACAAAGCCCTGACAATGTTCTGAGCTGGGGTAAAAAACGCACCCCACACATGGTATCTATAAAGAAAGCTCTCAGAGGCCCTTGTCAAATTTTAAAAACAAGCTTTCATTTAAGACAGTAATAAAAACCAATGACCCTTCCGGAACCCTCAGCTTCTGTTAAGGGTATAAACCACCGAGGTACCTTTAAGTGGCCTGACAGACGAGGCTGCTCGGCACAAATGTGCTTAACTTAATTCCATGTGCAGCCTTCCTGCAGATTAGGCTAATCATTCAAATTACCCTCGGACATGTTTCCCTCATTGAAGGGGAAATGGCATTATGTTCAAATTCCCAGAGGAGGGAAATATGAGGCATAACTGGCAGCGAGGTCTGGCTTTCATAAGGTACTAGGGGGAGTCAGGGGTGAGGGAGGATTCTGGCTTCACAGATCAACAGAACCTTTTGGAATAAAAGCATCCATGATACTCAGCACTTCTTTTTTAGTTCCTAAATTTGTCCCTTGAGGTTAGGGGTCATGTTTTTTCCATCTGCTGGCTTGGTTTGTTTCCTCTCCATGTACTTGGCACTGTACCCTGCTCAGTACGTGCTAAATAATATGTGTGTGGCAGGGATGGGGAGAGCTATATACAAATCCAACCCCCAGTAGTGAGCTCGCCAAACCGAGTGTTCACCCCAAGCGATGGAGCCAGGCGGGGCCGTGCTGCCCTTCTTGGGTCCGAGGCTCAGACCACTGCACGGTTTACCGGGGCTGCCGCTCTGGGACTGCCCTCCCAGCCTCAGCTCATACGACGCGGGCCCCAGGCTCACTATGCCTTGGGCAAGGCCCTCTACCTGTCGCCAGCAGAGGAAGGCACTTGGAGCAGAGGAGAGCACAGGGGCCAACGGCCAGCAGTCTCTGATTCAGTCACTTTAATGGAATGGTTCTTGGCCAAAAGTAGAGATTCTGGCAGAGAAATCTCTCAGGGCATCTCTTAAGATTGGCCAACCCAGGCTGAGAATATCCCCAAGAACACACATCACTCCCTGGCAAGTCAGGAAAGAAACAGATGCATCTGAAAGAACACTGTGGGGAGAAGGACAGGGGTGGCAACAGTCAGGCAGGAAGAAAATGAGGAAGAATAATGTTTCTAAGTAGAAGACAAAGCTCTTCCTACAGTGCATGGAATGTGGACAGGTGGTACTCAAGTCTAGGCTTTGCCAGAATGTTTCTCGATCGGGATTCACAGACAGAGGCCTGAGCAAAGAGTAAGAACAGGAGTGCTTCTCTATCCGCTCAGCAACCCTCCAGTGCCTCTCCAATGGGGCGAGTAAGACTCAAGCTGGACCCTCTTCTCAACAAGGTAGAAGAAAGGAGAAAAGTCAGCCAGGCTTGGGAAAGCTCCCAAACAGGCACCTGAAAAGCCGTGCTGCCAACGAAGATTGAGCGGTGGCTAACGATGCACAATGGGGCCTTTGTGCGGCCTTCCTCGGGAGGCCCATGGAACCAGAAACAAACCTGTAAGCTTACAACCAGAGTGTGACCCGACTTCCCTGTGTGGTGACACTCAGCATACCCCGTGAAGCGCTGTGGGCCCCACAAAGCTGATAAAGAGGCTGGTCCCCTGGATGGGAGATTAGGTGATGAGTCCTGGTATGGAGTCAACACTGGGCTGTGGGCCAGGAAGGACAGCTGGGTAGAGTGAGCAGCCCAGCCATTGGAATCTGAAAAGAAACTCACCATGGGCTTGAATGACACATGCCTGAGAGAGAACTTTCCATGTAAAGGTATAGTGAACACTGCTGTTTCCTTGTTCAGCATCTACTCCCGGCCTTTGGAACAGCATTTCCAGCTCAACTATGAGAACCTCCCTTCTCCACTGGCATTACATGGGGTCCTGGTTCTACACATTGGTCAATCCCTTCCCCAGGCCCTGGCCCTCACCTCAACCTCCGCCGCTCCTGGATTCACGTTTTAGCTCCATCATTGATCAGCTATGTAACTAACCCTGGGTTAGTCATAAAGCCTCTAACATCCCACCTAATGTAAGTCATCATCCTCTGGGTGAGGAGGCCTACCTAAGCTATGGGGCTGCCAGGAGACCCACTGAGACACACGGGGTAAGCGCTCTGTAGGCTGTCAGCTTCTGTTCTAGGCAGGGCTGGGCTACCCTTCCTTAATACATTAGTCTTTCATAACAGGGCCCAGGAAGCGAGGCACAATCACCCGTACTGAAAGTGGGAGAAGTGAAGGGGCTGACATAAGCGCACACAACCTCTAAGACGCGGATCTGCAACTCTACCAAGCCCTCTGAACTGAGGTCCCTGGAGCACACTGCACTGGTTCACCCCATTAAGATCAACTCCTCTCTGTTACTTGGGACAATGCAGAGAACATCAAAAAGAGAACACCCAAAAGCCACTGCTGCTTGGCTACTGCCACCCAGAAAGAGTGCTGGCCTCTTATGTAGGTGACCACGCTGGATATGCAGCTTCACAGACACTTCTTTCCGGTGCCTTCATTTTGATGCATACAGGAATCTCACACACACATTTCAGTAAGAGGAGAGATGGCAGGGAGGCTGGTGTTGGCGCTGGGTGCATGCCAAGCTTCGTGGCACCCTGCTCATATAACCCCACTGTTTCATGTTCAGGCAGCGCGAGACACAGCAAGGAGCCAAGCAGAGGCAATAATATTTACTTTTCAGAAACATCTGTTGCTAGAAAGGCAGAACGCTGGCCAGAGCAGAGGGAAGGCGTGACTGGCAGCCTCCAGGGAGGACAAGGATCTGCTTTAGAGTAAGTAGGCTCTGCCGCTGAGTGAGGAGACCAGGCAGTGAAAGGACGAGGAAGCAGCTGGGAGTCTGGGCCCTGACAGGCTGCTCCAAAAGCTGCTGCTCACTCGAGAACCAAAGGACACTGCCCTTCTCTTCCTGGAGATGCTACAGCAGATACTAACTCCCCAGAGATTAAGAGAGTAAGCCAAGTATAATCCTTTCTTTCCCTGAAATAGATAGGTTTACCCTAATTTCTTAAGTTGGTTTATACAAGTTTTACCAGTAATAGCACTAATCAAGCCATTTCCTTTTGCTCCTTGGGTAAAACAACACACATGTGCAAATGAACACACAGGCTTACAAACGCGTACATAATGAAGAACTCAAGGTAACCTCACAGTTATGTTTATTACCGGTGCATCTGATGTCCAAAGTTAGCAAGACTGGATATAACTATGCTTAAAATTCTTTGCTACTCTGTCACTGTCCCTGGATCTAGAAACTGGCCACAGTTAATAAAGACCAACGGCTGAGGGAAGCACTTGCAACAGGATTAGCCTCTCGGCTGCTTACAAGTGGTGTTCTTGTGTGTACAAGAACACCAAAGGCCCCAGGCCTTGTTAATCTCTCCCTTTTCTGAAAGCCAATTATACTTACTCTCTGCACCCCATCATACTGCATTTAGAATTATTCATGAGTGATTCTGAATTACAATACACAATGAGTGTGTAGGACAGGGCTGGACAAGGTGGCCCTCAAAACCTGTTACACTGATCTGCTTGGCCAAAGAAACACAAGTTGGTTTGTGTGGAATGTCAGATTCTTTAGATAAGAGGACCAACATTGAGAGCTGAGAGGAGGACATGAGCCCCAGAGAAGCTGAAGCTTTTCCTCAGAAGCCCCACTCTCAGGTAAAGCTCAACACTCTCAAAATGAAACCCTCTCTTCTTCCTACCAGCTCCCCAAAGAGCCAACCACAGGCCCCGTCCTGTGTCCCTATTTAGGCAAAGGACACCACCATTCAACGTGCCACAGAAGTCAGAGACAGACACCCATGCGTTATCTTTGACAGCAACTGCTCTCCTCCTCAAGTCTGTCCATTTTGCTTCCTATGCATTTCAGTTCTGCACACTCCTGCCTCAATACCAGCAACCTGTAAACCAAAACCCCTCATTGCCTGGATAACTGAAACTACCCCTTCCTGGTCTCCCAACTTTGTCCCTCCAATGGCTCTCCACCCAACCATGCCAGCTCTAGCAGTGAACCCTGCAATGGCTTCCCAGAGCTCTAAGAACACAGACCAAAGTCCCCCCCAACTGCCCCAAGGCCTAAAAGGTTCTGCAGGGTCTGGGCCGCCACCTCCCAGTGGGCTCTGCAAGCCCTGGCCTCTGCCAGTTTCTGGAATGGACCCTATTCCTGCCAGCAGCCCTCTGTGCAATAGTTCCTTCCTCCAAGAAGTCTTCCCTGACTCATCTAATCAGGCCAAACCCTGCCCCAATTTCATTCCCAGAATCCTATGTACCTCTTCTTCACAGCAACTTTACTTCGTTCAGATAATTATCTGATTAGGGTCTCCCAGAATGGTAAGTTTCATAAGAGTGATGACTGTGTTTCTTCATGTTCACCACTGTATCCTGAGAACCTAGCACAGTGACTGGTTGAGAGAAGGTGTCACTGAAAGAACAAAGGGAGAGAGGAAATTGGCCACTCCATAGTTCATCACACTCATCAAAGGTGATATTCCTGATTTTATGCTTGATGAGTGAAGAAGAAGAAAAAAAAACAAGATTAGGTACACTAGGTGAAACTTTCCAACTATGCAAGTCTGGTCAGAGCTTACCACGTAAGAATGTGGTTACTATTAACATACAGCCACTTGCCCTGACACTGTCCATTAAGGAAGATTCCCACAGAACTGAAGAAAGAGATGCCAGCAAGCTCTATACCAAGTGACCAGGAAAATGAGCTACAAACATAGTCACTGTTGGTCACAGCCAGGTGTCCCTCTTCAGCCTCAGCACATCCCCATGCCTGGAGCTAAAACAGATGAAAGCAGAATTCCCAGTGACTGTTCTCTTTCCCCATATGTGGACAAGCTGAGAGCACATTCTACCAAAAACTGTGCTTGGAGAGAGGCATTTCCCCATGTCACATGGGGCATCTTAAGCTGAGTTCTATTGCTTAATTTGTAAGAAAAGCAAGTGATGTCTCCTTGTTCAATGCCATTCTACAGCCTGAACTCTATATTATTACATAGGCAAAAGGAAACAGACCATGTTCAAATACATTTGACTAATTTCTGTGATGTGCAGTGTTGCCTATAGCTTCTAGATGACAATTGACTATGCCAGGGAAGGTGTGCCAAGACTCACAGAGAAACAACAGGGCCAGTCTTCATCCTGTCCCACTGATGAAGATACCCGCGAGAGGAGGGAAATGTCCAGTGGATGCTCAATCAGCAATGGAGAGAAGGGCCCTAGCCTCCATGGGGGAAGAACTGTCCTGATACATTCCAAGAACCTCTGTTGGTCTAATCCATTCAAGCCTGAGACATGGAGGGGAAGGGTGGAGGGATGAAGTCTTCTGCATTCTTCAAACATGGCTGGAGAAGACTCGGAAAACCTCTCAGCTCTCCAGACGATGATATGCCCACCAACCACATCAGTCACAACACAGCTCACAATGTGCATTCTGAGTACACATCTGAATGTTTTTCCTAAGGCCATTTTCCCTAAAACTGTATTTCTTAAATGAGGCTATAGCCAGCACTGACTCTGGAGAATTTGTTTTTCTAACCAGAGCACTAAAGCTAATGAAATTTTCGGGGTTGATTTTAAAATGAAATAAAACAGAACAAAGAAAGGTGTGTCAACCTTTTCCGGATGAGGTTTCTAATTCCGTTTACATGAAAATATCCTTCAAAGAAAACGTGGAAGATCCAAACTCACCTTTATGTAAATCAAAACAACTTTAAATATATTATTTATTGGATACTTTACTGTGTAATATGTACCTACTAAGCAATTTAAATCATTTCATCCCTACAACCACTGTACTAAGGACGTGTTATTACTCCCCTTTTCAAATGGGTAAGTGGATTCAGAGAGGTTAAATAACCTGTCACAACCACATAGTTAATAACTGGTAGTCTAAGAACCTGGTTCCTCTGATGCCCAAATTCTTAACTATTATACCATACTGCCTAATTTACTCAAATATTTGAGAATCTGATAGCAATATACTCAAAGAAATAAAAAGATGACACATATATATTCTATATCCTTGAGGAGAATACAATTTAGAGGGGTCTACTCAGTGCTAGGGTACAGAATTCACCTGCCATCACAAGAGACATGGGTTCGATCCTTGTGTCAGGAAGATCCCGTGGAGAAGGAAATTGCCATTTCAAGCTCCAGTATTCTTGCCTGGAAAATTCCATGGACCCAGGAATCTGACAGGCTATAGTCCATGGGGACACAAAGAGTCAGACACGACTGAGACACTGAGCATGCATACATGTACTTTATGTATACAAATTTATCAATTAAAGCAGTGCATGCTAAGGTGAAAAATAGCCACAGAAGTGTAAAAGGGATATTATTTCAGCTGGAGTCATGGGAGGAGGCTCCCCAGGAAAAAAAAAAGAAAAAGAAGTGGCATTTGAAGTTTACTTTAAAACTTTAGTACTATCTGAATCTCTAGAGATGGGAAGAGGTACAGGGCAGGGGAGAGAGGCATGCAAAGGTATTCTAGAAGTAGGAAGGGGAAGCAAAGAGATGCAAAAGCAGAGGACCTACCCAGAAATAGCAGGAAGCTCAGCTTGAAGGATATAAGACTAGGAAGAGAGGTTTGAATCAAACTCTGGAAGAAACTGAATGCCAAGCTAAGGAATTTGAACTTCATCCCCAAGAAAATGGTAACCAGATTTTTACAAAGAAGAGAGACTAGATCAACTTAAACACTGATTAACCCTTTCACTGAGAGGCTAGCCTAGAACTTAGTTTGGGAACTTCTACTCTGACATTCCATCCCCCGTCACTCAAGAACAAGCAACCACAGTCAAGAGGCTTTCTCCCTGTGGTGTGACACCTCTCAAACTGGACACTGGTGCACAGGCCACCCAGTCTGGAGATAATGAGACCATGAGGAGTTCAAAGAAACTCTGCTCCTTACTAAAACCTCCAAGTTCAGGTCCAACTATGAGGGATCAGTAGCATCATCACTCCATATACATAATAACAGCTGACCCTTGAACAAGATGGGGCTTCTTTGATAACTCAGTTGGTAAAGAATCCGCCCGCAATGCAGGAGACCCGGGTTCAATTCTTGGGCCAGGAAGATCAGCTAGAGAAGGGATAGGCTACCCGCTCCAGTATTCTTGGGCTTCCCTTGTGGCTCAACTGGTAAAGAATCTGCCTGTAATGTGAGAGACCTGGGTTCGATCCCTCGGTTGGGAAAATCCCCTGGAGAAGGGAAAGGGTACCCACTCTAGAATTCTGGCCTAGAGAATTCCATGGACTGTATAGTCCATGGGGTCACAAAGAGTCTGACACGACTGAGCGACTTTCACTTTCGCTTGAACAAGATGGGGGTTAATCACATATAACTTACAGTTGTCCCTTCATATTCACAGTTCTCCCTTCATATTCACATTTCTTCCACATCTGCAGATTTCAAGCAACCACAGATCATGTAGTACTGTAGTATTTGCAATTGAAAAATATCCACATACAAGTGGATCCACACGGTTTAAGGGCCGACTGTATATACAAATGATTCATACAAAGATATCTGTATTTCCCAAGTGCTAATTAGCTTTACCTCATAAAAATATTGAGAGTTTAAGTGACGGGAAATTAAGGACTAACTGAATAACAGTGCATATCACATGGTAGGTGCTCAATGGACATTTGCTAATCAATTACCATTATGTTAAGTGATTCAGCATCAGATCTACAATGTGCAAAAATTAATAAACATAAGTAAACTCTAATTAAAATAAAGTCAGAAGGCCAGAAGGGCAAACTCTCATGCCCTACAAAGTTAGCAAAGCTCAAGAAGAAAAAGACTTCCCATTCTTGCTTGGCGAAAGCTTAGCCAAGAAGAGACTGTCACAACTCACCCAATGAAAACCCAGTATACTTTAAACTCTCAATTCCTCCAATGGATTCTCTGTTTACTACAGCCCTCCCAGCTTTCTTTCCCCCTCTTTGAAAAAGTTCTCTTCTCCTTGCTGTATTGGGACTCGCATGTAGCTCACCATGGTTGTAAACTCCAAATTGCAAATCTTTGTTGATTCCAAATAAACCCATTTTTGCTGGAGAAGTAATTGTCAACCTATTTATGTCAAGATTTTGGTGGCTTGTATGGGGATTCAGAGAAGACCCCAATGACTCCAAGTCTGGTGAGCAAACAGATGTGGTACCCACTTAAAGTCCATTGTTGCTCACTGATTTTCTCACCAACCCTGGGATTTAAGGCTGTTTTTCCTCCTCTGTCCATCCAAATCCAAGCTTCTGCTCTCTTTGTGTTTTGAAGTTCTCCAGGTTTTATTTGAAATCTATTTTAAGGCCTCATCCTTTCTTATTAGGTCTTGTTTCTGATAGGCCTTATTCTATCAATATACTCAAGTACTAACCTGACACTTCAGCCTGATTTCTAGGTTGTTACAATTCAAACTGTGTTGGTCTTCTATTCATTTCTTTTGGAACAAGAGCTGCTTCACTGGAGCTGTGCCACTTGAGCCGTTGGCCTTATTCCTTTTGAAGCAGGAGCTATTCTACTGGGACTGTGCTGTTAAGCCTTTGATGTAACTCCTTGGGGACTAAACTGCTCTAGTGGAACTATGTGTTATATCTTTGGCTTGACTCCTTCAGAATTAGGCTGTGTCATTAGAGCTGTGCTGTGCGGCCTTTGGCCTGGCTCTTCCAGGACCAGACTGTTCCCCTAGGATTGGCTGGTATTAGGCCTGCAGGCTAATATTTGAGCTGTTTAGGAAATATTCAGGGCAAGAGGAGAAGGTGGAGACAGAGGATGAGATGGTTGGATGACATCACTGACTCAATGGACATGAGTTTGAGCAAACTCAGGGAGATGATGAGGGATGGGGAAGCCTGACGTGCTACAGTTCATGATGTCACAAAGAGTCAGACATGACTTAGTGACTGAACAACAGGCTGTCTGAAAATTACTGATTGCTCAAGAGAAAAACTTCTGAGAGATGGGAACCCAGTTATGTTTCTATTTTTAGGGCATTCCCCACACCAGGATTCCAGCCAGTTTTGTTTAAACACACAATCCTTTCTCACACATTTCGAACTAAATGAACCTACCTAACAAAAGGCAATTTAAAATATCAACGCCATTATGAGGAACTTTTAAAATTCCAAACTTTTCTTAAAACCAAACTAAAAACCATAGCTCAAAACTTTCAAAAACTGAATGAAATGCCTATTTTGACCGGTATTTTGAGGCTTCCAAACATTATTAGGAGACAAAATTGCCTTTCTGCAAAACAAGATTTAAAAATAACTAAGACAAACAAATGATTAAAGAAATATAAAGTGGCTTCTGAAGCTTCCAGATCCTCTTCCTGGGCTGTCTCAGGCTCTGTCTCCAGGGTCAACTTCTTCCTTTTCTTCTATGCTGTCTACACCTCTATACCCTCAAGTCTCCCATACTAATTCTCTGCCCCAACTTCTCCTAAAACTCTTCACTCCCTTTTCCTCTAAACTTATCAGAACTTGAGCCTCTAAAATTAACCTTTCTGAGGATCCTGAGGCCAAACTCTTAATTTCTTATGTTTCCAGGACTAAAGCTGAATTGCAAACCACAAAGATTATTTTCCCAAAGTAACCAAAAATCCTCATATATTTGCTGAGAAATTTAATAAAGCATTCAAATTTATCAACCTTACTGCTCTGACTTGGATCAGCTAGTTCATATGCTTGTGAATGAAGGCCAGAACCAGCACTGGATGAAAATTGCTAACGGGAAAAATCCTGAAGGTCTCTAGGATTACAACCGGGCGACCAGCCCACTGATTTCTGTTATTAACAGGCTCAGACAATCACTAGGCAACTTCATCAGGCAATCCCTAGGGCTTTTCCAAAGTCTGTTGACAGAAACAAAATTCAGGCATTCAAACAAAAATCTGATGAGCCTATTCATAAGTATTACAATTGATAATGTTATTTTTAAAAGAAATTCTGGTCTTCCTTCAGATATTGATTCCATTTGCATAGCTTTTAGCTATGTGTTTACTAATGGGCTGAACTGAGACCTTTCCCTTCTAGTAAAAAGGACCAGGATAGAATGGGAAACTGTGTCCACTCCAGATTTAGTTCATCTGGCAAACTAGCTCTCTCACATTGTGGGTGAGTCACCTAAAAGACTGCTATAATTCTTAATCTTCAACTACAGCAAATTAAGGTCTCAAAATGAAGCCCAAACCCTCCTAGTTTCTATTCTCACAAAGAGCCAGGACATTGGAAAAGAGATGATAAGTTTTAACATTTCAGGTACCTTCTGCTGTCTAACCAGCCTTTCCAATGTCCTCCCAATTCTCAATCGCAGAACTCCAAGGAACTATAGAGGCTCTTTTCAATCCTACCTCTTAACTGGCTTGGAGAAACATTTCTCCAGATTATGGATAAATCTCTTCCAGTCCTGACACTGGGGTATACTCTCGGGATTCAACCCCACTATAACGAAACAACCCCTGCCTCAGGACACTAAATCAATTTAAATAATGGGGATCTCTGATGAACCTCAGAGATTCCTGTTTTGAGCCTATCCTCTTTTGTGTAGACTCTTTGAGAGATAAATACCTTTTTCTCTGCGGTTCCTCTGCCCCATCCATTTAATAGGCTTAGACTTCTTAGAAAAGTATCATGCCAAAATTTCTTTCTCCTAAAAGGGGAAAATAACTCTAGAACTTAACAGCAGTCATCAAAGCAACCAACCAGGTGAATTAAATGACCCATTGAGGTCTTCTATTTGCTCCATTTCTGACAACACTAGAGTAGGGTCTGGAAACACAGATCATCTGTTCCTATTGAATCAACTACCAACCTTATGTGCAAAATCTCCAAAATGATATTGGCAAAATTCATAATGCGCCTCCTATCAAGATTCAAACAGACCCCTCAAAATCTTTCCCCAGAATTAATCAATACTTTATAAAAAGCCCTTCAAGGTACAAAGTCCATAACAGAAGACTGAAAGTCCTTGCCCTCGACACTACTTCTTGTAATACTCTTATTTTGCTAGCAAGAAAATCTAAGGGCCGCATATGAAGGTTTGTCCAGGATCTCTGAGTAAGAAACATTATCTCTTGACACCTTGTTGTTCTTAACCCTCATACATTACTAACATTCATTTCCATGGAAGCAAATTCTGTGTTGTAATCGATCAACACAGAGCATTCTTTAGCATTCCAGTTTAAGTTAGTCAACACCACTTTGCCTTCACTTGAAAATAAAAAAGAATTCACCTTAAGAGTAATGCCTCAGAAATTCATTTGTCACAAAACTTGAAGGCTGATTTGGATGATAAAAAGTTCTTGGGAGGTTCTACTTTGCTGCTATATGTTGATGATTTACTTCTTTATTCTTCTCAAGCCTCCTCACAGGAAGGTAATATCAACTTGCTAAATCATTTAGCCTTAAAGGGACATAAGGTCAACGAGAAAAAACTGCAGTTTACCAAAACCCAGGTTCAATATTTAAGGTAACTGATTCAGAACAAACGTTCCACCTAGATCCAGATAGGATTCAAGGTGTCTTAAGTTTCCCAAAACCCAAAACTAAGGACCAACTGCAAGGGTTTCTCAGGCTAGTTAGCTACCGCTGATTCCAAATTTCTCTCTTATGACCAAACTTCTATGTGATTTACTAAAGAACTACCACCTTGGCTTAATTTTATAAGAACTCATCCACACAGCCTTTAAAGCACTGAAGGAGAATTTGGTTAACCCATTTGCCCTTGGGCAGTCCAATAATCAGATTGCCTTTTTCCTTTTTGTATAGGAAAATGAATGGAAGGGAATGTCCTTGGAGTACTCACCCAAAAACATGGGGACCACCACGAACCACATGGTATTAGAGCCAGCAACTGGGCACCATCCATGACACAGGGAAAAAATCTTCTTGCCTTAGAGTCAAAACTGCCACTGCCCTTTTGGTTAAGCCAACAAGAGTATCACTGTGGGATCTCCTTTAACAATTTCTCTACTTCGTGTACTAGAAACCCTGCTGAATTTTCATCACACTCAACTTTTCTCAGTCACCTTACCTCCTATGAAGTCCTTTTGTTAACTGCTCCTCATTTAACTATAATATTACATTATAATACACTTAACCTAGTTACTCTTCTCCCCTCTGTCACCGAAAAAAAAAAGTCCTTCACAACTGCTCAATGGTGGCAGATCACCTCCTGACTCTGTGAGATCACCTCCCAACTGATATTCTGCAGTAAATTCCTTTGGGTAAGGCTGACTTCTCATGGTTCACTGATGGTTCTTATTTAAAAGATGACAACGGTGAATACTGGACTGGATATATCGCAATTCCTTTTAATACGTTGAGGCAGCATCTTAACCTATGGTCACTTCAGCTCAACAGGCTGAATTACACGTTCCTACACAAGCTGATACTTTAGCTGAGGGCAAAACTGCCAATACTTATACTGACAGTAGATATGCTTTCAGCAGCTCATGATTTTGGAATGTTGCGGAAGCAACACGGTTTCCTTACTTTCAGCAGAAATAAAATTAAAAATGGCCCATGTATACAGAAACTATTGGATGTGATACTTTAACCCACCACTTTATAGCTGTCAAGATCCCAGAGCATCTAAACTTGATTCTCTGGAAAAGTGAAAGTGAAAGTTGCTCAGTCATGTCTGACTCTTTGCGACCCCATGGACTACCAGGCTCCTCTGTCCATGAAATTCTCCAGGTAAGAATACTGGAGTGAGTTGTCATGCCCTCCGCCAGGGTATCTTCCCGACCCAGCGATCAAACCCAGGTCTCCCTCATTGTAAGCACATTACCGTCTGAGCCACCAGGGAAGCCCAATTCTTTGGAAGCTAAGGGAAATCACTTCACTGACTTTTCTAGAAGTAATGCTGCTCTAAAAGAAATTAAGAACAGCCAAACCTCTGTCATGGTTCAAATAAATTTTTCCCCAAATAGGAATTTAGAAAAGCTGGCTACAGAAGCATAATAACTGGACTCAAAAAAGGAAAGACAAGATTAAAAATTCAACAATTGTTTGTTTGATTAAAAAGATAAGGTGCTAGTTCATACCAAATAACACCCAGTCATATTGGAGACTCTAAAATTCCCACTCCTCACCACTGCACATCCATTCAGCCACTGGTCTACTAATAAAATGGCAGCATTTGTGAATCAATATTGGCAGGAAACATTAACAAGACTGCTTAAAGTGCCTACCTCACTTGTCCCACTTGTCCAAAGTACAACCTAGAGAAAGCTGAATACTGCTCTCTGATGTTTTAAACTGCCTAACAGGTCATTCAAGATATGGCAAATAGATTTCATACAACTTCCTCCCTCTTGTTGATATAAACATATTTTGGTCATTGTATGTTTTCACATTGGACTGAATGAAGCCTCCCCTTGCAGACAGCCTCTTCTGTGGCTAGAGTCCTTTTGGAAAAGATTGTCCCTACTTGGAGAACTACTCTCAGTCTTCATAATGATCATGAAACCTACTTTATTGGTCAAGTACTTCAACAAATCTGTGCTATCTGGCCAATGTAATAACACTTTACCTTTACTCACCACCCTCAGTTCTCTGTTTTAGTTGAAGGCACTAATGGCGCTAAGGTTCTGGCAAGACTGGTTCAAGATGGTGGAGCAGAAGAACATGTGCTCATCTCCTCTTGAGAAAGCACCAAAATTGCAACTAGCTGTGGAACAACCATTGACAGGAGGATGTTGGAACCCACCAAAATAAAAAGAGACCCCACATTCAAAGACAAAGGAGAAGCTGCAATCATGATAAAACCAAATCCCACACCCACAGGGTAGATGACCCACAAATTAGAGAATAATAATACCAAAGAAGTTCTCCCACTGTTATGAAGGTTCTGAGCCCCACATCAGGCTTCACAGCCTGAAGATCCATCAAAGGGACTAAAATCGCCAAGGAATATAGTCTTGAAGGTCAGCTGGATTTGATTACAGGACTGGTGAAAGCAGGGACTCCATTCTTGGAGGGCACAAACATACCCTGGTCTAGTGCATACCAGGACCCAGGGAAAAGGAGCAGTGATCCTAGACGAGACTGAATCAGACCTACCTGCCAGTGTTGGAGGGTCTCCTGTGGAGGCATGAGTCAGCAGTGGCTTGCCACAAGGACAGGGGCACTGGCATCAGCAGTCCTGGGAGGTACCCCTTGGCAGGAGCCCTCTTGGAGGACACCATTAACCCTACATAAAGCACACAGACTCTGGGGCTGGACTGCCTCAAGTCAAACAACTAACAGGAAGGGAGCATAGCCTCACCCATCAGCAGACAATCAAATTAAAGGTTTTACTGAGCCCTGCCCACCAGAGCAAGATCCAGTTTCTCCCACTGTCAGCCCCTCCCATCAGGAAGCTTGCATAAGCTTTGCCCTCTTTGCCTCATCCACCAGAGGGCAGATAAAAGAAGCAAGAACTACAATCCCATAGCTATCAGAACAAAAACCACATCACAGAAAGTTCAACTGTCAGTTCAATATGAAAATACAGAGAATTATGTCCCAGATAAAGGGATAAGATAAAACCCCAGAAAAGAAAAAAACTAAATAAAGTAGACATAGGCAATTTTCCAGAAAAGGAATTCAGAACATTGATAGTGAAGATGATCCAGGATCTTGGAAAGGAATGGAGAAGATGCAAGAAATGTTTACCAAAGACCCAGAAGAACTAAAGAACAGACAGACAGAGATGAACAATACACTGGAAGGAATCAATAGCAGAATGACTGAGGCAGAAGAACAGATATGTGACCTGGAGGACAGATGGTTGAAATAACTGCCACAAAACAGAATACAGAAAAAAGAATTAAAAAAAAAAAAAGAAGATAGCCTAAGAGACCTCTGGGACAACATTAAACGCACCAACATTTGCATTATACAGGTCCCAGAAGGAGGAGGAGAAAGAAAGAACCCATGAAAATATTTGAAGAGATAATAGCTGAAAATGTCCCTAACAGGGAAAGGGAATAGTCAAACAAGTCCAGGAAGCACAGAGTGTCCCAGGCAGGATAAACCCAAGGAGGAACACACTAACACATAATAATCAAACTGAGAAAAATTAAAGACAAAGATAAAATATTAAAAAGCAACAAGGGAAAAACGACAAAAAACATACAAGGGAACTCCCATCAGGTTATCAGCTGATTTCTCAACAGAAAATCTACAAGCCAGAAAGGAATGAGATGATATATATAAAGTGATGAAAAGGAAGAACCTCCAACCAAAAATACACTACTCAGCAAGACCCTCATTCAGATTTGATGGAGAAATTAAAAGCTTTCCAGACAAGCAAAATTTAAGAGAATTCAGACCACCAAACCAGCAAATGCTAAAGGAACTTCTCTAAGTAAGAAACATGAGAAGGAAAAGACCTACAAAAATAAATCCAAAACAATTAAGAAAATGTTAATAGTATCATACATATCAATAATTACATTTAAATGTAAATGGATTAAATGCACCAACCAAAAGATACAGACTGGCTAGGTGGATGAAAATATTTGCATGTATGTACTTTCACTTATTACCTCACTCTACTTAACCCCCCATATTGTATGCAATTATTTTATATTTTATATTGTTAGGCTAATCATATTTCCATTATGGCTTATTACTGTAATTATCTTTTATTTTTTTCTGGCTGTTGATTATGAAAACTGATAAATATCTTTTGTTATTGTGATTATGTAACTCTTCTTCATTTTAAAACCATTGTATCATGATTGGTCAACAGAAAATAATAGAATTCTATATTACTAAAACTAACATATAACAGAAAAATCTGCAACCACTTTTTAAAATCCAGATGCACAGTAGAATTATCTTGGCATTTTTTTTTTAGTACAAATACCCAGGTATTGTTTTTTCCTCCAAAAATCCAGATGCGATTCTAATGAGCATCCATGTTTAAAAACAACTGGACTATATGATGATCTTTTACTTCTATCTAGTTGTTTCACTCTTTCTATTTTATAGTTAAGGCTCCCATTTCATTTATTTTATGTTTTCCAATTTCTCCAACTCTTTTTGTTGTTATTATTTCTCATGCCTTTATCAAATATAGTAAAAAAAGTTTAGGTATACATATATATAATATTTATAATCTATATTTTAGAAAACATGATTTTTTGCTTAACTAAAAGGTTTATGATATTTTGTTTCCATTTGTTTGACCAAGTATGAATAGAATGCTAGATATCTAATTCATATGCACTCAAAACTTTGGTATTAGTTCCATTTATTCTGGCATCTGGCATTACTACTAAAAGTCTAAACGGCTTATTATTTTAGTGATTTTTAAAAAAATAATCTGAATGAGGCTTGAAACTTCTGAGAATATAAAGAAATACTATGTTGTAAAACAAACAGGAAATTAACATGTGATACAGTATTATTAACTAAAGTATAGATTTTGTTCAAACTACACAGAATTTTATGCTAGCATCCGTTATTTTTCATACCTTAAGATTCCACAATTTATTTAACTGTACTGAGTAGCTTCAACTGCATGCAACAAATTCTGATAAGTTCTCTTTTTATTTTTATTTTGTTACAAATATTTTCTAATTTCCCTTATTATGGCTTCTTAGATACACTCATCATTTAAAAGTGGACATCTAATTTCTGAATACATAGGTTTTCTTTAAAATATCTTTGATATTAATTTCTCACTTTGATATTAATTTCTCATTTAAATGCTTTCTTCTCTGCAATTACCTTCTGTGTTTTTTCAGTCTTTTAACTTTACTGAGGCTTTCAATGGCTAAGTCAAAGATCTCTTTTGGTAAATGTCACATTCCACTTGAAAATATGTGACTTATTTTCAAATATCTCTTGATAATAATTTCTAACATAATTCCACAGTGATAAGAGAACAGACCCTGTATGATTTCAATACCTTTTGTTGCTATATTTCAGTCACTAAGTCGTGTATGACTCTTTGAAACCCCATGGACTGCAGCATGCCATGCTTCCCTGTTCTTCACTATCTCCCAGAGTTCACTCAAATTCATGTCTATTGAGTCAGTGATGCTATCTAATCATCTTAATACCTTTAGACCATGAAATTTTTGTCAGTTTTATGTCTCTGGGTATGTTCCAGTGTCTCCTGGTTTAGAGTCTATAAGAACTTGAATAGAACTTGTATTCTGCTGTTATGTGAAAACTGAATAAATCTTATTTATGTTGAATTGGTTCATAGTGCTTTTTGGGTCTACTATATCCTTCTACTTTTCTATTTGTTCTATTAATTTTTGAGAATTTGAAATTAAAACTCCAACTAAAAATCTTAATTTATCTATTTAAAAAAATAATTGCAACAACTAGTGCAACTATTTGCAACTTTGTTCTATATTTTCCAAGTCTCCTATAGATGAGTTATCATACTTTCATAATTCAAAAAATAAAGAAGACTCAACTGGCAAAACTGGAGGAAAGAGGCCCTCCAAATACCTTTGCAAAAAGCACTTTTTTGCATCAATCCTTCTAAAGGATTTGCCATCAATCCTTCTAAATCTCATATCCACCCCTTCTGGAACTCAAACTTTCACCCTTTAAAACAGTCACAAGATGTTCAATGCATTTGATTCATCATTCTTTTAACTCACAAATGATAAAAGGAGAAGTACTCCAATATTGCAAACATCTTACAGCTTCTATCAAAAATAACCATTTTGGTAGAGCAATCTTTTCACAGAGCGCTCTTGGGAGATGAATACCCTAAGCATCACACCTTGCAACCTGGAGATTTCATTACTGGAAAAGACACCTCCAGAAAGACTCTCTTCAACTTCACTGGAATAGACCCTATCAGGTACTACTAACCAACGTTTCTGCAGCCAAAATCCAGGGAATAGACTCTTGTATTTACATAACACAGCTAAACAAAGCAGCAAACCAAACCAAATCTGCACATCATTTGGTAACTTGAATGGAAAGATTCCTGGAACTGAAGGAGACAACATCCGATGAAACAGCCTTTCTAAGATACCTGGATCAAGTGTATCTGTCAAACCTTTGATGATGACCTAATATTTCAGATGATTTCCAATGACTAGGATATTAATAACATATGGACTTTAGATAAAAGAACCTGAGAGTTACTTTTAGATGTGATCTCAGTAGGTTTCTGTGTATTTTCCCTCCAATGTGGGACACTACACTCAGAAAAGGTCCTTCCTGGCACCAAGGGACAAAAAGCTGCTAAAACAAGAACACCTAACTCTTGACCAATGATGCTTTCAGAGAAGGATCCTAATCAAAAGGAGGAAATGTAAAAATTAATAAACAAAAACCTCAATTAGAATAAGAGCTGGAAGGCTGGAGGGAGAGCTCCCACACCCTACAATGACAGCAGAGTCCAAGAGGAAGTAGCAAGACTTCCTCTTCTAGTTGGCAGGAGCTCATCCAATGAGACACTGTTACCACGCAGCTGATGAAAAGCCACTGCACTTTAAACACCCGATTCCTCCAATGGACTCTTTGTTTACTATAGTCCTCCCAACTTCCTTTTTTCCTCCTTAAAAGAGTTTGACTCTCCTTCCTGGGCAAGGGACTCACACGTGGCTCACCATGGTTGCAGAACTCATACTGCAGTTCTTTGTTGATCCTGACAATCCCATTTTTGCTAGAAAAATAACTGGCAGCCTATTTGTTTTAGGTCAACAGACGAAAACTCAACCTCTAAAGACTCTAACCCTAAATTTGAATTGCTTAGCCCTGACACAAAACAGAACCAAAACACAGAGGTACAAGATTCAGAACAATTATATTTAAAATGTCCCAAGATCTTATAAGACAGCAGGTCAGCACAGGAAAAACTCAGTCAAGGAAAGAGTGATGCTTTGCCTAGTTAAAACAAAGAAATCTATTTTGAGAGGGACTAATCAAGTGAAAGGGAAAAAAGGGTATTTCCAGGCCATCTAAGTACTAATGTACACATACCCACAGAGCAAAGTCAAGGGCAATTCAGAAGACTGTGAAGTACATGGACTCCACAAACAGGGGTTCAAACCCTGGATCTGCCAATTACTAGCTGTCTGACTTTGAACAAATTACTCAACCTTTCCAAATGTTCATGTAATTATGAGGATAATATGTACCTCACAGGGTTGTCATGGGAAAGATGGGAGGGAGAAAGAAAGAAAGAAAGTGGGGAGGGAAATAGGGAGGAAGGAAGGAAGGAAGGAAGAAAACATGTTGCTCCTACTACTGCTAAGTCACTTCAGTCATGTCTGACTCTATGCAACCCCATAGACAGCAGCCCACCAGGCTCCTCCGTCCCTGGGATTCTCCAGGCAAGAATACTTGCAGTGGGTTGCCATTTCCTTCTACAATGCAAGCATGCATGCTAAACTGCTTCAGTCGTGTCTGACTCTGTGCAACCCCATGGACAGCAGCCCACCAGGCTCCTCTGTCCACGGAATTCTCTAGGCAAGAATACTGGAGTGGGTTGCCATTTCCTTCCCCAAGAAAACATGTTATGAAACAGCAAAGCACAGGGCAAACCTTAGATATTAGATGCTGCCAACTTAGATGCTCATAAGCACTGGCTGAGTGGAAGTTTACTTGCAGGTTAAAGATAAGAGAATTAACAAAAGGAGAATCTTAATTAGAGTAAGAATTAAGAAATTTTTGCCTCACTGATTCACCAAGCTAATCAAAAAACCTCATTCTAGTGAACTATGAAAAACACATTCGAGATCGTAAGGGTTTTCCTCAGATGCTTAGAAAACCCCAATGCATCTACAAATTAAAAGTTTCCTTTCAGAGCTGAAAGCAAAGGCAAAAATCCTGGACTAAGCAACAGTATTTTTTTTTAAATGAACTATAACTCAAAGCAGTGTGGGTTTCTTCGTGAGTTTATTAACCTCAAGTGGTACCTTTTAAATGTACTGGGGAAAGAGTGGTATCATCAAACCCTTTCTGTCAATTGCCTGGGGAAGGAGGCCAGTCCCAGAGGAAACAGATAAAAGAGTGAGCATGCTAACATGACATCCAAGATAAATGGGATCTGGGGGTTCACAGGCCTGTAGTGCCTAGCTTTCTGAGAAGCTGACATTTGTGCTTTACCCCTAAAACAGGCATGTTTTAGAAAAGAGTGGGAGGGGGATGTGAAGAAGAGACCACACAAGTCAAAACAAAGGATCTGCGGGAAGAGTGAGTCAGAGCAGTACTCAGAAGACCAGGAGGGGCCAGAGTGAGACAGAGCTAGAGTACAGGCTGAGTGAGTGTCCCCTAGGTCAACACCACTGCATGAGGCTGAAGAAGCAGCAGAGGAACAAACTGACAGAGGGGCAAATGAGCCCAGCTTGGGCCTCAAGATTTAGCTTTTGTTTCTAGAACATTCTCCCTACTTAGAGCAGAGCTTCTCAAACTTTAATACCTACCAGAAGATCTTATCAAAATGCTGATTCTGGTTCAGTATGCCTGGGAATCTGAGACTGCATTTCTAAGAAGTTTTCAGGTGATCCCAGTGCTGCTGGTCCAAGCACCACACTCTCCAAGGCAAGGGTTGTGATTCCCACCTGAGACTCTGAGATCAAAAATCACAGTGTCTTTATCCTTCCAGGACAGTGCGTAAGGTATACAGGACCTCAAAATCTATATATTGGAAGAATGGATTACTTAGGAGGACTTAAACTGTAACAGAAGCAGAACAAAATCTAAAACAACAACCAGAAATGGGCTGAATCCTTGCTCATCCACCAATCATGTATGTGAACCTAGGGAGAGTTACTTAACATGCTTGGCCTTAGGAAACTCATTTCAAAACCTGGAGAATGAACCACTTGATCTCTAAGGACTTCCAGCTCTAAAACTCCACCCAAAGTATTTTCTTCTGTGTCTTTAAAAAAAAAAAATCATTTTAATGGTGAGGATATTTGCTCGATATTCCTCCAGCAATGCACACCTCTGTCATTCTCAGTCGTTTGAAAAATCCAGTTGAGAGAACACAGATTCTGTTGGTCTCAGCAAATAACCATAGCAACTAATACCCCCCCAAATAAAATGATGTCTTCACAATGATGTGCTGGCTCAATTAGATTAAGAGGGTGACGTGTACCATCTCAAAATTTATGGTCGTAAATTTACAGTGAAAGCCAGACCTTCTTGGAAGAGGTTTATAAGTAAAAGAGAGGCCTTGCCAATAAAATGAAGACAGCACAGACAGCCAGAAAAACTGAGTTGATGAGAAACTGGAGCAGGGCCACCCTGCCTGTCCCAGGTCACACAGACACAGCCATCACCCAGACGTGAGTCCAGAAGGTGGTTAAACAGCTGCAGATCTGAGTGCCACCGCTTCTACCAGGGAATCAGCAAGCAGCTGTCTTCTCTCCATGCCTCCTTCACATGTATAATCAAAGGAAACAAATACTGCTCCCTCAGAAAAGGTTTCTAAGAGATTCAGCAGAAGACTTGTAAGGCTCTTAGGTAAAAAAGAGGACAACTACAGAATAGTAAATTACGGGTGGTATTGGATTTCCAGCTCATCATGGGATGCAGACCTTCCGGCTCCAAGGTCTTTAGATTGGAGTTAGAAAAGGGAAGGGAAAATACAGCATCTGTAAGTTTTATAATTTACCATCTTCCCACACCCTCAGGCCTGCCTCTTCCAGGGTTTGGGCAACCATGTCTGTTCTGAACAAATGCAGGCAAGCAAGAATATCACCTGAAAGGTAGGAAAAGGGAAGCCAAGGTCCATTACCTCCCTATAACCTTCAAATCTTTTCCGGCAAAGGACAAAAAGAAAAAACAACAACAACAAACCAAAAACCCAGCCTAAAGAATTAGGGTTCAATGTCCATTTAACTGTTATTAACTCAGAAAGTCGTGGGCAGCAAAACCTGGACCTGAAACACAAAATCTGCTACGTCACCGGTGGTTCTCATCAAGAACTGTAATAGTTTAAGAGTAGTTAAAGCAAGACAAGGCACAGTGAGTAAAACAAGGCCGTCCATCAGCCTTATAAGCCAAGAACAGTGGGTAAGGAAACAAACTTACAGGGTTCAAAAGCCCACTGCAGCCCCCTCCGTGGTCTCCGTACTGAGTTTCCACCTGTATGAAACTGAGAAGAAAGCAAGCTGCCTCTGGGGGTTTCTGTGAGGAAACAAATGATGCTCAGAAGCACTTAGCACCAAGCCTGGCTAAGCAACAGGCAATAAATTATAGGTGTTTGTAGTGTAGAGTTTTACGCAGTAACATAGTAAAACGCCAGGCTGATTTATTTTGGGGTAAAGATGAAAGGACAGCCAAGCCACTGGGTCTCCTTCCACCCACCTTTACACCCACTACCCGGCTGACTTCCCACATTACTATCTTCTAAGCAGAATCCACCTAATCCCTGGGCACAATTCAGACTCTCCTCCTCACTAACACCACAGGAAGCAGGACGGCCACTCCTCAGCACCAGAAAAGTTCAATTAAAAAGGGAAAATCTGCCTGTTGCTCCTGGATTAAATTAACGTTTCCCGAAGGAAAAAAAAAAATAAAAGTATCTAGCAATTCTGAACATAGCCACACCTAATAATGTTCTCAGAAGTTAGTTTCACTTTCTTTTATCCCGTTTAATGAACCACTTCCTTGCTGCCCTCAGGGGTAGCTGTGCCCCAGGGCCAAGCAGCGAGGTCCAGGTGGGCACCATTCTGCCTCACAGGTTCCCCACTGAACCTGATTCCCTGCCTCCTTCCCCAACTGTCCCCTCCCCAGTTCCGTCCCCCAATCCACATACGAAATTAGGCTTCATCTAGTTCTCAGAGTACCCCCTTTTCCCCACACCATCACAGAATTTGAGGGACCAAAAAGACTACTGTTTGTCAAAAATATGATGGGCCATCACCTGTGGTGGACTCTCCCAGGGGAGCCCACACCAGCCACCTGAATTCAACCTTGGGGTTAGGGTACAGGAACCTGGGCTTCCCCAGAAGTTTTTTTTTTTTTTTTTTAATTTTTTTATTAGTTGGAGGCTAATTACTTCACAACATTTCAGTGGGTTTTGTCATACATTGATATGAATCAGCCATAGATTTACACTTATTCCCCATCCCGATCCCCCCTCCCACCTCCCTCTCCACCCGATTCCTCTGGGTCTTCCCAGTGTACCAGGCCCGAGCACTTGTCTCATGCATCCCACCTGGACTGGTGATCTGTTTCACCATAGATAGTATACATAGAAGTTTTTATACATGCACAAGTTTGAAAACTCCTACCAACTGAGCCTTCAGAACATCTCATTCCACTACCAAGAATGCAAACCTCTCCAGATCACAAAGGTGGGGCTCCAAGGAGCAAGCCGGAAATTCTGACTCCAGACAGAAGATTTACAAATGTCTCCAAAGCAGGAAATCAAAGCTCACAGTGGAAGAAATCTAAGTGACAGCAGAGATGAGAGGAGGGAACACCACAATTCAATTTAAAAATCACAAATTCTAAACACTGAGCCTTTTCCCAAAAATGTTCTCAATCACATCTTCTACTGTGAAGCCCACACAATCCACTAGGAAAGCTGCTCTATTTAGGACCTGATTTGCACAGACCCGGCTCATGGCACCTGGAACTGACGAATGCCAGTTGATTGCCTAGAAACCCATCCAAAACCTGGCATCCCAAAGAAGTGGTAGCTGCCTTTAGTGCCTGGGGAGCCAAATACTCTTGGACTAGGCAAGGATGCGGCTGCCAATACAGGCTCTGCCCGGTTAATCTTCTCTGAGCCTGCAAATAATAAATCTGACACAGACTCCACTGAATCTGAGATACAGGCCCACAGGTACCCTAGGAAAGAGAGTACCTAAGGTGCTTCTGGGGTGTGCAACCTTCTTCAAGGACCCACATCCAGAAGGGCCTACCTGGTTTAACGCTCTCCTGTCACCATTTTGAGATTCTTAATTTTCCTCTCTGAACTTGAGTTTTACAAGTGAAGTCAGGTGTGATGGTGGAGCATACATATGAGCTGAGGCAAGACCTATAACATGAAATGTCATGTGGGTCCACCAGGGTTCCTTTTGGCCCCATGTGCACAAGCTGTGATGCCCCTTAAATAAAGGATTCTGGTGGACCCACAATATGTGGGAGTTGAGCCAGACTGAGTACAAGGTAAGTCTGTGATGTCTGAATAAGCAGGGATACTGACAGCCCTGAGGGGCTACACTTTCCTTTCAGACCATAACTTCTGAAACGCAAAAGGAAGAAAGAGCATTCTAGAAATATGAATGACTAAGGAACCCTGCAACAGCCATTCTTATTCATGTTATTTCCCAGGATAAGTGAACTACTTCTGCTGACCATGACAACACTGGGCAGTAAAGGATGGAGCAACCCATAGTCACATTTCCTTTCAATCCTTCTTCATTCATCAGTAAGTCAAAGAGAGAGGCTATTAGTAGGACGTGCAAGTATCAAAAAGTGAAATAACAGAAATAGCTCTGTTAGGGCACTTTTCATAGAAATAGAACAACCCTAAAATTTGTATGGAACAAAAAGATCCCAAATAACCAAAGCAATCTTCAGAAAGAACAAAGATAGAGGCATCATGCTGTCAGATTTCAAACTATATTACAAAGCTATAGCATTCAAAGCAATGTGGTGTTGACATAAAACAGATCACTAAAACAGAACAGACAGCCTAGGATAAACCCACAACATATGGTCAATTAAATTACAAAATATGAGCTGGGGAAAGGACAGCTTCTTCAGTAAATGGTGCTTGGAAAACTGGACAGCTACAAGCAAAAGAATGAAACTAGCCCACTCTCTTACACCATACACAAAAATTAACTCAAAATGACTTGAAGACTTGAATATAAAACCCAAAACCATAAAACTCCTAGAATAAACATAGATGGTAATCTCCATAACATTAGTCTTTGAGGTGATTTTTTGAATTTGATACCAAAAGCAAAGGCAACAAAAGTAAAAATAAACAAGCAGGACTGAATCAAACTAAAAAGCTTCTACACAGCAATGGAAACCATCAACAAAATGAAAAGGCAACCTACCAAATTGGAGAAAATATTTGCAAATCATATATTTGATGAGGGGCTAATATCCAAAATATATAATGAATGCATGTAAGTCAACAGCAAAAACCCAAACAACCCAATTTAAAAATGGGCAAAGGATCTGAACAGACAATTTTCCAAAGAAGACAAACAGCCAACAGGTACATAAAAAAGCAGCTCAACATCACTCATCAGAAGGAAAATGCAAATCAAAACTACAAAAAGATTATCTCACATCTGTTAAAATAGCTGTTATCAAAAAGACAAGAAACAACAAGTGCTGGCAAGGATACAGAGAAAAGGAAACACGTGTGCACTATCAGTGGGAATGTAAATTGGTGCAACCACTATGCAAACAGTGTGAAGGGTCCTCAAATGATCCAGCAATTACCCATTTGGATACGTATCTTAAGAAAACACATCCATGGCTGATTCATGTCAATGTATGGCAAAAAACACTACAATATTGTAAAGTAATTAGCCTCCAACTAATAAAATAAATTAAAAAAAAAAAGAAAAAGATAACATATGTGCACCTGGGGGTGCATGTCGATGTATGGCAAAAACCACCACAATATTGTAAAGAAATTATCCTCCAATTAAAATAAATAAATTTTTTTAAAAAGAAAAGAAAAACACCACAGACAGTCTCTGACTTACAAAAGTGCAAATGCGTAACCCTCTCTGGGGGCTGGACTTCAGGTTTTGAATTTTGATCTTTTTTCAGGCTAGCAGTATGCACTATGATACTCTCACACGATGATGGGCAGTGGTAGGGAACCACAGCCCCAGTCAGCCACTCAATCACAAGAGTAAACAACCGATACACTGACAACCATGCTGTCTCTCACATTCAATACAATATTCAATAAATTACATGAGCTATTCGACACTTACAAAATAGGGTTTGCATATTTTGCTCAACTGTAGGCTAGTGTAAGTATTCTGAGTATGTTTAGGTAGGCTAGACTAAACTACCATATTCAGTAGGTTAAATGTATTAATGCATTTTTAATTATTTATTTATTTGGCTGTGCCAGGTCTTAGTTGCAGCAGGTAGGATCTTTGAACTTCATTGCAGCACGTGGGATCTTTCAGCTGTGGCATTCAAACTCTTGGTTGCAGCATGTAAGATCTAGTTCCCTGACCAGGGATTGAACCTGGGCACCCTGCATTGAAGGCATAGAGTCTTAGCCATGCCTGGACTACCACATGTCCATTAATGGATAAAGATGTGATGTATGTGTTGTGTGTGTGTGTGTGTGTTGAGAGATGGAGTATTATTCAGTTATAAAAAAGAATGAAATCTTGCTATTTGTGGCAACTTAGATTGACCTTGAGAACATCATGCTAAGTGAAATAAGTCAGAGAAAGACAAATAATGTGTGATTTCACTTATATGTGGAAACTTTAAAAACAAAAACAAAATAACCGCCTCATAGTACAGAGAACAGATTGGTGGCTGCCAGAGGCAGCAGGCAGCAGACAGACAAAACGGGTGAAGGTGGCCAAAAGGTACAAATTTCCCATTATAAAATAAAGTCATGGGTTTGTAATGTAGAACATGGTTACTATACTTAAAAATACTGTATTGCATATTTGAAAGTATTTAAGAAAGTACATCTTAAAAAAAAGGTCTCAACACAAGGGAAAAGAAAATGTGTAACTATGCACCCGCTCTGGCCACAAAGCCTGGCACGTTCCCTCAGCCCACAGTCCTCGCCCAATCCTCTCCACCTTGTTGCTGTCACCCTTCAAATTCCACTTGGAGGGTCACTTCCTCAGGGAAGTGGCCTCCTCTCATCCCCCACCCACTCCCAATGGTCGCTCTCCTGCCTCCTCACAACTTCCTTTCCCGTCCCTTTACATGACAGGTAATTTCCTTTGATTTTCATGGCTGTTTAATGTGTACCACCAAGGATATTAGGACAGTTGTCACAATTCTAGTATGCAGTAAGTAAGCCTCCAATAACACTTTTAAATATATAAATGAATTCACGTGACTCTTTTTAAGAGTTGAGCCAGGAGTGACAAACCCTACAATCCTCTTTTTACAGAAAGGGAAGACGTCAGATCACCAAAATGAAGATCAGCCATCCCTTTAATTACTCCATTACACTCATGAAATCAAATGGGAACCTCATTTCCTAGGCTTAGCTTAGCCTTGAAGCCACAAGACACACTTTTCCTACTCTCTTTTTTTTTTTTTCTCACTCCTGGAGTTTATTGTTCACTTGGTGCAAGGCACAACGTTACGGGGTGTGAGGAAGGCGCGCTCGTGTGGCTCAGATAGCAGAGTGGGATTCTCTCAACTTCCTTTTTGATGTTTTGCTGTTTTGATATTAAAAACCAAACTGTTTCCCTGACTGTAGCCTGCTTGGTCTTGGGGAGTGGAGGGGGAGGGAGGGTACAGGGCGGGGGGAGGAAGAGGGCTCTGATGAGCCTAGTGCCTTGGAAGGAAGCCTGGAAGCTGGTGGTGGTCACTCAGGATGGGGGCCTGCAGTTGGTTTTGCCAGGCTGGCCGCCAGGCTGCTGCTTCCCCATAGCTTCCCGAGCCAGCTCACAGGTGATCATGCTGGTGGAGGCCTGGGCAGACTCCGAGTGCTCTGGGGACTCCAGCACCATGGCCATGAATGGGAGAGTGGACTTCCCTTAGAAGAAGCTAGCCCACCAGTGTCCTGGGGTCTGCTTTGGGGAGACCCGGGTGGTGGGGGATGGCTTCCCCAGAGTACTCGGCACTTGCGCAGGAACCATTACTGGAAGTGGAGCCCAGGCGGCACCGTTAGTAGTCGTGGGTGGCCATGAGTGAGCCGCTGGAGGGGATGGCTGCCATCCTCTTGCTTGCAGGCTGGTGGAAACGTCGGCGGCAACCCCTCGCGGGCCTCGGCGTGCGATCACTGATGGTGGGCACCGGGGCGCTAGGCCACGGAGCCCATCTGTGTAAAAAAAGGCAGGCGGCCGCTCCACGGACCAGACATGCAGGCCCTACTCTCTTTCTTGTCCCACAGTCCTACAATGTTTTCAAGGTACCACTAACTCAATCTTAAAATCACTTTACCTACAAGCAAACGATAGGCAAAGAATTGGTATCTGTATACCTAGACAGCATACCTAGGTCAGAACTTTAAAAATATAATCTGGTGTCAAACTGTGTCATGCAAACACAGAAGCCATCCCTTTTAACACACCAGGTACTACTAGAGGGAAAACAGAGAAACCTAACTTCGGGGGCAGTATTTCTTGATCTGTCTTTGAAAGGTCACCTGAACCAGATCACCCCAGACTTTTTAAATCTGAAATTCTGGGAATCTAATCTGAAAATTAGATCTGGAAATCAAATTTCCAGATTGGCAATCAAATCTGGAAATCACAGCAAGTTTAAGAACTGCTGTTATAAGAAGACATTGTTGAGTCATTTGTTTAAACGCCAAGGGACGGCAGGACACTACTGACATTGAACCTGAGAATGCAGGGACACAAAAAAGAAAAGGAAAGCCATGTCCCGTCCCGGACCCAGAAAGTCCCTGGCAACATGCCTCCAAGAAAGAAGCAGGAAACTGTTCCCAGAGAAGAGGAGGAGCCTGGAAAAACCCTGGGTCATTGTCGGCTAGGGCTGCTAATTATTCTGGCCGTTTTATTCTTGGGGACACTTCCTCCTTTCTCAAGGTGCTCTGGGGACAGCCAGTAAGGGACCCTCACATCTGTCCCCTCACTGCAAGAAGGACACAGAGAACGTGAGCCAGGGACTGCATAAGCAGGGCCACCTCTTACAGTCTCAGAGCTTCCTTTAGGCTGAAAAGGATCCAGTAGCCAGGAGCCCTCCCTAGAGACTGGAATTCCAGCCACTCCTGGCCCACCCTCCTCACCACCTGTCTCCTGCCTGTCAACCCAAAAGCCCTGAGAAATGAAAAGATCCATAAGAAGCCTCTCAGCACACCTACACCAACTTCAATATCCCCTCCTACAGTGGGCTAAATTATGTCTCCCAAGTTCATGTCCACCCAGAACCTCACAGCATGACCTTATTTGGAAACCAGGGTCTTTGCAGATGTTATTAGATGAGATAAGGTCACAATGGATTAGAATGGGACCAAAACCCAAGGACTAGTATCCTTAGAAGCAGAGGAGAAGACATGCACACACATGGAAGGAGGTGCCAAGAGTGTAGTGATGGAGCTACAAGTCAGCCACCACCCAGGATTGCTAAACGCCACTGACATAAGAAAGATCCAAGGGAAAGTCCTTTCAATTGAGCCTTCAGAAGGAACATAGCCCTGATTTCAGATTTCTAGCCTCCAGAACCACGAGAGAATAAATTTCTGTTGTTTTAGGCCACCCAGACTGTGGAAATTTGTTACACAGGAAGCTAATACACCTCCTTTCTTAGGAAGCCAAAGCCTTTAAGTCACATTGCAACCAAAATCTAGAGGTTCTGCAACAACACTAAAAGGAATGCTTCCAATACTGTAGCCGGCCCTGTCCTGGCCTCACTGAGGGCAGTCCTGGCTTTCCTCCTGATCAGTGCCCTCACAGGCCTGCTTTCACCCTGTCCAACAATACTGCACCTGTTACCCCTGCCAGCTACACACACTGCCCGCCATCCTGTACTGGCCCAGGCTGCCCCCCAACGTGCCCAGGGCACCTGGATTTCTCTCTCTGAGCACTTTCCACATTCAGTGTGGCAGCTCTGAGAGGCCAGAGACCTTGCCAATCCTGTACTCAATCACAGCCTGCTGCCTTCCCACGCAGCTCACTACAGGGGAGCAGCTCAGCGGGTGCACAAGCCAATGCACAAACAGCAAACTCAGCAGCATGCTCGGCCAGCCCTCGTTCTTCATTACTCAGCCCAGAAATGGGGTCAGTGTGAGTAATTCTGCCTTCTGTGTGACTTCTCACAGCGTGTCCCACACTATACAGATCACTCCTTAATTCTACTATTCATTCAAAAACCTAGGCATTGAGCATCTATGTGCCTGATATACTAGTCTGAGAAACAGAGGAAGGAAAAAGCAGACCCAGCCTGTGTCTTCATAGCACGACATGGTGGTGATGGGGTGTTAAGTCAGCAATTAATAACCTCACATTGAAGCTGAAAAACAACAGAACAATCTTGTTCATGGGCCTGTTTCCTCTGGGTTCCTAGAGCCTAGAACAGCACCTGGTACATAACAGGATTGCCAAAATTCTGTATGGCTGGAGGATGAATAGGTTGAGAATGGGTAGATGGATGGAAGGAGGGCAGGGAGGGTGCCTGGTATATAACAGGCAGTCAATAATAGGAAAGGTGGATACACAGACGGAGGAAGACAGATGAGTGTATGGCTATAGCCTCATACATAACAGGCAGTCAATGATGATGAACAAATGGAAGGACAGAGATGGCTATTTAGGGAGCAAAGCACCTGGGATGAAATCTGTACAGAATACAACTTAACAGTATAAAAGGTTTCAGAGCCTTAAGTGGTACCTCTGGAATCACCTCATTTCTTCCCAAAGCATCCCAGCTGCCTCCTAGCATCTGAAAGAAATGATAATTCTAAATGAATCTGGTATCCAGATCTTCTGTAAACATTTAGTGGAAAATCAGCTTCACCAGCACAAATATGCTCTCTCTCGCTCCCCCCACCCCTTTCTCTCTGTAATGGGGGTTTTAAAAGCCTGTTTTGCTCATTCTTCTCTACCACAGTCAGTATTTACTGCTTTACAATGTTGACTCTTGCCAAAATGCACACCACAGACCACTTACCTGGTTGTGTCATGCTTAATTATTATTTTTATGATTCTTCAAGTACCTAAGAGAGACTTTTCTTTGAGGGAATCAGAGCTGACTCTGAAAATTTACTGCCATTTACAACTGAGGGGTGGGGTGGGGTGGGGTAGAAATACCACAACTGGAGAAGAAAAGGATGGGGTGGGTGGGGGTTCTGAGAGCATATCCAGTCAAAGCCCCCTTCTATGGCAACCTGTAGTAGAGAAACAGTTTGCAATTAAAAAAAAAAAAAACTAACAGAGCCCCAACATAAATGTTTACTCCTGCATAAAACAGCTAGACTCAGAACAACAGAAGAGGTCCCCACGTTCCTCATCTTTGGGTCTGGCTTGTATCAGGTTAAATTCCCTGCATTTCCAGGCTCTCCTTGGTCTCACTCGGTAATGAAGTTAAAGTCATTCAGACCCTAGGAGGCCTTTTTTCCCTTTGATTTCCCTCTGGTAAAGATAAGAATAACTTTCTGAGTCTCAGAACAATTGTTTCCTATGCTCTCAATTCAGGCCCCAAAGCACCATGATTCATTGATTCATACTTTACCTCTCCACTGAACACCTCCCATGTGTGGGGGGCTGTGGGAGGTGATGAGAATTAAACACTGAACAAAACTGATATAGTCCTCGTGCTCCCAGCCTGCAACCTGGTGGAATAGACACTCAACAAAGACAAAAATATACACAATAATCATCTAAAAGCTCACTGGCAAGGATATAAAAATGCAGACGGTGGCTCGGAAGGAATGATGTCAAGGGGAGGAAAGTAGACCCTCCCTCTATGTGAGGCAGAGAGCCACATCAAGGCAAAGGGGGAAGTGGCTGATCAGCTACCCAGAAACAAAAGACTTTTGAGACAGGCATTAAGAATTCCCCTAGCATTGTGGTGATGGCTTCACAGGTGTATACAGATAACAGAATTTATCAAGCTGTACAATTTAACAAGTGTAGTTTTTTGTATGCCAATTGAGTTGTTTAAAAAAGAAGACTTTCCCCCTAAATTTGCTGCTTACCTCTCAGGATCTCCAGGACAAGGCAGGTTCCTATAACTACAAACTAATAAAAACGACTTGGCTACACCAAACATCCCACCCAGCCATATTCCTGTTCTTGACTGGCTCACAGCTTCATTCATTCATTCCACAAGGATTTATTAAACACCTACTACAGGTCAAATACTGTCTTCTGTGTTTTCCATTATACTACAAATAAAAACATACATACATAACCCAGTCCTCCTAGAGCTTGTAGCTTCCTACAAATGCATGCCCAAGTAGAATGTTGTCTATATACTAAGAAGGACTTGCAACATTCTCAGAACATGAATTTAAGGCTATTCAGAAGGACTTTCAACGTCATGACAGACAACAACTTATTGAAAGTGTACTATGAACCCAGCCCCTAAAAGCTTTAAAGGTATTATGTCATGCAATTCTCCCCCAATCCCCTTAAGGTAAGTACTATTGTTTAAATCCAGTTTACAAAGAGGAAAATGTTCAGTTAAGTGGTGGAACCAAGATATAAACCCAAGAGCCCGACTCTAGATCCCACAATTTAAAAATCTACGCTATAGCACTGTAAGGATAAGCTGCCCATCAACTGCCTCAGAAAGCCACTTCACAGTCTAAGCAATTTTTCCAGTACAAATTTTGCTGAGCACATTCTCTGACCCTCCCCCATCAGTACTTCCACCACCTCTGGAGCTTGACAAAGGCAAGTGTGAGAAGTAAGGGAGTTCACATGTTTCAGAGCAGCAAGACTCTGCACGAGAGAGACTGACATCTCTCTGGTGCCAAAAGAAGCGCTCAACAGGACACGGAAAGACAACTGTTCAATTCCCCGGCTGCAGGCAGAGTGACACCCAAGGTTCTGGCTGACAAACTCCTCTGTTCTGCTGGTCTTTTAAGATACAAGTAAGATACAAACTTTCTGGGAGAGATCATGGTTATAACAACGACAGAGTGCAGAGGAACACAGAAATCCTCTGAATCAAAGAACCTTTCCACCAGCTCCCATCCAGGACACTCAACCAGATCGTGTAAAAATCAATATGACTGCTGGCAGTTTATATGCAGCAAGGAGCCAAAATACAACAGCATGTGAGAATTTATGTGCAAAATGATAAAAACCTCTGTGACAAGCCATGGACATCTGTATTAATAGCACAACTCCTATCATTAGAGTCATTCAGGGAAAACTAAAATAAACCTGCCCTAAGACAGCCTCCATGAAGAAACCAACTCTGAATGTCACAAGAGATACAAGAATGATTTTAAGAATGCAGATCCTGTCATACTTTCTTTCCCTAGAAGGCCTTTCACCTTGGACAGCAGACACATTGGTCAAGAGGAGTCTGGCGATGCCTGCGCTGGTCCCAGGCCTCCAAAGGACAATGGGATCCTCATTACAATACCCACTAACACCCACAGTGCCTTATAGGCTAAATGACCCCCATCTAAGACCTGCCCCTTCCAAACCACATTCAGCTGCTCACAGCCCCTACCTGGTAAATAGTTCCCTAACACTTAGCCCTACTGCTTACCTCACGCACAATACTCTTTCTTTTTTCATTAACATTTCTCAACACAGCATTCCCTAACTCTTCACAGAAAACTTGTAGAACCCTTTAGCACAAGTGCTTATCATAACTTTATCAAGCTCTGAAGGGAGGACAACTAGCAAATCCAAACTACTGCTAGAGTTCAGTTTCATTTCTAACTTTCTGGTCAAAGTGAACTACCTTTCCAACGTTGGGGAGGGGCAGTGTGCCTATGAAGCAAGGACTCTAGAAATATACAGACCTTATGAACAACCTGCCATGACTCAGGCAGACCTCCTGACCTCTCTGGCCCTCAGGATGATGAAGAACAGGAGAGGGGCAGAGACTGTTGGACAGAAGTCTGGGAATCACGTCCAAGTGGTGATGGTTGAAGCCAGGGACAGGAGAGATTAATGATGACAGAAAGAGACAAACCCTCTGGTCTGGGAGGCAAAGGTGGCCTGGAACCTTGGGAAGAGCCATAGGACAAAAACGATGAGCTAGGAAGGGATGCTCAGAAGGGGTGAAGAATGCTTGGAGAGTACACCATCGATGAAGGCAAAGGAAAAGAGTCTCGAGAAAGAAGAAGGCCAAGAACAACCACTGGTTTAAGTAAGTGGGCAGCCCCAGGACCTCTGAGACAGACAGCAGGTCCAAAGAGAACTATGGGCAGAAACTAGACCTCAGGGCTTTCGATGGTAAAGGCAGTAAACACAAAATACGCTCTCAAACACTCTAGCTATGAAAACAGCAGCAGCACAGGATAGTACATAAGTGGGAGAGGTACAAAGGGAAGTTTTCCTGGGATTGGTTTTTTGTTCCCTCTTGATTAAAAGACAATAAAGACTTCAGCCTGTTTGCAGATGAAAAGGAAAATGTGCCACTAGTAAAGGAGGAGAGTCTAATGATGCCTTGTGAGGGGAAGGAGGATGCTCTGGGCCCTAAAGTAATCGATCATGTGTCCAGAGAGGGAGGAGGATTGCAACAGGGAGAGAGAGCTTTAAGAGCATCAGTAGGTTTTCCCTGGAGAGATGGCTGACCAGTCTCTCTACTGATTAACTGTGTCTCCAACCACAGTGCCTATGATACTCAGACACCACATGGCGAGTCATATTTGAAAATGAACCCACATTCCTTCCCAAGCACCATTCATCTTTCTGGAAGAAAAGCCAACACCAATGTGAGTGTTTAGGGAGGGAAGAGAAAAGATAAGGCTGCAGTTGCTTCACTTGCTCTGAAGTCTTGTGACTTGGGGGCTGTTGTGTTTGGTTGTTGTTGCTCCTTCTGTTTTATATGAGAGCCTGTCTCACTCAAGGGTGAGGAAACTACAGAGTGGACAGAGTCCACACCTACTCATCATGAAAACCTATTTGAACTGCTTCTTCAGCTAAGATGAAAGTTCTCCTGTTTTAATGGTTTCAGTCTTTCATAACATTATTCAAAACTGCAGACCTTCATTCACATCCTTTGCCTCTTTTTAAAGTGCTGTTTGTGGCTCAGAGAAGATGGTGATAAAACCATTTTTTTAGATCAAGTTGCAGTTGGGAATGGAATTAGCATGAAAGAGATAAACAGCATGGCAGAGACAATCACTAAAAAGATGATCTGGATCACTACCTCCAGTTTAAAATCAATTTAGTGCAAAGACAACTAATTGCCCCTGGGATCTATACAGTACACCAATTATTTATCCTCTGACAGTCATTTTTTAGTAAGGCCAAGAAACCAAACAGGAGGGAAGGAAGGACTACCTGGCCCAGAGATCAGAAACCTACTGGTTAATTCCCACAAGCCAAGGCTGGACCACATATTGAGAGAGCAGATCCCTGTTTCAAAGAGCTTCCAATCTTGCTCCAGGAAAATCCAATGACGAAAATGCTAAATAAATCATGTCAGAGCATAGGTGTTCAAAATTAAGCAATCTTTTACCTTGCAAAGCAAGCACTGCAGCAAGATTCACTTTCACAAAGTGCTCACCTTGACAGCATCCACCCTGCACACACAACAGGGATTTATTTGCACACGACATTCTCTACCCCCATGTTACAGGAAGTGAGAAGCATTTGCCTCGGCTGATGAGCTAAGACTTGAGAACTACCTATGGTGAGAACTTGACCATGGAAAATAAGGAAAAACTGCGAGAGAGTAAAGGAGGGAAACATGATTGGGGAAACCACAGGGCCACCCACGATATTTACTTCAAACAAGTTTTTACTTGGCTCAAGGTCCGACGGTCTCAAATTTAAATGACCCCAGGGACAGAACTGGCCACCCAGTCTTATGGTCTCCTATTACTATCAGAATGCTGACCAAAAGCTCAGGGAGGATCTGTTCACAGTCCAGGTAAAACCAAAACTAGTGTCTAGAGTGACTTACAGTTTAAGGAAGGCAGCTGAGAGAGAGGGATGGTGTTCCACAGATGAAATAAACAATCCCAGGAGGCACTGTGGGCAGAAATCAACTTCGCCAACTAAAGTTCAAAATTCCTTTCCATCAAGTCAACTCCCCTTCACCAACTAAAGCTTTACCCCTCTAGACACTGCCTTTCAGCTGGGCTAAACTCTGTATATAGCCATAGCCCAGGCTCCACACTCCTGAGGCTTACACAGCCCTGCTTCTCCTCTGAACCTAAGGGTTCCCAGCGCGAGCACACATGCCACCCTATCCTCCTGACTGGGCCTTTATCCCTGCTGTTCCCTCCATCACAATATTTAGCTTCCTGGTCTCCCCTCGTCCAGATAGACCAATCCTTCCAATGCCATCTCCTCCATGAAGTCCTCCCAATGCCATGTCACCCAGTCTGCAGCATCTCCTGCCACTCACACAAACCAAGCACCACTCCCCTCCCTGGAATCTCTTCATGGCACTCTGTGCATTCAATGGCAGTTAATACGTTATTGTCCTTTGCAGTATTCGCTGTAACCTGGGCTGAGACAGCCTCTCCAAGGCTTGGTTTCTGGATCTTTAAAACAGATCCTAAAACACTGTTTGTAGAAATGCCTACAAACACTAAAAGGAAAAATAGACACCTTTTAAGAAGTTGTTACTACATACCAGAGAAATGGTGTGAAATTTACAAACACTGTCTCTTTCGATCCTCGAAACCCTATGAAGGCAGGCACCATCATCCTCATTTCATAGATGAGAAAGCAGATGATCAAAAAGGCTGAGTGATTTGCCCATGTCCACAGCCGGCAAGCACCAGAGCAGAGGTTCTCTCTCTGGCAATCTACCCCCCAGGACCTCTCTCAATCACCAGGCCCTGCTGCCCTTCTTTTCTTCAGTCCCCTGCCTACTTCACAGGGCTCCTCTGAGATAATACAGAAAAAGTCCTTAGCACACTGACTGGTACTGGGTCTTTCTGTTCCCAGAAAGGTCACATTCTTTAAGGGAGAAGAATTACTGGCATATGTGCATGCTTTAATCATACTAATCAACAGAGAATGGATAAATGCATAAATGAATGAATGAAATGAAAAGAATGAAGAGTATCAGCTAAACTAAATTAAGACAAGGACGTATCTTTAAAGCAGGTACAGAACATTCTATATACAGATTCTCACAGGGCAGCACAAAACGTAGCCTCTTTCTCCACAGTGTCTTTCAGACGCAGTGCTCACTCCGAGTATAAAGGGGAAGGGTGTGTGAGGTCACAGCAGTGGGGTGGGCAGGAATGACACAGTGCCTCCCCAGAGCACCAGGTCCAGTTCTACAACTCTCACTAAGACAAAATCCTCACTGGAGGGAAATCCCATCCAAATCCTCTTTGTCAGCGCCAAGAAGGTCAAGGAGACTAATCCTCCAGAGGACCTGAAATTCTGGCTCACCTGTGCCACACCAAAGGACAGCCTCCCAGGAGCAAGGATGTGGGCCTCAGGGTGGCCCACCCCACGGTTCTCCCTCTGAGCTGGTTCAGCCTCGCCTCACACACGCACCTCAGCTCCCATCTCTGAGTGTAGGCACCACCCTGGCATGGCAGGTCATAGGCCCGCCCAAACCTCAGTCTTCCCATCTGGAAAATCCAGACAATCCCACAACTACCCTTAGAATGCTGATGGGAACAGTGGCCAGATATTCCACGGAGCCACTGCCTGGTACATAAGGAGCGCTTTGTGTGTGTCAGCTCCAAATGTGGGCAGACAATGGGGACACAGAGGGACCCCGACATCACCGTGCACTGTCCTGGCTTCCAGGGGTAGCAGCTTGGCCCCATGAACTCTAAGAAACCAGTTCTATATAGGAATTAGGTGGTCACTCTCAGCGTGGTACATAAACACCTCTTTGACAATAACAAGAACTTAAAATGCAGTTGGTCTTACATGGGGGAAAGGCCAGTGGGTAGGGAGATAAAAAGGAGAAAACGCTAATAGGAAAACGGAAGAGAAGGATGTCGCCTAACCAGCTGCCAACACTCCAAGAGCCATGCTGGGGCAAGTCCAGACTCGGCAGGGGAGAGCAGACACAGGTCCCTGTGGGGACACAGCACTTAGCCTATTAAGAAAAGAGACCTGACCCTTAAGGGTCAGTCCTGCCCCTCAGGCCATCACAGCAAATATCAGCCAGCCAGGAGATCGGCCATCGGCATTTGGCCATCAACCATGGCAGACATTTGGCTGCTTCAGCTGGCCTTAGTCTTCAGAAACTGATACATCTCTGTACATAAACAGTAGACAGAGAAGTCTCTTCCTTTTCTAAAAATACACATCTGCACTTCAGCACTGCAAAGGCCATCTAGAGCCCATAACAAAGCTGCCATCTGCGGATGTCTGGGCCCCAGGAGGAAAAGCATTTCCTTTACCAACAGCGAAGGGTGTGAAGCTGCTGTTCACCTCGCAGGACGCCTCTGTCTCAGGAAACAGCACGGCACAGAGGCGTTCTGTGACCGAGACAGACTGGCCCTGACTCCCACCGCGGCCTCTCATCCTGCTCAGTTAACTTCTCTCAGCCTCAGAGTCCTCATCTGTAAGAGACAGTGAGGGCCGCATCCACCCAACAGGCTTCTTGTGAGGATCAGAAATGACTGCAAATCACCTAGGACAGTTCCTGGCACAGAGCAGGCCATCAACACACAGGAGCTTGGTCATTCCTGAGATCCCAGGGTCTCCCTCCTCCTTTATCCCTCTCTCATTCCTAAAATAACCCAGCCAGGAAAACAAAGACTGATCTTCCCTACTCCCAGGGCAACTCACCCCTGAAGAACATTTCTGCTGTGTGTTCTGGGCAGCAACACCAGGGCCAAGCAAGTAGGAGGCTGCATGTTAGTGAATGGAGTGGAGGAAGAAAATAAAACCCATCCCACAGTCCTCAGGAGGGCTCCTCCACGCACCCTGGCCTCAGCTAAGGGACAGCAGGGTGCAGAGGGAAGATAAGGCAGGGTCTCTGTAGAAACGAGGTCACAATCATCTGGGAGGGTTTCCTCCTGGAGTTCACAGACAAGGAGCTTTAGAAGGTCCTGAGTCCTTTGAAACTGAATACGATTTGGGGTGAACATTCCCTTTTTTGGGAAAGAGTCCAGAACATCCATCAGACTCTCAACAAAGTCTATGACACTTCCCCAAGAAAAAGACTTTAAAACCACCAATTCATTAAGGGAAAACAGAGTGTCTGAGAAAGAGAGTAACATAAAATGATCTCCAGTTTTAGCTCACACGTAACGATACTCACAAAGCGCTTTACCGTGTGTCATCTCACTCAGTCCCCATGACAGCAGAAGGGGACAGTCACAATCCCAAAATGAGGAAACTGAGGCTCACAGGAGGTCACCACTTCCCAAGGCCCCTGGATGAGCAAACGGCCAAGTCAGGATGCAACCCCAACAGAGTCTGAAGCCAGGGCTCAGGATCCTCATCATCACGTCAAGAGTGTTACCTCCTCCAGGCCAAGCCCCCAATCTTACAAACCAGAAGGAAGGGTGGGAGGAAGGGGGGAAGGGAAAGGGGGAGGGGTCAGAATGTGACTTACAGTTCAACACTCTTTCCACTACACCCATCCTGTCTGTCTTCACACACTGACACTGAGAAATTTTCTAGACATCAGGAAAGAAACAAGACGTCATAAGGAAGTACACAAAAAGCTGGGTATGTTACATCAGTACCAAAAGCCCCAATTTCCTTGGTGGGAAAATGAGGGTTATAAATGACTACTCCATGCACATTTGGCATGTAGCAAGCATTCATGAATGGTAGGCATCATCGTTAATTAGTAAAATCTAATGAAATCACATGTCCTAGTGATCAAAGTGAAAGTCGCTCAGCCGTGTCCAACTCTTTGCGACCCCATGGACTATACAGTCCATGGAGTTCTCCATGCTAGAATACTGGAGTGGGTAGCCTTTCCCTTCTCCAGGGGATCTTCCCAACCCAGGGATCAAACCAGGGTCTCCCACACTGCAGGCAGATTCTTTAACAACTGAGATGTCAGGGAAGCCCAGTGATCAAAGGTGCCATCTTTGTGTCAATGAACCCCAGATTGCTTCGGTGAGCCCACCTCCCTGCATCCCTGAACTCTGCTCAGATGCTGGTGAGAGAGGCCTCACTGTGGCTCCCAGAAGTGATCACACTCTCCCCCGCAGCTGCCTGCTTGGGAAGCCAGTGGTGGCAGCCAGCAAGACTTGGGAGCAAGCCTAGGTCCCAGAGCCAACTATTCGACATCATCTGAGGTGCAGAGAGGTCTTGGAAACCTCCAGGGTAATTACAGGAGGTGGGGAATATTCATGGCAGGCTTCTCTAGATACAGAAAATAAAAACAGAAAATAAGTATAAGAAGTTCTCAAAGGTGAGGCAGGGCCACCTGAGACAGATATGCAAACAGATGAAAAGGCCAGGATTTTGGTGGACAAGGTTTTGGGAGGATAAAAGTTTGAGAGACCTCTGACTCACAGGCCCTTCATCCCTACCAAAAAACACATCTAACTAATGTGATTCTCCAAGAATGATAATTTTTATGAGTTGGACCCACTCTTCACAGCCAGAATATACCATCTCTAGCACCATCGATGAAGTCCCCACACAGAAAATATTTACAGTAACAGCTGCCATTTACTTATTAAATATTTACACTCTATGCTGTCTTTTACATATATTATCTCATCTAAGTCTCAAAATGGAATTTTGAGAAAATTTCCATCCCCATTATACAGATGGGAAATTGGCACCGAAAAGGTTAAACAGCCTGTCTAAGGTCATAGGGCTAGTAAGTGACAAAGAGAGATGTCTAATTTCCATGCTCTTACTACTATGTGTTTTCACATAAAATATTGGGTTCCACCCATTAGGCCTCTAGACAGGTTTTTTTCCTAGTCCTTCCAGAAAGTGAGGGACTTACTTATTCACTCTATCCTAATCCAAAATACTTTTTATGCTAGGTACTGAACCCAAGATAAACCCCACTAAGCCAAGCAACAGCTATGCTCATAAGCACACAAAACAGGGGTTTAAATAACACAAAATACAGGTGAGGTGAGGAATTAACAGGTAAGGGAAAAGAGGATGTGACCACGAACCTTTTATCCCATAGACCAACATACCCAGAGCATGCCACACTCCTCTCTTCTCAAGAACAATCTCAAGAAAAGATGCCTTCTTCAAAGAGAACAAGATTCCAGAGATGTTAGTGAAGTGTCTCTAGAATAAGGAGAGGTGACCAAAGAAACGTGCATATGTGCTAATTCATTTCAGTAGCATCCGATTCTGCAACCCCATGAACTATATATAGCCTGCCAGGCTCCTGTCCATGGGATTCTCCAGGAAAGAATACGAGAGCACGTTGCCATGCCCTCCTCCAGGGGTTCTTCATGACTCAGGGATCGAACCCATGTCTCTTAAGTCTCCTGTACTAGCAGGCAGGTTCTTTACCACTAGCACCACCTAGAAAGCCTGACCAAAGAAGAATGCAGAGGACATATCGCTTAAAAACAAAATAAAAAAAGCAAATACATAACATCCCACAAGTGTTCTCCATTAGATTTCCCAAAGCAAGTCATGACTTTGGAACCAACCCATTAACACAAATCAAAATAATCTGAACCAAATGTTCCCATTTAAAGGTCTGTTCCCCCCTTGAAGAGTTCTACAATGTTCTACCAGGGTAAATGTACTTTCACACACCAGGCCACCTCACTCCGGTAATTACCACCAGACTTGAGGTTTGGATGGCTCTAACCAAGCCAGCAAAAGTCTATGAATCCCAAAACCAATAGCAGAGGTCATAAGAGAGACAGCAAGAGGTAGACACAACGGACGTGGGAAATTCTGCAACAGGACCTCCCTCTGAAAATGAAACACTCTCTCTCTGGATTTTTGTTCCTAGAAGTCATCCTTCACAGGACTCACACCCTCTTCAACTGGCCATCTCCTTTGCTCCAGCCAGAGGAACCTGTCACTTAGCAACTACTCTCCAACAAAATACTAAGGAAAACTGGGAAACCAAAACCAGGAAGCCAAGATGAAGTCAGGCTTTTGAAAACTCTTGCTCCCTAGCATTCATGGGATAAGCTTCAAGCAGAGCAACAATTTCCATCAGACCTGGGCTCAGAGCAAGAGCAGCTCTGCAGAGGTGCCCTCAGTCGATGTCACTGAAGAGTCACCCTGAATCACTCAGACCAGGGCAAAGGTTCTTATTAAACTTCAAGGACTCAATACACTGCAGAAACCACAGGATCCCCCAGCTCTCACCCAATCTGTCCTCAATTACAGTGTAAGCATGGTGCCAATGAGGTCCTGAATTTGGCCCAACGTGTCTTCCAGCCTAGGCAACTGGCTTAGCACCACAATAACTGACAGCACTGATTACAGCCTCAGGGCCCTTCCTTAAAGCCTCACCTAAAGTCAATCCCTGATTTGTTTCTTTCCTGGCTTACAGTTACTTTGCCTCATCGTTTTTTTTTTTTTTGTTGTTGTTGTTGTTGTTTGCCTCCATGAACACAGGGACCCTGATTACTGCTGTTATCCTTCAACCCCAGAGATGGGCACAAAGAAGGCACACAACTAATACTTACCATGTGATGGGGATAAGATGGTGAGAGGAAAACCACACAGAGGCCCTCGTATATCGTCATGTGGTAAGAGATATATCCTAACACTACTAACTTGCCTAAATAATCTATTACGGATCCAGTTTTCACAAATTTATTCTTATGACTTTTCACACTTTCAGTCTCAAGGAAAATAAATGAATTACATGTGTTTGCTATCTACTGTGTGAAAGTAACATTTCTTTTTATATTCCTAAATTACCTCTATTGAACCTTTTCTTAGAGGGGTAACGGAAGGGAAGAAACTTGCAGGACAGATATTAAAGGGGTGGCTAAATCCAACTGTTATTCTAGAATGTGAATAAGCAAGCCCACACTTCCCCTAACCATTCCTTGATAATTTTCTCTCAGTTATGAAGGGAGTACGCACATGGGAAGCCTGAGAAGAAGGCTACATGAAACTCCACAGATAACTTTTCTGATGACTCCACTGCCCAACTAACTAGGCTTAAAAACATCATGGCAACTACTACTGACCCCAGGCTCTCTCATCTGTTTACCTACGAATCTTACAACTATCTAAAATTTCTATCCATCTACTTGTTTAAATGGATCTGTCTTTTCCACATGAATCTGAGTTTCATAAGAGCAGAGCCTTGTCTGTCTTGTTCCCAAGAGTGCAGAAAATTTAGGCCCCATAAAACAATTGTTAAAGAAACTTAACAGTAACTACATGCTTTGTGAGATTGCCTAGGCTTCTGAACAAAGACAAAGAGCCTGTTCCTTCTTGAAAGAAAAAAAATAATCTATGGATTATTCCTCCATGATGAGGTAAGGCTTTGCCAGCCCCTCCCCATCATATATTCACATGGCTCTGAGTAAACTCAGTTCAGGTTCCACCCAAAAACTGTGTAAACTTAGCTTTTTTAACATCTGCAAATTCATAAATTACACTAATCATGATGATACAGGGACTCAACAAACTATCCAGGCCCTGAATGAACCTATTCAGCAAGAGTAGAATCAACAAACGTGGCACATTATATTTTCCAAAAACAGCCCCACCAACACAGCCCATCCCACATGCTACTCTTACAATAAGTGAGACACAGACACTCCTCCATCAAGCAGTGGGGCCTATGTTCCCCTTCCCTTGAACCAAATGGGCCATTGCAATGTCCTCACCTGAAAGAACACAGTGGGAGTAATACTGCAGGACTTTAGAGGCAAGATCAAGAGCCAAGATGGCATTTGCCCAGTGTGCACTCCCTCCTGCTCTTGACACATGACTCTGGAGCCCACAGTGACCTTGTAGAGCTTGAGAGACCGTACAGAGAGACCACATAGAGAGGTACCCACTTGCTCCCACCTGCTCCCACCACCAGCTCTTCTGGTCCTCCCAGCCCAGGTGCCATGCGAGTGGACCAGAGAGATGATTCCAGCCCCAGCCCTCAGTGACAACAGGCAGAGCCGAAACAAGCTGCCCCTGATGAGCCTTGTCCACAATGCAGATCCATGAGTAAAATAAATCCTGTTGCTTTGAAACCATTGAGTTTGGATGTATTGTGTTTTTCAGCCACCAAAGCTGCAACACATACAAAATCAGTAGTAACAGTCCCTCATCTGTAGTTTTCACCACCATGTCTGGGGTGGTGGGGGGTGGTTCAGTCCACACACAGTGTATATATACACATACACAAATATACAACCCCAAAATTTCTGGATCAATGAAAGTCACAAAACAAGAAGCAAGAAAAAAAAAAAATACAAAACCGCACAGCACACAAAGTTTTTCCAAGTTCTCCAGTCTCTGAGCTCTTTAGACTTGAAGAAGCTGCTCTTTGGCCAGCTGCCACTTTCCCCCTTCACTGTACATTTCATTCCCCCAAACAGAGACTGGAAAGTAAGAACATTCCCTTTTGAACAAGCTCTTTTTACCAGCTTGTTCACTCACTCTCAGGAAAGCCTCACTCTGGAACTTCTTTTGTTTTGAATAAGCTAGAATAGGGATTATCTACCTATGTAAGAGCGCTCTTAGATCTCTTTTGGCAGACATTAATCAACCAAACTTGGAGGGATATTCTTCTAATCTGGAGAATCCTTCAAGTCTCATATTTGTTGAAAGAACATTTCACATGCACATGATTATGATCCTACATGGGTGTCAGCATCAGACACTCATGAGTCCAAATACAAGCTCAACCACTCAGCAGTTGTGAGACCTCTGGCAAGTTATTTGACTTCTCTGTGTATCAGTTTATTGTACCTGTGATGGAGACAAAAATAACCCTCAACGGGGTGTTGTGAGAATTAAATGAGGTTACTACGACTAACATTTATAAAGTGGTTACCATACATCAGACACTGTTCTAAGTGCCCGAAGGCACTCAAACCCTCCCTGGCCCACAGTGGGTGTCCATAGGCAGTGGCTGTCATGAGCATCATTATTACTAATGTAACATCATTAGATGACAATATATTCTCTGACTGAAGCCATAACCCTTGGGGTAACTCTGTAAACATCAACTCTTATTACAGCCCAAGAGCCATGAGCCTCAAATTTATAATCAACTCATAAAGCTGTAAACTCATAAGATGTATAAGAATCAACTGAGGTGCCTGTTAAAAAGAAGAGCCCTGGCTACATCTCCAGAGATTTTGATTTAATAGTCTGGGATGGAGTCTAGGAAGTCGCTTTCTTAACACCCCCACCCATCCACAGGTGACTCCAACAAACCCTGCCCTAAAGATGCTGGTGCAAATATCTGGACTGAATCAATCCTGATGCCATAGAAAGAGCATATGCTCACAGTGAGAAGTTCTGACTTATCTTAGCTGCACCCCTAACTATTTCTACAGCTGGGACACAGACCCTTAACTTCTCTGGGTCTTAATAAAAGGCAGGCTTCAGATTAGATAACCCCACAGGTGCCTTCTTTTCAAACCTGATCCCAGAACCTGACTACTAGACCCAAGTCCCTCAGACCCCCTGATTTTGTGCATTTGTAGCAAATGAACTAAGAGTACCCACTTTTATTAAGCCCCCACATTTATTAAGTCCCCACTATGTGCAAGACCACTGTCCAAAATGCTTCATTCATTTAAAAATTTCTAACGTTCACAACCACCTGCTAGAGGTTTAATGACTGTGAAGTAACACGGCCAGTAGTAGCACAGCCTTGACTCTGTGCCAGGCTAACCGGACCCGACACCTGTGTTCTTACACCATTATGCCTCTGGTCGTCTCACTGCGAAGTTTGTTTTCTCTGCATTTCTTGTTTTGTTTTGTGCCTTTGAGATACAAGGTAAATGCCCAAGCTCCTCAGCTCTGCAAAGAACCAAAGGACAGAACAGGGCAAAGAGGGAGAGAAGTGGGGCAGCTGGGAACCAAAGCCCAAAAAGGAAGCTCAAATGAAGCTGGAAAAGCAAGCTACCATGTCAGAATGATGCCTTTACTACAAAGTACTGAGGTTGGTCAGCAGGAGGGAGATGGAAGAAGAGAGCAGAGAAGTGAAGACAGAGTACTGAGGTCAGTCAGCAGGAGGGTGAACAAACAAATTTCCCGAAGATCTTCCCTCCCTTTCTTAATTCCTCCCCTGGGAAGAACTGGCCTTTTCAAGAGAGTATCTTCCACGTGCTTTGCAATACAATGGTTAAGTTTCTCAAGACTTCCACTCTTTTGTTTTCTCTTGCCAAATAACTTAAAGGGAAGCTAATCCCAGGCCTCTTGCCTCCAAACCTCATTGCTTCATCCTGCGACTCAGAGGGAAAAAGGAAAGCCAGCGCAAAAGAGGAGAAAGAGCATTCACTATGGCAAGTTCCAGAGAATGGGTTTTAAATAAAAATTGTTTGGTTTTCCAACATTGTTCTGTGAGAGATTTAAAGGGGTCTTGAAGGACAGGTGTCCTTGGTGGCTCAGACAGTAAAGAATTCACCTGCAATGCAAGAGATCCTTCGATCCCTGGGTCAGGAAGATCCCCTGGAGAAGGGAATGGCTACCCACTCCAGTCAGTATTCTTGCCTGGAGAATTCCAAAGACAGAGGAGCCTGGTGGGCTACAGTCCATGGAGTCTCAAAGAGTCAGACATGAATGAGTAACACTTTTATTTTCACTATTTTTTTTGAAGGACAGGCAGCCCAGGGTAAGTTGCCAGGAAAAGCACAGGATTTGAAATCAGAAAACTCAACCCCAGCACTGCAAGAGATACTTCCTATCTGACCTGGGGCAAATTACACCATCTTCCTCCAGGTTCCACATCTGTAAAATGGGCTCAATAACACAGACATCACTGATCTGTTTTAAAGAAGAAATGGATTAATGTATGTGAGATGCCTATCATGGTATCCAACCCAAAGTTTTTCTAAATTGGGAAAGAGGTAAGCAAAAAATGACTCCTAACATCTTATTTATATTTGTTTAGTTTCAGATATCTTCAAACTACTCTGTGGCACCCTGCAGTTCTCTTCCAATCTTCACTCTTCCAAGCAACCGAGGGACAACTTCTCCTGCAAAAACAAATGCTTTCAAGATGTGTCAAAACACCCACTGGTGACAATGAAAACCATGGTGATTACTTCAGGCTGGTACATAGGAGGCTCAGTATCATCCAAAGCCCAAAACAGAGCAAAGTTTTTGGCCTAATAACACAAGCAAGTCAGGGCATTTAGTTCTTGCTTTACAGGTTATACTGAATTTTAGTATTGGAAGAAGGGAAAATTTCTTTAAAGTTGTAAATGATTTACAGGACTGTTTCACTACAGAGGAAAAGGCTGTTGGGCTTTAAGGAAGCCAGCATCTTTCTCCAGAGGGGAAGCATGAATGCTAGACTCAGGAGGAAGTCAAAACCCTACAGAGATCATTAACTGAGTGAGACAGAGACGGCACAGCCAGTTCAGAGCCGCTGTGATGGCACCACCACCGAGGGTTCCTGGCCCTGGAACTCCAACAGAGGAGGGTGGGGCCTGTGAAAAGGGGCAGCAATCCTGCCTTTGCTCTCTAACAACCCAGACATCACATCAACATATACCCAAGAGCTCCATTCCTGGGTGAAGCAGGCATGGCAACCAAGGCGCTGGACTCAGACAACATGGGTTTAAATCCTAGCTCTTGCCATTAACTAGCTCTGTGATCTAATGCTCTGTGCCTGGATTTCCTCATCTGCAAAATGGTTATAATAACAGAAGCAATCTTTTGTGAGTTTTGCGAGTACTGTATGAGTGAACACAAATATAGAACACAAATATAGATCACAGCAAGTGCTCAATTACATGAAAGCTATTACTGCCTACCTCACTGTGTTATTAGCCAGCCATTACTGGGCTTTTCTTCTGTACCATGTGCTAACCATAGGTTGCCAATTAGGCCCCCAAAGCCCTGTGAGTCAATGAATGTAAAGCACTGAGCTCAGTGCCCTCAGAAACATAGAAAATGCTTGATAAAGGGAACCCACCCTTGCAACTATCATTATCAAATCAAACTCAAAACACCCCTTCACTCAGTTCTGCGAAGATATCTGGGTAATACAATTCGAAGAAAATCACATATTAGGCATCTATTTTGTAACACATAAACCAGATCTTTTTGATGGGTCAGAGCCTCTAGTTGCAAACAGCCTTGATTATTACCTTGAGAATTTCACTTTAATACAGACTTCAGGACCCAGAAATTAAATGAGTAAGGCCTACTAGATGCTCTCTTACACAAGGATTTTATGGCCTAGAGGGAAGAGAAGGGGCTTCTATACCACAAATTTCTCCTCTGATGGTTAAAAGTACCATGCACTTTGAGAATACCCATTTAAACTCCAGATAAGTGTGTGTGCTGGTAAAGCATGTGCTTTATATCACTTCATGTGCTTTATATCACTTCATGAGCTAGGCAGAGCCACCCAACCATGAAAGAAATATCACGAAAAGAAAAAGATACAGTACAAACTTAGTTAAAAAAAAAAAAAAGTCAATCCCTAAAAGTACTTCTTTCTATTTCTGATCCAATTCTTTTCTATCAGAGGTAGATAAAATTGATCCTCCACCTGCCCCAGGCTACTTTGCTTTGACAAATGACAGTGTTCACACTGGACCAGGTAGAGTATAGCCTCAGTATTGTTAAGTAAAGTTATATTATTAACAATAATCTTGGTCCACATAGTAAGAATAGCACTTTTCAGGTGGTATGGCACATTGGGTAATGGTCACAGATCTTTAATGTAAGCTTTGCTGCAATGTGACTTTGCCATTCATCACTTCTCCACTCTCTTGAATCTTGGCTGGCCTTGCGACTCGCTTTGGTCAGCAGAATGTGGTAGAAATGATGCTATGTGAATTCCAAAGCCTGGGCCTCAAAAAGACCTGAAGCTTCCACCTCTGCCATCTTGGAACACTGTCCTGAGACTATCATTCCATGGAGAAGCCAAGGAAGAGAGACCACATGGGGAGAAAGAGGGGTCCTATGTCCCAGTGAAATGCATCTGCATGAGCAAGCCCAGGACAGGCAAGAGTAGCATCCAGCCAATCCACTGAGTCACCAGAAGAGACTCTAATAACTATTGCCACCTTCAGTCTCAAAGGTTTGGGGTGACTGGTTATATAGCAAGAGATAAGTGATACAGGTAGACTAACTGGAGTTTAACTTTTGAAATGAGTTTTCAAAACAATCCTAAACTTACCTAACTCAATAACAGGCAAAATCTAGGTTACTGGAACTCAGGAATAGCGGCTACCTTAGGATAGGAGGAATGGGATGGGAAGGGAACTTTATGGGATGCTGATAATTTTATTTCTTGGCCTGAGTAGTGATTACATGGATACATCCACTTTGTGATAATTTATCAAACCCTGCAATTCTGAGCTGTGGACTTTTCCAGATATATACTAAACTTACATTTTTAATAGTTTAAAATAAGCCTCTTTTGGAAAAATCTCTTTGAGAAACATAGGTATGTGGCTAAAGGAAATAAATAATCACGCTCATAATTTTTTTTATTGATGAAAATTTCCTCATAAAAGCATATAACACACACAAGTCCAGTTTTAAAAACTCAGCCTCACTTGTTAACTATGAGCATGTTTCTTCCTTGCCAAAAACATAACCCATTTATGAGTCTAAAGATATCCCCCAAAATCCCAGGAAACTCTGTAATGCCTAGATCAAGATATTTAAGTCCTGGTTTGAAATTTTCATGTCATTTCAGAAACACTGTATAAATCACTTACAAAGTAAAAGGTCCTCAGAGCTTCTGTATACACAGGTATGTCTCCCTTGGTAGGGCACATGATTAGGACACATTTGATCCTGTACAAAACATCTACTGAGACACTTGGGCCACCCCAAAAGTTCCTCGAAATCTGGTCCTATCAAAAATATCCACAAGTGAACTTCCTTGGTGGCATAGTGGGTAAGAATCCACCTGCCAACATGAGTGACAGGGGTTCAACCCCTGATTCAGAATTCCACATGCCACAGAACAACTGAGCCTGTGTGCCATAACTATTGAGTTCACAGGCTGAAACTGCAGAAACCCATAGACCTAGAGCCTGTGCTTCGCAACAAGAGAAGCCACCGCAATGAGAAGTCCGTGCACAGCCCCCACCCTCTGCAACTAGAAAAAGCCCGCACGCAGCTACAAAGAACCAAAGCAACCAAAAATAAACAAATTAATTTTTTAAAGGCAGGATATATAAAAACAAAAATATATCCATGAGTATACTTGGTCCATGCCAAATGGTCCTTGATATTCAGGGTCCTGCCAAAAACATGCACATTTGGAAAATGTCTGAGTTCAAATAGCCCATAATACTTACACTTTCAGTTTACGGAATTAATATATTAAAAAATACTACCATCTTATTGGTCCAATAATTGTATTGAGGCTATACACCAATAATAACCATTCTTGCCTCAGTAGTCTAGCTGGGGTTAGGTAGATGGGTTAGGGTTCGAATCCCACAGAAGAGCAGAATTTATATTAACTATGTATGCCCAGGAAGAGTCCTACAGTTAGAGAAATGTACAGAGGATGACTGACAAGTTGAGGATGGAATCTCACAATGCATGCATGGTGCATTAATACGTCACTGGGCATTTGGCTGAATGTGGCTGGGTCCTTCAATAAGGGCAGAGTTTGAAAGGAGGAGCCTGGTCAAGCTGCTGTGTAAAACAAGCAGCAAGTGTAATGTAAACACTTAACAAAGTTCTTCTGCTTGTATGGGAGGAGAGAGAATAGGTGTGGCTCTCCTGCCACGTAAGAGGTCTGGTGTAAGAGTCACCATGAAGAGAATATCAGGCATCTAATTAAGCCCCATACAACTATACCAGTGCCCAGGATTAAGGGGCAATATTACCCTTGCATCAATGCTCTACACGGTAATACTGCAGTATCCACAAAAATGTCTGCCACTATTTGGAAACGTTTTTGTGGGTATGACTCCCATACTTAACTGTCAATCAGCAGCTACCACCACACCCTCAGCTAGTGCCTACCTACTGGCTGATTCAGCCCAGCCAAATCAGGATTCAATACATAAGACATTTAATTAGGTTTCCCCTACCAGTGACCACTGGACATATAGCTACAGAAGAAGTAAACAACTCTTTTTCTGTTGCTTGGCAATGTGTTATCTTTGAAAATTCCACCAGAGTATGGTGGAAATAGTAAACTCACAATAGAAAAGCCAGTGCTGCATTATAATGGCTTTTATTACTATTTTCATTGCTTTAAAAGAGAAAGAACTAAAAGGCACTGACACTATGAAGAAAGGAGAACCTGTAATGCCCGATATACACAAGTCAGGATTCGGATAACATCATCATCAGTCAAGATGGGACAAGAAAACAGCAGCACAGCACTGATGGCAAAGGAAAGGAAGGAAAACCCCAAATAGGTTAAAACACCACACAGAAGAACCAAATGCAGCACCATCACAGGCACTTCTAAGAACTCATCATGATACTCATGATGATGAGGTCCTGTTAAAACTACCAGAAAGAAACTCATTAAACAGGCAAGTAAAGAGAACTGAAAGTAGACCTCAAGCTTCAAACCCAGCTTCACCACATGGAAGTCAAATTCTAGAAGAGTATAAAGTGACCACTTTTCATGTATGATGCCTATGCTCAAGATGATGACAGATTTCCTATTTACACAACTCATGACAATATTCAATATTTAAGAACCAGTTCCACATTATTCCATAATGGCATCTTAAAGGTGGCACCAATGCAGTGCAATTATTTACTGTGCGTGGTGTCTCACTGGTTTAGACCATGCCACTGGTTCACACACTAACAAGTTCAGTTATTTATTGTGCATGGTGTTTCACTGGTTTAGACTATGCCATTGGCTCATACACTAGCAGTGAAAGGTGAAAAGACACTTACACATATACATATAAGAAAGTATTGCATTTGCAAGGGAAAGAAATCTCATCAATAACTCTTCACTGTACATGATGGATTTCAAAACTGCAAATATAAAGGTGATTAGACTACTTCTAACAAGTGCACAAGTGAGAGGGTGCTTGTTTCACTTTCCACAATCACTGTGACAAAAAAATACCTTTTGAGTCTAATGTGTGAGCATATGACAAAGGAACGTAACACCCATAAGCGTCAACCATCTTGTTTGGACTGCCATTTCTGCCTTTGGAAGACGTAAATGAAACTTTTAAGCATTATGAGGAATGCAAAAGAAAACTCAGATGACCTAATAGATTATGTGGAGAAAACGCATGCCCATGGAAGACATGGCAGAAGTTCCAAGATCTCCCCCAGAAACTTGCAATGTTTATACATCAGGGCTGAACATAGATCACAGAATGAACAATACAGTGGATGGCTGGCAAAGCAAATTTCAAGAGCTGATGGCAGTGCACCATTCTTCAATCTGAAAATTTACTGACATATTAAAAGATGAACAACAAAGCAATCAATAAGTTAGCACCCAAGTTCTTGGTGGTCGCACACAAATATAGCCATCAATTATGCAATAATACAAACAAAAGCAAAACCATATTACTGAAATTGTTTACAAATATAATGAATATAAAACCAGTAATCAGGTCAACATATACCTAAAAGACTTCTCACTGACTTAAGAGTAACCTTGACAAACTTTATCATGAGGACGAATAAGAATAAATGTGAAAACCAAAATTCATCATGAATTACAATAAAAATAATGTAAATAAAAATTTAACTAAGTTAAATGTTTGCAACATTGAACGAATCATGGATCAAACATCTCAATGGATATTTGGAAAAGGACCAAATTTCAGTGATCTCTTGGCAAAATTAAATGTTTGTATTATTTAATGAATCACAGACTAAATGTCTCAATGAAAGTCTCAGACAGGACCAAATTTCAAGGACTTTTTGGCATGGACAAAACAGCCTGTAAAAGATCACACAAACTCTGTAAGACCACATTTCTCTCATCTCATTGTCCCCCAACCCCAGCATCTTCATCCTAAAGACAAGCAGAGTCACTTGTTCACAAAGAAAGAACTCAACACATGTCTGTGGTTGTTAGGACACCCCAAAGCCCTTAACAATGTTTATATCCCTTGACTAAGTAACTCCTCTTCAAGGAGTCTGTTCAAAGGAAGTAATTTTATTAAATGGAGACAAAGATTTACATTTGATATTGTCAAGTTCTTTAACATAGAAAAAATTAAGAATGGAAATCCTTTAAATGTTTAAAGTTAGGAGATTAGATAAGGAAATGCTATACGTTCATAAAGTAGAAACATAAAGACGTTTAAAATGACATTAAGAAAGAGAAAAGAAGGAATTCCCTGATGGTCCAGTAGTTAGGACTCGGTGCTTTTACTGCCAAGGGCTCAATCCCTGTTCTAGGAACTAAAGTCTTGCAAGTCACATGGTGTGGCCAAAAAAAAAAAAGAGAGAGAGAAGAGGTTCTCTCTTTGAGTGTCCTTCTTCCTACTTCTTTACAGCTTTCAGTACTTCTCAGATTTTCTACAAAGTGCAAGTGTTCTTCACTTCTTACTTTTACAATCAAAACAAAAGAAAGAAAAAAACCAGAAAAATGCATTGAACTGAAGGTATTTAACATTATAATCTTTCTCTTTTAGTAACCGTTTGTGATTTTATCCATTATTTACATTCCTTGTCTGGAATCGTAACTTCAGCTGTTTACATACCTTGAACATTCTACCAGTCAACTCCCAATGAATCACCATAATCTATCTTTCTTTCTTCTCCTCTAGGCTCTGAGTTCTTCATTTTCTTCGTAAACCCAACGCTTAACATAGTGTCTTTGCCTTAGTGGGCACTCAATATATTTTGACTGAAAGCTGCTGGATGTCAGAGTAACGACAAGAGGATTTACCTACTGCGTGGCAGCAAGGGCCATGTTTCCCTTCATATCCCATGCCTGGCGCACACAAGATCTAAAATAAGTATATGCTATTTGTCTTGGTCTGAGCTGCCATAAGAAAATTTGAGACTGGGTGGCTTAAACAATAGACATTTATCTCTCAAAATTCTGAAAATTGGATGTCTTGAGATCAGGCTGCCCGAATGGCTGGGTTCTGGTGAGGACTCCAGTCCTGCCTTGTAGGCAGTCACCTCCTCGCTGTGGGCTCACATGACACCTCTGTGCATGCGCACAGGGCAGGGAGAGCAAGCAAGCACAAGTGCACACACAGGCCTCTTTAAAAGACACTAATCCTATGTAACCCCACCCTTAAGATCTCGTTTAACTCAGTTACCTCCTTATAAGCCCTATCAAATAGTCACGTTGGGTATAAAAGCATCAACATATAAGTCGTGGGGGTGCACAATTCAGTCTATGTCATTAGTAAATGAAAATCAATAACGTTTCACCTCACCAGTGGATCACTAAAGTGATACCAAAAATAGATTATTGCCTATGACCAGAACAACATCTGATAGGGTGCACCAAAGAGAAGTATAAGATTTTGGTATGTCTTCCTAATTTCACGCAGAACAGCAAGTCAAGAAAGAATATGGGCCAACACAAAACACCCCAAACAGCCTAAACAATATAAAGAAGAACAGACATGAAGGAATTATGTTCCTTGCCTTCAGACTATACTACAAAGCGATAGTTATCAAAACAGTATGATACTAGCACAAAAACAGACACACAGATGAAACAGGATAGAGAACCAAGAATAAACCCACACATTCATGGTCAATTAATCTACAACAAAGCAGGCAAGAATATACAACAAAGAAAAGACAGACTCTCGTCAACAAGTGGTAATGGAAAAACTCGACAGCCACATGTCAAAGAAAGAAATTAGAACATTCTCTAACATCATATACAGAAATAAACTCAAAATGAATTAAAGACCTAAATATAAGACTGGATACTATAAAACTCCTAGAGGAAACATAGGTGGTACACTCTTTGATATAAATTGCAGCAATATCTTTTTGGATCTATCTCCTAAAGGAAAGCAAATAAAATAAAAAATAAACACATGGGACCTAATTAAATTTAAAAGCTTTTGCACAGCAAAGGAAACCATCTACAAAATGAAAACATAACCTACTGAATGGGAGAAAAGATATGTAAATGATACAACCAATAAAGGACTAATAGCCAACAGATATAAACAGCTCAACATTAAAAAAAAAAAAAAAAACTTGATTAAACGATAAGAAGAAACAAACATGCATTTTTCCAAAGAGAACATGTTGATGGCTAGGAAGTACATGAAAAGATGTTCAACATTGCCAATCATCAGGGAAATGCAAATCAAGACCACAGTGAGCTATGATCTCACACCTGTCAGAATGGCTGTCATCAAAAAGAACACAAATAACAAATGTTGGCTGAGATGTGCTGGAAAGGGTACCCTCATACACTGTTAGTAGGAATGTAAATTGGTGCAGCCACTGAGAAAACAGTATGGAGGTTTCTCAAAAAACTAAAAATAGAACAACCATATGACAGAGCAATGCCACTCCTGGGTATATATCCAAAAGAAAGCAAAAATACTAATTCATGAAGATACACACAACCTGATGTTCACAGCAGCACTATTTAAAACTGCCAAGACACGAAAGCAACCTAAGTGTCAACCAACAGACAAATGGATAAAGAAGATGTGTTACATATATACAATGGAATACTACTCAGCCATAAAAAAGAACCTAATTTTGCAATCTGCAGCAACATGGATGGATTTGGAGGACATTAAGCTAAAGTGAAATAAGTCAGACAGAAAAAGACAAATACTGTATGCTACCACTTATATGTGGAATCTAAAAAAACATAAAAAACCAGTGAATATAACAAAAAAGCAGCAGACTCACACATACAGAGAACAAACTAGTGGCTACCAGTGTGAGAACTGGAGGCAATAGAAGGGGGTGGACTGGGAGATATAAACTATTGGGTGTAAGATAGGCTCAAGGATGTACTTACGACACAAGGAATGTAGCCAGCATTTTGCAATAACCATAAATGGAAAGTAACTTTTAAACACTGTATAATTATTTTTTTTAATTTTTTAAAGAAAGAGAGAATTTGGATATGGGTGTAATATGTCCAAACCTGTTGTGCTTTAGAATGATTAATGAGAAGACAGTTGAGTCTGGATATAGATGTGAAACACAGGAGGTGAGAATTTATTGGTAGATGCCATTTCAGGAGTCAGTTGAGTGCTATGGTGCTCGTAATAAGGAGAGAGGGGGAAGATCAGATGCAAGGGGTATCACCCAGGTCAGATCCACACGAAATAGTTACCAACTGGATGAGAGACACAGAGAAAGAAAAAGTGGCAAAGGGGAAGAGAGGAGATAGGGAGAGGAGAACTGATCATCCAAAGACCTAGGGATGGGAGGAGGAGGATACACTTTGCAGAAGGAAGGTGGTTTGCATATGAGATATGTTGAATCTGGGCTGCCAGGAGATATCCAGGCAGAGATGCTAGTCAATCCATCGGAAATGGATAAAGGGAACCCCAGGAGAGAAATCAGACCAGAGATGGGTAGTTGAACATCATCCACAGAAGTGAGTAAGAGAGCTAAGGAAATTTAAGTGAACTGAGCACAGAAACTCAGAGACTATCTTCTTTGGACAGCAGAGAAAGAGGCCAAAAAACCAAGGAAAGGAAATGAGGAAAGGTCAGAGAGGCAGGAGGAGAATTAGGATAACACAGTGCCACGAACCAGAAAAGCAATGTCTCCCGGTTGGACGGAGTGCTCAGTATCAGCAGGGGCCAGAAACATCGAATGGCCGAGACAGAGCATTTGGATCTGGCTCCTATGTGATCAGTAGGACAAGGTGTTTCAAAAAGGTGGGGAGAGCAGAGCAGGGAGCCGCAAAAAGCAAGAAAGAGGCAGCCACTAACAGGCTGAGTACATACGTGTGTGCCAGGCATCATGATAGGAATTTTGTATGGATTTATCATCTTTAATCCTCACAAACATCCCTTAAAAGTAAGTGCTATGAATAATTTGTATCCAGAGCATTTTGTGTATAACTTAATGAAAGAAGCATATCTGTCTGGGGAAAAAAAAAAAAACCTCTCATACATATTTTGATGTGGCTATGGAGATTTGAGAGCAAGCATGTAGCTGGAAACTGGTATCAGGGAAAATGATACAAACTGAGAGGGGCTGAATATGGAATGGCCTGGCTGGGTGACTAAAGCACATGATCAAAATGTTTGTAATGGCAAATGGATTTCTCTGTGTGTGTGTGTGTTTCTCTGGCTCCCACAAGAACTGCTTGGGAGAAGAACATGCTGATGTGGTCAATTAGTCCCAGTGCAAACTTATACTATTAGCAACAATTTTTGAAGGCTGATTTTCTTGCATGCACCTGCACAGCTATACTAATTAAACTCTGAGTTCAGCAGGCCATTGATTGAAAAAAAAAAATCAATGCAATGACTTACAGGTCATCACAGCTATGAAAAATGTGCTCGAAAATTATACAGAAAAATGGAGTACAATATACTCTTGGAAATATTTCCAACTTGTAGAAATTTAACACAAATGGGAAAATTAGGAGGTTTGGAAATCTTTCACTACTTCTTTCTACCCTCTACCACAACTCATTATCTACTACAAAATAATTCTGCATCATCACCACAGCTGTCTTCAATGGCGTGAATTAAAAGATCCAAAAATCAGCTTGCTTTTCTCAGCCAGATACTTAAATCATACTTGATAGTAATGAGCGGTTTTGTTAGAATTGATTTTTTTTTAAATGTTAGCAATTCAGAGCTTGTAAGAAGCCCCAATAATAGCAGCCTCTTTGGATTTAGAAACCCATAAATCTGTGGAAGCTGTTTGACATTTACTGAACATGAATAACATCCCCACGTGCTGTGTTTCTGAGGTTTGGCCAGCATTCTAGGGATATGACTTGACTCACATAGATAGGCTCAAAGAGGTTCACCCTGGACCAATATCCTAATTGTCCCTTTCTACTATTCTCCTCAGGCCAAAAGCATCTACCAATTGTACCTCCAAGGTAACAAAGGTATAAAGCCCTGAGTGTGAAAGTTGCTTCTGCCACTCCCAAGTGAGAAGTGGCTCATGGTTGGAATCAGTTTCATCCCTGGCTTGCATGATGGGAATATCAGAGCCATGAACTGAAAACGCTAGGTCCACAGGGCACACAGCAAGGGGCAGCAGAAAGAGTCAGACACACTGGCACCCCTCTGGATTCTCCCTTACCTACTGGGCCTGATGACACTGGGTAAGCTCATCATTCATTTCCTTTAGGTTTCATACTCTCCCCAATGAGCATATCGGGTTTCGACAATTAGCATTGAAGTTTTGCTTTTTCAATCCGGAGACCCCAATCCCATCATGTCATCCCTCACTCTCTCCCACTGTAAGGAACTAAAGCGCCCACTGCTCCACAGATCTGTAGCTTTTTGAAGCTAGTCAGGATGGAACTTGTACCAACCACTTCCAGAACCATTGTTTTTTCCTGACGTGGGTGGAGAAGGAGGTGGCCTCACTCTTATTATCATCTACTGGAGAAAAACCCCTCAGGAAGCTGATGTTCATTCCTATTGACAAACATTTTCAGAGGAACCCGATATGATCCATTCACAGGGTGACCATATCCAAAGCAAGGCAGTTTTGAGAAAAAGGGGACTATTAGAAATCATTCTGAGACAGGAGCTGGACCCAGGACATACAGTCCTGGGCCGCATCCTCGGCCGGGAGGAAGAGGGTATACGACCTTTCTTCTCCCTTCTACCAGGTTTCAGTCAAGGAAATCCAGAGGTCAGAACGTTATGGTAACCTCAAAGCCTCCTCCCCTCCCTTTCAGGACCAGCCCTTTCCCTAACTCAACAAAAGCACATGCCTAACCAGCACTTACAACCTACACAGTCAAACCATGCCTTTCCCTTGAACACGGTGACCAACTTCCAACAACAGCAATAGTGAAGACCTGAGCACAGAAACGTTTAGGTAGGTCAAGCAGAAACACAGTCAGACAAGCTGGTTTGGGCTGAGGACAAGGTCAGGCTGATGGAGGTGAGAGGCACCTGCTGTTTGCTACAATCACCTAGCACAACAGTCTAAGTCTTGGTAGGGGAGGCAAAGACCGGATTTGGGCAATACCACATAAGAGTGCTGAGGGTGCTGCCAAACCCCAGAAATACAGAGACTCCCCCACATGACAAGTCCTGGTGAAATCAGACCATCCCCAGGCTCACAGCAGCTATCAGTAACCAGTCCCCTGCATAGGAGGGCAAAGCCTTTCTTCTTAACCTAACCCAAGTATTTCAGTTACAACTAATCATCAGGAAAAGGAAAGCAAATTCAGATCAAAACAAAAGCCTTTGGGAAAAAGATAATGTATATGTTTAATTTTCACTTCCCCAACCACTGATAGAATTGTCCAGGAAGGACCCTGCTTTATGTGTCAGTCTTAGAAGAAACAAAAGGGAAATAAAATAATCTTAATTCATAATGATGTGTTCTATGATGCATATTCTATAAGCCCAAGAAAAGTCTGTGACAAGAAAAATTAGATCAGTAAAAGTGGAATAGTACAGGGTGTAGGAATAATCCTTCCATTAAAGTGCACTCCAATTTTTTCCCTACAAAAGGGCAGAGATGTCGAAGAAGACAACATTTTCCATTTTTAACAGACACTTGTCTTCAGAGTATCTCCAGCATTTCATACAACCTGGTAGAGCTTCCCAGGGACTTCCAGGCTGAGAACCCAATACGGAGATAACGCCTACCCGTGAAAGAACTTCCCAAAGCAAACCATCTATTCCCTCAGGAGAGGGTGTGTAACTGTTCCCAGAACAACCCATCCACCAGGCCTACTTCAATCCGTGGTAGACCAAGAAAAGCCAAGGGAACAAAGACCAGGAAGAGTGATGTTGAAATTAACTACAGTGCTGGGAAAGAGACCATAAACTACAACATTTAAGGAATAAAAACTGTATCAACACTTCCTGGAAGCCAGGGTAGCCACAGCTGGTAACAACTGATACTGAGCTCCTACATGTGCAAGACACCATGTGAAGCACTGTACATATGCACTAAGCTCATCCCCCAACAATCCTGAGAGGCAGGTTCCATTACCATCCTCATTCTGGAGGTGAGAAACCGGAGGCAGCTTCTAGATTTTGGTCAGCAGAGCGAGAAATGGGCCCCCACATTAACTCAAGTACCCACACTGGTGACCTCTACACTATATTCAATATGTAACTTTCTATTATTGGTCACTCAGCTGGTGAAGGGGGAAGGTAAGGACTGGACCCCAGGTCTTCCTGGCCCGAAAGCCCCATGCTCTTAACCCACACTCTACAGTTAACTGAACGGTATCACTAGACATCCTGCCCCGAACTCCATGAGTATGACAAATTCTACTATCACTATTAATAACAGAGTACATCATTTATGGAGGGCTTGTTGGGCCAGGATAAGAAAACTTTGGCTTAGAGATGTTAAGTTGACTCAGATTCCACACATGCAGAGGAGCCAGGATTTGGGCCGGGTCCCTTGGACTTCAAAGACTGAGTTCTCAATCCCTCCATCAGAGGCCAGGGCTATAGCAAGACCATGACCACAGGCCGGGGACTGTAATGCAAACAACAACGGAGGCCAACTCCAGAGGCGGCTGTCACAAAGTCCCTGGCTCTTATTCTTCAAGTCTCACCCAGCAACTTCCTGTTTTTTTATTCCACTCTCACACACACACACACACACACACACACACACACACACAAATAGAATAAAAAGCCCAGATGCTCAGTGTCCTCATTCATGCAGGTTAGAAACAATCCAAAGGGAGTCAGAGGCAGTTAGTGACAATCTCAGTAACTGCAGGTGAGGTGACAAATGACACAGAGAGGGGAAGAAAATGAAAAATTGAAATCACAGATGCAAAATTATATGGTACATGAATGAAACACATAACGAGAGTCATGAGTCATCGTGAAGAAAAAAACTGGCCTCTGCTTAAGTGTCTTTAGCCTCTGTCTTTAGAAGGAGGGAAATCCCTAACATTTAAGCCAGGTTTTGATCAGGTATTTCAAATTTTTCAGGACTTGGCATTTGACATAGTAAGAGGTAGAGGGGCTTGGTAGAAACAGGCATAGAGGACAGTGCCCTGCCCTGGGCTCCGCTGCTGAGAGCTGCAGAACGCCCAGCACTGTGGCTGGGGACCCAGGGAAATCCCCATACCCTGGGGGCTTGCCTCAACAACAGGGTGGGCCTCCCTGTCCCTCCCATCACTAGAACTCTGTTAAAAAGAACACAGTGTACGGACAAGCCATGTGCCTTGCAGCCAGGCAATCCTTGGGTGAGTCCTAACTACCCCACTAGCAACTCCTATCTAGTTTGCTTATGATGATAATCTTGTTACCTGGCACACATCAGAAATCCAATAAATGATTATTCAATGACTGAATGAAACCATGCAACCTTGAAAAGATTACTTCACTGTCTCTGAACTGCATGTTCCTGCACTGCCAAGTAGATCTGACAATTCCTATATTACGGAATTGTAAGGATTAAACGGGTTAATTCTGGAAAAGTGCCTCATCCAGGGTGTGGAGAGGAGCTTACTGTACTGTGACATCTGTACAGCTCATCTTCAGTTATCTGGAAATTGGACCTATGAAGCAACCCCCACTCCCCTACAATAATGGACACAGGAAGCACAAATACCTCAGCGTGTCAAATATGTGAACTGCAATTGGAGAAAATAACTACACCCTTCCTCAAAAACTAATCCCCAAATTCAGTACTGTCTCACTGGTCACTAATATCCTTGTGAACTAGAAAGATATTCTGATTTTACAAATGAAGACCCAGGCACAGCTGTAGGCTTCCTTGTGCTAAGTGCGTCAGTCGCGTCCCACTCTGTGCGATCCTATGGACTGCAGCCCACCAGGCTCCTCTGTCCAAGAGATTCTCCAGGCAAGAATACTCGAGTGTGCTAACTAGCAAGTCCATAACAAAACTTCTGCTTCCTCCTCCTCTTCATTTCTGCTCAGCCACTGGAAACTAAATACCCACAGGCATCCTGTGCAAATTCCACAAATCCCAGGCCAGATGAAATGCAGGAGGAAAAGCAACACTGTCATAAGCAGATTTTAAAACTGTGTTTTGAGCACTGATTCCATCAAGGACACCTATAAATGATACTTTCTGGCTCAAGAAAAGTTTCCTCCTTTCTGATCTCGAATCTCTGCTACAGAGAAAGGCCTTCTTAGAATACTGGCTCTTAAGTACTTTTCACCTTATCCTTCGGTCAGTGTTGCCAATTTTGCTTTTCAAAAAAAAGAAAAAATGTCCTGAATGTCCCAGAAGGAATTCACCGTTCCTCTAAAGGATTACTATAGAAAAATAAGAATTCTTTGAACTTTCTGTGGCCTGGGGACAGAGAAGAGGTTAAATCAAAGAAGCCAACACTGCTCCAGGCTGTCTCCAGGAAGAGGCTGTTGACCTGGGCCTGTTCGCTCCCTGTCTGGGCAATGGGAAGGGACCAGGCTTCGGTTCCTCCCACTCAGATTCTGCATTCACATTCTCACATCCACCTCCAGCAGGAGGGACAAAGAATGAGACCTGCAGAACTTTTGGCAGTGGGGTGGAAGCGACTGACAACCCTCTTCCTCTGGAATTACTCCTTCATTCAATGATGATGATAATAGTACTACTACTACTAACAGAATTATTATTATCACAGAATCTGCACTGTGTGTTAGGATTGTGTGTAACACACTGTTGCAAGCATTTTAAATACACCTTTGTTCTTCAGTCACTCAGTCATACCTGACTCTTTGTGACCCCATGGACTGTAGCACACCAGGTTTTTCTGTCCTTCATTATCCCCTGGGGTTTGCTCAAACTCATTTCCATTGAGTCGGTGCTGCCATCCAACCACCTCATCCTCTGTCACCCGTTTCTCCTCCTGCCCTCAATCTTTCCCATCATCAAGGTCTTTTCCAATGTTGTCAGCTCTTCCCATCAGGTGGTCAAAAGTACTGCAGCTTCAGCTTCAGCAACAGTCCTTCCTATGAACAATTCAGGGTTGATTTCCTTTAGGATTGACTGGTTTGATCTCCCTGCTGTCCTAGGGACTCTCAAGAGTCTTCTGTGACACCACAGTTCAAAAGCATCAATTCTTTGGCGCTCAGCCTTCTTTATAGTCCAACTCTCACATCTGTACACAACTACTGGAAAAACCAAAACTTTGACTATCTGGACCTTTGTCAGCAAAGTGATGTCTCTGCTTTTTAATATGCTGTCTAGGTTTGTCACAGCTTTCCTTCCAAGAAGTGTCTTTTAATTTCATGGCTACAGTCCCCATCTGCAGTGATTTAGGAGCCCAAGAAAATAAAGCCTGTCACTGTTTCCATTTTTTTCCCCATCTATTTGCCATGAAGTGATGGGACTGAATGCCATGGTCTTAGTAGTTTTAATGCTGAGTTTTAAGCCAGCTTTTTCACTCTCCTCTTTCACCTTCATCAAGAGACTCTTTAGTTCCTTTTGCTTTCTGCCATTAGGCTGGTATCATCTGCATATCTAAGGCTGTTGACATTTCTCCTGGCAATCTTGATTCCAGCTTTTGATGCTTTCAGCCCATTTCACACGACACGGATTTAAATTCTCACAACTATTCTATGAAGGAGGCCATGTTAGTATACCTAAGATCACACAACTAGGGAACCACTCTTCATTCAAGCCCACTTCCCAGGCTTGAAGGAGAGAGAAAAGAAGCCTCTTGTTCTTGTTAGAAGGAAGGTGGAACACAGACCTCATACACAGGAGGCAAGGAATACACATAAATGAATAAAAAGAGCAGTTGGCCTGTGTTCCCACTAGTTATCCCAGGAAAAGGTACCAGCCCACTTTCTCCCTTCTCAGCCTAAAGCAGTAGAGAGCAGAAGACCCTCAATAAATATTTGTTTAACATAAGCCAGATACTCCCCTAACTCCTGGGCTTGCCTGGTGGCTCAGATTGTAAAGAATCCTTCTGTAATGCAGAAGACCAGGGTTCCATCCCTGGGTTGGGAAGATCCCCTGGAGGAGGGCATGGCAACCTATTCCAGTATTCTTGCCTGGAGAATCCCCATGGACAGAGGAGCCTGGAGGGCTATATTCCACGGGGTTGCAAGAGTTGGACATGACTGAGCGACGAAGCAGAGTCCCTAACTCCTAAAACACTGTTCCTATATATAAAGCCTAGCCCTTACTATGGCACTCCTGATGCCCTGTCCCATTAGCAAGGCCTCCTGGGAAATCCTTTTCTAGTCAAAACTTGGTGCTTGGATCTCTCTTTTATCATATGCTCTGAAATCCCACAGAGACAGAGCTGCTGGGACCATTTTCTGTGGGTGTCTCAACGGTTAAGCATGGTGACAGCCAGCAGTCTCACCTCCCACCTTTGCTGGCTGTGTAATCAGCCTGCTTTTAATCCTGCCAAGCTCCGCGCTGCCTGGCACCACAGGCTAGAAGCTGCACATGGGTACTAATTTAACAAATCACCTGTCTGGCTCTCTTGCCAGGACACCCACCCTGGAGATTATACAGCTGCTGATGCTAGGGCTGCAACCCTACAGGACAACAGGTAAACAGCAGAGGCCAGGAGCTCAGGGCCCACACACTTTCCAGCTCTGTCCTGCCAAAGAAAGCCCAGGTGAGGTGTTTGGTACTAGGTGACCCTCGGAGACTAGGCCTCCTACTCCATCCTAACTCCCTGGGGATTTTTAAAGTTCTATTTAGCCAAATGCAGGACTAACAGACAGACAGAGTTCAGCTTTAGAAGCACTAACACATACTCCCAGAAACCTGGAAGACAGGAACATCCTAGGACACACCCATAAGATACAGTAAGAGGAAACTGCAACAACACACGCACACACACACACACACAAACTATACAGAGTTCTGCAACCAACCAAAAACTGTGATGTGAAACTAACCGTAGAGCTTGTTCCAAAATGTATGAGTCATACTCAGCCCAGGACCACAGGAAAATAAGTGAAATGGTCCACAAACTATTTACAATACTCACTCGTTGTGTTGGCTGTTTATCTATAACCACTGAAAAGAAAAGATCTTTTTAGGGTGACAAATAAGATGCCCACTTTTAAAAAGTGACAAGTGTGCCATGACAGACCTTACAAAAGGACAAATCACTTTGCTCCCTGCAGTGGAGGGGGAAGTTAATCTAAGGAGAGACTGACTTTAAATAACCATCAGCAAGCTATAAGCTGTCATAAGCAATTACCGCCGTCAAATACTTGTCAACATGCACATTATGACATTTACGTTAAAAGACAGCAGAGCATAGATTTTTAGCTTAATCTTTAAGAGATGTTTCAAACTAGATTCTCAATCCTATGTCTTAAGAAGGCTTAAAAAAAAAAAATCACAATACTTGCTTCCAACCAGTGCTTTAAGATTGGTTTGCCACTAAAACTAGGTTAACGTCAGGGTGACACAATGGATTCCAAAAACAAAGAGAGTAGTGTCTAAGGTCACAGAGGCCCTCCAACCAGGTTTCAGGCTGGAGAGTGAGAGAACAGGGGCCGCACTGACCAGTTTGCAGCTTTACTTCTGCAGAGAAGAAGGTAAGTAGCATGGTGAGTGCAGACTTCCACCAAGCACCTGCGCAGCCAACATTTTCTGTCTGTAACTGTTCACCATTTTAAAGGAGCCAAGCAGAAGCCACAGCCCCACATACCCCATCATTCTCTGCAAGTCAGTGTCCTTACCTAAAAAGTTAAATGCTCATGTACAAAGCTAGGCTTTAACAGTACATGAACAGAGAACTTTCAGATGTACAAGCTGAGTTTCAAAGAGGCAGAGGAACCAAAGATCAAATTGCCAACATCTGTTGGATCATGAATAAGCCAAGGGAATCACAGAAAAACATCTATTTCTTTTTCACTGACTGGCTACTAAAGCCTTTGGCTGTGTGGATGAAAATAAACTGTGCAAAATTCTTAGAGATGGGAGTACCAGACCACTTTACCTATCTCCTGAGAAACCCATATTTGGGTCAAGAAGCAACATTTAGAACCAGACATGGAACAACTGACTGGTTCAAAATTGGGGAACAAGTACAAGAGGGCTGTATATGGTCATCCTGTCTATTTAACTTACATGCAGAGTACATCATGCAATATGCCAGGCTAGATGAGTCACAAGCCGGAATCAGGATTGCCGGGACAAATATCAACAACTTCAGATATGCGCATGATACCACTCTAATAGCAGAAAATGGACAGGAACTAAAGAGCCTCTTGATGAAAGTGAAAGAGGAGAGTGAAAAATTTGACTTAAAACTCAACATTTAAAAAAACTAAGATTATGGCATCCAGTTCTACCACTTCATGGCAAATAGAAGGGGGAAAGAGGAAGCAGGGACAGATTTTGTTTTCTTGGGCTCCAAAATCGCTGCCAACAGTGACTATAGCCATGAACTTCAGAGACGCTTGCTCCTTGAAAGGAAAGCTATGACAAACCTAGACAGCACTTTGCCAACAAAGGTCCAGATGGTCAAAACTATGGTTTTTCCAGTAGTTGTGTACAGATGTGAGAGCTGAACCATAAAGAAGGCTGAGCACCAAAGAATTGATGCTTTCAAATTGTGATGCTGGAGAAGACTCTTTGGAGTCCCTTGGACTGCAAGGAGATCAAACCAGTCCATCCTAAAGGAAATCAACCCTGAATGTTCATAGGAAGGACTATTGCTGAAGCTGCAATACTTTGACCACCTGATGGGAAGAGCCAACACACTGGAAAAGACCTTGATGCTGGGAAAGACTGAAGGCAGGAGGAGAAGGGTGCAACAGAGGATGAGATGGTTGGATAGCATCACCAACTCAATGGACATGAGTTTGAGCAAACTTCTGGAGATAGTGAAGGACAGGGAAGCCTGGTGTGCTACAGTCCATGGGGTCACAAAGAGTTGGATACGACTTAGTAAGCGAACAACAACTTAGCACAAGCTTCAAAGTCAAATGGCCCAAGGTCCCATCCCTGTTCTAACCTCACCAACCATGTGATGCTGGCCAAGTTACTTTATAAGTTCCCTCAGCTGTAAAATGGACATACTGATACCACCTGCCTTGTAAGGTTGTGGAGAGAATTATATGACAGAAGGTACTATAATTGCTTAGCGCAGGGCCTGTCTCAGCAAGAATACTCAATAAATGACAGCTGCTCTGGTCAACATCATCAGTATTTCCATAAATGGGGGCTCACCCATGAACTAGAGCAATAAAAGTAGTTAATGCACTTGCTCATTTAGCAAATATTTACTGACTGCTCCCCCAAGGGCCAGGCACAGTGCCAGAGGTTAGAGATACAGCAGTGAGTAGCATGGGGCTCAAACTTCAACAACTCTAGTCTGAAGGGGAGACGCGCACATAACTGATATGGTGGCCAAGTTTCCAGAGTAAAACAAAGCATAAACACAATAAAACAGTTCAAATGCCTCTTCATAATTTAGAATTTTATTTGTGACACTGGTCAAAAATACACATATCAGATACCATATGATATCTGTTCCTTACACAGGAACTACGCTAAGATTCAACCAAGCACTGCTTTTGCCAACACACCCACAGAGAGTAAATGTTCAACAGTGGGTTAAAGTTCAGCAGGAACTGGAGGAGCTGCCAGATCGATACACACCGAAATGAAGATCGCCTCCCCCTTCAGAGATGAACAGAGTCCAGGGTGTATGTCACCAGAAAACGTACAATCACAAGACTAAAGATGCATGGACATCCAGCTGGCTGCACTTATTAACTGAGTATGAGTCATCAGGCAACTCTCTAGGCAAATGTAAGACTAAACGGGCTTATTGTTGACAATTCATCAAAAAGTACAACGGAAAGATGAAGAATGAGCCAACTCTAGAAGAAAATGAGCAAGCATAACCATGACCAGCTGAAAAGTCAATTCAATTATTTCTTTAAAGCCCAAAATGACACTCTTTGAAGAAATTCCTAATGGGGAGTGGAGTTTGTTCAGCAAATCAATAGTTTATCACCTCCAATTTATTGGCCTCAAAGGGCTGGGTCAGATGCCACATTATGGCCAACATAAAAGTTCACATGAATTAACCAACGCAGGTCAAAAATCCCCTTATCTAGAGCTAACTCAATTTACAATCAGCTGAGCACCAATAAGCAAAGGACAAAGATGAGAAATATTATGCATAAAGGAACACTGTTTCCTAAAAAAGATTTTAAGGAAATATGGCTTTTTAACAAACATTCCTCTCAGCACACAGCTGGCATTGGAAATTAACTCACCAGATGGAGAAGGTTACCCGGGCCAGTGCTTCTCAAGTTTTCATGTTCCTATAAATTACCTGGGATTCTTGTTAAACTGCCAATTCCAATTCTAGGTACCCAATATTCTGCATATGTAAACAAATTCCTAGATGCCATGGAGGCTACTGGTCCACAAACTATACCTGGAGAGGCAGAGAGCTAGACCAGCTAGCCATGGTTCATCAGTGAACATTCCCCTTGCAGTGAGGCATCTGTTCAGGGTCACAGACAGCTCAGGGAGTACAGAGGAAGCCAAGGACTCCACTACCTAGAAAAATGCACGAGCGTACCTGCAGGCAGGGCTCACTGTTGCTGTTGTTCAGTCACTAGGTAGTGCCCGACCCTTTGCGACCCCCACGGGCTGCAGCACACCAGGCTTGCAGGTGGATTCTTTACCATCTGAGCCACCACGGTGACCAGGGGCACATACACAACAAATTTCAGAATTCTCCTATAGGCAACTGAAGAGCCTCCCCACCTCTGTAAGATGGTCCATGGAACCCAAGACAAGAACCTCTGCCTCAGGAGCGTGCCTGTTACTGTTGCCAATACCAGACAAGCCAGGCGCAGGGTAGAGGGAGGCATCCCAGTGAGCCCTTTGGCCCATGTGTGAGCAGCCTGCGCTCTCTTCCCTCGGTCAAAGGTGACACAATCAAGATGCCATAAAGATGATGGATAGTAAGTAAGAAATGAAGATAGGATATCAGGAAACTCCATAAACTGCCTCCAAGATACAGGTGACTCACCCTCAGCCTGAGTGTGCCTCAAGGAGCCCTCCTTTCTGGCAATCTGTCTGTCCCAAGCAGAGCAGATACTACCTGAATCCCACCATCATATGGCACTGCCTTCCCAGATGATTTGACTTCTGGTCTAGACCCAGGAGCAGAAGACCACCCTCCCTACTTATTCTTAAAGTCTCAGTTTCCTCACCTGTAAAATGCAATTAGGAACAGATGCCACTTCATAGCATGCTGGGGGAAAATAAAACAATGCATACAAATGTGTTTGGAACACTGAAAGAGCTTTAAAAATGTTTCCTTATTATTATGCTTTGATTATTATGGCCTTTATGAACATGCAGAGATCAAGAACCATTCCCAAAGAGTCTTTTCTAAACGGAAGAGCTTAAATGCTATGCTGCATCTCCAGGGCAAAGGCCAGCTCACACCATCCTTCCACTGCAAACAGACACACGACTATCATAGAACCACGCTGGGCTATTGCTGCCACTCACAAACCCCGTGACTGTCTTTTCTGCTTCTGTTTTTATTGTAGTAAAACACACTGTGACGGCCATTTAACAACCACTGTGGCCAGGCACATGTTTCTCTACTACTAAGTTCAAGATCATATCCAAAGCCTCCAGCTCCAGGCTGGCATGGCTCAATATGAGCCTTAGTTCTTATTAGCATCTTGAACTAACAAGGCCAAACCCAAATATGAAATGGCTGTTCAGAGAGAAAAGAGCCACAATGCTAACAAACCCTTAATAATTTGTGATGTGAATGTATCCAGCACCCTTTGTCCACAGACCTCAAAAATTCTTAACAAGAAAGTTATACCAGTTTGCACAACAATCCTAAGAACATGGGGTGAACAAAAACTGGATACTCAAGTTTTGAGCCTCCTGGAGCTCTTTAAGTTCCAGTGTTCCTCAATGCAAGATTAGTCACCTAAATGCTTATGAAAATACACATTCCTGGGTCCCATTAAAACCCACTACATCAAAATTTCTGAGGAAGCAAACTGCAAGTTTTAATAAATCACCTCCAGAAAGTTCCAGCACACACTAAATTTTAAACAGAGCTAAGACTTAACCTCCCAGGGAAAAAGGCAAACAAGTAAATGCATTCAAAATTTTTCCTACAGCTTCAAGGGATTCACAGACCTCCTGATGTCTTCCCTTGGATTCAAGGGTAAAAACTCTGTACACCAACAGTCACTGCTTCCCAACCTCAATCATTCATATACGACCTCCATACTTTCTTTTTCCAAATCTATACTATTTAAACTTTCTAAACAAACTCACTTTTATCTACATATTATGTGTAATAGCTTTGAATCTATTGGTTTGATCTTTAGCTATAAGTTTTCCTAGTAAAATATATGATTAACAATACAAAAAATGTTTGTTACTGCATATCCTAAAGCCATCTCCTGTGTCACCTAACAGACGTTAAGTATTACCCCTCTTCATGAAATACTTAGTGTTGTTCAGAAATCCGAACCCACTGGGGATTTTATGAGGCACTCATGCTCTTTTACGTGAGGGGCTGTCTATTCTGGCAAATCCCAGATAACCTCAAAACCTCAGTCTGCAAATGCCTGGCAGAGCCAGCCAAGGAAGAGAGAGGGCTTTCCTTCCGAAGAGAAGGACTGGAGATATGACACATTTGGAGGTGACTGGCTTGTCCATATGCCCTTTCTGTGACCTGCCTGCCCCCATCAATGAGGTGACACATGCCCACCCTAGCCCCAGCCCTGCCTCCTCAGTACAGGGACAAAGGTGGGCATCTGAGCTGGCTGGGCCAATTTGTTTCTCTTCTGGGCATTTGTAATTGGGGCAGAGAGGAGCCTGTTCTTGATGCTGAACATTCAAACTGAGGAGTGTTTCAGACCTGGGCAGGGGCAGCCTCCTTCTCCCTTGTGTGCACACAGAACAGAGAAAGCTGGTCTGTGGAGGCAAGTGAGAGGGCACATCAGCAGCCCCAGAGGGAAAGTACACACAACTTGGCTCCAGACTTTCCCATTCCTGGTTCCCAGCCAGCTGCACTTCCTGCCCTCAGGGTCCATGGGACGTCCCGGCATCCCAGCAATAAATTTCTCCCCTTGGCTTCAGTTGGATTGAACAGGCAGCTGCTCCTCGCAACCCAATCAGTACTAAATTAAGACTCCGTGTGCTGCACAGCCCTGGCTCAGATGACCAGGTGGAGGGGAAGAAAGGCCAGGCGCCAGGAGCCAGAGCCAGGGTGGGCGCCCTTCCAGACACACCCAGAGAAAGGGTAACGCTGGAACCCTATCATACGGACACAGAAGAGGGGTTCTCATGGGGGTCCCCGCCACATCACTCCAGGTGAAAGGTTCACAAGAAGCAGCTGACACAAGGGTTCACGGAGCTCCTCCCCCCACTGATGGTGGACAGAGAATAAGAAAGATGACAGATACAGCTGACATTTACTGAGTGTTGGCATATGAGCTAGACTCTACAATTATGATCTCATTTATTCTTCCTGAGAGCCCAAAGAAGGTGGTGATGTTGTGTTCCCAATTTTATACACGAGGAAACTGAGAGTCAGAAAAGTTAAGTGTTTGCCAAGGTGGGCTTCCCTGGTGACTCAGCTGGTAAAGAATCCGCCTGCAATGTGGGAGACCTGGGTTCGATCCCTAGGTTGGGAAGATCCCCTGGAGAAGGGAAAGGGTACCCACTCCAGTATTCTGGCCTGGAGAATCCCATGGACTGTGCAGTCCATGGGGTCACAAAGAGTCAGACATGACTGAGTGACTTTCACAAAGGTGATAAAGCTAAGGGAGGATCCAAACTCCAGAGTCTGAGCTCTTACCCATCACGCTATATTGATTTATGAAACAATACTAAAGGACAACACAGGGACCCCAGGCAGAGCTGGCACCTGAGTGACCAGCCCCTGACCCCAGCCGGCAACAGCACACCTGTGGGCACAGCACTGAGTAAACAAGGGGGTGCAAAAGAAGCCAAGGGAGGGGTGCCACCTGGCTGAGGCGGGGTTTGGCTGACCCAAGTGAGACCCACTGGAGCCGGGCTTGGACCCAGATCACAGATACAGGGTTAAAGTAGAATGGTGCCCGGCGTCCCCTCTGTGGTCCCACATGGAGTGAAAGGGAAGACACACTCCCAGGTCAGACGGGTCTAAGCAAACCTGCCCAAGGGCCATGCTGTCAGAACTACTAATAAACACCAGGACAGACATCACACGTCCAGGTTTGGGACTGGATGACATGGTCAAAGAGAGAAAACAGAACCTTAATCATGCCCCCAGAGCCTGCTCTGATAGATTCCCCTGGTACTCATCTCTCATTTCTAAAACCTGAAGCCCAGAGCAGACAACTAACCTGTCACAGTTCACAAATCAATTACAACTAAAGCACTGGTTCCCCAAACTCCAAGAAGATCCCAAATCTGGCCGGGAATCTTAAATAAGGCACCTGAACTTTTCAATGTTTGTGCAGCGAGTTTTCCTATGAAAACAGCACTGACACATTCACTTCTCACCATCTCTGCCAGAGGAGTGAACAGTGCGATTCGACAAGACTGGATGAAATGCCAGTTCTGGGCAAGGCACTGAGCCAAGGGCTGAAGTCACGCCAAGCTGTCCTCACCACCTCGTGAGAAGTAGGCACTTACCAGATGGCTGCCAGGATTTGGGGTTGCAACCTATGGTCAGGGAACCAGAATGACAAAGATGCTGGCTGAAATGGCATCCGACCCAAGATCCAATGCCACCCACAGACCACCTAAAATCCTCTTAGCCTTCGTCATGTTGACAGCAGGAAAACCCATCTTATAAACCAAGGCTTTCAAAGCACCATCCCCTCAGGTTTTCACCTGTTGTATCTCTGAGTCTTCCTGGCTCCCTTCTCTTATCCTCAGAGGGAGATGGTCCCCAAAGTGCTGCCCAAACCCTTGCTATAGACTGAATGTTTGTGTCCTTGCCAAAATTCATACATGGAAACCCTACTCCCCAACGTGATGGTTTTAGGAAGTGAGGCCTTCAGAAGGTAATTAGGTAATAAGGAGGTTATGAGGGTGGAACCCTCATGATGGGATTAGTGCCCTTAAACACAAGAGAGCTTGTTCCCTACCTCTGCTCCCTGCCAGGGAAGGACACAATGGGAAGTCAATAGTCTACAACCCAGAAGAGGGCCCTTCCAAGAAACAGACCATGCCAGCACTCTCATCTTGGACTTCCTGCCTCCAGAACTGTGAGAAATCAATCTCCATTGTTTATAATCCGCCTGGCCTATGGTCACAACAGCCAGAATTCACTAAGACACCCCTTCTCCCTTGGTTGACTGCAGAAATAACTCTACAACAGTGGCATACGCTTCTCTCCCTGGCCAGCTCCACTCCTGCTTTTCCAGCCACCTGCCCAGATTCATCACCTGAGTTTTGGGCTGGCACCTCCATCTGGCTCCCTCCTCTCCCACCTGTTTCTCGGCCTGAGCTCCTTATCTCTGGCACAGGGAAGAGAATTAGCATTTACTGAAATTCCAGCACTTGCTAGGCACCATGCTGGGTGCTCTCCACATTCCTGCATTTAAAAGAATCATTACAACCTCCCAGAGTCACCTAGGTCTCTGGCCACTAATCAGTGATACACCCAGTAAATGTTATCTCTCACCTCACTGTCCAAAACCCCCTTAAGCCTTCTTCTTCCCACTCTGTGAGGGTCTCCTACTCATCCTCCCTATCACGGGCTTGCCTCCTGGCACAAGATAATAGACACTATCCTCTTGAGACACAGTGCCCACATCATCAGTAACTTCTAGGACATCTCCTCTTTTCTTCCATGCCAACCCAAGTGCCTTGCCTGGCCCTGGAGCCTGCCACAACCTGGCTCTCACATACCTTCCAACATACTACCCACTGCTTCCCCACCAACCTTCGAGGCTCCAGCCAAACCACGTGACTCCAGTCTCTGAATCCAGGCTGTGCCTTCCAAGCCTGGGCACACAAGTCCCTCCATCCAATGTGCCTTTTTCTCCTGTTTCTTCATGCTCAACTCCTCTTTCTCCAAGGCCTAGGGCAGGCTTCTTCTCCTGTGGAGAATGACTCTGCCCTCCTGTGAACTCAAGCATCACTGGTGTACTCCTCTGATGGCACCACTGAGTTCTCCGTGAGACTCAGAGTTTAAGAGTAGGGACTGAATAGGATTATTTCTGCAGCTCTCCACTGTACCTAACACAGCTCTTCCCACCAAAACAATATCCATTCAGTCATTCAATACCTATTTACCCAGTGTCTACTATGTCCCAAGGTGCTACAGGACACTCAGTATACAGTGTAAGCCAAAAAAGACACAGTTCCTCCCCTCACAGGATTCCTAGTTAGTGACAAGATGAACTTTAACCAGGCCTTACCTAATTGAGTGTGCAATCAAAAACGGCTCTGTGCTACAGAAGGCAAGAGCCAGGGTCACAGAGAAGCACAGAGGAGTCAGGAAGGCCAGCTAGAGAATTGAGGCTGGGATGAGTTTGAAGGATGAGTGGTGAGAAGGGGGAGTGGGAAAAGTGCTCCATGGTTAGGCAAGGGCATATGCAAAGGCCCTGTGGTGGGCAAGAGCACCTCGATCAGAGAATGTGAAGGAAGCAGGGGAAGGATGCACTGTGACTGGGGAATCTCAGCAAATCTGTGGAATGAATATGAATATATGACCTTCACCTAATTAGCATACAATTTTTAAGTCAGTAAGACCAATACACCTTAGCTCTACAGCAGAACACCAAAGTCAATTTTAAAATATCTGTATCTATATATATACATATATTTTCCCATTTGAAAGAAATTTCCTCCTTAAGCATGAATGCTATTCTCAGAAAAAGATGAAAGTAAGTTCTCTTACCTAGAAATGGAAATGCAAGCAAGGCTGGAACCTGATAAAAATCACATAAGACTCTAAGTTATATAATGCTGTTTTTTTCATAATTAACAGCTAGCCACTGGACTGAGGAAATAAATAGCCTGTCAATCACTAAGCTAACCACTGGCTAACATGCAGTCTCTCATTTGATCTTCACAACATCCCATGAAGCAGGTACTAGTATCACTCCCATCTTACAGAGAAGGAAACTGAGGCTCAGATAAGTAACTGGTTCATGGTCACTCAGGTGACGAACAGTAGAGCCAGGATCGATGGGACACCAGAGCTTCACCCTTAACCACCATGCTACATTGCCTCACAAGCCAGCTATAATGTCAGAACTTCTGGAATTGTGTTTATTTTTAAACCCCCCTCCCTACACACACACACACACACACACACACACACACTTAAGCTGCTAAACACAGACAATGGAAACAAGATGAAATAATTTCTGAAGGAATGCAAGGAAACTTCTAGTGTCAGCTCCCTTCCTGTTGTAGGTCTCCCTCAAAACACCCCAACTCTCCCTCCAATTTTAATAAAGAAAAGTTTTCCAGTTCATTGCAATACTTAATATCCTGAGAGAACAGGAATTGGAAACTGATGAATCTTCTCAGGCCACATCGCAGCCAAAGTCAACAGCCTCCAAACCCTCTTGTAGGCAGTCGCTGTTTACAGGACATCTAACAGGAAGGAGAGGGGGGTTTCAGATTACTGGAAAGCTCCTGCCATAGTTTTCCCAACTCTTGACAAAATTCTGAGTCTTGTCTATGAAGGACGATATCATGCTTCCTCTGTCAACAAATCCTTCCCCAAACTATTTCTACTCTTCTCTCACAAAGTTTACCTACCTGTTATGGATAAAACTAGCCACCTACATGAGGCCTGGCCGACCTCTGAGGAGGGTGCTGGCCTAAGCCACCAGAAAGATCTCATTAAATCAGTATCGGCGGCCACCACAAAGCTAATGCCCAATTCTAAAGCTGGCTGGCCTGCTGAGCCTCCCTAACACCCTCAAACACTCATCTGAACAACTCAAGGCATAGGAAATAGAGGTGTTTTTAGAACTGCACTCCTGAACCACAGTGTTATGGGCTGAACCATGTCCCCTCTCAAAATTCCTATGTTTAAGTCCCAAGTCCTAGTACCTCAAAATGAGACTATATCTGGAGATAGGGCCTATAAAGAGGGGATTAACATAAAAATGAGGTCATATGGGTGGCCCTCATCCACTATGACTGGGTCCTTATAGGAAGATATTAGAGGGCCTCCCTGGTGGTCCAGTGGTTAAGACCCTGGGCTTCCAAGGCAGGGGGCACAGGTTCGATCCCTGACAGGGGAACTAAACTCCCACATGCTGCACAGCACAGCCAAAAAAAAAAGACGATACCAGGATTCAGACAATTACCGAGGGGAGACCATGTCAGGACACAGAAGGAAGACGGCCATCTACAAGTCAAGAAAACAGGCCTCAGAAGAAACTGACCCTGCAGACCTGGATCTCAGACAGCTGTGAGAAAATTAATTTCTGTGGTTTAAACCACTCAGTCTGTGACACCGGGTAATGGCAGCCCCTGACAACTAATGCGCACACTATTCATGTTGCTCCAAACTCCAAGTCACTGCCCATCACCCACTCTTGACAGGGCACAGGCAGACTGGTTTCTCCTCTGAAACAGTCCCTCTGGGCACACAAATCACAACCAGACAGACCACTGAGTGCTCCAGTCAGGGGAAACTTTTGCCATTGGGGCTGGGGACCCAGGACAAAACTATACTTGCTTGCTTAATTACAAAGGTGATAATCAGTATTCTGGAAATGAATGGAATTCAAACGTAGTCAAATCCCTTCACGGACAGGTGCCAAGGCCTACCTCTGATACCTCTGTTTGAGTCCAACCATGCTACGGAAGGTTTTTCCCATGTGCGGTAACAAAGAATTGCATTAAACGGTTGCTTACAGCACACTGCAGGGGGAGGATTTCTGCCTAAATAACCCTCCTACTACAGGAAGAGAGGAGGCGGCTCTGCGGGAAAAAGCAGCAGAGAAGGATCCTTTCTCGGTTAACAAAAGGGCAAAAGAGCCCGTCCCAAAAACGTCATCCAGGACGGCAGTGAGGTGATGACTAAGCTTATTTCAGGGGGTGACCAGGATACATGAAGTCCTATGATTAGGTGAGGAGGCTCCAAACCAGGCAATTTTCCCAGAGGCTCTGGGGCTTCGAGAATTACTTAAAGGCCAAGAAATAAGGAGAGAGTATTTCAGTTGGGTGCTGCTGAAGCTGAGGCAGGCAGGAGTGGGCTCAACAGGCTCAAAGCCTGGTACGATGCTGCTGCTGCTGCTAAGTCACTTCAGTCGTGTCCGACTCTGTGCAACCCCACAGACAGCAGCCCACCAGGCTCCTCTGTCCCTGGGATTCGCCAGGCAAGAATACTGCTGGGCACCTAATTATCATAATGAAACAACTGCTATTTACAAGGCAGCCACTGAGCCAGGCACTGTGCAAGCATACTTCTCACACTGGCTCACTAAAACCTCAAACAACCACAGCAGGGAGAACTATTATTAACTTCAATTCAATACATGAAAATAAGGCCAGAATATAAGCTCTGCGAAAGCTTAGTGTTTTTCCTGTTTTGTTCACTAGGTTATCCTAGAGCCTAGAACAGTGGTTGGGATACAGTAGGCACATCGCGTTTACTAGCTGAATAAACAAAAACAGAGGTTACGTGTCAATGTTACAGAAGGAGGGGCCCTGGGATTTGAGCCTGTGCTGTTGGCACCAGATGCCACACTCTCGGCTTCTGCTCTGCCACACAGGATGGAGAATGCTTGTTAAAGAGCTGGGGGAAATGCCTGGTGTGAAAACAGCTTGGTCCACTGCACTTTTCAATGTCTGCACCTCCTGCTCCTCAGCAAGGAGATGTTATCTGCATCCAGAGTACAGAGCAAAGTGAAACAAGGGGCCGGGGCCTATAGATGACAGGAAAAGGGGCAGTCAGGAATGTGCCCTTCCCTCATACCTGTGACACTCCCTGAGGCCTCACACAACAACGTGTGTTGTATCCAGGAACTCACCTGAGAGTGGACAGGTAGTTGGAGAGAAAGCAACTGGAAGCAGGGAGACTGATTCATCCGACTCGCTAGGAATAAGTTGAACAGAGCCAGTACAATCTCCGACAGAACTTCCCAAAGCGTGGTGTGCACACAACTTTGCAGGGTACAAAATCATCTTACATGGCACAAAAATACTCACTAGAGCTGATGGATTGATTGCTAAGGTTACTTTCTATTTTGACCAAAGTATACTAGTGCTTTATTTATGGTCAAGTTATAAAATACCCTTTTAAAACAAAGGGTAACCTTTCAAAAAGAACAGTACTCCCATTTACATAAACACATTAGGTAAACAATAGAATAGGTTGCATTGATGTGACAGAAAGTCCAAATGGAAGTACATGAGTGACTAAAGTTTGGGAACTGCAGTTTCCTGGAACATTCTCCATTCTGTGTGTCAAATGTTTCCACCCCTGCACCTCATGCATTCACCCAGACATGCCACAGCGCAAAAGGAAGAGAACCTACAGAGATGAAATTTTTCCATTTCCATCCAAATCCCTTAATAAATGACTATATGTGAGAGAGAGACAAAGACCAAAAAGAGCAAGAGAGAAAGCACAGACACAAACACAACAGGCGCGTTCACTAAGATATTACCAAGTTCACAGCAGGGCTTGACCTGGAGCTGAAGCCCTGCCCTCTGCCTGGGGAGAGCAGCAACACAGAGCTCCCTTTGATACTATCCTGAATTCCACACCGGCTCTTTCGGCTATTATTTTATGGCATGGTAGCTGAGCTCAGCCCTGTCCAAAGAATTGCACTGAGGTCTCTGGGACCTGTTCCAACAACAACACACAATGAGGCCTTCTCTCTCTGATAAAGCCAGGAACCCCTCCCTCTGTGATCTGCTCCCCTGCTCCTCCCAAACAAAAGTAAAGTCCCATTTTGAGCAGAACCCTGCCAGCCACACACGGCCTTCTCCTCCTCACCTTCCGTGTTGGGGATGGTAAAGTTTCAGGCCGGCTGTAGGTGGGAGGACAAGTTGAGCTTCAGGTCAGACCTAGGAGTCCAATCAGTTCTTGGGGAGAGAAGAACGCCTTCAAGGCCATGGAAGTAAAAGCTGAAACGGAAGCAATGGTACCACAACCTGCTCCAAGCCAACGTGCTCCAACAAGTTCGTGAGCTCCACGAGTGCAGGGGCTTGTCTGACTCCACAGCCAAGCGCAGTCAGTGGCTGGTGCTCAGGAGGTACACGGTAAACAGGTATTAAATAAATAGATGAGTCAATCAATCTATCTATGTGTCAATCAATGTATGAATGAATGGATGACCAAGGCAGTGAAGGGAGGAGGAAGTGAAGAAGTGTAACTGTAAGATTATCTCTCCCCTTTTTTCGTGAGAATTAGCAACTGTATAAATAGGAGACCCCAAAAAGGATACTTTTTCCTTTTCACAGCCACCCAGAGCAGGTGGTAAATTAACAGCAGAACCTTTGATCCCTGAACTATCTGGCATTATAGCAGAATGCAGCAAACCGAAAGCAACCCTGAATTTCTCCAGGGCATGCTCAGACACTCCAACTCCAGGTCTTGCTCCCTGGACGAAGGAAGAGAAGAATGATTCTGAGAATGATGACTTGCACCAATGGACTCAACTCCTCCTTTTAAAAAGTTCAAAGTCCTTCACATCCTGGTTTCTCTCAAGGGACTTCTATTTAGAGTATATATATGTTTCTCCTTTCCTTTTGCTCTTTCTCTCTTTGCTTATCTGAATTTTCTAATCATTTTACGATGAACATGGATTACTTGAGTTATAAAAATGTCTAACACAGGCTGATGAAACACACAAATAAGACCACTCAAAAAGGACACTTTTTGAATATTTTGAAGTCCTGCGTATTTTACAGGACTTCGTTTTAATGTTTCTATTGATACACTGCAAAACTTAACACTGCTATGTCATGTAATTGCACTCAACTAAGTCCTCTGAAAAGCAAATTGTAAATTTCTGATTAAAGTCAAAGTTCTTGACTTAAAAGCGGAACACCCAGTCATACAGGCACTTATCTTATAATAGGGCAACTAACTGATGGGCAAAGTGCCAGAGAATGAGACAAGTACAAGGACACAAGCTTAATAAGCAATGTGCCATATATGGATAAAACATATGTTCTAACTCATTCATGCTAAGAAAAGCTGCTCGGCAACTCTTTTCTGGGGCAGAAACCTCCAGAAGTTAATAGTGGCCAGGGTACCCTCTGCAGGGATAGAAGAGCTTTCCTTTCTTCATGGAGCTGGCTGAGCCATCTTGGAGCTCACCCCAGTCCCAAACTGATGGACCAAACTCTAAACAGTTTGTAACCACCAGCTAAGTGCCTCTGTTTCTGTTAGGTCCTTGGAATTCACTGTCAATGGCTCGTCTGTCCCACAAAGTGGTGACAGGAAAGCAGCTGGTCTGGCAATCAAAGACCTAATTCTGAGGTCCGATTCTCACCAGACCCTGTACAACTCAACCACTGCATGCCTTGGTCAGTCCATTTTACCAAAACTTAGTAAGATCAGTCATATCTTACAGGCTATTGGGCATAAAAACTAAGGCAAACGTTAAGCTGCGAGGGGGCAGAAAGGGAAGGAAGAAATAACTTAAGAACCACTAAGCAAAATCTGATACCACTTAGATGGATGGGATTTCACCACCTCAAACTATAGGGCTAAAGTAGAACAAGCCGAAAAGAGATTCAACTGTTGTTCAGTCTAGTGTTCTCCTAAATTATAACATTCTTAAAAATAGAAGAGAAATGGATAGAACTTTGCATTTTCTCATTTTCTAGCCACATTCTTCCTCACTAGGAAATGGCAAAGTATTTAAACTATGGCCTGAAAGAGCTGCATGAAGACAGTTGATAAGAAGCCCCTAGTTCCCAAGGTCAGGCAAGGGGGAAGCCACTTGCATGTGACCCAGCAGATGCCTATGAGCACCAGGGCAGGTGCTCACATCCTGTCCTCAGCCCCAGGAGCCAGGGCTGCAACTTGGGTGTGAACTTGAATGTTCTGGGGATGTATCAACAAAAGGGGTGAGGAGGGCAGCCAGGGCAAAGACTTCCCAAGGCTGAATCAATAGAGCTGTCTATAGACAAAGGGGCAGCAAACAGAGTGTTATCAGACACACCAGAGCTGTGTGGGCTGCCCCAGGGAGAACTTGCTAAGCACCGCCCACAGCAGCCATCTTCAGCAACCTTTTCACACACAAGACCCCCACAGTGAAGGGGGATCAAAGTGAGACTGGTCTCTGGAAATGAGATTTGGAGTAGAAACTGCTGAACTGAGGAGCTCGGGTTTTTAAGAGAACAGGCGAGGTTTGACTCCTGAATCCGTGTCTCATTCAGTGGCAAGTTAAACGAACAAATTACTAAACGTTCCTGACCTGAAGTTGTTTCACACAAAAATGGAATAACCGTGCCTCTTTAACACAATTGTTGCTAGAGTCAAATTACACCATGCCTGCGAGCACTGAGCACAGTGCACGGATCAGCGCATTTCATTCTTATAATTTCATGCAAAGCACCAACAGTATTGTTGTGGTTAGTTGGAAAAAATGGCTACGTGTACTTCAGGATCATGTTACAGAAAAATTCCACTCCCAAACCCCAGTCAAGAGAACAGGCACTGGAGAGCAAGACTAGGGGCTCCCCTCACACTCTCAGGACCCAGGGCTGCTGTTCTGTGCCAGAGTCCTCACCACAGTACTGCTTCTGCAGAGCCTCCAGTCTCAGCAGAAGATCCAAAGAAAACAACTCTTGCCCTGAAGAGAATCAACTGTTGGGTAGCCTCAAACATGCCTAAGAAATCCAACCTGAGCTTAGCCTGGCTTCCTTACCCTACCAAAGCGATTGCATATATTTACAGAGTCAGATGGCTAAGGAAGGAAGCGGGTGACGTGCTTGGGAGAGTCCTTTCTTGGTTTCACTAATCTTTTATTTTGGTCTTACCCAGGCATCACTCCAGATGCCTACAATCCACAATTATGTAAGAAAATCAGGAAGGAGGCAAAACACAAGGGCTACCATGGATGCCAACAGCCTCCTTCCCAAAACCTTCTCTAGAAAAGTTGTTCCCAGATTTGGGGATTTCAACAACCAACTTAAACTAAACAAGAATTGCAAGGAGGCAGGCACACACACATTTGGGTGCCAGTAACATTACTTGAAGCACAATCATTATAAAAAATTTTATCACCATCACTGAATATAAAAAGAACAGTCTTAACTATTCCAAAATAATACAGATACACTCTCAGAATAAGATAATTTAGCTTTGTGAAAAAACCCAATATATAGTCTGCATTTTTCTCAGCAAAAATTGTGGGACTGGGATTTTGAGGAGGAGACACTACTTTCCTATAAAGGACTATCACTGCAATAAGATTATAAAACGAATTCCAATACCTATGTCCAAAAACAGCAAGGGCAAGAGAAGGCTTTTGCCCACTCTGCCAAGTGTGCAAAGAGAAGCAGTATTAGCCTCCACAGACACCAGGATCTTTCTAGCCAACTCCAGCTGCCCTTCCTAACTTTCCTACTTTAAAATACGTCCAAGCTAACCTTTCTGGGTTCTGACATTTTACTCCAGGTCATCCTTGCCTTGCTGTCTAATCCAAACCTCATTTCCACTTTTGAGCCTTCATGTAAACCCATTTTTCACTCTCCTTCCTCAGAAATCTGCTCCTTAAGGAGAAATTTACCATATGACCCAGCCTACCTGAAAGAAATGAAAACAATGCCACACAAAGTAGAGAATGTTCATAGTAGCAATATACATTAACAGTCAAACAACAGGAACGATCCAAGTATCTATAAACTGGTGAATGGAAAAACAAAATGGCGTCCATCTGTACAAGGGAATGAACTAGTGATACATACTACAACACAGGATGAACCTGAAAACTGGATGCTGAATGAAAGAAACCAGTCACAAAGACCGCATAATGTATGAGTATGACTCCATTCTTATGAAATGTCCAAACACCCAGCATACAGAAAACAGATGAGTGGTTGCCTAGGGGTGAGTGCAGGATTGACTACAAATGTACAAGAGGGAAAATTTTCATAATATATATTTTAAAAAACTTGCTCAATTCTATGCTTAATATGATGCTTGGCAGAATTTTTTAGTGAGATTCTGAGTGAACCACAGAGTGAGGGGGTGAGTGAATGAGTGAATGAATGAAAACTAACTTCCCAGAAGCCTCCCTGGTAACCTGAACCAGGTCTACACACTTCGTTTGCTCCTGTCAGCCTCAACAAGTTATGTATATTAGTTATATAACAATGAATTGTGTTACATATGTGTGTGTGTGTGTGCGTTTATCATCAACTCTTTGGATTAGGTTGAACTATATGAAACTGTCATTTCTGTAGGTCAAAAATGGTTGGTATAAAAGTGGTAATTTCACGTGATTCAACCTATATACATGCAATTTTTGATGCAGGAGACAGGAGAGAACAGACACTTCTTTTTTCATGTGAAACTTCCCCAACCAGCAGTTGAACCCATGCCCCTTGCACTGGAAGCACAGAGTCTTAACCACTGGACCACCAACTAAGTCCCAAGACCAGAGGCTTTTAAGTCAGACCAACCTAAGTGTGGCTCCAGGCTCCATCCCGTATGGGAAGCTTCAATTTCCTCAGGTGGAAAATGGAGATGATCATAGGATCCAGCTCCTAAAGCTGCTGTGAGGATTACTAGGACAATGCATGGAATGCACCGACCAGCGTTGAGGCAAAGTCACCAAGGAAGGGCTCAGTGAATTACAGCAACTACTGGTACTTGCTGCTTCTATCTGTCTATGAAACTGCTCATTCCTCAGCTATCAAGGACTGGGATTTTTCTTTTGTATTCGTGTGCTCCCTAGACCTGCAGACAAAGGATGCTCATTGCTGGAGTCCTGCACAGGGAATGCTTCCAAACAGCTCCTGAAGCCTGACAGCACAGTTTCCTGGACGCCACTGCAGTGTCTGCCTGCAGACCCCCAGGTTCCTTCAAGGTGAATCACCAACATCACTGCAGGACTGTTACGATGTCATTCCCAATGTCTTCTCACCACAAGCTCAGCAATACCATGCAGCAGAGGAAGTGCCATCAGAGACAGTTCCTTCTGGTTTATTTCTCAACAAAGATGTTTGGCTGCTACGCAACCAGTGTTTTAGTGGATGTTGTGTCTATTAGGGAAAGGCCAGGTTTCTACTGGCAACTACAAAGGATGCGGACAGCAGGGGAGAAGCAAATAAAATCCTATCCTTACATTCTACTCAAAATTCCTCATTTGTAGTACTCATAAAGTTAGCCCATGATTCCAAACAGGGAAACTGGGATTAAATTAGGGTGGTTAGATTTCACAAATAAAAACATAAGACAACCAGTTAAAGTTAAGGTAAACAAATATTTAGGGACTGATTGACACTACAAAATTTTCATTGTTTATCTGAAATACCATTTTAACTGGGCATCCAATGCTTTATCTTATAACCCAAGATTAAATTGGTACCAAAGTCAGTTCAGTTGCTCAGTCGTGTCTGACTCTTGGCGACCCCATGTACTGCAGCACACCAGGCTTCCCTGTCCATCATCAACTACTGGAGCTTGCTCAAACTCATGTCCATCGAGTCAGTGATGCCATCCAACCATCTCATCCTCTGTCGTCCCCTGCTCCTCCTGCCTTCAATCTTTCCCAGCATCAGGGTCTTTTCTAATGAGTCCTCTCTTCACATCAGGTGGTCAAAGTATTGCAGCTTCAGCATCAGTCCTTCCAATAAACATTCAGGACTAATTTCCTTTAGGATTGACTGATTTGATCTCCTTGCTGTCCAAAGGACTCTCAAGAGTCTTCTCCAACACCACAGTTGAAAAGCATCAATTGTTCAACGCTCAGTTTTTTTTAATGGTCCAACTCTCATATCCATCCGTGACTACTGGAGGAACCATAGCTTTGACTAGATGCACCTTTGTCAGCAGAGTAATGTCTATGCTTTTTAATATACAGACTAGGTTTGTTATAGCTTTTCTTCCAAGGAGCAAGCATCTTTTAATTTCATAGCTGCATTTACCATCAGCAGTGATTTTGGAATCCAATAATATCTGTCACTGTTTCTACTTTTTCTCATCTATTTGCTATGAAGTTAGTTTTCTGATGCCATGATCTTAATTTTCTGAATGTTGAGTTTTAAGCCAGCTTTTTCACTCTACTCTTTCACCCTCAACAAGAGGCTCTTCAGTTCCTCTTCACTTTCTGCCATTAAAGTGGTATCATCTGTATCTCTACGATTGTTGATATGTTTCCTGGCAATCTTGATTCCAGCTTGTGATTCATCCAGCCTGGCATTTTGCATGATGTACTCTGCACATAAATTAAATAAGCACGATGACAATATATAGCCTTAATGTACTCCTTCCCAATTTAGAACCAGTCCCGTTGTTCTATGTTCAATTCTAACTGTTGCTTCTTGACCTGCAACACAGATTTCTCAGGAGGCAGGTAAGGTGGTCTGGCATGCCCATCTCTTGAAGAATTTTCCAGTTTGTTATGATCCACAGAGTCAAAGGCTTTAGTGTAGTCAATGAAGCAGATGCTTCTCTGGAATTATCTTGCTTTTTCTATTATCCAACGGATGTTGGCAATTTGATCTCTGGTTCCTCTGCCTTTTCTAAATCCAGCTTGAACATCTGGAAGTTCTCAGTTCATGTACTGTTGAAGCCTCACTTAGAGAATTTTGAGCATTAGTTTCCTAGCATGTGAGATGAGTGCAATTGTGTGGTAGTTTGAACATTCTTTGGCATTGCCTTTCTTTGGGATTGGAATGAAAACTGACCTTTTCCAATCCTCTGGCCACTGCTGAGCTTTCCAAGTTTGCTGACATATTGAGTGCAGCACTTTCACAGCATCATCTTTTGAAACAGCTCAACTGGAATTCAGTCACCTCCACTAGCTTTGCTCCTAGCAATGCTTCCTAAGGCCCACTTGACTTCACACTCGAAAATGTCTGGCTCTAGGTGAGTGATCACACCATCATGGGTATCTGGGTCATTAAGATCTTTTTTGTATAGTTGTTCTGTGTATTCTTGCCACATCTTAATATCGTCTGCTTCTATTAGGTCCATACCGTTTCTGTCCTTAATTTTTCCCATCTTTGCATGAAATATTCCCTTGATATCTCTGATTTTCTTGAAGAGATCTCTAGTCTTTCCCATTCTATTGTTTTTCTCTATTTCTTTGCAATGATCACTTAGAAAGGCTTTCTTATCTCTCCTTGCTAGTGTTTGGAACTCTGCATTCAGATGGATATGTCCTTCCTTTTCTCCTTTGCCTTACGCTTCTCTTCTTTCTCAGCTCTTTGTAAAGCCTCCTCAGACAACCATTTTGCCTTTTTGCATTTCTTCTCCTTCTTGGGGATGGTTTTGATCATTGCCTCCTATACAATGTTATGAATCTCTGTCCATAGTTCTTCAGGCACTCTATCAGATCTTATTTCCCTGACACAAGAAAATGCATCTTTGATTAACTGTAAAGCATCTTTAACCACAGTAAAACTGAAAATGCATCTTTAACCACAGTAAAACTATGCAGGCCAGAAAGATAAAGTTCCCAAGGTTAGTGAGAGTCTGTGTATGAAGCTAGATTAAGGGGAGTCTATACCAGCCACTATTTATTGCGGTTGTAACCAGCACAGTATTAAGCACCTTTTAAGCAATATTAGCTCACTGAATCCTCAAAGTAGCCCTACATGGTAGGCACATGTACTATTATCTCTGTATTACGAGTGAGGAAACGGAGGCTTAGGAGAGGTAGAATCAAACTCAAGTTTGGGCCTCCCGATTTGAACCTAAAATTTATTTCATCTTGGGGCCTCTCACCAGAGTCCCAGACTCAGCCTACAATCTATTCAGGTGTCCCTGAGCTAACTCAACATTTCCAATGCTCTGGTAAGTGAATTACATCTCAATAAGGCTGTTAAAAAAAAAAAAAAATGCTTTCCAATATCTACTTCTCCATCAATAAAACTGAGAAACTTCAAACCATAAAACACTCTAGAACCACTTCAACTGGTAAATATAATTGCTTTTCCTCTCTTCCATTCTATACCAGACCTCAGCAATTTCAATTCTCATGAGCCTTTCCACTAAAATTAAGGACAGAAAAAACAAAGGGTAACCAAACCTTAAACAAGTTAAATCATTTTGACGGGGTATAGCTCTGTTAAAGGATACACTGAAAATAAGACTAGAATCAAAACGAAATCTGAAAAGTGACAACTCATCATATCCATTTATCTCCTATATCGCCAGTGATCATGAGACTGGGCCACAATGAGAAAATGGTAGCCATTACTGTAAAAAAGAAAATTCCCTGGACAGCTATCATAAACAAATGCTTTATTCTTATAGAAGGTACCACAGAAGAGTTTTTCTCATCTCAATGCTTACAGCCTCTAGAGCTGCCAAGGGTTTAAGAGAGAACAGATACTCTTTGATGTTCTTCTTTCCAGTCTAGTTTTTATCCACTTTCTCCAAGGTTACTGAATCTGACCCACGCCCACTCTAGTCTCACCAGATTGAAGGCAACTGCTTATACGGATACTCTAACCAAAGGATGGCATTACAAATAAGCATGAATGGCATGGATTTAATTCATTTTTAAAGAACACAGTGTTTCCCTGAGACGTGTGGGTTACTCTAACCACGAGAGTTCAGGACAAGGCCTTTCATCCTTATTCTCCATAAGGAAAAGAGTTGGGTATGGTGACAATCTTCAAACACAGGAGTAGCCAAAAGCAGGGGGAATTCGTCATCATATTTGCCTTTCAGAGGCAATATATCTCCTTGGTAACAATTCTAAAAAAGAAAAAAGGAAAAAAAAAATCCTCTACTAAATCTTACACCTTAGCAGGCAGTCTAGAAAATATGCCTGTGATTCAGGCAAGACATGCAGTCCTTTCTCTAAAAGGGATGCTTAGTTTGTTTTGTCTGTTTTTATCAAAAGGGGGCATCTAGTATCTTTCCAAGGGGACCTCACAGCTTTCCTCACTCATGAAACGAAGACAGTGGCAAGGGTGATAATATCACTACCTTCTAGGGTTGTTTTGAGGGTTTACTGAGAGTGTGTGTAGGATGTACAGAAAGGTCTGCCGCACAGGGCATCATCGATGCATGTTAGTTATGACTGTCGCTATTCCCCAGCACAGTACCTGGAACACAACGGTTAACTTGGAAAGACAGGAGATAGAACTGGATGGTGTGCAAGACACAAAGCAAAGGTTCTTGTGGAAATTCTCCAACTCAAGACCAAAGAAAAGAACCAAAGCCAGAAAACAATTTTAAAAAGAAAGAAAAAGCTATCAGCCTGTGCCCCAACCAACTAAACCACACAATTAAAGGTGCCTCCAGCATAGGAAACAGCACCTACTGTGAGCTGACGACTGAACTGTACATACACACACACACACACACGCTCTGCCTGGAGCCCGTCTGTGCCCTTATATTCCTCATAGGAAGGGGAGGTTTGGACACTACTTTTTTTTTCTTTTTTTTTTTTTAATTTTATTTGGGCTGTGCTGTGTGGTCTGTGGGATCTCAGTTTCCCAAACAGGGACTGAACTCAGGTCTCTGCAGTGAAAGCACCAAATCCTAACCACTGGACCACCAGGGAATTCCCTAGACAGTTGCTTAGACTGAAATAAGACATGAGCCCGACATCATTTCAATCTGCTCTGCCACTGCTCCTGCTTTCCTCCCACCTTGATGCCAAGACCCTCCCGCTTACAGACAGATGCCATGTGACTAGGAGGCTCACAGCACACATGAACACTGGAAACACGCTGCTGGGTTCCCAAGAAGGACTGCAGAAAGCTGGGAAATCACTGAACAACCACCACCAGGTCTATCAATGAAGCACAAATAATGGGATTAGACAAGAAAAAAGAAAACAGCTTGGCCTTCTAAAGGTAGTTTAATGGAACAGAAGCCCAAAATAAAGGCAGGGAAAGGGGATTCCAATGAGTCATAAGAATCTATGCGTCTCTCTGGGCCTCCCCAGCTCTGCACCCCAACATTTAAGTCAGGACAAATATATTCGTCATTCATCCACTTAGTCTGTGTTTTTTATAGTTATTTATTCTACAGCCAATGCTTTCTGGATAGCCACTCCAGACAACAGCAACATAAGCATGGCTCCTCCCAGAGCTTGCATTCAAAGACAGCCGGAGAACGAGCTACTCTCTGTACCTCTGTTCCGATGGATCACTCATTTAATACTGTGCACCGCACTGCATCAGGCCAACGGGTCAAGCAGGTCAGTGAGCAGCCGTGAGGCCAATTACAACCACACAGCTCATGTCCTTCCCCACAGCCGGCAGAACAAGGCGTCTGCAGGAATTCACAGGGATAAATACTCCCAGCCTCAAAGCATCACTGGCAGGGCTGCTAAAGGATCAGATCGGTGTGGGAAGGATGAGGCTGGGGTGTCTCACCATATTGCAAATTACTAAGTTCCTCCTTATGACCATTTGTGGAGCAGCTATCATATGCCAGTCACTGTGTGAACAACAACAAAGGATACAGCCCCAGAGCCTGTCCTCCTGAAGCTTAGAATCTAAGTGCACTTTTCAGTCTAAATCATAATAAGTTATGAGAAGGATCCAAAATGCAGAGGACAAACCTCCAAACGGAGAGGAGGAGAAAATTAAAATATGCCTGTAAAAAACCCATAGTTGCTGTCCATCAACAATGAATGGATAAAGAAGATGTGGCACATTATGTACAATGGAGTACTACTGAGCTGTAACAAAGAGTGAAATTCTACCATGTTGCTGCAGCAACATGAATGGACTTGGAGGGCAGTATCCTAAGCAAAATACGTCAGCCAGAGAAAGCTACTGACTGATACTGCCTATATGTGGAATCTAAAAAATACAACCAACTAGAGAACATAACAAAAAAGCAGCCAACTCACAGATATAGAGAACAAAGCACTGGCTACCGGGGCGGGGGTGACATAGGGGTGGTGGAGTGGGGGACACAAATTCTTAGATGTAAGATAGGCTCAAGGATGTTATTGTACAACACAGGGAATATAACCAATATTTTGCAGTAACTGTAAATGGAAAGTAAACTTTAAAAAAGTATATACAAATAAAAAAAAAATTTAATGGGATAATAGATGACAGCTCTTACCTCAAAAAAAAAAAAAAACAAACACACACACCACACACAGTATCACAGTTGTTACTCATGGTAACAGTCACTGGTGTAAGAGCTGTGACACAGCAGAAAAGGTGACCACGTTACCGAGGTTTGTTAGGTTTACCACAGAACACTTTTGGGCATCCCTTCAAGACGTTCCAGATTGGGAAGGAAGAGCCTCACCTCAACAGGGCTGTGTGCAGGCCCAGAAAGCTGTCAAAGGTCTGCCGGGCTTTAAAGGGAACCCCCACATGCACAGCAGCCCAGCTTGGCAGATGACGAAGCCCAGCAGCAATCCCACCTGGATTCTTCTCTCAGCTCAGCCACATGTCCTATATGCCTGAGCTAGGCAACTGCTTTCTGGAATATAGTTTCTGTAATTTTAAGAACAATAGAAGAAAGGAGAAGCAGTGGGGAAGAAAGAGAGACACACAGGATCATTTCACCAAGTGCATGGACACCAATAAAAGCGCTGAAAGCAGACTTTAGATGACATGATTTGGTTTCGAGTGGAAGCTGTGCCCTTCCTCTTCCTCCTTCACGCTACGAAGAACACTTTCACCATCACCACCCTTCCAGGCAGACAGCTTTTGAAAGCTCTTGAGCAATCTACAACTTCCTAAAATGATGCATGACACTTGAACTGAGTGGATTATTGGAACACAATATCCAGCAAGCTCCCAGCTAAGTCTCCCACTTCCTTGCTTCTGGACCCCAGCTAGAGACCAGAGGGGACAGGCAGTGGCAAAAGAGGCCAAGGCAGAAGGTCACAGAACAGGGAAGCCTGGAGCAGTTTTCAGAGCAAGTAGCACTTGAGCTGAGATCTGAAGTAGTAGTTAGGGGGAGGGAGGCAGAGCAGTGCAGCATCAGAGGGAACCATGTGTGCCAAAGCCCTGTGATGGGAGCCACGTGAGCATCAAAGAGAGCAGAAGAGAGGCCTCGAAGCTGGAAAATACAAAGATGGTGCAAGATGAAACCAGACTGGCAAATGGGCCAGACTAGGATACGAAGGTATACACTGGGGTCCACTAAAGGGACTTCAATAGTATGTTGACATGCTCAGATTTTCACTTTGCAAAGATCATTCTGGCTACAAGCTAAACAATGAGTCTTAGTGGCAAATACAAGCAGCCACTGAGGAAGACAAGTATATGAGACACCAAGAAGTAGAAAGACTAGGGCACAGAGGAAAGGAAGAAAGTTCAGGTGAAAGGAGATCCAGGCCTTTTCCTTGCAACTCGACAGCACCAATAATCAACTGGGAACTTGTGAGAAAGACACATATCAGAACCTGATTTCAACAAGGCCCCAGGCAACTTGGATGCCCGTTAAAGGTTGAAAAGCACTGCTCCAATACAGAGGGGGAACTAGTCTTTGAAGATCATTAATTTACACCACTGAAGTCTTTTAAACACAGCTTTAAACATAGTCTGTAATGAAGCTGAAAAGCCCAATACCTCCCTTAAATCTTAAGTAAAATGGAATCACAGACAACACCTGCTGTGAAAAAAACTCTTCCTAAACCAGCCAGGAGAGGAAATTGGCATTTCTGCTCCTTGACTTTGCTAAATCTGCACATATAACAACCACACAGGGTGACAATAGCTATGATACAAAGCAGCATCCTCTACCCACCCTCAAAGGATCTGGTTAACACACCTAAACAGAATCCAAGCTTCTGCCAAAGCTTCCAGAAGCATCTATGAGTCAGTCACCTTTGAGAGATAATCTTAAAACTCACACAACTACTCACTCTGCTATCCACTTTGAAAAATGAACGAAGTCACTTACAACACTCATCAATCTTGCAGATCACAATGCTATCTAATTATAAAGACGCTTGATGGCTCAATCACTGCTTTTCTGTGACGCCTAAAATAAGTCCTTTAATCATTACGTGTCCCAGCTTTTTTCCCAATTGCAAAACAGGAACCCTAGCATTTACCCCTCCAAGTATGCTTTAGGGATTAGGGAAATTATGTTTTCAATGCTCTTAGAGGTTCATCTGTGCTATTCAGTTCATAAAGCTTTGATTATGTCACAGTGCTACTCACAAAACTTACACTGGCTTCCCAGTACCCACTAAATGAAGACAGTCTCTTCACTGTGGCACCCAACCCTTCTACAGTCTAATCCCCCAAACCCTGGCATACTTATTGCATAGATGCTCCAGCCAACCCAGGCTAGTGACGGTTCCTGAGCAAACTCAGGCCTTTTTTGGTCTCCTCTTTAGCTAGTGAGGTTCCTGGTAGAACTGGAACCCCACTGCCAATCCCTCCTAAATCTATACCCACTGTGTGTTGAGACTCAAAGTATGTTTAGGCACCGGCCAAAGGGGGATGAGTAAGGCACCAGGGATACCAGGTAGAAGAAGAGAAACACTCAGTGGGCTGAACCCATCTTCCATTGGAGGAACCAAAATAAATTCAGGAGGACCAAAACACAGAGTATAGACAGGAAGATAATGTGTAGCTGGAGCCGCAGGCAGGGGCCGGAGTATGGAGGCTCAGAAAGCACTATCAAGACATGTGCACTTTCTCCTAAAAGGGCTAGCGGAAGGGCTCTTGAATGCAACCAGACTATAATACTTGAGAACTGTTTTAGGGAAGGCAGAAGGTACCTCTAAAAATGTTTTCTGAGTCTCTTTAAATCCACTTTGCCCACCAATGAAATCCAAGCTGTTTTTAGGAAATATCTGTGGCAATTTTAATAGTAGTACACCGTCTCTTTTAACCAGAGATTATAATCACAGAACTACAGACCTAGTAGGAACTTTAGCAATCATTTACTCTAACCCCTTATTTTAAAGATAAGAAAACTATAGTCCTGAGGGATTAAACGATTTGCTCAAAGACACAGGCAATTTGTGGTAGGGTCAATATTCAAACCCCGTCTCATGGATTTCTAGGCAAGAGAGAACAGGATGTAAACATTCCGATATAGGAATCAAGGCATTCATTCATTCAACAAATATTTATGTACCAGATGCCATTTAAAACATAGGAAGTACAGAAGTGAACCAAGACAAACATACTTGAGTTGCAGAGTTTTCATTCTAGTAGGGACAGACAAAAAAGAAACCATAATAAATAAATTATATAGTATGTTAGAATGAGAAATGCACTACAGAAAAAAGTAGAATAAAGAAGTAGGATGGGAGGGGGTGGCCAGCTTAGATCTCACTGAGGAATGTCAACTGAGCAAAGACTTGAAGGTGAGTGCTTGCAGGATACTAAGGATTTGGAAAGTCATGTGATTTCTATCCATTCCATCACAATTTGCCTGTACAAGTAAGTGCAGGTAATGGGCTGACATCCATCCACCAAGTTCAACAAACAAAAATCCACCATTCTAACATTCTCTCTGATAAAACAGAAAAAAACAATGCTCCTCCCAGCTTTAATAAGAGGTCATGATGGCTGATGAAGTGGAATGTAGTGAAAAAGTGGATAAGGAGGGAGTTTCAGGCTGGAAGGAAAACAAGTACACATTCTGCATTTTGACAATGAACCAAGCCAATTTATTTCGGTTACTGCCAAATATGGATTAAAATGTGGGTCACTTCCTGAACAGACCAGAAATGAAACTGAGATTGGCACCAAGTTCCCAAAAGCTGGTAGACTTGTCCAGAGCAGAGAAAAAGTGAGCATAAAAAAAGAGGAAGAAGAATGGAAATTACAAAAACTCTTAGACCTCAACCCCATCTTCCCCTCAGAGTACATACACTGTGCAGTGGTCTAAGGGGTCAACATCACGATTCCAAGGAGCCAATACTTTCTGAGCCATCCCCACAATAACCCAATGAGGTGGGTACTTTTACCAGACTCATTTTTACATATGAGAAAACTGGGACAACTGAGTCTCTGAGATGTTAAAATGCCCACAGAGACAGAACAGGAACCCAGGACCACCTGATTCCACAACCCATACTGGCACTCAGCAAACTGTGGTCCTTGGGCTATGATGGGTTTTTACACTACTAAATGGCTGCTTTAAAAAAAAAAAAAGCCTAAGAAAGAATATGTGACAGAGACTCTACATGGCCCATGAAGCCTAAAACATTTATTATCTGGCTCTTTACAGAAAAAGTTTGCTGACCCGGTAGTCTAACCTGCTACACTGGCCACCAGCAGGTTCAAACACCACAGGATGTATTATGTTTCCCAAATTTTAAGTGTCATTAGGGGAAACAGGCTCTGAAAAATGGAGAACTCATTCTCATATTGGCTGGGCTGCAAGATAATCGGTGGCTTGGGGTTATGGATCTGCTGCATTACTTAACAATTCTCATACAGCATTTTGTATTTTTTAAAATTTATCCCAACAGGGACAGTCCCCTCTCACCCTCCTACCCACCAGACACCCCACCCCCAGCTTACTAGGTTCCTAAACACTACTCTCAGGTTGCCCACCATCAGCCCAATCCTAGTGGTCCTCAAGGCTTCTCTAAACTGTCTCATTTCCCCCAAATCTGAATCTCCAGGTTACCTCACTTAAAAATAAGTCTCATATCCCAAATTAACTCACCCAAATGTGGCCAAGAACTATGAGGTATCTGAGAGGCATAACCCTTTCTCTTCCCTGGATGACCCTGTTCAATCTAACCAGGCCAGTAGAGGAATTTGGTTGCCTTGGCTGCCAGGCAGCTATCCCCCCTTCTTCTGTATTTATAGCACCTTAACATTCCTCTGGGAGACCATTCCTCCCTGACACTCAGAACATGCATTTCATATGCTGTTGACTCCACTCTGGGCTCAGGTCAGGCAAGCTTCAAGGATTATCTCAAGGATGTGCACATGATTCAATAAAAAGCCAAACAGAACCACACTCAGGGCTTTGGTTCAAACTCCTGGCCACAGGTTGTCTTGCCAACATAAGGGAAGAGGCTGTTTGAAAATGGCACCAACCTACAGAAAAGCATCATGGAGAGATGCAAAAACTGGGGCCTGCAGACACTGTGTTAGCCACGGGACCCGGTACGGTGAGAACTCAGAACATCTCTGGCCTTTCCAGCTCCACACCACAATCAATTCTCTGTTGTAAGTGGCTTGGACTGTGTCTTCACTCCTTCGCAACAGAAAGTGGCCTGTCTGGCACAGTCAGAGTGGAATCGTCATGTCCACCATGTACTTTCTGAAAACCAACCGAGAGGCTAGTGATAACAAAAGCTGCCTTCACAGTCAGCAAAGGTCCAGACCAACAGGCCACGTCCATGCAGACACTAGAGGAAGCTCACCTCTCTTCTCCCAACTGCTCCGGGAATGTGGGGATCCCTGAGAATGATCGTTCTCATTTAAGGCTCAGTTATCTGACTAGAGCTGAGACCAGTGGGGTTAAAACAGTAAGACTCTCACAATCAGTCTTTCAAATTAGTGTACTTGATCTCCTCCCACCCAAAACCAGTATCCCTCAAGCCTCCAAGGGAAAACAGAGAAAAAAGGCAAAGGGAATTTAACAGTCAGTGGGCGAGTTCTCTTGCTTCTATTCTCTTGCTTCTATTATGTCCAGGGTTGCTTGGCAACAAGCCTCAGCCTGGTCATTCCCGTGGACAAGCAGAGGAACGAATGTCAGACCTCCAGGTCACGCAGCATGTCCTGTTTATGCCCCGTGACTCCAGGGCAGGGGTGGGTTCATGCTGTTCTACAAAACTGGCCAAATCCAGCCCACAGAGCACCTGCTGTCTTTAGGGGTTCTCCCACACTGCCCTCGAACCTTCGCCTTCAATGAATGTAAGCTGTGGATGTCTCCTCAAAATAGATTAAAAACACTTTCAAAAACAGCTTGTCAGAAGAAGAGAGAACAGCTTCTGACATGGAAAGAACTCTAATACTATTTATGAAGATAGTAGAAACCAGCAGGGAGCAGAGGGCATGGTGCACACTCAGGAAAAAATGGGCCAGTTTGTGTTTCAGGTTCAGGATTTTATGGAATCTTCCTTGACCCTGTATACTCTGAGGACACCTCCAAGGATCTGAGTGCTGAAAGCTCGGCCACTGTGCTATGCGACTCTAGGTCATGAGTTCCTTTCCAACAACTAAGAAGTCAGTGGGGACGGAGATTTCTGCATTTGGCAACACATTTTAGAAGTAACTGTGGCAGCCGATCCCTGCACGGTCAGTACACTGCAGGGGGGTAGGGAAAGAATGTGGGTCAGTGAGTCTCCAGTGCTTAGATGTCTCCAAGCAGGGCATCTGTGTGCACAAAGACATGACGCTGCTCCTTCTCTCTCTTCCCGCTCCTAAATTAAATATCTAACTAAGGACAATGGCTTTCCACACAACACAGAGACAGAGCCCAACAGAGACAGGGACAAGAAACTCACACTTGTGCTCATATTCTATTTAGCAAGACAGAAGTCCTAAAAAGCAAGGGGCTGTATGGGAAGCACTGTCTTTAGTTGGCTGATCACTGTTAACACCCATCTGTCCACATGAAAATACCCAAATGAACTGATATTAAATCTTGTTTAAAAAAAAAATTACTACTAGGTTTCAGGAAAAAATTTTGTACAGACGTTATGCCTTGGGGGAGTGGTGTGTATCCTTTGGAAGGACACTGGTTCCAGCTGGAAACAATGTCAGCAACATACAGCCTGCAATAGGAACAAAAGAAATATTTTTTAAATCTTTTTAGAGGAAAATGAAAAATAAGCCTTTTATGATTACGAGGCTTATCAAGGACGCCTTTTCCATTTGTGTTACTTTAAAATGATCATTAAAACTTAACAGTTTTATTTAAGATTTATTTATTTACTGATATCTACTCTGGCTCTTGGTTGCAGCATGCAGGCTTTGTCTCATTACAGCAAGCAGGGGCTCCTTTTCGTTGTGGGGCACAGTCTTCTCATTGCAGTGGTTTCTCCTGCTGCAAAGCACAGGCTCTAAGCACATGAGCTCAGTAGCTGTGGCTCCAAGGCTCTAGCGTACTGGCTCAGTAGTTGTGGCACACAGACTTTAGTCGCTCAGCAGCTTACGGGATCTTCCTGGACCAGGGTTCAAACTGGTGTCTCCTGCACTGGAAGGAGATTCTTTACCACTGAGCCACCAGGGAAATCCAAAACTTAACACCTTTAAATGAGAGGTATGGAGGAGAACACCCTAATATTCAAATCTCTCTTTTTAAAGAAAAACAAAAATTAAGCAAACAGCCTTATTGATTTAAGAGTCAGTTGTAAGTCACTTTCTTCTAGGTGTGAAGATTATGAAAGGAGTCATTAACTGGCCCAGTCAATTACTTACACAGATTTTAGAACGTCAGACTTCTCTTCCCTTTCCTCTGCGTGATAAACATAAAATAAAGATAAAATATGACAAGCATAAAAATAAAGAGGTGAGAAAGATCTAAGAGAGAAAGGGCAAACACAGCAAAGGGATGGGCAGCAAGGAGGTAGCTGGTGAAGGCTCTTTGATCTGGCTCTTGCCTTTTCTAAACCATCATCATTTCCTGTGCTACCCCAAAAGTAGACTCGACTGCCACCCCATCAGAGCAGTAACATTGAATCTGTCCAAGAAAGAATCTTTAAATAAAATAAAATCTAAAGAGAACCAAGGGATACCTGAGGCCATAAGCACTTAAGAGTGACTTTTAGAACACAAAGTCAAGTGGTTGAGTTGGGCTCTCTGAAGGGACACTTGACATAATTCATTCAACATGCACTGGGGAGCTAATGCCTATCCTTCTAAAACTCTTTCCAAAAATTGCAAAGGAAGGAACACTTCCAAGCTCACTCTATGAGGCCACCATCACCCTACACCAAAACCAGACAAAGACAATACAAAAAAGAAAACTACAGGTCAATATCACTGATCACCATAGAGGCAAAAATCCTCAACAAAATTTTGGCAAACAGAATTCAGCAACACATCAAAAAGCTCATACACCATAATCAAGTTGGGTTTATTCCAGGGATGTAAGTCAATCAATGTGATATATCACATTAACAAATTCAAAGATAAAAACCATATGATAATCTCAATAGATGCAGAAAAAGCCTTTGACAAAACTCAGCACCCATTTATGATTAAAACTCTTCAAAAAATGGGCACAGAAAGAATCTACCTCAACACAGTAAAGCCCACATATGATAAGCCTAGAGAAAACATTATTCTCAATGGTGAAAAACTGAAAACATTCCCCCTAAGATCAGGAACAAGACAAGGGTGTCCATTTTCACCACTATTATTCAACATAGATTTGGAAGTCCTAGCTACAGCAATCAGAGAAGAAAAAGAAATAAAAGGAATCCAGATCAGAAAAGAAGTAAAGCTCTCACTATTTGCAGATGACATGATATTATACAGAGAAAACCCTAAAGACAGTATCAGAAAATTACTAGAGGTAATCAGTGAAAGCTGAGCACAGAAGAATTGATGCTTTTGAACTGTGTGTTGGAGAAGACTCTTGAGAGTCCCTTGGACTGCAAGGAGATCCAACCAGTCCATCCTAAAGGAAATCAGTCCTGAATATTCACTGGAAGGACTGATGCTGAATCTGAAACTCCAATACTTTGGCCACCTGATGGGAAGAACTGACTCACTGGAAAAGACCCTGATGGTGGGAAAGATCTAAGGCAGGAGAAGGAGACGACAGAGGATGAGATGGCTGCATGGCATCACTGACTCGATGGACATGAGTCTGAGTACGATCTAGGAATTGGTGATGGACAGGGAAGCCTGGCATGCTGCAGTCCATGGGGTCGCAAAGAGTCAGACACGACTGAGCAACTGAACCAAACTGAATCAGTAAATTCAGGAAACTTGCAGGATACAAAATCAATACACAGAAATCACTTGCATTTCTATATACTAACAATGAAAAATCAGAAACAGAAATTAAAGAATCAATCCCATTCACCACTGCAACAAAAAGAATTAAATACATAGGAATAAACTTGCCTAAGAGACAAAAGAACGGCACACAGAAAATTATAAAACACTGATGAAAGAAATCAAAGATGACATAAATAGATGGAGAGATATTCCATGTTCCTAGGTAGGAAGAATCAATATTGTGAAAGTAACTATACTACCAAATGCAATCTACAGATTCAGTGCAACCTCTATCAAATTACCAATGGCATTTTTCACAGAACAGGGGCTCTGTATCAATATCAACCTAGAGGGGTGGAATGGGGAGGGAAATAGAAGGGAGGTTCAAAAGGGAGGTGATATATGTAAACCTATGGCTGATTCATGTTGAGGTTTGACAGAAAACAACAAAATTCTGTAAAGCAATTATCCTTCAGTTAAAAAATAAATTAACTAAAAAAAAAAATGCACTGGGGAGTTTAAAGGGTGGAACAGTCACGTTACCTATAAACCAGGGTAATGACATAGAGGAGAGGGTCAGATGGTCAGGGGAGGACTCTTTGAGGGAAACTTCGGCTGAGGCCCGAAGATGAGATGAAGCCAACCCTATGAAGAGCTGTAGCAAAGGTGTTCTAAGCAATGGAAAGGTCCTATGGCTACAAAGAGCCTTGTTCTGGATCCCTAGATAAGTCAGCCTAGACATGCTCTCAGAATGCCGTGTGAGAACTGGCACTGTTTTCCTTAGAAGTGCCCAAGTGTTCATGGCTGCTGAGAGGCAGGAGTGATTGGGGGGAGGGGAGGGAGAGACAGGAGGGTATGCGCAATGAAACAACTGGAATTGGAAATGGGGATAATTCATGACCAGAGGACAGAGATCACTGACCTCCACTTAACACCAATACTTACCTAAAACACCACTTTTGTCCAGTCCTGAAACAGATACTTGAGGTTAGACTCAAGGAAGAATTCCCTGTTAGAATTCAGTTGCCCACACAAGAAAGCAAAGGTGTTCACTTCTGGGTAGTGAGGCTGGGGGTGGGATGGGACCAATGCTCATGGGATGTGTTACTTTTAGAATGGTTTTGGACAAGTCAGCATCAGAATCTTGTGAGCAGACGTGTATAAAACCAAGCCATCAAAACATTAGTGACTAGAGTATGAGACCCAGTTTAACTCTTAAGAGATAATCCCCAACACATGGATTCATCTCCAGTGAGAAAGTTAGAGATTCAAATGTAGACACTGCGCAAAGACTATTTTTATAGTATCTATATTATTCCTACCTTAAAAAAGGTGAAATAGTCATTAGAGTAGCAACAGCTGCAGTGATTTGGGGCCAGATGCTGTTCACAACTAGCTCATTTAATCCTTACAATGTTCTCAAGCAAATACTGTTATTCTTACTTTATAAAGGAAGAAAGGGCTTCCCTCGGGGCTCAGCTGGTAAAGATCTGCCTGCAACATGGGAGACCTAGGTTCGATCCCTGGGTTGGGAAGATCCCCTAGAGAAGGGAAAGGTTACCCACTCCACTATTCTGGCCTGGAGAATTCCATGGACTGTATAGTCCATGGGGTCACAAAGAGTCGGACATGACTGAGTGACTTTCACTTAACTTCACTTCAAAGGAAGAAACAGAAGATTTAAGGGATTGGGCTAAGATTATAGTCAACTGTCCACCACTGGTTAAGAGCAAAAGAGCCCAAATTGGCTCAAAGTTCTAACCCTGAGTCTAATACTTTTTCTTTGGATGAGTTATTTTTGCTTTCTGTGTCTCTGTTTTCTAATCTATAAATTGGGATATTACTACATACCTCATAATACTACTGTGAAGGTGCAATGAAACAGTTTGTAAAACACATAATAAAAGGTTCTGACATATTAATAAACAGTTAAATGGTGGTAAACATGTTACTAGTTATTATGTTCAAATGAATGCAATCATATGCATTCAATATATGAGACTCTTCATTCTGTGGCACTCAAAAAAGACATCCACTTTCTGTCTCCAAGGTTCTGCTCAACCTGTAGGAAAAGAAGGGAACAAGCAGAGAGATGAGAACCGAATCTTAAAGACAGGCAAAGAAACAGGGCAACCTATGTAAATACTCCTGAGGAGCTAATGATGACATAACTGTAAGAACACTCATTATAGATTGGTTAATGAACATGAAAAAGAGAAAAACCACCTAACTGTCCAAAAGTAGGCCATTAGTAAGTCTTGACAGAGCATACCTGGAATATTACATATCCATTAAAAACAATCTCAGAGAGTGTATAATCACAAGGAAAGATGATCATAACGAGTAGAAAAAATGATAAAACCAAAATGAGTATCTCTGATCAGTACTATGGGTGTGATTTGCATTTTCCTCTTTTATTCATCTGTAATTTCTAAGTTATATCTAATTGGCATGCATTAAGTGGCTTCCCTGGTGGCTCGGAGGTTAAAGCATCTGCCTCCAACACAGGAGACCCGGGTTCAATCCCTGGGTCGGGAAGATCCCCTGGGGAAGAAAATGGTAACCCACTCCAGTATTCTTGCCTGGAGAATCCCATGGACGGAGGAGCCTGGTTGGCTACAGTCCATGGGGTCGCAAAGAGTCGGACACGACTGAGTGACTTCACTTTCACTGGTATAATCAGAAAAAATACAAGCTTGTTTTTGGATTGTTTCATTTTTTTTTTTTTTTTAAGAATTAGCTTATATGATGAAAAAGGCAAGAGATATACACCTCAGGAGAAAGCTGAAGGGGCGTCTTGCTATTTTCATAGTATCACGCCATTTAATAACTTTGTGGGTTGTTCAGCTGGAGGGAGGGAGATATAACCCACTTGATCCAGGTCTCATTTAATTATGTCCAAAATATATTATTTCCAGATATTATACTAGTAAAGACTGAGATGTCATTCCCAGTTTCCTGACCTATCCTAAATAGGTTTCTAGGTCTCTAATCAGCATTATAAATATACATAATTATATCTGGATCTGTTCAACTAACCCAAATAACATGCTCTCCTTCAGTGTCCCCAAATTTATCTTCATGAAATATAAATCACTGACCTACTTTTGTTGAAGATAATCTTAACAGCACCCCCATCTCAATGACAAAAAAAAAATGAGGCTTGCATCAAGTCCCATCAGGAGAAGAAAAAAATATGCTCCTCATCAGAACAGCTAACCAGGGGCCAGACATTTTATACCCTCACTGGTTCTGAGCAGTTTTCACCTCTGGAACCTAACACAGGAAGTTTAACAGGAAACGGGACCCCACACAGTGCTGTCTACAACACAGTACCAACTCATAGCCCACGTTTCTTCCTGGTACTATAGACTCATAATCACCTCAAATCTAGAAGTCTTTTTAAGTATAACCCTAGAAACTCTGGAAATTTATTTCAGGTCATTCCCATTTATAAAAAGTTTTGCTTTTCAAAATCAAGAGGTCAGAGATCAGTCACTTTTTTTGCCCTTTGGCAATGCAAGATGTGGGAAGGGCACAGGGAAAGAATGAGAGAGGGGAAAAAAAGCAAAAGAAAAAGAAGGGACAGAAGCAAATGAGAGAAAGGGAAAACAAACAGACATAGAAAATGTGTTATCTACATCTCAGCTGGCATTTCCTAGAACAATGCAAGGTCTTTTGTAGGGAAGAAGGACTTTCATGTTAAGACCTTAGACACCATCATTTTAGCACAGGAAACTTACTTCTTTACCAACATTCCTAAAATAAAGCTAAAACCTTCCAAATGTGACTATCCAAATCAGTGTATCACTGAAATCTTTCCCACTCTAGAAATTAATGTTCTTCTCTTCTGCTCAAAACAAGGCATCTACCTACTGGATATTGGGTATTCCTCCCAACTTACACCAGATTACCCTCTCCAAAGCAAGATCAAAACAGAGAAACACAGGATGAAAGAAGTCCTAACGAGAGATGTACATGCACTCAGGGATGAGTGTGAATTAGTCCCTGCCACACTAGCACATTTGTCAGGGGGTGAACAGAATACAGAAAAACTGAGTTCCAGATCCAAAGACCTTGGTGCTGAAACTGCAGCATTCTGGAGAAGTGCAAATTATCTGGATGCACCAAAGGAAACAGCTGCTGCTGCTGCTGCTGCTAAGTCGCTTCAGTCATGTCCAACTCTGTGTGATCCCGTAGACGGCAGCCCACCAAGCTCGTCTGTCCCTGGGATTCTCAGGCAAGAATATTGGAGTGGGTTGCCATTTCCTTCTCCAATGCATGCATGCACGCAGTCACCTCAGTCGTGTCCGACTCTGTGCGAACCTATGGACAGCAGCCCACCAGGCTCCTCTGTCCACAGGATTCTCTAGGCAAGAATACTGGAGTGGGTTGCCATTTCCTTAAAGGAAACAGATCTATAGTTTAAAACGATCTAAGGACAAAGCAGACAGGTGAGCACCACACTTTGGGCCCTGGGTTAAAATCTTAAGTGGCTGACTAGAGCTGGGGAGATGGGGATGCTGCCGAAGGAGTGCAGGATTTCTTTTGAGGATGAACACCAAACATATTCTAAAATTACTTGTGGAGATGGGTGAAAAATTCTGTGAACATACTTAAAGTCATGAACTGTACATTATAAATGAGTGAACTGTGTGGTATGTGAACTACATCTCATTAAGTTACTTTAAAAAAATCCTAAGGCAGGACCTCCAAGGTCTCTGCCCACCATTGCTTAACTCCATGCCAACACATTTGAGGAGCTCAGTGATCTGACTGCTTGAGGTGTCACAGTAAGAAACATGAGTCATCCTTCTCCTCTGTAACATTTCACAAGTCTCTCATTTAAGATAACCACCAAAAAACACTTCAACCTTCTTTTTAAGGGGCTCAGTTCTCCAGATCAGAGGGGAGGGGGAGAAGATGAGACCCCAATATTCAAAACTACGACTTGTGAAAACAAGCCAAATATAGGTTCTTGTCGGCTGATAACCATCTTCATGCTTGAACTCTGCACCTCAAGTGCAAAATCCCAAGCCCTGCTGGGATTCTCTTTTCATCACAGCATGATGTGATGCCAGCCAGAATAGACAGGGGACAGGAAAGCAAGCCAAAGACAGAACCCAAAAGATACGGGGGCCAAAAGCTCAGTTCCACTCCAATTTTCTAAGCACTGGAGCAGAGCTTCCCGCTGGGGAACTGATTTCAAACATGCTGGCTATATAGAGAGAAACAGAATTTCTTTCCAGAGAGAGAACCATCTTGTTGCTCTACACAGAGCTGACAATACAGTGGTTTGCTAACCTTGCACAGTGAGCTCAGGGTGGCTTCGGTCAGAGGGTTGGGAAAAGGCAGCAAGCAAAGTCATCTGTGGCTTCCAAGGCCTGGCCAGCAGGCCAGACACCTCCGGGTGTGGCTGGCGCTGGACGAGGCTGCAGATGCCAAGGTGCCCATCCCCAGGGCCTGCCTGATCTCCGCACTGCCCACAGTCAGAGTCATGAGGCTGATGCTCTGCTGGGTACCGGCCCAGGGCAAGATTTGTGTCAATATCTCAAGGTACCAGTCAGATACAAATGCAAACCCCCTTCCCTGTCTTTGGAAGAGCAGCCTACAGAATTTCTTAAGAAGCAAATCACAAGGGGAGAGCTGCATGGGTCAACACCCCAGGGTCCCAGCAACGGTAGCTGTTGTCTGCTCTGTCACCCAGTCCTTCCTAGGAGGCTGAGAACCCACTGAGATCAGAAAAGAGATACGGAGGAGCTGTTGCCAGAACTGAGTTATCCAAAGGCACCTTTGAGGCACCCCAGTCCTCTCTGGGTTTGGTGCACAACCTCGTCCTCCAGAGCCATCAGCCAGTCCCTCTGCGTCTCTCCCAGAGACAGAGTTCCCCCCACCAGCAGTGCAACAACAGCTCAGTCAGCTCATTATGCTTCTTCTAGGTTTTTAAACAAAAAACATGCAATATAATCACAGGCTCTGATCCCAAATGACTTTAACCCTGACAGGACTCACTGTGGGTAAATGTGTGCCCTGTGACTGGGTATGAGCAGAAAGTTTCCCTTCAGGAGCTTCCTGGCCTCCCCAGGCTCATGGGACAATTGGATCCCAGGCGTGGAGCCACATGCTGAGATGTTCTGAAGCGGGAGAACCTGTACCCTTTGGAGCCAATTCCCCATCATTCCTTGACCTGCTCTAACGGCTCCTTCCAGAGACAAAACTAGAAATGACAGTAGTGACATTCCAATTACAGAGGACTTACCACGGGCCTGCTCACCCCACTAGTCACGATACCTATGATAATCTCATTTACTCCTCACAATAATATTGGATGGTGGATATGTATCACCCTCGTACTTAAACTGCTTTCTCTGGTTTCAAAGGGCAAAATTCAAAGGCTTTAGGCAAGCCCTCGCCCACACTGCCCAGGAAGACACACCTCATACTTAATCAGAACAAATCTCTCCATCCCTATTCCACCCACCTCTTCTGCCGAATGCTGATACTGCCCACAATTTCGGCCTCCACTCTCCTCTCACTCCATGCCAGTAGTTCTCCAACTGTGCTGCACATTAGCAGTACCTGGGGCACTTTTAAAATTCCCCAGGCACAAGTTACAACCCAGACAAATTACGTTAGAATCTCTGGGGTGAGTCTCAGACTCCCAGTGATTTCAATGGACTGCTTGGGCCTCTAATAGCACCTGGTGAGACCCAAACCCACAGCAGTGCCCCGCCCTCTCTCTGGGGCCCCTGGCCTGTTTTTCCCTCCACCTGTAGGTCCCATGGAAATAACTCAGCAAGGACACTTAGCCCCGTGTCCCCCACCACACACTGCAGCTCATCTCCGGCCGCGCACAGTTCAGCCGGGGACACCCCCGCACCCCCTCCCTCTGCTCTCCTCTTCAGTCACACCGGCAGGTCTTCCGTGAAAAGTGCCATGGTATCTTGATTTCTCTTCCATAATTTATGGGTGTTTGTTTGAATATTCAAATAATGATTCCACGGAGTAAAACAGATTTTCAAGAAGTGCACTCCCTGCCACTTCTCTGCATCCCCCTGGCACACTGCCACCCACCCCGACACCAGCCCCTGAGTCTGAGAAGCACAGCTCTGCCCCTCCCTCCCCTCCCGGCACAGGGCCACACGGTGTCTGTTCTCTGACACACGGCTGCTTCAGGACAGCGCGAAGCAGAGGGAAGCTCAAACCACTGATAAAATATAGTTCTATTTCAGATCATACAACAGCAAATACTTTTCAAAGTACTGATTATGAATTAACGACCACTTGAAGATACTCTAGGAAAAAATATTACTAACCAGACATCAAACCCATGATTTCAGAACGCTAAAGTTCCCTTCTGAAATAAATGTAATTTTTAATGAGTAGACTTTTTCAAAGTAAATAAACTGTGGTAAGGTGGGGCAGAAATGACCTAGGCGATTTTAGAAGACTGACAGTTGGGAACACTGCCTCCCTGGACTTGCCTCTCCCCAAGTCCTCTGCTAGCTCCCCAGAGATCCTCTTAACCTGCCAGGAGTCACAGTACTGTGGACGGTCTGTGCTTCCCTGGCCTCCTGAAGACACCGAGCACCCAGAGCAGGGACTGTGCCCACCCCGTCCCAGGACCCCACTACCAGGAGCCTTCCACCCAATGAGAGTGGTCCTGGGCACTGAAAGAGACACCACAGACAACACGTGCCCTCCTCAGGGCACGTGCCAAGCTCTGCTGAAGAGGCAGCCAGAAGAGAGAGGTCAGACGAAAATGCCCAGCTCCCTTGCCACTTCCCAGAGAAGCTTCACAGACAGACAAGCTGTGCCTACTGGCTCAGAATAAAAGTCTCCAGTCAACAGAGGTGGGAGCCTGCCCTCCTTCACACCTGACAAACTTCCAAAGTAAAGCACACACTGCACCAAGATACAACTCAACAGCACCCTCACCAGAAGCACAGACAAGCTCTCCGGGGGCCCCACATGCAAATGATCACCAGTCCAGCTCTGGCTCATTTTAGGTAACAATTTTGTTGTCACTTCTGATCCCAGAATGAACTACACACAAACTAAGGAGTAGGAAATGGACAAAACTCTAAGGATTGCTTTATTGCAGGCGCCACTCTATGACAGACCAAATGATGAATTTCCCTTCCACTCCAAAAATGTGATTTATAAAATTCAGTTCACTCAGAACTTTTCAGAAGCACTCCTATGAGATATCCATTAAAATGAAAAGTGTACGTACCCTCTGGCCCAGCAGTTCCATTTCCAGAATTCACCCTACAGATCTACTCATCTGCCCAGGACAGGTGGTACCAGGAGGTTCACAGCAGCATTGCTTATAATGGCAAAAGGTTGGAAATTATCTAAATGTCTATTATTTGATGGTGGTTTAGTCGCTAAGTCATGTCTGACTCTTGCAACCCCATGGACTATAGCCCACCAGGCTCCACTGTCCATGGGATATCCCAGGCAAGAATACTGGAGTAGGTTGCCATTTCCTTCTCCAGGGGAACTTCCTGACCCAGGAATCGAACCCAAATCTCCTGCACTGCAGGCAGAGTCTTTACCGGTTGAGCCACCTGGGAAGCCTGATTAAATAAATTATGTCCATACAGTGCCATACAATGCAATGCTAAAAATGAATTTGCTCTATATGTACCAAAGTTGAATAATATTCAAAATCCATTAAAATAGTACAAAATGCAAATATATGCAAAACAGTGCATATGGCTTGCTACCGGAGAAATATATAAATATGTATTTGCTAGCACATGCATAAATTATATCTGAAAAATACTCAAGAATGGGTGAAATGCTGCCTCCAGTAGAAGAACCAGGAATCTGGAGACAGGAGGCATTTAAGGATGCTTGCATTTCTTCCTGTCCCTTCTAAATTGTGTACTATTTACAGGTATTACTTACTGACATAAACTTTTTAAAAAGAAACATAGGTATGAATTAAAGTAAAAATGCCTTTTTCATTTCCTCTCACTTGCCCAATAATCATCTTCCACACTTGACCCACCGGTGTAATAACAAGTACAGTCAGGAATCTGTTATGCTTTGGGCTCAATCTGCTTGACAGTCTCTGTGGCACAGAAACAGCCTCAAGTTCAACTCCATCTACCTGGAAACCTACCTAAAGTCTCACGGGAGAAGCCACTTCATCTTTTCAAAGTGTTCAAGTCAGCCTGGAATAAACTTAAAAGCACATCTGACAGCAAGATCAGATGAGCTCTGAAACCAACCTGTGGTGTCTTTACAAACCATGTAAAATGGGGTTTATTTTGGCTTTTCCTGTGTGGCAGCAGCAGGAATCAAACCGTAGCTACTGGCTTAGCCAAAGGAAGCCAGCCAGTTAGCAAGGTTTGATCCAGAATTCCCAAGCCCCTCAATCCTTTATCCATCTGGCAAAGAAAACACACACACACACACAGACACCCCCCTCCAACCCCAGGAATCTCCTCTTTCTAAATATAGTAAGCACTGCCCAAGTCTCCAAGCTCACCCTCTGCAGCATTCTATGCCTTCCAACCAAGGTGAAATGAGCCAGATATAAACATGCCGTGACAGCTTCTGGCCCACACTACCAAGCTGTTTTCCTTACTATTTCCTCTCTTTCTCCACTCTGGGTTTCTACAAAATGTGTAAACTCCAGTGACTCTAATTTGCAAATATTCCTCTGGCCACTAAGGCTATTTCCCTCACCCTAACAAATGTGATTTCTCTGAAATTTGAGGTTGGAACAGCCTATTAGATATGGGCAAAGCCACATCCCATGTCCCATTTTATCTGTACGAACTTAGAGCTCAGAAAGGATATCAGACAGGTCCAACATTAATTAGGACATAGCCAATTAACTGTAATCTCTCTCTCTCTCTTCTAGCCCCTGGTTCCTTCAGAATACATGCCAGCGCCTAAAAGAAGAACTTGTCCAGTTAAGGACACTTCCAATTAAAGCAAAACATTAAGCTTCAGAAAGAATCTGACAACATACTTAAAACAGTGCCAGATAAATACCAACTAGACAGAGATGCCAAGGACCTAAAGAGTCAATGTCAAGGAGTTTGTTAAAAAAAAAAAAAAAAAAGATGGGAGCTGGCAATAATTCCGCTTTAAGGAATCTACCCCCCTGGAACTACTAGGACCCACACAGAAAGGAAAGTGTGCAAACCATCACTGTAGCACTTTCTCTGATAGTGAAAACTGAGGCAATCCAAATATCCCTCAACAGGAGAAGGCCTAAATCAGCCATGGTGTCGCCACATAGCAGTGCTCTCTGCAGGTGTTAAAAAGAATACACTGACCATAACAAACCTTTTTCCTTTGACATGCTCTGATTTTTGTTGTTTGGAGGGAGAGAAGAAGGGAGGGGGAGAGGAAGGGGGGAGAGAGAGAGAGAGAGAGAGAGTGTGTGTGTGTGTGTGTGAGTGAGTGAGTGAGCAAGTGAGTGTGCAGTATCCACCCGTAACAGTGCCTGCCTGAGTTAGGAAAATTACATTCCTGGTTCTGTATGAGGAGAAGGGTATGTAAAATAACATGAAACATTAGCCCTCATATTGTTTTAAATTACAGAATAATGTTAATTGTTCTCAGAACTGGATTTTCTTCAAAATTAAAAAAATTATTTTTTTCTTTTGGATTTAATGAAGTATTGCTAGCTGAAGCCAGTTTGACATGGTGAGAGAGATGTCAGACTGATGAAAGGTGTGCAGCCTGATTTAAAACCAAACCCTGAGCCCTTTTAAAGAACAATAAAACATATTTTACATGCTCAAAAAAAAAAAAAAAAAAGAATACACTGTATATGTATACTGACATGGAAGACCTCTAAAACATAATATCAACCAGAAAAGAAAAACACAGACTAATTCACACCCTATAATTCCACTTATGAAAACAAAAAATATGCACAGAAAAAGGACGAGAAAAAAAGTACATCAGTGGTTAACTCAGGCAAGGGGGTGCTTTACTCTATATAGTTCCACACTCTGTCGTTCTTTCATGAGTGTATTCATGAAGTGTGTAATTTTTTGTCTTTGCACTATAAGATTAGGTCACCCATTTACACTGTTCATCTTCCCCCAAACCTAATCCTTCCCAAGGCATCCTTATTTCAGAAAATAGCACCATCATTCACATAACGGCTCTAGCTAAAAACATTTGAATCATTCTTGATTTTTAGTCTCAAAGCCTATTGCTGCTGCTGCTGCTAAGTCACTTCAGCCATGTCCGACTCTGTGCGACCCCACAGACGGCAGCCCACCAGGCTCCCCCTCCCTGGGATTTTCCAGGCAAGAACACTGGAGTGGGTTGCCATTTCCTTCTCCAATGCATGAAAGTAAAAAGTGAAAGTGAAGTCGTTCAGTAGTCTCAAAGCCTAAATCCAATCAAATAGTAGATCTTGTGGGCGCTACTTCCAAAAACACCCAGGATCTGACCTATATCTCCAACGCTGCCCCCTAGCCCAAGGTGCCACTGCCTCTTACCTCACCTATTATTCAGCCTCCTAACTGCTCTCTTTGCCTCCATTCCTGCCCCACTAAATTATTCTCTACACAGTGCTCCCCATAATCTCTTAAAGCACAAGAAGGATGATATCACAACCTTCTCCTGACTTTTCATCACACTCAGAATGAAACTCAAAGTCCCTCTGGGAGTCAAGACCTCGAGGACTTGGCTCCTAGCCTCTCTCCTTGTTCATCTGCCATCGCTCTGCTCCAGCTACACAGGCCTCCCTGCAAGCCCTCAGACACCCCATAATTCCTCTCACCTCACAACTTCTGCATCTGTTACCACAACCTTAAAAGCCCTTACTCGAGGCCAGGCCTTGGATGACATGGTAAGAGCAAAGCAAGACTCCGTATTTGTTGAATGAAAGTCTTCCTCTGATGGCCTAAGATATATAATTTAAAACATACTGGGTTATAATTTTAAAAATTAAAACTTGAGTCAGTCAGAAATGTATGACACTTAGCTTCGTACTGGCATCTCTCCTTTGACTAACTTTTAAAAATGCAATGGCCTAGACAGGGTAACAAAGTCACCTTCATGAACTGCTTTCCCCAATAGCTCCATGGTGACAACAGCTTCTCCCTGACCCGTGCTCATTTTGTCAATTCATGGGGTTTGCGATCATTAGCTTACACTGGCCAGCATTAGGAAGTTCAGCCTGGGGCCTCTGCCCAGAGGGACGCTGACTGGCCTAACTAGAGCAGAAATCTGAACCACGGCCTTGTCAGAATCACCTTTCAAGCCCTGGGATGTGAAACTGGTCAGTCAAGGGCATCTGAGGTTGAAGCAAGTAGAAGCAAAAAGTCCCCAAATGAGGACAAATAAAGTATACCCCATGGTGTTCACTTACTCATCAAAAGTTTTACAGAAAAAGTAAAAGAATTAATAGCTTCCCAGGTGGCTCAGTGGTAAAGAATGCAATGCAGGAGATGCAGGTTTGATCCCAGGGTCAGGAAGATCCCCTGGAGAAGGAAATGGCAACTCACTCCAGTATTCTTGCCTGGGAAATCCCATGGATGGAGGAGCCTGGCGGGCTATGGTCCACAGGGTCATAGTCAGATACAACTTAGAAACTGAGCATGTACACACAAAAGGATTAAAAAACAATCCGAAATGTAAACAGTGCCCATCTAAAAGATCTGAACAGACACTTCAGCAAAGAAAATGCAACAGTGGCCAATGAGCTTAGGAAAACATGCTCAGCATTGTAAGTATCACAGAAATGCGAAGTAAAACCAAGAGGTACCACTTCCCATCCACTGGGACGGCTACAATCAAAGAGACAGACAATAGCAGGTATTGGTGATAATGTGGAGAGACTGGAACCCTTGGATGATGCTGAGGGGAATTTAAAAGGATGCTTCTGCTGCAGAATAGAGTTTGGCAGGCTTTTACAAAATTAAACTTAAGTTTATCTATACAACCTAGTAATTCTACTCCAAGGTGGGAAATTAAATAAGAAATGAAAACATATGTCCATACAAAGACATGTATTTCACAGGCTGAAACTATTCTGCATGATACTGTTAAGGTCAATACATTTGTCAAAACTCATAGAATATACAACACAAAGAATGAACCCTTATGTAAACTATGGACTTGAGTTATAACACTATGTCATTATTGGAACAAATGTACTATCTGAGAGAAATGGGTGTGAGAGGCTATAAAGGAACTTTCTATACTTTCCACTCAATATTTCTGTAAACCTGAAACTGCTCTAAAAAATAAAGTCTATTAATCATATTTTTTTAAAAGAAGGGAAGGGGAAACTTGAGCCTCAAATCAGTGGGCTGAGTGCTAGTGATTATGGTTGTTGTTTAGTCGTTGAGTGGTGTCCAACTCTTTTGCGACCCCAATGACTATACCCCTCTGTCCATGAGATTTCCCAGGCAAGAATACTGGAGTGAGTTGCCATTTCCTTCTCCAGAGGATCTTCCCGACCCAGGGATCAAACCTATGTCTCCTGCACTGAAGGTGGATTCTTTACACTGAGCCACGTGGGAAATCTTGTACAAATTATAGATGCAATTTATTCAGTCCAATCCAGAACTGAATAACTGGATTAAAGTGGAAGGACTTTTTTTTAAAGCCAGTGTTATATAAAAACTACAAAATCTTGTTTGGATATAATTTGCAGATGTTTATATTTGCATGAGTAACATTCCAAATGTCAGTATTGCAAATTACCACCATTTACAAATAATTAGGAAATGCTTTTTCTTCTTTTATTCGAAAGGTGCTAAAGCAAAGCAACAGAGCTGAGAAAAAAACTTTTTGTTACCTAACTCCATATGCATTTGATCCTTTAGGATTTGTTAAGTAATATAATTAGTCCTAAACAAAGCACGTTGGCACTGAAGAGCCTTTGGGAGTTTTTACTATTAACGAAGAACTCATCTCACTACTGCAGAAACCTACATCAAACCCTAAAGAAGTACAAAAGAGTGACGTGTTTTAAGCACACAAATCTTGATTTTTTTTCCACTCTTGTTTTAATGAGCAAAAAGGACGAACTATTTATCTTAACAAATCAGACCCAGGAACAAGCTTTTAGCCTCCATGTTCAACGCTTTACTACCCAGTTAAAACAGAATAACTTTCATCTACAAAATAAATAAGTCGTGGACTGTGATGCATAGCATGGTGACTATAATTAATAGTACTATCATTTGAAAGCTGCTAAGAGAATAGATCTTAAAAGTTCTCATCACAAGAAAAAAAAATTCGTAATAGATGTATGGTGATGGATGTTAACTAGACATACTGTGGCGACCATTTCATAATATATACAAAATAGCAAATCATGACATTGTACATCTAACACTAAAAAAATGTTCTGTGTCAATTATATCTCAATTTTTTAATATTTCAACTGAAAAATGTTTAAAAAAAAGTATGCATTTTCTAAACAACATTAAAAAGAAGAGAGAAACTCACTGATAATCAGTGCTACCCCCAAAGAGCAACTCTACTGCTTCAAAAAGCCAAGTAGTCAGACACCCTTACTTATGCCTCACTAGCCTACAATGGCTCTTTAATCCTACGAAGATGAGAACACAAAACTTCAGAGCACAATACAAATTTTAGCTATTCTTTGCAACCAGGACTCAGAGACTGAAAAACAATGGGCACAATATTCTCACTTAATCTAACACCTGCTGCACATTTCTCCTTTCTAGCGTCTAGCTCTCTGAGGAATTTGTATCTTCACTGCCAAAGTGTTTACTGAGGTACTGATGGGTCATGTTTAAGAGAAGCCCTGCAGTCCGTTGCCAAGTTCAAAACTTGCCTGCACAACTTCCTAGCTCTGTGACCTGAGACAAGTTACCCTAACTGCAAAATGCAGGTGAATAAGAGTATTCACCTCGCAGGACAGGGTAAAGGACTCATGAGACAATGTGTGCACTTAGCATAGGGCCGGGCCCTTGGTGAGTGTTTCGAAAACAAGAGCTGCTGGCAAGGTTCCAGGTTTTCTGTTTGCTTGTTTGCTGAGAAAACTGACAGTGCTCCCAAAGTCTTAACAGCGTGTATGTGCTAGAGCTTGACTGAACATCAAGTCTGCCTGATAACAGAAGCCTGGCTCTCTGAATTGCACTATGCACCCCAGGTCTGGGTCTCCTCAGCCTGCACATTACCAGTTCCAAGTTACTTCTGCAGAGTTCACTTCTTAAATGAACTTAATGCTGAGATATGTTCCGCATCTACATAAAGGGGCCAGAGCCACATCCAATGTATTCTTGGAAGGCATCCTGTGGAAGGACTTCTATAAAGAGAATGCCCTCTAGTATTCAGTTCACTTCAGTAGCTCAGTCGTGTCCGACTCTTTGCGACCCCAAGAATCGCAGCACGCCATGCATCTCTGTCTATCACCAACTCCCAGAGTTTACTCAAACCCATGTCCATCGAGTCGGTGATGCCATCCAGCCATCTCATCCTCTGTCGTCCCCTTCTCCTCCTGCCCCCAATCCCTCCTAGCATCAGGGTCTTTTCCAATGAGTCAACTCTTTGCATGAGGTAGCCAAAGTATTGGAGTTTCAGCTTCAGCATCAGTCCTTCCAATGAATATTCAGGACTGATCTACTTTAGGATGGACTGGTTGGATCTCCTTGCAGTCCAAGGGACTCTCAAGAGTCTTCAACACCACAGTTCAAAAGCATCAATTTTTCAGTTAGTATTACTAATGTTCCAAATCCAGATCATTGTGAAATGCAGAAGAGCAGTTACAAACCGAGGATTAGAAACAATTTTCAATACACTGAAGACATATATGCTTCTTCTGGGCATCCCTTGTGGCTCAGCTGGTAAAGAATCCACCTGCAACGTGGGAGACCTGGGTTCCATCCCCGGGTTGGGAAAATCCACTGGAGAAGGGAATGGCTACCCACTCCAGTATTCTGGCCTGGAGTACGCATAGAATTGGACACGACTGAGCAACTTTCACTTTCACTTTCTTTTCATGCTCCTTCTAGAACACATCTATCAGACTGGATATTTAGACTATGGCAATTAATGACAGCTTGCATTATTTAAGAATGTAGATATGAGATAAATTTTAGTTTTTTTCCTCCCCATAATATGAGGTCAGGGCCCCACTGAGCCTCATGAATGCCCTCTAGCAAATATTATCAAAACTATTTAAATCTCATTCTTTTTTTTTTCCCCTTAAGTAACGCACTATCTAAATGTTCTTTCTTCATGCCTTAGCAAAAAACCTTTTAAGTATGACCTCACTTAAGTAAATCAGACTTTTTATCCATCTCTCCACTCGGTTCAAGTTCCAAAATACAGCATTTTGCTTTGTTCATATACAGTTATGGTGACAGATTTCTACAACTCTTATTTCTGTTAAAAGATAAATGTCCCTTGAATTTAAGATTTGATATTGACAGACAAATACATAGCAGCTAAAATTTACTGTTGTGTTTTTTACTGGCATTCTTATTCATTTATTTCTGTTAAAATTCACTGCGATTGCCTTGGAAATGTGATGCAGGTCAGAATTACTAACCTCTGAGAACACATTGATAAAGGCATATCATACCCAAAAAGTCTCACGAAAACTACAGGCTGAACTACAGAAACACAGATACACTCATTTCACTTTACTAAAAAAAAAAAAAGTGTCACCCAACAAGATATCAATCCCAGAGAAAGGCTTTATTCAGTATCACACTCTCTGCTCCAACTTGACTGAAAGGTGACTGACAGAAGGGGTTGGATCGTTGTTCTAGTTTTGGTAATCTCTTCCCTGGTGGCTCAGATGATTAAAAAAATCCAACGCAGGAGACTCGGGTTCAATCCCTGGATTGGGACGATCCCCTGGAGAAGGAAATGGCGACCAGCTCCAGTATTCTTGCCTGGAGAATTCCAGGGACAGAGGAGCCTAGCAGGCTATCCATGGGGTCACAGAGTCAGACACAACTGAGCTACTAGCACTTTCACTTTCTGTATCCTTGAAAGTGCCAGGAACTAAAATGAATCCATCTTTCCATCTCATGAGACAACTGGGTTTTCCCCTAGGACACAGTTCAGTCTCTGGGACCTCACCCCTACTTAAACCCCAATGTAGGAGAGCAGCTTATGGTTCAAAGTTTCCCACCTGAAATTCCAATCAAGAATTCAGTGCCTCAAGTTGCCCACCACCATCTAAGAGAAAACTATTAAAATTACACTTCTGATATCCAGAATAGGAAAATCAATAGAGACAGAAAATACATCAGTGCTTGACTAGGCTTGGAGGGCATGAGAATGGGGAGGGAGGACTTGGGAGAAAATGGTGGGGGGTGACTGTTTATGGGAATGGAATTTCTTTTGGAGGTGATGAAAAATGTTCTAAGATTGACTGTGGCGACAGCTGCACAGCTCTGTGGATGTACTAAGAACCACTGAACTGGATGCTTTAAGAGGGTGAACAGATTATATCTCAATAAAGTTGATATTCTAAAATGCGAATTTCTGCCCCACCCCTCCCACCTATGACTATTAAAGTAATAGAATTCACTCTATCTTAGAAAGAAGTCAAATTGAAAGGGGCATATCCCCAGGAACAAGTCCATAAACCAACTCTGAAGGTGGAAAGAAAACAGTTCCTGAAAACCACCTCTCAAAACCAACAGCCTAATTCACTTTCAGTTCTATGAAATCACAGTTGGTTTGCCATCAAGTCCATGAGACAGACAGAAATGAAGTTCAGCACACTTGTGCAGACAATTCTGCTCTTAGTGACTCTTACTCTGAGTCTTGACGTTCTGGAAGATAATAATAGCTACCATTAACTAAGCAGCACTACACGCCAGGCTCCAAGCTAAGTGCTTTCTTTACATGCACTGTTTCATTTCGTGCTCACAACAGCCTTAGGAGGTCAGCGTGGCTTTTCCCATTTTACACAGGAGCAGCTCAGGCTTAGTGACTTGCCCAGTAAGTGATGAGGTCAAGAGCCAAACACAGAAAATCCTAAAACTCTTAATTCTACAAATCTGAACGTCGTTGCCAGCCTCTATTATCTCTCCAGAAAGAAAAAAGGACCAAAGCATACAGAATCCTCTAGACTGAGACAGATTAATCAGGTCAAGGAAAGAGTGCTCACAGAAAATGCCTAGACAAATTAGCACAGGAAAAATTGACTGGGAGTCACCACATCAAACAAGAACTTTCTCCAAAGGTAGGAGTTTTTGAAATGCAGCAAAATTATTATATTGCTTATCTGCCATGTGTCCAGCCCAGAGGTTTGAGCTCTAGGGAAAGACTTCAAGGAGTTCGTTTGTTTACCAGATTCTCAAGGGTATTCAATAAACAGACCTACACAACATTTCTACTTCACAGTTAAGTGCACAGGCTCTAGAATCAGATAACTTTTGTTTAAGTACACTTAATTGCTGTGATGTCTTGGGCAGGTTACTGATCTCTCTGATCGTCAGCTTCCTCATTCATAAAGAGCAATGATCTAGCTGAACTTCAGCAATCCCTGGAGCCCAGTATTATTGCCTCAAATTAACACACAAAGGAAATCTAAACCCAAAGATCTGTGCATATTAATTATAAAATAAAGCCATAAAATTTTAGAGATGGAAGAGCCTATAAACATCTAAACCAATGTTACTTATATAATTATGTATTTTTACATATATATATTTTTAAAACGCTGGCTTTACATTTTGCAGAAGTGATAAAGATGATCCAAAGAAAATGAATACACACATACTAGCATAGTAATATACAATGCAAGAAGGACCTAATGATAACACAATGCCTGAAGTTCAGGAAATAATAATCACCTCCACCCTCTTTAAGAGGGAATGTGGCACCTGTTCAAGTACTAGTAAGAGCAGAAGAGTATAGTTAGTAAGAGCTGGATATTAAGAGATTAGAACACCTAGCTCTCCCCCAAGTTATACAGCTGGTCCATTCATTAGACAATTTAAAAAACTCTATCACCTGTACTGTTTCCTCCTACCCAAAGAATTCTTAAACCCCCCCTTCCCCCGCCTTAAAAATAGTGGCAAGCAGATAAATAGCCAGTCATATAAAGGCATCCTCCTCAGACTCAAGGCTAAGATACAAAATGCAGGTCCAAATTCCAACACTCTTGGTCCAGGGGCTCCAATCTGGGCAAGAGGAATGAGGCAGAATTAAGAGCTCAACATCAGCAGGAACTTCATCTCTGGCTCAGACCCTGCGGGGCTCAAAAACAGCCCTGCTCTTAGAGCGGTGCGACTCTCAGCTAGCGATGCTTTCACGCCTGCTTTCTCATTTATAAGATGAGTTATAATGTGTGAGATAATTTGTGGGTGAAGCAGTGCCTAGTATGGAGTAAGTCTCCACAGCCACAGGGACAAGAGAACAATCACTACTACATCCTCAGTGCCCAGGGTAATATCGAGCACACAGCAGGCACTCCAAATGTTTGCTGAATAAAGCAGAGACCCAATTAAAGCCAGTCTGAGATTCAAATAAAATGTGTGGGTCCAACCTGTAAGTGAGCCCCTAACTTACTTCAAACTAGGGATCACACATTCCAAGGATGGCCCTGGTCATCAACAAAAGAAGAGTCTATTCATTTGCTTTAGGTTACAGCCTCCAACAGAGACCCTGCCTCTGAAGAGCCTCAGCACACCAAAGTTCTACTTTTATTTCACCTCAAAAGACTACCACTTGCTGCCCTGGGGCTCCACTGTCTTCTTCATGTTTAGAAGCAACAGGCTCACAAAATGACATCTCAGGCACTTGACTTTGAGTCTCCTTTAAAGAGACTTGGTGACAATTCTCAGACCCATGGCTGCACTCTGCCAAGGCAAGCTTTCCTATTTGAAAGATATCACCTATTAAGAAATGCAGCAAAGAGAAAGGGAAAGTCAAGTCAAAGACAATTCCACTATCTGCCTTTATGTTATTCCTGATTCTTAAAAATAAAAGATGAACCAAATCATTCTTAAATGGGTAGACAGAAAAGGCACCCAAAAAAAGGAGCTCAGCAATCCAAGGCATTCATCCCTAGAGCACTCGTTTGGCCAGAAGGAGACACTCTCTGGCTCTGCAAATGACAAGGGAAATCATACACAGAATGTAAATTTCATTTCTCCCCTGCCAAGGGGAAATTTGCAAAAATGGTTTTACAAAAGGTTCGAAAATCTCTAAGGATAAGTTTAAACTTCTTTCTGAGCAAAGATCGAGGACATTCCTTCCCAGACCTTTGAGTTTTCAAGGATATTGGGAGAGGTAAAAAAGGAGAATGAGGGAGCGGGAGAGGGAGAGGATGTGTTCGTTCTATTTTTAAACCCTCGCCCACAGTTTAGAGTAAAGGAACACTCTGATTCTGTACTCCCACCCCTATCACCTTCTGCTAAACACAAGAATCAGAACCTGCACACGTACGTGGTCCTGATTCTAGATCTGGTGGGTTACAAGCTGCCACTGCTCCAAAGAATCGCGAGCTGACCAACCACCCTACCCAGCCCTTCTCTGGGAAGGGAAGGAGACCTCTCGGAGATCCCGGCGGCCCTGAGCAGGCTTGAGCAAAGGGAGCGAAGCAGGCACAACCCGCCTTTTCCTGAGGGGAGGCAGCGCCCCCTTGGCGGGGCACGCTCCATTCCCACGGCTGGGCACTCAGGGGTGAGCAACTCTCCCCCAAGGAAGCCGGAGTCGTGGACGCGAAGGGGTTTCCCAATATGCTACGGTGCTCCAGGCACGCCAGTCCCACTCCTGGGACACCTGTGTGTGCCGCGCACACCCACCCGCGGCGCCCCAGAGCGCTACTCGCGCTCGGTCACCTCCCAGTCACCCCGGAACGCAAACGGCCGGGTGACGGGTCTCTTCCTTCACTGTCTTGTTGCTAGCTCGCCCCTTTTACGTATCCTTTCCGCCTCGCGACAAGGGTCTACGCCCGTCCCTCAGCGCCCGGGGGCAGAAATCCAGCCGGGCGCGGGACCCCTAGGTCTCAGCGCCGCCCGACGGCCCCTCCCGCCCCGGGGCACCGTCCCCACCAGGCTCCGGGGCACTCACTCTTGAGCGCGCTGATGAGTGACTTCCCGTCCTTGATGAGCTCCTTGATGAATTTGTTGGTCTTGTCTAGCTCCGCTTCGTGCGACTTCAGCGTCTCTCGGAAGTGAGGGCTGTCGAGGCAGCAGTCACTGAATTCAAGCGCGGGCAGCCCCATGGTGTCCGCGGCGCCCAGTCGGGGGGCGCGCCTCCCCCGGGGCTCCGGCGGCCCGCAGCCGGGAGCACGCACGCGGTGAGACCCTGGCCGGCACCCCCGACGGCCGCCGGCTCCACAGGTGTGGCGCCGGCTCTCTCTCAGCGCGGTGTCCGCGGGGGCGCACGACTCCTGAACAGAGCCTGGACGCGAACGAAGAGCGGCTGCTCCAACGGCGTGTAACCGAGAGGCCGCGGAGCAGGAAGAGCAGCGGCGGACCCGCAGCGGCGACGGGAAGGGAACGAGCAGTGGAGCGAGTGCAGCAGCCGCCTCCCCGCCTCCTTCTCCAGTTCGCTCTCCTGCAGCTTCGAGCGCCCTCTCACAGCAGCCTCGGCCGCCCAGCCGGCGTCCGGGCTGGCCGAACCTGCTAGCAATGACCTAATCCCAGCCGAGCCAATCAGAACCCCGCCTCAGCCCTACCCACGGGCCTTCCGAGGATGCCCGGCCCTTCCGCGACCATAACCCAATCAATGGGGTCCAGAGGCGGGGTCTAGGTCGGGGGGCGTGGCCCACGCCACCGCCTAGGTCCGCAGCACAAGCTCCGCCCCCTCCCGTCTGCTGTGGGTTGCGGAGTCCGAGCCGGGAAGCAACGGTGATCGCCGCCGCAAGGGCCCGCGCAGCTGCCGGGATCCGAGCCGGAGACGGTGCGTCTGCATATCTGGGGAGCGGAGGAGCCTAGATGTGCCGAACATGAAAAATCTAGGAATTTAGGGCTGCAGTTCCCCTAAGACTGAGGCAATCGTGCTTACACTCAAAATGCATTCCCCAGTCGGGCACGACTGAAGCGACTTAGCACTCGCGCACGCCCCAGGAGAACCCCGAGCGTACCAAGCGACCACGTCGCCCCTAGACACAAGCTCCTTCTTCCACTCAAGCAAAACATACTTGCATCTTAAAATTACCAGCTCTTCTGGCCTGCAGTCTTCCCGCCCCCTACAGTCCGGCCCCCTCACGGCCACTCCTGCTCAAAACCCGCCCACGTCTGCCCCCAACCGAAGGATCTAACATCCTTTCAAGAATTTCAGCCGCCTGTTTTCCTGATGGGCACCTCACACAATTTTACATAATTACGTCCACTGCCTGTAGTCCTTTGCTACACTGTGAGCTTCAAGAGTACGAAATAAGCCACCGCCGCTGTCTTGTGCGCTGCGGCAACCCTAACGCCTAGAACAGTGGCTGGCACCTAGTCACAGATATTGAGCACTTACCTTGTGCTATATGTGCTACGGCAATTGATAAGTATTTGCGAAATAAATGAATGGATCTGTTCCCGTGTCCTTCTCCACTTTTGTGCAATGTGTTGCCCTATTGCCCTTGGGTTCCACCACAGTAATCAATCTAGGCAGCTCACTAACTGCACCTGTCAGGCTGGATCCCACAGTGTCCAGTGCTGAACTGTGAAGTGCTAGAGGATAGGGACTGTCTTTGAATAAATTATTCGTATGTCTAGGAAGGAGGAGCCCTCCAGTTAGGTGGTTTTGTGTGTGTGTGGCTTTTTTGTTTTTTGTTTGGTTGGTTGTCTTTGTTTTTGTTTTTACATAGGTCTGCTATGTGCAGGCACTAGACTAGATACTAGAGATGCAAAGATAAATAACACAGAATGAACCTGTCTGCTACTGGTTAGTGGGATAGAAAAGCGACACGCAATAGCAATCCTGCATAGTAAGTTGGGAACATTGAGAAGGGGATGCTAACTCAGGAGCTAGAGAAGTCATCTAGGTGGAGGTACTGATTTATTAAATGCATAAATGAATGAATGAGTGTGATCTGTTTGCCAGTTGTAGCTACAGATTTAGACTTGATAGCAGGCCCAAACAGTTATCAGATGGATAATTAAAACTCTGAAAATAGTTGTTCCTCAGTTGCCAAGAATGAGAAAGATGTGGAATGGAATTCCATGAAACTAAATCTGCTTAATGCTATATCTTGAGCACTTAAAAGTAAGTGTTCTGGCTCTTGAGTAATACATAACAAATGACACCAAAACTTAATAGATTAAAAGCAACTACAATCATTGTATTTTCTCTCCTAATCTCTGTGGATCAAGAATTTGGGGGAGAGCTTGACTGGGTTAATCAAGATTGCCAGGAGAAATATCAATAACCTCAGATATGCAGATGACACCACCCTTATGGCGGAAAGCAAAGAAGAACTAAAGAACCTCTTGATGAAAGTGAAAGAGAAGAGTGAAAAAGTTGGCTTAAAGCTCAATGTTCAGAAAACAAAGATCATGGCATCCGGTCCCATCACTTCACGGCAAATAGATGGGGAAACAGTGGAAACAGTGAGAGGCTTTATTTTGGAGGGCTCCAAAATCACTGTAGATGGTGACTGCAGCCATGAAATTAAAAGACGCTTACTCCTTGGAAGGAAAGTTATGACCAACCTAGACAGCATATTAAAAAGCAGAGACATTACTTTGCAACACAGGTCCGTCTAGTCAAGGCTATGGTTTGTCCAGTAGTCATGTATGGGTATGAGAGTTGGACTATAAAGAAAGCTGAGTGCTGAAGAATTGATGCTTTTGAACTGTGGTGTTGGAGAAGACTCTTGAGAGTCCCTTGGATTGCAAGGAGATCCAACCAGTCCATCCTAAAGGAGATCAGTCCTGAGTGTTCATTGGAAGGACTGATGTTGAAGCTGAAACTCCAATACGTTGGCCACCTGATGTGAAGAGCTGACTCATTTGAAAAGATCCTGATGCTGGGAAATATTGAAAGCAGGAGGAAAAGGGGACAACAGAGGATGAGATGGTTGGATGGCATCACCAACTCAATGGACATGAGTTTGGGTAAACTCCAGGAGGTGGTGATGGACAGGGAGTCCTGGCATGCTGCATGCAGTCCATGGGGTCGCAAAGAGTTGGACATGACTGAGCGACTGAAGTGAACTGAACTGAACTGAACTTGACTGGGTAATCCTGACTTGGGGTCTTGCATGTGTTTGCAGTGAGATGGTAATGGGAGCATCTTCTTATCTTCAGATGCGCTCAGGCTTCACTGTGTGGTCACTGGATGTGATCTAGTTGAGTTTTCTCACAGGGTCCTCAGGACCCCAGTATCAACGTTCCAGCTCACAAAAGGAAAGCTGAATCACCTTTTATGACCTAGCCTTGGAAGTCAAACACTTCTTCCACCTTTATTGACTACAAACAAGTCAAAAGCTCAGATTTAAGGAAAGGCTAATTAGACTTCATTGGTGCCTCTGCAATAAAGAATCCTCCTGCAGTGCAGGAGATGTAAGTTCAGTTCCTGGGTGGGAAAGATCCCCTGAAGAAGGAAATGGCAACCAACTCTAGTATTCTTGCCTGGGAAGTCCCATGGAGATAGGAGCCTGGTGGGCTACAGACCATGGGGTCACAAAAGAGTCAGACACAAGTTAGGGACTAAACTACAACAACAATTAGACTGTACCTCCAGATGGGAAAGCAACAAGAAAGGGAGATACTAATGCAGCCATCTCTGAAAAAAAAAAAAAATCTGACACTGTGGGCCTTGCACGTGGTAAAGGATTCAATAAATGTTAAATGAATGAAACAAAATGTGGTACACAATTATTTATTCTTTTGAGGAATATTGGGCAAATGTGTATAAGTAATATATATGTATTAGTAATAACAATAATAAATATTATCTATCATTTGTTAAGCTCTTAATTTGTGCCTGACACTATGCTAAATTATTTACATGCATTTAGTCCCCACAAGGTAGGATTACTACTAGGATAATCCCCATTTTTCAGGTGAGAAATTGAGGCCTGGAGTTGTTAAGTTGAACCAGGTTACCTAGCTATGATATGTGTCTGGCACATACACAAATGTATATTAAGGTATACATTTGTGTATGTGTAAGTATAGGGATAGCATGTAAATTTCTTATGAATTTTATCCAGAATTTCCACAAAGACCTCTCACACTTTTGATAATATTATCAGAAGAAGAGAATCAGAATGCAGTAGTATTGAGTACAGTAACTGGCCCCTGGAAGATGCAGCTGTCTCTCTATTTCTATAATGTAATCTTCATGAAATATAGTTTCTGTGTTATTCACTGTACAGCCCCAGCACCTAGAACATCAATGGGCACTTCAAAGATGCACAGTGCCAATGGGAGGGGCACTTATTTAATAAGGAAGAAACAGTGACTTCTGTAACAACATAGGCTGTGGCCATGAATGCAAATAGAATAGAACAGTTAAAGCCCAGAAATCAGTTTCAGATGAGATACAGAAATTATTTAGGCAAAATGATCTGGCCTAAACATTTTGGATGAATATCTGAATTCCTCCAAATTAGCCAGTTAGTCCAAACAGTTCTACTTTTGATATCAATATATTTTAAATCCATATAATTTCTGACTTCAATTGTCCAATTAACTTTAAATCTGCAATACAATTACCTCCCCTTTGTAGAAAACAGGAAAGCACTCTCACAAATGTTATCTCCAAGCCCACACAATCAGAGATGGGCAAGGGCCACTCACCCATGATTCCTAAACACAAGCTATAGAACACAGCTGGTCTATGATAAAAGCTCACTGGTCCTCATGTAACAGGACCAGGGTAGTACAGCTTCAGGACAGCTTCTAACAGTTTAGCTGATGATATCGGCATAAGATCTCTCTCTCCATCACTTCATGAGACCTTCCTCTGTGATGCCGTCATTTTCAGAGGTTCTCTCTACTTCTCCAAACTTAACATCAAGCAGTGTTACCAGTAAGAAAGTTTTGTTGTTTTTTTTTCCCAAAAAATCTAGCAGAAATACAAGGCTAAAGCCAGAGCTGAAACAGTCTCATTCCCAACACATAAAGCCTTGGGACGAGTTGCTCCCCCAAAGGACAAGCAAAGTGCTGTTAACGGGAAAAGAGAGAATTGCTGCTATTAGGCAGACACTATAACATGCAGTACACCTGACCAGTCCCCCACCCACCCCTCAAAACCAGTGCTCCTACTGCTCCATTCCCCGCGTTTCGTAACTCTAGTTAGCATTCATTCAAGCTTTTTTTATAGTTGATACCATATATTTCCTTACACATGACTTCACCTTTGTGTTCTTACTGGATGAGACATGAGTTATCCTATTTTAAAACAATGATTTGGGGATAACAGAAAATCTATTTCTCGACTGTGGCACAAAGGCATCAATATTTGTGGAAATCCATGAGTGCATTTTTGTCTATATAAATTACACCTCAAAGTTGGTTTTAAAAAATGATGATGGTGGTGGTAACATTAACAATGACATTTATTGTTTTTGCTGAGTAGTAGGATTCATGCTAAGCATTTTTTTTTGGGGGGGGGTACTTCCTCACTTAACCTTTAGTAGAATTCTGGGAAATAGGTGCTGTAACCCTCCCTACTTTATAGATAAGGCAGCTAAAGCTTGAAGATGTAAGGTGCCTAAGGTCACATAGTGGTGGAACAATGCTTATAATTCAAATCTGTCTGCCTTCAATAACTATCTCCATGAAAAGTGAAAGTGAAAGTGTTAGTTACTCAATTTTGTCTGACTCTTTTCAACTCCATGGACTGTAACCTGCCAGGCTCCTCTGTCCTTGGAATTCTCTAGTCAAGAACACTGGAGCTGGTTGCTATTTCCTTCTCCAGGGGATCTTTCCAAACCAGGGATCAAACCCGGGTTTTCTGCATTGCAGATGGATTCTTTACCATCTGAGCCACCGGAGAAGCCCAACTACCTCCACACAAGATGTCTGTAAGAAAGGCTCTTTATATATGTAAATAATAATAGCCAAATACCTAAAAATGGAGTAAAGATCACACATGAATGAAAAAGGAGGTATCTCATTCTGAAGTGTATGTGTTTTCCCTTTGCTAGTATGTCCCCGATACATCAATCACTATACAAAAGCCTCTAATTTGTTTTGGCTTTAAGTCTCAGGCCCTGTAATTTGTGTAGAAGCAACTGACTGAAACAGACGTAAAATTCTCATTTTCCTCCAAAAGAAAAAAAGAGTAATATATCCTGATAAAACCACTGGCTTGCAGTTCTTTAAGGGAAGTGTGTGTGTGTGTGTGTGCGCGTGTGTGTTTGTGTGTGTGTGCGCGCGTGCGCACGCTTAGCTATGTCTGACTCTTTGCAACCCCACAGACTGCAGCCTGCCAGGCTCCTCTGTCCATGGAATTTTCCAGGCAAGAATACTGGAGCGGGTTGCCACTTCCTCCTCCTGGGGATCTTCCCAACCCAGAGATCGAACTCGTGTCTTTTTTTTTTTTTAAACTGTGTCTTTTGCATCTCCTGCATTGGCAAACGGATTTGTTACCATTATGCCACCTGAGAAGCCCTGTTAAGGTAGGTAACAGCACTTAATTAACATTCTTTCATGCAAGAAATCAATAAAACTCATTCCTTATACTACATAAGTCTGCTGTACATGTTAGCAATATTTTTATTTCCATTTTTTATAATTTATTTATTCCATGCCTGCAACTTTTCTACCCAAAGTCCATTCCCCCATCTTCCTTACTCATTTAATGAGAAAGTACTTATATAACATTTACTATTTATCAAATACTCTTCTAAACTCTTTACACAACCTAATCTCATAACAACAAGATTATTATCTTATCTCCATTTTATACAAGAGGAAACTGAAAAGGAATCATCTATGTAAGATAACCACTAGGCTACAGAGCTGAAATTCTAACTGGTAGTATAGCTCCAATCTTAGGCTATGTAACTAGCAGAACCTCAAGGGCCCAGCTAAAGATTTCAATTCCTCTGACTTTCACACAGCTACTCATGACCATGGCCACTATACTGGCCATTGAGATATAACTAGAAATCTACTATGTAGGGTTTGGAAAAGGGTTGTTGTTTTTTTTTTTTTTTAAATAAGGAGACAACTGACACACATCTTTTGCCCACCTTCCTTCCTCTTCTTTTTGTCTAGAATGTGGGTACAAAGCATGAAGGAAGAGCAGCTATCTTGCAACTATGAAGAGGAATACCACATGCTAGGGACTGATGGATGGGAAGATAGTGAAAGCCAGATGCCATGGAGCCATAACTCTTATCCCCAAAGTGCCTTCTTCTCAACTACTCATCACTTGAAGGGGAAAAAAACATAACCTGTTTAAGTCCCATTAATGGGGTTTGTTGCTACTCAAGGCCAAACACAACTCTAAGTGATAAAATGCACTAATCACAAAACCTACTGCTTCACTTCTGCCTGAATTTTGGTCATCTGCATTAATACATGGTTCTTACATAGCTTCCAAAAAGGAAAATTATTAGTTTTAATAATTTTTCTCAGCACTGTTTATAATAGCCAGGACATGGAAGCAACCTAGATGCCCATCAGCAGATGAATGGATAAGGAAGCTGTGGTATATATACACCATGGAATATTACTCAGCCATTAAAAAGAATTCATTTGAATCAGTTCTAATGAGATGGATGAAACTGGAGCCCATTATACAGAGTGAAGTAAGCCAGAAAGATAAAGAACATTACAGCATACTAACACATATATATGGAATTTAGAAAGATGGTAATGATAACCCTATATGCAAAACAGAAAAAGAGACACAGAAGTACAGAACAGACTTTTGAACTCTGTGGGAGAAGGTGAGGGTGGGATGTTTCGAAAGAACAGCATGTATATTATCTATGGTGAAACAGATTACCAGCCCAGGTGGGATGCATGAGACAAGTGCTCGGGCCTGGTGCACTGGGAAGACCCAGAGGAATCGGGTGGAGAGGGAGGTGGGAGGGGGGATCGGGATGGGGAATACGTGTAACTCTATGGCTGATTCATGTCAATGTATGACAAAACCCACTGAAATGTTATGAAGTAATTAGCCTCCAACGAATAAAAATAAATACATAAATAAATAAAGACACACACACAAAAAAAGAATTTTTCTTTTCCATTATGCTTTGTTACAGAATATTGAATATTAGTTTCCTTTGCTATACATCAGGACCTTCTTGTTTTAACTATTTTACGTGAGTAGTTTAGATGTGCTAATTCCAAACTCCCAACATATTCCCCCTTAAACCATTTCTCCTTTGGTTTACATTTCTCCTTAAGTTTACTTCTATGTCTGTGAGTATGTTTCTGTTTTTTGACTGTGCTGGGTCTTCCCTGTGGTATGCATGGGCTCTTCACTGTGGCATGCAGGCTTAGTTGCCCAATGGCATGAGGGATCTTAGTTCCCTGATCTGGGATAGAATCCAAGTCCCCTGCATTGGAATGTAGATTCTCAACCACTAGACCACCAAGGAAGTCCCCATTTGTGTCATATTTTAAATTGCACATATAAGTGATATCATGTGGTATTTGTCTTTTTCTTTATGACTTACTTCACTTAGTATGATAAATTCTGCATCCATCCATGTTGCTGCAAATGGCATTATTCTGTTCTTTTTATGGCTAAGTAGTATTCCATTGTGTATATATACATCTTCTTTATCCATTCATCTGTTGATAGACATACAGTTTCCTTCCATGTCTTAGCTACTGTTCATAGTGCTGCTATAAACACTGAAGTCCAAATATCTTCTCAAATTAGAGTTTTTCTGGATATATGCTCAGGAATAGGATTGCTAGATCATTTAGCAACTCTAGTTTTAGTTTTTGAGGAATCTTCATACTGCTTTCCATAGTTGCTGCACCAGGTGCACCAATTTACATTCCTACCAACAATGCAGGAGGGCTCCTTTTTGCCACACCATCTCCAGCATTTGTTATTTGTAGACTTCTTAATGATGGACATTCTGAATGATGTGAGGTGGTAACTCACTGCAGTTTTGATTTGCATTTCTCTAATAATCAGTGATGTTGAGCATCTTTCCATGTACCCATTGGCCATCTGTATGTCTTCTTTGGAGAAATGTCTATTTAAGTCTTCTATCCACCCACTTTTTTGATTGGGTTGTTTTGTTGCTGTTGTTTATAACTATTGAGTTGTATGAGCTGTTTGTATATTTTAGAAATTAAGCCCTTTCAGTTGCATCATTTGTAAATGCTTTCTCCTAGTTCATAGGTTGTATTTTCATCTTGTTTATAGTTTCCTTTGCTGTGCAAAAGCTTATATATTTAATTAGATTGTAATTTTCACTTTTATTTCTATTGCCTTAAAATACTGACTTTGTATAATTTATATAAGAGAATGTTTTGCCTATGCTCTCTTCCAGGAATTTTATTATGTCTTATATTTAAGTCTTTAAGTCATTTTGAGTTTATTTTTGTATATAGTATGAAGATGTGTTCTAACTTCATTGATTCACATGCAGCTATCCAGCTTTCCCAACATCATCTGCTGAAGAGACTTTTTCCCATTGTAAATTCTTGCCTCCTTTCTTGCAGATTAACTAACGCTAGGTGTACGGGTTGGGCTTATTTCTGGCTCTCTGTTCTATTCCATTGATCCATGTATTTGTTTTAGTGTCAATACCATGTGGTTTCGATTACTATAGCTTGTAGTATTGTCTGAAGTCTGAGAGTGTTATGCCTCCAGCTTGGTATCTTTCCTTCAGAATTGCTTAGGCAATTCTGGGTCTTTTACAGTTCCATATGAATTTTAGGATTCTTTGTTCTAGTTCTATGTAAAATGTCATGGGTAAATGTACAGGGATTGCATTAGATCTGTAGATTGCTTTGGGTAGTATGACCATTTTAACAATGTTAATTCCTCTAATCTAAGACTATGGGATATCTTCCTTTTCTTTGAATCATATTCTGTATCCTTTATCAGTGTTTTATAGTTCTCAGAATATAAATCTTTTACCTCTTTGGTCAAGTTTATAAGAATGTTTTCTGAAGCATTTATGGTAAAGGTAGTATCTGATTTATGGGCAGGATTGAATATTAAATAAGAAACAATAAAAAAACAATATTTAAGAAAAACAATAATCCATTAATAAAAATAAACTTATTCAAAAGCTGAGATGATACCAGAAAAGTGTCAAAATACAATTTCACTACGTACTCAGGGTTATTCGGGTCAATAAAAGTAACTGGCCTATTTCTTACCATTGTTGCTACTAAAATGACAAAATGAATCAGCTTACTTACGAAAAATAACTTAAATTGAAGCAGCCCTCATACATTTGCTATCTTTCTTGCCTCTGGATCTTCCCATACATGTGTATACTTTAAATGTTCAGTTCAGTTCAGTCACTCAGTCATGTCCTACTCTTTGCGAACCCATGAATCACAGCCCGCCAGGCCTCCCTGTCCATCACCAACTCCTGGAGTTTACTCAAACTCATGTCCATTGAGTCAGTGGTGCCATCAAGCCATCTCATCCTCTGTCGTCCCCTTCTCCTGTCCCCAACCCCTCCCAGCATCAGGGTCTTTTCCAATGAGTCAACTCTTCGCATGAGGTGGCTAAAGTATTGGAGTTTCAGCTTCAGCATCAGTCCTTCCAATGAACACCCAGGACTGATCTCATTTAGGATGGACTGGTTGGATCTCCTTGCAGTCCAAGGGACTCTCAAGAGTCTTCTCCAACACCACAGTTCAAAAGCATCAATTCTTCGGTGCTCAGCATTCTTTATAGTCCAACTCTCACATCCATACATGACCACTGAAAAAACCATAGCCTTGACTAGACGGACCTTTGATGGCAAAGTAATGTCTCTACTTTTTAATATGCTATCTAGGTTGGTCATAACTTTCCTTCCAAGGAGTAAGCGTCTTTTAATTTCATGGCTGCAATCACCATCTGTAGTGATTTTCGAGCCCAGAAAAATAAAGTTTGTCGCTGTTTCCCCATCTATTTGCCATGAAGTGATGGGACCAGATGTCATGATCTTAGTTTTCTGAATGTTGAGCTTTAAGCCAACTTTTTCACTCTCCTCTTTCACTTTCATCAAGAGGCTTTTTAGTTCCTCTTCACTTTCTGCCATAAGGGTGGTGCCATCTGCATATCTGAGGTTATTGATATTTCTCCCAGCAATCTTGATTCCAGCTTGTGCTTCTTCTAGCCCAGCATTTCTCATGATGCACTCTGCATATAAGTTAAATAAGCAGAGTGACAATATACAGCCTTGACATACTCCTATTTCTATTTGGAACGAGTCAGTTCTATTGCTTCCTGACCTGCATATAGGTTTCTCAAGAGGCAGGTCAGGTGGTCTGGTATTCCCATCTCTTTCAGAATTTTCCACAGTTTATTGTGATCCACACAGTCGAAGGCTTTGACGTAGTCAATAAAGCAGAAATAGATGTTTTTCTGGAACTCTCTTGCTTTTTCGATGATCCAGCAGATGTTGGCAATTTGACCTCTGGTTCCTCTGCCTTTTCTAAATCCAGCTTGAACATCTGGAAGTTCACGGTTCACGTGTTGCTGAAGCCTAGCTTGGAGAATTTTGAGCATTACTTTACTAGCGTGTGAGATGAGTGAAATTGTGTGATAGTTTGAGCATTCTTTGGCATTGCCTTTCTTAGGGATTGGAATGAAAACTGACCTTTTCCATGTCCTGTGGCCACTGCTGAGTTTTCCAAATTTGATGGCATATTGAGTGCAGCACTTTCATAGCATCATCTTTCAGGATTTGAAATAGCTCAACTGGAATTCCATCACCTCCACTAGCTTTGTTCGTAATGATGCTTTCTAAGGCCCACTTGACTTCACATTCCAGGATGTCTGGCTCTAGGTGAGTGCTCATACCATCGTGATTATCTGGGTCATGAAGATCTTTTTTGTACAGTTCTTCTGTGTATTCTTGCCACCTTTTCTTAATATCATCTGCTTCTGTTAGGTCTATACCATTTCTGTCCTTTATCGAACCCATCTTTGCATGAAATGTTCCCTTGGTATCTTTAATTTTCTTGAAGTGGTCTCTAGTCTTTCCCATTCTGTTGTTTTCCTCTATTTCTTTGCATTGCTTGCTGAGGAAGGCTTTCTTATCTCTCCTGGCTATTCTTTGGAACTCTGCATTCAAATGGGAATATCTTTCTTTTTCTCCTTTGCTTTTCACGTCTCTTCTTTTCACAGTTGTTTGTAAGGCCTCCTCAGACAACCATTTTGACTTTTTGCATTTCTCGTCCATGGATATGGTCTTGATCCCTGTCTCCTGTAGAATGTCACGAACATCCATCCATAGATCATCAGGCACTCTGTCTATCAGTTCTAGTCCCTTAAATCTATTTCTCACTTCCACTGTATAGTCATAAGGATTTGATTTAGGTCATACCTGAATGGTCTAGTAGTTTTCCCTACTTCCTTCAATTTAAGTCTGAATTTGGCAATAAGGAGTTCATGATCTGAGCCATAGTCAGCCCCTGGTCTTGTTTTTGCTGACTATATACAGCTCCTCCATCATTGGCTGCAAAGAATATAATCAGTCTGATTTTGGTGTTGATCATCTGGTGATATCCATGTGTAGAGTCTTCTCTTGTGTTGTTGGAAGAGGGGGTTTGCTATGACCAGTGTGTTCTCTTGGCAAAACTCTATTAGCCTTTGCCCTGCTTCATTCTGTACTACAAGGCCAAATTTGTCTGTCACTCCAGGTATTTCTTGACTTCCTACTTATGCATTCCAGTCCTCTATAATGAAAAGGACATCTTTTTTTGGGTTATAGTTCTAAAAGGTCTTGTAGGTGTTCATAGAACCATTCAACTTCATCTTCTTCAGTGTTACTGGTTGGGGCATAGGCTTGGATTACCATGACACTGAATGGTTTGCCCTGGAAACGAACAGAAATCATTCTGTCATTCTTGAGATTGCATCCAAGTACCGTATTTTGGACTCTTTTGTTGACTATGATGGCTACCCCATTTCTTGTAAGGGATTCCTGCCCACAGTAGTAGATATAATGGTCATCTGAGTTAAATTCACCCATTCCAGTCCATTTTAGTTCCCTGATTCCTAGAATGGCGACATTCACTCTTGCCATCTCCTGTTTGACCACTTCCAATTTGCCTTGATTCATGGACCTAACATTCCAGGTTCCTATGCAATATTGCTCTTTACAGCATCAGACCTTGCTTCTATCACCAGTCACATCCACAACTGGGTATTGTTTTTGCTTTGGCTCCATCCCTTCATTCTTTCTGGAGTTATTTTTCCACTGATCTCCGGTAGCATATTGGGCACCTACCAACCTGGGGAGTTTCTCTTTCAGTATCCTATCATTTTGCCTTTTTGTATTGTTCATGGGGTTCTCAAGGCAAGAATACTGAAGTGGTTTGCCATTCCCTTCTCCAGTGGACCACATTCTGTCAGACCTTCCACCATGACCCGTCCGTCTTGGGTGGCCCCACACGGCATGGTTTAGTTTCACTGAGTTGGACAAGACTGTGGTCCATGTGATCAGATTGGCTAGTTTTCTGTGATTATGGTTTCAGTGTGTCTGCCCTCTGATGCCCTCTTGCAACACCTACCATCTTACTTGGGTTTCTCTTACCTTGGACACCTCAACATATTAGAGGTCCTGAGAAGCCCTGAAGTAAATAATACTGTGATATTTTGTCTAACCCAGTATTTCCCATATTTCTTGGAACACAGAATCCTGTTTTTTCCCCCAATGTTACATCCCACATAGTGCTCTAGGAAATACATTCAGAAAATGAACAATATCATAGACAACAGAATAGGAAAAAGGAGAAAGGGTTAATTGCTAGTCTTCTGGTTGCCATTCAGTGGCTGCAAAATAGAAATTTTGTCATGGGAAATAAATAAACTTTCTAAAGCAATTAGAAAGCTATCATATCCAACTTTAAAACCTTATTAATGGATGGACTTTTCCTCCACATGAATTCACATTCTGTTAGGTGACTCTGGTTTTGAGGTGATGTGGTTTTTAGTGGGTTCCTGGGTCTATTGAAGGTGGCACTATTGGGGCAGAGGGCAATATTTCAAGAGAGAAAATTATTCCATCACTTTTTTCTAGGGAGAAGCCAGTATGAAAAATCAATACTAAGCACAGGGCAAAGAGGATATAATATCTGCTCTTTCTACAACAGTGGATGATGGCAGATTTCTCTCATTTTCTTCCTTACTTCCTTTGTATTTCTTTTCCAGAATTTCCCATTGTTAAATTTCTATTACCCAAAACTCATGTGTAGAAAAATTTTACTTATAAAACTTGAGGCTGTAATATTCTCAAATTAAAATACTAGCATTTTTCCATGTACAAACTAGACATTTTTAAAAGGTTGTTTTGTCTAAAAAAGGAACAGTGTGAACTACCCCTCTGCTTTCCAAAGCTGGCCTGATGACCTGGACCTGCCTAGAATGAAGTTTTCTGTGTTCTGTCATGAAATGAAAAAAAAAATGAATTTTTTATGAAGCTACATGTATTCCATTTAAATAAGTGCTTTTTGAGATATGTCCTTCCCACATATTTGGTATTAGTATACTCATTTTTTTTTTTAGTGATAAGCAAAGATAGTAGCTATAGTCTTTTTAAACATCCTTTGGGAAATTAAAATTTGGAAATATGTCCCACCAGCCATAGGATACTGACCTCTGGACTAATCAAATGCAAGAATGAGTGACTAAACAGAGTAAAACTAGAAATTTCAGTGACGTAGGTCCCAATCCTTCCTTATCACTGAGTGACCACGACCTCAGAAAACCCAAACTAAAGCACTGGAATAACCTGTTTCCCTAGCTATAAGTTGGTGAAAGCAATTGGAATCTATTTTTTAGGGCTATTGTTACTGATAAAGTATTATAAATGACAAGGAGGAAACATTTTGCAACAAAGAAGGGTCAAATAGTATATCCATGTGTATAAAAGAGAAAATAGTAGACAGATCTACTAAATTGATTTAAAAGATATAATTTCCTACTGTTTTCAATTTTTTTTTAATTGAAAAAATAAAATCAGAAGTCCCATTGAACACCATTGAATTATCTTTGAACTGAGCTATTTATGGAGTCACAGAACCATGGAGCTTTAGAACGAAAAGAGATTATGGAAAACATCCAGTGCAATCACACTGTTTTAAAGGCAAGGAAACTGAATACTAGAGAATAAAGATACTTCCCAAAGGTCACTTATTTAAAGAATGAAAACAGTCTAATAAGAAAAGATACCTTCTGAAACCTGAATAAGAAATAAGATCTTGTAAGAAAAAAACATGGGGTTTCCATCCCTAGATTTTAATGCTGGCTTTGATACATAGTTTTGAATCTGTTACTTAACTGAGACCCAATGTCTTCATCTTTTAAATAGCATTGAAAATATCTCATAAAAGTATAGTTAAGAACAAATGAAATAATATACACAGTACACTGAAGGGGCACACAATGAATGCTCAATAAATTATAACTATAATTTCTATTATGTGAACTTTAAAAACCTCACAATTTACCATACCTGCTAAAAAATATTCAATTTGTGGGTTTTAAATGAGCTAAGTAAGAAATAAGACCTAAATATCTGATGTCCTACCAAAAATATTATCTTTATTAGTTCAAATAGTTCCCTTCAATTTCTATTCATAGCATTCCTGAAAGACAATGTAGGGCTTTTTCAAACTTGAAATCACCAACTGACATACTTTCACTTTAGGATGGAATTTGCTTGACACCGCTTAAAACAAGTTTGTCACTGAAATATCCCAAAGATTATTCAACTATGGAGCACCTCAAAGCTTGTAATTTTCTTTCTTATCTAACAAACTTTTATGAAGATAAGGATTGTAGTACTTAAAATCTAGTTAAGAATGTCTTCAAATCATCTTTTTCAAAGTTATGCCGCAAGCAAAATCTTGAACACTGGACAGACATGGGTTTTAACTGAAGTCCTGCCACTTGCTGACTGTGTGACCTTAGACAGTGAGGTAGTTCATCCAAGCCTCAAGAGTTTTAAGTGTAAAATGGGGATAATAATAGTATCAACCTCAAGGAATTTTGTGAAGATTAAATGTTAGGATGCATATTAAAAGCTTACTTAGACCAGTGTCTGCACTGTATTAAGTGTTCCCCAGAAAATTTTAGCTAAATTAAATGGTAACTAGGAAAATCCCATGGACGGAGGAGCCTGGTAGGCTGCAGTCCATGGGGTTGCTAAGAGTCGGACACAACTGAGAGACTTCACTTTCACTTTTCACTTTCATGCATTAGAGAAGGAAATGGCAACCAATTCCAGTGTTCTTGCCTGGAGAATCCCAGGGATGGGGAGCCTGGTGGGCTGCTGTCTATGGGGTCGCACAGAGTCGGACACGACTGAAGAGACTTAGCAGCAGCAGCAGCAGCAGGGACTTCCCTGGTGGTTCAGTGGCTAAGACTTCGCACTCCCAAGGCCAGGGTTCAATCTCTGGTCAGGACACTAGATCCCACATGCCGCAACTAAGACCTGGTATAGCCAAATAAATAGATAAGTATTAAAAATTAAATGGTTACTAACCTCTTTGTTGGAAGATGAACTTTGATAAGTCTCATTTTTATAATCTTCTGTTTCTTCTGGCAGATGTTACATAAAATTGTAAAAGAACTGATTTTTCAGCCTACTCCTGTAAACTGTCAAGGGCAGATGCTCACGTGAAGATGGAACTAGAGGTAGGCTTCCTCCCTTGTTCTAACAAGAGCTTCAAGTTCAGTTCAGGACTCTAAAAAGAAATAGATTTGCTGGTTACTTTGGAACCATCAGGATATTAGAGTTTAGAGAAGCTTCCCGGCTGTCCTGGTGGAAAATAGTCCCCAAACTTAGTCTGCACTGTTATTCTACGTCTCAGACTCCTGATTATTTCCTTCAGTGTAGACATAACAATTGGAAGCTATTTTGTTTATTTGTTGACCCCACACACATTATCCCCCTCTCTCCCACTCCTATCCCCTCTGCTAGAATGTAAGCTCTTTGTTGGCCTAGACAGCGCTGGGACTCAGGGGTTCACAGCTATAAATCCAGGGCCTAGAACAGTGCCTGTGTATTGTCAGTTCCCAGTAACTATTTGGTGAATGAATGAATGATTTTATGAATGGGAAGCCCCAGCAGGTGCTCAGGGCTTTAGATTTTCCCTAGAAGTGTAGAAACGAAGGTGAACTGATCTTGCAGTTACCGTAAGAGGAAAAGAGAACTAGTAAAATTCATGACCACATAGACTCAGTAATGAAGTCCACAACTACATGGGACTCAGAATCCCTGCAGGGGGTTGTGGGGGGGATAGGGGTGGGGAACAAAGGAAATAAATGGTAGCTGCGTGACCTCAAGCCAAAAAATTATACACACACACACACACACACACACACACGTGTACATATGCAAAAAGACACTATCCACTGAGACTTAGGGTAAATTAGAACTTGGTAGGTTGTTTTTTATTTCAGGCACAATAATCTTTCTTCACTTGACCTCTGGGTCACCACCCACTCACTGCTTCTTGGATCTCTATTCTCATTGGTCCCTCCACCTTGGCCTCCTTTGCTGATTCCTCCTCATTTTCCCAACTTCTGAACACCAGACCACTCCAAGTTGGTCCTCAAACCTCTATTCCTTACACACTTCCTAGATGACCCCTACCTGCCTTATGTCTGCAAATACCATCTGTAGGCTAAAACCTCCAAGTATCTATCCTCCCTTTGATCTCCCTTCTGAACTCCAGATAGGTACCCCCAACTCAGCTGTTCAGTATTCCCCCCTTGTACACCTAACAGACATAAACTGAAAAAGGGACCAGAACTGAACTCCTGATTTTTACCCCTAAACCTGCTCGCCCTAATAGCAAATCCATTCTTGCAGTTGTTCAACCCCAAATCCTTGGAATTTTCCATTTTTTCCCTCTCTACAATCCATATCCAATTACCGGCAAATTCTTTTGGCTGAGTCTTTGATATACACCTATAATCTGACTACTTTTCTGCCTCTTGGCTACCACCCTGGTCCAAGTCACCATCATCTTTTTCCTAGAATCACAACAGTTCTAAAACTAGTCTCTTGGCTTCTGCCCATGCTGCCTATATATAGTTAAAGCCTCTTCCAAGCAGCCAGAGTGATCCTATCAGAGTATAAAATTTCATCAATAATCTCCTCTAATCAAAACTCTCCAACAGTTTTCCATCTTACCAAAGTAAAAGCAAAAGCATGATCTGAGCCAGAATACCTCTTCTCATCTTATTTCCATCTTTTCCCCACAATTCACTCTGCTACAACTGGTGGACAATCTGAATGGATTTCAGATTAATTTAGAAAGTATTAGTCTGAAAATTCAGGAAAAGGTTTAAAATGTCTGACTATAAGTAAATAAACTATTTAAGTTAGAGAAATATCTGATTTTTTTTAATCTGCCATTCCCTGATCCCATGGTATGAAATCAGCATAAATATTAATATTTTAGGGTCTTTAGTATTTGCCTGGAGTTAATCTTTTGGGCCAGAAAATGCAAATTAGATTACCTCTAAGTTTCTACTGTTAACTCTTGATCTCGGTCTTGGAGAGCATATCCTCTAGCTTTTAGTATTTTATGGAGTGCTTTTTTCACACTATAAAAATACCAAGGCTAATATACCTGCTCCACTTAAAATGCAGTCCTTCAGCACACATGAAATCCTACTGTGTTTCAGGTAGTGGGTAGGCATTGAGGAGTCAAGGATGAACAAGACATGCCCGTATCTTCAAGGAACTCACACAGGAGTTTAGGTTGCAGCAAGAGGATTTGATGTTAATAGTGTAATGATGGAGGGATGGCCACCATGCTATGAAAGCCAGCTAGAGGGCACCCAGATAAGTCTAAAGAAGCCTGACAATGTTTTCTAGAGGATATGATATCTCATTGGAAGCAAAATGATGTGCAGAAATGGGAATACTGGAAAAAAAAAAAAAAAAAAGAAATGGGAATACCGGGTAGGTCATATTCCAGACAGGAAGTAGAGCATGAGCAAAGCCATGAATCTGGGTGCTGGTGTGCAAGAAATAACAAACATTCGAGCCAAGCCATCTTTAAGATGAGACTGGAAAGAGAGGCAGAGAGCAGGGCACAGGGAACTTTATTTGGCATTTTAAGGAGTATGAGCTTTGTTCATAGGAAACAGAGAGTCACTGAAGAGGAGAGTGTGATGCTATATGGATACATTTAGAGGCAGACAGATGAGTAGGGAGGCTGTGGCAGCATCCAAGTAGAAGGTGCTACAAGTCTGAATTAGGACAGGAGGAGTGGAGATGAAGGAGAAGGAGACAAAGTAGAAGAAATATTGAGTTAAAATTAGTAGAACTTAGTGTGAAGGAATCAAAAATCCAAAATCAAGGAATCCAAAATCACTGCAAATGGCGACTGCAGCCATGAAATTAAAAGACGCTTACTCCTTGGAAGAAAAGTCATGACCAACCTAGACAGCATATTAAAAAGCAGAGACATTACTTTACCAACAAAGGTCCATCTAGTCAAGGCTATGGTTTTTCCAGTGGTCATGTATGGATGTGAGAGTTGGCCTATAAAGAAAACTGAGCACCGAAGAATTGATGGTTTTGAACTGTGGTGTTGGAGAAGGCTCTTGACAGTCCCTTGGACAGCAAGGAGATCCAACCAGTCCATCCTAAGGGAGATCAGTCCTGGGTGTTCACTGGAAGGACTGATGTTGAAGCTGAAACTCCAATACTTTCGCCACCTGAAGTGAAGAGCTGACTCATTTGAAAAGACCCTGATTCTGGGAAAGATTGAAGGCAGGAGGAGAAGGGGATGACAGAGGATTAGATGGCTGGATGGCATCACCAACTCGATGGACATGGGTCTGGGTGGACTCCAGGAGTTGGTAATGGACAGGGAGGCCTAGCATGCTGCGATTCATGGGGTCACAAAGAGTTGGACGTGACTGAGTGACTGAACTGAACTGAACTGAGTGTGAAGGAGCCAAGAAGGAGGTGGCAAGCATAAACCTGAGGTTTCTATCTCTGAGGGTATTACCAAATATAAGTAGGAACAGGATCAGGCATGAAGAAGATTTCATTGTGATGTATGCTGAACTTGCAACATTAAGGGAAAAGCATTCATTCATTTATTCATTGATCAAGAATTCTTTATAAAGTACCTACCATGTGAAGGTCCAAGTTTGAATCTGAAAGGAGAGGTCTGGACTTCAGAGAGTTGGGTGTGATTAGCTTGTGGGATGATCCTTCAAGGATGGTTGGTACTGTACCTGGCACAAAGGATGCTGTCCTTGGGCATCTGTTGAAAAGCATGGATGAAGAGCTACTCTGCGAGACTTTGTAAGAAGAGAAGAGCTGGGAATCAATGATGAAGCTCTAGAAAATACCAATGGTTCGGGCCTGGATAAAGGATACAGAAATGGAAAAGTCAGAGATGTGGAGGACTAGAGGGGTATGGTGTCATGGACATAAAGTGAGGTAGACATAGGACCCAAGTACACACACATTATTGAATATTAGAAGGACTTCATGAATTATCTCTAAGTTGAAAGTGAAACATGTCTTAAGACAAATCTAAGTAAGAATGAGCATTTCTTGTTTTCTAGAGTTTTGTCACCTTGTAATCCAAGGGCTACTCGGCAGTAGTTGCATTTCCAATCACCAAATTTAATTACTAAGTTTATGCTATTCTGTGCTTTTGCTTTAAATCACTTTGGATAATGTTTTTCCCCATTTATGATGATTATTTTCTGTCCATGGTGTTAACTCCCTCAGTCATTCAGTTGTGTCTGACTCTTTGCGACCCCATGGACTACAGCACACCAGGCCATCCCTGTCCATCACCAACTCCCAGAGTTTACTCAAACTCATGTCCATTGAGTCGATGATGCCATCCAACCATCTCATCCTCTGTCATCCCCTACCCCTCTTGCCTTCAATCTTTCCCAGCATCAAGGTCTTTTCAAATGAGTCAGTTCTTCACATTAGCTGGCCAAAGGATTAGAGTTTCAGCTTCAGCATCAGTCCTTCCAATAAATATTCAGGACTGATTTCCTTTAGGATGGACTGGTTGGATCTCTGCTGTCCAAGGGACTGTCAAGAGCCTTCTCCAACACCACAGTTCAGAGCCATCAATTCTTTGGTGTTCAGCTTTCTTTATAGGCCAACTCTCACATCCATACATGACCACTGGAAAAACCATAGCTTTGACTAGATGGACCTTTGTTGGCAAAGTAATGTCTCTGCTTTTTAATATGCTGTCTAGGTTGGTAATAATTTTTCTTCCAAGGAGCAAGCATCTTTTAATTTCATGGATGCAATCACCATCTGCAGTGATTTGGGAGCCCCCCACCCCACCCCAAAATAAAGTCTGCCACTGTTTCCCCGTCTATTTACCATGAAGTGATGGGACCAGATGCCATAATCTTAGTTTTCTGAATGTTGAGTTTTAAGCCAACTTTTTCACTCTCCTCTTTCACTTTCATCAAGAGGCTTTTTAGTTCTTCTTCGCTTTCCGCCATAAGGGTGGTGTCATCTGCATATCTGAGGTTATTGATATTTCTCCAAGCAATCTTGATTCCAGCTTGTGCTTCATCCAGCCTAGTATTTTGCATGATGTATGCTGCATGTAAGTTAAATCAGCACTGTGACAATATACAGCCTTGACATACTCCTTTCCCAATTTGGAACCAGTCTGTTGTTCCATGTCCAGTTCTAACTGTTGCTTCTTGACCTGCATACAGATTTCTCAAGAAGAAGGTCAGGTGGTCTGGTATTCCCATCTCTTGAAGAATTTTCCACAGTTTGTTGTGATCCACACAGTCAAAGGTTTTGGCATAACCAATAAAGCAGAAATAGATGTTTTTCTGGAACTCTCTTGCTTTTTTGATGATCCAGCGGATGTTGGCAATTTGACCTCTGGTTCCTCCACCTTTTCTAAACCCAGTTTGAACATCTGGAAGTTCACGGTCCATGTATTACTGAAGCCTGGCTTGAAGAATTTTGAGCATTACTTTATTAGTGTGTAAGATGAGTGCAATTGTGTGGTAGTTTGAGCGTTCTTTGGCATTGCCTTTCTTTGGGATTGGAATGTAAACTGACCTTTTCCAGTCCTGTGGCCACTGCTGAGTTTTCCAAATTTGCTGGCATATTGAGTGCAGCACTTTCACAGCATCATCTTTTAGGATTTGAAATAGCTCAACTGGAATTTCATCACCTTCACTAGCTTTGTTCGTAATGATGCTTCCTAAGGACCACTCGACTTTGCTCTCCAGGATGTCTGGCTCTAGGTGAGTGCTCATACCATTGTGATCATATGGGTTGTAAAGATCTTTTTTTGTCTATCTCTAAATAAATAAATAATAAATAAATAAATAAATCTAAGGCTGATTTATTTAGTTTATTTTTTTTCTTTTCTTTTTTCTTTTATTTATTTATTTATTTTGTAGTGGTTTTTGCCATACAATAACATGAATCAGCCATGGATTTACATGTGTTCCCCATCCCGATCCCCCCCTACCCACCGCCTCCCTCTCCATCCCATCCCTCTGGGTCTTCCCAGTGCACCAGCCCTGAGCACTTGTCTCATGCATCCAACCTGGGCTGGTGATCTGTTTCACCCTTGATAGTATACTTGTTTCAATGCTGTTCTCTGTGAACATCGCACCCTTGCCTTCTCCCACAGAGTCTAAAAGTCTGTTCTGTACATCTGTGTCTCTTTTTCTGTTTTGCATATAGGGTTATCATTACCATCTTTTTAAATTCCATATATATGCGTTAGTATACTGTATTGGTCTTTATCTTTCTGGCTTACTTCACTGTGTATAATGGGCTCCAGTTTCATCCATCTCATTAGAACTGATTCAAATAAATTCTTTTTAATGGCTGAGTAATATTCCATAGTGTATATGTACCACATCTTCCTTATCCATTCATCTGCTGATGGACATCTAGGTTGCTTCCATGTCCTGGCTATTATAAACAGTGTTGCAATGAACATTGGGGTACACGTGTCTCTTTCAGATCTGGTTTCCTTGGTGTGTATGCCCAGGAGTGGGATTGCTGGGTCATATGGCAGTTCTATTCCCAGTTTTTTAAGGATTCTCCACACTGTTCTCCATAGTGGCTGTACTAGTTTGCATTCCCACCAACAGTGTAAGAGGGTCCCCTTTTCTCCACACTCTCTCCAGCATTTATTGCTTGTAGACTGTTGGATAGCAGCCATCCTGACTGGCGTGTAATGGTACCTCATTGTGGTTTTGATTTGCATTTCTCTGATAATGAATGATGTTGAGCATCTTTTCATGTGTTTGTTAGCCATCTGTATGTCTTCTTTGGAGAAATGTCTGTTTAGATCTTTGGCTCATTTTTTGATTGGGTCATTTATTTTTCTGGAATTGAGCTGCAGGAGTTGCTTGTATATTTTTTAGATTAATCCTTTGTCTGTTTTTTCATTTGCTATTATTTTCTCCCATTCTGAAGGCTGTCTTTTCACCTTGCTTATAGTTTCCTTTGTTGTGCAAAAGATATTAAGTTTCATTAGGTCCCATTTGTTTAGTTTTGCTTTTATTTCCAGTATTCTGGGAGGTGGGTCATAGAGGATCTTGCTGTGACTTATGTTGGAGAGTATTTTGCCTATGTTCTCCTCTAGGAGTTTTATAGTTTCTGGTCTTACATTTAGATCTTTAATCCATTTTCAATGCAATCCCTATCAAGCTACCAATGGTATTCTTCACAGAACTAGAACAAATAATTTCACAGTTTGTATGGAAATACAAAAAACCTCAAATAGCCAAAGCAATCTTGAGAAAGAAGAAGGGAACTGGAGGAATCAAACTGCCTGACTTCAGGCTCTACTACAAAGCCACAGTCATCAAGACAGTATGGTACTGGCACAAAGACAGAAATATAGATCAGTGGCACAAAATAGAAAGCCCAGAGATAAATCCACGTACCTACGGACACCTTATCTTCGACAAAGGAGGCAAGAATATACAATGGAAAAAAGACAACCTCTTTAACAAGTGGTGCTGGGAAAACTGGTCAACCACTTGTAAAAGAATGAAACTAGAACACTTTCTAACACCATACACAAAAATAAACTCAAAATGGATTAAAGATCTAAATGTAATACCTAATGCTGATTTAAACCAGAGGATAAAATTCTATCAGTATGAGAACAATTGAATATCTAAGACCTGATGATAGCATTTAGTTAATAATATATTCATGTGCTGATGATAGATGGTAGCTTCCAGTTCAATTTTATGTGAGTGTGTAGATTATTGGTTGTAGATGTCTGTCATCTGGTTTTTATTTTCATTTTATTTTGTTTCGCCTACCCAGCATCCATACTGAGTCTTATGATGATGGTATCTGAGTTTTTCTTAGGGAACCACTTCTTCCCCATATCTAGTCCAAGTAATCTGGTTGGAGCCGACTGCACCAGACTTCAAGGAGAGGGAATGTGACTCAGAGTTGATCAGTAAAACATTGCAATCCCTGGGTTTGAAGGATGTTCACATGACCAATCAAAAGCAATGAAATAGGATCCTTGCACTTGCTAGAGAAAATAGGCCAAATAAACTCTTTACTGAACTTAATGCTGGATGGGTATATACTAGGAGCTGGTCATAGGGAGGGCCAATATAGAGGAAAGAGGAATTGAGAGATGAAGAAAGACTAAAAGTTACTAAAGACACTATTGGTGGTGGTCAAATGGTTAAGAATTTACCTGCCAATGCAGGGAACATGGGTTTGATTTCTGCTCCAGGAAGATTCCACGTGCCATAGGGCAACTAGGCCCATGCACTGCAACTACTTAAGCCCGCACGCCTAGAGCCCATGCTCTGCAACAAGAGAAGCCACCACCATGAAAAGCCCGCACACCACATCAAAGAGTAGCCCCCACTCACTCCAAGTATAGAAAGCCCATGTGCAGCCACAAAGACCCAGTACAACGAAAAATAAATAAATCTTTAAAAAAAATTAAAGATGCTTGAAATCCTAGATCTGGGCATCTCAATTATGTGAAGCAATAAATTCCCTTTTTAAACTCTGGCAACATTTTGTTAGCTTTCCCACCATTTGAAACCAAAAAGTCTACATGAGAGACAAAATTCCATCTTTCTTCTTTCTGCTTCATCCCCTGAAAATGGAGTCAACTGTCTAAAGTCAAAGTTACTTCCTTTGGCAAGCATCCTATGAACACAGCCCACACTATGCTCAGCATTCTCAGATCAGCCTTTTGTCATCTTCTCTATCAGCCTCACTCTCTATTTCTACTTTGTGTCCTAAAGCTCTATTCATCACCTGAACTCAATGAACTCAGAAAGTCCTAAGTTCTAATATCCACTAGATTGTAGCCCTCACTGCTTCCCATGGATACTTCCTGTTTACTGTATTCACCTGCAGCAGGCTCTTTCTACTCTGTCAATTGTTTGTTTTAATAAGTAAAGGCAGTACTGGATGGAAGCCACTTCTGTCCCCAGGCTTGCAAAGCCCACTGCCAAATGGCTGGCCTCTGGCCACCACCCAACACCACCCAGTACCCTTTGTTCAAGCTCAAATCTTCTTATCCCAAATGTTGTACCTACTGCTTTTTTCTTCTCTCTCCAGATGACAAGTTCACCCTGATGTTATTCCCAATTCTGTCATCTCGATTGTTGCCATGACATCAAAGACCTTTGCCATTTTCCCTCAGGGATCTTAGGAATTTCTGGGAAATCATACCTTAGTAGTCTAGAAGAATCTAGCTTCCAAACACTATTTCACAACTACCAAGATGACACTCTCTGTCCTCAAATAAGGTGGTTTCCCTTTTTCCTGCCTCTAAACAGGCAGGGTATCTATTTGGAAACACCTGCCAAGAGAGGAAAACAATTTATTCTAGAATTATACAAGAGGATAAGAGTTTTTCCTTTGGTGTTTACCTGAAACACGGGGAATAACAGAAGGACCAGTGCTTCTCCGAGTGCAGATGATGAGGTGGTCTCCTTCCGCTTAATCATCTTTCTCTCATTCAGTCCATAGGAATTCAGTAGGCTTCTATGTTCTTGTCAAGACCCAGAGAACTGCGCTGTAACCATTCAATACAAATTCAATGAATATTAAATTGAGCATCCATTACGTGCCAGGCACTGTACTAGGTAAGGGGTATACAAAAGAGAACAGGACAGGCTTCATTTAACTCCTACTCTACTGAAGGTCAAAAAGAGGTAGCAAATAAACACATGACATAAATGAACAAAACATCAGACAGTGCTATCTGATGCCTATCATCAGACAATGAGAAGTGCTATCAAGAAAATATAAGGGGCTAATATAAACAGTTAGGGAACTATTTCAGATAGAGCGATCAGAGAAGGCTGTTCTGAGGAGCTAATATCTGAGTTAAAACCCAAATGAAGTGAAGGTACAAATCACATGAAGACCTTGGAGAGGAGTATTCCAGACAGAAATTCAGCACATGCAAAGGCCCTGAGCTTGAAGCAAGCTTGCTACATTACAGCTGGGGTAGGTAAAATGTGGTCTGAGGATCAAATCTGGCCTGCCTTCTTTATTTGTACACTCCAAATGCTAAGAATGGCTTTTACATTTTTAAGTAGTTGGGAAAAAAATGTTTCATGATGCATGAAAATTATATGAAAATCAAATTTTGGCGATCATAAATAAAAATTTTTTGGAACACATATCATTCATTTAAATATTTCCCATGGCTGGTTTCATGTGTCATTGGCAAAGCCAAATAGTTGCAGAAGAGATTGTGTGACCTGTAAAACTTAAAATATTTACTATATGGCCCTTAGCAAAAATGTTTGCTGACCTCTATATTGTAGGAACAGGAAGAAATATCTTCCCAGGCTTGAGAGAACCTTGAATTTCTTTAATCATTTCTGACCCCTTTGACTGTAAATAACGGAAAACCTGTTTCCAGTTGATTTATGTGACGTTCAGGACTTTTCCCCTCACGCGATGGAATCTGTCATCTCTCTTTGAACCTGGGTGGGTTTTGTGCCTGCTTTGATCCATAGAACATGAGAAAAACGGTTCTGTGCCAGTCCAGTCTTGGGCCTAAAGAGACTGGCATCTTCTGCCGTCTGCCTCTTACAGCACTTTGAGAGCCCTGTGCTCCTTGTGAAAAGTCAGACTACCTTGGATGGCCATGCTGGAGAGTCCACATGGATATGTTCTGGCTGAAGGTGTCAGTTGAGCTTAAATTTCAAGCCATGGGACATCGCTGGTGATCCAGAGGTTAAGAACTGGCCTGCCAATGCAGGGGACACAGTTTTGATCCCTGGTCCAGAAAGATCCCACGTGCCAAGGAGCAACTACCCTGTGTACCGCAACTACTAAGCCCGTATGCCTGGAGCTGGTGCTTCACAACAAGAGAAGCCACCACATGCAACTAGAAAGTAAGCCCCCACTCACTGCAACTAGAGAAAGTGCACATGTAGCAGCAAAGACCCAGTACAGCCAAAAATTAATTAATTAAAAAACAAACAAAAAACCTTCAAGCCATCACCACCAAGATGCCGAGTATGAGGAAGCCATCCTGGACTTTTCAGTCCAGGCCATCAGTCAGCTGAGTAGAACTGAGTGACTTCCTTGTTGAGTTCTGCTTGGCTTCCTGGCCCACAAAATTGTGAAATATAATAAAATGGATGCTGTTGCAAGCCATTCCATTTTGGGATAACTGTTTCATAACAATAGACAATCAGAATGAACAGCACAGAAATCTTATTATCTCACATAATAAGTTCAGGGGTAGATAACAAGCTATCCACAACATATCCTGATACTGCTTTCCTGAAATCCCTTGACGTCTGCTCTCTGCTTTGAGTTTTCGTTGTTGTTGTTGTTGTTGTTAGACTGGCAGATGGCTACAGCAGGTCTCCTTCAAACCTGACAATGTCCAGAGAAAAAGGAAAGATTGTTCCTAGAAGAAAGAATACATAGACTGATCAGGATTTACCCTGGAATTAGGGATGGGGTCTCCTTCTCCGAATCACTGGGGAAGAGATGGACACAATCAAAATTGGTGGAAGAAAGGTAGGAAGGAAGAAAGTGGATACTAGGTGAGAAACTCACTGTGTTCAAGTTATCTTTCTTCTTTCCGTCATTCATTTATGCAGTCACTCAGAATATTTTAGGTTGAATCACATGAATGTTTTTTAATAAGTCAAACATAGTCAAATAATAATTTCAAATGATTAAACCTAATATTTATCAAATCGATACTATAGTGGTAGGCATAGAATTAGATGCTAGAGCTACTGAAATTAAATGATGCTAAGTTTAAGGAAGGGAACAAACAGGACCAGGTATATGATCATCAGAACTTAGTCAAAATGATAATGGAGAGCCCTTTGTTCAAAAATTATGAAGAATTGCAAGATGACAACAGCAGAGCATCCAACCAACCAAGCTTAGTCCTCCTAAGTACAGGGCCCTGTGATTTGCTCAAGCTGCATGCCCAAGAAACTGGCCCTGGGAAAGAACAGGTGTCCACAAGAGAGAACAGCAGGAGGCCTCGTTAGATTCGAGGGACCAGGAAGGAGGATGATATTTAAGCAAGGGACTAAAGGATGGATGGGAGTAGCCAGGTGAGAAGTGGAGGCATGCAGCTTCCCAGCAGAAGAACAGCATTCCCCCTTCTCCTCCGTGCTGGTTAAGAGATTTGGTGTGGCCTGTCATCAGTTGTGATGAAACAGAAAGATAAAGGTAAAAGATCCTTTTCCTGTCTGTGTCAGCTCAGGCCTTTTTTCCCAACCCTTTCTACACTCCAGATCTTAGCCCTTGGGTAATCTATCCATATAATCTGATCCTCCCCCTTCAGGACAGCCCCAGAAGGGCCCCAGCCCCCTCTCCACAGAGCTCAATTGCAAGTGCTTCCTGGGACAATGGCCTAACCTCCTAATCCACTTGGCCCAGGTTCGTCATAAACAAGGAAGAATTCTCCCTGTCCTCACCTTCTCCAAACCCAAAACCAGGTAGACAGCTAACACTAATTGGACCTCAAAAACTTTTATTACCAAACCTGAATCTTTTCCCTAAAATCACATTCTTCCATTTTTAGTTCTATAATGCTCTTTTTCTATATTGGAGCCTGTGAAGATTTGGTGTAATGGGCCTCCAAGTTAGTTGTAAACAGCATCAGATGAGAAGCTTATTAAAAATACAGAGGTACCAGCCCCATGCCAAACCCAGCTCCTCTATTTTTAACAAGCTCCACAGGTAAGTAATCCTGATGCACTGCCAGGTCTCTGAACCACTGCTTTAGCAAGCTGGACAGAATAAGGGAGAACTCCCCGTTTGGCTCTTAGGAGTCAGAATGTTTCATTTCTGCTGTTCAGTGTGACCCCTCAGGAAAACTATGTTCATTCAGTGACTCAATTTCCCCCACAAAGTCCTGTGGTGGTGACTCCTCCATCACTTCTCTTCCCCTGCAGCTCTCTCAATAGTGAAATTCTTATTGCCTTTCTATTAGCTTTCTATTACCACCCCCTGGAGGTGGCAGGACTCCTCTCCCACTTTCCCACTGCAGGTAGGCTTGATAGGAATATCAGTCAAGGAGCTCTGATGTCCCCCCTGCTGACTTGTAGGCACAAGACCCAAGTTTGGCCAACCAGACTTTCTCTCCCAGGAAATAAAATCATGGGACAAATGAAGCAGAGACAGAAAAAAAACAAAGTTGATTCATCTGGTACAGGTGACCAGGGACCTTGCTCCCTGAGCTATCTTGGTTCCCGTGCTTTCAGAAACCTAGTTTGGGGACTTCTCTGGTGGTCCAGTAGTTAAGATGCCACGCTCCCAATGCAGGGGACCCAGGGTTCAATTTCTGGTCGGGAAACTAGATCCCACATGCCACAACCAAAAAATAGGAAAAAAAAAAATCTCCCACACCACATGAAGATCCCACATGCTGCAACTAAGACCTGACATAACTAAATAAATAAATGGAGAAAAGAGAAAAGAAATCTGGTTTACCACCTTTTCCTTGGGATCTATGAGCAGAAGTCTTCTTTTTTTGGGGGGGGGGAGGGGTGGAGGGGGTGAAGTATGGGAGGGGTTTAATGAGCCAGAATTGGTTCTGTTGTTTGCCACCAAGGAATCCTGTTTCTTAGAATCAAGATCTTTGATAGTGTTCCACATGATGATGATGTCATAGCTTCCATTCTTATAAAAACCATTACAAATAATGCTCTTTTAACTAAGGTGACAATTCTTTGGGAAGCCAAGAGTTTATTTTAATAAAGACATCTTTGTTCCAATAATAACAGACAGTGAAAATTCCTCAATAGAATAAAAGATTAACTCCTCTGCTGAAATATCCTAAATGGAAACAGGCTTTGGGTAAATACTCTTTTATCTAAAGGAGGTTCATTGTTCTGGACCTCAGGGAAGGAAAAGACAAGAGAAAAAGGAAGATCTTGATTTCAGTTTAAACTATCTCCCCTTCAGCTGTATCTCAACCTTTACACACAAATTTAAGAAAAGGCCTACACTTTAACTACTTAAAAGAATGCTGGAAATTGAATTCTAATATAAATTTTAAGGTGTGACTACTGCAGAGGAAAGAGCTTTAGTGGTTGAACTCTTTCCTCTCTCTAGCCTCTATTTTCTTTCCACCCCATCTCACTGTTACAGTTACTACTGTCTCTTGTCTTTTGCTGACATCTTCATTATTTTGATTCTAGCTAACAGTTATTGAGTACTTTGTGTAAACCAGGCATAATGTTGGATGCTTTACATGCATTATCTCATTTAATCCTTATAATGGTCCGTCAAAGTCATATTATTACCCCCATTTTACAGAGGGGAAAACAGAATTTAGTGAGGTTAAGTAATGGGACTAATGGGCAATAGAATCACTTAATCATTTACTGTAACTATGTCCCCATCTGTCTCCAACCCTTCTTCCCACGCACTGTGCGCTATTGCCTTAAATGGAAGGTGCCTGCTTAGTCCAAAGTATCACTGGAAAGAATATTAAATGTGTCACAGCATTTCAGATATAGTGGCAGTTGAACTCACTGTCCATGTCATGTTCTGTTTCCTGGTTATAAATTACTGGAGGATAGGAATTATGTTTTTTCCACCACGGTATCACCATACATGTCTAGCATGAAGGAAATGCTCAAAAAATGCTTGGGAAACTAAAAACTATTTTGTAGGATCCTCAGACCTAGGGACCAGCAGAGGGTTTCCTCTCTCAGAAAACAGAAATTTCAGGTACTCCTAGAAAATTCTCTGGTGGCTTCCCTGGTGGCTCAGACGGTAAAGCATCTGTCTGCAGTGCCAGAGACCTGGGTTCGATCCCTGGGTTGGGAAGATCCCCTGGAGAAGGAAATGGCAACCCACTCCAGTACTCTTGCCTAGAAAATCCCATGGATGGAGGAGCCTAGTAGGCTACAGCCCATGGGATCGTAAAGAGTTGGATACAACTGAGTGACTTCACTTCCACTTTCACTTGCTAGAAAATTCAGCTGATGTGAAAGTTTGATTAAGCCTTTAAACAGCATCAGATGATTCTGAACTTGGGACATTTGGAAGCTCTTTTTCTTCCATCTTTTATGCACAGCCATGCTTTGGCTTGAGTTTATAAGGAATGGAAGCTTCTAAAAGTCTGATTGTTGTTGTTGTTTAGTCACGAAGTTGTATCTGACTCTTCTGTGACCTCATGGACTATAGCCTGCCAGGCTCCTATATCCATGGGATTTCCCAGGCAAGAATACTAGAGTGGGTTGTCATTTCCTTCTCCAGAGGATCTTCCCGACCCATGGATAGAACCCACGTCTCCTGCATTGGTAGGCAGATTCTTTACCACTGAGCCACCAGGAAAGTTGGCAAAAATCTGATAGGGGAAGTATAAACTAAAACCTGAAGTATCATACTTTTTCCAGTGCTGGTTAGCTCACAAAACCCTCAAATCCAACTATTATGCTCTCAGTTGAGGACTGGAAGCATAACCTTATTTTATTATTAATACTTTGAGAACTAAAGCTAATCTTTGGTTGATATAAGACCCATTGTATATCCTTTTTTTTTTTTTTTCCATTTATTTTTATCATTGTATATCCTTTTATGCCTCAGTTCCTCAAAGGTGGAAAACAGCCAAATAGGGACATAAATAACCAACCAAATTTCACACCAAATCTACAGGGTTCCCTCGGTATAGTCTCATTCAGTCTCTGTTATTAATTCAGTTTGGCCTTTGGATTCAGGCCTTCAGCTGGGCCCTGTACCAGCTGAGTGACCTTGGGCAGAACAGTGTAAACTCCCAAAGCTTCAGCAGTCTTGTCTGTTGTTGAAAGAATGGCAAAACGTGATAATGTGTATAGAATGATTAGTCCAGTGCCAGGCACGTGACAGGTAGGCAATAAACTGATGACTTAGGAATAGTGATATCTCTGCTGGCTCCACTTACACATTTTATTCAAAACAGTCCAAAAGTCCAGTGTGTTCTCAGTGTTCTGAGTGGCAAGTGTGATCTGAAGTCATCCTTAAAGCATGTAGATTACTTTCTGTAATTCCAAATTATAAGCAGAATTAATCGGAAATAAGGGAATGAAGCTACATGGACTTATTTATCATAGCACTTCTAACTAAATTCTCCCTTGGAAAAGGTTCAATAAACTAAATCTATTACTCTTACAAAGATGGTTTTGATCATTTCTCAAGGAAAATAACTATTGATATTACACAAAACTTGACTGTTTTATGGTCCATACGTTCTGTCTCTATTTCAAGGTTCAGATGAGAGGCATGAAACAGGTTTAATTTTGAACACAGTATGCAGATGAAACATTACTACTTTCTCAGAAGACACTCTTAACAGGCATTTCAAAACCCCTATCCTGTCTCATTTTCATTAGATCTTTAGTCAGTCCTTGACAGTTTCAAGCCAGTTTCCTTGATTTCAAAGGATCAAGAAACCCACCAGATCACATCGGCTACAGGTAGGCTCATTTGAATGGGGAAAATCCTAATACAAGGATGAGAGAATTTTTTGCTGAGGTTAGGTGTGGCTACAAGGACTGTGGCTTTTTGAGCTATGGAAAAGTAGGCAGTAGTCTTTAAGAATCAGAACATGATTTCATATGTCCCCCTTCTCCCTGCCAGGGTCAGTTGAGGTTGCTCTGGATGTACAGTGTGTATAAAATAATATTTTTATTGTTTTAAGCCACAAAGATTTCAGGACCACTGAATTTTAGAGCATAATCTAGCTTATCCCAACTGATATAGCAAAAATCTAAATGCAGGCGACATAGAAAATAGGCACACTCATGGTGCCATGCTTAAATTCTCTCATTTTGGTCAATAATTAATTTCCAGAAGCTACTGGTTTGGTAGGATGGAGAAATGAAGCTCTGAATCACAGTCAATGTTAGAACAGTTTTAACAGACTAGTGGAAAGATTCAAAGAGACCTTTCCAAAAGTGATCAAAGAGATTTCTGTGCCATTATGAGAGTAAGAAACACAATTCCTAAATCTGTATTCCCAGCTGGAATTTCATCTATATACAGACTAGGCCACTGATACCCAGGAGAGAACCCAGAGCAGGTTGTTTCTCTCATCCACAGGCACTGCTCAGGAAAGTTGGGTAGCTGACTAACCCCAAACTGGGAACACATTCAGATACATCATCCATGCCAAGCAGCCCTCACTCTAAGGAGTTTATAATAAAAAAGGGCTAAGGGTAGATGCCAATCTTACACATGTCATCTATTCCCAAGCCAGTCTCTCCATGAAGGAATCAGTAATCTTCCATATATTTTCTTCTCATTGCTGGAATCAATAGTAATATTTTAATTTAAAAACACACATGATCTAAATCTCCCTAGTAATAATGATAATCATCTGGTGAATACTTCCAATGTGGCACTCAACAAGCACTTTACATTCGTTGGCCTATTTAACCCTCACAACAACTTGATAGGAACTATTATCTCCTTTTCTATTGTACAAATGCAAAATAACAAACTTTAGAGCAGTCAAATAACTAGTTAGAAGTCAGCCAGCCTAGAAATGGGAGAACTTACACAAACCCAGGAGGTATTCTCTTAGATGACGCACACTTTACTCCCCACTCCTGGCCATAACTGTTAGATCTCAATTCCCACACTCAAAATAGAAAACCCTGCAGTTTTCCTTGTCTTCGTTTGTTGCCAGTGACTTGATTACATCATTTTTGGTTTGAAATCAACGCTGCTCCAGTATATTCCCCAGGAGAAGCAGGCCCTCAACACCTGCTTCGTCTCTTCCTGGCTTTGCAGAGAGGAGTCTGGGAAATTAACCTAACGAAAAAACAAAACAAAAAGATCCAAGGGGCCGGGGTGGGGGTGGGGGTGGAGAAAACAAACTTCACAAAGGGACAGAAGTTGTTTTCTACTTCGATAATTCTGTGTGACTAACTAGTAACCGTGGAAGAGAAAGAGCTCTGTGAGCTTGTTTGAGAGCCCGAGGAGGAAATAGACACTGTGAGACTAAGAAGGGGCAGAACCAGAGGCTGCAGCCAGGAAACAAAGGACAGGAAACAGGATTTCTTTCTTTCCTACGTCCAAAACAAAGCTGACAAGAAGTTTGGCAGGAAGAAGGATCACCACTTCATACTTTTGGTGGGAAAAGTACTAAGTGCTCAAAATTGAAGATATTTGGGAAGGCATGAGTCATGGACGAGTGATAATGTATAATACCCTCTTTCGAACAGCAGTCACTGAATATTTCTGCTCAGCAAACTTTTATATTCTGACTACACTCCTCATGGCTTTCATTGGGAATTCGGAAGAGGGCTGGAATCCTCTTGCCTTGTTCATGATGAGATGCTCAATCTTCAAAGCTCACTCTTTCCCCGTCCCCTTCTTTCTCTCTCCTGTATTACTGGTCTCTCCTCCTGAAATGCCTCTCCCACTACTAGCACGTTACTTAGCATGTTAGCTTCCTCAACAGTCAGCAAAAACAAGACCAGGAGCTGACTGTGGCACAGACCATGAACTTCTTATTGCCAAATTCAGACTTAAATTGAAGAAAGTAGGGAAAACCACTAGACCATTCAGGTATGACCTAAGTCAAATCCCTTACAATTACACAGTGGAAGTAGCAAATAGATTCAAAGGATTTGATCTGATAGACAGAGTGCCTGATGAACTATGGACGGAGGTTCCTGACATTGTACAGGAGGTAGGGATCAAGACCATCCCCAAAGAAAAGAAATGCAAAAAGGCAAAATGGTTGTCTGAAGAGGCCTTACAAATAGCTGTGAAAAGAAGAGAAGTGAAAGCCAAAGGAGAAAAGGAAAGATACACCCATTTGAATGCAGCATTCCAAAGAATAGCAAGGAGAGATAAGAAAGCCTTCCTCAGCGATCAGTGCAAAGAAATAGAGGAAAACAATAGAATGGGAAAGTCTAGAGATCTCTTCAAGAAAATGAGAGATACCAAGGGAACACTTCATGCAAAGGTGGGCACAATAAAGGACAGAAATGGTATGGACCTAACAGAAACAGAAGATATTAAGAAGAGGTGGCAAGAATACACAGAACTATACAAAAAAGATCTTCATGACCCAGATAATCACGATGGTGTGATCACTCACCTTGGAGCCAGACATTTTCGAGTGTGAAGTCAAGTGGGCCTTAGGAAGCATCACTACGAACAAAGCTAGTGCAGGAGATGGAATTCCAGCTGAGCTATTTCAAATCCTAAAAGATGATGCTGTGAAAGTTCTGCACTTAACATGCCAGCAAATTTGGAAAACTCAGCAGTGGCCACAGGACATGGAAAAGGTCAGTTTTCATTCCAATCCCTAAGAAAGGCAATGCCAAAGAATGCTCAAACTATCACACAATTGCACTCATCTTACACGCTAGTAAAGTAATGCTCAAAATTCTCCAAGCCAGGCTTCAACAGTACCTGAACTGTGAATTTCCATATATTCAAGCTGGATTTAGAAAAGGCAGAGGAACCAGAGGTCAAATTGCCAACATCCATTGGGTCATCAAAAAAGCAAGGGAGTTCCAGAAAAACATCTACTTCTGCTTTATTGACTATGCCAAAACCTTTGACTGTGTGGACCACAACAAACTGTGGAAAATTCTTCAAGAGATGGGAATACCAGACCACCTAAACTGCCTCTTGAGAAATCTGTATGCAGGACAGGAAGCAACAGTTAGAACTGGACATGGAACAACAGACTGGCTCCAAATAGGGAAAAGAGTACATCAAGGCTGTATATTATCACAGTGCTTATTTAACTTACTGCAGCATACATGATGAGAAACACTGGACTGGATGACGCACAAGCCAGAATCAAGATTGCTGGGAGAAATATCAATAACCTCAGACATGCAGATGACACCACCCTATGGCAGAAAGCAAAGAACTAAAGAGCCTCTTGATGAAAGTGAAAGTGGAGAGGGAAAAAGTTGGCTTAAAACTCAACATTCAGAAAACTAAGATCATGGCATCTGGTCCCATCACTTCATGGCAAATAGATGGGGAAACAGTGGAAACAGTGAGAGACTTTATTTTGGGGGACTCCAAAGTCACTGCAGATGGTGACTGCAGCCATAAAATTAAAAGACACTTGCCCCTTGGAAGAAAAATTCTGACCAAAGTAGAGAGCATATTAAAAAACAGAGACATTACTTTGCCAACAAAGGTCCGTCTAGTCAAAGCTATGGTTTTTCCAGTAGTCATGTATGGATGTGAGGTTTGGACTATAAAGAAAGCTGAGTGCCAGCGAATTGACTCTTTTGAACTGTGGTGTTGGAGAAGACTCAAGAGTCCCTTGGATTGAAAGGAGATCCAACCAGTCCATTCTAAAGGAAAACAGTACTGAATATTCATTGGAAGGACTGATGCTGAAGCTGAAACTCCGATACTTTGGCCACCTGATATGAAGAACTGAATCATTTGAAAAGACCCTGATGCTGGGAAAGATTGACGGCAGGAGGAGAAGGGGATGACAGAGGATGAGATGGTTGGATGGCATCACCGACTCAATGGACATGAGTTTGAGTAAACTCTGGGAGTTGGCAATGGACAGGAAGGTGTGGCATGCTGTAGTCCAAGAGGTCCTAAAGAGTCGGACACAACTGAGCAAGTGAACTGAACTGAAGTGTACTCCTCAACAGAGCTTACTCCAACCTTTATTCTGTAGCAGAGATTGCTAGCTGCCTATTCAGGATCCATTCTTCCTTCTTCCTTATTAACTGCATCCTTTTGGTTTTGTTGGTGGTAAAGTTCCCAGTAAAACACTACATTTCCCAGCCTCCTTTGCAAGTAAGGGTGGTCACATGACAAGATTCAAGCCAATGAGGTATGAATAGAAGCTGTTAAGACTGTACTTTTCAGAAGATTTCCCTAAAAGGGAAGCCAATTCAACCAGCAAGCAAGCTAACCCTGTTTATATTTGACACTTCCTCCTTGGATCTCTGTCATCATGAATGGCACTCCAGCAGCCTTCTACTAGGGATGAGGTCAAGGACCATACTCTGATGATGGCAGAAAGTTAGAAGGAACCTAACATCTGAGGGAGACCTGGATTCGATTCCTGGATTGGGAAGATCCCCTGGAGAAGGGAAAAGCTATCTACTCCAGTATCTGGCCTGGAGAATTCCATGGACTGTATAGTTCATGGGGTCACAAAGAGTCAGACACAACTGACCGACTTTCACTAACAACCTGATGACATTGAAGAGCTGCCATACCAACCCTGGTCTACTTACATCCAGACTTCTCATCCCCCAGTGGGAAGGAACCAACCCTAAATTGCTTAAGTTACTGTTCATTGGACTTCTATTACTTCTAGGTAACTACAACCTCCATTGATAATCCTCACAGGAGTAAATAAGTATTTCCTTGATTTCTCTGTCAAAATCTATTGTCCTCTTCCAAATAATTATTTGTTTGATTAATAGTCTATAAGCTCCAGGAAGAGTGGGACTCATTCTGCATTGCTCACTGCTATATTCTTAGCACCTAGAAATCTGGACAACTAGATTTTGGGGTGACCATTGTACTCCATTTCTAATCAGCCCCACCAATAGCTGAATGTCAAGAAAGCACATAGGAGTCCTTCAAAGGGGTTGTAGTAATGTTGGCATCTCTGAAGACCAAAGTGGAATATCAGCTGAACATCTAGATCAACAAAGCAGAATAACCTTGTATTCCAAGCTGTCTTGTTATTCCATCACTTGGAGCAAGTTTTTGCAGGAGACATTGGTAGAGTTTTACATAAAGGGTTCCTTTAAAAGAGAGTACAAGTGATAAAATTATGAGAATTCTGAAATTATTAACCATAGTCACTATTGTGATGATTCTACTATTTGATGAACATCTAACTCAACTATTCTCTTTAAGTAATTATTTGCAGTTATAACCAATTTCTCTACTGAATAACACCCAGGCATTTAGACATTGACTTTCCTCATGGAAGGACATTATCCAAATAAAACTTTTGTCACATGTTTACTTGTGTTATTGTAAAGAGCCATTGCTATTAGAAACTGTGTAGATGTAGTTAATTTTTTTTCTTGGGAAATATTTTCAAATTGTTACTTTGGTTAGAAACGTGTTACCTGGATAAATATTTGTCGAAATGTGGTCACGCTTCTTCACTTTTGTGATTAAATAAATTTGCATAGAGAGTGCATAGTCATGCAGAGCATAAATGCAAATGTCAACTGGGGAGTGCAAACTTGATCATCAACTCCTGATTTGCAAGCAGCCCTTGACATAGTTTGGGTTCACTTAGAAAAAGACCTGGATTTGAGAGAAACTAGCTCCTGTGGGAGGTGCAGAGATGCAGGCAAAGAAGATAGAGGGAAGGAAGGCAGCCAACAAGAGGTGTTGGGCAGCAACTACAACAAGTGACTGGAACTTAACCCTCCAGAGAAACTCTGGGAAATAGTATAAAAGACATGCCTCAGAAGTATCCCACCAGAGGGGTAAGGGAGCTAGGGTACTTGTACACTAATTCTCTTCAGTGACTGGTAGATGCCACTCTCAGGGATGTAATTTCCTGACAGCCCACAGAACAGGGCAGCGGCAGAGGGGCACTCAAGCACAGAGGTGCAGATCTCGGCAGTTAGAAGGGTCTAGAGAGCAGGAAAGCAGTAAGGCTTTCTCTAGTTGCCACAAGTGAGTGCTACTCTTCATTGCAGTGCATGGGTTTCCCATTGCAGTGGCTTCTCCTGTTATGGAGTACAAGCTCTAGGCTCACAGGCTTCAGTATTTCAGTACACAGGCTTAGGAGTTGTGGTACACAGGCTTAGCTTCTCCATGGTATGTGGAATCCTCCCAGACCAGGGATGGAATCCATATCCCCTGTACTGGCAGGCAGATTCTTATCTACTCACTACCAGGGAAGTTCATATTTCTCCTGTAATAGTAATAAATTAAGTTTATTAAAGTTCCCTTTTACTTAATGCGTAAGATGCTGACTTTCCATTTGTGAAGATAATAAATAAATTGCAAAAATAAATCAGGTAAAACAAAAGTGACCCATGGATTTAAAGAAGAATAGTGGGGAAAAAAATTATACAGATGGTATGAAAATATGCAAAGGTAATGAGTAAATGACTTAACTTTGGGAAACACTGATGAGTATTTGATAGGCAGTAGCACAGAAACATGCGGCTAGGTCACTAATTTAATAAATATCTATTCTGTGTCCAGCATTCTTCTAGAATATAAGAGACTTAGAAAGCATGGACACTGAATCGGGGATTTTACCAGTGGTAGTAGCAGTGGTTAACCTTTAGTGAGAATTTATGCTTACCCTCTCCTCCCTTGTCTTCCTTGGGGAAGCTGTGCCAGCCTTCATAAAATACGTGAAACAATTAAAGGGCTGTCTATGCAGAGAATGAGGGCCAGATTTAGCTGGAGGATGGTTTCATTAAGATTTCAAAGAAGAGAAAAGAAGCTTCCATGGTAGCCTGAGCAAAGAGACAGAGAAGAATCCTGGCCCATCTGTGGTCACAGTCAAAAACAAGGAGGGCACAGCCTTGGATTCTGTGTACACTGACGTATCTCCTACCCTACAAGCTATAGAGCTGGACTCAGCAGCTGGGAGCAGGAAGGATGGAGAGGAAGTAAGCTGCAATGATGCTGCCAAGCAGACCCCAAAATGTGCCATCTTGAGAGGCAGCCTTATTGTGTAAGAAGACTTAAAATCTAAATCCAGATGGCAATTTCTGGATTTTTTTAACTTCCTATACAGAAGTCACATTTTCCAGTACATCCTAATTCTATTTAGTGTGTGTTCGTGTGTGTCTCATGGCCAAATGTCATTAACAATGGCCAGGCACGAAAATGAACAGTCATTAGGCTAGGACGGGCTCAGCAGCTGCACCAGCTCCGTGCTCTTGGGGGGAAGGCAGAGTGGGCAGGAGCCGTTGCTGGGCTGCATCTAAGTGCTGTGCAGCCTCTAGGGACCTGCACACATGTGGAAGCACAAATCTGGACTGACAGCAACATCACATTCAATCAAGTCCTAGTCTGACCCAGAGAGCCACTGACTTGCTACAGAAAATGCTTGAATAGTTGACTCGAAAAACAAATAGATGCTAATTTGCATTAGAATTTGAATTTGCATGTTGTTTATTTCACTTAGGTGCAGAGAAAGGAACTGTAGTGTATGTTCACATAGCTCCACATTCTTCTAATTTCAAACTAGGTGCGTTAGCCAAGCATAAAACAACCAACCTCGGGGCAGGAAGGAGTGAGGGGGTTAATCAAGAGGGCACTTTGGCATCAGACAGCCTGAGTCTGAATGCTGGCCCTGCCACTTACTCTGGCATGAGACCTGGGGAAATCATACTTAGTTTTCCAGAGCTTTCCTTTTCCTGTAAAATGGGGATAATACAACCACTTCACAAGTTGCCATGAGAAATTAAATGAAATAAATTTTTAGCTTGGTGCCTGACACACATGTGTGCTACCCTATGGACTGCAGCCTGCCGGGACTTCTTTGGTGGCTCAGAATCTGGTGGTAAAGAATCTGCCTGCAGTGCAGGAGACTCAGGTTTGATCCCTGGGTCAGGAAGATGCCTTGGAGAAGGGCATGGCAACCCACTCCAGTATTCCTGCCTGGAGAATCCCATGGACAGAGGAGCCTGACAGGCTACAGTTCATAGGGTCGCAAAGAGTAGGATATGACTGAATTGACTTAGCACGCACGCAGCCTGACATACAGTAAGTGCTTAAGTAATGTATGATTACAACTAAGTAGGACGGATTCTTATTGTAATAATCTTTATTACTACCTTTGAAGTCCTGCCCCCCTACAGAACATCAAAGCATACTGTTAAATTAATTAAACAAGGAGGTCATTAAAATGAGATGGTTCTAATGTCATGATGTGGCAGCATATGAATGCAAACTAAAATCTAAACCTGGAGTGCCTCAAGCTTACAAAATCAAAACCTAAGGACAATCAATCACAAACAGTCAACTACACTTTAAGCTACAGCCAATCAAAGAACTTCTTTTCCTTGCTTCCACATTTTCTCTATGTAAGTCTTTCCCCACTCCCTGTCAAAGGAGCACTCCTAACCACTTCTGGATGGACCCTGACTGCTCTGAATCGATTTTTTGCTCAAATAAACTTAAAAATTTTAATATAACTCCATTTATATTTTAACAGTACAAAGAGGATTGACACAGAAATGGGGCAAGATTTGACCAAATCCACACCTTGTAAGAAAATAAGAGAGAAGAGGGGAGTGAATGAGTAAGTCTCTGAAATACCAAGTAGGAATGGAAGATGGAGGAGAGAAAGAGCCCATGTAAGAATACATGTCTACCAATCAGTACAAGTGTATCTGTTTGTGACAGACAGTAACATTTAAAATAACTTAGACTTCCCTGGGGGCCCACTGGTTAAGAATCTGCCTGCCAATAAAGGGGACACGGGTTTGATCCCTGGTCCAGCAAGATCCCACATGCTAAGACCATAAGCTGCAACTAGAGAGTAGTACCCACTCACCACAACTAGAGAAAGCCCACATGCAGCAACAAAGATTTAGAGCAGCCAAAAATAAATAAATTAAAATTTAAAAATTAAAATAACTTGGCAGGAGGGATAACTTTTTCGGCTGTCCAATGGTTAAGACTGCCTTCCAATGCAAGGGACATGGGTTTGATCCCCAGTTGAGGAAATAGGATCTTGCATGCTATACAGTTTGGCCAAAAATTAAAACAAAACAAAAAACTTGGTAGCAAACTGTTTGTGTTTGTTCCTAAATAAAAAGGGAAATAAGAAGAAGTAGAATTAAAATGTCTACTGGAAGGGGGAAAGAAGGCCAGGCTGCTTCAGCTGTAATATCAAAACACTGAGGCAGCCCCAGTGGCCAGAGAGCACTGCTTCCACTGCTTTATTGTAGGAGTCTTCAACTCCCCAGCACCACAGAGGCAATCTCTTTATGATTTCTGTTCCCACTTATGCTCCCATATAAACTATTCTCTGCCCAGCAGCCAAAGTTATCTTTAAAAATCATAAATCAGATTATGTTACTGCTCTGCTTCAAATCTGCTCTAAGGGCTTCCCAATGGACTTCAAATCAAATCCACTCTCCTGCCATGGCCTGAAAGGTCACCATCTGGCCTCCCACTGCTTCTGCACCATCATCTTGCTCATGATTCCTGAGCAGGCCAAGCACATTCCCACTGCAGGGCTGTTCCCTCTGCCTGGATCGCCCCTACCACATCTTTGCAAGTGAGGCTCAGTTCAGAAATCACCTTCCCAGAGAGGCCTTCCTCAATGACCCAACCAAATGTTCATTCTCCTGCTCAATTCTCTATTCTATTGCTTTCTAGCAGATTACCACCACGAGGCAAAATCACAGTCTATGTTTGTTTATGTTTACTTATCATCCGACTCCTCCTCCGCACACTAGAATGTGAGCCTCTGGAGAGAGGGAACTTGTTCATAAATCAGTCTCAGGGACTAGAGTGGTACCTGACACAGACAGGATTTCTTGAATAAATAAGTAAATAAATGTGCATTTCACCCTTTTAAACCCTCCCCTGTCCTCACCTCCCTGCCGTGGGGGAATATGTGATGTGGAGTTATAAGCAGAAACTGCCTGAAGTCATTCTGTCCTCCTCTTTATGAAGATCTTACCAAATTGAAGAGCAAATAGTAGGGGAGGGGTGAGGGGCTTGGCTTTGATGGGGAGAGGAGGAGCAGGACTGCAGGTTGGTGAGTGATGAAGCCTTGGAGACATTCCCTGGGGTCACATGGAGACCTGAGAGTTACAGGATAGTGTAGGGGGGAGAGCTTCATGGTGGGCTCAGGAAGACAGGCATGAAGCCTGGTTTGGAAATTCTATGCCCTGGAGGCCTACAAGTGCAGGGTCAGCAGACTTCAGGTACATCAGTCCCCTTAGCCCCCTATAGGCATCTCCCCCATGTCTGGGCATGCTGTGAAACCCAGAATAATAACTGAGACCAAGTTTCCTGAAAACCTGATGGCTTAGAGTTGGATTTCATTTGATTTTTTAAAAAATAAGAAAGTGTTGGGACATTTCAGATTCATCTGAGTTCTGGAAAACACTCCATGCGCTGCTCCAGTATTGACTAATGAAACACCCACATTTACAGCAACCTTCATTTATTAAGATTTTAGAATGCCAGGCCTGGCCTGGGCACTTTTTGCCCATTACTCCACTTAAACCTCAAAACGAGGCTATGAGAGAGGTGCTATTGTTATCCATTATTTATCTATTTGTCTACCATCATTATCTAGTTATCATTATCATCAGTATTATCTATAATTTTCTATTATCTATTTAATCTATCATGTATCTATCAGTCAGTTACCTATCTATCTATCTATCTATTCAACAGATTTAGAAGCCAAGAGATGTTTGGCAGCCAGCTTCAGGTCCCTCTTCAGTACGTGGCAGAGAATAGGGCTCCCTACTTCTCACTTTGCAGAGGCGGCTCCACTTTGAGGTCAGTCCCCTTGAGACATGTACTCCCTTACCACCTTCACCTGTCAGGTTTGTGAAGAAGTCCTGACAAAAAGCCAACAATGCCTGGGCTAGGCCTTTTTGCATCAGCTCTTTGTCTTACTTACAGAAACAACCAAGGGCTGCCTGCCCTTCTGTGGATGAGAACAATCCCCGCATCTGCTCTCCAGGCTAGAACGAGGTGTTCAGTCCCACTTGGCTGTGGGGTAAGGGAAGGGGGTGGGGATCGCTTTCCTCTAGAGCTTTGAGCTGGAATAATTTTCACCCTGAAGAGGCTACAACACAAAAACTCTGAAGTGGAGTGAGGCAGCTCTGAGTCCTCTTCTCCCTCACCACCTGCTGGAGGCACCCAAAGAAACAGAAACACTGCCTGATCTTAGCTTTTTCTCACCCGCCCACTGCATGATATTAAAGGCTGTTTTCTTGCCTCAAAAACACACTAGAATACTTGGAGATAGGTGAAGTAGGCAAATATCACATAGAAAAAAATATGATCACTTGACCTTCCTAGCAAGGATCAGCAATCTATTACGCAGCATATCATTAAAAGAAAAAAAAAAAGGGGGGGGCTTCCCATCTGCTGCCCTAACCACATCCCTCACTGCACCTTCAGTGCAGCCCTACTGCCAGGGTTTTTCCTGGACTGAGGAAAGGCCCAGGAAAATGAGTTCATTTGGGAGCATTCGAGACTTAATCACTTACTTCTTGGGAAGTGAGAGAAGGATGGGGATGAGGATACAGAACATCATTTAAAAAGAGGAGCCTGAAGAAGATCATGTTTTGGACAAAGGAATGACTCCAATGGTGGAAGTTCAGCCACAAAGGCAGGGCAGCAAACAGCTGGGACCCATCACAACACAATGCAAGTCTCTGGCTACAGCCTGAGGAACCCACTTGGCTGTTGAGATGGCTTTCCTATCCCAGCTTTTCTGTGCCTGACCAGTAAATCCTAGAGAAGACTCTCCAAGGATGCCAAATGTGCCCCACTGTCTCTGCCTGACTCTCCACAATTCCACACACAACCAGTTTTTCACCCCTGAGACCAGGTATGCACCCAGAGCCAGTGAGGGGAGGTGGGGGCAGTCCAGGAGGCCCTGAGCTTCTAGAACAGAAGTGGCCTCAAATTCAGATACTTAGAGGCTCAGGGTTATTACATCTTCTCACCAGGTTCAGTTAACAAGCTGTGTACACTGGAGTTCTGAATAGTCAGCACACTTGCGGACTGGAGGCTATAAAAAGTCTGTTCAGTATCCTACCACACAGCACAGCACAGCACAAGGAACTCTGCTCACGACTCAGTAATGGCCTATATGAGAAAAGAATCTTAAAAAGTGGACATACATACATATATATATATAATTGATTCACTTTGCTGTTATCAGTTCAGTTGATCAGTCATGTCCAACTCTTTGTGACCCCGTGAACCACAGCATGCCAGCCCTCCCTGTCCGTCACCAACTCCCGGAGTCCACCCAAACCCATGTCCATATACCTGAAACTAAAAAACACTGTAAATTAGCTATATTTCAATAAAAATTAAAACAAGCAAAACAAGGCTGCTCAGTCCTCCTGCAACTTCCAGAAGCTGGGGAAGGGGAGGAGTGTGTAGCTGATTGACAGCCCCTCTGAATCCCTCGGGGTTGGTGCCCAGGTACTTTCCAGAGCTGCTCCCAGCAATGACTGAGAATGATGAGGTCTAAGCGCACGACTCCTCTAACTCAAGTTGAAGCACTCTTCGTTGTCTGGCTGAAGCTTTCTTAGAACCACATTGTGGCCTGAGTCTCTTTCTCAATCATTCTTCCCAAGGTTTCCTTAAACAGCTATCAGAACAGCAGAACAGTCTGAAGACTCTCCTTGTCCAATCCTGCTCCCTCCCTTTTCCGCAAATAATCGCCCACACTTCGTCACATCATGGCATCTGCTTCTCAGAGAAACCAAACTAGCACAGGAACAGTTGGAGAAGGCAGGCTGAAAGGTGAGGCTTGGGACCTGCCTTGCTTACCACCAGGAAGATTGAGGACATCATCTTGAGTGGAATGGGGGCATAGAGAATCCTTGGCACAAGCTGGTGGCCTAATGGCTGATGTTTCATTGGTGGTGGCCTGGGGAGGCATCCAGTGGCCTGTCAGATTGAGGAATTTGAATGATACTGGGGGTGAGGAACAGGTTTGGGATGATGTCTACAAAGAGCTCAGAATTAGCTGGTTATTGCTAAGCTGTCCTGAAGCCCAGCCAGGGAGGAGGAACCGAAGATCATTAACAAATAGTTAAACAAACAATGAAAGGCTAAGTGTGAGAGCCACACGGTTTATTTGGTAGTTTACAAAGAGGTCCTTATTTCCTACAGTAGAAAAGCTAACAGAGCTGAGGAACTGAAGAGGACTTGATTGTTTGAATTTCAGAGTTCCAGAGGCATTCAAAAACTCAGCCTAGACCAGCTATCGTGCTAAGGTCAAACCCTGGCTGGAAGACCTGGTCCCTGAAATGTGGGATGGGGACATCTGGACAGATGCTCTAGGCTTCTTTATATCCATGGCAACACCCCGCTTCCCCGGGAGGCCTCCATAGGGTAGCCCATTTCTTTCTAGTAAGAGCACTTGCCCGTGCGGGATGGTCCTGCACAGATTTCTCCCCTGACAAGTCCTCTTGAGAGCTGCTCTCACCTTCCACTGCTGCTGCTGCTGCTGCTAAGTCGCTTCAGTCGCGTCCGACTCTTAGCAACCCCATGGGCTGCAGCCTACCAGGCTCCTCCATCCATGGGATTTTCCAGGCAAGAGTACTGGAGTGGGGTGCCATTGCCTTCTCTGCTCACCTTCTACTAGTAAGGATTAAATTCCAGCATGTGCTAGGCCTGACAAGGGAGGAAAGAGGCCATACAATGGGAGCTATAAGAATTAGCTAAATATGTGTCAGCAGGAGCTGAAGACCTCAGGGATTCGCTTTGAGGGTTCTTGATCAAAGGGTAAGAATACACTACTCAAAATACTTCGACTTGGAGGGATTTTCCTGATACATGGAAGTTAATACCTTTCTCAGGATCCCAGGGTCCAAGGCCAATTTGCTGCTACGGGAGCTATGCAGGCAGTCTCCAAGATGGTCCTCCTGGTACGAAGAAGAACACAGCAGAAGTGATGAGATGGCTCTTCCATGATTAGGCTGGCTTAAGTTTGGGGCTCTCTCTCTCTCCTTCAGGTTCTTTCTTTCTGTTTCTGGGGTTCTTTTTCTTTTTTTGAATGCACACTTTCTTTTTGTCCCATAGTTCAGTCATCATGTAAAGAAATCCAGACTAGAGAAGCCACATGGAGAAGAGAAGTCCTAGAGGGCACAAGGTCACATGGAAGAGAACCGAGGCATCCCAGCCAGGACCAACTGCCAGCCAGGTGAGTAAGCCTTCTTGGAAGCTACCCCTCCAGTCCAACCACGGCTTCAGATGATGTGGACCTGGCTGATGCCTTGACTGCAATCTAAGCCAGAACCATTCAGCTAAACTACTTCTGACCTGACCCACAACAGCTGTGAAATAATGTATGTTTGTTGTTTGAAACCATCAAGTTTTAGGGGATTTGTTCTATAGTAATAGACAAGAAATCCAATAGCTCTTAGAAGCCTAGACAGTGATGAGCCATGCAGGACAAAGGGGAAATGCCTGATTTTCTCTCAAAGACAGGCAAGGGAGGAATGAAGAAGCTGAATGCTGGAGTGGATCCATTATGTGCGGCCAGGGGATCACAGGACCCTGTTTCATGAGAGGGTCCAGGGGACACATTATTAACTAAGACCATCAGGACCTTATTAACTTACGTGTCAGTAAGAAGTTTAGTGGCGGCTTTCCTCTGCAGGCCAGAGGGCTAGTCACAGAGCTAGGCTTGCTAGTATCCATAGCAAGCCTATGACTTGCTATGACTAAGCCAATAGACTCCTCATTCTCAAGTAACATAAGCCAAATGTCAATCATCAGAAGCCAGCTCTGCTGGGGACCCACAGAGAGACACCACGGATACACAAGAACAGAGGAAAACCACATGAGGATGCATGGAGAAGGTGGTCTGCACCCCAAGGAGGGAGGTCTCTGAAGAAATTACACCTGCCAACATCTTGATCTTGGACTTCCAGCCTCCAGAACTGGAGAAATACATTTCTGTTGCTTAAGTTAGGGGTCCCCAACCTCCAGGATCTAATGTCTGATGATCTATCAGGTGAGGGCTGATGTAATAGTAATAGAAATAAAGTACACAATAAATGTGATGTGCTTGAAGCATTCCGAGACCAATCATTCCCCTCCCTCCCTGCTCCCCCTCCCCATCCTGGTCAATAGAACAATTGTCTTCCATGAGACTGGTCCCTGGTGCCAAAAAGGTTGGGGGACCACTGGCTTAAGCCACCTAGTCTGTGATGTTTTATTATGGCAGTCCTAGCCAGCTAGCCAAACATCCCTCTACCACCCATTTTTTGCATAGCAGCCAAAGAGATCTTTGAGAATCATATCAGTTCTCTGTTTAACACTCTCATTTGCTGCCCATTTCACTCAGAGTAAGAGTCTCAGTCCTCACATGGCCTGGAATGTCCCATTCTCCTTCTGCCTTCATCACCTCCCAGGGCTGCCAGGCCACACCACTCCCCAGGGCATCCTGCAAGTCCTACTCCTCCCCCTCACTGTGCTCCAGCCCCACTGATGGCTCAGAAGTTCCTCAGACACACCACTGTCCTTGTGCCTCATGGCCTTTGCATATGCTGCCCTCTCTGCCCCAGACCTTCTCCTCCCACATCTGTGTGACTCTCTTCCTCACTCTTCAGGTTGCCACTCAAACACCACTCCTTAAGAGGACCTTCCTAACTGTTCTCTCTAAATAGACCTCTGTACATAGTTTCATTTTTCTTTTAGCACTTAGTAGCACCTGATATATTATCATATGTTTCATTGTTTCATTGGATATTGTTTAGTTCTCTCAACTGGCAAGTAAGCTCCTGGAAGACTGGGGCTTAATTTTGTTCATATGGCTCTATCTTCCGTGCCAGTGACAGTGCCTGGCATAGAGAAGTTCAGTAAAGGGTGTGCTGTGTGCTGTGCTTAGTTGCTCAGTCATGTCCAACTCTTTGTGACCCCATGGACTATAGCCTGCCAAGCTCCTCGGTCCATAGGGATTCTCCAAGCAAGAATACTAGAGTGGGTTGCCATGCCTTCCTCCAGGGGATCTTTTAAGGGTGAAGGAATTAAGGATATTTGAGTCACCTTTAAGACTGATCACTTTTCTTGTTAGAAAACTCAGAACCCATCTGTGTGCTGTCTTTACTAAGTGTACTCAAGCGTCTATACAAGAACCTGGTTTTGTCTGTTTCCCATCCTGTTTTCCCTTTGCTTTTATTTCTTTTACTGAGATATATTGTGTGCATTGGCAAGCTGCCTTAGTTTCATAAATGGCATTGAGTATAACGCAATGACCTTGAGAACACATTTAAAATATTTCTTCAGTTTCTGGCCTTCTGGGATGGCTGTTTGATCTCTGGCTGTCTTGGGAGTGGGAGTGGTCCCAGTCCAAATCGCTGGACATGGGGTCCCCTGGTCACAGGAATTTCTGGGGGAATTCTTCTGAAGTTCAGTGAATTCTCCCAGGGACCATCAGCTTCAGCAGAAGCAAAGAGACTTTTGAAGGCCTGATGGTCAAAGAGTGCAGAAAAACTGCACTTTGGGGTAGAAAAGTACATCTTCTCAGCTTATGAGATGTCAGGCTAAAGTTGAAAGGAGAGCCCTTAAATCTGCCCACACCCAAAGGGTAAAAGGGCAATTTCTGAGTTAACTATCTAGGTGCCAGGAAACATGGGGACAGAGTGAACACTGTTTGGCCAACTGGGTTCCTAGAGAACACCCGCACTGGCTGTCATACTCCTGGGGCTCACACTGACCACAGGGACAGGGAACACAGGGGTAAAGTTTCCCCAACCACTGCACAGACACTTGGCCTGTGCCCCTCTGTTCCCTGGGGGTTGGACCTTGCAGGCTAAGGCCAGGGATAGTGCTCTGATCTCTGGTATCCAAGTTGCCAATCGCTCTGTTCACACAGTCCTGCCCCCAGCCTGTGGCAGAGGTAAAAGCCACTCAGGTCTGAAAGCAGCAGCAGCTTCTTCTCCCGGAGGAGGTTGCAAACTACCATGAGCCCTTTCATCAAAGAATTGAGTGGTCTTCACACCAGTTAGAATGTCCATCATCTAGTGGCCATCAAAAAGTTCATAAATGAAAAAAAAAAGTTCATAAATGATAAGTGCTGGAGAGGGTGTGGAGAAAAGGGAACCCTCCTACACTGTTGGTGGGAATGCAAATTGGTAAAACCACTGTGGAGAATAGTATGGAAGTTCCTTAAAAAACTAAAAATAGGGCTACCATATGATCTAGCCATCCTACTCCTGGGCATATAACCAGAGAAAGCTATAATCTGCAAAGATACATGCACCCCAATATTCATAGCAGCACTGTTTACAACAGCCAAGACATGGAAGCAATCTAAATGTCCACTGACAGGAACGGATAAAGATGATGTGGTACATGTATACAATGGAATGTTACTCAGCCATTAAAAAGAAAGAAAAATGCCATTTGTAGCAACATGGATGGACCTAGAGTTTGCCATGTTAAGTGAAGTTAGAGAAGACAAACCTGTCACTCATGTGTGGAATCCAGTTTTTTTAAATGATACAAATGAGCTTATTTACAAACAGAAACAGATTTAACAGATATTGAAAACAACCTTATAGTTATCAAAGGGGAAGTGAGGGGGTGAGGGATAAATCAGGAACTTGGGATGAATGCACACACTCTACTTTATATAAGACAGATAACCAATAGGGATCTACTGTATAGCACAAGGAACTCTACTGAGTGTTCTGTGGTAACCTATATGAGAAAAAAATCTAAAAAAGAATGAATATATGTATACTGAATCACTTTGCTATATACCTGAAGCTAACATAACACTGTAAATCAACTATATTCCGATAAAATTAAAAAATAAAAATAAAGTAAAATAAAATAAAAGACTACTTCTTATTTTTAAAAAATAAAACAGGTGATGTGGACAGTTTTCTGAAGGTTCTCACACACTCCCCTTCGCCACCCCCCTCAAAGCTTTGTGACAGGCCAGGTGAGAAGCTGTGGGGTTTCTCCATTGTAATTTCTTGGCCTTAGACTCAATGTGGCCTCAGATTATATCACTTTTCTTTCTCTGCTTCTTTGTGCTCTGTTGATCAACACTTCCCCTCAGTTGCTGAGGGAAGTCTAGTTGAGTCAGGAAAAAAATTGGGGTCTATGGGACAGAAATTCAAACTTAACTGTTGTAAAGCAGTGGCTTCCTGAGTGTCCTGGTACATTAGCATCTTTTACGCAGCAGTTTTTAATGTAAATGTGTTCAAATTGCTGAGAGATCTGTGGTCAAAGTCACCTGTTAAACAGGAAGTCATCATACCCAGTCTATTTAGTGAGTCTGGGGTGGGAACAAGGAGCCTGTATTTTCCAACAAGTACCCAGGAGACAATGTAGGCAGCCTATGGACCACACTGTGAGAAACAGCTCCTAAGGACCTGGTTAAAGAGCCCAGTGTCTGGGTCTGGCTACTCACCTACCAATTCAGAACTTATGGTGCTATGTGTGTTCTTCTCCGCAGAGGAATCCAGCTCACTCTAAGTTGAGGATCCACTGCCACAGGAAGTACTTCATTCAGAAAAAAGCAGACGGACTTTCACTTTTGAGATTCCTTCCTCCAGGGGCACCCACCACCACCTGAAAATCTTGGTACAATGCTTGTCGGCATAGAATCTCTGAAGAAAAACTCCGATGTGCCCCAGTCGTTGAGATTGGGGCATTTAACAAAAATGACTACAGAAATGGAAAGTATGAGTATAACCATTTTACAGAGCTTTTCTCTCTTTTCCTGGGTCTCGTGGGAATCCCTGGGGTGAAAGTGGCCACTCAGGGTCACCCACCTGACCGGGAGACTGGCCGCTCCACTGTATTCAGGAGCAAGGGAGGTAGCGGCGATAGCTGTATCCGCCCATCATCCAGAGTCAGTGAGGCTGGCACACATCTTGAACAGCTGCATATGAGCACTAGTTGGGCTCTTCCAGGCCAGGTGCCAGCTTGCTGCAACTGCCCGGGAGAACAGGCTCTGTCGGAGGGGCTAGCCACACCTGGAGGGAGTGACGTAACCTTCAGGAATGCTAGATTCGCCTACAGGCAGACAAGTGCACTGGGGAAAATCAGCACCCTCAGCACCCAATCATGGCTAATTCAACTGCAGAACTTGTGGTCAGATTTGCCTGTCCAAGCGGGAAGCTTCTCAGGGGGACCAGATGGCTTCATTTATAGTTTATGATAAAGCTGAAGTCTCATTCAGATTAATGTAACTCCCATTTTCCAGTCAAAGACAATGGAATCATGGGGCTAGCGTTAAGCTTAGCTCCTCTCCTGATCTCCCACCTCTAGTGGGTATCACTGGGGCTGCTTAAGCCATTGTTCTCTCTCATTCATTCAACAAACATTTACCAAGCGCCTACTATGATAATCACAACTCACACTGTCTAAGTGATTGCCCTGGGCCAGGCACTGGTCTAGGGTTGGCACGTCCATCTCATACAATTCTCATCAAACCATATGAGTGACAGATCCCATTTTACAGATGAGGAAATTGAGGATCAAAGAGGTGAAGCTGCCTGCCTAAGATGCCACAAACAATAAGAGATAGAGCAGGGACTTCCCGGGTGGTCCAGTGGCTTAGACTCTGAACTCCCACTGCAGGGGGCCTGGGCCTGGTCAGGGAACTAAACCCCACATGTCGCAACTAAAGATTCCACAAAGATCGAAGATTCTGAGTGCCGCAACTGAAACCCGGCACGGTCAAATAAATATATAAGTAAATACAATTTTTTTTTTTTTTAAAAAGGAGATACAGAACAGACTCCCAGGCAGTCAGCCCTTCCTGTGTGCCCAGCTGAGCTGAGGCAATGTCCTCTTTGTGCCTTGCCATGGATTCACTGATCTATTCATACTACAAGTCTTTATTCTTATGCGGTGTCCCCTCAGCCTATCCACCTTACACACTCTGACACTGGCCCTCCTTTCTATCTACTAGCCCTCCCAGGTAGATTCTCCTCACTCCTCCTGATGCCTTGTCACCACTCTCCTGATCTTCCCTCCACCCTGCGGCTCTCCCACTGGTTGATCTCTTGAACCCTGGTATTGTTTAGAGTTCTCTGACATTCAGCCCCACAACCTTTACCTCAGGAAGACACTCCTGACCCATCCCTTCCCCATATTCACAACTCCACAGTGTGATCTCGCTGCATACTGGAGATGCCTTTATCCCAACATGATATCCCATGACAGGTTGCACTTCTATTTTTCAGAATCCCCTGTTAAAATGACTTCATGAAGTTGGACTGGTGTCCACCTCCCTACATGGTACATGATTGGTTTCCAATAAATGTCTGTCAAACTGACCAGAACTGACTCACATGCTTTATATACCAAGAGTATGAGCAAAAGAAAAAGCAGAAATGGTATTTTAATACAAGATGGTAAATATAACCTCATGAATATCACATGCTTAGAAGAGAGAAAAACAGGACAAAAATATGCTAACAGAACTATACAGGAAGGGCCATAACACATAGGATAAATGCATGACTCAGGAATCTGACCACTTGAATTTGAATTCTGGCTCCCAACTTGGTAACTATGTGATGCAGAGCCAGTGACTATACCTCTCTGATGCTGAGTCCCATCCATAAGTGGAACTAACTCATCTTATAGGATTGTGGGAGGATCAATGAGGTAGTCCCACTTATAGATGAATGTTGTATTTATTTTTTGGTCATAATGTACGTATTTGATAATAAAAGACTGAGGGAGGAATAAACAGTATAGTATTTTGAGACTACGGTACAAACCCCCAGGTCAGACAAAAAATGCATGTGAGAACTGACCAACCAGAGGTCCAGATTTTTAAATTTTTAATTAGCCATATTTAATAATGAAACTTCATATTAAGGAAAAAATCCAGAGTTCTGACTTCTCTTGAGAAGCTAGAAGAGTTGGCTGCTATGGGCTTCTATCCCTCCGTGGCAGTAATTGTCTGGATTTGTATACTAACTGCTCATTTTGGCAGACATCAGCTCTCTAGCTTCCCCAGAACCTCCCATGCCCACTGCTTCTTACTTGGCCTGCTTCACATTATAAGTATTTGAGTTTGCAACCCCTGTCATATGTGATGCCTTCTCAATCCAATATAGTTTATTATTATGCACAGTTCTCCTCTGTTCAAAAATCTAGTATAGCTCTCTAGTACCTCCATCATCGAAGTCAGGCTTGGTCATCTTCTCAATCTGGAGACCCACCCAGTCTCACTTCTCATGACTCCCGTCACACCTTAGCTTCTCCCTGCTATGGGGCTGGCATGGCCCCTCCCTCCCCCTCCTGCTCACCTGCCAGAGCTAAGCTCAGGTACAGCCACTTCTCCACACTCTGCAGCCTGGGGTGCTCTCCACCCCCCAGACTTGCGTGGCATGACGGGCAGGAGCAGCCACAATTCCAGTGCAGTCAGGGGTTCTCGGGCTTTACCCCACAAGGAAATCTGCCTTTGTCCACTCTGTTCTCTCCTTTCCCCCTGCTCCCCTGGTGTCCCCATCCCTGCTGGACCTAGCCCTGAACTTTTGTGATTTTAAACAAAACCAGAACAGGGTGGGAGAAATAAGACAAGAGCTGTGAGAGGTTAGGGGAAAAGGAAGAGAAAATCAGGGCTAACCCAGGGGGGGTCAGTTGCACCAGAAGGAGAAAGGGAGGGGCTGCAGCAGCATTGGGAAAGAATGGAAGTCCAAGGTCAGGAAGGGGATTTGGCATAAGGGGAATTTCCATGCTGTTTCCCCCTGTAGCCAGAACCACACCCTCCGGGACTCCCTCGGTCTTTGGTTTTCTATGGCAATCCTATCTTCTACAGGAAGAGTGGAAGCTCCATGAGGACAGATGTCCAACTTGGCACTCCTTTCTATCTCCCAGAGCCAGAGATTCCGCAGGTTAATGCAGAGTGACAGACCTCAGTATCCTCAGGTGTTCTCAGGTAAGTGACCTGAAGAAGATGTTGGGCATCAAGAAGGTGGGCTCTTAGATTTCACTTCCTGGCAAAAGTGTGATGAGATCAGATAGCAAGGTGGTTTTGCCTCCCAGCCAATAACCAGGGAGATGCTTTGGACTGGAGAACAGTGGTGCTCAAGCTAGAGCCTGCAGAGCAATCATCTTGGGGGAGAGTGGGAGCTGTTCATTAAAAGAAATGGCTGCATCGCCTCCAGGGCATTGGATACAGCTATCTGAGATGGAGCCAAGAATTTGCTTTTCCAACTGCTTCCCAGGTAGTTGGACCAGGGATTACACTTTTGAGAAACCTAGCTCTAGAGTCCAAGGTTGTGTGGTGTCAGTCGCTAAGTCTCATCTGACTCTTTGCGACCCCATGAACTGTAGCCTGCTGGGCTCCTCTGTTCATGGAATTCTCCAGCCAAGAGTACTGGAGTGGGTAGCCATTCCCTTCTCCAGGGCATTTTCCCAACCCAGGGATCAAACTCAGGTCTCCAGCATTGCAGGCAGATTCTTTACTGTCTAAGTCACTAGGGAAGCCCAGAGTCCAGGACTGAAGTCTAACTCTGAAGCCACATCATTCAGCTACCTGATGGAAGAAGAGTAACTGCTCCCAGCTCCATTCTTCCCTGCCTAGGTCACTCAACCTTCCTGCCTTCATCCAGACCATGAATGCGTAGGACAGTGTGGAGGGTGTCCCCTTGTGGCACAAATGGAAAATTACCTGAACTGAAATCTCACTTTTACCCCTGGAAACTTGAGATGCTTGTCATTCACTAGATCTGGTCCATGAGGAAGGGCCAAGGGTCCATTCAGATGAGTGATGAGTTGAATACTTGGCACAAAGTTGCCTGAGGACAGCAGAAATTATTTATTCTCTTGGCTTTGGGATTTTACAGGGTGAGAAGTATTTTAGGAGAATAGTCCAAACCGGACTACTCGCTAAATTCGCTGTTGGAGAAGATGCCTTTGTAACAGATGTTAGAACTGGACAATTTCAAAGTCCTGGAAGCACTATGTGACCAAGAAGGGACCTTAGGATGACTATGAACCATTTCCCCTCTGACTTCCCTAAAATTATAAAGCTGGCATTATTAACTGTGATCTAGTGTGAAAACACTCTGGTGTCCAACTCTGTTACCAACTCATTTGGCAAAAGCACAAGCTTCTTGCAGGAATTACAACATCCTTATAGGCTTTGCTGCCACCTGCTGCTCGGGCTTGGGATGTGCAGGAAATGGTAACCAGGAAAATGTCAGCTGAGCAGGCTTCTCAGCCTTTATAGTATATTACCATCTGCTTGAGGGCTTGTTAAACCATAGATTTTTGGGTTCCACCTCCAGGGATTCTGATTCAGTGGGACTGAAATGGAGCCTGAGAATCTGCATTTCTAATAACTTCCTGGATGACGATGATGCTGCTGGCTGGGAGGCATGCAACTGATGGCATTTGTAGTTTCTCTTCACATCATACATACGCTAGAACCTGACCATCAATCAGTGTAAGTTGCAAGCAACCAAAAGTCTCTAATTTAGGGTTTCTCACCTTGGGCCCTATTGATGTTCTGACCTGATAATTTGCTGTGCATGTGTTTTGGGGGGCGGCGGCTATTCCGTATGTTGTAGGATGTTTAGCAGCACCCCTGTCCTATACCCTCTAGATGCCAGTAGCACCCCTGTCAGGCATTAGAGCCTGAGAGCCGCTGCTCTAAACGGCGGGTACATTTTCCTCTTCCACTTGATAGACTGTGACAGTGTCCCATAGTACTGCCTTTAAGACAAGGTGCCACTGACCTACAGTTAATTTTCAGTTCTATGGGTTTAACTAACAACAAACAAAAAACCAGCTTACATTCGTTGACTACCTACTGTAGGCAAGGCACTCTAATGCTTTTTAAAAGCACACTAATGCTTTTTAATTACCCTCTTTAACTCTTACAACCACTTTCTCACTAATGAGGAAAATGGAGCTTCCATGGATTAAATAACTTGTCCAAGGTCATGGTTAATACCAGTTAGATCTGGCTGGGACAGGGGAGTGTGGGGCTGAACCAACCAGCACAGTCCCACAGAAGTATAAAGCAAGTCACAAATGCAAGCCATATATATAATTTTACATTTTCTAGAAGTCACATTAAAACAGAAAAAAGTCAAAATAATTTTCATATCCTCTATGTGTGAATCAGACCATAAAGAAGGCTGAGTGCCACAGAACTGATGCTTTCAAACTGTGGTGCTAGAGAAGACTCTTGAGAGTCCCTGGACAGCAAGGGATCAAACCAGTCAATCTTAACTGAAATTAACTCTGAAAATTCATTGGAAGGACTGATGCTGAAGCTGAAGCTCCAACACTTTGGCCAGTTCCGTTCAGTCACTCAGTTGTGTCTGACTCTTTGCAACCCCATGGACTGCAGCACACCAGGCCTCCCTGTCCATCACTAACACCCAGAGCTTGCTCACAATCATGTCCATTGAGTCAGTGATGCCATCCAACCATCTCATCCTCTGTTGTCCCCTTCTCTTCCTGCCTTCAATCTTTCCCAGCACCAGGGTCTTTTCTAATGAGCCAGTTCTTTGCATCAGGTGGCCAAAGTATTGGAGCTTCAGCTTCAGCATCAGTCCTTCCAATGAATATTCAGGACTTATTTCCTTTAGGATTGACTAGTTTGATTTCCTTGCAGTCCAAGGGACTCTCAAGAGTCTTCTCCAATACCACAGTTCAAAAGCATCAATTCTTTGGCACTCAGCTTTCTTTATGGTCCAACTCTCATATCCATATCTGACTACTGGAAAAAACCACAGCTTTAACTAGACAGACCTTTGTCGGCAAAGTAATACCTCTGTTTTTTAATATGGTGTCTAGGTTGGTCATAGCTTTTCTTCCAAGGAGCAAGCGTCTTTTAATTTCATGGCTGCAGTCACCATCTGCAGTGATTTTGGAGCCCAAGAAAATAAAGACTGTCATGGTTTCCATTGTTTCCCCATCTATTTGCCATGAAGTGATGGGACCGGATGCCATGATCTTAGTTTTCTCAATGTCGAGTTTCAAATATCTACTTCTGCTTTATTGACTATGCCAAAGCTTTTGACTGTGTGGATCACAACAAACTGTGGAAAATTCTTAAAGAGATGGGAATACCAGACAATCTTACCTGCCTCCTGAGAAATCTGTACGCAGGTCAAGAAGTAACAGTTAGAACCAGACATGGAACAATGGATTGGTTCCAAATTGGGAAAGGAGTACGTCAAGGCTGTATATGGTCATCCTGCTTATTTAACTTATATGCAGAGTACATCAAGCGAAATGCCAGGCTGGATGAAGCACAAGCTGGAATCAAGATTTCCGCGAGAAATATCAATAACCTCAGATGTGCAGATGACACCACTCTTATGGCAGAAAGTGAAGATGAACTGAAGAGCCTCTTGATGAAAGTGAAAGAGAAGAGTGAAAAAGCTGGCTTAAAACTCAACATTCAAAAACTTTGGCCACCTGATGCAAATAGCTGATTCACTGGAAAAGACCCTGATGCAGAGAAAGATTGAAGGAAGAAGGAGAAGAGGGCAACAGAGGATGAAATGGTTGGATGGAATCACTGATTTAATAGACATGAACGTGGGCAAACTCTGGGAGACGGTGAGAGACAGGGAAACCTGGCCTGCTGCAATCCGTAGGGCTGTTAAGAGTCAGACATGACTTGGCGACTGAACACAATCTTCTATTTTGCCCAACATTTATGCCTAAACTGTTACCATTTTAACATGCAACTAATATTTTTTTTACATTGCTGATATATTTTACATTTTTTTATTCCACCTTTGAGAGCTGTGCATGTTTTATACTCATAGCACCTCAGTGCCCACCAGCCACAGGTCAGGTGCTCTAGGGCTGTGCAGAATCACCCTGGACTAGACTTGCACCTCAGCCCAGCCACCCTCCAGCCTCCACGTGGGGAACATATGTGTCAGTTTCACCTCAATGTCTTTGAATTTCAGTCTATACTTCAGCCATTTTATCAGACCCCTATACCTATTCATGGACCCTGCAATCTCTTCTTGGAATATCTCTACTTACTTTAAAATGAGGGTTACAGTTTTGTGAAATTCATCAAACAGTAGATTCCTCATCTGGTGGCCATCCTGTTACTATCATCTAATTTTAGTTCCTACAGCTTTTCCACTGGCTGTTTTTCCACAGTCTGTGTTTGTATTTGCATCACAGAGAACATCTTATCTGTCACTAATTACTGAGGCACACATTTCATCACACTCTCCTGTCTTTTGGTTTATCTCCTAACATCTAGGAATGTTCACCCTCACTTAGTGACCGTGCTTTTCAGTAGCTCTAGACAATGTTTCTCCCTGTAGTTCTCATGCCATCTTCAGTAAATGCTTCTGATCTGATCTCTTTGGAAAAAATTATTCGCTAGATAATTCTGCAGTAAATCCCTTAGTCTTACCAGATTTGTGCGTTCAAATTTTACAGGTATGAAAATTAAGACAGATATAAGTACTAACATCAACTTACACCAATAAAAAGTTGTAATAAGAGCTTATCCTTATGAAATATTTTCCTACAAGCCATATGCGGCACTCAGCACTCGACACACATTTTCTTATTTTTCCTAATAGTTCTACAAGGTAGGTGCAATTACAATTGCCATCCAGAAATGAGGAGAAGAGACACAGAGGGTATGAGAAGCTTAGCCCAAGGTCTCCCAGCTAGCAACTGACAGAGTCGGGAATTGTATCAAAGTTTGTTTGATGACAAAGGTGATCTCCTCATCACCATGCTCCATTGTCTGAAAGGTGATTTGCAAGTATCGACTTCATTTCTGAATTTGTAAGGGTGCAGGTCTAGATTATATCCCTTACCTCTTCTCTTTTTTCTTTCCAACTTTTAAATTTTTTTAAATTGGAGGATAATTGCTTTAGAATGTTGTGTTGGTTTCTGCTGTATAACAACATGAATCAGCCATAAGTATACATATATCCACTTCTTCTCAAACCTTCCTCCCACCCCCCACCCCCATCTCACCCCTCTAGTTTGTCACAGAACACCAGGTTGAGCTTCCTGTGTTACACAGAAACTTTCCACTAGCTGTCTATTTTACATATGTCTTACCTCTTCTCTTGATGGGGAAGAGAAATAAATAAATAATAGCAGTATTATTTCACTTGCCAAGATATGGAAGCAATGTAAGTATCCATCAACAGATGAATGGGGGATTTCCCAGGTGGTCCAGTGGCTAAGATTCTGAGCTCCCAATGCAGAGGGCCCGGGTTCCATCCCTGGTCAGGGAACTAGATCCCACATGCCTCAAGTAAGATCCAGTGCAGCCAAGTAAATAAACAAATTCATTTAATAAAAAAAGAAAAAACAGATGAATGGATAAAGAAGATGTGATTCATATATACAATGGCATACTATTATATAGTATTAAATATATACTTTATATAGTTATAAAAAAGAATGAAATATTGCCATCTGCAGCAACATGGATGAACTTGGAGGGCATTATGCTAAGTGAAATAAGTCAGACAGAGAAAGACAAATACTGTATAATATCACTATACAACAAACTAGTGAATATAACAAGAAGCAGGCTCACAGGTACAGAGAACAAACTAGTGGTTACCAGTAGGGGGAGCAGAGGGGCAATATAAGGGTGGAGTAGTAGGTGATACACACTATAGGGTGTAAGATAGGCTCAGGGATGTATTGTACAACATGGGATATATAGCCAGTATTTTGCAATAACTGTGAATGGGAAGTAACCTTTAAAAATTGTATAAAAAATTTAAAACAATTTTTTAAAAGAAAGGATTTGGACATAGACGTGATCTGTCCAAACAGCCAATATTTTGTAATAGCTGTGAACAGAGGGTAACCTTTAAAAACTGTATAAAAGATTTTAAATTTAAAAACATAATAAAATATAAAATTCTTGGTGTTCTAAGGACTGCCTCTGAAGCTAGATGCCAGGACTATTCAAGATGCAGTGCTCTTGCCTTGAACAGGGGGCTGAGACTCAGGTCTATCAGGAGCTCAAACCAGGTGGCCCAGCAGGCCATATGTCATAACCCAGAGCTAGAAGAGTGTGGGCACCAAAGTGTGATGGGTTTAGGAGTGAATGGAGGTGGGGATGTGGAAGTGAGAGTAAAGACAGGTCTCTTGGAGAAGACAGGGAGAGAGGGTGAGAGAAGAAATGTGATAGGGCTTAGGGTGGGGGCAAGGTGAGGGAGGTTATGATTTGCTTTGCAGTTTTATTAAACATGAGCATGTTGCAAGGCTGACGGAAAATTAAGAGCTTGGGGAGGGCGTAGATGTAAATCAGCAAGGACCCTAAAGAGTCAGAACAAGGGAGGTGTTTGAAGCCCATGTCAGGGATACATGTTTGCTGGTCTGATGTCAAAGCCTTCTTGCACCTGTATTACCCTATCACCTTCCACCATCACTGTCTGCCAATCAACCACTGTCAAGAGTCCCATGGCCAAATGGCTTGAGAAGTTATGTGTCTATAGTCAGAAACATGTTCCCCTCACTGGACATAATTTCTTAACCCTATCAGTGAGGAAAGCACACAACTCATGAAACCAGAATACAAATCCCCAGGCAGCCTTATATGCATGTGACATAGTTTTTTTTTTTTTTTGCAAGAAACATCAAGTCTGTCTAAAACAGCTCTCAAGGGTTGGCCTCAGATTCCTGAAATAATGCATCATTTGGATAACTTTCCTAAAAAGTCTTATTAAAAAACAAATGGGTCAAAATAGTCAGGAAAAGAGCCCCCACATTCACTGCTGTGTTACTCACAATGGCCAAAAGGTGGAAGCAACCCAAGTGTCCATTGATGGATGAACAGATCAACAAAATGTAGTATGTTCATGCAATGGAATACTATTCAGCCCTTTTGAAAAAGGAATGTCATTCTGACGCATGTTACAACATGGATGAACCTTGAGGACACTATGCTAAGTGAAATAAGCCAGTCACAAAAGGATAAATACTGTATGATTCCACCAGTATGTGGTATCTGGAGTAGTTAAATTCATAAAGACAGAAAATAGAATGGCAGTTGCCAGGGGCTGAGGGGGTGGCGCATGTGGCGATGTTGTCTGCTGGGTACAGAGTTTCAGTTTGGGAAGAGAAAAAGAGTTCTGGAGGTGGATGACAGTATGGTTGCACAACAATGTAAACGGAACTGTACACTTAAAAATAAGATGGTAGTTTTATGTCATGTGTATCTTACCCACAATTTTATTTTATTATTATTTTTTTATTATTATTTTTTTTTCCAGTGGGTTTTGTCATACATTGATATGAATCAGCCATGGATTTACATGTATTCCCAATCCCGATCCCCCCTCCCACCTCCCTCTCCACCCGATTCCTCTGGGTCTTCCCAGTGCACCAGGCCGGAGCACTTGTCTCATGCATCCCACCTGGGCTGGTGATCTGTTTCACCATAGATAGTATACATGCTGTTCTTTTGAAATATCCCACCCTCACATTCTCCCACAAAGTTCAAAAGTCTGTTCTGTATTTCTGTGTCTCTTTTTCTGCTTTGCATATAGGGTTATTTGTTATCACCTTTCTAAATTCCATATATATGTGTTAGTATGCTGTAATGTTCTTTATCTTTCTGGCTTACTTCACTCTGTATAAGGGGCTCCAGCTTCATCCATCTCATTAGGACTGGTTCAAATGAATTCTTTTTAATGGCTGAGTAATATTCCATGGTGTATATGTACCACAGCTTCCTTATCCATTCATCTGCTGATGGGCATCTAGGTTGCTTCCATGTCCTGGCTATTATAAACAGTGCTGCGATGAACATTGGGGTGCACGTGTCTCTTTCAGATCTCTTACCCACAATTTTAAAAAGCAATTTAAAAGGGGCCACTTGATCCCTTGTTCTTATTTGTTATTAGATTGGCTCAGCTTTGCTTCTCAGTAAAGGAAGCTCAGCCAAGAGTGGGATGTTGAGGAGCTGGGATCTGGAAGAGCTGGTGAGAGGCAACAGTCCTAGGGGTAGTAATTCTCTGGGCTGTGGGATGTGCTTTGAGAAAGGACAAGTCTTGAGTTCCAACCTGACTGAGAGGGATAGCCTTGTGGGGTCCTCAGGAGCAAGAGGAGAATTTGAGTCTCAGACACCTTCAGAAGCTGATTGCTGCTAAGTCGCTTCAGTTGTGTCCGACTCTGTGCCACCCCATAGATGGCAGCTCACCAGGCTCCTCTGTCCCTGAGATTCTCCAGGCAAGAACACTGGAATGGTTGCCATTTCCTTCTCCAGAAGCTGATTGAGGGGGAAGGAAAACAGCAGCCTTTATGGACTTGCCTTTACCGAGGCCTGTTTGTGCAGTGCCTCTCTAGGGGAGTAAGACTACTACTCTTCAGGCTCCTAGCTTGTTTAGAAAACTCTCACGCTGGGGGAAGGTAGACCTGACACTGCCTGTCAAAGTCAAGGGTGGGTGTGAGGGTGGCGGAGCCACACCCATGGCCCATGACCCTCTCAGCCTGGTGCTTTCTTTAATTAAGCCAGCACCTCCTCCACCATCAGACCCTGGGAAAGGAAGCTGCTTGGCCACAGAAAACAGCATTTGAACCCTCATTAATGAGAGAGACAGAATTGTTATACTAGCATGGGAACATTCAAGGAAGGAATAAATTTCATTTCCATGCATCTCTAGCTTGAGTCCCAAGCTCAACATATGCTATTTTTATCAAATACTTTGTATTCTGTGACATGCTTTGCCAACTTTCTATTATTAGACACATCAGAAAAAGTCCATGTTTGAGTTCTCTTCCTTCTAACTTCTCCCTCCCCATTTAGGGGAGGGGTGGTGGCTTGGGTGGGGGCCCTGTCCTTCCAATAGAGAGTAAGTGACAAGGAGGTGGCAGCCATTTGAAAAGTCACCTTGCTGCCAAAGCATCCAGGATATGGGCTCTGCCTCCTCTGCAAATCTTGTCCTTGATTCACCCCGGCCCAGATGGCACAGCTGATGGGATAGGAAAACATACGTATTTTAGAGTATTTACAGCACCGTTTCTTGCCACCCCGTTTTCCTATGAAGGAGGATTTAGTCTTGGCCAGCTAAGTTTTGGAGACTTTCTTGTACAGACTGTAGGAAAATAGGGGAGGGGTTCTGAACTGTGTGATGCTGTGGGTTGGATGAGTTGACGGGTTCACTGAAGAAAAGACAGGAGAACCTATTGGAGAACGCAGAACAGATCAGAAGGTGAGAAGGGGGACGAGGGATAGGAGCCAGGGATTGCCTGAATTGGGAGGAATTAAGAGATAAATTAAGGGGAAATGGAGTGGCTGCTAGGTTGCTATGAGGAGAATTTGGGAGAGAGATGGGAGATTGTTCAGAAATGTTGTTGGTATTATGATTGGAATCCATTTTCCCCTTGGCATTTTTAAGAGATTTCAGTAAAGACATACAGTGGTTTTAAAGCTATTTTTTATATGAGGGCCTCAAGTTTATCTGGGCTTCCCTCATGGTTCAGCTGGTAAAGAATCCGCCTGCAATGTGGGAGACTTGGGTTCAATCCCTGGGTTAGGAAGAACCCCTGGAGAAGGGCGAGGCTACCCACTCCAGTATTCTGGTCTAGAGAATTCCATGGACTATACAGTCCATGGAGTCACAAAGAGTTGGACACAACTGAGTGACTTTCACTTTGATTAACTTATGGGCTTCCCTGATAGCTCAGTTGGTAAAGAATCTGCCTGCAATGCAGGAGACCCCGGTTCGATTCCTGGGTCGGAAAAATCCACTGGAGAAGGGATAGGCTACCTACTCCAGTATTCTTGGGCTTCCCTTGTGGCTCAGCTGGCAAAGAATCCACCTGCAATGTGGGAGACCTGGGCTCAATCCCTGGATTGATCCCCTGGAGAAGGAAAAGGCTACTCACTTCAGTATTCTGGCTAGTCCATGGGGTCACAAAGAGTTGGACACAACTGAGCGACTTTCAGAAGTTTATACAAGGCAGCCTGGACCACTGGAAGCTAGTGTCTAATGGTGTAGGAGAGCCACCCTTCACCCCACTTCTCCCATCAACACACTATATTCTAGCTATTTCAAACTGGTGTCCTATGGGCTGGGTTTGGACCACAGATGGGTTTTGTTTGGCTCATTGAGAGCTAATTTTTTAACCACCATTGAAAACTGGAATTTCACATTTAAAAAGTCTGCATTTCCTACTTCTCTTGAAAAGCAAAAAACTGGAAAATCTGGTAACATGAGACTTTCATTCTCCTAAAATAAAAATAGGTCCATGCTCTCTGGTTGACCTCAGTGCTCACCACTCACATAATGTATGCACATGTACATACACATGGACAACTTCCTGAATTTATATTTCCTGCCATCTAATCAAAGCAGACTAGATCATTGGGCTCTCCTTTCTTCCTGAGGACAATTAGAAAGTCTGGACAAAACAAGAATAAAATCAGCCTGAAGGCATCAAAGACAATAAGATAATGAAGAATCGCCAAACCAAGTTTTGGGAAAAGATGGCTGTTCAAGGAGACAAGCCCAACAACTAGGGGCTCTTTCCCCCATGGGACACTTACTGCTTCAGGAAGAGATAGCTAAGAAGCTGAAAAGTTAAGCAGCACCTAGGCAATTCTGCATGTTGAATGGGACAAAAGGTGGAATCCAGTGCCCACCAAAGAAGAGAGGGCACTGTAACTCCCCATTTTAGGCAAAGACCCTGAAGGACAACACCTTAAGTCTAGGCAAATCAGAAATAACTACAGATTTTGTAGAGCCTCAACCCAGCTTTCAATGAGTTTAATTCTTTAAGTTGGATTAAGGCTATCCCAAACTGCTAATATCCCCAGGTGTCTAGCAGAAGCAAACGTTAAGTACTCTCTGGAGGAAGATAACACCATAATGTCACATGTTACTTCTACTAGCAATTTTTCACATACAATTTCAGCCTGAAAATACCCAGACACCTAAGGAAATAAGACAACATGAATGAGATCGAACAGAAACAACTACAATAGAAACAATCCCAGAGAATTCCACTTTCGGAGTTACTGGACACAGACTTTGGAGATGTAAAAATACGGTAGAGAACTGTAAACTTAAAGGTGGGGGGGGGTGCAATTTTGATTTGAAAAATAACCAAGTAGAAATTTAGAGTTGAAAAATACAATAACAAAAGTGAAGAGCCATCGGTGGATGGCTTTAAAGTAGATTAGGCACAGTCACAGGGAGAACTGATGAACTGGGAAGTCAGTTGGAAGAAAATATTCACTATGAAACATAGACACAATGATGGAAAATACTGTGGAGAGAATAACAGATAAGGAAGATAAAGTGAAGACTGAAGTTCTAGAAAGAGATGAGAGAGAATAGGGCAATAGCAATAATTTGAAGAGAAAATATTTGAGAAACTGCCAAAATTGACCAAAAGCAAGCCAGTTTCCTGAATCCCTGGGAGCCCCAAGCAGGACAAATAAAAAGAAAACTACACCTAGGTAGCCTGCCAATGCAGGAGACGGGGGTTCAATCCCTGTTACAGGAAGATTCCCTGGAAAAGGAAATGGCAACCCATTCCAGTATTCTTGCTTGGAAAATCCCATGGACAGAGGAGGCTGGTGGGCTACAGTCCATGGGGTCACAAAAAAGTCATTCAAGACTTAGTGATTAAATAACAACAACACCTAGGTACGTCACAGTAAAATATATGAAAACCAAAGACAAAAAAAACATTAAAAGAGCTATCACTACTTGAGAAAATGGAATAGACTGTTAGCTTACTTCTTGACAGAAACAACGGAAGCTAGAAATTAACAGAATTTAAGTATCTTTCAAGTGGTGAAAGAAAATAAATGCCAACCTAGAATTCCATGCCCAGTGAAAGTAGCCTCTAATAAGAAAGGTTAAGACATTTCCAGGATTCTTTAATAGTTGCAGATACTAAAGCATCTTTAAGCAGAAGGAAAATGACTTAATATGATAGATATAGGTGCAGGAAGAAATGAAGAACAATGCAAAGGTTAATTTGAGGAAACCCAAATGAAGTAGACTCTACAAAACAACATGGCAATGTACATTGGGGATTTAAAAAGTTAAAATATATAATACACATAGTAAGGAGGGAGGGACGAATGGAACTAAAATGTTCCAAAGTCCTTGTATTACTATGCAAGAGGACTGAAATGTTAATTAACATTGTTATTGTTGATGGTTAGTCGCTAAGCCACATCCAACTCTTTTACAACCCCATGGACTATAGCACGCCAAGCTCCCCTGTCCATGGGATTTCCCAGGGAAGTACCCTTGAGTGGGTTGCCATTCATTGCCTTCTCAGGAAGTCATCCCGACCCCAGGAATGAACCCTTGTCTCCTGCATTGGCAGGAGAATTCTTTACCACTGAGCCTGGGAAGCCCCATTAATTAACATTGCTGCTGCTAAGTCGCTTCAGTGGTGTCTGACTCTGTGCGACCCCAGAGACAGCAGCCCACCGGGCTCCGCTGCCCCTGGGATTCTCCAGGCAAGAACATTGGAGTGGGTTGCCATTTCCTTCTCCAATGAGTGAAAGTGAAAAGTGAAAGTGAAGTCGCTCAGTCGTGTCCGACTCTTTGCAACCCCATGGACTGCAGCCCACCAGGCTCCTCTGTCCATGGGATTTTCCAGGCGACAGTACTGGAGTGGGTTGCCATAGACTTTGATAAATCCAAGATAATATTGTGACTGCCATGATAACTTTTTAAAAAGAATAGTAAAAAAGAATATAACTTGCAAGGTAACAGAGTGAAAAAATAGAATATTTAACCACTTCAAAGGCAAAAAAGAAAGGAGCATAAAAAGAATATAAAGCATGTGGGACAAATGAAAGCATTTAACAAGATGTAGATATGGACCCAAATATATCAATAATTACATTAAATATAAATGAACAAAATACTTCAATTATAAGCCAAAGAGTACTGAACTGGATTTAAAAAATCTATATACTGTTTATAAGAAACACATCTAAAATATTAATTTTAAAAATGTTGAAAAAAAATTTTTTTAAATGTTGAAAGTAAAGGGTGGACAAAATACAAATATTAAACAAAATTATATTAATATTGATAGTACATATTAATGTAAGACAAAACATATTTTCAGGCCAAAAGCATTACTACAGCTAAAGAAGAATATATCAAATAATAAAACGTTCAATTCATAAAGAAAATAGTGATTATAAATCTTGATTATAAAACTTGTACATCATACAGTTTATGATGTCGCTTCAAAAAATATGTAGTTAAGATTGACAAAAACCACAAGAAGTGACCAGATAAAGAAGGTCAGTATTAAGGAAGTAGATTATTTGAACATGATTAGTAAACTTGATTTAGTGCAATATTATGTATTATACAGCAATTATAGAATTCCCCAAGTATTTATTTTGGTGAATACAGGTTCCCCAAGTATTTATGATCCAAGACCTTCCAAGCAAATTATAGGGCTAAACTTCTTGGTCTCATTTTATGTTAGGTGTGGCTCTAAGACTCATTTTGGCCAATGAAATGTGAGTAGGAGTAACTTCCAGGTGCTAGTTGTAATAGCAAAAACCTCTCCCCTTTCCCTCCTATAAGTGGAGGGTTAGAGTTCCTTCAGTCTGGACCTTCATGAGGATGAGATGGAGCAGAGCTGCCTAGCCAACTTACAAATGGACATGCTGATATTGATGTGTGAGAATCAGACCTTTGCTACTTCATATGTGTACTTAGTCACTCAGTTGTGTCCAACTCTTTGCAACCCCATGGACTGTATGCAGCCCACCAGACTCCTCTGCCCATGGGGTTTTCCAGGCAAGAATACTGGAGTGGGTTGCCATTTCCTTCTACAGGGAATCTTCCTGACTCAGGGATCAAACCAGCATCTCTTATGTCTCCTGTATCGCAAGCAGATTCTTTATCCGCTGAGCCATCATGGAAGCCCTTGTTACTTTAAGTCACTGAAATTTGGAAATTATTTATAAATGTCATGTAACCTGGTCTATCCAGACTGATACAAGTAGAAAAAGCAAAGGACTGTTTTACAGGCACAGAGGTGAGCCTGTCTTGTACGAGTGTGGTCTGTAAGTCCTGGTGAGGTTACCTGACTTAAGCTCTGGGGAGGTGGGGTGGGAACAGGGCCGGGGCAGGAAGAGCAGCTCCCAAGAAGGGTCCATGAAGACTGTCTGGCAGCAAGCTCTGAAGGACCTTGGATTAACAGTATGGAATAGATACTGTGCTGGAAGTTAAAAGTAACTGAGAGGATGAAGTAGGGAGAATCTAGCTGGTGTTAAAGGAGGGAATCAGATAGGGAACTTTTCCCAACGAACATGTTAAACATTTTCCCCCACTTCCTTGAAAGGGACATTTAAAAAATTTGGTGAGAATTTTCCCAGCAGTTGCATGCACAAGCAAACACTCATATAAACCAATTTTTAAAAAAATCAAATCAACTACATTCAATCTGCTGTTCAGAAAAAATTTTCCAGTTAATATCTTCACGGTTATTTTCTGAGTCATCTCAAAGAAATTTACCTCTTTTCTTTTTTTTGGCTGCCCCGTATTCCACTGTATGAATGTACCAAATTATGAAGCTATTTCCCTGTTGACAGACATATAGTTTGTTTTCACCACTACCTTATTGCAGTGACCAGATTGTGAATAATATCCATAGATTTTTGTCTTTTTTTCTACAGGCAACCAGACCAGTTTTGCCCACCATTTTAATAGTGAAAAGTTTAGGCTGGGTAAGAGGAACACAATCAGACAGGCCATTAGAGGTGACAGTTTTGGTTAGGGAGTGCCTGGTATGCCTTGATTACGCCCAGAAGAGTGTCTCAAACATAGTGGGTACCCAGTGAGCACCTGTTGAATCAATGAATGGATGAAACAACATCCACAGTAGACACTTATTGGGCCTTCCCTGCCCTCTCAACATCACCATCACTGACTTTAGGGCCAGCCTGGACACTTTGTTGTGGGGTGCTATCCTGAACATTGTAGCATGTTTAGCAGCATCCTTGCCTCTACCCACTAGATGCCACGGGCACATCCCAGTTGCAGCAAGCAAAAATGTCTCCAAAAATTGCCAAATAGTCCCTGGGGAAAATTTGCTTCCACTGATTTTCAATATGGACTGTTTTGTATAAGAGTAAATGCCCTTTCTAAAAAACAACTGACTCAGCAAAGGTTGATCCTACTTCTTGCCAATCCTGCCTCATTAAAATGCCCTTTCTTCCTGGATTTTCATATAGATTGCTGAATACCTTTTTCTGAGTTCAGATCTTATTCCTGACATCTTTACCATGAGTTAGGTCAATCTTCATTATATAGTGTCATTATACATTGACATTATATACATTATGTACATATATATGTTAAATACATTAATACATTAATGTATATATATGTTAATATATATATTAGTGTTTATATATGTATATACATTATATACATATAATCCTCATTACACATTGTCTCATCACTGAATACCCTTCCTTGGAAGTACTTATCAAAGGTGAATCCTTACATTTATTTGAGAAATTACTAAATTAATCTGTTTCCCTTCACTCAACTCCCTAGAGGGACTCATAAGTAAGAAGCTGGCATATCACATGTCAGTTCTTACTCACCATTTTTATATCTAGTGCTTAAAACAATGCCTGACACATAGTAGATGCTCAATGGGTATTGGATGGATGGGTGGTAAGATGGACGGATGGATGGATGGGTAGGTGGATAAGAGCAAATTATCAGTCAACAAGGGCCACCCTAGGCTACAACAGTCTTCACCCATTTTTGCCCCTGTGCCTTCTAAAGCAATTATGAAAAATTATGTTACCTATACTCACATTTAAAAATTGATGTTAAATGGTCACCACCAAGTTCATAGGGAATTAAGATAATAACTTCCAGCATATTATAAATATTGGATTTAAGAAATTAAACTGTGATATAATTCTTTAAATATACCTATTAACCTATTGTTATTATTTCTAATATCCTCTACAACTTTCACAGTACTCTCCTTCAAATTCAAGGGGTGGAAAAGAAAAATCTGTGAAATTTAAAATTGCCTTAATCAGTTATTGAAGGAAGTTGAGTTAAATTATTAAAGGAACCTTTCTGTCTGGGAACTTGGACCTGGAAATTTTCACATTTGGGGCTATGGCTCCTGAGTTAGGATTTGTGAAAAGTGAGGGGTATGCTTTCCAGTAAGGATAGGATTATTATGAACACAGACATTGTCCTCAGGCTAACCAGTTTTAGGAAAAGATACCTTATAAAATCTGAGAACCTGGAAACTGGTTCTCTAGAAATATTCCTGGGTGTGCCCATTGGAAAGTCTTGAAGACCACCATCCCGGGGGTAATTCATACCAGTGGCCAGCAGAGGCCAGTATTGTACAACCTGCTTGGCTCTATCTCCCTGGCTCTCATAAGGGAACGAAAGGGCAATTCACCTTGGATGCAGTGGGGACCACAGCTTGGGCAGTCCAGCCCAGTCCTTTCTGGTGTCTTGTGTTTGCACAGTGAATTATTCATAGGAAACTGGCTCCACAGAGAATGGAGGCCCGAGACTCTCCATCCTGCACCTCGAATCAGGGCCTGGGACTGTAAACTTTATTCTTTCTCCTCTTCAAGAACTGAGTTTGAGAAAAGAAATTGAGGAGTGAAGTCATGGATCTGAATCAAACGTGGGTTTTTGTTATTCTTATGAGATGAAAACAACAGTGAAATATCAATGATTTATAGATTCAGGAGGCAGGGAGCAAAGTGACTGAAAACTCCTGCTCTGGAGTCGGCTGATGGGGCTGGGATCTCTCCTCTTGGCAAGCTCACCTTCCTGGCCTCTGCTTCTCTGGCTGTCAGATGGGAACAGGATTACCTTCTCCACAGAGCTGTTGTGAGAATAAATGAGACAACGTGAAAAAAGAGCTCAGCGTGGGAACGGCATTTTGCAAGGGCTCAAGAAATAACTGTGGTGATGATGAAGATGATGATATGGAACTGGCATTTTGTCAGGCATGAGCATTTCAGAGCTTCCCATTCAGGTCTGAAGAGGAAGAATCAGAAGTGAAAAAAGCAAGCTATTTACATATTGTAAGTTTTAAAATTCCAGGAGTTAGAAGCAGAAGCAGCCAAAGGAAACAGGCAGAATCAGAGATTCAGAGTTACAGTCTTGCTTCTCCACATAACTCACAAGTGCCTTCCAGGGCTGAGGTCCCACCTAGTGCTGCTAACAGGGTCTCTGTCTACAGTACTGTGTAGATGATGGCTATACGTATAGCCTCAGACATAGAAACAGTGACTTTGTTCATTGGATAGATCCTCTGTGAAACCTTAAAGGGTGGGGATGAACTGGTTGAAATAAAGTTAGTAATTTAGACTAATTGCTCAGATATATTAAAAGTAAGGTTCAGAGCAAGCCCCGCCTCCCCCTCCTGCCTTACATGAGGAAAGGTAACAGGAACTGTTCAGAGAGAGGCATGGAGACAAGTTGGATGAGATAACTGTCCTTTCACCTGGCAGCTGTCCAGCCCCCAAATAGCTTTTGTGTTTGGTCCAAAAATAAGATCACATGAGAAGGGGAGAAATAAATACACAAGTATTCGTCCTTGGGCTTTCTGTGGGTCCACTAGCTGCTCTAGTAGGGGCCCCAAGAGAGTGGCTTCACGACACATTCCGCTGCCTCCCTCCCCAGGCTCCCCAAGGCTGGGGAAACAAGCTGGAGCAGGGCGAGTGTGGTGTGTGGTCTGCACGTAGCCCTCCTCTGGGGGCTCTCCTGAGCTCCATACACATCAGAGAGGGAGCAGGGGAGGACAAGCAGATCCAATCATCTGGACCCTAGGGGAATAAGGGCATCGCCTCCTTTGGTGAAGGCCACTCCCTTCTGATGGAGGATGGGAACTCCCTTCCTCCCACTGAGGCCTGCCTGCTGCAGTCCTGCTAGGACAGTGTGGACGCCGTAGGCTGCCGCAGCTGCTAGCACCCCAGAAAGAAAGCGCCCCAGAGCCAAAGCAGAGGTGAGTACATTTGTTTCTCCAAGGGGCTCAGATTACTGTGGACTTTCTGCTTGATTTCAGGCTTTTGCTCTGCTCGAATGCTCTCCACCACCCTCTTCTTCCTGACCTCAGTTGGTGGCAGGCTTGAGTCTATGTGATGGATGCTTGACTGAAACATTCCTTGTACTCCCCTCTCTCATTCAGACACTAGCTAGATTCCAGAAAGAACTGGGTGAGTTGAATTCTTAGCAGGGAAGCAGGAAAGGGCTGCTACCAAGTGACTTATTTTTGCTGAGATTCAAGAAGATATTTCCCAGAAAATCATTAACAAATGCCATTACAGTAATGTTAATGCTTAGTTGTTTGTTTGTTTAGAAAAAGCTCTGCATCAAATAGGAAATTTAAAAAAAAGATGCCAGCTGATTCCTTGTAATTGGGCAAAAGGGAAGAACGCAAATGAGATCTAAGAGCATCTGCAGAGTTTCCCTTCCCCTCACCTCCTTCTGTCTCCTGACATCTTGGATCCCTGCAAAATACACTCAACAGATCCAAAAATTCTTTTCTTCGGAAAAAAGGCAAGGGTTTGGGGGAGAACTGCTCTGTAAGCAGAGTCAAGGGAAGAAGAAGAAAGACATTTTTTCCAGAGTCTTGTGTTCTCTTCCTAATATTTCTGCCTCCCAAGCACGTGACATGTACCTGGGCCTGTTTGGAGGTACAGAGAGATATCTCCATTGCTTGCATGCACATACTGTTCTTCCTTGACACAGTTCTTGACTATGAATATCTATGGTAAGGGTAAACCAACAAAATGCTGGTGGGAACAAGATAAATCCTTGAATCAATCAAGATTCTTTGAGTGACAACGGGCTGAAATCCAATTTAAAGAGACTTACACAAAAAAAGAGAAAGAGAGGGGATGGAAATGTTTTCTTCACGTAACTGAAACAGCCAGGGTTTTGCTTTGGTGGGATCCAGGTGTTCAGACAACGGTACCTGAATCTGTCTCTCTCCATTTCATGCTTTGCATCCTCAGATCATTCCATTTCCAGCAAGACCCATCAGTCATGGTAGAGGATGGCTGCCAGCAGCCGCTGGTACAGCTGCCCTACAAGGATGGGTGCTGTCCTTTCCCAAGCGTTCTAGCTGGGATCTCATCTCACTGAACCAATGTCGGAACTGTGTCTAGCCATACCACAGGGGTATGGTCATCACCACCCAAAACAAATTACCTGAAAGCAACAAAAGGCTGGTCCCCAAAGACAAGAAGGGGTCTGGATGCAGGACGGCTAGGGTCAACAGTTACCACTTTGTACTGCTTTTATGTTGACCATTCAGAGTAAGAGCCAAAACTCCTCCAACATAGCCCCTCCTCTTTCCTCCCTCTTAAGAGTTCACAAAAACATATAAGTGACAGAAAGTCTCATAGAAAGGATAATTAGTAGAACAGGTGACTAAAAGATCCCACGGTATACTATCCCTAGAAACTCCTGAGAGTGGGAAAGACATCAGAAGTCTTGTCTCTGGCTCAGTCCCCAGACCACCCACCATGCCCAGACCGACGGGACCCCCAACCTGGCTGTGCTCACATGGGTCTCCCCTTCCCCCCACCTACCCTTGTCCACTTCTGCCTCCCTCTGCTCTGCTGATGGGAACTCATCTTGCCTTTCAAAGGCTGGCCTCTGCACTGCCTTCCCTCCGACACCTCGTCTGGCCCATCCAACCTTCTCTGCTCCTCTTCTCTCCTCTCTGAGCCAGGGCAGTGCTGACTCTCAGCATTCCGTCACTGTTTACTTGCTCTTTAAAAGCTGCATGTATCTTAGTTTCTCTCCCAACTTGAATTCTATATTCCTGGGGAAAATTAAGTTTCATCCCCAGCCCTACCTGCTGTGTCTAACACATATTAGGTGCTTCCAATTAGTAAAAATAAATAAAAATAAAAACAGCCTCCCTAAATAGTTTGCAGGGGCTTCCCTGGTGGCTCAGTTGGTAAAGAATCCACCTGCAGAGTGGGAGACCTAGGTTCGATCCCTGGGATGGGAAGATTCCCCTGGAGAAGAGAAAGGCTACCCACTCCAGTATTCTGGCCTGGAGAATTCCATGGACTGTATAGTCCATTGGGTTGCAGAGTTGGACAAGACTGAGTGACTTTCACTTTGTCACTTTGCCACTAGATAGCTTAGAGAGGATGGCTATATTACTTGAGATCCTTAATTCTTATTTTGCAAGTAATATAATAACTATGACAAACATTGACAGAGCTCTGAATATAGACTAAAGGCCCTATGGGCATCATCTCAGCAACTCCCCACAGTGACCCTGCGAAGTAAATACCACTACTATCCCAACATTTACCTTAGTCTCAGAGAACTTAGTCACCTGTCCTAGATCAGACAGCTAGTAAGTTGTGGCCTGGGAGTTAGAACCCAAGCAAACCTGCCATCTTCTTTCCTATTAAACTCATCAATTCCCTGTTTATCAATAGCACTTTCTGCTACCTGATTTTAAAGAGTGAAGGATATAGGCGATTGGCCAGAGACCATGAGGAAGCTCAAATATTTTAGCCTCTTCTCTTGCCACCTGGGCTCCCAGTGCCTCTACCGAGGGGAGGGGGTGCGGGGGTCTTTATTAGACTGTATCCAGGGGTGAGGGTTCATACCCCAACCCTAGAGCCAACAAGAAGGTCAAGTGTACAGGAATTTTACACAAGGAGGTACTTCTGGGACTCCACAGAAAGCAATGTGCTTTTTGATTAAATGAGGTCTTTGATTAGAGTGGTCTTTGGGAAAACATTAGCTGGAGGGTGGGCTTTAGAATTTGTTTGCTCACCAGGATGCCCATCACTGAGCATGGCCCTGACCTTTCTCCTGCCCTCTGAACAGGGTGACCAGGCCAGGGCCTCCTGCAGAGGGTGGTCTGAAGGATTTAGAATGCAACCAAATTCAGATCGCAGAGGAAACCCAAATCTCAATTTTTTTATACCATCTGTGCCTCTGCATTCACCCACTGGCCTCTTGGCTGAGGCCGTCACCTATGGTGCTGGGAGCCCCTGCCTGGCCTGAGGGTATCTTGTTTCCCTGATGCACAGGAACCTACTCCTGTGGGATAGTATCTTCTCAAGAGCAGATCCTACTGGGTATATGTCATTAATCCTCACAGTATCCCTGAGAGGATCAGAGAGCTGGCTTTCTCACAAGTGAGGCTCAGTGAGATGAAGTCACATCCCCAATTACACAGAAGCAAGGAGGGCCCAAACTCAGGGCAGAGAAGTTCTGAAATCCTTAGGATACAAGCCTTCTTGCTTCCCCAAGTGATCATGATAGAACAAAACTAAAACCAAAAGAATTATGTAAGTTAAGTAAAATGTTTTGGGTAAATCTTTAAGAGAAAAACCATTGCTAGACTCAAGAGAAATAAAAACATATGTTCACATGAAAATCTGGACCCCACACATTCATAGCACCATTACTCATGATATCTAAACAGAGGAAACAAGCCAAATATCCTTTAATTGATGAACGTATAAAATGGGACATATCCATACACATGAAATACTCAGCAATAAAAAGGAAGGACATTCTGATAAATATGAATCAAGCTACAATAAGGCTAAGCCTTGAAGACGTTATTCTTTTTAAGGAAAAGAAACCCATACTATATGATCCCATTTATATGAAACGGCCAGAACAGGAAAATCTATAGAGACAGAAAGTAGATTGGTGGTTGTTGTAGGCCCAGCGGGAGGCGGGGAGGGATGATGAATGACTGCTAATGGGTATGAGGGTTTCTTTGGGGGATGACAAAAGTGTTCTAAATTAGACAGTGGAGATGGTTGCACCACTTTGGGAACATGCTAAAACCACTTAACTGCACACTTTAAATGGATGAACTGCATGATACGTGAACAATATCTCAATAAAATCTCTCAAAAAAAAAAAAAAAAAACCCAAAACATGGCTAATGAAATAATTAACGAAGTGACAAAATGGCTTTGTTGAAGGATGTAGTCTTACCCTGTCTGCTCTGATAAGCTTGTTTCCTCCCACTGAGCTTGGCTATAGGTCCTCCAGACAATTCAAGTGGAAAAAATATATATGGAAAACATAGGATGCACAGATTTCTCCCCGGAATTTAGACTAGAAGGATCTTATTCTCCTCTTTCTTGTAAAGATCATTCTAAGTTTTATGGAATCAATCTAACTACTCTATTTTTGTTTCTGGGTTTCAAAATATGCTTCAAAAAGCATTCTCCAACCTAAGATGGAAAACCTTATTACCTACTGATTTCCTCTAATGCTTTTCTCTAATGTTGTCCTCTAAGGTTTGTCTGATTACATTTAATAAACTTTTATTTATCAGGAATTTAACAAATTGAGGATCCAGGTTGTCTTTGTTTTGCCAAGTACATAGCCAATGCTTAGATAAGGAGTTTTTAAATTTTAGATTAAAACAGACTTGAGGCAACTTGTAACTTCCTGAAATTCAATATGGAAATGTGTGTGTGTGCATGTGTGTGTGTATTGTATATTTTCCAATGCACCAAGGCCTAAGCCAAGTCAACAGGATAGTTGTTAGACAAATACAGGGGAGGCCTGAGTACTTACCCACAGGGAAAGTACTCTTCACATGTCAAGCGAGAATCCCGCCACCTTTGGCTTTGAGGTGTTACTAAGGCAAAGAACGATGAATGCCTCTCACTGGTTCCCCTGGGCCTGTAACACTTTAGGTTTCTAATCATCTGCTGACAAATGGAGCTAATACATCATTTTAGCTGACAGAACTTGGAGCCCTCCTGTCACAGAGAATTGGAGGTTTATAGTCCAATAAATATAAATAAATGATAAACTGAAAATAAAACTGCCATTCCAAACAAAGTAGAAGATTTTTCTGTGCAGACTTGTGTATTCATGTAATAAATGTATAAACAACACCCACCGTGTACCAGGCACTGTGCAGACTGGTGGTTCTCAAAGTCTGGCCCATGGACCAGCAGCCTCAGAATCACCTGGAACTTGTTAGTTAGATAAGCAAATTCCCAGGCCCACTCCAGACCTTCTGAATGAGAAATTCTGGAGTTGAGGTCCAGTTATCTGTGAGTGTGATGCACATTCAATGTGAGAACCCTTGCTCTAGGTACTGGAAATATAAGGGTGAAAAGGCAAAATCCCTGGCTCTTCTCATGGACATTACATTTTAGTGTGTGTGTCAGGAGGACACACATATAAGTCAACAAATAACTGAACATGATAATTCTCAGATAGTAATAAGATCTATGAAGAAAAAGAAAGATCTATGAGAGGCTAATTTAGAACAGGTGGTCAGGGAGGAGGGTCTGAAGTAAGACCAGAATGATAAGGAAGAGCCAGCCATGTAAAGAATTGAGGGGCAGAAGAGAAATCCACGCATTTCAGGTGGAGGGAACAGGAAGTGCAAAGGCCCTGAGGTAGGACCACACTTGGCTTGTATGAGGATCGGGGAGGCTACAGCACAGTGAGAAATGCATCAGGGATGGACCTGAAGACACAAACGACAACAGCAAGCTTAGCTTTTGTTGTGCCAGAGAAAGGCACTGGGCAGTTCTGTTCAAATAGAAACACAATTCCATTTACCTTTTAGCAGGATGCCTCTGGAATGAACTGTAGGGGGTCAGGGCAGAAGCAGGGAAGTCAGCAAGGAGGTGCTGCAACAAGCCAGGCAAGGAATACTGGTGCCTGGATAGACTAGACCTATATGCAAAGATCTAGTATTAAGTGAAAAACAAAGAATGCAGGACACTCTGCCTAGTAAACTGCTTTTAAACAAACACATTTAGGTGTATAAAGACATTTTTGCCCCTCAAAGGATCCAGAAAAAAAGTGAATAGTGATTATCTTTGGGAAGAAGGGGGTTAGTGAGGGTCATTTTGTTCCTCTCTGTATACTGTACATTTTTTATATATGCACAAAGCATTCCTTTTATTTAAAGATAAAATATTTTAAATAAAATTGAAAAGCTGAGATCGAGGAAAACATTGACTAGGCAATGGATACCAGTATCAGAAAAAGAAAGCCTACTTCTCATGGGTGTGACTCTCTCCAAGCATCCTCTCCTGTAGTCGCTGAGAGTCAGACTGACAAACTGGGACAAGTTCCTGCTCTTGAGTTACAGGGAGATTTGAGCAAGGCATCTTCTCACTTGAGAACCTCTGGACCCCATTTCTGTCCTGTAGCTCTGGTTATGTTTGTGTCTGTTGGGTTTCCTTGGGCAACTAATACAATTTCCTGTGAATGTCTGCTGTGTTTCCCTGTGCCCTGTTTGTCAAATTGCTTCCCTCCGTCATCTTGGCAGCTGGTTCACCAGGAGGCCAGCATGCCCTTCATTTAATTGCATGATTGAGCATAAACAGAAAGAAATACTTTGCTGGGGGGAGAGAGAGGCAGGCAGCATCTGATTTCTCCTGTCAGCTGATTAGGATTTGTTGAGTCCAAAGAAGGTCAAACGAGATTAGAAAGAAAATGTAGTGTCTGGTATGCATTTCATATAACTGCATTGTTTATGTAAACAGGATGAATGACGGGGAAACTTTAAAGCAAATATTGAATATCAGCCTCAAGACTCAAAGACAAGAAGCCAGGGCTCATGTGTTATGCCGGGAGAGAAAGAAAATTTATTTCCTGCAGACGTTTCGAGTCCTGTTGAATCTATCATGCTCTGATTCCTCTTTCATGTTGGTGCAGTTAAAAAGTGATAGTTTTATGTCTGATTTTCAGAGGCGCTGAACACAGAATAAGAAAAAATATATAGAAATGCCACATTTTACTTTTCCTGTTCTTCTAAAGCTCTTATAAGAGGTTTAGAACTACTTTCTGTAATAGCAACTGATGAAGTGCTTGGTAGTCAGTCAGTCTCTCAGGTCGGGGAAGGAAAAAATCTCACCTCCAGCACCAGCCACAACATTGTAGACATGGCTGACTCTGGCCAAGGCCATAGCTCTGTGGACAAACCTACCAGACTTCTACTAGGACTTTTGTTGGTCCTCCAAATCTGTCATTTTCTTCTTTTCTCAGACCTATTCTCTGCAGTGCTAGTAAGTGCACATATGAAGTTTTAATTACTTCACAACCTTAAATGGTTTTAACGGCTTTGAAAGTGATCTAAGAGCTTTGAAGGAAGCTATGGTTTCTGTTACATACTCTCTATAGGATCTAGTGGCTTGTGAATGCTTAACAAGAGGCTTTGACAGCTATTATTTCCATGAGCTCAGAGCTAGGGGGCTATTCTGAGGTCAGACTTTTAAACTAGGAAACCTCCCATCCTTTACCATGCTAAATAACAGAAGGGCCAGGAAGCATGAACATTTCATATCTCATGATTCCAAGCATCTGAATATATACTATTTAAAAGGTAAATCTAGGTTTGGTATATATACACAATGGAATACTACGAAGCCATAAAAAAGAATGAAATAATGCCGTTTGCAGCAACATGGATGGAACTAGAAATTATAATTCTAAGTAGAATAAATCAGGAGAAAGACAAATACCATATACACTTATATGTGGAATCTAAAATATGGTACAAATGAGTGCTTGCTTCGGCAGCACCTATACTAAAATATGGTACAAATGAACCTGTCTATGAAACAGAAACAGACTCACAGACATAGAGAACAGGTTTGTGGTTGTTATGGGGAAGGGGAGGTGGAAGAGGGATGGAGTGGGAGGTTGGAGTTGTAGCAACTACAAACTATTATATATACAATGGATAAATAACAAGTCCTATTGTATGGTACAGGTAACTATATTCAATATCCTATGATAAACCATAATGAAAGGAATATGAAAAAGAATATATATATGTGTATGTGTGCATATATATATATATGTATATAAAACTGAATCACTTTGCTCTACAGCAGAAATTAACACAATATTGTAAATAAACTATACTTTAATACCTTTTTAAAAAAGATAAATCTACATACTTGACATGGAAATTGAAACAAATATGGAACTTGAGAGATGTTAAATTAAAACATTAAAAACTCAGTATTGAGAAGAATTATGTTAAGTACTTTAAGGAACTGAGAAATCATGATTTCCCAGTATTTGGACAGGAGCACTGCCAAACAACACCTGATAGTAGTAAATTAATTGGTTTATATCAGTAGCTAGGGATTGCATTTGCCTATATTTGCCTAGGAGCTGTGTGGTTTTTTGGTTTTTTCTCCTTAATAGCATTTGACAACTAGATGTAATGAAGAAACAACACTAAAATAATGACTTACACTTGCATTACTGGTGTTCGAGGTGTTGTCACACACTTGGGCACATTTGATTGTCACCATAATCACAGCAGCTTGCAGGGAAGACTTAGGGTGCTTCCTAGCCTTACCACCTATCATTCCATGTGGCTAAAAACAGCTCACATGCACCCTGGAAGCAGTAAAGCAATTCTCCAATATTAAGAAGATGACTATCTAAAATATCTTCATCTATGATCTGGAAGGTCCTTTGGAATCGTGCAGATGCTTAAGAAGATTACTATTTTTTTAAAAGCAAATTTTAAATTTTGTCAAAAGGACCTCTTGACAGTTCATTGAAGTCCCTGTTAATAAAGTTTAGAAAAATCAATTATTCCTGTACCTCTCAAGGCCCTTTTAGCAGAGCTGTGCTTCAACTATTATCAGTTATGTTTGTCTGTGCTTCTAATTCTTTGTCACAGGAGCTGAGCTTTTCTGAGCTCCTTCCTTCAGAGGCACATGAAGTCTCCCTGGCTGCTCCCTGATGACTTGGGGGAACAGTTTTCCATCTCCACCTTCCCAGAGGAGGGAGAAACCAGCAAATTATTTCTAGTTCCAACAGGTCAATCTGTACCTCCTATCTGAATCACCAGGTGGGCAGGCTTGTATGCGTGTGCGCACATACACACACTCTCTCAGCGACACCTCCCAGGCTCAAATGCCTGCATCAGGAACAGGACTCTTTGTCAGTTACAGGAAACTATTAATCATGTTTCCATTTGGTCTCTTCAGAGATACCTCCTGATCCATAGCCTTTCAGTCCAGGTTCATTCCTCATGTTGTAGCCAAAAGTCATTCGTACAAGCAGCTTTCCCTCTTCCTTACCCCATCCTGGCCAGGGGCACAAAGATGATGCCCATGGCCACTGAAGAAACCCCACCTGATGATTTGCTTAGTTCAGCAGGGACAGGTTTGACCATTGGTGAGAAAGGGCAGAAATATTCTCTCTGAAGCCCCTCCCTGGCTCTAAACTGCATGGCCATTGCCTCGAGTGGCTTTGTAAAACAGGAACAGACAGACAGACAGACAGGCAGACATCTACACCCTGTGCAGAGATGCCAGAAGTCAGAACAGAAAAGGATTCCTTTTCATCCAGCAGTCTTCTGATTGCAGAGGAGTGTCTCTGAGCCATGACCTGCTGTTTCCCTGCCAACTGAGGCCTCAAAATAAACAGGAATCTGCTCAGACGGGCTAGTAGTCCATTCAGTGCAGCCATTTGCCCCAAGACAAACCACGTTAAAATAACACCCAGAAGAGCTGCCGCCGCTGTCTGCTGTCTCTGCCTCCCTTCCCCACAGGCCACGAGCTCTGTGTCCCTGGGCCTGCTGTTGGCTGCCCAAGGCTAAGGGTACTCCGTGTGCATCCCTGTGGGCAGGGTCAGTGCAGGCAGCTGTCTAAAGGCAGGTCCCCTCTGCCGATCAAAACGGGGCTGGAGAGAGACCTACAGGCTGCATGCTCACCCCCCTGCCTGCCTCCCTGCTTCCCACTCAGCCCTGCAGGACTGGGAGCCGGCTCTGGAGTACGGTGTTTGGAGGCGGACCAGCAACCTGATGTACATGCCACGGCCCGTCCCCTCTCCCCACACAGAGCCGCAGTCTGCACCGGGAGGTGCAGAGAGCCAGCTTGGGGCTGCTGGAGCAGCAGTCGCAGCGCAGTGACAGTGACAACGCAGGGCGGATGAGACTGAGAGGATCCCCTTTCACTTCGACTGGAGAGGAAAAGCCTGCAAGCTGATCAGGTAGGAATCAGGGTTTCTACTCTTGGGAGCAGAGAGCAGGTTATACATCCAGTGTTGAGGTAGACAGAGAAGAGAGAGAGAGTCTGTGTGTCTGTGTGTCCGAGTGTGTGTGTGTCTGAGTGCAAGTATAAGGCTTCTTGGAAAAAAAAAAGAAAGGCTGGCTAACATCACAGACATGTAAAAAATAGCACCTGGAGTGCAGAGCCCGTGAGAATAATCATGCAGCATGCTTCCTCCTGTATCTTCATCTCCCACTGCCGGCCATGAGGACCGGAGGGGGCAGAAGGCTCTCATTCACTAAAACCTTTGTGGTTTGGCAGGACTCTGTGGCCCTACTGAGCATGGCTAGCATTATTTTGCTTGTCATACTCATACTTAAGTGATTAAGTAGCCTGGAAATTCAGCCGTCTTAGAAACCCTGTCTACTGGGTGGGCACCTTAGGTTTAGTCAACATTCTGATATGTTATGCTGAAATATGCAATTATCTGAGTATGCTTGAGAGGCTGGGATTCCAATGGCCCCACTGGTCACCTGGATTACATCCTACCATCCTTCTAATCTTCTCTGAAAATCACACCGTCATCTCAGTGCCCCTCCAGATAGGCACCGGCAGAGAGGGAACAGGAATGGCTAGCCACTGGGTACATTCTCTGGCACTGATGCTATCCACACCCACGTCACTATTACATGCTGAAAGTATGCAAGGCTTCTAGATAGAACATTCGAAAAATCCAGACCTAAAAAAATCAAGGACACATTTTTCAAGAGGGCACACACCTATCTCACCTATCAGGTGCAAGAGCTCGCTCTGACTCTCTCCAGTTGTTTAAATCCACCCCCACCTTCCTGCTGTGGTGACTAGTACTCTCCCTTTCATTTGCTCTAGGGACACAATTGTTCATGATTTAGCTCCACGAACACCAGTGGGCGGACACAAGCATCCGGGTTCTGACTGAGAGTGACCCAGCCCAGCGGTGGCAAAGGGCTAGAGAGAAATCAGCTAGGCTAAGTGGTGTCTAGCAAAGAAGCTGTCTGGGTGAATGAATGTGGATTTTGGTGGAGACTGTGATTCACAGTCACAAACTTCCTTTGTTTTCTTTGTGTTGGTCATTGAGGGCTCTCAAGGAAATTCCCCTTTTGAGATCATGTATCTGAAGGCAAATTTGCCAGATCTGCTGCTAAGGGCAATGGGTAGACTCCGGGAAACTGTTTTCTATTGATGCTGCCTTTTTAGCACAAAGAACAGGACTTGCAAATGTAGTATTATATCAAAAGCAAAGTTAACACACAAAAAATTAAGGGAGAAGACACAGTTACTTATAAACTTCCTCCCAGACCTGGTGTGCACATATGCATATATGACTTGCCAGCTTCCAAAAAGGATTCAAGGAGAAGTATCCAGTTAAGTGGCTTGATTTCACAGGCAGGGAGCACAAACTCTGATGATGATATTTCCATGGTAACAGTGGACAGACACCTATACGCTCCATTTATACCCAGAGAAGGGATGTCTAATGCCAGGACAGAGATGTGGTTGCTCACTCTGCTGATGTGCATTCTGTGGATCCTGAAAAAAGGGTTAAGGATCGTGGAGCTGCCAGCCCCACTATGCCAGCTTCCAGCAGTCAGGGACCATGCCGAGGGGAAGGCACACCCCTTCCACATCATCAAATAGGCACTGCTTGGCTAATGAAATACTCCCTGATTTAAGCTACTGGAAAAATAATCTGCAGTCATTTGGGCTACAGACATACCCTGTTTTAGGTAACTCTAACAACTATACATGACATATAAAGTATAGGTCAATGACTATTTTTCCTTAAGAAAAGTATCACTCATCAAGTTCATCAAATACTATGGCAAGGTGTCCCATGGGACTGGATCCAGCCTATCCAACCATAGAGAAAGGTGGGGACTTAACTGGATGGGCAGGTAAGAGCGAATGAACCTTGGCTGGCAGGATGTCCGACTCAGCTGGGAGGTAATGGAGTCCGAGGTACAGGAACAAGGACAAGCATCTGGCCTACACCAGGAGAAGAGGGAAGGATGGGAGGGTAATTACCTTAATTCCTAAATGTTACCACTTAAGAGAGGCCAGCAGAACAGTGGTTAAGAACATAGACTCTGCAGGTAGGAAGAAGCCAGGGTTCAAATTCAGTCTGACATTTACTAGTCCTGCGACCTTGTGCCTTAGTCTTCTCATCTATAAAATGGGGCAATAAAGTACTAGCCTTATAATTGAAAGGCTCAAATGAGTAAATGCTCTTAGCTCAGTGGCTGGTTTACAGTGAGCAAAATTGAAGTATCTGTTGTTACTACTATATTGAAAGGTGAGTTCTGAAAAGGCTGTTCACAAGTCCATTTGTTCCAAGGTCCAAAGTGACACTCTGTGTGACCACCAGCGCCACCTTCTGGGCAACACGGAGATGCTTTTGCTTGGTGTGGTGTTTTACTTACACTTCCGAGCTTTCAGAATAGAGGAGCTTCTGGGCTGGTGGCCAGCATTTCTTGAGCCTTTACATGAGCCAGGCACCATTCTTGACCCTGTTATGTAACCTCGCCAGATTCTGGTAACAACTCTGTGAAGTGGGGCTCTCATGGCTGCAGGAATTGAGCTTGGTGGGTTTGGTCATTTGCCTATGGTCACACAGTTAAAAAGCGGCAGAGCCGAACTTACACCTAGGTTGTGCTCCTAGCTGCTGTGTCATCTACATTTTGCGGGATCATTGGAGGTGTTCTAAGAGGCAGGTAGAGTTTGGTGACAGATGGACTTCAGGAAAAGATGATTCTTAAAGGCCCTAGAAAGTAGGCCAGGAATTGGAAGCTCTGTCAAGAGATGGAAAGACCCTGGATTGGACTGGAGACAGAATCTCAGCCTGGAGGACTCATGACCTTTGGGATTGGGTGTTTAGGAACAAGACATGAACGCAGGCCCTGGGGGACTAGGTGGGCCACAGGCTTTCCTCCAAGAGGATGATACCAAGAAGAGAGAAAATGGTGCCTAACAACAGAGACAAGGACACAGCAAGGGTGCTGGGCCAGGGCTCTTGACAAACCTCCAGCCTAAGGTCAGAGGTCATTTTGAGCCAAGCCTAAGGTCAAGACTAGGTGACTCCAGCCATGGAGAGAGGAAGAATAAGCAATAAAGAACTTAGCATCTGGGCACAGTGAAGTTTATAGTGATGCAAAAGGCTTGATTTGCTAATGTAATCTCTCTAAACTGAATGTTTAAAACATGACACAGAGATTTGTTTTATGCACAGTTGCTCAAGTCCACCTCTCTAACTTCACCTAAGGAATGCTGGCGATGGGAAGGTATGCCTATCTTGTACCAGAGCTGTGCAGATGTGGGGATTACTGATGGACAAGACTCACCCTTGCTGCTCCAGAACCTGTGGTCTGGCCCAGGCATTTTCAAACTTTAATATGCATAAGAATCACATGGGAGTTTGTTTAAAACACCAGATTCATAGAGAACAGATTTTTGGTTGCTAAAGGGAAGCTGAGCGCCCAAGAATTGATGCCTTTTGAACAGAGGTGTTGGAGAAGACTCTTGAGAGTTCCTTGGACTGCAAGGAGATCCAACCAGTCCATCCTAAAGGAAATTAGTCCTGAATATTCATTGGAAGGACTAATGTTGAAGCTGAAACTCCAATACTTTGGCCACCTGATGCAAAGAGCTGACTCACTGGAAAAGACCCTGATGCTGGGAAAGATTGAAGGCAGGAGGAGAAGGGGATGACAGAGGATGAGATGGTTGGATGGCATCACTGACTTGAGGGGCATGAGTTTGAGTAAACTCTGGGAGTTGGTGATGGACAGGGAGGCCTGGTGTGCTGCAGTCCATGGGGTCACAAAGAGTCAGACACGACTGAGCAACTGAACTGAACTGAAAGGGAAGGGGGAGGAGGGATGGAATGTGAGTTTGGGATTAGCGAATGCCAACTATTATATATAGAATGGATAAACAACAAGGTCCTACTATATATATATATATAAAACAGGGAACTATATATATATTATATATATATATATTATATATAACAGGGAACTATATATATATATATTATATTATATATACTATATATTATATATATAAATATATAGAATGGATAAACAACAAGGTCCTACTATATATATATATATATATACACATATATATAAAACAGGGAACTATATTCAATGCCCTGTGATAAGCCATAATGGAAGAGAATATTTTAAAAATGTATATACATATATAACTGAATCACTCTGCTGTACAGAAGAAATTAACACATGATAAATCAACTATATTTCAAAAAATAAATTAACTATTAATAAAAAAAAAAACCTGTTGGACTTCTGTGGTGGGGCAGCAGATAAGAATTTGCCTGCCAACACAGGAAACATGGGTTCGATCCCTGCCCCAGGAAGATCCCACAGGCTGTGGAGCAGCTAAGCCCGTGGGCCACAACTACTGAGTCTGTGCACCGCAACTACTGAAGCTCATGCACCTAGAGCCTGTGATCGCAACAAGAGAAGACACCTCACAAGGAAGAGTAGCCCTCACTCCCGGAAACTAGAGAAAGCCCACGAAAAGCAACAAAGACCCAGAGCAGCCAAAAATCAACTTTAAAATGTTAAAACATCAGGTTCCTGGGAACTACCCCCACAAGTACTAACGTAGCTGGGTTCACAAGGGGCCCAGGACTCTGCATTTCCTGGGTAGGGCCCAGCTGGTTCTGATGCCTTCGGTCGACAGGTCACAGCTGAAGAAGCCCAGGGCTCACCGTTGCTCTGGTTCCGTCTTCATTGCTTTTAATGAGAACAGAGTTGTGTGGCCTGAATCAGTGGCGATTAGCCTCTTTTTTGACTTGGCCTTCTTCCTGAACCACCGTTGTACTTAGGCTAAACCTACACTGTGGGAACAACAGTAACAGCCCACCTACTGCTACTAAGTTATCAGGTGCTGGGCACAGTGCTAAGCCCTTCACAACCATCCCATAAGTTAGGTACTATTATCATCACATTTCACAAGTGAGGGGAAAGACCTCACTGCTGGTATGTGGCAGATCTAGGATAGGAACCCAGGCCCCACAGATCTCCATAGCATAGCCATGGAGCCCCTCACAAATGTGTGAGGGTAGTTTTAGCTATTTGTCAGTTCAACCCTCTTTTCTCACCCTTCAGTGTCTTTCTCCTCTTCATATTCCTATCTTGTCCTCCCCCATCCCGAGACTCCCACATAATTTCTTCAGAAGATGATGTATCCTTGTTGTTCCCTATTTTTACCTCATTCAATAAGCCAAAAAGGGTGGGGACAATGGGTAGTTGGAAGGTAGTAGTTATGGGTTGAACTGTGTCCCCCCAGACATTCGTAGATGGAAGTCCTAACCCCCAGTATTTCAGTATGTGACCTTATTTGGAGACAGTGTCTTGACAGAGGTCATCAAGTTTAAATGAGGTCATTAGGGTGGATTCTAATCCAGTATGACTGGTCTCCTTTTAAAAAGGGGAAATTAAGCCACAGTGACACACACAGAGGGAAAAGGATATGACAAAACACAGGGAGAAGATAACCCTCTACATGTCAAGAAGAAAGGCCTGGACCACATCCTTTCCTCACAGCGCTCAGGAGAAACCAACCCTGCAAATACCTTGAATTTGGACTTCTGGCATTCAGAACTGTGAGACAAGAAATTTCTGTGTTTAAACCACCCAGTCTCTGTAACAGTCTTGTTACAGCAGCCTTAGAAAATGATCACAGTAGGAATCAGATCTCCTCTCGAGGCCCTGGGTCTGGGGTGATCTAGTTGACCAATACACCCTGCCAAGTTGTGGCAACTATTTCTTTAACTCTGAGTGCTTTTCTGTTGACTTAAATAGTGTTCTGGGGAGCCACAGGTAAGCCCGAGGCCAAGGAAGGAAGAAGGAATGGATAGAAAGGACAGAGAGGAAGAAGGGAAGGAAAAGCAAAGAAAAAAGAAGACAGGAGGACAGAGAGAAAGAGGAGAGGGTGCAGACCAGGAGAGGCAGCCTGGAGTCCACTCCTGAGCAGTCCAGGTCAGGAGGTTCACTCGTGGGGCCCTCCTGTGTGCCAGGAGCAGGCCACAGAGCCTGGGACCAACAGTTCCTACCTGCATGAAAGCAAGAGGCTAGGTGGGGCCATCGCGACACCCTGCATGAATTCTCGTTGAGTGTTCCCCCTGAAAGCACAGGGCAGCATGCTGGACCAAGTCAGGGTGTCTGGAAAAGCTTCAGTGACAAGGTGACGCTTGGGATAAGATCTGGAGGATGGGCAGGGGTCTGATGGGTAACGGCTGAACGTTTCAGGTGGAGAGAATGTTACCAAAAATGCAAGTCCATGTGCCCGAACTACAGTGAGGCCAAACAATACCAAAACGTCAGTTTGGAACACAGAAAGGTTTATTGCAAGGCCATGCAAGGACATGAGTAACTCATGCTTTAAAAACCCCAAATTCCCCAAAAGCTTTCAGCAAAGCCATTTTCTAGGAAAGGTGAAGGAGGGGCATGGCTAGCTGTTGCAAATTTCTTGGTGTCAGATCCTCTGTTCTGGAGGTCAGGTCATTGTCAGGTAACCATGTTCCTGTAAATCTCTTAACAAATAAATATTATTCTCTGTTCTGACAAGGGCCAGGTCCCAACTTTCCTCTTCCTCCTCCTCCAAGGTCCAGATATTGGCTAAAAGGAGGCAGAACTGAGTTGCAGCTCCGTCAGGGCCAGGTGCCCAGACCTTGTCCAGACATCATCACTGCGGGAGCCTGGTGCACAGGACCCAGCGACCCTCAGGCTCCTCAGGCCGCCCAAACCGAAGGGGTGGGAGGTGGGGGCAAGGGCGAACCCACAGACTGTCCCATGGAGACTGCCATAGCCATTCCTTAACAGAGGTGGGGGTGGAGGAGAGGTTCATGGTTGGCTGCCTCACAGCCAATGGGTGGCCCTGGTGAGGACACAGTCCCTCGCCTATTCCCCGAGCCCCCAACTCACCTGCTGGACCAAGGCTGGGTGAGCCGAAGGGCCTCAGGGAGGAGGCCGAGATCCCCTTCTTACCTCACTCTACACCTGACGACAACCACTCCACCAACCGCTGGCTGAATTGCTTCACTAATGGCCGCTCAACGACAGTTGATGGCTTGTGGGCGGGGCCCACCGGCACCAACCAATGACTGAACAGGACTACTAAGGGTTGCTTGTTGCCAGTTGGTTGATTGGGGGAAGGACCCGCTGCCCCGCCAACCAATGGCTGGGCAAGACCAATGGGCCATGGTAACCCTTGCCTGGTAACAGGGAGCAGGGTAATAGCACAGGGGGTTGGCTGTGTGCTAAGGGCTGCACTCAGTCCTCGCTCTATTACAGGCGGAGCATGAGGGAAGATCACATGGTGTGAGAAGTGTGGCTTCACCAAGGAGTGGAGGGGAGGCTGTGTGGCTAGAAGGCAGGGAAGAGGAGGCACAGACGGAGGCTGAACCATGGTGGTCATGTTGAGGGTTTAGGTCCTTTCCTGAGAGCCACAGAAAGCCAGAGAAGGAGGCAATCCTCTGCAGGGTAAACTCTGATTTCAACAAAGGGCAGAGAAGTTGATGGCGTGATTCAACAGTGGGTCAGCCCCCAAGGAAGACAGCAGGCTTCCTGAGCTCATAAACTTAGTGTTGGGTACATCACCATTAGGGAATAAAGTTCCAGACCCTTTCCCAATAGTGTTCTAGCCATGGTCCCTTCAACAGCATGTTTTAGGTGTTCATCATGGCCTCACTGTTTTGTTGTTTGGTTGCTAACTTGTGTCTGACTCTTTTTGACCCTATGGACTGCAGCACGGCAGGTTTCTCTGTCCTTCACTATCTCCCTGAGTTTATTCAAATTCTTGTTCATTGAGTCGGTGATGCTATCTAACCATCTTATGCTCTGCTGCCCCCTTCTCCTCTTGCCCTCAATCTTTCCCAGCATCAGGGTCTTTTCCAATGAGTCGGCTGTTCGCATCAAGTGGCCAAAGTGTTGGAGCTTCAGCATCAGTCCTTAAAATGAATACTCAGGGTTGATTTCCTTTAGCATTGACTAGTTTGATCTGCTTGCAGTCCAAGGGACTCTCAGGAGTCTTCTCCAGCACCACAATTCAAGAGCATCAATTCTTTGGCATTCAGCATCCTTTATGGTTCAACTCTCACATCTGTACATGACTACTGGTAAAACTATAGCTTTGACTATATGGACTCTGTCAGCAAAGTGATGTCTCTGCTTTTTAATATGCTGTCTAGGTTTGTCATAACTTTCCTTTCAAGGAGCAAGAATCTTTTAATTTCATGGCTGCAGCCACCATCCACAGTGATTCCGGAGCTCAAGAAAATAAGCCTGTCACTGCTTCCACTTTCCCCCCTTCTAATTGCCATGAAGTGATGGAACCAGATGCCATGATCTTAGATTTCTGAATGTTAAGTTTTAAGCCAGCTTTTTCACTCTCCTCTTTTACCCTCATCAAGAAGCTTTAGTTCCTCTTGGCTTTCTGACATTACAAGTGGTATCATCTGCATATTTGAGGTTGTTATATTTCTCCCAGCAATCTTGATTCCACCTTGTGATTTATGCAGCCCAGCATGTCACAGGATGTACTCTGCACAGAAGTTAAATAAGCAGGGTAACAATATACAGCCTTGTCGTACTTCTTTTCCAATTTGGAACCAGTCTGTTGTTCCATGTCTGGTTCTAACTGTTGCTTTTGCTTCTTGACTTACATACAGGCTTCTCAGGAGACAGGTAAGGTAGTCTGGTATTCCCATCTCTTAAGAATTTTCCAGTTTGTTGTGATCCACACAGTCAAAGGCTTTAGCATAGTCAATGAAGCAGAAGTAGATGTTTTTCTGGAACTTCCTTGCTTTTTCCATGATCCAATGCATATTGGCAATTTGATCTCTGGTTCCTCTGCCTCTTCAAAATCCAGCCTGTACATTTGGAAGTTCTTGGTTCACGTACCACTAAAGCCTAGTTTGAAGGATTTTGAGCATAACATTACTAGCATGTAAATGAGCACAACTGTACAGTAGTTTGAACATTCTTTGGCATTGCCCCTCTTTGGGATTGGAATGAATACTAACCTTTTTCAGTCCTGTGGCCACTGCTGAGTTTTGCAAATTTGCTGACATACTGAGTGCAGCATTTTAAAGTCTAAATAGGGATCATTGTCTCCCATTGATAAGGTTAATTCAAGACCTTGGGAGCCAGGCCGGGCTCAGACTGGAGTTGACCAGGCAGCCAAGCCCAATCTTCTTTGGCATCACTTAAAGGATACACAGAGGTCTCATGAATGTAACCTCTCCTTTGCCTGCTGAACATTTCTTGAAGCTACAGGAACAGGTCAGCAGTCAGCAGGCTCATTCAGCAGGGCTGTGGAGAATGGTCGAGATTCAAGTTGTGAAGGGGCAAGAAGTGCGGGCAAAGAAACCCAAGGCAGACCCCTTGTGGCAAAGGGTGTAAGTAGGCAGACACAGGTATGAAAATAGGCAGAGAATATAAAGGAGTACAAAGGACTTAAAACCAAAACGTGCCTTATTCAGGATTTCACATGAGAAGCAGAAAGATAGGTCTGTGGCAATGGGAATTCCAGCTTGGAGTTTGTAGCCCTCTCAAATGTCTTTCCTACCAGACACACACACACCATTCCCATCATTCAGAAACTTCTCATCGATGCCAGCCACTGTTGACATAAACCATGTGTCCTGATGTCAAACTAAACGCCATGCCTTTGCCATGTGTCCTGATAGACACAAAAGAATTCCCTTCCTTTTCCTTCCAGCAGAGGAGATAGACTTGGCTTAGCAAGAATGAGTCCCTGGGGCAAGTGGAGTCCACTGTGGAGAAGAGAGGAGACTTTCAGGAAGGTGAGAGCAGCTAGGGGGCCTCGTGGGGACAAGATCCTCCCACTCCTCTCATATTCCCCACAAGCTGTAGCCCCACTGGCCTCTCTTCCATGCCTCGGCCATTCCATGCCCTTTCCTGCCTCTGGGATTTGCAATTGCTGTTCCATCTGCCTGGAGTACCTTCCCTGCTGTTCTTTACATAGCAGACCTTGTTGTCCTTCAGGTCTCATCTCTCTGGTCAACTCCTTAAAGAGGCTTTCTCTCCTGTTACTCCCTATTCTATCTCTATTTCCTTCATGGCACTGACCCAGTCTATATCATCTTGTCAATCTTTTTCTAAAGTTTGCTTTGATCCATCCTCCCCACTAGAAGGTAAGCCTCAGGAGGGTAGGCCTTGCCTCTCTTTTTCCCTGCTGTATCCCCAGTGTCTAGAACAGAGCTGAGCCACATAGTAAGTTCTCAATAAATGAGCGACTGGTTCAATCTTGGGAGTGGAAAAGCCACAACCAAGGACAGCAGTGGGACCGCCCAGCCTCTGTCACTCCTCATAGCTCTAGAAAGAAGCACATTACATCTGAAAGCAGTGCTACCAAGTGTGCTTCGGGGCCTCAGACCCTGACTTGGGTGAGCAGGCCCCTCACAGCCCCCAGAACCCCATGCTCTGCGTCAGCTGCTCTGGCCTAGGGTGCATAATCTCGTCTCTTCAGAGAACTCACTTTGGAAGCCTGGAAAAATCCAGCCTGTTTGTGTTATTCATGCTCAGAGATGAATAACTCCTTTTGGCTGATGGGCATCAAAGGCAAACAAGTGATGTCAGGCACCCAGAAGGGTGACATTGATCCAGCACATTCCTGCCCTCGCACCCAGGGAGGAGTGGACAAAGCCACTCACCCCCACCTTGGCCACCAGGCCCATGGGGGCGGAAGCAGTGTCTGCACCGATTAATCAGTGAGCACAAAGTACAGCTTCAGTACCACCGGGGACACAAAGAGCTGTTCGAAAACCAGGCTGTGCTTGTTCTTCCTCAGAATCTATGTCAGTATTTCGAAATGGCAATTGGAAGAAAGCTGGGAATGACCACTGCAGAGTCACTCCCTGGAGTCTACACGGCAAGCTGCAGTCCCGGGAGAGCATGTCCCTGGTTCAGAGTTCAAGGCTGGCATGGCCCTGGCTCCTTTCTTTGTCTTCAGGGCTAAGGTGGTGTTTAGGTTCAAGGAACAAAAAGTTCTTCCTTAAGCCTCCATTGGTTTTTCTTGTTTGAAATGCTAATAGGGATGTTTCTGGGACAGAGATGCAGGTCAGCCTCAGGATGATTTCCTCCCAAGGGTAAAATCCCCACTTGGTTGGCCACACAGAATGAGCTGCCGTTTTCCAAGGCTGGTTCTGGGATGTCTCTGCCGAAGACTCGGGAGGCAGTGTCCTAAGTTCATTGGAAAGGGAGCTGATGTTGTAGACCAAGAGTTCTCCTGATGCCTCCACTTCTGGCCCATCTCTCTCATCATCCTTTTCTTATTTCAGAGTGACAGTGTGCAGGGCGTAAGGATAGGAGTATACCAGTTGGGGCAGGCAGGACTGCTTGGGTTTGGATTCTGGTTCTGATACACAAGAGCTGCAAGGCCCTGATCCAATTCTGTAACCTTTCCACTTCTGAAATGAGACATAATAACAGCACGCACACCCGAGCATTGTTTACGGGACTCTGTGAATTTATACAGGTGAAGTCTGAGAAAGTGTGTTTTATTATCAGCATTAGCTGTTACTCCCCAACAGAGGTGATTTAAGATGTCAGTGAGACAAAAATGTTTCAGTACATAATGCAGAACACACAGTGTTTGATCAATAAAATATTAATTATTATTGCTACCAACACTTTGCAGTCTGGCTAAAGTTTTCAGGAAACCTAAGAATGTAATTGAACTAAAAAAAAGATCTGGGAACATTAAGGTCATCTGCTGTTCCCCTGTCAGTCTTCTTTGTTCCAAGGGACAATTATCACCCTGTGCTCTTTCAACCCTTAAAATTCACATGTCAGGAACCTAGAACTAGCCAAGAAAGCAATAGCCCCTTTAAAGAGTTCAAGCATGAAGCAGACAAGCCTCTCTGTTCAGCAGTTTTAAGCTGTAGGAGTTTGCAACAAACAATTAAAGAAGCTTCAACTTTAGCAAGGCTCCTTTAGCACCATTCCCCAAAACGCTGTGGGATCCCCACCCCTCCAGGGTACCTGCGGTTCCTTGGTGCTCGGGTGCTTTCAAACTTTTCCTCTATGTCCCCTGACCCTGGGCTTTGAGTTTAACACATTTGAAGACTAAACGCAGAGTGAACAGAATGGCCTGCTGCAGGCTGTGAACCGCACAGTTATCTTGCACCTAGGCTACCCAGTGCCCCATCTTGCCTCCTGAGTGACTGTGGGTGAGAACTGGTCCTCTCTGGGCCTTGGCTTCCTTCTTTACAACAGTTCATCTCTAGAGGGCGGAGCAGAGGTTATGAGGGGACATTGAAAGCTCCATCTGTCTCTCTCTATATTCGCTAATTTCCTTCATGGCCCTCCTGACCATCACAGAGCAGGGATTATGGAAAAACCCCCTCGCGATCAATGCTGTAGAGGCCTGCAAACACTCCCTTGCACTAGGTGACCATGAGCACATCACTTGGCTTCTGAAGCAGCACAGAGAGATGGATTACGGGAAGGGGTCCAGGCCACAGTCTGGAGGAGGGGATGCTGGCAGCCCCCACACTCAGCCCGGCCCATTCTTGCACCACAGAGACCAGGCCCGGAGTATGGATTTTCAGCCCATGGCTCTCCTGGGTCGTCAGACCTCTCACTAAGACCCGAAGATCGATGGTCTCCCATCACAGAGGTGGACCCCTTCCTGACACACTCTGACCTTCCTCCACATGACTACCTCCCACTGCGGCCAGAGGATTTAATACACAGCTGGTTCAGGGTGGATCCAAACACACACAGTGCAAGTGGGGGAAAAGGGTTTCCAAGGCAACGTCCGAGTTGTTTCTAGCAACCCACTGACCTGACCCTCCCCGCCTTGCACATCCCCAGAAGTGAGCCAAGACTGTGGAGGGTGGCTATACCTTGGGTTGTCTGGCCAGGGCCCGACTGTGGTGGGAGGTTCAGATCCCACGCTGGGAGGGGCCCTGGGGAAGGTCACGGGGAGAGTGAGCCAAAGCAGGCCTCATCACCTCCCTGTAACCTCCTGCTATTCCTTCTTCTGACAGCATGGCAGTCAGAAGTGGGGCGTGGAGGCCTCTGTTCTAGGAACTGTAAAGAGTAGCTCTTTAAAAAAAAAAAAGACTCTAAACACGTCTCACTCTGGGATGGAAGCGCAGCCTGAAACAGTTAAAGTCTTTCATCCACTGTCGAGTAAGAGGAAGACCTCTAGTACCTAATGCAGAGTCGTATCTTCATCAGACTCTTGCAGTATTTTCTTGGAGTCAGGGTCCCTTTCTCTTCCTGGCCAGTCCCACATCCTGCTGGGCCTTTGTTGGCCAGCTTCTGTTTCTCATTATCTTTCCCCCATCCTCTTTAAAGGTTTCTCACTCCACCCAGGGATTTTATTTTTAAACTTGCACAGTAATGCTAGGGCTGAGCAGCACACGCTGCCCACGTTCACGGGAAACTGGGCTGCCTGGAGAAGCATTCCACTTTTCAGAGACTCCCTCCCTCTCTCCCTTCCCTATATATTGGGTGCCTTCTCCATGAAGGGCCCTGCCTCAAGGATACAAGGAGGAGACAGACATGGTCCCTACCCTTAAGAAGCTTACATTCTAATGAGGCACAGGAATGGCAAACAGTGTACACACACACACACCCCAAGTAAGTCAACAAAAAGAAATAAGTAAAAACCGTGTTAAGATCTAAAAATGGAACGAACAAGGTCCCGGAACAAGAGAAGCTGCTACAAATTAGGTAGATAGGGAAAGTCTCTCCAAGGTGACACAGAAGCAAAGACCAGAAGGATTAAGGGGCTCCAGGCATGCCAAGAGGAGGGATGAAGACTATTCTTCATGGAAGGAAGAACCTGAGATAAAGCCTCAAGGTGGACAAGAACTCATGTGTTCTAGACTCCAACAGAGGCCAGGATACCTCAAGAAGAACAAACAGTGGAGGAATGGGTCAATATGAGGCTGGAGAGGTGTGCAAGAACCAGATCATGTACAACCTGGAGTCAAGCAAAGAGCTAGGGCTTTATTCTAAATGCTCTGAAAATAACTGGGGGATTAGCATTAGAGGTGACATGCAACAATGGACAATTTAAGACCCTCACTTGATCCTGAGTGGAGATTTGATTCTGAGATGGGTGGAGGGAAGGCAGGGGTCTGAGTTAAGAGGTCTGGGAGTCATGTAGAAAGGAGATGGGGGAGGCTGAAACAGGGCCACAACCAGAAACAGGCTGGCTCCTCCAGGAAATAGCCCACTACTAGACATCCTGTCTCCAAAGAGCTCATACAATAACAGAGCTGATAAGACAAAACGGAACACCAAGGCCCAAAGTCACAGGGTTGGTGAGAATAAGCAAGAGTTTAGCTATCATAATGCCTATACCAAGCCACATTCATGAGGTTTCCAAACACAATTAAGTAAGATCTTTGTCCAACATTGGCTCCCAAGATTTTTTGAAAGATATAAAAATACTCTGGTTTTTCTTTAAACCATGGCAGCTCCTCTGTCCTTTATAGCTTTGCCTGAAAATGGCTTGGACTGAGTGATCTGACCACAGACAAAACTCAAAGGTGACTTTATAAGCCTTGAAGGAAAGTGAAAGTGAAGTCGCTCAGTCGTGTCCAACTCTTTGTGACCCCATGGACTGTAGTCTACCAGACTCCTCTGTCCATGGGATTTTCCAGGCAAGAATGCTGGAGTGGGTTTCCATTTCCTTCTCCAGGAGATCTTCCCAACCCAGGGACTGAACCCGGGTCTCACGCATTGTAGGCAGACACTTTACCATCTGAGCCACCAGGGAAGTCCTAGGTCTTAATGACCTAAAAAGAGGGAGATGGGAGGGGGCTTCGGGTTGTGGGGGACACATGTATGCCTGTGGCCAATTCATGTTGATGTATGGCAAAAACCATCACAATATCGTAAACCAATTATCCTCCAATTAAAATAAATAAATAAAATTTTCAAAAAAGACCTGGGAAGTGGTCCCTCTCTCCAAGAGCAATACAACTATGTTACACTCTTTGGAAGAAAGGAGATGGAGAACAGAAGAGCAATGCAGCCATTCTACACAGTAACAGTAATAAGAGCTATTAATTGTTGTCTACTTCAAAGCACTTACTTGTAACTCGGTTAATCCTCCCAAAGGCTGATGACGTAGGTACCACTCTCCATCCTTTTTACTGATGATGGAGCCGAGACTTAGAGGGAAGTGAAATGATGTCTGGTGGTAGAAGCAGCCGAGTCAGGGCCCAGAGGCTGTTCAATCTCTATTGGCAGGACTCCTAACTGTCCAGGGCTTGGTAGCTGTCTGCTTTGGTCACCATTATGCTTTCAATGCAGCACAGAAAACAAGCTGAAGGAGATCATCCAAAGAGCCAGTGAACAAGGATATGAGTAACTTTGCTTTCTTTCTGCTTTTCTTTTTTTAATGTTTTGAGTCTAGGACACAGTGGATTCTCAAAAACTGTTTGTATAATGAAGTTGTTGAGTTAATGAGTATGCACTACTTAAAAAATTCTTCTTAGATAATTAAGTAACATATTTCAGTATAGGAAATGGAAGTAATACCAGAAAATACAATTTAAGAAAATAAAAGTTTACCCATCATCAAGAGATAATCACAGTTAAAATATTGATAATTTCCCAGTTCTTTTCTTGTGTTATATATATGTCTGTGTTGGTGTGTCTCTTTGTGTGTTTGTGTGTCTCTATTTGTCTTTTTCTCTGTGTGTGTGAAACAAAATGGGATCATACTGTCTTTATAGACTTTTAACTTACTTTTTCATTTAGCAACATATCATGCGTGTCCTCCACTCAAGACTGTTCTGAAACAGATTTTTTAACGGTGGCAGTGTACTCCTCTATAATCTAATGAGTCCTTTATTATTGGATATTCAGTTCATTGTCACTATTATTAATAATGCCATATTGAATATCCTTCTACAAAAACAGTTAAGCATAGCTCTATTACTGTTAAGGAGGAAAGAGCAATACATATTGAAATAGAAAAAAGAGAAAGACCCCTATTTTTAGGGTTCTTTTGTGCAAGGCAACCACATTTCTTACATCTGTCCTTTGGAATCATTTAAAGATGGTGAGATGTCATCTGGAATGTTCCCCATTTCCCCAAGTCTGGTCATTATTCACCTCTCAAGTATGTTTTGGTGCTATTCTGCCACAGTGGAGATGGGTTAAGGAAAATCCCAGTTGTGGCTAAATGTGGGCCCTAAAGTTAGACAATTAGATTTAAATTCCAATTCCATGCCTAACTAGTTTTGCGACCTGTTTCATCATTCTGAGCCTCATTTTGTGTGTGTGGATGGCACACACCTCAGAGAATAAAATAAAACAGGTAATGCCCTTCAGGCACCTGCCTAGCACAGGACAAATGCTCAGGAGAAGGTGATTTTTATTATTACAAAGGCAGAGGAAGGCTTTCCTTACAAGGTTAGTTCTTTGGGAAACTCCTTCCCAGCCTACACTGCAAGATCCATGGAAAAAGAATTTTAAAAGCACTCAACATACCCTCTGGCTTCACTGCCTTTTTACTCTTTGGATATGCATGTGCACACATGTGTGTGAGTGTGAAAGCCTAAAGTGGTAAAAAACAATTAACTCTTTTTCCTTCCCTTGCCAAGAACCGGGTCTGCTGGATTAGAGATATTTAAATGCTGTTGTTCACAGCTGCATGAAGAATGTAGCCTTTCTTTCCATTTTGCCAGCTGTGTTTTGTAACTGTCTATCCTAAAATAAAAACAAAGCCTACCAAAAAAAGCAGGACTGTCTATATCAGTCCTAAATTGCTCTCAGTTTTATATAACAAAACAGAGAATATCTAACCCCTAAAACACAGACTACAGAAAGAATTCATCCAACTCATACACTGTCTAAGAAAGACACACAACTGGCACATAGTAGGTGCTTGTTGAACCTTGTTGAATATATTTATTGAATACATGTTTTCCTTACAAATAACAAGCTGTCGCAAAATCATTATACTCATTTTATCCAAATACTGTCAGAGTCTATTCAGAGGGGCTGAAGATGACAGATGATGAAATGAACAGATGCTTTCTGAGTCTGTAAATTGAGTGTTGGGAAACTTTCTCCTCCTAATTCATGGCTCTTGAAATATGTTTATGATCCTCATGGAATTGGGTAGGGATTACTCTTAATCGCCATCAAGGGGAACATAAGTGATAAAGCACTTCTGATGACCAGGCCAAGTTTTTCCATCTCTGTCTAAATATGGGAAATGCTCAGGAAAATCTTAAATGTATCTGTAATAATGTATCCACAATATCAAAATGACTCTAGAGATCACAGATAGCACATCTGGTTGTAAGGCAACCTAATGCTGGGCCAAGATTTTAATAGCAGGGCCAAGCCCTGAAGTCAAACAACTCCTAGGCCCTGTAACAATTTTCAAGTGGAACAACCAGCATCTACTGTCCTCAGACATTCATTTCTCCATATGTTTTGCTGGCATTGGCTGAGTCCCTTCTGTGCATAAGAGATCAAGCCACAGAATGTTCAAAGACAAGATACATCTTCTGCTCTCATGATGTCATAATCCAGTGAAGGGGAGAGACAAGCCAACAACTGGATGGAATCTTAGAAGGAACGGAAGAATCGCTAGGCAAAGCACTGCACCATGGGTCCTCAAAGGAAGGACCCTTTCTACTGGAGATACTAGCGAAGGCTTTGCAGTGGAGGTGCAGTGTGATGTAGGTCCTGAAGGGTAAGAAGAATTTTAGCTAGAAGAGACTGGAAGGGAAGGCCCTTCCAGGCTGAAGGAATAGCATGAACCAATTCAAGAAGGCCTGGACATGCAACAGGGAGGTGAGGCTTCTAGGCAAGATTAGGGGGTCACAGAAACCCTTTGCCAAGGACTTAGGGCCTTAATGTTTGGGAAGTGGGAAGCAATGGAAGGTTCTGGTAATGGGAGGGTTGGTGAGTACGTATCTTCCTTTAGATGACTGGAAGAAGTGACTGGCACAGCAATGCCACAAGACCAATCTCGAGGTTCTGGATTCTGTTTTCCATCTGTTTAACCTCTCAGCAGCTTTGAACAGTGTGGCCCAGAGCCAGCTTTCCCGCTGAATGTTGTGATCCTGTACCTTCTGGCCTCCAGTCCCCTGCGACTTTTCCTCTGAGATCACTGGCTGCACTAGGGATCTCTTGAGAATGTGGGATGTCCCCCAGGGTAGCTGCCTCTGTCCACCTCTCTTTTCAGGCTCTGGGTCCTTCTCCCTTGAAGATTCCCATCTCTCCCCTCGTCTCTGACCCTCCCGCATCTGTCTCCAACTCTGGCTTCTCCCCCAGAGCCCCATGTCCAAGGCCTGCCCGACACCCAGCTCTGAATAGATGGTGTCGCACCCCTGGGAAGCAGCCCACTCTGTCAGGCACTTGGTACCTGCCTCACTGACCAGGCTTCTCCTGATTCTGTCCATTCTCCCATCCATTCATCCATCTTCCCCACCATGTCCTATGCTATCTCTGATTATTCCTTTGCTGAGTTCCTGGCATTTGCCAAATCTTCTTCATGCTCCTCCTCAAGTGACTTCAGACCATCCCTTCCCTCTACTCTCAAGGCTCGAGTTTCAGATCTTTTGTCTATTTCAATTCAACAGCTATCTATGAAGCACTGGGGATTGTGCTGGGGGGTAGAGCTGTGTGAAGGAAGCATATGGCTCTTGTCCTAGATGACCTTGTAGTCAAGTAAAGAAGATGAATATTAGGCAAGGACTAGAAGACTAGTGAATTTTCAGAGATGGAAACACAGAACAAGTGTCCCTCAGCCTCGGTGCCCAGCCCTCCCCGCCTCCACCAAGATTTTCCCATAAAATGTTACCAGAAACATCTTTCTAATTCCCTTCTCAAAGATCTCCACTGACTGCCCATCACTTGCAGATAGAAGTCTACACTATTCAGGTGGCACCATGCGGGGTCCTCTCTGGTGTGACTCCAAACTAGTGTGCATGCCCTGGCCCCGCAGCCCCACTCACTCATGCTGGGACCAGACCGCCTCCACCTGCCCACACTCAGGCCTCTGCTGAAGCTGTTTGTCCTTGTGTCTGACCTGCCACAGGTTCCACTAAATCCTCCTGGACCTCTTCCCCCTCCAGTCTCTGGCACCTTCATCATAGCACTTACCAGTCTGCCTTACTTATGATGTTCCTTCTCACCCTCCCTCAAGGACAGGGAACTTGTCTTATGTATCCTGAACAACGGCAACAGAATAACAGCTACAGAGATCAGATGTGCCAGGTGCTGTGCTAAGCGAGGTTACTCACGTTACCTTGTTGCACCCTCATAATGAACAATGTGGGGTGGGGGCTACCACAGGTCAAGTAACCTGATGCTCCGAGAGGTGAACTGACTCTCTGGACTTAAGTCCAGGAAGCCAGACTTCAGAGCTTACGCTTTGACCTTTATTCCCTTGCAGTGTCTGGTCAAGTCCATGTTCCTAATGGTAGTATGTGTGGGCCCTTAGTAGGTGTAGTGCAGTTAAGTGAATGGAGACAGCGAAGCCCAGAGCAGTCTTCTCAAGGTCATTGCTGCAAGTCACAATCGCTGGGCAAAAGCACAATGCTGAGTGGCAGCATCTTCTCTTACACGTATTAGCTAGGAAATGGAGGCCATTTTCAAAGCAAAGTAAACATTTTTGACTGACTCAGGAGCAAAGGATTAGAAGGCACCTTGTTGAATACAGGAGCATGTACTCTTACTTGGCTTGGGTGGTGACGTGCTGCACTCACAGCCCTCTTTTGCCCAGACATCCAAAGCAGAGAACTTCCCATTTACACACACCCGCTGCCTCTGCTGAGCCTGGGAGGAGGTATTCCACAAGGGGAACACCCTCTCCCCTGGACTAGACCTGTCCATTTCCGTAAGGAAAGGGTGTGGTGTGGAGCACCAGCCCTACCCGTGGGCCTGCCCTGCTCAGCTCGACAGACCTGCCTTTGTGAACAAGGCGGGAGGTGGGGAGTGGGGGGAGGAGGCGGGCACCGCTTGGCATCCCACATCCTGGGAGCTGGGCCAGAGGGGAGAGCCACGGCGGGAAGGCTGGGGAGGCGAAAGGGCCGCTTTCCCGGACGGCTGGACACGCAGCCGCCACCAGTCAGCTGGGAGCTTCCTCCATTCCTTTCTGGGATGAGCTAGGTAGAACCTTCAGGAAGGTTTGGAGCCCTGGGCTCTGAAGCCTGACAGTATCAGACACCTTGACCTCTCAGAGCCCCCAGAAGGACACACTGCAGTGTGGGACATTTGACAGTGGGAGGGCATCACTCCTGCCTTCTTATTGTCTGCCCCTCCCATGGCCTGGGAGGGACTCCGGGGAGGGTGCTCTTGAAGCTCCTCATCTCGCGATCCTACAGACACCTTTAAACACCACCCTCAGCTTCATTTATATCCTGGCTTATACGCCACATGTCCTTCTCTAAACATATCAGAGGATGTACAGACAGGCAGGCAGACGAACAGACTGATAAAGAAGTAGACGTGGGGACTTGTGTCTTAACATGTTGTGCTGTCTCCTAACTCGATGCCATATGGCTGCTGCTGCATTTTGTGAAATCTGCCCCATCCCTTTCAGCACACGGCACCCTGTCCAGAAGATTTTTAAGGGAGCAGAAACCAGTTTTGAGAAGCCAAGACATTTGGGACACACTCTTTAAGACCACGAGAGTCATTCTGTTACAAATGCAGTGAAGACTAGAGATTCCACAGCTTCCCCGAGGGGCAGGCCCACCATGCTCCTCCAGATCCAGCCCCCTGATAAAGATCTTGAGGGGGAGCCAGTGGCTGTTTCATTGACAAAGTCTGAGGTTTTTATCTATGCCATTCCATACCTGAGAAGCTTGTGTTACCCTGGAATCCCCCAGCCAAGGTACAGGCACAGGTCTTGAGTTTCCTGCCCCTGGGTTTGGTGCAAAGAGGCAGGCCAGTTATAAAAGGCAGCACAAGACAGATGGCAAGGTAGGGGCAGGGCTAGAGTGGGGTGTCTCACCTCAAAAGAGAAGGGCTTGCCAAAGAGCTAGCCTGGGGAAAAGTCATTAGTTCTATCTTCCGTGCTGAAAAATGATGAGGAAGATTAGGAGGGCTCAAGAAAGAAACTGGCCAAACCTGTCTCTCCATGAGGCTCTGGTGGCACTTGGCAAGGAAAGGCTTGCTTGTGGCACTTGAAGAGGAAGGCTGTGCGATACCCTCAGGACCACGGAGAGCTGTGAATGGGACAGACCAAGTGGGGATCTGAAGACCTGGGGAGGCTCTGGGTGCATGAGTTACAAACGTTATAAATGTAAAGCATGATTGATTCTGATACATAAGACTCATTAGGCAGAGGTAAGAAGCTTTGAGAAAAACATGGTATTTACATTTAGGGTAGGGGATGCCAGCAAGGACAGAGGCAGACAGCTTTGTGAAGTGTCAGGGCACTTAAGAGGAGATGGAAGATGAAGCCACAGAGAAGAGTCTTCTTGGGGGAGGTCTCGGGTGATTAACTGCTTGACAAAACCCCAGCCAGGGTTTGGGGTGGTCTTTCCCAAGGAGGGAGCGAGCCAGCCCACTTCCCAAGAAAAACAGTTCCTGAAGTAATGAGTCCAGAGTCCTGAGGGCAGTGGTGGAGAGTGCTGAGAAAGGAGCAGGGCAGGAAGTGGGAGCAGAGTTCCAGGTGAGGCAGTGGGAGGTTGCAACCTCAGCCACCATCACAGGGCAGGATGGATTTGGGTTCTGAGATCAGTCCCATTGAGAGTGAGATGAATGTTTGTGTGGGGCTCCCAAGATACCCCAGGAATAGTAATACGTAACAAAGTATAACTTTGCTACCTAGGTAACATTGTTTATTTGTATCATCATCTAACATTTATTCAATGTAGCACTGTGCTAGGCAAGCAATTTATATAAACTTTATCTCCTCTTATCCTCACCTGATAACCCTATAAATGTAGGTAGTATTTCTCCCTTGCAGAGCAGAGGAAACAGGTTCAGAGAGGGAAAGTTGCTTAGCTTGGGTCACACAGAGAGCAGTAGACAAGACAAGATTTGCCTTCAGCAGGCCTGACTGCAGGGCCCAGGTTCCCGTCCCCCAGGTGTGTGCCGTGTTAGCCGCTCAGTCGTGTCCAACTCTTGCAACCCCCTCTACTGTAACCTGCCAGGCTCCCTGTCCATGGGATTCTCCAGGCAAGAATACTGGAGTGGGCTGACATTTCCTTCTCCAGGGGATCTTCCCAACCCAGGAATCGAACCCATGTCTCCCGCATTGCAGGCAGATTCTTTACCGACTGAGCTACAAGGGAAGCCCAACTGCCCCCCAGGGAAAAGGCTCAATCAGTCCAGAAAGAAGAGGGGACCCCGAGATGTGGACAGAGCCATGAGTGTGGCCAAGGGGGAACGACACAGAACACCCCCACTGCCGCTGACTGGCTGTCTGCTTCCAGATCAAATCTCAGGCACCATAAACTGTATTTTACGTACCACTAAAAAATCAATGCTGCACATCCTAATATCAGAGATGTTAAAATACCAAAGGAAAACTGCATCTGAGGCTTGAGAAAAGGTTCTAAGTGCCACGATGCACCAAAAGCCTCGCCCAGGCTATTTTATCTCAAGCTAACAATAGCCCTTTATCAGCCCCGCTGTGAGGGAGGGGGACACACCACTTGGAGCAGCAGAGCCTGTGCCATGGTCAGTGACACGGCACCATGGAGCCCCGAGCCCAGGAGGGTCCTCAGCAATCTCCCGGGCCCCCAACCGCTGTGCCTAACCACCAGGCCACACTGCCTCTGAGGCAGATGGGCCATCTTTGTCCTTTGTTCCTTCTGGTGGGCAGCCAGCTAAACAAACTAAAAACACAGCAGAGGCACTTTTCAAGAGAAAAGAAAACTTTGCTTCATTGCTCTTCACAGGCTCATCTGTGCCTGGACACACTCCGAGTCTCAAGCTCCCCCTGAACCCTGGGGATGCATCAGCCTCTGGTTGCAGGCTCAGGTGACCCATTCAGGAAGACCTTTCGGCTCTGCCCTTTCATCTGTGAGTTCATAAGCTCCTTAGTCCTGGGTCTTTCTCTGACCCACATCTCCTTTTCCCCAAACTCCAGCTGGTGATCTGTATCAGATTTGGCAACATCATCCTTGACCCTGAACTTTATTCTTCCCACATCTTCCTTGCCTCCTCCCATCCTCCCAAGTGTCTTAACTCTTTGGCCTAGCCCTGCCTTGTTCAAGGGCCTTATTCACATATTAATCACTTCATAGCCCTGTTTCATAGCTCCTTTTCATTTAAGGCTTTCTAGAATCCCTGCATGTCAAAATGAAAACACAAAAGAGATGTGGGACGAGATGGTTGTATGTGGGAAAAGCCAACTGGACAAGGTTCCTTAATTTTTATTGCCAAGACCTCCATCACCTACCGAGGGCTGTGTAGCTATAAGCTGGCCTCTTGGTTTCCCAGCCTGTGTCATTGTATATCTGCTTGCCAGGTGTCCTGACCTCCTGGCTGTCCTTCCCACAATTACCCAAAGCGAAGGAGGCAGTCGCACTTTAATGAAATCTCCGCCATCTCTTTGAAACACCCTGGTTCCCTCCTCTCATGGCCACTGAGTCACTGTTTCCCTGCACATCTCTTCTCAGAGCTTTCCCGACACAGGAGATGAAGGAGGGTACTTGGCACTTTCCACTTTCCGGATACTACTCCCCACTTCAGTGAGAAATTAAAATCACAATGTGGACACGCCTCCTAACTGGCAGAATCACTGTACTGAAAAATGCCCATTTTCTTTTTTTCTGATTAAGTTTCTTCTCACTCTGCCTCTATCCTTCAGAATCTCTCTTCTTTTCTGCACAGCTGTCTCAACTCAGTCTAACTTCCCACAAAGCCCCCTTTAACATAATTTCCACTTTCCGTCTATGTACACTTTTACTGAAGGTTCATTATTATTCATTTTCAGTGTTTGATCAAAGCATTAACCCTGCTCAGTACAGATTTCCTTTGCTCGGAGTCCCTCCAGAGCAAAGACCTGTCTGCTTTGTACATTTACTCCATCCATGGGTCATGAGGACACAGTGAATATGTGCCGAGGGAATGGATGACTCGCAGCCAATGCTGGGCTTCTGCCTCCATTTAGGACACGAGCACCATGAAGCATCTGTTCCTTTGACACACCTCTGTGGTACCCTACCATGTGCCAGACCCTGTGTCAAGCATGGTGGGTATGAATAAAACAACAGTCTCTGATCTTTTTAAAAAATTTAATTGGAAGACAATTGCTCTACAACATTGTGTTGGCTTCTGCCATACAACAACATGAATCAACCATAAGTATATATTCGTCCCCTCCCTCTTGACCCTCCCCCTACCCCTTCCCACCCCTCCAGGTTGTCAGAGTACTGGCTTGAGCTCCCTGTGTTATACCACAGCTTCCCATTGGCAATCTGTTTTATATACAGTAATGTATATGTTTCGATGCTACGCTCTCAATTTGTCCCACCCTCTCCTTCCCCTGCTGTGGTCCCTGGTATCCTGAAGCTTCACTTTTTTTTTCTTAATAAATGTTTATCACTTATCTGGCTGCACCGGGTCTTAACTGTGGCATACCAGATCTTCTTCTATCTTCATTGCAGCATGCGGAATCTTTAGCTGTAGCATGTGGGATCTGTAGATGTGGCATGAGGACTCTTGGTTGTGGTATGTGGGATCCAGTTCCCCAACCATGGATTGAACCTGGACCCCCTGAATGGAAGCGTGGAGTCTCAGCCACTGGGTCACCAGGGGAGTCCCTGAAGCTTCACTTCTAATGGAAAAGGACGGTTTGAAAATCATTAAATTGAAGTCTAGTCACCAAGTACTGGACTCTAATAAGTGTGCTGGAGAAGGTCTTGAATTCATGCTTGTTCTAGGAGGGCTAAGAAACTGGGAAAGGGAGAGTCAGAAAATGAGATGAAGACATTTTTTTAACCGCTTTATTGAGATTTAATTTATATACCGTACAATTCACCCATACAAAGCATACAATTCAATAGATTTTATTATATTGACAGAGCAGTGCAACTATTGCCACTATCTAATCTCAGGGCATTTTCATCGTGCTAACACCTCCACACTCACTAGACTATCACTGCCCCATCCCTCCTCTCCCAGGCCCTGGCAACCACAAATCTACTTCCTGTTTCTATGAACTTGCCAATTCTGGACATTTTATATAAATTAATCAGATGCTATATAGGTGTTTGTGACCAGCTTCTTTCACTACCATATTGTTTTCAAGATTCATCCATGTTGTAGTATTTTATCAGTTCAGTTCAGTCGCTCAGTCATGTCCGACTCTTTGTGACCCCATGAACCACAGCACGCCAGGCCTCCTTGTCCATCACCAACTCCTAAAGTCCACCCAAACTCATGTCTATTGAGTGGTTGATGCCATCCAACCATCTCATCCTCTGTTGTCCCCTTCTCCTCCTGCCCTCAATCTTTCCCAGCATCAGGGTCTTTGCAAAATGAGTCAGCTCTTTGCATCAGGTATCCAAAGTATTGGAGTTTCAGCTTCCCTCTTGCCATCTCCTGCTTGACCACTTCCAATGTGCCTTGATTCATGGACCTAACATTCCAGGTTCCTATGCAATATGGCTCTTTGCAGCATCGAACTTTGCTTCTATCACCAGTCCCATCCACAACTGGGTGTTGTTTTTCCTTTGGCTCCATCCCTTCATTTTTTCAGTACTTCATTCCTTTTTATAGTCCAGTAATACTCCATTGTATGAGTATACCACATTTCATTTATTCATTCATTCATGATTTGTTGGACATTTGAGTTATTTCCACTTTTTGGCTATTATAAACAATGCTGCTCTGAACATTATTATATGTTTTTGTACAAACACATGTTTCCACTTATCTTAAGTATGTCCTTAGGAGTGGTTTTGTTGGGTCATACGGTAACCCTTGGACAAACATTTGAAGAACTGTCCAACTGTTTTCCAATGTGGTTCACCAATTCTACATTTCCACCCAAAATGTATAGGGGCTCCAATTTCCCCACATCCTTGTCAACACCTGTTATTATCTATCTTTTGCTTACAGCTATCCTAGTAGATGTAAATGGCATCTCATTGTGGTTTTGATCTGCACATCCCTGAAGGTTAATGATCCTGAGTATCTCTCCATATGAAGATGAGAATATCTAAATTATGTTTGTAAGACAGCAACTGACTTGAGTCCCAGAACAATGCATTCCTGTCACAGGTGCTCAATAATATCACTGAATGAACACAACTCAGAATGTAGCAAAGAAAACTGCCTTAAAGGACGCTGGCTCCATGAGCCACAGCAGGCCTGGAAGAGGAGTGGTTAGATAAAGGATTATATTTTGCAAAAACGAAGCAATGTATTTTGATCCCTCTCATCCCATCTTGCTGCCTCTAAACCATGTTCCATTTGGAGCCTCCCTTCCCAGAGGCTGGGTCAGGAGGCCTGGCACCCAGAGCCAGGGAGGGAAATTGGTATGCTGAAAAAGAGGGCAGGCAACCCAACTGCCAAGATTTGCGAAACTGCTTAAGCTCCCTTTTAACACAGGGAGGGCCAGGCCTGGCAGACAGACTATAGAGTTTCTGTCACTGTGGAGGGGGCTGCCCACCTGCCACGGGGGGTCAGACTTGAGGATGATCTGCCTGTGCGTGTGTGCAGGGGGTGGAGGTAGCTGTGGCTCTGATAATACCCCCAATGAGTTGAGAGGAACCCTGGGCCTGCAACATAGGGAGGCCTGGAAGGTTGAGAGGGTGGACAGGTCTGAGCCCCTGGAAGGTGGATGCAGACTGGACTCCAGACTTCCAGCTGTCCCTGGGTGATGTAGACACTGACATGAGGGCCAGAGGCCATTGTATGGTGACCTGTAGCAGGGCCAGGGACAGGCCTCCTAGGCTGGGAGGCAGACAACCAGAGGGGCCACGGCCAGCAAGAGCAACACAGCCAGGGAGTCACCCTGGGCCCCAGCTAAACCGAGTGAAGCCAGGGCCTCAACTCGAGCCGTGAAGGCCATGTTGGGCAGTTCAAGAGCAGGCGGAGGGCTCCACACCGAGACCTCAGGCCCCAGAGGCCCTGAGTGAGGGTCTTGACACTTCCAATAAGAGGCTGAATGACATCCGCTCCCGTTACAACTAGATGATGCTTCGGAGAGGGGCAGGTAGACTGGCCAAAGATGGGGGGCTCTCTGGGTTGGGGCATCACCCAAGAGGGCTGTTCGGCTTCCTATTCTGGATGAGACTGATGTTGCTGCTTTTCAGCCACCTAACCCATGAGGTCTTAGGAAGAAGCCCAGATTATAGACGAATGAAGAGACGCTCCAGTCACATTGTGTGATGAAACTGGTGACATGCCACCTGGGGCCTTGGAGGGCTAATTCACTCAGCAGTGACCCAGGCTGCACGGGCAGTGGGCACGGGACATGTTCAGAATCCGACCTCAGCCTGAGTGTGGCTGTGTCTGCAGTTGTTTCTGAGGGTCCACTGTAGGGTCCAGGAGTGTCTAGGCAACTCTCCTCTACAACCAGAAAACCAGCTCAAAGTGCACGGCCTTTGTCATGTTTGGCTCAGATCCTTTAGAAGCTTTTGGAGGCATGTGGATGGGCCAGGCTGAGAAAACATCACCCCTTGAACTCTGAGTTTTTGAGCCCTTCCTTTATTATAGGTACTGCACTAACACACATGTCATCGAATCCTCCCAGCGACACTGTGAAAGTAAGGACTACTGGTGGTTGTGTTTTATAAAGAAATTGGGGGCTTAGTGAGGTCCCCTAGGATCTCATACACAAGTGTTGGCATCAGTATTTGAAGCACAGTGATCTAGCTTCAGAGGCTGAAGACTGACCACTGGATACATGGTCTCTCACTTTTCTATCTAAAAATTCCCCTTAAGATTTGAGGCAAGAGCTGTTTACTGAAGAAAAAATTTTAATGTTATTGTTTCATATTTGTAAAAAAAAAAAAAATTGCCCCAAAAAGTGACCAAAGTGGACTAGTGAACAAATTGGTAGAGAACCCGAGTAAGCACTCTTTAACAGTGACTCTTCGCCCAGTATAAATCACCTCCAGCAAACCCAAGACCTCAGCTTTGTTGGTTATGTAACTGTACTCAAAAGACACTACACCCAGCTCAGCTCAAAGCATGTGTGCTCCCATCCATCTGCCCATCCACCTACCCATCCATCCATTCACCTACCCATCCATCGATCTATCTACTTTTTCCTCTCACCTCAGCATTTCATCTCACTTTTCCCTCTCAGCCTGGTATGTATAAAGCACCAGGGGCCCAAATGAACAACAAAGTTCCTCCTTTGAGAGGTTCACAGTTGGGGCAGAAGCACCCCTGCAGTACAGTGTATACAGGTAGAGATGGTGGTTTAGCGTGCATGGAATAGAGAACAGGTTTTTTTAAAAGAGAGTGTAGATAGGCAGGCATGAGAAGGAGGGGTTTTGCTAGTGAGCTACCCCCCAATCTCTGCACCTTCTCCTCCTTCAGGTCTCAGCTTAAATGTCACCTCCTCAGGGAGTCTTGCCTGACTATTCTAAAGTTGGATTTACTCTTTATTCTCTGCCTTTGTTTCCTGATACTGAATTTTTCTTTCTCTGTCATTTAAGTCATGTGTGTGTGTGTGTGTGGTGGTCTCTGTGAAGTTCCAGGTAAAATGTGGTCCCATAAAGACAGGGAAAAGGACTTACTTTTTTCACCAAAGTACCTCCAAGGCCTGACATGCCATCGGTCCTCAGTTTATTGCCAGAACAAACAAATGCTAGAACTAGATCATAAAGAGCCTTGAATGCCAAACTAATAAGTTTGGGCTTTGGCCTGCGGGCAGTGAAGAATATGGAAGAGTATTTGAGCAAGGATGCTATGCAGGAGGCACAGGAGACCTGGGTTTGATCCTTGGATGGGGAAGATCCCCTGGAAGAGGGCATGACAACCCACTCCAGTAGTCTTGCCTAGAGAATCCCCATGGATAGAGGAGCCTGGTGGGTCACAGTCCATAGGGTCGCAAAGAGTCAGATATGACTGAAGCGACTTAGCACGCATGTATGCATACATGAGGCATGATCAGATTTGTGGTTTGGAAGGACAAGGCTGGAGGTGTTGTGGGTGAGGTAAGAGGAATAAGCTACAGAGAGAAAAATTAGAAGCAATCGCCTCAGATTGGGGTCAAGATTTCACCATCCTGGCCCAAGACACTGATGGTAGGGAAGGAAAGGAATGAAGATATAAGGCATACTTAGGTCAAATCATTAGAAAATGCCTGTGGGAAGCAAGGGAATGGGAATATGACCAAGGTTTATAGTTTGGGTTACTTTGTAACCACTGTACTGTCATTCATCAAGGCAGAGGCAATTTGGGATTTTGGAGACATGGGCGGAAGCTGACGAAGACAAGGGCATATTGGGAGAGGAGGAGAGCAGGCACATAGTTGAGAGAAGACATGTGGGGCAGACCCCTGAGGGGTGATGAACATCCAAGGAAGGGCCAAAGGACAAAGCCATGAAAAGATGCTAAAAAAACAGTTAAAGAGGAAGACCTGAAAGCCAGAGCAAGGGTTGAAACCAGACAGAAGAGAATGGTTTAGAATGGGACTAGAAAGTTCTACTGCCTATGGGAGCAGGAGAACCCACGGGAGGGAGCAGTGGAGACCCTGGGTCAGGCTGCCCCTCAGTCTGACGGTGGGTGCAATGGGTCAGATCTTCAGACGGTTACAGAGAGGACAGCGCCAGGTCCAGGTGTAACCTCCCAGTTGGTACATGTCGAATCGACCGAGAGCAACTACAACCAAAGCACAGCTCCAGCAAACCACAGGCCTCAGGTCACCTCTGGCTCGCGGGCCACCAGCTTGCAGTCCCGGTTTTGGAGAACATCACGGGCGAGCTTTTCCAGAGGCAGTTTTGGCGGAAGGGGGACTCCAGAGGGCTGAGGGTGACTGAGGGGCTGGAGGCAGTGACACTGGTTGGGGAGGGGGGAGCTTGGCCATGGGGAAAGCTAAGAGTGAGGTGGGAGCCAGAAGGCCCCAGGGAGGGTGGGAAGAAATCTTTAGGTGGAAGACATCGAGCAGGTCTGGGGTTGAAGGGACAGGTTGAGAGCACAGCATTCTTGCTCTCTTTCCAGAGGGCTGTACAAGTGTTATTGTTTTTCCTTTAAATTAGAAGAATATGCCTGATATACTTTCACCAACTCCATTCCACAATCTGAGGTAGTCATTTTTTCAGGTTTCGATCTATGTATCTATACTTACACATATAATTTTGAAAACCAGTTATGGGATAATTCCACACATACTGTTCCAGGGCTTTCTTTTCCCCATATGTCTAGCTCTCTTTTTATGGCTACCTGGTATCTGCTTGACTATATAATTTGTTTTATCATTCTGTTATTGATGCAGCATGGTTTCCCAGGTCTTGTTATGGGAAACAGTGCCTCTGTGGACTTTATACATTGATCTCTGGGTCCTGGGGTGAATCCCTCCATAAGACAAATTCTTAACATTGGACTTACCAGTCAGAGTCTGCACACAGTGTGATGCTTCCTTGAAGGACTTGTTGGATTTGTTTGCTTTCTCCTTAGGGCCTGGGGATGAAAAAGGCAGGGAAGAGGTATATTTCCAAGGAAGCTTATACAACTGAAAACAAGGCTTTGATGTATTCCAGTCTGATGACTGTACAGATTTCTTTTTAGTCAAGATGCTGCAGGTAGGGTAGTATTCATGTATAGGTAACTTTTATTCATTAACCTGATAAAGACGGAACAAACATAAATAACTTGTAGACAGAGAAAATGACAGTCTACTCTTCTTCATTTGAAAAACCATCTTCTAGGACTCTTGCCTGGAAAATCCTGTGGATGGAGGAGCCTGGTAGGCTGCAGTCCATGGGGTCGCTAAGAGTTGGACACGACTAAGCGACTTCACTTTCACTTTCACTCATTGGAGAAGGAAATGGCAACCCACTCCAGTGTTCTTGCCTGGAGAATCCCAGAGACGGGGGAGCCTGGTGGGCTGACGTCTATGGGGTCTCACAGAGTCGGACACGACTGAAGTGACTTAGCAGCAGCAGCAGCAGGACTAGAGTCAATATTTGAAAAATATACTGATTCCCAAGGGCCCACTGAAATAAGTTAGAAGAGCCATGATGTGGAAAATTTGTTCACAGATTTCAGGGAGACCAAAGGTTGAAGGCCATTAAAAATTTTTTAAACAATTTTACACCTAGGATTTGGTATTTAATCTGTGAAATCACCAGTTTAATTATATTTTCGGAATATCATTCTTTGGCAGAGAAGAGGGAAAACCCTCTCTCATTTCTACAGAGAACACAAAAACAGGCAGGACAAAGATGAAGCATGAACAGCCTCTTTCAAAGGCCCTGAGTTCCCAGCTGCAGTCAGCACCCTTAGCTCCGAGCGCCCTCTTCTGGACTTGGGCTCCTCTGCACCAGCCTGTGCCCAGCCCACCAAAGACAGGACAAGTCTGATTTTCAGTTTGGAAAGCTCCAATTCTAACTTCAACACATCTTTGAGTTTCCTCTGCCTTAGCCACTGAAGCCCCAGGATGTTCTTTTTCAATATTTGTGCTATTTTCAGGTTACACAGGACTCTGTCTCCTCTTTAAGAATGATTCCTTGGTGACTTAAAAAAAAATACCCTCCTTAGATCTGAGTTAAGCCTTGGGATTCCTCGTAAGTTTGCTGTCAGGAATACATTCCTAATTTTGAATGCGTGGGAACTAGATCTAGAAACCCAAGGAGAACAGCAAGCAGTTGGATGTGCCATTACCCAATGCATTTGGGCAAAGTCTATTCAAGACCATGGGTTTCTGTCCCATTTTAGAAAGTTCTCAGAACTTTAGATCAGCCTCATATTTCTTCTATTCCTTTAACAAATACTGCTGAGCACCTGCTATGTGTCTGAGGTATTCACATGGGGATAAGAGGATAGTGTCACTTTAATCCCTCACAGATGATAACCAGGTGGTGTTGTTATTGCAAAATAGTTGAAAAACTATGCACATCATAATGAGTTACTGGAGCCTCAATCATGTTCTTTCAAATTACCTGCTAATCTATGATGTGCTGCTACTATTAAATTTAACTAGGTTAATCCTCTCAACTCAGAAATGGCCTCTAACTTCTTAAAGGGTGCTATTCAATCCTCCAAAGAACACACTCATAATCTGTTTTGATAGGAAGGAGGAGGCATGATGAATGAAAACAGCTTTTTTGAAAAACTGCCTGTTTTCTTTGGAGCCAGGGTGGGCAGAGCTGAGGCCAGGTCCTGTCTGGATGCAAGAGCCCGCAGTCACCTGGCACTTTCTTCATAAACCCTGCTAGGTCAGCACCAGCCTCTAACGGGCAGCTCGCCCATGGCCCTGCTCATCCTCTGGGCAAAAGGGAAGCCCCCTTTCCCTCTCTGCCTCTCTTATTCTCATTCAAGGAATCCCCAGGGACCATCTGCCAGACTAAGGGGCATCAGGTCATGGAAAGGACCAGCTCCAAAGACGGGAATGCTTCCCTGCAACCAGACCACAACATTTATGGAGTCAAAGACAGCAATAACCGCACTGGGAAGCGAGCCAGGCAAGGTCATCCAGGAGAGATAAGGAAATGACGCAAGGCCGAGGGCTTGAGGAGCCAAATCCCAGTACAACTTCCATGAGATTCCACTTGTTACTTATGCTCTGACTTTTACTAAACTTCAGATGAACCTCGGACAGGCAGACACCCTTTCGTTCTCACTTCTCTTGGATTTATAACCGTAACATGATGCTTCTTTAGGAAAGTCATAGATCCTCCTAGTTTGCTATCCAAATTATAAGTAAACTTGGCTTTTTAAAAACACTAACCTTCTCTCAAACATCACTCCAGACTTCCACAGGGGGTGATTCTGAGGGAGTATTTGTGGGCTTGCTCCATCCAAAGTTCTGAACTTTCAGGTGCCCTTTTCCAAGTTATACTGTTCAGTTAAATCCCAGTCATTCAATTCAATTCACCAAGTAGTTACTGAGCCAAGTTCTGTGTTAGAAAAAGACCTGGATACTGCCCTTAGGAAACTCACAGACCAAGGGATGAGACAGATGAATAAACAAATCATTTCAGTTCAGCATGGTAAGTGTAATGACAGAATTACATACAAGGCAGCACTTTCAAGCTTCCCCTCCCATGGAGTCACAGTCTGGAAGGAGAGCCAGACATTGACTGGTAAATTGCACAAATAAAAGTAGAGTTTAAACTTTGACCAGGACCATGGAGGAAAGGCAGGCAGCACCACGAGAGCTGTAATGGGACATGTGGTCAGGGAAGGTTGAGTAGGACATCCTTGAGTAAGGCACAGTTGAGATGTGAACGATGGTTCAGGGTGAATTAGCTGTGGAGTGGAGGAAAGGGGGGTCCTGGCAGAGGGAAAGCGTGTGCAAAGGACCTGTGGCAGGAGGTCATGCCATGTATCTAAGGGATGAAACCAAAGCTGGTGTGGTTAGATCAAAGGGTCGGAGCAGGGTGGTAGGGTGGCTGGGCCAGAGAGGTCAGCAGCACTGGATCCCACACACCCCCTGGTCAGCCAGGACTGTCACTTCTGGGTGATTATTTCCTCACCTCTGTAGAGGGGGTCCAAGCAGCACCTATCTCACAGGAATAAGGGAATCCCTTTCAGCACTTAGAGGAGTGTCTGTGAGGATTGGCTGCTATTATAATGCTATAATTATCATCCGCATCATCTCACCAGGATGAGCCTGCAGATAAGGATCCTGCTGGCCCAGATCAGATATTTCTTAACACTTGGCTACATAGGCACAGTTCCATAGACGGCTCAAAGGCCACAGAAATCAGCATAAGCTCTTCTAAGTGTAAGTGCAGGCTTTCTGGAGACACTCTGAATGAATGACCGGCTGGACTGCTGACCACAGGGCTCCAAAACAACCACCAGGAGTTTGTCCCCAAACACCCAGAAAAAAACTGAGACAGAGGAAGGAGGACAGTGCCTCCTGCGAGAAGGCTGTCTATAAAGGGAAAATTACACTGAAAGAAAACAAATCTTATTTGATGTGAACCCATTTTGGACTCTGTCTGGAAATCCAGGGCAGAAGGAAGTGGAGGGGACAGGGAGTGAGCAGGTGTGCCCAGGCTGAGGCACCCTGCAGGGACCAGCATGTACTGTAGCTAGGGTGATGATGAGGAGCTGGGGCTGGCTGCCAAGGCACCCACACCTGAGGCCAGACCCCAGGCTCTCAGGCTGCTTCTGTGCTCTGATATGTGCCTGGGCTGCCGACATTGGTCCCTGGGCTCAGATGGGAAGAAGTGGTGTGGGAAGGGCAACATGGAAGGAGCTTCTGGGGAGTAGGGGGAGCAAGGCTAGGCTCCTGGGCACCTGTTTCCTAAAATGGTTGTCTTAGCATGGAATGGGATAACCTATCCGGTAAGTGCTCAGCTTACAAGTCAATTAGCACTCTCTTCAGAGCAGCCTGGAGCCTCCGGTACCCACAGCTTTTCATTTCAGTTCTGTAACCCCTTGGCAGCATGGCACTAGGGGATTTCCAAACATCTTAGTGCTCTGTATGTCTCATTAGAAAAGAATTGCAGCCTGACCATTTAAATGGCTCCATTCCAAAAATATTTACAATAATAAGAGGTAACATGAGCATGTTTTCACTACATGCCAAACACTGTTAAGAACTTTTCAGGGAGGTAACAGCACTACCAATACTAACATCTGAAGTCAGAATGTCTGGGTTCAAGTAACAGACCAATCCTTTCCTGGATCTGTGGCCTTGAGCAATGACTTAACCTCCCTGGGCTTCAGTTTCTTCATCTGAATGAAGAAGGGGGTTTCATAACACCTACATCCTAGGGTTCAGGAAGGACTAGATGAGGTGGTATGGAGAACCTGGACCTAAGTACTTAAACCTTCATGCTTATCATCATTATGAACACATTACCCCTTATTACATGATACTTATGAACTGTGATATTGGAGAAGACTCTTGAGAATCCCTTGCAAGATCAAACCAGTCAATCCTAAAGGAAATCAGTTCTGAATATTCATTGGAATGACTGATGCTGAAGCTGAAGCTCCAATACTTTGGCCACCTCATGTGAAGAACTGACTCATTTGAAAAGACCCTGATGCTGGGAAAGATTGAAGGTGGGAGGGAAAGGGGACGACAGAGGATGAGATGGTTGGATGGCATCATCGACTCAATGGACATGAGTGTGAGTAACCTCCGGGAGTTGGTGATAGACAGGGAGGCCTGGCGTGCTGCAGTCCATGGGGTCACAAAGAGTCGGACATGACTGAGTGACTGAACTGAACTGATAAAATATATATATTGATTATAAAGGGGGTTGAATAATCACAGTCGTAAGCATCCTTCTTGCCACCAGTGTCTTCGTTTAATAGCCATGTAAGAAGTCTCAAGTTCTGAGTAGGTCATTCACCCAAGTCATTCGATCTTTACCTCTGAGGTAGGTAGTATTACTACAACCATTTTACAGATGGAGAAACTGAGGCTCACAGACTGTTTTAACTGCCATACTCACCTTTCCTGACCTTTTGCACACATCATCCTGATAAATCCCTGTGGATTCCCTCTCCCTCCTACTTCAAATGTCAAACACAAGCCTGGCACAGGGGAGCTGTCAATCAATGTTATTCTCCACCTCTACCCAAGCACACTCTTTCTCCACCATCTATCTGCCCCTGCCCTTGGAGAAGAGAGGACAAAAATGTTAAGAAAAAGGGAAAGAGGAGGAACTTCAACTTTCTAATGTCTTCTTTTATATATAAAAAATCTAAGGTAAATTTGAGAAAATGTTAACATTTGTTAAATCTGGGCAGAGCACACACAGGTGGTTTTTTTTTTTTTTAACTATTATTTTGTTTTTCTTAAATAAAAAAGAAAGCCACCCTGCCTCTCTAGTCACCCAGTCTCCTTCCCTGAAGGTGGCCTGCTGTTTATTTCGTGCCCATCTAGGTCAGTCTATGTGTTAACAAGCGTAGAGTCCAATGTGATTCCCTCCTACCTGCTTCAGGACCCAGTCTCATCAATTAAATTCTCTTCTGATCTCTAATCTACTCAGTCCCCTTCCCTGAAGGTTTCTTCTTGACAGCATTCCCAGGTCTCCCATTTGAGAAGTTTCTCTCCGTTCCCGCTCCTTCAAGGCACAATTCTCCTCTTGGTGAGACCACAATCCTTCCTGGGCGGGTGGTGTGGACTGGCTGCTTCCAACTGCTCACCACTGACTCAAGCCTCTGCTCCCCTCACTTGGTTTCTCTTATCACCCACCTCTGGGGACAGAACTCCATGGCCATTTCTCAGTTTCTGTGCTCCTTGATGTTGCTGCAGAATCTGATGCTTGGATCACTCCATTCCTGACCCTGCCTCCTGCCCTCACCTGAGCCATCATTCTCTTTCCCTACTTCCTCACCTCAGCTCCCCTTCTTTTCTGCCCTTACCGGGACTGCCCCTGTGGTCTACCAACTCTGTCCTCTTCTCTCCACTCATGACCTCACTACAGCCTGCACTCCGACCCTTAATGAGCATTTTGGTGAAGATGCTCATTTCCTTTTGGGTTCTCTTTCCATGACTTCAGAACCACATTTCCAGCTGTCTGGGAGACATGCCCATCTCACTGTCCTGCAAACAAAGCAAACTCAACCTGCCAAATTCAAGGTTCTTACTCTTCAGGAATTCTGTATTTCTGCTAGGTTGGTGCTTCTCAAATTTAATATGCATACAAGTCAGCTGGGGCATCATCTTACAGTGCAGATTCTGGTTCTCTAAGGTGGGGGTGGAGCCTGACAATCTGAATTTCTAACAAGTATCTGGTGGGTACCAGTCCAAGGACCCCATTTTGAGTAAAAGATGCTACAGAGATTTCTGTTCTCTATGTCAAGGATTCTTAACTATCTAAAAATCAGAACCACCTGGGAACTGTACTAGATATAACATGGATAAAAATATGCATATAGTAAAAAAAAAAAAAACAAAAAAAAAACAAACACCTCAAACAATTTAACTTCTCTTTAACGCCTAACCCAGACTAATCAGAATTTTTCTGGGCATGTGGTCTAGGCATCTGCATTCTGTGAGTGACTACTGAGTACCTAGTTGGGCTGGATTGTGCTAAGGACTAAAGAGGTGGTAGTAAATAAGACAAAGTCTTATGGAGCCTGCAAGTAATAGAAGTAATGGCGATAAAAGAGAAAAGTAAATACTGAAGAGCATTTCAGATAAGTGCTGTAAGGGAAAAATGGGGTTCTGAGATAAAAAAAAAAAAAAAACTGAGAAGGGGCTACTTCAGTTAGGATAGTGAGGGTGACCTGCAGAGGTAACATTCAGGCTGAGATATAAGCCATGAGGAGGTAGACAAGCAGAGGTCTAAGGAAAGAGAAGCATTTCAGACAGAGGGACCAGGAAACATAAAGATGCTGGAGCAAGTCCATGCTTGGAGAGTTCAAGGAAGAGAAGAGAAGCCTGTCGTGTGGATGCAGCAGGACAAGCAAGGGAGGAGAGGGGAGGACGAGCCTGGGCCTAATCCTCAGCCTGCAGGACACAGTCTTCCCACGGATAGGTACAGCAACAGGAAGCTGCTAGGAGGTTTCCAGCAAGCAAGGGCATGTGATCTGACTTAAGCTACCTGCTGTATGAGGGCAAGAAATGAAAGAAGGACGTGGGTAAGAAATGATGGTGTCTTGCAACATAGGGACAGTATTGGAGAAGACAGAAGAGGTCACACTGAGGATATATTTTGGATACGGAGCTTGCTGATGGACTGAAGGGGGCTAGGGTGAAGAAGAGAGAAATAATAACTGGGACATTTACAAAGATTTCAAATACTTGAGAAAGCTGGGGGGTTGGGTGAGGGGAACCAATTGTTCTGTCGAGGTCATCTTGAGAGTTTTTCTTTTTTTGGTCTTATTTTATTTATTTATCTTTTCCCTGGTACTGAGCAGTCTGTGGAATCTTAGTTTCCCAACCAGGGACTGAACCAAGGCCATGGCAGTGAAAGTGCTGAGTTCTAACCACTGGACTGCCAGGGGATTCCTGAGGTCATCTTTTTTAAGATAAATACTAGACATTCAAGTACAGATCTGGCTATAAACTATCTTTCCAGACTTACCCCTTCCCCACGAGCTCATTATATATGGGCCATCCTTAATTCAAAGTGTACTGTTTCTCAAGATTCACAGACACAGAAAATCTTATGGGTACTAAAGGGGAAAGGCTGGGGTGGATAAATTAGGAGCTTGAGATTAATGGATACATATTACTATACAGAAAATAGATAAAACAACAAGATCCTACTGTATAACTCAGGGAACTACATATAATATCCCATGATGACCGGTAGTGGGAAAGAATCTGAAAAAGATACATGTATCTTCCCTAATATCTCCATCAGTTACGGGATTTGTGTCTCCTCATAACACTACCATGGTATCCACAATGTTCCTAGAACATAAAAGGCTATTCATTCATTGTGTTGAATAAATAATGATCAGGACACATCCTGGGATGACAGCCTGTGGTTAATCTAGTCATTGGAGATCAAAGGTGGAAGGTTTTATTAACCATGGAAGAACTGATGTTTGTGGAGTCCTCAGACCATTGGTAAAGAACTACCTAGTACAGTGCTAAGAGTCTCAGCTCATGTATATCATTGCTTATATCTCAATAGTAATGCATGTAACCTGCTTAGGTCAAAAGTGTACCCCTTAAAAAAAAACAGAATCCAATTTAGAACTTACTAAAGAAGGCTATTAATAGAAAAGCTGGTATATGATCTTTTAATACTGCCTTTGTGATCATCACCACTGCTGTGCCATGCTCAGCTTTGATAAGACTGGACTTTGGTCCACTGTACATTCTGTGGGGACACGTTCAGCATGCTGGGGCGCTGGAAATGGGCACTGAGCTCTGACCATTTTATGGCCTTAGGCCCAATCTGTCCATGAGGTGTCACTAAAATCAGACTGATTTATTTCAGTGTCTTTTGCTTCACCATGTGCCAGGTCATAGATTCTGAAGTGGAGAAGAGACCATGATGGGCCGGACATTAGGTCTGGGGATACAAGCTGACAGATACCGATAAAGTGAGAGAAAGATGAACTAGAAATGGAGCGGAGTGAGCATGTAGGGATGCTGGGTGGTGGCCTCAACTCAGAAGGGTTTGAGAGGTGAAAGAGGACTGCTGGAAGGAGCAGGGATATGAAGGCTGAGAGAGATTAAAAGGGAATAAAAATATAAAGGATGGAGAAGTATGGAGCTGCTGAAGGAAGATGGTAAAAGCACAACCTCAGTCATCATCTACTGAGTGTTGCTTGCAAGCCAGGCATTGTGGTAAGGACTTTATATAAATTCTCTGACAACTTTTCTCATGATCTTGCAGTCGGTACTATTATTCAACCCATTTTACAGCTGAAGGACACAAAAAGCAGAGAGGTTAAGTAATTTACTTTGGGTCACAGACTTAGCAACTAGAAGAGCTAGGATTCAGGCTTAGCTCTGTTGCATGTTAAAGCCTCAATTCATAATTGCTGCTTGCTATTGCCTTCTGATATGGATTCAGGGGCATTTCTTCTCCCCAGGCCTGATGCAGGCTGAGAAACACAACGTCTTCCAACATCCCAAAGAGTGAGGTGCTGGGTGACGAACTAATTTGGAGGTGTAGTTCAAAAGCCTTGCTATGACTGAGCTGTCTGCCAGGGCAGTGAGCCCTCAGAGCAGAGATGCTCTCATCCATCAACAGGGAATATTCACTCCATTGTGTTGGGCCCCACCTCAATGTTTTTTTATTGTCTGCTCTCCGCCATGAGTAATGCCACTTTCCATTTTAAGCTGGGAGCTTCAGGAGATGACCATGATGTAAGCCAGGGTTGCAAGCTAAGTGCTGCCTGGGGGATTACTCACCCACTGTAAGATGCGGCCAACATCTCACCCGCCCACTCAGGATGCTGCTGGAATAGCCTCTTCCTTGCCAAAGCCTAAAGGAAATCTGGTTTCTCCTGGAATCAGGCTAGGAATGGTGCCAGGTTATCAGAAAGTTGGCAAGTTAACAGGTTCTCCAAGTGGAACTACTGTGGTTGTTCTGGTCCCCTCCCAAGTGGTTGCTTGTTTATTCATTTGACATTTGCAGAGGGCCTACTATGTGCCAGGCACTCTGCTCCATGATAGAGCATCACTACAGTGATCTAGATGGCTTTAGTTCTTGTCTTCAGGGAGCTAAGTCTAGGGGAGAATAAGAAGGTAATTCCAATAAAATGTCACAACCAGGAGAATGTAATACATAGTATGCCATAGGAAGCTCAGAGAGTTTGGAGAACTAACAGCTGAAGGATTTATGTCAACGTAGGACAAGCAGGATCTGGCTAAGCTCCTTAATTGTAAGCAACCAATGACTTTGACAATTGGAGAATATGGAGAACCCGCAGTTGCACAGAACTAATGGGAAGGTGTGGTACCCCCAAATCACACTGCAAGAAGTGTCCAGCCAGATCAAGACCTGTGTGCTTATGTTGGGGCTTTAGATACTGCGCAGTCAAAAAGGATGACAAATGTCCAGGACAACAGGTACAAGTGGGGAAGGTGGGGAGGAGAAGGCTGTCTCAGAATGACCTAAGACACTGAGTCAGAAAAGCCAAAAGGAACAGCTGAAAGGGAGCACTGACTTAACCGAGGAGAGCAGGCACTGGGGCCACAGCTAGGCTCTCAGGGTTTCCTGAGTGAGTTAAGTCTGCTGCTCAGAGACTTTGAGGCTCTGTGGGGAAATAAGCCTATTGCCAGCAGGTAAGTAGGAACTATATTGGATTTTTAAAAATTTTTTTTGGTGTTCCTGGGGCCATTCTGGAAGGTCACAGTTCTGAGTACTTGCTTGACATAGATTATAGAGACCAGCTAAATCAGAAAAATATTCTCTGTGAAATAGTTAGAAAAGATGACTGGGACAAGCCAATGGGATCATGACAATAACTGGCCTTTATTGCTTGTGCTATCACACACTTACATGCATTGCTTCATCTAATCCCCATTAGAAGCCTATTTAGAAACCAACAGAGAGAGACACAAAGATTATAAATGGCTTGGCTGAGGTCCCATGGTTAGCAAATTGTGGAGTTGGGATGCAAATGTAGATTTACTTCACTATAACCAAGAGTGTATTGACAGAAAACACAAAGTGAGCATCGATGAAGAAAAATGTCACCACAGAAGAAAACACTTTGTTTTCTCTGCTAAGAGGTTGGAAGCTTCATTCCTTAGGTATTGCTTCTCTCATGGGTACCATTTTGAATCTTAAGGTCAGTTATTGCTCCCTACTGAGAAATTTTCAAATTTTATCCGAGGGGAAAAAGACTGATTTCCTAAAGGAACACTTTAGTGAGGTGCCTGTAGCAGTAACTCAGGATATTAACCTCTAGATTGCAGCAAGAGGTATATATAGCAATTTGATGGGTTTTTTAGAATTTAAAAATGTCTTTATACAAATAATACATGTTACTTATAAAAAACTAGGGAACTATGGAAAAATATAAATAAGAAAACAAAAATCATCTATAACCTTGACACCCAATAATGGCTATGGTCATACTCTGGGGTCTGTGTGTGTATATAATCTGTAGTCTCTCTTTAAACTGCATATATATATATGTATATATAGGTATTATGTTTTTAAATCATAGTTCTTAATATCTTAAATAACTGTTATTGCCTTGATTTCACCTTTTTCCTCAAGGGAAAATTTTATCAGAGTATTCAAATTGATAAATCTACTAAATGAATATCAGTGAACAGAGTAGAACATGATCTGGAATGCAAGGTCTTTTGTTCAAAGGACAGAAGACATGGGGGCCTCCTGGGGTGCATTGGATCTAGCATATGTGCCTAGTTCTTTTAGGAGGACTTGGGTTTTCATTATTTATTAATATTTCTAGTTGGTAAGCATTACCTGAAAAATGTTTAATGTAATGATTAACCTAATCAGATAATGATTTATTAGTTAGGAAAGATTCATTGCACAATCTACCTACCATACAAATGACGTTGATCATGCTATATGGACAAAAAGTAGAAGAGCAGCTTTTAGGACTGAGCACCAAGTGGAATCCTGGTTCTGACCCCACTTCCCCTTTTCTGGCCTAGGGGACCCCATCTCTTCCCATGCCCAAGTCACAGGCAATTCAAACTCCCACAGTCCAGCATACACAATAATGCAGCCTTCTCAGGCAGGAATGCGGCTTGGCCTTTACAGCCCCCTCTGAGCATCATCTCTTGGAGCCCACGTGGCTCAAGCCAGCACAAAGCCAGGTCTATGTGGTCACTGCTGTTGTCAACTCTGCACACCCACTGCCACCCATCTCCGGCCCTTTTCCCAGCTCATCAAGACACAGTTCTACCAGTTGAGGAGCCCTGTGTGCTCACTCTGTGCAGCCCGGACATCTGTTTTGTGTTGGGAGTCACTGGCCGGTCAAGGGCTTGCACGCTGCAGCTGGATTTGCTGATGTAAACAAAGCTGCCTTCATGTGAGTTTTCTGACCCTGAAAAGACCCCACAAAACTATCCCCGCAGGCCTCCACCAGCACTTTGCTCCCAGTCCAAGGGGACAGGGAAAATGGACTTGGTTTTAGTTAATTGGTAACAGTCAAGAGGGAAGAAAGCACCTGGTCCCTCTGCTTTCTTCGCATCTCCATGTAACCCTTTGCTTATTGAGCCACCACTCCTCATCCTGGACTGAGGGGACGGCACTGCCAAGGACATCCACGTGGTGGCCCAGCAGGCCAAAGGTCAGCTGGCTCCCCTGACAACAGCAGACACTCTACCTCACTCCTCCTAGGACAGAGGTCTTTTCTGTTCTTGCTTTTTTTGCTTTATTTTCTTGTGCTTCATTAGATTTTATTTTTAGTTACAAAAGTAAACAGCTAAACAGTACTTAAGAATCCACTTTAAAAGTTAATCATCTTTAGGCCCACCTTCTACTTTTTAGCTCCATTATTCCATTTGTAAACAAAAAACTAAATGATAATTTATATTGAAACACCTCATAACTCTAGGGGCTACTTCACTGCTCAAAATCTGATTTTTCCTCTGAAAATGAGAATAACAATGTTCATGCCACTTCAGCTCCTACATGGAACCATGAGATGACATCTATGAAATATTGGGTTGGCCCAAAGGTTCATTCGGGTTTTTCTATAGCAGCTTATATAAAAACCCAAATGGACTTTTTGGCCAACTCAGTACTTAAAATGTGCTATGAGCTGTGCTAAGTCACTTCAGTCACGTCCGACTCTTTACAACCCGACGGACTGTATCCCACCAGGCTCCTCTGACCATGGGATCTTCCAGGCAAGAATACTGAAGGGGGTTGCCATTTCCTTCCTCAGGGGATCTTACTGACCCAGGGACTGAACCTGAGTCCCCTGCATTGGCAGGTCTATTCTTTACCACTGAGTCACCTGGAAAGCCTCAATAGTGATACTAAGTTTCTATCTGATCTGAATTCCAGATTGAACACCGGTTCAACTTCAAAAATACCAATTATAACAAAGCTGCACAAAGCTGCCTATATCTAGATTATTCAGGACAATACATTCTGTACATAGAGAAAATAAACCCACTCAAAGAAGGAAATGATAAAGAGAACACAAGAAGACATGAAACCCCAGACTCCAAATTAACCAACAAGCCAATCAGCATAACCTCAGAGCAAACACGTACAAGTGTGGCATAGCAAGGTGATTTTCAATAGCTTTTTATCAGCATCAAGACCAGAACGCTACAATAGCCAGTTAGTCCTCATTGCCCCAGCCCTTTTTGTGTTTTCGTCAGCTCTTTTTTTCTTATCCAGCCGCCCCCACTGCAAAGCCTTGAGGCACTGAATGGTCTCCGCTAGAACCATCCAGGTGTGAGTCTCCTACATGATCCAAATTATCATTCCCATCCCCCAAATCAAACTCTTTTTAAAAACTTATGGTTCCAAAGTATTAGTCAGGAATTTCAGTTACTCAATTTAATAAATGCCAACAAATATCACCAAGCATCTATTAGATGCAAGCCAAGAGTATGTATCTATGAAGGAAAGGAGTCCCTAAGATCCAATCCCTGCCTTGAGGAGGTGAAAATTCACTACGGAGGCCAACTGGAGGATGCAAATAACTCTAATTGCAGGGTAGAACGTAGTAACTGCCACAAACAGCTCCAGCCAGCTAGGTGCAGGATGCCGAGGGAGGAAACAATCAATTTCGGCTTGGTGCAGATTGGGAAGGTTCAGGAAGGAGGCAGCACTGGCCTTCTGAGACGCATCTATCCTTTAAAAGATGACATGAATTCCTATGGCCCCTAAAGGCTGAATTATTTTGAGTCCCATGCTTAGACTGGGATAGCTACTGCAAGAAGGCTTAGCATCCTGACACTGCTTTCCTGAAACGAGCCAGTTCCTGAGGATCAGATGAGGACACGTGGCTGTGCACACATGCCTGGGCCCGCGCACTGAACTCCTGCCCACCCCCAAGGTCTCAGCTCAGTCACTTCCTCAGAGACATCCCAACCACCCTCCATCTACCGGTGCCCTCGCCACCTCCAGCCATCTGCTGTGGGATTTCAACAGGGAGATACAGGAATTAGCACTGAAAGATGTTCTCATTTGGCTGTTCACTTTTTACAAACTTACTATCTCCCCCATATGAATAAGAACAGACAATGAAAGCAGGGACGGTGCTGTATCCTCAGTGCCTGAGAAATCACAGTATACAGTTGGAATGAAGTAATGAATAATAACAGACTGACTCAACCTCATCTCTTCCCACAGTCTCTTCATCTTCCTGGCTGACTGGGTTAGTTTTTGTGGGATGGGATCAATGGTTTCAGAAAACGTATAGGATGAATTTCTGATTGATTTAATCTATTAAAAATACTAATATCTCGGTTCAGTATGGCAACTGGCAAATTAGTACAGTTTTTCAGGCTTTGATTCACAAGGGGTCTTCTAAGTGTAGCATGTGACTTTTCAGGAAAACTGATACCATACACATGTCCAGACCATCATTCTCTCCCACCCCTCTTTCTTCCAACAAACACTATTACTCACCTATTATGTGCTAGTCTGTGCAGGATGCTAAACAGCTGAGCAGCAAAATCAAGGGCTCTGCCCTGATGGAGCAAAGTTGATGGGAGGGAAAGTCCGTAAGCAGCTGTAGTGAACTACAGAGGGGCAAGGACATCCGCTGGGAGGCTGGGCCTGGATCTGGGGTGAGTGAGTGGTCAGGGAAGGCTTGTCTGAGGAACACCTGAGGGTGTGGCTGAGAAAGAAGCAGGAACACCCCGGGTGGCAGTGGGCAGTGGACAATGTTGGCAAAGAGAGGCACAGGCCACAAGGAAACAAGTTCAAAGGCCCAGAGGTGATCACCAGCTTGGAACCAAAAGATGGTTACCCCTGTTAGAGGTCACTGAGGAATTCGAGGCCAGGGAACTCTTGGGCTTTGCTATTCAATACCAAGACCAGGAGAGCTGAGGGGCACCTCGGACTACCAGTTACACCTCAGGAAATGACTGAAACATAAGCTCCCCGGGGGAAGCCTCGGCCACTTTCTTCACCATCTGAGGATGAGGCCAGAAGACTTTATCCATTTCCTGAGTGAATGAATGAAGTGCCCTGAAGGTGACCCCAGCCATTTCCTCTGGTGTCACCAAGCCCCACAGAATCATAAGACCAAGAGTCATCTCGAGAGCCAGGTGGTCCACTGTTCCCTCCAGGCTGTCTGACCTGCCCTGAGCTGATACAGTCTTGTAGATTTTATAGTTAGTAGCATGATTCAGAAACTCAAGTCTCTGAGCTCATACACGTACAGTCAAGGGATGGACGACTTGTCCAGTCACCTGGTGAGTCACGGGAGGATGGAGAAAAGCAAGGACAAGGGTCCTAGTCGGCAGGTCAGGTAGCAAGGCCTTCTGGAGCCCTGGATTCTGTGTCATTTATTAAGACACCAAGGTGCCTCCCTTCCCAATCTGCTCCTAAAGATCAATATGCCCACATTTCCCCAGCAGCACCATCTCCTGTGGAAATGACATTTCCTGGTATACCTGGTGGTGAGATTTTTCAGTCCAACTTTAGCTCATCTCATGATACCATGTGCTGGCTGGATGCTGCTGTCCCTCTGAGAGAAGGCTAGTGGTTGGGTAGCTGTGAAGTGTGTACACCACGTCTGGCCTGCTGAGTACATCACGTCTGTGTACATCACGTCTATCTGCTGAGTACATCACGTCTGTGTACATCACGTCTATCTGCTGAGTACATCACGTCTGTGTACATCACGTCTGTGTACATCACGTCTATCTGCTGAGTACATCACGTCTGTGTACACCACGTCTGGCCTGCTGAGTACATCACGTCTGTGTACATCACGTCTATCTGCTGAGTACATCACGTCTGTGTACATCACGTCTATCTGCTGAGTCCCTACCACCTCTCACCAGTGCATCTAGTTTCCCTGAACTCCTCTCCAGTACTTTTCCACTCAGCAGCCAGGGTGACATTTTAAAAATGCAACTCTCGTCATGTCAACCTGCAACCTGCATTGTTTGGTGGTCTTGAGACCACCTGCAGGGCCCTGCATGACCTGACCCCACCAGCTTCCCCATCCACAGTCTTCTCACCTCACCTATAGTGGACTAGTTTCAGCTCCCTAAATGAAACATGCCCTTTGTGGGCTCAGGATCTTTGCACACACTCTTCCTGCTGCTTTCTTCCCCTTGTTCACGAGGAATATAAATGCTCCTTCTTCCAGGAAGTCTTCCCATCTCCCAGGCTCTGTAAGTTACCTATTATGTAGTTTGGAAGGTGCTCTGGACTTCGCTGCTCTAACATTCAGTTCACTGGGAATTCCTTTTATGGTGGGTCTTCCTCACTAGAATGCCAGGTTCAAAAGGATTTCATTGCATCTGCCTTCTCCATTACATTCCTCATGCCTGATGCATAGTAGGTGCTCATTAAATATGTGTCAAGTGAATGAATGAGTACTCAGATCTTTGAACAACTGAGAACAACTTTACCAAATAAATTAAGAAGCAGAGGGAAATGAGAATACAACAGAACTGCATTGCAATTCCAAGCCGCACAAGCTCCCTCACTCTGGAGGCCTGATTTAATCTTACTCTGGCTTGTACATTGTGATGAGGCCCCAGTTAATTCTTCAGAACTGGTTTCTGACTGAGTTCAGAGAAATCTGGGCCTTTCCACCAGGCCCTACCATGATCAGCAAGCCAGAACCTTAGAACAAACCAGACCTAGGGAGACACATTGCCTGCTGGTGGCCTGTGGCTCCCACAACAGAGAAAGGAAGGCCTCCCTCCCATCCCAACCTCTCAGAGCAAAAGGGTTGAGAAGGACCTGGAGCCCTCACTCATTTCACCTTACCTTCTGTCTTATTCTGCCCCCACCCCCACCCCAGCAGGCACAAACAATAATTCAGCAAAGGAAATATGAGTAATGGAAAGAAAGAGAAAAAATAAACATATCAAAATGGCAGTGTCCTCTGAGCCACTGCTTTTAAAGAAAACAACGTGAGTAGATTTAGAGTTATTTCAGTGACTTTGCTAAAATGAGAAAAAGAACCAAGCTGGCCCTTCTAGGCTGAATTCCTTTCCTCTCTCTTGATGCATTAAAAAAAAAAAAGAAGAAGAAGGCTATGCCAAACTAGTGGTTCTCACATCCTGGTGTGCACCGGAATCCCTAGGGGAGGTCTGCTGAACTTGCAGGTGCCAGCCCTAAGCCAGGCCCAGTGAATCAGGACCCCTGGGGAGGGGACCCTCACTGCAGTGAAGCACCACCACCTCGAGGAATAACACTCAGGATGTGAAGGCGATGTCATGCCCCGTGCTTGCTTAGTAACACAGAGTCCACCTAAGAGACTCACATCTGCTCCTGGATACTGACAACCTTGTTCATAGTACACCACCACAAACTATAGTTAAGTTTGGTAGGACAATGAAGATTGTTGATTTTGCCTTCTGGCAGAAGGCATATTCTATTCATTTCATTCACTTAAGTTGACACGGACTGAAGGGACCTCATAGGCAAGGACCTGTGCCAGGTGCAAGGGCAAAGTGATGACAGGGATGGAATTAAGCATGAAAATGATGGACACTCACAGGTATTGGCATCATAGAGTGTGCTAGGTGTTTTACATGCATGATCTCATTTAATGCTCAACCAACCTGTGGAGGTATTACTATTACTGTTTCCATTGATGGATGAGAAAACCGAGGCATGGGCAATGACATGACTTGCCCAAAGTCACCCAGCAAGTAAGTGCACACCCAGACTGAAACCCAAGTCTTCCTCACTGTGCAATCTATCTCCCATTTTAACTGTTACCACATAAGTGCTCTTGAGATAGTCAGCCCCTGGTTAATTACAATTAACAGGAAAGGCAGAAGACAATCAAAAGAATAGGTACAAACTATATAGTTTCATGAAACAAAGAGCCATCAACCTAGGGACACTGGATGAGTCTTATCCTGTTTTAGCCAACCACTTGTTTGAGGCTCTGTTCCCTGGATCTCAGGAGTCATGAAAGGCAAACCTGGAAAGCAAAACAACTGTTTTCCCTCCTTTGTGGAAGGATGAAGTGAGAGGATTTTAGAGAAAACCAAGTGGCCTTCCCAGCCTGTTTCTGCTGCACACAGAAGGGTATGGCAGTGGGAGACCACAGGCCAAACTCAGAGGGAGACTGTATCCTTCAGTAAGTGCCCTAAATACAAAGGATATTAATGATGTCATCCATGGTGAGCTGATCACGTGCTGTTCACTTTACACCTTTTTACCAAGCTGGATCTTTGCAACAACCCCACAAGCAGGCACCACTCAGGAGAGGAGGCAGACTCAGAGAGGTCAAGACACTGGCCTGGAATCACACACCAACTATGGGATTGCACCTGCTGGTCTGAACTCCAGTGAGTTTCTACCCAGTGCCTTGGCTGTCTCTTAAACACAAGGACAGATACTACTTGGGATACTCAATAAGCAAGAATTCCCAGTTGTCTGCCATTTTGCATTTGGTTATGCCAAGCCTCGCCTCAGTCTGGGAGATGCTGAGTTCTTATTTCAGCAAGTGTTTACTGACTGCCTTCAATACATGGTGTTTCATGCTATACAAGAGCCCCATGTTTAATAAGGTGTGTGTGGTGCCCCTCTGCAAGAATTCACCGTAAATTTATAAATGAATAGTGGATAAAATCACTTAGAGGTGATATCACAAGAGGTCTTGGAATTGCTGGATTGAACAGTCATCAATACTAGGTGATTCATAGAAGAGGTGAGCTTTGAAGAGAAGTCAGGAGTAGTTTGTCAGAACTGAGAGATGAGGTCAGTGTAGCAAAGGAGTGAAGTGGCCTGAAGTGTCAAAGAGACAAAGGAGGCCTCCAAGGTCGCCTGAGCCAGTGCTGGTCCAGGGCATCTGCTCCCCAGGAGCCCAGGGCTCACTGGACTCTGGCAAGCTCCACAGGCCCACACTGCTGGGAAAGCATTCTTTACGTTGGGTCACAGGCTTGGGAACGCGTGCAGCAAGATCCCACGAGTGGTGCCAGGCACCCTCAGAACAAGTGGAGGCAAAAGGAGCAAGGGCCCCACTTTACGAGGGGACTTGGAAACCAGTCAGCAGGTCAGAAGGTTTCAAATTAATTTCTCTACCTTGAAGAGCAGACATAGGAATAAGAAGGGAAATACTGATAATAAGTCAAGGAGTATAAATGGAACCTAGCCACATAATGGGTACAAACCTTCTGAAAATTTTGAGTAAAAAACTTAAAATGTATATACTTTACCCTAGCAATTCTATTTCCATAAATCCTCCTAAGGACATAAATCCTCCTAAAGGTCTGGTGGGTAAGGCTGCCTAGAGCAATTTTGTTCATAACAGTGACAGAGAGTACACAACCGAAATGTCTAATGATAGAGGCTTAGTTGACACCGTTTTGCTTGCACTTATAACCAAATGCTATAATCCTATGTAGCCATTACAAATGGAGATGTACATAGATATACATTTATTAATGAAAAAAAAATCATACATGTGATTCCACTTTCTTTAGACCAAGTCTGAATCAATTTAACAGAACTGAAACCATAGAGAATAAATCCTATGGTCACTGGTAAATTAAATTAGATATCAATAACCATAACATGTCTAGGAAAAATATAAATATTTTCAATTAAACTACACATATAGAAAAAAAATCAAAGAAGAAATTACAAAATAGCTTAAGCTAAATGATATACAAAACCCAGCATACAAAAATTTTGGGAGGTAACTCAAGACAATTATTAGAAATTTTACCTTTAAGTGCTCACATTAAAATATTTTGAAAGGTTTAAAATTGATGATCCAAGATTCTGCAGGAAAAGGTTTTGAAAAATAAAAGGGGAAAGTAAACTAAAAGTAAGCAGTAATAGGAAAAAATAAAGATAAAAGTAGATAGTAACAAATTAGAAATTAGGCAAACAATGCAGAAAATTAACAAAGCAGAAAGTTTTGTGTCGCAGGAAATCTGAGATATTTGTATATACAATTCACATATATGATTCCACTTTGTAAAATGCTTACATTTCCATGAATGGAAATGTTAAAAGGAGTTCTCTCTGGCTGACAGGATCATGAACAATCTTTTAAAACTTTTTACTGTTGTTTATCTGTATTTTCTAATTTTTCTATCACCTCCTCATATTTCAGGATTTCTAAGGGGACTGACTGGCATTCTCTGCTTCTTTGTTGAACTGGTGTAACAGTAAACCCTAAGTACTAACCTCTGTTTCATCAAGCATGCTGCATGTGCCCCTGCTGCTACAGGAGCACTTCTAAGTGGTGCTATGACATCTCTCAGGACCACTGTAGGGAGACCACTGCCCCCTTCAGAGTCTCCTTCAACCATTTTCACTGTTCAGGGAGAAAGCTTCATCTTGGTACAATTTTGTTTTCAACTCCTCTAGAAGAATTGCTGTTCTCTCTTGATAACCTAAAGAGCTGAGCAGGCAGAGAACAGCACCTAAGCAGAAGCCAGTGACTATGTCCTTTGATTTTATTTGTCTTGACCACTGCCTTCTACTGATGGGATATTTTTGCGATTATACTAGAGAAATAAAGCCTCCTTTACATAAGGACATTGAACTGAAGTAAAACTGCACTTTGGTAATAAAATTTTAAAGTAAGCAGATAATGATCAGCGTGATGAAGGTGCACCCCTGTACTGAAGCCCAGGCACAGTAGTGATGACCTCTGGCGAGAGTAACACCACTCCTCAGGGAGCACCAGTGCATAGCAGAATATTCCAATAGGTCCCCCAGGCTTTGACTTCTGTTTGCTTATCTCACCATTTCAATATAAAAACAACAGCATGAAAATAATAAAGGAAGAATTTGCTCAGATGTTGACCCAGGCAGAGGGTCAGAACAGGATTCCACACTCGTCCAGATAAGTCCTGCTGGAAGGATGATGGAAGAGGGAAGCTCCTAAGGGCAGATAGAATTTCTCTGTAACATTTGCCCTGAATAAAGAGGCCTTTCCACAGGAAGAAGGTCAAGTTCAGTCTATTTTTATAAGAGCATTTCAAGTGGTTAGTGGACTTATTTCCTGTGGTTCCCAAGAATTCTGCAGCAGGCTCTCAGAAGGATGTTGGTGATAGGGAGCAGCGACTTGATGAGTGAGAATCAATAATTATCTCTATATTTGCTTCCCTTTTTTCTATAAAAATAATCCAAGGGAAAAACACTTGCTTTAGAAGAGCAAAGTTCATGACGACAGAGAGTAGAATAGGACATAAAAGTTCCGCAGTGTGTGGGAGAGCCCTTAGATCAAGATTTTGCAAGCTGAAGACCGATTTCTCCACTCATTCCCTTCCTTCCCTCATTTACTCAATAAAGGGCTGGGTGACTTCTCTGTGCCAGACATGGTTTAGAGGCTGCAGAGAAGGTGGTGAATAAGCCCAGCTCTGTCCTTCAGGAGCTTACGGTTGAGTCAGGGAGAAAGATATCAAGCAAGTAAACACATGGGTGGACAAACAATGAAATTACAAATGATGAGAAGTGTTGAAAAGGGAAAGAACAAGAGGCAAGAGAAGAGAACAGTAGGGGCAGAGAGCGGCAGAACTTAGACCAGAGGTCAGGGAAGACCTCTGAGGAGGTGGCACCTCAGCTGCCATCTGCAAGGTAGAAAGAGGTGGGCACAGGCACTGCTCAGAGAGGAACCGTGTGATGAAGGCAGCCATGTGGAGACCACCGTGGACTCAAGGATCCAAGGGAAGACCAGAGTGGATGGAAAGTGATGGGCAAAGGGAGAGAGGAATGGGAGGTCAGGCCAGGTCATAGGGTCTCAGACCATGGTTAAGGGTTTGAGTTTTACTTTATGGAAATGGAAAGTTACAGGTTTTAAGCCAGGGAGTGATCACCTGAAATAGGTTTTAAAAGATCTTCTGACTCTGTGTATAGTAATGACTTGAGGAGACCAAGAACAAACGAGGGGCTACTTTAGATGTTAAGATAGGAGCTGGTGGTGAACTGGGCTGGGTACTGACAGTGGGTGACAAGAACGTGAATCTGATAGCCCTTAACTAGAGTCGAATGGCTTGATCACGAGCACTCAAACAGGTCAACCAGCTAAAAGGGCTGGTACCAGGGTAGGATGAGGGGGGCACTTGCATTGGGCACAAAATATACTTAGAAATCAAGAGAAATGATATTTTAATGCAAGACACTTGCATTGGGCACAAAATATACTTAGAAATCAAGAGAAATGATATTTTAATGCAAGACTTTTAAAAAATCAAATTTAATGCAGAAAAGTCCATGATGAACAAAATATCAAGCTTCTTTAAAGAGTACAAGTACTGAGCTAAGCCATTTAAGGAAGCTGGGGCAAAAGGGGAAAATCAGTCACCGATCCTATCTTTACTGAAAAATTTGACATTCTGTTCCTCACTCTTGTCCTGCTGAGCTGACCATCCCCACCTGTAAAATAAGAGGCTATATGTAACTCTGCTCTAAAGTAGACATAACGGAAGGGGAATTAATGACATACATCATCGAAAGCCCCTGGTGGTTTCGATGGTATCCTTTCTTCCTTACTGCGGAGACTCTGAGACAAATGGTGTAAATAGTTGCTTCATAAATACTTCTGATGGTAATGGTAATAACTAACATTTATCAGGCTCTTAATATGTTAGGTGCTTTGCCAGAAACAGTTAAGTACAATTATCTCATTTAATCCTCACAGTAATATACACTAGGTAGATATTCTATTACCTATTTTACTATGTCTGGCATATATCCATACTTGACAAGCATTTAATAAATACAGTAAGAAAAGATGGATGAGTAGATAGAAGGGAAAATAAGAGAAAGAAAAATGGATGGGCCTTCCACTAATTCCTTCAAAGTCCTATAGGGATAACCAGTGGTTCTAACTCTGGCAAACACTGTTCTTCAACATGCTATTTACCTTGCTTAAAAGGATTCAAAGGAAAAGGAAACTAACTTTAAATATCATCTTCTTCCATAGGAAGAATTTTTGATACATTGGTTTTCTTTACACTTCTTCCCAACAACTTTTCTGGGAACATATTTCTTGAATTCATTCACTCCCATATGTTTATTGAGTAATTACTACTCATCAGGCACAGAGCTAGGCACTGACAATATCATGTAAGCCAAAGGAACCTGACCTGGGCCCTCCTGGGGCTTCCATTAGAGACAGAGTGAGTGAGTCAGTGAGTGAGTGGGTGAGTGAGTGAGTGAGTGTATGTGTGTGTGTGTGTGTGTGTGGTGTTGGAGTGAGACAGACAGTAACAAGTAAGCAAATACATAAATAAAATCATAAATTATCATGAATGTTTGGGTCTGAGATAGAGGATAGCGAAGTGATAGGATCTCCCCTAGCCAGGGTGGGCCCAACATAAGTAGACTCAGGGAGGCTCCTAATGGTCATAAAGTTGAAGATTGCTGTTAAGGAGAATTTTTGCAAATCTAATCACCCAAGCTCCTTACAGAAAGTGAAACCTGACAACTTAATGATCTGATCTGGTGCAGGCCAGTTTTGAAAAGCAACATTCATTTATTTATCTATCTTCTCTATGAACAAATTCACAGAAAAGTTATTCATACCATCAAGGGTTTAGGAATACAATATCAAGAAAATGTTAGGAAATGTTCAGCCTTCTGACCGCTCCATTCCATGGTCCCACCTAAATGTCTAGATTTATCAAATTCCAGAGGAGGCCCCTGAACCTGACAATGTTAAGGAGCCAAGGAATGCAGGCTCCTTGAAAGTTAAGAGGAATTATGTGCAAAAAGATGGCAGCCCAGAGAAGAAAGAAGGCTCTCTGACATTTCCCCTTACTTCTTGTTGCTTAATCTGCTTTCAAAGGTCAGTAACATAGAAGTGCCCCATTTTTCAAACCACTCCACCCGATGTAATGGCACTTTGATCTCTGAAACATCAGAGGGGAGCAATGGACACTAGAGGACATTAGTGACTTTGAAAAGTCAGTTAGAAAAAAAGAAATAAACAAGGACAGAAACCATGTGGAGTGGGAAGGATGAGAGCAAAGCATGCGTCCAGCTACCCGCCAGAACTAAAGACAACTCTCATGAGGCCATGTTTAACATACACGTGCACTGCCCTGCTTATTGGTCCTGGGCTATCATTGTGATTTTCCTGATAAATGGTGTCTTGGTTGCAATGTGCGTGTTCCTGGAGACGCTAGCTATGAGGGGCAGAGTTATCTCTTAGTTGAGTTTCTTGGATACAAATTTCAACTTACTTCCAAGCTTTATCAAACACCAATCATTTCCCAGGGCCATTGGTGGTGATTTTCTCTTGTTCCATGCCCTTCCCATAAAGTCCCCCTGGTTCCTGTCAATAGCTGAGCTATGTGTAGACCTGTGTGGGCAACACCAGTGATGGGGTCACAGGGCCAAAGAGCCATCAAACATGATGAAACAGGGCAAACAGTGAAAACTGGACACTGGTCCCTTTTGGACTTTTCATGTGGGATCAAAAAGAGTAGGCAAGTGAAAGGAACTTATAAAACTAGCTGAAGTCCTTAAAAAGAAATAACACAAAAGGAGACCAATTTCACACTGCCTTGAGGCAAGTTCTGCAGGGACCAGGCTCTGGAAGGCTGGTGCTGGGGTGGAGGATTCTTTTCTTCCTGCCCTTTGGCTGTGACACCCACTGGGTCCCTCTGTGAATCCTGGGCCTTGCTCCCCGCCCGCTTCCTGCTGGACGCCTCCACAGGAATGTAGCTCTTGGGGCAGAGCTGGGGCCTCCGTGGCCCACTTTCAAGATCCAGAATAGACTCTGACATGTGAAATGAGTTCCATGGGGTTTACATTCCTCTTTCGTATCCAAGCACCTTGCAACACAAAACCGCCTGCCAGGACTGCTAACTCTTCTTCCAGAGACATTTGGAAATCACTGTCTGGCAGAAATGTGAGTTTTGTCTTTTTTATTTTTTAATGTTTCGAGTGAGCATGGGGCCCTTGGAAACGAGGTTGCCCCACAGAGTGGAGGCAGCAGGATAATAAACTGATGTCTCGAGACTGAGGGTTTTAGTCTCGGCTAAGTCATAGGTTTGCTTTGATAAGTCACTCAGCCTCTCTGCACTGCAGGTCTCTTGGCGTAACAGTAGGAAGAACAAATATGAAATGATTATTAAGTACCTAACGTACAGTCTATGTAACTGGCACTCCAAGATGATAGTTCACTCAAGTAAAATGCTCTGTGAAACCCTAAATGTTGTAAAAAAGTAAATAATCAACACATGGGATAAAATAATGCTCTTACTAACAACAGTCATGATACCTTCCATTTTCAAGGTACTCACTCCCTACATGCAAGGCCCTTCCCAGGCCTCACTCTCTCCCATCCTCATGGCACAATAGGATCAGTCCTCTTAACAGCTTCCTTTTATCAATAAGGATCAGAAAAATTAAATGACTCGCCAGGTCATGCAAGCCACGTCTATGAAAACCTCCCTTTTTCACGGTCACTCCAACACAGTAGGAAGGAAGATCTTTCACTCAGTCTGCCCAGTGACCTCAGATCTCACCCAGCCCTTTAAAAGTAAAGGCAAATGACTGTGCAGTGACAAAAGCCAAGAAAGATTTAGCCATTGTTGGGTTATTTGGGGAAAGCATCACAGTGACAATGAGGAAAGTGCTGGTGGGCGCCACTATAACGCTGGGGAAGCCAATAGTCATGTGTCAAAGAACCCGTCAAAGACTTCATTCAAGGAAGAAAAGTACCTCCAGCAGAACACAGTCCAGGGGCCTTTGCAAGCTATGGAAGCTGGTAGGGTAAAACGGGTAGAAAAGCTAAGGATCACTTAATCCAACAGGCATTTTATTCTCTTTCACAAGTTTCTTTGGCAATTCAAATCATGGACTCTGGAGTCAGAACCTAAGTCTTTCTTCAGCTCTCAGTTTTCACATTTATGTAGCTGTGTGACCTTAAGACAAATTACTTAAGCTCTCTGAGTCTCAGGATCTTCAGAAGCAAAACAGGGGACAAACAAGCAATGCCTTGAGTTCAGGTCAGGGCAGTGTCTCTGTTCTATTAAACTCAGAGACATCAAACTGACCAGGGTAGCTGACTGCTAGAAAATATTACTCTATTCACTTACCTCCTAGCCATAAAAACAAAGAAAAGCAATGCCTGCCTAACAGAATTTCTTCAAGATTAATTAATATAATATATACAAAGCATTTTAGATAGTACCTGGTACTTAGTAAATGTCTGAGAAAAGGTCACTATTTTATTATTTATGGGCATATTTTATTATTTATGGGTATGTCCAGGGTAGGCTATTGGGAAACATATGGTAGGGCAAGGCCTCAGCATTTCCAAAGAGATAACAAATACATACTTCAAAAGATTGAGTTTGTAGAAGCCAAATTTTCTAGGTCAGGAGAAAAGCAAAAAAAAACAACTCAGCAAACAGACTCTCTTTCTATGAGCTGGAAGGTCTGTCGATTTCAAGAAAGGAATGTCCTTGCTGGGCTGGTCCTGGAGACTGTTAACTTGCACAACAGATTCAAAAGATTTTTGGAGACACATCAGTAAGAGGAGGCTAGAGGATGGGTGGAAAGGGTTGCTAGAGCCCCTGCAGAATCACTTTGCATTTGGCTCGAGGCCCTGGGGCTTCCTGTGTCAGTCTGCAGGAAGGATGTTCCCATTGAAGATGTGTGCAGGTCTTCAGAACGGCTAAGTGCCTGCTGGATGCTCTGGCCCGGGGTGTACCATTAAGCCCAGACAGACCTGGGGCCCACAGAGCACACAGCTGCGCCAGGGAGCACTCTGTTTTTCCTCTTGAACAGAGGCCGTTTTCTCTAAGCATTTAAAAGAATTCCTGATGTCTACACAAATGATGCTCTAAGGGGGAAGTGTTTTGGGAATGGTTAAGCCAGACTGCAGAGAATTAAATTTGGGAATCAAGGGAAGGAATGAAGGATATTGGAGGAGATTCTTTGGAAAGTATGTGTGTGCTCATATTTTCTACTCTTCATTGAGGGGTAAAAGACCTAAGGTTGGGACTGAGCCATTGGGTAACACAGCCCAATTAGATGAACAGTCCCCACTTCCTGCTGGCTACACTTGGTCTAAGCATCTATATCCCTCTTATCTGAAGCATAACTTTATGACTTCATTTCTGGTATGGCCAGATTGTGAATATCTTAAAAGCAGACATTATGATTTCTACTACAGTTCCAGAATTCCTGTTTCAAAAAGACTTAGATATGTTTCAAAATCCAGAATTTGGGAGATTTTAGAAAGGTAGTATGGTGTGTATATTGTATATGATGGAATAATTCCAGAGGTGTCTGGCATAGTAGCCTAAAATCAAGCATGTTAATAACTCTCCACCAGATTATATAAATATTAACCCAAATGGAATAAAAAAAAAAACTTTAAAAAGTCTCAGGACAGTTTCTGTCTTGTTTTGCCATATTTGAATAATGAAAGGACTTCTGGTTTTCAGAGTCTTTTGAATTTCAGAATTATGGATTAGGGATTTCAGGCTTTTTAAAAAATTTATTTTACTTTTCCTTCTTTTCTTTTGCAAATTTTCAGAACATTTGCAGCATCCTGCCCTTGACAGGTGCAGAGTAGAAGTTATCTTCCAAAACATGACATTTTGATATCCCTCATGTAATATCTGATTCTGGAAGCCAGGGGATAGTTTATTCTCAATGACTTTGGGATTCTTAAGGATTAAAAGAATACTAAATTAAAGAGTATTGGAGATGAAGACAACTGAAACGTAGATTTTCTATCATCCTGGACAGTAACACACACAAACCCATAGTATATCATAGTCAACACCTAAGCAAATGAGAAGAGAGCATCAATGCATGTCAGTGACATGAAAAATTTCTACCCTATCACTTAAAAAATATTTGCAAATATTGCTAAAATATCAGTAAACATTAAAAATCAACTTTGTTCAATTTTAATAGCACAGATAACTGGCGAAACCAAACAATAAGATACATGGAGGCTGGTAATCAAGCTAACATATACTGAATGCTTATAAGTTTTCAAGTGCTGGGCTCAGTGCTTTGCATGTATTATTATTTATGGCTTACAGAACTCCGTGCAGTAGCTGCTACTACGGGGCCCCATTCTGGAGATAAGGAGTTAAAAAAAAACAAAAAACAAAAAAGACACACACTAGTGAGTGTCCAGCCAGAACTCCAACCTGAGTTTGGCAGTCAGAGGGAAAAAAGGAAGGAAGGAAGGCAAGGAGGGAGAGAGGGAAAGGAAGAATAGAGAGAGGAAAAGTCTTTTCTTATAGTATTTGCCAATTTCTGTGGTGTAAACACTCTCCCTGGGGCCAACTTACAAGTTACTAATGGTTCAACAACCGGCTAGCAAAATTCATAATTAATAAACTGGCTTTCACAAACTTGTAGGAGATGACTCCTGCATGTCACTGTCAAGTCCATCCCACAGCCATGTCCATAGTTTACTGCTAACTTTGGAAGATGGGATTTCAGCTCGTGGAACAGATCTGGCTTAGGAGGAACACGCAGAAGTGATAGCCCAAGCCAGTCAGTCATGGCCCCATTCCTTCCTCAGTGCTGGTGTGGACCTGGCACACACCAAAGGTAGAATAGGAAATAGGAGAACACACTTGTGTCCCTCTCCTCACCAGAGGGTGTGAAGTGGGTCCTGCCAACCTGACACTCCCTGGCAGAAATAACACCTGAAACTTGTTTCCAGACCCTACCAACTTTCTCTAGGTGAGATAAGGAGGTCAGACTTGAGACCAAAGGGTCTGATCCCTTCCTTTAAGATCTTTAATTTCCTTAACATCTCCTTCGAAGTAGTAAGGAAGTATCTTCTATAAAATGAGAACCAGGTTTTGGCCTGCTTTTAACATAGGATAGGATATTCCAGACCTAATCTGAACCAAATCAAAATACATGTAGGCTCTTTGCTTAGCTACTCTGTTAACACCTTTAGGACACCACCTTCTAATTAGGTGTCCTGATAATATATTTCCATGAGAGGCTCCCAAGAAGGGACTGGCCTGCTATTCAATCAACAGAAATGCACATAACACTGATTATGTCCAGCCATTTGCTAAGTTCTGGGTCTAGAAAGAAAAAGCACAGCTTCTATTCCAGGGCCTTGGAGACTAATGAAGGAGACAGTCAAGCAAACATAGTCAAATTATATTCATTCACTCTTTCAACAAATATTTATCAAATGCCCATTCAGTAACAGGCATTTTGCCAGGTACTAGGCTACCATGGTGAGCAAGACAGATTGGTTTGTACTATCATGGAGCTGACAGCTCAGTCATGAAGACACATTAATTAAATAATCTAAGAATGAAGGTGTAATTAAAAACTGAAATAGGAGCTCTGAGGAAATGCTAAATGGTCCTGGGAGAACTAGAGGAACCTAATCCAGTTAATGGAAGTCAGGCAAGGCTTGAGGAAATGAGAATTGAACTAAGACTGGGAAAATAGTAGGAGTCAATCAGGTGAATGAGGCAGAGGGGAGGAGGAGAAGAAAGGTGCTCCAGAGAGAGGGAATAGCGTGAGGAAGCGGAAGCTTAGAGAGAGAATATGAAGGGGCATGAGCAGGGGTAGAGGCCAGGGCTGGTCCTCACAGAGCCCTGCTGTCCTTGTTCTGGCCTTACTCTTTATCCCAGAGCAACTGGAAAATAATGAAGGGTTAAGTAGGGAATATGTACAGCAATTACACCCAGTGCTATGACAGAGTAAACGGTATGCTGCCATGGGAGCATTAGGGAATCGACTAATCTAAACTGGTGTCTGTGGGATGGAGGAAGAGTAGGGAGGTTAGGGCTGGTGATATGTCCAAACAGGCTTTCTGGAGGAGGGAATATCTGAGATGAATTTTTGAAAGATGAGTATGACTTAGCCAGGCCATGGTGGAAGGGTGGAAGAAGGGAGAGACAGAGAGAATGCAGCTGGGTGAGTGTGAGGGTGTGGGGGGACTCCAAAAAGAGCAGACCAATGAGAGGAAAGGCAACAAGGTTAGGTGGGGACCAGATGAGGAAAGGCTATAGGTCATAGGTTTGGGTTTTATCCTGACGGCAGCAGAGAACACACTGACAAGGTCAAAGATCTTCAATAGGAGAGAAATGCTCATTTTCATATGTTAGAAAGGTCACTGGCAGCAGGGTATAAAGTGGACTGGAAGACAGCAGTGCTGGAGAAGAGAGGCCATTGCTGTCCGTCTCAGCAGCCCAGGTGAGAGAAGGTGTTACACTTGCTCCCAGCAGCACAGTGAAAATGCAAGAGGGAGGGTGATGCTAGCAGACATTGAAGAGGCACAGTTGAAAGGGCTTTGTCATGCGTGGGATGGGTGGGAGTGATTTCTACTCTAACCAAAGAATAGTCTCAACAAAATTCTATTTGTGTTGAGTCTAACTTTATGACCTTGAACATGGTCAATTTTTGTAAATGCTCTGTGTGTCCATGAGAAAAACGGTGTTCACTAATTGTTTGGTGTAGGGTTCTCTTATATGGTTCATTCAATTAAGCATGTTAATTGTGTATTTTGATCTTCCACATAGTACTTTTTGTCTATTTGCTCTATTATTTATGATAAAAATGTGCTATAATCTCCCACCATCGTTGTGGACTGGTCAACAACTTCTCTTACATATTTGTCCATTTTCATTTTTGAGGCTACATTATTAAGTATACACAGGCTTAGAAGTTTTACATCTCTCTGTTGAGTTGATCCAGTTACCATTATGCAGTGATCCTTTTTATCCCTGATCATTCTTTTTGCCATAGATCTATTTTATATTATTAATATATTAATATTGCTATACTTAAATTTTTGTTAACTTTTGGTGTCTATTTTTCATCCTTTTTCTTTTAATCTTTCTGTGTCCTCATGCTTTTAATGTGTCTCTTGTAATCAGTGTAGATGGATTTTTTAAAAAAATCAAATAACTAGCAAATTTAGCCCATTTACATTTATTGTGATTATAAATATATTTGAATTTATTTTTGCTACTTAATTATGAGCAATGTTTTTAAATATATTTGAATTTATTTCTGTCACTTAATTATGAGCTATGTTTTTAAAAGTTTCTATGAGTTTTCTCTTTTTTTCTAGATTCTTTTGGTTAAGTACAGTTTTATTCATTTCACCTTTTTTCCCTTATACCTGTCAGTTGCTGGTTGGAATTAATACATTCTATTTCTTTTAACATGTATATTTGACTTATCAATATCTAAGGTAAATGAGTATCTCTAAGGAAAAGCTCAGGCTTTTGAGTCACACCATTCAAAGAGATGAGAGAAAGGACCTGGGGTATATTTGAGGCCAAAGGTGAGATCTGTTTTACATATACTGAATTTGAGAACACATACCCAATTATCACCTTAACAGATGCCTATGCACTTACCTTCAATGGCTTAATACACTTTGCAAAACATCCTCCTTCATGGGTATTCTGCATTGCTTAAGCAGTGACAGAAATTAAAAACAAAATTAAAAAAAATAAACATCAGTGTTTGTCTTCCTTTGATTCTTAGAACCATGTCTTCGCTTCTGACCTAGCCCAGGGCCACACTGAACACATATGTGTCCTAGAAACAGCAAGCCTCACGAACATTCCTTCAATAACCGTCAGTAAGCTGAGAACTGAGTATGAAACAGTGACCTGGATTCTTTCTCACATAACCATGGCTCACCTGTGCCGCCTCCATCTTTTCCACTGTGTTTGTGGCTTGAATGATAAGGGAGGAAGGGCTTAGCTAATTTCTGCCAAATATTAGAGGGGAGAAAAACTCTATTTCCATACCAGCTGAAAAAATTATTTTAAATTAAGCATTCAGTTGCAGCTGACCTAGACCACATTTGGCTTCAACCAGTTCAACATAACCACTTACCCCTATCTCCTAGAGGTCAGGTCACACCTGTAAACTTTCTAAGTAGCGTTATGAATACTGTACTCATTTAACCCTTCAGTCAGCTGAAGGGTTAAATCTGAGGTAGGCAGCAGGGTGGGGATTATTAGAGGAAATATCTTGGAAGAAGTTAATGACTCGCCCAGGCTCCCAGAGCCAATTTGTGCATAGCTAGAGCTGTACGGTGTTCCTTACTCTCCCACACTGAAAAGTGACTGTGGTATTCCCAGCTAAAAGCATATACTTAACATCCTATTCATGTGTCAGAGCCCAGGTTCTCTTCCAGAGGCTACAGCTAACAAAATATGTCAGGCTTAATATAAATGTTCCAACACGCCTGGTGTTCTCCTCACTTTGGTTGTCACTGGTAAGTCGAGAAAATCTCCCCAGGGCCCCAAATCCCAGAGGGCTGGGCCAAGCACATGACAATGACATCCACTGGGCTTGGTCTTTTCCATCTCCCAACAAACACAGAGATAACCCCCTTCCCTGACAGCCAACAAAAAGATTATAGTAACCAGGAGCAGGGCTTATAAATTTCCATTATGCTCTATGCCTAATTTCACATAGTTAATGGATTCATTTATTAGAGCAATTTGTGAAAATCCCCAAGGGCCTGGTAAGGCTGCTGCCTAATGGTTTTATCATGTCATACACTTTCTTCATGCCTGTCCTTTAACACTTACTGGATTGGCAAGGAACTTTGGACCAACCACTACTGAAAATACAAGTAAACTGTAAACAAAGCAGAAAGGGGAAGGGCATTTTGTGCCTCTGGAGTTTCCTTCAACAACAAAAAATTTTTCATTTTTGTATGTTTCACAGCTGATTCATCAAATGCCACTTCACAGCCTACCAAATTCACATTGAACTCAAGGCTTATTTTCAGGCATCAGCATATCACCTTCAGATTTCAGGTATGGATTTGAACCAAAGGGTGATGGGAGCAATCTTAAGTCAATGCAGCCACACAGTCACCGCACCTCTTACTGGGTGGAGCAGGCCCAGAGCAGAGGCGGGGGCTTGTATAACCCCAGGCTGCAATGCAAACCAGAGGGAAGGGGTGCCTGGCCTCTGGCAGAGGTCCTATCTGGGGAGAGTTGCAGTGATAAAGCCCAGGCTTCATGGCTTAACATACACATGAATGTGAGAGCATCAGTAGAATTCTTGGCCAGAACTGATGCCTCCAACCATGGCCAGCCTTTCGGTGCATCTGTTCCCTTCTTCCTAATGGAATGGAAGCAACAATGTAAATGAGTAGAGCCTGATTCACATGCAACACTTAGAAACCAACTTAATGGAGACTCCTAATGGGTGCCAGATCTCGAACAGAGGCCGTCCTCACCACAGCAACTGCTGCATGACCAGGGCTCACGGGGACCTCCCTTTGAAAAAATCCAGGGACAGCAAGAAGCAAAATTCTGCCTAAGACGGAGAATACAAATGACTATTTGTATAGTGAAATGGCCACCACTAATATATGGTTATTGTCTCCTGTACCTAATTAAGTACTAGGTGCTTGAAAAGAGGACTGATAGAACAAAAAACATGGATTATCTCTTAGCTGTAATTTAAGGCACAAGGATCTGGTCAGTGTTGTATGTTGACGACAGGTGATGGGTGAAAATGCCCATGTTTGGAAGCACTGAATTGCTTTACATCAGAGGGGATTCCAGAATTGTGTGGAATGGGGAAGAGGAGGGAGAGGGACATTGAGAGGCTGGGAGGAAACAGGGCTGAGCACAGAGAGAGACTCAGAGCTGTGTGGATAAAGAGGGTTTTGGGAAAGAGAGTGAGGTTTTGGGAAGGGAATGTAAAGAGCTGTGGAAGGTGAACTCTGCCGTCTGCCCTGTGGAACTGATGTATATGAAATTAATTTTCCATTTGTTATTGTTGTATGTGAAAAGGACCGGACAGAGTTTTGCCTTATGTGAAGAAGACATTTGGAGGTGGTCTGACTTTAAAGGTAGTTTACATGGTATATGCAAAACTCTGAGGATCCTTGGAGGGACTTCAAACCATAGCCCATGCGGCTGCAGATTGGAAGAGATGTACCAGACACATTACAATGCCTGAAGCAGAGGAACATGTGGAGGCTTCTAACATGAACTCTAATTCCAAAGTCACTAGGACAAATCACCCAAAGTGCTGTCTTGATTTCTGTTGGAATTACCTTCTATGCGAGCAGCTCCCTGAAGCCACTCCAGGGATGGCTGGATGGCTGGAAGGGGAGAGTGAGGAATGTAGGAGACTGGCTGGCCTTCTGTTAAGTTCACAGGACTCCTAACACCTGGTGACATGGGTTCTCCAGGGAATGACAACATACATGGGGGCAAAAGTGGAGGCTGTTGGTGGTGACGGCCAATACCTGGGTTACAGATGAGTAACAATGAATGATCAGGCCATGGGGGCAGATGTAAGTGCCAGGCTTTGAGTAAAACTCCCACTTCTGCTAGTAATACTGTGCTATCACTGAAGTCACTTAATACTGTCATGGTAATGAAGGGCAAGGCTATGGTTTTTCCAGTGGTCATGTATGGATATGAGAGTTGGACTGTGAGGAAAGCTGAGCACCGAAAAATTGATGCTTTTGAACTGTGGTGTTGGAGAAGACTCTTGAGAGTCCCTTGGTCTGCAAGGAGATCCAACCAGTCCATCCTAAAGGAGATCAGTCCTGGGTGTTCATTGGAAGGACTGATGCTGAAGCTGAAACTCCAGTACTTTGGCCACCTCATGTGAAGAGCTGACTCATTGGAAAAGACCCTGATGCTGGGAGGGATTGGGGGCAGGAGGAGAAGGGGACGATAGAGGATGAGATGGCTGGATAGCATCACCGACTCAATGGGCATGAGTTTGAGTAAACTTTGGGCGTTGGTGATGGACAGGGAGGCCTGGCGTGCTGCGATTCATGGGGTTGCAAAGAGTCGGACACGACTGAGCGACTGAACTGACCTAAAGTGAATGAAGGGCAAGTTGGGGCTTTCTTTCAACAGACCCCTTTAGAGGCTCACTTACTAGCTGTTGAGACAGGCTATGAGCAGCTATAAGCTTTGGTTTCACTTTATAAAAAAATTGAGGATAATATCAGTGTCTGCCTCAATGACATAAGTTAACTCCAGCCCATAATATGTTAATGATGATGCTGATGATCACTAGTATTATAAGGCCGCTTGATAATCAATGTGTACAACTGGCATCTACTCACTCTTATAAGATGAAATTCCCATGGTGGTTTTCTGGTCTCTTCTTGACCTCTTTCTTGTGCAGTTCTTGTAGTGAGCACTGATTCAGTCTTCTAAATGGTGGAGCAAGCAGATGTTTTAAAATACTAAAGTTTATCGGCTTTGCTTTTTAGTTCGTAGAGGGCCACTGATGCGTTTGTACACTGATAATACACACTTGTGTAGAGTGGGTCCACTAATCCATCTGTACACTGATAATATAAATTTGTGTATAGTGGGTCCACTGATGTATTTCTACATATATGCATTTCTGATAATATAATTTGTGTACAGTGGGTATACATATCATTAGAGGGTCATGGAAGGTCATACAATGGTTTCTGTGTCATAAGACTTCTCATTAGGAAGTAATTAGGGTGAAGGTAGTCTTTGTACCAGGGATAGACTACTCTCTTCCCTGTGTGATCTGAGGATGTACAGGAAGCTGTGAATGCAGGTAACAGCCAGCAGAACCTTCAAAATACTCCACCCCATAAAATGTCCTTTGGCACATTGATGGCCCTTTAAAAACCCCACCTAACACCTCCACGTGCCTACTTCTCCACTTCTGGTTCCGTTCCCACCAGCAAACCCATAATTTTCCTTTACACATTAACTGTTGGCTAGCTCGGAAACACCCCACCCCTTCCCCCACGGGTCTTGCGTGCCCAGGCTCCCTGGGCTATCTCTGTACACAGGCCTCAGCACCTGGGCAAAACAGTGGGAGGGTGGAGGGAACAACCTCGGTGCCGGCCTCTTGGCTTCTGTGGGTTTCAGCCAGACCCTGAATGTTATTTTAGTGCAACTTTGGTGTTTAATTTGAGGATGTGCGTGGATCAGAAGGAGGGACCAAAACATTATTTTTTTTTCCGTCCACCAAAATGATCAAATTTGATATTCCAAAAAACGCACAGCCTGGTCCAGAGCTGAGTCCAATTGGGAAGTGGGAAATGACTGAAAATCCCTCCCCTGCCGGGGACCATCCTTCCTTAACCACTGGCCACTGCGCAGGCCCGTTTACTGTGGGCAGCACCTGGGCAGTCTGTGGTTTCCGCCCACCCAGGAGCCGGTGCCCTGAGGCTCTCCTTGCCTTATTGAAAGGGCACCAAATAGTGAGCCAAAGACCTTCGCTGGAAGAACATCCTACAGGGTTGTTTAATTTCTTACAGCCTTGAAACAGCCACAACCAGCAGCTGCTGAGCCATGGCTGAAGGAGAAACCACGACCTTCACGGCCCTGACTGAGAAGTTTAACCTGCCTCTAGGCAATTACAAGAAGCCCAAACTCCTCTACTGCAGCAACGGGGGCCACTTCCTGAGAATCCTCCCAGATGGCACAGTGGATGGGACGAGGGACAGGAGCGACCAGCACAGTAAGCACCCATCTCACATTTCTGGTATCTTCCTTAGTCAGGGACGGGAGACGGGAGAATAGCTAAGGGCTGTACCCCCTTCTCCAAGGTTCTTTTCAGATATGACACACTCAGACGCAGGGGTAACAAGGTACAGAGGGTCTGGGTGTGGAGAAGGGGGACTTGTGAGGGCAACAGCCTGCCTAAAGGAGTCTGATTTCAAGAGTTTAAGAGGACTCTCTGTTGACCTAACATACCTGCTGTGAGATCAGACTGGCTGCCAATGTTCAATTGTTCCAGATTCCTGTAAGCAGTGAGAGGCCTGGTCCCCAAGGCCTGTCAGGGCCCTTCTCGCTCCATGACGGGAAGGGCCACATGAGGCAGGGGCAGTAAACTCCCAACAGACAAGGGCTCAACTTCAAGTTAACCGATTCTCCAGGTTATGTTTCCACTGGGCTTGATTTGTGAAATCCTAGTTCACAATTGTAGTCTTACACCTCATTAATTATGCTGCTCTCGCTCTGCATATCATGCAGATGTGGCTGCGGTGACTGGGAGGGCTAAAGTCATTCTCCAGACCTTATAGAAACAGGAAAGTAGGAGTGATTTGAGCCAAAGACTGAGTATCTCTTCCGGGCTTTCCTGCCAGCCCTGCTCTCAGATGGTGTTGATAAATGGCGGTATGACTTTGGAGAAAAGACTTGACTATCTAAGAACAAAAATCTCTCCCTTCTGCTTTAGTATTTCTGGCAGTGGGGTGTATGTTTGATATTAGGTGTCTGGGTTCTACTGTGATGTCACTGGGGATTCCCTGAGCACCACCAAAGCATTAGATGTTGGAGCGGAGTCAAAAGTCAGATCTGGTCCCTGCTCAGAGGGTCTGAAGGGTCAAACGTGTCATAAGCCAAGGGAAGGAAAGTATGGATGAAATCAGGAGACACAGAATAGCACAGGTAGAATTTAAGGTTGTGCAGGATGGCTTTAAAATGAGATACAGAGAACACTGGCTTTTATGTGATGGTAGTCTTTATTACTGATTCAATTTACACCAAAGGTTAGGGCTTCCAAGGTGGTACTTGTGGTAAAGAACTCACCTGCCAATGCAGGAGATGCAAGAGATACAGGTTTGATCCCTGGGTTGGAAAGATCCCCTGGAGGAGGGCATGGCAAGCCATCTAGTATTCTTGCCTGGGAAATCCCATGGACAGAGGAGCCTAGCTGGCTATGGTCCATAGGGCCGCAGAGAGCTGGACACAACTGAAGCGACGTAGCACGCATGCACACACACCAAAGGTTGCAAGCACTAAGGACAAATGGTCACCCCAGTGGTGCTCACCCTCCACGCACAGAAGCACAGATGGTGGGGCGGAAGCTAGCATTCACCAACCAGGCGGCACTGTCCCTTCCCTTTCATCCACCAAGCAGACCCTTGCTATGAGAAGCAGGAAGTCTGGGGCTGAGGTTTGGGGCTGACTGCTGCAGGGTCAACTTGGTTTTAATGGCTTGTCTTCAGATGGACTTCCCAATGCCTTATACTTGATGAAAAATAGGTACCAGAGTATAGCAAAAAAACAAAAGACTACTGAGTATGTCAGATATATACACAAGCAACATTCACTGCAAATAAATGGACTTAGACTTCAATCTGTTGTGTTGTATTAGGCAAGCTACACAATTTGTGTGATATGCCTCATACAACACAAAGGGAACAAGCTGTAATCTCTAAAAGGTTTTAAACATTTCTAATAAGTCTTATCAGTTTTCTGAACCAACGAGAATGTTCTCTGGTCTTCCTCATCCCAGAGGAAAAGACAACCTTGGTGAAGTGTTCTATGGGGTTAAGCTGGCTCTTCTGGGAAACCTTAAATTCTGGGGTCACAGGAGGCTACAATTAGTACAATTCCAAGTACTAGGATTTCTGTACAGAGGGTATGTGACTTCACTGTTAACATTATAGTCTGCACTCTGGGTACAGAAGTGTGGGACAACTTCTGCATGGTGCTGCAAATTGAGCTGTCTGACCTAAGATGTCAGAAGCCCTGGAGGGCAGCATACAGTAGCATAGGAGTGTATGTGAGGAGGTCGAAACAAGAGTGACGGTGGATTAATTACTTCTCAAGTGAACTTAGGCTAGTTATGTAACTGTTATGGCCTTACTTTTCTCAATTGTAAAATAAGAGCAATATTCCTTGCCTCCCAAGTTTCTTGGGTGAATTACATGAGACAATGTAGTGAAAATTCTTGGCACAGTCTCTTGACCGAGAGTAACTGCTCAGCATATGTTGGTTCATATTGCTACTGTCATCACCATTGTCACCATCACTACCACCACCGAGATTTCCATGTACTCAACAGAGCACATGGAACACAGCATAACACTTAAGGACCCTACCTACTCTCTTCCCTTCAGCAACACTGCCCTCCAGGAAGGCCAAGGGTTTGGAGTCAGGTTTGGATTCAAGGCCTCTCTGGCAACATTCAGAGTTGTTGTGTTGGCCTATTTACTTAGTCGAGAAGTAAGAACAAGGGCCAAGGAGGTCAGAAATGGAAGCAGGGTGAGTAAGCAGAAATCCATCCCCGTACCTGTCAATGCCAGGAGAACCAGGTAATCCACATACCCCCTGTAGAGTCAGGAGGCCTAGATTTAGAGTCAGAAACCTTGAGGTTATATTCCTGTGCTGCCGCTTTCTAACTGGATCAGCACCAGACAATTATCATTCTCTCCATTTGGCATAAAATGCTCTGCAAAAGCAGCTTTAAGTCTCCCAGCCCCCAGACCCTTCCCATCATCTTTTTCTCTACAAAAATGTGGAAGTCTCCAGTGTTCCCAGCTATCTCAACTAGCGGGGAAATACTGAGGCTCAGTTTCCTCACCAGTGCAATGGGAAGAGCAACACAGCCTTGTGTGCCTGACAAAGCTGAAAACTCATGAGATCCTGCAGCCAAAAGGACTGACTCCCTGCCATGGATGCACATACTAAATGTGGCTCTGTCGCCCTCTTCTGCCCAGAGGTGGTACTGCCACAATCTTTCTGAATTTCAAGGTTCTTCAGAAATAGAAACAACCTGGGCAGGCATGGAGTGGATGATCCCTGGGTGGTTAGCACAATGGTTTGTATTCCTTGATCATTAGTTTTAGCATGACTAGAGACCATGATGGAGAAGGCAATGGCACCCCCCCACTCCAGTACTCTTGCCTGGAAAATCCCAGGGACAGGGGAGCCTGGTAGGCTGCAGTCCATGGGGTGGCTAAGAGTTGGACACAACTGAACGACTTCACTTTTACTTTTCACTTTCATGCACTGGAGAAGGAAATGGCAACCCACTCCAGTGTTCTTGCCTGGAGAATCCCAGGGACGGGGGAGCCTGGTGGGCTGCCTTCTAGGGGATCACACAGAGTTGAACACGAGTGAAGTGACTTAGTAGCAGCAGCAGAGACCATGAAGATAAGTGGAGAGCCACACTCTAAAACTTCCTCCAGGGAGAGTATTTCTAAAAGCCAATCAAATATTTAAATAAATCTACATAAACCATGCAAAATGGAACTATACGCCTTCCAGCACTATAAGGCAAAAAAAAAAAAACTCAACTCCTTTTACAGCTTCTCTTTGTCCCCAACCAGTTGATCCACCCTGGACAGACTGAGAAGTATGCAAAATGTATTCCCTTCCTATCTCCAGGAGAATAAGTTTCCCAGAACCTAACCCAAGGTCTTTCTTGGAGTGGAATAAACCCACGGTGGATGGATGTGCATGGGCCACTGTCCTGTAGACCTGAGTCAGAGATCTCCACAGGTGGGAATTTCTGGCTGCAGAGAAGATGTTTTTGGTTCACCCTTTACAAAGGCTCAAATCATAGCTGTAGGCAGTTAGCAATGCAGACTATAGACATCTATTACTTTGCCACACTAGGGAGGCCAGGCAGGACCAGAGAGGAGAGTGGCAGACTGCAAAAAGGGGTGCTGGGGGCAGGGTGTGAGAAGATTTTCGTTGACTGCTAGGGTGTGGCTTGGGGGGCTGGTAAGTGGCCATGTCACCAGGAGAGGTAGGCTCCTGGAGGAGGAACAGGGGCAGGGAAAGAGGACCAGCTCCCCCTCAGACACCAGGTGTCTGAGGAGTGCCTTGTGTATCAGGGCAGCCCTCCTCAGGGTCATACTGCACATTTCCTTGTGCGATTATCTAATGGTCTTCTGCCCCACTGGGCTCCCTGAGGACGGGGACTTCGTCTCTCACAGCTCAACACTGCAATCTGTGTGTCAAGCACATGGCTGGGCAGTCAGGTTCATGGCCAATAAATATTAATTTGATGAGTGAATGAACTGTGTTGCAAGCAAATAAATTCAAATTCAATATAATATTCCATAAATATCTATCAAGCACCTAATATATGCCAGGCGTTGCACTAGACTATTTAATTTCCTCTTAGCCACGGTCCTGATGAGGTTATTAATTATCATTCATAATGAACTGCCCTGTGAACTAACTCTGTGAACACTGAGCCCTGGGAAGAGCCAGTAACTGGGAAACTTGGCACCGACCCACAGCTGCATCTTCCAAAACGAAGGCTTTCTTATAGCACACTTCCACCCCTGACACCAACACCACAGTGGTGGTTTCACCCCACACACTGATTAAATGAACATATTGGATTCACACAGCCCATCTGTGGGCCCAGTAGATGCAGGACCCATCACTGCGGTTTACTGGCTCCCTGTCAGCTTCCCTGTCAGGAAGTTACTTTTCCTCCACGTGCCTGTTTCCTTGTTTAAAAACAAGGATGGCAACAGTACCCACCCTCATAGGAAAGTTGGAATTTTAAGTGTGACAGTTTGTGAATGTCTTTAACAGCCTGCCAGGCACATGATAAGCGCCTGGAACATGGTATCTATCAGCAGCAGCAACCTGAGGCTTGCTGGGCCTTCCTCCTCTAACCATCTGATCTTTGGAGTATGCTGAGTTAAACCAATGCTACACCAGCTCCCTGCATCTCGGCATCTCTGGGACTGTCCAGGCTTGGAGCTCTTGAGACCTGGCATGTAGGTACCCTGTGCCCAGGCACCAGCAGCTCCTCAAGTCCTGCCCTGTCTCGCCTCTCTGCACAGCAAGCTGTCTTGGGCAAAGCAAGGAGGAGCTCCGTGCCTGATTCCGCTCTTTCTGGGGGAGTTCACTCTCTGTCTAAGGGGGCCATAACCTATTTCTGGAGCAATAACTGGAGGATAGGAAAAAGTTCACGAGCATCCCAAACCTGCAGCCCCCTCCCGCAGCATGCACCCCTCACCTCCCCAAGCACGTACGAGGCTTCATGGGGAGCAGGATTACCGGCACCACTTACCACACAAATGGAAATGTTCCTGAGCAAAGTGTGTGCCAATCAAATATTTATAAATCAAACCACATCCTAAAGGCACTAGAGGAGTTCACTGGTCCCCAGAACCCTGCTTTGCAGCCCTTTAGAAAGGGCAGGCTCCTTCCCTTCAGTGAATCCCTCCTGCCCGCAGTTCTGGGGGCAGTCCAGATTCCCCATCCTGCTACGGCTCACCACCTGACGGCGAACCCACTGTGCTCCCCACTGCACTGGTGTGCTCTTCAGGTGACCACAGTGGGCAGAGCCAGGCATCAGAGAGAGCAACTGGTCTTCAGACAGGCACGCTCTCCCTGGTGGGACGCCCTGCCGAAGGCCTCCTTCCCTCTCCTCCCTACCAGCTCCTTATCTGCTTATACAGGAGGGATTTTTCCAGATAGACTATTTTTTTAAAAAAATATCACACAGTCCATGGACTGTATCAAAATTTTCCAGGCACCTTTTTCAGACCCTAGAGGAGAAGCAAACACCTTTACACATTCTAAGAAAAGTCTTTTTCATACGCGCACGGGCACACACACACACACACACACACACACACATATGTATCCAAACCACTGTAACTTTTTTTCCCCCCACAAACTCCATTTTATTTCTTGTCCGTCTTTCTCTAATGTTTTACGGTGCCCGGCTTGTGGCTACATTTTAATTATAAATGCCACTGACATAAAACAACCTCACTAAGTTCTGAATGGGGCTGACCTCATTTTGGGTAAACACAGCAAAGGACGGGAAGTCTCCAACCCAGAATAAACCAGGCACGTAATCTCTCTGGGCCTCTCTCTGGAGAGCAGAGGTGGAAAGCAGGCTTAAAGGCCATGGAGGAACGTGCTGCAGAAGCAGGACCTCCCTCCGCAGCATTCATCCTGCTGAAGGCAGCAGCTGTAGTCTTACCTTTCAAAATTCCCAGGGAGGGACAGGAAGACACCAGCATGGTGCCCCAAAGCTCATGTCTCTTGGCACTGGCAAGTTCTAACTCCTGTCTCTTCTTTCTATCCTTGGAATGTAAGGGATCATGTGTCTTACTGTGACTAAACTACTATGAAGAGCTAATGGAAGGCTCTGAGGTGCAGAAGAGAAAACCAGAGACACCGGCTTATAATTCCTCAGGAAAAGAAGGAGGACCTCTAGACAGGGACCAGCATAGCCACTCAGATCCCTGGCTTCCCCCTTGCCTAGGTTCCCCTAAGTAAAGACCCCTGAAGAGTCCAAAGGATGAGGCAGGAGCATGGGCTGCAAAGGTCATCCTGTATATTTCAGTTATTTGACATTTACTTTTGATAAATTAGCCATTCCCAAACCAGCACACCCTAATGCGTTCCTAGACAAGGAGCAGGACTCTGGATTCCACTGGGGACACTGTGGTTACTAGTCCATCAGGCAAATGCTTCCAGTCTTTCTGTAGCACATTTTTAAAGTGCTTTATAAGTTTGAATTTCTCTAAGAAACTTGTAACTATCACTAGAGTACCTATTTTAAAAATTGCTTTTCATTTCTTCAGCTGAGTCAAAAGTCGCTGTCCATATTTCAGAGATGGGGAACAGTGACTCCCCTGAGGGCTGAGCGATTTGCCCTGTTTTTCAAAAAGCACTTGCCCCTTCATCCTTGGGATGCTGCAGAGCCACTGACCACCCTGCTCACAGAGAGCAAGTCCTAAATTCCCCATACGGGAGAGAGGAGGTACTCCCTCCACCCCTGTGTCCTGGGTGCTAACCTGGTGGAAGGTGCTGGAAGGAGACACTGAACAGAGCAGGTGTGGCCTGAGTGGCCCTTCACCAGCTTTCCGGGTTCCCTGTCTGCCCTTAAGTTGTTGTTCACTCACTAAGTTGTGACCCCATGGACTGCAGCACATCAGGCTTCCCTGTCCTTCACCATCTCCTGGAGTTTGCTCAAACTCATGTCCATTGAGTTGGTGGTGCCATCCAACCATCTCACCCTCTGTCGCCCCCTTCTCCTCCTGCCCTCAATCAGGGTCTTTTCCAGTGAGTCAGAAAGGTGTGTCTGCCCGCAAGATGACACACCTTTTGCAGATACCTACATTCAGGTCTAGATGGTCCCCGAGGGAAAGTCTGTGTTGGGTCACAGAGCACGGCAGGGGTCAGCAGCAGCAAGAAACTCAGTGCCTGCCCACCAACTACAAACCAGGCTTTACACATCAGCCACCCAGCCACACCCGGAGCACGGCAAAACCATCAGCAGCCCCACCACCCAAAGGTAACCACATTACCAACTTGCTGGCTGTTCTTGCCTCAGTATTGTCTTTTGAAAGGAACGAAGAGTTAGGATGAAAGGCAATTTCCCTCCACTCCCCTCCCCAGTCTCATTTTCATCCTCCCTAGAGCAGCCACTGCTATGAATTTGGACTGAATCAAGTGCACATTTTTATCTTTTACTCCCTATCTATTCATGCATTGGTTTATTTTATTTATTTTTTTTACAAAATTTTCATCAAGGATTTACCACAAATACTCTTTTGCAGTTTGCTTTTTTCCCACTGTACATTATTTTCTGCTTTTCTTTGAGAGAGAAAACAACTATAGAAAGGGAGAAACAAAAGGAGGGTTTTGGTTTTGTTTGCTTTTAGCTCAAAAACAAGTGGAGTTTTTGCTATTGTACTGCTTGATCACTCTGGGTCATCTGACCCTAAATAGGTGTAAGCCCCTGAAGGCAGGGACCTTGCCCACCCTGAGCAGAGCACCCAGCACGTGATGCCCGGACCATAAACACGTGGTGACTCGGTGGCTTCCCCTGAGGCCCCTGCTCCCTCCAAGAGGGAAGGGCTGCTGCTTCCGCCAAGGCTGTCGGCCAGTCCCTCCCTCTCTTTGTAAGCCCCCCTCTCCCGCTTGCTCTCCTTCCCTCCCACCCCTCAGCAGCAGCTGCAGGAGGATGTAGGTTTGGAAAACTGGAATGAAGTCACACTAGGCAGTTGGACACCTAGTCAGCTACGCGAGCAACGCGCTGGGTGTTACTCCTTCCTGCCAGCTCTGCTTGTAGAAGGATATATGTTTAAGCAACTTAGCCAGAAAGAAATCCAGTGAAAATGAGCTATGAAACTTGGACATCCTGGAGAAATAATATTTACAGAGGAAACTCTTGAGACAAACTCTCACCAGTGCAACAACTTGGTGCTGGGGCTCAGGGCCGAGGGCTGAGTCGTGCGCCAGGCAGCTCTGTCTCATGTTTACCTCCATGGGGCGTTTACACGGCCAGGACGGGGCTCCTCAGACAGCAAAGTCAACTCTACCTACCCCCACAGCGAGACAAATGGGCATTATTTAAGGCGCAGAACAGAAATGGACTAGAAAATAAAAAGTTAAAAAAATAAGTCTTCCTAGGTGATCACGATGTGCTGGTGTAGGTTCATCGTTTATAACAACTGTACCTCGCTGGTGGGGGGTGACAACAATGGGGAGACTGTGCCATGCAGGGGAGGGGGCACATGGTAAATTTCATACTTCCCCCGTATTTCTGCTGTGAACCTAAAACTGCTCTACCAAAGGAAGTCTATTAAAAAACATTTTTCTTGATTACCCAAAAGGACTTGCCCTTTGGGGTTTCTGTTGCAGCTATAATGTGACTGACTTATAATAATGTGACCGACTTATAATAATGTGACCTACTTATATAGGTGTGCGTCGTAAGTCACTTCCGTTGTGTTTGACTCTTGAGACCCCACGGACTGTAGCCTGCCAGGCTCCTTTGTCCATGTGGCTCTCCAGGCAAGGATGCTGGAGTGGGTAGCCATTTCCTTCTCCAAGGGGTCTTTCCCACCCAGAGATTGAACCCAGGTCTCCTGCGGTGAGGGCAGATTCTTTACCATCTGAGCCAAAAGTCCCAGGTAGCTAACATCATCATGGCTTCTGGATGGTAATCTGACATCTGTGCAAGTCAGATCTTGAACGTAAAGGGGACTAAGGAGGCAAGTGAATATGGCTTGATTTGGACCAATCTCTCTGGTAACTATTCAAGGTATTGTATGAAAGAGAGGAAAAAGCAGGATATTTAAAATAGTCAAGCCCAGATTCTGGTCATGGTTTTGTCTATGATTCTAAGTACAATGTCTGGTAAAAGGTGCTCTTACCAAGCTTCAGTTTCCTCACCTGTAGGACAGAGCCAGTGCCACCTTCCTCCAGGGATGCTGTGAGAAGCAATGATGTCACCTAAACACAATAAAAATGACAGCAATTTTACTGGACACTTCTAGGTATCAGATCATTAAACCTCACAACTCCAGGGAGCAGACACTATCATTACAGATAAGGAAACAGAAATAAATACCAAGCCCAATCATTACACAGCTAATACACAGCCAAGCCAGAATTTAAATTCATGCAGTTTGCTTCTTGAGTTCAAACTCTTTAGTTTTACACTATTTATACCAAGATAGAAACTAGCAAGATGCCTGGCACATTGTAGATGATCAGTAAACAATTATTCCCTTCCTTTGGTCTCTCTTAAATATACAGGATTATGCTGAGAAACTAATAGCAAACACATGTGAAAGTTCTCTGCAAATCAGAGGTCAGTGAAAATACTGAGCATTGAAAATTTTTTTTATTGAGATACATTCACATACCTTATAATTCACCCATTTAAAGTATGCCATTCAGTGGTTTTCTTAGAGGTTTGTGCAACCATCTCTACAATCAGCTTTCATCACCCTAAAAGAAACCCTATACCTCTTAACCATAGTTTCCCCTTCTCTCTCCAACCCCTTCCTCAGCCCCTGGCTACCACTAATCTACTTCCTGTCTCTATGGATTTTGCCTATTCTGGACATTTATTTTAAATGGAATCATACAATATGTGGTCCTTTGTGAGTAAGCTGCTTCACTTAACATGCTTTCAAGGTTCAGTCATCTTGTAGCATGCACCAGTACTTTATTCCTTTTTATGATTAAATAATATTCTGTTGTATACAGCATCATTATTGAATTTATTCACATGCTTCCGAGACTACTAGTGCTGGAAAAAAACCTCTAGAAATTGAATCTAAATCATTCCAATTTTACTAACAAGGAGACTATGGCCTGAAAGTTAAACAACCCAGCCAAGGTCCTGCTCATAAGTGGCAAAGCCCAGCCTTGAACCTTACAACTCACAACCCGGTCGCATCTTACTTCACTCCACAAAGCATTATTGGAAACACAATTCAAAATGTGCAGCTTACTAAGGATGGGCCAACAGAATCATCTCTGCAAAGATTAGTCTAATATTGTCCACTCAACAAATACACAATGGCTCTCCCCAGGGTGCAGAGCACTATGGGAGGCACTGGGGACTGGAGAGGAAGCAGGACAGATAAAATTCCTGCCTTTTCTCCCAAGTGTACACTCCCCTGGGAAGGCAGAAATAAATGAGTAAAGCCCTAAACCACAAAGTAAGTGCACGCTAAGTGCCATGAAGGAAACAAACCAGGAAGGAGAAAGACAAAGATGCAGGGACTAGGGTGCCAGGGCTCCCAGGGTGGGAGTGAAAGGACTTGCTGTGCAGAGTGTTGTGGGGTACTTGTGGGGGGAAGGCCGCTCTGAGGAAGGGTTTTGGGGCTGAGGCCAGGAGGAAAAGGACCGTCTTTGTGACTATTAGGGGTGAGGAGATACCAGACAGAGGGCAGAGCCTGTGCAAAGATTCTGTGGCAGAAGGGAGACTGGTGTGGGAAAGGAGTGGTGTGGCCGGAGCAGTGACTCAGTGAGCGAGTGGTGGGACCCGAGGCTGGAGAGAGAAGGCCTCTGGCCCGTGCTCCCATGACTGCCTCTCAGAGCTAAGCAGAGTCAGGAGGCCTGGTGGCAAAGGAGATTGTGGCTTCTGGTTTTCTTCTTGTGAGTTAAATAAACTCTGCTCACCAGAGGAAGTGAGTGGAGGTCCTGAGTCTCTGCAGCAAAGACTTTCAAGGACAAGAGAACTGAGTCTTCAATAAGGGTGAGGTAACTACGTATCACCCTTCGGATGAATCAGAAGATAAGGAAAACAGAGGGAAATGAGAAGATACAGACATACTAATAAGGAAGTGGTAAAATGATTACCGCACATCCACATAAGGGGACACAATTCAATTGGCAAAGATGGATGGTAACTCCTTCACTGCTTCAGTGGAAAGATTTCCAGTCAGTTTTAACTGAAAAACACAGGCACAGGACTGTAGGGTATCTTACCATTTGTGTAGGAATAAAACAAAAGCCAGGAGGGATAAAATCAATGTCTCATACATAAAATCTCTCTAGGAAAACACACTCAAAATACACCTAGGAAGAGTTTACTTGTTTGTCTCTGTCTACCCAGGAGAATGTATCCCAGGGGAAGGACCAGGACCCTTGTCTGTCCTGACCCCCATCGATTGGGAGCGAGAGGTTGGAAGGGGCAGGAGGAAGACATTCACCACCTCCTCTTCTATGTTTCCAAGTCTGAAACATGGGAATACATTTCTGATTCTAAGAAATTAAATAAAAAATGAAAACAAGGAAAAGCAATGAGGGGCCTAGGGGTACAAACTGAAGCCCTGTGTTCCTTCTAGCATCCCCTGCACCTCAGCCTCTGAGAAAGTTGACCCTTAGAGAGGTCAGCTGACTCCCAAAGAACTATTGGATGCTCAGTGGTCCCTAGTCCAGATTTCACTCCTAATCGTAACAATGGTTGGGACCAATGAAATTGTCCCGAAGTAGGCAAGGTGCCATGGGAATATCAGTCAGTGTAATTGGAGAGGGGGTAACTCAGAGCATCTCAGTCTTTACCCTTAACCTCAGTGTTTCCCAACCTTGGTACTACTGACTTCTGGGGCTGAATAATTCCTTGCAGTGAAGGGGCTCCCTGGGCACTGTAGGATGTTGAGCAGTGTGCCTGGCTTCTACTTGTTAGATGCGAGTAGCACTATCCCACCTCAGCTGGGACAACCAAGAGAGTCTGCAGACATGGCTACCTGTCCCCCGCAGAACAAAATCACCCCCATGTGAGAACCACCACTCCCATCTCAGGTACCTTCTTCATTCTCCCTGCCAGAGGTCAGGATTTCCCCTCTATCAGTACCCGAGTGGGGTTGTCACAGAGGCAGGGTCTTGACTGAACTTCATCATGGTTGAGCTCCTTGAGTTTCATACATGCCAAGCGATCTAACTTCCTGGGAATCTCTTCCATCTGGGAAAATAACACTATTAGATGTTGAAAAATAACAATCTGTCCATGAAAAGCACCCATGAAAGGAAGGCCCGGGCCATAAAAAGCACTCCTGCCAAAGCAGGTTGAGAACTGAAGCTGAACAGCCTCAGGCTGGCCAGCTGCCGACTCTATGGTACCCCAAGATCGCTCGCTGGGATGCTGGATCCAGGGAAGTGAATGAGGCTCCTCCCCTGACCCTGCCCTGTAAAGTGCATGTGGGGTCACTTTGTAACAAACGAGGCAGAGACGGGTGGGCGAGCCTGCCACCACCTCTCCTTCCCTTGAGAACATGACTCCCAACAGACGGCTTTCTTTGGAGGGCAAAGAAAAAGGAACTGTATTTCTGTGTTTTGATTAATATGAGGCTCATCCTTGAGGGCTCTGTGAGATGAATGAGCAGAATTTTCCATGGCTAACTGTCCTGGCTGCCAGACTCTATCGGCAAAAGCTTAGTGTTTATTTACTCTTGCTCGTGTTATTTTTATTTCAGTTCAGCTGCAGTTCTCTGCGCAAAGCATAGGGGAGGTGTATATTAAGAGCACGGAGACTGGCCAGTTCTTGGCCATGGACACCGACGGGCTTTTGTACGGCTCAGTAAGTATGAGGCTGACATGCTTCCAGACTCAGCCAAGGTTTGAGGTTTCCAGAAATCTTGTTACATGGAGTGATGCAAACTATAAAGCGTCAATTAGTCTGTTTGTTATTTTTTCCAGCAGGATTCCCACCCTCCACACAGCCTTATTTTAGGCACAAACATAAAAGAGTTTCTTGCGGTATTCTCTCAAAATACTCCAACATATTATCACATAGACAAAGAGAAAACATTGATTGAAATTTTAGTAACTCATCCAGTCACTTGCTCCAGAATACCCAACCCCACTTCATTCACTCATTCATTCCAAAAACGCTTCCTGAGCATGTGCCACGGGTTATATAGGTATGTCTCTTATGCTTTTTATAAAAACTGCAGAGCCCAGACTCTCGCAGTTGATACGTCACACATAAAACCTTTAAAACAGTCCTTTTACTCTGGAAGGGTCACCTAAAAGGATAAAAAGTTTAATAAGTTAATTCAACAAACATGCAGCAATGCCTCCTGTGTCAAAGTGCAGTTGGGTACAGGGGCGAGAGGAGGGTTGGGAGTGGGGATGGGGAGGGTAATGAATAGACACATCCCTGCCCTGGAGAAGCACGGTCCAAGAGCTTATTCAGTGGCTAAAATCCTTCTCCATCTCCTGCTCCTTCTCTCTTTTACTTAAGGCTTTATACATGTCTGACTCAGTACATATTGATCTTTGTGAGAAAGGAAGGAAACAGAGGCAATCTGATTTTGTCCCTATTCGTATCCCTGGTAAACGATTTGAATTGAAAGAGAGCTAAAGCCAATGGCTGTACGTTTTGGAATTATTTCTGGATTTCAATAATCCCTTCTCTGTAGCCTAACAACTGAACATTAAGGCTTCACCAAACCCCCCTTCTTCCCTTTTAAGAAGATATCTATCAAAAGGCAGCCAGCAGGGGAATTTCAGTCTGGGGCTCCCTTTAACTTAAATCAAATTGCCAAGTGGCAATGGGAAACTTTTTCTTGAAGCGGGAATTTCAGCCAGGGCTTGGGATCTGAACACAGTTCATCTTTTTCATGCTGCCCACTAGGGCTCAGCAGATGAGACCATTGGAGGAACAGCTGACTCCTGTAGGCTGTTTGCTGAAATACAGATTGATTGGACAACTTGAAAGGGTTTGGAGCTAGGCAGTGACTGGAAGTGAGAGTTGATTTTTTTTTTTTAAAGGCAAATCTTCCAATCTGTAATGAAATCAATAGACCAATCCATCAATCAGTGTCAGACTTGTAACTTAATCTCATATCTCTGCCAGTTTGGCAAGTTACTCACCTACTCTGAGCCTTATCTGAAGCAAGGATAGTAATGAACAGTAATTACTGCATACTTACATAGGTCAGGAGAGTCAGAGAGACAACACTCAGAACCCACACACACGTAGCAATGACAGCTATAAGGCAACTGGTTTACAAATTCCTTACATTCATTATCATGTTATATGTTACAGTTTTATGGCTTTTCTTCCTTTAAGTCAATCCTGATGTTTATTATAACCTTCTCTTACTTGTATAAAACTCTGATGGAGAATGCCCCTAAATTCCATTTCCTCTAGGGTTGAAACACCCGCTTCTCTAACCACAGTCTTGGATGTCACTGATTCACCTGAAATATGCACAGGGTGATCTTAATATATCACTATTTTCATATTCCTAAGAATATGAATTTTCATCTGCCTTCACTGATGAAGGAAAGTTCTAAAATATCTCAGAGCTTGCCCCATGCTCTTAGCCAATAGTAGGTAATCATTTATCCAGATACAAATTTTTATACGTAGAAAGTATATATTTTTTTTTTTTTAGAAGTTTGAAAGGCTCTAAAACATTAATATATTTTTCTTTGGGAATGGTGAATGGATGACTTTACAATACGTGAATGCTTTTTTGTATTTTCCAAATTTTCTACAGTGGGTATCTGTCGCCTACATAACGGGGAAAGCATGACATGGGGTCACAAAGAGCCAGACATGACTGAGTGACTAACACTTTCACTTCATTCTTTTTCATGCTAAATATAAAAAATTAACTAGAACAACAGGCATGAATCAGCTGTTAATCCTCAGGCCCGTGGCATTGCACGAAGTGCACAGTAAGTGCTGACAAATCCTGGTTGAAGCACAGATACAGCATCTCCAATTTGGGCTCTGACTCAGTCTGTGACTCAGCATTTCTGTGTGTGTCAACTGCTCTTGTGTAATAGACATATCAGGTGGGGGACGTGGCCGTCCTCAGCTTCATCACAGCACCTAGGCCTGACACCCACGGAGGGCGGTCATAGGGTAAGTCCTCCCGGCAGGAGAGTGGATAACCCACCTGGGTCCAACACTGGCCAACCTCCTCCCACCCCGATGATGTGCATCAGACAGCAATGTCTGGGTAAGTTCCTCCAGAGGCAGCAGAGTCACCTAATCAAATATTACATCTATGTCCTATCTTGTTCCAAAGTGGTCTAAAGTTTCTCAGCCAGCTGTCACTGCACTAGACTACAGATGAACAAGCAGCAGAACACCTCCTGTTACACTCTTGTTGTTGTTCAGTCACTCAGTCGTGTCTGACTCTTTGCAACCCCATGGACTGCAGCATGCTGGGCTTTCCTGTCCTTCACTATCTCCCGGAGTTTGCTCAAACTCATGTCCATTAAGCCAGTGATGCCATCCAACCATCTTGTCCTCTGTGGCCCTCTTCTCCTCTTGCTCTCAATCTTTCCCAGCATCAAGGTATTTTCCAATGAGTAGGCTCTTTGTATCAGATGGCCAAAGTATTGGAGCTTCAGCTTTAGCATCAGTCTTTCTAATGAATATTCAGGGTTGATTTCCTTTAGGATTGACTGGATTTCCTTATGGTTCAAGGGACTCTCAAGAATCTTCTCCAGCACTACAGTTCAAAAGCACCAATTCTTAGGCACTCAGCCTTCGCTTTATGGTCTAACTCTCACATCTGCATATGACTACTGGAAAAACTGACTTGACGGACCTTTGTTGGCAAGGTAATGTCTTTGCTTTTTAATATGCTGTCTAGGTTTGTTATAGCTTTTCTTCCAAGGAGCAAGAGTCTTTTAATTTCATGGCTGCAGTCACCATCTGCAGTGATTTTGGAGCCCAAGAAAATAACGTCAGTCAGTTTCCATTTCTTCCCCATCTATCTGCCATGAAGTGATGGGACCGAATGCCATGATCTTAGTTTTCAGAATGTTGAGCTTTAAGTCAACTTTTTCACTCTCCTCTTTCACTTTCATCAAGAGGCTTTTTAGTTCTTCTTCACTTTCTTCCATAAGTGTGGTGTCATCTGCATATCTGAGGTTATTGATATTTCTCCCAGCAATCTTAATTCCAGCGTGTGCTTCATTCAGCCCGAATTGCACATGAAGTACTTCCTTATAAGTAAAATAAGCAGGGTGACAATATACAGCCTTGATGTACTCCTTTCCCAATTTGGAATAGTCCATTGTTCTCTGTCTGGTTCTAACTGTTGCTTCTTGACCTGCATACAGATTTCTCAGGAGGCAGGTAAGGTGGTCTGCTCGTCCCATCTCTTTAAGAATTTTCCACAGTTTGTTGTGGAACACTTTAGCAGTCAAACACTTTAGCACAGTCAATGAAGCAGATGTTTTTCTGGAATTCTCTTGCTTTTTCTACGATCCAATGGATGTTGGCAATTTGATCTCTGGTTCTTTTGCCTTTTCTAAATCCAGCTTGTACATCTGGAATTTTTTGGTTCACGTACTGTTGAAGCCTTGCTTGGAGGATTTTGAGCATTAGTTGGCTAGCATGTGAAATGAGTGCAACTATGAGGTACTTTGAACATTCTTTGGCATTACCCTTTTTTGAGATTGGAATGAAAACTGACCTCTTCCAGTCCTATGGCCACTGCTGAGTTTTTCAAATTTGCTGACATATTAAGTGCAGCACTTTCACAGCATCATCTTTTAGGATTTGAAACAGCTCAGCTGGAATTCCATCACCTCCACTAGCTTTGTTCATAGTGATGCTTCCTAAGGCCCACTTGACTTCACACTCGAAAATGTTTGGCTCTAGGTGAGTGATCCCACCATCATGGTTATCTGGGTCATGAAAATCTTTTTTGTATAGTTCTTCTACGTATTCTTGCCACCCCTTCTTAATATCTTTTGTTTCTGTTAGGTCCATACCATTTTTGTCCTCTATTGTACCCATCTCTGCATTAAATGTTCCCTTGGTATCTAATTTTCTTGAAGAGATCTTTAGTCTTTCCATATTCTATTGCTTTCCTCTATTTCTTTGCACTGATCATTTAGATAGGCTTTCTTATCTCTCTCTGCTATTCTTTGGAACTCTACATTCAGATGGGTATATCTTTCCTTTTCTCATTGACTTTCACTTCTCTTCTTTCTCAGCTATTTGTAAGGCCTCCTCAGACAACCATTTTGCCTTTTTGCATTTCCTTTTCTTGGGAAGGGTTTTGATCACTGCCTCGTGTACAACGTTATGAACTTCCATCCATAGTTCTTCTGGCATTCTGTCTATCAGATCCAATCCCTTGAATCTATTTGTCACTTTCACTGTATAATCCTGTTATGTAGTTCCTTACTAATCAGAGATAACTTAACTGAATACTTTAAATGAACTCAAGCATGAAAGTACATTCATCACCTACTTGGTGAGCACCTCTTATGTGCAAATTTTCTGTGTTGGGGAGGAGACACAAGGCTGACAAGATTCCATCTCTTTCCCTAGTAGGACTGACAGTCCATACAGACAAACATGCTCACCAATAGAGAATAAACAATAGGATTGGAAACCACCAGAAAGGGACTTGCCAATCACTGTTGAGTGAAGAGATAATATAGACATCACATGACTTGGAATTGGAGCTAAGTCAATACAGAGCACGTGTATTTTAAAACTCCTGTCTTATGTCCAAACATAATAAATGTATTCTAAAATCTTGACAAATAGAAAGTGCCAAGAACTGGAATTCCTCCCATTCTAACATACATTTTAGTAAAAAAAAGAAAGAAAGAAAGAAAGAAAAGTAATTATTGGTAGGTATTTTCAATGTAATTGCACAGTTTAAAATGTTTTAACTATCTATCCAATTAATAAAGTGACAGTTGCATTGGATCCTTTCATGTGGATATACCGCTCTCCACTTAACCAATCGCCTTTCCATGGGTATTTACATTGTTTCCCATGTTATCATTATAGCCAATATTTCAAAGAACATCTTTTGAAAATATAGTTTTACACTGGCTCAACTATCTCAGAAGTGTCAATTCCTAGAAGGGAAATCACTGAGTCAAGGGTAATGCATACTTTAAATTTTGATGCGTATGCAAGTTCAATTCAGTCACCCAGTCATGTCCAACTCTTTGCGACCCCATGGACTGCAGCACGCCAGGGCTCCCTGTCTATTACCAACTCCCAGAGCTTGCTCAAACTCATGTCCATCGAGTCGGTGATGCCATCCAATCATCTCATCCTCTGTCATCCCCTTCTCCTCCTGCCTTCAATCTTTCCCAGCACCGGGGTCTTTTTTAATGAGTCAGTTCTTTACATCAGGTGGTTAAAGTATTAGAGTTTCAGCTTCAGCATATGCAAAAGTCCCCTCAAAAAGTTTCCACCAATTTATCTCACCAACAGTGTGTAAAGTGCCTATTTCCCACACTCTCCCCAATACTAAGCCTTGTAAATCTTTTTAAGATTATTATAACCAACATAAGTTAAATCATTTTTTAATTTGCATCTTCCTGCTAGTGAGATTAAATATGTTTTCATAGATTTATCATCCATTTTTCAGACAACAGAGATAACAGGCCATTTTGATAACATCCTAAGTCTACATCCATATGGCCTATCCATGTCTCTGTATGCTCATACATAAAGATGTATGGAAGGAAGTTCATCAACTGTTAACAGATGCCTATATCTGAATAGGTATGCCTTGGGGTGATTTTTTTCTTTCTGTTTTTTTGTTTTTTTTTTTTAATTTCTTTCTGTTTTTAAAGTGAAGCTGTGATCTTTTACAAGTATCATTCTTTTGATAAGTAGCAAAAAATAAAGTTATTTTCATTAAAAAAAAAAAAAAGAGAGAGAAACCCTTTACATTCCAGGACATGTTTTTTGCTTAGGATATATTTTGTGCACGCATGTTCATAATGGAGAAGGAAATGGCAACCCACTCCAGTACTCTTGCCTGGAAAATCCCATGGATGGAGGAGCCTGGTAGGCTACAGTCCATGGGGTCGCGAAGAGTCAGACAGACATTGACTGAGCAACTTCACTTTCACTTTTCACTTTCATGCACTGGAGAAGGAAATGGCAACCCACTCCAGTGTTCTTGCCTGGAGAATCCCAGGGACGGGGAAGCCTGAAGGGCTGCCATCTATGGGGTTGCACAGAGTCGGCCACGACTGAAGCGACTTAGCAGCAGCAGCAGCATGTTCATAACAGCACTAAAGTAAAATCCTGATGTTGTTAGTGAAAATCACTAGGGGATAAAGTAAAACTGGCAGGTTTTCATTTACTCTTCAGGATCACACTTAAGAACGTCCCACAGCATCACAATCTGGTTTCACCTATTTTGGATGTTTTTCACAGTCAAACCTAGCTGCCAGGTCTCCACAGAGACAAAAGATTTAGCCTTGTCCTTGAGGTACTTAAAGTCTTTTAGGATTTCCTCCATTGGAGAGTGTAGGGTCCTGAGCACAACAGATTCGAGAAGAGCTTACATAACAGCAGATGTACACTGAAGGCTCACTGAAGTCCTCATTTCTATCCTCAGACACAGGTTCCATTATTTTTCCCAGTATTTGTTTCACTGAACAAAAAAGTGAAGCACAGAGAGCCTCACTAACTTGCCCAAGGTCACACAACTAGTAACACAGAGGAACCCCATCTAAAACCACTCACTAATTATTCTACTCTCTCTGGTTTTATTGGTTTTTTTAGCAGACACCCAATGAGGAATGTGTGTTCCTGGAAAGGATAGAGGAAAACCATTACAACACCTACACATCCAAGAAGTATGCAGACAAGAATTGGTTCGTTGGTCTCAAGAAGAACGGAAGCTCCAAACTCGGTCCTCGGACTCACTTCGGCCAGAAAGCCATCTTGTTTCTCCCCCTGCCAGTCTCCTCTGATTAAAGAAATCTGTTCTGGGTGCTGACCACTCCAGAGGAATCTGAAGGGGTCCTCACCTGGCTGACCCCAGATTGTACCCTTTACCATTGGCCGTGCTAACCCCTGGCCAACACAGCTTAAACCTGTAACGTGCTTCTAAATGCCCCGTTCGCTATTTTTTAGAGCCCTTCGCCCTGGCACAGTTTGGAACTGAGGAACCAAATGGCTTTTAGGGGCCAGCTGGCTGGCCAGTCTGGGTCTGGTTTGGAAGTCCAATTGCCTCTGGGCATCTGCTGCTGGCTGAGCCTCTCAATGAATGGGTGGGGCCAAATGAAGTATGAGCAGGGGGCTGCCAAGTGGGTTGGGAGTAACTGCATGCAATTCCCTCTATAGAGTAAAGCCTGCCTGTGAGTCCCCTGAACATCTGGCATGACTCCCTTTCATCCTTTCAATCTATCACGAATGTCAGCAGAAAAGTTGATGGCTAGGTTGGAGGAAGGCAGCTTTCCATGAGTGGAAACATGGATGAAGAAATCCTCTGAAGAACAAAAGGGATTCCAATAGCAAGGGGAGGCTGACTGGATCCGAGTGGGATTTCAGCGCACAATCCCACTGGGATGATTGTGGGAGGCTCAGGCACAGGATAGCAGAATGAAGGCACAGCCTTAGTAGCTGTTACAATGCCTTGACTTCCCCCTGGTCATTCAGCAGCAGGAAGCCCTTGGATGATGTCAGATGGAGAGCAGAAGTGGGTTCTTGATAAAAATCAGGTTGTCGGGTGTTGGGAAATTCATTTGGGTCTGGGGAGTGGGTGTGGGAGTGATAAGATAGAGGAAGCATGGGCTGAGAGGATGTTATTCTCCAAAGAGGACACTCTAGAAATGAGAAGGAAAGAGAAAGGGACACCATGACCTGTGTGTGGGCACCAGAAAGTGCAGGTTTGGAGGTCCTGGGGCACTGCTTACAAACCATAGGGCATCTTGTTTTGACTGCAGATTATGGTTCAGTGGGTCTGCGGTGGAGTTTTCCCATTTCTTACAAGCTCCTGGATGCTGCAGATGCTGCTGCCTATCCACTCTACCTCCACACATTAAATAGCAAGGTCCCTAAAAGTGTTATTCAAATATAAGGGGGCTCAAACCCAGACCCCACCCACCACACCCTTAAAAATGCATGCTCCATGGATCTTCCTGCACTCAGGCAGTTATACTTGAGTTAAGGATTGTGGGTCTAAAGCACTTTGGCCAAGTGCCTATAAAATGCCCATTTAGAAGATATACAAAAGCATACTTCAAAAATATTAAACCCTCACAAACAGCTTTTCCCAAAAGGCCGTTTGTGTGACGATTACTTATATAAATATGCTTCCTGCTTCAAGAAAACTTGACCCAAGTGGCTAGCAAATTAGAAACACCATTCATCTCTGACATGACACTGTTGCCATGTAAAGGCCTTTAATAAGCCATTTAAATTTACTGTGAGATTGTACCTTTTAGTCATATTTAAAAATATATAGCTCAAAGGCAGTTAAACTGATTAGTATTCAGCCATTGAGAATTACAATGATAGCATATGCTATATAAACTCCTTAATTATCTACTACTTGGACTACTACAATTACCTTAGAAAATGAGATTTCTCTCTGTTTTTCACTGTGGTGTTATAAATTTTCTTTTGAAAATGGGGACTCTTGAGCAATGATATAATTGTGTATAAAAACTGATGTCTTATAATGATTTTTAGTAATTATGCATTGAAAGGTAATTCCTTAGTAATTGAACTATTCTGAATAAGAAAAATGGCAATATGTGAAAGTTCAGCATGATACAATTGAGGAATTAAGTTAACACTACACTATTAATATAATTCTGCATTTGTACAGCAGAACATTTCATAACTTTTTCTGTTTTTGTAACTTGGATAAGACAATTCTATTTTATTTTAGTAAGTCTTTGCAGGCAAGTTGGGGATAGTGCAGTGTGGCTTGACATCTCTTGACTATGAAGATTTGGCCAGAAAAAGGTACCCAGAGAGGAAATCTAAGATATTTATAATGGTCCATAATTTTTAGTTTATGAATCAAATTCAAGTATAACATGGGCCAAGAAAAATTAAAACTGTGGCTAAAAGGTGAGACAGAAGTCTGTGGTTGCAAAGACCCAAAGCATTGAGAAGAAACATTACTGTGAACTTGACAAGCTCAGCCCAGTCGTTATTCGTGTATTCACTCAATGAGTAAGTGCCAAAGGTGTGTCAGGCATTTTACTGGGTCCTGGCGCCCCTGGGAACATTGTCTGCCTGGTTTGCTGCTGTATTCTCTCCCAGGGCATTATATAATGTTTATAATGAAAAATGCTGAGGATTCATTTCTTTCAGTCAAGTAAAGACCAGAGAATCTGTAGATACTGCTGAATAAACAACTCCCAGAAACCAAGATTTTTGGAAGAATTAGCAACCCCTATCTTGAGATAAACCTCTATCAAAGTGTCAGGATATGGCCAGGTAAATCTAACACTGCAACTGCAGAACCATGTCAGTTCAGGCAGATGGCCTTCAAATCAATAAAAAAGGCCTTCTGAACTTATATGAAGGAAGTGCGTGGCAGTTTCCTGCACTGTTTTGAACATGTTCTCATTCCTCAAATATGGAGCATTCTTGTTGCTCTCCCTCTCCCGCGAGAAAGTTGCGAAGCCATCTGCTTGTCAGATGCCTGTTGTGTGGATTCATTTTCAAGCCAACTGTTACGAGTTGCCTGACATTCTGTACAAAGCATCAGGAGTGTATACGCTTCTGATTGTTTTCAATGTGATGGTGGAGGTGGTGGAAATCTGTTTCCTTGGAAGGGGTGATAATTAAAGCCTCCTATGGCTAACCATGTGGACTTAGAAAAAACTGACTAGAGCATCCCATGTTACTGAAGATAAGGGTCCGTGCTTTGTGCTGGAGGAGATGGAGCCCACGTCCTCAGCCCTGTAAAGCATACTGCTTAAACCAATTAAGTTCCTGGGCTGCAAAGCAGACCTCAGAAGAAGAAGATGCCTGTCATTCATATCACTGTCTCTCTTTTTTTGCACCTTTAAAATATTAGTAAATGTTACACTTAAAGGCGAAAACTTTTCTCTCGGTTTGTGAACGTCACCGCGTCTCATCTTCCTGTGCAAGGACTTAGCTGGCATTCCGAGCTCTGGCTGCTTTGTCTCCTGCACTTAGCTTGTTACCAGATATGAGACTTTGAAGGTTGATAGGAAATACATCTTTTCATTTTGTTTGGAAACCTAAGTCAATAACGGTGCTTTTCCAGGGATCCATTAGGGAAATATATGCAGGAAATTTGCCCCCTCAAGGGCCAAGGACCATGACTAACTTGCTGTTGTTGTTGAGTTGCTAAGCTGTGTCTGACTCTTTGTGATCCCATAAACTGAAGCACCTCAGGCTTTCCTGACCTTCACTATCTCCCAGAATTTGCTCAAACTCATGTCCATCCATGATACCATCCAACCATCTCCAACCATCTCACCCCTCTGTCACCCCCTCTCGTCCCTCTGCCGACCCCTTTTTCTCTTGCCCTCCATCTTTCCCAGCATCAGAGTATTTTCCAGTGAGTAGGCTCTTTCTATCAGGTGTCCAAAGTATTGGAGCTTCAGCCTTAGCATCAGTCTTTTTAATGAATATTGCAGATTGATTTCCTTTAGGATTGACTGGTTCAATCTCCTTACAGTTCAAGGGACTCTCAAGAATCTTCTCCGGCACTACAGTTCAAAAGCACCAATTCTTAGGCAGTCAGCCTTCTTTATGGTCCAACTCACACATCTGCACATGACTACTGGAAAAACCATACCTTTGATTATATGGATCTCTGTTGGCAAAGTGATGTCTCTGCTTTTTAATATGCAATCTAGGTTTGTCATAGCTTTTCTTCCAAGGATCAAGCATTTTTTAATTTCATGGCTGCAGTCATGAAAGTAACTTTCATGAAACTTTATGAAACTGCCCAAGAAAATAAAATTAGTCACTGTTTCCACTTTTTCTCATCTATTTGCCATGAAGTTAGTTTTCTGATGCCATGATCTTAGTTTTTTTAATGTTGAGTTTTAAACTAGCTTTTTCACTTGCCTCTTTCACCCTCAACAAGAGGTTCTTTAGTTACTCTTCACTTCCTGCCATGAGAGTGGTATCATCTGCATATTTGAGATTGTTGATATTTTTCCCAGCAATCTTGATTCCAGTTTGTGATTCATCCAGCCTGGCACTTCACATGAGGTACTGCGCATGTAAGTAAAATAAGCAGGGCTACAAAATACAGCCTTGATGTACTCCTTTCCCAATTTGGAACAAGTTCATTGTTCTATGTCCAGTTCTAACTGTTGCTTCTTGACCTGCATATAAGTTCCACAGGAGGCAGGTAAGATGGTCTGGTATTCCCAACTTTTTAAGAATTTTCCTCAGTTCGTTGCGATCCACACAGTCAAAAGGCTTTAGCATAGCCAATGAAACAGAAGTAGATGTTTTTCTGGAACTCCCTTGCTTTTTCTATGATCCAGTGGATATTGGAAATTTGATCTCTGGTTTCCGTCCTTTCTAAAACTACTTTGATATATCTGGAAGTTTTCCGTTCATGTACCATTGAAGCCTAGCTTGAAGGATTTTAAGCATTACCCTGCTAGCATGTGAAATAAGCACATTACATGATGGTTTGAACATTCTTTGGCATTGCTCTTCTTTGGGATTGGAATGAAAACTGACCTTTTCCAATCCTGTGGCCACTGCTGAGTTTTCCAAATTTGCAGACATATGGAGTGCAACGCTTTCATAGCATCATCTTTTAGGATTTGAAACAGCTCAGCTGGAATTCCATCATCTCCACTAGCTTTGCTTGTAGTAATGCTTCCTAAGGCCCACTTGACTTCACACTTCAAAATGTCTGGCTCTAGGTGAGTGACCACACCATCATGGTTATCTGGATCATTAAGACCTTTTTGTATAGTTCTTCTGTGTATTCTTGCCACCTCTTCTTACTATGTTCTGCTTCTGTTAGGTCCTTGCTGTTTCTCTCCTTTATTGTGCCCATTCTAGTATAAAATGGTCCCTTGGTATCTCCAATTTTCTTGAAGAGATCTCTAGCCTTTCCCAGTCTATTGTTTTCCTCTATTTCTTTGCATTGCTCACTTAAGAAGGCTTTCTTATCACTCCTTGCTACTCTTGGAACTCTGCATTAGCCTGGGTATATCTTTCCTTTTCTCCTTTGCCTTTCACTTCTCTTCTTTTCTCAGTTATTTTTAAGGTCTCCTCAGACAACCAATTTGTCATCTTGCATTTCTTTCTTTGGGATGGTTTTGGTTGCTATCTCCTGTACAATGTTACAAACCTCCAACCACAGTTCTTCAGGCACTCTGTCTATCAGATCTAGTCCCTTGAATCTATTTACCACCTCTACTGTATAATCATAAGGGATTTGATTCAGGTCATACCTGAATTGCCCAGTGGTTTTCCCTACTTTCTTCAATTTAAGCCTGAATTTTGCAATAATGAGTTCATGATATGAGCCACAGTCCACTCCAGGTCTTCTTTTTCTGCCTGTATAGAGTTTCTCCATCTTCAGCTGCAAAGAATATAATTAATTTGATTTCTGTATTGACCATTTGGTGATGTCCATGTGTAGAGTCATCTCTTGGGTCGTTGGAAGAGGGTGTTTGCTATGACCAGTGTGTTCTCCTGACAATACTGTTAGCCTTTGCCCTCTTTCATTTTGTACTCCAAGGCCAAACTTGCCTGTTACTACAGGTATCTCTTGATTTCCTACTTTTGATTTCCAATACCCTATGATGAAAGGATCTCTTTTTTTGATGTTAGTTCTAGAAGGTCTTATAGGTCTTCACAGAACTGGTGAACTTCAGCTTCTTTGACATTGGAACCTGGTTGGGGCATAGACTTGAATTACTGTGATGTCAAATGATTTGCCTTGGGAATGAACTGAGATCATTCTGTCATTTTTGAGATTGTACCCAAGTATTGCATTACAGACTCTTTTGTTGACTATGAGGGCTACTCCATTCAATCTAAAGGATTCTTGCCCACAGTAGTAGATATAATGGTCATCTGAATTAAATTCACCCATTCTCATCCATTTTAGTTCATTGATTCCTAAAATGTCAATGTTCACTCTTGTCATCTCCTGTTTGACCACTTCCAAATTACCTTGATTCATGTACCTAACATACCAGGTTCCTATGCAATATTGTTCTTTACAGCACCAGATACACCCACAACCAAACATCATTTCCTCTTTGGCCCAGCCTTTTCATTCTTTTTGTCCTTATTTCACTCCTTCCCAGTAGCATATTGGACACCTACCAACCTGGCGGGCTCATCTTCTGATGTCCTATTTTTTTGCCTTTTCATACTTTTAATGGGGTTCTCAAGGCAAGAATACTGGAGTGGTTTGCCATTTCCTACTTCAGTGGACCACTTTTTGTCAGAATTCTCCACCATGACCTGTCTGGGGTGGCCCTGCATAGCTAACTTAGCTGACACTAATTCTTCATCGTAGCATGCAAAATTACGCTACTATTGGAAAGCTAACCAGTTTGCATTTGGCAAAGATATAGTAACTTGAAAAAAATTTTAAGGATATACTTACAATTTTCAGTCAATGGAAAGAAGAGCATCTCTTGCATCTTCCAGAACCTTGATGTGGAGTTAAGAGGTCTGCCCATCAGATTTTCTGAAATTAACACATTAAAAAACATCTCCTTAAATAAACTCCTAAGTCCGTATAGTCGAAACTATGATTTTTCAGTAGTCATGTAGGGACGTGAGAGCTGGCCCATAAAGAAGGCTTAGTGTCAAAGAATTGATGCTTTTGAACTGTGGTGTTGGAGAAGACTCTTAAGAGTCCCTTGGACTGCAAGGAGATCAAACCAGTCAATCCTAAAGGAAAGTAACCCTGAATTTTCATTAAAAAGACTGATGCTAAATCTGAAGCTCCAATACTTTGGCCACCTGACGCAAACAGTTGACTCATTAGAAAAGACCCTGATGCTGGGAAAGATTGAGGGCAGGAGGAGAAGGGGGTGACAGAGGGTGAGACGGGTTGTATGGTATCATCAACTCAATGGACATGAGTTTGAGCAAACTCCAGGAGATGATGAAGGACAGGGAAGCCAGGCTTGCTGCAGTTCATGGGGTCGTAAAGAATCAGACATGACTAAGTGACTGAACAACAAAATCTTATGACTTCTTATTTTTAGAAGGAAGGACACTTCTTCCTAGACATTGTGACAGAATCAGATCACACACACACACCCTCACACATATGCAAACATATGCATATACTCGCACATGCATGCATGCTCACATGTAATTTATAAAAAAAGGTTGGGTGGTGTTTGCTCACTCTTTGAGTTATGTATCATGATCAATCCCTCCTTTTCCTTCTAAAGTTGCCTAAAGCAGTAGTTTTGTACTTTTTGGAGCTTAAGCAACCATAAGAACTACATTTTCTATCCCATTTTCTAACATAGTACATATATTGCTTTTAGCATTCACATAATTGAAACCAAAAAAATGTAAAACATTACATATATGAAATGCACACTGAGATTTTCCTATTACACTCCCCTAAAAAATGCTGGTCAAACATCAATTAAATGGGGTCACAACATTCAGGGTCACAACCACAGATTAAAAAACACTGGCTAAATGCAACCAATCTCCCTCCCAAAGATGACTGGACCCTACTAGCCTCGTGTATTTTGACTTTAGTGTTTTCAAAGACATGGTATGCTCTTCGCTCAATGACATAAATCAAAGCAAGATCCTCCATACCCACCTCCTAGAGTAATGGAAATAAAAACAAAAGTAAACATGTGGGGCCTGATTAAACTTAAAAGCTGTTGCACAGCAAAGGAAACTAAAAGCAAGGTTTAAAGACAACCCTCAGAATGGGAGAAAATAATAGCAGATTAAACAACTGACAAAGGATTCATTTCCAAAATATACAAGTAGCTTATACAACTCAATATCAGAAAAACAAACAACCCAATCAAAAAGTGGGGTAAAGACCTAAACAGACATTTCTCCAAAGAAGACATACAGATGACTAACAAACACATGAAAAGATGCTCAACATCACTCATTATTAGAGAAATGCAAATCAAAATGACAATGAGAGATCACTGCATACCAGTCAGAATAGCCATCACCAAAAAGTCTATAAACAATAAATGCTGGAGAGGGTGTGGAGAAAAGGGAATGCTCTTGCACTATTGGTGGGAATACAAATTGATACAGCCACTATGGAAGATGATATGGAGATTCCTTAAAAAACTAGGAATAAAACCACCATATGACCCAGCAATCCCACTTCTAGGCATACATCCTGAAGAAACCAAAACTGAAAAAGACATGCATCCCATTGTTCACAGCAGCACTATTTACAATAGCTAGAACATGGAAGCAACCCAGATGTCCATCAACATTCATCTAGATGAATGGATAAAGAAGCTGTGGTACACATACACAATGGAATATTATGCAGCCATAAAAGGAACACATTTGAGTCAGTTCTAATGAGGTGGATGAACCTAGAGCCTGTTATACAGTGAAGTTAGTCAGAAAGATAAATATAGTATACTAACGCATATATACAGAATCTAGAAAGATGGCACTAAAGAATTTACTTGCAGGGCAGCAATGGAGAAACAGACAAAGGGAAAAGACTTATGGACATGGGGAGAGGGGAGGAGAGGGTGAGCTGTATGGAGAGAGTAACATGAAAACTTACATTACCATATGTAAAACAGATAGCCAAAGGGAATTTGCTATATGGCTCAGGAAACTCAAACAGGGGCTCTGTATCAACCGAGAGGGGTGGGATGGGGAGGGAGATGGAGGAAAGCTCAAGAGGGAGGGGATATATGTATACTTATGGCTGATTCATGCTGATGTTTCATAGAAAACAACAAAATTCTGTAAAGCAATTGTCCTTCAATTAAAATATATATATATATTTATAAAAAGACATGGTTTGCTCTTGAATAAACAATACAAAAGGACATCCTGTTACCTAGGAACCATCTGTTTTAAGGGCATAATGAATTTTTTTAGCTGGTTTGCTACTAATCATGCAAAACAAATGCAGTGATACAGATCCCATGGGCACCCAGTGCTGCCTCCAATGCTGGTCTCAGCAGATTTCTGCTCTCAGAGCTACAGAGACTCTGACCCTCTCCCCTCCTGTGTAGGCTGGTGAGCGATAGTCCATGGGGTCACAAAGATTTGGACACGACTTAGTGACTAAACAACAACAACCTCCTCCTATGGAAATCTCATGACTTTGGGGTTTGAGGTCATCCCCTCCCTAACTCCCACTGTCTTCACTTCATGCCTCACTCTTGACCCCACAATTCCTATTTCATAACCATTTCTGAACAAGACATGAAAAGTGGACTAAGCGAGGAAAAGGCTAGAAACCCAGGACCTCTAAGCATCCTCCCCAGTGCCCATCACTTTCTAGAAATGATGCTGTTATCTACTTAAAAAGAAAAAAAGTATATACCATTCATGACTCAGTCATAAGATAAAACATCACTACTACTGGACTACATCTTATTCAGAGATTCAAAAATTCCCATCCTTGCTGAACCAACCAGAAAGTGTAACCCTATGCTCTAAATATTTGAGGGGTTTAGGGTGGTTGATAATTGACCTCTTATGGATGCTTCTTATAGGTGAACTGGACTGCAAAGAGAAAAATATAAATGAGGTCACCTTTCACATTTCTGGCAGGACAGTGATGTCCTGTCTGCCCCGTGGTGAAGAGAGGAGGGAAATCCCAAACCTTAATTGCTTCTGGGTTGTCAGGATATTAACAAGCATGGTAAAAGTGACACCTAAACAAAGATGTGCCCCTAAACTGGACTTTTGCAAATTAAAAAAAAAAAATCTTTTCAGGAGCATTCGTGCAAAGTAAGAAGCCCAGCCAAGCAGTGGGATTTGTATGTTTTCCTTTTCACAATTACTAAGGATTCGTTTGACAAGTATTAAAGTTGAAATGATGGCTCACAAAGAGTGGCACACTCCCCCCCCTTCTGACTTGGCTCCCTAAACCTCTTCCTCACCCCCAGAAAGACTCTCTTTGCCACTGTACATACAATTAATCTAAAATCTAGGCAGACAACTGAGTGCTTAAGACGTTGGGATCTACCATCGGGTATTCTGGACCCCAATGATTCATCTAATACCCTCTCAAGTTACAAAGGAATGATACTAAGTGACTATTGGGATCTTTCTGTAACATGGTACTCACTCTGTGGTTGACATATTGACCATGACATACTACATTGTTAGCTTTCCACTCTAGCTATAAAATTAAAGAGAGAAACCAGGTCACACACAGCCTGAAGCTAGAGAGTGGATTTGCTTTATAAACTGCATATAACTAAAAAAAAAATGCATATAACTGTAGGACCTTGTTTCGGTGTTTTGGGGTCTTCCAAGAAGTCTGAGAATATTTGTGATGTGGGGAGGAGTATTTCCCAAATTGCTTCCTTCCTTCTTAGCTTCCGACTGTCACACAGGCTAAATTTATACACTCAGCAGCTAAACACTGGTGTCTATTTTATTACATAAACAAGCAAAACCTCACTGCGTCCTTGACGTGCTTTTCTATCAGCCTTAATGAAGGGTTGGGCATTACCTCTTTGGAACGGTATTCAATTTCAGGATTTAGTTCACTGGGCTGCAGTGTTTGGGGATGTAGCTGTAGGCAGACAATTTGTACAAATCACAGAAACACACTTCATTGTGATTTCCACATTTCATGTTTTCCTGCCTCAGGAAAAACATTTTTAGTCTAACCTAGAGATACATAAGAGCAAGACATTAGATTACCTTACTGAACTTTCTTCTCCACAATATGCAATAGGAATGTTATCATATGCTCACACATTTTGTGTAAATTGTAGACACAGGACTGTTCATAGCCTGGGAATATCAACTGTGTTCAGAATTTAGTCATTTCCTATAGAAATGAAACCTGTATGTGGGTCAAAGAATCAACAGTTAGAATCTTACATGAAACATCTGGCTAGTTCAAAATTGGGAAAGGAGTACAATTAAGCTGTATACTGTCCCCTATTTATGTAACTTATTTGCAGAGCTACCATGCGAAATATGGGCTAGACGAATCACAAGCTGGAATCAAGATTGCAGGTAGAAATAGCAGCAGCTTCAGATAAACAGATGATACCATTCTAATGGCAGAAAGTGAAGAGGAACTAAAGAGGTGAAAGAGGAAAGTGAAAAAGCTGGTTTAAAACTCAGCATTCAAAAAACTAAAATCATGACATCCGGTCCCATCACTTCACGGCAAACAGAAGGGGAAACAGTGGAAGCAGTGACAGATTTTATTTTCCTGGGCTCCAAAATCACTGCTGACAGTGACTGCAGACACGAAAATAAAAGATGCTTGATCCTTAGAAGGAGAGCTGTCACATACCTGTTGTGTTAGTCGCTCAGTCGTACCCGACTCTTTGCAACCTCGTGGACTGCACAGCCCACCAGGCTCGTCTATCCATGGGATTCTCTAGGCAAAATACTGAAATGGGTTGCCATGCCCTTCTCCAGGAGATCTTCCTGACCCAGGGATCAAACCCCAGCCTCTTGGGTCTCCCGCACTGGCAGGCGGGTTCTTTACCACTATCGCCACCACCCATCTAGATAGCATATTAAAAAGCAAAGACATCACTTTGCCAACATAGGTCCACATAGTCAAAGTTATGCTTTTTTCCAGTAGTCATGTACAGATGTGAGAGTTAAACCATAAGGAAGGCTGAGTGCTGAGAATTGATGGTTTTGAACTGTGGTGTTGGAGAAGACTCTTGAGAGTCCCTCAGACAGCAAGAAGATCAAGTAAGTCAATTCTAAAGGAGATCAAACCTGAATATTCATCAAAAAGACTGATGTTGAAGCTCCAGTATTTTTGCCACATTATGCTAAGAGCCAACTCATTGGGAAAGACCCTGATGCTGGGGAAGATTGAGGGCAAGAGGAGAAGAGGGCAACAGAAGATGAGATGGTTGGATGGCATCATCAACTCAATGGACATGAGTTTGGGCAAACTGAGAAACAGTGAAGGACAGGGAAGCCTGAAGTCCTATAGTCCATGGGTTGCAAAGAGTCAGACATGACTTAGCAACTCAACAACATAGAAGTGAATGGTAAAATCTATGACATTCTCAAAATAAGAATATCTACATGAGGATCCCCAAATCACCTGGGAAACTGTGTTTGTTTTAGAACTGACCAGATTATTTCTGATAATACAGGATAAAAACCCAATCCAGGGTAGCAGTGCAGAGAGGAAAAATGAGGGAGAAATTGGTTTATCTTTGGGGCTATCAGAACCTGTCACATCATATTTAACTGGTATGAAGAAGAGAGATGGTTTTTACATAACACTTGAAAATGTATAACTCCCAAGCAACTGAAACATCTGGGAAGAATTCGATGGGGCAGAAGGCTAGTCAATCCAGCCCAGTCCACACGATAAATAGCAGCAATAAGCTGAAAATGAAGCATCTTTCCTCAATTCCCTCACTAGTTCACCCATTACCTACTGAGCGTTTGGGACTAGGTTAGTCAACGTCTGATAAGAAGACAGAAACCACACCAATAATTTAAATAGGAAAATATCAATGGAAAGAATTTTTAGCTAGTAAAAAGGGACTGACTACAAAGAGAGGTAAAGCGACCTCTGAAGATAACTGAACAGCAGATGTAGGGAGCAGTTACAACCCCCAAGATTGAGGAAAGTATTCAAGGAAGGAACAAATAAGCAAGAAGCCCTTCTCTGGAGGATGACACTCAGACTTCATGGGCAAAGGTGTGGCTGGGGCACATGGGGACAGAGGCTCTCACCATGGTGCTTCACGGAGCTTCCCACAGGAGTATTGGCAAAACTCTGCAAGCAACTTACTGGGGTGCCAATGGCACTCACTGGAGCTTGTGCACCACTAGGTCTTCAGCAGGAAGCTGCCCACTGGCCAAGGCCATAGGAGCAAGAAGAAAAGAACCCTAGAAAAAAGCCCCTTCCTCTCACAGCGGCCCTCCAGCGCCCTCTACTGACAAACCTCATGTGGCATCAGCTGGTGAAGGAGAAAAGATTACAGGGTCCAGCTCCAGCATGAAAAGAAAGCAGAGAAGAATGAAAATGGAGCAGATGCACTGGTAACTAGCATAAACATGACTTAGATACTGTGCTAGACACAGTGTTAGAAGATGAACAAGTATGGTCCTCACCCTTAAAAAGCTTACAACAGCAATGAAGAAAGTCCTTATCTGAAAGCGTCAAGTGTTTTGGCTTTGTCCCCTATAAAATGACATCTTTCTAAGCCCTCTAAGCTTCTCTGAAGCCCATCATGTATGTTCAAGGTCCTTTCTTCAGACATTGTTAAGTCAGTTACTAACTGGTTTGAGTCAACTCAAACCAATATAATATACACATACAGAAGAAGGTAGCTCTGGGGTCAGACTGGCAGAGTTGGAATCCTGGCTTTTCCGTCTACTGACTTGGTGACTTAGCGCAGGTTACTTAATCCTCTGCCCTCTGTTTCCTCCTCTGCAAAATGAGGATACAAAGAGTACGAACCTCACAGGTTTGTGGAGAGGATCCAATGAGATGGAGGCATGAAAGAATTTTTGACCCAGTATCTGGCATATGATAAGGATTGAATAAACATTTGCTATTATTTTTATAAAAATATAATTATACATACTATGTAATATGATAGAGCTTAAAATGATCTTCTAGATTCTCCATTTAGGTTCCTAGTGATTATTTTCATAAGCCCACATTTGGAGAGAGCTTGCTTCATAGCAATTCATTTGAAAAAGAAGAATCTCAATTGCCTCCAAGCTTAGTTCTATAAGGCACAGATGATGTTATGTAATTGTCCCACTGTAGTCTGGGCTGGTTAGGCCACATCTGGATTACTATATCTCATTTTAGATGCTACACATTAAATGAAGTTTTGCAAATGGAGGCTAAAAGATGAATAGCAAGGGGCCAGAAAAACATACACCAAAAAACAGCAGAAGAAACTAGGTGATTCAGTCAAGAGAAGATTTGACCTGAGATATCATAGACTTCCCTGGTGGCTAAAAGCGTCTGCCTACAATGCGGGAGATGTGGGTTCAATTCCTGGGTTGGGAAGATCTCCTGGAGAAAGAAATGGCAACCCACTCCAGTATCCTTGCCTGGAAAATCCCATGGACAGAGAAACCTGGTAGGCTACAATCCATGGGGTCACAAAGAGTCAGACATGACTGAGCGACTTCACTTTCACTTTTAAAATCTACTCAGATCATTCAAGGGTCATTTTCCTTTTCTTGCTCATAGTCAAAATGAGTACAGGTATTTGGAACTTGCTGAGAAAGTGGTTTCAGTATAAAGCAAAAACCATCTCTAATGACTATAGCAATTCCATGGTTGAAGCAAATCCACAGACAGTGGCTGCCATCTGCCACTCCTGGAGATTTTCACATGGATTCTAGATGGCTGTCTATGGTTGACTCTGTGAGGCATCCCTAAGGTTTCTCTTCAGAAATGATCCTCCCAGCTGCTGAGAGTATTACCTGCAGGTGGCCTTGGGGAGGAGAGCTGCCTTGCTCAAGAGCATGTCCCTCTGAGGCAGTCCGTGAAGCTACCAGCTTTAGGTAGCTCTGAAGGATCATTCCAGCTTCAGACCTTCTCATAAAGTCAGCTGAGGCCTCTATGCTGAGATGGCCTCAACCTCCCCTTCTGCCCTGTCCTGCTTCCTCTCCTCCCACAGGTGTTCATCCCAAGATCCTAATAAACTTTCTGCATGCTAATTTTCATCACAGAGTCTGTTATCAGGGAAGCTTGTCTGTGACAGTACCTGCCCAGGATGCTAGAAAGCACCACTCTGAGCAGGATAACTGCAGAGGTCTCCTACATCCCCAAGACTACACAATCTTTCGGCATCCCAAGCTGAATGTTCTAAGTATACAAAGTCCCAACTTGTCTCTACTGTGTGCATCCATATGGATGATCCTCAAGACAAATCTTGGCCTTCTTTCTAGTCATCTGACCTATGGCTCCCTGATGTGCCTGGGAGGGGCACACATTGAGTCATTAAATTGTTCATCTAGTCATGTACCAGGCTTTCTACAAATATTTATGAAGGCCAAAATATGCACCAGGCCTAGTGGGTACAACGGTGCACAATGAGGCTCTCTGCAGCCCACGTTCTAGTGACAGGAAACATATGAACATACTATTTCCCAAATTTCAGTTATTTGCATACTGCTTCCAAAATTTCTCTCTCTATGCCCATTGCCTGATCATGGCACTTCTTTATTCATATGGCTTATGAAAGGTGGATTCACAGTCTTATCTATTTTATGTCTACTGTAAGCAGAAATACTCACAAAGGGACAAGTTACTACTATATAGATTTTTTTTCTAACATCTATTAAACACAGAACTTTAAAGGGAAAAAAATGAACACTCGCATATCATCTTCCCCATATAACAATGCCACACCCTAGGAAACAATCTACACAAAGGACCATACAGGAGAACGTAAAACTCCGACTGTGACAGGTGCTTACAAGGGAGAAGTATTCAGTGTCCTCAAAATACATAACGGAGGATTTATCTCACTCATAAGTATCTCAGGGACTTCCCTGAGAAAGTGAGCTGTTACATGCAAGAAGAGTAAGACCTGGCTAGCTAAAGAGGTGGAGTATGGGCTGTGAAGAACATTCCAGACAGAGGCAGTAGCATGTGCTAAGGCCCTGTGACAGATGGGAGCACAATGCCAGTGAGGCCCAAGAGTGGAGAGCATGGGATGGGGAGCATGGTGCAAACCGAGGCCAGCCAGCAAGACAGAGGCCAGTGACGGAAGAGGGAATCAGGTGGATTCCACTGTCCAGCACATATAGATAACCAAGTGGACACTCTATCTACATGATCATTTTCTCTCCCCCTTCCCTTTCCCACACAATTGAATTAAATCACTTCTCTAGACCCTCTGCCAAAGAACACAAATAATCAGTATCAGCATGCATGCCCCTGGCCTGGGTTCAAATTTAGACTGTAAAATGTATTCCAGATTTAAAACTTTGGGGGTTGAGGTTATATTTGTTAAATATTTAGATCTTGCCCTGAGGCTTTTATTCACTCCATCCAGCAGGTGAAGTACAGGAAAAGGATTTTTGTTCCCAACAAATTCTCTTACAGCTAAAAGGAAAAGCAAGGTTTGCCAGCACAGTCAAGGGTGAGAGATAAAACAAGGAAGCAGTGATCGTGTACTTGAGTCTCATTCATATGGAAAACATGAACTAATTAGCGTCTTGGTGCTGTTGCTTCCAGAGATTCTGAATTTGACGTTTCTGTCCAAGTTTGGGTAGCTACGCTATTAATCAGTCCAAAAACAAATGAAGCAGCTTAAAAAGAATCACACAACCAAAAACCACATCCTTCACAAGATAGAAAAACAGAATGATAACTTGGAAACTCTTCAGGGATGGTGCCAGTCTCAGGGTTGGGGGGAGGTTGGCTGTCTGATGGAGATGTCTTAATTTAGGTATGAAGATAGATAACAAAAATGTGTTTTCACAGATCTAACAAGAAAAATCCGATGGACCACGTTACCCTGCACTAACTGGCTTCTTAAAGACCTATGATCAAATAGCAACCCCACAGAAAGAAAATAGAAACCAAAGAGAAAGAAGAGACCGAATAGATTATTTTCGGTCTCCAGATTCTGTAAGAACGTGACTGATTACAATAAGCATTCAGAATTGATCTCCCTCCTTTCTCTAGAAGGCACGGAGACCTGCCTTGCTGACAACCAAGATAGTTCTCGCTGCTATGGAGAGGGGCCTGTAGCAGATACCGGAGAAAGAAAAGAGAAGGGGGTCCAATGAGGAATCTACTGCCTGGCTGGGGAACGTGGTGTATAAACAAGTCATTGGAAGGTCACACGGGACAGCACTGAAAGAAACGTGTACAGGGGGCCACAGAACCCCGGGCGGGAGGAGAGGCTCTTCCCAAAGGAGATGGAGAAAGCTTACCAGAGGAGGTGCTGTGGAAGAGATGAGCAGGTGTCTACCAGGCGGGAAAGTGGGAAAGGAAAGGAAGACCACGGAGTCTCACCTCGTTCTTGGATCAGGCTGTGGAGAGTCAGCCTGTAACAAGTCACACACAGTCAAAGGCAGCCCTGAAAAGCCTGCAGGGAGAAGGATATACTATCTCTTGGAAGTCTTTGGCAAGGGTTTAGGCAGCTATGTCATAGGAATGTTGTGAATAAGTAAGCACTCTAGTCACACTCACTGGCAAAGCGCCCCCAGGACAATGTGGGTAACAGCAGAGTCGTGCCTCACCCTTTCTCCCCTGGGAGCACACATGCATGGGGCAGACAGGCAAGCAGATCACCCACGCTATTTATCTTCCTCCTTCTCTCTCTCTCCCCACCCCCAAATCTCTCTCTCCTGGGTGAGTAAAGTTGATTTCCTCTAAGTAAACTATGTCTACGTCATGTCACTTTCCTGCCAAACACAGGATATCAGCTTGGTATTACCAAACTCTGCTATTAATAATGTGACTTCCCTAAGCCTGGGTTTCTACATCCCTAATACAAGGAGAACATAAAAGCTTTTTTTATAAAGTTAAGGATTAAAGAACTCATCTGTGCATACTACATAGGGCTCTGCTTGGTACAGAGTAGGTGGTTAACAGCTGTGCACTGCAATTATTATTACTCCAATCAGAGAAGACAGCATGTGTTCAGGCACAGAGGTGCAAAGGAGAATGGTATACTGAAAGGGTGGTGTACAGCAAGACTAACAAGAGGTAAGGCTGTAAGGTAGGCTCTAGAGAATCTGTAAAAGTTCTTCATTGCAGGACTACATTCAGTCTCCACCTGTGGGCAAGAAGGACGCATCAGAGTCTTTAAGCAGTTAAGCCATAACTCTACATTTAAACTGAGATAGCTCTGGTTATAATATGGAAGAGAAGATGGGAAAACAATCCAGGAAGCTACTATAAGAGCTTGGCTTTGAGATAATGAGAACCAGAATTGATGGTGATGGTGGTAGTGATGATGATCGACTATCTTAGTGTGGGTTCCACCAAGGCTGGGAGCAGATACCAAGAAGCACAAGTAAGGGAAGGAAAGTAAAAAGAGGACTGGGAGGAAGGTCAACAAAGGCACATCACTGATCACATCACTGCTGTGGAATAGAGGGTGGGGGTGGGGGGCTCGGTTTCTCTGGGAGCCTCTCAAGGATTACGGAGAAGACACCTCAGAACTGCCCCAATAAAGAAAGTGGGTACTTTCCTTCTTTGGTTGTGAGCTTCCGCTAGAGGTATAATCCCAGCATTTCTGGGCTTCTCTGCCTCTCACCTGAGCAAAGTCACATAACACCCAGGGAAGTTCTCAGAGAAAAAGAGGGAGGCAGGCCTTGAGGTGAGAAGCTGTCAGCTTGAAAGGAGACTGTCCACCAGGACTGCATGTGAGCTCAGAAGTGGCTGAAGGGATGTGCAGTAGGGCACGATGATGACAGTAGTTACAGCAGATAAACCTGTGAGTGCTTACTGTGGGCCAGGCATGGTACTAAGCATTTCATTTAAATGCATTATCACAGTCTTTCCTTATAACCCCTAGAACCGCATTTTATAGATGGGGACACTGAAACACTAAGAGGTTATGACATGTTCAAAGTCAAACAGCTAGTAAGATATGAGCTAATGCAGTCTGACTCCAAAGCCCACACCTTCAATCTCCACGGTATGCTGCCTAGAGATGATGGCAATGAGTTGGGAAGAGGTGTATTCAAGAATGATTTAGGACAGTGCAGTGCTGTCCAATATGTTAGCCGCTAGCCATATAAGGAGAAGGGGCCAACAGAGGATGAGATGGTTGGATGGCATCACCAACTTGATAGACATGAGTCTGAGCAAGCTCCAGGAGTTGGTGATGGACAGGGAAGCCTGGCATGCTGCAGTCCATGGGATGCCAAGAGTCAGATATGACTGAGCAACTGAACTAACCTGATATGTGGCTACAGAGCATTGGGAAATGTGACCAGTGCAACTGAAGAATTGAAGCTTAAATTTAAATTTAAACAGCCATGCATGGCTAATGGCCACTCCACTGAACAATGCAAATTTAAGAGTTGGAACAACTTGCCCTTGAAAAAAGTGAGTATGACTTAGACCTTTACCAACATGGCAATGTTACAATGCATCATGAAATGTGTCACAGTTAGTTATAAAATTACACAACTCTGAAATTGGTGCATTTTGATTTAAACAATATTTTAAAAAATCAAACTAACACAGGTACATAGCTTTAAAAATCATATAACACTACAAGATGTTAACAAAAAACAGTTGTCCCTCTTCCCATTGTACTCCTGGTTCCTGCTTCCCAGAGGCAAGCACTTTCATCATAGCTCAGTTGGTAAAGAATCTCCCTGCAAAGCAGGAGACCCCAGTTTGATTCCTGGGTCGGGAAGATCTGTTGGAGAAGGGATAGGCTACCCACTCCATATTCTTGGGCTTCCCTTGTGGCTCAGCTGGCAAAGAATCCATCTGCAATGTGGGAGACCTGGGTTCAATCCCTGGGTTGAGAAGATCCCCTGGAAAAGGGAAAGGCTACCCCAGTATTTTGGCCTGGAGAATTCAATGGGGTTGCAAAGAGTTGGACACGACTGAGTGACTTTCACTTTAAATATTTCTGATGCTTTGTTTTTCTAAACAATATGATGATGCTTCATTTCTTGGTTTTTCTTCAATATTAAATAGTATCTATTGCTTTCATTTTGTCGAAGGTAAGGATTTAGCTTTTTTCTCTACCCAGCAGCCAGCTACGTCATAGCCTCCACCCCATCCCAGTGACCTTCCATAGTCACACAGCATCACTGATTAGTGCAAGATTCAATGTTTATACTTGTAAACTGCGTAACTGTTACAGATAAGCCACAGATGACTGCTTGTCTTTTCTTATGTAGGTATCTGTTTTTCATTTCTTTCATTTTCAACTTTTTCATCACTAATTGAACCCCAGAATTTCTGACAAAGCTCTAAAAAGACTCTCAGTACAATCAACCACATTGTTTACCAGTTCAATTTTCATTGAGATGTCATCTCTGGAGCCCATGGGGCAATCACCCTATGACTTCCTCCATATTTTCCTAGGATCTCTTATGCCTCTCTCCTGTTTTAGCTATGCAATTCCAGGATCTATACAATCCTTTTTTACTTAGCCCCACAATTATAAATACTTCCTCCAGCAGCTTTCTTACAACTTGTTACGCAAAAAGTTACTTTAAAAGGCCTTTATGTCTGAAAATGTCTTCATTGTAACATTACACTTGGTTGACAGTCTGGCTGAGTAAGAAAGCCTTAGAAATCATTCTCACTCAGAAACATGAAGGAACTGTTCTTTTGTCCCACAAGTGTATAGTGCTTATAGGAAGAATACGATGCCATTCTGATTCCTGATCAATTGAATATCACGTCTTTTCGTCTCTGGAAGTTTTCAACATCTTGTTAACACTTCCAGTGTTTCAAAGGTTATAATAATGTGCCTTGGTGCGGGATCTTTTTATTCACTATGCTGAGTTTATGGTGGGCCATTTTAGTCTAGAAATACATGACTTTTTGTCCTAAGGAATTGTCTGGTAAAACTTCTTAATTTTCTTCTTCCCATTTACTCAGTTCTTTTTCTCTCTGTGCCCCCACCCTCCACCCCAGCCACAAACACACATTCTCTCTCTCCCTCTCTCACAGTTCTATCTCTTTGGAGACTCCTAATTAATACAGTTTGTTAGACATGAAAACAGCATTATGATTGTGTAGAGAAAAGCCTAATTTTTTGTAGATGCATACTAAAGTGTATGCATCTGTGTGTGCTCGGTCACTCAGTCTGATTCTTTGCAACCCCATGGACTATAGCCTACCAGACCCTCTGTCCATGGGATTATCCAAACAAGAATACTGGAGTGGGTTGCAATGTCCTTGGAAGAGGATCTTCCCGACCCAGGGACTGAACCCATGTCTATTCCATCTTCTGCACTGGCAGGTAGATTGTTTACTACTGAGCCACCTAGAAAGCCCACATGCTAAAGCATTTAGGGGTAAAATATTATGATGTAATATATAATTTACTTCACAATGGTTCAGCAAACACAGACAAAGCAAATAGGTGGCAAAATGTTAACTAATAAATATATGTGATGAGTATGCAGGTCTTTATTATACTCTTCTCTATACTTTTCTGTTCCAAACTTCCCAGAATAGAAAGTCAAATCAAATAAGAAAATGAAATATCAGAGAAGTAAGTAGGAATTGGCAGTGCTAGGGATTCATCTGATCCCTCTGGTAATCAAGTAGATGAAATCTTTAAAGTTTCTATAGAGAAGTGGGTACACAACAGACTCTTGAGTGGGAGGTAGGCAAGAAACTATTATCAAGACTACTGCTGACCAGAAGTTTTGAAGAGCTATATTGTCAGTGAAGAAATGGATCAAGAAAACTCTATCCACTGGGCTACAGATATGGCTTTCCTTAGCTCTGTATTATGAGACAGAAGAGCTTCCCTGTAAGAATTTATTATCATGAGCCTGTGCTCAAGTAGACTTAGACTCAAATTTTTACTACATGACTGACCTCTAAAAGCCCCTAGCCATAGAAATTAATAAAACAATGGTCCATAATATTCTCTGGACACCAGGAAAAAAGAAACAAAAACCTCTTTGCAGATTCAAACCCTCAAATCAGGATGTAGTATTTTTCCATGTTTAATGCACTCCAGATCATTGGTTCATCATCCAAAATCTACTTAGAAAAAGTTGAATGAGAGAGAGACAGTAGACACAACTCGTCAGCAGCACTGCTAAACACCCAAGAACTTCAGATGCTGGAAATACTATTAGACATTAATTTTATATAGACCATAAAATAAATATATTTATAATGAGAGAAATAAAAAGACTACTATAGACCCTTAGGCAGATTTAATTCAGAAAGGAACCAAATGGGTGAACTATTTCCAGGAATGTAAGAGGACTGAAATGATCATGAAACCCTCTTACAGATAACAATGATAAAAACATAATTTTAAAGAAGTATGTTGCTTTTGTTTTTTTTAAGAGCAACTTTCAAGACCCTGGAGAGAGTCTGAAAGAAGGAGGATTTACTCTCCAAAAACTGCCACAGGAAAGGGTCAGAATTGAGAGTTTATGTCTTCCCGGCTGGAGGTAGTGCCCAACTCTACAGCTTTAACTGTGGAAAAAAAAAAAAAAAACAGCAGTGGAAAATCACACCCTTACTAGCCAAAGTGCCAGAGATCAAAGTTCAATGCCGAAAAAGTAGCTAGAAGTCTAGAGGAAAAACACTGGCAGCAAAAATAAAAAATAAAAAAATAAAACACCAACAAAAAACCCCACAGAAGGAGTATACAACTTTGAGTATAAACTCTGCCCAAATCCCAGGCCAAGCACTCAACTATGCATGTGCAGGAGGAGGCACTAAGGGGCCTGGTGAAAAAGTGGGTAGGAGCCAGAGACAAATCTGCTCCTTAATGACAGAGTTGTGTGCAGCCCTATCTGTAAGTCTGCTGCCTTTTTTTAAACTGAGTAAACTTTCCAACCGTGCGCAAGTGTCAGAAAGTTGGAACTTATAGGCTTAAAAGATCTGGAACAGAGCCCCCAAATCAGTCAAACAGCTTATTAGGACAATTGGAATCCCGAGAAGAAAATAAAAAAAGAATGACCAACAAATTACACAGAAACAAGGAAAAAAATCTCAAGGGACCAGGAAAAAAAGTAGCAGTGGGAAGTTGTAAGAATAGAGATTCTAGTTGCTTCATATCAGAAGGGTGACAAAGTTTGCAGTTGCAGTCCAGAAAAGTTAACTGGCTACTAGAACTAAATACACACACACACACACACTCAGAAAAATACAACAGAATCTACAGTAGCCATAATGTACTATCTGCAAGTTCCAATTTTCAACCAGAACTGAACATTCAAAGAAATATCAAAGTGTGCTCTATACTCAGGGGAAAGGGCAGCCAATAGAAACAGACTCTGAACAGTTCCAGATATTGCATTTAGGAAACACAGAGAAGCAGTAATTATAAATATGTTCAAATAACTAAAGGAAACTAGGCTATAACACTGAATGAACAGTTAGGAATTCTCAATAGAGAAATGGAAACTAAAACAAAACAAATGGAAATTCTAGAGATGAAAAGTAAAAAACTGAATTTTTAAAATTCACTATATGAGTTCAACCACATTTGGTGGACAACAGAACAAAGAACTGGTGAACTTGAAGACAGAGCAATAGAAATGCCCAAAGAGCACAAAGAATGAAGACTGGAGAAAATTGAGGAGAAGCCCAGACACCTTAAGAGGACAATGTACAAATGCTCAATACACATGAAATTGGATTTCCAAAGGACAAGGAGAAAGAAAAGGGGCCAGAAAAACATATATATGAAGAAATAATTGTTGAAAATGTCTCAAAGGGGAACAAAGAAACTCTTAAGGGTGATGAAAATGTTTTGTTTTTTTGATTGTGGTGGTAGTTCCCTGTGTGCAGACATTTATCAACATGCATCTAACTATACAATTTAAATGATGTGCTTCACTGTACATATATTATATCTTAATAAAGTTCAAAAATGTAAATGAGAAAATATATTTCTCCCTTCCACTAAAAAAAAGATCCTTACAAATGGGCTAAATATTATGGACATATCTGAAGAGAGAATCTGGGTAAAAAGAAAAATAAATCTGAAAAAATTAACCAGGATGTAACATGGTAAGCTCAATAAGAGGTCAAGAGACAAGGAAAACAGAATGAAAGGAAGAGCTGTAGTATGAGAGATGAGTGGAAACATGGACTGAGGGTATCTGGAGAGATTTTCACTGAGAATTTTCCAGTTTCGATGAAACATGTGCATCCAAAGATTTAGGACACATATGAAGTCCTATGCAGTATAGAGAAAATTATATTCACATCTAGCTGTGAATATGGAGAATACCATAGAGAATATCTCAAAAACAGTGGGAGGAAAGAGCCATTACCTATAAAGTGGCTTTTAGACTGGCAGCAGACTTTTCAGCACAGTAGTGGCAGAGAAGAGTAGAATCGGGTCTTCAAAGTGCTCAAAGAAAAAAATATCAACCTACTCCCTACTGGTACCTCATAACCAGTGGCAGAGTCATTTCTACACAGCACCTTGAGTTATGAGCATTCACTCCCAGTCCATCAAAATACGTCCAGTCTCTTAGGCTATTAAGGGACTTTATTTAAAGTAAACAGTGTTAATGTGTTGAGGGTGTTAATGACTTAATACTGTGGACTGCCAGTGTTGACTTAAGCCATTTTTATTATAAAATTACTTAAATACACACAAATATATAAAACTAGGTATAAACTCTTATGCTTATAGTTCTTACATGACTATTAAACCAAATTTATAAATAAGTATATGTGATTAGCATGCATGCATGCTCAGTCGTGTCCCACTCTTTGCAACCCCATAGCCTGTAGCCTGCCAGGTTCCTCTGTCCGTGGAATTTTCCAGGCAAAAACATTGGAGTTGAGTTGCCATTTCCTACTCCAGGGGATCTTCCTGACCCAGGAATCGAACCCTCATCTCTTGAGTCACCTAAATTGGCAGGTGGATTCTTTACTACTGTGCCACCCTGGGAAACCATATGTGACTTATTTAAAAAGAAATTAAAAATAAGAATTGCAATGCCAATAGAACCCAAAATACAGACATAAATGTGATAGATGATATGAGTTTCTGAGACAGTGAACTGAAACTGAAAAGTGTTTAATAGCAGAAAGATACAGTTGTGTGTTTTCTCTTTCACAAAATGAGGCTTAGTGTGATGGATCTAGAGTCAGGATGCCTAGGCTGAATGCCCTTGATGACATGGGCAAGTGACTTAATCTCTGTAAGCCCCACCACTCCCCTGTAAAATATGGTGAGTATCAACTCAATAGGGATGTTGTGAGGATTAAATAGAAGCGAAGTACTTAGTCTACAAAAACAGCTTTATAAATTACTGTTTTTGTTGTTGTAATTTGTTCTTTTAAATAATAAAACAATTGGATCTTCTGTTTCATTATTTTGAAAGGCTAATCAATTTAATGTGGTACCCTAAAATGCAATATCAAAAACATCCCCTACAAGGAAAAGAAATCCTAATGAACTTGGGACTTACAAAGTTGGCTCTTTGCTGCATCTTTTTTTTTTTTTTCTTTCTTTTTTTTTTTTTTTTCTTTTTATTATTTTTTTTCCAGTGGGTTTTGTCATACATTGATATGAATCAGCCATGGATTTACATGTATTCCCAATCCCGATCCCGCCTCCCACCTCCCTCTCCACCCGATTCCTCTGGGTCTTCCCAGTGCACCAGGCCGGAGCACTTGTCTCATGCATCCCACCTGGGCTGGTGATCTGTTTCACCATAGATAGTATACATGCTGTTCTTTTGAAATATCCCACCCTCACCTTCTCCCACAGAGTTCAAAAGTCTGTTCTGTATTTCTGTGTCTCTTTTTCTGTTTTGCATATAGGGTTATCGTTATCCCCTTTCTAAATTCCATATATATGTGTTAGTATGCTGTAATGTTCTTTATCTTTCTGGCTTACTTCACTCTGTATAATGGGCTCCAGTTTCATCCATCTCATTAGGACTGGTTCAAATGAATTCTTTTTAATGGCTGAGTAATATTCCATGGTGTATATGTACCACAGCTTCCTTATCCATTCATCTGCTGATGGGCATCTAGGTTGCTTCCATGTCCTGGCTATTATAAACAGTGCTGCGATGAACATTGGGGTGCACGTGTCTCTTTCAGATCTGGTTTCCTCAGTGTGTATGCCCAGAAGTGGGATTGCTGGGTCATATGGCAGTTCTATTTCCAGTTTTTTAAGAATCTCCACACTGTTCTCCATAGCGGCTGTACTAGTTTGCATTCCCACCAACAGTGTAAGAGGGTTCCCTTTTCTCCACACCCTCTCCAGCATTTATTGCTTGTAGACTTTTGGATAGCAGCCATCCTGACTGGCGTGTAATGGTACCTCATTGTGGTTTTGATTTGCATTTCTCTAATAATGAGTGATGTTGAGCATCTTTTCATGTGTTTGTTAGCCATCTGTATGTCTTCTTTGGAGAAATGTCTGTTTAGTTCTTTGGCCCATTTTTTGATTGGGTCATTTATTTTTCTGGAATTGAGCTGCAGGAGTTGCTTGTATATTTTTGAGATTAATCCTTTGTCTGTTTCTTCATTTGCTATTATTTTCTCCCAATCTGAGGGCTGTCTTTTCACCTTACTTATAGTTTCCTTTGTAGTGCAAAAGCTTTTAAGTTTCATTAGGTCCCATTTGTTTAGTTTTTGCTTTTATTTCCAATATTCTGGGAGGTGGGTCATAGAGGATCTTGCTGTGATTTATGTCGGAGAGTGTTTTGCCTATGTTCTCCTCTAGGAGTTTTATAGTTTCTGGTCTTACATTTAGATCTTTAATCCATTTTGAGTTTATTTTTGTGTATGGTGTTAGAAAGTGTTCTAGTTTCATTCTTTTACAAGTGGTTGACCAGTTTTCCCAGCACCACTTGTTAAAGAGGTTGTCTTTTTTCCATTGTATATCCTTGCCTCCTTTGTCAAAGATAAGGTGTCCATAGGTTCGTGATTTATCTCTGGGCTTTCTATTCTGTTCCATTGATCTATATTTCTTGTCTTTGTGCCAGTACCATACTGTCCTTGATGACTGTGGCTTTTGTAGTAGAGTCTGAGTCAGGCAGGTTGATTCCTCCAGTTCCATTCTTCTTTCTCAAGATTACTTTGGCTATTCGAGGTTTTTTGTATTTCCATACAAATTGTGAAATTCTTTGGTCTAGTTCTGTGAAAAATACCGTTGGTAGCTTGATAGGGATTGCATTGAATCTATAGACTGCTTTGGGTAGAATAGCCATTTTGACAATATTGATTCTTCCAATCCATGAACACGGTATGTTTCTCCATCTGTTTGTGTCCTCTTTGATTTCTTTCATCAGTGTTTTATAGTTTTCTATGTATAGGTCTTTTGTTTCTTTAGGTAGATATACTCCTAAGTATTTTATTCTTTTTGTTGCAATGGTGAATGGTATTGTTTCCTTAATTTCTCTTTCTGTTTTTTCATTGTTAGTATATAGGAATGCAAGGGATTTCTGTGTGTTAATTTTATATCCTGCAACTTTACTATATTCATTGATTAGCTCTAGTAATTTTCTGGTAGAGTCTTTAGGGTTTTCTATGTAGAGGATCATGTCATCTGCAAACAGCGAGAGTTTCACTTCTTCTTTTCCTATCTGGATTCCTTTTACTTCTTTTTCTGCTCTGATTGCTGTGGCCAGAACTTCCAACACTATGTTGAATGGTAGTGGTGAGAGTGGGCACCCTTGTCTTGTTCCTGATTTCAGGGGAAATGCTTTCAATTTTTCACCATTGAGGGTGATGCTTGCTGTGGGTTTGTCATATGTAGCTTTTATTATGTTGAGGTATGTTCCTTCTATTCCTGCTTTTTGGAGAGTTTTAATCATAAATGAGTGTTGAATTTTGTCAAAGGCTTTCTCTGCATCTATTGAGATAATCATATGGTTTTTATCTTTCAATTTGTTAATGTGGTGTATTACATTGATTGATTTGCGGATATTAAAGAATCCTTGCATTCCTGGGATAAAGCCCACTTGGTCATGGTGTATGATTTTTTTAATATGTTGTTGGATTCTGTTTGCTAGAATTTTGTTAAGGATTTTTGCATCTATGTTCATCAGTGATATTGGCCTGTAGTTTTCTTTTTTTGTGGCATCTTTGTCTGGTTTTGGAATTAGGGTGATGGTGGCCTCATAGAATGAGTTTGGAAGCTTACCTTCATCTGCAATTTTCTGGAAGAGTTTGAGTAAGATAGGTGTTAGCTCTTCTCTAAATTTTTGGTAGAATTCAGCTGTGAAGCCATCTGGTCCTGGGCTTTTGTTTGCTGGAAGATTTTTGATGACAGTTTCGATTTCCTTGCTTGTGATGGGTCTGTTAAGATCTTCTATTTCTTCCTGGTTCAGTTTTGGAAAGTTATACTTTTCTAAGAATTTGTCCATTTCATCCAAGTTGGTCCATTTTATTGGCATAGAGCTGCTGGTAGTAGTCTCTTATGATCCTTTGTATTTCAGTGTTGTCTGTTGTGATCTCTCCATTTTCATTTCTAATTTTGTTAATTTGGTTCTTCTCCCTTTGTTTCTTAATGAGTCTTGCTAATGGTTTGTCAATTTTGTTTATTTTTTCAAAAAACCAGCTTTTAGCTTTGTTGATTTTTGCTATGGTCTCTTTAGTTTCTTTTGCATTTATTTCTGCCCTGATTTTTAAGATTTCTTTCCTTCTGCTAACCCTGGGGTTCTTCATTTCTTCCTTCTCTAGTTGCTTTAGGTGTAGAGTTAGGTTATTTATTTGGTTTTTTTCTTGTTTCTTGATGTAAGCCTGTAATGCTATGAACCTTCCCCTTAGCACTGCTTTTACAGTGTCCCATAGGTTTTGGGTTGTTGTGTTTTCATTTTCATTCATTTCTATACATATTTTGATTTCTTTTTTGATTTCTTCTATGATTTGTTGGTTATTCAGAAGCGTGTTATTTAGCCTCCAGGTGTTTGAATTTTTAACAATTTTTTTTCCTGTAATTGAGATCTAATCTTACTGCACTGTGGTCAGAAAAGATGACTGGAATGATTTCAATTTTTTTGAATTTTCCAAGACTAGATTTATGGCCCAGGATGTGATCTATTCTGGAGAAGGTTCCGTGTGCACTTGAGAAAAAGGTGAAGTTGCTTGTTTTGGGGTGAAATGTCCTATAGATATCAATTAGGTATAGCTGGTCCATTGTGTCATTTAAGGTTTGTGTTTCCTTGTTAATTTTCTGTTTAGTTGATCTATCCATAGTTGTGAGTGGGGTATTAAAGTCTCCCACTATTATTGTGTTACTTTTCCTGCATCTTTGACTGCAATAAAAATAAGGTGCCAACCACACCAAGCTTTAGAGATTGGAATGACTCTGTCAGTGGGAGCCACCTGAGGACACAATTTGGATACCATGTTTTATCTTTAGTCTACTCTGCAACAGGATGTCAATGGCCTTCCCTTGGTCCCACTGTGAGCAGAAACACCCATGCAAACCTTGGAATCAAAACAAAATAGCCAGGCTGAGTCACGGGGTAATCACCCAGGTGATCCAAAATAGATTTATAGTCCTTTTTAAAGAACCTCTCAGAAATAGAAAGACACATACACACCACCATCACCTCTACAGATTTAACAGCTTCCAGTAAATGAAGGGATTTAAGCCAAAGGAGTCTCCCCAGGGGTGAGAATCCTAGACTTGGTGGCAGGCTGTAACAGAACGCTGGTTAAAGAGAGAGCTTGGCATCCTTTAGGGGTAAAAGAATGCTTCCACATTAAAAACAAAACACACACACACAAACTTATGATAAGAAAGGCTGGACTAAACAATCTCTACAATGTTTATCAAGGGAAATTTAACAAGCAAATTAGTAACAGGAGGAGAAACTTTTCACTACTTAAAAACATCACTCATTATCAGAGAAAAGCAAATCAAAACCACAATGAGGTACCATTACACGCCAGTCAGGATGGCTGCTATCCAAAAGTCTACAAGCAATAAATGCTGGAGAGGGTGTGGAGAAAAGGGAACCCTCTTACACTGTTGGTGGGAATGCAAACTAGTACAGCCACTATGGAGAACAGTGTGGAGATTTCTTAAAAAACTGGAAATAGAACTGCCATATGACCCAGCAATACCACTTCTGGGCATACACACTGAGGAAACCAGATCTGAAAGAGACACATGCACCCCAATGTTCATCGCAGCACTGTTTATAATAGCCAGGACATGGAAGCAACCTAGATGCCCATCAGCAGACGAATGGATAAGGAAGCTGTGGTACATATACACCATGGAATATTACTCAGCCATTTAAAAGAATTCATTTGAATCAGTTCTAATGAGATGGATGAAACTGGAGCCCATTATACAGAGTGAAGTAAGCCAGAAAGATAAAGACCAATACAGTATACTAACGCATATATATGGAATTTAGAAAGATGGTAACGATAACCCTATATGCAAAACAGAAAAAGAGACACAGAAGTACAGAACAGACTTTTGAACTCTGTGGAGAAGGTGAGGGTGGGATGTTTCGAAAACAGATGTGTATATTATCTATGGTGAAACAGATCACCAGCCCAGGTGGGATGCATGAGACAAGTGCTCGGGCCTGGTGCACTGGGAAGACCCAGAGGAATCGGGTGGAGAGGGAGGGGAGGGGGGATCGGGATGGGGAATACATGTAACTCCCATGGCTGATTCATGTCAATGTATGACAAAACCCACTGAAATGTTGTGAAGTAATTAGCCTCCAACTAATAAAAAAAAAAAAAAAAAAAAAACACCCATTTAAAAAAAATGACTTTAGCTCCTATCATACACAAATGAAGCTACTTAAAAGTAAATTATAGCTATCTCTTAATTAAGGAAAGTCTATTAAGCTCTTGGTCTCAAAGGTACATCCTTGAAGGTAATCAAAATCTATCTATTCCCCATACTTACAGTTCAGGCTTGCCCTACTGCCAATTATTCTAAATGAGGAAGGAATTTGCTGAGTTATCTGAGTCTAGGTAGGTCCAGATATATTTTACAAATAAAAAGCAGATTATTCTTAAGGAGAAAGCTATTTCTCACTTGGCATTTTCTGCCCCTATCTTTAAGTGCTCGCCTAATGGCATGGCAAACACTGGTGAAATATAGCAAAGACCACGCAAAGTAGATCTCACGAAATATTTAACAAAGACCACTCTGACCCATTTTATTTTCAATGGAGAAATAACTCCAAAAAGAATGAAGAGACAGAGCCAAAGCAAAAATAACACCCAGCTGTGGATGTGATTAGTGATGGAAATAAAGTCTGATGCTATAAAGAGCAATATTGCATAGGAACCTGGAATGTTAGGTCCATGAACCAAGGCAAATTGGAAGTGGTCAGACAGAAGATGACAAGAGTGAACATCGACATTTTAGGAATCAGTGAACTTAAAAGGACTGGAGTGGGTGAATTTAACTCGGATGACCATTGTATCTACTACTGAGGGCAAGAATCCCTTAAAAGAAAGGGAACATTTCATACAAAGATGGGCTCAATAAAGGACAGAAATGGTATGGACCTAACAGAGGCAGAAGATATTGAGAAGAGGTGGCCAGAATACACAGAAGAACTGAAAGAAAAAAAAAAAAAGATCTTCATAACCCGGATAATCACAATGGTGTGCTCACTCACCTAGAGCCAGACATTTTCAAGTGTGAAGTCAAGTGGGCCTTAGGAAGCATCACTATGAAGAAAACTAGTGCAGGTGATGGAATTCCAGTTGAGCTATCTCAAATCCTAAAAGATGATGTTGTGAAAGTGCTGAACTCAATATGCCAGCAAATTTGGAAAACTCAGCAGTGGCCACGGGACTTGAAAAGGTCAGTTTTCATTCCAATCCCAAAGAAAGGCAATGCCAAAGAAACCTCAAACTAACGAGGAGCCAAGATGGCGGAGGAGTAGGACGGGGAGACCACTTTCTCTCCTACAAATTCATCAAAAGAATAACTGAATGCAGAGCAAACCTCACAAAACAACTTCTGATCGCTAGCTGAGGTCATCAGGCGCCCAGAAAAGCAGACCATTGTCTTCGAAAGGAGGTAGGACAAAATATAAAAGATAAAAAGTGAGACAAAAGAGCTAAGGACGGAGACCCGTCCCGGGAAGGGAGTCTTAGGCGGCCTTGCTTGGGCTAGGGTCCGGGCCTGAGTGCCCTGAGGACAATCGGAGGGAGCTTCTGTGAGGTGCCAACTTGAACTGTGGGAGACCAAAAGAGAGAAAATTAACCGGCCGGAACACACTGCCGGCCGTTCGCAGAACAAAGGGACGGAGAAAGTCCCAAGAAGAGGTCGCAGGCTGCGGACCCGCCCAGCCCCGCCGGAGGCAGGAGGCAGGGGGGAGGGGAAGGTCGCGGCGAGACACAGGGCGCAGGCACCCGACCGGCGCGGGCGGGGACTGGGGCTGGGGACGCAGAGGGCGGAAGGCGCGCGCACCCGACTGGCGCCAGCGGAAACTGAGACTGGGTCCGCGGAAGGGAGTGAGTGCGCCACACCTGGGGATAGTGCGCCCATCAAGCCCCTCGCTGCATGGACCGCTCTGACGGGGAAGGCACAGAGAGCAGGCGCAGCTTTTCCTTCCGCGCTTTTGTGTAACACCCGAGGGCTGGAACCTAGCGCAGCGCGGGGCGCGCTCCATATAGAACAGCCGGGAGCCTGAGCAGCGCAGACGGAGAAAGCAGCGTCATCCTCCCGGCAGCGGCAGCCTGCCCCCGCAGGGCCAGCCCCACCCCGCAGCGTCAGCCCCGCCCCGCAGCGCCAGCCCCTCCCCGCAGCGTCAGCCCCTCCCAGCAGCGCAACGGAACTAGCTAACTGAATAAGAGTCCACCTCCGCCCGCCTGTGTCAGGGCGGAAATGAGGCTCTGAAGAGACCGGCAAACAGAAGCCAAATAAACAAAGGGAACCGCTTCAGAAGGGACTGGTGCAACAGATTAAAATCCCTGTAGAAAACACCGACTTCACCGGAAGGGCCCTGTAGATATCGAGAAGTGTAAGCTGGAACGAGGAGCTATCTGAAACTGAGCCGAACCCACACTGACCGCAGCAGCTCCAGAGAAACTCCTAGATATATTTTTACTTTTTTTTTCTAAGTAAGGAAAAAAAAAAAAATTTTTTTTTCTTTTTATATTTTTTCTTTTTTATTTTTTCTCTTTTATTTTCCTTTAAAATTCCCTATTACTCCCCCATTACTCCTTAACTTTCATTTACATAGATTTTTACGATTTTTTTAATTAGGGGAAAAAAAAAATTTTTTTTTTCTTTCTTTCTTTTTTTTTTTTGTTTTTTTTTCTTTTTCTTTTTCTTTTTTCTTCTTTTTTTTCCTTTCCGTTTTCTCTTTTATTTTCTATTTTTCTTTTTCTCTTATTTCTTTTAAAGTCCTCTAGTACTCCTCTACTACTCTTCATTTTCATTTTCACTACACTATAACCTTACCAAAAAAAAAAAAAAAAGAAGCCCTATCTTTAAACCGAAGATTATTCTCTCCCAATCTTGACTCTCTGTTTTCTACCTCAGAACACCTCTATTTCCTCCTTTCCCCTTCTCTTCCCAATCCAATTCTGTGAATCCTTGTAGGTGTCTGAGATACGGAGAACACTCTGGGAACAGACAGCTGCGTAGATCTGTCTCTCTCCTCTTGAGTCCCCCTTTTTCTCCTCCTGCTCATCTCTATCTCCCTCCTCCCTTTTCTCCTGTTCATGTAACTCTGTGAACCTCTCTGGGTGTCCCTAACAGGGGAGAATCTTTTCGCCATTAACCTAGAAGTTTTATTATCAGTGCTGTATAGTTGGAGAAGTCCTGAGACTACAGGAAGAATAAAACTGAAATCCAGAGGCAGGAAACTTAAGCCCAAAACCTGAGAACACCAGAAAACTCCTGACTACATGGAACTTTAAGCAATAAGTGACCGTCCAAAAGCCTCCATACCTACACTGAAACCAACCACCACCCAAGAGCTAGTAAGTTTCAGAGCAAGACATACCACGCAAATTCTCCAGCAACACAGGAACATAGCCCCGAATGTCAACATACAGGCTGCCCAAGGTGACACCTAACACATAGACCCATCTCAAAACTCATTACTGGGCACTCCATTGCTCTCCAAAAAGAAGAAATCAAGTTCCACGCACCAGTACACTGACGCAAGCTTCCCTAACCGGGAAACCTTGACAAGCCAATCGTCTAACCCCACCCACTGGGTAAATCCTCCACAATAAAAAGCAACCACAGACCTCCAGAATACAGAAAGTCCACTCCAGACACAGCAATCTAAACAAGATGAAAAGGCAAAGAAATACCCAACAGGTAAAGGAACATGAAAAATGCCCACCAAGTCAAACAAAAGAGGAGGAGATAGGGAATCTACCTGAAAAAGAATTTAGAATAATGATAATAAAAATGATCCAAAATCTTGAAAACAAAATGAAGTTACAGATAAATAGCCTGGAGACAAAGATTGAAAAGATACAAGAATGTTTAATAAAGACCTAGAAGAAATAAAAAAGAGTCAATTAAAAATGAACAATGCAATGAATGAGATCAAAAACACTTTGGAGGGAACCAAGAGTAGAATAACGGAGGCAGAAGATAGGATAAGTGAGGTAGAAGATAAAATGGTGGAAATAAATGAAGCAGAGAGGAAAAAAGAAAAAAGGATCAAAAGAAATGAGGACAACCTCAGGGACCTCTGGGACGATGTGAAACGCCCCCACATTCGAATCATAGGAGTCCCAGAAGAAGAAGACAAAAAGAAAGGCCATGAGAAAATACTCGAGGAGATAATAGCTGAAAACTTCCCTAAAATGGGGAAGGAAATAGCCACTCAAGTCCAAGAAACCCAGAGAGTCCCAAACAGGATAAACCCAAGGCGAAACACCCCAAGACACATATTAATCAAACTAACAAAGATCAAACACAAAGAACAAATATTAAAAGCAGCAAGGGAAAAACAACAAATAACACACAAAGGGATTCCCATAAGGATAACAGCTGACCTATCAATAGAAACCCTCCAGGCCAGAAGGGAATGGCAGGACGTCCTGAAAGTAATGAAGAGAATAACCTACAACCTAGATTACTGTATCCAGCAAGGATCTCATTCAGATATGAAGGAGAACTCAAAAGCTTTACAGATAAGCAAAAGCTGAGAGAATTCAGCACCACCAAAACAGCTCTTCAACAAATGCTAAAGGATCTTCTCTAGACAGGAAATGCAGAAAGGTTGTATAAACGTGAACCCAAAACAACAAAGTAAATGGCAACGGGACCACACCTATCAATAATTACCCTAAATGTAAATGGGTTGAATGCCCCAACCAAAAGACAAAGATTGGCTGAATGGATACAAAAACAAGACCCCCATATATGCTGTCTACAAGAGACCCACCTCAAAACAAGAGACACATACAGACTAAAAGTGAAGGGCTGGAAAAAAATATTTCATGCAAATGGAGACCAAAAGAAAGCAGGAGTCGCAATACTCATATCAGATAAAATAGACTTTCAAATAAAAGCTGTGAAAAGAGACAAAGAAGGACACTACATAATGATCAAAGGATCAATCCAAGAAGAAGATATAACAATTATAAATATATATGCACCCAACATAGGAGCACCGCAATATGTACGGCAAACACTAACGAGTATGAAAGAGGAAATTAATAGTAACACAATAATAGTGGGAGACTTTAATACCCCACTCACAACTATGGATAGATCAACTAAACAGAAAATTAACAAGGAAACACAAACCTTAAATGACACAATGGACCAGCTAGACCTAATTGATATCTATAGGACATTTCACCCCAAAACAATCAACTTCACCTTTTTCTCAAGTGCACACGGAACCTTCTCCAGAATAGATCACATCCTGGGCCATAAATCAGGTCTTGGAAAATTCAAAAAAATTGAAATCATTCCAGTCATCTTTTCTGACCACAGTGCAGTAAGATTAGATCTCAATTACAGGAAAAAAAATTGTTAAAAATTCAAACATATGGAGGCTAAATAACACGCTTCTGAATAACCAACAAATCATAGAAGAAATCAAAAAAGAAATCAAAATATGTATAGAAATGAATGAAAATGAAAACACAACAACCCAAAACCTATGGGACACTGTAAAAGCAGTGCTAAGGGGAAGGTTCATAGCATTACAGGCTTACATCAAGAAACAAGAAAAAAGCCAAATAAATAACCTAACTCTACACCTAAAGCAATTAGAGAAGGAAGAAATGAAGAACCCCAGGGTTAGCAGAAGGAAAGAAATCTTAAAAATTAAGGCAGAAATAAATGCAATAGAAACTAAAGAGACCATAGCAAAAATCAACAAAGCTAAAAGCTGGTTTTTTGAAAAAATAAACAAAATTGACAAACCATTAGCAAGACTCATTAAGAAACAAAGAGAGAAGAACCAAATTAACAAAATTAGAAATGAAAATGGAGAGATCACAACAGACAACACTGAAATACAAAGGATCATAAGAGACTACTACCAGCAGCTCTATGCCAATAAAATGGACAACTTGGATGAAATGGACAAATTCTTAGAAAAGTATAACTTTCCAAAACTGAACCAGGAAGAAATAGAAGATCTTAACAGACCCATCACAAGCAAGGAAATCGAAACTGTAATCAAAAATCTTCCAGCAAACAAAAGCCCAGGACCAGATGGCTTCACAGCTGAATTCTACCAAAAATTTAGAGAAGAGCTAACACCTACCTTACTCAAACTCTTCCAGAAAATTGCAGAGGAAGGTAAACTTCCAAACTCATTCTATGAGGCCACCATCACCCTAATTCCAAAACCAGACAAAGATGCCACAAAAAAAGAAAACTACAGGCCAATATCACTGATGAACATAGATGCAAAAATCCTTAACAAAATTCTAGCAAACAGAATCCAACAACATATTAAAAAAATCATACACCACGACCAAGTGGGCTTTATCCCAGGAATTCAAGGATTCTTTAATATCCGCAAATCAATCAATGTAATACACCACATTAACAAATTGAAAGATAAAAACCATATGATTATCTCAATAGATGCAAAGAAAGCCTTTGACAAAATTCAACACTCATTTATGATTAAAACTCTCCAAAAAGCAGGAATAGAAGGAACATACCTCAACATAATAAAAGCTATATATGACAAACCCACAGCAAGCATCACCCTCAAGGGTGAAAAATTGAAAGCATTTCCCCTGAAATCAGGAACAAGACAAGGGTGCCCACTCTCACCACTACTATTCAACATAGTGTTGGAAGTTTTGGCCACAGCAATCAGAGCAGAAAAAGAAGTAAAAGGAATCCAGATAGGAAAAGAAGAAGTGAAACTCTCACTGTTTGCAGATGACATGATCCTCTACATAGAAAACCCTAAAGACTCTACCAGAAAATTACTAGAGCTAATCAATGAATATAGTAAAGTTGCAGGATATAAAATTAACACACAGAAATCCCTTGCATTCCTATATACTAACAATGAAAAAACAGAAAGAGAAATTAAGGAAACAATACCATTCACCATTGCAACAAAAAGAATAAAATACTTAGGAGTATATCTACCTAAAGAAACAAAAGACCTATACATAGAAAACTATAAAACACTGATGAAAGAAATCAAAGAGGACACAAACAGATGGAGAAACATACCGTGTTCATGGATTGGAAGAATCAATATTGTCAAAATGGCTATTCTACCCAAAGCAATCTATAGATTCAATGCAATCCCTATCAAGCTACCAACGGTATTTTTCACAGAACTAGACCAAAGAATTTCACAATTTGTATGGAAATACAAAAAACCTCGAATAGCCAAAGTAATCTTGAGAAAGAAGAATGGAACTGGAGGAATCAACCTGCCTGACTTCAGACTCTACTACAAAGCCACAGTCATCAAGACAGTGTGGTACTGGCACAAAGACAGAAATATAGACCAATGGAACAGAATAGAAAGCCCAGAGATAAATCCACGAACCTATGGACACCTTATCTTTGACAAAGGAGGCAAGGATATACAATGGAAAAAAGACAACCTCTTTAACAAGTGGTGCTGGGAAAACTGGTCAACCACTTGTAAAAGAATGAAACTAGAACACTTTCTAACACCATACACAAAAATAAACTCAAAATGGATTAAAAATCTAAATGTAAGACCAGAAACTATAAAACTCCTAGAGGAGAACATAGGCAAAACACTCTCCGACATAAATCACAGCAGGATCCTCTATGACCCACCTCCCAGAATATTGGAAATAAAAGCAAAACTAAACAAATGGGACCTAATGAAACTTAAAAGCTTTTGCACTACAAAGGAAACTATAAGCAAGGTGAGAAGACAGCCCTCAGATTGGAAGAAAATAATAGCAAACGAAGCAACAGACAAAGGATTAATCTCAAAAATATACAAGCAACTCCTGCAGCTCAATTCCAGAGAAATAAATGACCCATTCAAAAAATGGGCAAAGAACTAAACAGACATTTCTCCAAAGAAAACATACAGATGGCTAACAAACACATGAAAAGATGCTCAACATCACTCATTATCAAAGAAATGCAAATCAAAACCACAATGAGGTATCATTACACGCCAGTCAGATGGCTGCTATCCAAACGTCTACAAGCAACAAATGCTGGAGAGGGTGTGGAGAAAAGGGAACCCTCTTACACTGTTGGTGGGAATGCAAACTAGTACAGCCGCTATGGAGAACAGTGTGGAGATTCCTTAAAAACTGGAAATAGAACTGCCATATGACCCAGCAATCCCACTTCTGGGCATACACACTGAGGAAACCAGATCTGAAAGAGACACGTGCACCCAAATGTTCATCGCAGCACTGTTTATAATAGCCAGGACATGGAAGCAACCTAGATGCCCATCAGCAGATGAATGGATAAGGAAGCTGTGGTACATATACACCATGGAATATTACTCAGCCATTAAAAAGAATTCATTTGAACCAGTCCTAATGAGATGGATGAAACTGGAGCCCCTTATACAGAGTGAAGTAAGCCAGAAAGATAAAGAACATTACAGCATACTAACACATATATATGGAATTTAGAAAGATGGTAACGATAACCCTATATGCAAAACAGAAAAAGAGACACAGGAATACAGAACAGACTTTTGAACTCTGTGGGAGAAGGTGAGGGTGGGATGTTTCAAAAGAACAGCATGTATACTATCTATGGTGAAACAGATCACCAGCCCAGGTGGGATGCATGAGACAAGTGCTTGGGCCTGGTGCACTGGGAAGACCCAGAGGAATCGGGTGGAGAGGGAGATGGGAGGGGGGATCGGGATGGGGAATGGGTGTAAATCTATGGCTGATTCATATCAATGTATGACAAAACCCACTGAAATGTTGTGAAGTAATTAGCCTCCAACTAATAAAAAAAAAAAAAAAGAAACCTCAAACTATGGCACAATTGCATTCATCTCACACGCCAGCAAAGTAATGCTCAAAACTCTCCAAGTCAGGCTTCAACAGTACATGAACCGTGAACTTTCAGATGTTCACTTTGGATTTAGAAAAGGCAGAGGAACCAGAGATCAAATTGCCAACATCCGCTGGATCACTGAAAAAGCAAGAGAGTTCCAGAAAAACATCTATTTCTACTTTATTGACTATGCCAAAGTCTTTGACTGTGTGGATCACAACAAACTGTGGAAAATTCTTAAAGAGATGTGAATACCAGACCACCTGACCTGCCTCCTGAGAAATCTGTATGCAGGTCAAAAATCAACAGTTAGAACTGTACATGGAACAACAGACTGGTTACAAATCAGGAAAGGAGTAAGCCAAGGCTGTATATTGTCACCCTGCTTATTTAACTTATATGCAAGAGTACATCACGAGAAATGCTGAACTGGATGAAGCACAAATTGGAATCAAGATTGCCAGGAGAAATATCAATAACTTCAGATATGCAGATGACACCACGCTTACGGCAGAAAGCAAAGAAGAACTAAAGAGCCTCTTGATGAAAGTGAAAGAGGAGAGTGAGAAATTTGGCTTAAAACTCAACATTCAGAAAACTAAGATCATAGCATCTGGTCCCATCACTTCATGGCAAATAGATGGGGAAATAAAGGAAACAGAGACAGACTTTATTTTGGGGGGGGGGGGGCTCCAAAATCACCGCAGTTGGTGACTGCAGCCATGAAATTAAAAGACGCTTGCTCCTTGGAAGAAAAGCTATGATCTACCTAGATAGCATATTAAAAACAGAGACATTACTTTGCCAACAAAGGTCCATCTAGTCAAGGCTATGGCTCTTCCAATAGTCGTGTATGGATGTGAGAGTTGGACTATAAAGAAACCTGAGTACTGAAGAATCGATGCTTTTGAACTGTGGTGTTGGAGAAGACTCTTGAGTCTCTTGGACTGCAAGGAGATTCACCCAGTCAATCCTAAAGGAAATCAGTCCTGAATATTCATTGGGAGGACTAATGTTGAAGCTGAAACTCCAATAACTTTGGCCACCTGATGTGAAGAACTGACTCACTGGAAAAGACCCTGATGCTGGGAAAGATTGAAGGTAGGAGGAGACGGGGATGACAGAGGATGAGATGGTTGGATGTCATCACCGACTCAATGGACATGAGTTTGAGTAAGCTCTGGGAGTTGATGATGGACAGGGAAGCCTGGAGTGCTGCAGTCCAGGGGGTCACAAAGAGTCAGACACGAATGAGCAACTGAACTGAACTGAACTCTGACCCAAGCAAAACATTACACCATGGCCTGAGAAAGCTGCACACAGAGGCTGGCTCCACTGACGGGCTCCAGCCTGTTACCTGGAGTCCACTTTCCCTGTACCCAAATTGTGACTGCCTCCTCCTCCTCCCAGGATCCTGAGGAGACCGATGGATAAAAAATTGCTGGAATTCCTCAAGTCCTTTAAGTACAAAGAACAATGACTAGATTCAGACCAAACACCTCCCACCCCACCAATTTAAACTAAAAAGTGGGAGTGACTAAAGAACTGAAAGCAAAGACTCAAACAGATACTTGTACACCCAAGTTCACAGCTGTACTATTCACAATAGCCGAGAGGTAGAAGCCAGCCAAGTGCCCATCAACAGATGAATGGATAAACAAAATGTGGTATATAAGGGAATACTATTCAGCCACAAAAAGGAATGAAGTGCTGATACAGGCCACAACAGAAATCAATCTTGAAAACGTTATACTAAATGAAATAAGCCAGACACAAAAGGACAGTTATTGTATGGTTCTACTTACTTGTGATAGCCAAAATAGGCAAATTTACAGAGACAGAAGGTAGGCAAGAGGTTAGTAGAGGTTGGAGGGAATGGAGAATTATTGCTTAATGGCTAAAGAGTTTCTGTGTGAAGTGATGAAAATGTTATGGAACAAACAGTAGTGATGGTTGCACAACACAGTGAATATAATTAATACCATAAAACTGTACACTTAAATATGGTTAAAGTGGCAAGTCTTGTGGTAAATGTATATTTTTTACCACACTTTTAAAAAATGAGAGACTCAAATCACTGAAAATAACCCAAATGTCCTTCACAGGTGTTGTATATCCCAAAGCTGTAATAAAATGGCACTACTTACACACACACACAACAACTGGGATGAATCCCAAGGGCTTTATGCTGAGTGAAAGAAGCCAGTTTCTGAAGATGACACACGGTAGTGTCCACTCAATGACATTCTCAAAAAGAAAAACTCAAGGGCTAGAGATCAGACCAGTGGTTCCAGGAGCTGGGGATGAAAGGAAGCGTATGCTTATAAAGAGATAGCACAGAGGTTTTAGGGGCGTACCCTGACTGTGGTGATAGCCATATACATCTAAGCACATATTAAAATCCAGAACTACTCTTCACAAATTTTTTTCAAGCTAAGTTTAAAAAAACTGTGGGGTACAAGGAGACTCAGCTATCCGGTCCTCGTGACCACCGATAGCCGCTTCCTTGCTCATGCCTCCCTGTATTTTCTGTGCATTTCTCTACCTCTTAAAATATCCAAAGATCACAGACTGGAAAACATGCTTTGTAAAATTATAATGAAGGGCCCATGCTGCTATTCCTAGAAGAAATTCTTTTCCCTGCATCATATCCATCCACATATAATCACCCCGTCTGTCTTTCTAGCCTTGATACCTTTCCTGGATGAAATTTGATTCACTTGGGAAAAGAAATGTGGCTGTGTCCCACTGCTGCCAGCCACAGGGTCTTGGAAATGATCAGATTACACATCTGTCACGACATGATGGGAATGCTCAGAATGCTTCCTCCGAGGTACAAACTCGACCAATTCGTGTTCTCACAGTGGAGCTTCCCAGGCTGTTTAACAGTGATAGCCTCCACCACCACTCCCCCTAAAAAACATTTCTGGTTCCATGACTATGAGTACCTGGAAGGAGCCAGTCCCACCAGAGCCCACATCTAAGGTTCCATCTAATAAACACACCAAAAAGCTGTGGGAAACTCTGGATCCAAACCAATGGTCTGCAGGAGAAAAACGGAAAGAGAAAGCTCCCAGCTAGCTCATGTTTCCGTGGCAATTCACGCTGCACTGGCAGCCTTGGCCTTTGGAAGCCTCTGAAAACCCCTGGGGCATTATTTATGACAGTTAAAGGCGCTGGGTGGGAGTCAGGCAGATGGGAAAAAGCAAAGAGGAGCTGGCCTGCTTGATCTCATCATGCTCTTCCTCACCTCTCCTGGCTGGGCAGGGGTGTCACCCAGGGAAAGAATACTTTACAAGCAAGCCATTCATCAGGGTTCCTAATTTAAAAGTTGGAAAGCGTAACACTGGAGCTGGTTTTGCCATCTTCCAACACCTCATTAACCTCCTCACTGTTCTTCTATTGAGGGCAAGAGCCTCAGGAGTTACTACAGAGGTTCCATCCTGAACACTTGAGAAGAAAAAGAAACAGTAACACTTCGCCTGATAAAAAAGAAAAGAAAAGAAAAGAAAACCCATATGACCACAAGAGTTGTGCCAGATCATGAATAAAACAGGAAGGACGTGACAAAGAGATCATCTACCTAGACTTTACCAAATTTAGGAATATTCCTCTTTATCCAGAGAGAAATAGAGGAGGAATAATAAATAATAACCAATTTCTCATAGGCCTTTCTTGTAAAGGGTTGCTGTCACCCCACTTCTCTTTGAAGTAAACAGCTGAGAATAAATAGGGATTTGAGCCATACCGTGTACCAAGAAGCTGGATATTCTGTGAATTTTGAACTGAACCCAAGCATTCCTTTTTTTTTTTTCTTTCAAAGGCAAAACTAAGATTTTAAATATATCAATAAAGCCTTGGAATATAGTTCAAACTGAAACCATGTCATTTTCTGAACCGGTAAAATGAAATATAAAAACATTCACTCAACCAAACCAGTATTTCTCTGTGTTTGAGTCTGTCTCTGGTATCGTAGACACAGGAGGAAACTCCTAGACTCTTTCGGGGCAAAGCATCCAACTCCATCTCATCACTGGTGAGAATTTAGCGAGACTGAAGGAAAAGGTCCCAAGTGTTTACACGAAGCCCAAGGGCAGAATCCAAAACTCTAGGTCTCATCTGAATCTCAGGCATTCTTTCTTGCCCATAAGAACCAAAGGCCCTTCCTTACTTGGCCCCCCATAAGAAAAAAGTTACACAGCCCATTATCTTTCCCAGTGAAAATAAGAGATCAAGAAGCCAGGAGACGAATTCTAACACTCACTGATTTTCTTGGGCCTAGAGCAAATCACCAAGGCTGTGACACTGCCGCCCAGCCTCTCGGATCCCTTCCAAAAGGTTTAATGGATGTCTTCATCAATCTGAATGGGTCAGAAGGGATGGGAAAGGTGGCAGGCACAGCAAGGCCAGACATTTTATCTTACCTACTTAGGAATTAATGGTGCATGAGGACAGATTGCTAGACAAGCTGGAACACTAATATATCCTGGAAATGCTGACATTCTAGACACAAAGCATCGAAAACTGGTGATTTGTAGAACAGACATAGGACATGTGAATGAGCCATGGGCTGTCTCCTCTGAGAGCAAAGGACAGTGACATAGGTCTGGCCAACAGCCGTAACCATCTTTCAACATCTCTTTTGGTCCCGTCTTTTCCCTTTTTGTCAAAAGGGTCTGTTCTTGGCCTCTTCACTCTCCTTGGGTGACGAGAGCTGTTCCTGCAGCTCTTCCCCTGCTCTACACACCTGCCCACCCTGAGGCGGATGGGTAATGGGGAGGTGTGTGTGTTTGCGGGGCTGGACAGGGGTGGGAGTTAGGGAGCATGTCCCAGGAGACAGAAATGGTTTCTTTAAAGTTGGAGAGTCTGGTCAAATAATCCACTGCCAACTTCAAGGCTTTTCTATGTTTATACTCAGTATGATCATTTACAGGACCCATCTTATTCTTCACAATAAGGAAAATTACAAGATCTCTGTGGGATTTGCTTAACTCTTTGGATATCAGAGCTTTTATAGCTTCCTTTAGCAAAATCATCCTGCACTTTCATAACACAAAATTATTGAAAGAATAAGAGAAAAATCTTCTAAAAGGAGTGAATCTTGAGCAGTCTCTGATTCTTGCCCCCTCTTCAAGAATTTTTCTGAAAAACACTGGGTTTTCTGCTGTGCTTGGCCACTGCCTCTAGTTGGAAGTAGAAACAAAATAAACTTTGTTTCCATTTATAAGTCTCAGACCAGTTGATGACTTTATCAATAGCATCACACAACAAACAAGCAAACATAAATAAAGAACATTTATGTCCTCATAGACAGTTTTAGCACTTGAAATCTAGACACAGTCTAATCACCAAACTCTTTAACTTTCTTTTTATAAATAAGGAAACTAAGGCCCAAAGAGAGTAAATGAAGGGCCTAGGGCCACAAAACTGTGGTAGTGGTGAACCTGATGAGCTTGAGCACTTACCTCTCCATCTTATGCCCTTGTCAATCTCCTAAGGTACAACTCTTTAAAACAAAGTCCTGATTCCCTCCTCCATTCTGAAGTTTTCTCCTCCTTGTCTCAACTACATGGCCTCTCTGTACCTTCTTGGTTCTGTGGCTCGTGGGAACCACTTTACCCAAATATGTTACTGTATTCAAGGTCGAACTCCAACCACTCCAGCAAACCAATCCTTTTTTCTCGTAAGCCTTCCATTCAGACCTGGTTTCCCATCTAAAAAATATGTCTAGTCCACAATGGAACTGCCAGTAATGGGGACGAACTACCTTGAGTCTGTGAATGGCCGTGGTTCAGATAACTTGTTCCAGCCTATTTATTAGTTTATGGTGAGTCTCCCAAACAACACAGGCAAACAGACTCTCAAAATGTTAGGTACTGGACTTGCCTGGTGGCACAGCATATAAGAATCTGCGGGCCAATGCAGGAGACATGTCATGGGTTTGATTCCTTGTCCTTGGAACAACTAAATCCATGTACCACAAGGTACACATACTTTAATTTTTAAAGATGCAATTTTCCAGGCATAATCAAAATGGTTTATTAGAAATTTATAAAATACCCTCCCTGGATTCTTCACTAAGCAATGGCAACTTACTAATAAATATCCTTTTTCCCCTTAAAATTTTTTGAATGTAATATTTTCCTTAGAAACCTGACATTACAGCAGCATAATACCCAGGGAAAAGTAAGATGGACACATGCCTCCTTGGAAATCACTGGAGTCATACCAATTCAAAAGCTCCTTTTGAAACTATTTTATAATAACCTGCTCAAAAGTTTTCTTTTTAATTTTTTATTTTACATCCAACTTTGTGAAAAAACCGAAGTGGTACCAGGATGTCCCACTGTTCACTCTGTCAGGGGTTCGCCTGGGGCAGGTTTGTATTTTTAGTCTTCACTACAAGAGAAATCATTTTCAAAAGCTGAGAGGCTAGAAGTTCCTATCATCCCTAATTCCAGATGATAGTTTCACTTTGCCTATTTCCTACATTTCTATCCACTTCTTCGTATCTGGGATTATTTCCAAAGCCCTCAGACATTTCATTTTTTCTAAGGATTCTTGCATTAGATTATTTATTATAAGCTAATTAGCTATAGAACTTTCAGGTCTTTAATTTTGCTTTCTCCCTCCTTCTAGCCACCTTAATTACAACTGTCAACCATGGTTTGTTAAAAAGACAAGCTGCCTCTTGCTTTTTTGTTTTGTTCTGTCTGCCACATTGCACGACTTGCAGGATCTTATTTCCCCAACCAGGGATCAAACCCAGGGTGCAGGCAGTGAAAACGCCAAGTCCTAACCACTGGACTCTCATAGAATTCCCAACAAGCTGCCTCTTAGAACACTGCTCTTAGGACATCTTTAAAGAAAACAGTCTTAGCAATTGGAGGATGTAAAGCCTCCACAGGAGGACACAGGAGATGCCCAAGCCAGCAGCCCTCATCAACCACAAGACATATGAGTAAGGCCAACTTGGATCTTGCAGCCTAGATGCAAATAGTCAAGCAAGAACATGAGTGAACTAACATGAATCCAGCAGTGGAACTACCCAAGCAGTTCACAGAATGGTGAGAAAGAATAAATCATTATTATATTAAGCCACTCTGTGTGTGGGGGGGAGGGGAGGTTCGTCCAGCAAAGGCTACCTGAAATATTAGTCAAATATTGAAATCTCTGTATACTTGAGAGCTGGAATAAGACCAAGAAACCTAATTTTGACATTTTATCAGAGGGCCTTCTCAGAATAGTAATAACAATAAGATGGCAAATACAAAAAAAGGGGGGTGGGCTAAGGATTAGAAAGAATAAAACTGTCCTTATTTGGAGATGACATGATTATACATTTGAATACTATGGAAGAATCTACTAGGTTTAAAAAGCAAATCTGATAAGGTCACTGCTTTATGATTGATACCAAAAACCTTTTTTTCTATATACAGTTCAGTTCAGTTCAGTCACTCAGTCATGTCCGACTCTTTGAGACCCCATGAACCGCAACACGCCAGGCCTCCCTGTCCATCACCAACTCCCGGAGTCCACCCAAACCCATGTCCACTGAGTCGGTGATGCCATCCAACCATCTCCTCCTCTGTCGACCCCTTCTCCTCCCGCCTTCAGTCTTTCCCAGCATCAGGGTCTTTTCAAATGAGTCAGTTCTTCGCATCAGGTGGCCAAAGTATTGGAATTTCAGCTTCAACATCAGTCCTTCCAATGAACACCCAGGACTGATCTTCTTTAGGATGGACTGGTTGGATCTCCTTGCAGTCCAAGGGACTCTCAAGAGTCTTCTCCAACACCACAGTTCAAAAGCATCAATTCTTTGGCACTCAGCATTCTTTATAGTCCAACTCTCACATCCATACATGACTACTGGAAAAACTATAGTCTTGACTAGACAGACCTTTGTTGGCAAAGCAATGTCTCTGCTTTTTTATATGCTGTCTAGGTTGATCATAACTTTCCTTCCAAGGAGTAAGCGTCTTTTAATTTCATGGCTGCAATCACCATCTGCAGTGATTTTCGAGCCCCCAAAAATAAAGTCAGCCACTGTTTCCACTGTTGCCCCATCTATTTGCCATGAAGTGATGGGACTGGATGCCATGATCTTAGTTTTCTGAATGTTGAGCTTTAAGCCAACTTTTTCACTCTCCTCTTTCACTTTCATCAAGAGGCTCTTTAGTTCTTCTTCACTTTCTGCCATAAGGGTGGTGTCATCTGCATATCTGAGGTGATTGATATTTCTCCCAGCAATTCCAGCTTGTGCTTCATCCAGTCCAGCGTTTCTCATGATGTACTCTGCATATAAGTTAAATAATCAGGGTAACAAGATACAGCCTTGACGTACTCCTTTTCCTATTTGGAACCAGTCTGTTGTTCCATGTCTGATTCTAACTGTTGCTTCCTGACCTGCATACAGGTTTCTCAAGAAGCAGGTCAGGTGGTCTGGTATTCCCATCTCTTTCAGAATTTTCCACAGTTTATTGTGATCCACACAGTCAAAGGCTTTGGCGTAGTCAATAAAGCAGAAATAGATGTTTTTCTGGAACTTACTTGCTTTTTCGATGATCCAGTGGATGTTGGCAATTTGATCTCTGGTTCCTCTGCCTTTTCTAAAACCAGCTTGAACATCTGGAAGTTCACGGTTCACGTATTACTGAAGCCTGGCTTGGAGAATTTTGATCATTACTTTACTAGCGTGTGAGATAGTAAACTGCTGAGTTTTCCAAATTTGCTAACAAAAAGCAGAGACGTTACTTTGCCAACAAAGGTCTGTCTAGTCGAGGTTATGATTTTTCCAGTAGCCATGTATGGATGTGAGAGTTGGACTATTAAGATACCTGAGCACTGAAGAACTGATGCTTTTGAACTGTGGTGTTGGAGAAGACTCTTGAGAGTCCCTTGGACTGCAAGGAGATCCAACCAGTCCATCCTAAAGAAGATCAGTCCTGGGTGGTCATTGGAAGGACTGATGTTGAAACTGAAAACTACAATACTTTGGCCACCTGATGCAAAGAGCTGACTCACTGGAAAAGACCCTGATGCTGGGAAAGATTGAGGGCAGGAGGAGAAGGGGACGACAGAGTATGAGATGGTTGGATGGCATCACTGACTCAATGGACATGAGTTTGGGTAAACTCTGGGAGTTGGTGATGGACAGGGAGGCCTGGCGTGCTGCAGTTCATGGGGCTGCAGAGTCAGACACGACTGAGCGACTGAACTGAACTGAGTGCAGCACTTTCACAGCATCATCTTTGAGGATTTGAAATAGCTCACCTGGAATTCCATCACCTCCACTAGCTTTGTTCATAGTGATTTTCCTAAGGCCCACTTGACTTCACATTCTACAAGCAACAAGTAAATAAGAAAACTAAAATAATGCCATTTATAATAGGATCAAAAAGCATGAAACACCTGGAAATAATTAGAGATCTGTATGACTGCTGCACTGAAAACTATAAAACTTTACTGAGAAAAATAAGACCTAAAAAAGGAAGAGATACAATATGTTCACAGATAGGAAAGCTCAATACTCAATTATGACAAGTCTCCACACACTCTTCTATAGATACAATGCAAGTATCTCAGCATAGTTGTTTCTTCTTTTCCTGGAAACTGACCAGCTGATTCTCAAATTTGTATGGAAAAACAAGGAGGTAAAATAAAATAGCCAATCTTGAATTCAGAATAAAATTGAAGGACTTAAACTACCGAATATTGAGACTTACTATGAAGTCATATTAATGAAGGCATTCATTGGCTATACTAATTCATGCAAAAATAGACTGCCTAATGAAACAGACCCACACATGAGTTTGTACTACTCTGAGAAAAGATACTCTTTTCAATAAAAGGATCTGAGTTGACTGGATATCCATATAGAAAAAAATGAACACTGACACTCCAAACCACACATCAGTAAGTTTCAGACAGACTGAAGATCTAAATGTGAAAAATAAAACAATGGAGACTTTACAAGAAAACTAAGGAGAAAATCTTCTTGATTTGGGGGAAGGCAAAGATTTCTTATATAGGATACAACCATTCTACCATAGAGGGGGAAAATTTGGGTTATACTGATCTACAAAATAACAGTTTTGTTACTAATACAAAACTAATTATTCTGTTCATCAAAAGACACTATTAGTAATGTGAAAACAATTTTGACATTCTATTCATTGTGGATTTAAAAATTTTTTATCATAGTAAAGTATACATAAAATTTGTCTTTTTAAATGTTTTTAAATGTGCAATTCAGGGACATAAAGATCATTCACATTGTTGCGCACAGACTAAAACTCTATACCCACATAATGGGTGGCATAAAAGGCTCCTGACTTTCCCTCTTCCCAGGGGTACACTGAATATACAGGAACGGGTGGATCAATTCCCTCTGAGAGAAATCCAAAATCTGGTTGAGTAACTCCTACACATTGGTGAATGAGAAAATACCCACATTAAAATCGGTAGGAAAGGCTGAGACACTCTCCCCATAAACCCAACCCCTGACATAGTACCTTACAATTGGGAGGGAACTCCTACCTCCAAGTTTCACCCAGGGAATGAAGAATCTGGATCACAAATCTAGTGCCCCAACTCTTAGGGCTATCAGTTGAAGTATGGTCCCCAAATCACCTAGCTCTGAGAGCCAAAGGGGCTTGCATTCACAAATATCCTACAAAATTATAGCAAATAAACAAACAGTTGTTAAATGGGTACATAAGGACTCTCTGGCAATTACCACTCCCCCAACACCCAGCTCAGCTCAGAGGGATCAAACAGAAATGCCCCTTCCTCAGTTTCTCGCTGGAAGCGATCTGACTGCAAACTTCTCCAGCTCCTTTCTGAGGGTCTGGCTTCTAATCAGTCTGCAGGTAGGAACTGACAAGGATCCTCTTGGAAACCCAAAAGAGCTGGTGGGCACATATTCCACTGCCTACCCATGGCTTACTCCAACAGTAAAACTAAGTTACCAGTTTCTCCTTGGAAGGAACTTGTCCATACATCTAGCACCCCAACTATTATAACTGCTACCTAAGAGACTCACTCCCAAATTACCTGGTTCTGGCAACTAACGGGGCTCAGCATTCATGAGTCCATGAGGAACACATGAAAAAAAAGATGGCTCTAGTCTGTGGGAGTGCTTGTGTGCCTAAAGTATTCTCTCTGGCTCAGCACAGAGTAAGTAAACAAAAACACCCAGATCTTAGTTTCTTCCTTACAGAAGCCAGACTGCATATATAAAGTCCTCATTTTCCCAGCTGCTGTCTGAATGTCAGGCTTCCAATTAGACTGCAGCGGGAAGTTGAAAGGGGAAGCAATTAGTAGTACTTTGGGAATGTCAACAAGCATATGGGCATTTCCCAAGTCTTTCATACACTGACAGATCTTGGCATATCCTCATCTACTAGGAACCACTAAGAACAAAGACAGTGACTTGACTATGGAAAACAGTTTGGAGACTCCTTAAAAAAAATAAAGCTAGAGCTACCACATAATCAAGCAATCCCACTCCTGGGCATGCATCCAGAAGAGACAAAAACCCTAATTCAAAAAAATACACACACCCCCATGTCCACAGCAACACTATTTCAACAGCCAAGACATGGAAGCAATCTAAGTTTCCATCAGCAGATGAATGAATAAAGAAGATGTGGTATGTATATGTGTGTGTATACACACACACACACACACACACACATATACACCCAGTGGAATATTACTCAGTCATAAAAAAAAGAATGAAATGATGCCATTTGGAGCAACATGGATAAACCCAGAAATTATCATACTAAGGGAAGTCAGACAGAGGAAAACAATTATAAAATGATATCCCTTACATGTGGAATCTAAAAAAATATACAAATAAACTTATTTACAAAATAGAAATAGATTCACACAGAAAATAAATGTTTGGTTACCAAAGGGGAAAGGAGGAGGAGGAGGAAAAATTAGGACCTTGGGATTAACAGATACACACTACTAAATATAAAATATCAATAGATAAACAACAAGACCTACTGTATAGCACAGGGAACTATAACCATACTTTATAATAATCTATAATTGAAGAGAATTTGAAACATATATATAGTTTGTTTGGCTTGAACAATCACAAAGATTTGAGAGGCAACTAAGAGCTCAGGCTGGGCTCATCTTCTACACAAGTACAGTCTGTCAAGGCTGAGTGAGACAGCTGTTTTATCTGAGGTGTAGAAACCAAAACAGAGAGTCAAGGAAAATAAAGAAACAAGGAATATGTTCCAAACAATAAAATAAATCTCCAGAAACAATCTTAATGAAATGGAGATAAGTGATTTATCTGATAGTTCTAAATAATGGTCATAAAATGGTCACAAAGGTCAGGGCTTCTCTAGTGGCTCAGTGATAAAGAATCCACCTGCCAATGCAGGGGACAAGGGTTTGATTTCTGGGTCAGGAAGACCCCTGGAGAAGGAAATGGCAACCTACTCCAGTATTCTTGCCTGGGAAATCCCATGGACAGAGGAGCATGGCTGGCCACAGTCCATGCGTCTGCAAGAGTCAGGCACAACTTAACAGCTAAACAACAACATAAAGGTCAGGAGACCAATGCACAAAGTGAGAATTTCAGAAAGAAAAGTGTGTGTGTGTGTGTGTATATATATATATATATATATATATATATATATATATATATATATGTATAAAAATACCAAAGAAATCATAGAGCTGAAGAATACAGTAACAACTTAAAAGTTCAATAGAGAGGTTCAACAACAGACTAGCTAAAGCAGAAGAAAAGATAAGTAAAGTTGAAGATAGGATAGTGGAAATCACTCTATCAAAAGAACAAAAAAAGAAAAAGAATAAAAAAGAGTGAAGATAGCTGAAAAGACTTATCATACTATTAAGTGGGTGCATATATGTAATGAAATGGAGACAAATTTATGCAGATAAATTATTTATCTCCGTTTCATTAAACATAAGTTCATTTTCAGTTTTCATTCCAATCCCAAAGAAAGGCAATGCTAAAGAATGTTCAAACTACCAAACAATTGCACTTATCTCACACGCTAGCAAAATAATGCTCAAAATTCTCCAAGCCAGGCTTCAACAGCACATGAACCAAGAACTTCTAGATGCTCAAGCTCGATTTAGAAAAGGCAGAGGAACCAGACATCAAATTGCCAATTGTTGGATCATCAAAAAAGCAAGAGAGTTCCAAATCAGGAAAGAAGTACGTCAAGGCTGTATCTTGGTACCCTGCTTATTTAACTTATAAGCAGAGTATAAACAACAACATAAAGGTCAGGAGACCAATGCACAAAGTGAGAATTTCAGAAAGAAAAGTGTGTATGTGTGTGTATATATATATATAAATACCAAAGAGAAATCATAGAGCTGAAGAATACAATGTGAATACATTGTATTCACAATACAATACATGTGAAATGCTGGGCTGATTGAAGCACAAGCTGAAATCAAGACTGCCAGAAGAAATATCAATAACCTCAGATACACAGATGATACCACCTTTATGGCAGAAAGTGAAGAAGTAAAGAGCCTCTTGATGAAAGTAAAAGAGGAGAGTGAAAAAGCTGGCTTAAAGTTCAACATTTAGAAAACTAAGATCATGGCATCTAGTCTCATCACTTCATGTCAAATAGATGGGGAAACAATGGAAACAGTGAGAGACTTTATTTTTTTGGGCTCCAAAATCACTGCAGATGGTGATTACAGCCATGAAATTAAAAGACGCTTACTCCTTGGAAGAAAAGCTATGACCAACCTAAACAGCACATTAAAAAGCAGAGACATTACTTTGCCAACAAAGGTCCATCTAGTCAAAGCTATGGCTTTTCCAATAGTCATGTATGGACGTGAGAGTTGGACTATAAAGAACGCTGAGTGCCGAAGAGTTGATGCTTTTGAACTGTGGTGGTGGAGAAGACTCTTGAGAGTCCCTTGGACTGCAAGGAGATCCAACCAGTCCATCCTAAAGGAAATCAGTCCTGAATATTCATTGAAAGGACTGATGCTGAAGCTGAAACTCCAATACTTTGGCCACCTAATGCAAAGAACTGACTCATCTGAAAAGACCCTGATGCTGGGAATGACTGAAGGCAGGAGGAGAAGGGGACAACAGAGGATGAGATGGTTGGATGGCATCACTGACTTGATGGACATGAGTTTGAGCAAGCTCTGGCAGTTGGTGATGGACCGGGAAGCCTGGCGTACTGCAGCCATGTGGTCACAAAGAGTCAGACACGACTGAGCGACTGAACTGACTGATATACATAATGCAGATGTCTCAGAGAAGAGAGAAAGAGAGAGCAGTAAAAACTATCCAAAGAAATAATGACTAAAAATTTCCCTAAACTGGAGAAAGAAACAGATATGCAGATTCAGGAAGCTCAAATGATACTTTAAAAGAATTCAAAGAGACCCATAATAGCACATAAATCAAATCGTCAAATGTTAAAGACAGAAAATCTTAAAAGCAGCTCAGAAAAGGCTAGTTATTATGTACAAGGGAACCCTTGTTCAGGGTATTTTGCAGGGAAACATTTCAGGCCAGAAAGGAGTGGATGGTGTATTCAAACTGATGAAAGAAAAAAAAAAAAACTGCCAATAAAGAATAGCCTACCCAGCAAAGCTGTCCTTCGGAATTGAAGAAGAGAGTTCCCTAGACAAACAAAACTTGAAGTTCATCACCACCAGACTTGCTGTACAAGAAAAGTTAAAAGAGTTTTTCAAGCTGAAATAAAGGGACAATAATTATGTATGGTGCAGTCCATGGGGTCGCAAAGAGTCGGACATGACTGAGCAACTGAACTGAACTGAATTAGTAACATGAAAATGTGTGTGTGTGTGTGTGTGCGCACACGCACGCACACATGCTCAGTCGTGTCCAACTCTTTGCAATTCTTATGGACTGTAGCCTGCCAGGCTCCTCTGCCCATAGAATTTTCCAGATAAGAATACTGAAGTGGGTTGCCATTTCCTAATCCAGGGGAGCATCCCGATCCAGGGATCAAACCCATGTCTCTTATGTCTCCTATATTGGCAGGTGGATTCTTTACCACTTGAACACCTGGAAAGCCCCAGTTCAACATATGCAAATCAATAAATGTGACACCAAAATAATAAAATGGAGGATAAGAATCACAGGCAGACAAGAGAACCAGATTTACAGATGATTCCAATTTCAGAGCTAGCTGATAAGTACTTTAAAATAATTATGCTTAAAATGCAAATTAAAACCACAATGAGATATTACCTCACATGGGTCAAAATGGCTATCATCAAAGAGAACACAAATAACAAATATTGGTGAGGATGTGGGGAAAGAGGAACCCTGGGAATGTATATTGATGTAGATGCTGAGGAAAACAGTATGGAGGTTTCTCAAAAAACTAAAAGCACTTGGGACTTTAGAACTCAATCAATAAATTCATTTGTGGAGATATTTTGTTGACAGATCATTAGAAAATGCTGAGTTTCCTTAGGGGAAGTCAAGTTCTTTTATAGCAAAATTATAATTCTCAGTACTTAATAGTCACGTGAAAAATACCGTCAAAGTACTATTTCGATTGAAATTTTCACTTTCAACTTGTTTATATGGTGCTGTATAGAAAATCTAAGTTGCTAGGTTTAAGATAAATATAGTAAGCAAACTTGTTTATATATTAAATAACACTGTCAAAACGTCAAAGTTCAGTATTTCTGAAAATGAAAGCATACATTAGGCTTTAGAAGTGTAGAGACATTCACAAATAACATAGCCAAGGTGGTTGCTTCACTTCTATAATAAATTGTAAAATAAAGTAAAAAATATAATTCTCAAAAAACAACAACAACAAAAAAAACTAAAAGCAGAACTACCATATGACCCAGCAATTCCACTCCTGGGAATATATATCCAAAAAAAGCAAAAACACTAATTTGAAAAGATACATGCACACCAACGTTCCCAGAAGCATTATTTACAATTGCCAAGATATGGAAGCAACCTAAGTGTTCATCAACAGAAGACGGATAAAGATGTAGAATATAGATACAATGGAATACTACTCAGCCATAAAAGAGAATGAAATTTTGACATTTGCCAACAACATGTATGGACTTGGAGGAGGTGACGTACAGGATCAGAGAGCTTTGGCAACATACTCTCAGTATGAGTGGCAGCATTGCGACTTGAACTCAAACCTGTCTGAGACAGTCAGACTCTTATCCACTTTACTACATGGCTTCTCTTGACTAGCTAGCTGAAGACAAGCAGTTTCATCTGAAAAGTGCTTATACTAATAAGCAGGAAAATTTGCAACTTGAGGAAGTGCATTAGCTGCTTCAAGATTCCAGCTTTGGAGTCTTCAGTATCTACCAAGAGAACTCCATATTTTCCAAACTGGAGAAAATGATGGCATTGGTCATTTGATGGGAGTTCTCTTCACTTCTTCAAATTTGGCTGCCACGGACTTATCATTTAAGAGATGTAACAGCATTCATCAGAGGTTTGCTGACAGATTATGTTTTAAAATAACAATAGTGGCTATTTCTTTGTTGTTGTCATGACTGCCTTCATTTTGGATCTGCAAGCCAGTGGTTCCAAAGACTCAATGTACCTCCTTCAGTGTTTAGTTTCTTACCAGGTAGTGCCTTAGGCAGTGAAGAGAGAGCAGTATTCGGTCCTGTAAATTCGGAGCTGTGAATTATCACTACATGAAAATATTGCCAGGCCTTCCAGTGTGAGTTTGTTCTACTCTGCTACAACCTGAAAAGAAACAGCTCAGGCACCATGATTGAAAAAAGAGACTGCCCATCAAAACAGTGCAAAGTAGACAAGTTTTCATTTATTTTCTTTGGAGCACTCCTGTTGGCAGCAGCACTCTTTTGGTTAATGGAATATTCTTGACTCATTAAACAGGCTCATTGAGGGAAAGGAGCCATGGGGACTGGAGCAGGATGGAGAGCCACCCCTGCTCTCCTCTGGCACGTTCTCCAGAAGTGAAGCCTTTTCAGACTCCCAAAGATAGTATGTTGACAGGATGGGTGTTAAAATCACAATGAAAGACTGCAGAGAGCAGCATGAAAATAAGACTGAGTCTCAAAGGGAAAGAAGTTAAAGGGTGGGGCCTCTTTTACACGCTAACCTGGCACCTTGGGGTGGGGGATGTGGGCAGTGAGGGTAACAGTCAGCACCAGGCCCACTTCCAGGCTGACCACTTTTCCACGAGGCCTGGCCTCACCTCCACATACCTCGCCTGCCCCAAGACTGTTTATCCCAAGAGCAATCTGGCTGATCCTCCAGTACCCCTGGGTCCTCAGTCCCATTCCTAGTGCTATTTATGAAGGGAAGCAGGCTGAGGAATAGGAAAGAAGCTCAGAACACAGATTCTCAGAGCCCGTGAAAAGGTCTGTGGCCGGGAGTCATGCCTGTCAGCCATGTGCTGTGTGACTTCGTGCCCAGCCTCTCAATCTGTGTCCCTCACCTCTGAAATGAGAACCAATTTTTCATAGCATTCCAAAAATCAACTGTAAGTGGCAGTTAAAACCTGTGACAGATGTGTGAATTTTAACAAAGCTGTATTAGCAGGAACTTTTGGTTCCAGGTAGACCAAATGCCGTTGCAACAGTATAACTGCAACAAAAAATAATTCCAAATTCCTTTCAGGACCCATTTATTTCTAGCAATCTTTTATACCATGTAACTCCAGGACAATCCAAGAGTCTGATAATCCCTTGGAGTTTTTTCAGGTTGAATGTATTAACATTGAAGAGGAAGAAACTAGTCAAGTATTGATTAAATTCTTCTACAAATTATTCTCATCAATGACTGACAATTGTATAGCATTTTGAGATGTTTAATATCAAGACCTACTTCTCTCTTAAATACCATGACCATTTGTTATATACATGTCATCTCTCTGTTCCTCTGATCTCCTGAAGTTTCCCTTCCCTGTGGCCTCTATGTTGATAGCTGGTCCACCTCAAAGTGGCATCTCTTGGCTCAAAGACTTTTTAAAAAGATCTCTGAGTAACAAATGTTAACTAGACATCTTGTGGTGGCCATTATATTTTATATCTCAATTAAATCTCAATTTTTAAAGTGAATTTAGGGTGAACATTATATCTCAATTAAGCTGTTAATTTTTTCTTTTTTAATTGAGAATCTCTGAAATTCACTTTGGGAAGGACTGCCTGCCTTCAGGGATATCCCCTTGCTCTGGGTCCAGGTCTGGTTAGCTTAGGTGCTATGACCTGTATATCCCACAGGCGATGAAAGGCCCTAAGGAGGGGACAGGCACACATGTGCCCAACACACACATCTGTCCCACAGGCTCTGACAGACCCTAAGGAGGGGACAGGCACACACGTGCCCAACACACACATGAGTCCCACAGGCGACGACAGACCCTAAGGAGGCGACAGACACACATGCCCGACACACACATCTACATAATGAACAGTTCCATCAAGGCCAGGTTCCCTCCCAAGACATCACACACACACAAGCAATGAAATTAATTTCCCAAATTGAAAGAATAAAGTGAATAAACGGTAAGGAAGGAGTTAGGTTTTCCAAAACTAATCAGCTTCCAGAAATATAAATACAAACAACTCCGCTCAAGAGAAAACAATCTTTCCTTTTTCTTCCTACAATGTTATAAGCAAAAAAAAAAAAAAATCTTGCCATCCTTGAGGAGGGAGGATAAACCTACAGAGTTTGCCATTTCCCTGTTTTGTTTATTCTTCCCCAGAAAGAGGGGCATGAAGTCACATAAACTCCTATACTCTAGGGCCTAAAACTTTTTTAAACTGCAGTTTACATTAAATAAACTTTCTAAAGCACTGTCATTTGTTGGAGAAGAATATAAATCTGGACTTAATGGAACTCAGATGTCCTTTAGGGATGTATGAACATGACCATGAATGGAAAAGTACTAAGCCCCAGAAGGTATTAGTGTGCATGGCTGTGGATCTGCTCAATCAGAGACTTTCTCTTCCCTTTAGAAATGAATTCTGTCCCTTGGACACCTAAGCTTGAAGGAGTGGCTATAGAGCTATTCAATGGGGCCAAGGGGATGAATTCAGGATGAAGGTGGACAGAAAGTGATTCTAATGTCACCCACTTCTCAACAGAAATGAGAAGATATACCAGTTACCAAGCTGACCACAAATACATCAAAACCTTCCCCTGGGACACTTCACTCTTCAGTCTATACATAGAACCCATTTGCAAGTAGAGTCTTCCTAAAGGGACTCCTCCAAAAGCAGATGTACATATACCCTCAGAGGAGAAGAATGCAGTTCACTTCCTTTGATCAGTGTCCTCTGCTCCTGTCTGTAGACCCAGAGAACTCTGGAACAGAAAGGGTACAGGTTGAGGGAAGTAGCATCGGTTTTTCTACTTTTGCTCAAATGTCCAGGGTTCACGCCTTGAGACTTTTAAGGTCATGAAAAGCAAGGCAAGACTGAGCAACTGGCAGACCACAGAAGCCTGAGAAGAACTGGATTCTGGAGTTAACAGTAATGTACCCATGTCTGTTAGTTTCTCAGTTTTGACAAATGCATCATGGCAATGTGAGATCTTAAAAATTGGGGAAACTGGGTGAGGGGTTTATGAAAATTCTCTGTACCTCTTTGCAACTTTTCTTTTAACCTAAAATTATAGCAAAAAGTTTTAAAAATGCAATTCTGAGAAAGTAAAATCCATGATGATGGCACAGCATGGAAACCTTAGAGCAACAGTGATAGGAGATGCCTCACAAGTGTTTATGATACGCTGGGCACTCAGCCAAGCCTTTGACTGATAGTAGATATTGAGGCTTCTCAACAACTCTATGACACAAACCCTAATTTCATCCCTATTTCTTAGAGGAGGGAACTGGACCTTAGAGAGGTTAGATAACAAACCCAAAGTCACAAAACTGGTAGGGGGCAGAGTCAGAATTCAGACCTAGACAGACTAATTCCAAAGACTGTTCCTTACTTGCTATGCCAAGCACCTCCTGTTCCACCAATTCTTTCCTTCACAAGATGGGGAAACTCTTCCTTGAACAGAAAACTCAAAGACATAAAACAGCATCTAATAAAAGAGTAGATTACTAGGGTGCTCATTTACAAAGAGGAAGATTAAGAGATAGGCTTTGTTTACTGCCCACTTCCAAGTTACCACAATTTGTATTCATGTTTTAAATAATAACTGAACACAGTAAAGCTATAAACAAGGATCTAAAATCAAAACCTCCCTGAACATTCAACCTCTTGCTCTAATCATCAGAGTAAGAAAGGGTATGTTTAAGGCCCATAAAAATCAGAGTTAATGCATAGACAGGATACAGAATTTTTCACCAAACCCTTGAATATGAGAATCCTGAAAACCTCAGAACTTTACAGGAGTAATTTTATAAATACACAAGAGCCACATTTAGCACAAAGTGAATTCCTAAAACTCTCTCTTTGGGGAACTGGTATAAAAGGTAAAAGTCTGGACTTCCCTCGTGGTCCAGTGGCCAAGACTACACACTCCCAATGCAGGGGACCCAGGTTTGATCCTGGTCAGGGAAGCAGATCTCATATACTGCAACTAAGAGTTCGCATGCCACAACGAAGATTGTGTGTCACAGCTAAGATCCAACACAGCCAAATAATAAATAAAAATCATTTTTAAAAAAATCCACCTACAGATCCAAAGGCACAAATCATTTCAAAGTGAAAAGTTGGGAAAAGACATTTTTTAAAAAGGGAAAAGTTCAAAAAAAAAAAAAAGGGAAAAGTTCTCAGGAAGGTTTAAGGTGAATTCTTGGCTGATGAGCCTTCGCAGGCTGTTGAGAGACGTAGCATCCGCATGTCTCAAGATAATCGTGAGAAAGCTGAGCTATGCTTCCCCTGAAAGTAAAGTTCACTGAAGAAATAATGAAGTTACCTATTAGTTAGGAATCCTTTCAGTTACAAATAACAGAAAATCTAATAATGGCATTACTATTGTCAGGACATTTATTCTTTATTTAACAAGAAGTCTGGAAATGGATGATCTCACGGTCCATTTAGCAACTCAAAAATCATGTGAAGGTTGCAGTTCTATCTATCCCTCTGCTTAATCATACCCAGGACAGAGGCTTTTTGTGTTTATGTTTTTCAAGTTGTGATAACAAGATAGCTGCCACTGCTCCAAGCATCACCATCCCAAGCGTTCTCTTCACAAGGGTCTATTGATCTGGAAAGAAAAATCCACTCCAGGAGCAACCAGTATATTTCTCCTTAGGTCTTCATGGCCAACTAGGTTTGGTCCCTTTTATGGGCTGAATGGAGACCCCTTTCCCACCCCCAACTCATAAGCTGAAGCCCAACCCCTAGTATCTCAAATGAGATTATATTCCAGACACGGCCTCTAAAAGGTGATTAAGTTAAAACAAGGCCATTAGCATAGGCCCTGATCCAATCTGACTGGCCCTCTTATAAGAAGAGAGCATTTGAATACATTGAGAATACCAAGGATGCCTGCACACAGAGGAAAGATGATGTGAGAACACAGCAAGAAGGCAGTCACATACAAGCCAAGGGAAGGGCCTCAGGAGAAAGTGGTCCCGACAATACCTTGATCATGGACTTCTAGTCTCCAGGCTGTGAGAAATAAATGCCTGTTATTTAAGCCACCCAGTCTGTGGCAGCCTGAGTAAACTAACACAGCCCCTCAGCTGCAAAAGGGTCTGTAAAAGAGAGATTTAGGAAAGGAAGTGAGATGGCATGACTGTGTTATGCTGGCACTCTCAGCCCATACAGAACCAGTGCTTCCAGCACAGGAAGGGTGGTGGTGGTAGCTACTGGATAGGCAACTAATAATATTTACCACAATTCTTGAGTAGAAAGAGCTGGACTACCTCTGCCACCGAGCAGTGACCATGGGTAAAACACAAAAGTTGGGTTCAGTAAAATGGAGATAACACTCAATAGTTATTCTCCTTTTCACCCCTCAACACTACAATTCTAAATCTGAGGGGGCTCTCCTCAGAAAGGACTTTGTTTCTACAACAACTGAAAACACAGAGTACCCATTCCTACAGTACAGCTCCCTTACAAGATTTTTCAGATGTTCTGTTTCAACATCCATTTACTCAATAGTTTATTTCCTAAAAGAATCAATTAAACAAATTTGAATCTCCTCTTTTTACATTTTCAAGGAGCCAGAAACTGAAAGGCTCTCAGTGACCTATAAATACATGAATATAGGCACACTCCACAAAATGAAAGGCCCACCACTTTCCAATTAGATTATAACCTTCCTGAGGGCAAATAGTTGTGGTAATCCTTTCTGTGGTCCCATCAGTTCAGTTCAGTTCAGCTCAGTCACTCAGTCATGTCCGACTCTTTGCGACCCCATGGACTGCAGCACGCCAGGCTTCCCTGTCCATCACCAACTGCCAGACCTTGCTCAAACCCATGTCCATCAAGTCGGTGATGCCATCCAACCATCTCATCCTCTGTCATCCCCGTCTCCTGCCCTCAATCTTTCCCAGCATCAGGGTCTTTTCCAGTGAGTCTTCTTCCCATCAGGTGGCCAAAGTACTGGACTTTCAGCTTCAGCATCAGTCCTTTCAATGAATATTCAGGACTGATTTTCTTTAGGATGGACTGGTTGGATCTCCTTGCAGTCCAAGGGACTCTCAAGAGTCTCCTCCAACACCACAGTTCAAAAGCATCAATTCTTCGGCGCTCAGGTTTCTTTACAGTCCAACTCTCACATCCATACATGACTACTGGAAAAACCAAAGCTTTGACTAGATGGACCTTTGTTGGCAAAGTAATGTCTCTGCTTTTTAATATGCTGTCTAGGTTGGCCACAACTTTTCTTCAAAGGACCAAGTGTCTTTTAATTTCATGGCTGCAGTCACCATCTGCAGTGATTTTGGAGCCCAAAAAAATAAAGTCTCTCACTGTTTCCATTGTTGCCCCATCTGTGGTCCCATAGGCCACTGCAAAAAGTGTCAAAGAAGGCTTCTGGACTGAATGAATGAAAAACAGAGCCTCTGGAAATCCATCTTAGGATTTATTCATTTCACAAAGACTCGTCCAACATTAACAATTAATTTGTGCTTCTTTCTTGAAGACAGGTCTCTGCATCCTTAAAAGTTAGAAGGATCAAATTACTTTCTTCTTTAGAGAGCTACACATATTGGAAAAACCATCATTACAGAACGGTAAATGTTCTTATATGAAGAAGTTCCATTTTTTAAAGTGTTTAGAAAATATGCATTCCATGTGGCTCAAATGGTAAAGAATCTGCCTGTAATACAGGAGGCCTGGGTTCAATCCCTGGGTTGGGAAGATCCCCTGGAGGAAGGCATGGCAACCCACTGCAGTATTCTTGCCTGGAGAATCCCCATGGACAGAGGAGCCTGGAGGGCTATAGTCCATGGGGTCGCAAAGAGTCAGACACGACTGAGCGACTAAGCACATAACACAAGAAAACATGCATTAGTTAATGAAGAGTGTGAAACAACTCACTATGCGAGAAAGAGTCAACCTCTATCATATCATTTACTGTTCCTCCCTAAATTTTAGTAGGATTAAAATTTAAATATAAAAAACAGAAAACATGGGTGATCTAAGAAAAAATCTTAGTTTATGTTAGTTTCTAAGCATGTCCAGAAGCAAAAAAAAAAAAAAAAGAGAGCGAGAGAAAGATTTGATAAATTTGCCATTAAGATAATTTTCCAAATATTATCTGAAAAAATAACAAACAAAACCAAATGGCATTTGCAAAGTAAATCCATTACAATTTGCAATGGATTAACCTAGAGTCTCTTACAGAGAGTGAAGTCAGTCAGAAAGAGAAAAACAAGTATTGTATAATAACACATATATATGGAGTCTAGAAAAATGGTAGCAATGAACCTGGTAGAGAATTTGTACTTGTGGACACAGTGAGGGAAGGTGAGGGTAGGACGAACTGAGAAAGAAGCATTGATATATATACACTATCATGTGTCAGATAGATAATTAGTGGGAAGTTTCTAACAACAACTTAATAACACAGGGAGCCCAGCCTGTGAGGACTTAGACGGGTAGGATAGGGGAGGTGAGGGAGGCTCAGGAGGGAAGGGATATGTAATTATGACTGACTTACACTGTTATACGGCAGAGACCAACACAAAATTGTAAAGCAATTTTCCACCAATTAAAAAATTAAAAAAAATTTTTAAAAACCAAATAGTAAATGATACAAAGGGGAACCACTGATAATACTTGTGACAGAAAAGGATTATTTTCATTTATATATATAATGAGATCCTCAAATCATTAAGCTGTAGATAAATAGTACAACAAGAAAATGGTCAAATTTACATAAGCAAGAAATTCACAGAAATAAATGGTCATTATTTGGAAGTAAGGTGGGAAGCCCACTCTAAAGGAAAATTTAATTTAAATAAAAATATACTTATTTTAAGATTAGAAATGTTAAAAACTTTGATTTTACCATTATTTGTGATGTTGCAGCCAATCAGGTATTCTCATACATTAATTCTAGAGTTTAAACTCATTTGGCCTTTCTGAAGGACAATTTGACAACATCTGTCAAAATGTTAACTTCCCAGACACTTTAATCCAAAAAATACACCTCTAAGTGGAAGCACTCTAAGTAGGATATGGATATAGATTTAGGATACTTAGAGCGTTATTTGTAAAAAAGCAAAACAACCTAAATATTCATTAACAGGAAATTGGCTAAATACATTAGACACTCACACAATGGAATGCTATGTTGTGTTTTTTTATGGGTAAATCTACATTTATTGAAATGGAAAACATCCAAAATGTGCTAAGTGAAAAATAGCAAGTTGCAGAACAAGATGTCCAATTTGCTCCCATTTGTGTTAAATATATATATATACACACATATGTATGCTTGTGTATGCTGAGAACATTTCTGGAAGGATATACAAAATGCTGTGAACTGTGGTTACGTCTGGAAACGATTCTGTTTGAAATCACTACTGTGATTGTGTATTGCTTTAGCAATTAAAAAAAAAAAAAAATACACTGAAAACACGAAATGCTCCATGTTGCTTCCTCTGAAATTCCTCAAGTGGGAAAAATTAAGCTAAAAATGTTAGGACTTATCACTTCCTCTTAAGTGTGGGCTTTTGGAGAGAGAGGGGAATGCCCAGAAGAAGAATCTCCTGGATGAATCTTTCAGGGCTCTCTCAGTCTGAGTATTCTGAACGGCCCCCTACCCCACACCCCAGTCGGTATGCATGAGGCATGGGGCTGAAGGGCTGAGGAATGAAGCAGGGTTCTCACCCTCCAGCACCTATTATTGCCCCCACTCCCACCCCTGCCTGCCTGCATCTCCAGTGTGCACTGGTTAGGAAAAGCAGCAGGATTAGGTGCCTTAATCTCTTCCTGACCTTAGAATTAAAGTCAGCTCGGGAGGGAAGGAGAAGGGGTAGGTGAAGGAAGGCCCCCTGGGAAAGACATCAAACAGAATGGAAGCATCTCTGACCTCTAGGTCACAAGCCACTTAGAACAAACGCGCTCTCTCCAGCAGCCCACCCTGGGCGCCAGCACTGGAAGCCAATTCCGAGTGATTTAGGAAATCGGCCCAGCCCCGGGGCGGGCAGGAAAGGAGCGATTAAGGGCGAGAGGGAGAAGTGAGGCTTCCTCGGGAATGAGCACATTTGGAAGCGAGGCAGGAAGGGGGCAGGAAGCTGCTCTCATAAAACAATCTGACAATTATGTGTCAGTCTAGGAGAAGGGCTCTGGAAATTATGGGGCTGCTGCGCCGCCCTCCCCAGCCCTCCCCTGGCGACTTCCTCATGGCTGCAATGAGCTGCAAGAGGAAATTATATTTGGGGCCAGGTGTTGTTGCTCTACATTAGGGTTCAACTTGGGACTGAGAAGTCAAGCACGGTGGCTGCACGGATTCCAGCTGGCCTGGCACACTGCGACTGAGATGACCGTATCTGGCATTTACCAAATTCTCACTGGAGCTAAGCGCATCACCTGTATTAACTCACAACAACCTTCCCTGGCTACTGAGAACTAGAGAGCTTCCCTGACTCACTGCAGATAACTAGCTAGGGGTGGCAGAACAAGAATCTGAACCCAGGTAATCTGTCTCTAGAGCTCCACACTCAAAATCCAGTTGAAAATATATGCTGTGGGTATTTGTCATTAGAGCATCAGAGTCATTATTTTATATATGTCTCTGGTGGAAAGAGGTTCCTAAGCAGACTCCTAGCCAAACACAGGCGCTGCCTTCTCCATGCCCATCCTTCATTCATTCATCAACCCATCCATCTATCCATTCATTCCTTTCTTCCTTCCTTATATCTATTAACTACTGGTGGTGTGACCAGCAAAGTCAGATACTATGAAATTACAAGACCCATTCCTGCTTCTAAAGACAGTAAGAGGACACATTTTACAGACTTAAAAGTCCAAATATATTTACAGTCTTCTCCTGGGTCTTGATACATACTTTTTCTTTCTTTTTTAAATTATTTTATTATTTTTTTGGCTTCGCTGGGTCTTCATTGCTGTGCAGGTTCTTTCTCTAGTTGTGCAGGGATCCAGAGTTCAGGTTTCATTATTCGCAGTGCACAGGCTTAGTTACCCCGAGGTATGTGGGATCTTCCCACATCAGGGATCAAACCCGTGTCTCCTGCATTGGCAGGTGGAGTCTTAACCACTGGACCACCAGGGAAGCCTCTTAATATGATACTTCTTGGCCCATTCTAGACCCTGATGGTGAGAAAAATTGAGGGCAGGAGGAGAAGTGGGTGACAGAGGATGAGATGGCTGGATAGCATCATCGACTCAATGGACATGAGCTTGCTTGAGCAGACTCTGGGAGATAGCAAAGGACAGGGAAGCCTGGCATGCTCCAGTTCATGGGGTCGCAAAGAGTCCAACAAGACTTAGCAACTAAACAACAACAGGCCCATTCTGAGTCTGCCTGGAGCTGACACATTCCATTCCTCTTGCCCACCACTCCCATTTCAGAGGGGGTTCTCTGAGAGGCAGCAGGCCATTTATTTGTTCAGGAGCCAGGGGCAGGGGGGCACAATCTGATCTTTCCCCTATGGGCTGAGAAAGTGAGGCTGCTAGAAGCTCCCTCACGACCCCTGAGAGAAGTTCAGGGGAGCAGTGGTCAAGTGTCCTGACTCCACCAATCACTAGTTGTGTGATCCTAGGCAAGTTACTTCACCTTACTGAGCATGTCCAGTAAAGTGCGACTGTCACAAGAATTAAATGAAACAACATGCCAGGTTCTGAGCGAGAGTGCTTCCTGGAATAGACTAAGCATTCAACTTTTGACTATGACCCTGAAGGTCTGTGCTGGGTGTGCTGTTAGGAGTAAGCCAACTCTGCTCCCACCACCTCCTCAATTACAAAACACTACCCAGACATCAGACATGCTTTACTTCCTCCCTAGCTCAATTTCATGATACCCAAATCACATATCTATGAAATGAACTATACCTGCTAACATGATTATTTCCTCAATTGCACATTTATTACTTGCAAATGCTATGGTTGAAATATGCACTGTAGATAAAAACAAGGCCTCTAGAGCTAGTCCTCCATTAGATCCTATCCCTGCCACCTGGGCAAGTTACCCAACATTGCTGAACCTTAAATTCCTCATCTTTAAAAAAAAAAAAAAAAACAGGGATAATAAAGATAGACCTTATACCATTAAGTAATTGTGAGCATCAATCAAATCAAAGAATGTAATGTCATTTTGCTCCTGGCTTCAGGTAAAGACCCACTAAGCAACAACCATATTTGTTGTTGCTGCTGCACTGAAAACTGAACATGCAAAACAGACATAATCCTTGATTTATGAGATAAAATGAACAATGTCCATGGTCTTCAGCATGCAGATGGAGTTAGATAAAACAGAACCTATATGCCAATTAGAACATAAGCCTGGGTGAAACAGAAACTAGAACACAGTAAAATTGAGAAGGCACCATCACAGTCTCTTAGTTTTTTGAAAATTTCATTCAGATATTCAGGTCTAGTGAAGAAAAGAATGTAGAAAATGGTGTTAGATGCTTAAGGGTTCTCAAAGGCTTAAAATTTGCAGTCATATTTTAACTGGTTCAGTAAAAGAAACCTTTAGTCTATCTATTTCCAGACACTATTTCTCAGGGATGAGGATTTAGGCCCTTCCTTTGGGCAACGACTTTCCTAGCATCTGCCATTTCACGAAGAGACTGCTAGGTAACAAGCATCACCGCACCACTCCAAGATTTCTGTCATCAGTAGAGTCTCTTCCATGCTTTTGCCATCTGATAATTGTTTAAAACAGTACTTTGTCTGCATTTAGCTACTCAGTCTTCCTAGTCCATTTCTATACTAACTACAAGCTTTTATTTGTTTACATTCACACCTCTTCCCTGGTGTCCTGCCCATAGTAAGTATGCAATAAGTTCTTATTTCCTAACAAATCTTACCTGGAATCTCTAATATCCAATGTGAAAGGTGAAAGTGAAAGTGATAGTCGCTCAGTCGTGTCTAACTCTTTGCGACCCCATGAACTGTGGCCTGCCAACGCTCCTCTCTCTATGGAATTCTTCGGGCAAGAATACTGGAGTGGGTTGCAGTCCCTTCTCCAGGGGGTTTTCCGGACACAGGGATTGAACCCAGGTCTCCCGCATTGCAGGCAGATTCCTTGCTGAGTCACCTGAGGCTGCAGAATATCCAATGTGAGCACCATTCAGATAAAAAATAGCAGGAGCCAGGAGGGGGCAGTGATGGGGCAGAGCTTGCCAGAGAAAGGGAGATGCCAGTTATTATCCTAGATGACTTCAGGACCAACAGAAAACATTTGGATTTAGCCCAGGAGAGGGTGCTACCTACTTCCAAGACAACCTCACTCAGAAAGCTGGGCAAAGCCTGTCCCCTGAAGTGAGGCTGGGGTCTGGGCTTCAGAGTAGCCCGTTTACCAGTGCAGGGAAAATGCTCTGACTTCCTGTGTCCTCCTCTGATATGAGGACCTCGTCTTCTAAATTAAACCACAGTTAGGAATCTAAGGAGCATGAAAAGCAGCAGAACAGATGCAAAGCTTCCCCTTTTGTCCCAAGCATTATCCAAGCAGCTTGCTGGACACTGGATAACTTAAAAAACACCACTCTATGACCAACACATATTTTGAGGTATACTTTAAAAGACGCATACTTTAAAAGATCGTGAGAAAATAGAGGAAGTGTTCAATGTAGGGATGGGTGGTTAGAGATCATGGGATATTGAATAAGCCCTAAATTTGGACCTTCTCCCAGCCCTTACATAAAATATCCTTCTATTTCCAGTGATATTCAAAGTCCCTTTGTCTTTGTGGTAAAACAACATCTCTGGAGCCTGGGACCTAGAAGGCTGGCCTTTACATTCCTAGCTGCACTCCTGATTCTTTCTCCCCAAAGCTCTTCAGCCATCCCCTTCACTTCATTAGCGCTCATTAGGCCCAGACCTTAAACAAGAATAATGGCTAGTATATTCTCAGCAATAAGGTGGGATTTTTGCTCATAATGCCCTTTAAACAGTACACAGTATTAAGCTGAAGCAGATCAGTCACCTGCCTCTCAACTGTCTTTTGACTAGTCACATGTCATGCTTGCTCTGTACAGAAACCCAAATTTTAAAAGTAGTAAGTGAATAGGAAATAAACTGAATGCTAAATTGTGGCTCATGAGAGGAAACTGAGTTCAAAAAGCAGCCTTGCTTCTGTTGGAAGGAGTATAAATGCAGAGGGCACTGCTTATATTTTAAACATGCCGTCTCTCCTAGCAACTCCGTGAATTATCCTAAAGTTATATGGGTTCATACTCACAAAGACAGATATATGAGTGAATCTGTTCAGCAACATTTATCTCAGCAAAAGTCTGGAACAAATGGCCATTAACAAGAGACTGGTTAAATTAATTATGTGGCATCTACTGTACTGTGCATCAGACAGAAGTCAATGTGTAGATGCTGTTTTGGAAAGATGTTTATAATTATTCAATTTAAAAATGAAGTATATTATAGTACATGTAATATGTTCTCATTTATACATATATATATTTAAAAAAAAAAGAAAGGCTCTATACACATGGGGAAATTCTGTAAGGATGTTCCTAAAGCTTTTGTGACTTTGAGGTGGTGGGACTGGGGACAAGGGGCACATTTTTCCAGAGTTTTGACTTTTTACATGTGCTACTTCTGTGATCATAAAAACCAGATTCTAAGGGTGGTTGGTGCCCCTCTCACCTATGTTTAGAAATTCTGTTGGTTTTATTCATCTATATCTAGATTCCAAGTGATAGAAACACAAAAGTGAAGGACGGTGGTGTGGGATGGACAAGTTCTTGTGGCTGAGGGGATGTGAGTTCAAATCACGTTAGGTGTAACACCATTATTTTCACTTTTTGGTTCTCAGGTAATAAATGATGTCACTACATGAGGCTTTTATAAAAATGATCTTAATGATACAATGCAGTATCTTGGAAAAGTGAAAGATTGGTGACTTGGCAGAACAGGTACATTGTTCTCTTCAGCTGAGAATGACACTCTGCCTTGAGCCCTCTTAATTCAAGGAAAGTTTAGTTGTTTGTATGAGCTGGGATCAGGCTCAGCTATGAGGGCCACAAAATCTCAAATAGCACCTTAAATATGACTAAAGTTCATTTTCCCCCTCATATAACAGGCCTCTTCCCTGTTGGTCTAGTGGTTAGGATTTTGGGCTTTCACTGCTGTGGCCCAGGTTCAATCCCTAGTCAGGGAATTAAGATTCCCATAAGCCAATCAGTGCGGCCAAATAAATAAATAAAATTTTAAAATTAGAACAAGGTCTCAAAGACAGGGCACAGTAGTCTATGCCTTTTCTCTTGCTACTTCATTGTGCATAGCTTCAACCTCATGGTCTGAGATGGCAGCTTCTACATTTCAAGGAGCAGGATGGAGGAAGACATGAAGAAGAAGAGCATAGTATATACTCATAAGGCCCCTTAAGTGGAGTTTCTAGAAGCTGCCACTAGACATTTTTATCTATTCATATTGGCCAGAACCATCTTATGGCCTACCTAGCTGCAAGGGAAGCTCGGAAATGACATCTTAGTGTCAAGGGGGCTATACACAGCTTAAAATGGGAGTGTCTATGTTATTACCACAGAAGAACATAAGAGTGGATGGACACTGGGAAATGCTGAGTGGTTTCTCCAACACTGATCTAAGCTACCTTCCCTAGCCCCCTAACCTATTTTTCAAATATAAACATCATTTCAGCAAATGGCATGACTAAAGAAAGCATCATATTTTGCCATATACCCACATTTATAAGCTTAGAAAAAATGTTTTCCTAGTATTTTAACAATGAAAAAATGGCAAAATGTCCTGGAGTTTCATTCAACTGTTTCTCCCATCTCTGAATCCAGCTCTATAATCTTAAACATGGATGGGATATACTAACTCTGGGGGACAGGATCCATGTCAACCTTACAATACTTCCACAATAAATGTCAACAGAAAACAGCAAAACTGGTCAGTGATGTAATTCAAAGACTATTTCCTGTAAATGAGATAATACACACTAGAATAGAATGCTATTTATACTATGGGAAAAGCCCATGGGGCTTCAGATTTAGAATCAAGGAAAAAGGAGTTCATCAGCTGATTAAACAGTATCCCTGGGGACTATGGATAATACTGTTAACAATCATAAAGCAATTGGGATTTCAGAACTGCCCAAGGTTAAGAAGGACTAATTCCTCTTGCAGAGAAGACAAGCAGCAGCTCTCCGGCATTCCTATTGAATACCCATCTTCAGAGACACCAAAGACTGGTAGTTCAGGGAGTCTCTTCAACAAAGGACCTGAAGTGTCCCTGCCCTGGCCATACCTGTCACTTATAGCAAGTTCCCAGACACGGGACACCTTTTCACTAGGAGTTCAAATACAGTGCTTTTGCGTATCCTAGCCTACAGACCACCAGTTAGCAGTAAAAAGCCAAATGTTTAAACCTGAAAGTGAACCTCCATGTGTAGTCTTCTGTCTTATTAAAAATAAGTCACTTTATGGTTCCTTGATTAATAAATAGCATAAGAATATTGAGTCAAAGGAACAGAACAGCGACATGAAGGTTATAGACAGACCCCTGAGAATGACTCAGAGAGGTGGGAATTAGAGGCTCCCTTTTCTGATAACAATGGAGGAGCATCACTCCAGACTTGAGAATTTGGGACCACTTTATTTCAGCATCAGTATCAGCATCTGACAGGGCCCCATGTTTGGCCCCATGCTCTTAGGCCCTTGACTAGTCAAGACTCACTGATCATCAGCCAGAGAATGTGTCAAGCTAGGATGGCACCTACTGCCTACTGAGCCTGTGCCCTACAGGTTCTATTCAGGTACTGAACCCTAAGACATGACTCTTGAGTCCCAAACCTTCACCTCCCAGTTTTAGCTCACTCAATGAACAGGGTGTTCTGCCAAGTGCTCAGTCTGAAAGCTCCCTCTCTCACACCCTATTTCCAAACCATCAGTCAATTCTATTGGCCCTACCTTCAAAGCCCATCTGGAATCTGACCACTTCTCACCACTCCCACTGGTCCAGGAGAACCTCTCACCAGATTTACTACGAAGCCTCCTGACTTGGTGCTCCCTCTCACCAACCCACGCATTCTTTTCACCTTGGAAAACCTAAACCAAGTCAGGACAGCCCTTGGTTCTAGACCCTCTGGGGGCCACCCCATTTCAGGTGGAGTAAAAGTCCATATCCATACCAGACTCCAAGCCTTTCTCTCCAGCTATCACCTCCCATGCCTTGCCCTGGCTGTGCTCCAGCCCCCTCCCCTCCTCACAAGCCAGGCAAGCTGATTCCTGCCCACATAGCTTTCCTCCACACATCTGCCAAGTCTGCTCCTACACTCTCTGCAAGGCACTCTCAAAAGCTCCCCAGTCGGAAACCTTCCCCAGCCACCCGATTACCCTCTTTACTTTTCTTCATAGTATTTATCCCCACTTGACAGAATATATATTTATTGGTTACTGTCCATCTCTCCCTACTTAAATTATAATTCCCGTGGATGCAGAATATTTTCTGCCTAGAACAGTGCTTGGTATGGAGCAAATACTTGAAAAACAATGGTGCTGCACACTGCCCAGCTCACATATGGCATGAGGCCAAATAGCCCCCAGGATAACAGAAAACCCAGTCATCTATATGAAAATATGTCATGCCTTTTTTTCACAGCTAACCTCTTGTTTTTTTCCATAATGAACCCATTAAAAGCATAGGAGAAGGGAAGTTTCTGCTTGTTGGCTGAATGGAAGGGAAACCATTTATTGAGCACCTACTATGTCTCAGGCACTATTCTAATTCTGGAGGAGTATAGAGTTAAGATAGGAAGGCCCTGTTTTGTGAAGTTTGTATTACAGAGGAAACAGGCAGGTACAGGTTCAAGTTGAAGAAGCTGGAAATAACAGCATCGATCAGCAAGCAAGATTGTTTCAAATAATAATATATATGTTTTAAGAAAATTTTCTAAAAATTACCAGTAAAAATATATCTGGTTTTACACATAGGGACTTACTTATGAGTCAAGGGCTTACCCAACAGCTCAGCAGGTTAAGAATCTACCTGTAATACAGGAGACAGAGGAGATGCAGGTTTGATCCCTGGGTTGGGAAGATCCGCTGGAGGAGGAAATGGCAATCCACTCCAGTATTCTTGTTTGGATAATTCCACAGACAAAGAAGACTGGTGGTCTACAGTCCATGGGATTGAAAAGAGTCAGACACGACTGAGTAAGTACACATTACTTAAGAGTCTCTTTCCATCTCTGGGCCCCACAAAAAACCCTGCCCTTAAAATAAATGTATATTTATATTTCATATATATTAATACAAGTTGTCCAACTCAGAGCAGCCACTTTATGACTTCTTTTAAATGATGAACTAACTATACCATGTCAAAGACAGTATCTCCCATTTATGAATTTAGCAACTGATACTGTACTCTGCCATTCACCTAGAAGGTACCTGTTGAAAAGGAGTTGATTTCTCACAGATCCTCAGAAGTTAATTCTGCAATTCTTTCTGACCTATCATAGTGGCTATTTCAGTACACTGCCGAAAAATTGGATGGTTTTATTTTAGTAGAGTTGGTGAAAATTCCATATGGATTCCTCAGTTCACAAAACTGAATGAAAACACAGAGCCCCTTAAAATAAAAATAGACGCGTTTGGGAATCACAAGGGAAATGTTACTTATTCTCGGAGCTTTCAGGTTCTGCTATCCCCAGTGGTGGGAACCTACGCTGTCATTCCAATTTCCTATAAACTTGGCAGGACTCTGTGTCCATTTGGAATTGTAATAGCCCGGATTTCAGTTTGTGGAGGAAGGAAGGAGTCATTGCATTCTACCAAAGAGTCCTCCAGCTGAATCCCAAGAAGCCAAAGCTTCAATGTCAGTGTTCTCCCAAAGGAAAGAGATGCCTCCATTTAATGACTTTACCTGGTTAGCGTTCCATAGCCAGATTCTGAGCTCTCTTTGCTGGTCTTTCTTTGTTAATGTTGCTTGTTACAGAAAATTCTGATTCCTGTATTAGCTGTTCTCAGCGGGGCGGGGGCAGGGGGTGGTGTTTGTTTGCAGTTACACACAGATTTTTTCATACTAAATACTCTAGCCATTTCAGAGCAAGTTTCAGGATGAGTATATTCTTACTGTTCATTCTTCACTCCTACATGCTTCCTGATTTAGGACGTGGGAATTGCAAGGAAGGCCAACCAACCTGCCCTCACCAGCCTCTCCAGCTCTAATCTCCTACTGTTACGGTCAGACAAGCCAATCCTATTAAGTGGGAGGAACTCTATGGGTGGGAGGCAAGAGGTGCCTCTAATGGGCTTTGAGTGGCCCAGGTGAAAGGGGTGATGTGGAGCACCTTGCTGAATGCTGACTGAGCCCTGAATTTGCGGCTCCCACTTTCCTCACCCCTACTTCTGTTTCCAAATAAGTGATTTGCATGCCAACAGTTACATTCCACAAACAAGCCATTTCCTCTTCCTTGGGGGAAGGCGACTGAGAGGAGAAGGCGGAAGAAACACCTCTTTAGAAAAACGGGATTGTGTTAAAGCTTTCCTACATCCTTAGGCTCTTCGTTTGAGAGCTCCACTCTCTTCCCCACTCCATGTAAATGCATTACAAAACACTCACATACCCTGTTAAAAGATCTGTGTTTCTTCCCTGGTAAAATTACAGAAGGATTTAAAATTTTCACTTTAAAAATTATCTGAGTCCAGGGAACTGATATCTGCACAAATGCATGGGAAATGAAAAAATGTAATGTACAAATTGTTTCCCAATGAAATAAATTACCTAAAGGACACTAAATTTAAGAACTCATTGAGTCGCCATAATGTTAGCTATTGCAGGCATATAATTAGACATTTACTGGTTTATATTTTGAGTTTCTTTTCATATGTTAAAAAATACACTGATATTATGCCATCTATCTCTCATGTACACATGATTAGAAAAATACCATCATATTTTTTCAGGGTTAGATATTGCCTTAGGCCCTTAAAACCTCATGGGATCTAAGCGCTGGGCCTCTTAGAGCCTAACAGATATACTTGGGAGGTAAATAATCCTCGAAAAAACAAAGAAAAAATATTCATGTAAAAAGTTATGGCAAATCCAGGTTAGCAAATGGATACACAAGACCAGAAGTTCAGTTCTGTTGGGGCTCCCTTCCAACCCAAAGGCTCTACTAAAACCCTGGACTTTTACACCCACTCCCCTCCAGCCTTGCCATAGGAAGCAGTAATCCCACCACAGAGGTTTCTATTTCAGACCCACTTTCATCCCTTGGGACTCTCCTCCAGGCTGTCCTTCCTAAACCACTTGAATCTCATTTCTCCTGCAGCTGATTTTTTTCTTTTTCAAGATGTTAACAATTTCTCTGGAACCATCTGGATGTTATTAAGAAAGTGTCCCGGGTCCTCTGAGGCAGCTGGCTGCGGCCTCTTGCCTTGTTTCCTGTGTCCTGGATGTCTTAAGTTGACTTTCATAAGAAATTTGGAATATTAGCTTAAAAAAAGAAACAGTCAATATTTTTTAGGCGCTGAGCTCTTGCAGCTTAATTTCCCCGGCTGCGACTTTGCATTTTGCGTTCCCATCGTTGGCCCCAGCTCTGGGAAGGATGAAGCACGTCTGTTTTAAAAACAGAAGGCCCAAGAGCTCCGGGTGAACCAGAAAACCAGTCTTCCCCACCCTCCCCGGTTGGCCTAACAAAACCTACCTAATGGCTGCTGCTGCCTGGCCATTTCCACACCTCCAACCCCTCCTCCAAATTGAGATCTGCCCCCCACCTCCCATTGTGGTCCAAGAATAAACACCAGTTAGTTCAGCTCTAATAGATGCTCTCTTGGCATTCTTGAAGGAAAAAGAACAAAGGCCAAAAAAAGAGCCTACTGATGACAATGTTTCCTTGGTTGAAAGGGGTAATGTGAGTAGGTCAGATGATAGGGGGCTTTTCTAACCAGCATCCAGGAACAGCTGGGACCAGAACAGGGAAGCTCCTGAGAAGCAGTTTTACTACTCAGACTCTGTAAACGGGGCCGGGGCACTGTCTCACCTCCCTTCCTGCTTATTACTCAAACACAGCCAAGTCTTGGTTGATGGCCTGGACCATTTGCCTTCCCTACTAAATGCACGCATGCCCACCTCCTTCTTCCTTCCGGTCCTTAAGCCATCACTCCCAACCTACTTTTATCTCATCACCCTGTTGATTTCACTGATACAGTTAACACTTCATCTTTGGAAGATCTTAAGACCCCCTAGACAGTGCTAAGTCAGACAACACAGTTAAGATGCTACCACTCTACCTAAGAAGCCTAATTACAGAATGACTTTCTGGAACACACCTTGACCATCTGTCTCTGATGCCAGTGAGACCAAGAGAAGTTTTTTGTTTTTGTTTTTTTCTTTTTTCCTTCTGGCTACTCCACACAGCATGTGAAATTTCCCTAACGAAGGATCCAACTGGTCCCCCTGCAGTAGAAGTACAGCTGTCTTAGCCAGTGGACCATCAGGGAAGTCTGTCTGAGAGAAGTTTTGAAGGGAGACATACAATCCCCTCTCCTTCAAGGATTCTCTCAGGAGGTAGGGCTGTGCCTCTACGCGCCTGATTTCCTTGTCACAACCCGCAAGGGTCTTCATCCTCGGTCTGGTGAGTACTAGATAAATCATAAGTGGACCCCTCTTCCAATCTTTTTATTTTGAAAAATTTCAAGCTACAAAAAAAAAAAAAGTTAAAATAATACTTCAATAAACTCCTGTGTACCTTTTACCTGGATCACCAATTGTTCAAATATTACCACACTGGCTTTCTCCCAACACTCTTTTTTTCCTGATTACTTTCAAATATCATGACATTTTATCCCTCAGTGAAAGTGAAAGTCGTTCAGTCGTGTCGGACTCTTCAAGACCCCATGGACTATACAGTCCATGGAATTCTCCAGGGCGGAATTCTCCAGGCCAGAGTACTGGAGTGGGAAGCCTTTCCCTTTTCCAGGGGATCTTCCCAACCCAGGGATCGAAACCAGGTCTCCTGCATTGCAGGCAGATTCTTTACCAGCTGAACCAAAAGGGAAGCCCAAGAATACTGGAGTGGGTAGCCTATCCCTTCTCCAGCAGACCTTCCCAACCCAGGAATCGAACCTGGGTCTCCTGCATTACAGGCAGATTCTTTACCAACTGAGCTATCAGGTAAGCCCTTATCCCTCAGTACTTCATCCTTAAATACATCCCTAAGTATTTCCTATGAGGTAGAATATACTCCTATACAGCCACAAAACCATTATCACACCTAAGAAATTTAAAATTGAAAAAATATCATCTGACACCTCATACTCAAATTTCTCCAACAGCCCCAATCAATGTCCTTATAGCTTTAACTAAGATATAATCCATGTGTCACAAAATTCACTTCTTTCAAGTGTTCAATTCAGTTTCAATATATTCTCAAGGTTGTACAACCATCACCTGTATCTAAAACATCTTCAACATCCCAGGAAGAAACCCAGTAACTAATTATCAGTCATTCCCCATTCTTTCCTCCCCCAATTCCTTGACAACCACTAGTCTATTTTTTGTCTCAACAGATTTGCCTATCCTGGAAACTTCACAGAAATAGAATCATAAAGTATGTAGTCCTTTATATCTAGTTTCTTTCCTTTAGCATAATGTTTTTGAAGGTCACTCACGTTGTAGCGTGTATTATTTCATTCCTTTCCTGGTTGAAAAATATTACATTGTGGGGCTTCCCTAGTGGCTCAGTGGTAAAGAATCTGCCTGCAGGAGACAAGGGTTTGATCCCTGATCCAAGAGGATCCCACATACCATGGAGCAACTAAGACTGAGGGCCACAGTTACTGAACCCCTGTGCCCCAGAGCCCATGAACTGCAACAAGAAAAGCCATCACAATGAGAAGCCTTCATACCACAACTTGGAGAGGAGCCCCTGTGTTCAACAACTTGAGAAAAGTCTTCACAGCGATGAAGACCCATCACAGTCAAAAATAAGCAAATAAATAAAATTTTAAAAAAATATATCACATTGTACAAAAATGTCACATTTTGTTTATTCCTTTGTTAAGTGATGAATATTTGGGTTGTTTTATAGCTGTTCAAAAGCCAGAATTTGATCAAGGACTACACACTGCATTTAACTGCCATGTCTTTAGTTTCCTTTAATTTAAATCATGAATCATTCTACATCATTAATTCTAGAACATTAGATTCTAGAAACTCTTCCCCTGTTTTTCTTTCTATCTTTTACCACAGTAAATTTTTTTGAAGAGTACAGATTGATTCTCTTGGAGAATATCCTTGTGGATTTTATCTGATGTTTCATAAATTTGATTTCAGTTCAGTTCAGTCGCTCAGTCGTGTCCGACTCTTTGCAGCCCCATGAACCACAGCACGCCAGGCCCCCCTGTCCATCACCAACTCCTGGAGTTTATTCAAACTCATGCCCATCGAGTTGGTGATGCCATCCAGCCATCTCATCCTCTGTCGTCCCCTTCTCCTCCTGCCCCCAATCCCTCCCAGCATCAGGGTCTTCTCCAATGAGTCAACTCTTCGCATGAGGTGGCCAAAGTACTGGAGTTTCAGCTTCAGCATCAGTCCTTCCAATGAATACCCAGGACTGATCTCCTTTAGGATGGACTGGTTGGATCTCCTTGCAGTCCAAGGGACTCTCAAGAGTCTTCTCCAACTTTGGGTTAGACAATTTTGGCAATAATGCCACAGGTGGGTGAGGTTGTATATTTCCTATTAACACATCAGAAAGTACATAATGTCAGTATGTCTTAATTTATGAAGCTAAATTTGACCATTTGATTATTTGGTATCTACCAAGTCTCCCCCATAAGAAAGATATATTTTTCTCTTTGTATTGTATTTGTTGTTGTTTAGTTACTAAGCTGTGTCCGACTCTTCGCCACCCCACTGGTGAAAGCACACCAGGCTCCTCTGTCCTCCATGACCTCCCAGGGTTTGCTCAAATTCATGTCCACTGAGTAAGTGATGCTATCCAACCATCTCATCCTCTCTTGCCCTCTTCTCTTCCTGCCCTCAATCTTCCCCAGCATTAGGTTCTTTTCCAATGAAGCAGCTTCTCGCATCATGTGGCCAAAGTATTGGACTTCAGCTTCAGCATCAGTCCTTCCAATGAATACTCAGGGTTGATTTTCTTTAGGATTGTCTGGTTTGATCTCCTTGCAGTCTAAGGGTCTCTCAACAGTCTTCTCCTGTACAATTAGAAAGTATCCATTATTCAGTGCGTAGCCTTCCTTATATGGTCCAACACTCACATCTGTACATGAATACAGGAAAAGCTATGGCTTTGACTATACAGAGCTTTTTCAGTCAAGTGATGTCTCTGCTTTTGAATATGCTGTCTAGGTTTGCCATAGCTTTCCTTCCAAGGAGCAAGCATCTTTTCGTTTCATGGCTGCAATCATTGTCCGTGGTGATTTTGGAGTTTAAGAAAATAAAATCTGTCACTGCTTCCGTATGTTTCCCAAACAACCTTTAACAAAGATTTTAGCCTCCAATGATGATCGTACCTGAATCCAATTATTAAAAGTGTCATAAAACAGTAATTTGGTGACTTTTCTAACTCTGTAATTCCTTCCACATACAGCTACTGGAATTTCATTTCTTTAAAAAAAAAAAAAAAGCTTTTCTGGCTCTGTTCCACATTTTAAATCATTGCAAACTCATGAATTTTTTCTCTCAAAGTTTTATAGTCAGCAAGCATCACTGTCATTATTTTTCTGATGCTCAAACTGTTCCAAATTTGAGAAGTGGGAGCCAATTCAGGCCAGAGCATTGTCTTTTTGACATGTCCCCAATCTTTAAGCACTTCATCATTTTGTGGCACAAGAAAATGTTCCAGATCAGCTTGTATTTTTCCTTCTCCAGAACTTAAAAGTGGCACTTCTTCACAAATACCTAGTTTCTTTCGTGAATAATGGTATTTAGAAACCAAGATTTGGGTGCTGGATGTGCTTACTGATACTAAGCTGTCTCAGATGTTTTTGCCTGAATGACTCAGAACCTTTATTTAAACCTTACATGTGTAACATCTCTTGTGATTTCTATCTGGGTTTCAGTTAGTTGGTAACTACTACACATTCAGTGGGTCGTAAATATTATAGGCTATAGTTTTTCCAGTAGTCATGTATGGACGTGAGAGCGGGACTATAAAGAAAGCTGAGCGCCGAAGAATTGATGCTTTTGAATTGTGGTGTTGGAAAAGACTCTCAAGAGTCCCCTGGACTGCAAAGAGATCCAACCAGTCCATCCTAAAGGAAATCAGTCCTGAATATTCATTGGAAGGACTGATGCTGAAGCTGAAACTCCAATACTTTGGCCACCTGATGCAAAGAACTGACTCATTGGAAAAGACCCAGATGCTGGGAAAGATTGAAGGCAGGAGGAGAAGGGGACGACAGAGGATGAGATGGTTGGATGGCATCACTGACTCAATGGACATGAGTTTGAGTAAACTCTGGGAGTGGGCAATGGACAGGGAGGCCTGGTGTGCTACAATCCATGGGGTCACAAAGAGTCAGACACGACTGAGCAACTGAACTGAACTATTATAGGCACAATAGCTGTCATCTTTTTGGTATTTACTAAGGACTCAAAAGCTTATACTTGGTGTTTCACACCAGTGCTTCACCTAATCTTTGTAACAGTTAAATAGTGTAGGCGCTGTTATTTATCCTTATTTAACAAATGACATAACTGAAGTAGAGAGTGGTTTGGCCACCTGTTCAAGGTCACACAGCCATGAACAAACTATTGACCAGAAACATATTAATACATCTTTTGTTACTCAAACATCATTGACCATAGTGTCTCAATATTCACTTATATAACAAGTTGCTGGCCATAGGCCTTAATTTCTGCAAAAATCCCCAGGTCAATAATGTGTTAAGTGGATGAGCTAGACTAGACTCCAGGTATATCTGACTTCAGAACTGCTGAACTACTAGGTGATACTATGCCAGTAACAATCACGGTGCAGGAAATATGTCTTCAAGCCTGCAATCCACTCCTGGGTGTACTACACCACATTTGTAAAGTGAGTATCATTATAATCCACTGCCAAGACACAGTGTGGTATGAGAAGGGCACAAGGCTCACTGATGAGTCTGTAAACCTTTTACTTTTCCAGGTTTCAGGTATGTCACCTGTAAGGGTGGAATAATGATACTTAGGCTTGAGTATCATGTAAGGTTGCAGTGGGGAATCAAAGAGTGTCATAAGCAGAAACCTTTGTAAGAATTATAAAGCTTCCTCGATAATAAGGAAGTGATTTTCAAATCAAACAGTGTGGGTAAGAATTACTGGGGGAAGGGGAGTGCGCTAAATTTCAAGTTCAGATTGCTGGGCCCTGCTCCTAGAGATACTGATTTAGTGGCCTGGTGTGGGGCCCAGGAATCTGAATTTTTAACACACTTCCAAGTGATTCTGACACAGGTAGCTCCAGATCTCACTTAGAAAAACTCTCATGTAGTTAAAGACAACGAGACAGGAGATGATGAACCCATGCTTAGAAGCCACTTTTACATCTTTTCACACCCATTCCTTGCAACTGATTGCTTTTTCTTCCTCAGGCTCAAATGTCACTTTTCCTGACCCTCTGACACAGTCAGCCTCTCCTGTTACCTCCTCTCATCACACCCTTTGATTCCTCACAGCACATGACGACCTGATAACTCTGTAATTTCAGTGAGTAATGTGATGCTTAATGTCTGCCTCTCCTGACAGAGTGTAAGCATCAGAGGACAGTAAAAACGACCTCCTCAGTATGCCCAGTGTCCCAACACAGTGGAAAGTCAATAAATGTCTGTTGGAGAGATGCACAAATGAAGGAACAAAAAGTAATAACTTTATTACTAAACAAAGATTGGACAGAATGCAGAATTCTTAAATAATTAATACAGAATAAAGTTCATTACTCACATGAATAATTGGGTACCCCACTTCCTGTTCTCAGTATCTTTCCCGGGGTCCTTGGAAAGACAGTTTTCATAGAGGAAATTGCACTTTTAATGACAAATTTGGGGACAATCTGCTCAGAATAGGCAGGAATTCATAATGAAATTATGGCCCTCTGTTCTGGCCTCTCCTCCCACTTCCTTCCCCTCCTGGCTCTACTTGTCATCTCGCTCTCAGGCAGCAGCATCTCCTCTTCCTGACTCCTGCCAATTCTCTCTAACCTGTACCATACAGGAGAGCCGCTTGCCCAGGCAGTGGGGGTCTTTCCCTCTGGCCATCATTAATCATGTGTGTTCCCTAAGTTCTGTGTATTTCCATTTGTGCATTTATCTCCATCCTGAATGGGGCCTGTAAAACTCCTTTATGGTTTCGCCTTAGGCCAAATAAGCATTGGATTTCACAACCAGAGTTTACGCTCATATATTTATGGCAAGGTGGAAGGTGAGGTTGTTTTGTTTTAAATACTTGTTTCTCCAAAGTGGCTGCTGACTCTTTCTGGGAAAGCTGCAAGAATACATGTGAAGGGGTGAGAACAGGAACCACCTCTATCAAGTGATGGGGTCAAAGACATACTACCCTAGCAGACAGCACTTTGGCATAGCGACTATTTTAAACTGACGGAGTTTGAAAGAATAGCAGAAGCAGGAAGGTCTCTCTGGCCTTCCCCTTTCATCTTCTTCCCTGAAGCAGGTCATCAGACCCTCTTGAAGGAGATACCTTCTCTACATCCAGAGGAATGAAGCATCTTTATCTCCAAGTCAGAGAAACATGGAGAAGAAATCAAGCGAACAGACCTTGAGAAGTTTTCCCCAGTTACTACAGTTACTGCCTCATACTCTGCTCTATCCTATTTCTATAGGGCTGCCCACTTTCGCTCAAACCCAGCATAAACACACTTAGTTTCTTCAAGTCTTCATTACCTTTTGAAGGATCCTTGTGTCATGTAAAAGTTATATTAAATTTGTATACTTTTCTCCTGTTAATTTGCCTTTGTCAGGTTAATTTTCAGACCCAGCCAAGAATCCTAAGAGGGTCAAGAAAAATTATTTTCCTCCCCTAAAGCAGGTTTCCAGAACTTTACAACATCTGTGAACCTGAGGCAGCAGCACAGTACTAAACAGGGACCCCGGGGATTTACGTGATAGTTTTCCATAGAGACCCAGTTCCCAGAACACTAGGGTGAAGGACAAAGATCCAAAGCATTTTCAAAGCTTCAACTTTTAACTAGACATAAGAGCATCCTGAAACTTGCTGGCCTCAGAAAACATTTAAAAGGAAGATATACAAAGATTCTTACAAAGCTGGTCAATCTCATTTCTCAGGAAATTCTCTGTGGTTTGAGCACGCCCAAAATTCAGACCTGAGGATGGCCAGAGTGAGATATGACTTGGCACCAGGTGTGCTTGTCTCCTTGCCTGAGGTAAACGGTGCGGTGGCTCATCTGGTTCAAGGCTACACTCCACCACTTACTAGAGGAGCAATGTAGGACGCAGTACTTCCTCTTTGGGCCTCAGAATCCTCAGCTGTCAGATGACGGTGGTAGCCCATACTGAGGACAACAGCAGACTCCTCACAGGAGCGTTGTGAGCTCTAAGTGGAAAGTATACATACTTTACCAGAAAGCCTGATGCAGAGTGCGTGTCAGCAGCTATTATTTCAATCTCTGAATTTGAAGAGGTTCTCGGGCAGCGGGGGGCTTTGGCCTCTCTATGTGCCCGTGTGGAGTCTTAGTTCCCAGACCTGGGATTGAACCTGTGCCCCCTGCATTGACAGCACGGTATCTTAACCATTGGATTGCCAGGGAAATACCAGGAGGTTCCCAGTTTTAGCCATATACTTATACTATGAGGTCCAGCTGCCTTTCTACAGCAGTAAAATAAATCTACATAGTGCTCAACTGCCCCAGTACATGTTGTCACCCAGCACCTTCTGGGTGATTTCCAGTTTAGGGAGTGGACTACATCCTAAGTTCTCTTTCCTGGAGGTAAAAGATGCCTACCCACATATCTGGCTTCCCTTAAAGATGAGTGCAGGTGTGGGACTAGTCTTCTCTAATTACAGCCAGAGATCCTTCTCTTCTCAAGAGTAACATGCAAAATCCATTTTGTGGGAGGCTGGGAGCCCAAGCATGTAAGCTTGAGGGGCAGCCCTGGCAGAATCTTAGGTATCCAGGGCCTAGTATCATGGTGTGACCTGCACTCTGTGCCTGGCTGTGGCAAATGCTGAACTTTTCCTGGATAGTCTGTCCAGGTAGCTTGGGCCTCCTCCCTGGCCATAGTCTGATACTGCTTAGCCCTCTGAAGAACCTGTGAACCTCAAAATATCCTTCAGCAAATTTCCATTTCTGCTTCAACTAGCTGGATTATGTTATGGGGCTGGTGACGAAGAACCTGCTCAATCTCCCTGTCTACTGGGTTAGCAAAATACAAAAGCAATGAATTTCAAGAAGCCAATGAAGCTCTATGATTCAACGGAAACATCAATGTAATGATTTGTGTTTGCAGGGAAATGGAGCAATATTTGGGACTTGGAAATCTTTCTATTAAGGAGATTTTCATATACATGGAATTTGTTATAACTTTGTCTTCTACTTATAACTGAAGAAAAGTTATGACCAACCTAGACAGCATATTAAAAAGCAGAGACATTACTTTGCCAACAAAGGTCCGTCTAGTCAAAGCTATGGTTTTTCCAGAAGTCAGGTATGGATGTGAGAGCGGGACTATAAAGAAAGCTGAGCGCTGAAGAATTGATGCTTTTGAATTGTGGTGTTGGAGAAGACTCTTGAGAGTCCCTTGGACTGCAAGGAGATCCAAGCAGTCCACCCTAAAGGAGCTCAGTCCTGAATATTCATTGAAAGGACTGATGCTGAAGCTGAAACTCCAATACTTTGGCCACCTGATGTGAAGAGCTGACTCATTTGAAAAGATCCTGATGCTGGGAAAGATTGAAGGCAGGAGGAGAAGGGGACGACAGAGGATGAGACAGTTGGATGGCATCACCGACTAAATGGACAGGAGCTTGAGTAAACTCCGGGAGTTGGCGATGGACAGGGAGGCCTGGCCTGCTGCAGTCCATGGGGTCACAAAGAGTCGGACATGACTGAGTGACTGCACTAAACTGAACTGAAAGCTGAAAGGGGCTTCACAGATAATGTAGATCGACCCATTGGTTTCAGTGAGGAACTGGAATACCAGAGAAGGAAAGTGACTTGCCCAAGGTCACACAGTAACTGTAGCCTAGTGTTAAAGATCACACCAGCTCAGAAGTCAGATCCTGGCTCTGCTACTTACTAACTGTACAACCTCAATCTATCCATGTAGTCTTTAAGCCAGTTTTCTTAGTCTCCTCATTTGCTAAATGAAGAAAGTAATAGTCTATATCTTATAGGTTCTTGTGAAGAGTAAATGACATAGTATATCCATAGTGTTTAGCATATGCTCAAAAAACAGTAAACGTTAAATAAATGTTAGCTGATATTAGCTTATCCTTAAACAAATATTTACCGTAACCCACTATAAGCCAAGCACTGTGCTGTGTGTGTGTTAGTTGCTTAGTTGTGTCCAACTCTTTGCAACCCCACAGACTGTAGCCACCAGGCTCCTCTCCTCCTAGAGAATCCCACTAGGGATTCTCTAGGCAAGAAAACTGGAGTGGGTTGCCATTTCCTACTCCAGGGGATCTTCCCAACTCAGGGATCAGAAAGATCCCAACATGGCTAAAGTATTCTTGAGAAAGCAGAACAAAGCTGGAGATATCATGCTCCTAGACTTCAAAATATATCACAAAGCTATAATAATCAAAAGAGTATGGTACTGGCATAAAATAGGTTTTCACACAGATCAATGAAACAAAACAGACAGCCCCAAAATGAACACATGCATATACAGTCAATTAATTTATGACAAAAAGGCCAAGACTATACAATGGGGAAAGGACATTTCTTCAATAAACGGTGCTGTGAAAACTGGATAGCTTCATGCCAAAGAATGAAACTGGATCACTCTCTTACACTAGACACAAAAATTAACTCAAATGTAAGCCTGAAATCATTAAACTCCTAGAAGAAAACATAGGTGATAAGCTCCTTGACAACATTTTTCCTGATGGTATTTTTTTGGATTTGTCACCAAAAGCAAAGGCAACAAAAGCAAAAATAAACTAGTTTACATCAAACTAAAAATCTTCTGTACAACAAAGGAAATCATTAGCAAAATAAGAAAGCAATCTACTGAATGGGAGAAAACATTTGCAAGTCCTATCTATAAGGGATTAATATCCAAAATAAAAAAAGAATTCATACAACTCAATAGCAAATAACCAAAAAAAAAAAAAAAACCAAAACAATTTTTTAAAGGGCACAGCATCTAAATAGACATCTTCCCAAAGAAGACATATAGATAGCCAACATGAAAACATACTCAACATCACCAACCATTAGGGAAACACAAATCAAAACCACAATGAGATATCACCTCACACATTTTAGGATGACACCTGTGTGCTTGATGGTACTATTTCCTGTTGTAAACTAATAAATTTTAAAGTACTTGTAGGAGTGGCTTGGGTCAAGAAGATGGACACCACTTCCTCTGAAACCCATGACAAGAAGGTAAGGATGAATGGTTTATCACTTTATAGTTTAAGACCCCTAGTCTCTTTTTCCTCTGGATAGTGGGGGATGAGGTGGAAGAAGGCTGAAACAGCTGTTAAAAGCTGTTAAAAACCAGGTGAAGGGATTACTTCCCAACCTTCAGATGCATGCTGTACCTTCTGTGCTGGCCCACTTGATCACTAAAATGCACTAAATCTGAATCCCAGTTCAGGTTCAACTAGGGCATACTACCATACTTAGCAAACCCACTTCATTCAAGCTTCAATATTCACCTACATTTTTTCTCTCACATCCTTGTGTATGATTTCATATTTTAATTTTAAATCTTGCTTTTAGAAGTTGTTTAGATTACTTAAAGCAGTGATATAATTTTGTTTCCAAATATTAGTCAGTTGTGTCAACACCATTTACTGACTCAGTTCAGTTCAGTTCAGTTGCTCAGTCGTGTCTGACTCTTTGCAACCCCATGAACCGCAGCATGCCAGGCCTCCCTGTCCATCACCAACTCCCGGAGTCCACCCAAACCCATGTCCATTGTGTCGGTGATGCCATCCAACCATCTCCTCCTCTGTCGTCTCCTTCTCCTCCTGCCCTCAATCTTTCCCAGCATCAGGGTCTTTTCAAATGAGTCAGCTCTCCACATCAGGTGACCAAAGTATTGAAGTTTCAGCTTCAACATCAGTCCCTCCAATGAACACCCAGGACTAATCTCCTTTAGGATGAACTGGTTGGGTCTCCTTGCAGTCCAAGGGACTCTCAAGAGTCTTCTCCAACACCACAGTTCAAAAGCATCAATTCTTCTGCACTCAGCTTTCTTTATAGTCCGACTCTCACATCCATACATGACTACTGGAAAAACCATAACCTTGATCAGATGGACCTTTGTTGGCAAAGTAATATCTCTGCTTTTTAAAATGCTGTCTAGGTTGGTCCTAACTTTTCTTCCAAGGAGCATCTTTTAATTTCATGGCTGCAATCACCATCTGCAGTCATTTTGGAGCCCAGAAAAATAAAGTCAGCCACGGTTTCCACTGTTTCCCCATCTATTTCCCATGAAGTGATGGGACCAGATGCCATGATCTTAGTTTTCTGAATTTTGAGCTTTAAGCCAACTTTCTCACTCTCTTCTTTCATCAAGAGGCTCTTTAGTTCTTCACTTTCTGCCATAAGGGTGGTGTCATCTGTGTATCTGAGGTTATTGATACTTCTCCCAGCAATCTTGATTCCAGCTTGTGCTTCCTCCAGCCCAGCATTTCTCATGATGTACTCTGCGTATAAGTTAAATAAGTAGGGTGACAATATACAGCCTTGACGTATTCCTTTTCCCATCTGGAACCAGTGTGTTGTTCCATGTCCAGCTCTAATTGTTGCCTCCTACCTGTATATAGGTTTCTCAAGAGGCAGGTCAGGTGGTCTGGTATTCCCAGCTCTTTCAGAACTTTCCAGTTTGTGGTGATCCACACAGTCAAAGGCTTTGGCATAGTTAATAAAGCAGAAATAGATGTTTTTCTGGAACTCTCTTGCTTTTTCAATGATCCAGCGGATGTTGGCAATTTGATCTCTGGTTCCTCTGCCTTTTCTAAAACCAGCTTGAACATCTGGAAGTTCATAGTTCACGTATTGCTGAAGCCTGGCTTGCAGAATTTTGAGCATTACTTTACTAAGCGTGTGAGATGAGTGCAATTGTGCGGTAGTTTTGAGCATTCTTTGGCATTGCCTTTCTTTGGGATTGGAATGAAAACTGACCTTTTCCAGTCCTGTGGCCACTGCTGAGTTTTCCAAATTTGTTGACATATTGAGTGCAGCACTTTCACAGCATCATCTTTTAGAATTTGAAATAGCTCAACTGGAATTCCATCACCTCCACTAGCTTTGTTCATAGTGATGCTTCCTAAGGCCCACCTGACTTCACATTCCAGGATGTCCAGCCCTAGGTGAGAGTGAGCGATCACACCTTCATGATTATCTGGATCGTGAAGATCTTTTTTACTGACTAAGTGACTAACCCATTTACTGACTAACCCATCCTTTCTCCACTGGTTTAAAATACTGTCATTATCAGGACTGGTCTACAGAAACATGAAACTGACTTTAATATTGAAAAGAGTCTTCCACATCTTTAGTTGACAGTTAACTGTGGCTCTCAAGCAGAGGACCAAAGCCTTGTTTCTAAGAATTGACAGAGTTTGTGCTGCTTCATAGACCACATGCAAGCAGAACTACCAGCCTTTCTTTCCTCATCATAAACTACTGGTTGCTCAGAATGAGCGCTCTGTAATCAGAAAACCCAGGTTTTCTATCTTCCTCTTCACTAGTTAAGTGACACTGATTATAATATTTTGTAGCCCAGTCTCTCTTTCTATAAACTGGAGATACCAGAAGTACTACTGCACAGGCAGTTGAAAGGATTATGGCATTTAAAGTGCCTGAGCAATAATAATACCAATAGAATGTTGTTTATTATTGTCACTGGTGATGTTATCGAGTCTCATAATCAGCACCTCGATGGGCTTATGATGGACTGTGGAGCACCCATGTTTCCTGTTCACACATCCAGCAATTCCTGTTAAGCATCTTCTGTGTTTTGTCGCCATCCTAGCAGTGAACAATAAACATCTCTACCTTCTTAGAACTTACACACTAGTGGAGGAAAACAGTTAAACCAATGGCCAAACAAGTAAATATCTGGTAATGTGAACAGTACTGTGGTGAAAGTGAAGCAAAATTATATAATAAAGTTCACTGGGGAGCTTACCTTAAACAGGCAGTCAGAGAAGCCCTCATGAAGGGATGTAAAATTTAAAGTGAAGGTGAAGTCGCTCAGTCGGGTCCGACTCTGCGACCCCGTGGACTGAAGCCTAATAGGCTCCTCCGTCCATGGGATTCTCCAGGCAAAAATACTGGAGTGGGTTGCCATTTCCTTCTCCAGGGGATCTTTCCGACCCAGGGATTGAACCCAGGTCTCCTGCATTGCAGGCAGATGCTTTAACCTCTGAGCCACCAGGGAAGTTTTAAGGTGAGCCTCAAATAAGAAAAAGGAGCCTATCAGATTGTGTTGTCTTTCAAATATTTGGAGTTTTCCTAGACTTTCCACTGTTTTAAATTTCTAATTCAATTCTACTATAGTCAGAAAATATTCTGCATATAATTTTAAGCCTTGTAAATTTATTGAGATGTGTTTTATAGCCCAGGATGTGTCTATCTTGATGAATGTACCATATGCACTTGAAAAAGAAAACATTATTCTGCAGTTGTTACACTGTGTTAGTAAATATCCATTAGACAAAAAAAGTTGATAGTGCTATTCATTTCCTCTATAGTTTTATTTATCTCTTGTGTAGTTCTATTAATTCCTGAGAGAAGAGTTATAAAATTATTATTTTCTAATAATGACTGTGGATATGTCTATTTCTCCCTTTAACACTATTTTTGTCAGGTATTTTGAAGCTCTTATTAGGAGCATGCATACTTATGATTGATCAGTTATGAATTGGCCATTTTATCATTATGATATGTCTCTTTTGACCCCTTTATCTTAGAGTCTACTTTACCTGATATTAAGCCAATCTAGTCATTTTATGCTATTTGCATGTTATAACTAAATCTATCCATTTAGTTTCAACCTGTTTGTGCCTTGATACTTAAAATGGGTTACTTATAGACAGAATATATATGGGAGCTTGTATTTTTATGCAGCTTGTTAATCTCTGCTTTAACTGGAGTGTTTATTCTATTTACATTTCATGATTATTTGGATTTAGGTCTAACACGTTACTATTTTGTTTTCTGCCTGTCCTCTTTGTTTTGGTTCCTCTTTGCCTACCTTCTTTTGAGTTAATCAAATGTTTTTAGAATTCCATTTTATCTATTAGTGTTTTGGGTACATCTCTTTCTGTTTTTTGTTTTACTTTACCTAAGTGGCTGCTGGAGAGATTACAATATATATCCTTAACATTTCACAATCCTCTTAATGTGATACCATTTCACATAAGAATCTTACAGCTGTATATACCCATTTTCTCCTTTCCCATTCTTAACACTGTAGTTTTCTATAAATGTGGGATATTAATAAATCCCCAAACATGTTATAATTTTTCTTTTAAACAGTCATATGTAGTTTAAAAGAACTAGAAGGAAGAACGCCTTTCCTATTTATTTACATATTTGCCATATCCAGTGCTCTTCATCCCCTCCTGATAGCCTAGATTTCCCTCTGGTATCTTTCCCTTCAACCTGGAGAACTTCCTGTAGCATTTCTTATAGTGTAGTCAACTCACAATGAAGTCTCTTAATTTTATTTATCTTAAAATGTCCTCTCTGTGCCCCCTCATTCTTAAAAAGTATTTTTGTGGAAAACAGCATCCTAGGTTGGTTTTCGTTTCTTCCAGCATTTTTAAATTACTGTCATCTATAGAAGCCTGAAAACAGTGGGAGAAGTCCCTGTCATAGGGGACTTCATACTCTATTCAAATAGAGTCATTCATACTCTATTTCTCTGGCTGCTTTCAAGATTTACTCATCTTTTGTTTTCTTCAGATTTATGATGTTTTGCCTTGAGTATAGTTTTCTCTTTATTCAATTTGGGGCTTATTTGGTTTCATTAATTATTAAGTGTATGACTTTAACTAAAGAAAGGACATCTTCAGCCATTGTTTCATCAAATATTTTTCTGTTCCATGCTCTTTCCTCTTCTTGGAAACTTCTGGAACTCCAATTAAATGTATGCTAGACCTTTTTATATTGTTCACAGGTCATGAGATTTTAAAATCTTTTTCCTCTCTATTCTTCATCTTGGATGATTTCTATTGATCTACCTCTAAGTTTATGAAGTCTTTCTTTTGCTATCTTTAATCTTCCATTAATATCATCCAGTAAATTTTTCCAGATACTTCATTTTTCAGTTCTAGAACTCTTACTTTTTTTTGTAATTTCTCTTTTTCTGCTGAGATTTCCATTTTTTCATTCATTGTGAGAATATTTTCCTACAGGTACCTGAATGTAGCTATAATAGTTGCTTTAAAACCTCTGTGTGCTAAATACTACAAATAGATCATCCAGTGATGGGTATCCAAAGATTGTCTTTGCTAGAGTGTGAGTCACATTTTTCTGTTTCTTTCATGGGCCTGGTAATTTTTTAGTATTTCCTGACCAGAAAGAATGTGCTGTAAAACCCCTGGACTCTGTTGTATTTTTCCAAGTAGTTTTATTATTATTACCTTGCTCACTTTTAGCAGGCCAATTGACTTGACTAACATGAAACCCTAAGCTCTGCTTCCCTTGCAGTGGGTGGCAGTTGATATCTCTGTTGAGTTCTATAAGGCTTATTCTGGGCTCTTTGGGGTCTACCCCACACAAGCATAATTCAGACATCAGCCAGGTCTCTGGGCAACCCATCTTTGCTCTATCCCACTTTTCTTTTTTTTTTTTTTCTATCCCACTTTTCAAACATAGACTCTTTCCCAATTGTATCTGCTTTCGATGACTCACTAGTCCCTCCAGGTAGCTGTTTATCTATTTTTTCCAGAGTTTATAGCTGTTATCTACATGAGGGTTTGTCTGACAGGAGTTTGCTAGATATTATTAGAAGTAGTCCACTGTAAATTTTTAAATGGGGGACCACCAAAAATTTTTATTTACTTCTTAAATAAGTAATTTTGGCTGCCATATAGGAGGAATGAATTGTAGCAGGAATCAATAGTGGAAGCAAGGAAAGCTGTTATGAAGCCCTTCAATGGTCTAGAAAAGAGTTGAGGGGGCTTATACCATGGAGAGAAGCAGAAAGATTCACATGTAAAGGTAAAGTCAACACGATTTGCTAAAAGATGAGATGTGATAATTAGAGAAAGAGAAAATGCCAGGATTACTGGTGAGTTTATAGCCTGGGCACTTGGGTAGATAACGGTCTCTCTTCATGATAGAGAAGACTCAGGAAGAAGCAGGCTGGGTGGGTATAGTAAGACATACTAAGTTTGAGGTGCTTATGAAATTATTTAAGAAGCGTCAAGTATATATGACGCTTAAGAAGTAAATAAAATTTCTTGGTGGTCTCCCATTTAAAAATTTACAATGGACTACTTCCAAGCTGGATATATGACACAGGAGCTCAAGGCAGAGGTTACACTTGAAGGTATGGAGTTGATGTCTTCAGTTTACATAAGGTATATAACATAATAGGACTAAGGAAAGTGGAGGTGAAAAGAGGTGGCTGCAAGAACCAACCCATGGACTTAACAAAATTTAGAGGTTCAGCAGAGGAGAAGAGGCCAGCAAAAAAGAAATCAAAAAGGAATCAAAGAATAAGATAGGAGAAAAACAGTAGAGGGGGAAAAAAAAACTTTAATAAGAGATGTTGACACAGTAGTTAGAATGACTATTATCGTAAAGACAAGAAATAGCAAGTATCTAGTGAGGATGTGGAAAAAGGATCCTTGTGCACTGTTGATGGAAATGTCAATTCGTGCAGCCACTATGGAAAAAATTATGGAGGTGTCTCAAAAATTTAAAAATAGAACTACCTCATGATCTAGTAATTCCACTTCTGGATATTTATCCAAAGAAAATGAAAACACTAACTCGAAAAGATATATACACTTCCACATTCACTGCAGCATTATTTACAATAGCCAAGATATGGAAATAACCTATGTCTCCATCAGTGGATACATGGGTAAAGAAGATGTGGTGCATATATTTATAAGGTAATACTATTCAGCCATAAAAAAAATAATGAAATCTTGCCATCTGCAACAACACAGGCACATCTTGAGGGCATTATGCTAAATAAAGTAAGTCAGAGAAAAACAAATGTAGTATGATCTCATTTATATGTGGAACCTAAAAAAACAAACAAAAACACCTAAGCTCCAAGCCCACTAATACAGATTCCCCTGGAGAAGGAAATGGCAACTGGCTCCAGTATTCTTGCCTGGGAAATCCCATGGACAGAGGAGCCTGGCAGGCTACAGTCCATGGGCTTGTAAAGAGTCGGACAAGACCAAGCAACTGAGCACACATGCAGCATGCATACTGTACAGCATTGTGACTATAGTTAATAAAGCTGTATTGCATATCTGAACATTGCCAAGAATAGATCTTCAAAGTCCTCATCACAAGGAAAAAAAATTATGTAACTACGTATGGTGATAGATATTAACTAGACTTACTGTGTGATCATTTCATAATATACAAAGACATCAAATTATTATGTTGTACACTTAAAATTAATGTGTAATGTTACGTCAATTATGGCCCAAGTTCAAAAAAGAAGGAATCAAGTTGATTGCTGCTGTGAGTTTGAGAAAAATGAAGACAGAAAACAACCTTTAGACTTCGTGTTGGAGGGTATCTGTGAGTAAGGGTCTGAAGCCCATGTGGGTCATCCTTGAGGAGAAAACTGAAGGTAAGGAACATGTTACATTGGTGGCTAGGGAGAATATTTGTAAAAGTTACACAGTGGGCTTGTACGCCTGGTGTAGGAGCTAGGAGGCCCGAGATTGTGCTTGGAATAGTGGTGCACCATGTCCCGGGGTTCCAGCGCTGGTTTTGACCGACACATTACCATTTTTTCTCCCGAGGGACGGCTCTACCAAGTAGAATATGCTTTTAAGGCTATTAACCAGGATGGCCTTACATCAGTAGCTGTCAGAGGGAAAGACTGTGCAGTGATTGTCACACAGAAGAAAGTGCCTGACAAATTACTGGATTCCAGCACAGTGACTCACTTATTCAAGATAACTGAAAACATTGGCTGTGTGATGACAGGAATGACAGCTGACAGTAGATCCCAGGTACAGAGGGCACGCTATGAGGCAGCTAATTGAAAATACAAGTATGGTTACGAAATTCCCGTGGACATGCTGTGTAAAAGAATTGCTGATATTTCTCAGGTCTACACACAGAATGCTGAAATGAGGCCTCTTGGTTGTTGTATGATTTTAATTGGTATAGATGAAGAACAAGGCCCTCAGGTGTACAAGTGTGATCCTGCAGGTTACTATTGTGGGTTTAAAGCAACTGCTGCAGGAGTTAAACAAACTGAGTCAACCAGCTTCCTTGAAAAAAAAGTAAAGAAGAAATTTGATTGGACCTTTGAACAGACAGTGGAAACTGCGATTACATGCCTGTCTACTGTTCTATCAATTGATTTCAAACCTTCAGAAATAGAAGTTGGAGTAGTTACAGTCGAAAATCCTAAATTCAGGATTCTTACAGAAGCAGAGATTGACGCTCACCTTGTTGCTCTAGCAGAGAGAGACTAGACACTGTAGTTAGTTTACCAAATCCGTGACACCACTTGCTTGTGTGTTTGGTAACAACAGACCAACATTTCGGGGGCCCCTCGATTGAAAAAGGAACTTCTCCCACTCTTGCTGCCACTGAAATGGTTAGGACTCTGTATAAATAAAACCAGTGCTTTTGGAAAAAAAAAAAAGTTACACAGTGAACAGGAAAGAATTCAGCCAGTGTCTGAAGGCAGATGTGGGTCAAAGAAAGCTTTTTTCAGTTTCATATTGGAGATACAAGACTGTTTGTATATTAAAAAAAAAAAAAAAAAGAATGTATGTATACTGATAGGGACTATCCACTTGCCTTTACTGTGTGGTCATGGCTAGATTCCCCCACTGTCATGTAATTACTGATAGGTACCTTGTGGTCACTGATTCTAACAGTTCTACACTTAAGATCCTATTTAAATGTTAAATATATATATATATATGAAAATCCTTGTATAATATGAGAATTTTCTCTGGGTGATATGGGCAGTCAGTTCTTTTAGTGATGTATTGTATTGGTCTTTCCTACAATCCCCAGAGGAGCAATGCAAGGTAGTGATGAGAATACAGACTTTGGTATGACTCAGACCCAAGTTTAAGTTCTGGTTCTGCCTATTTCTAAAGCTCTATTTTTAAAAATAATAAACACAGATCACTAGTCAACTTTCTGTGTGTCTTCTAGACTTCATTTCTATATCTGACTTTTCATTCTTGGATTCAATGACTGCCCTGTCCATGTAACTTTAGGTAATATGTCCTGCAACCACTTTAAAATCTACCTCGGTACCAAGAACTATAAGTGCAGGTGACCTGAGCCCTGCACTCAGTATTTGCACTGCGGATGTGAGCTAGTCCAAGAATCTCTGGCCACCAGGGATCACTAAATTGCATAAGCAGGTGTCTGTGCAAAGTCCAAGAGGTTAATCATGAACAACTTATTTTATCTGTGGCTACAGAGGTAGAATCAGTGTCGTCAACACCAGGCAAACACAACAAAGCCTTTCCTAAGAGAGATCCAGAAAGATAAGTCAGACAGAAATGCACCTGTTACAAAGATTATGCTTTTCCTGGGATTTCCTACAGGTTTTCCAACAACTGGTCATATTTGTCTACATGGTCACTCTTTTCCCCTCTGCCTTATCTGAACTAACAGTACTCAAAACAAGACAAAAATTATACTTCTCCATGAAACCTATTAAAAGACAGGGCACTCTCCACATCAATGGAAAGGATCAGATTTCCCATCTCAAGTCAAAGGAAAAGATCTGAGAGTGGTTATGTTTCATGTCTAGAAATTATATTGAGAGTCATTTATTCAAAGATTAGATTTCCCATTGTTCTCACTTGGAGGTCTGGAATTTGCCTGAAAACAAATCAACAAGAAAAATAGGTATTTCCTAATGATTTGCATATACTTTTTATGCTACCCGGAAAGTCAAAACCACTAGAGTATCAAACTAATAGTACACTTCAGAGTGAAACAGAGAAAACAGTGACTCATTGACAAGTAAAAATATAAATGTTCCACCAAAGGTTTCTGAGTGTTCACCTAGTTTTACACACTGTCTCAGTAAATGGAGCTCCTGTATTCTTGCATTAAGGAATGCTTCTTCTCCGGCCTCTTTAACATTGGAAATGAGCAGACAAAGCTCTGTTGCCGCCAGTAACTCATCCACATTTCGTTCCACACACATACATGCCAGTCTGAGAAACACAATCTTCCTGCTCCTACAGTATGAAAGGCTGCCTTGGCCCCATGGTGCCAAGGAGTCTAGGTATCCTAAGAAAGAGCTTAGATTGTAGGCTACACAACCTCTCCCCTGGGAAAGCCCTGATGACAGCAGCCATAGAAACCACCACCCAAGATAGAGGCTTGTGGGTGAATTATTACTATTTTAAATTATAAAACCTCCTTCCAGGTCCAACCAGAGTTAACAGAATAGATTCGGCAGGAAACAGCAAGATTACGAAAAGAGGAATTAACAAAATGGAATATACATGGTGGTCAAACTGAGCAGCAAATCAGCCTGTGCTATGGGTCTCTAGGGCTCCCCTAACAGCTCAGTTGGTAAAGAATCTGCCTACAATGGAGGAGACTCTGGTTCAGTTCCTGGGTTGGGAGGACCCCCTGGAGAAGGAATAGGCTACCCACTCCAGTATTCTTGGGCTTCCCTGGTGACTCAGCTGGTAAAGAATCCGCCTGCAATGCGGAAGACCTGGGTTTGATCCCTGGGTTGGGAAGATACCCTGGAGAAGGGAAAGGCTACCCGCTCTAGTACTCTAGCCTGGAGAATTCCATGGACTGTATAGTCCATGGGGTCGGGGTCGCAAAGAGCTGGACACGACTGAGCGACTTTCACTTCACTTCATGGGTCTCTAACCTCTCTGGACTCCTAGACATTCATTTTTACCAGCCTAACTTATCTGATTTCCTTAGGAGATTTACTGAGCCCACAGCAATCATAGGAGACTGAAGACTGAAATCCTTTTCATTTTCATCAAAGGGGTTGGTTGGGGCCCTTTATTAATGAGTGTAAGAGTATGTGTGTATAAAAGAAGAGAAAACATAACATTTTCAACTGTGTCCCCTGGAAGATGTGCAGTATGGATATAGATAACTGTAACTTCCTGGTATTAAACTAAAGGCAGGATTTCTCAGCGTGCTCTACAGGCCACTTGTGCCAAACTCAACTGGGGCATCTGTTTAACATATAGATTCCTAGGCTCCTACCCGCAGATATTCTCCTTTAGTGGTCAGAGGCGGGTTCTAGGAATCTGCATTCCTGACATACTCCCCTAGTGATTCTCAGGTGCCTAGTGTTTGAAACGCACTAGCATAGGGTATGGGAAGAATTATTACAGGATTGGGCCTTGTGGAATAAAACAAATAGATTTCCTTCACCTCTACTTTCAGACAGGCCAAGGTTGTTACATACATAATAAAGGTAAGATTGTTCAAAATATGGGATTAGGACAACTGGCATCTATGTGAAAAAATAAATGTGACTTCTGCCTCACACCATACACAATATTAATTCTAGGAGAATGAAAAAAAAAAAAAGTAAATATGAAAAACCAGCAATTCTTTCCTTTTAGAAGGAACAACAAGAAGAATTTTTCATTTTGTGATAGGGAAAGACTTTTTTGAACAAGCTACAATAAGATCAAAGGACTTCCCTGGTGGCTCAGATGGTAAAGCGTCTGCCTATAATGAGAGAGACCCAGGTTCAATCCCTGGGTGGGGAAGATTTCCTGGAGAAGGAAATGGCAACTCTCTCCAGTATTCTTGCCTGGAAAATCCCATGGATGGTGGAGCCTGGTAGGCTACAGTCCATGGGGTCACAAAGAGTTGGACACAACTGAGCAACTTCACTTTCACTTTTCACAATAAGATAAAAGTAAAAAAGAATGATTTATCAATTTGCCTACATGAAGTTTTAAAAAAAATCTTTATATATAAGATTTGAAATATAAAAGATAAGAAACCAACTAAGAGAAGATATTTGAAAGACTCAAAGCTGATAAAAGTCTACTAAAACTCCTTATAAACCAGTGGGAAATAGAAAACCCAGTATAGAAATAGATAAAGGATACAGACAATTCACTAAACAAACACATGAAATACCCAACAAGCAAATGAAAAAATACTCAACTCACTAACACTCCAGAAAATGCAAACATTTTAAAAAATTAAATATTATTTTCATACCTATCAGAATGGAAAAAATATTTTAAACTGATGATATTAAGTGCTTGTGAGAATCTTAAGAAATGACAGCTCCTATACATTGCTAACGGTACTATAAATTCATTGAATCAGTTTAGAGAGCAATTTCTTAATCTCTACTTAATTATAAAATATACATTACATTATGACCCATCAATTCTACTTACAAGTAAACAGTGAGGAAAATTTCCTGTATGTACACAAGGAAATGTGTATAAGAAAGTTCATTTTGGCCTTGCTGACAATTATACATTAAGAAAAAAGAAAATATGGAGAATGCTTTCCTTAAAAGCCAAAATATCCATCCATAGAGCAGTGAATAAACAAACTGTGCTATATCCATATGGCAGATCACTAACAGCAACTGAATGAAGTAGAGCTACTGAAGTAACAGGGATACATCTAAAAAACACAATATCCAAAGTTAAGCATATTCCAAAAGTCTATGCATGGAATGCCATTTACGTAAACCCTTGACATACAAATATGATATACTGTTAGGTGAACAACTAGATAGAGAGCACGCATGCAAACGATGTACATATCATTCAGTTAATCTTCTGGGGATGGACTTTAGTTACTGCATTTCATGTTTTTAAAAACTGATCTGAAGCAAATACGACAAAATGTTAATGTGTTAATCTCAGTGGTGAGTAAACGGATGTCTGCTGTATTATTTGTGTAGGCTGAAATGTTTCATAATGACAAGAAAAATAAAGAATTAAAATAAAAACAAACAAAAATCAACCACAAAGATATTATCAGGTTGTGTAAGACTGGCACAGTCCATCATAGTTGTGTGATACAAGGAAGGAGGCCAGGTGGGTGGGAGTCTAGGTCACCGTTTTTTCAAAAAAATCTGGTGGGAAGTAGAAATGAAAAGATTTTTGCAAGTGCTAACTCCTACAGGATTTGATTAAAGCAAAATCGGAGTAGTAGTATTTACTCATGGACAGAACAAAGATGCTGACAAAAAGCACGTGTGAAATGCTGTCTTGAAACCAAGTGTTTTTAGCAGATATAAGATAATGTGGTTATGATTTTTCTCACTAAATAAATGTGTCATAAAAATACCACCAAAGAACCCAAAGAGATAATGAGACCTGTAACAGTTAGTGTGAAACCCAGAAAACTAAGGTATCCTTTGTGATATCCTGAAAACATACACTTGGTCATAGACTGGCAGAGTTTGGTCTCCAAGCAAACCATAGCAAGACCCAGAGGGCTTAACTCTTCCCTTGGGTGCACCCTAGGCAAAAAGTTTCCCTTGAAGTCACAGCTGAAAGGCTAGCAGGTTAGTGAGAGCATCTCATGACAGTGAAATACTGCTTGAGAAAAGAATCGAATGTATCCTAGATGCCTGGTGAGCATTTGTTGAGCTGCCGTGACAAAGAGGACAACCAAGGCAACCAGACAAAGGGTAGTGATACTTCTCCTGATAAAATTCTACCCTCATGGACCACATAAGCTTTCTACTTTATCTTTCCCCTTTTACTTCTGCTTTTACCGACTTTTGGTCCACTCTGTTTCCCTCTAAGCTTTTGTCAACTTGGCCCCAAGGTTTATTTAATCAGGTTTTTAAGGCTGCCTCAAAGCCTGTCACTTGCTCATGGAGCAAAGTCTGCTTTGAAAAGGCCTTTCAGTTGGTAAAGAAACTTGTCGATGTCAACCAAGCAGCCTCTATCTGACACAGGGATCTATAAGTTGAGTGCACCATGGGAAGTTGGGCCCCTCCCTTATACCAGGGGATGAATTTTTATTAGTCAAAGCCAAAGATAGTAGATTCCTCTTGCCAGTGACTATTTAAGGAATAAGCATCATTGCCATTCTGGTCAAGAGACAGGAGGAAAAGTCTGCTCAATAACTCATTTTGTCCCTAAAAGGCCACAAGACAGGACCATTTCCTTTTCCTACTTCTCAAGCTGACTGTGTGAGATGATACCCTTAGTGACTGCATCTATCCTATGACATGAGGACAAACCTAAAGGGAAAAGTCACACATGGAGAATGGTGGAATGGAAGATGAAAAGTGAAAGTGTTAGTCACGAAGTCATGTCCAACTTTTTACAACCCCATGGATGCTATGTAGCCCTTGGAAGGTAGAGGGAAAGTAAGGCCCTGACATGATCACTATCACCCTGCAACAGCCCTACCCTAGGATTGCTTATTAAGTGAGCTAGGAAATGCCCTAAAATTTTAAGTTGCTTTTAAGTGGATTTTCTGTTTCTTCTAACAGAAACTACCCCAACAGTTACCTCCACCCCCAAACTGATTTCCAGATTCCCTTAGGTGTGCTCTTGGCCAAAAGCATCTCTGTGAAGACTGTCCACATCTTTTAAAATGTAGGTCTTGGGCCTATCTGTCACTTGAGAATTTTCAATCTCTCTTCTGGGCAGCATTTCAAAAAGCCCACGATTTTGGTAATCACTAATGTACTTAACAAAAGTCTAAGTGCCACCTATCAGTCAGGCACTCTTTTAGAAGTTGGGGATAAACTGGTGACCAAGAACAACACAGTCACTGATATTTGAGGGTGAGGGGCAAAAACAATAAATGAGTTAACAAAGAAGTAAACCAATGATGTCAGGGAGCAATAAGAACCATGCAGGAAAGGAAGCAGAGTGCCAGGATGGAAAGTGACTAGTGGGGCGTAGGACCATCTTGGATAAGGTGGCAGCACCGATCTCTCTCAGGAAGTGACATCTGTGCAGCAATGAAAGAAGGAGCCAGCATGTGGGGATCTGGGGACAATTTTCCAAGAAGAAGTGAACATCATGTGCAAAGGCCTGGGGAGGAAATGAGCCTGAGGTGATTCATGAGCAGAAAGAATGTATGAGTAGCTAGAATGGCATGAGAGAGGCTGAGCCTGAGACTGAAGCTGTATGCAGGAACCAGGTCAGGTCGGGCCTTGAAGACCACGGCAAGGAGTCTGGGTGCTATTCTAAGTACAGAGAAAAGGCACTGGCACAAGTGCGGAAGGGCATGACAAACCATGGTCCAATTACCAGGAGGTTTCATTGCAGCCTGCCCTCTGGTCTGACTGCTCAAAAAGGCCATTTTATCAATTTCACAGCAGGGCAGAACCCTAAACATGCATCACGGTGCCCTGGGATGCAGCCTGAGCTGAAGGGGCCAGAGGGAAGGGGCTCACTATGCCAAGGCTCTCATTTCAGCCAGATCCCCACACAGCCCACTTAGAGGGCTGGCTCATCTCCATGAGGGAGACATGGAACCTGACATATTAAACAGCCCCCCTGCAAAAAGCTTACTTCTTCAAGTTCACTGCCCTGTTGGAGGCCTCACAACAAGCAGCAAAACTTTCTTCAAAAAAAAAAAAAAAAAAAGAACAAAAGAAAGGAAAAAAAGTAGGTCAGGGCTCTTCTGCCTGCTAGCACACTGAGCACTGGGCCAATTCCAAAAGCAACCGCTCCACTCGGAGGTCTCTACTGAGCCCTCTGAGTGATGTCAGGACCAAGGGCCTCCGAAAGCCGTTCAGTTTCTGAACCTGACCTCACCCGTGGTTTTCCTGGTAACTTTTTCAAACCATTACTTCCTGCCCTGTGCTTTATTTATCCCACATGTTTATTTTCTATACAGTCTATTCCAAAACAGAGCTCTGTGTGAGTTTCCAGGTCACCGCGTCTCATCAGGGCAAACTCAACAGATGTGGGATGAGCTGGGAGATAAAACAGGCCAGCACCGCTGATGCTCAGCCCAGGCCGCCACCACAGAGTGGGGTCCTTGTTCCAGGGCCAGCCAGGGAGAGCCAGTGTCTGTGAACTGTGCCATCTACCTTCCTTCTCTGAAGGACATCCAGTGGGTAAGGCAGGGCCTTCCAACTGGCACCCCCGAGAGTGTCTCTTGCTGACAAGTTCAACATGAATATGGAGGTCAAAGAGACATCCCAGGATTCCTGAGAAGCCTGCTTTAATTTCTCTTTTCTTTTGAGGACACCAGCAATTTCCTTTCATTTAATTCGTTCTTTGGGGCTGCTGGCACAGCCCACTGTTGTCATAGCAACAGGGACCAACAAGGCTGTTCTCTGAGGTTAATGCACCCTGTGGCCCACTGCCCACGGGCCTCAGCCTCCTCTCCAACAGCCTTGCCTACCCTGGGCCAGGATGTGACCCAGGCCATGCCCCCAGCAGCTTGCCACCACTGCCAGACCAAGAGCCAGCTGCAGTTTTCAGACAAGACTGATGCTCCTTGCACATCTACCAGATCAAAAAAAAAAAAAAGGGCTCCCTAGAAAACCAAACCCGAAACCTTTGAACTCAGTTTTGCTAAAACTAAAATTGATCTTTCATGCTTCTGGAACCACAAGCAGAAATTTGGTTTCAGCTGTGGGCTGTCTGTGTTGACCTCTTCCGCCTAGGAAACTCATTCTTCAGCATCTTGCAAGGGTGGTTCAGTATTACCAGACTCGAGTCTATCATGGTGGTAGTGATTGAAAGAATGAATACTAATGAAAACTACCAGAACGTAAGCACAGTCAAAAGGAAAAAAGCCTTTTTTGCATTCTTTATCCTTTATTATTACTACTAGATGTTGGCCTTCAATACCAATTTACTAAGTTAGTAACACTCACTGGCCTCTTTACTGAGTACCACACACTGTACACCTTTACACACACTTGTCTCGGGTATTTTGTTAGAGGATGACTGGTGAGGTCAGAAAAAGCAGTTATTTCACTCTCACCATCTGTAAGGCACTACCCTAAGCACTTTACATATGGTAACTTAGTTGATCCTCATGACAGCCCTGGAGTGGGTTTAAGGGTGGCCCTAACAAGCTATGTTGATGGTCTAACCAGAAACTATTAACGTAAGCTTGTCCTAGAAAAAGGGTCTTTGCAGATTTGATTAAGTTAAAAATCTCAAGATGAAATCCTCATGGATTATCCAGGCAGGTCCTAAACCCAATGCCAAGTGTCCTCAAAGAAGACATAAGAGGAAAAGACATGTGAAGACAGAGGCAGAGACCACAGTGATGCAACCGCAAGCCAAGAACCCCTGGAGCCACCAGAGGCTAGAAGAGGCAAGGAAGGATGCTCGCCTAGGGCCTTCAGAGGGAGTGCAGCCCTCAGACACCTTGATTCTGGAGGTTGGACTTCTAGCCTCCAGAACTGTGAAAGAATGATTTCCTGTTGTCTGAAGCCACCAAGTCTGTGGTAGTTTGTTACGGCAGTCCTAGAACACTAATATAGTAAACTAGGAAACTAATAATAAAAAGTCAGTAAGTGGCAGAAGTGGAATTTGAACCCTAGGAGTCTGCATGAAGTCCTTGCTCTTAACCATTACATTTATGTCTGAAATTCATTTCTTGAACATCTACTATGTGTTATATATATTAAATACTGGAGATACAGCTCTAAAAAGAGGCAGGGGGACAAAGTTCTCCATGAAGCTTATGTCGGAACTGAAGTTCAGAGAGGATGAGTTATTTGTCTAAGGTCACACATCTGGTGGAGCTGGAATGTGAACTCAAGTACCCTGACTCCTCAGCCTGCCCTCTAAAACAGAATGGGAGTCACTGACCTAGATGCCCTCTGTAAATTTAATTAAAGTAAAAAATGGGCAAGTGTGGTGAACTGCAGTTAGCTGTTCCTTTTACCTCTGAACAGAGTCCCTGTCCATAGGGTTCGCTCAGGCTGCCTTGTGATGGTGGAGCAAATTGGTCTACCATAAGGCAGAGATGGTGATCTTTTTCTATCTCTGCCAGCAGGATGACCCAACCTCTGGGGAAAACATCCGGAAGAGGAGGTTAACATTGACATAGCCTGCTTGCAATCTAGAGGGACAAAGGAGTTTAACTCTTTCCAACACTAGGGTCAGGTCTGCTCCTAAGTTTGCAATGAAATAATCTGAATTCCACCTGGAGAACAAAATGACTTATTAACTGAAACCAGACATCATTCCCCAGGTCCAGGAGTAAAAGCTCAAAGTGGTGCATCTGTACTTTCAATGAAGCAGAGATGTTGTGCTCTGGGACTTCCGACACCTGAAGACAAACACACATTAGAGGGGATGAAGGTGCCAGAAAGGGCCGGAAACGTGCTTTCAATTTTTTTTCTTCCTTGGAGGAGGAAAAAAAAAAAGAAAGAAAAAGGTAGGTTGGCCTGAATAAATGTGGTGCAATTTCCTTTTCTGAATTGTAGATCAACTGCAAAGGCAAAGAATGAGGAGAATCAAAAAAAGAAAGAAAAATGGAAGGACAGAAAAAGTAAAAAGATGGTGACAAAATAGGGAAATTCATCCATAAAATGGAAAGAAAAATATAAGGGTGAAGTAGCAAGAGGGGACAGTGAAAGAAGAAGCTAATGAAAATGAAGAAAGAAAGAAAGAAGAAAATGAAAAAGAGACAAAACCAAGATAGGTAGCCAGAGGAAAGGCAGGGAAGAAAGATGATGATTTTTCTGTGTCAGTTTCCAAACAACCCTCCACCTGGGGCTCTGGCCACCCCCTCCGTTCAGCTGCTGCTCAGGGGATTCTCTATCAGTCTATTGAAGAGGCAGGAGGCTATCAGTTTACAAGAAGAGAGGAAGCAGAGGAAGAGGAAAGAAAGCAGACAAATTACTAAATGAGGAAGCCAATTACCCAGCGCACCATACTTCAAGCTGTCAGTGGGCTGCAATTGCTCAGGCACCTTGGGGCAAAGTGGGACTTAGAACTCTAAAGTCCACTGCCATCTGGCCTTTCCAGAAAGATAATCAACACAGACTTCCTCTGGCCACATGCCATGGCCAGCATCCTGAATGAAATCTTTCCAAATCAGAGACTGCTATGACAGTGCCACTGGCTCACAGGATCACAAAAGCAGAAGAGACCTCCAAACACAGCTGCCCGGGAGTCACTTCAGTTTCCTATTTGTACCAATGACGGGGCTTATTTGGAGCCTTCTGCTGACTTCTCTACCAGCAACCAGCACAAAAGCCAAAAGCAACAGACATTCGCCTCAGTCCAGAGGCTGAGGATGGCGCGGGGTGAAAGATCTTTTGTGTCTGCCAAAGGCCAGTACATGGAAGGCAGTTCGGCACATAAGTAACTTAACTGATGGAGAAGTTTTTATTTTCACATAAAATCCTTCCACAAGTGGACGCAGTACCAAGTAATACCACCTCATCCAGCACATGGGCTGGCAGGGCACCGACGCACAACAGCGGCCACCGCACAAGTTGACGTGGGGAGGTGAGGGCAGAGAAAGGTCAGACAAGGGATCAAAATGCCTGGAAAAGAATCCTGTTAGTCAGCGGCAGGTTCCACTTTGCAAGAAATACAAGTTCCAGAGAAGAGCTGGGGCACAGGGCAAACAGCACCAGCACTGTTATATAACATCTCCATCTCGAGGAGGCAGCCAAACCAACTCCAGCAAAGTTTAAGCTTACAATATACTACAAGTTCTTGTTTCCTGAATAAAGTCATATGACATGGCTGGCCTGAATCTCAAGGGAAGAAAAGAGCCCCAGGAAAAGGAAATGGCCAGGTGCGCAGTGATAAGTTTACCTGTGGGATTAAAGATGATGACCTTTCAGTGATTACTACATCCTTACATCCTCTGAAAGATGAACTGGTCAATCAGCTTGTCCCCTCACCAGCATGCTGTGAAACTCTATACACTCTCCTTCTCCATCCAGAGTAAGGACTGTAGCTCTGGGAAACATTTCTTATGGCTGATCCACCCACTGTCACGCTCCACAAGGTAAAACTGATTAGTCACATTCACAGTTTCTATAACAACATTACTCAGTGTGAGGCCAGTGGCCTACCTGCGTCAAAACCACCAGGGAGACTTGTCGAGAACATAGATAGCTAAATTGGAAGTTCACGGGAGCCAGGCTAAGGAATCTACATTGGTGCAGTAGCCCAGCTGGGGATTCTTACGCACTCCCAAGTTTAAAAAACCACTCTTCTATCACATGCTACCTATGGCTCCCTTTCCGCTTGCCCTCCGTCTGCCTCATCCACCCTTTCTTTCCTCCCTGCCTCCCATCCTCCATCCATAACAACCTTCCCATGAGGCACTGTGTTTAACGCTAGAGGGACCTAGAACCCAGAGCTCACAGTGGAAACGGCTGCAGCAAGGAAACTCTCACTAACGTACACATGGTCTAACAACTTGACTGAAAACTCCTATGGGTCCAGGAGAAGATGAGTTTGGCTCCCTTTTGTGAAATGTAGGGCTTCTGAGATATTAATATGTTTGAGGAAACTAAAACACACACTAACAATTGCAAGCAAGACCTAGTCACTCTCCTGGGCAATTTATTGTGGGGGAAAATGTATGAACAAAAACACACTTATCAAATTTGCCAATAATTCTTTGCTCCCAACACTGACCTGACTTAGTCTTTTGATTAGGACACACAGAGCACAGAGCACTTCATGCAACGTGAGGAAGAAATAAATCCGCTTAGATCAGGGCCAAGGGCGTAACCAGCCAAATGAGTAAGTTCACTGCTGGCAGGAGAGACCCTCTGCAGAGGCCAGGGATTTCTCTCACACAGGCAGGAGTTTCTCTGGGCCTGCATCCTTTACTCCAAGACAAGAAAAGAATGGCAGAGATAGCTGCAGGAAATGGACTTTGCAGACAATCATGAGACAGTTCTGTGTATCCTCTCTTCTAATTACATTAATACCAACATGGTCCATGAGAAAGGAAACACAGTTGCTGTGAATTATATTCTAGTGCAGTGATCCCAATATCTTGTTTCAAGGCATCGTAGACAAGATATTCTGCTGTTCTGGGAACAGTCACTAATACGCTTTATCAGCACCCTGGTGAGCTGAGAAGCAATTTCCATCACTGAAGAGGAACTCATTCCTGAGATTCCCAGTGGGTCTCCATCTTTCTTTTGATACCTCCACAGACACACAGACGTGTCTCCCTCTAATTATGTGTGAGTTCTGTCACTGTCCTTTGTAAGTTCATGGTCTCTGTTCCTCTTTTCTACAACAGTGCCCTTCACAGCCCGTCTTCCATGCATCTTGTCAACCACCAGAAACTTTGAAATGAGAATGAAACAAACTCTTTGTCCAAGTTTTGCATGAATTTTAGTTCTACAAATAAACAGGGAGAAACTTCTCCAAGAATTCCATGTCAACCATAAAACAGGCTTGTGAGGAATACTGGTTTCCTCTCAGACAAAGAAAAGGCCAGCACACAGTGCATACCATGGGAGGTTCCAGAGATGGCAGCAGTATGGTTTCAGCTCCACTGAGCCAACTTAAACAAGAGAAAAATGGACCAGGAGGAAACCCTGTCTGATAACTATTAAAAAATTCCACAGCTTGGTAAGAAACAGCTTATTTCCTGTGAGGTGGGAAGCTGGACATGCCATCAGCTGAGTTGTAAAGCAAATGTGCCTTGGGAAAGAATCCATTGGTCATACAGTCAAATGCTATCATATTTCTGCCCACTTATATTTTGGATAAGGCTACCTACCACACTGGTTCTCAAACTCTTTCTACATTTGTACTCCCCAAGTATCTGTCCTGCCACTTCCAGGCGCTGACTACAGATCGGGGTGTCAGATCAAGAAAAATAACAAACAAAAAACTCAAAAAGCTCAAAAATCACTAGCCTAGCACAATCATTTCCATGGGTTTTCAGGTGCTTGGGCCAAGATGAAAATGGAAAAAAGGAGGAAATCACCTAACCTCAATACCGCTATCGACCACATCAGGTTGGCCTGAAATCCAGCAACAGATTATGTTGACTCTGGCAGTTGCCAGCTATTTGGACCAGGGTGGAGTGGGTTAGAGAAATGCCTTTTTCAGGAAGACATTTCTCACACTCTTTCCCTTTTCTTGAGTTATAATAAATGATTTCTCAGAAAACTCACAGAAGCTGATACACCTAATAAGGAAACCCTCCAATGACCGAGACTCTGCATTTTTAGCGTCTCAGGCTAAATTAGAGACTTCAAAGGTCTTGAGTTCTGTCATTACTTGTAACTGCCTGAGCTGGATGTCTCTGTGACCTGTTGTCACATCAACCTTCAGTGAACAGCCTGTGAGTGGACTCTTAAATCTGTTCTATCAAAGCAGATCCAGCAAGCTCCCTTAAAAACAGGACAGGCAATTTCTCAGCAAAAACAAGGGGAGAGTTAGGGGTTTGGTGTATATTCTCTCCAGCTAATAATGGAAATTCTAAGTTTTTAGAATATCTTGTTTATTCTAAGTTTTGGCCTTGAGACTTTCTAGAAAACCACCTAAAAGCATCAGAAGGACAAGTTTGTGGCTCATCAGTTGCGGGCATGAAAAGAGAGCATAGTTATGCAAAATTGGGGGAAAGAAGTGATTGTTTTCCACCCCTATTGCCCACAGCCCCCAGTCCCCTCTTTCAGCTCCTAGACTGGTGATTTCTCTGAAATACTCAACAAAGTCACCTTCATCATCCTCATCATGTATTTCTGAACTCTTACTGTGCGCCTGGCATTGTTTTACACACAGTGCCTCATTAATTTTCACAATACACTAGCAACATAGATTATCATTATCAGCATTTTCAGGTGATAAATCCAGGGCTCAAGTCTTTTAAATGACAACCCAGGTCACAGTTGGCAAATAATGGAGACAGAATTCAAAGTCCCTCCAAAGCCTGGATACTGAAACAGCACAAAGAGAAAGAAGATGTTACCTGAATTTACCCAGTTAAGGTTGCACTAAGGTAGAACAGGGGGGGAAAACAAAAACTTTTGAAGGTTCCTGGGTCTGGCCAGGAATTTGAAAGTCAAATTAAACTATGAGCAGCATGTTAAAGGATTCCCCTGGAAGTCCAAGTTCTGTTTCAGTAAACTGAACTGCCTAAAAGAAGTCTGCCAAAGGTGACTAACAATAGCAAGACAACTGATAAGAATGGGTCCTTTGGTGTCATCTTTGAGGACTTGTAAGAATCCACAGCATTGTTAGAAGTGATCACAGAGGAGTTTTCATTAATAGCAAAAGTTTTTTTCAAAAGGAAGAAAATTGAACCTACATTTATTTATCCTAGTCTTTGGAAAGAACCAGTGCAAGGAAAATAGTCCCATGGCTAATAACCTCCTTACCCTGTCTGTTCAGCACCAAGCTCCTAGATCATACACAAACGTGGTTAAGAAATGATGCTATCCCTATTTGTTACCTACAGAGAAGACATGCTAGTGATGGGATTATTAAATTGGTCCACAAATGTTTTGCAAACCTAACACTGGGCAGCATAGGGCACCAAAATGGTTAAAGCAATTCGGTGGACAGTACAGAGAATGCTTCAGGATGACAAAAGAAATCACCAAAGAGACATGACTCCTTCTATGTTTAAAACAGATACAGTCTTCATTGCTCAATAGAGTAGGTGGGTTGCATCTCATTGATGGAGGCTCCAACCTCAGATCAGATGAAAGGGGGAAAAATAAAATCAACCCCATATCAGATGCAAATGTCATCTGCAGGAATTTTCCCCACCTACAGCTAGGAAATGTACCACAACGTATGTAGCAACCAAAAACAGACAGATTTGGGTTTGCACAGTGACAAATACATACTCACACATATACAAATATAGATACACTTAAATCCTCTACTGCTGAGCACACCTGAAAGAAACAAAGCAAACATATATTGCATGTGTCATTTAGAGAACAGTGGCTTTCCATGGTGGAGAAAAGGCTAGATTGGGGCTGGAAGGCAGCCTGCCTCAAGGTAGTAGGCACAGACAAATGTGCCTCTCAAATGAGACTATGTTCCAGACCCCTCAAGAGTTCCTGCAAGACACATGGTCCCCCAGACTCTAGGACCTTTCTGTTAACACTGCCTGGGGTACATTATTTGTCTCCAGAGACCCTAGTCTTTGGGTATCTATCTTTTTCTTATCAATTATCTTGTCCTGTCCCTTCCCTATAAAAATCCATTTACGGTAGAGCACAGTCAATTGCCAAAGCTCACAAATATTTTACTATGGATGCCAGACGAACTCCAGATGTGTATTTAATCAGATTAAATCCTCATACTTGACGAGAAGGTATGTAGGGGAATATTTATTCACAGCACTGTTGGTGACAGCATGAAGTTGGAAACAACCTAAATGTCCATCAACAGGGGTAACGGATCAATAAACTATGACAGAGTCAACCCAAGAACACAGTGCTGCGGGTAGGAAGAGCAAGGCAGATCCATACAGACAGAGCTGGAGAGGTTCTAGAGCACTTTCCTGAGTGACAAAGGCAACCGGGGCAATAATGCCCACCATGATTTACATACCATCATTCCTCACCTGCAAGCAAATTCATATGTTTTATACAGTCATATATACACACATATCAAGGTCTGCAAGTCTACAGATCAATCTGAAAAACCTAAGTTCCCATAAAGAATACGGGGGAAGGGTCCTGGGATTTGGGTTAGTGGTTAAAGGAAACTTCAGTCTTACCCTGAAATTTTCTGACTTTTTTTTTAGTTATTTATTTTTTAGCTGCACTGAGTCTTTGCTGCTGTGCACAGGCTTTCTCTAGCTGTGGCGAGCAGGGGCTACTCTCTAGTTGTGGTACACAGGCTTCTCACCGCGGTGGCTTCTCTTGTTGCAGAGCATGAGCCTAGGTGCAAGGGCTTCAATAGTTGTGGTGCACAGGCTTCGTTGCTCCGTGGCATGTAGGATCTTTCCTGACCAGGGATCAGACTGGTGTCCTGTGAATTGCAAAGTGAACTCTTACCCTGGACCACTGGGGAAGCCGTTATATTTTTGTTTTTTACCCCTTATTAACCATATTTCATGACATTATTTCATGTCATATCCAGAGACATATAGGTATTTATTTATTGAGTAGTGTTTCATTTTATGGATATACTGTAATTTATTCAACCAGTTTTTCCTCCTTGGATACTCATATTTTACCTAGATTTTGATATCATAAATTTGAAGGAATAATTTTTTTGTATAAATCCATGATTATGTTCTTAGAGTGAATTTCTAGAAGCAGAATTTCTGGGTTAAAAAACAAACATTTAAAAAATTATAACAGCTGACATTTATTGAGCACTTGCTATATACCAATCACTTTCACTTTACATGTCACAGTCACAACACATATAAAGTAAACACACTTCACTATACCATCCTGCAGATGAGGCTGACTTTGTTTATAAAGACAATATATTTGTGCATTGAAAGAAAGTGGAAACCGCTCAGTCGTGTCCAACTCTTGGCAACCCTGTGAACTATACAGTCCATGAAACTCTCTAGGCTAGAATACTGGAGTGTGTAGCCATTCCCCTCTCCAGGGGATCTTCCCAACCCAGGGATTGAACCCAGGTCTCCCACATTGCGGGCGAATTCTTTACCAGCTGAGCCACCAGGGAAGCTCTAATTAAAAATGATATTAAAATGTTTAAATAAATCAAACAGGTCTTTTCGAGCAATGGGGTCCTTCCCCGTGAACACACTTAAAAGAAACAAAATAAAGAACCTCTCCTCCACTCCGAGAAACTGCCCAATTTCTCCCTCTCAACAAATGTTTCCTGCAGGCCTACTATGTGCAAAGCCATGTTCTGTAAGCCAGCCTCTGTCTTCAGCACAGAGCCACCCTCTCTGGGCTCCACTCCCTAATACTTCCCACAGCATACCTTCTAAGCCCAAGTCCTTTACCACTGAGAACCCCCAGATTCCTAAGCTCTGGTTCTCCAACTCTGACCCTTGAGTTTCAGCCATCCTTTCAGTCACTCAGCTCTTTCTCTGCAAACGTGAACATAACCATCAGCCTCTATATCATTTAACTGCATTTACCCCACCCTTGATCTGATGGGGAGCATTCCCAAGTCTACAAAGGTTAGGCATGGGGAGGGGTGTTCCCCACCAATCTCTCCCCACCCACGTCTCATGGTAGGAAACAAACCATAGTGAAATGCAGATCCCACCTGAAAACTGCCACCTACCCCCCACTATACACAGAAACAGCAGATGGTTATTTTGAAGTTTTAGGATCTGCTGACCTCCCTCCTAGACACCCAGGTTTTGCTCTGGCTGAGCTGGACAGAAAGAAGACATCTGACACCAATGAGATTTGGTTCTCATCTCAGTTTTATATAATTTCTGCCAAGGAACACTCTCCAGGACAAGGTTCAGCTTCGTTCTTCCTTGGTTTTTCAAGAAGGTCCATGAAACTTGCCCTTGAAGGTCAATATCTATTAACGTGCCTTTCTCCAATCTACCTCCCAAACCAAAAAAAATGCTAAAAAGCAAAATTCCAAATGTCTGGGGGCGGTTTGGCAAGAGGCAGATTTCTCAGGGAGAGAGAATTTGCGGGTAAAGGGTTAAATATTAACACACTTCCCTGGAAGGTCTCTTCTCCCCTGTTAATGGAGCCCAAGTGCAAACCTTGGCAGGAATTGCACATTAGCTCATGACAGGTGTAGGCTTCATGCTGGTTGCCGCTGCATTTCCAGCAAAAAAAAAATGGGGACATGGGGACTACTCCATGACACAGTAGACTGGAACAGATTGCTTTGCAGAGATCTCTTCTGGCTGAAATAATTCCCTGTAACAACTTCCTTGACACGCTGTCAGGATGGCCTGTTTCCAAGGTAATGGCTGCTGCACGGGGACATAACAGACATCATCTGTGGTCTTCCAGAGAGAGAGCTGCCAGAACAGCCCCGCTGCACTCTTCCAACAGAGCCATTCACTTATTCAACAATGTTTATGGAATCAGATCCCTTGCTACACACTACTCAGCAGCCTCCCATTCTCTCTGCATCACGACATTGCTTACTTTTTACTCTAAGTCAGGAATTGTAAACCCAAATAGCGATGGGAGCCAGTCAGATAACATAAATGACCAAAGCAGGTTACTGACAACAAGACAGACCCTGCATGGACAAAGAGAGAAGTTACTTTCCGCTCTAGTCAATGGCTATAACTTCAGAATGCTTTTCTGGAAGAATTTTTTGCAGATCTCTTCTGATAGAAACTAAGTTCATATAATATTCTGACACACAGTCAGGACAGTCCAGGTCCTGGGCTGAACAGTGTCCCCTAAATCATGCCTACCTGGAACCTCAGAATGTGACTTTATAAAGAAATAAGGGTTCTGCAGATGTGGTCAGTTAAGTAAAGCTGAGGGCATAGTGGATTGGTTGCCGTTGTTCAGTCGCTCAGTCATGCCCTGACTCTGCAACCCCATGGACTGCAGCACGCCAGGCTTCCCTGTCCTTCACCATAATGGATTTAGGTCCACCCTAAATCCACCAAATCCAATGACTGGTTTCCTTGTAGAGACACACAGAGACACAAACACATAGGAAGAATGCCATGTGAAGACAGAGGCAGAGAATGGAGAGATGCATCTACAAGTCAAGGAATGCTGACCACAGGAAGCAAGGAGATAAGCATGGGACCAGTCGGCTGGGAATAGGACCCTAAAGGAATTTGCGGGGTGGGGGGCGCAGCATTTAAAACAGCAAAATCTTTCCATGAAAGAGAACGAAAGTTGTATGTTTGTGTGCCTCTGTGCTACGTGATCTATCTGAACTACCACAACAACTCCACATCTATCATAATTGCTTTCAATCAACTCTCTACACTGCACCGAAGACATCTTCTAAAAACTCACGTCAGATGATGTCACCCATCTTCCTCAAATCCCTTAATGATGTTCACTGCTCTTCCAACAAAGAGTGAAATCCTTATCATGGCCCACAAGGCCCTGCAGGCTCTGGTCCCTGCTCCCTCTCACTCTCTGCCTTCCAGCCTCTCTGGCTTCCTCCAGTGCCCAGTGCTCCCTGGGTTCTCTTTAACTCCAGGACCTTTGCATGTGCCGGTTCTCAGCCACAAACATCCTCATCTCCCACCCAACTATGTGCCTAAATATATATACACAAACACGTGTCCACACACATACATACTTGTCTCAGTTGGCTAATGCCTACTCATTCTCCACCTCTCACACCGGTCACCATTTCCTCAGGTAAATATTCCCTGACCCCTATTCCAAAGTTAGTCCAGTGTTTTTCAGATACTCTCATGGTACTATATTCCTTTCACATCTAGCATCTCCCACCTAAATGCATGTGATCATGAGATTCATGCCTGCAAGACCCCCACTGTGCTCCAAGAACCATCCCTCACACCTAGAATGGTCCCTGCCATATAGCTCAGGCTCATAGGAGGCACTATAGTGTTGTACGCCTAGGGGATCTATATGCTTGATTGTCTCCCACTTGAGGTTTAACAGTCTCTCCAGCCTTCAGCTCCTCTCCAGGGACCCCACAGAGACTGAGACAGAACTGTGTTTGAACGGATACTGTGGAGGTACGGGTCATCAGTGGACTGCCACAGGGACAGGGGCTCTGGGTGCGGCAGACTTGGGTATGGCATAAACCCTCATGAAGGAGGTCGCCATTAACACCACCAAAGAGCTGCCAGAACTTACACAGGACTGGGAAATAGACCCTTGGAGAGCACAAACAGAACCTTCTGTGCACCGGGATCCAGGAGAAAGGAGCATTGAACCCATAAGAGACTGACCCAGACTTGCCTGGAAGTGTCCAGGAGTCGCCAGCAGAGGCGTGGGTCAGTGGTGGCCTGCTGCAGGGTTGGGGGCAGTGAGTGTAGCAGTACATGCATGGGATCTTTTGAAGGAGGTCGCCATTATCTTCCTTACCTCCACCATAGTTTGGCCCCAGGTAAACAGCAGGAAGGGAACACAGCTCCACCCATCAACAAAACTGAATTAAAGATTTACTGAGCATGGCCCCGCCCATCAGAACAAGACCCAGTTTCCCCCTCAGTCAGTTTCTCCCATCAGGAAGCTTCCATAAGCCTCTTATCCTTCTGCATAGGAGGGCAAACAGACTGAAAACCACAATCACAGAAAACTAACCAATCTGATCACATGGACCACAGCCTTGTCTAACTCAATGAAACCATAAGCCATGCCGTGTAGGGCCACCCAAGACGGATGGATCATGGTGCAGAGTTCTGACAAAATGTGGTCCACTGGAGAAGGGAATGGCAAACCACTTCACTATTCTTGCCTTGAGAACCCCATGAACACTATGAAAAGGCAAAAAGGTAGGACACTGAAAGATGAAAGATGAACTCCCCAGGTCAGTAGTTGCCCAATATGCTACTGGAGATCAGGGGAGAAATAACTCCAGAAAGAATGAAGAGACAGAGCCAAAGCAAAAACAACACCCAGTTGTGGATGTGACTGGTGATAGAAGCGAAGTCCGATGCTGTAAAGAGCAATACTGTATAGGAACCTGGAATGTTAGGTCCATGAAACAAGGCAAATCGGAAGTGGTCAAACAGGAGATGGCAAGAGTGAACATCGACATTCTAGGAATCAGTGAACTAAAATGGACTGGAATAGGTGAATTTTACTCGGATGACCATTATATCTACTACTGTGGGCAAGAATCCCTTAGAAGAAATGGAGTAGCCATCATGGTTAACCTAAGAGTCCGAAATGCAGTACGTGCAATCTCAAAAACGGCAGAATGATCTCTATTCATTTCCAAGGCAAACCATTCAATAACACAGTAATCCAAGTCTATGCCCCAACCAGTAATGCTGAAGAAGCTAAAGTTGAAAGGTTCTATGAACACCTACAAGACCTTCTAGAATTAACACCCAAAAAAGACGTCCTTTTCATTATAGAGGACTGGAATGCAAAAGTAGGAAGTCAAGAAACACCTGGATAACAGGCAAATTTGGCCTTGGAGTACGGAATGAAGCAGGGCAAAGGCTAATAGAGTTTTGCCAAGAGAACGCACTGGTCATAGCAAACACCCTCTTCCAACAACACAAGAGAAGACTCTACATATGGACATTACCAGATGGCCAACACCGAAATCAGATTGATTATATTCTTTGCAGCCAAAGATGGAGAAGCTCTATACAGTCAGCAAAAAAAAAAAAAAGATTGAGCGCTGACTGTGGCTCAGATCATGAACTCCTTATTGTTAAATTCAAATTTAAATTGAATAAAGTGGGGAAAACCACTAGACCATTCAGGTATGACCTATATATCAAATCCCTTACAATTATACAGTGGAAATGAGAAATAGATTCAAGGCATTAGATCTGATAGACAGAGTGCCTGATGAACTCTGGATGGAAGTTCATGACATTGTACCGGAGACAGGGATCAAGACCATCCCCAAGAAAAAGAAATGGAAAAAAGCAAAATCGCTGTCTGAGGAGACAGAAATAGCTGTGAAAGAAGAGAAACATTTGTGAAAAGAAGAGAAGCCAAAAGCAAAGGAGAAAAGGAAAGATATACCCATTTGAATGCAGAGTTCCAAAGAATAGCAAGGAGAGATAAGAAAGCCTTCCTCAGTGATCAGTGCAAAAGAAATAGAGGAAAACAATAGAATGCGAAAGACAAGCGATCTCTTCAATAAAATTAGATACCAAGGGAACATTTCATGCAAAGATGGGCTCAATAAAGTACAGAAATGGTATGGACCTAACAGAAGCAGAAGATATTAAGAAGAGGTGGCAAGAATACACAGAAGAACTATACAAAAAACCATCTTCATGAACCAGATAATCACAATGGCATGATCACTAACCTAGAGCCAGACATCCTGGAATGCAAAGTCAAGTGGGCTTTAGGAAGCATCACTACGAACAAAGGTAGTAGAAGTGATGGAATTCCAGTTGAGCTATTTCAAATCCCAAAAGGTGATGCTGTGAAAGTGCTGCACTCAATACGCCAGCAAATTTGGAAAACTCAGCAGTGGCCACAGGACTGGAAAAGGTCAGTTTTCATTCCAATCCCAAAGAAAGGCAATGCCAAAGAATGTTCAAACCACCGCACAGTTGCACTCATCTCACACACTAGTAAAATAATGCTCAAAATTCTCCAAGCCAGGCTTCAACAGTACGTGAACCATGAACTTCCAGATGCTCAAGCTGGTTTTAGAAAAGGCAGAGGAACCAGAGGAACCAAATTGCCAATATCTGATAGATCATCAAAAAAGCAAGAGAGTTCCAGAAAAACATCTATTTCTGCTTTATTGACTATGCCAAAGCCTTTGACTGTGTGGATCACCACAAACTGTGGAAAGTTCTTAAAGAGATGAGAATACCAGACCACCTGACCTGCCTCCTGAGAAATCTGTATGCAGGTCAGGAAGCAACAGTTAGAACTGGGCATGGAACAAGGGACTGGTTCCAAATCAGGAAAGGAGTACGTCAAGGCTGTATATTGTCACCCTGCTTATTTAACCTATTTGCAAGAGTACATCATGAGAAACACTGGGCTGGATGAAGCACAAGCTGGAATCAAGAATGCTGGGAGAAATATCAATAACCTCAGATATGCAGATGGCACCATCCTTAGGCAGAAAGCGAAGACAAACTAAAGATCCTCTTGATGAATGTCAAAGAGGAGAGTGAAAAAGTTGGCTTAAAACTCAACATTCAGAAAACTAAGATCATGGCATCTGGTCCCATCACTTCATGGCAAATGGATGGGGAAACAGTGGAAACAGTGACAATTTTTATTTTTTTGGGTTCCAAAGTCACTGCAGATGGTGACTGCAGCCAAGAAATTAAAAGACACTTACTCCTTGGAAGAAAAGTTATGACCAAACTAGACAGCATATTAAAAAGCAGAGACATTACTTTGACAACAAAGGTCTGTCTAATCAAGGCTATGGTTTTTCCAGTAGTCATGTATCAATATGAGAGTCGGACTATAAAGAAAGCTGAGCACAGAAGAATTGATGCTTTTGAACTGTTGTGTTGGAGAAGACTCTTGAGAGTCCCTTGGATAGCAAGGAGATCCAACCAGTCCATCCTCAAGACCAGTCCTGGGTGTTCATTGGAAGGAATGACGTTGAAGCTGAAACTCCAATACTTTGGCCACTGAATGCAAAGGACTGACTCATTTCAAAAGACCCTGATGCTGGGAAAGATTGAAGGCAGGAGAAGAGGACGACAGAGGATGAAATGGTTGGATGGCATCACCGAATCAATGGACATGAGTTTGAGTAACCTCTGGGAGTTGGTGATGGACAGGGAGGCCTGGCGTGCTACAGTCCATGGGGTTGCAAAGAGTTGGACATGACTGAGCGATTGAACTGAACTGAATTGAACTGAACTTCAACAGCCCTTGGCTCGTACTTTTATTACAGTAACGGTTCACATTTTGCACCATTCTCTGAGGTTCATTTCTATTTGTGTCTTCTGACCACTGGCCATCCTGTGGGAAGGTATGATACTGTGTTCGTCAGTGCATTACCCAATGTACAGGATGAAGACCTTGTCTTACTTAATATTTGTTAGACTCTTAAAGGCATATTTAAAACCTTGCCTTGTTATGAGAGTAATGAGGCCTTGTAGAGACGTGGGAGTAATGTATGGCACAGCAGTTAAGAGGGTGCGCTCAGGAGTCTAGATCCAAATCCACTTTGTGCCAGTTCTGTGTGGTTTTGAACCTGTTACTTCACTTCACTGTGCCTTATTCCTCACCTAGAAGATGAAGATAGGACGGTACCCACCACAGAATGACACCGTTAAGACGTAAAATGCATATGCACTATCTATGGTTAGTGCTACCTTTTGTTGGTGGAGTGAGTCAATGTTCTTCTTTACATTAAAAATTCTAATAATGAGAGCATCTATTTTTTTCTAAGATGGAGATTCTGAAACACACTTGAGGGTTAAGGGAAAGGCTTCACTGGAGAAGGAAGAATTCAAGATGCAAAAAAACTTAGGAAGTATAATGAAGGGACCTTCCCCAAAAGTAGCAGAAGAGAGAGGGGATAAGATAGATGCACAAGTGAGGGAGGGGAGCTCTGGACAGGAGGGCTACTCCTTTGCAAGGCCAGCTCTACTTTGCAGAAAACCCTTATTAGCAATGTCAGATTCTACACTGCATGGATTCTCCTCTCTTGTAAATGCCCTGCTCAGATGGGGCTAAACTCAGTTCTACCAGTTTTCTCAACAAGAGGCTTTCCCCTACCCCTAGAGACATCCAAGAACATCTGGAGACATTTTCTGATAGTTACAACTTAGGTGGGGTGGGAAGTGGGGCGGAGGAGAGGTGACCACTGCCATTTAGTAGGTGCAGGCCAGGGACGCAGCTACACATCCTATGCACAGAATAGCTCCCTCCCCCAACAAAGTAGCATCTGGTCCAAGGAATTAGGTGTGCTGACGTTAAAAAACCTTGCTCTAGACCCGTGGTCCCCAATCTTCTTGGCACCAGGGGCCAGTTTCATGGAAAACGATCTATTCATGGGCTGGGGAGGGGGGCAATTTCGGGATGATTCAAGTGCATTAATTTATTGGGCACTTTATTTCTATTATTACTACATCAGTTTTTACCTCAGATCATCAGGCATTAGATCCTGGAGGTTGGGGACCCCTATTCTAGACCATTACACTTTAACATCTAGGGGTCCTGGATCTATACTCACAGACATCATGTCACAGGCTTGGGTAATTTAGTTCCGGCAGCAATTCAACTAGCCCATTTGTCCAAAGAAGAGCCTTCCACAATAATCAGTGTGTTTTAAAACTTTGTAGACCATAAAATAGTTTGCTCTGACCCAAACTAAATCTTTCATCTCTTCCAAACAGACCTCCAAGTTCCCTGTTGTGGCCATCGTTCTTCAGAAGGGACCACGGAGCCCCAAGGAAGCCCAGGCTGTTCAGTGCATGCAGGAAATTTGTGATTAATCACTTCAACCTGCTTGACTTTAACAGAGATTTTCCGAGCCCTGTTTATTGTTCCGCTGCTTGGCTGCTCTGAAGTTATCTATGACTGAAGTCTTAACATTTATTTGTAGAATTGAAGAAGGTATATTTTTACTCTCACATCCCTTCCAAGTCCCTGAATTAGATTAGTGTGAACTTTCCAAAATAAATTCACCTTTGAGCTGAAACTAAGCATGGAAAGTTTCAGCCCAAAAGTATACCTTATTGGAAAGTGAGAAGCAAAGGAAAGTGAAGATTATAATGGATATTTTTGTGTAACTTCAGCACTCCAAGTTACAAAGGATAAAGTATTTGTTATGGAAAGAATTCTCTAACAGAGTTGATGTATGCAATCCAGGGCTGATGTTCCGTCCCTTTTCTTCAGACTCTAAGAAAAAATAACTGGAAATAAAGAGAATGGAAAAAATCAGCAGGCACATGTGGATCTAATTCTGTACCGTGTCACTGGTTAAATCCCAAGGAAAGAATGTTTTATCAGGACGAGAAAAAGGCAAACCATCAATAGTAGGAAGGAAGACCTCTGATTCCTTCACTCCACAAACTTAATTTGCTGGACCATGACTGTGGTCTAGCAGTGTTCGTCAACAACTCAAAGTTAACATTTTATGGGGATGGCCATCATGATTTTCTCCTACAGGAAACATTCTCAGAGCTCTGGGTGATTTGTATTATAGATAGATGTTAGGGCATTTGGAACTTGTTTTTTCTCTTGATACTCAACACAGAAAAATATTTCTTAATCACCTCCAACCTCTGAAAGATTCAAAATCTGAACAATTCTAAAGCATTCACCTTTGCAAAACTCCATTCATAACCATAACTATGACTTCGTCCCATAAGACTCAAATAAAATACTGTTAATCGATGCAGCATTAAAACTGGCACAACAGTGCAACAATTTTTTTTTTTTTAACAATTTTTAAAACTGCAAAAAACAAAAAAGAAGGAGCTATCCTCTAGACAAAATTGCTAATTCCAAATAATTTTTAGAAGTAACAAAATGTTTCCTCTCCCACTGCCCCTCCCCCACCTTCTCCCATAAAACAACACACAGTCTTGTGCAGAAGATGAATATATAAAATGGATAAAAGGGAAACTGCTCTAGTAAAACAGTGTTCTAGCAGCTCAACCCTCTCCCCTGACTGCTCACCCAGTGATCTTCTTTGTCCTCTACTGACTGTCTGGATACATACATACATGAAAAAAATAGTTTCTGAATGAGTTTCTTCATTTTTCAATGAACTGAGTTGGCACCATTTAGGGTCAGTTCTTATTTAAGCCACAGGAGCATAAACTGACATCTCCTAAATTAATTTTTAATAGCTCACATAAATTATTAGGGAGTGTAATTTGACATGTCAATTTTTGTTTTTACTTTGCTAGATTCTATCTCATTTCCATGGTTATTATTTGCCACCCCCAAACCAGTTTTTACCTTTTAGAAAAAAAATTAATATCTTACCAAGTTCCCTTTTTGTTTTTTGGTTAATATTTCTTTTCAGCTGTCTGCCTATTGGCAAAAGGGAAACGATAAAAGGGATAAAAATCCTTCTTCCTTATCCTTCACCTATAACACGATTCAACTACTAGACATGTCTATGGAATTAGCCAAATTGATGTATACTATACAGTTATAAAAGGGTCCTACCATTATCTCCTACACATTTTCATTTACACAGTCTTTGTGAATGTAGGATGTTTGCATTATGATATGTGTCACTGATGTGTCAGGGTTGATCTGTTTCTTTAAATGTCTAGATAGAGATCCTTGCCAGCCACCGTGGCCCTATGGACATACCTCCCACTACCTCTCATCAAAATAACCACATCTCGGGGCGGGGGGGATAAACTGGGAGATTGGGACTGACATATACACACTAATATATATAGCACACATAACTAATAAAAACCTACTGAACAACACGGAGAACTCTAGTCAATACTCTATAATGACCTCTCTGGGAATAGAACCTAAAAAAGAGTGGATACATGTGTGTATAACTGACTCACCTTGCTGGTGAAAAGACAGCCTTCAGAATAGGAGAAAATAATAGCAAACAAAACAACTGACCAAGAATTAATCTCAAAACTATACAAGCAACTCCTGCAGCTCAATTCCAGAAAAATAAACGACCCAATCAAAAAATGGGCCAAAGAACTAAACAGACATTTCTCCAAAGAAGACATACAGATGAATAACAAACACATGAAAAGATGCTCAACATCACTCATTATCAGAGAAATGCAAATCAAAACCACAATGAGGTACCATTACACGCCAGTCAGAATGGCTGCTATCCAAAAGTCTAAAAGCAATAAATGCTGGAGAGGGTGTGGAGAAAAAGGAACCCTCTTACACTATTGGTAGGAATGCAAACTAGTACAGCCACTATGGAGAACATTGTGGAGATTTCTTAAAAAACTGGGAATAGAACTGCCATATGACCCAGCAATCCCACTGCTGGGCATACACACCAAGGAAACCAGAATTGAAAGAGACACATGGATCCCAATGTTCATCACAGCACTGTTTCTAATAGCCAGGATGTGGAAGCAACCTAGATGTCCATCAGCAGACGAATGGATAAGAAAGCTGTGGTACATATACATAATGGAATATAACTCAGCCATTAAAAAGAATACATTTGAATCAGTTCTAATGAGGTAGATGAAACTGGAGCCTATTATACAGAATGAAGTAAGCCAGAAAGAAAAATACCAATACAGTATACTAACGCATATATATGGAATTTAGAAAGATGGTAATGATAACCTTATATGCGAGACAGCAAAAGAGACACAGATGAATAGAACAGTCTTTTGGACTCTGTGGGAGAGGGTGAGAGTGGGATGATTTGGGAGAATGGCATTGAATCATGTATATTATCATATGTGAAACAGATCGCCAGTCCAGGTTTGATGCAGTACACTGGGATGACCTAGAGGGATGGGATGGGGAGGGAGGTGGGAGGGGGGTTCAGGATGGGGAACACATGTACACCTGTGGCGGATTCATGTCAATGGATGGCAAAACCACTACAATATTGTAAAGTAATTAGCCTCCAATTAAAATAAATAAATTTATATTAACAAAAAAAAAACCATTATTAATAAAAATACAGCAAATAGTGAATATACCAGAAAAGTAGCAGGCTCATAGAGCTGGCGCTAGTGGTAAAGAACCTGCCTGCCAATGCAGGAGAACCAAGAGATGCTGGTTCGATCCGTGGGTTGGGAAGATCGCCCAGAGGAGGAAATGGCAACCCACTCCAGTGTTCTTTCCTGGAGAATCCCATGGACGGAGGAGACTGGTGGGCTACAAAAAAAAAAAAAAACAAACTGACTCACTTTGCTATATAGCAGAAACTAATACAACACTGTAACTCAACTATACTCCAACTAAAAAAGTAATAATAATTAAAAGACAAAAGAAAGACCCAGATTCCCATAAGAAGAAATACAGATCTCCAATCAAGGTATCTTCCAAGGGCATGTGTTTGGCACAGGCCACCAAAATCAAAACACTCAAACCTACAGGATATGTGTATACTGGGCAATTCTATGTTTTTTAATAAAAGCATTTATTAAAATTCACAGGACCTTTAATTTATACTTGGAATGGGAAGACATCCTAAGTGTTTTTTTCATCAGAAAATGATCCCCCAAAACACATATATCACCAAAACAATAATCAGCATCTCCCGTCTGTAATCCTGCCAGAGGAACCTGTACAAGAGGAGCAGCAGCAGATGACAGGCCTGTGGACGCTCGCGTTCCCTCATATCTTCAGTGTTCCTCTCGAAGACACGTGGGGAAACTAAAGCAACTGGAATCATGGCTTCTTCCTGGCCAGTGCTGGGAAATAATATCCCCAAGGCTATGCATCTTACCTGATGGTCCACATTTCCAGTGAGGCTGAATTCAGACAGTGCACTTGGAATGGCACGTGCTTTGTACTATTTTACTTTAGAGAAAGAAAAAAAAAAAATTAAGTGATCCTGGAAGAACTCCATATTCTTCTTTAAAGAAAAAAAATTTTTTAAGTTCCTCTTGAAAACTAGTTACTACTTTGAGCAGGAAGGAAGGGTTTAGAACAGCTGTCCCTGAGTGAGTTAGGACTTTAAGTCTCCTGTACTTAAAGATTAGCTCACATCCCAGGCCCCTGCAAAAGGAAACCACATACACAGAACTTTTGAGACAATCATCAGGAATACTTGTGTAACAGTACTAGCAGGTCAGTCAGATCTAAGAGACACTCAAGTCCGGAAATGTATCCTAAGACAGCAAGAGCCCCAAGGGTCAGCAGCGGCTGACTGGACATTTGATAAAAGCATTTGTTTTTTCAGTAAAGCTATGCAGGAAAAAGTTAAACTTAACAAAAACAGAATGAAAATAAAATAGCCACATAAATGGGCATCCACCACTTGAGTCAGTTTTCTCAGGCAAAATGAACCTATACAGATCATGTGAGGATAAAAATATACTAAATGCAATTTCCTCTGTTAAGTGAAGAAGGCAAGATGTAAGGGAAATACATAATCCATTTTAATAAAATAAACAGCAATCCTCTCAATCCAGGATAAAAGTTTTTTTCCATATGACTATCTGAGCACCAAACTAGGTGTGAAAAGAAGTACATAATGCCAATCTTCGTGAGAGAGAAAAGGTTTTAAAAAAAGAGACTGGCTGTCATTGGATATGAAAAATATACACAGCCTCATAGTATGGAAAATTAAAACTGAAATTCTGTGGTTTTATTATAAGTGTGCAAAAATTGAACATGCACAAAAACAAGAACTGGAAGGTGACATAAATGGAAACTTGTTTGCTTTCTAGATGAAGCCATGAATAATTTTCATAAAGTCATTGCGTTTTTCCAACGTGGAATATGAAAGAGTCTCTACCTGTACTTAACATGCTTTATAACACCCAGGCTAGAAAGATAACATCAGGACAAAAATGAGGTACATTTGAAAAGTGTGTGAGGACAGGGTGGTGCACGGGATCGAAATGAGTCAAATACAGCCTAAAGAATTCCAACGGTTTGCACAATGGGACAAGAAATGAAACTGGCCCCTTCTCATGATTTCCTCAGGCACCTGGTGGTCTGGGGTCTGTGACCTCACAGGAAGCTGAGACCACCACACAAGAGCCACACAGCACAGATGGAGAAAGCCAAATCACAACTAAATTTATATGAAACACGTCCCTAAGTTGGTCAATATGGCAGCAAGATGCTCGCTCTAAATAGTGGATAAGAAACTGATCAGAAAAAAAATAATTTAAGGAAATAAAATATTAAAAAATGTAAATGTGACGGAAATTATAAACAGCCTAAAGGTCCTCTCCCTTCGGGAACAGCTGTGTCTGCTAATCCCTCGAGGAGTCCTCCCTGCGATCGCCCTTCCTTCCTTCCTCCATCTCTCTCTAATAGCTCCCTTGTTCCTGTTGGACAAAACTAGCCCTTTGTGGCTGCTCTCAGAACAACATTAAAAACAGGAATAGGGAAATTGTAAACAGGAGGCTTCTGGTCTACAGGCGAAGACACACACAGACCTCTGAGGCCTACTTCATGCTAAGCAAAGAAACAGATCTTTGTTGCTAAAGGGATTAGGGCTGCGGGATTTCGGAGCCACTGCTAAGGCATTCAGCTGGCCTGAAGTAGGGGCTTTGTAAAGAGATACCTCCATTAGAGGTCTGTGAGCGGAAATCACTCATACTCTTTATACAATCTGGGTAATGTGATAGTATTGGACTGTTAAACGCCTCTGGTGAGGCAGGGTCCTATCTCCTTGAATGGTAAATTCTTCAGCAGCTAAATAGATGGTGGTTTAATTACCTTCACTGACTTTTTTTTTTATTTGGAGGGTTGGAGGGGGGGTCTCCCACCTTTAACCCTTAGTGGGAATAATGTTAACAGATCACCCAGAGCCAAAGAGGCAAAGTCTCCTCAAGTCGGCTCAAAGGTAGCCTTCAGACTTGGTGCTGGCATCTTACATTATCAAAAATGGCACAACTCGGGACTTCCCTGGTGCTTCGGCGGTTTAGAATCTGCCTCCCAATGGAGGGGATGTGGGTTTGATCCCTGGTCAGGGAACTAAGATCCCACATGTCCCAAGGCAACTAAGTCCACACCACAATGAAAGATTCTACATGCTGCATCTAAGACTCAACCTGGCCAAAAAAATTAACATTTCAAATGGCACACTCTGAGGATCACCTGCACAGAGGCAATGCCTACTTTGTCCCTGTGTTCACCATGATGATCAAAGTCTCCATCATTGCCTCATTCCCTGCACTAGGCCTAGAATGACCCCAGCCTGCCTATCTAACTCCTATCTACCCTATACCTGCTTCTGTCTTCTGGCCCGTCCTTGCCTCGCCCTCCCCAAGTTTGAATGGTGGCCCACACAGCTCCCATTACATTCCCCATAAACATGGAAACTCTGTGTATCTCTTTATCCCAGTAGATTATGAGCTCCAGAAGGCAGTGGCTTATTTACCATTGCACCCATGACACCTGGCCCTTTGGAGATGCCCAAAGCTGCTGTCCACAGGAAGAGTGAGGCAGCTGGGTTGCCTTGTCTTTAGATCAGTTCTTAAGGTAGCTGGGAAGACTATCTTCATAAGTTTTTGAGTGGCTTACGATGAATTTATTTTTTAACATCAATGACCCCCTACCCAGGGAATGCAGAGGGTCTTATAAGACCAGTTAGGTGAACAGTTAGGAAAGAAATACAAGACCTCCAAGGAAGACAGTAAGTGGTCTCTTCCCCACAGTCAGAAGCTTTCTCAGTGACCTCACCAGTCCCAATCCTGCCTCCACATTCTTCTTGGCTGAGGAAGTAGCAGCAGCAGAACAAAAATGTTCTTTGAGTTCATATTTAGAGTCTCTGGATCCAAATATTCATTATGGTATTAGCTTCTATAAATTTCGACAACTTCTCAGACCTGTCTCCAAAAAGTAATGTCAAACTATTTAGCTCTGATGGCAGGGAAGGAACGCTGTCATCAAAGCTAAGACACACTTCCCTCACCTGGTTGTGATCAGACCTATCCCAATGGCCGACAAATGCATTCTGGGAAAAGGACAGCCCTGGGTAGATGTGAGGTTCTGTGGTCATTTCATTTGGAAGGGATTCTGGTTTCTGTTTATAACATGGACCTGCAAATACAACAAGGGCTTCGCAACAACAGCTAGAAAGCTGGTGATTTTCTCCACTGATGCTCTCAGTTCCCTGGGACATGATCCTATAAGAGTACGGCCTTGGCCATCACTAATTGTTAGCTCTTTCCACTGTTCACAATTTTCTATCTGGATCATTTCTCTCCTCACCATCTGGCAGGTGGGTCTCTCTGCTCTTACATTATTAACACCACTGTCTGCAAAAAGCAGTTAAATATGGAAAGAAGGAAAACAGCCTTACCTTCAATTCTGCCACTTAATCACCCACTCAGCCAACAAATGCTGAGCACCTACTATATGCCACACACTGTGTTAGGCACAGAGAACAGGAAGAATCAAATGACGCAGGATGCAATGTGACGAGAAAGGAGCCCAGAGAAACAGAGCGGTTAACGCCCTGGTGGCAACATGCACAAGGCATCTGAGAGCATGGAAGAATAGAAGGAGCTCAAGGAAGGCTCCCAAAAACTATGAGAATTCAGCCTAGAAGATTCTGAATGAAAAAAAAAGCCACAAACTTTTGGGACAACTGAGGAAATATGAATGTGGGCAACATATTAGATACTGTATTGATATAGTTCTTGGATGTCATAACAGCATTGCAGGTACATAAAAGATCTCCTTATTCTTAGGAGATACAAGCTCAACTATTTATGAGTGAGGAGCCATCAAGTCTATAAATTATGTTCACATGGTTCAGAAAAGGACTTATCTGTACACATATAATGTATGTACACAGAGGGGTGGGGAAGAGAGAACAAATATGGCAAAATGTTAGTGAATCTAGGTATAAGAATATTCATTTTACTATTCTCTTAATTTACTGTATGTTTAACAATTTTGAAAAACCACTGGATAAACACTTTAAAGTATGCATATACAAATGTACGTGTGTGTGTGTGTGTGTGTGTGTGTGTGTATAAAAGAGAGAGAGAGAGAGATTACAAGGGTTAAACACCACACTGGAAAAAGAAAAGCAGAAGTCAGATAAAGACAGAAGGGAGGCACTCCAGGGAGAGGAAGTGGCTGGAGCAGAGGACTGTGGATAGTAGTTGGTATGCATTGAACTGCTCCTGGCCCAGAAATGGCACTTGTACAAATTTGTCAAATGAATGAAAGAGTTAAACAGCATCATTACACAGGGAACTGCAAGCAGATCAGATTAAAGTAGGGACAGAGGGTACGTTAAAGAGAGTGACCTGATTGGGCTGTGGAGGCAGGGCGCCTGTCGCAGAGGCCTTTGTATATTCTGCCAAAGTCCTAAGACTTTATCCTGGGCAATGGGAAGCATAAACAGAAGGTGATGTGGTCAGATCAGCATCCAAAGGGACCACCCTGCAAGTAAGGTGTCACGCAGAGTGATGGAGCACAGACCTGGAGGCAGAAAACAAGGGTACCAGTCAGGATGTCTCTGCTGTCTTTGCACAAAGCCCTGACTCTCATCAGCTGAACTAATCAAGAGACTCATTAACCAACATAGCTGCACGCTTTGAGATGACAGACAGCAGAAGTGGTTGACTCAGTAGCTCACCAACATAACCATGGGCCCAGGTGCCCTCTCCCTCCATTCTACCACTTTCTGTGGCGGGCTCTACCTGCAGGCTGCCTTTTCTCATCTTCAGAGGGTGGTGACAGCAGTTCCCAGAGTGACATATAGGCACAGCAAGGACCACCGCCAGAAGGGAATCATCTCTTCTTTAGTCTCTTTCTTAGCAAGGAAAACTTTTCCAGAAGCTTCCCAGAAAACCCTTCTTTTCATCCCACTGTTCCAGACTGGGTCACAAATCCATTCCAAAACCAACCACTATCAAGGAAATAAGATGAAATATTTGGCTTAGAATAATAATTTATAGACAGGAAGAATCAATTACTCTGAGTCATCGCCTGAAACACTCGGGAAGCTATTGGTCCAAGTAAAAGATGCTAGAAGCCTAAACTATGATAGTGGTGGTAAAAGATGGGGGGATAATAATGGATAATAATGAACTTGAGGAAGTTACGTTGGTGGCATTTGATGGTGGATTCAATGGGGGGGGCGGTGGGGAGGAAGGAAAGAAGGATACCCTCCCTCCATATGTCCAGCTCCAGTGAGTGGGTAGAAGCAAGTGCCAGTAACTGAACAAAAGTATGCAAGAGGAGGAGGGGAGGGTTTGGGGAAAAGTTGGTTTGGGGCACATTCAATGTGAAAGGACTGTGGACATCAGAATAATTGGATTGGGTCATGAACCAATAATTGGAGTATATGAGTCAAACCGTTATCCCAGACAGGTGGTCCGTACTCAGACATGGCTCTCAGACGGGCTTTGGTCCATACAGACATTTTTGAACCAACATTCAATCACTGAGAGAGTCCAAACAGGATTATGTATTTCTGGCTTCTCGGGGAAAACTGGAAAATCTGGCAACACGGGTCCTAAATTCCTACATGTCAACAATTGGCTAGAGCCCAGTGGCAGCCATTCCCTTCAGCTAGAACAAGAGGTTCTCTGGCCTGCCACACTCACTCAATCCATTTTACTCACTGACTTTATCCATAGATCTCTGAAGGCATTTCCATCTGATGCCTTGCTCAGAACCCCAGGTTGTGGGGAAGGGGGATGAGGTCAGAGCTGCGGTCAGACATCTGGTACTCACTAGCATTTAGATGGTGGTCAAAGCCCACATACTGGATGGAAGACATACTGGAAAGAGAAGTGGGTCAAGGAGGTCACCCTGGAGTCATCAATTTTTTATAAACAGAGGAAAAGAACTTCATGGAGGAGAGAGAAACTGGAATGGAGCAAGTGAGCATGAAGTCTCAGGAGTTAAGGTTAAGAGTTTGGAGTTGGAGGCAGTGTTCACCTGTGCTGAAGGCAAAAGGAGATCCAGGGAGAGAAGGGTCCAAAGGAAACATCACATTGGGAAATGAGTCATGGGTGCCCTGGAGCTGCCTTGGTGGCACAATAAGGGAAGAAGCTGATAGAAATGGGCTGGATAGATGATGAGAGGAAAATAGACACAGTACATAAAGATCGCTTAGTACACATAGATCACTCAGGTAAGAAAGGGAGGAGAAAGGATGAACAGAAACTGGAGAGGTTAATGAGTCAAGGCATGGGCCTTTGGTAGGGTCAGAGAGACTTGGATGTCTTAAAGGGACAAAAGAAGTCAGTGGTGAGAGGAGGCTATAGAAGTTAAGCTAAAGGGATGAAAAACAGAACCGAGTCCAAGAGGAAGGAGTGGGAGAACAGGGATGTATCAGTCATGCATCGGTCAGACACAGGTGCCTGGATTCACTGCACAAAGGACTCAGGGGCTGGAGGATCGGAGGTGAAGATTAAACCTGTCGGCAGATGAGGATGTTCAGAAATGTGAGAGCTATGAATGGACCTTTCACAAGGCAGGGACTTAGTAACCTTTAAAAGGGATGCTGCAGGTGTTCATCCTTTCCTATTTAGGTACAAATGCCTAGATGGGGAGCCTGGGAAGGCTTAGTGCCACATGCCCTGACCTACAAGCAGCAACGCTGGAGGGCAGAGCTGGCTTTCAAGCCCTGGAGCAGAAGGAAGGACGTGCACACTGGAAGACAGCACGGTGCTGGGTCCACTCAGGTGCAGGCCCTGGTTTGGATGAATGTCCTGCCCTCTCCCCTATGCTGAACTCTCCCCCAAAGGAGCTGCCATAACTAAGGCAGCAGTAAATATAACTCTACTCAGAGATGCCAGGGGATGCCCAGCCCTCCCCTACAGGTACGTCAATCCATCTGCAGAAGTAGTTTCCACCTGCCTGATGCTGCACTTGATTCTGAAGCCCACCTCCCGTGATCATGATGGAAGGTCTGAGGAGCAGGGAGAGTTTCCCACAACACCACATGTGGGCCCTGGGCATCCAATTTCAGATGTGATGGCCAAATTCTCGTTGACTGTCACCTCAGAGTATGTTCACATAGGACAGAGGTGAGAGGTGACTGAGCGCCATCAACAAGGCATCCCCATGCCTGCCAGTATACTACACCTCTGCTCTCCCTTTTCCCACATTTTAATGAAACTTCCTAAGCATAATTACCCAGGTTGTCTCTTCTGTGTCTCATTTTATGGTGGAGTTGCTATGAGGAAAAAAAAACACAGATAACGCCTTAAAAAAAAATGCAAGAAGAGAAAGGTGATGCCTGGAAAAGCCAGTATCTTGATATTCAGCATCTCTAGAATAACTAAGACTTAGTTGATGTTGAAAATCTCCATGTCTTAAAGACCATCTCTGATCTTCAAAATAATCTGTTTACAGTCCATGCATTGGACAAACCAATATTCTTTAATTCCTTCTAAAAACAGAGGGCATTAAAACAGAATCAAGGCTCTAAGAGGGAAGCATGCTGGCATCATCTCACCCACTTCGAATTACGTGGTTAAACCCAGCATGCATGTCCCTAGAGGGGAAGTGGAGTCTTCTTTCAAGAAATGCTAAGTGCCCATCTGTCAGAAACAATTTGGGGGTACTGAGGTACAGAGATGGAGAAGAGAACAGACCATCTCTTGAGGTCCCCATCTGTGTAGAACAGTTCTGCCTCTTAGAGATGATGTACTCACTGTCCTTAGTCAACTGCCCCTGCATAACAGACACGGTGCCATCCATGTTGGGGACACAGCCATCCAGGTATATGAGAAGCTTCCCTTTTCCTGGTAGAGCTGGATGCCCAGACAGACAATTATAAGATAACAGCATATTACAAGAATCGAACGCTAATGGGAACGCACTCCAAACACCACTATTAATTATCTATTCATGTGAAGAGGGCACCATTAAGAGCCAACCTCATGTACTACCGTAGGCACTTAGGATTTGTTTCTCAATGAGCACATTGACCCTCTGAGGTAGGTGTTCTTATCTTGACACTCTGAGTGATGCCCAAAGTCACCAGAGTGGCTTGGTCCAATTCCAAAGCTCTTCCTCTTTTTATACCAAGCAACATCTCAAGTGTGTGCCTGTGTGCTCAGTCGCTCAGTCGTTTAACTCTTTACAACCTCATGGACTGTAGCCCATCAGGCTCCTCTGTCCATGGGATCTCCCAGGCGATAATACTGGAGTGGGTTCCCATTTCCTCCTCCAGTGGATCTCCCCAAGCCAGGGAGATAACCTGCATCTCCTGCACCGGCCACCTGGGAACCCCAACTACTCAAGTACCATTTTTTTAGATATATCCTTTCCTGACTCCCTTAACTGAATGTTATTTATTTGTACTTCTGTTAAAGGCAACTACCTTCATCTGCAAGGATAGTCATTTGTCTACTTGTCAGTTTTATAGGACTATAAACTTCAAAGGGAGGAATGGCATCTCTTTATGTATTTTATGTGTGTATCATTTTTTTTAGGTAAGGGGTGCCTCTCTGATGAGATGATACTTAGGCAGATCCCTGAAAGAGATAACAACAATCCTGGAGGATGGGGAATGGGAGGGGGACATCTCAGCAGAGGACACAGCCAATGGAAAGGCCCTTTATCAAGGGGCAGGATTGAGGAACAAAACGTCCACCAACAAAACCCTGTCATTCTGTCCCTCTTCCCTGCTTTATTTTTCTTCAAGACATTTTTTTGCTCTTTGACATCATGTGTATGAGTTTACCTGCTTATTGCCAATATCTCAACTAGATGTGAGCTCTAGGAGGACATGGACCTTGTTTTCACCACTCCTCCTTAGAGCCTAGAGCCAATCTGACATATGCAAGGGACTATACAAACTTGTTTCACTCTCCTCCTTCACTTTCATTGAGAGGCTTTTTAGTTCCTCTTCACTCTCTGCCATAAGGGTGGTGTCATCTACATATCTGAGGTTATTGATATTTCTCCCAGCATTCTTGATTCCAGCTTGTGCTTCATCCAGCCCAGCATTTCTCGTGATGTACTCTGCATATAAGTTAAATAAGCAGGGTGACAATATACAGCCTTGACGTACTCCCTTTTCCTATTTGGAACCAGTCTGTTGTTCCATGTCCAGTTCCAACTGTTGCTTCCTGACCTGCATATAGGTTTCTCAAGAGGCAGGTCAGATGGTCTGGTATGCCCATCTCTTTCAGAATTTTCCACAGTTTATTGTGATCCACACAGTCAAAGGCTTTGGCATAGTCAATAAAGCAGAAATAGATGTTTATCTGGAACTATCTTGCTTTTTCAATGATCCAGCGGATGTTGGCAATTTGATCTCTGGTTCCTCTGCCTTTTCTAAAACCAGCTTGAACATCTGGAAGTTCACGGTTCACGTATTGCTGAAGCCTGGCTTGGAGAATTTTGAGCATTACTTTACTAGCGTGTGAGATGAACGCAATTGTGCGGTAGTTTGAGCATTCTTTGGCATTGCCTTTCTTTGGGACTGGAATGAAAACTGACCTTTTCCAGTCCTGTGGCCACTGCTGAGTTTTCCAAATTTGCTGGCATATTGTGTGCGGCACTTGCACAGCATCACCCTTTAGGATTTGAAATAGCTCAACTGGAATTCCATCACCTCCACTAGCTTTGTTCATAGTGATGCTTTCTAAGGCCCACTTGACTTCACATTCCAGGATGTCTGGCTCTAGAAAACTAAGAAAACTAAGATTATGGTATCTGGTCCCATCACTTCATGGGAAACAGATGGGGAGACAGTGGAAACAGTGTCAGACTATTTTTTTGGGCTCCAAAATCACTGCAGATGGTGACTGCAGCCATGAAATTAAAAGACGCTTACTCCTTGGAAGGAAAGTTATGACCAACCTAGATAGCACATTAAAAAGCAGAGACACTACTTTGCCAACAAAGGTCCGTCTAGTCAAGGCTGTGGTTTTTCCAGTGGTCATGTATGGCTGTGAGAGTTGGATTGTTAAGAAAGCTCAGCCCCAAAGAATTGATGCTTTTGAACTGTGGTGTTGGAGAAGACTCTTGAGAGTCCCTTGGACTGCAAGGAGATCCAACCAGTCCATCCCAAAGGAGATCAGTCCTGGGTGTTCATTGAAAGGACTGATGCTGAAGCTGAAACTCCAATACTCTGGCCACTTCATGCGAAGAGTTGACTCATTGGAAAACACTCTGATGCTGGGGGGGATGGGGCGCAGGAGGAGAAGGGGACGACAGAGGATGAGATGGCTGGATGGCATCACCGACTTGATGGACATGTGTTTGAGTAAACTCCGGGAGTTTGTGATGGACAGGGAGGCCTGGCGTGCTGCAATTCATGGGGTCGCAGAGTTGGACATGACTGAGCGACTTAACGGAACTGATAGATACTTGCTTAGAAACATATGAATTAAATGCATAGAATATTATACACATTTAAAAAATTGTTTTATTACACACTTATCATGTACTACCACTGAACTAAGTACTTTATATACACTATTGCATTTAATCCTCATGAAACCCCTATTCAGGTGTGTACTCTTTAACTGCATTTTACAGGGGGTGAAACTGAGGTTAGATAAAGCTTGCTTATGGTGACTCAGCCAGTAAGTGGTGGAACCGAGATATGAACCCAGATCTGATCCAAAAGCCTGTAGCTTTTAACTAAAGCATTATTCTCCCACATGAGAATCCCAAACAAATGCTCACTGGATGAAGTTAAATTATTCAGTGCAGAGGAAGGGGCAAGGTCAAAGACGATGGTATCCCAGAATTTGGAGAGCAGGTTAAAAGATGCCTCATTCCTGTATGGAAGCTAAAAAGACCCAACATAAAAGATAGGAGGTTAGCTGAATGTGTACATTTTCCTTCAGAAATTTATCGACCTAAGCAATGATATCTATGTGCATGACTTCTAAAGTATCTTAGGTTTCATGACTCAAGAGGAAGACACTGATTTCAATGTAGCAAATGGCAGAGAAGGTCAGACCTCAGAAACTTTCATATGGTTAGGGGAGGAGAGCTATGATGACAGAAGTTTTTGGTGACTCCAAGAAAAGACCAACAGCGTAGGAAGACCCCATCAGAGTTTACTCAGGAGACCCTGCCTATGGTGGGCTGGAGAATTCTACTCTGCTGCAAGGTCAGTGACAAAGATAAAGCTCAAATGTCTTTGTCCAAAACAGGTTAGATAAAATATCCCACTAAGTCTTACTAACTCCGTTGCTTTGATTTCATGCTCACTAAGAGCAATCCAGCTCCTTTATACTGTGAATGCAATTCCCAGAAGCATAGCACAGGGTTTCTCCTCCCAGCTACATTGCTAAGTTAGCACTCAGGCTGATGAGTCAAGCTCTGCTTCTAGTACGGGAGCTCCAAGCCTGCTCAGCCCTGAGTGAATTTAACACAGGTTCCCCGGGCGGTAGGTCCAAGTGAGGCCCTGGGCTCAAATGCTGTCAGGCAGCAGTGGGTCCAGGTCTGCCTTCACTGCCTCTACTGGACAGGTCATGAGCATTCCTCTGTCCCACAGCTCCTGACCCCTGGGTGAGATCATGGCCACAGAAACAAGTTCACCGATCCCAGAATCTTGGTTGTCACTAAATAACACATCAGTCATCACAGGGAAATGACGGCTTTCCCCTCCTTCTCTCATTGACATTGGTCTCAAGGTATTTTTTTTTTTCTTCTACCATAAATACATAAGTCAGGTTTCCCAACATCAAGCCACCTTTCCCTTCTGACAAATGGTCACTACAGGCAGAAATTAGTGACAAATGATCACTACAGAGTCAGTTTGTGAGCTGAACATCAGTGTATTCACGAGCAACATTTCAAACCCTTACCGTGGTTCTCTGGACTAGATACTAAACTTTAGATCTCTCAGTTATGAAACGGAAAGGTGAAGAAAAAATTTTATATGGCATAATACTGAGTGATTTAGAAATTAATAATGAACCATGTTTTTGACTAGCTACCATGTATAGAAACTTGCTATGCTTCTGGGAATTGCACTGGCCCCAGCACACTCTCAGAGGTGGCAGAACCAGCTGGGCTCACCTCAGGCTGAGTGTCACAGCCCCAAAGACAGAGTGAGTGACTTGGCTTTGTCGGTTCTTTCAGAGTTTATCAGCCTCAAGGTGGGTCGGCCCCTGAGCCTTGCAAAGCACCCCCAACCCACCCATACTGTCTCTCAAATTGACCAGAGCAGGCCATGTAACTGTCCAGCTGGGTGAGTCAGTCATCCTTCCAGACCCTCTGTCTGTTGACTACTCTTAATTGCAAACACATTTTCCTACACCATGCTCCAACTCAGGCAAACAGAAGACAGAAACACATGATAGCCCTCAACGTCAAGGGGCATCAAGGTGCTGGGTGCATGACCTTTTCTGTCCCAGGTGCTGAAAAAAAAAGTACCTTCACTCAGCTCTTCCCTTCCTCCAAACCGACAGCAGCTCCGCTGACCTAACCTGAGCTGCAAGCACATGCCACACGGGCTTCTATGGTTCCTGGCTTCTCTGAATCAACGTCTACCTGGCCGGCACAAAGGCCTACCAATGTGGCAAAAACAGGCTGCCCTCCTCCTTCCTTTGAAGCATTTTAAGGTAAACCACATGTGATCCATCTAGCAGACAGCCCCTCGGACTCTCCCGCTGAGCCGTTCCAATATTCCATGGTTGCTTCCACTATGACAGAAGAGAAGCCCCTAATTGAGAGGCCTCACACACTGGTCCCCGGTGGTCACTCCAGACTGCTTCCTCAGCTCAGAAAACACCATCATGTGTCTCTTAAGACAGAAATACCTGCGAATCATCCTTCTGTGCTGTGCTAAGTCACTTCAGTCATGTCCAACTCTTTGCAACCCCATGGACTGTAGCCCACCAGGCTCCTCTGTCCATGGGATTTTCCAGGCAAGAATACTGGAGTGGGTTGCCACGCCCTCCTCCAAGGGATCTTCCTGACCCAGGGATCAAACTCACATCTCTTATGTCTCCTGCATTGGCAGGCTGGTTCTTTACTACTGGCACCACCTGCAAAGCCCCAGGGAATCATCTTTGATCTCTGTTTTTCCCTCAACCCTACATGCTCCCCCTCATTCTACCTCCAAACCACATCACAGATCAATCCATCTCTCTCCATCTCCACTGTCTCTTCTTTAAGTTAAGCTATTGTCAACACTCACCTAAGGATCCTGAATAGCCTCCTGAGGGATCTACCCACTTCCCCTCTTAGACTCTGGCACACGGCTAGTCATTTCCAAATCCAGTCTCCTCTTCTTGGGGAGTTGAGAACAAGACTATCTGTTGGCCATGTGACTCTTGACTTGCCTGAGAGATGTGAGTAGAAACGATGTGTACTACTTTTGCATCATTTCTTTAAAAGGAAACTGCTTGCCAGGATTTCCTCTCTGATCCCCTTTTTGGGAGACAAGGAGCTGTAGCAGCCCTGACCACAGAGATGAACACAGCCACCTAGGAAAGGTGAATAAGAGAGGTGGTGGCTCAGGTCCAGGATGACCTTGTGGAAAAAAGCTGCCCCCGGGGCTGGGTCACTCTGGCCAGTGTGTCGGGAAGACACCAGAGGATAGCTTGACTAGAAGCAGAGTTATCAGTGTCAAGGCTATTGTAGAATCGAGGATGGAACAGATACAGCTTTGACTAAGGTGCTGGTAGACTACTGAAGACTGTAAGATGTACCTAGATTCTGGATACAGATTGTAAACACAATCAGCTGAATTTCCTGGTAAATTCTACTGGGGGCATGAGATTAGAACTCAAGGATGACTCCCAGATTTTGGGCCTGGGGAACTGGGAGGGTGGGTGACCCATGTGGTAGGATGGAGGGAGAATGAAGGTGAAGAATACATGGAGAGGGTGCTCGGGAATTAAATTTTTAATCTGCTTAAGAGTAGGGGTTACCAGAGGCTAAATCTGGAGTCAAGACTACTTGGATGTGAATCCTGACTCTGATGCCTAACCCCATGACACCAGTCTAGTTACTTAAATCCTGAGAGCTTCGGCGTTCCCATCCACAATACAAGGACTAAGAATGGCCCCTACCTCACAAAGCTAACATAGAGCGGAAATGCACGCATTCCAGACTTTCTTTTGCGCTCTTTGTCTTCAAAGACTCAGAACTTCTGAGATCAGGAAGAAATCTTCCCTCATCTCTATGTCTGCTTATCCCATCTCAAATAACACTAAGCCCCCAAGATTCTGAAAGCAAAGATGTGGCTCTTTGCTATGGTCTGGGGACAGCTGTGAGGAAGCTTTCAAAGCAGCTGGTACAGGCATCTAACTAGAACATTCTCTTCACCTCAGATTCCTGGCAAAACAAGGCCTGCAGTTAGAAGGGAAAGGTTTTAATTACAAGGCCACCTGTCCAGCCATCTGAAGCCAACCCCAGCCTTTGGCTGGTTCCCTGCGGGCATTGGGGCATTTAGGGGAATGGTGTTCAGAGTCCCTGATGTCTTTCACATTTCACAGCCCTGTATGATCAGGGAGAAAACCAACAGCTCTCAGAAACAGGCCCCTATTACTGCCCCCCTTCCCCATCTGTTACTAAGAATGGAGACAGATAGTGAGGGTTTGAGTCATAGAGAGCCTGAATTCCATCCCCTCCTTTCCTGGGGTCAAGATGAGCTGGCCCTAAAATCAAATGATCTCATGCTATCAAAGCTAAGTACACTCCTCTAATTCCCTCTCCAAATGGAGATAAGTGGTTTCTAAATTTTTGTTAATTGTCCACCGAAATATTTAGACTGACAAATATATGAAAGACAAGCTGGCTATATTCAAACCTGTAAATTCAGGATCAGAATTAATAGAACCAGGAGTTGGTGATGCACAGGGAAGCCTGGTGTGCTGCAATCCATGGGGTCACAAAGAGTCGGACACAACTGAGTGACTGAACTGAACTGAACTCTCAACACAAGGAGAAAGGAAGGGAGAAAAGGGAGGGAGGGAGGAAAGAGAAAAGAAAGTAAAAGTAATGAAACTTTTTCAGGGGTGTCAGACTTTGGAAGATAGTAGAGGACAGAAGAGCCTAGTGGGCTATATAGTCCATGGGGTCACAAAGAGTCAGACATGACTTAGTGACTGAACAACAACAACGTTATTTAAACCATGTATCAACATACAAAAAGTCAAATATTTCCAACCTCAGCTTTTTCTGTCTTAAAGCAATAGACAAAGGCCATGGAATAATATGAACCCAAGAACAAAAGGTACCACCAGGATTAATTAAATCGCAGATGGTGGCAGAAACCAGTTTCATTATTCATTAAAACAGTTTTCATTTCCTCTAGGGCCCATAGCTGGACTACATTTCCCAATCTCCCTTTCAGTCAGTGTGACCACGTGACTGAGTTGTGGCCAGTAGAAAGGGCAGAAGTGATGGATGCCATTTCAAGCCTAGTCCATTAAAACCTCCCACGGGTAACTGACCATGTTCTATCCCCTTCTGTGTGACCTTGGAAGCTACATGTTGAAGACAGTGAAACCACGAGACGGAAGGAACCTGGGAACCTGAAGTACTGCTTAGAGGAGCTTCATCTGCTGACCAGAGACATCTGGTAAAAGATAGACTTTTGCATAATAAGCCACTGAAACGTTGGTGTGTATCTGTTCACAGAAGCTGGTGCTCCAGGAACTAATAAGCTCAGATCTTACCCATCTCCTTCAGAGAGCCTCACTTTGGTATTTGCAAATGCTGAGTTTTCATACGACCTTATCAAAGGTTGTGAGTAAAGATCAGCAGACTAACTATAATCGACACTCATATTGGCCCTTTTGGTCTCAACTTCATGACTTAGCTAACTGAAAAGTGATGTTCTCATCAGGAATACATTATTCCAGAACAGTATGCACTAAGAACATGCTGTCATTTCTTTTAAAAGGAAGAAATTACATTTAGCAAGATAAGAGTTCCTAAATAAATAACAGGCAGAAATTAAACAATCCATTAGCTTGCCATAATATTATAAAAAGTATTCCTTCTACTGATTAGCTTTGAGCTCCACAAGGGCAGGGACCATATCCATCTTATTCACTATTGCACCTCAGTGTGCACCTGGAACATAGCAGGCATTTGACAAATACCTGCCTGATAGATGAGAAAATGAAAAGATGAACTTGCCTCTGTTCACCTCCTTCCTCATGTTTACACACCCCCTCATTCTCTATATACTAAGTACCCATACAATGCTTCTCTCTGCCACAGGGCCATTGCACATGCTCTTCCATCTGCCTAAAATGCCCCACCCCACCTCCCCTCCCTCACTTTCACTTCTTTGCCTACTTACTCCAACCCCTTTTTCAGATCTTGACACAAACATCCCTGCCAGGTCTCTCTGTGTGCCTTCTCTTCTCTGTAATTGTACATTTATGTGTATGACTGTCTCCGCTGCACTTACCTCCGAAGTTATCCTGTTTATCTGAACACATGTTAATTATTTCCTTACAATCTCACTAGGGACTGTAATGTCTCACCCACAAATATTTCCCAATGCCCCCCACAACACTGAATGGCCCATAGAAAGTCCACACCTAACTGGCAGAATGAATAAATGACTGTCAGTTACCATTATTCTCATTTACTTAGTTGACTTTTATCCAGGTAGCCCAGTCATTAGGCTCTTTTCCCTCTTCCTGTTTTATCATCATATAAAGAGAGATGGTATCTGTTAGTATCAATGAGATAAAAAAACCATGAATGTGATCCTAATAACACAGAATCAAAAAAAAAAAAGCAAACTATCACTTATTCTCTTGCCTAACAACTGTGTATTTAGCACCTCCTCTGTGCAAGCACTATTTCAGTTACTGAAGGGACATATCAGGATGAGTTAACAGAGTTCCCAAGTCCCCAAGCAGTTTACAAATCATATAGCAGGATATTTGATAATATTAATGGTGAATTTTCCCCCAGGTTTCTTTGTATCCATGGCCCTTGCCCTAATCAGTCTGACAGGCTAGTCAGGGGATGAGAAAGCAGAGAGAAAAAATTTCTTTTGAGCTTCAGAATCTACACCCTGTTGGAGCAGATTCTGGTAATTAACATTCTGGAGGAAAATACATGACAATATAAGGCTTCACCTGAATCCAACCTTTCAAACTGGATCAACTCTAAGGAAGAAGGAAACATCAAATATTCCAGATAGGTTTGAAAGCTCTGAGCACAGGGCTGATCCATGCTTGGGGAAGCACCCAGACCTCAGCTAGGTGGCAGAGCTACGTGAGCCACTAAAATGCCAAGCAGCTGTGTAGAGTTGCACTGTTCAAGCATGGTACAGGGCAGAAGAAGGGCCCTGGTGTCCAAGAGAAACATCGATGCAGTAAAAAGAGTACAACGGCAGGACCTAAGGAGGCTTTGCAAAGGGAAACATGAGATAAGGCAGCAGCCACCTACGTGTCCAATGACTGAAGACTTAACAGAATGATGCACATACCAGTAGATGCCAGCTGGACAGATGGCATCTGAGGACTCAATATACCACCTCGCAGATGTCTTGGCCCCAGTCTTCTAGCATTCAGAATGCTGCCTGGGGCCAAGGGTAGTATAATGGAGAGTGGAGATGGTCTATGTGCAAGCAGATGGGGAGCTCAGAATGGAAAGTGAGTTAAAGAGAGTTGCGTTAAACTGACATGGGGGCACTGGGAGTTATACCTGCCCTACAGGCTTGAAGAGTTAAGATCAGTGCTAACACAGCCATGCTGAAAGGCAGAGGACATCACAGTTGTTAGAAACTAAGGAGAGCTATGGAGCTGGGAAGCCACGGGAGGGAAGAAGGTGAAAGGTGAGCATGGGTCTTGGACTGGAAAAATTTTGAGTGGTGGAGACATGAAATCATGAGCTGGAGAGAAGCGCGTGTCAGAAATGGGAACACAAAAGAAAGACTCGGAGGCAGGGAAAGCTTCGTATGAAATGATGACTTGTACGACTTGTCTACAGCTCAGAGTATAACACAGGTGAGAGGCTGATGTCAGTGACATATGGACAGCCTTAAAGACAGACCAAGGAGTCTGGCTGCTTCATGGGAGGTAACAGGGAAACATACATGGTGACCGAAGAGTGGGTGATAAGATCACACTTGTGCCTTAAGAACACAGAACTTGCAAGGATAACCTGGAGGAAAGAGAGCCCAGGGAGGAGGCAACAGCTAGCACTCAGATGAGGGGCCTGCAGTGCTAGGGGAGCTACAGGAATCAAGAAGATCTTGATGGAGATAGAGTTGGGTCTATTTTGCAGAACTGAAGCAGGACAGAGTTAGGAAGGCATTAAAGATGGTTACAAGGTCTGTCTGGGGGAACGGAGCACTCAGGAGAGGTCATGTAGCACTTTAGAGAGGCCAAGGTTTAGGCCGAGAATAGAACACCTAGGTTGGAAATATGGACTTGGATCTCAGAAAGAGGGAGAAATACCAATATGTGGCATTAGTTGTCAGAGCTGGAAGGAACTTTATAGATCCCCTTGTTCAATGGCTAATTTGTGGCCTACTGCAACCCCACAAACTGCAGCACACGAGGCTTCCCTGCCCTTCACTATCTCCCAGTTTGCTCAAATTTATGTTCATTGAGTCAATGATGCCATCCAACCATCTCTTCCTCTGCCGCCCCCTTCTCCTCCTGGCCTCAATCTTTCCCAGCACACCAGGGTCTTTTCCAGCGAGTTGGTTCTTTGCATCAGGTGGCCAAAGTACTGGAGCTTCAGATCCCCTAGACCACTGTTTCTTAAACATTAAAAGAATCTATGTGAATTTCACCTCAGTTAAAAATAAGAATAAATGACCTCCAAAGTATATCAATAATTGAGGATCCTCTTAAAATGTAAATTCTGAGTCAGAAGGTCTGGGGTCAGGCCTGAGATTCTGCATTTCTAACAAGCTCTCAGGGAACAGTGATGCTGCTGGTCCAGGGACCACACTTTGAACAGCAAAGGATCAGAACAGTATTTACCCAAGTATGATACGTACATGTCTGACAGTGCACACAGAAATTTAGGTGAGTCATAAACATTCTATTTTAAGATCTACACAGATTTTCACTTACCATCGTGATGCGAAGCTTCTCTTAAATGAATTTCAGGATTAAAAAGTTGACTTGAAGAAAACAGTAATAAATAACAAGAGAGGAGGCATGCATAAGTGGTAAAAAGTGGGCAGGGGACCTGCAGTTACTGAAGTCTTGAGAAATGCTTGTGGGAAGCATCTGAGGATGCTTGAACTTGTAGGAAGACTAAGAAATTCCAGTTCAGATTAAACAGTGGCAATGCAAGAGGGAGAAGTGTTTCTTGATGGAGCAAGGTGACTAACAGTGAAGGTGACTGAATTTATGAGCATTTCCTGGGTCCATGAGCCTAGCACTGACCTGGAGCATGTCATATACTCCTCACAACAGCCCCGTGAGGTCACTGTCAGTGTTATCCCTGGTGTCCAGATGAGGACACCATGGCTCAGAGAGGTTGCCCAATGTCAAACAGCTAGTAAGTTCCAGAGCTAGGACTCGAATCCAGGGCTGGAGGACTCCTTTCTCTCCATCACACCACACCCCAATCCAGCAGGCTGGCTGCTTCTACAACATGCTCCTCCTTCCAATGCTGCTGCTGCTGCTCATTTTCTTTTTTAAAAAAATTTCTGGCCATGCTACATGGCATGTGGGATCTTAGTTTCTGCAGCAGGGATCAAACCTGCATATTCCCTGCAGTGGAAGTGCTAGACATGCAAGAGTCTTAACCACTGGACCGCCAAGAAGTCCCACTGCTCATTTTCTACTGATGCAGCTCAATGTAACTTTGTTGCATTAATGCCAGCAAGAATGATGCGATTTCCAATTCACTGAATTCTTTTTAGAAATCAGGGATTATCATTCCCATTTTCAAGAAGACAGACAGAGGCTAACATGGGTCGCACTGACAGGACTCAGAACTTAGGTCTTCCTGACTCTAGATTCAAAGCTCTTCCAACAAACCTACCCCAAAACTCCACTTCTCCTGGGTTTAACTGTTGTTAAAAAGAAGACTTCCTTCCCCTGACTGGAGTGGCTCCCTAGCATTTGTCAAACACATGTCCCCCACCTTACTCTCTGTCCTGGTGGACACATGACACCGTTTAAACCAATTCAAACTTTAACCTATAATCTTGGTGTCAGTTGGTGGCTAATAGCTGCCTTGTAACTTTAATCGGTGCACCAGATCTCCGGCAGGTGCAGACAAGCCACAAAGAAACCCACTTTGCATCTTTGAATGCTGGAACCATCCCTAGATTATAAACCAAACCACATGCAGTGTCAGGCCCTTAGTTCTACTGGGAATGCTACAAAGATTTGTTTTTTTTAAACCAACCTTTGTTTTAGATGTTACAGAATGGAAAGATACTATAAATAGCTTTTATAGAGTGGCTAGTAAATAAATATTCTAATCTAAGATCCACTCATACAGCATCACAACCCAAACCTGGAATACTGTTAGTTTTCAAGGAGAAGGCATTCTAAAAGCAAGGATATAAGTGTGAGACAAATAACATCTACTCTAGATTCTGGCCTTAATCCCCTCTAATTTATGTTAAATATGGTATTTTAAACAATCACTAGTTTTCTCTTCAAAGGACTTCCATCTATAAGCCAGACTTTCTGACTTTGCTTTCTTGTCAATTCCTACAACTGCCCTTCCCACCCCCCTTTCTTTTCCCTGTTGTCTGGTTCTATGCTACTTTATGCAAATGCTTTCATCTCTTGCATTCTGTTCAGGGCACCATGATGCAAGCACAAACTCTTCCCGTCTCCTTCAATCCAGACCCCATTCACCCAAACTGACCCATCTTAGTTGGCAACTGTCTGTCCAGCGCCCACGGGCAAGTACAGGGTGTGTGCACATGGAGTCTGAAGGAGTGAGAGTAACACGGCATCATGATGGGATTGGCAGGGACACAGAAAAACCCAAGCCCTGCCACAAACCAGCCACTGTCCCCACAAGTCTCCTGGGGGGAAAGGGGCACACAGAGAACAAAGCAAGGCCAAGCAACACTTTATTATTGGCTGGGATTGGCCTTGGGCTCTGAGCAGAACTCCAGTAAGAACAGCTGGGCATGCACTCCCAACTAGAGCAAGCTGAGCATGAGGGACCATCCTGAACATTCACCGCAGGTCCAGTTCTTGCCTCTGACAAGAGCCAGCCACCACCATGACACATGAGGCAGAAAGCAAGCAGGGAATGGGGTGATGGACCCCATGCTCAGAGTGGAGTAAACCCAGGCCACCTCCCCAGATTCCCTCTGGCCAAGGGAGAGGGAGTGAATGCACTGGAGGGAAGGACCAAGAAAGAACAAAAGGGCAGGGAGATAAAAGAACAAGAAGATGGAAAAAGACAGCCAGGCCTTCTCGCAGTGAGCACAGGCCTCAAGCCAAATGACTGGGCACAAGTTCAGTTGACTTCCATCTCAACGAGCCAACGGGGCAGGAGCAGAGCTGTCTCCGAGCCCCCAAGTAGCAGAGTGACAACACAGGAAACAAAGTCTCTTGCAGGGACAGTGCCTGGACCCTTAGGGTTCCAGCCACATGAAGGAACAGAGAGGCCCTTCGGAGGTTAGGTGGGCCTTCCAGGGGCCGAAACGCTCCAGACTCTTCCTTCTACCCCTTCCACACAGGTTCTCACTCGCTCCTATGGGTGTGGTACCAGTGGGTATCAACATTTCTCCTCACCTCCACACTGGAGAGCCTGGTGGGAAAACACAGGAGCTGAGACAGATCGTGTCCAACATTCCTTCTTTCAGGACATGTTCTTCAAGCAAATCCAGGCCCTTGGTGATGAAGGGTAGGAGGGAGAAAGCCTGGTGGTTGACAGCCCAGAATCTGGAGTCATACCACTGGGGTTCAAATCCCAGCTCTGCTACTTACTAGCTGGTGACCTCAAGTAAGTCATCAGAGTCTTAAGATTCCTCATCTAGGAAACAGGGACACCATACTATGGGAGCAACATCATAGACAGTGTGAAGATTACAATCCAAAGATGCTGAGCGCAGGGCCAAGCACATAGCGAGCATGAGCACACACTGTCTATCCTACTGCTACTACAATAATACTTGTTATCATCATTATTACTGCATTATTGCTTCACTCTACTCTGCATGGCTTCCACAGGGCAAGGAGATCTCTGCCTCCCTCCTCCTTGTTTCCTTGGCTTCTCCACAGTTGATGACCCCTGTCCACCATGGTGAATTCCAAGTCCTTCCTCCCATGGAGACAGACTCACTCACGTGGTGCTCTGGGGTACACGGTGCCCTTCAAAGACCACACAGCTAATGGGCTGATCTCCCTGACGGTTTCTGTGTGAGTGACATGACCATGAAGTTCCTGCCCAGCTACTCAAACCAAATGCCCAGCTCACCTCTTTGCCTCCCCATTCCCATTGAATTCTATGAATTTCTTTGAAGGGAGAAACATAGGTCTGCTAATAAGCCTTCTCCTAGTTCACATACTCACCATCCTACCTCCTATGAATACTCTGGTAGTCATTACAGGGTTTGGAGAAACATTGTAAGCAGAATTGTTAAAAATAGTAACAGAACAGAAATTTCTACCTTAAACAAATCATTCCAACAGATGGGACTTAAAGCATTTATTATCCTTCTCTGGTCTGGGACTTTTCAAATACCGTATTTTCAGCCGGCCAGACTGGGAGCGATTTGATAGTACCTCTCTGACCAATTACATACTAATTAAAAGCCCTCAGTGTGGGCTGGGGGGAGCAGTTTTGCATATGGACTTTAATTACTGGGCCCTAGTTTTGCCAAGAAAACACAAAGGGCTTTTCTGGCTGGATGCTGAGGCTTAGAATGAACATATGGCCTGCGTGGGAGGGGAGGGTGAAGAGTGTAATCCTAAACAGGAAGTGGAGGATCCCCACCCCTCAACACACACACTGCCCCTTAATGTCCTGAAACTGTGTACCAGGGTTACACAAAATCCCTGGTCAGTCCATGGAATACACAGCATGCTGAGTGGATGGTGACTGCCACCCTTGACACGTCATTCCATCCTGGAGCTGCTTCTGCACTGGAAGTCCTTCTTGCCCCTCTGACCTCTTCCTATTTTTTTGGATCAGAACCTCGGGTCTCTCCCTAGGTTTTACTGAGCCTGGGGTAGAGAAGTATTAATTTTTGCTCACCAGAATCCATTCTGTCATCTCCTGGTTACGCTGTCCCAAGAGCCCCATATGACATAAGGAACACATGGCCAGTCCTGACCAATCAGCACAGTGTGATCCCTCCAGTCGCAGCGTTTGACTCAAGGATGGGCATCTGACCCAAACCAGTACCATCGGTATGACTTACAGGATGTGCGTAGGAGTTCCTGCTTGGGTAGACATACTCCACAGCCAAACTGGAGGTGGATATGCGATGAGTGTGAAGCTGTGGCAGTCACCTTGTGGCCACAGGGAAGAGCAGCTCTGAAAATGGAAACAAACCATAGGAAGCAGAACAAAGAGAAAGAAAGACAGAACTCAGAACACTATGATAGCAGCTGAGGTTCTAGATACAGCCATTCCTAAACGAATCCACCCTCACAACTTTTTGGTACTGGGAGCCAATAAATTACTTTCACAGTTAAGCTGGCTTTGGTTAGGCTTCCTATCAACTTGCAAAAAAAAAAAAATTTTAAAAAAATGACCTATCTGGTAGAAATAAGATTGGGAGGCAAGACATTAAAAGAACCACCACCACTACCACCTTCCAATCCTACAGGGATCCAGCCCACAAAAAATATACTTGCTATAGCCTCAGTGGAAATGCACGGATCTTGGTGCCCTGATTTTAGAAGAGACCTTGAGGACAAAGCATCCTTTTAAGCCATCTTTTCTGTCTTTTTCTAAACAGGTATGTAGTACCTGATGGTACAGAGAGGAAAGACGTGACTGAGGAAGCAAGAGACAAACTCTTCTTCTCACTGCGATCTCAGTGCTGTATATGTACCGTCGCTCAGTAAAACACTGAATGAGCGTTACAGACCCAGTTTCCAATAACCACTCCTTAAAACATGCAGCTCATGAGTCTTCTTTCTGTAAGGCCAATATCTCTTGCAACATATACTTTAGTGGATTACTTTTAGTTCCTACCATAATCTCTTTCTCCATCCTTTTCTCTTTCTTCACATGACATCAGCCTGGCATTTCTTTCTATTCCCCATTTTGCCCTTTTAGTTGCTCAAAACCTTTACTTCTTAATTGAAAGTAATGACCTTACCTATAGGCACGTAATAATCCACCCTTTATGCACTTGTCTATACTTTAACTTCTACCTCAAATCATGAGTTATATACCAATCCTCACCCATTCTTTACCTCTACTAACAAGCACAGCGATTGCCTTAGAGTTGCAAGTGCTCTTCACAATAGCCAAGGCATGGAAATAACCTAAATGTCCACTGACACATGAATGGATAAAAAATTGTACATATATACAATGGAATATTATCCAGTCATAAAAAAAAGAATATAATCATGCCATTTGCAGCAACATGGATGGACCCAGAAATTATCATACTAAGTGAAGTCAGAGAAAGACAGACAAATACCATACGATATCACTTGTATATGGAAACTAAAATACGACACACATGAACCTATCTACAAAACAGACTTATAGAGAACAAACTTGTGGCTGTCAAGAGGGAGGGGGGGAGAGTGGGATGGATTGAGTGTTTAGGATCAGCAGATGCAAACTACCGTATACAGAGAAAATGGATAAACAACAAGGTCCTACTGCATTGCACAGGGAATTATATCTAATATCCTGAAGAAACCATAATGGAAAAGAAAAAGAAAGTATGTGTGTGTGTGTAACTGAATCGCCTTCCTGTACAGCAGAAATGAACACAACACTGTAAATCAACTACACTTCAACAAGATAAATAAATTTACAAAACAGTTGCAAATTTCTAGCCTCTGCCCCTAGAAAACACACATGTACAAACTAAAATCAACTTCTCACAACTGAGTTATCAACATCTGTCAAGAGGTATTTCTTCCTAGGATCTTATCTCAAAGCCATCTGAAATATTTTTATTCAGGATGATAAATATGATAATAGCAGAAGATAAATCTAAGCATCTATTCATTGTCAGCTCCTTATACAACATGATCAGTCACTTAAACTTCCTGGGACTAACTTCCCCCTGTTTCTATAACAGATTAATGCATCTGCCAGTGTGTAATGTTACTGAGTTCTGGTAACACACAGATGGAAAGCTTCACGTAAACATTAAGTGAGGTTACTACTCTCTGGAACCTGGTATGCTATTGGCAGGCCTTAAGAATTATAACTATTATTTTTATATTCCTTTCAGAGCATCTTAGGAACTTACAGATCTTCAGAGGGGAAAAAAAAAGGCTGTGGAATTTCTAATGAGAGTCACAAATTCATTTGCTCTTTACTCCAAGTGGAACCTTTTACTAGAACTTTGGGCTAAGAAGGGAGGAAGTTAATTCAAGATATAAAATAAACAGGTGATACCTTGAATTTCTGTTGCCTCCCTTTTGCCAAAACTGGCCACTGTTCACACATGTTATTTGACTGCCAGTGTCCTCTTTTACTGGAAGCTTTTCTGGGGCAAGAAATAAAATTAAAGAAAAATTTAAAGACATTTGCTATGGATACAAATTCTTCCTTTCTTATTATCACTGATAATGTAATTCCATTTAGATCATTTCCCTAGAAATCTTTTTTCTTACTATTCAGCTTCAAAACTTGAATTCATTACAGGAACTGACAATCTACCTTTTCCAACCTGACTTCCTTCCTCTATTAGGGGACAAAGCTGGGCCTCTTCTCACTGCTTCTTTCTTCCTTTCTCTCTAGGCCAGCACCCCACCCACCCTGGATCCCAAGGGTATGGGATCTGGCTTCGTGAGGCCACCAAGGGGACAGAAGACACATCCTGAAAGGCAGGGGGTTGAGCTCCAGTGGGGTGACTCACAGTGGTAAACAGAGGTCAGGCAGGGTGGGGAGACAGCCAGTCTCCCCAATACCCACTGCCCTGCAACTACGCTGAGGTGCCATTCCTCCCAAAAGCTGCCTGCAGCAGCCTCCATGCTGAGTCACCTGCTTGATTCTCCATGGCTTACTCCGAAATGGTGAAAATTCCATGTGTCCTACTGCATCTTCGCCACTTCTCCTCCCACTCTTGGGAGTTGCTCTCTGATACAGCCTAAGTGCCTCTGCCCCTAACTCAAGACTGCTTTCAACAGGGCTAAGCTAAGATGTTTATCTTCTCTAATTCAGCATTTCTCAAGGCGTGATATGCAAACTGGGCTTCCCAGGTGGCTCAGTGGTAAAGAATCCACCTGCCAATTGAGGAGACATGAGTTCAATCCCTGCATTGGGGATCCCCTGGAGGAAGAAACAGCAACTCAGTCTAGTATTCCTGTCTGGGACATCCCATGGACACAGGAGCCTGGCGGACTATAGTCCAGGGGGTCCTAGAGAGTCAGACACAACTGAGTATGCACGCAAGAGGTGCAGACCACCTACATCAGAATCCTCTGGGGTACTTGCTAAAAAGGCAGATTCCAGGCCCACTGCAAAAATCCAGACTCAGTAGGTCTGGGATGGGGCTAGAAATCTGTAGTATTAAGCCCTACAAGTGACTCAAACACCCTAAAATATGAAGACCAGTGGTCCAAGTTTCTCCAGTGTCCCCAGCTCTGCTAAAAGGATGTTCTGGTCACCCAAGGCAGACCCCTGGACTTCTTCCCCTTTCTCCCATATTCTGAGTCCTGCTGATCACTGCCAACACTGGCTCCCGCATCTGGCCTCTCTTTTTCAGTCCCACTGGCCCCCCATTTGGGGTTCATCTCCTTGTGCCCCAAATTTCATCAAAGACTCCTGAATGTTCTCTCCGAGTACTTTCTTCCGAACTTGGACTGAAAAACGGAACTCAGGCTGCATGCTTCTAGAGCACCTGGAGAAATGCAGTATAGAAGCGGGCGCTCAATTCTGTCCTGGATACACGGAGTCCCTGAGGGCATGGGCCTTCGCTCAGATAGAAGCAGGCCTCTGCTAAACTAGTGCTCCTGACCATGTGCAGGACTTCATTCTTCTGTCGTCGCTACACTCACTCCACTGATCCTGACAAGGTGGGCCGTGAGGACATGTGACAGGACCAGCCCATCTATCCCCAGGTAACCCCATATCTAACAGGGCACACTGTACAGAGCTCTATCCAGGCCGCTGACAGCCCAGGTAACAGGGATAAAATTCCCTCCTTTTTCTCCTTTCTCTTCCTTTCAATCCTCCCATTCCTGTGTTATCCAATTCCCTCTTCCTATTGATAAACACTCAACCATAGCTTGAGCCCTCTCCTCTGCTCCCGTTGGCTTGACTTTGGTTAAAACCCACTTGATTGCACCTGTGCTCTGTTTATTTCCTTCTCCACATGCCTATTCTTTGTGAGTTAAGAAAGTGAAGTAAAAATGTCCTTCTTTATCACAAGGACACAAAGTGAAATTGTACTGCTTAACTGAGATATTATAGCGAACACTTGGTAAGCATTTACCAGGTATTTCCTAGTTTAGTCTTCTCGACAGTCCTAATAGGTAGGTACCATTTTTACCCATCTGTACCAGTGAGGAAACCGAGGCTTACAGAGAAGATGACTTGCCCATAGGAAGTGCTAGAGTTTGTTTGATCTTAACCATCCTGGTAAGATCTTTCTGTACTACCTGATGATGCATGATGGTTCTCCCCACTACAGGTACCCAGAAGGGATGCCCCATGCTGAACAACCATCCCCAAGTCCAAGTTCAAGACTGATATAAGTTGACCCACCCAGATAGCAGGTTACCAGCTTCATAGTCCTATTACTTGATCAATGGTTTGGTTTTTGCTGATCTAACTTTCAGTCTCATTTACCACATGTTTCAGCCACATCAAGCACACATTTCTGAATAATATACAGTCTTTGTGTTTGGCTTGCCTTACAAGAATTCTTGCCACATCAAGCCAGCAGCTCATTTCCCCCCAATATTCTTCCACAAATGTTATGCACTCCATCCCCCTAAAACCCTGCATTCACCCTCTTTCATCCTAGCATCTGAACCACTACAGAAATGTGTCTCAGAGCCATCCCCAGTGACTCACAGTCCCCATGACAGGATCTCTGTGAGGACTCGACAGTTTCTCCTTTGAGATTGCCTTCCGAAAACTAATTCGCCCTCAGTCTCCCAGTGAACTCATCTCTCCTTTGCAACTCTGTGTGGACTCTCTATTTCCTTCTCTTGCCTCTCTATCTTTGTCCTTCTGAGCCTTTACAACCGACTGAGATCTGAGCCAAGGGACTAGGTTAATTACTTGGCTTTCACACGACACTTGCTTCACCAAGGCGTGGGGCAAGCCCCTATTTTCAAAAGGCCCAAGGCATCTGATGATGCTCCTGCCTCCCCTTCTTGGATCCTAAGGAGATAGTGGTTGTGTACCAACCCAAGCTTAATTGAACTTTTAATTCAAGCTTGGCTTTCCAGCTGCCTCCCTCTCCCCAAGCCTGCACATCTGGAATCATTCACGAAGTGGTGGTTGAAATTTCCACTAATTCACATGGAATGCTAGGGAAGGAGGCCACTGGGAGGCCCTCGGCTTTCCCAAGGTCCCAGGCAAGTTGTTCTATCCTAAGAAATTCATGCTTCCACAAACATCCAAGAGCATGCCCACTGCAGGCAGAGCATGAACCAGGGCACTGCCCAGGAGCAGCCCAGTTCTGTATTTGGTGGCCCTGACACAGATGCAGACATGACAGACAGTACTCTGGACTGACGTGTGGCACCCTTAAATCCTTATACTGAAACCCTAAAGCCCGATGTGACTGTATCTGAAGATAAGATCCTTAGAAGGTAATGAAGGTTAAATGAAACCACAGGTTGGGGCCCTAATCCAATAGGACTGCAGCCTTCTAAGAAGAGGAAGAGATCTCTCAATCTCTCTGTCTCCCCCAGCCATATGAGGATATAACCAGAAGGTAGCCATCTATAAGCCAGGAAGAGTTCTCACTGGAAACCAACCATGCTGGCACCTTGATCTTGGACTTCCTAGTATTCAGAGATGTGAGAAATAAATTTTTTTTGTTTTAAGTCACCCAGCCTGTGATATTTAAATATGGCAGCCTGAGCTAATTAACATATTCAGTCACTGCGGTTCATAAGAAAAACCAGGAATCCAGGGCCCTTACCCTCCTCATCTGACTGGAGAGGATAAAAAAAGTCAGGGATTGCAGCAAGGAAACTGGGAGAAACACATGTGAAAACTGACCCATTCATTCACCAATAAGCATTTATGGAATGACTACTGTGTGCAATTATAAACATTTTCAAATACAATATATTCATATTTGTTTATAAACACATGAAAGATCTGGCAAGACAGGCATTAAATGGATAGGGTCATCATCCTTGGGGTGGTGGCGGGGGGCAGGGACATGGAGGATGAAGAGGGACTCTTAACAATGTAAAATCGTTTTAATTGTTCACCTTCTAAAAGAGAATCACAAGAAGTTGCAAATATCTGCTGAATGAGGAAGAAAGGCAGTATGCAAGGCCTAGTGTGTCCACTTTTCCTGTTGGATAGGCAGTCCTACTCCCCAGGCCTTTTCTCTGGGACCTGGGGGTGTAATGGCTTTGACAGTTCTTAGGGCTTGTCTGTTTTATTCATGGCTGCATCCCTAGAACCCAGCAAGCTGTTTCTGGCACATAAATAAAGGACTCCGCACTGGCTGCTTGGGTGCCTCAGCAGCCAGAGTCCCACAGGAAAGTTTTGTGCAGGTTCTAACCCTAGCCAGGAGATTGAGTTGAAGTCTCAGGAAATATCTGGGATGATGACTGTGGAATAAGACCAGGGTGTGGAGCAAATGGAGATTCTGCAAAACCGAGGCTGAGATGGATCAAGGGACTCTGGGTGGCACATGCTTCAAGAGAAAAGTCAGAGAGACCAGAGTTCTGGAAGTAGAGTTTAATAGCCCAGCCCTTTCATGGGACACTAATGTCCCTGACAAGCAAGCACTCCCCCCGTGCCATCAGACCACCAAGGCCCACAGGTTCCCATGTGCTCCCGTAGAGACCCTGCCCTCCCAAACATGTTGGAGTCTAGAACAGAAATGGCTTGTCACGATGCCACAGTGGGACTCAGGCCAGCATGAAGGAGCAGAGCACAGGCTCCGGCTCTGTGCTGCCTGGAGTCAGATCCCGGCTCCATCAACTAACTGAAGTTAGTTGAAGTTAGCTGACTAACTTCTGTGCTCAAGTGTCCCCACATGTAAAACGAGAATGTTGTCCAAGTACATACCTTTCTCTATGGAAAACACTTAGAATGACGCCTGGTCTTAGGAGAGGGGCAAGGGGTGAACAAAACTCAGATTGGTCTGAAGGTAGCCAAGTGAAGTCGGGTAACTTCACTCGCACAGAACCCATCATCCCAACTCTGAAAAATCAGCTGCATCAAAATCTACATTTGATGCATCGCTGTGACGGTCTTTAGAGGTGTTAACTTGGTTAGACTCGATGACAAGGACAGGAAAATTTGCAAAAGCCAGTTTGTGGTGCGCACACACCCCCTCCCAACAATTCAGTCACTAAGGTAGGTAATTTTTGTGAAGGCATTTTACAGATGTGATCAAAGGCTCCATTCAGTTGATATCAAGGAGGGATGATTATCCTCAAAGGGTCCAGCCTAATCAGGTGATCCTTTAAAAGGGACTAAGCTTTTTGTGGAGAAAAAGACTTCAACAGCAGCTGGATCTACAGTTGCTTTGCTGGATTTTCCCTTTCCAGCTGCTGTGGGCCACAGCTTCCATCCTGCCCATGGGGGTCCAGCTGGCTTCTCATCTTGCCTTCGTGATGACTTTCCCTACAAGATTTGGGGCTTCTTGCCTTCTTGATGGTTTTCTCTACAAGATTTTGGACTCACACAGCCAACCTGCACAATTACATAAGCCTTGTAATATATCTATTAGAATAGACATCTCCTGCTGGTTTATGCTTCTCTGGTTGAATCCAGGCTGATATAATCACTTCCCAGAGGGTAAACCTGGGGATGTAATGAGCCACTTCCCATTTTCCATATCAAACACTGTTAAGAATCAAAAGAGGCTGAATGTGAGCACCAGAATGAGGTTGGTTCTTTTTATTTAGAGGAGTTCTGTTCCAGACAGTGACTGTGAACGTTGAATTAAGGAAAGTAAGCCATGGTTCCTAAGGGAAAGAGATGGTTAGGTTCCTGTGAGCCTCTCATCACATTTCATCAACTGATCAATATGTTCTTTGTTTTATGTGTGCTTCTGTTTAAAACCTGATTTAATATGTACAACTGATTAACACTGAACTCATGGCCAACAGCACTGTAACTCATGCCTGAAGGAAGTTTATCTGACATACCTATCTTTTCCATAAGGCATACTGCAGTCTTCTTGCGCTTAGCAACACTAGCTGGCACTTCCACAGTGTCCTGGGGGTCTATTTTACACAGCATAATCACCAAGAAAAAAACACCAAAGATGTGAAAAATGTGGCACAAAACAGAATGTGAAAAGGACATGTTTACCGCACAAGAGCTGCAAAGAAGGCAAAGCGTCATCTTGTTCCACCTCCACTGGGAACGTTCAAGTCAAGGGACTCTCTGTTCTCCACTCTGAGCATGTCCCAAATAACCACAAAAGCATCACCAGCATTGATTTGGGGTTGCAAATTTTAGTTAGTAGGTGAAACTGAAACTACCATATCTGTGAATAATAAGAATCAATTGTTTTACTTTGTCTCCTTTCAAACCCTTAAAAGTAAGTTTGTTTGTTTTCTCTTCCACTCCAGGCATGAATTTCTCAGGTTTGAAACCACCTTCATCCTCACACTCTCTTGTATTTTGTCCTCATTTCCTGCCCTTGTAAGCCATGCTGAACGTTCTCTTCTTCCTGCCCTGAGAACGGCAGAAAGATCAGATCTGAGGCTGTGCCATGATCAAGGCAAGAGGTGGCCGACAAGATCTGGGTGAAGACAGAGACAGTAAAAACAGAAAAAGTCAGAGGAGGTGGACCTTCCCTGGTAAATACTGAGGGGCCTGGGGCTTAGGAAGAAGGAGTTAAAGGTGACTATGGTTTCTAATGTCATAAATCCAGCATGTACTGAGGAGCTGTACTTGAGATTCAGAGTGAAATGCTGTAGGTCTCTGAGGGAAGGGAATGAATTCTGTTTTGGACACCATTAAGATTGGAGTGCCCACAACATCCGGACAGTGCATGTTATCAATCAGCGCTCTCAGCTGCAGAGACAAGAAAGCAACTCTGCCTAATTCAAATAGATAAGGGAATTACTAAAGGATACCTGGCTATTCACAGAATTACCAGACGAGCAAGACAACAGAGACTGGCGCCTTTGCAGCCAAGAGCAGGCATTAAAGTCATTCCTGACCTACTCTAGGTCTGGTTAGACAGATGTGGGTTCACATTCTGGCTTGTGCACCCATGAAAAATGATTTAACTTCTTGGAACCTTGGTTTTCACATTTATAAATGGGTATAACAAAAGTATCTACCTCATAGAACTATTGTGAAAAAGACTGGAGATATGCAGTCTCCAGTGACGGATTACTTATATGCAGAGTACATCATGTGAAATTCCAGGATGGATGAAACACAAGCTGAAATCAAGATTGCTGGGAGAAATATCAATAACCTCAGATATGTAGATAACACCACCCTTATGGAGAAAGTGAAGAACTAAAGAGTCTCTTGATGAAAATGAAAGAGGAGAGTGAAAATTCTGGCTTAAAACTCACATTCAGAAAACTAAGATCATGGCATCTGGTCCCATCACTTCAAATAGATGGGGAATAGATGGGGAAACAACGAAAACAGTGGCAGACTTTATTTTGGGGGGCTCCAAAATCACTGCAGATGGTGACTACAGCCATGAAATTAAAATGCTTACTCCTTGGAAGAAAAGCTATGACCAACCGAGACAGCATACAAAAAACCAGACATTATTTTGCCAACAAAGGTCCATCTAGTCAAAGCTGTGGTTTTTTCCAGTAGTCATGTATGGATGTGAGAGCTGGACCATAAAGAAAGCTGAGTGCCAAAGAATTGATGCTTTTGAACTGTGGTGTTGGAGAAGACTGTTGAGAGTCCCTTGGACTGCAAGGAGATCCAACCAGTCCATCTTAAAGGAAATCAGTCCTGAATATTCACTGAAGGACTGATGTTGAAGCTGAAACTCCAATACTTGGCCACCTGATGCGAAAAACTGACTCACTGGAAAAGACCCTGATGCTGGAAAAGACTGAAGGCACGAGGAGAAGGGGACGAAAGAGGATGAGATGGTTGGATGGCATCACTGACTTGATGGACATGAGTTTGAGTAAGCTCTGGGAGTTGGTAATATACAGGGAAGCCTGGCGTGCTGTAGTCCACGGGGTCGCAAACAGTTGGAAATGACTGAGTGACTGAACTAACTGAACTGAAAGACTGGAGACGATATGAACAAAATTCTTAGTGCATCACCAAGTATATTTTAAGGTCACCAAAAAAATAATAGACATTATTCTTAATAACTCCTAGAGAACCTGACTTTGTCCACATCATAAGAACCAACATTCCATTCCAGGACTAGATATCTTCAAGTTGTGTAGTATTTTAAATTCCTAAGCACTTATTACATCCCCATACAGATGGCATTTGAAGCTATTGGAGAATGAAGGAAGGGGGGCAGACCAGGGTTAGCACTATCAGCTATCCTAACATTTAATGCAGACAGAAGAGGCAAAGAGGAAGAAAAATAGATTACAGACGGGGAGATGCTTCTGTGAAAGTTGAATAATTATAAAAGTCAGCAGTGGCAAATCTGGGCCAATACTGTAGAGAAATCAGTAGAAACACATTACTCTTCCAATCAGGCAAAAAAAAGTTAAAAAGAGAAAGTTGAGGGATGTTGACTTTCAGCCACCATGGGGCAACAGAGATTGACTTACTCTACTTTCAATCACCAGAAAAACACACAAAATTTATGAGACAGTTTTCAGGCACCAAACAACAAAAAGCACAAAATAATGATCCCCTGAGAAAAGGGAAACAAAGAGAGATAATCCTAAGGGTGTCCCACTCACTGTCTGGAGAGCATTTCCAGGCTGCAATGCAGGAAGGGCTAATGAAGCAGGTGCAACAACCCCCAGAGGCCCAGACTGGGCCAGGAGAAGCTCATGTTACAAATGACAAGAATGGAAAGAACTCCTAATACCAAGAGCATCAGGTATGTCCTCAGGATGGTACTGCTTCAATACTGAGCCCCAACGAGCTTCAACAAGATGTTGGTAAACTTCTTAAAGGATCAGATACTAAATATTTTAAGCTATGGGCCATACATCCTCTCCCACAACCACCCAGTTCTGCTGCTGGAGCATAAAATATGTCAACATAAAACATGCTACAGATAATATGTCAACAAATGGGTGTGGCTGTGTTCCCAAAGAATTTTATTTCCCAAAAGAGGCAGCTGGCCTATGAGCCACAGTTTGCCAACCCCTGGCTGACACTAACAGTTGTTCTGGAGTCACCCTAGCAAAACTGAAAAACACAGCTCAGAAATATCAAATTAATCCCAAGGACCTTAACAGTACCCCAGAACAACAAAGACCAACAACATTTATAGGAGTGCAAAAAATTTCAGCACTGAAGATTATTCACAATATCTGGAATCCAATAAAAAGAGGACTAGTAATGCAAAAAAGTTAAAATAAAGCACATAATGAGAACGAAAAAAAAAAACAGACCCAGAAGTGTCATATATGATAGAAACAGCACACAAAAACATTAAGACAATATTATAACTATACAAGCTCAAGAAAGTTAAAGGAAAGCAGAAGCAAGTTAAGGAGAGACATAAAGATAGCAAAAAGGTTTCAAGTAAAATTTCTGTTGATGAAAAATATAATGTAATATGTTAAGATACACTGGATGGTATTAACACCAGATTACATATTGCAAGGAGGGAAAAAAGATTGATGAATTTAAAGAGATAGCAATAAAAGCCATCCAAGATGAAATACTGACAGGGGAAAAAAAAAAACAGTGCAGAAAAAGAAAACAAAGAGAGTCATCACTGAGCCGTTGAGTACATGAAGTCGACTATTATACTTGTTAATGGAGTCCAAGAAAATAGAGGACAACACAAGTGGGAGGATAAAAATGTATTTGAAAAAAATAATGGCTCAAAGTTTTCCAAATTTACTGAAACCTATAAAATGCAGTAAGTGCAACACATCTCAAATATAAGAAACATAAAGATGACCACACCAAGGTATAGCATAATCACACTGCTTATAACTAGAGATGAAGAGGAAAAATTTTGAATGGCTAGAAAAGAGAAAAGACAAGACAAAGGAGTCTAAATTCTGACAGCACACTTCAGAAACAATGCAGTCCAGAAAACAGTAACATCTTTTAAAGACTAAAGAAAACCAAGTGTTAACCTAGAATTCTACACTCAGCAAAAAAACAAAGGTCAAATAAAGACATTTTAAAACAAAGAAAGAATTCATCATGAACAGACCACCACTATGAGAAAAATTAAAGCAAGTTTTTCAGACAGAGGATTAATGACAGGGAATGCAAAATCGGGTTTACACAAAAGAATGGCGAGCACCAGAAGTGAAAAACATGTAGGGAAATGTAAAATACTTCTTTCTTACTTTAAAAAGACTCCTTACAGGAGAAACAACTGTTTAAAGGAAACATATTTAGCAATGATGCTTTGATGGGTTCACAGGACTTGTAGAAACAAAATGAATGATAACAATAGCACAGTGGGAAGAGGAAAAAAGTGGAAATGAACCGTTTAAGATCCTTATACTAAACCTGAGGTGGTAGGATATTCCTTCAAAGACTATGGTCAAAGATGTATACTGTAAACTCTATAGGAACCTCTAAAAATAAAAATAGGTATAGTCAACTAAACCAATAAAGGAGATAAAATGGAATCATATCAACTGCAAACTGGCACAGGGGATCTTTTTAGGGTGTTAGAAATATTCTAAAAATAGACTGTGATGATGGTTGCACAACTTCGTAAATTTACTAAAAATCACTCAGCTGTATATCTAAAATGGGTAAATTTATGGCATGTAAATCACCTCAAGAAAGTTGCTAAAGAGGGACTTCCCTGGTGGTCCAGTGGCTAAGACTCAGCACTCCCAATACAAGGGGCCTGGGTTCCATCCCTGGTCAGGGAACTAGCTCCCACATGCTACAACTAAGATCTGGTGCAGCCAAATAAATAAAAATTATTTTAAAAAAAAAAAAAAAGAAAAGAAAGTTGCTAAAAAGTTAACAACAACTTACTCCAGGAAAAAAAAAAACAAAAACAGAAAAGAAAAATCAAAACAAAAATCAGATGGCACCAATAAAAAACAAATAGCAATACAATAGATTTTAAAACATGTTAAAAAGCAGAACCATCTAAACAGTTCTGACAATGAAAAAGTTGAAGGATTACACTATCTGATTTCATCCCTGGTGTCTCAGAGGGTAAAGAACCCACCTGCAATGTGGGAGACCTAGGTTTGATCCCTAGGTTAGGAAGATCTTCTGGAGAAGGTTAACAGCTATCCACTCCAGTATTCTGACCTGGACAATTCCATGGACAGAGGAGCCTGGCAGGCTAGTCCATGGGGTCACAAAGAGTCAGACACAACTGAGCGACCTTCATGTAAAGCTACAGAAATTATGACAGTGTGTTATGGGCATAAAGACAGCCACACAAACAAATGAAACAGAATAGAATCCAGACATACATACATGTATTTATAGTCAACTGATTTTCAACTAAGTTGTCACAACAATGCAGTGAGGAAAAAACCAACCCTTCACCAAACAGTACTGAAGCCAGTGGATACTCTTACACAAGGAACAAATAAATAAGCAAACATTTAAAAAATCTTGCTTCACACAACAACAAAAAAAGTTTAATTCAAGACCAATCAAAGCCTTCAATATAAAAGCTAAAATTATTAAACCTCTAAAATAAAAGCGTAAGGTAAAATCTAAGTGAACTTGGGTGAGGCAAAATTTTTTAAAATATGGTATGAACTATAAAACAAAAAGATTATAATTTGTATTTCATCAAAATTAAACATTTTTACTCTTCAAATTACACTGTTAGCAAAAAGCTACATAGTGGTAAAAAATATTTGCAAAGCACATATCTGATAAAAGACATACAAAGAGTATATGATAAACTCTTACAACACAGAAAGGAGAAATAACCTGATAAAAATAAAATGGCAGAAGACATATTTCACCAAAGAGCAGATACCAATGGCCAATCAACACAGTAGCTACCACTACATAACCATTTAAATAACTAAAATTTAAAAGACTGGCAATATCAAGTGTTGACAAGAATGTGGGAGCAATTGGATGTCCCACACATTGCTGATGGGGATGCAAAATGGCACGGCCACTTTACAACACAGCTTGGTAGTTTCTTATAAAACTAAACATACACTCAGTATATGACCCAAAAATCCATCTCCTATGTATTTACCCAAGAGAAATCAAAACATATATCTGCAAAAAAGACTTACATGTCAATTCTCAAAGCAACTTTAAGCATAACAGCCAAACACTAGAGACCACTTAAGTGTCCATCAGTGGTAACTACTTTGCCATTAAAATGAATGAACCACCACAGCATAAATGAATCAAAGTATCATGGTAAGTGAAAGAAGCCAGACACACAGAAACTATATACTATGTGATTTCATTTACCTGATGGTCTAGAAAAGACAAAATCATAGTGATAAAAAGCAAGTCAGTAGTTGCCAGGGGCTGGAGAAGAGGTCAGGGATTAACTGCAAACAGGAACGAGAGATCTTTCTGGAGTGACAGAAACGCTTTACATCATGATTAGGGTAGTGGTTTTAAGCACACGAGTGTGTGCTAAGTCGCTTCAGTCATGTCCGACCCTTTGTGACCCTTATGGACTGTAGCCCACCAGGCTCCTCTGTCGATGGGATTCTCCAGGCAAGAATACTGCAGTGGGTTGCCATGCCCTGCTCTAGGGGATCTTCCCAACCCAGGGATTCAACCCACATCTCTTATGTCTCCTGCACTGGCAGGCGGGTTCCTTACCACTAGCGTCACCTGGGAAATCCAGGGTAGTGGTTACAAGATTTTATGTACTTATCTAAACTCATTGACTTGTACACTTAAAATTGGTTTTATTGTATTAAATTATATCTCAAAGACGAAACAAAAAAAATACACTGAAATCAGTATTTAGACTCAAGCATTGTAAAGACCATCCACTAGGGAAAATATTCAATCTTCTATATTAAAACCATCCTTTAAAAGATTTATTTTGGTTTCTATTTTATAGTACAGAATGTGTACACTAGCATATGTATATGTAGTCGACCCTTGAACAAGGCAAAGGTTAGGGGTTCCAACTGCTATGAAGTAGAAAATCCTTGTATACTTTATAGTTGGCCCTCCACAACTGTGGGGCTTCCTAGGTGGCGCTAGTGGTAAAGAACCTGCCTGACAATGCTGGAGACCCAAGAGATGTGGGTTCAGTTCCTGGGCCAGGAAGATCCCCTGGAAGAGGACATAGCAACTCACTTCAGTATTCTTACCTGGAGAATTCCATGAACAGAGAAACCTGGTGGACTGTAGTCCATAGGGTCACACAGAGTCAGACATGACTGACATGACTCAGCATGCACATATCCATAGATTCAACCAGCCACAGACCAGGCAGTACATGGTTTATGTTTATTGAAAACTATCTGCAAATAAGCAGACCTGCACAGTTCAAACCCATGCTATTCAAGGGTCAACTGTAATTTACAAGTGAATATTCATATACTAAGGCACACACTACATTTTTTTTTTTTCACTGATTTAGGGACAAACCATTTAGAACATGTGGAGACCTCCCAATTGGTTGTTGTTGCAAGCCTGGAAGGGCAGCTTCAATGGGGTGGGGAGAAGTGTAAACTATATTGTAATAGTTACTGAGAAGTGACGATAATAAGAAAACTTTTCTTTCAAGACAGAGTGGGAGAAAGGATACATACAGCTCCAAGTAGAGAGGAGAGTTGAAGAAAGGTGATGACTTGTAGGATAGGTCATTTTAACATAGGTTTGAAGGGAAGAGTCAGAAAAGATAAATCATTAATAAAGCCAGGGAGAGAGAAGAAAACATATATTGTAGATAAAATACCCAGTTTGCAGGAGGAGATGGTTCTGGAGACTCAGTAAAGAGCCATGAGAAAGTTTTGAAGGCTGTCTTTCTATAATAAATTATTTAAAAAGTCTTCAGTTCGAGAAAAAGAGAAGGTAGAAGAGGAGTCTGGAGTAATCAGCATGGGCAATAGTATGCAGAACTGACCAGATGCAGACACACACAAAAATAAGCAGCTGTGAGAAGGCAGCTGAGTGACTATCATTGAGCTATTTTTATAGTGGTGGTAGCCACCACACACTCACATTTCCAACATAACCTTGAGATGGTTGACAGGAGTCAGCTGCCTAGATTCAGCTACTGAAGGCAATGTCTCTCTAATGCCTCCTCCAGCCAACACACAGCCCAGGAAGTAGAAGTTGGTAGGGACTTAAGTAGAAACTGGTAAACTGATATCTTACCTCTGGGCCCCTTTGTAATTCATCCACCACCCACAAGACCTTGGGCCAAGATTCCCATTTTGGCCTCATATACTAATTTTGGACCAACTGGTCAGTGCTCAGCTGGGCGTGGTGGCTGTGTGGGTGGGGACCACCGGGTAGGGGAGGAAGTGGGACTGGTGAATCAGGCGGGGGCCCGGCTTCAGCACGGCCTGACTCACCCCAGACCATGGGAATGGGCACTCTGGGGCCAGTGGCGCCATCTCTGAGCAGCACCAGGGCTGTCAGTGCATCATTAGTGGTTGCGAGTGCTTGCCCAGCATTTCTCACAAGGTGGCCTCAGGGCCTGCCCACATGCCATCTGGGTAATTACGTCCTATTTACCTTCCTGCAGATCCAGATGAACAAGCACTTCACTTCCCGACTTAACCTCTGTGTGCCGCCCTGAGTGATACGGTGAGTTTAGCCTTAAAAATCGTACTTTTCAACCTGATCAACCCTCTTCCCTCACACTTCATGCTGGAAGACTCAGTAGACTTAGATGTAGGGTCTCTGACCACCTTGTTTTCATTTGTCAGCTGCAAACTGATTTCCCAGAGAAACCCGGACAGACCCTACTGCCAGAGTGGACGCTTGATATAGGAGGGTTCCTCACGTTTCCCTCCCTTCCTACCTCTAGTTAAGTCGGCTTCTTCACTCTGATGAAACAACCCTCCCTCACTTTTCAATTGATGTGGTCAGCCGGTGTCAATTCTACCCCCAGTACCAGGCTGGCTTACCAGAACACTGTAATCTCTTGGCCATAGTGATTGGGTCTGAGAGTTTTGTGGAACACTTAGAAGAGAATCATTCCCTGCTGTGGTTACTGAGAGCATAGAATATAGGCCAAAAGTTACTGGCAGCGTTTTTTTCTTTTTTAAGATGACCCTTATGTGCCAAGAACTGCCTTAAGTGTCTTTATGTGTACTGTCTCACTGACTTCCCACATCAACCCTGTATACTGTAAGTTCTATTATATGACACAGCATAATTTGGGAATCAATAGTACTAATTCTGGAACCAGACTACCTGGATTTAACTTCTGGTTCCATCATTTGCTAGTTGTGTAACAGGCAAGTTATTTAAACTTTCTGCACCTCAGTTTCCTCATCTGTAAAATGGGGCTACTAATGGCACCTACCTCACAGGTTGTTGTGAAAATCAGTGAATTTATTTACACAGAGTACTGGGAAGAACACAAGGCAGAAGAGCAAGTGCTCAAAATTTCAGCCATCACTGTCACTATTACCATCATCCTCATGTCCCATTTAAAGACAAGGAAACTAAGGCATAGAGATGTTAAGAAATATGTCTGCAGTTGTGCAACTAGTCGGTGATGGCCTGGGGATTTGAATCAAGACTGCTTCTGGCTCTAGAGATGGTATTCTATTTATTTACTTAGCCACGCCACGCAGCTTGTGGGATCTTAGTTCCCCAACCAGGGATCAAACCCACGCCCCTGCAGTGGAAGACTGGAGTCCTAACAACTGGACCTCCAGGGAATTCCTGATGTGTTCTTAACCATGAAACAGAACTTCCTGTGCCCAAGGGCATCACCTTGGTCTGCAGAAAACAGAGGTAACACACACATAAAGCATAGCTGAGCGGTAGAGAAGGTAAAACAAGAGTCCTGAGGACATTTTCAGGGCCCCTTGAACCAGTTGTTAGACCGTACGGCTGCTGTAACAAAAATGCCATAGACTAGGAAGCATATAAACAACAAGCTTGTCACAGCTCTAGAAGCTGGCAAGTCCAAGATCAAGGTGCTGGAAAACTCAGTATCTGGTGAATGTCACCTCACTGTGTCCTCACATGGTGGAAGGAATGAAAGAGCTCTCTGGAGTCTCTTTATAAAGGCACGAGTATCATGCATGAGGGCTCCACTCTAAGGACCAAATCATCTCCCAAAGGTCCCCACCTCTTCTTAATACCATCATCACCTTGGGGGATGGGGGGGTTGTAACATACAAATCTTTCAGGGACACAAACATTCAGTCTGGTGCTTGTCCGCACCAGACAAGCCAGGAATCCAACCTCCCTTTGGAGTTTTCAATACACAACAAAATTCCACCTCAGCCCAGCTTGTCCCTTGCAGTTGAAATCCCCTGTAAACTTAACTGAAATAGCAATTCAAAGCTCATCCTCAAGACCGTCTTCATATGCTGAGCCTGAATGACCCCAAAGAAAACACTGCCTTGACAGAAGCTGCGCTAGGGTTACCACATCAGAGCTGTCTATTTGTTCGGTCATTCATTCATTTCATTCAAGCATCCTCCATGGATGGAATGACGTTAGTTGCCAATACATTCTGAGTGGACTAGGCATAATGCACTTCCGCATCAAAATATTAATGGTGTTCCCACAAGTATATTAATTAGGTCCAGCTCCAGCCTCAAGTACAGTCTCCATTCCCCTTCTGTCTGTTAGAACAGAAGTCTTTGGAATCTTGCAATCTGTCAGATCTTTTCTGAGCTCTGCATATCTACTGCTATAGCTGGACTCTGGCCTGTCTTTAAATGCAAAAGGTAATGGGGAATTTCTACATAGACTAAATTATTCATCTCCATCGAACAACATAAGAAGTATTCAATCTTCATCTCTGGACACAGTCTTCCCAGATCAAAATATTCAATCGAGGTCCAAACAGGAAACGCAAACGCCAAACAGGTGACTTAGAAGGTAGGGTAAAGCCTTCCAGCCAGCAAGGTGAGCTGTGTCCTTCTGTGCATCAGAGCTGCACACAGAGAACCCTTGAGGCCTGAGATTACTTTTGATTTTTAAATCACAAGCGTCATAGAAAATATACAATGAAAAACCCAATGATTCCTTGGAGAGTTCATTGCTCTCCCTGTCTCCTTTGATTCCCCTGCCTCCTCTCCACATCCTTTGAACTCCTAAAAGGACACTTTGAAGGCATGTCATAAAACAGTTTTTCATTCATGCTTTGCTCTTTGATGATCTTGCTGTTTGTCTGAATTGCAGCGTCCACAGGATGTCGGCCGGGCAAGCTGAAAGCCAATACTGATGAGGAAGGGCCAAGCAAGGATGAGCCTGAGCGGTGCTCATCAATAAGAAGAAACCGGGAAGGAGGAAAGAGCCAGACAGGAAGGACCCGAACAGGATTTCTGGTCTCTCTTGCAGGTCTTATCCTTCAGAGTGGCCTCCTGTGAGAGAGGCCTAGAGCACTGGAACCCAAAGACAGCTCCCAGCCTGCAGGTTTTGTATAAGTATTTCCCTCCTGCTCTGGCCTCAAACATGAGAGCTCTCTGCTCACCCCAGACTGCACTAAGCCAGCTCCCACTTAATGAGAAAGATGATGGGCTTTGATTTTTCCCAACCTCTTCCAATGTCCCTAGTGCAAGATTCATTTCAAGACTAGCAAGGCACCATGAGGTGGGAAAAGCAAAGAGAGAGGTAGCCAGGCCGGTCTGCAGACACACACCTTCTTTCACCTTGCCTACTGACTCTGTGGTCGAGAACTAAGACTCTTATGTATGACTCTTAAGAATCCTAAAATACTCAAGTAATAACCAGTGGCCCTCAAAGCAGCAGCCCTGGCCTGGGGATGGTAACTATGATGAGGGCAGACAGAGCCTTCTGTGAACCTAAGTGTTCTGAGATCCAAAGGGAAAAGAAACCACTCCCTTCCATGATGCAGTGAGTCTGATTCACGTGACGGAAGTGGCTGGGGACGGGGGGGTGTGTGGAGGTAAAACTCTTCATTCAGCTTTAAACAGTCAAAACATTAGAAGCCATCACGCCAGAGGCAGACGTGCAGTGTCAGAGGGGAGGGTGAAGACCTCACTCACTCTCAAGTGTTTAGTGAGTGCCTACCACACCCCGGGAGGACAAGAGTGAGCCAAACAGACAGACCTCTGCCCTTGTGGAGCTAACAATTCACTGAAAGGCCAGATGTTCAACACTGCCACTCATACGGGCATAATTATAAACTAGGTCACATACCTTACAGTATAGGGTGTTATGAGAGCATTAACACAGAGACACCGTTTAGACACGGGGGCCAGGCTACAGGAAGACCTGGGAAGGCCCAATCTAAAAAGGTGACATTTAAGCTGAAAGGGAGACAAATGATGTTCCATCACCATGGAACAGTATGATATGCAGAGCAAACAGCATTTTATGCAAAAGGAACAGCACGTGAGAAAGTCTGACTGAAGGGGAGTCAGACTGGAGGAGTCAGCAGTTAGCAAAAGACCTGTGATGAGTAAAGATGCAACCAATGCATATCAAGCCCCACAACACACCAGGTGATATACCCAATACCAGCAACACGGCAGTGAACATAATTCACAAAAGCCCTGTCCTCCTGCAGTTTACTTCCCAGATGCTACCTCGTCAGAAACCAGACGCCAGCAGAGCGACCAGTAATTCAGGCTGCCTAGATGAAGCAATCCATGATGACGCGATGGGCAGGGCCACTTCATACATGAGGGTTTTCTCGCCCAAAGGCTCAGAGTGTGGGCCACCAATACTGAGTGAGCAGCTACTCTCACTTTTCCCTGCATGGATAGATGCCAGACCGAAATCACCCATGGGGATGCGGCAGGGGACAGGCCAACCCAGTCAGACAAGGGGAGCACCCCTCTTTCCCCTGTGCTGGCAGTTCTGGCCCACGGTGGCCAGGGGTATGGAATGATCTCCAGGCCCTCCATCAACCAGTTCTAAGTTCTGAACACAGTTCTGGCACAGAGCGCAGTAATTTGCAGCATGGGATTTTTTAATCAAACAGAACTGGCTTCTTGTCCCAGCTCTGCAACGTGCCACATGGGCCCAGAACTTTACCCTCTCTGAGCCTCTGTCTTAGTCTATAAAAGAGGATTAAGGGTTACTGGGACTTTGCATGTGAGGACTGAGAGAGTTAGGGCATGTGGAGTGCTGAGCACCCTTCATGGCGCTAAGCATCAGCGACTGGGAAGTGATAGATCCCACTTCCCTGCCTGGAGAAGCCAAACTTAATGTAATTTTTGTAAAGCCCAGAGTTACAGGCAAGCAATGAAGTGCCCTGCACAGCCCTCTCCCTTTTATTCATGCATTGCCTGGGAAACCAAGGCAGAGTTCAGCATCTCGCCTGGCCTAACCCCAGGACTTCAAAGTCAGGAATGTTCATTTCTGAGAACAGTGAAGCAACCACAGGAAGCGTGCAGCAGAAGCAACAACTGGCCGAATTAGTCCCATGGGAATTACTCGGAAATATCTTCCATTCAAAAAGACTTTGTGAATTTTCCATTGCAAATATTTAATATCGAATTGGGTTCTCTCTTCCGCCTTTGTCAGTGGAGTGCTCAAAATAATTTTAATATTAGCCGAAGCCAAGGAAAATTACGAAGATAAATCTGCAACATTTCCTTCCTTTTCTCTCCCCCTCTCTCCCAGCCCATGACACATCCTACAGCCAAACTTCAGTGATCTGAAGTCTTCCACAGTTCAGCAATTGCTTCTAAGACAAATGACATGGTTTAAACATTGGCCCTGCTACTTATAAATTTTAAGATTTTAGGCTAGTAACTTATGCTCTTTAAGCCTCAGTTTCTTCCTCCATAAAATGAAGACAATAAGAGTCATTAAGTTACTGAGAATGGAGGGAAAGTTCCAGAGGTGAATGTTACTTGCTATTATTACTACTATCTGTTCTCTTCCCACAGTGACCTAGGTCATCCAGAGATGGTCCAGAGACAGCTGGTCCAGCAGGCCCGCAACAAGCACTAACTGACCAAGGAGAAAACATCTTTGGCTGGAATGGGGTGAAGAGGTTCTGCATCCTCCTTGGAAACTGACAGGCTATGCAGAAGGAAGATCTGTGTGAAGTTTAGGGAATCCACCAGCAGCCAAGTCACCCTGCATTGACACAGAGAAAGCGCCTTCCTATTTCTTATCATTCCCAGTCCCCAGATCAGAGCTGACACCAGGCCAAAATCCTAGACCTTGAGAGTTTATCTAAGGACCTCTATAGGGTTTTCTTTTCTTCTATCCCTCCCACTTCCCTTCCTACAGTGAATAATCCAGTATGACCTCATGGAACTTACAGTCTAGGAAGGAAGATGATAGAACATAAAGTCATCAATAGGAAAAGTCCTCTGAAGGAAATTAACTTCCTTCCATGTAGGAGGTGGAGAGTGACTGAGGACAGGATCTGAGGTGGGGTAGTATGGGAAGGCTGCTCCAATATAGGTCCTGAGGCTGCACCAGTGACCAAAAAAAAAAAAAGAAAAATGAAACTATCTTGCTAATTCTTTATTTTTGAGGCAATTAACAGGTCCAAGGTATAAGTGCTTGAGAATAAGTCAAAAGAGAAGTACTAGCCTGAGGGTTGTTCCATCTAATCCTCTCTTCCCCCACCAACAAACCATGAAAAGGTTAGCACAAGATGGTTAGCACAGGATGATTGAGATTACCTTCCACAGATGACCCTGAAGCACTAGCAGAAACACTGCTAGACTAATAACAATCAGAACAGCAAGAATCACTTACTACGTGGGGCATGTGCCAGGCAGCAGTCAGGCACTGCCTTGTATTCCCTGGTTTACTCCTCCCAGCATGGGGATGATGGTACTGTCACCCCACCAGCATCTCACTCATGGGGAAACCCAAGAATGGGGAGGTAAAGCAACCTATGAGAACACAGCTATCTGGAGGTAGAGCAGGGATGCTGCCAAGTAGGTACTATTATCAGCTCCATCAGTTGAAGAAACAAAGACAGAGAGGTCAACAGACCTGTCCAACTTGGTACAGCCCATGGCGGGTAGGAGGAGGACCAAGCTAGGCAGATGATGCCAGAGTCCAGGCACAGAATGACCTGAAGTGCATGCAGGGAACAGCAAGTCCTTCCATTTCTCTGCAGGGGCAGGTGAAAAAGAGATGCAGAGACATCTATTAATATATTCATTCAATGAACATGAAAGCTACACAGGACAGCCAAGCCTGGTACTGCTTTCTGGAGCTTCAGTCTAGCAAGAAAGCCAGAGACGGATGAGTTAATGCACGTTACTGATGTATACTCATAACCATTGGGACACATGGCAAGGAAAAGTTTACAATGTGACAGGTGTAGATAAGGAGTGGTGAGGAGAAATCTGAGGCAGGTCCTTTCAAGGGTTCACCGAGTGAAGAGTGACCTTCCTTGGAAAGAACATGGCAAATCTGAGGAAATGATGGAAAGTGGAGAGACTGGGGTACACAAGGGAGGTAAGGGAGGTGGGGGACAGAAGAGGAGATTGGAGAGGTTGGCAGCAAAGAAGACTGAGAAAGTGGTGGGAAACCAGGCCACAGGGAGCGCACAGGCCAGGCCAGGAAGCCTCCGCCCACAGGTCTGGGGGAAGGCAACACTGAGGCAGGCACAGCTCTGTCTAGGGAAGGTCATCCGGAAACAGGAGTCGGGAGATTTAGGAGGAAGCAGGGCTAGAGGCACTGAAACAACACAATCCAGGGAAAAGGTAGTGGGTACCTGGAAGAGTACTTTTGAGTACTTTTTGATGCTTTGGAGCTGTGGTTTGGAGAAGACCCTTGAGAGTCCCTTGGACTGCAAGGAGATCAAACCAGTCAATCCTAAAGGAAAACAATCCTGAATATTCATTGGAAAGACTGATGCTGAAGTTGAAGCTCTAATACTTGGGTCACCTGATGTGAAGAGCTGACTCACTGGAAAAGACCCTGATGCTGGGAAAGATTCAGGGCAGGAGAAGGGGATGACAGAGGACGAGATGGTTGGACGGCATCACTGACTCAATGGAAAATAGTTTCAGCAAACTCCAGGAGGTGGTGAAGGACAGGGAAGTCTGTGGCACTGCAGTCCCTGGGGTCACAAAGAGTCAGACACAACTGAGTGACTGAACAACAACCTGGAGAGGATGGTGGCAGGAGAAGAGGAGGGAAGGGATTCAAGAGAACCAGCAGAAACAGGAGGGACAGGAGCCTGTGATGCCTCAGGGGTCACCGGGGAAAGATGAGCCCATATGGGGACTGGGAGCATGGGGCTCTTTAAAACCCAGCAGGAAGACCCAGGGGCCATGCCAAGTGCAGTGTGAGCAAGCGCACTCCAGGAGGGCTGCTAGAGTGACAGCTACCGAGCTCTGGGCAGGACACCCAGAAATGCTCTAAGAAACAAATGACACTGGTCCCATTTCATTCACCAGCAAGCTGAGGCTCAGTGAGGCGGGCTGATGGTGTCTCCCTGGGCCAAAGCCACTTCCCTCCACCTCCCCGGGCGGCTTCCCTGCAGCTCTTCTTTGGGTTTAAATCCTTCTCTCATCTATACCCATTTGCTTGTGTTCTGCCAATCAAAGCAACAGAACCTTCCTGATGACCCATCCTGTGCTGGTCTGGGGACTGCCAGTCTTCAGGGAAAAGGTAACTCACAGGGAAGCTGTGTCTGACACACACACAAGTTTCTGAAACATGGGTTTGTCATCAACATTTAAAAATCAGGTCATTCTACACACAAATCCAGATCTCAAAAGTCTCTTGGAAACCCAGATTATCTGGTGACACTGGGGCCACATCCTCACGAGCCAACAACTGCTGAGTGGAGGCACTGCCCTCCTGAGTAACCACAGGACTTCTGGTTTACCACAGTCCTCACCCCAAACATGTAACACCCACAAAAGAAACACAGCTATGTGCCCACTGAAGAAGCCTGCTCCTTTAAAATCAGCAGTCATTTTTATCTTCAGGGCAAAAGGGAGTGGTGGAGACTGGGGCTAACCAGAGAATACAGCCTTCAAGTGTTGGAGAGCTCCCCGACTGCCTCGTCTTCATAGACATTTGAGCCTCTGACCTCTGACTGTTAATATTTTAATCTTGTCGGGAGGTCGAGGAGCAAGGTTGCTTGCTACATGCTTGCATTCCTATCTGGAATCACCCAAGAAGAGTCCCTCCTCCATCTTGCTGCTACCGCTCTCCACCCACTGCCACATGGATTCTAAGTTTCCATTCAAAGGCTGTCCAGCAGACATCCCAGGGAAGAGAGGAGACGGAAGTATATCTGCCCAGAACCAGTGTATCTATTCCCACTGGGGAAAAAATACAATCCAAGAGAAATAAGGGATCCTGCTGAGGCTGGCTCAGGCCTTCAATAAAATGGGACATTCTTTCAGAGCAGCGTCCTCATGAAGGAGCTAAAAAGGGAAAACACTTCTGATTGCACAGTACCCTCTCCCTCATGGAGACTTGGCATAGGACAGAAAAATGAAACACACCCCGGTTCTTCTCTAGAAAATCCCAACATGGGGACAGGGGCCAAGATGTAAAAGGGGAGAGGCGGGAGAGAGATCAGGGGAACAAAGAGGGAGGTGCCTGGTGACCTGCTCTGAAAGTAAAAGGGTGACTATTATTTCAGGGGTCCTGAGTTCCTGGGGTCAAGAAGGAAAGGACATGCCCAGTATCTCCCAACACTCTCTAATACTTAGAATTCCTACCCTTTCTCATTTCCATCTTACTGCATTCTCTGAAGTCTGGAGAGGATTTGTCAACAACTGACTAGTTCAGGCCCCTGGGAGAAAGAGCCATGCCCTCCAGCTTCAGGAGCCACCCACATGCACACACTTCCCAAGCTTCCATCTGTGTCTAGCGGTGCTCTGGAGAACCAGCCACCAAAGGGTTAAGTAGGGGAGTACACTGGGGTGATGCGATGAGCAACCGCAGACATGTTCCCGCCCCTCACAGAGTTTACAGCCAAGTAGGGGAGACAAACAGTAATCACATACATTCATGCATGCATTATTCAAAACAGAACCATGTACTGTGAAGACAAGAGATCACCCCGTGCATGCATGTAATAAAGTGATCAGGCATAGTGAGGGTGGTCAGGGGAGGAAGGATTTCCTGGGCAGCAGCTGCTCAAGAGAGTGGGGCAGGAAAAGCATTCCAGCAGAGGGAACAGCCGGTGCCCAAGAGGCAGTTACATCACTGTGCCTCCTGTCCTGTTTCCCCTTAATAAGCTCTGGTTTGGTTCCAGTGTGGTCCACTGGAAGGAGCTGAGGCAAAGATGAGTGGGCTCTGGAAAGAAGCTGGAATAAGAACAGGTGGGAGAGAGCTCCATGGCCAGCAGGGGCAGGATTCCCCAGAGACACCAGCCCCCCCACCAAGGTACAAGCTGCCTGGGAGGCAATGGGACCACCGGGTCATTTCTAGAGTGTAAGAATGTCAGCTCCCATCAGTGACAAACCAAACACAAGATGAGGATATAAGACATGTCCCCACCAAGCTCTCTGGAAGGCGGAGTCAGAAATTACTCAAGTCTAATTTCGAATACAAAAATAACTCAGAATTTTAAAAATCATCTTTTGTGGTACCTCTGATTCTTGCAAACAATACCTTCAATGTACAATCATTTTCAATTTGCGGAAGAGACTTCATTTCAACCTGGCAACTACCTTCAGAGGTGCTTCAAATAGCAGCCAGCGATCTTTATAAAACATGCCTCAGTTCATGAGGTGCCCCAGTTTTCAACTTTCCAATGGCTCCCACTGCATCTAAAATGAGACTGAAAAGCCACTCCTTGATCTGGCCCTTATCCACGGCATCAAGCTCACCTCATCCCCACTGCTCCCTGCCCACCATTCTGCAATCAAAATGCCCTTTTGCTCAGTCCCTCAACCAGGTCAAACATGCCCCAGCCTCCTGGCCTTTGCACATGCTATTCCCTCTGCCAGGAATGCAATAACCACCTGCTCCCTTTCTCTTTCCTTGGCACTTTCTCTTTCCCTGGATCTCAACTTAAATATTACCACCTAAGAGACAAGCCTTCTATATTAGTCACATCATCAGAAGTAACACTCTTCCCACTCAGTCTCATCTCAAGCCTATTTTCTTTCTTTTTCAGATGTGTGTCCAACCAGGAATTCTCTCCAGTCCCTCCCAGCACTTTTCACTTTTCCACAATTTGCTTATTTCTCGTTAGGCTCTCCCACTAGACAAGCTCCAAAAGGAAAAACATCACACTGGCCCTGACAGTGATGTTTTCCTACCACCAGCACAGTGCCTGGCACATAGAAGCTGTCCAATCAGTGAGAACTGCTGAGTAAATATGTTGTGGGTTTTGCAAAATGCCTGTTGTGAACACCTCCAAAACATCCACTTGGCAAAGAAACAAGACTGGGGAACCACATTCTTGATCAGAGGACACCAGAGAGACATGACTATTGAATACCATTTGTCCTTGATTAGACTGAATCAGAAACAGAGCTTATAATCATAAAGGACATAGTTGAGACCATAATGGCGCTTCTAACATAGGCTGAACATCAGACAAAAGTATTGCATCAATATAAAACTTCCTGATAATTTGATAATTTCACCATTCTAAACTAGGAAAAGACAAATACTTTAGGAGGGAAGTGCCATACTTTCAAAAGTTCAGCAAAAATAAATATATTTGTGTATGTCTACAGACACACATTGCATTTGTTCTCTCCATGCAATTTTTCTGTAGGTTTTTCAAAGTAAAAAGGGGGAGGGGCAGGGGAGAATAAACTGATGGATAAATAAGCAAATAAAAAGAGTTCAATTTCTCATTTTTGGTTGAAGTGATATGATTTGCCCAAGATCATATGCATAGCCTCTGGCACGGTTGAGATTGTGACTGAAATATCCAAACTCTCAGACTTTTTACATTTCCACTGCAAATGACTCACCTGGACTTGTGATAGTTTCAAACAGGTAAATTTCAGGGCCCTGAACTGAATTACTGGTTGGATACACGCCAGCTCAAAGAAACCAAAACAATGCTGGGTGACTAATCTAGGACTCAGGCTTCCAGACATTTTACCTTATAGAATAAAAGTCTTCTCATCTGCATATATCTAGCCCAGAAACAATCATTCAAACATAAACCCTTTCTGCCTGCCCCCACATGCTACGTGGATTATACCTCTAATAATAGTGAGTTACAGAAGTGGTAGAGGGAGAAAGACCAGCAATGAAGTTTTAATTTTCTATTTTTACTAAAATTATTAAAACCATCTTTCTTGTTTTCTTTTCCACCTATGATCATTAGAGCCTGTGCAACTCTGCATGGTCAAACTCCTATTCACCCTTCAACTCCCAGCCTAGACTCCTCTTTCTCCTGGAAGACTTCCCTGATTTCTCCAGGATAATTTAGGAACCCTCCTTCTGGGTTCCCATGAGCCCTCTCCTTTCTGAATAAAAAATTAAATCTCCATACTAATTTTTATTGCCTGGTTGCTTGCTGCTGCCCATCATAGAATCGCACCCCTCATGAGTGCAGAAGCTGGGATATCTGTGGTAAAACCTGTGCCTAGCCCACAGAGCACATGCGGTATTCCACTGAGTGAGCTGGCCCAAGCCCCCACCTCACCAGATCTTAGATGACCTGCGGAGGGCAGGCTGGGGCTGGCTCTCCTCAAGCAGCTCTAGAGAAGCTTTTCTTCTGCCTGTTGTTTCAGGTGTCCTGTATCACATCCCCTTTGGGACAGGAAGTGTCCTGTGTCACTGTTTTCTCCTCTTGTTCTGTTATCAAAGGCTGGACCAGGGAGTTCCCGAGCCAGAATCAGGGGGCTTGGGTCCAGTTACCCACCACCTGCTAGAACAGTGACTTGGCCGCAGTGCCAAATAGGGAACAACACATGCTTTATTAAATAATAATAACACACTGCTCACTCCATCTGGTCATTTCAGCTGAGGGATCAGCTTTAAAGTCTTGCCAGGGTGGGACAAGCAGAATGGCCTTCACGGGTGGCAGGAGGGGCAGATATGCAGGACAGAAGTTTTGGAAGCTCTGTGGATTTAACTACGGGGCTGTTTTTCACTTGTTCATCCCTTTCCAGGAAGACTCCAAACAGAAACTGTATGCTACTGGTGTCCATTTCAGTAACTGCAACTCAACATGGTGGAAAAAGCAGTCCAATAATGCAGGTTTGATGCCCACCTCCCTCCCCATCTGGGTGCGTTATTTAACCTCTTGGAGACACAGTTCCAGTTGCCATGAATGGTGGCCAACACCTTCCTCATGAGACTGTGAACAGAAATGAAGACAATAATCAGATAACCCAGCATGTTGTAAATGATACACACTGCACAGAGTACTACAAAACTGTGACAGGATTCAGGAAAACCGCTCCCTTGAACAGATGACCTGCAGGAATTGGGAGAGTATGAAAGAGCAGGCTTGTTGGGGGTTACAGACTCACTTAGGAGAGACAGCACACAGATACCTGCTACAAATTCATCATGTATTCAGTCAGTCACGATTGTAAAACTTGCTGGGGCCACGTGGGTGCACAGAGGAGGCATAGATGCTGCATACGTTTTCTCATTCCTTATCCCTCCTTGCCACTCCTAGGCCCAGGATTTTCACAAGCCTAACATCTGACATGAAGACACTCTTCACCTAAGGGTCCTACGAGGGTTAAGAAGACTGAATCTTTGTACATTACTGTCTTTTCTATTTTATACACACACACATCACCAACTGAGAATTTAACTCAAAACTCTTTGTGTTTCTGTTTAGGGAAGTGTTTGCCCACATGGGGATCTTCTGGTCCTTGAACAGAACTCGGCATTCAGGAGACATCATCACCCTGGGGGGGGAAGCAGGAAGCAGAATCAGTGCCCGCGTCCATGAACAGGATCTTTGTCCTATGTCCCAACATCCTTGAAAGCCACCTTCTGTGGGATCTGTCCCCCACGGAGCCTTTCTCCACCAAAGCCTTCCCGTATCTCCTGACTTCCGTCTAGTTCACCCCCCACACACCAGAGACCAGAGGCCTAACTTTGTCCTCATTACCTCTCAACTGGACTAGAGCCACTGCCTCCCGCAGTCTTCCTGGCTACGCATGCTGATGCCCCTCCCCTCCCCACATCTACCCTCCACTCTGCCATCAGAAAGGTCTGACTATAATGCTCGCAGCACAGAAGCCCCTTCCTGGGATCCTCCAGGGCCCCATGGCCTGCGGGCTCCATCCCACAGTCCCTAGGAAAGCACACAAGCTTCATTTTGTTCTGCAGCTTTAGCCTCCATGCTGTCCTTTCCTCCTTCATCTTATCAAAATGTTTGCAGCTTCCCCTCCCCCTCCCCACTTCCCCCCCACCCCGGGATTTTGCTATCTCTTTCTACCTCCCGGAAGGCCTTTCCCATCTCACCTCTGCCTAACTCTTATCACTCTTGATGACTCACTGGGCACTTCCTCTAGGATGTGCTCTGGAAAGCCACAGCTGGAGCCAAAGACCCTTCCTCTGGTCCCACAGGCTCCCATTTAACTAGTTTAAACTGGAATTACAGGTCCATGAGCCTGACTCCCCAACTAGGTATTACCTTCCTCCAGGTAGGGAGTGGGCTGGATCCCCAGCATTCCCCAGCACCTAGCACCTCTGCTTAACACTTCCAATGACCAAAAAATGTTTGCCGAGCTGAAATGAACCTCCAATCCCCAAACAGAATCGCAATGAGCGCTTCAACCAAGAGACCCCTCCATTTGAGGAAGGCAAGAAACAAAAGGCTCCAGGTTGATGGAGCCCACACTGCCCTGGAAGACTTGGGACCTGGATGCTCAGAGCAACAGGGAGACATCCAAGCACCACCTAAGGAGAGAATAGGCATTACCCTGAAGCTGCCTCAGGCCAAGGACACCATACCAGCCCAGCCTGCCTTGGGAGTGTCCATCTCAAAAACTGGATGTGTACGTCTGAGGGTACGTCCTTATGCCAAGGACTGCACAAAGCCACAGGACAAGAAGGGACACCCTCCTGGACAGTCAATCTAATACTCTTCAGCTTTTTTAAAACAGGCTTCCCTGATGGCTCAGTGGTAAAGAATTCACCTGCCAACGCAGAAGATGTGTGTTTAATCCCTGGGTTGGGAAGACACCCTCGAGGAGGGCATGGCAACCCACTCCAGTGTTCTTGCCTGAAGAATCCCATGGACAGAGGTGGGCTACAGTCCATGGGGTCACAAAAGAGTCAGGCATGACTTAGCAACTAAACAACAACATATATGGAGTACTTTCTACGTCTCAGGTACATACGTCAGTTCGTTTAATCTTCAAATTGGTCCCACAAAGTGGGTACTATGAGTTGCCCCCATTTTATGATGTAGAAACTAAGGCCCAGAAAGGTTAAATGAGCTGCCTGAGGTTATAAAGACAGCAAGCAGCAGCAGTGGGGTTCAGACATGGGCATATATCTCAAGTCCACTGCTAACCACTACACTACACGGCCTTTCTTCAAACCACTTTACAGAAACAGAAAGCAATGTCATGGAATGAGTTGCACATCTCATGAGTTCTGGGTTTTTTTGTTTTTAAGATAACATATAGGACTTCAACACCCAGGCCTTGCTCACCCACCCCTCCAACCTCTTCTCCACCTCCCCCTCTCCACTTCGGCTTCTTCTCAGTTTCTGGTACGTGCCAAGTTCATTTCCAACAAGGAACTTTCACACATAGTGACCCTCTGCTGGGATTGTTCCACAGACCTTGCCAGGTCTCCAGCCAGCTGACCCCCTGGCTCAGGTTTCACCATCTCGGATGAACCTTGCCTGACGACCCTGCCCAGGTCTCCTCTGCTTCTCCATCCCAGCACCACGGTCATCCTCTCCACAGCAGGGTTCCCGGTGGGCGGCCACATGGTCGGCTTCTACAGCTGGACACTGTTTTCCTCACTGCCCCATAAAGCTCATGAGGACAGGAACCTTTCTGTTTTGTTCACCTGGCAGCCAGCAGTGAAGCAGTCAAATGTTTACTAGATGTACAAACAACTGGGTGAACTGAGTGAACTCATTAATGAAAGGAAGGAAGAGCTGCAGGAGAGGAGGTACTGCCACCCTAGGCTTTCAACTCTGGGAGATAAGCCTTCACTAAGAGTAACGGTATTTTGGTGGAAAAAATTAAGACAAGACTTCAAGATTATGAGCCCATGGTTCTGGGGAAAGTGACCTACAGAAAACTCCAACTGGCTCATCTGTTCTGATTCCTGTGAACATGAACTTTGCCCTCTAAAAAGGCAGTCCTTGGAGAGGACGATGGAACTGCCCAGGATGACGTGCTTCAGGCAAGACTGGGCAGACAAGCACCCTCAATGCTGTTTGAAATTTACCCCAACTTCACCGAGCTAGAAGCACCTCAAATCCCTAGAGGAACCTTCCGGGAATGAGTTCGCACAATTACTATTACCCTCAAATGTAAGAGCCAAACCTCCAAGTCTGTACCATCCAAACTTAAGGCTGCAGTTCACCTTGCAGAGGGTGGGGGGTGGGGGTGGGGTTCAGGCTGCTGCAGCCCCAGAGGTGGGGGGAAATCAAGCCTCAAACACAGCTAGGCTTTGGGTCACACAAGCACACCTCTGAAGCTTTTCCACCCATGCCCCTGGGAACATGTTTATGAAAGGCAGCAGAGGGGTAGGGGGTGAGGAGCAGATCATTATTAAAAAGACAACTGGAACCACAGGAGAGGAAATGTCTCTGCTATTACTCCCAGCAGGTCACTATTGTGGAAGAGAAGTAATACCATTTTAAAAGTGCCAAACAGGAAGGGAGGGCAGGTGGGGGGATAAAGGAGGTCAGAGTGGGTCAAAAATAAAAATAAAAAAATTTTAATGTCCTTCTTAAAGCAGAATTGTTCTGCAGGGAGACACCTTCAGAAAGTTTCCCTCCCTCCATTCTAATGAGATTTTTTTCCCCCTAGTGTACAAATTTTTTTTTTCCAGGAAAGGGCAGGTCTTCTCTGCTTTTCTCTCCCTTTCTTTCTGGCTCCCTTACCAGGCCTCTTACACCTTCTGGCTTCCAAAAGCATCCTGAGGATACTTACTAACAGGAAGCCAGGCAAGAAGGGAACTGACACAGTCATGAGGTGACATAAGCCCACTGACAAGCTGCCAGTTCAGCCTATTGAAGATGCAACTGAAAAGCCAGCATTTCACTCAAACTAGGTCACCTCCGAGTGCTGTGGGTGTCAGCTGTTCATCACTGACAGAGGTTTTCCTGGGGACACGCAGAGGCCAAGGGGATGAGGGAGAGACAGAGACCAAGGAGGGAATTTGTGAGAGAGCTAGAGCAGAAGAATGGGAGGGAGACGTGCGCAGGCAAGGCGGTCTCTGAAAGCAAACTGTGGAGATGCCACTTGTGTGGCATTTGGCTTTCATGTTTCATACATTCCCTTCTTTCTGCTTGCTAATAAGCACTGTCTTCACTCAACAACAAAAGCTCCCCCAGATGAAGTGTCAGTACCTTAAGGCAAGGACTGCTGTTCTACTGGTGTCCTCAATTTCACCAAAAAATGAGCCATACCCAAAGTCAACATCTAATAGATGCCTAATGACTAGGCGATTATAAGAAGAAAAAAAAAAATACAGTGAACTGATACACATATGGGCTTTAGGGTTAGTCAAATTTGGGTCTGACACCTGGCTCCTTTTCTCATTAGCTGTGTCCCCGTGAGTAACTTTTCCAAGCTCTTGATGCTTCCAGCTCCCCATTCATAAAATAAGGAGCACCATATTGCCCAACTCCTACAGTTCCTGGAGATACTACATATGAAGCCTTGAGTGATGTGCCTGGCATAAAGTAAACATTCAGTAACTGAGTTATCATTATTATAATATTTCCTTGACGATTACTATTGCAAATGATGACAAGCACGCCCTGGTTCTGGGTTTCCCTAAGAGTCTCCTTATATGTCTGCCTTCTGCCCTTAACACCTGAGAAAACACCCATCTATTGGGCACTCAAGCTTCACTGGGCAGACTGAGGATGAGAGCAGCCCCAGGTTTTAAATAATTTCCTTTCTGAATGGGTGAAAGACTGGCAAGATAAACTGGTTTTCAGCAAGGCATTTTACATTATCTCTCATCTTACCCTTGTGGGTAAAAACAGAAGAACGTGGGCCAGATGATAAGACAATTAAACAATTGATAACTGGTTGAACATCTACATTAGCCCTTTCTCCCTCAGACTGTGCTCTCTAGAATATCTGTTTACAGATCATTATTAGGTGTATCATTATTAGCAGGGCAGGGGAGGAGAACTTATGGTCAAAAATATTTAGAAAACTATGTTTAACAATTCCTTTTATTCGATTTTTTTTAATGTACTCATAAGCATCATGAGTCTTCAAGAATGGGTCATGGTCTGCAGCCCTATCCCCATGTATTTGATTATAGGGTTCCATTTTTGAGAATCATCCTGCAGTCTAGGATCCTTCAGAATACACTCTGAGAATTGTTCACTCAAGTCCAAAGGGTACATGACACCAGTCGGCAGGTGTGTCCAGGAAGCAAACTGTGGCTCTGTTCTTGAACCTATCTGGTTCAACATCATTAATCTGTTGGCATGCCGATCAGGTCTGAAGATGACCCTAAGCTGAACAGGGAGGCTTATAGGAGAGATGGTATCATCTGGGTTATGGGCTAACAAGACATGTAAAAAGCAATAAATGTCAGGTCTGGCATATGTGGTCCAAAAACAATACAAAGCATTCAGGATGGTGGAAAATGGGGCTCAATGCAGTACATGTGTAAATGACTGGGAACTGTTTTGACGATGCAGAGGGAAAACAAGAAGCTGGGACCTTGGTGAATGTGTCTGAACTGCTAGATCAAACTTCACCTGAAAGCAGGGCCAACCCCCAGCCCACCTCTGTTACATTTATCAACAAACTCTAAATAATGAATTTTCTTTTTTAAAATCTGCAACATAAACATTCCAAATAGACTGCACTGTCAAGTACACTGAGGTTTCCAAAGGAGACATACTTTAAAGAAGAAATGAAATAAGACTCAGGTCAAATCAAGGGGATATGTCTTAGCCTTCTGGCTGGTCAGATGACTCCTGGAGCTTAGCTTGTGCATGATACTGGGGGGGCCAACCTTAGAGGGACACAGGCAAACTAGGAAAATTTGGCAGGATGAATTGGGTGCCTCAAACCATGTTACACAAAGAATTACAGAAAAAACATTTTAAAAAGAGAGACACACAGACAAGAGATACAGAGATTTGGGTCTAGCCTTCCAAACAGAAGATGTGTGAGGGACACAGCATTCCATGAAGTAGGAAGCCAATGCTCCTTAATCTTCTAGAGGGAATAGACACACTTGAAAAACTACTGAAAGCTATGGAAACTCTCTCCAGGAAAATGTACATGCTAACAAAACTCTGTAAATATTTCAGGGGATTGCTGCCTCCCCACCCCTAACTTCCATAGAAGTCCATCCATGGACTTCCTCTATAGAAGACCAAAACCAAGCTAAATCCTCACCAGGATTAGGCATTACCTGTGTGATGTCCCCACACCCACTCCTGCCACAATAATGAGATAGGAGCACGTGTGCATGCAAAGTCACTTCAGTCATGAGGAACTCTTTGCAACCCATGGACTGTAGCCCTCCAGGCTCCTCTGTCCATGTAATTTTCCAGGTAAGAATACTGGAATGGGTTGCCATGCCCTCCTCCAGGGGATTGTCCCAATTCTGGGATCAAACCCACATCTCTTACATCTCCTGCATTGGCAGACGGGTTCTTTACCACTAGTGCCACCTGTGAAGCCCCAGTGGATGCTATTATAAGGAGGCAAGCATCAGCTCAGTAAAAGATACACATTCCTCCTCCTACACTGTTAGTGGGAATGTAAACTGGTACAGCCACTATAGAAAACAGTATGGAGGTTCCTTAAAAAACAAAAATATTCTGCATTTCTCTAATAATGAGCGATGGTGAGCATCTTTTCACGTGTTTAGTAGTCATATGATTCATGTTGATATATGGCAGAAACCAACACAAATTGTAAAGCAATTATCCTCTAATAAACAATAAGGAGATCCAACCAGTCCATCCTAAAGGAGATCAGTCCTGGGTGTTCATCGGAAGGACTGATGCTGAAGCTGAAACTCCAGTACTTTGGCCACCTCATGTGAAGAGTTGACTCATTGGAAAAGACCCTGATGCTGGGAGGGATTGGGGGCAGGAGAAGAAGGGGATGACAGAAGATGAGATGGCTGGATGGCATCACCAACTCGATGGACATGAGTTTGCATAAACTCCGGGAGTTGGTGACGAACAGGGAGGCCTGGAGTGCTGCGATTCATGGGGTCACAAAGAGTCGGACACGACTAAGAGACTGAACTGAACTGAATAAACCATAATGGAAAAGAATATGAAAAAGCATAAGTATGTATAACTGAATCACTTTGCTATATACCAGAAACTAACACTACATTGTAAATCAACTATATTTCAATAAAAAACAAAAACACACAAGCATGCAAACACACAGTCTGAAGTTGAGAATCACTGCTTAGAAAAAGTAAGCTTTCTTTAAAAAAAGAAAAAAAAAAAAGACACAGACTTCTATCATGTCCTGCCATCTGGAAACAGGAAGGGCTGTCTGGCAAGTGGAGGGAGCTTATCTTCACTGGAGATATGAAAGCAAAACTGGAAGAGCATTTTCAGGGAGGTAATAAAGAGGTTCAATCATCCTGGACTCAGTGAGCCAAGGACTTTCAGGTCTTTGCTACTTTAAAGGTGGTTTGAGGACCAGGAGCATCACCTGGGAGCTTGTTAGAAATGCAGAATCTCAGGTGACTTGTATGCAGTTTAAGAAGCACTGCTCTAAGGTATCTCGGATTCTCTATGAGGAGAGAAATAACAATACTGCAGCCTCTCAGCAGTCAATGCCTCCAGAGATCTTCCTTTTAACTTTAAGTAAGTTTGGGTTTTGAGGCTATGAAGCAGGAACCCTTCTCTAAATCTCTTTCCTGTCCTCAACCCACCATCCTCAATCCACTGCTTGACTTATTTCTTTGTCGTCTCAAAAGCTACAAATGGAAAACTAAGGGGAAGAATGGAATAATATCCACTTTGCCTCTAATCCAGGTCCAGAACCTAAAGAATGAAAAAGCAATTTATAACAGGCATTTCAAGATCAACTCCTTTACTAAAAATAAAGGTAGGATTTATCATGTTCTCATACGGGCCATAACACCTATACAGGTTTTTTAATCCCTTATCTTACTTAGTCTTCATAGTTACAAGGTAATGATTATCATTTTTTCCTTTCATTTTACAGATGATGAATCTGAAGCTCAGAAAGGGTAAGTGACTTGCTCAGCCACACACAGCCAGTAAGAGGGGGAGACAGGTCTTGATGCCAATATTCAAGTTCTTAGCCACGAAGTCACACACTTATCACCTTTAGAGAAAACCTCTGGTCTTCTGCTCTCTTCAACAAGCAGCAAAGGTAGTCTGAGGCTGTCAGGTTCCCATAAAGCTCACCCAAGTTCTCCAGGGATGCAGCCAGGCCACTGGCTGGGCAGCTCCAAACACAGGTGCACCTGGGTCTCAGATCTCAGCCCTCCATTATATTCTGTTCATTACACAGGAAGACTTAGAGGTCACGCTTTCAAATCCTGGCCCCTTCCTCATTATCTGCTCCAGCATCAGAGTCCTCCCAGTCCTGTATTGACTTGCTTTATCTTCTGGCTGCTGTCCCATCGCCATTAGATCCCAGGCATTTGAGCAAAGTACACAGCTATCCAGTTCTGGCTGAACAGAATTGACTCGCCGTTTCTCCTCTGTAATTTTGGGCATAGTCTGAGAGGATTTAGAAGGTGTCATTGACTTGGAATTACAGTTCTTTGTTACAGAATGAATTTCCGGACCACGCTGAGGAGGCCAGAATTCCCCCTGGCTCCCACACAAGCAGCTTTGTTCCCCTTCAAAGTGTCCCTTCTAATTGCACTGTGAACATTCACTCTGGACTCTGCTGCGTCTCAAGGAGGACCTTATCAAAGAGAACTCGGACTTCCTCTAGTTCTTAACATCTGTGGCCTTCATTTGGAAATTCATCATGGGCTGCGTATTCTCCCTTTTGCTTCTTATTAAATTTTTTAATTTCCTATAGCAACTATACTCTTGCACGCTTTTGCCTTATACGCCCCAACTGGGTCCCTTAAGGCAGGGACCACCTTTTGGTTAACTCTGTTCCCATCACACCAGTCTGGCGCGCCACCTTGCCTGTGTTAGACAGTCAGTGACAGCAGAATTGACTGAAAACAAACTGACTGAATTTTACATATTACCAAGCGCATCTGTGGCTATGTTCAAAGTGAATTCACTCTTCCAGATAGAGAACTTATTTGGAAGAGGGGGGTCACAACGGGGAGAAAACTAAACATATTGAGCACCTGAAGCAGATGGTGTTATGTAAAAAACCCTAACATTACAGTTTCGGTCCTAAAAGAGGTAACAATAAAAGTTGCTCCCATGAGGTAAGACTAAGCTACTAATCCCCCTGGTACAGCTGGAAACACAAAAGTTTCTTGAAGTTCAAGGATCCCAACCCACCTGGTTAGACAATACCCAAGCCAAAACCTTCTTCCTCAGCTGCTCTTGTTAGCACATACTCTAATTTTCAAACTGCTTCAAGAGGATTCTGGGAATTTTAAAATAAAGTAGCCTGAGAAATGGGCCACATAGTATTTTTTTTTTTATTTCTAATAACAAACAAACAAAAATCCTGCTAGAAAAAGCAGGGTATTTCCTCTAGCAGTAAGGGGCGGAGGGGAGTTAAGTAAAGTATTTTAAAACTTATATACGCAGTGCTGATTCACGTTTTAAAATACTGTCAGGTTTCTCTCCTCTCTTCAAGAATAACTCTTTCTGGTCTATTTTTCACTCAATGAATAGTTCTAGAAAGCCGACTATGCCCTGTAGCTGTCTACTCTATGCAGACAAAAACAGACGTGGGCTGCTGGCTATTTTACACTCGGTTCCTTCAGTATTGCAATTTCTTCTGCTCTAATTATCAGCCTTTACCATAGACTCTCTAACAGGGTCAGAGGAACCCCCAGGCCCCAAGGCAAGGCAGAATAATACAGTAACCAAAGCACAGACCTGGAAAAAAGTTCAAGTCTGTGTTACTCTACATGATGACCTCACAGGGAAAATAGGGCTGAAAAACACTCCTCATCCTGGAGTGCCTGACACTTTTATAAACATTCATTCATATCCACAAATATTTTTTTAATTTATAGTTTATGTGAACAAATGAGAAACTTCTCTCAAGAAGTTCCCATAGAAGCCAACACTTTGAGACATTAGTTCTGATACATTCAAGGGGCACACACCTCAGCCTCGCACAGTTGCAAAGGCTGGGTGAGAAGACACTCTGCTTCTACCGCCAGCATCCCAAGGCTCAGGGACTCCATGTAGCTGGAGTCTACGGAGGATTCTGGACACTGCATGTTAATGCATATCAGTCATCTCTCCTTACTGGTCCCCTCACTCCCCAGGGGTGAGAGTGAACTCAGGACCTCTCTGCCAGGCAGCTAAGGATGCCTCCTCAGGCAGCACCTTTAGTCACAGACATGTTCTGGGCACAAAGAGCCCACTGGAAAGCGTGGTCCTGCTCAGGAATTCATGGAGCTTTTAGCCCAGGGCTACTGCATTGTTCCTTCCACAGTATTTTCAGGACCAGCCATCACCCTGGGGGCTATGAGGCATGGCAGGCCTGGCTTCCTGGATCACTACAGAACTGCAAAGAGGCTTTCCGTCCCTTGCCTATGTTTTTCACCAGCCCACGCAATTCTCTCAACTCTCCTCACACTGCAAAGTGTTTTCTCCAGTTCTTCCTACAATTCCTACTAAGCTAACAGTGATGCTATCTGCTAGCACTTAACAACAGAAGGCTTAGTTTTGTTAGGTGGTTAGAAGAGGAAAAAGGAGTCCAGGATGGTGGTGGCTAAAAGACAAGGGAAAAGCCCGTGAAAATAGGGATAAAGGAAGGTCCCAGGACCAGAGTGAGGATCTCAGGCAGAACAGACAGCACTCCTGGCTAGCCCAATTTACATAGGGCAGGCCCAGGGGGAGGAAAAAAAAACATAAAAAGAGGAGCCAAAAGGCCAGGGGCCTCCTTCCCTCCATCCCTCCCTCTTGCACACTCGCGCTCTCTCTCTCTCTCTCTTCTCTTTGCGTTTTTTGGGTCAACATGCCCTCACGCTTCGAGGATGTATTTTCCTTTTATTTTCTAAATAAAACTGAGCTGTAACACAGAGCTGTAACACTGATCGGTCCGAGAGCTGTAACACTGATCGGTCCGAGAGCTGAGACACGGTCTGTCCAAGGGCTTTAACTTCTGTTGAACTTCCATCGCTTCAAATTTTCATTGTGACGAGACAGAACCGAGGAAATTACACACTCCCACGACAGTTTAAAAAAAAAGGGAAGGGTTTGAAGGGAGATGGTTAACTATATCTTCAGCCCTTATAAAAAATTGTCCTTTTCTTCCTTTGATTTCCTTTAATCTGGTCTCATTTCTTTCTACTGCTATGTTTTCCTTCATAAAAGTAACAACAAAAGCTAACATTTATTAAGCACCTCACTGATTTCAGATCCTTACATCCAAGTCTCACAACCACCCCAGGACATATATACTACAAGGATCCTAATGTTCTAGATGAGGAAACCTAGCTCATAGCCTTTAAGAATCTTGGCCAAGGTCACACAGCTAGTAGGTGGGAAAAGCCAGAGGTCAAAAACAGGTGTGTGACTGCAAAGCCCATGTGCTTTACCCACCTGAAGAAATGAGAACATCCTGTTTCTGTCAACTGGTGGCATAGCTTTCCTAGGAGCAGGAGAACAAGGCTGCAGTCCACACTCAGACACTAACTTAGACACAGCATCCACCCCTCCTGGACTTCACCTCCCCCTTCACCGCCCCAAAAAGTTAACTGAAGGTGAAAATCAGATCATAAGGTAAAATCGGCTTGCATTTTAGGAAAATGTGACATAAATCTAAAATGTTAAAATTAACCTAAGAGTTAATTTTTGGAAGTATCTGAAATAAGTTTACAATAGTAAGTCTTACTGGTCAGGCATATATTTTAAATCTCTGTAGGGTTTTTTTTAAATTTTTATTTATTCATTTATTTTTGGCTGTGCTGGGTCTTTGTTGCTGTGTGGACTTATCTCTAGTTGCTGCGAGCAGGAGCTACTCTCTAGCTGTGGTGCAGGCTTCTCATTGCAACGACTTCTCCTGTTGGGGAGCACAGGCTCTAGGGCTTCAGTCATTGTGGCCCGTTAGCTCAGTAGCTGCAGCTCCCAATCTCTAGAGCACAGGCGCAATAGTTATGCCACATGGGCATAGTTGCTCAACAGTATATGGGATCTTTGTGGATCAGGAATGGAACCCATGTCTCCTGCATTGGCAGGCGGATTCTTTACCACTGAGCCACCAGGAAAGCCCTGTGGGTTTTTTAATTAGTAAAGCAAAACATGCTCATAACAAGATCAAATTATGCTGAAGCATATAAAGTGATTTTTTTTTAAGGGAGAAAATGAGAAAGAAAAGAAGTTTTCCCCATTGGGTTCAGCCTAAGTATTTTTCAAGACTTCTCCAAGAACATACTAATATAGTATACATACAGATTTATATGCATATACCATTTTGTTTCTCAAAAATCAGGATCATATTCTATACTTTTGAAACAACTTCTTACTCAATACTGTATTTTTTACATATCTCCACATCAGAAATATTTGTACAGAACTACCTCAGTCTTTTTAATCAACACAACAGCATTATATGCATCAACTACAATTTAATCAGTTACTTGAAAAACACTTCGATTATTAGTATTTCAGTCATATACATCATAAGAACCTTTAGTTGACAGTATGCGTCCCAGTGACCCATCAACTGATTAGGGTTATGACGTCTGGTATCAGTGATGAAAGAGAGCATATCTTCAGTTTAATAAAAGATCTAACTTATATATATAAAACCATCCCAGCTGCCGAGATCACTAGTTTTTCAACAAACATACAACTGAACACCAAATCATTCATTCATTTACTCATTTATAAGTACTTCTGGTCTACCAAACTCTATCCTAATCCCAAAAGGTTAAATTAAACAAAAGACCAAGGCTCACTTCCTACACTTGAGGAACTGAGGATTCAGGCGGCAGACACAGTCATCAGTGCGTTCTGTATCATGTTTAAGAGCTATTCTAAATTAAAGTGAAGGAGCATGTCAGTCTGGAGGAGATGCAGGTGCCTGAGAACAAACAGCTAAGAAGTGCCTGCAGTAGGAGTTTGCTGCAGTAAGAAAGCCACAATAAGAGACAGGGCAATCTGATTTTATAAGATCTTATAAAAGCACTCAGGGTGTTCAGAGAACTTCGATCATTCAATACAGACAGCTTCTAGAAGGGAAATGCCAGGAAAGAATGATGGAAAGAGAAATTGAAATTGAGGCTGAAGGGCCTTGACTATAAAGTTAAGAAATTTGGATTGGAGGTTGTCAGAGGGGAAACACCTCTCTAGGGGCATTTTGGATATACCACAATTTCTTTATCCGTTCATCTGTAATTGGACTTCTGGGTTGTTTCTGGGTTTTGACCACTACAAATAAAGCTGCTATGAATATTCATATATGAGTCAGCTTGCATCCTTTCTTTTCTCTTGGGTAAATAACTAGGAGTGGAATAGCTAGGTAACAAAGGAGGTATGCGCTTAACTTTTTTTTTTTTTTTGTGCTTAACTTTTTAAGAAACTTGCCAAACTATTTTCCAAAGTGGCCATACTATTTAACTTTCCCACCAGGAGTGTAGCAGAGTCAAGTATCCACATCCTTGCCAATTCTTAGTATGGTCAGTCTTTCAATTTCCAGCAATTCTAACAGGTACTAGTGTTCTCTCATAGTGTGCATCATTCAACATATTAATTGTTTTAATCTGTATTTCCCTAATGCCTGGCGTGCTGCGATTCACGCGGTCGCAAAGAGCTGGACACGACTGAGCGACTGAACTGAACTGAACTGAATGACTAATGATGCTGCACATCTTTCCATCTGTTTGTTATCCATATTCCTTTTGTGATGGAGTGTCTTTTCATATTATTTCCTCATTTTTCTTTAATTGGGTGGTTTTATTATTCCATTTTAAGAGATCTTTATAAATTACTAAACAAACTCCTTATCAGAATTACGCTATGCAAATATTTTCTCCCTGTCTGTGGCTTTAAATTCTTGTCTTTTCATTCTCTTAACAGTATCTTTTGAAGAGTAAAAGTTTTCAGCTTTGATATAGTCCAATTTATCGATTTTTTGTTTGATGCATCAGGCCTTTAGTGTCGTATCTAAGAAATTTTTGCCTAAGCAAAGATCACAAAGATTTTTCTCCTATGTTTTCTTCTACAAGTATTATAGTTTAGGCTTTAGATTTAGGCTTGTGATCCATCTCCAGAGGGCATTTTGGACACTTGTGGGGGCATTTTTGCCACAGTGACTGAGGAAAGGAGCTCAACCAGCAACTGGTGGGCAGGGATGCTCAAGGACTTATAATGCACAGGGAACACATACCCCATGCACCACAGGACTCTCAAATGTCCTGCCAAATATTCATGTGGGTAAATTGCTTATAGTCACATGGATATCTATTTAGTTCTTGCTTCAAAATAACAAAAACTTTAAGTTTCAAAAATTGTAGTTGAATCTTTCCTTAACTTCTCTTAAATCTAAAGTTTTTCCTTAAAAGCAGCAATTTCATGTCTTCTAGTACATTTGTGCCTGTGCATTTATATATCAAATTATATATTTTATTATAAACTAACTTCCTTTCATCTTTCCTTTTAAATTCAATTATGGCATTAATCTTTTATCTTGTGTGTGCAGCTGGTTATGTTATCATACATTAGCAACACAAAGATATTAAAGACACTGAACTAAGAATCAAAATGACTTCTGTAACAATACCACTTAGATATTAAAATATCACAATTATATAATTAAAGGTTTTAGAAACTTCAACATAATTAACTATACAAACTTTCTAAAAATGCATTAAAAAAAGGCTACCTCTTCTACACACAAAGCCTAAGGAAAGGAGGAAACGGAAGCAGGGGAGGAGGAGGAATGGGAACCAACAGCATCACAGGAGAGGCAAGAGGAGCCTTGCACAGACAATGACAAGATTGTGCTGCACACAGAGGCACACACTTCATTCAGTGTCCTACCCTTGAGGACCAGCCAAAAAACAAAATAACATTTTAAAAAATTAAGTTGCCCGGGGAACCCTGCCTATCCTGCTGCTGCTAAGGTGCTTTAGTCGTGTGCGACTCTGTCTGACCCCATAGATGGCAGCCCACCAGGCTCCCCCGCCCCTGGGATCCTCCAGGCAAGAACACTGGAGTGGGTTGCCATTTCCTTCTCCAATGCATGAAAGTGAAAAGTGAAAGTGAAGTCACTCAGTCGTGTCCGACTCTTAGCAACCCCATGGACTGCAGCCTACCAGCCTCCTCCGTCCATGGGATTTTCCAGGCAAGAGTACTGGAGTGGGGTGCCATTGCCTTCTCCGCCTGCCTATCCTAAGACTCCTTTATAGTTACACACCTAAGAAGATGAAAGATGCAGATGGCCTGATAGTTGGCAGAGGAGAGCTGGGTATTGCTCCTGCCACATTTCCAGCATCACCACAAAGGGCAGGGTCCCAAACCACTAACATGGGCCCTGATTCTGGAGTGAAGGTCCTCAGACGCAATGTATAGAGGACTGTAAAATTGCTACAGAGATACAGATATGGGCCAGGAGAGAGGTAGAAAGAAAAGAAACTTGCCCAAGTATAGGATAAAGCAGAAGTGTCCACTCAGCACTTCAACACTGGACTAGAATCCTTGCCAGGGGCACAAAGCCAGAAAAATAAATAAAAAGCATTAAATTGGAAAAGAACAAGTAAACTGTAATTTGTAAGCAACCTGATTGTATATGTAGAAAATCCTAAGGAACCTACAGAAGAATTACTAATACTAATAAGCAAATATAGCAAAGTTGCAGGACAGAAAATCAAAACAGTTAATATATAATCATCAACTGTATTTCTATATACCAGGAATAAGTGCTGGAATATTAATTTTAAAATAGTGCCATTTACAATAGCACTTTAAAAACTTAAAATATGTACAGATAAATTTAGCAAAAGACATGCATGGCCTATACACTGAAAACTACAAACCACTGCCAGGAGGAAAATAGACCAAACCAAACAGAAAGGTCTATCTTGTGCATAGATTTGAAGATTCACTATTTTTAAGCTTAATCTATAAATACTTTATCAGTATGAATTAATTCATTTGAATATGTTTTAACATATCCTATGTACTGGATGGTTAGATAGGATCACTGACTCAATGGACTCAAACGAATTTGAGCAAACTTCAGGACATAGTGGAGGACAGAGGAGCCTGGCATGCTGCAGTCCATGGGGTCACCACGAGTCAGACAGAACTTCGTGTCTGAACAACAAAATGTACTGGACACTGTTCTAAATGCTAAAGACATGGCAGTGAAAAACATTAAAAAAAAAAACAACCCTGCCCCCACATGGCTTACATTTTAATCAGGAAAGACAAAATACACAAAATATGTACTTTAAATACAAAGTTCAGGTGCTAGGGAAGAAAACAAGGCAGGAGAAGGGATAAGGAATGACCCAGGAGAAAGGAATGAAAACTCAGATGGGGTGGAGTCACCTTAAAGACCAGATAAAAGAGTGGAAGTGAGGCTTATCAATACCTGGAGGGAAAATACTCCTGGCAGAGGAAATAACAAAAATTCTGTTAGATGGGAGCAAGCCTACAATGTTCTAAGAACAACAAGGAAGGCAGTACAGCTGGGGCAGAGTAAGCAAGGGGCGGGTAACAGTAGATGAGATCAGAGAAACAGCAGATGGCCAGTTCCAGTACGGCTTTGTAGGCCACTGTCATTTTAAAAGACTGGCTTTTATTCCAGGTGACATGTGCAGCCATTGAAGGATTTTGAACAGAGTGACATAACCATGACCTGATTATACTTTGGAAAGATCCTTCTGGCTGCGCATTGAGAATGGCAGGGTCAGGAACAGAAGAAACAGGGTCTGATCACTATATTCTAGGCAAGAGACACTGCTGTCTTAGAGCAAAGTTGGTGATGGAGGTGCAAAGAAGTGAATGGCCTCGAGATAAACTCTTAAGACCGAGTACACAGGGTTCACTGAAGCTCTGAGTGTGAGTGGATGGGGGGTGGGGACAGGAGTCCAGGTTGACTCCAAGGTTTGTGGCTTAAATACACCTTGGAATAATTACTTCCCAGGGTCAGGGAAGACTGCAGGAAGAATAAAGTTGTAGGGAGAAGCAGACAAACTGATTTGGGCCTTGTTAATTTTAAGATGACTGATGGATATTCGAGTGGGGAGGCTGACTTGTTGGATATATGAGTCTGACACTGAGAAGTCAGGTCATTTGAAGCTAGAGTTGAAGGTCACCAAGAGAGTGAGGGTAAGCAGAAGAGATCCAAGGACAAAACCCTGGGGACCTCAATAGGTAAGGCCTGAAGGAAGAGGAAGATCAAGAAGGGAGTCTGAGGAGGAGTTGCTGGGTGGCAGGAAGAACACCAGCAGAGCGTGGTATCCTGGGAGCCACATGGAAAACTGTTCCAAAGAGGGGAGTGATCAAGTGTGCCCAACAGTGCTCACAAGTCAATTAAGACAAGGCTGGTGAAATGACCACTGGATTGGACAAGAAGGGCTAGAAGGGCAGGCAGCCAGGCTATTTGGGGTACTATTTGGCACAGACAAGGTAGGCAGGGCTCTCTCATTGCCCCTAGGAGGCTTCCACCCTCCCCTCCCAGCTTCTCTCTCTCACCACCCTGTCTTTGAATAGCTGTGCCCTTGACCTCAGCTCTCCAGGGAAGTCTTCCAAACCAGGCCAGATCCCCCACTGTAGACTCTCACAGTACCAGGCACCTATCTCACTGCCAGTCTGGGTCCCAGGGGATTTTCCTTTGGTAGGCTGGCCAGTGGGAGGAGTGTCTTAGTCTACATGCCTGTACTCCAGGGATAGGGACCAGGCCTCTTAACTCAGAAACTTACTCCCTGCACCGAGCACAGAACTGGGCACAGAATAAGCACTCAACCAACAAGGAGGAGACCGAGGAAGGGGAGGCTTACAGGCAGTGTGATTAGGCAGAAGCAGAAAGAGGCTGAGGTGAGATGTGTGGCCAACTCGGAGTGGGGAAGGGGATCGGCTTCCAAGGGAGGACAGGAGAAGGCAGTGTATGAACAGAAAAAGCCTCTCTCCAACATGCGGAGCTAGACCAGGTCAGGAATTAGAAGCCACTAGAAGAGAACTACCAGGACTGGAGGAGACAGCAGAAGGCTCTGAAATCCTCTACCCATTTTAGACCCTTGCTTTTGACAGAGAAGCCAGCAGAGGTGGACTCTGTGATCAGAGACTGAGAAGCCCATTTGGCCACCATGGCAGGAAGACAGAGGTTGCTTCCAGCATATCAAGAAAACAGAGGTTTTGTTTGAAGGTGGAAATCCATCATCTACTGCTGCAAATTAAAAACCCCAAAGAGAGCCAGTAGATAAAATGTTCATCCTTGAAGCAAGGGTAATAACCATATCTAGCACCTATCACATGCTATAGGGAGTTATCTCACTTAATCCTCAACTCCCTGACTACCCCATTGGAGATCACTCTCTCCTATCACCTGGTTATTCCCTTCAAAGAATTTTATCACCATCCACAGTTATCTTGTTTGCGTGTTTCTTCCCTGCTTATCATCTGCCCTCCACAACTTAAGCTCCTCCGGGCAAGAACCTCTTCTGATCTTAAGCTACATCCCTCTGCTATCACAGCACCAGGCGAAGAGTACACCACAAACTTTCAACAAGAGAATTTAAGAGCTTCATGGAAACCCTACTACCTACCTGTCCTACAGATGAAGATTCTTGCCTCTCTTTCCTTTTTCACTACCTAAATGTTTAAAGTATTTGTATGTTCACATGGAGGCAGACCTACACAACCTCGCCGCTTTTCTATTAGCACTGAGGCTGCTCTCAGCCCCAGCTTCTCTCTCCAAACAGCAAGATCTACCCCTTCCCAGGGTTTAAAGTCCCAGCACCTGCCCCCTGACTATCTGAACAAGCCCCTGCTCCCTCTCCCTTACCTGCCTCTGCCTCCCTTGGGTATGCCCAGCAAATCCACTCAGCTGCCCCTGTTTGTTCCTTCCACGCCCCTGTGTTTGTTTCCTAGGGCTGCCATAACCAGGTACTGTCAACTGTGGGGCTTAAAGCAACAAACATATTCTTCCAGTTCTGGAGGTTAGAGGTCCAAGTCAAGGTGTCAACAGAGCCATGTGCTCCCTAAAGGATCTACAGAAGAAACTTTTCTCTCTACTTTCTCTCTGCTTCAGGCATGTATCAACACCAACCCTTGACGCTTTTTGGCTTGCAGCTACATAACTCCAATCTCTGTCCCATCTTCACGTGGCCTTCTCACTGCCTCTCCATCTCTTCTTCTTATAAGGACACCAGTCACATGGGATTAGGGGCCTAGCCTGTTCCAGTAAGATCTCATCTTAACCAGTTACATTTGCAATGACTCTACTTCCAATGAGGTTGCATGACATACTGGGGGTTGAGATTCACTCATCTTTTGAGGGGACATACTACAACATAGAACTCCTCACGGAAAGCGCTGGTCTCTCTTCTAGCTGTCCACAGCCTGTACCTTAGTGCAATGATCATGCTGCATTCTAATTATTTTCTAGTGAATTCTCTTCTATTCCAACAAGGATGACAAAGAGATTTTATCACATGTGCCAACTCAAACATATAATTAGTGAAAAAAATTCTTCAATGGACAAGTGTTGTCACAGGTGAAAAAATAAGGCAGGGGCAAACATGGGCTTGAATGGAGATGTGAAGCACGGCGGAGAGGGGGGACTCCTGGACAATAAAAGTTTGTGATAACGCAAATTCTAATAAAGTTGGGATGAGACTTAGGATTCTGCATTTCTAACAGGTTTCCTGGGGCTGTTGATGCTATTGGACTATGGACCATCCCTGAGGGCAGAGACCAAGTCTTATTTATGTTTGTATTATATATTGCATGGTCCAAGGCTGGAAGAATGAGTGAATATTAAACTGCTACAATCTACTTTAAAAACTAGGGCAACTGAACTCCTGCTATTTCTCTCATTTAGTTGCCCTTCAGAAAGACCCTCTGGCAGCCATGTGTCAACTGCTGACCTGGAATGTTCTCCTGATAGCCCACCACCTTGTTTAGGGAGGGCAACTCTTCACCCCTGCAGACCAGAGGTTTCAGCTCTGCAGACTGAGCTTTGTGGAGATAGGGAAGTACAGTTCCAAGGCCAGAGCAAGTTAATCTCCTTTCACTTGAATCAGCTTGGAGAGGCTTCACGTGAAGCAATTTCATCTTTCTGCGTGTCTCAGGGATGGTGGGGAACAGGACTCAGCATGTAATGAGTTTAGGGTGGTGATGCCTTTTAGCAACCCTAGCTTAACTGGCAGACCAGCTCTCACTGCTGTTTCAGATGGCACTCCTGTAAGTTACCATCCTCCACCCTGGCCCTGCCAGCCCCTGGTCTGGGACCCCTTCTCCACCAAGAGTGGCCAGAAGCTTCAGCAAGCAAGAGCTTGGTCCCCAGTGCTCAGGAGGTCCATGCAGACCACCAGATGCTCGTCTACACCTACACAAGCATGCGCACACACACATATACACTGCACAGGTCAACTATCTGGGATTACTGAAGCAGGGTGGGTGGGGGTCTAGAACAACCCTACTCTGTACACCCACGGCTCCATGCACAAAATCCAGCAACAGTTTGGTCAGAGCTCCTTCGGGGCCAACTAGAGGGCACCCTGATTTCTCCAAGAAACACAAGTGTTCAATTCCATATGTGAGCCTTGCTTTTGCTGACAGGCCATGACTGTGGCTGGGAAGGCAGGGGAAGCAGGTGGATTCTGTCTGTTTTGGGGGTGACAAAAGTGGAGTGGACTGGCAGCTAAAGCTCTGAATGAAGGTGGAAGAGAAAGCAGTAAAAGAAAGGGCCTGGCTAGGGTTGGGCGACATCTGCTTCTTACTTAGACACTGTATATTTAACAAAGAACTACTGAACTAGGTTATCAGGTATGATGCATTTTAAGTTATCTATTTTTTTTTTTTAATTCAACATTAATAAAAAACATGGGACTTAACCTAATAGGAAAGTCAGTTTTCTGGTTCTGACAGTCTACTACAACTACAGAAGGTATTACTGGGGAAAGCAAGGTAAAGGCTACTCAGCAATTCTCTGTACTATTTTTGCAACTTCCTCTGAGTCAAACTATTTCAAGACAAGTTGTTTTAAAAACTTACAAACACACTAAGATATTACTGCATCTAAAATATTATTAAAAAATAAGGTCAAAAATCTAAATTTGAAATTTTATGTAAACCCTCAGCTTTCTCAAAACTTGAGGTTTTGTGTAAACCCTCAGCTTTCTCATGAAATAAGATGTTTAATAATAAAACTATGACCGTCTAGTCATAACAAAAGAGTCTGAAATGCAGTACTTAGGTGCAGTCTCAAAAATGACAGAATGATTTCTGTTCATTTCCAAAACAAACCATTCAGCATCACAGTAATCCAAGTCTATGCCCCAACCACTAATGCCGAAGAAGGTTCTATGATGACCTACCAGACCTTCTAGAACTAACACCAAAAAAGATGTCCTTCTCATCACAGGGCACTGGAATGCAAAAGTAAGAAGTCAAGAGATACCTGGAGTAACAGGCAAATTTGGCCCTGGAGTACAAAATGAAGCAGGGCAAAGACTAACAGAGTTTTGCCAAGAGAACGCACTGGTCATAGCAAACACCCTCTTCCAACAACACAAAAGGAGACTATACATATGGACATCACCAGGTGGTCAATACCAAAATCAGATTCATTATATTCCTTGCAGCCAAAGATGGAGAAGCTCTATACAGTCTGCAAAAACAAGACCAGGAGTTGACCATGGCTCAGATCATGAACTCCTTATTGCAAAATTCAGACTTAAATTGAAGAAAGTAGGGAAAACCACTAGACCATTCAGGTATGACCTAAATCAAAGCCCTTACAATAATAAAGTGGAAGTGACAAATAGATTCAAGCGATTAGATTTGATAGACTGCCTGAAGAACTATGGATGGAGGTTTGTGACATTGTACAGGAGGCAGTAATCAAGACCATTCCCAAGAAAAAGAAATGCACAAAGGCAAAATGGTTGTCTGAAGAGGCCTTACAAATAGCTGAGAAAAGACGAGAAGGGAAAGGCAAAGGAAAAAAGGAAAGATATACTCATATGAATGCAGAGTTCCAAAGAATAGCAAGGAGAGATAAGAAAGCCTTCCTCAATGATTAATGCGAAGAAACAGAGGAAAATGATAGAATGGGAAAGACTAGAGATCTCTCCAAGAAAATTAGATACCAAGGGAACATTTCATGCAAAGATGGGCACAATAAAGTATAGAAACAGTATGAACCCAAGAGAAGCAGAAGATACTAAGAGGTAGCAAGAATACACAGAAGAACTATACAAAAAAAAAATCTTAATGACCCATATAACCACAAAGGTGTGATCACTCACCTAGAGTCAGACATCCTGGAGTGTGAAGTCAAGTGGACCTTAAGAAGCATCACTATGAACAAAGCTAGTGGAGGTGATGGAATTCCAGCTGAGCTATTTCAAATCCTAAAAGATGCTGCTGTGAAAGTGTTGCACGCAATATGCCAGCAAATTTGGAAAATTCAGCAGTGGCCACAGGATTGGAAAAGGTCAGTTTTCATCCTAAGTCTAAAGAAAGGCAATGCCAAAGAATGTTCAAACTACTGCACAACTGCACTCATCTCACATGCTAGCAAAGTAATGCTCAAACTTCTCCAAGCCAGGCTTCAACAGTACGTGAACCGTGAACATCTAGATGTTCAAGCTGGATTTAGAAAAGGCAGAGGAACAGGAGATCAAATTGCCAACATCCACTGGATCATAGAAAAAGCAAGAGAATGTCAGAAAAACATCTACTTCTACTTTATTGACTACGCTGAAGTCTTTGACTATGTGGATCACAACAAACTGTGGAAAATTCTTAAAGAGATGGGAAGAGCAGACCACCTTACCTGCCTCCTGAGAAATCTGTATGCAGGTCAAGAAGTAACAGTTAGAACCAGACATCAAACAACAGACTGGTTCCAAATTTGAAAGGAATACGTCAAGGCTGTATATTGTCATCCTGCTTATTTAACTTATATGCAGAGTACATCAGGCAAAATGCCAAACTGGATGAAGCACAAGCTGGAATCAAGATTTCCAGAAGAAATATCAATAACCTCAGACATGAAGATGACACCACTCTTATAGCAAAAAGCAAAGAGGAACTAAAGAGCCTCTTGATGTAAGTTAAAGAGAACAGTGAAAAAGCTGGCTTAAAACGCAACATTAAAAAAACCTAAGATCATGGCATCCAGTCCCATCACTTCATGGCAAATAGATGGGGAAACAATGGAAACAGTGAGAGACTTTATTTTCTTGGGCTCCAAAATCACTGTAGATGGTGACTGCAGCCATGAAATTAAAAGATGCCTGCTCCTTGGAAGAAAAGCTGTGACAAACCTAGATAGCATATTAAAAAGCAGAGACATTACTTTGCCGACAAAGGTCTGTATAGTCAAAGCTATGGTTTTCCAGTAGTCATGTATGGATGTGAGAGTTGGACTATAAAGAAAGCTGAGTGCCAAAGAATTGATGCTTTTGAACTGCGGTGTTGGAGAAGACTGTTGAGAGTCCCTTGGACTGCAAGAAGATCCAACCAGCCCATCCTAAAGGAGATCAGTCCTGAATATTCATTGGAAAGACTGATGCTAAAGCTGAAGCTCCAATCCTTTGGCTACCTGATATGAAGAACTGACTCACTGGAAAACTCCGATGCTGGGAAGATTGAAGGCAGGAGGAGAAGGGGATGACAGAGGATGAGGTGGTTGGATGGCATCACCGACTTAATGAACATGAGTTTGAGCAAGCTCTGGAAGTTGGTGATGGACAGGGAAGCCTGGTGTGCTGCAGTCCATGGGGTCGCAAAGAGTCCGACAGGACTGAGTGACTGAACTGTACTGATGACTGTTTAAGAAAAGCTGTACTATCACAAGAACATCTAGGTTGATAGCAGTATTCTATTTTTTGATTCAGGTGTTAATTACAAAATTGTTTGCATTATAAATATTATTAACATTCTGTATTCTTTTTTGCTTTTGCACTTCTCAGTATGTGAGATATAATTTCACAATAAAATGATAAAATTAATAATAATAATAAAACCAATCACTGGATTGTTGAGTGATTAAATCAGTGCATACATGTAAAGTGCTGGCAAATAATAACATTCATATATTAGCCATTAATTAGATTTTATTTGACATTAATTTATAGTCATTAGGAAAGAGTCTGGAAGAACATACAAACAACAAAACCATCAGTGGCCATTATTCTGAATGATGGATTTTTTTTTAATAAAAGTATAGTTGATTTACATTGTTTCAGGTATACAGCAAAGTGATTCAGTTACATATACATCTATCTTTTTCAAATTTGTTTCCATTATAGGTTGTTACAAGATACTAAATTTATTTCCCTGTGCTTCTTGTTCTTGTTGTTTAGCTATATTATATGTAATACTGAATGATAAGGTTGCAAAGGACTTTTATTTTTGCTGTATTCTAATTTTCCTACAATCAATACAAGTTAAAAACAAACCTACAGTTCTTAGGATAAAAAAATGCTTTAAAAAATGTTTAATGTGCATACTGTTTCCATATAACACATGGAAGAAAACTAGGGGAAAGAGTTTGTAACAAAAACAAAATAGCAGATCCTACTGGAAGTCTGACTTTTGTTAGTGTCTCATAGCAGTTAGCCGTGTGTGTCCCACAGCCCATGGTTCTCAAAAAATATGGAGAGAGCATGGGGTGGAACACACTCATGCAGGTCAAAAAATGTAATGAAGATATATTTTTAACCACACATGTAATCCCATGTCCAAATATACCTCATACACGTAGGTACGTATTACCAAAGAGAGGAGATGTTAAATGTAGGTTAAATCTAGTTATGGAAAGCGCCTTGGCAGGCTGTAAGCAAAAGCACGGAGACCATTCTGTAAGTTCCCCACAATACGGCTCCCATGGAGGTCCCAAGCCCCAGCACTTCACATGGACCTCTGGCTGCCTGCCTTCTCCCACTGCCACCACTTCCCTCACTGACACCAACCTTAGGGGACGCTGAAGAAGCACGACAAGCCAAGCCAGCATCTAGAGGCGCCGGGCATCCTGCCCCTGCCTCTGCCTCCCTGAGGCTCACCTGGCAGCAGACTGTTGCAGGGGGTGGGCGGGTTCTTGCTGCCCTGGACCCAGGCCCCCCTGCCTCCCTCCACAGGCAGGGTCCCAGGCAAGCCGCTGCTGGAGAGCTGCCCTTGATCCACTGGGCTCCATTACATGAAAATAAAACACCAGCCTGTTCTGGGCCTGCCCAGCACATTACTGGGAGGAAGCTATAAAAGCTGCCAACACGGGTTACCTCAAACATGTTCCTTCTCAAATATGCCGGGAGCGAGGCATGGCCTTTCCTCTCCTCCCTGCCTTCCATCTTTCAGGCAAAGGCTTTCTGTGTCCTGTTTATTGACATCCTCGCCTCTTGGCTGGTCCAGCTGCGCCAGAGCCAGTCGCCCTCCTGGCCATTCAAAGTGCCCCCGTTCCGACCCACTGCCTGTAACGCGCACTTCCAGACCACACGGCCCACTGGCTGCTCAAAGTCTGGCTCTGAAACCAAATAAAAAGCTTTTCATTTACACTCCAGTTTATGTGCAGCAGCTCAAAAGCCTTATTTTCATGTCTTAGGCAGCTCCCACCTGAATAAATTCGCTCTAAGTGCCACTTTTCCTTTTGTGGATTATAAAGCAGTGAGGAGGGCTGACGGATGGCCCTGCAGGATGCCACAGGCAGGCAGGATGCAAAGTGACCCCTCAGGGACCGAGACAACTGACCGGTGCCAGGACCCTCGACAGTGCACACCACGGCCCCGGGAAGGGCAGAAACCGCAGCTACTCTCGGCTGTGTCCCAGTTGAAAGCACAGCCCTGCCAGTCCTGGTTTCAAATCCCAGCTCTGCAGGTTCCCCAGGTGTGTATCCTTGGGACACGGGCCTGCCTTAGAGCTTATTTCTTTACATATAAATAGGGACAACACCTCAGGGAGGGGCTACTCTAATGACTGAACAGGACGATAAAATACATAAAGTTCTTACCACAGTAAGTGGCACATAGAAACCCCCTGAGAGGCAGCACCCATTATCACTCAAATTCATTTTTAAGTGTGTGAAGGATGTACTTGATGCTAGGTGCCAGGCATAAGCAAAATCAATATGGTCCCTGGCTTCAAGGACTCAGAGTGCAAAGAGCAACAATCCTAACCCTTTGGGACCTCTGCAACAATGGCTGTGCACACACAAGACACAGACCAGGGAAGGAGAGCTAAACCTGCCTGGGGAGATCTGGAAATAATGAATGTCTAAACCATTCCACTCATTTAAGGCTGATGTTATCTGGTGGTTTCCAGCCTGGCCTCATTTCCCACCTATCTCTCCCCGCCCCCCCACTCCTGGGGGGCTTCCCACTATACCAGCCCCACCCTGGGGCCTCTGCCTGGGATGCGCCCCCCTCCAACATTCCCAGGATTGGCACCCTTGCTTCACTAGGGTTTCTGCTCACATGTCACCTCCCTGGTCACTCCAAAAAGACTTCTGTCCCCTTATGCTGCTGTATTATTCTACACTCACCAATACTGCATTCAAACCTATTAGCCTGCTTTTTTACTGTGCATCTTCTCTAGAATGGGATCTCTGTGGGGACGGGGGCTTGGTTCATCACTGCGAACTCTGAATCTAAAACAGTGCTGAATCAAATTAATGAGCCACAGTTAGAAACTGGGGACTCCTCACGCGTAAAGCACGAGGCTAACAGAGTCATGTACATGGGCATTTAATCCTTACCATATCCTACTGGCCTCTTCTGTTGGGCCATCACTAAGAAGAGTGGAGGTGGATCACTCTAGGAGTGCCATATCCAGCCCCAGTCTTCCCCATCATCCTTCCAAACTTCAGTGGCTATATTTCTGACAAAGAGCTCACAGGGATACATCCCAAGAAGTAAATAAAGCCCAAGGTCTCTCCTGTATCTGAGCGGCTTGCCCTCCAGTTTGCCCTTCCTAAAGATCAGAAAGGGTTCCACAAGTCCTACACAACCACAGCAGCCACCATGTATTAGATGCTTCTTGTTGTTTAGTCACTAAGTCGTGTCCAACTCCTTCCAACCCCATGGACTGTAGCCCACCAGGCTTTTCTGTCCATGGGATTCTCCAGGCAAGAATACTAGATGGGGTTGCCATTTCCTTCTCCAGGGGACCTTCCCAGATCAGGGATGGAACCTGCATCTCCTGCACTGATAGGTGGGTTCTTTACCCCTGAGCCACCAGCAAGTCCGCATTGGATACTCATGTACAGACTTTAGACTTTGTCTCATATCCTCCCCACACTTTCCTTCATAGTCATGACCCCTCAATCTAGAGGGGAAACCAAGGGTCAGAAAGGTTAACTCACTTTTCATGAACACACAGTTAAGAAGTGTCAGAGCTAGGAATTTGAACCCTGGTCTGTCTGATTTCAAAGGCCATGCCCTTACCCACTATTTTGCCAGTGCCTCTGGGTCCCCACACGGGTTCTCCCCTAGCTTGGGTCAGCCTCCTTGGTCACTGAGGGTGCACAGTAGATCAGAGAGCATGAGCTCTGGGCCAGATAGACACACTTTCCCCACTTCCACCAGCTGGGTCCTGCTCAGGGGCCACGAAAGGCTGGGGCAGAGGCTCCCTCTGCTTCACAGGAGAGCTGCTCCCAGAGGGCAAAAGACAGGGGCTCTGCCAGCACCTAGCAAGTACCCAACCCACTTTAAGTGCATGAGCCCCAAACTCTCCATGCAGGTCAGCTCATCTGTGGACAAGTTATGTGATCTATTAAAGTCTCAGTTTACTTTTCTATGGAAGAGATGGTCATTTACCTGCCTTTAGTTATTACTCAAAGAACTGAAGGATGTCAAATGCTTACAGCAGTACCTAGCCCGTGAGAAACACTCAATAAATGTTAGTTCGTGATTACATCCTATTTCGTAACCCAGGAAACAGACAACTAGGAAGGCAACCAACTTACTTGACATCTCTCATCTGGTTCAGGGATTTGACCCCAGCCTGCCTGACCCCAGGCCACCTCCACGTTGACATTAACACACCCACTCAGTGACCAGCAACACAGTAGAGGAAAATGTTATGTTTCAATAAAAAACTACAGCACACCCTTATGGGTATCCAATTCTGGTCCTGCTCTTTGTCATTAACCTAGTTTTCACCTCTTGGTAAATTACTTTTACTTTGTTACCACCCCCCACCATAAATTGGATTGGATCTTGCCATCTTAGATGTTTTTGTCCTCACCAAATTCTCCATTCTTCTAGTTTCCCATTTCTTCCCACCCTCCTGGCATGGATTCCTTGAGAACTACAACCTGACCTTATCGGAAATCCAAGCTGGTGGTGGCTGACCTTCCCCTCCAGATCTAAAGAAGTCTCACAAGCTGAAGCCAGACTACAATGTGATAAAAACTTCAAAAGACTCACCACCACAACAATCATGAACTCTCTCATTTAAATGCCTGATGGTTCACACTATCCAGCAAACATCCTCCACTCCATGAGTCCAACAGATGGTGCAGCTCGTCCTGAATGAACAAACGGTGACTGAACAAGAAATGAACTTACACTGTTCAAAAGAAGAATGTCTCCTCTGTCCTTGAACAAGAAGACGGGCGACAAAGACTCTCCCCTTGATCAAACTCTCGTTAGGCTTCTCTGAGCACCAAGCCCTCTTCTCAAAGGGCCTTGACCTTGGCCTTCCTAGGCAGGCCTGCATAGCCCAGTCTTTGCAAGAATCCTGCTAAGTCAGCTTAGAGAGAATCTCCCACCTTTGATGTGTCAGTCCTTGGCCTGCCTTTAGCAAGAATCCTGTTAGATCAGTTTAGTAAGAATCCCCTGCCCTGGATGCCTCCTCTTAGTAATTTTCCATCCACTGAGGCCTTCATCCTGCTCCTTGGGGCTAAATCCCTACCTGTCCTTGTGTTCAGAGTTCAACCGGATACTGCAGTACCCCTACTGAAATATCCCTGAATAAAACATTCTTTATCATTCTAACAAGCATCAAAATTTTTTTTCTTTACCCTAAGGCTTGCTTCAAGTAGGAGGGCCTTCCTTTCTGAAAATTCTCCAGTCATGTCCCAGTCAAATCCCATCCCAGATCTCCTGCAAGTAACCTTTCTCTCCTGCTCAGCACAAGCAAACCTCCAACAACCAAGGCACTGCTTCCCTGCCCTGTGGATCTTTGCCTCTCACAGGCTGGCTGCCAGCCCACCACTTCCCAGCCGTCTATGCACGCAGAGAACACAAAAATACAGAAATGCATTCCCCATCTGGGAACGCCTCAGAGCTAAACATTATGTAGGATGTGATGGTGTCCGTCCACCCAAAGCGAGGCTAAGAGAAACACCGAGACAGGAGGAGACTGCTGGCGAAGGCCAGTGCGTCAGCAAGAGCTAAATTTAGCCACTGAAGCCTCGAACTTCCTTCTTTTAGGAAGAAAGAGCAGCAGAAAAAAAAATGTATGCACATATTTAAATGAAAAAAACCTTTGAGAGAGGGAGAGAGTCCACATTCTTAGTGACCTGAAGAAATGCATGAGGAGGGACCACTCCTGGGGAGCCTGCCTCAAGTCGGGTGGGGGGGTGGGGAGGGTCCTTTGGACCCAGTGAAGGCATGATACAAAGGAAGCTGCAGACTGAGAAATCCAAACATTAAGTGCTGAGGGCAAGGGGAACAGAGGGATTCTGAAAAGCTACAAATTCTGGAAAAACCTGTAACACAGGTTTTCAAACAGATTTTGTCTTTTAGTAGAGTGGCTAGTATAAAGACATGCATCATCTAGGCCCCAAAGCCTCCAGGGAGGGTCTAGAAACCTGGGAGAAGAGATGGAGACGTTCCAAGTGATGCAAAGTGGTCATCTGAGCACACATGTCAAGCCTCAGCTCTGTCTGTAGCCAGCTCTGCCAGGTTGAGCCATTTCCCCATCTCTGGGCTAAGGATACCCGTCTGTGAAATAACGTAACAGCCTGGCTGCACTGAGACATTATAACATGGTAAGACACACGCTGTTCTGGATTTATGTGTGGGGAAGCTGGTGGACATTATCAGATTCTACCCGACTTCCACCAGAATTAAGACTTCTGCCTTGACCTTGATAAAAGATCCATTATTAGAGTATTTCACCACACTCTTAGAAATGTATCAATTCCCACAAAGGGCTAATAATCTCACTATAAACAGAGTCCTCATAAGTCAGTAAGAAAAATACAAGAACCTCAACCGGAAAATGAATGAAGGACAGGAAGAGCAATTCACAAAAACATACAAATAACTTAATTCTAAGCCGGGGTTGGGGGGGGCGGGGGGCGGGGAGGAATGGGAATCCTTTGTTAATGGTAACCAGAAAAAGGACATAATTAAAATAAAAATGAGAGCGCTTTCCCCACATGTCAATTAGCAAGTTCCTAAAATCTCAATAATACCCAGCAAGGGCTGGGACTCAGAGAATTTCAAATCCTAGTAGACAGCAAGGTGGCCTGACTTAACCAGTGGCAACCTGGCCAGATGACAACAAAAATTCTTAAGTGGACATCCCAAGCAACCTAATAATTCTGTTAGGGGAAACACACTGACTGAAACCGTTACTATGGCCAGGCACCATAGTAACTATTTGCATGAGTTGTTTTATGACAGGAGGTCCTGGTAAGGAACACAGAACTAATAAGCCACCACCAACTGGAAGAGTTCAGGAAAGGTCAGAAGGAGACACCACAGGTCCGACCACCTCCCAGAATCCTTCTCTCTGGCATCCATCTTGGCTGAACAAGGCGTACACCACTAGGAAGGACTCTGAGTCAGAATGATTGGCTAAAGACAACCCAGCACCACAAACTAATCCCGTCACCACAAAACCCAAGACTGCCATGTGGCAAAGCTGTTCTCCTGGGTTCCCTCACCCTACTGCTCTCCACCCAGGTGCCCTTTCCCAATAAAATCTCTTGCTTTGTCAGCAGATGTGTCTCCTTGGACAATTCATTTCTGAGCATTAGATAAAAGCCCAGCTTCAGGTCCTGGAAAGGGTCCCCCTTCCTGCAACAATTCTACTTCTAAAATTCTGTCCTACAAAATTATTCAAGAATGTGTATAAAAAAATTACATCTTTAAAGATTTAACCACAGTAAAAATTGGCAACGATCTTCTAATAAGGACACAACTCTATGGTGAAATACAATAAAGCTAAAAAAATCAGGCTGCAAAAAATGCAGAGATAAGGGAAATGTTTATATTTCCTATTAAGTGAAAGACAAATTCTAAAGCTATATAGACAGTGGAATCCAATTTTACATATGAAAGTGAAAGTCGCTCAGTTGTGTCCCATTCTTTGTGACCCCATGGATTATACAGTCTATGCAATTCTCCAGGCCAGAATATTAGAGTGGGTAGCCTTTCCCTTCTCCAGGGGATCTTCCCAACCCAGGGATTGAACCCAGGTATCCTGCATTGCAGGCAGATTCTTTACCAGCTGAGCTACAAGGTAAGCCCAAATTTTACATATAAGTCATCTCTAATACACATAGGAACACAAATAAATACTCAAAGGACAAACAAAAGTATTACCAGTGCTATCTCTGGAAGTGGCATGATCATGGCTGGTTTTATTTTCTTACTTTACTTTTCTGTATTACTTTTACTTTTCTGTATTTTCAAAATCCTTAAATAAAAAAAATCTTTTATATTCAGAAAAACCCTGAAACAACAGAAAACTCTTTGAACAACAACAAAGAAAAAAGATGTCTTCCCTTCTTTATAATATGTAGAAGGCATTAAAAAAACAACTCCAGCCAGGAACCTGACTCAGGTCCCTTGCCCAGCACACTCTTCAGAAAACTTCTTCCTCAAGCATACCCCTGACCCCTAAGGAACTCTCAGTCCCTGGGCCCTACTTTCATGTTTCCACTCATCCTCCTCTCACCTAAGATCTATCACTCTCCATTCATGCAAAGAATGTGGATTGAAACTCCAAGTCCCTCAGACACCAAGGGTCTGTCTAGTCCTTTTCTTGTCCAGCCTTCTACCTTTAAGCAAATGAAGCCACAGAGGGCCGGTTTTCATGACTGTTTCAGAGACTGTCAGCTCCTTGGGTTCTTTCTTATAAACTCTGAGGAGGGCAGGCAGGCAGCACTCAGGGTTTAGGAGCAAAGTTAAGACTCAGGAATTGAGGGCAGGAGCCCAGAGCTGGCTTACAGTTCAGCTCTCTCCAATCCCACCAACTGCAGGCTCTCCTCAGCCAGCCAGGGACCCCTAGCTGGGAGGGCATGGGGCCCTGGCATCCCCAGCCCCATCTGGCTGGGGCATGCCTGCCTGCTCACCCTTCAACTTCCCTCATTCATCCCCGTATCAACCCTGTCCCTGTTCCTGATTCCAAAATGAAAAGGTTCAGAGAAATGAGGTGAACTTCATTAATACAGTTAACTATCTAATCTTTTACAATCCTATCACCTCATAGATCAAGAACTTCTTATTTTCAACATATGAGTCAGAAATCACTCAGCCATGATTAATAGAAGCCACCAAAGTTGACATGGGACGGCTTAAGTGGAGAAAAATGGAATTCATTAGCTCACATTACTAGGTTGTCTGGAGTGCACATATAGCTTCAGGCATGACGGGATCTAGGTGTTCAAACATCAGGGCTCTATTTGTCTTTCTCCATTTAGTGACCAAGATATTCATCAACAGAACCAATAAATTGCCTTCAGTGGAAGAAATTTTTCAATAAAAAAGGTATTCACCAACAGGCTTACATTTATACCCTATCAATCCCAGTAAAAGTACATCATCTTCCCCAAGAATTCTGGCAGAGAAGTGCCAGGAAGGACTCAGCTGGCTACGTTCAACAGTCCACTCCTAGGGACACAGGGCAAAGGCCTTCCAGTCACAAGGAAAAGGTATTCTCTTCCTAGAAGGGAGTGGGAGCTGCTGGAAAGGAAAAAAAACAGAGTTCCATCTTAATGAATCTCCTACTTTAAGAACATGTTAGTTTCTTGGCATAGGCATTCACTGGCAGTGGTAAGCATGAATGACACCATCGACCTGGGGTTACTTTGCCACCAGGGCAAAATGAATTATTAGTGTACATTCAGAAGAAATGCCCAAATACTACAACAACAATCTAAGTGAGGATGCATTTTTTTAAACTCACGTTTGAGGCATGTGTTACATATAGTAAGATTCACCCTTTCTAGTAAAGAGCTCTACCAATGTTAGTGAATGCACACAGCCATGTGTGACCACCACCACAATCAGGGTATAGAACATTTCCATATTCCCCACTCCCAGCCCCTAGCAACCACTGATTTGCTCTGAAGCCTTATAACTGAGTACCATGAAGTTATATTTCTAGAATATCATAAAGTTCTTCAGTGTGCAGCCTTTTAAGTCTGGGGGCAACCCACTCCAGTACTATTGCCTGGAAAATTCCACGGATGGAGAAGCCTGGTAGGTTACAGTCCATGGGATCGCAAAGAGTCGGACACAACTGAGCAACTTCACTCACTTTCTTTCACTTAGAACGCACTTGAGATTCATCTATGTTGGTGCACATGTCAAGTAGTTCACTCCTTTTATTGCTGATCATTGATACACACACCCTCCCACACACACACACACCCCACACCCCAAATGCTTAAATTTCCTATATGTACCCAGGAACATGGGTTACATCCAAGAGCAAAATAACATCTTTACTTTATTCTCGTGGCACTTTCATTTTAACGGGAAGAGACCAAAAATGGATAAACACACGCAGTTCATCAGGAACTAAGAAATGACATGAATCTAAACAGAGCAGGCTGGCACGTGGAGGGGGTGGTGCCATTGCAATAAAGGATCAAGAAGAGCCTCCGAGGGATGCACAGCAAGCAAGGCAGACACCTTGCCGTTACCGTGAGGAGAAGCATTCCAGACAGAAGGAATCACCGGAGCAGAGGCCTGAGATCTAAACAGGCTTGGGGTGTTGGAGGAACAGCAAGCTGCCCAGAGGTTGCAAGGATCACAACCATGGAGAGGACAGGAGATGAGGTGGGAGGGAGGGTAGGGCCTCACAGACGAGGGTGATGAAACCTCTGGGTTTCACCCAAGTGAGATGGCAAACTGTCTAATCCAGACACCCCACACCCTCTGCCTTCTCCACACCGACACACAAGAGGCTGGGTCCTGCTGGAGACCTTTCCAGAGCCTCCCAAGTAAGAGCCACAGCCAACCCTGCCTTCACACCCACCACCTCTCCTGCTCCGACACTTCACAGAGCAAGCTCCTTGGAGCCTGCCTGCGACACCACTTGCTATGGTCCTATGTCTCCCCAGCAGGACCAGCTACATCCTTTGCCAGTCCCAGATGGGACTGCCAGATAAAATGGGTTAAACTTGAATTTCAGATATACCATGAGTACTTTTTAATGTAAGTATGTCCCAGATACCGCACGGGACCTACCTGGGCCTCTCTTCCAGCAACTTTACAGAGGAAACAAATATCAGCCTCCCCGTACCGCACACTCTCCACATCTGCGTCCTCACCCACTCAGATGGGAGCCACTCCCGCCCACAGACAGTCTCTACCTCAGGCCTGGCTCCCACGCACTCATGCCTACTCGGTTTTTGTACTATTCATTCCCCATCTCCTCTCTGCATTTTCAACTTCTGGTCTCCCAGAGGTCTACTTTTCTCCCACAGTTCAACACGCTCCAGTCTTCCCCAGTTTTTTAAACCTTCCCCAGATCCTCCCATACCACTACCCTTCCCTTCATGTTCAGATACTTCGAATGATGTATCACCTTCCCTTGACTTCCCCACCTCCCCGTGTCCAATCAACGGCCCACTCTCTGGCCGTCTCCTCCTGAACTTAAGGACACTGCTCTTGCTACAATCATCAATGACCTTCTCGGCATTCACTTCTCAGTACCATCTTTCCATCTTAAAGCTCTCTTGGCTTGGCTTCAGTGACACCAGATTTCCTGGCTTACTGTATTGGAGGCAATGGCTTCACAGTTTGCCCCTTCATATACACTGGGATCCTGAGTCTCTGTCCTGGACTCTCGTTTCACACATTCCATGCTCACCCTTGGTGGAAACCATAGGGTCTACATGAGGAAGAAGTCCTCATCTCTCCACACTTCTCTCCTGAGTTTCAGGTTCTAATGAATACAGGGCAGCTCCACTATTACCTCCTTGAACTCAACATGTCCAAAATCAAACTAAACTAGGAAAGAGTGGACTCATATTCCCAACCTCCCTCATCCCTGGCATCACCTCCTATTTTCTGCATGTCTCTGGCACATCCATTAACCCATTTCCAAGTCACAAACTCAGGTTTCAACCTTGGTTCTTCTTCCTCCTCCTCTCTGATATAGAAATCCTATCAATTCTGTTCTCTACATGTCTCTTGATTACATACATTCTTTCCCCTATCTCAGTTACTGCTCTCTCCCCACTACTGGAATCTCAACAGCCTCCCAGCCCAGCCTGTTTCCAGTCTTGCCTGCTTCCGTTTGCGCCCAGTAGCCCCATCCCTCAATGCCACCTCTCACAGAATAGACCGAGGTTCTCTCAAAATACCTCAATCCTCAGCCAGACCACACCATCTCTTGCCTCCCTCTAGGCTTCTGCACATCCCTTTTCCTCTGCCCAGCATGCCTTTTTCACCCCGTTTATGTCCTCACTCCCCAGTAGAGCTAACCCCTACTCACCAGCCACAAGCAGTCAGCAGGGTGGTGAGGGTGACAGTACACTCGGGTTTCCTGGGTTCCAATCACAGTCTCACCACTTCGCAGGTGTGTGCCTTTAATCCTTCAGGAAAATAGGAGTGATTATTGAGAGGACATCATTGTTTAGGTACCAAACCATTTCTCCTCCTTCCTAACAGAATCCCAAATCTGCTCAGGGGCCACATGCTCATTCCGGTGAACCCATTGTGATTGGTATCACTCATAGAAACCTGCCTTCTTTTTGCCCGTGATTAATTCTGGCCAATGCAATGTAAGAGGAAATGTATAGAGGACTCTTGGAAAATACAGTACTAGTCTTTTAGAATCAGGCAAGAAAAGCCCCTGCTCAGGGCCCCAGCGGGCAGGAGGGTCCCAGTGATCATAGTCCACAGGTACAAGTTAAACAACACATCGGCACCCCACCCCTCAGAGTCACACAGCATCATCCATAACCCTCAACATCTGCTTTGAAGAATAACACAGTTCAGGTCCCAGAGAAATACTTCACACCTCTGCCCTAGGTCTTGAAAACAAAAGGTAACTGCATCCAGTGGAGAAGGTCGGTAGATGTGCTTTGGCCAGCTGAAGAGACAAAGACAAATACAGCTTAAAAAAAAAAAAAAAAAAAAGACAAATACGGCTGTAGAGTGTTGGGAGCACTTGAGGAGAGCAGACAAATGAGCTTGTCAAACCCTTCCTCTCAGCACAAATGCAACACGTTCTTGCAAAATGAGAAATTCAAGAAGGCCGAACGTCCCTTTTCTTGCTTCTGTTCCTATTCACAGTTCCACAGATTAGTGTTATATTAGCACCAGTGGTACACAGTGGCTGAGCAACTTTTTGCAAAACTGTATCATTTTTCCATAGATATATGCAGATACACAACTCACACACATATGAAATAAAACACGCATGAAGCATAATACTAATTCTTATTTTTGGAAATGAAATGGATATTGAGCACTGTAATTACAGACGTTAAGTTTTAAAAACTAAAACTAAGATTTAATTTTCAAAACATTAAATGACTTTTGGCTTTTAAAGAATTTTGACTAAAATGTTAATATTAATCAATTGTATTCTGCCTCATTACTTTTAATAGATAAATCTAAGTATTTTAGAAGAAAAATAGCTTCTTAAAAAGACCACTTTAAAAAAAAAAAAAGATCACTTAACTACTATCTTATTTGAATATAACTGTGTAATTTGGGTAATTTTGCAGGCAAGGTAAATGCTCTTATGTTTGCACCTAACACTGGCACTGCACAATATAAAGATAAACGGCAAAACTCATGCTAATAAGTTAATTTTTCTTTACCTAGAATGTTCAACAGCAAACAAAAAATATCATGACGAGAGATGACAAAAAGAAAGTCAAAAAGCTCTGTTTTAGTATCTTAAGTGGCAATTTTTTTCTGTTTTTTGAAAAGGGATCTCACACTTTTCACTGGGCCCCACAAACTACGTAGCTGGCCCTGATGGCAGAGCAGAAAGAATCTTCATTGTTTTGGTCACTGGCCAGCCACTGCCAACCTTAGGCCCACCAATCCCAGATTTCTTGGTTGGTTATGTTTTTTAAGATTTTTTGGATGTAAGCCATTTTTAAAGTTCTTATTGAATTCATTACAATATTGCTTCTATGTGTTATGTTTTGGTTTTTTGGCCACAAGGCATGTGGGATCCTAGATCCTCAACCAGGGTTCGAATCCACAGCCCCTGCATTGGAGGGCAAAACCTTAACCACTGGATCCAAGGCAGTCTCCAGATTTCCTGTTTAATCAACAGTCAATGTCATTCTGATTAAAGCCACTGTTGGGCTTTGACTTGAGGTAAGTGACTAGCAAATAGCTCAGTTTTGAGTACTCACTATGAGCCAGCACAATGCTAAAGAGGAAGCTCTTGCAGCACTGCTCGGCACATAGTAGTGTGCCATGCAATTCACCATCTTAACTGAGTACTTTTCAGAGTTAAAAGAGGGTACATAAAAAACAATGTCAGAACCAGAGGACCTTACCAGGCCAGCTAAGAATTATCACTCTACTGTTAGCTATTTTCCCATGTATTAACTTGAACAGTATTCTCTGTTCTCCAAATCTGCACGAAGGGCCCACAACACCCTTCAGGTCCTCTGCTGCAGCACTGCTCACAGTCTGTAGCTCAAGAACATCTTACAAGTCCATCTACCTGAGCAGACAGCAGCTCTAAGGAGGTGGGGCTTGGATGTGTTCTGTCCTCCACTGCAGGCATCCACAAGGGCCTCCTGAAGAGTGGGTGCTCAATTTCTTCTGCAAAATGAACTCATCTGGTCTCTCCTGTCAATGCCTGCCTGACCCTGGTGATGCCACTATAGAGTGAAATGCCCTTACATTTTCATTTGGACTCTGTGGGAATGGGACCTTTATTTCCTTCACTGACATGTCCCCTGAAGTCCTAAATGCAGTACCCAGGAGGTAACGGTACTCAGGCAATGCCTGTTGTGCTTCCAGCATCCTTTCCAACAACCAGGTAACACCTGGGGATTTTAATGACAGAAGGAGGGTGAACCTAGCATTCCTACTGCCCTGCATCTAGTTATAACGTCTAGTTCTAGAAGATTGAGGATCAAGACGAAGGAGCCCATTCTACCTAGGCACTAGGCTTTATTTCTCTCTCGTCATGTGACTTTTTTTAAGCTGTGCTTTTCTGGCAGAAGCTCACATGTATCTCACCAGACAAGGAGGAACCCAACTTCCTAGCTCCTTCCGCCCCCAGACATGGCTCTCCATATCATGAGATAGTAATCCATCTCTTCCAGCAGACCCCAGAGCACAAAATCCTCTCCCAAGAAGGAAAAGACCAGTCCAACACGCTTCAGTGAGCTAGAAAGGAAGGACAGAAGTAAAACATAAAGGTTGCTCTCTTTCCCTCCTGCCTTCTTTTCACATGCAATCAGCCCACAGTCCCTTTGGGGGTCAGATACAACAGTGGCCAAGCAGTTCAGCTGCCTCACCCCAGCTGCTTACCACCATCCAACCCCACTAGCAGAGCCCCATTCCACTCTCCAGAAGAAGATGAGTCCTGCTCTGGACATTCATCAGCATCAAGGGCCAGCTGCAGTTTGGGGGCTAACATCCTACCAGCTGTCCAGCTGCCTGCAGCCATGCCAGAGACATCACTTTACTGGGGACCCTCCCCTGGCAGCCAATCAAATACATCATGGCCCACTTTACATCACCTCTCCTATGGTCTGCTCTCAGGTAACCCAGCCTGCAGTACACAAGTGGTGGTGAAAGTCATGCAAATACTTAAACAGCTCCCATAAGACATCACCCACTTTGTTGTTCCCACACTGTGTGGGATTTCATAAACATGCCTTACCTTTCACTACCCAGGGGGACTCTTTCTCCATCAGTGAGGGATCCTTTTTCTTTTCCCCCTCATTAATGCAGATATCACTGGAGCAGCCATTAAACCTAAAATGAAATTTTGAGGTAATTATCTGTCTTTAGACATAGAAGAAGGCTTTACAAGGTAAAGTAAATTCTTCCTGGAATTTTGTGGATTTTTCTTCCCGACCCTTTATGTCTCACTTTCCTACTTTATAGGACTTAAAATTCTTTTTTCCTGAGTCAACTTCACTAGGTAAAAAAAAGAAACACTTCTGGTTGTGGGAGGAAGGGAGGGGAAAACAAGCAAATACAATGGGGTCCCCTGGCCCCCATCTGTTCCAAATCTTCCCCTCACAGGATGTAATGTCTAAAAAGCAAGAAAAATACTCCTTCCTCTTGCAATATTAGGCAGGATCTTGCATGCAAAGAGAAGAATGTCTGGTTACTCTGTGGGCTTTCATCTGTTTTTTAACTCACACATGGCCGAATTACCCTGGCCACCCAATCCCATTTCCCTCTCTCCCCCAAAAACCTCAGGTGCTCAGCAGGGCTCACCACTAGTGAAGTGCATCCTGGTTCAGCCAAGGAGCCCCCACCCCTCCACACCGCACCACCAACCCCTTTGGCACAAAAGATTTGCTCTAAGCCTCCCCAATGACTTTTGCAGATTTCTTAGCTGATGACCTGCCAAAGGGAAGCCAGGACCCCCAGAGGAAGTGGGCCACATGCTCAGTTGCTCAGCTGTGTCCGACTCTTTGCAACCCCACAAACTGTAGCCCGCCAGGCTCCTCTGTTCATGGGATTCTCCAGGCAAGAAGAATACTGGAGTGGGCCACCTGGGAGGGTAAAATGAGTGGGCTCGCTGGTCTCCACCTCTCCTGCGCCCTCATGTCCTGCTTCCAGGGACTGCATAGGCGCAGATGTACATGCGCAGCCAAGGCCAGCGCATTCCAACAGGAAGGAGGTTCCCCAGTAGCTGCTACAATCCTACCAATGCCTTTCCAAGACGGCCAGAGTGCTATTTATAGGAAGGGGAGCCGACTGGGCTAGGCCAGTTCCACCAACCCTTCTTCCCAGCTTCTGTAGTTCTCCTTCAAATTAAGTGAAGAGGCCTTCCTCCCTGAATTGCCCAATTTTTACGCAAGGGCAGAGCACTCATTTACATGACTGAGAAACCCTGACTGAGATGGCAAAGGATCTGCTTGATCTGCCCCTCCCGCTCAGGCCCTCCAGCTTCCTCTACTCTGGCCCCACAGCCCCCTCTGTTTTTTCCGCATCGTACACCTAGGATTTCAGAAACACTCCTTTCTGCCCTCCCTGACCCACATTCCCTCGTGCACCTTGGCACGTGCTCCACATTATCCGTCCTTCCTGCCCTCTCACCCCTTCTTATCACAACCAACAAGACCCTGTGTGCTCTACCCTGGCGTGCTACCTCCTCCCTGCTGTTCCTCAACATGCCCCAGGGACTTTGCACTTGCTGTTGCCGCTACCCAGAGCATATTCTTCTGGGGTGTTTGAAATTCTGGCTTCTTCACATGATATAAATTTCTGCCTTAAAATCACCCCCCTAGACGGGCCTTGCTCATAAAAACCAACCCCATTATTCTCTCCTTGCTCTACCCTACATGCCACACAACACAGTCAAAAAAAAAATTTTTTTAAGGGGGAGAGGAAGAGGAGCCCTCTTGGGACCAGCTCTCTGCTCTCTAAAACCAAGCCCAAAGAATGAACGTGCAGACACAGGAGTGGAAGGGGAGGGTGGGACAAACTGGGAGAGTTGGATTGACATATACATACTACAGTGTATAAAATAGGTAGCTAGTGGGAAGCTGCTGTGTAGCACAGGGAGCTCAGCTCAGTGCTCTGTGATGACCTAGAGGAGTGGGATGGGGGGATGTGGGAGGGAGGCGCCAGAGGGAATCCATCTATGTGTACTTATAGCTGACTCACTTCACTGTACAGCAGAAACTAACACAACATTGTAAAGCAATCATGAGCGCCTGCTAAGTTGCTTCAGTCTTGTCTGACTCTTTGAGACCCTATGGACTGTAGCTGCCAGGCTCCTCTGTCCATGGGATTTTTCCATGCAAGAATACTGGTGTAGGTTGCCATGCCCTCCTCCCGGGGATCTTTTTGACCCAGGGCAATTATACTCCAATAATAAAATAAAAATAAAACAAATTAAAAAATAAAACAAAACCAAGCCCAACTTTGTCCCCATCTATCTTTCTCCCCATCTTCCTGACTTTCTCTGCCCCCCACGCCCCATCCCCGCCAAAGACGCTATTTCTGTGGGCTGCCCTGAAAAAGGGTGATGGATTCCACAGGCCAGCCCCTCTCAGCTCACTTCTCCGCTCCCCACAAATTTAGAAAGCCAGCAAGGAGCAGAGTGAGCTGCCTGAGCCCTATTGCACTCTACTGCTCAAAGCTGCAAGCCTGGGAGGCAGGAGAGTTCATTAGGCCGGAAAGCCACGCAGGGAGGCCCACGCCCTAGTGGCTGGTGAGTTCCAGCGGCTAGCTTGGAGGGCGGGGAGGGGAGCTGGTTGTAGAACCGGCCCAAGTAGGTTTCCACATAAAGGAAAAAAGTAAACAGATGAAGGTTCTTCCTCAGCCCTTTCAGTCTCTCAAGAGGAGAGCAAACCTTCAAGTGTTTGTCAAAAAGCTAACGCGATTTAAAAATGCTTTTGAAAGGGCTGGAAGAGGAAACAGCAACTACTGACCACCCCCTGCACTGGCCTGCAGCCTAGGCGCGCCCACTCTCCCCTCGGCTCACTCTGTCTTGCGGGTACTGTTCACACAGAGACCCAGAAAATCGGAAGGTACCTTGGCGGAAGCGGGAACCAACCCTCGTCCCCTCAGCCGTCCACTACGGGCTACTGACCCCCTTTCCCCGCCAAGAAAGAAGGCTTCACGAGAGCAGAAAACCGGCCAGAACTGGAAAACGCGGATTCCACACAGCCATCACGGCAGGACACTCATCCCCCTCTCGCGCTTGGAATCTGGGAGCTACTGAATGGGCCTGCCCCGGTCTCCCGGAAGCAGTTCTCTCTCCCACCCCACCTCCCACCACAGGTGGACCTCGTTAGTGGCAGCCTGTTTAAGTTCAGGTGAAACGAATTTCCAAACAGGCTTGCCCAGCAATTAAAGGAATGCGGCCTCCCCAGTGGCTCAGCGGTACAGAATCCGGCTGCAGTGCAGGAGTCACAGCAGGCATGGGTTCGATCCCTGGATGGGGAAGATCCCCTGGCGGAGGACATGGCAACCAGCTTCAGTATTCCTGCCTGGAGAACACCATGGACAGAGGAGCTTGGCAGGCTACAGTCCACAGGGTCACAAAGAGTCGAACTCGACTGAAGCCACTTAGCACGAAGGCAACAATTAAAGGAATAGAAACCCTTCTCAAATATTCCAGATTCCGGTTCTGTCATGCTCGGGCAATTTTACCCGACGCTGTCACTGAGTACCATCATGCTAGTTAGGGTGACCAGCCACCCGGGTTGCTGGGGACTTGTCCAGGTTTTAGCACTGAAAGTTATGCATCCCAGGATGGTGGGTTATTTATCACTCCCCAACCTCCTCCCCTCCCTTCCTCACAGTTTCATGTGGGCACATATTTTGGAAAAGCAGACTTCCTGGTATTGCTCCCTAATCCTGATGCCCTTGCTGTGTTTTAGAGGGAAGGAAAGTGGTGAATCCAGAGGCTGAATTAGTCTCCTTCTACCAGAGCCTTTAACTTAGAAAGAGGAAAATAGGTAAGAATAATATCAAACCTGCAGCACTTTGCTGTATATACAGTACTTTGTTTTGATTAATCTATGAGGTTGGTACTGTTTCCAGACTGGAAAACTGAGGCCCAGAATCACATATAATAAGTGGTAGGGTTGGCAGCCCAGTACAGGCAATGACACCAGGGCTCACAGACTAATTCACTATATTGATCTGTGATCTGTAAAGATAAAGAGGCCTTGTCATTTTGACCACAGGCGAGAGAAACAACATGAAGCTACTTATGTGAGACTGAAAAGGCATAAACTCACACACGTGGAGCAAAACACTAAGGAAGCAGGATTGTGAGAGAAAAGGGAACCTTCATACACTGTTGGTGGGAATGTAAATTGGTGCAGCCACTGTGGAACAGGTTTCTCGAAAAACTAAAAATAGAACTACCATGCATGTGCATGTGTGTTAAGTCACTTCGGTCATGTCTGACTCTGCAACCCCATGGACTATAGCCCCCCAGGTTCCTCTTCCATGGGATTCTCCAGGCAAGAACACCTAAGTGAGTTGCCATGCCCTGCTCCAGGGATATTCCCAACCCAGGGATCAAACTCACAGTCTCTGTCTCCTGCCTTGGGAGGCAGATTCTTTACCACTAGCATCATCTGGGAAACCCTAGAACTATCTAACTTATGACCTAGCAATTCCACTCCTGGGTATAGATCTGAAAAATACAAAATCACAAATTATAAAATATACATGCACCCCAATAGCAGCATTATTTATTACTGCCAAGATATGGAAACAACTTGTGTTCATCAATAGATATATAAGATGTGAGATATATATATATATGGATGTATACACACACACACACACACACATATATACACAATGGAATATTACTCAGCCATAAAAAGGAATGGAATTTCACCATTTGTGGCAACATGGATGGACTCAGAGGGTATTATGCTAAGTGAATTAAGTCAGAGTAAGACAAATATTGTATATTATCACTTATATATGGAATCCAAAATGTACAACAAACTAGTGAATATAATAGAAAAGAAGCAGGCTCATAGATACAGAGAATAAACTAGTGGTTGCCAGTGGCAAGAGGAAAAAGGGGAGGGCCAATATACACGTAGGGGGCTAAGAGGTACAAACGATTATGTATAAAGTCAGCTATAAGGATATACTGTACAAGATGAAAATAGAGCTGATATTTTATAATAACTATAAATGGAGTATATCCTTTAAAAATTGTGAATCACTATATTGTACACCTTTAACCTATTTAATATTATACATCAACTATACTTCATTTTTTAAGAAAAATAAATAAATTTTTAAAAATTGTATGGAACCTATGAAAAAGAAAGTGGGATTATGAGACTGTGACCACAGACTCTCCTATAGATGAGACTAATAGCTGCTGTGAGGTGAAGGCCAGGTTCATATCAGTCAGGACATTACTGCCCTGGTGCAGAGTCTCACCACATCACCCACTAACATTGGCCATACCCCTATCCACACACCCAGTGACTACCAGATGCATCCATTAAAACTCCAAAACTGACTGACACTCTCAATAGCTGCCCTTCATAACAAAATCCAGGCCCCTCAGCCTGACTCTCATCCATTGCCTTGAAGATAAAAGTGGAGGCCAACTTTACAGGAACCAGTTTGGCATGATAGGTCACAAACCTTAATAAATGTTCATGCCCTCTGATTTTATAATCTCCCTTCTAAGAATTTTCCCTAAGGAAATGGTTGTAACTGGCAGTGACTGGGAGTAGGAGGGTGACATTTTACACATAAAAGTGTTCATACATAGAGTTATCTCAAACAATGAACCTGGAATAATGCCCATGGCTAACAATAAAGAAATAGTTAACTAAGCTATGATGTATCTGATCCATCCATTCAACTGGCTGTTATGCAACCACTAAAATGTATGTTTATGAAGAGCTGAATATAGCATAGAAAATGCTTGGGCTACCATGTTAAGCAAAACACACAGAAAATAAAATTAAATATATAGACAGTGTGATCACAACTATCTGAAAACAAAAACACTACTTACAGTGAAAGGACTGTAAGGAAATGAATAAGATGAAAAAGAACGAACACTTACCAAGCACTCTAACTGCTTTACCTTCTTGTCTCATTTAACCTTCACGGCAAGCCTACCAGTTAGGAACGATTTTTAACCGTCACCTAACCAGAGCTACAAGAGGATAATGAAGCTGCCCAATGGATACCCATTGTTAACAGTGCGGGGGGGGGGGGATCTGAACAAGATGTGCCCAATTCATGCCCTTACACTGCCTGCTGTACCACACCAAAAGCAGACAGTAGCTCGACCTGGCTAGACAAACAGCTAGCAACTTACTGTCCCTCTACTTTCTTTTTTTTTTTTTCTGTCCCTCTACTTTCTACTTTATTTTCTAAATTGTATTAACTATTAGTACATTTTTCCTTAACTGTTTCTTTCCATTTCGAATCTCATAGAGGCATATAACATCTGATGGGTCATACTACTTTTTTAATGTGGAAAACAATAAGCTTACACTAAATAACATACAAGGCAATATCAATTCTTTCATCTTAAATTCTCCACAGTTTGGCTTTCTGCTATCCTTCTGGCCACATTTCTAACTATTCCTTTTTCACAGTCGTTCAGTCCCCAAGCTAAGTTATTTGGTGACATGGTCTGATCCACGAGCTAGAAAGAACAGCTCTGGGGGCGGTGAGGAAGGTGGACAGTTGAGGCAGGTGGTGCAGAAGGTGGGGGCAGGTGAGGGACTGAGTAGAGGTGGCCCTCGTGAAGATGCCCTGGCAATCTAACACACATGTAACACATGTAACACACACAGGGAAAAGACATGCCCACAGTGGCCAAAGGAAAAAAAGCGTGCATGGAAAAGCATCAGCATTAGACAAAAGAAACAGCAAAAGGACCTGGAGTTGGAATATAGGCTCCCTCCCCATTTCAGGGCCTCCTGGCTGCATCTGCAAGGAAGCCAGGAGAGGGCAGGCCTCCAGTCCCCAGGCCCGGGAACAGTCAGGATAAGAGGACTGGGGGGAAGGAGGAGCACCAGCATCCACACCACATGGCTTTCTGGACCAGACCTCCCCGGGAACGGCCTTCTCTAGTTGGAGGGAGACAGCGAGTTTTTGAGGAAACAAATTACAGCTTGGCTGCAGCTAAGCAGTAGCAGCACAAAGTGTGAAAAGTTGCAAAAAGGATGCTCAGATTTCACTAACTTTTCTCAATCCCTGCACTTTGGAGGGCTTTCCAAGTGAGGAAGCCACAATATTGCTGGAAGAAATAATATCAAGAGGAGGAACCTTTTCTACAGTAGTTCTCAGCCCTTGAAGGGCCCCAGAATTACAGAAGATGGTGAGTGTTTAAAATGCATATTTTCAGGCTCGTCCCCAAACATTCTGATTTCATTGATCCTGCTCAGGCCTACAAGTCTGCATTTTAATGAGAATTTCCCCAAGTTGTTCTTATGTTAGGTTCCAGTCTACCTAATATGAAACTCTAACAGAGCCTTGGTGGTGTAAGGTCTTACATCTGACATTTGGGGCACATTTCTTTCAATTATGTTATCTTTTAAAAACATATTACAAAAAAAAAAAACCATATTACAACGTTTTCCTGGTGCCTCAGTGATAAAGAATCCATCTGCCAATGTAGGAGACACGGGTTCAATCCCTGGAGTGGTAAGATCCCACGTGCCTCGGAGCAACTAAGCCATGCACCACAACTACTGCTGCGGCGCTCTAGACCAAGGTGGTGCTCTAGACTGACAGTGCTCTAGACTGAGGCGGCGCTCTAGACTGACAGTGCTCTAGACTGAGGCAGTGCTCTAAAGCCTGCGAGCTGCAACTGCTGAGCCCACGTGCTGCTAACTACTGAAGTTCGCACACCTGGAGCCTGTGCTCCACAAGAGAAACCACTGCAATGAGAAGCCCACACATGGCAATTAGAGTAGCCCCTGCCCACCGCAACTGGAGAAGGCCTGTCCACAGAAATAAAGGCCCATGACAGCCATAAATGGATTAAAAAATAAATAAATAAATCTTTTATACAAAAAATATATTACAATGGAAATTCTTTGTATTATTTTTGCAACTGTCTGTAAGAAAAGTTATTTCAAGAATTTAAAATATATATCCAACCAGTCCATCCTAAAGGAGATCAGTCCTGGGTGTTCATTGGAAGGACTGATGTTGAAGCTGAAACTCCAATATTTTGGCCACCTGATGTGAAGCGCTGACTCATTTGAAAAGACCCTAATGTTGGGAAGGATTGAATGAAGGAGGAGAAGGGGACAACAGACGATGAGATGGTTAGATGGCATCACCAACTCAATGGACATGAGTTTAGGTAAACTCCGGGAGTTGGTGATGGACAGGGGGGCCTGGCCAGCTGCGGTTCATGGGGTCGCAAAGAGTCGGACACGACTGAGCAACTGAACTGAACTGATACGAGTAATATATGCCTATAGTAAAATATTTGTAATAGCATCATATTACCTAAAGTGGAAAAGGGACAACCCCTTCACCATTACCACCACCACCACCAGCCCCAGTCCACTCTCCAAACTCACCACTGTGAACAGTTTGGTATATATTAAGCAAACAAGTCAGTAGGTGTGTTTTTCATTTTTTAACAATAACTAATGCCTGAAAAAATGTGATGAAAATGATACTGAAGTTGTTAAAGTGCAAATTAATACAGCCCTTTTGAAAAGTAATTTAGCAATGTGTATTCAAAACCACAAAAATATTTTGTACACCTTATATTACATGTTATATGTCAATTATAGCACAATTTTTTAAATTACAATTAAAAAAATACTCATACTCGTAGACCTACTGATTCCATGTCTAGGTATCTCTCCAAAGAACATCACTCTCCTAGAATGGTATGTAATGAGTTGTTTTTTGTTTGATTTTTTAATTTTATTGTAGCAAGAACACAAAATGAGATCTACCCTCTTAAATTTTTAAACATATAGTACATTATAACTCACTCTAGACACAGGGCTAGGTCTCTAGAGTACAGCAGGTCTCTAGAGCTTACTCATCATGTGTGTGCTCAGTCGCTCCAGTCGTATTCGACTCTGAAACTTTATGGACTGTAGCCTGCCATGCTTCTCTATCCATGGAATTCTCCAGGCAGGAATACTAGAATGGGATGCTGTCCCCTCTTCCAGGGGATCTTCTCAACCCAGGGATCAAACCCAGGTCTCCTTCACTGCAGGCAGATTCTTTACCGCTGAGCCACCAGGGAAGCCCCTACTCATCATGTTTGACTGAAATTTTATGCCCACTGATTAATAAACCCCCCATTCCTCCTCCCCGCAGCCCCTGTCAACCACTGTTCCACTCTTTGATTCTATGAATTTGACTACTATAGAAACCTCATGCTAAGTGGAATCATGTATTATTTGTCTTTCTATAGTTGGCTTATTTCATTTAGAGCTATGTCCTCAAGCTTCACCCATATTGTCACATATTGCAGAATTTCATCCCTTTTAAAAACTGAATAGTATTCCATTTTGTGCATACACCACAGTTTATCCATTCATCTACTGATGTACATGTAACTTGGTTCCACATCTTGGCTGTTGTGAATAATGTGAACATAGAAGTACTGATATGGCTCCAAGATGCTGATTTCAAGTCTTCTGAGTAATTCCCACAAGTGAGGTTGCTGGATCACATGGTAGTTCTATTTTGAATTTTTTGTTCCATACTACTCTCTCCATAGCAGCTGCACCATTTTGCATTCCCACCAACAGTGTCCAAGAGTTCCAATTTCTCCACATCCTCGCCAATACTTTTCTTCTGTTTGTTTTGTTTTAAAGTGTTTATAGCTATTTATTCTTTCCCAAGGAAATCTGAATGATTCATCAGAGAGTAGCAATGACATTTAAGAAGAAGCAAGCAACTGACAAACAGCACTAATCAGTACATGGCTTTCCTTTACAGAGTAGAATAAACGCTCCAGAGTTGAAAAGCAATTGGCCACAAGGAAAGAAGGTTCACTTCTACTGTCCTTAGGACTCAGGTGTCAATGATTGCAGTGGCTGAGACCCATGGCTCAAAAGCACAGCCTTAATGTTTTCCAATATCATTTTCACTCAACTTTTTTTGAGGCACTCAGTGGGTGTTTTGTTTTTGGATAATAGGCATCCTGATCATGAGTGACATCTCACTGTGGTTTGATTCGCATTTCCCTGATGATTGGTAATGCTGATCATTTTTTTCACGTATCAGTTGGCCATTTCTATGCCCTCTTTGGAGAAGTATCTATTCAAATTCTTAAACCATCTTTTAATCAGGTTATTAGGGGTTTTTCTTTAGGCCATACCCCTTGGCATGTGGGGTCTTAGTTCCCCAACCAGGGATGATCCTACACCCCCTGCAGTGGAAGAGCAGTCTTAACCTCTGGACCACCTGGGAAGTCCTAGGTTATTGGTTTTTTTAACTACTGAGTTGGAAGAAGTATGCAATCATTTAAAAATGACATCACAAAGACAAGGAAAATAGTGAAAGAAAGAAAACAGGATGTAAACATTTGATATGATTACTTCTGATTACCAAATCGGTGTTTTTCTAATTTAGTTTTGTTTAGGTAGATAAACAAAGGAAATAAACCTAAATTGCCAACAGTGTGTTAGGGAGGTGGTATCTGAGTGATACTTTTTTTTCTCTATTATTCCTCTGTTGAGAGGCTCAGCAACTCAGATTTTGCAGACAGATAGGCCTGGGTGAGAAATCCATTGCCCACTGTCCACGTGTATTAACTCTGAGGACTTGATGTTAACTCCCTGGGCTTCAGCTTCCTTATGGAAATAATGGGAGATAAAAAAATTATTCCTAAATTTGCTTTGAGAATTAAAATAAGAAAGCACATGGAAACACAGGATGCTTCTTGACCTCACCCAGTAAGTAGAGGTATTTTTCTATATTCACTCTGTTGGGTCACATTTCACAAATCAATATTTAAATACTGGGGATTTTTAAATGGGGATTAAAATTTTGATAGCCCTCATTTTCCTCATCAGCCCCTCTTCTAGGCCTCTGCTTGGTTAACTCTGAAAAAGTTGTTGTACACAGGGCTTTGAAGTGACAAGGCACCAGCCCCAGTTCACTGACATCATGGATGAGGGTAGGATTTGCAAGCTGTAAAGCACCTAAAAATGTAATGCATCACAGTCCATTTTTAGAGGATAACTCTGAAGGGACAGTGATTAAACAAAGTCCAAGTACCTAGAGTGTTTACATAAGATGCAATAATGCACTAAGTGAACTCATTAAATGCAGTGGGGTGGGGGAGTGAAGATGGAGTGGAGAAGGGCAGTATGCCAACAGAATCACCATTTCTCTTCCACTGTCTGGGCCAAGGCTTCCAGGAGGAGGTGAGACTTCTAAAGGTAATGAAAAAAAGAATAATTATCTCAGAAAGCCTTTCAGCCAATCAGAAGAGCAATCCGTTGGACTATCTTTATCTAATTTATGGCAAAGTCTGTCTGTTAGGCTTCGCTCTACTGTCTTTCACTTTGGAGTTAATCACAAGGCTACTCTGAGCCTGTGTTTATAGGAAGCCTCTCCTTTCTCAATTAAAATAAGAAAGTTATTGAGAAATAGAAACTAAATGATTATTATTTTATTATGATTATCTTGATGATGTGCTCAAGCTTACTTTTTCTAAAATTCCAAAAGTACTTGTTCAAGAAAATATAAAACTGTACCCAGTTAACTATGCATAATACAAATAAGCTACAGGGACATGTTGTACTGCACAGGAAATATAGCCAGTGTTTTATAATAACTATAAATGGAGTGTAACCTTTAAAAATTGTGAATCACTACGCAGTATACCTGAAACATTTAATATTGTATATCAACTATACCTCAACTTAAAAAAACGTTTTAAAAAAACTATATCTATAAACAAAAAAATCCTCTTTACTTACTACATCTAATATCTCCCTGAAGGGAACTGACGATTGGATATGTATTCTTTCAGACTTTTACTTTACCTTTACAAATATGTGAGACCATTCACATGGGCAAATACACACACACTATTTTTTCTACATCAATAAAAATCACACTCTATATCACTGCTACTTGAATTTTTCACTTATTAATAAATCAAATGTATCTTTCCATACCTAGACATGCAGGGGTTTGTGAAGTAGTTATAGAACCTGGGGCCAGCAGACCTGAAGCCCAGCTCCCTAACTTACAAGCTATGTGACTGTGGACAAGTTACTTAACATCTCTTTTCTCATCTATAAAAATATTCTGATGAAAGTAACCAGAGGATTGTTGTGAAGGTTAAATGAGTTAACATCGTAAATATGCAAATATTATAAAATATATAAAGCACTTAGAATAGTGGATGGAGTAAGTTCTCTACACATTGGCCATTGCTATGATTTACTCTGCTTTTTCTTTTTTAATGGACAATTGTATTCCATCATCTGGATAAACCATGAATTATCGAGCTGGCCCCCTGCTGAGACAAACAGGTGATTTCCTACTTTTGCAGAAGTGGGAATTTGTGAACACGGGTCTTTGTATACACAGGCAGGCACACTCTAGGGTAGGTTCCAAGGCATGGAATGTCTGCATCAAAAGTCATTCTCATTTTATTTGAAACATGGTGCCAAATTTCCCTCCAAAAGACTGCGCTACTTTACATCCCTGCCAACGAATGGTGTATGCGTGCCCGTGTCTAGGAATCTTCTCAACACTGGCTGCCTGGGTCTTTGGCATTCCCACTTCTGCAATCAACCTTCCCTAAATGAAAGCTCGATCAAAACCACCAGCTAGGCATTTGTCAAAGTCCCTGGGACACCTAATCCCTTTGTCTTTTCTAAAAGGAATCAGATGTTTTCTCGGCTCTGACAGACCCTCATTTGCCAGGACACAGCCCTGGGATAAGTATGGAAAACACAAATAAAATGTTCCCCAGCATCCTCCAGAGAAGCTCAAGGGGGCCCACGTGAGGCCCATGCTCTGCTCTCTATTACAAGCAAAAAGTGTTTCAGTCTCCGCTGGTGTTTCCCTGGGTGGAGACCAGAGCCAACATTTGCATACAAATACTATCCCAGGGCTGGAGGGAGAATAGAATTGGGCTGGAAGCAGAGGCTCCAACCTCCCAGTTGTCTTATTAATGGTACTGGGTTGGTGGGGGTGGGGGTGGGGGGAGGTGAGTACCCCCATTCTTTCCCTGAGTTCTCCATCAAAAGGGAAGCATCCCAGCACGGGCACTCCCCGTGGGGCAGCTTGTCATAAAACAGAGATGGAAGCTTGTGCAGGGCTTGGCTAGAAATCTATGCCAAGCAGAGCAGAAGTAGGGCAAAGAGATGTGTTCCATCTGCAGGGCTGGGACTGGAGTCTTGTCGCCGGCTTTGCACAGCTGGGTGAGTGCCCACCTGCAGCCACCTGGCTCTTTAGATCATAGCTCCTGTCAGTGACAAGGTGACCACTCACTGGTGGCCCCTCCAGCCTCATCTCCATGGTTCCGTAGCACAGTGACTTCCAGCTGTGCTCAAGGACCTCTCAGAATCCAGGGGAGCTACAAAGGAGGAAGCTCCTGGTGTTCTCAGGCAGTAATGTCAGTAATTCCGAGGGCAGTCCCTGCTAAACCCTAGAGCCATTCATCTTCCAGACTTGATTTTTAAGGCTATTTCATGGCTCAAAACCATTCACCTTGGTTCTCCCAACTCTCTCCTTGTCTCTCAACATTCCCCAGGACCCAAGTTAGGTCAGGGAAGGGTTCCGGGTGAGTCTCTGAACAGTGGGCTCCATTGCTCACAGCTAATTCCAGATATGAGATCCAGGGACCCTGGCTCATGTCCATAACATGAGGAATAACGGAGACGATCATCTCAGGTTCTCGGGAGTGAGTTAAGCTTCCCCTTCTTATTCAGCTCATATGGGAGGGTCAGCAGGAACGAAAAGAGGCCTACAGACCCAAGGTCTCCCTTAGGACTGACCAGAGGCAGCATGTAGTACAGGAAAGGGACTTAAGCTCACTGTGCCCCGGATTCCTTTCCTTTGAGAGACGGAGGCTCAACACCCAAACATCCTGCTTTTCATTAAACCCACCAAGCAGAGGTTTGGGTATGCACTATGTGTCCTGGACACAGTGGACATGGCAATAAACAGACCAGTGCCTGCCCTCATGGAGTTCACATCCCCAGAGAGGTAAATACTAGGAGGAGTGTCACGCTTAGTCCTTAGTAAGGAGTTCAGGGAGGAATCAATAAGCCAAGATCACACAGCTCCCAAGCAAGCTGCATGACTCCCAGAGACCCTCTCTTAACCAGAACATGAACAACAGCTAACCAGATGCTGGCAGAGCTCAAAGCCCTGAAGCTTCAGAGTCCTGGCCTGCAGAAGCCCCTTCCAAAAGCCCTAGGAGGGGGCCTGGAAAGAAACATGCTCACATGATTTTGGGTTTCTCTGTTTTGCCAAAGTCAAGTCTAAGCCACGAAGGGAAAGAGCACTGTTTCGCCTCACCCCAGTTTCCCTCTGTCACTCCTGCCCTCATCCTGGGTGATATCCCAGTGGCCTGGGGCATCCAAGGACTCTTCAAGTAGGAGTCAAAAAAAGTTTGAGGCTAGTGGGCTATATGGTTCACGGTCACCTCCACGCATGCTGAATTAATGCTAACATCTAGTGCAGGCCCAACTCCCAGGAGTCCTCCTATACACAGGGCCCACTAGCCTCTTCCTGAAGCCACAGGAACATGTCTGGCAGCACCCAACATTGACATGTGTGGTAGGAAGAAAGGAGAAAGGCTTAAAATGTACAGTGTCAGACACCAGCCTGTGGGAAATGCTTTAATTCCTAGACCTGTAAAATCCTAAGTGGAAGATTTGGTTCCCCTAGTTGCAGGAAGTTCCCTTCTGTCAGAAACACGCTCCATGCTTACAATTATAACATACCAGAGCTTCTTTTACATTTTTGATGGGAACTGTATAAAATAGAATTCACCGAAATTCCTGTTTATGAGACACGAACAAGTAGCACTACAAACAGTGTGTGTGAATTTGCTCGTTTTCCACAACTAAACTAAACGACAACCCCTGTGTTGATAGCAGCATTATTCACAATTGGAAAGACGTGGAAGCAACCTAAGTGCCCATCAACAGATGAATGAATAAAGAAGTTGTACAAAATATATACAATGGAATACTACTCAGCCATGAAAAATAAAATAATGCCATTTGCAGCAACATGGATAGACCTAGAGATTATTATATGAAGTGAAGTAAGTCAGACAGAAAAAGACAAATATCACATAATATCAGCTGCATGTGGAAACTAAAAAGGTACAAATGAACTGACTTACAAAACAGAAATAGACCCACAGACATAGAAGACAAACTTATGGTAACCAAGGGAGGAAGGAGAGGTAGGGATAAACTAGGAGTTTCAAATTAACATATACACCCTACCATATAAAAGATAAACAAGAACCTATGGCATGGCATAGGCAGTTATACTCAGTATCTTATAATAACCAAAAATGGAAAAGAATCTTTAAAAGAATAGATATATAGATATATGTATAACTGAATCACTTTGTTGTTCTCTTGAAACTAATACAACATTGTAAGTCAACTATACTTCCATAAAAATTAAAAAAATAAATAATAACAAAAAGCAAATTTTGATCAACCATGCCAGAGAAAAGGCTGAATTATCTTTTATTCTTGTTTCATACAATTATTTTAGAAATGTTGTTTGTTTGTTGTTTGTATGTTTGGCTACAGGATCTTAGTTCCCTAACCAGAGATCAAACCTGGGGCCCTGGCAGTAAGAGTGTGGAATCCTAACTACTGGACCCCTGGGGAGTTCCCAGAAAATTGCTTTATAAAATTGTTATCAAAGGAAGAAGTGATCACAATGAGTATGAAGCCAGAAAATGTAGGAATGGAAAGTATAATAGAGCGTGCCCAGCAGTTAATTGACAAAAATGTTCTGTTACATATTCTTACAGTGCTGCAAGTATCTGGTGGCTTTTGAAATATGTAAATTGTTGTACCTCTTTTCTCTAAACAAGTTATTTTTAATACTGGATTCATAATTTTGTATTATTTCTGATATAGATGGCTCTCAAATTATACAAGCTTCAGGTCCCCATAAAACCTTGATCCTCCCCTACAGCCATCATCTTCTGAATAGTTCTGATGTGCCAGGAATACTGATAAATCTCTCTTCATGGATTATCTAATTTAATCCTCAATTAATGCACTGGGGTAAACTAAGCCTTGGAGCATTTATTCTACATAATACAGTTCATGCTGCAGGGTTGAAACAAGGATTCAAAATCACACAGAACAGGAGCAATCCTCCACACACAGAACAGGAACTATTAGGACAAATGGTTGTGTTTCTTCCCCGAGTCCAAGTTTCCTCTATATAAAGTTGAAGGGGTAAAAAGATATTTAAATCTCTGTACATGCACAGAGGACATCAGTAAGGACTCACAGAGTATCAGTAATAGTGGCTGTCTCTGTGGAAGGGGACTGAGGTGGGAAGGAGACACCCTACTTGAACTTTCACATTTTTAAACAAGTTAATGTATGAGAAGTACTTGGCACAGTGGCTGGCCCATGGTAAGTATTCAGTAACTGTTAGCTATTAGTTCTTATTACTGTCAATGACTTAAATAAATTAATTTTTTAAAATAGAGAGGTGGGCCCTGCTGTCTAAAGTCCCTTCCAGTTGGATTTGGTGTCTGTTTTACCTAACAGTTCTCAGCACTTACCTGAGCCAGGGGTTCTAATGCACTATTGCGTCCAATACTCCCTGCATCCCTATGAAGTAAGTGCTATTCTCATTACCATTTCCCAAGTTTGGAAACAGAGGCACAGAGAGATCAAATAACATGGTCCACGTCTCAACAGCCAATGTGGCAGAGGCTAGGATGAACACCCAGACTGAGTGACTCTGAAGTCTGACAAATAGAGAACTGGCTTCACTGGACTCCCTCCTGGGATGTTATGCTGGATGGGGCGGGGGAGGTGGGGACGGACTCCACCATCTTTTACTCTTTCTCTGTGCGACTCCCATGAGCTTCACGTGGGGCAGGACAGCCCCTGGGGGTACAAGACAGGGAAGTGCTATGAAAACACTGAAGATGTGAAGGCAGCAGGAAAGCCCTATAGGGCTAATCAACTAGACATTAAGAGGGAAGAGAGGCAAGGATGAAAGAGAAAGGAAAGAAACCCTTGTGAAGCATCTACTCATGTCCGACAATGGACTTAGCTATTTCTCACCTATCCTCCCAAGGGAGTCCACATTATCCTACTGCCCACTTCTAAGTGCAGCAGATAGGCTGGGGGTGTTCCCGAAGCTCCTAGGTGGTGGGTCCTAAAAAACCTGGGCCCTCAGGCCCATAGTGACAACGAAGGGCATCCCCCAGCCCCACCTTCTTGCCCTGCCCCTCCAGGCTTTTCTCATCTCCTGCATCCTAAAGCAAATATTTCTACACTGCATGGCTCAACTCAGCAGGCCTCAGTGAATCTTTGGGGATGGGAGGTCTCTGGAGTCAGCTTGCCAAAGCAGGGACCCTTCCCCACAGGGAGAGAGAAGTGGGTGAGCCTGTGAGTTCTGCTGCACATACAGTCACAGACCCAGAAGCCTCAAGGCGTCCTTTGGGGATAAATCTGTCTTAGACACTCCACTCAATTCAGGAGCACTGACCTGAACCTATCAAGCATTGGCACCTCATCCCTTGTCTGACCTGTAAGGGATTCACCTGCCTTGCATCTAGGAATGAGGTGGTCCACATAAGTATCTCAGACTGCTAAGGGCTCCCAGCAACAGTCTCATCATAGCTGTAAGACCTTGAGCAAGTCACTTGACCTCTTTGATTCACTGTTTCCTTTTGTGTAAAATGAAGATTACAAATTAATGCTTCTACACAACAAAAGATGACCCTCCAACGCATGCTAGATTGAAGGCGCCTTGAAGAGAGGGACCAGTGTGACTCATTCAGCATCTCCTTGAGGCACCTTCCTGACAGGGTGTCCTACTCCAAAGAGGAGGCTCAGCATAGATTTGCCCATTCAAGGCAGAACTGCGTGGTGGAAAACAGTATGTGCTATGGGCTACCTAGACCTGGATTCAAATCCTGCCTCTGCCATTCACTTCCCCTTAGAAGCTTTTCAGAGCATGGTCATCACTATGACTACACCTCCAGTGTTCCATGAGGTTAAACTCTAGGGGGAGCTGTTCTTAGTCTGTTCCTGGACTGAGGTTCTTTGGAGCACTGTGTCAAAGATGAGTTGTAAGGATGCAAGGCCACTTGAGTGCAAAATGGGCTAGGATAGTGTGGCTCAGAGTGTAGAGAAACTCAGTCTACAGAAGGTATAAATTAAAAGACAATGTTAAATTCATGGAACAGCAAATCAGGTCTTACTATTCAAAAGCCTGAAGAATTTTGCTAATATGCAAAGATAATACTGCAAGTTTGTATTTTCAGGGATTCACTTTTTTTCTGGTTAACAGGAAAACTTGTATGAACCTTAATTTTTTGTTTTGGGTTTTTTCCCCCATTGTGAATGTGAAAATGGTTTCATTAGCAAAGATATATGAATTTTTAACACCCCTCTCCCAAAATGGTCTATTTCATTCATATAAATGAATCTGAATCTTCATTTTATTTTGATAAGCTGCAGAGCTGACATTAACAAATTTTTTTTTTTTAAGTTTGGCTTTTCATCCTAAGAACTGGACGCTGTTTGTCAACACTCTTGCAAAGGACTCCAGTCTTCCTACTGTGAAAGAAAAATGTACAGTGACCACTGCTTGGACTCGAGAAAGATGTTTATAGCACTGCTCCAGGCAGCAGATGAAAGGCTTCTTGAAGATTTAAGGGAGGAAACTGAGCTACCATTTGCACCCTGGCCCAACAAGACAAAAACCCACCACTACTTGGAAGTTTTTAGGAAACAAGTTATTTTCTCTGCCAACCGCTCTGCCCTTCTCTAGAAATGGGTTATCCACGTGGGGCTAGCCTTGCTGTAACAGCAAGTGTCTAATGTGCACTTGTATACCTAAAGTTTACCTGGGAAGCATCCCCATCTATCAGGAAGAAAACAGGCCTGGAGGAGATAAACCAGAGGAAGAGAAACAAACGCTATGTCAATGGAGGAGAGAGGCACCAGGAGTCTGAACACAACGCTCTGTTCTTCATCTTGCCACTTCAGACCTATGCTTGGCAGGAAAATCTCCCACCATCTCCAAGATCAGATCCCCTACCAGTAAGATGGAGATAGAAATTCTTCTCCTGTCTACCTCAAGAGGACTGATTCTTCTCTGCCTCCCTCACTGGAGCTGAGAGTTGCTGCCATGGGCACCCAGCCCCACACCTATTACCCAGCTGAACCAATGGCCAGGTAGTACAGAGCTGCCAACTCGAGTCCCTAATGTAAAAATGAGCAAGGGGGTATGCATTCCGTGTGCTCCTCTCAGCTGCGGTGTGCTCCTGGTTCCAACAGCCCAAACCTCCCCCCTTACTGCGCTGTGTACTTTTACTGCCTCCACTGCTCTGCAGCCCCTGGCCAGTGACCTTGCCCATAAAGGCCCAGAGGAGAAATGGATACCCAGTGATGGTTCAGGGAATCCTATGATTCAGGGAATCCGTTTTAAACAGTAATTAGGAATTTTATCAAGGCATCCGGGGGAAAGATCTAGACTATAATGTTGAATGAATAACTGTCGCAGAAATCATGCACTAAGTTTACAGGCTTTGGTTGGAATCAGACTTGGGTTTGAACTCCAGTTTTGCCAGCCATGACCACATGACCTCTCAGAGCCTCAGGCTTCTCATCAAAGTAATAGGGATAATAATTCTGTCCTTCTAAAGTTACTTTGAGATCAAGTGGAAAATACGTAAAAGGTTTAGCACAATCCAGGCTCCTGGTCAAAGAGCTCACAATATATGGACGTGTGTGAGGATAAAGATAAGAATGGATTTCAGGCAAAAAGCATAGGGTCCTTCAGAAAGAAGAGGACGTGGTGGGTTTTATTTTGTTTTCCATTTAAGATGGTTATATCTTAATAAAATATACACAAATATCAACAGGACTAGAATCTATTGGAACAGAATAATACAATTAAATTTAAGATTCCTCTGACCCACAACCCTGCCCTTCTCACTCAGGCTAGGAATAGAAGCTATTCCTAAGAGGTCTGCTCTTGGGACAATTTCTATAAAAATCAGAAAAATATGGAGCCTCTGGAGCTTCCTGACCCCAAGTCCATACAACTCTTCAGCCCAACTGAAAAAGGTTGTAGTCAGTTTTCCTAAGGAAATCTTCTACGTCCAAGAGAGGACAGGAAGTGAAGCTGGAAGATGAAGAGCAGATTCATAATTGGACAACATAATAATTAGCGTTTTGGGTAAACACTCAGAGGTACTCTCAGAGCTTTCTGCCTTGAAAGAACCAAGGTGTAACATCCTCAGCAAACCTCAAGGCTGTCCAGTGGGGTGTCACCACCCTTGAAATGACATCTAGCCAATGGGTTCCCAGTGCCTGTGTTTGGGCACCCCGCTCCAGCAGAACTGTCTGCAGCAGGCAGAGTGTGTTCAATCAGAGGCAGATGACTGGGAGGGGACTTGATTTGTTCCTAGACAATTACCAGTGGAGACAGGCTCATTATTTTCATTCTGTGGAGTCAGCAGAGACAGGACAGATAACAGGTCTGAGCCAGAGAAGCAAGGGTTAAGGGGAGGGGGAGAGAGGGAACCAAGAGAGGACTATCTCAGGCCCGCCATGCCCACTGAACCACGATGCCAGGGAATATGAGTAAGGACCAGAGGACATCATGTGCTTGTCTACTAGATGGCGCTAGTGGTAAAGAATCCATCTGCCAATGCAAGAGACCCAAGAGATAAGGGTTCGATCCCTGGGTCGGGAAGATCGAAGAAACAGCACTCCACTCTAATATTCTTGCCTGAAGAATCCCATGGACAGAGGAGCCTGGCAGGCTGTAGTCCATAGTGTCACAAAGAGTCAGACACAACTGAAGTGACCACACACAAATGCGCTGCTGGTCAAAGCAGAAACTCCTTGAGTACAAAGTACCCCAGGCAGAAAGAGCTTCATCAAGACCTCATCGAGGGACTTCCCTGCTGTTCTGGTGGCTAAGACTCCATGCTTCCAATGAAGAGGACCCAGGTTCAATTCTGGGTCAGGGAACTAAATCCCACATGCCATGACAAAGTAAGCACAGTCAAATAAACAAACAAACAAACAAAAAGACCCCATCTAAATTGCTTAGCATCAGGAGAGATGCAGTAACCTGGGGACCCCCTCACCCTCACTGCTTCCCCAGCATGGCCTCCTGTTCCTCTCCAATAACAGCAGCTCATGTAACTACGGGCCTCTTTCTGCCAGGCGCTGTGCTAAACCCTTGGCATTCATCATTGTGTTTCACTGTGCCAAAAACCAGGGAGTTAGGGACCATTACTATTCCATCTTACAAATGAGGAAATGAGGCTTGGAGAAGGTTCTAGGACTTGCCCCAGCTGGTAACTGGCAGAACCACCAAACCGACCCCAAGCTCTCAACCACTATACATTTTCCCTCTAACCACTATACATTTTCCCTCTTTTCATCTCCTTTGTTTCACCTCTGTTTATTCCAAAAGCTTTTAAGACCCTCTCCCTCACCCCAAATCAGATCCCATATCTTCTGAAGGGTTTGGGGCTACACAGGAGGCTGACCCCTGAAGAATAAGGCCCCGCAGGTGGAGAGTTACTGTTTCTGAGCCTTCTCAAGAACTTCCCGTACTGCCTGCAATAAATCCAAGCCTTCCTTCCTTTGTGATTTCACCCCGGGAGCAACACTCCAGGATGACTCATCTCAAGACCGGCAGGAGAGATCTCCTCTGGAGACTGGAGGTGACCTTGGCTGGGCACTCACATCCTGTGCCTGTTTTCCCATTTGTCTAATGGGCAGCCCCAGCCTCCCTGCCAGGCTTGTTGTGGAGTATTGGGGCAAACACAAAGCATGTGGAAAATCATTTTAAAAAGAGAATGCAAAATACCAACAAAATACCAACTCCCACCTACATCCCACATACCAAACCCTTATCTAAATCCCCTCCAATCTGAATTCTAGCTTCAAGAGTTCATCCGCATTCCTGCCTTCTCCTTGTGTACAGGCAAACTGTGATTCCTAGAAAAAAGAAACGTGATATGGATAATAATCCTTTTTTTCCCCAAACAGAATAAGTCACTCCTTCAGCCTCCCATTACTCTATTACAAGCACACATAATACTTGGAACAGTTAACAGTCACAGAGCCCTAATTAAGTGTGTATTGTATATTTTTTTTTCCCCTCACTTAATCAGTTTAGGAATGTCTATAACTAGTACTACTTCACAGAAAAGAAATAAGGTTGAGATCAGTTGATCACAGAAATTTAAAAAAATCAAAGTCTAGATGTCAAAGCCTAGATTCCAGATCAGCTCTCTCAGTCTCCACCACACTATCCTGCCTTCGTTGACTTCCTTTTAAAATTATAAGGCCAAGCACTCTCTCACCACCTCCCCCACTTGGTTTTTCTCCATAGTTCTTAGGCCCTTTAGTAACTTACTGTCCCGCCCCTCCCCCCGTCAGGTAGGCCATAAGTCCGCGTGGCCAGGGACTTATTTGCATGTCTTGCCACTGCTGGGTCCCCTCAGTGCCCAGAACAATGCCTGATACATAGCAGGTACTCAATAAATACTTACTGAAAAAACTAGTCTGGCCATTCCACTCTATTTTCCTCCATTTTAGATTTTAGCAGCAGTTTGTTCATCTCAGTCCCCAACTACCTCTCACCCTCCTCAGAGTCCAGAATGATACTTTGAGCATAGTAAAGTATTCCAAAATGCTTCAGAGGCAGGACTGAACTCTTTCGATGTGCTTTTGGAAAAGTGTGCTGGGGGTGGTCTGCGGTCTGGGGAATTCACTGTCTCTGCTCCCCACAACAAAGAGGATGCTCAGGGGCGAAACTGAGGAGACCTGAGAAGCGCGCGGCCCTGGGTCCAGCCCTCCTCATCCTGCCACACGTTGCTGATGAACAGGCGGGCTCACAGCCTGATGTACAGGTCCCACCCCTGACTTGCATGTGCTGTGTTTCTGACTCATCTTCCCTGGACTCTGGGAAAGCGTTCTGCATGAAGTTTCACCAACTCTGCTGAGCAGCCAGCTGCTGGGCAGGAGTTGGAAATGATATGGGAGGGGGAAAAGATCTAATTAAGCAGAGTAGGTGATAGTGTCAGGAAGAAAAAGCAAGCAAGTGGCAATTTGGATATCTGCCTGCAAATAAGAGAGATGACTGCCGTCTTCTCCGCTGGCTCCCGTCTGCCCTATAAATCTCAGTTCACTAATCCAAGTGTTTTCATTATCGCTGTATAATACAGCATGCTGTGTTGGGCCCCGTCATAGGGAAATTAAAACCAAGGAGGGGGCTAGAGGGATTCAGGCTACCCCATTCTTCCATTTCTCTTGTTTACACTAATGTGATGGTGTTTTTCCCTCTTCTGTCATAAACACAACATGGGATGTTTCCAGCATCAAACAGATTACCTTCTTCCACTCATAAAATGGAACTTCAGACCCTGAGCTCAACCCCCAGAACCATGCAACTGAGGGGCCAGGAGCTAACTTGGCCACTGTTGACACTTACTCCCCACAAAATCTAAGAACCAGGTCATGGAAAGTTCCCTGGTAGTCTAGTGGTTAGGACTCTTGGTACTTTCACTGCCATGGCCCAGGTTCAATCCCAGGTCTAGGAACCAAGATTTTGCATGCAAAGAGAAGGAAAAAAAAAATTTTTTTTTAAAGAAGGTCATAAAGTAAGTACCAGATCCATAAGAAGAGTCCCTGAGTGGGAGGCAACATGATGGTTAAGAGGAGCATTTGAATTTCATCTCCACTACCTACTAGCTGCATGGCATTGGGCAAATCACTTAACCTCTCTGAGCCCCGGCTTCCTCTCTGAACCTCAGCTTCTTCAAATAAAATTCAGCAATAACAGGATTAAATGTAGAACATGAGGCACTTAGTACAGTACCGGACACACTCTAAGTGCTATGCAACTTACTCCCAAATCCCAGTCTTCACTGTGCTGTTCCTACCGCTAAAGCAAACTTCCAAAAAGCTGCATAGCTCAGCCCTTTCCTCATCTCAAACCTCAAACATCACCTTATCAACGAGCCTTCCCTCACTACCTTAAATAAAATAAAATACTACTCCCCCACCTCATACACACACCCTGCATCTCCTCTTCATCTTGGTCCACAGCACAAAACACTACTTGACATTTTACACACACACACACACAGTTTGAACAATGTGGGTTCGAATTGTGTAGATCCATTTACACACACATTTTTCATTATAGTATCTGTATTTTTCTTTTAGAGATCTTTAACTAAGTGTGGGGCAACTTTGTGTTCAATTAGAGATCGTAACGCATGGAATTCAAAGAACTAGGGTTTGAGTCTTGATTCTCTCCAAACTGTTTCAGGTTCTTGTGCTTGGATGAGTCATTTATCAAATCCTTTGTTTTTGAGGCAGAGATAGTAGTATGTGGATTTTCTACTGAGTGGGGTAAGGGCTCCTAACCCCTGGGTAAAGGATCAAAGGTACATGTATTTCTTTTAAATGTATATAAATAAGTGTATATAATTTTTTGTATCCTAAAAGATAAACTCCAAGAAGCCAGAGCTTTGGTTTTGTTGACTGCTGTATCTCCAGCACCTATAAAAAAGGTTCCTGGCATACAGTGGGCATTTAATAAATATTAACTGAATGAATAAACAGAAGTTGTTTTTCTGATGACGATGACAAGAAGGGCCACAAGAGACCACACAGGCCAGAGTTCTTCACGGGGTCGTAAACTGAAGTTGCGAGACACCAGATGAGCTGCCCTCTGGTTCCAGCCTCCCTAGAACTGTGCGGTGGTGAAGGCTGGGAGCCCTGACTCCTGGTGCCTGGCTCTGCCTCGAGCCAGCCTGCTCAGACCAACGACTCAGCTTCTTGGTACCCGGTGCTCCTCATCTGGGGACTGGAAACAATTAAGCAGATGGCTCTCCCTCCCAAGTGCCCAGGACCCAGATGCCCAGTGACTGGCAGTTTATAAAAGCAACAAGGACAGGTGGAGACACCACAGCCGCTCTGGAAATCCATCAACAAATGGGCTCAGTGCTGAGGGACTGCAGACAGCTGCAGCATAAAGGAGCCAAAAGCCATTGCAATTCTCTCTTAAGTCCACCAGCATCAAGGACCCCCTTGGCTTTCTGCACCAACTAAAGGCAAGCACTGCAGCCCTGCTTCTACAGAATGATTCCCTCTTACACACACACATACACACACACACACACAGAGACCATGTGGGACACACACACACACACACAGACCATGTGGGACACACACATACAGAGACCATGTGGGACACACACACACACACACACACACACACACAGAGACCATGTGGGACACACACACACACACACACAGACCATGTGGGACACACACACACACACACAGAGACCATGTGGGACACACACACACACACACACAGACCATGTGGGACACACATACACACAGAGACCATGTGGGACACACACACACACACACAGACCATGTGGGACACACACACACACACACACACCCCCCATGTGGGTAAGGATAGAAACCCCAGCTGCAACATTCCTAGGGGCACAACCGCTCTGAGAACTAACTTTTCATCTCTTAGGATCCATCACAGGATCAAATGAGAAAGCCCAGAAACAGCATGTGGGCCGTGTGTAGCACAGAGCAGGTACAGGATGCTATTAACATTCTATAGGACACTGATGAAATCCAGAGGCAAACACTCCTCCTCCCCCCACCCACCTCCACCTCACAGGACTCTGAGCTTAGAATCCAGGGTCTTGAAATGAAGGGGGCTATTTGGCCTTAGGAATCCAGCACCAGGTAAATCTTTTTCAAGGATCCCGTTTTCCCATTCAAGTAGACGGGAAAGAACTAAGACTCCACACCAGGCCCCCTCCTCCTCCAAGACCCGAGGGTACAGTGCTAAAAAGGTAGATTCCAGCCTGAGGGTGTCAGCCACTCAGGTTTTTTGGGTTTTTTTCCCCAGGAAGTGGGACCTGACCCAGAGCTCCCTGAAGGCTGGGGTGACAAAAGACACAACAAAAACTCCCTGCATCCTTTTACTACTAGTCCCCTCAATCAGATTTAAAGCACCAAACAAAGAAGGACACCACCAGTAACCAGAGTGAGGACTAAATGAGGACTAAATAAGTTGCACCCTTATTCTGAGTTGGTCATGTTCCTCAACCTCTATGAACCTCAGTTTCCTCATCTGCATAAAGACCGTAGCAATGCCAACCTCATGGCAATATCGGAAAGATGAAATAAGAAAATCCGCCGCACATTACACCTGAGACTTTAGCTGCTGCTCTAAATATTTAAGCCAGTGCGGGAATCATAAGCATTAACTGCTTCAAAAGAACACTGTGTGCAACAAAGCCAACCTTTCCCTAGACCACAGACCAGACTGGACCTCTCCACCACGGGCGCAGGTTGGGAACAAACTAACTGTACCAGAGGCTTCCAGAAATCATACAAAGACATGTGGGGAGAGGTCGGGAAAGGTAAGAATGCAAAAAATCACAGGTGTAACCAAGACCCTAGCAGCTCCTGGAAGGGTGCGGGGGTGTCCTGTTGGAAACGGTGGGGGATGCGCCTCTTGAAGCAACCTGGTCTTAAGCACCGGTTACACTGGACTTCCCAATGGAAACGGCCACGATTGAAGACCTGAGACTTCTAACATGTTCTGGTGGCAGTGTGGCCGTGGGGTTACAAACATAAGTTCAGGGTGAATTAAACTTCCTAGGTAGGGTGCTCCAAGAGTCCCCAGATGGTGCCAGGAGCTGGTGACCATTCAGCTATCCGGTAACGTCCCTGGGCCTCAGTGCGCTCCCCACCCACCACCGCGACTCTGGAACTAATGATCACTGCGACTGCAGGAAATCCAGAGGCTCAACGCGGAGGCACGCTCAGGTTCTTCCTGGGCAGGGCCCCCGGTGCCGGTGCGGGTATCATCCATTCAAGGAGGAAAAGGCCGAGGAGACAAGGGTGGCGCGCAAGGCTGCACACGAGCTGAGGCCCTCTCTCTGTGGCAGCTGCTGAAAAAATAATCAGAAGAAAGCAACTGGAACACGAGGGGGGGCGGGGCGGGGGCCCTTCCCGCAGGCGCCCCGGAGCCGGCCCGAGCTTGAGGCCTGGCCGGGGAGGCCATGGAGAGGGCGCCCCGCGGGAGCGCCGAGGCCCCGCTGCGCCCGGCCGGGCGGGGGCGGCGGAGGCGGAAGCGGGGGCGGCTGGAGCGCGGTGGGGATGTTTAAAGGAAATTTACAATCATTTCCTCTCTGTGGTTTGGTGACAAATCAACAACATCCTGTTCTTTTGTGAGGCTCTGGGCGCCTGCGAGGCGGGGGCAGCGCTCCGGCTCTTAAAGGGACACACACTGGCTCCCTTCCCCCCTCCCCTATGCTCCAAAAAGAAGAAGAAGAAAAAAAAAATACAGCCTCCCTAAGGCGCCACCTCCCGGGGCGCGCGCTACCGGAATGCGGGGGCTACTGAGCGAGGCGGTCCCTCGCCCTGAGCCCGGGCCGCGACCCAGGCAGTGTCCCCTCCCCTGGGGCATCCTCCCACCTCCCGTCCCCATCCCAGGACAGAGGTAAAGGTAGCAGTGGAGCACCCGTCTGATGTCGCAGCCCGGGGCTGTGTCCCGCCTAGGGGACACGCAGCGGGCAGAAGGGGACCCACCAACCCCCGCCGACGTTTCCCTTCCCTTCCCCACCCCAACCCTGAGGCAGCTCCGTCCCAGCCTCGGACCTCCGGGTAGTTTTTATCCCTCTCCTCCAATCCCCTGGCCTCGAATTTTTTCACCCCTAAACTCTGAATTTATGGTTAAAATGTCGACGTACGCACACAAGGTTTATAAAACGCCAAAGCAGAGAGGCTTCCCGAGCTGTAGGAGTAATGAGAATCAGATGGCTAGGACAGAAAAATAAAATATATTCAACTGCCCTCCCGAGATCTCGTTCATTCATTTAATGAGGGCTGGTCACCATTCTAGGCCCTGTCCAGCAGAAACAAGACACAATTGGTCCCTGCCCCCAAGGGGCTTAGATTCTTGAATGAATGAACAAACGAATGAACAGGATTACTTCACATACTTTTTTTTTTTTAATTTCACATAATCTTAAGTGCTATGATTAAAGGGTCCTATTTGCTAGAAGAGCACCTTCTGATCTGGAGAACTCTCTGAGCAGGGGACAATCTGATTGGGACCAGAAGGGGGGAAAAGCACCATTCCTGGTAAGAGTTAGTTGAGCAGTCTATATAGTATTCTCAGCAAAGAGACTGAAAGTTGGGGCAGCACCTGAAGGGCTTTCTTAGTGGCTCAGCTGGTTAAGAACACGCCTGCAATGCAGGAGACCTGGGTTGGGATGATCCTCTGGAGAAGGGAAAGGCAACCCACTCTAGTATTCTGGCCTGGAGAATTCCATGAACTGTATAGTCCATCCGGCCGCAAAGAGTTGGACAGAACTGAGCGACTTCCACTTTCACTTGAAGGGCACCCAAAGAACAGATTTCCTTCATGAGGACAAGTCTTGGAGGTTGGCACCCAGGATAAGAGAGACCTGGGTCCCTGTGGTCAGGCTGTATGTATAACCTGAGCAAGTCCTTCCCCACTCCAGGCCTCATCTGGAAAATGAGATCACTAGACTAGAATCAGCAGTTCTCAACCTTGGTACAAATTAGAATTCCCAGAGAGATTTTCAAAAACCCTCAATCATCCCATCCCATTCCACCACAGACCAGTAGAATCAGAATCACTGGTAATGGAGCCTGGGCCTGCCTGCAACGCAGGAGACGGGTTCAGTCCCTAGGTTGGGAAGATCCTCTGGAGAAAGGAATGGCTACCCACTCCAGTATTCTTGTCTGGAGACTCTCACGGGCAGAGGAGCCTGATGGGCTACAATCTATGGGTCGAAAAGAGTAGGACACTACTGAGAGACTAACACTTTCACTTTCAGGTGAGTTCAGTGTGCAGCCAGGGTTAGAAGCCAGTGATCTTGTTTGAATTCAGGGTATAATCATTCCCATCAAGGAGTACTTAGAATGTACTAAATAATACACCAAATATGCTATGTATATATTTTAAGTTACCAAAAAAAAAAAAAAAAAAAGACAAGTTACCCTACCAAATTAGACACATACTATTATCCCCATTCCACAGATGAGGAAACTGAGATAAGAGAAATAATATGAAATTTGGTCAAGAGCACTTAGCTAATAAGTGGTCTTGCCTGAATCCTCTAAGCTAGAATGCCTTTCCAGGGAGAAAGAGCACACTTGTAATTAATGGAGATGTTAGTCACACAAAGTAGCTACGAAGAGAGGAGCATGGAGTGCTTTCAGTAGGAGCTACTCATCCATCTTGGATTAGAGGCAGGAGACTGGCCTGGATGACCTCTGGTCATCCTGACAGCCCCAAGGCGTGCATGCCCAGAGCGGAGGTCCCAAATGACAGAGTGTGACTCTAGGAAGACAGCCTTTTATGTTTCTCTAAACTGATCCTCCTAATCGTTTTCAAAGATATTCCCATAAAATGTGCAGGTTTTTAGCTAGACAGTGGAACCATTTGGCAGGGTGAGGAAGAGAGAAAAGAGCTTCCTGTGTATCCCAGTAGGGCGAGGATAGAATACACTCATCCCCACACTCTCCCATATGGTGCCCACCACTGTCCTTTTCACCTCTTGACCACCTTCCCATCTGTGCAGTTTCCTGAGGCAGGACCCAGACAAGGGCTTGCTAAGTGGGAGCTGAGACAGGTTCTCAGGAGAGTAAAAGATCTGTCAAAGCAGAGATTAGAAAAAAAGGCAGTTAGGGACTTTCCTGCTGGTCCAGTGGTGAAGACCACACTACCACTGCAGGAAGCATGGGTCCAATTCCTGCTCAGGGAACTAAGATCCCACATGCCACATGGCACAGACAAAATTAAATAAATAAAAATAAAACAAAAAGGAGAAAAAGGAAGTTGATCCATTCTTTTGGTAGAATACTGTGCTGCTGTCAAAAAGGAGAAGAGAGCTTTATGGAGAGACTAGAAATGTACTTGTGATATACAAGGTACAGAATAGGATCGTCTCACTGATGTTTCTGTAAATGCCACACACACACACAGAGGAAATCAGCAGAATCATCTGGAAGGAGAGACATCAAACTGTTACTAGTAATGCCAGGATTGGTGCATGGGGGCAGGGGGCAGTGATCAGGGGAGGGGAGTCAGGGAGTGTGTTCTGTTAATGATATACTTTTAATTTCTCTGTATTAATAACCATATTATTTAAATTGTTGGCAAAAATCATGTATTAATTTTTTAAGATAAAGATACTTCTAATAAGGGACTTCCCTGGTGGCTCAGAAGGTAAAGAATTTGCCTGCAATGCAGGAAACCTGGGTTTGATCCCTGAGTCAAGAAGATCCCCTGGAGAAGGAAATGCCATCTACCCACACCAGTATTCTTGCCTGGAGAATCCCATGGAAAGAGGAGCCTGGTGGACTACAGTCCATAGGATCACAAAGAGTCGGACACAACTGAGTTGGACACACTTTCACTAAAGAGAGAACATAAAAGCCCACCCTGGGCCTTGGGAATTCCACTCAGGGTACACCCACAGCAATGCCATTTTTTTTTTTTTTTTTGGTAATTTCATTTGGATGTAGATTGTTACTTTGTTTTGTTTTTTCTTTTATTTATTTATTTGCAGCACTGGGTCTTCATTACTCTGCACAGGCTTTCTCTAGTTTCGGTGCACAGGCTTCTCATTTTGGTGGCTTCTCTTGTTGTGAAGCACAGGCTCTAAGGCAAGTGGTGGTGATAGTTTAGTCACTAAGTCGTGTCTGACTCTTGTGACCCCATGGACTGTAGCCCGCCAGGTTCCTCTGTCCATGGGGAGGTTCCTCTGTCCCAGGCAAGAATACTGGAGTGGATTGCCATTTCCTTCTCCAGGGGATCTTCCTGACCCAGGAATCGAACCCAGGTCTCCTGCATTGCAGGCAGATTCTTTACCGACTGAGCTATGGAGGCTTCAGTAGTTGCGACTCCTGGGGTCTAGAGCTAGGGCTCAGTAAACCTGTACTAATGCCATGATTTCAGAGCTTTCTAGCTGGTGTTAATTGTCCCATTGCTCTTCCACAGTTGCTTTGTCCTCGCTGTGTCAGGTCAGTGGCAGTCTCTCCTGGTCAGCTGCCTCCAGTCCAGCTAGGGAGGATTCCTCAGCATTTCTGGGTTACAGAAGACAGATTTAAGATCTGCCAGCTCCAACTGATGTAAGAGATGACAAAGTTCATTTGAGAGGCAGAAACTGCCATAGGTGCTGCTTGGTGGTGGGAATGGGTAAAGGGCGTGGCGGTAGTGTTCAAAGGCTCTGATTTCTATGTGTGTCTAGGTTGTTGTTTTGGCAGCTGAGAAATAGAATCTGACAGACCAAAACCTTAAGAGAGATTTGTGGACAGAACTTTATTCCAGAAATCTGAATGGCCAGGGGCAGTGACCTGCTTTCAACATTATATGCAGAATGGTCCCCTCCAGTGATAGCTCAGCAAATTCAAGGTGACCAACTGTCATGCTCTAGGGAGAACTGCATGGCTACTCTGTGCTTCCTCTTATGTTTTCTCAGATCTTTGTAGTTTACAAAGAGAATAATGTTAAGGTTAAGAGCATCAGCTATTAATAGACAGAGAACCTAGGTAAGAATCTCAGCTCTACCACCCTCACTAAGCCTGTTTCCTCTTCTTTAAAATGGAAAAAATAATAGTACTTACCTCATAGAGTTGTTCAGTGAGGATTAAACGAGATAATACAGGAAGTGTCCTGAGACCTATACCTGGCACACACAGTCAATGATAATTACTGGTTTTTACAACTAATAACAATAAGATCAAAACAGTTACTAACTGTATCTTTAAATATGATAAAAATAAGAACAGGGCTTCCCTGGTGGCTCAAAGGGTAAAGAATCCACCTGCAGTGCAGGAGACCTGGGTTTGATACTTGGGTTGGGAAAATCCCCTCGAGAAGGGAACTGGCTACCTACTCCAGTATTGTTGCTTGGAGAATCCTGATGGACAGAGGAGGCTGTCAGGCTACAGTCCATGGGGTCACAGAGTTGGACTAGTAACAATAAGATCCAAAACAGTTACTAACTGTATCTTTAAATACAGTTTATTGTTATTAATAACAATAAGAACAAAAACAGTTACTATCATTAAATATGATACGTTAAGAATAAGGAAGGTTATTGAGCTTAGTGGCTCAATGAGGTTCACATGTTTACTAGCTTATACAGCTCAAACATAAATCCAAATCTTGGCCTCCAGAATTAGAAGACTTCCAGACCTGTGTCCACTAAAATCCCACATGGTTGAGCCACTGCTGCATTCAAAAATTATCACTTCATCAAAAGTATTCAATAAGGCCCTATTTACATATGCCCTTGTGCTGGCTTCTGTACAGACAGGTCAAGACAAATGAAATTCCTTCCTTCCATTCATCCGGGCTGGGCCATCTTTGAATCTTCTCAAAGCCCTTAGAATAGGAATCTTTTCTTTCTTTCTTTCTTTTTAACGTCTACTTCCTCCTTCCTCTGTCTAGTTATGAGAAAGTAAGTTTCTGGGGGTAGGAGGTTTAAACTGATGGGCCATTAACAGCGGAACAAAGCAAAAGGAATTTTCCAGGTCACCAGCCAACAACTTTAGAGTGGTGTTTAAAATTCACTTGCTTAGGGGGAGGGAGAGAGGTTGGCCAGGAGTGGGTGGGGAAGGATTTCTCTCAGCTGATGGGGAACTGAGTAACGCCCTTTTTTATGGCCAGTAAAACCAGTAAACACCATAACATGCTGCTTGGTTTCTGGGCTGATCTTTTATCATCCAAACTTGAAATGCAGATATAACAAAGAAAACAAACGTCTGTCTGCTGAATCCATAAATAAAATGTTCTGCTTAGCTTCAGATTTAGGGAACACCTGGATTCCTGCTCTGGCTTTGACCATGATTTGCTAAAATATAACATAGCCATAAATTTCTTCTGAGCCCAGTGAACAGACACACATGTATTCTCTCTCTCCTCCCCCCTCCCTTCCCTTCCTGTCTCTCTCTCTCTCAAAAATACACTGCCTTATTCCAGCTACAGCAAAGTTCAACAGGAAAGGATCTCTGGTCACCCTGTGGTGGCATCTTAAAATTTTATTTCTGGGCAGTCTGAAAGTCACTGGAGAGGGCAGCTTCAGCACTTAATTAGTAAGCAGATATGTTCTAGCAGAAATGTTCTTCTAGGGGTCTCCTTTTCTATGGAAGAAAGAATGACCACCAAAGAGTCTGGTTGGGATTTGGAAGCTGGCCCTTACCTCCCTATACCAATCGCTCTCCCACAATGCACTGTTCCAGGAACTTTCATAGCCCTGTGGCCGCCCGTATAGACCTTCACATTTCTACAACCTCTTGATGCTGGGAATTTCTGGGGGCACTGCCAAATTACACAAGGCTACTGAAGAAGTAGTTATACACATTTTTAGGCTTCCCTAGTACAATGACTTCCACATTCTTTAAAACTCAGCAGCATCCTATTCAAAGGAATACAAAATATGAAAAACATTAAAACTGTTGTTCCTGGTTGAATCCCATCACAATGTTGCTCAAAGATGTCCCTAGAATTCAAAGTTGGGGGGAGCACTATTTTAGAATATGACTCTATTACACTTTAAGTAATTTTGTCATTATAATGAAGTCCCAACTGCTCACTATGCCTCCTTTTTGATTCAGCCCTTCCTACCTGAGGTCCATGTAGTTATTTCCATGGTGTCTATCCTCTTGCTTTATTCTTTTGTTTTGTCGTTGCAGGTCCTCCACTAGCTTCCTGGGAAGAGACACATGGGAGATAATTTTTTGCCACCCTGTATATCCAAACATGCCTTTTCTTTTATTCTTTCTTCACATTTTGATAGGTAGTTGTGCTAGGTATAAAATTCTAGGTTACAAATCATTCCCCAACAAGTCTAGGCTTCTCTAGTGTCCAGGTCTTTGAACTAGATATCCCCTTTGCATGGAACACATACACTCACCTTCACTCCCACCCCTGAATAGCTAACATCTCATTAGTCTTATCAGGGACATTTTCTTGTCCAGTTACCTGCCCCTCCAAGATCAGAACACCTCCTACTTGTTCCCACAATACCTGGTGTTTACCCCTTACTACACTTATTACACCATATTATCATTACCTGTTTACTTGTCTATGTCCTCCCCTACTTTGTGAACATAAGGGCTAAAAATACAGAGCCACAGTGCCACTCAATAAATATTTGTAGAGCAAAGGAATAAATGAATGGTTTGGTGCTTTTTTATTACAAGATACAGTCTATAATAAAGTATTTGACAAATGCCTTTAATGCTTCACATTTTTCAGGTAGAACAGAATTGGTCTTGGCGAAGAAATGCCACCTTGATATTAGGAGCAAAGAAAGAACCCTTATGATTTGTTATTCAATATCTGTCTTCCATGAGGACAGGGACCAGGTCTGCCTGCTCACTGCTGTGTTCCCAAAAACCAGACCATAAGACAGCTTAATAAACAGCTGCTGACTGAATGAACTGGTTCAAAGGAAGTCCTAGGTATTACACAACTAAGAAAACTAAGCGAGAAAAAGTCCCTAAGCTGTCTTAAAAAACTTGGGAGGAAAAAAAGAGGTTTAGAATGAACACGCAATCCATCATCTCCTCCCAGCCCATAGCAAACCAAAACCCTCTCCCAATTCCTTTTTCCAGATATATGTGTTCCCTTCTTTGGACACCTTGATTTGAAGCCCAGGAATTATTTGGCTCAGACCTGCTCCTTCATAGTCTGTTTCTTCTCAATCATCAAGTCCTGTTGCTTCCTCTTCCTTCATAAACGGCTTTCACATTGGCCCTCCTTTTCCATTCTTCTTGCTGGTACCTTCCCTCAAGGCCCCCATTACCCCACACCTAGGTTTTCACATGGCTCTCTCTTTCACTGTCACTTTGACGGCTCTATCAGATTAACGTCTCTGAATCATCACTTTTCATAGTGTCTCTTCACTGCCCAAAATGCCTTCGGAGGCTCTTCATTTCTTTCCACATTAAGTTTCGACTCTTCTTCCAGTTTTCAACCTTCGGAATGACTTCTATTGCTCTCTTTTCCCTGTCTACACATCAGCTCACTTATCACACATATACAACTTTCATGCTGATTAGGCAAGATGCTTTACTGTTTCAGAAACAACAGAGCAGACTTCTGCACAGTTTGCACATTCTCTTCTCTGGAATGTCCTCCCCACCCCTCTCTTGATTCCATCCATCCTTCCAGGCCTGGTTTACATCTTTCCTCCTCCAAGATGCCTTCAATGACAACTTTAGGCCTTGCTGATCTCTCCAAGTTTAAAATCCAAATAGAACTTATCAACTTTGCAGCCCAATTAAATCCAGATGACTGCCTTATGTAAGTCACTATACAGTCACTATACACCTAGGTTGGTGTGGTTTTCTCCAACCAGCCTGGGTGCTCCTTGATGGCACAGATGAAAGGATGTCCTGTTCTTCTACCTGAGGGCTCCTAAGACCCTAAGAGCTCAACATGTAGTAGTACTCAGGAAGTAATAAGAGAGTTGCCTTCTGCCACAGACAGACCTGGGTTAACCCCAGCCTAACCAATTAACCGTATGTATTTGGGAAAGTGATTTGGACCCTCCCAGCCTCAGAGCCCTCAACCTCAGTAACGCTGGGATAAGAACAGTGCTACCTCAGAGTTGTAAAGATAAATTAGGTAGCACTAAGTAAAGCAATTTGTACATTACTTTGAAACATGGTAAACACTCAATATATGTTAGCTAGGGCTATAAGAGACTCCAGTCCCTGTTCATGAAGTTGAACTTTGGCCTGGATTTTATTTTAGACTCACGGTCATGAGTCAGCCTGGCAAGTAGGATTTCCTGCCAGTTCCTACCTCTGTGTCCACCCCTGGCTGGTTAAAGCATATCTTGCAAACAGTGGCTAGGGGTAAGTTCCATCATGCAAGGTCATCTCAGGCCCCACTGTGTTGTTCCTCCTGAATTCAACACTGAAATTGTTTTGGTGTCTTTGGCTTGTGAAACTTCTTAGGCCTTTTTTTCTTCTACTTTCCTTTCTCATTCTCATTGTATTATTAAAGCAATACATATTCATTATATATTAAAAAAAAATCTTTTTAAAGTATAGAAGAGTGTAAAGTCTTCTTTGCACAAGAGCAGAAGTCTCGCCACCACCCAAAGCTCCATTCCTGCTCTTCGGAAATAACCAATTAGCAGTTTCTCAAGAGTATTTCTAGAAATCAACCATAGCTATTGAAACATATACACACACATACACCATCTGTGGCTTGCTTCACTCACATAACCGTCTTGAATACCCTTCCATATCCACCCATGCTTGATAGGTTCCACCACACAGTAATTAATGGCAATTTAGATTTCTTCTGTAGAGAACAACCTTTACTGATTTCATGAATCCCCTCCAGATGGGCAGGTAGGTTGCTACCACTAAAACAATGTGATGAATATATATATATATATATTTATATAAGTATAAAAATTATGCACATATGCATACTTATATATGTGTATATATGTACATACACACACACATAAAAATAGATAGATAGATACAGATAAAAATCTGTGGACTCCTTAAGTATTTAAAGCCTTTGATTGCCAGATTAGACCAGACTGGAGGTGATTCTTCAACTCTGGTTCTACCTCCTGAGTTCTCCACCCACACCTAGCATTCAGTCCCTGGACCCACTGACTCACTGGTCAGCTGCAGGACCACCTTCCTCCTCACCTTAAAATAGAAGAAACGGGCCACTGGACTGTTTTCTTCATGATATCATGCAATAGAAGTCACAGAACACCCGTTTCTCTCTTTCTCTGGAACCACAAGGGAAATCCCTGGCATTGGGGGATAGGATTTCAGAATCTGGCCATGTTCTCTGGTAGCTCTGAGGAAGTTCCAAAGAAGGAAGGAAACATGTTTTTGGTTCGTGAGAAACATGCCAGCTGCTGTCAGTGTGACTGGGAGGGATGTGAGTGTGACAACAAGCACAGTGGCTGAGCCAGGCTATAGGTGGTGGCTGGGACAAGGGGAAGACACAGGGCTTTCATAGGCAGTGACTCGGCATTATTATCCTAACCCACATCCATCCCTTTACACAGCGTCCTTTCTCAGGCCAAGGACAGGATATAAGGGCAGGAACTGGGACTGCTTATCCCTAGTTTGGCCTGAAACAGGCAGAACACCCTAAGCCAGTCACTTACTGTACCCTGGGAGAAGACCCAGGGGCCTAGCGGAAGCTAGGGCTGAAAAAAGTGCCCTTGGGCTGAGTTCAAGTGAGTTAGCAAACCATCCTAAGCTTCAGTTGTGTCAATTCCCTATTGACGGGGGAAAAAAAAAAAAGGCAACATCAACAGTCCCTGTCATATACCGCCTTTGAGAGCAGGAAGTACACCAAGCATTTGACACAGGGCCTGGCATTCCATAAGCAGTCAATCAATCTGTTATACTTGCTTCATTGATATATGTCCCCCTTGCCTAACACAGTGCACAATCCAGAGCAGGTGATTAATGAAGACTTTTTTTTCAGTCAATGAATGAATAACCTCTTCATTTCTGGAGGGCAGATAAGAAAATTGCAAAATGACTTCTAAGGTCTCTCCAACCTCACACCACCCCATTCTCACTTCTCCCTCTCCCTCTCTTTATTCCTAGGAGAAAAGATGTCCTTTTTTCCCTAGCTTGATCATAAGACCTAGCCAAATAAAAACAATGAGGTGAAGGCCAAGGTCCTGGAATGCAGCCTCATTTCAATTTCTAAAGAGAAGCTGCCTCCCAGGACCATGGAGTATCAGAGAAAGGAGGAAAGTAAATTTACTTATTCATTCAATAAATACATATAAGGAACATCTGGGACTTCCCTGATAGTCCAGTGGTTAAGAATTTGCCTTGCAAAGGAGGGGGTAGGGGTTCAATCCCTGGTCAAGGAACTAAGATTCCACATGCCTCAGGGAAGCTAAGACCACGTGATGCAACTATATCCCACCCCCCTACAAGCCACACCTAGACTCCATGTACCACAAGGAAAGATCCCACATGACAAGAAAGATCCCAAATGCCCAGCAACTAAGACCTGAAACAGCCAAAAAAACAAACACTTTTTAAAAATACATGTAAGGAGCATCTACTGTGCCTGAAATTGAAGCCAGAAGGACCCTTCTTGGCCCTGTCCCCTCTACTCTCTTCCTATGCTAGCATCCGTCTCAACCCCTCACAGCTGCCCCCACCTCTCTATTGAATGGCTTCCTTGCAAGTAGTCCTCTGGAGACCCCACCGTTAATCCACTATCTCCCACTCTTGTTCCTCATTACCTTTCACTCAGCGCCAAAGAAATGATGCTTTCGAACTGTGGTGCTGCAGAAGACTCTTGAGAGTCCCTTGGACTACAAGGAGATCAAACCAATCCTAAAGGAAATCAGCCTTGAATATTCATTAGAAGGACTGATGCTGAACCTTCAATACTTTGCCACCTGATGTGAAGAGCTGACTCACTGGTAAAGACCCTGATGCTGGGAAAGATTGAAGGCAAAAGGACAAAGGGATGGCAGAGGGTGAGACAGATAGACTCACTGACTCAATGGACATGAATTTGAGCGAACTCTGGGAGATAGTGTAGGACAGGGAAGCCTGGCATGCTGCAGTCCATGGGGTCACAAACATTTCAACATGACTTAGCAAGTGAACAACAACTACCTCTCTTTCAGCACATTTCTCCTCCATGGGTTTCTCTGGGACACTATAGTCTTCAGTTATCCACCTGTCTCTCATATCAGTGCCTGATTGCTGATTTCTGTCATGAGCTGAACTGTGTCCCCTCCCCATCTCCCCAATCCATATGTTGAAGTCCTAACCCCAGCTACCTCACAGTGTGGCGATATTTAGACAAAGGATCTTTAAAAAGTAATTAATGAGGTCATTAGGATGGACCTGAATCCAACGATATCCTTATAAGAGGCTATTAGCACACAGGCAGAGGGCAGACCACGTGAAGACAGGGAGAGAATGGCCATTTACAAGTGACAAGAGAGAGGCCTCAGAAGAAAGCAACCCTATCCACATTTTGATCTCAGATGTCTAGCCTCTAGAATAGTGAGAAAATTAATTTCTGTTGTTTAAGTGACACAATCTATGGTCCTCTGTTATTCTGACCCTAGAAAACTAATATACTCCCTGTACTGAACAAACCATTACCCACAAAGATACCATCTTCTATTAATCGACATCCAGCTCTGAATTCCAACTGCCTACCAGACAATTCCTCCTGATTTATTTAATTAATTATTCTTGCCAATCGTTTAAACTTCAATTGATGCTTTCGAACTGTAGTGTTAGACAAAATTCTTGAAAATCCCCTGGACTGCAAGTAAATCCAACCAGTCAATCCTAAAGGAAATCAACCCTGAATATTCACTGGAAGAACTGATACTGAAGCTGAACCTCTAATACTTTGGCCACCTGATGTGAAGAACTGGCTCATTTCAAAAGACCCTGATGCTGGGAAAGATTGAAGGCAGGAGAAATGGATGACAGAGGATGTGATGGTTGGATGGCATCATCAACTTAATGGACATGAGTTTGAGCAAACTCTGTGAGATGGTGAAGGACAGGAAAGCCTGGTGTGCTGCAGTCCATGGGGTCACAAACAGTAGGATGTGACTGAGCTAGGGGTCGCAAAGAGTAGGATGTGACTGAGCTAATGAACAACAACAAAACTTCAAGACATTTAGAACTACAGAAGCCTTAAAGTCAGTCCTTGCTTTACAGATGAGGAAACTGAGGCACTAAACAAAATAAACAGATAAAAAACAGATAGCTTTCTTCCTGACTTCCCTGTTCCTAAAAGCACCATACTTATGGTGGTTACCACTCAAAAATGTGAGGTCATCTTTTCTTCTGTCTCTTTCATCTCATAGCCAATCAAGTGGATTCCAAAATCATGGTGCCTCTTGTCCAAAGTTTTAGTTTTATCTTCATTTCCCCTAACATTAAATATTTCAGTGCATTTATATTTAGATAAGTATTGAATGTTTAGGCCTCAGAAAGGTTCAAGGGTAAAAGCTCTAGGTTTTTCACAGTTTTGGTTCCTGGTTTTGTTCTATGGCCTTAGGCAGGCTTGTGATCTATAAAATGGGAGATTACAATGGGACCTATGTCATACATAGGGTTCTACAAGATGGCGGAATAAAAGGACATGAACTCATCTTCTCCTGCGAGAACTCCAACATTACAACTTGCTGCTGAACAACCATCAACAGGAGAATGCTGGATCCAACCAAAAAAGATACCCCACATCCAAGGGCAAAGGAGAAGCCCCAGCAACAGTTCAATTCAGTTCAGTTCAGTTCAGTCGCTCAGTCGTGTCCAACTCTTGGTGACTCCGTGAACTGCAGCACACCAGGCTTCCCGTCCATCACCAACTCCCAGAGTTTATTCAAAGTCATGTCCATTAAGTTGGTGATGCCATCCAACCATCTCATCCTTTGTCGTCCCCTTCTCCTCTTGCCCTCAATCTTTCCCAGCATCAGGATCTTTTCGAATGAGTCAGCTCTTCACATCAGGTGGCCAAAGTATTGGAGTTTCAGTTTCAACATCAGTCCTTCCAATGAGTGTTCAGGACTGATCTCCTTTAGGATGGACTGGCTGGATCTCCTTGCAGTCCAAGGGACTCTCAAGAGTCTTCTCCAACACCACAGTTCAAAAGCATCAATTCTTTGGCACTCAGCTTTCTTTATAGTCCAGCTCTCACATCCATACATGACTACTGAAAAAACCATAGCCTTGAAGAGATGGACCTTTGTTGGCAAAGTTATGTCTCTGCTTTTTAATATGTTGTCTAGGTTGGTTATAACTTTCCTTCCAAGGAAAGGCAGAAGGAGGGGTGTAATCACGTTTAGAATCAAACACCATACCCGCCACAGATGCTTGGAGGGCTCAAACAAAACCTTGTGTGCACCAGGAGACCCCACAAAGACTGAGCCAGACCTGCCTTTTGAGTGGTTGAGTGTCTCCTGTGGAGGTATGGGTCATTAGTAGCCTGCCTCAGGGGTAGGGGCTCTGGATGCAGCAGAACTGGGTATGGCATAAGCCCTCTTGGAGGAGGTCACCATTAACCCCACCATAGAGCTGTCACAACTTATATAGGACTGAGGAAACAGACTCTTGGAGGTCACAAACAAAACCTTGTGAGCACCAGGACCCAGGAGAAAGGAGCAGTGACCCCACAAGAGACTGACCCAGACCTGCCTGTGGGTAGCCAGGAGTCTCTGGCAAAGGTGTGGGTCAGTGGTGGCGTGCTGCAGGATCGGGGCCACTGATTGCAGCAGTGCAGGCATGGGACCTTGGAAAGAGGCTGCCATTATCTTCATCACCTCCACTACAGTTTGGCCTCAGGTCAAATAACAGGGAGGGGACACAGCCCCGCCCATCAACAGAAAATTGGATTAAAGCTTAACTGAGCATGGCCCCTCCCATCAGAACAAGACCCAGTTTCCCCCTCAGTCAGTCTGTCCCATCAGGAAGCTTCCATAAGCCTCCTATCTTTATCCATCAGAAGGCAGACAGAATGAAAACCACAATCACAGAAAATTAATCAAACTGATGACGTGGGCCACAGCCTTGTCTAACTCACTGTAACTATGAACCATGCTGTCTGTGTAGGGCCACCCAAGATGGACAGGTCATGGTGGAGAGTTCTGACAAAACATGGTCCACTGGAGAAGGGAATGGCAAACCACTTCAGTAATCTTGCCTTGAGAACCCCATGAACAGTTATGAAAAGCCAAAAAGATAGAACTGAAAGATGAACTCCCCAGATTGGTAGGTGCCCATATGTTCCTGGAGAACAGTGGAGAAATAACTCCAGAAAGAATGAGGAGACGGAGCCAAAGCAAAAACAACACCCAGTTGTGGATGTGACTGGTGATAGAAGCAAAGTCTGATGCTGTAAAGAGCAATATTGCATAGGAACCTGGAATCTTAGGTCCATGCATCAAGGCAAATTGGAAGTGGTCAAACACTTGGCAACAGTTGTCAAACAGATGGCAAGAGTGAACGTCAAAATTTTAGGATTCAGCGAGCTAAAATGGACTGGAATGGGTGAATTTAACTCAGATGACCATTATATCTACTACTGTGGGCAAGAATCCCTTAGAAGAAATGGAGTAGCCATCATAGTTAACAAAAGAGTACAAAAAGCAGTACTTGGATGCAATCTCAAACAAGACAGCATGATCTCTGTTAGTTTCCAAGGTAAACCATTCAATAAAACGGTACTCCAAGTCTATGCCCCAACCAGTAATGCTGAAGAAGCTGAAGTTGAACGCTTCTATAAAGACCTACAAGACCTTCTAGAACTAACACCCAAAAGAGATGTCCTTTTCATCACTGGGGACTGGAATGCAAAAATAGGAAGTCAAGAGATACCTGAAGTAACAGGCAAATTTGGCCCTGGAGTACAAAATGAAGCAAGGCAAAAGCTAACAAAGTTTTACCAAGAGAACGCACTGGTCATAGAAAACACCCTCTTCCAACAACACAAGAGAAGACTCTACACGTGGACATCACCAAATGGTCAATGCCAAAATCATATCAATTATATTCTTTGCAGCCAAAGATGGAGAAGCTCTATACAGTCAGCAAAAACAAGACCAGGGCTGAGAGTGGCTCAGATCATGAACTCCTTATTGCAAAATTCAGACTTAAATTGAAGAAAGTAGGGAAAACCACTAGACCATTCAGATATGACCTAAATCAAACCCCTTACAATTATAGAGTGGAAGTGACAAATAGATTCAAGGCATTAGATCTGATAAGAGTGCCTGAAGAATGAGGAGTGGAGGTTTGTGACATTGTACAGAAGGCAGTAATAAAGACCATCACCAAGAAAAAGAAATGCAAAAAGGCAAAATGGTTATCTGAGGAGGCCTTAAAAATAGCTGAGAAAAGAAGAGAAGGGAAAGGCATAGGAGAAAAAGAAAGGTATACCCATATTAATGCAAACATCCAAAGAACAGCAAGGAGAAATAAAGCCTTCCTCAGTGATCAATGCAAAGAAACAGAGGAAAACAATAGAATGGGAAGAACAAGAGATCTGTTCAAGAAAGTTATAGACACCAAGATAAAATTTCATGCAAAGATGAGCACAATAAAGGATAGAAATGGTATGAACCCAAGAGAAGCAGAAGATATTAAGAAGAGGTGGCAAGAATACACAGAAGAACTATATAAAAAAGATCTTAATGACCCATATAACCACAATGGTGTGATCACTCACCTAGATCAGACAACCTGGAGTGCGAAGTCAAGTGGACCTTATTCATCACAATGAATAAAGCTAGTGGAGGTGATGGAATTCCAGCTTAGCTATTTCAAATCCTAAAAGATGATGCTGTGAAAGTGCTGAACTCAATATGCCAGAAAATTTGGAAAACTCAGCAGTGGCCACAGGATTGGAAAAAGTCAGTTTTCATTGCAATCCCAAAGAAAGGCAATGCCAAAGAATGTTCAAACTACCACACAGTTGTACCCATCCCACAGCTAGCAAAGTAATGCTCAAACTTCTCCAAGCCAGGCTTCAACAGTATGGGAACCGTGAACCTGCAGATGTTCAAGCTGGATTTAGAAAAGGCAGAGGAACCGGAGATCAAATTGCCAACATCCACTGGATCATAGAAAAAGCAAGAGAATGCCAGAAAAACATCTACTTCTGCTTTATTGACTATGCTAAAGTCTTTGTGTAGATCACCACAAACCGTGGAAAATTCTTAAAAAGATGGGAATACCAGACCACCTTACCTGCCTCCTGAGAAATGTTTATGCAGGTCAAGAAGTAACAGTTAGAACCAGAATGGAACAACAGACTGGTTCCAAATTGGGAAAGGAGTACGTCAAGGCTGTATATTGTCATCCTGTTTATTTAATTTATATGCAGCATACATCATGAGAAACGCTGGGCTAGATGAAGCACAAACTGGAATCAAGATTGCCAGGAGAAATATCAATAACCTCAGATAGGCAGATGATGCCACCCTTCTGGAAAAAAGCAAAGAGGAACTAAAGAGCCTCTTGATGAAAGTGAAAGATGAGAGTGAAAAATTTGGCTTAAAACTCAACATTCAGAAACCTAAGATCATGGTATCTGGTCCCACCACTTCATGGCAAACAGATGGGGAAACAATGGAAACAGTGAGAGACTTTCTTTTTTTAGGCTCCAAAATCACTGCAGATGGTGACTACAGCCATGCAATTAAAAGATGCTTGGTCCTTGGAAAAAAGCCATGACCAATCTCAGTTCAGTTCAGTCACTCAGTCGTGTCTGACTCTTTGTGACCCCATGGACTGCAGCTTGCCAGGCCTCCCTGTCCATCACCAACCCCCAGAGTTTTCACAAACTTGTGTCCATTGAGTCGCTGATGCCATCCAACCATATCATCCTCTGTCATCCCCTTCGCCTCCCGTCCTCAGTCTTTCCCAGCATCAGGGTCTTTTCAAATGAGTCAGTTCTTCACAACAGGTGGCCAAAGTATTGTAGTTTCAGCTTCAGCATCAGACCTTTCAATGAATATTCAGGACTGATTTCCTTTAGGATGGACTGGTTGGATCTCTTTCCTGTCCAAGGGGCTCTCAAGAGTCTTTTCCAACACCACAGTTCAAACCATCAATTCTTCAGCGTTCAGCTTTCTTTATAGTCCAACTCTCACATCCATACATGACTACTGGAAAAACCACAACTTAGACTACACACACCTTTGTTGGCAAAGTTATGTCTCTGCTTTTTAATATGCTGTCTAGGTTGGTCATAACTTTTCTTCCAAGGAGCAAGCGTCTTTTAATTTCATGGCTGCAGTCACCATCTGCAGTGATTTTGGAGCCTAAAAAAAGAAAGTCTCTCACTGTTTCCATTGCTTCCCCATCTATTTGCCATAAAGTGATGGGACAAGATGCCATGATCTTAGGTTTCTAAATGTTGAGCTTTAAGCCAGCTTTTTCACTCTCTTTCACTTTCATCAACAGGCTCTTTAGTTCTTCTTCGCTGACATAAGGCTGGTGTCATTTGCATATCTGAGGTTATTGATATTTCTTCCAGTAATCTTGATTCCAGTTTGTGCTTCATCTAGCCCAGCATCTCTCATGATGTACTCTGCCAATAAGTTAAATAAGCAGGGTGACAATATATAGCCTTGACGTACTCCTTTCCCAATTTGGAACCAGTCTGTTGTTCCATGTCTGGTTCTAACTGTTACTTCTTGACCTGCATACAGATTTCTCAGGAGGCAGGTAAGGTGGTCTGGTATTTCCATCTCTTTAAGAATTTTCCATGGTTTGTTGTGATCCACATGGTCAAAGGCTTTGGCATAGTCAATAAAGCAGAAGTAGATGTTTTTCTGGAACTCTCTTGCTTTTTCAATGATACAACAGATGTTGGCAATTTGATCTCTGGTTCCTCGGCCTTTTCTAAATCCAGCTTGGAGGCTTGGAGAATTTTGAGCATTACTTTGCTAGCGTGTAAGATATGACCAACCTAGACAGCATATTAAAATGCAGAGACATAACTTTGCCAACAAAGGTCTGTCTAGTCAAAGTCATGGTGTTTCCAGTAGTCATGTATTAATGTGACAGTTGGACCATAAAGAAAGCTGAGTGCCAAAGAACTGATGCTTTTGAACTGTGGTTTTGGAGAAGACTCTTGAGAGTCCTTTGGACTGAAAGGAAATCAAACCAATCCATCCTAAAGGAGATCAGTCTTTAATATTCATTGGAAGGACTGATGCTGAAGCTGAAACTCCCAATACTTTGGCCACCTGATGTGAAGAGCTGACTCACTGGAAAAGACGCTGATGCTGGGAAAGATTGAAAGTGGGAGGAGAAGGGGTCGACAGAGGATGAGATGGTTGGATGTCATCACCAACTCAATGGACATGAGTTTGAGTAAGCTCCAGGAGTTGCTGATGGACAGGGAAGCCTGGCATGCTGCACTCCATGGGGTCGCAAAGAGTCAGACATGACTGAGCGAGTGAACTGACATCACAGGGTTCTTACAAGAATTAAATGTCAATTTGAATCTAGCACAGTTTGATATTAAAACTCTTTATACTACTTTATATAACCTCTTTCTCTGGGAATGTAAAAAATTGGTTCAGTTTCATACACTATCATGATCAAAGTAACCTGGGTGAGCTTTCCATGAAAACAATTCAAAGCATTGAATAAAATGTATATTTTTTTCAAAAATGCATTGAATTGGCAAAATAGTAAGAAATACACAAAAGTCAGCAAAGAAGTAAGAAGGAAACCCTGGAACCCAAGTGGGTGCCTAAAACAGCTTCAAGCTACAGGTATCTGCCAAAACCTGGTGACTTAAAGCTTCCATTTTGATGACTACAAGGGATGAGGAGGACAGGAGATAAAGCTTAAACCTGTGGGTAACAAGTCTGGTAGAAGCCCTTCAAAAGGGTGCACAAAGAATCATAACCTCTGTGAAAGGGTCAGTGAGAAAGAAATCCATTGCACAGAAGGGACTACATGGAAATCTGTTTGACCAACTTTCATACTGGATACCTGAGGAAACTTGTATCTCCCTGAAAACTCACAACTACAAACCAGCCTTTACGTGAGTTTAAAAACTGAATTCATATTACCTGTATTCTACATAAACTGAAAAGTATCAAGTATAAAATTTAATTTGAGGAGCTTCAGGTGGGAATTTATTCCCAGTAACTGGTAACAGCAAATACAAATCCTATCTGAATTACTACAATTTCAATTCCTGCCTCAAAGAATGCAAACAAAGTTCTAAGAAATCATGCCCGAAGTTAAAAATCACAAAACACACAAGAAACAAGGTACCATAAGTGAAAACCCGCAGAAACAACAAACAGCACAATTAGACTCACTAAAATTTGAGATCTGGAAATTATCAAGTTCAATAAATGTGAGCCTTAAATATATTTGTTAGATGCTCAATCATGTCCTACTCTTTGCGACCCCATGGAATGTACTCTGCCAGACTCTGTCCATGGTATTCTCCAGGCAAGATAGCTGGAGTGGGTAGCCATTCCCTTCTCCAGGGGATCTTCCCAACTGAGGGATCAAACCTGTGTCTCCTGCACTGCAGGCAGATTCTTCACCGTCTGAGCCACCAGAGCAAAAGACTATATGAAAAGCCAATCTGTGGGGGTAGGGGTGGGGAAGGAACTAGAATGGATTACATAGAGGATTAGATACTGCTAAATGCTATGGCTTTTGCAGTAGTCATGTTTGCATGTGAGAGCTGGACAATAAAAAAGGCTGAGCACCAAAGAATAGATGTCTTTGAACTGTGGTACTAGAGAAGACTTTCGAGAGTCCCTTGGACTGTACAGAGGTCAAACCAGTCAATCATAAAGGAATACTCATTGGAAGGACTAATGCTGAAGCGGAAGCTCCAATACTCTGGCCACCTGATATGAAGAGGTGACTCATTGGAAAAGACCATGATGCTGGGAAAGACTGAGGGCAGGAGGCGAAGGGGATGACAGAGGATGATATGGTTGGATGGCATCATCGACTCAAGGGACATAAATTTGAGTAAACTCTGGGAGTTGGTGATGGACAGAGAAGCTTGTTGTGCTGCAGTCCATGGGGCTGTAAAGTAGGACATGACTGAGCAACTGAACAAAAAAGGCAGAATTCATTTACTGGAAGATGGATCTAAAGAAATCCAGAAAGTGACCAGGGATACAAAAAGACAAAAGAATAAAATAACAACATATGTGACACTGGAGAGTAGAATACAATGGTCTAATATATATTTAATTGTATTTACAGAAGAAAGTAAAGGAAAGAATAAGGAAGAAGAGGTATTTGTAGAGTCAACACCAGAACTAGAGGAGTTAACTGAGGGACCTAGGGCAGTTTATTTTAGACAGTCACTCTCAAAGCCAGTCCTGGATTTGAACAAACTCAAAAAATGAGCACTTCCTTAAATCTGAGGCCCTACGCATGTCACTGGCTATACACTAGTGCTGGTCCTGCTGAGAATTTTTCCAGCATCTTGTAAGACACCAAACTCTGGGTCCAGAAATTCTAAGAATAAATAAAAATATACTCATGTGCAGTAATAGCAAAGTGAAAACTGCAGAGGGCCAGGGGCAAGTACAGATCAATAAAAAAGAAACTACAATTAGACTGACCACAGACTTCCCAGCAGCCACAGTGGAAGCCAGAACAGTATCTTCATGGTACTGAGATAAAATAATTGGCAATCGAGAATTTCATTTAAGAACTTAAATATGAGAGTAAAAGACGTGAAAGTTGCTCAGTCATGTTCAACTCTTTGCAACCCCATGGACTATACAGTCCATGGAATTCTCCAGGCCAGAATACTGGAGTGGGTAGCCATTCCCTTCTCTAGGGGATCTTCCCGACTCAGGAATCAAACCAGGGTCTCCTACATTGTAGACAGATTCTTTACCAGCTGAGCCACCAGGGAAGCCTCCAAGAGTAAAAGAAAGTCATTTTCAAACTCACAAAAACTAAGAGAACTTACTGCCAATAGACCCTCACTGAAGGAAACACTGAAGGATGAATTTCAGGCAGAAGGAAGGCAATCTCAGGTGGATACTCTTATAAAAAGAACTGTGGAGACTTCCCTGGTGGTCCAGTGGTTAAGAATCTGCTTGCCAATGCAGAAGACACGGGTTTGATCTCTGCCCCGAGAGGATTCCACATGCTGTGGGGCAACTAAGCCCATGTGCCACAATTACTGAAGCCTGTGCTCCATAATAAGAGAAACCACTGCAGTGAGAAGCCTGTTCACAGCAACAAAGACCCAGCACAGCCAAAAATTTTAAATTAATTTTAAAAAGGAACTGTGAACAAAGAGATTGGTGATTCTGTAAGCCACCAATGAACAACATTTGATTGCATAAAGAAACAATGGTATCTCATCTATCCTGAAAAAAAAGACAGAAGGAAAACACTGGTCTATAACAGGAAATAAATGATGAGGGGGGAGGGGCCTAAGTTAAAGTAGTTTAAGGTCCTTTATTGTTTTGTTTGGGCTTCCCCGATGGCTCAGTAGTGAAGAACCCACCTGCAATGCAGGAGATGCAGGAGATGCGGGTTCTGTCTCTGGGTTGGGAAGATCCTCTGGAGGAGGAGATGGCAACACACCCCAGTATTCTTGCCTAAAAAATCTCGTGGACAGAGGAGCATGTGGGCACAGTCCAAAGGGTTGCAAAGAATCAGACACGACTGAGCACAGCATACACTGTTTCGTTTTAGAAGTTAAAAATTCTGATGAAATTTTAAATATCTAGCTGCTGTTGCTAAGTCGCTTCTGTCGTGTCCGACCCTGTGCGACCCCATAGACGGCAGCCCACCAGGCTCCCCCGTCCTTGGGATTCTGCAGGCAAGAACATGGAGTGGGTTGCCATTTCCTTCTCCAACGCATGAAAGTGAAAAGTGAAAAGTGAAAGTGAAGTCGCACAGTTGTGTCCGACCCTCAGCGACCCCGTAGACCACAGCCTTCCAGGCTCCTCCGTCCATGGGATTTTCCAGGCAAGAGTACTGGAGTGGGGTGCCATTGTCTTCTCCGTTAAATATCTAGAGGACCCACCAAAAGAATAAATAAAGACTGTAACTTCCATGGCAATCAATGGGGGAAAAATGGGTATTAAAAAATTCAATCTGTAAAAACATAAGAAAGCAGAAGGAAAAAACAAAAATAAAAACCAGGACATAGGTGAAGTTGTTTATGTGTAGGGACAGGGGTTATATAGGAACTTTCTGTACTTTCTTTTCCATGTTGTTACAAATCTAAAACTGCGCTAAAAAATTATGTCTTAAACACACACACCCAGCACAAACAGCACAAAACAAGATAGAAAGAAATCTAACTAATTCAATAATCTTCAGCTCTTACATACATTCATTCTGACTGAAATATTTTGCTCTTCATTGAAAAGACAAATGTTGTCAGAATGGCTAGAAAACAAAATCCAGTAATAGGGGCGTATTACAAGTAAAAGAGCTAGGTTAAGGAGCTGCTAGTTTCTTCTAGATGGAGAAGCTCTATACAGTCAGCAAAAACAAGACCAGTAGCTGACTGGGGTTCAGATCATGAAATCCTTATTGCCAAATTCAGACTTAATTTGAAGAAAGTAGGGAAAACCACTAGACCATTCAGGTATGACCTAAATCAAATCCTTTACGATTATACAGTGGACGTGAAAAATAGATTCAAGGGATTAGATCTGGCTTTCAAACTGTGGTGTTAGAGAAGACTCTTGAGAGTCCTTGGACAGCAAGATCAAACCAGTCAACCCTAAAGGAAATCAACCCTGAATATTCATTGGAAGGACTGATGCTGCAGCTGAAGCCCCAATACTTTGGCCACCTGAGGCGAAGAACTGACTCATTGGAAAAGACCCTGATACTGGGAACGACTGAAGGCAAGAGGCAAAGGGGACGTCAGAGGGTGAGATGGTTGGATGGCATCACTGACTCAATGGACATGAGTTTGAATAAGCTCATGTTGGTGATGGAGATGTTGGTGGTAAGAGAGTTGGTGATGGACAGGGCAGCCTGGCATGCTGCAGTCCACAGGGTCACAAAGAGTCAGACACAACTGAGCAACTGAACTGAAAGTTTCTTCCTGCTTTATCCATATGCAACTTTTCCATAACGTCAACCAGAACAAATGTGGTCATGTGACAAGTGTTTGATAAAGGAACTACTGGCAAACATTCAGGTAGAGTATAAGGAAACCAGAGGGATAAGCGCAACACCCTGGAACTGAAAAACATAGGGCTCTGTTATCATCTCCAGGACTGAAAGATCAAGGAGAGCTAGGGAGTTACAAGAACCCATACTGGCTCCTTCCAATCCATCTTCCACACTGTGGCCAGATTAACATACTCCCTAACACATGCACTCACTCACACACACATCTATAGCTTCAAGTCTTTTTAAGGGAACCTCATAGTCCTTGAGAAGGTTAAAACCACCTTCACATAGCCTCAAAAGCCTTTTGTGATCTGTCCTCTATGCCTTATCTCCAGCTTTTTCTGGGACCAGAGTCTACCTCTCTTTCAGCTTTTTAGTCACAATGGCCTTCTCTTATATTCTTGGCTTCACCAAGTATGTTCCTTCCCACTTCAGGACCTTTGCATGTGCTGTTCTCTGCATACAATACTTCTCACTCTACCCTCTAAATCCACTCATCCCCACTCATCTTTTTGGGCTGAGCTCAAGTGTTACTTACTAGAGGAACTTTCCCAAAACCCCACCTTCATGATATACCTTCAGGACATTAATCTCTCTCCTGCAGAGCACTTACCACTACTGTAATTTTCTATTCAATGGACTGGTTCAAAATTGGGAAAGGAGTATGTCAAGGCTGTATATCGTCACCCTGCTTATTTAACATATACAGAGTACATCATATGAAATGCCCGACTTGATGAAGTACAAGCCGGAATCAAGATTTCCAGGAGAAATATCAATAACCTCAGATAAGCAAACGATACCACTTTAATGGAAGAAACTAAAGAGGAACTAAAGAGTCTCCTGATGAAAGTGAAAGAGGAGAGTGAAAAAGTTGGCTTAAAACTCAGCATTCAAAAAACTAAGATCATGGCACACAGTCCCATCACTTTGTGGCAAGTAGATGGGGAAAATGTGGAACAGTGTCAGATTTCATTTTCTTAGGCTCCAGAAGCACTGTAAACAGTGACTGCAGCCACAAAACTAAAAAGACACTTGCTTCTTGGAAGACTAGCTATGACAAACCTAGACAGTGTATTATTATTATTATTTTTTTAGACAGTGTATTAAAAAGCAGGGACATCACTTGGCCAACAAAGGTCCATAGAGTCAAAGCAGTGGTTTTTCCAGTAGTCATGTATGGATGTGAGAGTTGGACCATAAAGAAGGCTGAGTACTAAAGAACTGATGCTTTTTTGAACTGCGATGCTGGAGAAGACTCTTGAGAGTCCCTTGGACAGCAAGTTCATAGGGTTGCAAAGAGCTGGACAAGACTTAGCAACTGAACAGCAATTCGTATTTGTGCAACTGCTTGATGTATGTGTGTTCCACTACACTTTTGCTCACTACTGTGCAGTGTGTGGCACTTGGCATCTAGCAGAAGCTCAATACATATTGATGAATAAAGAAATTAAAATATCCTTACTAAGACAAGGGTACTTTGCCCAGAAATAAGTGTTATATATCCTAAGAGGCTTTGCCCAATTTCGTTAAATTTACATTCATTCATTCACAGATTATTTACTTGCCATTTCACTGTGTCAGAACTGAAGGCAGCTTCCTTCAAAAAATTTTTTCGGAATACAAGGCAAGAACATGGTGGGAGAGTCTTCAAGCCAGGGCAGTAGATGGCATCTCAGTAAACCTGGTGGGCACTCAAGGTGGAGAATAGGGAGTGCCTCCCCACTCTTGGCCCATCAGACCCAGAGCTAAGGCAGATGGATTGAACAGTCAACCGTGAGCCTTTCCCAGGGCCCTAAATGGTGGCCAGGGCCACAGTCAGTGGCACCCAACTGACTGAACTCTGGGCATTTTGGCACAGTGGAGCTGACGGAGCTGAGTTTGGTTGGCTCCAGACAATTGCTAACTACAGAGAAAACCCTCTGCCTCAAAATTCCCATTTGGGAAAGGGACAAAAAGCATTTCCTTGATTATTAAAATCTACATTGTCCTCTGATTTGATTGACTTTACACATGAACAGTAATGGCTATATGCCTCAGCTGTCTCATCTTCAGCAAGGATGAACGCTGTTAGGTTCTTAAAGAGCATCAGTAAATAGCAATAAGAGCAGTAGCAGCAACTAACAATTAGTTAGTGAACACCATTTAGTTAGTGAACATTTAGTGAACACCACTCTGTGACAGACTGTGCTAAGTTCTTTATACATGTATACATATATGTAGTATCTCTTAATCTTCACATAAATGAGCTCAGGTTGGCCCCCTGCTTAAAACCCTTCAATGACTCCTAGTGATATCAAAATAAAATGCAAACTCCTTATCATGGTCTTCAAGGCCCTACATGATTTCTGCTGTTTTATACTAAATGGTCTGCCCCCTCAGTCAGTTCCAGCAACATGAACCTTCCTTTCACAATTCACAGATGTTAAGCTTGTTCCCACCTCATCACCAATGCACCAACTAACCCTTCTGCCTGAAGTGCTCATCCCTCAGATCTACATGGGTTCCTCCTGCTGGTCATTTGGGTCTCACCTCAGTCACTACCTCCCTGACTCCCTTACCCCGCTCACCCCACAGCTCCATCACCGTACCGTTTTATGGCCTCCATAGCAAGTATCACTATTGGAAATTGTATTAATTTTTTGTTTACTCCACTACTATCTATGTGTCTTAACTAGAACATACACTCTATGATAGCATAGTCTTATCTATCTTGTTCACTCTTGAATTCTTAGTGGCCAGAACAGAGCTCAGCATGTTATTAGGCCTTCCACAAACATTTCTCAAGTTAAAAAAAAAAAAAAAAATGGGTGAAAGACTCTGTAAATAAAAGATACTATACCTACACCATTTTGTCAATGAAGGACCTGAGGCTTAATGACATTGGGTGGCTTGTCCAAGGTCACAGAGACAGTGAGTAAATAGAGGCAATGAGTAACAATCGTACCCAGGCCTACTTCCTCCTGGACTTGTGCTCTGAATCATTACATCCTGTTCTCTAATTTGATTGACTTTACCCATGGATGGTAACGGCCCTATGCCTTGGCAAACTGGGATTCATCCCATGAATCATGTCTTGTATCTTCCCCACTACTACTCCCGTTTTCATTCTTTACATTGAGCCTGGATTAAGAGCTAGGCAGTAAAGAGGCATTGAATAAATCAGTACAGAGAGTATGAACTGGTACAGTCACTTTGGATAACTGTTTGGAAATACTAACAATGACTCAGTCCTTAGTTTATAGGTACAGATACACAAACATGTGTCCAACAAAAAGCCATGTACGAGAATATTCACAGAAGCAACATTCTTAAAATAAAATGCTTGGAACAACCTAAATGTCCATCAAATAGAATGAATAAACATATTATAGTATAATCATAAGATGGACTATTATACAGCAACAAAAAAGAAAATACAACTATATGCAACAACATGAATGAATCTCACCAAGAATAAAGTATCTACTGTATAATTCCCTTTAAAGAAAGATTTGTAAAATAGACTACATTAACCTATGTTGCTAAAAGTCAAAATAGTGACTACCCTTGGGGGTGGAGGTGGAGCCTGGTGGTCATTTGGGATGGGAAGGGTGTGAGTGGGGCTTCCTGAATCAGGTAATATAGTTTCTAGACCTGGATGCTAGTTCCATGGTGGTGTTCGCTTTGTGAAAATTCATTCAGTTATACACTTCTGATTTTGTACACTTTTATGTTGTAAAATAATATATTTATGTTGAATCATATGAAATGCTACTTTGTCCATGAAAAGTCACTGAATATTAGCAATTTCATATGGTTCAACTAAAATGTTATACTTCAATGAAAGAACTACTTATGAAAAAAAAAAATCCTGCCCAGTTGAATTGCTTTGTACACAGCTCTGTAAAAACTAGTTATGAGAAAGAGCTTGTGCCTTCCAAGGGCTCTTTGGCAGGTGGTAAACAGGCTCAGGATGGGGAGGATATAAATTCCTCCCCAGGGCCTGAGGCTGGTGCACTTGGCCTTGTACTTGAGTCCAGAGTCCAGCCAGCCCTGGTGTGGTGCAAGTCAGCTAGAGGAGGCCAGGATGTCCTCAGGCAGAGATGAAGGAACCACTCCAGCCTCAGGCTCAAGGTGTCATTGTTCTTGCAACACACCAGGTCACGCCTGCCCTGCTCTTTATACTCAAAGTGACCTCCTTCCTCAACATCTGCAAGGTTCCTGCTCCTCAGCCTTTAGACTTCTCAGAGGCGTTCTCTGACCTCCCTAAAGATCTTTCCTTTCATCACTGTCACATTCCCTTCATGGATTTGACCAACCTCTGAAATTATGTTATTATTTGGGTGTTTATATTTTAATATTTGCTTTCCTCATTAGACTAAGGTATATGAGAGCAGGAGATTCCTATAACTTATTCACTGTTGTACCCTTAGGGCCCAGGATGGCACCTAGTACCTAGAAGCTGCTTAAATATTGGCTGAATGAATGAACAATGAATGACTGACCAAATGAAGTGGCGTGACGCCAAGGGACAAAAGGTGGCCCAAGGCACACTGTCAAGATGGAAGGGTGGATGCAGCTCTCATTTCTCTCAAGGGACATGAAAGCCAAGATCAGCCTCCAAAAAGTTGCTGACCCCTCCAGAGTCCAGATATCTGTTCCTTATTCCTGTGTTTCTCTCTCAGGGTCCCCATTCTGTCCTATGAAGGACACAGACACTTAGGAGGTATTAACTGCACCACTGCATCAATGGATAGGAGTTTGAGCAAACTCTGGGACATGGTGAAGAACAGGAAAACCTGGCATGCTGCAATCCGTGGGGTTGCAAAGAGTCAGACATGATTTAACAACTGAACAACAAAATCAGGTGAGTTTTTCAAGATTACCAGGGAATTTCCGTGATTTGCAAGCAAGGACCAAGAGAGCTGCTGGTTCTTTTTCTTTTTCTTCTTCACTCCCTACATTAAAATGGTTGGATATATTGAATAATCATCAAAATGTATATTTAGCACTCAAAATGTGCCAGGGGCTATCCTAAGTGCTCTATGAGCATTAGTCCATTCAAGGTCCACTCAGGCCTTTTTGGTAAGTACTACTATTAGTTTTCATATGAGAAAGAAACTCTGTCATATGAAAGAGAGGCACATAAAGTTTAGCCAACTTGTCCAAGGCTGTGGAGCTTGTAAGGGTGGAACTAAACCCCAGCAGCCTGTGGTCAATGTTTGTACATCTGTCTTTCAAGCTTTCCAGGCTTCAAAACACCTCAACACACTGAGCCAGAAACCCTAGGGGCTAGTGCCAGAACAGAGTTCTCACCTTAGGTCTGACATGTCGCCCTGGCTATCTTAGCTTGCAGGACCACTCCACATGGCTCCTTCCTGCTACTGGGACTTCTGCCACCCCTCGCCTGGCTGAGTCGGCTTCCTGCAGATGCGAGATGCAGGAAAGCACTGCCAGGGCCCCCAGGGCCCTCCTTTGCTTTCTGTACTCTCTGTAATTAAATCATCCTTTGAAACAAACAAATTATTATTTGTTAACATCTATCTCCCCTCCTGACTATATAAATAGTAGCAGTTCCACAGTTTCTATATAGGTGGGGGCAGGTAATCTATTTGTGTTGGGGGCTTGGTTCCAGGGCTTACTATTTGATGTAAGGTTGAGAAGTCAACTGAAAACACAAATAAATGAGGTTGCTGATGAAGATAAGGGATGACACCATGGTGTCACCACTGACAGTAAGCTCTATGTGGGTAAAAAGAGCATCTATCTCTTTCATCACTATAAACCCAACACCTGGCACTGCACCTGAGGCACAAGAAGTCTATAATAATGTTTTGTGGAATTAATAAATAATTAAAACAGAGCCTCTGACTTCTTATCTGAAAAAGAGAGAAGATAAGACCCACAGCAGTTTTTTTGAAGCACCATGACATACGAAACAGGTCGAGCACAGGAATGGCATATAGTAGGTTCCCCATAAATGTGTGGCACTGAATGGCAATTCCTGCCTCTCCTCACTCCCCCTGTACTCAGCTCCCATTTTAATAAAAGGACAAAGCACAGAACTGAAGCCACTGGACTCTCTGGACATGATCTGGTAGGGGTGAAGACGTTTACACCTGTGTTAGGGTGAAAGGACTAGAACTGCATAAGTAGAATTGCAGGGCTGTTAGGATCCACCTCTAGCAGGAAAGTTATACCTGGGGAATAGACAGGCCAGCTTTGGAAAGAACAAAGTCCCAGGAAATAGGGGGGAAAAAAAATCCAGGTCTACCTGCCACTCAATCTAAAGAATGAAAGTGGTACCATCAAACTGGGAAGGCGCAGATGCCTAGCATTCCCCCAACATCTTTCATTTTGTCCCCTCACCTCTGGCTAGTATTAAAACACAAATCAGAGTGTGTAAGGACCCTGCTTAAAACACTGAAGAGGACACTATCTGAACTCCTTACCAGGCTGATCTCAACCCTGCTCGCCAAGCTGTAGCCACAGAGGCCTCCCACAAGCAGCTTAATGAGCCTTTCCCCAGGCAACCATCCACTTCTCTTTCCCCGCTGGGCTCCCTCTGCCTGTCTCCTCACCCTCCTTCAGGTCACTCCTTCCCCGTCTCCAAGTCTCAACTCATAACCACTTTATCAGAAAGAGACTTGACCCACCCCCTCACCGCCATGCCAAATTAAAATCAGGTCCTTCCTGGCTCCCCACATACCCTCAGATCTTGCTACATCTCCCTCTTAGCACTTATCATAGACTCAAATTGCATAGTCTGCCTTCTCCCCAAATTGTGAGCTTCATCAGGGCAGGGAGGGCTGTCTGTCCCTCACGACCAAGTCCCCAGAGTCACGGCAGGCTGCAGCACAGAATATATGATTGAATGAATGAATGGATGATTTCTCATAAGTAACCCCCAAACCTCTCCACTCTTTAGGTTTCCAGGAACAGTGGAATATGGTCCCTAGTGCCCTCCCAGACACTGAGTCACAGTCTGCTCAGGCATCAGAGGCTCCTCCCAGTTCAGGACTGGTATCCTTCATGGACCCACCATCCCACCAGAGCTGGGGTCTCCTCACTCCTCCTTTAGAAAAGCTTGGAAAAGACCAGGAATGAAAGGAACACGTTTCTTGGCTGATTTCTCTAATAAAGAACACAGGACAACAACTCCGCCCCACCCCACCCCCCAATCTTGACTTTCTTGTAGAGTTCAGAAAGGATTTCTTTATTCTCATTCTTTTAATTGTTTAAGCAAGGCCATGAGCAACCACTCTCTGGAAAATTACTGCTCCAATTCTCCTTGTTTAACATGCTTAAATGACTTGCAAAAAACAGGTTTTTAGATTTGTGATCATGAGTTTGAGCAAGCTCCAGGAGATAGTGAAGGACAGGGGAGACTGGTGTGCTGCGGTCCACAGGGTCACAGAGTGGGACACCGACTGAGTGACTGAACAACAATAAGGTTGGTGATATGACAACGGGGTGATAGAAAGATCTAGGTTGCAAAGGTCTAGGGAATCAGCACCACAATTCGGTAAATCTTTCGTTTATCAGGAGCAGGACCTTTGGCTTGAATTTCTACATCTGATGAATAGGAATAATGATATTGAACTAGGATGCCTATTAACAAAAAGAACTGAATGACTGTAAAATACTCTCTTATCCTAGTAAAGTGTTTTTCTCCCGGCATTCAGGACGATCTTGGTCCTCAAAGAAAAGACTAAGCTTTCATAGCGGAGGGCCTGCTCTGCCCCCAGGAGATGAGTAAGTAAATCACATTACACAGGTGCATTTGACTAGCGAGAAGCCATTTTAACCTAGACTTGGTGACCTTGGGCCCTGGTCTGGGTTTGTAAAATGTCTCTCCCTCTGCCGATCCCCTGGGTCCCAGCTCCAGCCCAAGGCCAGACCTCTGGTCTGGGCTAGGAGCTTTGCATCTGCTTCATTGACAACTGCTAAGCGCAGTCCTATGGTGGCGTAGGAAGAAAAAGTCAGCCTCACCACCTCCCGGTGAAGCGAAAACACCACCAAAATAAACCTTTGAGGGGGGATTCAGGCCCTAGCCCAGCCTTATCCCTGCATCAAAGCCACCCCCTACCCCGTACTCCCCGGAGGCTACAGCCGCCTCCGTTCCTGGGCGGAGCTGGGCCTGCTGCGAGGGCTCCCCGCCTTCCCGGAGTCGGGCCTAATGGAGGGGGCTTTTCTTTTCACCCGCCGGGGCTGAGGCTCTTTCCACCCCCACCCTCGCCCCACCCGCCCCATCATTAACTGCAAAGAAAAGATCCCGGCCATTTCCATTTCCTCTGCGGCTCAAGAGCCCTGTTGTTATTTAATCCCGCGGCCACCCCAGCAGCATCCTTGGCGCAGACGGCTCCACCCATCCACCTGGCCAATTCTCCACCGCTCCCGCTTCTCCGGAGGGGCACTAGTCAGGGCGGTTGGGGAGAGGCGCCTACAGCAGCAAAGGCTGTGGCCTTCATCAGGCCCGCGTCCCGTGAGGGCTGCGAAACGCGCGGGAGTGGAGGGGAGCATTAGCCGGGGCAGCAGAGGGCGGGCGAACGCCGGGGCACTGCGGACATTACACTGGGGCGGGAGGAAGTGGGGCGCTGCCAGGCGAGAGCCAGGTCTCTAGCTGAGTAGCCAGTTCACTCCGGGGGGTGCTAGGGCCGGAAGAGGCTCGGCCCAGTCCCTGTCCACACCCAAGAAGTGGGGGAGGGGTGGTCTGCACTTATTCAAGGGAGACTCAGCCTCAAGAAGGGAACCAGATTCACTCAGTAGCCCCCACTCCGCCCTTCTTTGATATGGACCTTTAACATTTTCTTAAAATTTTTGGTAAACACAGCTTCAAGACCCTTCCCCCCCGACGCCCCTACTCTAGGGGAAGAGAAGGCCCCTAGCAGGGGTCCTCCCGTTCCCCCGCCCTCTGACTGCTTGCGGCGGGTAGAAATCCCTGGATCTAGGTGTGTCCTCCCCCACCCAGCTCTTAGCCCTAGATCCTGAGGTCGCGGTGTCCCCCGCCCCCCCTCCCCCCAGCAACACGGACGGTTCCAACCCAGGTCCGCAGTGGCGTGAAGGTGGCCTTTACCTCCTCTCGCAGGCTGGGAGGGGGTACAGCCCGCGCAGCTGAACCAGCTGCAGCAGTCGCCGCCGCCCTCCATTCATAAAGGAAAAAAAAAGCAACAACAACCTCCACCCCTCTTTGCAAAAGAGCGACGGCCCCTGGAGGAGCGAGAGCCAGCCCCAGCAATCACGGGTTAAGTCCTTTTCCGGCCCCCCATTCATAAAAAAAGGAACGCGGCGCATGCGCGCGCGGGGTCGCTTGTGCCCACCCATTCATAGAATCGCGAGCGGCGCGCGTGCGCACTGGAGCTCCCTTCCCTCCCATTCATAAAAAAGCCATTTTCCCAGGCAGTGGTTGCAACATCGCCGCGGAGGCAGTGAGAGAGGCTGACAGCGCGGAGCTGGCGCTGCGAAGCGCAGGCAGCCGAGCCGGTTCCCCCGGCCGGCGTCTGCGAGGACAGCGGCGTCCGACCCGCTCGGGTTCGGGGATTTACACAGACGTGGAGCAATGCTTGTGACTCTGCGGCTCCTCAAAGTAAGTCCTCGACCGGTTTCGGGATGTGAAGCTACCCTTCTCTGAGTCGCGACGCGACTCCCCCTCCGGCTGGGGCAAATGGTGCGCTATTTCTATACGCGCCTCAATGTTCTTTTCCCTCTCCCTGCGCCTCCTGGAGCCGCTGCGGTGCGACGCAGCTCCCTGACGCCCTCGGCTGGGCCAGCTAGGCGCCGGGGGTGCTCACAGCCTGGCACCGGCGTTCCCGACCCCCGGGCATTGCCAAGCCGGGCTTTCCCACTCTACCACTCAGAAGCCCCGTGCGTGTCCCGGGAGTTTGCTTCTGGCCTGGCCTCTTTCCGCCTGCCACTACCCACCTCGGGCGCTGGAACAGGCGACTTTGGGCTCCGTGAGGAGCCACCTCTTGGGTCCGGCGGGCGCCCTCGCCCTGGGCGGTTCGCCCACCCTGGGTTCTCTGCCCACGGTGCCAGTCTGCCGTAGATCTCCCCAGCCCGCCGCAGCGGCCTGTGCTCGACGGAGGTTTTAGTTTACCCATCGGAACCGTGATGCACTAGGTTTTCTTTCCTTCTGCCTACCCCTCGATGGTCAGCGCAGGGCTGGCCCGGGACTGGGCATTTCTGCTCTCTCTCTTTGGCGAGGCGGTTCCTCGCCGTCTGACCTTTGCTCTGCTGCCGCATTTTATGCTGTGCAGCTTCCTTTCCCCGGCCTCTGCAGGGGCCGAGGCTCCTCGGCCTTCTCGTGTCCCCCTATCCCCTGGCACCGAATTGTGCCAGGCCCCGAGGCCCCCGGCCGCGCTGGGGCTGTGGTGGGGGCTGAAGGTGCGTTTACATAACGCCGGGCGTGTGGGAGCTGGAGGAAGAGGTTGCCTGCGTAGGAGAGATAAGACTCCCGCCTTCCCTCCTTCCTTCTTGGTGGTACCAGGCTTGACATCACCAAGAAGAGAGAAGGACAGAGACGGTACGTTCTGAAAATTGTGAATCGCCAAGGCTTGGGGGGCAATGAAGAGGAGTAAGGGCAGGTTTGGCCAGCCAGGACAGCTGGAGCTTGGCTCCATCACTGGGGCCAGGGCTGGGGCCGGGCTGTGCCCAGTTTCCCCTCCCTGCAGACGATCAAAAAGCATTTAGACAGTAGCTGCTCTTGTGCAAGAAGCCAGTTTCTCAATTCTCTTTGACTGGGGGCAGGGGGTTGTGGGCAGAGGAAGCAAGAGAGGTGGAAAATGGTTGCATGGCTAGATGGGCTGAGTGATGAAGGAAAGGAGAGGACTGGGCTCGAGGGCTGGATGGTGGGCAGAGGGGAGAGATGCTGGCTGCCTCATGCACCAGCTGCTGGATGGATATCCATTTTGCCAGGCCTGGATGATGGCAGAAGGCTGCCTTGTGGCCCATTAGGGCTTGGAGAGCACCTCTCCCGCCAGGATGATTTGTGAAGAAAGGAAGGGTGTGTGTTCAATGGGGTGCCCAGACCGGGCATGAACCCCCTCTTTCCTGCTTCCAAACCAGTGGCATGATTCTCTCCACTTTGGGGTTTGGGTAAGAGAAAGTGCCTGTCAGTCTGGTTCGCTGGAGAGCTGAGGAGGCTCTCCAGTGCCTCTGAGCCTCTCAGGGATACAAAGCTGGGAGGTAAAGGCCCAAAGCATTTAGGAAATGTGGATTGATAAACAATCTCTTATTAAGCTTGGTCTGGCCTGAGGCCCTACCCAATATTGCACTGGTGACTTCACAATGTTTAGAGTTCCCTGGATCGTAACACAAATGGGGCATAAACATCTGAAAATTTCAGTCTTCCCTCTTAGTATGTGGGTATGGGGCAGACTAGGAAAGAGAGGACAGCCACTGACATCCATCCACCTCTACCTCCCTCCCTCTACCGCCCGCCGCCTTTCTCTGTCTCCCTCTATCTCTTTAAGTAGAAGAGTGGGAAAGAAACTGTAGACACACGTCCAGTGTAAAATCAAACTGCTTTTCTTTCCTAGCCCTTGGGAGGGTCCTCACTTGCCAGAAGGCTCTAGATGAATTCTAATATGAACAGTGCACATCCTGACCAACTGAGCTGCATAGCTAGTACAAGGTAGGAGGCATTTTGGTGGCAGATTTGTAAAATCTCCTTGATGGACAAATGCTGGTTAGCTCAATGAGGAAGACGTCTCTTGGTTATCTTCCTTTTTAGATTCTTACTCTCTGTTCTTTGGAGAGAAAGTGCTCTCCTGCTCATTCCCACCACCTTTTCTAGTACCCTCTGAAATGGCAACATCTCCTTAGAGCTTCCAAGGGGCTTTGTGGGAGGAGACTGACCACATGGAACAGAATGATTCCTAGTTAAAGCAGGGCAGAGGCTGAAGACATTTGGAGCTTGCAGATGTCATTTTTGTTTTTATCCTTCCAGAATAGGTGGAGAGATGGCTCTTGGGATTCCATCCCCCACTCTGGTAAACCAGACAGTGCCTCTGCCCAGAGGTTTGGCTGACTTGAATAACAAATGAAGGCAGCCTTTCAGTGCAAAATTTGAAAGTCAGTGATTTTAAAATTAAGGGAGGAAAAAACACCCATTAACACTTCCAGAAATGGCCCCTGAGATGTACTGCTCTGGAACTTAATGCTTGGGATCACATGTGTGGAATTCTCTTCCAATTTCTGATGCTGTTTTGTCCCTTCATGTCACATCTTCCAGCACCAGGTTTTGGGCCCCCACAAGCCTTTTTCTTTAACCAGGCCATCCTCTTGGATAGGGCCCAGGTAATGGTACCAGGGTTCTTAGAAAAGGAGCCCCTTCTCTTCAGAGAAGGAGTTCAATGTAAAAAGTATGGGATTCAGTTGGTTCTGCATCCAAAGTTGTCTTATCATCTGGCCCCAGCTGAGGTAGAAGTTTCCTTGTGAGAAAAACCTCTGGATCTAGGGACAGATTGAAAATTTTGGATTTGGGATGTCGATATGACTGTTTTTAAGGAAGGTGAAGGGCAAGAGTGGAGAAGCTTCCATTACATGGCCAACCTGGAGCTATTGGACAGAAGGGAAAGCAATGACTCACTGGAATATATTTTTACTCTTTCAAAAGAGCCAGAGGAAGAAGGTGATGAAGGGCAACATAACGGAAGACTGTATTACCTCTTCTAGACCAAGGTAGGGAACTGGGTCAGAGCAGATGAGAGGTTAGGAAATACGCTAAACTTGGGCCTTAGTCTCCCCATCTGCAGAGTGGGGAGAAAAACCCCCACCCCCAGCCAGGGGCCCGGGCCAGCTGAGCAGCTAGCCAAGTGTGCAGGGCTGGGGCTGTGCCCTTGATACTAGGGGTGCCTGTTAGGAAGCCCCTTCTTCCACAGGAGACATGGGGTACTTCTTAATGTACAGGGTGGAGGATGTGGAGCTCTCAAGGGGGCCTGGGGCCACCCTGCAGATCCAGACAGCTGACAAGGCTGGGGATGTATCCGGGACATGTGGCTGAGTTGAAGAGGCTCCACCATTCAGCTGTGATCATGATTGTTCTTTCCAAGGACAGTCGGTGGAGGAAGCAAGGGCACCAGGGAGGGAGCACAGATGTGCTGGATCTCCTAGAGGAGGGAAGGGGCCCTTCTGGGGCAGGTGGCCATTTGCAGAAAAGTGGTTTCCCTTGTCTTTTTCTGGCTGGGGGGAGGGGGAGTCATTTCCTGCCCCATCCCAGGAGTAAGCTAAAACCTATTATTGTAATTCCAGTTCTTAGTGGAGGGTGGTGAGACCAATAAAATAAAATGGGGGGTCCCCTCCCCTGGGGTTTAGGTTCCTGGTCCCCTACCCCCAAATTCTGATGCAGGCCAGGGGTTCCCAAACTGTACCAGTATTTAACAGGCTTCTTCTAGCTCCATTTTCTTCTCACTCTTGACTTCTAAGCCCTCTTTAAGGGGATCTGAGCAGACAACAGTTATGAGGGGAACACGTCAAAACTAAAATGTGTAGCTGCTTAGAATAGTCCATAACCAAAAAAGTACAACAAAACCTCTCCAACTCAGCCTTGCACAGGGGCTCTGGAGTGCAGCTGACTGGTTGTGAAAAAGAAGTTTGGGAACTGATAACTGAGGATGAGACAAAGTGAGGATAAGCAGCTGTTTTCTTTTGTGATTTCTGACAGGTTATGGCCAGAGATCAGCTCCTAGTGTGGTGCTGGAGTGGGGATGGGGGGCAAGGATTCTCAGACAAATCCAGCTGTCTAAATGCTTTATTCTCATCCAAGATGATCTCCCTCTGTGTAGGGCAGAGAGAAGACAAGCTCTGCTTTTCCTCAGCCCCTTTATTTTTTTTTAATGTGTCATGTGGGATCTTAAGGATCTTTGGTGAATTGTAGTTCCCTGACCAGGGATTGAACTCTTGGCAACCTGCATTGAGGACATGAAATCTTAACCACTGGATTACCAGGGAAGTTCCCCCCTTCCTCCCCTTTAAAGTCTTTCTGAAGCAATAATTGGAGCTTAATGAACTGAGGTGTTGTCCCAAAGAAGCCAAGGGATGGGGCAGATGTAGCAGTGGGCTCTCATGCAGCCTGTTGTTTAGTTGCTCAGTAGCGTCCAATCTTTGCAATGCCATGTACTGACTGCATCCTGCCAGGCTCCCCTGTCCATGGGATTTTCCCAGGCAAGAAGACTGGAGTAGGTTGCCATTCCCTTCGCCAGAGGATCTGACCCAGGGATAGAACCCGTGTTTCATTCATCGCTTAGAGACCTTTTTCTCTGAGCTGTTAAGGGGTTAAACAACCTTCCCTGAAAGCACCTGCTAGGACTGAATGAGGCAGTGCAAAAAGTGCCCCTTCATTCAGAGCTGCTTGTCAGTTTGGCATTAGCTGACCTGTAGTTTTCAAAGAACAGCTGTCAGATTTTCCTAATATTTCCCAACTCCTCTCTCCGGGTCAAGTCAAGCGGAAGTGGTGGATAGCTGGGGCTGGCATTTAACACGGGTCTTGACTCTCTGAAGCCAGCCTGCACTGAGTGTGTCACCTTGTCACTCAGCCCCTCCCCGCAGGTATCACAGACTACAAGTACCCGGCGTTGTGCTCTAGGCTTTTTAATATCCACTGATGGGGTATTCTTTCTTCTGCCTTCCTCTTACCCTAGCTCCTCCTCTTCCCCACAGACCTGGACCAGGAAGCCACATCCATGAATGTGCCCTGGGGACCCTGAAGTTCAGCTTTACAGGTGGGAGAAGAGGGGATTCCCACCCACTCTAGGCTTCCCTTTTAGGGGCTGCTTTGTGGTGAGATCCTACAAGTGAGACCCATTCAACCTTAAGAAAACTAAAAATGAAAACACTTAGTAAAATGGGGATGTGTGGAGGACAAAAGGGACAGCAAAGAAAATGGAGTTGGAAGCAAAGATGTCTTAAGCACTGACGCTTCCTTTAGTGATAGGTTTCAAACCCTTGGCCTCCATTCTTCACACTGAAAATTTCCCTAACTGGAGGCCAGTCTCATACCAGCCCTGTCTGGCTTCATTTCCAGGCTGGTTGGGTTAACAGCCCGAAGATGGCCTGATGAGATTCCCCAAAGGCTGATGGCAGACCCGGGAGACTGGCAGAGCTCTTAGCTACAAGAGAGAAGGGTGCTTTCACGCCCTTCCCTGAATATCCAGAAGTTATTGCAAGTCTGGGCAGCGGGGATGACTGGGTTCAAGTCCTGCCCTGACCACTTGGCTGCTCTATGACCCTCTGTTCTTCTGTTTCTTCCTCTGCAAAGTAGGTGTTATTCTCCAATGTGATGGTGAGGATTTAAGGAGAACATCACTGAGGATTTAGCACAGATCCTGGCACCAAGAAATTCATAAATACTAGATGCTTTCCTAACTATTATTATTAGAAAGTTGGAGTGGAGGTAAAAGTTTCTTTGCCTTGTGCTAATCCATAAGGCTGTCACCTACAACTCCACAGAGGTGCTTCTCTGGCTAAGTGGAGTGCTGGCTTTGCTTCTCTGTCCACAGTCTTCCAAATGGGCCATCAGTCTCCTAAACGACCTAAAGGAAGCAAAAGCCTCCTCTCTCCTATTTATATTACAAATCTCTTCCTTCCTTGCAGGGGAAACAGAGTACATATTAAACTGCACTTAAGTTCAGCAGTGTTGGGTAGACTGGAGGGTAGGTGTGTCCCAGTGAGCAGAGATCGAGATCTTTGAAACGGAGGAATGGGGAGGTGGGGTTTGAAACTTCACTTAGCTGTGCTGAAGTGTTATCCCTCAGGCTATCGGCAAGTATTTTTTTTCATGTGAGTCAAATGAATTCAACCATCCTCTGGACGGACGGTCCCAGCTAACTAGGAGATGAGGCCTGAGAAGATTGGAGACCTATAGGTCTGAGCCAGCTGCTGGGTATAGCCAGAAGGAATCCTGCATGAGTGTTATGATGGGGAAGATGCATTTTAGAATATGCCGGCTAGAGCCATCCAGGGCGTGGCTTGCCCCAAGAGAGCTGAGTTATCAGGGACCCAGCTCCCACCCCCTTGTCTGACCCTAAGTGCAGACCCAGATGTTGACAGCTGCCTCTGGAGGGTGATGGGAGTGGGGTAATGCCAATATCCCGTCGCCAGCAGTCGCTGTCCCCACCCTGGCTTCCTGGTGGGACTTTTCCATGAATCTGCCTAGTGATTCCAGGGCCTATTAAAATCCCTGAGCACTGCCCATGCCTTTTGATTCATGCATAGAAAGTGTGCTTGTTGTTTAAAGACTCTCAGGAATAGAATCGGAGGAAGGGGAGTGGGTAATCGGTTTAGGGGAGGGAGTACCCACGGCATGGCAAGTCCCAGCCCCGGTCCTCAGAGAAGAAAGCGCAGCTACATGGGCAGCACGGCCTTCAAATTGCCACTGGCGTTTTGTTGGCAGGACCCTGAGCTTTGGGACCTGAGCTTCTGGCATGAGGGAATCACGTTGTCTTTGTCTGGGGTGGGGGTTCTGGCGGAGGCACCTCTTGGCTGGCGCCAGAGAGTCGTCTCCTGAGCCTCTGTCAGCATTTTCCATTCTTTTGCCTAGTCACACCTTTTTCTCTAGGCAAAGAGCTGAAACCCGGGGCTCCTAACCCTCTTCTTTTGACCCCAAACCCATTTATTCTAGAAGCAAGGCTTTGGAATCCCTGCAAAGAACAAAGTGAGCCCACTTTAGCATTTCTGAAGTTCTTCCCCATGACTGGCTTGAGCCTTGGAAAAAACTCCTCTCCCAAAATGCTCAACTGACATCTCCCATCCAGCCCCAAACCCAGGACCCCTAAAGGAGGCTCTCTGAGCAAAGAATGGCTTCTTGGTGGCAGACCTGCCTGACACTGAAGTCAAATTCTGCCATAGGAAAGTCTCCTCTTTGAAGATGATGCTTTCCTGACATGTGGAGGGAACACAAGGCAGGAGAGAGGCTATCCCTAGGCACACATTCTCCGAAATGGCAAAAACTCTGCACAGAAACACCAGCATCTCTTAAGTAGATAAGGCTGTGGGACCAAAGCCCACAGCCTTTGTGGGTTCATGGCCTTTGTGAAGGGGAAATATCAGTTGACTGAGCAATGAACCTTGTAGAAAAGACTTAGTGCTTTTTTCTGCATTTTGCAGTACACAGATGAGAACCCTGGGGATAAGCTCCCTTTCATTCACTTCATGAACTTTGCACCTAGACCGAGCTCTTTATTTCAGTCAGGCTGGAAAGCATCTAAGGAAGTCCTTCCCCAACAACTGAACCATTTCTAATCAAACCATTGTTTCCAAGCAGAGGAAGTATAACGCAGCGTTGTCCTGAATGGCTTTTCTCTCTCTCTCTCTTCATTCTTTATTATAGACGTTGATAAGTATGGATGTGTCACTCAGAGCCAGGTATCCTTCTCCTGTAATTGGAATCCTAGGATGACTAGCTGTGGCCCAAGTCTGGAGGAATGTGAGGTTAGAACTGGAAGTAGAAACCTTATCCACATCCTCTTCTTAGGTATCACTTTTTGTTTGGTTTTTTTTTAAGTTTAATTGTTTTTTAAGTTGATGTGTTGTATTTTCATTTTTATTCCGTTTAAGGATTTTTCTCATTTTTTGTCACTGCATGTGGGATCTTATTTCCCCAACCAGGGATCAAATCCCCACCCCTGGCAGTGGAAACTTGGGAGTCTTAACCACTAGACTGCCAGGGAAGTCCTTAGGTATCTATCACCTTTGAGGCAAGATGAACCTAATAGCAGAGGTACAGTGTCAGCTCCCCAAATTAGAACATCATTAGCATCTTGAAAAAGCATTTACTGAAACCCTACCCCATAGCACATTAATCCAATGTGGTTTGTTTTTTTTCAAAGGTGGTTATGATCTCCTTCTATCTTCACCCTGGCTGTCTGTTCTATCCCCCAGCCACAAGCCCAGTGGAATCTTCCCAGAGTCTAATCTTTCTCTGGGATTCCAAATTGGGCAGAGGTCTTGGCCTCTGCTGCTATTTCTTTAAATTGATCTCCAGCCGAATTCCGAATGTAAAGGTCAGCAGGCGAGGAAATGGCACTTCTAATAGAAAACAATGTGCACTTTCTAAATTTGAACCAAGCCGTTTCCGCTCTTTGATTTAAGTGACTTCCTGGGGTTCCGTGTCAGGCACTGCAGTTGAATCTCTGGCCAGTTTCCAACTTAAAATTGCACTCTCTCGGTGAAATTAGAAACTGATCCAGGCTTGGCTTAGCTATTCTAGTAAACAGCATTTAGGCTGAATGTTCAGCTCAGTATTTGGAAATGGGTGAAGTGAGTGCCCCTCAGAGAGGATTTCCCATCCAAGTTGTCGGAGGGCACCTGCCCAGCGGTTATTAACCACTGGAGGTTGTTGCTCTTAGAAGTAGTGGTAATGAGTTAATATCCTGGATGTGTAGGCATCAGATACAGCTCCTCCTTCTCTTGTGACTATCTGAAATAAAGGCTTTTGTTTATCTAGGTGATAAAACTCCATGGGAGCACACAGGGACTGACTGTTGCAGTCACTACATCCTCGCACTCAGCATAACACTTGGTACTTATTAGTTGTGCTTATTAGTGCTCAGGAAATCTAAACGGTTGCTCTCTGGGATGGTGGTAAATTAGAGTACGTGCTGTGTGTCAGGCAAAATGCTAGGTTCTGGATATGCATTTTTTCAATTAGTTCTCACAAGAACCCATTTTACAGGTGAGAGTACTAAGGCATAGAAGTTAAAGAAGCTCATTCACAGCAACACTGCTAGGCAAAGGTGAGAACTTGAACTTGGATCTAATTACAGAACCTGCGTTTTTAACTGCTAAGCTCTGTCTGTCTTAAATCAGAAGCATGTTTCATGGGGATTATAACAATGAACCCAGATGGCCCAAGTTTGAGCCCTAGTTCTGCTACTGATGGTTTTGTGTGACTTTGGACAAGTTACTTTGAACATTAGTTTCTTACAACCTGAAAAGGGGTAATGGTAATTACATTCTAGGGTCATTGTGAAAAGTTGATAACATAATAGTATGATGCTTAGAAGAGTCCTTGTAAGTGCTAAATAAATTATTTCTACCACTTAAAACTGTCATTGCTGTTAATACTAATCATTAAGCCTTAATGCTGGGTAGTCCACCAAAGGGATCCTATTTCATTTGGGCTCCCAAGGACCTAATGGTGGATGGGGGTGTTAACAGGCCACCTATTGATGCCTGGAATCCATTCTCTTCCTCCCCCCCCCACCCAGGGCCCCTAGAAGCCTGTTACTCCGCACATCCCAGGACCTCCGGCCCCATGGAGCCCCCGATCCCACAGAGCGTCCCCTTGACTCCCAGCTCAGTCATGGTCCAGCCCCTACTGGACAGCCGTACGGCCCACAGCCGGCTCCAGCACCCTCTCACCATCCTTCCCATCGACCAGATGAAGACCAGCCACGTGGAGAACGACTACATTGACAACCCTGGCCTGGCACCCCCCTCTGGCCCCAAGCGGACCCGGGGTGGAGCCCCAGAGCTGGCCCCAGCCCCAGCCCGCTGTGACCAGGACGTCACCCACCACTGGATCTCCTTCAGCGGGCGCCCGAGCTCTGTGAGCAGCAGCAGCAGCACGTCCTCCGACCAGCGCCTCTTAGACCACATGGCACCCCCACCCGTGGCTGACCAGGCCTCCCCGAGGGCTGTGCGCATCCAGCCCAAGGCCATCCACTGCAAGCCGCTGGACCTCAAGGGCCCCGCTGGGCCCCCAGAGCTGGACAAGCACTTCTTGCTGTGCGAGGCCTGCGGGAAGTGTAAGTGCAAGGAGTGCGCGTCCCCCCGGACGTTGCCCTCCTGCTGGGTCTGCAACCAGGAGTGCCTGTGCTCGGCGCAGACACTGGTCAACTATGGCACCTGCATGTGCCTGGTGCAGGGCATCTTCTACCACTGCACCAACGAGGACGATGAGGGCTCCTGCGCCGACCACCCCTGCTCCTGCTCCCGCTCAAACTGCTGTGCCCGTTGGTCCTTCATGGGGGCCCTGTCCCTGGTGCTGCCCTGTCTGCTCTGCTACCTGCCCGCCACTGGCTGTGTGAAGCTGGCCCAGCGCGGCTACGACCGCCTGCGCCGCCCCGGGTGCCGCTGCAAGCACACGAACAGCGTCATCTGCAAGGCGGCCGCCGGGGACGCCAAGGCCAGCAGACCCGACAAGCCTTTCTGACGCTCGGGGTCAAGTCCCAGCACTCCGCCTGGAACCCTGGTTCCCTTCTGACACCTGAGAAGAGCACCACGGCACAGCCAGAGGTTTTAGCATCCTGAGGCTGACCCTGCTAGTCCGCCCTCCGCCCACCCCCCACCCCCAGCTGCTGAAGAAACAGGGACCACCATCACCCACCCCTCTCTTCCCCAAAAGGATGAAGAAGCACTTTGGGGTTGTTTTGTTCAGGATCCTGGAACTTTGTGTGAAACAGACAGTGGCAGGGGTGTGGTGTGGTTTGGGGGCGATTTTTCTTTTTCAGAAGATGGAACACAGATGTGGACACATCCGGAAGTTGCAGCTGCTTGAATGCCTTCCTGGCCCTCCTCCTCCCTCGCTTTCTCCCTGCTCTTTTGCATTCTCTCTGGCTGCCTGGGGGGAATCTGAGTGGCCAGGGGACTTGGAAGAAGACGCTTGGAGTCTTACCGTCTATACCTTCTTCTCCTCCCAGCCTGCACCCCAGTCTGCCCCATCTTGGGGAAGGTGTAGACCCTGGCAATCCCTGTTGTATATACTCGGGAGCTCCCGCCCGTCGTTCCTTGCTCTGCCTGGAGCCATGGACGGATTTAGGAACCACTGCACAGTACATTTTCTCCCTTCCAGCTTCCTCACTAACTCTCGGGGGTGTTCCACTCATAATACCGTCCTTTGGCTCTTACTGAGTCACAGACTCACCTGCCTGCTGTGTGCCCCCAGTTCTCTCTACTCAAATCCTTTCCAGAAACTTCACTATGGGTAGAGAAGACCGGGGCAGCAAATTTGAGACCAAATAGCATTTTGCCAATGAGTCTGAGGCTGTGGTCTCTGGATCCAGTCATTACATGTTTTTATATCAGATACTAACGGTGTTTTAAAAAATAATAATAAAACACTTGCTTCCTTTTGGGCCACCCCCAGGAAGGGCTGATTTCAAAATCTGGGGGGCGAGCAACCTCAAGGAACACAATCCCCCCCCTCCCTACCAAGAAGAAGATTTTAACAGCAGAGAAGAGAGGCAGCACCTCGCACTGGCAGAGTGACGGCTGGGTGTGGGCTTCTTCTCTCCTGATTCTGCTGCTTGCTGTCCTAGCCTTTTGTGTACAGTGTCTGTATCTTTAATGTAAATAGACAGATGGTGACAAAAGAGTCTATTTTAGTGTTCAGAGGCCCTGGTGGGGGGAGTCAGAAGAATGCAGGTGGGGGAAAGATTCTCCAGGGGCTTCTTGGGATTGAGCCCTGCTTCTGTGTGTGGCCACATGAGCCCCTCCCAGCAGCCCCCAAAGACGTAGCAACTCTCTCTCAAGGTGCTAAAGGACTCAGAAAGCGCAGCTTGTCCGGTGGGTAGGTACTTGTTGCATGCAAAAGCTGTAGTGTGTCTGGTCCTTACTCCCCAGCAATTGTGTGGGGTTTTTGCTTCATGTTGTATTTGTGCCTCCTCCCTTTCCCCCTCCCCGTCATGAGAGAAAGTAGCTTGGGTCAGAAGAGCTACCCCGGGGCAATGTTGGAAGTGTACTAGGCACAGCCTTTGTAGCACTTCAGTTTGTTCTGTAGGAACAGAACAGCCTCCTGGAAGGAGGCAGGCAGGTAGCTGTGATGGTCAAGGACCCAATGCTTCTCAAGGACTTTTTTTTTCTTCCCTTCTTGAAGACTGGTAGTAACATCTTATGATTTAGAATAAAGTTAATTGTAACTGTAGGTATTTATTGACTGGAGGAAAGGAGGGGATGGTCTTATTATTTTAGGCTTTATTTATATAACATTTGCTAGCTTGTAAAAGGCAAATATGAAATACTGCATCTGCATTTTCTAAGGCTGATTCCTGTAGCTACCCTTGCCACAGTTGTCATGGATGTATGGATGTTCTTGCACAAATCAGAGGGAATGATAGAAAAAACACATTCAGCCAACCACTTGTCCTAATTGAATGTATCAGATGTGTACTGAAGGGACTGGAGATGTTTTTCCTCAGAACAGGTGTGCAGAGGTTACCCCCCCAAAAGAGAGGGCATATGTCCACTCTGGGAGAGGCCTCAGAACTTTCCCCAAAGCCCCTCCCGCAAATGTCTCCACGGGAAGCTTGACCCAGTGGCAAGTTGCACTTTGGTGATCTTTGGTGTTCTACGTGCCCATTCTGTGGAGAACTGATTTACATAAGCTGTGCACACACACACCCTACCCCTACCCACCATCTCTACAAAGACCCTTGTTTCCTGGCAAGTAGCCTCCTGAACCCCGACTTTGTGTATATAGTTGTAAACACGGATTTTTCTGGGTTTGGTTTTCTTTTTTTCTTTCCCCTGCTTTGGCTTGTTCTTTCTGGTTTGCATCTAGCCTGCTAGGTGGATGTCTGCAGAATTCTGTGTCCCATGCGCTCAGCTTTCATTCTCCCAGCTCTATTGCATAGCAGTCCCTCAGCATGTTTTTCTGGCAAAAAGAAAAAACAAAACTGGCTTGTCTGTGGCCCCCAGGGGCCAGTCAAGGGCCACTGAGGGATCAAGCTCTCAGGAACACAACGCATTTCTGGGGCCACTTTTGGCTGATTGTGTGTCCTGTGACCAATGGCTTGCTTGGCTGGATTATGCCTTCTCATCTTGACCTTTTTAGCAGAGTGCCAGCTGCTTCCCACTAAGGTTCAATCTGGGATGGCTGGTGGTTCTGCCTGGAACTGGGGGTGGGATCCACAAGCCTGGGCCCAGGACCCTTGTCCTAAGGGGCCACAGCTGCTTCCTCTGGAGGGTGGATTCGTAAAGTCCCAACACTCCAGCAAGTGCCCTGAGAACTGGGTCTAGGAGAGCCACGCCTTTCTAGGTAGAAGATGGGGTACACCAAGGCTCCTCACTGGCCCTGCTGTTGATACGGGCCCCTTCACAACTGACAGATGGAAGACTATCATGTGATGTGTCTGGTTCTTTCAGCGCTCTGGAGTCTGCATACATCCCCGCTTGACATCGAGTGAGGCCCAGTTATATTATGACTAGTCCCAAGTGTGGAAAGTGTGGGTTGGGACCAGATCCCATAACCTTCATGGTCTCTGTGCTGCCCCAGGAGGTGTCCGGAGGGGTGTAGGCACCACCACTTTGCACTGTACACGTCACTAGGGCATCCTATGAACTTCACTGGCCTTCTGGTTTGTGCCATTGGTAAGCATTTTCATGCCCTCTGCTTACTGTGACAGTCGATGACAAATCTTAAGCTGCCATTTTTGCTGTGGGTAACTCGGTGTGGTGTCTTGTCTTGCTTTCTCTTCTCACTGCCCCACAGTTCAGTTTTGTGTTAGAAAAGCTATTCAAGGGTCCCATCCTGGCACATTTTCCCTCTTCACTGTAACCCTTTCTCACCCCACATCAAAAGTTACCACAGAAGGTTTCCTTTGTATAGAATATTTATTTTGAAGCTCTATTTTAATAGTATTTATTTTAGAAAGTCTACTATTGTAAGAGTTCTTCTGTTTGTGAAGAAAAAGCAAGTTAAAAACTGAATGTACTGATCTAGAAAATATATATAAATATATATTGTTAAATATACATAGGACTGACGTTTCTCGTGTGTTTGTGTGTTCACACCCCCAACATCCTCACCCAGCAAGGTGTCAAAAGTTTGTCAAAGGATACCTGCCAAATGGAAATGAGTGACCAGGCTCTGGCAGAGAGTGTGGCAGGGGGACAGGGCTTCCTGGCCCTGGTCCTGCCTCAAGGATGACTTTAGAGCCCCTGGAGGAAAGCTTCACTTTCTGATGAAGCTGAATCATGCCAGGTGCTGCTAAATCCTCTGGCAAGCCCTCCCCTACGCAAGAGTGTATTGTATTGGTAACAGATGGATGACTGGGAAATGGGGGAGGTTCATCTACCTGTCCAATTTATACAAATTCTGCAGCTCTTTTCTTTTCACCTTGGTGTTCCCCAAGCAGATTTTCACATACATACCCACACACAGGCTTACAGAAGGCAAACAAAAAAACTCTCGGCAGTTTCCTTACTTTCTCTGGACTGGTGGATACTGTAACAAACCCGTCCCCTTGGACTTCCATCTATTAAATGACGTGCCTCTGCCTTTCTAGTACACCTTCCATCTATCCGTCTCTCCCATACCACGCAGACACTTAAATCAGAGGATGTAGCTGGTGGGGGGAGGTGGGGAGGAGAGACTTGAATTACTTTCATTGCATATGCCAATCACAAGGAGACTTTGACTATTATTTTGAAACTGAACACATGCCTCCTGTTTTAAAGATATTTTTCTGTTAGCCGTAAGGAGTCCAACAATGGTGGACAGAAGAAGCTAGACAGAGGTGCAGTCTGGAGCCCTGAATCCAGCTCTGGGTGGTCTCTGGGGTCACCAGGGATGGCATATTTCCAGTCTTTGAAAACCTCAGGCTCCTCTTCGAGACATCCAAACCCATCCCAAGGATCCCCTGGTAACTGCCCAAAAAGGCATTAAGGATGTCCATCCTCCTTGTGGTCTTCTCGGCTCTAGAACTGCTCCAGAATAAAGACAACGCCAGCCTCCCCCTCAGCCAGAACTTGTGGTCTCTCCCACTTCTGGATGATGGCGTCTTCCTTCACTGATGACACTTGGAGGTGGTTTTCCTTGGCTCAATCCCAGTTACTGACACCCAGGCTTTAAGTCTTGGGTGTCTTGATAGGTGGAGACGTGGGGCAGGCCTGCCCCTTGTTTTTTTTTCCTACAGTTTAGAGATTAAAAATAACAGAAACCTATACAGGATGTTGGGTTTGTCTCACCCACCCAAAACCTCTTGAGGAAACAAGCTAAACAAATGTGAGCTTGTTTCTTAAAATTCGGTGGCCAGAGAAAGAGTCCTGCCTGTGCCTTCGTTGTCTTTCCTAGACTGGCCCTGCTCCTCGTGGCTCCCAATTATGAAATGACTTGGGGTAATAATAACGCTTAGAATATAGTGAATGGTTCCTTTTTGCCAAATCTTGAACATACTTGACCGATACCATTGTTAGTTACCTCTTCGAGATGCAGAAATTGAGAGTCAGAGGAGTTACAGGCCTGTCAACGGTTGAAGGGTAGATGGGAAAATGGAGAGCTGAAGGTTTAGCAACTCAACTTGGAGCAGAAGCACCGGATGGACTAAAAAGACTCCCCAGCAACTAAATTTAAAAATAGAGAAGGATTTCACCTCTCCACATCCATAACCACACACCTCGTATGACGGTACCACAAGCCTCAGCTCATCCAAAAAAGAAAATGGTGAGGACAAGCGGGAGTCCCCACGCTGATGGCAGAAAACAAGAACGCCTTGGACAACTCCTGTCGTCAGGCCAGGAGGCCCTGAGCCCCTTCCGCAGCTCCCCAGCTGGCCCCTGCAGCCTGCTGAACCTGCACTTTGAAATGAGCTCAACTTGGCCAACTTGGGTTGTGAACTTACTGAACGCACCCCAGCAGACAGCTCCGTGCTGGAGGTGTGTGCCAGATGAAAGCCGAGAGGACGTTTTTCAGAGCCCTAAGTTTATTCATCGGAACTTTAATAAAACAATATGTCCATGGCCTGGGGCAGGTATAATTTTCATAATTTATGGGTCTCTGAGACAGGAAGAGAGCTCAGGGTTTTATTGTGTTTTGCACGATAAACGGCATTCCAATTGTCTACATGACGTTCCTTAAGGACTGTTGTCTGGCAGGAACACAGGCCTTCTGGAGCCCACCTGGGCCTCAAGGCCTGAGGCAAGGGATAATTATGAATACATCTGTATCTGTTAAGCAGGAGATGATTGAAAAACTCCCTCCTTTCCTTCTATCATTAGAAGACACTTCCTATGCCGACACCTATATTAAAATTTAACTGTTGCAAGGTTGGAACCCTCCCTGCTCCCTTCCTCCCCTACCTTCTCCCTTGGGTCTACCCTCTTTCTTCCCTGTGTCTGCAGAGACTAGGTAACCAGTCTCCTGACTGGTTTCTCTCTCACTGGGCTTCGGACTCTGAACAGAAAATCCACCAAAGACAAAGCAAGAGAAGAGCTCCAGGTGATGCTCTACTTGGAGTCAGTATTCTAGAAAGTCTTCACAGAGTTATAGAGGTCAAGTGGCCTTAGGAAATCATTACAAAAGCATTGCTTCTGAGCTGCATTATCATTTACAGTCTTGAGAAACAATCAAAGTGGGTTGATGGAACCAGTCTCCTTTTATAGATGAGAAACCCCTGAGGCTCAGAGAGAGTAAGTCACTCATCCAAGGCCACACAGCTGATAAGTGGTAGGCCTTCCCCCACAGCCTGTGTACTGAATGCTAAGGGCCTATTCTAACTTTCAAACTCACCCCAAATAGCACCTCCCCTAGGATCCCCATCCCCCCCCTTCCCCCACCCCGCCCACCGTGTGCTTCTACAGAAGTCAATAGGATAGGTGGTATTTAAACAAGATTACATAGACAAATTGGACTGGAACCTGGGTCTAAGCACCACTTCACAACACCCCATATAAAATACTGAGGCCCCTCAAACCGATCTCAGGAAGGATGCAGCATCACCACATGACATGGTAACAACCCTCCCAACATTGCTCTTGGCCAGCCTTTCTCATTTCCTCTGCAATCAAAAGACGAATTGCTTCCCCAACCTGTGGAATTAACTTGGTCTGTGGTGGCCAGAGGCAAGAATCTTAACAGGGTGAGGGGGGAGTTTAAGTTGCCCCAGATAATTCAGAAGTGTGGTCTGCTGGCTTTTTGGGTGGGTGGGGCGGTGGCAGCTGTGTGCAGAGAGATGCATACACAGGATTTAAGGGCGCAGCACACCCCCCCATCCCCCCACCCCACCCCCGCTCTGGGCTTCCGGAGCAAAGCACAAAGAAGGCACAGACCAAGGAGCCACAGTAGCCCGGGTGGACGCAGAAGGCAGCAGGGCTGGGGACCCCCATGTTTCTAAGCAGAGTTCCTCCCAACCCAAGGCCACTGCTTGACGAGTTTCCAGGCAATGCTCCAGCCAGCCCTGGATTACCAAGGCTCTCTGAGGTGCCGGATCTAATCGGATTAAAGAACTAGTGTCCATCCAGGTGGAGCCGTTTCCCAGAGTGGGCACAGCCAGGGCCCTGGGGCTCTCTGAGAAGTGACTGCCACTTCCGCAGACCCCTCCCCTTAAGGCCATGTGTGGGGAAGAGCAGCTGAGCCTTATGGTCCCACTGCCCGGGGCCCTGCTCTGCCACCTTCTCTCTTGTGACCTTGGGAGGGTTACTGCCCTTCTAATGACACTTCGAGGGTTTGACGGTGGTTGTGCACAGCACTAATATAACGTTGTCACTCATTATCTTAGAGGCGGAAACATGGTTCATAGAAGAGTAGAGAATATAAGAACTCGGTCTCCTCTCCCCTTAGCCTCAGCGTCTCCATCTGTAGCCTAGACATATGGATCACATAGGCAAGAAATCACAGACAGTGGCCCACAGTGTTTTCAGAAACTTCGTTGTTATTTGAAAATGAAGAGGCTTCCAAAGCCAGATCTAAAACTTCTCATGAAAAACAAAAAGCACTGGCTGCTCTGGGCCCCCCATCGCCTGTGGCAGCAGATGGCTGGAGCTGAAAGGCAACTGACTACCCTTTGCAAACTGGGCAGGGTCCCCTCACTCTCGCACAGCATCTCCCCCACCCCCCCATGCATTTCACTGACCAAATCCCCTGCGCTGAGTGCTGGTTGGCACTGATCATGGTGTTTGTACCTTGATGTCCCTTAGCCCAACCTTGCTTCTCTTTTTCACATCATCTTCCTGTCTCTCTGTTCCTGATGCCAGCTGGTGTCAAGTCTGACTGCCCTCCTTGGGCAGTTGAACCCAAGACAAGATGTCCCAACCCCCATCTAGAAGGCTTCCTAAGGATGCCTACCCTGCAGGCATGTCTCTCAGGCACAGGTGTCAGAGTCATAATACCAGAAAGGATATCTGAGGTCATGGAAGCTGGAGATTCTTAGCCTAGGATTTGAGGGTGGAGGAGGGGGTAAAAGGAGCCCTTTGACACTGTAGATAAATTTCTGTGTATTTTTGCTTTTTGTCTGAGAGACAGTTTCCAGCTTCTCAGAGGGGTATGTGACCCACTATAGTGTTCAGAATCGCTGGTCCAATCCACCCACTTCCATCATATGGATGAGATCCTGAGTGCAGCCTGTCCCAAGTCACACCACAGGTTAGCTGCAAAGCCAAGAAGAGGAGCCAGGCTTTCTGTCTCCCTAGGAAATTGTGGTTTCCAAGCACTTATGTGCCAGTCTATAGTGTCTTCTACCAAAAACTTCCCCAAAGTAATAGCAACAGTAATGATGCTGTCAGCACCACACCTCCCCACTCAGTCTCACCCTGCTTCTCTCTGATCTTTACTGAGCTCCTTCCCGACACTCCTGCAACATGCAGTGTTGTAATGACCTACTCACACCTGTCTGTTCACAGCCTGTCTGTTCCCCCCAGCAGATGAGCTCTTGTTTTGAGGCTTCTTGTTCTCGACTTCAGGACCACCTGGCCTTTGTCATGGCGCACTTAGAAACTGTCCACTGTGGTAAAGCAGCAGGTCGCTTGCTGGTGACTGGCAGCACTCCAGAGTCCAGGCCTCTGTCCGCCCCCAGCCACACCCACTGCCTGCCCCGAGCTTGGGGATCAGCATTCCCATACACACCACACCCCTTGGGAAGCTTCCAGCACAGCATCTGGCATGTGAGCAGCAGTCAATAAATATTTGTTAAATGTGTTAATTAATTAATGATATACCAAAAGGAGACTCAAAGGGGAAGGGACAAGTGGCCTCAGGCTTTATTTCTGTCCCAAAGCCAGCCTTGTGAGAGGATGGAGGATTTCCACCACATAACCAGGATGATGTGAACGATAAGACCGGCTTTTACCTCCGGTGGCTGACACTTGAGTATTTAAGGCCTGATGCCAACCAAGTGCTTTTGACCCATTTTGTTTCGTCCTCACTCTGTGCCTATACTTCTATTACACCCATTTTACAGTTGAAGAAACTGAGGCTCTAGAAGGTGAAGTCATATGCCCAAGGTTGCACAGGCTTGACTCCAGAGCCCCTGCTTTCCTACCTGTGCTCCCATCCCTGGACACTGGGAAGAGGGTGTCTGGTCAATGGATTATGGGGATGTTTGATGTGTGGGAAGAGGCCTGAGCCCTGGCTGCATGTTGTAGGATCATTCGTGGAATGCGAAGGTCTTTGGGGCCAGTAGTTTGCAAAACTGAATCTGGCAAATTCCCAGTCCTCTGCTCCCTTCATCATTTGCCTGTGACAGAACATCCCCAAGGAGGAAAAAAGGAAGTCAGTTTAGGAACTTAAGCTATTTGGTTCTCCTGGCCCTTCTAGAGGAGGTATGGTTACCAAAAGCATTTATTAAAGGTCAGTACTAAATATCCACCACTCAAACCAGGCCAGTTGAGAACTATTACTCATCAGCTTCAAGGGGAAGGTACTTAATTTTTTTTTAAATAACATGAATATTGCAAAAAAAAAAAAGAAAAAAGAAAGAAAAAAACGGGGAAAAACTCACCCCCCCCCTATTCCCAGCCTCAGTTTAACATTTTGCTATATACCATTCATTCATTCAACAAATAGTGAGTTTCTACTATGTGCTAGGGACTATCCTTCCATCTTTAAAGTCATACATGGGATCATACTGCATAAAGCTGTTCCTGCACTCAACAACACACCTGGACTCTCTATCATACCTCCACCACTCCACTTTCTGACTTTTAATAGCTGGTATTACATGTCATTTTATTTTCTGCCTCACCACCTCCTCTTCCCACCTTCCCTTTCATATGCACTGCTCTCCACATCAACCACCCAACCTTAACCAAACCACACTCGATACACCCTCTGCTCATCCTGCCCAAGGAGGCCACTGGTTAAAAACAGGAGCCTCACTGGGCCCATGAGTGTGTGTGTGACAAGGCAAGCTGGGTGGCGGGGTGTGCACAGGGCAGTCCACTGGGAGACACAGCAAAGTCCTCTCTCTCCAGAAGGACTGCCAGGTGGAACCTCTCTCACACAGAGCAGAATCCTAGATAGCACAGCATGCACCTCACAGAGGACCATGAAAATTAACTGAAGGGTAATGTGTATCTTAAAGACGACTGCCTTTCACAACTTTCACTGACAGTTCCAGGTCTGTACTAGAGACATGTATTCCAGAATGACAGTCATTTATCCAATCTTTTCTTGTCACTGCCCTTGAAACCCTCCAGCTCCTCCTTCTACTTGAGTGTAAGCTGGACTTAGTGATTGGCTTCCAATAGATCATGGAAAGGGAAAAACAGTAACTCTGCAGTGAGAGACCTAGCAGATGTCACTTGACCAAGTCATCAAGATTAAACATCACCAGTTAAAGTCACACTGATGTCATATACTCTCTGAATCACGTGAAGAGAAGGCTTGTTACCTCTCCTATTCATCCCCCAACTCATAGACTCTGTCAAATCATGAGAAAACAGCAGAAAAACTCAAATTGAGGGAGATTCTATGAGATACCTGATAGGTACTCTTCAAAATGTCAAGGAAAGAGTAAAAGAAAAGAAAGAAATAAAAAGAAGGAGAGAGTGAGAAATTGTCACATACTAGGAAAAATAGGAGACATGCAACATGGTAGAATAACTGATGAAATCTGAATAAAGAGTATTATACCAATGTTAATTTCCTAGTTTTGATATATTACCACGGTTTATGTAAGATGTTAACATCAGAGGAAGCTGGGTGAAGAATACAGGAATTCTCTGTACTATCTTTGTAACTCTTTTGTAAATCTAAAATTATTTCAAAATACAAAGTTTTTTCTAAAAATAGAGTTGTCATATACCCATCAATCCCACTCCTGGACATATATCCCCCAAAAAATATAATTCAAAAAGATACGTGCATCCCTATATTCATAGCAGCATTATTCACAATAGCCAAGACATGGAAACAACCCAAATGTATAATCAACGGATGAATGAATAAAGATGTGGTACACATATACAATGGGCTGACTACTCAGCCATAAAAGAGAATGAAATAATACCACTTGCAACAACACAGGTGAGCCTAGAGATTATCATACTAAGTGAAGTAAGTCAGAAAAAGGACAAATACCGTGTGATACCACTTAAATGTGCAATCTTAAATATGACACAAATGAACTTATCTACAAAACAGAAACAGACTCACAGACATAAAAAACAGACTTGTAACAGTCAAGGGGGAAGGAGGGGATGGATTGGGAGTTGGAATTAGCAGATGCATACTATTACATATAGAATGGATAAATAACAAGGTCCTACTGAATAGCACAGGGAACTATAACATCCTGTGATAAACCATAATGGAAGAGAATATGAAAAAGAATATATATATGTATGTATGTATGTATATATGTATGTATAACTGAATCACTGTGCTGTAGAGCAGAAATTAACACATTGTAAATCAACTTAATTCAATAAAATTAATTTTTAAAAAATAAAGTTTTAAAAAGGAATATGTATTTTTAAATCTTCAGTTTCTTCCCACTCAGTTTAGAATGAAAACCAAACTCCTTACCAAAGCCCACAACACCGTGCCTAATCCAGCCCTCCCACCCTTATCTTGTTGACTCTCAACCCCAAGAAGCCGCTTCCTGCTTCTGAACCCCTGCACTGCCTCTTGCTCCTGCTAAATTCTTCCATGGCTCACCTGTCTCTTCTCTCAGATGAACTGTCACCTCCTCAGAGAGGACTTCCTGGGCTGTCTCTTGTCCTGGTCTTCTCTTTCACTGCACTTATTTTAATTTGCAATTATACACATATGTGTTCATGTACTTATTGCTATCTGTCTTCCCCCCTGTCAAGAGTAGTTTTATGCACTGCTGTATCTGCAGGTCTAAACAGTTCTTGGCATATTGGTTATCAATCATGTTTCCCTTTTTCCAAAGGAACCCATCTTCTATTGATGGACATTTAAGTTACTTCGAAAGTTTTGCCCTCATAGCTAATGAGGCAGACACCTTGATATCCATCCCCTGTTCTTGTTTGGATTTCTTCCAGGCAGAAGTAACTATTACAGGCAGAAGTAACTATTACAGCTGCAGGGATAAGCCCTAAGGAGTGTAATCAAATTATGTTGACCCCAGTCTCCTAGCTAGCGACTGGTTCATGTAAGTAAGACAGAAATGACCAAGAGGATGGGAGGGGAAATCCAGGAAGTTTCTTCATTCTTAAAATGACAAACCAAGAAGAAAGGAAGATACTGTAGTGTCTTATGACACTGAAACAACAGCCTTCTTAGTACTATAAACAGAGGTCGCCTGAGGCTAAAGGCCAGAAATTGGATGGCAGAGAGAAAACAGGCAAAAAACCTGGGTCCTTTTTGACATCACTGAGCTGTCTAATTAGCCAGTCTTGAAGTCATTCTACCTGAAGATTTCTTTTATCTAAGTGAATAAATTCTTCATATTCATATATGTATATGAGGTATATATATATATATTGTGGCCGTGCAGCATGTGGGATCTTAGTTCCCTGACCAGGGATCAAACCCACACTCCTGCATTGGAGCTTGGAGGGCTTTTTTTTGTTTGTTTGCTTTTGTTTTTTAAACTTTTTATTTTGTATTGGGGTATATCCAGTTAACAAACAATGTTGTAATAGTTTCAGGTGAACAGGCAAAGAGACTCACCATACATACACATGTATCCATTCTCCCCCTCCAGCTCTCCTCCAGTCCAGGCTGCCACACAACATTGGGAAGCTCCTAGTTTTAACCACTGGATCACCAAGGAAGTCCCACTTTCATATAGTGAAGCCAGTCTGAGCTGGGTAATTTTCGTGATTTGCTGTCAAAGGCATCCTTGCTGATAGAGCTGGTAGATTTTCTACTTCCTTACAAGGCTGGTGCTTAGACATATCATAGGCTTCGGAGTGGCTATAAGAAGTCAATAGTAACTTCCAACTGTGTAAGTACAAGAAGTCACCATTTTCAGCTCTTTCTGTGGTTTCCTTGGAACTAATGCCACAGGGTTATAACTTAAGTGGGCCAGTGACTGTTTTATAGCCATGTCCATCCAGCTCCATACAATTGTTGCAGCATTCAGAGTTTGGCTATCAGATTGCCCACAGGTAGTGGCTATTTTCAACCCCAGGTAAAGAAACGTAGGAGGAGTTCAAGGGTTTTTCAAAGTGTGTCCTATTCATTTGTTTAACATCCTCACTTTATCCAAGATGGGGGTACCCACAGAGCTCCTAAAATCTTCCAAAGTAGATTACATGGATTGTTGTCTCTAATTCATGTTTTCCTGGTAATTCCAGGAAGGAGGGGGGAAGTCAGATCTTAAATAAGTCCCGAAATAGAAACAATCTTTTTCCCCCACCCCGCTAAAGCTACACAGCCCCGACAAGTCTCTCCTGCGGACTTTCAGACTGGCACACTGCCAAAAATGTGAGCAGGAATTTGGCCCATTGTTACTTTAAATATCCTGTGTCGCAGGCCATCTAGGAATGCCTAAGTATGGGAATTTTCCTTCTGAGGTCGGGGGGTGTAGATATAAATAACTCGTTTGTTAGATTCTGTCTCCATCCTGCCTCTCCTAGCTTCAGTGGCCATGAATAAGCCAGCCTTGTAAATAACCATCACCGGTCTCCTGAGTGGGACAGGCCTGGAGCGTAATGCATTAGGTGCATTTTTTTCCCTCCCTCTCTAACAATAATTTCTATTTGCCAGGAGAGCTGGGGATTAGATATTTCCACGGTTGTCCCAGACTCCTCTTGAACATGCAGTCTGGGAGATCATGGTTGAGCTTGACCCATCCTCGCCATTCTATCCTCCTGCTGAAGTTTGGAGAGCTCGTATTCCCGGTAGGTTGAATAAGAAGATAATTTTATTCCTGCCCTCATCACTCACTTCCCTCCAAAAAAGGATCTGCTGGACTTAGCCTCTCACTTACATCTGTCACAGATGAACTGGTGGAGGGTGTGTTTAGCTGCCTCTCCGCTTCCAGCTCTAACTTCCCCCAGTTGCTCTGGCCTTGGGATTATAAATAACCCATACTGGCTGGCAGGCAGCACCTGGCCGGAGACCCAAGGGGCTCCTCACTTCTTTCCTCGGGCAGGGCTCAGATGCACGGTGTGCGTGGAGGGTGACTGCAGGGTATGACCTCACAGCCTACCCACCCAGACCCCCTCAGCCTGCCGAGCCTCATCTCCCTCACTCCACCTCTTTCTGTGCCTAGAAGCCTGTTGGAGCAGTGGACCTGAGGTCCCCATGTTCTCACAGGGTAGCACTGGTTATCTGTCAGAACCACGACACAGCACAGAGTATAAATACCAGAGGATCTGGATTCCAATCCCTGCTGGACCACACACTGGCTGTGGGAACAGACAAGTCACCAAGTCTCCCTGAGCCTGCATTTCCCCATCTGAAAAATGGGCATGATAAAAATCTGTCTTACGTGGACTCTTGTAAGGGGTCAGTGACGGTCTGCATGACCAGCATTTGCTATGAGAGTAGAATTCAGTAAATGAAAGAAGGCAGAACAAAGAGGGAAAGGAGAAGAGGGAGAAAAGAGGGATGGGGGAGAAGAAAGAGAGAGAAAAACAGAGGGAATCACAGACACAGGGCTGCGGGGAGAGATAGGCAGAGCCCAGAACCAGAGAGAAACACGGGGAGCTGGAGGCCAGGAGTCCTGAGGGGAGAGGAGGGGCAGAGGGGCTTCCCCTCCTAGTGGAGGGTCCATAAATCACTGCCCGGGCCTTAAGCTGGGAGCTGAGCTTAATGTTCACCTCAGATTCCCCACTGCCTAAAGGTAATGGATGTGCCATAGTCCTAACAGGGTCCTCTCACACAGCAAGCAGAGTGCCAAGAGAGGAGGGGGCGGTGCCTGGCAGTGGCCCTGCCCCAGGACTGCCATCACCTGCGGTGACCAAGGGCCACACACGTGCAGGCACAGGCCTGGGCTCCAGGGCTAGTCACCCACAACACCATCATGGTTCTCACAAGAGCAGAGTGAAGGACAGATGAAGACCCTGTCCGAGAGAGATGGTCAACATCACTTCAAAGAGTAACAAGTGCTTCGGGGAAAAGAAATCAGGAGACCTGGTGGAGAATGACCCAGAGAGTAGTCAGGGAAGGCCTCACTGAGGAAGGCATCTTTGAGCTGAAACCCAGTGAGAAATCTAAGAACTGAGCCTCAAGATAAAGAAATGGTCCTCACTCACAGGCCCTCCCAGGACCTGGGCCTGACATGCATGCATACACATGCACGCACACACACACACACACACACACAGGGCCTGACACGCGCACACACACACACACACATACCACAAAGGGAAGTCAAAGAGAAATCTGCAGGAACTGCCCAAATAAAAGAGGCCGGAGATGAACTAGACAGCCAGTTCTTCACAATTCAGTTGCCACCCACCTCCCAGGCAAGAGAGGCTGCCAGCCCTCAGGGTCACCCTCCATGGTGGGGAGGGGGCCACAGACAAATGGCCCAGATAGAAATTTCTCCACTGCGTGCTATTTTCCTTCCTAATGCTAGCTCCTTCACTCACTGAATCACCCAGGCTTCCTCTGACAGCTGAAGGGGTGAGGGGGACTCATACTTTCTAGCCCCATAGGCCCCCAACCCACCTCCACCTTATCCCAAGGCCAACAGGACTATAATCTACAGGCAAAAAAAAAAAAAAATGCCTAGGGGTGGGGGCCCAGGGGAAGCCAGGGAAAGAGTTCAAGGCAAGATGCCTCCCCTGACCCTAAGCACAAGTTGAGTTGAAATTGCTCTCTTCAGGTCAAAGCTGCCAAAACAAAATGAAAGGTGTAAAAGCAAAGTGAGAAGGTCACAGGGGATGGGTCTCTCTCTCTCTCTCTCTGGAACCCTGGGGTGGTGGACGGTGTGAAAAGGATTTGACTGAAGATCACTGTCCAATCATTTCAACGACAGATGCTCCTCAAAGGTAACAAAAGAGTGTGGGAAGGGCAGATATGGGATGTTCGGCAGACAGTGTCCTCCATTCAGTAAACATGTACTTTTACACATCTGAAGCAAGCCAAAGCCTTGACTTTCTCTCCCGACCTGCGCTTCCTGCAGCTTTCCCCATCTCAGTAAATATTTAATTTACCCAATAGCTCCAGCCAAAAATCTTAGGCTTGGTCTTGGCATCTCTCTTGATTTCCCACTCCGTATCTGATCCTCCAGCAGCAAATCATATTGGTTTATATTCAGATATATGGTCTATTGTCACCACCTCCACCACCACCACCACCCAAGCCACCTATCCTCTCTTTCCCCTGAATTGTTGCACCGGCTTTCCGACCGCTCTCCTGTAGCCTCTCTAGTTCACTGACCCTCTGTGCAGTGGCCAGAGGGAACTGACTGGGGACACTCACCAGCTGGGTGACCTCTGACAGGTGATTTCACTGTTCTGCACTTCAGTCTGCCTCTAAACAAGACAGAAAATAATCGGACCTGCCTCATGAGACTGCTGTGAAGATTAAATGAAATAGAGTGTCTGGCACACAGCAAGGCTTAGTAGTGCGATCTATCACTTCCCTCATCATGCTGTATGGTAACTAGTTTTCTAAGAGTCATCTCTTCCTGCTAGACTTATGGGAAGTCATGGACCATACCCACCGCCCAGCACAAAGCCAGAAGTCAGCCCTCTGCTCAGATCCTCCCTGGTGGCGTCTCATTCATTAAAACAGTATCTAAAAGCCTCACTCTGGCCCTGAAGGCTTCACATGATCTGTCCCTGACTGTATCTGCTCCAACACCCCTCCCTTACTCACTTCCTTCCTGCCACATGGCCTTCCTTCACAATAAGCATGCTCTGCCTCAGGGCCTTTGCACTTGCTGGTCCCTTGTCCAAAAAGCCTTTTGCCCAGACATCTGTATAGCTCATTTCCTCACATCATTCAGGTCTTGGCCTAATTATCACCTCCTCAGAAAGGCCTTAGCAGACCTCCCTGTCCAAAATAGTTCCCCCTTCAATCTCCTGCCTCCCCTTAGTCTATTTTGTATTTCACCACTACCTGCTCTCATATTACATATGCATACATTGTTTACTTGTTTGTCATCTCTCTTGCCCACTAGACTGTAAGCTCTATGAGGACGAGGAGGGTGTCCTTTTCACCATTATATTCCAAATGCCCAGGAAAGTGCCTGGCTCATGGTAGGAACTTGATAAAAACATGCTGGGTGATGGATGAATGAATGAATGAATACATGAACTGACTGGGCACTCAAGCACTCTAACACCATGACAGGCACTTTACATACTGCACATCCTTTTGTTCAGTCATCAAATCATTGTATTACTAAGTGGAGCTCCCATTTTAAAGCCAAAGGTAACTTGGCTGAGCACTGAACGTTTCACAGCAGGGTAAGCCCCAAGCAGAAGGGGCCCCTGATGCTGCTCCCCCTGCCGATGCTCACTCCTGCTTGGTGTTCCTGGCCTACTGGACCTTCCAGGTCAACTGAGACATTTTTTTCTCCACGCAGCCTCTCCTGCCCAGGTGGGCCAGGTGCACTTTGGCACCCGGGAGAGTCTGCCTGGCTTCCTATTCAATAGTCTTACTTCCAACAATTGGGTGACCTTGGGTAGGTGACTTTACTCCTCTGCACTTCAGTTCCTGCATCCAAAAAGTGCAGGAAAAAAAAAATAGTTCCAGCCCCATGAGATTGTTGTGATTAGATGAAATAAGTAATAACCTCCAAAAATTGTCTGGCATGTAAGTCCTAATATCATGTTTCATCTGTCTTTTTGCTTACCATTCTGTGTTGTAATTGGTTATTTAATATGCCATCATCTCCTCCTACTAGTTGGACGTTACTGGAAGGCATGAAGCCTCTCTGACACCCAGCACAATGCACGGCACATGGGAGGCTAATGATTACTGTTTGCTAAGTCAACAGCAGTAACAGTGAAAGCTTACACTTAGTTTGTCCTTTTTATGCGCCAGGCCAGGTGCCAAACACTTAAAACGGATTCATTCACTTGAGCCTCATAACAAACTCACAAGGCACTATAAATATTGCCATTTTACAGATTAGGAAACTGAGGCGTTCGGCAAATTGACATTCAAGTGATAAAGCTAGCATTCAAAGTAGAAGGAAGGAAGGAAACCAAACTTGACCTTACTATTGGCTTTGCCAACCCTGGCTCCAGGGGATTTGTGTACATTTGTGTGTAAAAGGGAAGGAGAGAGCTAATAAACTTGCAAATCTCCCACCCATCCCCACCCTCGCTCTGGCTCCAGCCTAAATAATATAACGGCAGCTAATTGTTTCCTGCTGCCCAGATGCTATCGCTCTGGCAGCCAAGCACCTGGCTTGGGTGGGGGTGCAGAGCCAGAGGACTGTCACTGTTCACCTCTGGGTGAGGGTTGAGGGGCCGATGGGGACACAAGGGCCCGGGACTCCTCGTATCACTACTTCCCTCTACAACAAATTCCTGCAGAAGAATGTGTACACCAAAGCCACCTGATGAATAAATCATCCAGCCCGGAGGAGTCCTGTCCAGAGAGCAGCCCCGGTCCCTGACGGTTTCAAAATTGGGAAAGAGAGAAAAAAATTCCATCTCTGAACACCACGTTGGGGGAAGTTTCCACTTGCCCTGTGCTTCAACCCCCTTCGGGGACTGTCGGAAGCACACGGCTGAGCGCTGCCAGCACCCAGCACACAGAGCAGTTTGGGCTTGTCCGAGGCTGGAAAGAAACTCTGATGGGTTGGCCTGGTCTTTCAAAAGTGGTCCTACTAGCTTGGGAAACGGGTGCCAAGAAAAGGACGAAAGATACACAGTTTGAAAGCCACAGCAGGCTCACTGGGCGGAGGCAGGAAGGAGGGAGTAGTTGGTCCAAAGAATATGGGCTCAGGGGTTGGCACAGCTCTACCACCCACTGACTGGGAAATCTGAATGAATTTCTTGTCCTTTCTTTGTCTTGATTTTCTCATCTGTAAAGTGGGGATCATAATTTTCACCTTACACAGTTGTTGTTGGGTTTAAGATGGACGACGACTGTAAAATGCCAAGGACAGAGGACAAAGTAGGGGCACTGTCTCATGTTAGTTCATATCCCCAGAGGGAGAGGGACCCCAGCCAAAAGGACCAGGGCCAAACTGAGGACGCCACTCACACAAGGGATCCCCGTTCCTGTTGCAAGCACACTGGTTCAGGCTCCACGGCTGGAAGGTACCTGCCGAGTCAACTTCTATGAGCGCGTGGTTACTTTCAGAGGCCTTTGAGATTCATAGCACATGTTTCAAACATTCCTCCTGGACACTGAACACAGTGCTCAGGGCTTCTCTTCAATAATTAATTCACCCAACAGATACTTACTGAGCACTGACTGCTTGTCAGGCCAGGATCTGGGATGAGCAAGACAGGCTTGAGGTTCACCCTTGGGAAGCCCAGCCACCTAGGTGCAGGGGGCGTGGTGCCAGTCCTATTGGCGAGTCTCCTGATTACAGGGAAAAGCAGAGATGGTGTGGAACGAACAGACTATTGTTGAGATGAAGGAAAGCACCCACGATGCTCCAGATGAAGCACCTTGTAGTCCTGGGCTCTCAGAGCAGCTGGCAGAAAAGAGGCCCCTCCATGTAGGTAAGACTGCTGGATTCTGAGAGGCCCGGTGCCCCTCACATGGGGACTGCTGGAAGAGCCTGGATTTGAACACTGGTTTTTCTTGACCCCCAAACTACTTTTCCTTCCTCTGTGTCACAGGGAATTAACACAGTACGTCCCCATTCCCTGAGGATTTCAGACCATCTGCAAATGGTCTCACTGTGGGGGAATTTAGGATCAAAGGTCAAGGGGCCTTGAGGGCCAAAATAGCACATCCAGTCTTGGTTTTTGAGCAGGGCAAATGACAAGTTAGGAGCAGTATTTGACAGAGAAGCACTGTCTGGTGGGGGAGCGGGGGGAAGAATACAGTGTCAGCTCTCATAGCTGAGCCCTGGCCTCACTCCAGCCTTACTGCCATCAGGTTGTGGGGCAGACCAACCCCCTCAGAGAGGTACAATGGAAGCCCCATGGCTGGTGCAAGGCATTCAAACTCACAGCCCAACTCCTGATCACTGCCTCGCCCTTCTGGGTGAGATGTCAGGACTAGAGAAAAAGCTGTGGAAAAGGAGAGGCCGGAGGTCAATGGAAGACACCTGCAGAGATATCTCCAGAAGTCTGGGCCTCCCCAAACCTGCTCCAGGGCAATGTCTCTGCCCTGACATTGGTTTCACCTTTTCATATGCTAAGTCCCCTCCTAGAAAATCCAGCCCCTCCTCACGGTCTCTTGAAAACTGACCCGTTTGTCCCAATGTCCACTCCTTCTCCTGACCTCCCACTGCTCTCGCTGCCTCTGACAGCCCCTACCCCCAACCCAACCTCACACTGGAAGCCAAGATCAGAACCTGGACCTGTCACATTTTGTCTGTGCAACCAGGGCTAGTTTCTGCTTCAGTTTCCTGGTCTGTCATAAGGATGTCATAGACCTACTTCACTGGAGTCCTGTAAGAACTAAATGAAAGGCAACAAGGAATATGCCCATGTTCTAAAGGTGAAAGGGGAATGTTTCTTTGTGACAAGAGACTCTTCATTAATTGTGCCTCATCGCCCCACTAGATCTTGAGATTATGAACCGAGGTTATCTGTTTGTCCCTCTGAGGCAGACTCCACCCTGTACCCATCACACTGAGGTCTCCACTCAGGGTGTCTTGCTGGAGAAAGGTCCTGGGAACCAGAGGAGCCAGTGTGGCCAAGGGGCTGAGCTGCCTGGCTCCCCACCCCTGCCAGCCCTTTCCTGAGTCTGCGTGGCCCTCTGGCTTCCCAGGCAGCTGCAGCCGTCCACAGTTCACCTCCTTCCCATGTAACCCACTGCAGGATTAGCCAGCCAGGAGGTCATAAAATGCAAAGAGGAAGTGGGAGCATCCCACAATTGTAGGAACCCGGACTCCAAGGGAAGTAACTTGTCTGTTGGTCTGTCTGCTTCTGGGGAAGTGGGTCATAAATCCTGGTCTTAAGGGCTGGTGAAAGGATACGAGCTATTTATAAAAAAAAAAAAAGAAAGAAAGAAAGAAAGAAAAGTCTGGGGCTTTTGAACTCTTTAAAGAGGCAATAGCCTTCTCACAGGTAATTGGGGTTTTGGTAGCAAGGGCTCAAATGCTTCAGCAAACAAAGCTGCCAGCACCCAGCTGGGAGAGGGAGGTGGGGAGTGTGTGCTCGGAGCCCCTACAAGCCCAGCCCATCCCCCTATTCTCCCCTGCATCCCTGACCTGGGGCTGGTCACTGAGCACACACAGGTTACCTCTTGCCCAGGGACTGTTCCCTTCCTTCAAAGAGTAGGAGAGGCAGATTCTGTGAGTGATGGTAAGTGTTCCACCAGGTTTGCATCAAATGCTATTTCATCTACTTTGAATAGTCTCCCCTCTGGTCCCTAAATGTCATGGCCTCCAAGAGTCCTTCCCTGACGATACCGGCATCTTTCATCATGTTAGTCAGTCTTATTTTCTTCAAGGAACTTTTGGCCATCTGTGAGCTGGGCTTTATGCCCAAGTCCCTGCCAGATCCTTAGCGCTAGCGCCCTGCTTGGAATGTGGAAGGCACTCCCTTGAATATCTGTTGCATGGATGAATAAATTAACACAAGAACCACACAGAGGAGGAACCATGACTATGTTGTGAGGGCCGGAAGGTGAGACTGAACCAGGGAAAGTTTCAGAGAGAAGGTGGCATATGAGGGTATCCCGTGGGAAGAGCAGCCCCCAGGAATGTGGGCCAGGGGACACTTATATGTCTTAGTGTCTGGTATGTTTCAGAGAGCAGGAGTAACATGGGGCTGCCAGAGTACATGGGCAGGAGGTAAGGCTGGAAAGAAGGGCTCAAGTAGGTTACAAAGGCTCTGAAGCTGAACTACAAATAACTTTGATTGGAAAAAACTACATTTCAGGTGTTTTCAGGGAGGAAGGGAAGGATGAAGAGTGACAACACACAGGGGATTTTAGAGAAGTGACACTGTCCTGTAGGATACTGTGATTGTGGCTATATGTCATTATGTGTGTGCTAAGTCGCTTCGGTTGTGTCTAACTAACTCTGCTCGACCCTATGGACCGGAGCCTGCCAGATTACTCTGTTCATGAGATTCTCCAGGCAAGAATACAGGAGGGGGTTGCCATGCCCTCTTCCAGGGGATCTTCCCAAACCAGGGATAGAACCTATGTCTCTTAAGTCTCCTGCATTGGCAGGCAGGCTCTTCACCACAAATGTCACTTGGGTAAGCCCCATATGTCATTATATATTTGTCCAAACCCACAGAATGTATAACAGAGTGAATCCTAATGTAAACTATGGACTTAAGCTAATTATAATGTATCAATATTGGTTCATCAGTTGTAACAAATGCACCACACTAATATGAAATGTTAATAATAGGAAAAATTGGGGGGAGGAAGGGGTAATATGTGTGTAGTTTCTGCTCATTTATCTGTATACCTAAAACTTCTTTAAAAAAATGAAGTCTTGGATTTCCTGGTAGTCCAGTGACTAAGACTCTGAGCTCCCAAAGCAGGGAGCCTGAGTTCAATTCCTGGTTGGGGAACTTGATTCCACATGCTGCAACTAAGACCCAGCACAGTTAAATAAATAAATATTTTAAAAAATAATAAAGTCTTTTAAGTGAAAAAAAGAAAACAACATACCAAGTGTCCACCAATTGTAACAGAACAAATCAGTCATAAAAATTATGTGCTGGTTTAGAACAATCTCTAAGAGAAAGGTAAGTCTTAACCAGTGAGGATGGCAGGACCCCACTTTTGTGACTCCTCATGGCTGGATTATGGCTGGACATCTGGGGTGATATCCAAGGCCAGGTGCCATCTTCACAGTTGCCAGGGAGATGTGTAGAGACTTTTCATTATACACTCTGGCATTTATAATTTTTGTACCACTTACCACTTGGATAAGTAACACCTATCCAAAGAAGACATAAATTTAAAAATTTATCTGTAAATTTAAAAACTTTTGTCCTTCAGGTCTAGCTTACATAAGCACAGAGGGAAAGAAAGCAAAACACATTAGCACCGTTCCTATCTTCCAGGAGTTGATGGTCCCCCAGCATCTCTGCCTAACACTTTTTACACTTGTGACTATGAGTTATGCTTAAGTATTTGCTATGATTCATCTTTCCCATTAAAGGGTCAACTTCTTAAAGGTATGGGTATTATCTGTCATATATATTGTTCTTATCTCTGGTGCCTGCTAAAAAGATCTTTTAATAACTATGACATATTGACAGCTTAAATTCAGTCTCTTCCACAAAGCCTGACTGCTTGCCCCCATGGAAGTCTCTCTTGAATGTTAATGTCTTTCTAGTTTTCTTTCTTTGATTCATTCAACAAATACTTATCGTGTGCCTATCGTGTCAGACACTTCACAGTTCTATCTTGCAGTACAATCTTTTGCTCTTGTTTCTTTTCCCCTCCATGTGACTGCTGACTAAGTGCAAGGATTATATATTATCTTTGTATCTCCTTATACAATCTAGAACTATTCACATAGTACATGCCCAGTGAGTGAATTCACTCAATTAATGTTCTAAATGAGTCAAGATAAACAACTGACATGGAAGCAGCCACTGACTTTCCATCTGATCCTCATGGTAAGCCATAGAGACCAGCACCATTTTGCAAATGAGGAAACTGAGGCTACAGACATGCAAAGATTTGCTTGGGGTTCCACAACCAGTAAAAAGCAGAGTACAGGTTTTAGTCCAGACTGACCTACCCTGGGAAACTGGCATAATGTAGAGCAAGCACCATGTTACCCTACTGTATAGGAGAGTCGGACCTCATCTCTGAGACAGCCTTGAGAGCCCCACAATGGGAAATGGCTCTGCTGATTTCACAGTTAAGTCTGACTGTTGACCCTGGCAGGGATGAATTTTAAAAGGGTCACTTTAATGACATTCACTGAATGACAATGGTTTGGTCTAAAGCACCAGAGAAGGGCCAGGCCAAGGCCCCCTAGCATTCAAGTGATAATCCTACCAGATAATCCAGAACCCCTCCCGGCCTGCAGAGATGTAGCAGGTGTGGACCAGGCTACAGTCAGAGCATCAGGACTCTGTGAGTCAGAGGCATGGAATCCCTACCAGCCTGGTCAGGAGTAGCACACAGAAGCAAATGCCATAGAGGAATATGAGTGAGGCACTGGTTTAGTGGTTAGGACCATGGGATAAAGCTAAATCCCTCACCTCAATGTCTAATTAAATGAAAACCAGGGGTTTTTTTGTTGCTTTTTTTTTTTTTAAGCCAACAAACAGCAATTTACCAAGAACATCCAGAAAGCCTATGTGGTGTGTAGGTCCACTTGCCGAGTATCACAGGGGACTCTTGGTCTCCACGTGCAGGTCCTGGGTGAAGCACTGAGCATCTTTCATCCCAGGCTACCCTACAGCCTGATGAGCAAGGTGCTCTCCCCATTTATAGACGAAGGAACAGGCTCCCACCAGAATCTCACAGGTGCAGAGTTGTGGAGCAGGTGCTCGAACAGTTCTATCTCACCCCAACCACCAGCCTTGGACTCCTAGACTCTCCAGGATGCTCCCTGGTCAGTTGCCATGCCGGTCACCATGTCTATTTCACGGAATCCTTGCAACCACCCAAAGCCTAGCATTGTTATCAGGGCCAGGGCAAGGGTAAGCTGAGTGCCTTTACCTTAACTAAAAACAGGATCAGTATTACTGGTATTTCCTTTTGCTTTAGGTTCCAATGTGGCTCTGTATGACCCTTCCTTATTTAAATTTTTGACAGTGTGTTCATCGTGGATTTCTGGCATTGATTTTGACTCTCAAAAATTATTGCATGAAATTATTATTTGTCTTGATCTCTGAGCTTTTGGCAGGGGTGGGGTGGGGGCTATGAGTCATCACTTAAATTCTGTTCTCAAGGCAAGTGCCTCAGCCACCTCACCTTGGTCCTGGCCCTGAATTAAACCCACTTTCCAGATGAGGAAACTGGTACATGGGGGAGGAGTTATTTGTCTTGTTACAGAGCTGGGAAGTAAGTGCTGGAGCAGAAATTAGACCCAAGCAGTGCACGGTCTTCAACTACTGCACTCACTTCTTGGGGATCTGGATCTTGTAATCAGAATACTTTTTACTTCCCCTCTGATTCTCTCATTCTTCTGCAGTTTTTAAGCATGAGACTGCCCTCCTCATGACCTTCAATTCCCCCTCACCCTCACTCCAGTATGGGCCTTCCTCACCCGAGGACCATGCCACAAACCCCATCTGTCTTTCCACACCATCCCCCACCCTGGAACGTTTCCTGACTTCCTGAGTCTCCCAAACGGATGTGGCTTCTCCATCCTCTGTACCAAAGGCCCTCTGTGTATCTTCACCACGGCACGTACTCTGCCCTCTCCCGCAGTAGGTCATCTCTGGGCTTGTCTTACTCATCTTCCCAGATGACCTCTGTTATAATCAGCTCCCCGAGGTGGGAGCTGCAGGAGGAAGTATGTTTCATCTACTCATGTTTAAATGCTCTCAGAACCTCCGGCTTTCCTCATAATAAACACTTCGGAAAAAAACCTTTAAATGCCGTGTTAATGATGGTCATGAGCACAGGCTGACTGCCTTCAAATCCTGACTGCTGCTCACAAGCTGTGTGACTTGGGCTGTTTCCTCAAGTGCAAAGAGGAGGTAATACTGGCAACTTAATGTACATTTCTAGTACACTTCTTGACTCACAGGACATTGTCACAGGATGTGAGCTGCCATTAGTACGGGCTCAATAGAGGTAGCAGCTGTGATTAGGTACACAAATGCTAGTCATTTACAGGACTGCTCACGGAGGCAGGAGACAGTTGGAAGATTAGTCGAGTAGGTGCTAAGTTAGAGTGTGGCTCTGAGGAAAGAGCGGGAAAGGATACAAGGTACACACTGGGGGTAAATGGACACAAAGAAGGCAGGGGGGTGTGTCAGGGTGAGCTGACGGTATTGTTGGGGGGTGGTGTTTGGGGGTACCCAGTGGTTCCTGGAACCTGCTGACACCATTTCTGCATTATGCAAACAGCAGACCAACCCCTCCTGACTAAATAGTGCTGGAGTTTCAGACACACAGTACGGGGAAGCCGTGAACGGATAGTTAACTAAACAACATAAAGAAAGGCATGGGGATGGGGGCATCTCCTCAGGGCTGGGGAGACATGGAAACTTCCAGCTTCTTCAGATGAAAGAACCCGTGGGAAAACAGGCTGCATCCTCCTCTTCCAGCCCGGGAGGTGCTAGTGTTTTTCACAGGGTGAGGCTAGGGGGAGGGGTCCTTGGGGAGACCAACAGCAGAGCTATGGGGCCGCTCCCCCCTCCACAGGCAGGGGCATTTGGTCAAGTGGCCGGAAGGAAGGTCCATTAGAAGGCCATAAAGGGGGCGAGCCTCCTGACCCAAGGGCCTCTGGTCATGTTGTGGCCGAAGGGCCAGGCTCAGGGTGAACAAAGGGACCTTCCTTGGCAGGAAGTCGCCCAAAGGCTCAATCAATTGCCTCATTCTCTCCTGCCTCTCGCCGGGCCAGTGGCCCCTCGGCTCACTGAGCTGCAGGCTCCTTCCTCACCATGGAACCAGGAGTGGGGGTGGGGGAGCTCCCGATAGATAAGGGGACATCTCCCAACTATGGAAGACTCTGGAAATAAAAGGAGTTATCTCCCAGGGGTGACGGGGTGACTTGAGGGGGGCCAAAAGGCTGGCTCCGTTTGGTGCCTGAAATTCCCACCCTTAACTGCCGGGGTCGCAGGCCCTGGGAGGTGTCATTATCACCTATTAGCATCTTAACTAAGTTTTAATGTTCTGGGAGGGGCCGTGGAGGTCAGGATGGGAGCCGAGGCTGTAAGGGAGGCCCAAGGAAGGGGCTCCAGACTGAATCTCCCTGGGGGGTGGTGAGAAAGGAAGGAGGTCTTAGGCTGAAGGGGACTCCGAGGAGTTGTGAGGACAAACGCTGCCTATTTCAGATTCCTGAGCACATCCTGTCTCCACAAGACTTCCTCAGGCTCTTTGTGCCTGGGCTTCTCAGCCAAGATATCCCAGCAAAACTCCTGAAAATCCGCTCACAGTAAACCACCACCTCCCTGACTTGGGTCCACAGCCCCAGACTTCTGACAAACAAAATAAAACAAATGCAGTTTCTCTTGAGCTATGCAGAGCCTGGGAAGGGACGTGACCATGGGATGCAATGAGTCCAGTGCTGTGCTTAGTCGCTCAGTCATGTCCGACTCTTTGCCACCCCATGGACTGTAGCCCGTCAGGCTCCTCTGTCCATGGGATTCTCCAGGCAAGAACACGGGAGTGGATTGCCATGCCCTCCTCCAGGGGATCTTCCCAACCCAGGGATCGAATCTGGGTCTCCTGCATTACAGACGGATTCTTTACCGTCTGAGCCACCAGGGAAGCCCTCAGCGTGTCTAAGGCATGCACTATACACGCTTGACTATGACATCAAAATTGCTGACATTTTACTCCCGCCAAACTGGTTTTCTGTGCCCGATGGATGTCAGGCTGGTTCTCCCTTGAGAAGAGTACCAACTAGAGGGCCCTTTCCAAATAGCCTGTGGGAAGGATGAGGCTGGTGGGTCTTGAGTGGTCAGTGTTGCCATTAGTCACTCAGCAGGTAGGGGTCTAGACCACAGTGAGTAGCAATGACATTCTGGCTGTGCTGCCAAACAGCTGTGTGACCCTGGGCAAGTGACTTGATCACTCTGGGCCTCTGTTTCCTTTGCTGGAAAATGGGACTGATCATAGCAACTACCTCATAAGATTTCTGAGAGGACAAATGCTTCCTGCTCTTAGGCGATCAACATACCCTCTGGCCTAGGAAGCCCAGCAGGCCCTAGGTTATCTGCCAGCCTGCCATGGCAGCCTGCTCTGTCCTTCCAGCTTGGACCTCAGGCTCTCTAATGTTATCTAGGTCCTCAGCACTCTGAGCCATTCCACTCAGCACCCTGTACCAGCTTCCTGGAAAATCTTCTCTTTGGGTAACTCTTTCCAGTTTTAACTTTTAACTTAACACCAGCCCTTTCTAAATCAGGCTCCTGGTTTAACCCCCTGCAACAGCTCTTCTTTCCTTTCACAGCACTTGGCCCCGTTCATCATCAGATACCAATTTGGGTGATCTCGTTGTTGAAGGCCAGCTCCTCCCAGTAGGCTGCAGACTCTCGGCAGACAGAGGCCCTTATTCACTGTGTGGTCCCAGTGCCTAGCACATAGCTAGTGCTCAAATAAATCTTGGCTTGGGAAAAAAAAAATGAGATGATGCAAGAGAAAAATATCTAGCACAGTTCCGGACCATTAACAGCATCAGCCACTTTGGCCGCTGCTCTGTGCTGGGTCTCAAGACCCTTCAGAGGTAAAAATGAAGGAGACAGGCCATTCCCTTCAAGACGATTACAGAGCAGCCAGGATGACATGACTGGGATCAACAGGGAACAATAAGGGACAGTATTGAATTAAATGTTCCATGGTGGGGTGTAACGGCCTCCGAAGCTCGGAGGAAAAAAAAGGAGATAGTGAGAGCAGAGAAAAACCGTATCAGAAAAAGAAAGAACCAAAGCTAAGGGGAAAGTGAAATTGGAATAACAAAAGAGAGTAGGGTAGAATTCCAGGTGGGAGGAAGGTCATCGTTCTACCAGCTACCATTTTCCACTAGAAGGAGCAGCAATAATCATTATCATCATCACAGAGCTGGTATTCAGTGCAACATTTCTAACAGACCAGGTATTATACCAAGCCTTTTATAGAATTATCTTTTTTAATCTTCAAAACAACCCCAAGAAAGTTCTTTTATTCTCATCATTTTAGAGAACATCTCTTCCCACATACATGCTGACCATCTGAGAGGGAAGGAAGTTAAGGCTAGGAGAGTGTTCTGTAATCTGCGTGGGAGCTCACAGTTAGCAAGCATAGGACCTGAGACTTCCACTCAGACCACCTTCAGACCAAGTGAGACTGGAGGAAGGGTGGGGTGGCCAGGCAGCAGCACTTACAGTGGATGTGACCTTAAACCTTGAGTGGGGATGATGCACTGAAAGCTGACTTAGGGACGGCAGACTTGGTCCAGTCCATCAATGGTACAGAAGGGAGAGATAATGTTGCAGAGTTGACAAGCTGAGTGCATGAGCAGGGGTGGCCATGGTGGACATAACGAGGAAGGGGTGGGTGAATGTAGGAGAGATTTTAAGAAGGATTAGTCAGGGCCTGGAAGCTGACTAGCTGTAAGTGTTGGATGTCAAAATGTATTGTTTAAAGAGAACTCTGCAGTTTGAAGGCGTAATATGGCTCCATCTCCCATCTTTTCAACAGTACTTAGGGAGTTTCTTTAGACAATCTGCGCCAGAGTTCAGGAGCCACCTATTTTCTCCAGCATTTTAAAGAGATCTTTCCCTGGGTCCAGAGATGTTACCAGCGCTAGCTCTCAACACAACTCAGCTGCTAGAGAACATTTCTTCCCACTTCCACGTTTAGCAACATCATGTTGGCTGCTTGGGAGTATTTACACTCTGAAAACTGGAAAATACTACAAATCAGTGTTTCTATTTCCACAAGGAGCTGGTTGTTAAACATTTAAAAGCACACGTGTGCCTGGATCCAACTGAAATGTCTTCCACTGAACATCAGGAGTATTTTCTCCCTTCTGCCTATAAATAAAGAGTAAAGAATAAAGTAAAGAGTAAAGAGTAATTATTACGCCTGAGTAGACTCATAAAAGGGTTCAATGGAGCCCCATGTGAGCAAGGTAATGGCAATGCTACCATTCCTTAAAGACCACGTCTGTGCCAGAATCTGGAGTAAGACTGCCATGTGTATCATCTCATCTACTCATCCCACACTGCTGTAAGGGAGGACCTACTGCCACACCCCTCTCACAGATGAGACACCAAGGCTCAGACAGATCAAGGTCACTTGTCCACAGTTACCCATGGAGTAAATGACAGGGCTGGGATTCAATCTGGGTGTGTCTGTCCCCACATCCCTGGCAATTGACATGGAGGCTGTTTCTTTCCAGGGGATGTTCACAGCCTCCTCGCCTGACTAGTCCCTCTTTTCCTAGTAGTACTGACCTCTACCTTAGAGAGCCAGTTCTCATTTGTAAACACCAGAAACCAATTCTGATTGTTTTGGCAGGAAAGGGATTTATTTAGAGGTTATGAGGTAGCTCACGAAATTGCCAGAAATGTGAAGAATCAAGCTTGGAAAACAAGCAGGAATCCAGGTAGACCAGTCATCCACCAGGTGAGGACACCGATGCTCTCACTACATCATTGGACACTTTGCTGCTATTGGAAACTGGATGCAGTTGCCACTGCCTGGGATGAATCCTCTTTTCCAGCTTCTCTGCATTGCCTATTCTGGATCCCAAGCCCCAGTGGGAACATATGATTGGCAAAGCATCACTCACTTTGCCCCACCCTTACCTCCAGTAGGTGGAGTGGGCTTCTGGAGTAGGAGGCAGATCCTACCATCAGGATTCTTACAATGGAGGATTCCATAAGAGGCCAGTCAGATGCTGGGTAGCTGCAGGGAGCTCTATCACTTTTACACACTGATTTCCCCCAATTTCTTGACTACAGACAACTTCTCTGTGCTTCCTGCAGACATATGGAATATCACTCATCACTTTTCTTATCCTGATTCATATATTTCTTTCTTCACCATAAATTAAAACACATTTAATTACAAATTATGGGAAAACACAATTCAAACAGTAAGGAGGATATATAGGCTAATGTAGCTAAAAATGTCATGGAGTATTTGCCTTCAGGTGAGGTTTGATCCAGCATTTCAAGTGACATCATGAAGGACTTCATATCTTTCTGTCTCTGCTCTGCCTCCACAGTGTCACCTTCACCCTCCCATAGTAGCCACAGTTTCAAACCATATGCCTTTATACCTCCCATTCTAGGAGAAGGAAGAGGGTGTTCCTAGTGGTTCCTACACAGGCTGAGATTCCTTCTACACTTTTGGCTTGAACTAAGGACACATGCCCCTCTCCAAACTATGACCGTGGTCATGGGATGGGATACACTGATTGATTCAGACCAATCAGGATCTATGGCCGCAGGACGGTGCCGTTCCTCCCTGGAGCAGTACCACTGTCAGTGCCCAGGTGGGTTGTTTGAAGTGTCATCTGTCTCCCAGGAATCTCTGAGGGCTCAGTGTCCTCAGATGCACTTTTAATCTAAAGGTAATGGTGTGAGTCACCAAGGTGGGTGTGGGGGCTGGGGTATCAGTCCTGGTTTTGAACAATGCCCCTCTCTGAAAATTCCTATTCATTGAGCGTGACTCACTCTGTCTTTTTAGAATAGGCTTCCAGTTTCCTTTGGGTCTCTGGAGCTTCATAGCACAGGTTTTGAGGGAAAATATGAAAATGATAATAGGGAGAGAGAAGGAGAGAGCAGGGGTGGGGTGGGGATGTACAGGAGAGGAAACTTATGAACATCAGTAGCTCCTCTTTTTTCCTCCAGTTCAAGTGCATTAAAAATAGAGATCTCCAAACAATCTCAAAGTCATTCAAACCAGGCCCTCATTTCAGGATTGTTGTTCAGTTGCTAAGTCACGTCTGACTCTTTGAGACCCTATAGACTGCAGCACGCCAGGCTTCCCGGTTCTTCCCTGTCTTTCAGAATTTGCTCAAACTCATGTCCATTGAGTCAGTGATGCCGTTCAACCATCTCATCCTCTGTTGTCCCTTTCTCCTCTTGCCCTCAATCACTCCTGGCATCAAGGTCTTTTCCAGTGAGTCGGCTCTTAGCATCAGGTGACCAAAGTATTGGCACTTCAGCTTAAAGCATCAGTCCTTCCAATGAATATTCAGGACTGATTTCCTTTAGGATGGACTGGTTGGATCTCCTTGCAGTCCAGGGGACTCTCAAGAGTCTTCTTCAACACCACAGTTTGAAAGCATCAATTCTTCGCCACTCAGCCTTCTTTATGGTCCAGCTCTCACATCCATACATGACTACTGGAAAAACCATAGCTTTGACTAGACAGACCTTTGTTGGCAAAGTGCTGTCTCTGCTTTTTAATACTCTGTCTAGGTTTGTCATAGCTTTTCTTCCAAGGAGCAAGGGTCCTTTAATTTCACCGCTGCAGTCACCATCTGCAGTGATTTTGAAGCCCAAGAAAATAAAGTCTGTCACTGTTTCCATTGTTTCCCCATCTATTTGCCATGAAGTGATGGGACCTTATGTCATGATCTTAAGTTTTTCGAATGTTGAGTCTTAAGCCAGCTTTTTCACTCTTCTTTCACCTTCATCAAGAAGTTCTTTAGTTCCTCTTCACTTTCTGCATCTGTGTATCTGAGGTTGTTGATATTTTTCCTGGCAATCCTGATTCCAGCATATGAGTCATCCAGCCCAGCATTTTGTATGATGTACTCTGTATATAAGTTAAATAAGCAGGGTGACAATATACAGCCTTGACATACTCCTTTCCCAATTTTGGACCGGTCTGTTGTTCCATGTCTGGTTCTAACTGTTGCTTCTTGTCTATCCCAAATACATCATTATCCTTAAAGCATCTTTACCTCACAATTGATTTGTTCAGAGAACATTTAACACAAAGCACTCAGGGATATCTGGGCTATGTTTTCTAGAAAGGTTTTCTCTTGTAACCAACCTACCACATATTCCCATCCTTTTTTTTTTTTTTTTTCATCCTTTTTTTTTTTTTTCTAAATAGACATTATTTTTTTAGAGCAGTTTTAGGTTAATAGAAGAACTGAATAGAAAATACAGAAAAAGTCCATATGCCCTATTCTCTGTCTCCTACATCATGTCCCTATTATTAACATCTTGCATTAGTGTGGTGCATTGGTTACAACTGATGAACCAATGCTGATACATTATTACTAACTAATGTCCATAGCTTATATTAAGGTTCACTCTTTATGTTGTACATACAATGGGTTTTGACAAATGCATTAATGTCAGGAATCCACCACTACAGTATATACAGGACAGTTTCACTGCCCTAAAAACTTCTGTGCTCCACCAATTCATCCATACCTCTCTTTCCCTAGAACTCTGGCACCCATTGACTAATCCTGTACTGCCTCTGTAGCCTCACCTTTGACAGAATGTCATATAGTTGGAATTATACAGCAAGTAGCCTTCTCAGATCTGCTTCTTTCACTTAGTGATATGCATTTAAGTCTCCTCCATGTATTTTCTTGGCATGACAGCCTCTTTTTTTAAATTATTGAATAATATTCCATTGTCTGGATGTACCACAGTTTGTTTGTCTATTCACCGAGGGAAGGACATCTTGGTTGCTTTCATCTTTTGGTAATTACGAATAAAACTGCTACCAACATCCATGTGCAGGTTTTTGTGTGGACATGTTTTTAACTCATTTGGATACATACCAAGGAGCACAACTGCTGGGTCATATGGTAAGAGTATATTTAGTTTTGTAAGAAACTGCCTTTCAAAGTCACTGTAACTATTTGCACCCCTCCAGCAATGAATTAAAGTTCCTGTTACTCCTCATCTTTGTCAGTGTTCAATCTTGTCAGTTCCCTCAGAGACATCCTTACTATCTCCTAGACAGATTTTATCTTGCAATAAGCCCACCTTATGCCCTCATTCTATTTTTTATTTAAAAAAAAAATGATTTTTAAAGTCCTTTTATTTAGGGGTAATTTCTTATGCAGCATTAAGTAGTTAAGAGCCACACGCCAGCCCTAAGCCAACAGCCAGCACCAATGTGCTAGGCATGTGAGTCAGCCATGTTGGATCCTCCAGCCTTCAGACAGCTGCAGCTCTAGCTGACAAGTGACTACAGTGGCAGAAGAAACCCCAAGTGTATACTGCCCAGTCAAGACTTTCCTGAATTCTGACCTACAGAAACAGCTTATTTCCTGGATCTTATTATGACTATACAATAGAAGTTCAGGACTCCTAGGTTCTTTCCATTTAATAGAATTAACAGAAAAAAGCAACAACTCTGTGCTCTAGTCTCAGCTTAGTTGTTTGTTGGCTACACATCAGTAGACAAGGAATATTGCTTTTTGAAAACTCATTTTCCTGAGTTATGAAATACAACAGCACCACCAGCTCTGCCCACCAGTCATAGCTGACATGAAAATAAATGTGGCCATGTTTTGTAGAGTGTCATTTATTGAACAAAACTTCAAGTATCACATTAATGGAGAGAACCAGTAGTATCTGACTTGGGATCTTTATACAGGATTTCCTCTCCATCCAAACTGCAGAGTCACCATCCAAATTCTATGTAAGCTTTCCTTAAGCTGAGACTGTATCCTCTGGGCACATTTCTAATGGCCTAATTGGAGAGGTCTGCCAAAAATTTAACATTTGCAATATAATCCACAATGTGCATAATCTACTTGAACACACTGCCCTTAACAAAACAAAATGTCCATTTAATTCCTAACCACCCAGACTGGGGTCTCCCTTAGACCAATAAAAACTAAAATGCTAACCACAGTGATTATAATTTATTGGGCACTTATTATGTGCTGAGCACTATACTAAGTACTTTATATACATTATCTCAATTAATCCTTTCCCAATCCCAGGAGTAAATATTACCACCCTCGTTCACTGATTTAAAAAAAAAAAAAAAAGATTTTGACTTCCAGGTAAAAATGAAGGACTAAATACACACAAATTTTTGTGTTTACTCCCATCTGAAACTCCATTAAAAGTGTTAATTGATTTTTTTTAAAAGTCAAGCAATGTCTGGCCCATAATACAGGGCTCATAAATATTTGCTGAATAAATGAATAAAGTAATGAATGAAAAAATTAATAAACCTACAAGGTAAATAAAACAGACACTGAGCTCACACCAAAAAAATTTTGGAAATTGAAATGAATATGAATGGACTTTGCAGACCTGAGAAATCTGAATCCTAAATTAGCTGTGGGGAAAGCCAAGGAACAGTCAGATTACAGCTCAGACTTTCACCAAGGGCTCAGGATGGGGAGTACTAGCTATCTCCTACAGTAGAGGTGAGGTAGAGCTAAAAACAGGGGACTGGTTGGTTTAAATGATAGTCTAAGAAGCTGGTGGATCCCAGATCCCACCACCCACTCTAGTCAGCCACGTGACTCCCTCTTTGCCACTTGGGCACAAGCCTAAGCTTTATTCTCAGGAGAAAGTGGAACAGGAGGAATCTGGGTTAGAGAAAACCCTACAACTGAGAGTGAAGGTATTAATACCATGGAAAAAAGAGGGGCTGGGTGAGTGACACACTGAATTGCTGAGTCCCCAGCCCTCCCTTCTCCTCTGGATGCCAGAGAGCTGGCAGTCAGTCTTGTACTCTCCTAAAAGAAGAAAAGAAAGACTTTCTCTGGGAATGAGACTAGCCCAAGGAGAAAGATTTAAAATACTAAAACCAGGAGTTTCCCAATGAAGGAGCCAGCCAGGTCAGCCTACGGCAAAGATCACAATCATTCACAGCTTCCAAAAAATACGTCATTCTTAAATACGAACAAACAAGGATCACTATACATTTGAGGAAAGCCAAATGAAAGGTAGAAACCAAAGTAAACATAAGAAAAGTATTTTGGAGGAAGCAGAAAAAGTACATGAAGTACATGGAGAGGAAATCTCTTTTAAAAACCATCATTACTAGAATTCCCTGGTGGTATAGTGGATAGGAATCCGCCTGTCAATGCAGGGAACATGGATTCAGTCCCTGGTCTGGGAAGATTCTACGTGCTGCAGAGCAACTAAACCTTTGAGCCACAACTACTGAGTCTGTGCTCTGGAGCCCTCGAGTCTCAACTCCTGAGCCTGTGGGCTGTAACTACTGAAGCCTGAATGCCTAGAGTCTGTGCTACACAACATAAGAAGCCTACACATCTCAACAAAGACCCAGTGCAACCAGTTCAGTTCAGTTCAGTCCTTCAGTCATGTCCGACTCCCTGCGACCCCATGGACTGCAGCACGCCAAGGCCTCCCTGTCCATCACCGACTCCCAGAGTTTACCCAAACTCATGCCCATTGAGTCAGTGATGCCAGCCAGCCATCTCATCCTCTGTCGTCCCCTTCTCCTCCTGCCTTCAATCTTCCCGAGTATCAGGGTCTTTTCCAATGAGTCAGTTCTTAGCATCAGGTAGCCAAAGTATTGGAGTTTCAGCTTCAGCATCAATCCTTCCAATGAATATTTGGAACCGATTTCCTTTAGGACGGATCGGTTGGATCTCCGTACAGTCCAAGGGATTCTCAAGAGTCTTCTCCAACACCACAGTTCAAAAGCATCAATTCTTCGGCACTCGGCTTTCTTTATAGTCCAACTCTCACATCTGTACATGACTACTGGAAAAACCAGTAGATGGACCTTTGTTGGCAAAATAATGTCTCTGCTTTTTAATATGCTGCCAAAAATAAAATAAAATTTAAAATATATAATTACTATTTCCAGGGTGTTAGATATTTTGCATTCATGAAAAAAGAACAGTATACTACAAAAAAAGAAATATCAAGAAAATAAAAAAGAACTCCTGGAAATTGCAAATGGCTTAAATTGAAAAGCCAGGAGAACTGTTGGAAGATAAAACTGAGGAACTCTCCCAGAACAAAGAATAAAAACCAGAGAGGTAGAACCTAAGAGAGAAAGGGAAAGAAAAGCAGAGGACCTGTCTAGGAGGTCAATCTTCTGTTAAACGAAGGAGAATCAAACATTAAAGAAATGAATCAGTCAGGGTTTGAACAGAGAAACAGAACCAACACAACTAATACAGGATATGGGATTTCTTGCAGAGGTTAGGCCCTCCATCATTGTGGAGTTGGTGGACAGGAGTCTATGAAGACTGCTGCCTTTATAAACTAGTATTGAGCCTAGTCTATAGAGACTGGCAGTTGGGAAGGAAACCTGGGTGTGGATAAGAGCAAAGATAAGGTGGAACCCAAAAGGGCAAACTGGAACCCATGTCTTTCTCACACTCCCTCCAACCCGAATGCCACTGATGACCTATAGGAGAACCTGGCACCCTTTCACCATCACAGAGCTACACATGCACTGGCCAAAGAAGCTGGAAAGGCTGAAGGAACAGATATGGTGGGGGTTAATGGAACTGTGAGTCCAGGTGCTGCTCCAAACCAATCAGGTGAGCTAAGGGATGCCTCAGTGCCTGACACCAGACACCACAGTTCACAACATACAAATATGGCTGCTGCTTTATTTTCACCTTCCAAATCTGGTACAAAATGTCCTTTGTGGCCAACACTAGCCTGATACCAGATAGAGAAGGGGGTTCTGGGAAATGTGATTCCAGCTTAGCTAAGATGACACAGCACAAAGTAAGCATTTATCATGATGGACATTTTTAATTAAAAGAGTCCACAGAGTGCCCTGAATATGAAAATGCACTCACATCAAGTCATGCCACTGTGAAATTTCTAAAACCGGGAGACAGAGAGAAAACAAGATTCCAGAAAGAAAAAAATAGGTTTCAGATGAAGAATCACAATGACATCAGGTCACAAAAAAGCATCTCAGAAAATCAGAAAAAAACAACCTATGTCTAAAATTCTGAAGAGAAATGATTTCCAAGCTAGAATTCTCCACCCAAATTACCACTTAGAGGTAAGGGTAGAATAAGGGACCTTCAGACACGTGCAGTCTGAGGAAGTTGTTGAATAATGTGATCTACCAAGAGATGGGAGGTTCTAGCAAAGGTGGATACAAAGCAGCAGAGGGCAGTGACAGGAACCCCGGAGGACAGTGTAGGAGGACCTCAACCCACAGCTGTGCCTGAGACCCAGAGAAAACCAGGCCAGGCCCGATGGTCAGAGGATCTCCAGGGATTTTCTAAAGTTGACAGAATGTCCCATGTATTGTAATATATCGACAGAAGACTCACAATTAGGGATTTCTTGGGTAGAGTTTATGATAATCGTGCAAATACTTAGGAAAAAAACAAAATCAGGGCAAGCATGACCTCCAGGGGAAATAACAATTAGAGAAGAAAGGAAAAATATTCCTAGAATACTACATGGCTCAGCTGTGAACAGCATTCCACAGTCATGATAGTATAAATGCTGAATACTGATCTCATAAATATTAGATGTAACTATATTGGGAGACAGGAAAGGGATTGGGGAGTATGTACATGGTGGGAGGGGATGAAGATGCTAAAGGATCAATCCTCATATCTCAATCTAGAATTCTCAGTTGATTATTTGACCCAATTTTATACCATGTGAAAGTACTGCCAAACAGACAAATACATACAGTTTATAGTATGATACATAAGATCCTGTTTCAAAGTGGGAAGCCAAAGGTAATGCTTAAAACTGAAAAAGCAGGAAGTATCAATCTAACTATGTTATTTAGATATGCAGAGGTAATTACAAAAAAAAAAAAAAGCTAAAGGGCTTCAAAGTAGTCATCTCTAGGGACGAGAAAATAGGCTTAGGGGAGACTTGCCATTTTAAAATAAGGTTTACAGAAGTTCAGTTCAGTTCAGTCGCTCAGTCATGTCCAACTCTTTGTGATCCCATGGACTGCAGCACGCCAGGCCTCCCTGTCCATAACCAACTCCCGGAGGTTACTCAAACTCATGTCCATTGAGTCTGTGATGCCATCCAACCACCTCATCCTCTGTCGTCCCCTTCTCCTACTGCCTTCAATCTTTCCCAGCATCAGGGTCTTTTCCAATGAGTCAGTTCTTCACATCAGGTAGCCAAAGTATTGGAGTTTTAGCTTCAGCATCATTCCTTCCAATGAATATTCAGGACTGATTTCCTTTAGGACTGACTGGTTGGATCTCTGTGCAGTCCAAGGGACTCTCAAGAGTCTTCTCCAACACCATAGTTCAAAAGCATCAATTCTTTGGCACTCAGCTTTCCTTATGGTCCAACTCTCACATCCATCATAAGCGAAGGTGAAGTTGCTCAGTCGTGTCTGACTCTTTGCGACTCCATGGACTGTCGCCTACCAGGCTCCTCCACCCATGGAATTTTCCAGGCAAGAATAATGGAGTGGGTTGCCATTTCCTTCTACTGGTAAAACCATAGTTTTGACTATACGGACCTTTGTCAGCAAAGTAATGTCTGCTTTCTAATACGCTGTCTAGCTTTGTCATAGCTTTTCATCCAAGAAGTAAGGGTCTTTTAATTTTATGGCTGCAGTCACCATCTGCAGTGATTTTGAAGCTGAAAATAAAGTCTGTCACTGTTTCCCATCTGTTTGCCATGAAGTGATGGGACCAGATGCTATGATCTTTGTTTTTTGAATGTTGAGTTTTAAGCCAGCTTTTTCACTCTCCTCTTTCACTTTCATCAAGAGGCTCTTTAGTTCCTCTTTGCTTTCTCCCATAAGGGTGGTGTCATCTGCATATCTGAGGTTACTGATATTTCTCCCAGAAATCTTGATTCCAGCCTGGGCTTCATCCAGCCCAGCATTTTGCATGATGTATTCTGCACAGAAGTTAAATAAATAAGGTGACAATTTGGAATAAGTCCGTTGCTCCTTGCCCGGTTCTAACTGTTGCTTCTTGGCCTGCATACAGATTTCTCAGGAGGCAGGTAAGGTGGTCTGGTATTCCCATCTCTTTAGGAATTTTCCACAGGTTGTTGTGATCCACACAGTCAAAGGTTTTGGTGTAGTCAATAAAGCAGAAATGGATATTTTTCTGAAATTCTCTTGCTTTTTCTATGATCCAACGGATGTTGGCAATTTGATCTCTGCTTCCTCTGCCTTTTCTAAATCCAGCTTGAACATCTGGAAATTCTCAGTTCATGTACTGTTGAAACCTAGCTTGGAGAATTTTGAGCATTACTTTGTTAGTGTGTGAGATGAGTGCAATTGTGTGGTAGTTTAAACATTTTTGGCATTGCCTTTCTTTGGGATTGAGATGAAAACTGACCTTTTCTAGTCCTGTGGCCACTGCTGAGTTTTCCAAATTTGCTGGCATATTGAGTACAGCACTTTCACAGCATCATCTTTTAGGATTTGAAACAGCTCAGCTGGAATTCCATCACCTCCACTAGCTTTGTTCATAGTTTATAGAAGTACTTGACTATAAACTATTAATATGTACAGGTGGTACTCTGACTTTAAAAAAACTAACTAAAACATAAAGGTATAACTACTGCTATGGTTTGAAGGCTTGTGTCCCCCTAAATTCACAAGTTGAAATCTTAATATCCAATGTGATGGTATTACAAGGTGGGGCCTTTGGGAGGTGACTGGGTCATGAGGTTAGAGCCCTCATGAATGGGATTAGTGCCCTTTTAAGAGACCCCAGGGAGTTCTCTAGGCCCTTCTGCTATATGAGGACACAGTGAGAGGTCTTTAATCCTGAAGAGGGTCTCCATTAGAACCTGACCATGTTGGCATGCTGATCTCAGACTTCCAGGCTCCACAACTTTGAGAAATAAATTTCTGTTGTTTATAAGCCACCCACTCTGTGGGATTTTGTTATAGCACCCTGAACAGGCTAAGATAACCATTAACTCTTAAGCAACAAAAGAGGGAAAGGGAAAGATAAAGGGGCATAAGAAAAGGAAAAAGGAAGGAAGAGAGAAAGAAAATGAAAGTTGAAATAATTAACTTGCCTAGGCCAAATTCATAATGCTAGTAAATGACAGAGCTGAGGTCTGATCCTAGTTTCATCTGACTCCACACAACTTTCTATAAATCACCACACAACAAGACATTGACCCCCTCAAGGTTTTCATTTGGTCTGGAGTGGACCCGAACGTCTGGAGGGTGACACTCACCTTGCAGAGAGAGAGGGGCCCAGGGCACAGTTGGTGAGAGGTTGTTAGGAGACAGAGGGAGAGGTGGTAGGGTAGATGAACAAATGCGAGGCGTCTGCTGAACTAAGCAGGGCAGTGGGGGAATGAGGAGGGACGGCTCCAGTGCGCGCGTGTGAGGATTTGGAGCACAGGCAAACAGGAGCCCATGGGAGACAGAAGTTCAGGCTCCCGGTGGAGATACTGCTGGGAGGGGAGGAAGGAAGGGCGGTTGAGGAGGGAAAAGGATGCTCCCTGGACAGGAATGGGAACATAGCCCAGGACAAAGCCTGTTCAGCAGGGCAGCTGCAGGTTTACATTCCTGAACGAAAACTCTTTCCAGACAAAGCAAATAGCAGGAGCTCAGAGATATCTATGGGACACATGAATGCAAGAGCAAAAGGGAGGGGTTCTTCAGCAGTTCAGATTCACCTTCCTGAACTCTAAGTAGTGGGAAAGTGTATGCCTTTGAGGCTCTCATTAGACAAAGAAGGCTTGAATATCAGATTTTGCACCAAGACCTAGATGGGATGGTGTGCTGGACATGTTCAATAGCAGATCTCAAGAGCAGAAAGTTAAATTTTTAGGAAATCTGTAAGACAATTGTTTTTTGAAGAACAGGGTTTAATTAATTTATTAAAATTGGCCACCCCATGCTGCAGGATCCCCGTTGCCCTAACAGGAACTGAATTGTACCCTTGGCAGTAAAAGTGTGGAGTCCTAACCATTGGACTGTGGGAGGAGTTCTCAGTCAATTGTTATTGTGTTGGTAGCTTGAAATTTGCCATGATGGGAGTATTAGCACCCTGGAAATCAGTGCAAGCTATGAATTAGGGCTTTGCTTTAATTTCACAAAGCTGGTTACTGAACACTTATCAGCACTCCTCTGCCAACATGTGTTAAAAGAGGGGAATATAGACATCAACTGAGGGAACAGGGAAGGCATAGTGACAGTGTCAATGATAAGAGCTAACATTTATGGTAAGTAATGTATGCCATATGTTATTATTAGATGCTTTTGTATGTTGTCTCACGAAATCTTATAAAAGTCTGATGAGGTAGATATTTATTTTTTACCCATTTTTATACATGTTTGGGGTTGAGGTCCAAAGAGATTAGGTAGTTCGCTCAAAGATGCTGCTAAGCTGCTAAGTCACGTCAGTCGTGTCTGACTCTGTGCGACCCCGTAGACGGCAGCCTACCAGGCTCCCGTCCCTGGGATTCTCCAGGCAAGAATACTGGAGTGGGTTGCCATCGCTCAAAGATACCAGCCAGTAAAATGTAGGAATCAAGCCTCCTATTTTAAGTCCAAGATCTCAACACTACCCCAGGGTAGGAATATTGCAAAGAGGCTAAGTATCAGGATGTCGGAACCCAGGTGCCTAGATTCAGACACTGCTTCTGACATTCACTCACTGTGTGACCTGGAGTGAGATTATTTTGTCATTCTCTGCCTTGTCTGCTTCATCTGTAAACCAGAGTGAATAATAAGGTCTTCCACACAAAACAGCACTTCACACAGAACCTGGTACTAACAACAGAGTTAGTTATCATTACCCTAATTATTGACAACATTTGATGGTTTCTCTCATACTCCACATTTCATGAAACTATTTGACTCAAAAAAAAAAAAAATATGTACCTGGTCTCTGGAGAATACAGAAGCAGCAGGTTTGTTGACTGCCTACAGGGGGAAGTGGGAACAGATGTGGGAAGGAGGCTGAATCAGCCAAGGTACCCGGGAAACAGAAACCACACGAGTTATTTGATCAGAGAAAATTTAATATAAAGAATTGTTAATGTGATATAAAACTATTTACCAGGTGACTGAAAGGTAAACACCCCAAGGTCTCATGGCAGTAACAACCATAGGAAGCTGCCACCACCCCTTCCAGTGAATATGGGGGAGGTGCCAAGGGAAGAGTTTGTGAATATGGGGGGTGGGTCAAGGGAACAGGGCTCCCCTGATAGCTCAGCTGGTAAAGAATCCGTCTGCAACCCTGGGTTGATTCCTGAGTTGGGAAGATCCCTTGGAAAAGGGAAAGGCTACCCACTCCAGTATTCTGGCCTGGAGAATTCCTCGGGCTGTATAGTCTATGGGGTCACAAAGAGTCAGACATGACTGAGCAACTTTCACTTTCAAGGGAAAAGCTGGAATTAAGTGTATGATTCAGGCTTATAAATTGGGGAAAGGACCCATCATGTGCCAGGATACAGACCTCTGAGGAGGGAGCAGCAATGGCTAGTGCTGTGCCTTCCAGGGAGATGCAAGGAGGCTGATATTAGAAAAATCACAAGATTAGAATCAGCTATTTCTTCAGTAAGGCAGGACGAAAAAGCAATTATGATGGGGTGAGGGGATTGTTCACAGCGCAGGAAGCAGATAGAAAGCCCACAGAAGAGCCAAGTTTCTCCGGCCTCCTCTGGCTTTAGAATCTCCCTGACACTGTTATTGGGAAGGTCTCGCATAAGGCAGCTTACAAAAGCAGTACTATGCAGAGCCCCAGCATCCAAAAGCTGAGCATAAAGGGATGGGTCTGGAGCTGAGAGACAACAATGCAGAACGGGTGCAGAGGATTTAAGGTGAATAGTTGGGTGACCTCTGGAATTTCGGTCCCTAGAATATATTAGCCAACTTTAAAAATATATAAATTTTAAATTTAAAGAAAATTTAACACCTGTCACTGAGCGTGGCTATGATATATGCTTGGCACAAAATTAGTGCTTAATACATTTATTAAGTGAATGGGTAAATGGGAAGAAGCAATTCCTAACTGCATGCAGTTACAATCATTTTGTCAAAAACTACTCCATGCGTTGTCCTGGAGGTCAAGCAGACAGTGGGAAGCACATGGTCCCTGTGTCCATGGTGAGGGTAGGGAATAAATCTAACAATTAGACAAATGAGTTAAATACAGAGAGTATGAAGGGAACGAATGTGGTAAGAGCATGGTTAACGCAGGTGTGGATGGTGAGCATCTTAGATAGGATACTGAGGTCCTCTCTGTGATCATAACATTTAACTGAGGCCTCTGCATGCATGAGCGTGTACTAAGTTGCTTCAGTTGTGTCCAACTCTTTATGACCCTATGGACTATAGCCCACCAGGCTCCTCTGCCCATGGGCTTCTCCAGGCAGGAATACTGGAGTGGGTTGCCATCCCTTCCTTTAGGGGTTCTTTCCCACCCAGGGATGGAACCCACATCTTTTACATCTCCTGCATTGGCTGGTGGGTTTCTTTACCACTAGCGCCACCTGGGAAGCCCAAATTGAGGGCGAATGGATGGCCAAGGAACAGCCTCCCAAGATCTGGGGACAGAACGTCACAGGCAGAGGGATAAGCGGTTGCAAAGACCTCAACACAGGAGAGAGCTTGCTGCGCTTCAGACAGTGACTGATGACCTGGTGACAGGATGTGCTGAGTGAGAGGGATGCTAGGGGCTGGTCAGTTGGGCTTTGTAGGCTACTGGGGGGCAGGGGCAGTATATTTTAATCTAAATGTGGTTAAAAATAAACATTGTAGGAGCTTCCCTGGTGGTCCAGTGGTTGGAATCCTCCTGCCAAAGGAGGAGACACAGGTTCAATCCCTGGTGTGGGAAGACCCCACATGCTGCAGGCAACTAAAGTCTGTGCGCCATAACTACCGAGCTTGTGCCCTAGAGCCCAGGAGCTGCCACTGGGCTGCACGTGCCCATGCGGCTGAAGCCCAGGTGCCCTAGAGCCTGCGCTCTGCAACAAGAGGGGCCACCACAATGAGAAGCCTGAGCACTGTAACCAAGAGTAGTCCCCACTCGCCGCAACTAAAGAAAAGCCCAAGTAGCAACAAAGACCCAGTGCAGCCAAAAATAAACAAATACATAAAAACCTTAAAAAAAAAAAAAAAAATCTAGCTATTAAAAAAGACTGTAGTATTTTCAATACAAGTGGTCATCAAATTTTAATTTCTCAAAGGTCACTCTGGCTCCTGGTACTGAAGGATCCCAGTGGCTCAAGGCTGGAAAGAAGGACTGTATTCGTTTCCCAAGGTGGACACAAAAAATACACACAAACCACGTGGCTTCAAACAACAGAAATGTATTTGCACAGCTCCGGGGGGCAGATGTCCAAAACTAAGGCATCAGGAGGGCCATACTCCCTCTTAGGCTCCAGGACAGAGTCTTGTCTCTTTCATCTTCTGTGGCCCGCTTGGCTGTGATGGCACAGTTTCAGTCTCTGCTTCTGCCTCACATGGTCTCTCTGTTTCTTCTGTCCAGTGAGTTTACTGGACACCTGTTATTGGATTTAGGGCCCATTCTGTTAATCCAGAATGATCTCATCTTGAGATTCTTAACTTGCATTAAATCTGCAGGGATCTGTTTTTCTTTTTTTTTTTAAATATCATTAGTATTATGATGACCAGAATGTTGGAGTGGGTAGCCGTTCCCTTCTTGAGGGGATCTTCCCAGCCCAGGGATCGAACTCAGGTCTCCCACATTGCAGGCAGATTCTTCACCAGCTGGGCTACAAGGGAAACTGAAGAATACTGGAGTGGGTAGCTAATCCCTTCTCCAGGGGATCTTACCGACCCAGGCATCGAACCAGGGTCTCCTGCATTGCAGGCGGATTCTTAACCAGCTGAGCTGCCAGGGAAGCCCTATTATTAGTATTATGATGACCATAATTTTTTGTTGTTGCACTGGGTCTTCGTTGCTGCACCCAGGCTTTCTCTAGTTGCGGTGAGTAGGAGTTACTCTTCATTGCAGTGCACAGGCTTCTCTTATTCCGAAGCACAGGTTTCAGGTGCTTGGGTTCAGTAGTTGTATCATGCAGGCTCTAGTGTGTGTCAGCTTCAGCAGTTGCGGCTCACGGGCTTTAGAGCTTGGGGTCAGTAGTGGCACATGGGCTTAGCTGCTCCACAGCACGTGGAATCTTCTCAAACCAGGAAGTGAACCCACACTCCCTGCAGATTCTCATCTGCTGCACCACCAGGGAAGTCCAAGATCTGTTTTTCCAATTAGGCAACAATAACAGGTTAGAGGTTGTATCTTTTGGGGGCTACTGTTCAACCAACCAGAGAGATCTGTGAGGAGATCCGGTGGGAATGCAGGTGAGAGACGATGATGGATTAGAGAGGTAAACTGTTGATGGAGAAAGGTGGAAATGTTGGATGGAGGGTGTGTTAGTCAGGGTTCTCCAGAGAAACAGAACCAAAAGGAGATATAGATATAGATATAGATACACACACACACACACACACACACACACACACACACACAAAGGAATATATATATACACACCGTAAGGAACTGGCTCACATGATTATGGAGACTGGGAAGTCCCCAGATCTGCTGTCACCTTGCTGGAGAACCAGGAAAGCCAAGATATAGTTCAAGGCTGATTCTGAAGGCCCAAGAGCCAGGAGAACTGATGATGTAAATTCCAGTTCCAAAGCTAGCAGGCTGGAGATACCAGAAGAACCAATGTTTTCTTCTCAGAAACAAAGTGGTGGCCCTGCTCCTGCAGTCTGGCAGAGGGCGTTCCTTCCTACCCAGTCTTTTCTGTTCCAGTCAGGTCCTCAATTTATTGGATGAGGCTCACTCACATTAGGGAAGGTAATCTGTTTTACTCAGTTTATTGATTCAAATGCTCATCTCAGCCAGAAACACCCTCACAGACACACCCTGGATAACAACTGGCCGGTTTCTGGGCACTGTGTGGCCCAGTTGAGTGGACACATAAAACCAAGCAACACAGGTGAGAGTAAGGGAGGAAGGGAATGAGGGGTCTCATGTTCCAGGAAGAGACATATACTGCATAGCCTAGTTCAGGACCAGATGGCAAAGGTGAAGAGGGTAGAACTGGGAGAGGCCAGAGGCTGGTGGATGCTACCCTATGGAGGGGAAAACTGAGTCACTGCCTCAGCACTGAGACTCTCTTGCAGTCTCTGTCTTCCCCTATCTTTAGAAAAGTTATTTCCCTTCTGGCTCCTGGGGCAAACAGCTCCTGTCAGGAAGGAATTCTCTGGCGGTGAAGGCATCATCACCAAGTAGATGCATCGGTGAAGAGCTGGAGTACACTGGGCACCATCTTTGGACAGGGAGATGGAATCTTTGGAAACCTTCCCTCTGCATCTCCAGCACATGCAGGACTTCTCAGGTTTATAGAATTAATACTAAGCAAAAAAAAAAAAGAAGAATTAATACTAAGCTATCGTGCTGCACCAATTCTGCAGTGTTCTGATTCCAATCTGAATGGAGGATCTCCTCACCCACTTGCAGTTTCTGTGGGTCAAGAATCCAGAAGCAGCTGAAACTGTGTGGTTCTGACTCAGGGTCTCTCATGAGGTTGTAGTCAAGATGTTGACTGGGGCCGCAATAGTCCTCTGACAGCTTGACAGGATGCAGGCTATTCTTCCAAGATGATCCCCTCACATGGCTGTTATCAAGAGATCCCAGTTTCTTGCCAGCTGTTCGAAGGAGACCTAAGTTCCTCACCATGTGAGCCTCTTTCTAGGGCGGTTCAGTGTCCTCACAACATGGCAGCTGGCTCCCCCTAGAAAAACTGATTCCAGAAAGAGCAAGGAGGAAGCTGTAGTGCTTTTAGTGATCTGCCTTAGATGTCACCTACCCCATCATTTTGGCCACATTCTATTTGTTAGAAGTAAATCACTAAATACAACCCAAATTCAACAGGTATGGAATTCAGCTCTAAATTTTTTTCAAATTTTTGTTTATTTATTTTTAATTATTTTTGGCTGCACTGGGTCTTTGTTGTTACAAGAAGACTGAGTTGCTCTGCGGCATGTGGGATCTTCCCCGATCAGGGATCAAACCTGTGTCCCATGCATTGCAAGGCAGATTCTTAACCCCTGGGCCATGATGGAAGGCCTCAGCCCTACTTATTAAAGAGAGGAACATGATATAACTTGTGGACATATTGCAAATGTCCAAGTATGTCAGGAGCTTGTCTCTGACACCAAGCAGGCTCTAAGAAATGGTTATTGTCCAGTGAGGGATGTATCTTTTAGAACTCGCTTAATGTGGAAAACTATTGAGCCACAGATTGGGATAATATCTCTCCTGTTTTCTCTGAGCTGGGTGGCAAGAACGTCAATAACAACAGCATCAATAAAACATCAACAGGAAAAATGGCACCTTATATTTGCTGAGCAAATGTGAGACTGTTGGCATCTCAAGAGCAGGAGCATCGCCTGTTTAGTTCTCTACTGTATTTCCAGCACCTAGAAGCAGGTGCTCAATATTCAGAACTGAATGAAGGTATTTCTCATTCTAATGTCACAAGAACTTTATGAGGTAGACACTGTTATTGTTTCCATTCTACAGATGGGAAAATGGAGATACAGGGAGATTGAGTGATTTGCCAAAGCAACGTAGAGTGGTAGAGTGATAGAATACCACTATTGGTAGAGTGGTAGAACTCAGACAATCTGACTCCAAATATCACTACTACCCTCACTGGCCATAGAGAAATTAAATGATAACTTGTAATTACTGAACCAGTACTGGTAACAATGGGTTGGCTTGCACTAATGGAAGGAAGATGAAGCCTGAATTAAAACAAAACACTGGATAATCCAAAAACCATTTTCATTTGGCTCAGGAATACAGCCAGAGATATATTCTCTGAGGAGCAGCTATATTCAAACCATCTGGACTTTACCCCAATCTGTATCCAGGGCTGACATTCTCTGCAAAGGATCCTCAAAGGGTCCAGATCTTACCCTCCCAGCTGCCTGGGGCTAGGGCATCCCTCAGATTCTCCAGAAAAACAATGTCCACCCACATCTCTGGAAGATATGTTCCTATATGTTAGTCTCTTCTTCCTGAAGTCTCACTTATAACACTTGTTTTGCAAATAGCGTATTTCTTCCTGTTGTACCCCAAGGATGAAAGCATATACCTCAATTTGAAAAAACCACCTATGATGCTTACTGGGAAACTCCACGTGAGGACCAGGAGAAGGCCCATTTCTCAACACAGGCTTGAAGGGCAGGATGAGAGCTGCTCACGTTGCAGGATGAGATCCTGGCTCATATTCTGACTTATTAACTATATCCAACTCTGCTGGTTTCTCAGAGGCCCTCCTGCCAACTGTAGCAACCACAGGCAGATACCACTGCAAACACAGCCCACATGTGGAAGCGTGAGCTAGCGGAGAGAGATGCTTGTAAGGCCAGCTTCAGTTTGAGGTAGAGTACAGATTTCAAATAGAAACCTGGACCTATATGGTTTCAGCTCAGTTCTGGCCCTGCCTCAATAAACCATAAGCAAGCCACTCACTCTTTCTGGATTCAGTTTCCTTCTCAAGACCTCAGAGATATGTGCAGGGCTTTCCTTCTCTGAGGTGTGGGGTGAATATGCTAAAGGGAGCTCAGTCCAACGTGGGTTCAGGTGAAAGCTGAACTCTGAGAAAACTGGCCCTGAGAATCTCATGGGTTGAGTATGATTTGAAGACATTAGTTTAAAAGAACTATTTTTTTCCCCTAAATTTAAATTAGTTGCTAACAGTAACGAAAGGAAGAGAGGGAAGGGAGAGAGAAGAGAGGGAGGGAGAGGTGAAGAAAGAAAGAAAGAAGGTTTTATATTTTTTAAAGTTCAGATATCCAGGAACTGGAAACTCTAACAACATCAGATGGTTGCATTCCCATAGGAAACAATGAACCAGAGCTGAATAACATCTGGCACTGATTTTAGACAAGGTGGTATCTCCTCTGACCCATCTGCCACAGTCTCCACCACTCCCTATTGTTTAACCCTGTTCCATGTTAATCATTATGAAAATGCCATTTAAGTATTTTATTTGCTTTTTCAGTATATTACAGCACCATGTTGAAATAACAAGATTTCCTTTGTGTAAAATTTGGCCTTGTTCATAACAAAAGCTGAGTTTAGGGTGTGCCCTTGCTTTGCAGATAACTTGGGCTTGGTCTGCTAGCTGGGTAATCCTGACTTCTATAAACTTTTGGGTGTGGGGCTCCTATCACGGCTCATGTGGTAGCTGACCAGCCTAGAGAAGTGGCAGAGCACTGCAAGAAAAGAGGGCCCAGAGGAAATGGGGGGTTCCTATTCCACCTATCCTTAATCTAATCAAATGAGACATGGCCTCAAGGGGATAGGGAGAGGGGTGGGTAGGAGTCCAGTCTTCCTTAAGAATTAGATCCTTCCATCCCAGCTCTATGCAACACTAAAGTTTCCACCTGGTGCAGACAAACCTTAGCTGACAAGCTGGTAATCTGTTCAAAAATAAAGTTTTATTGGAATCCAGCTATGCCCAGTTTTTTGCATGTTATCTATGGCTGCTTTCAACCTCTGAAGGCAACAGTGACTCAACAGAGACCATGTAGCAAGCCTGAAATATTTGCTATCAACCCTTTATAGAAAAAGTTGCCAATCCCTGTTCTAGCAACTTGAAGTTGCAAGGAACAGAGATCCATTCAGGTTAGCTCAAGCAAAGGATGTTTGTGGTCAAGACATATCAGGGAATGTGCTAGATGCCAGGGAAAGAAACCACAGAGAAATCAGGCCTCAGGGGAACAAAGACTATAGCTGCAGATTTTTCTTGTGGGATTACTGCTTCTCTGTTTCTTCCCTGGTCTCTCTCCACTGCTACTTTCCTCAACTTCCCTCGCCTGCCCCTAGTTTGCACAAGGCCCCTCAGGGCTACCCATGCCCCTTCCACATCACACAATCCCAAATAGCCTTTCAGCATTGACCTCCATTGCAAATGACCACTGCTTCTGAGGTTCCCAATTCTGAACTCCCAGGGGAGGAATGTGATTGGCCCAGACCATCTTTTCAAGTCGATGATTCTTGGAGATTCCTAGCCAGCCTGTGACTATCCCCTCCCCTCAGTCAGGAGGCCACCCCTGGATCCATGTCAGTGACTAGGGGCTTTGTCACATGAAGCAAAAAATGCTGTCCCCTCGGCAGGGACAGTAGGCACAGAGCCCTTCTTTAGAAGAGACGGCCACGGGGCAGGAGCTCAGACTTAGCGAACTCAACTTGTGATGAACCTGTTTTTTTCTTAAAGCCAAAGAGAATTCGTCTAGCTCTCTTATTTACAACATTTACCAAAAAAGCCAACCTCTGAATGATCAACATGTGCCCTGGGAGGAAAGGAATGGATCCCCCTTAGAGTTTGCAGATGGCTATTTTGTGAGCAAAGGACCAACCCCAACTGAAGGAGAGACGAGCAGATCAAGTGTGGCAACTGGTAGAATTTCAGAAATCACTGTCTTGTCCTAACTGGACCAGCAAGAGAAGCAGCAGAAAGAAATCAAGCCTGGCAGACCTTGTCCTGGCTTTGCCACAAACAAACTGAGTGCAGATGCTCATGGTACTTCGTCTTGACCCCAAACCAGGCCTGTTTCCCACCTATAACTGATGGGCCTGAATCAGACCAGCGGTTCTCAAACTGCCCCCAGCCTAGCCAAGATCAGGCTGTGCCCCTGCTACCACCACTTTTCTGCCTCTTGCCACCACAACACTATTCTCCCAAAGAGTCCTGGCCTCCAGAAATACCCAGCTGCTTCCCAGCCTGCTGGAAAATGTTGACTTTCTGTTTCTCCCTTGGCCAAAGTCTGTGGGTAGCGTGGCTCCCCGACACGTAGGCCACACAATCAGCTCTCACAACCCACTTCCTCAAGGTGATCCCATGCTGTTCTGCTGTCCATGATAAACAGCTCCAGACTGGGCAGCCCAAACCCAGGGGAAGCCAGCCTGCTGTGGATCTGGAAAGTTCCCCACAGGCAGATAGATGGCAGTTGCTTCTCTGAGCAACTGCCCAGGCTGAGGCCAAGCCACAAGCTGGGAGGACAGGCCTCCGACCTGTGATGCAAATTGCTCCCGTACAGCCTGGCCAGGTCAGAAGGGGGCCCCCCCGGGCCTCACCCCCGCCCCCAACCAGGAGCTGGAGCTCTGAGTGACAGCTGAGTGGGGAGATGGCCTTCATCATCCTGCTAAGTCAGTAAGAGGTTTCTTAAACAGGTGGCTCGAATTTCCTTGAAAACCCAGAATAATCCCCCATCTGAAGTGTGCGCGAATCTTGTTGTCACCACCTAGTATTAATGGGCAAGCACCGCAGAAGGAAAACGGGGTTTTCGGCTGCATTTTTGCACACTGACTTGCCTGACAAGCTCAATAAAAGCTTAAACAAATATTAAAAAAACACACAGAAAGTCAGGCTGGTTTAAATTAACTTCCCAAGCACTTCACCTACTGTAGGAAGAAATTATAATAAAATGTCAGAGCAAAAATAAACCGCGAATGGAAATAAAAATAAAACATAAAATGCCCTCTTACAACTCACTGCTCAGTACGATTTAGTTCCTAACAACATATCATTGTACATGAAGTTTTCATAGTCCTAAAGTGTATTTGGGCATTAGGAATGTTGACTCTGAAAAATTCATCTTTTACACACTGGGAAACCATCCCTTTCCCAGAAGTCTTATGGATAGAAACCATTAAAAAAAAAAAAAGTTCTCTGTTAACCCTGAAGTCATAATGCTCCCAAATAGACTATATCGCTGGACAAATGACCCCAAATTCCATTTCTCCTAGGCTTTCGCATGCTCAGTCTGCAACTAGGGCTCCACAAACACCCTTTTCCTCAGTGCTGGAGAATGAAGGAGTTGGAAGTGCAATTATGACAGGTTCGACTCTGGCCTTCCTGAAGGCTCGCCCAGTGCAGAGTTGTTTTTTTTCTCATTTTGTTTTTATTTATTTATTGTTGGCTGTGCTGGGTCTTTGCTGGTGCACAGGTTTTCTCTAGTTGTGGCGAGCAGAGGCTACTCTCTAGTTGGTGTGCAGGCTTCTCACTGCAGTGGCTTCTCTGGTTGTAGAGCATGGGCTCTATGTGGGCAGACTTCTATAGTTGTGGCACGTGGGCTCAGCAGTTGCGACTCCTGGTCTCTAGAACACAAGCTTACTATTGTGGCTCATGGGCTTAGTTGCTCTGCAGCATGTGGGATCTTCCGGGATTGGGCATTGAACTTGCGTCTTCTACACTGGCAGGCAGATTCTTTATCACTGAGCCACCAGGGAAGCCCCCAGCATGGAGTTTTGAACAGGAGAGACATTTTGTAACCCTTGGGTACCCGGGCTGTGACATGTTCCACCCTCCAACCTCAGTGCTTACAACTGGGCCAGATACACTATAAGATTAAACAGCAGAGGTGCTTGGTGCTCTGTTTCCTTGGTGCAATAAAGAGAAAGAAAGAATGTTGGAAAAGGAGAAAGGAAGGAAAGAGGTAAGGGAAGAGGGAAGAGGGAAAGGAAGGCAGAGAGGTAGAGGGAGGGGAGGAAAGGAGTGAGTGGGGGTAGAGAAGAAAGGCAGGCAAGGGAGCATCTCCTGCTTAGTTCTTGTAAAAGTTCTCCCCCGGGCTGGGGACTCCCTCTCAGGTTTGTTCAGCCTAGCTGACAGACCCTCACTTTCCAACCAAAGAGAATGTGAGGGTTGAGAATAACCTTACATGCCTACATACCCCTCCTTCCTGCGCCAGGTTTCTGTCACACCTCAAAGATGATTTTCTGGGAAAGGGTTTTCCTGGCAGGGCCTGGATAGAACAGCCTGGTACTGCCCTCGGTGTCTGGCTCCCACAAGCCTTTCTGGGGGTGGGAGGGGAATTCAAGCCTCCCTTTCCTCTGCGGTCCATGGAGAACTCCCACAGAGCACTCCCTCCATCAGACAGTGGAGCCAGAGGAAGCCTAGGACGGCAATGGACAGGACGCAGGTAGCCACGGGACACACTTAGGTATACACACATGTATGTCCATAAGTGGTGTCTCCACATGTAGACACATGTACACATGCATGGATAGCTTTCCTGGTGAGTCAGTGATGACCTTCCCAAGAGGCTGGGAGTCAACCCACCAGCTGGCAGAGTGTAGCCAGCCACGCCAGGGATGTCAGTCCTGGCTGTCCCTCCAGAGAGGATTGGTGGCCGTGCAGGGCCACACACGTACGAAGCATGATCAGGTCCAGTCCAGAGGGCGAACACAGACTGAAGAATGCAACTGTTTCTCTAATCTGCTTGTGCTGATTGTGCCAGAAACAAATACCAGCAGGCCTGGAAAAAATGTTGCTGTTCATTTGCCTCGGCTCTGAGCCATCCACCCCAAAGTGAAGGAAAAAGCAGAGGAACAGATTCTGGGGCTGTTTTGTCTGGCTCGCTGGACCCTCTGCCCCCTTCACCTCGAGGAGGGAAGGATGGAGGACTATTTGGAGCCCCCCATACGGAGATCCTCAAACAGTCCCTTCAGTTTCCCACAAACAAGCTTCAGAAGCGGAAACTGGCCCTGGCTCCCTAGGGCAGAAACTGAGAGCTCAGCTCTGAAACACTTCCTTTGCTTGGTAAGAATGCACGGAGGAATTTCCACAAATCCCCTTAGCTGTCATGGCTTCCGCTCCTCAACTTGGGAAAAGACAGCCTGGGACATTCCAGGCCCCCACCCCCACCCTGTTTGATCTGTTTGGCTCCTAGATGGGGCTTGGAGAGCAACATACATTTCCCTTTGCTATTTTCCCTCCTGGAGATGAGAATCATCCAGGTCTGACCAGGCTGTGGGAAGAGGCCTGGCAAGCTCAGTGGTATTACCAAGAGGCTGGTCTCTCACTTCAGAGAAGGTGGGAGTTTAAAGGGAGGGACTGGGAGGACCCAGGCAGTAGAACCAACCAGTCTGTGTGTGTCTGGGCTCCACCACTTCCTAGCTGTATCATATTGGGTGCTTACCTGAGCTCCTGTCTCACTAGTGGTCGTGGGGAGGTCCCATGATGTAGCTTTCTAAAGCACTCAGCACAGCTGGCACATGGCAAGAACTTGATAAATGTGATCTGCAGCAGCCAACCCAAAGGTCTGCTACCTTAAGACTCCCCTGCCTTGCAACAGCAGAAATTCTATGTCCCCCAGTTCCTGTGTGTGTTCCCCCACCCCATGTGCATGGACTGCAGTCACCATGTGGGGTCTACTCAGCTCTTCTCTTTCAGCTCACAAAGCCCCTTGGGGAAAATGCCCCAAATCCACATGGATGTCCATGTCTGCAGTGCTTCTCATAGGTGCTTCTGTGCCTTCCCACCCAATCTCAGGGACGAGGTGGAGTGCTGGGTTCTCAGCAGAGGCCAGGACGTCCCTGCTAAGCTCTGGACCTTATTGGACCACCAGGTCACCAGAGCACTGTGCTCACACCCAGAACTGCATAGTTTCTGGTCTAACCTCAGGTCTTAATTTCCAAAGTATCCTGGGAGGAATCATCTATCTTAGTGGAGCCTCAGTTTCTTCATCTGGAAAAAGGTAATATGGACTGAATTGTGCTCCCCCAAATTCATATATCAAAGTCTAAAACCCCCAAGGTATTTGGAGATAGGGCCTATCAGGAGGTAATAAAGGTTAAAAGAGTGCACAAGGGTAGGGCCCTACTCCGACAGAATTAGTGTCCTTAATAGAAGAGGAAAGGATATCAGAGCTTGCTCTCTCTCTGCATGTACAGAGAAGAGACCATATGAGGATATAGTATCTAGGAATAAATCTAGAAAAGATACATCAACCCTTTGCAGAAAATGATCAAACTTTAAATGTTATTTTAAAATACCTACAGAGACAGAGAGAAATATGATGTTTTTAGATAAGAAAATTTTAAATCATAGTCCTATTAATTCTAGCCAAACTCATCTTTATCTTTAATGTTAATGCCTACAAAAAAAAAAAAATCCCAACAGGTATTTTCCAGGGACTTGAAAGCTGTTTCAAAAATGTATATGGTAGAGCAATTATTTAAGCTGTCCAAGAAAGTTAAGACTTCTGAACGAGTTCGGCGGGGGCACCCAACCAGATACCATAACTTACTGTTAAAGCTGGATTAATAAAAACAGTGTTTATTGCAGCAAGGACAGAAGATGGACCAATGGAACATAATAGAGAACCTCAAACCATATTCATGTATATGTGGAAGTCTGACTTATGACCAAGTGGACATTTCAGATAGTGATTAAAGCCTGAACTATTTAAGAAATGGTGTTCAATCAGTAAATTAAACAGAAATAGGTGAAAATGCATACCTGTCTCACAACTTACATTGAAAAACCAAAAGGTTCATCCATTCTGGGACTTAAATATGAAATACACAAGTATAAAATCTTTATAAGGTCACTAAAAATATTTTTATATCCTCAAGAATATAATCAAGAAGAAAAAGCCTAAATGATAAAGGAAACATCTGACAAATTCAATGACCTTTTTAAAAGAAAGTACAAAAAGATGAAGAAAGATTGGGACATATTTCACTAACAAAGGATTAATACAGAGACTATATAAAGTACTTTTATAAAAAATAAAATGGTAAAATAAATTACAAACATAAGTAAAAGTCTTAAGAAAGCATTTCACAGAAGAAGAAACACAAATGGCCCATCACGTTAGAAGATGCTCAATCTCATCAGTCCTCAGAGAAATGCATACTGAAACGGTGATGAGCTACCCTTTTACATCTAGGCTTCCATACCTATTCCTTCTCACCTTCCAGATGGATCATAACTTGAAAATCAGCCTAGGGGCTTCTCTGGTGGTTCAGTGACTAAGACTCTGCACTCTCAATAAGGAGATCCAGGTTTGATCCTGAGTCAGGGAACCACATTCCACATGCCACCACTAAGAGTTTGCATGCCATAGCTAAAGGTCCACCCGCCACAATGATGATCAAAGACACAGCACGTTGCAAAGACTCAGTACAGCCAAACAAACAAATAAATATTTTTTCTTAAAAAAGAGAAAGAAAGTCTGTCAACCCAGGGCTTGGAGAGGATGTGAAGCAACAGGAACTGTTACTGGTGGTAACATAAATTGGTACAACCACTTTGAAAAAAACTGACCTTACCTAATAAAGATGAGTATGCTCACTTTCTATCATGTAGCAATTCCACTCTTGTGCTACGCACCCTAGATAAACTCCTACCCAAGAGTTCGAGGCAACATGTACAACAGATGTTCACTGCAAGGTTGTTTAGCAGAGATAAGACCTAAGGGAGGAAGAGAGGCTCCTGAGGCACTAAAGCTAAGATGGCATTCACTCTAAAGGCTGTTGCAAGTCAATGCCTCTGATAACCACACTCTTGGTGTCTGCAGTGGGTTGAATGGTAGCCCCCCAAAAGGGGGCCTGAAACCTCTGAATATGGCCATATTTGGGAAAAGGGTCTTTGAAGATGTGATTAAGTTAAGGATCTAGAAAGAAGATCATTTTGGATAATCTGAGTGGGCCCTTACTCAGAAACAAATGTCCTTATAATAAAGACACAGAGGAGAGACACAGGGAGAAGAGGGACAGTTGTGTGAAGACAGAAACAGTGATTGGAGTTATGCTGCCACAGGCCTTAAATCAGGCAACACTTAGAGCCACCAGAAACTAGAGGAGGCAAGGACTCTCCTACATCCTTTAAATGGAGTGTGGTCCTGCCGACATCATGATTACAGACTCCTGGCCTCCAGAACTGTGACAGAATAAATTTTGGTTGTGTTAAACCATTCCATGTGTGGTCATTTGTTACAGCAGCCACAGAAGCTCATACAGGGCCTCTCTTGCCTCACAGTAGCCCCACCTCTGTTGTTCAGAAGAGTAGAAAAAAGGGAACCCATCCTAATGTCCATCAACAGTAGAATACATGAATAAATTCTGGTATTAGCTCACAAGGGAACATGACCTCCAAATGAATGAACTGTAGCTACATGGGCCAATTTGAAATGCCCTCCAAAAAAAATGTTGAGTGAAAGAAGTCAGAGAAAACTACAAATATATGCTTCCATTTATATAAATTTCAAAAATAGGCGAAGGAAATAATGTACTGTTTAGGTTTTTATGTGCAGGTAGAAAAGCTATAAAAAATAGCAAGTGACTAACACAAAATGGTGATTACGATTATTTCTGGGAGGGAAGAGGGACTAAGGGCTTGTAAGGTTGTGGGGTTTAAGATGGATACTGGGTACAATGGTATTTCTTATTACATGTCCCTTTTATGGACTTTTTGGTATCTTTGATTTTCAGTAAAAATGAATTAACAAAGAAAGTACAGGTTTATGGAAATGAACCTTTTTGGTACGCTGAGTGTCTCTCCTTAGATGAAAGATGCCACAGGACAGGGGCTAATTAGGTCATAAGTCATTCAGTCAGTGACCCAACACATAGGCGCCAGGCTCCAAGAAGGGCTGATACTGTGCTAGGCTCTGAGCTCTAAAGTGAAGGCACAGATTGGCAGGTAGAAGTCTTAGGAGCTGAGAGAAGAGACAACACACACTGACTTATCTGCAAAATTAATCTGCAAACTGAAATGTGTTTAAGGGTTGCGACTTACAGTGTTTTCTGTTACCCCAAACCCTGAAAGCTTTCAATGTTTGATAAAGGAATAAATCTGCTGATTGGATAAATTCCATTCACTTAAAAATGGAAGATTGAACACATGCACTTAACATCCCAAAGCTCACTAACATAAGATGAAGGAACATCTTTTTTTAAAAGAAAGATATAAACTCAGAAGGACAACATGCGTAGAAGAGACAGCAGCAGAAAAAGCAAAACAAAGCAAACAAAAACCCAGCAACAACAAGAAAAAGAACGCTGGAAAGCAGATGGATGAGTGGTCTTCCATTTGGCGGGACCACAAAGCTGGCTCCTAAGCCAGAGCAGGGCAGGCTGAGAGGTCATATGATTTGCACACAGATCCTCACAAGGGACTCAGGGTTGAGAACACCAAGTATCCACAGAAGTGGGAGCAAAGGTGGAGCCTGTAAGCTGGAGGATGCATCCAAAGTCTGTGTAAATTGAAGCCAGACTCCTTCTGTCCCCATTCCGTGCAGTCCCAGGTCTGCCTCTTCCTCAGGCTGGTTGGACTGGGGAGGTTTACTCTCTGAAGACTGATTCACAAAGGGTCTCTCTCCTGAGGGCACCAGCTCAGTCAACAGTGGGATAAAACATGAATGTCTGTCTATGGTGCGTGGAGATATGCCAGCCCTCTGCTCCCATGGGTTCCTGCCTAGGTAAGGCAGAAGGCTGGCAGCCAGGGGAACTAAGAGTGGTGATCAGGACCCTGAATAACTCAGTGTGTGCCAGGCTTCATCACTGTGTCGTCAATGCGACTCTCTGTGACGTCACTGTGTCTCTCTCCCCTGGTCCCACAGTGCAGTGGCAAGACTGGAACCCAGCAGCCACCCAAGTTTTCTAAACCCACGTTCTTTCACATTTTTCTGCTGGTTCCCCCAACTCAGATAGGTACTCCCTCTGACTCCACAGCCCCACCCCACTGTCCCCAACTCCACTATACTGGTGAAAAGACTTAGCTGGCATCCTGTCAGACACGTCGAGGGCCTGGCCACCCTTCCCTGCCCTTGGTAAGCTCAGCCCTCACAGCCCCACAGCCATGGTTCTCTGTCCACAGTGGACTCCTCAGGGTTTTCTGAAAGTCTGGAGGAGATCTGCAGAGTCCCCAAGGGTCTGGGCCCTGGAATGAGAGATGATAACAGAGGCAGAATCTGGTCCTCCAGGGTCAACGCTTGAGAGCTTCCTGGTCAGGTTCACAGACTGTGGGTGAATGGGTGTCCTTCCCCCCTACCCCTGCAAATGAGGGAGGGGTTAAATAAGTGCTTAGAGACCATCACGTGCAGGGAAAGAGGAGAAGCAGCAGCTTCTGCGTCTTCCAAACCTGTCTCCGTGCTCATGCCGCCCCACTGCTGCCTAAACTGACCGAGATAAACAGTAAATCACGTCTGTCTTGAGAGCCTTCTGAGAGAGGTGGCAACAAAACTGTTTCCACACACAAAACACAGAGGCTCCTAGACTATGTGGAGGCCACAGATCAAGAGTACAGCCTTGAATGGGAAGCCCTAGATGTGAAGCACCCAGGCACAGCTAACCTGTCTCAAAGGGCTGGGACTGTTTGGCTCCATCTCTCTGTTCATAGAGCTGCCTGAGTGGTCTGCTCCAGGGAAGAGACCCCATAGCGAGTCAGGAGAAAGAGCAGAAACCCAAGAAACCCAAGAGGAATTCCGAAAAGATCCTCCACATCCACTCCCTCCCTACTCCAACCCCAATTGTCATCCGCTCAAGCCACAAAGCCTTCCGTCCCTGGGGAGCCCCAGTGCCATTCTTGCCTGCGGGTGCCACACAGCCAGGACAAGAAAGCATTCCTTTCGGTGGGGTGAGGAGGAAGCAGGCCCAGCCCTGCCAGGCAGGAGGGGAAGAAGGATTCCATTCCCATTGTTTTCACTCAGACCGCCCAACAATGGGAGAAGGAGTAGGAGGAAGGAGGTGCCTTGGGAGTCTGTCTGACCTGCCAGAGCAGCAATAACCAGGGCATTCCAACCTCCCTCCTGTCGTCTGCTCCCTCCCCCCTCCCCTAGATTTTCCCACACCACCTCTTTTTCCCCCTCTCCCCACCCCACCCCCCAAAGTGCCTACCACCTACAGGACGCTCAGGGCAGGCGCCCAGCCCTGGTGCCTGTTACCTGTTGCCAGCCCCTGCTTGTCTGCTAAGCTCTCTGCAACATTTCCTTCTCAACGACCTGCAGCCTCAACCCACAGAGCTAAAATCCAAACCTCTCCCTAGTCTGTAGACCTCACACCATAATCCCAGGGCTACAGCCACGTTGGGTAGAGACTGCTGATCAAAATCAGTTTCTTGTATTGCAGTCATCACTGTTTTTAATGAATCCGTGCCAGGTACTGGGGACACACAGTGAAACAAACAAAGATTCCCGTCCTTATGACGCTATGTCCTCGTCTTCTGCTGTCACCTGTGTGCCAGGTCTACGTGACAAGAAAATACTTCCTCGGCAATCTGGCCAGGATGTGGCAGTGTGGGACAGTGGTTAACGGTAGGGTTTTTGAAGCAAACCAGACCTGAGTTCAAGGCCTGTTTCTACCCATGTGCAAACTGTATAACCTTAAGAGAATTTTCCTTAGCCTTCTATGTCTCAATTTCCTCATTTGGAAAGTAGAGTTTTAGTATGGAGATAAGCATTATTGTTAAAAATAACATTTAGTTATCACAGACGTTGTTGTGAGGCTCCAATGAGAAGACATATATCAAAGGCTCGGCCCAGTATGGGGCACGTAATAAATAAATGATCGGTTTAACATCAGATGATCTCATGGGGCCCTTGCTCCACGGGGAAGCTGTGCTGGGGAAGGACTCTTTACTCTGGTTTCCTATGTACTTGCTAAAAGTCCACTTGCCCTGACTGCTCCCTTTTCTGCAACATCTTATCGTGAGCCAGCTTCCCCGCCTCCCCCTCCAAGATTTTCACTCGGCTGTTTATTTTCCATTTGTCCATATGCTTACCACAAACACCAAGGAGCCTCTGGGTGAGGCTTACACTGAGGAGCTATAATCGCTACCTTGCAGCCAATGCATGGAGCCAGGAGATAGGATCCAAGTGCAAACAAACTCACCATATGGTTCAGATTTCTGAGGTCCTTGAGAAACACACCAGGAAGGTTTTTAATTATGTCACTGGGCTATTGGAGAGAAATGAGCACCCTCTGAGAGGATCCTTTCTGAGCTACCAAACTGGAAGATGACTTAGTCTCATCAGCTATCTCCTTCCATGGTGGGACAAAAAGGCAGGTCCCATCCTCCCGAGGACCTTCCTTCCCAACTGGGTGAACACAAGCAGGTTTGAAATCATTCACTGAACACAGCAGGGGAAGGACCAGGGTGGGGACTGGTGACCATATTGTCACAAATAAATCACAAATGCCCACAAATGATATCCACTTCTTCATATTTGCAATTGGGGAGGGAAAACCATTCTCCCGTTTCTGTGCGTGCGAGCTCAGTCGTGTCCAACTCTTGCAACTCCATGGACTATAGCCTGCCAGTCTCCTCTATCCAAGGAGTTTTCAGGCAAGAATACTGGAGTGGGTTGCCATTTCCTTCTCCAGGGGATCTTCCTGATCCAGTGATCAAACCTGCGTCTCTAGCATTTCCTGTTTGGCAGGTGGGTTCTTTACCACTGAGCCACCTGGGAAGGCCAAACCGTTCTCCAAATAGATATAAAACAAGATTCTGGAACTTCCCTGATGGTTCAGTGATTAAGAATCTGCCTTGCAATGCAGGGTCTGTGGGTTGGATTTGGTCGGGAAACTAAGATCCCACATGCCTCAGGATAACTAAGCCCAGTGCTACAACTACTGAGCCCCTGTGCCACAATCAGAGAGAAGCCTGCATGCTGCAATAAAGATCCTACATGCTGCAACTAAGACCCAATGCAGCCAAATAAATAAATATTAAAAATAAAACAGGCCCTGAGCTCATAAACCCCAACTTCTTCATTTGGGGGCCATTTACACAGATATTGAAAGACTCGAGGAAACATCTGAGGAAAGCGTGATATAACCCTGTTGTCTTAGACAAATGTGCTTTCTGAGTCCTTCTCACTATAAACTTGATTTAATGGAGCCTCACACTGCACACAGCTTCCTGCTAAGTGTTACCACATTTGCTTGTCTGTTATCAGTGGGTCTCAGACACTTAAGTAGGTTCCACTGAGCTCCTCAGCTTCTAGACACACAGGTACAAGAGGAAGTGTGCACAACCAACAGGTCCTTCTTGATTTGAAGATTTGGGGTGAGCCAAGGGAAATAACGCTAGGAGATAACAAAGGACAGTGAAGTCAGGTGTTGCAAAGAGTCAGACATAACTGAGCAACTGAACAACAACAACAAAGGGGTCCCAGGATGCACATTCTCAGTGTGTTAGGGGGTGGAGGCGAGCTGGGGGTGCTGGCTTGTCCTTTTGTGTACACTAGTCCATTGGAATAGGGAATTTGGTGTCAGCTTAGAAAACCCTAAGGGGACAGGCCTGAGATTAAGACATAAGTGACAGGAGGAACAGGACTCTGTTTACTAAGTGTGACATCCCTCAGGGCCTGCCTGGCAAAATGGATGACAAATAGAAGACCTTGTATCTGTCAGAGTTGTGGTAGGAAATAAGGGGTCCACTCCAACTGGATGAATGAGAAGTTTCATAAAAGTTCAATTTACAAACCTGAAGGAAAGAAACAAGGGACAGTGCCGTGCTCTGGGGTGAGCCACAGTCGGGGAGCCTGAGGGGCCAGAGGAGGGGAGAGTGCCCACCAAGGCAATCCAGTTCGTCCGTCCCCCTCCTTCTAGCCTCCAGCTGGTGCTTCTCCTTGACTGAACCCGCTCAGAAATCAAACCAGAGGGAATTGAGCCCAAGGTGCAGTCCAGCCCAGTCCACACACACACACACACCCACCTGGGTCACACAGCAAGTAAAGAAAGGAGACTCTGGCTCTGGAGGGCAAGCAGAAGACATCCAGCCCAGCCCTCAGTATGGATTTGCCGGTTGACTGAGAAGCTAGCCTCTGACCAAGGATGAAGCTAAAAAGGAAAGAGGCCTCTTGGTGCCCTTTTGTGTATCACTGTGTGTGCACTGAGCACTTACCAAGCATGGTATTAAGGGCATTACATAAATGGTCTTACTCAGTCTTTACAATGGCCTCAGGAGGGGGTGCTGCTATGAGCCCCATTTTACAGAGAAGAAAACTGAGTTTCAAAAGGGTTATGTAATTGGCTCGAGACCCATACTTATTAAATGAATTCAAATTACATCTTATTCCTTTATTTTTATTTCTCCACTTTTCATTACGAACATTTTTAAATATAGAGAAAAGAAAAAAGAATAGAACAGTGAACATCCCTATATCAACTGCCCAGATTCAACAACTGTAAGTACTTTGCCATATTTGCTTTATCTATAAATATAAATATGTAGACTTTTACTTAGGAAAAATATAAAATAATTTGCAAATATTTCTTCACACATCTTCAAAAATATTGACATTCTCTTCCTACTCACTCTACTACTGTCACACCAAAGAATATTAACACCAATTTTCTAATAACAAACAAACCAGTTGAGAGTCAAACTTTTCTGGTATTCCCTAAAACATCTTTTAACTTATTTGACTCAGGAGCCAATTAAAGGTCATACACTGCATGCAGTTGTTATGTATTTTTGTTTGTTTTCTTTTGTTTTGGTTTAATGTATTTTAAGACCCTTTTAATCTAGAACGGTCCTCCCAACTATTTTTTTTTTAATTGTATCAGCTTTGTGATGAGTCCAGGCCTGCTGCCTTATGGAATACTCTGTACTCTTGATTTGTCTGATTGTTTCCTCATGGTGTTATTTAACTTGTTTCTGTATTCCTTTTATTTCTGTAAACTGCAGTGGAGGCTGGATTAATTCGAGCAAAACATTCTCAGTAAGAGTATTTTACAAGTGATGCTGGTCCCTCCTGACTGCATCTCCTTAGGGGGCCAAGTGACTCTCAGAGCCTGCACTCTGACCTGCCAATCAATTTCTCAGCCAGGCAGGGGTGGGTGGGGGAGGGCTAGAGAAAGCTTGCTGACCATTAGAAAAATCCAGCCCGAGGAATTCCTTACTGATGGCTGTCAGTGGGTTGGAAAAATGGAAAAATCCATGAGAAAGAATAGGATAAGAGAGAGGAGGGACAGACGGCCCTGCCATCAGGGAGCCTTTGGTCTTCTCTAAGCAGTTGTGTAATGGCCTTAGGACTCCAAGGAAAAGGACAGATTGCCACACACACAGATGTGTGCCTCATTCACAGGTGAGCTGCCCCCCACTCCCAGCATGACCTAATCACAACCAAGGGTGTCTGCCTTTTTGTTCCATGTATTTATTTATGTATTGTTTTCTGCTTTTACATCTACAATCAAATATGAAATATGAGGTAACTCTTCAAGGATTCAGCAAAGTTATCATTAACTCCTTAGATCTACACAGATTGAAAATTAAAGAAACAGTGATTTGGTAAAATTGTTCAGAATCCTCACCTGGTTGCCACTCTTCATTTTTTTCAAAAGTATTAATTGCTTTTTTTTTAATTGAAGTTGATTTACAATGTTGTAAAATATCTGTTTTATATATATAGTGGTTATGTAATTGCTAATCTCAAACTCCTGATTTATCCCTCCTCCCCTTCCCTCTCTCCTTTGGTAACCATAGGTTTTTCTATGTCTGTGAGGCTATTTGTGTTTTCTAAATAAGTTCATTTGCATTATTTCTTAAGATTCCACATATAAGTGATATCATATGATATTTATCTTTCTTTGTCTGACTTACTTCACTGAGTATGATAATCTCTAGGGAAAGAGGAGAGTGTCACAAAAAAAAAAAAAAGAAAGAGGAGGGTGAAAAAACTGACTCAAGACTCAACGTTAAAAAAACTAAGATCATGGCATCCAGTCCCATCACTTCATGGCAAACAGAAGGGGAAAATGGAAGCAGTGACAGATTTTACTTTCTTGGGCTCCAAAATCACTGTGGATGGTGACTTCAGGTATGAAATTCAAAGATGTTTGTTCCTTGGAAGGAAAGTTATGACAAACCTAGACAGCGTATTAAAAAGCAGAGACATTACTTTGTCGACAAATGTCCATATAGTCAAAGCTATGGCTGTTCTAATAGTCACGTAGGGATGTGAGAATTGGACCATAAAGAAGGCTGAGCACTGAAGAATTGATGTTTTTGAATTATGGTGCTGGAGAAGACTCCTCAGAGTCCCTTGACAGCAAGGAGATGAAACCAGTCAATCCTAAAGGAAATCAACCCTGAATGTTCATTGGGAGGACTGTTGTTGAAGCTGAAGCTCCAATAATTTGGTCACCTGATGCCAAAAGCCGACTCAGTGAAAAAGACTCTGATGCTGGGAAAGACTGAAGGCCAAAGGAGAAGGGGGCAGAGGCAATAAGATGGTTAGATAGCATCACTTAATGGACATGAATCTGAGCAGATTCCAGGAGAGAGTGGAAGACAGAGGAGCCTGGCATGCTGTAGTCCATGGGGTTGCAAAAAGTCAGACATAACTTAGTGACTGAACAACAACAAAATATTCCATTGTATATACATGCCCTGGTGGCTCAGATGGGAAAGCATCTGCCTACAATGCGGGAGACCCAGATTCGATCCCTGGGTTGGGAAGATCCTCTGGAGAAGAAAATGGCAACCCATTCCAGTACTCTTGCCTGGAAAATCCCATGGATGGAGGAGCATGGTAGGCTACAGTCCATGGGGTTGCAAAGAGTCAGACACGACTGAGCGACTTCACTTCACTTCATACATGTACCACATTTTCTTTATCCATTCCTCTGTTGATGGACATTTAGGTCACTGACATGTCTTGGCTATTATAAATAGTACTGTTATGAATATTGGGGCGCATGTATCTTTTTGAACTAGTTTTTATTTTTTCCAGATGTATGCTCAGAGTAGGATTGTTGGATCATAAGGTAACTGTATTTTTAGTTTTTATTTTTTTTAAGGAGCCTCCATATTGTTCTCCACAGTGGCTGCACCAATTTACATCCCCACCAAAAGTGTAGGAGGATTCCCTTTTCTCCACACTATTTTCAGTATTTATTATTTGCAGACTGAATATTTGTTATTTCTTATGTGGTCCCTTTTGCCAGTCAAGTTATATAGGGTTTTGTACTGTTTTATTTTGGTTAAGGAGTGTTCTGTTGCAACAAATAAAAATCCACTTCAGGTAATTTACCCTGGAGAAGGAAATGGCAATCCATACCACTATTCTTGCCTGAGAAATCCCATGGACAGAAGAGCCTGGCAGGCTATATATAGTTCATGGGGTCACACAGAGCAGGATACAGTTTAGCAACTAAACAACAACAACAACAACAACAACAGTTAACTTAAGTAAAAAATGGCATGTCGTGAGTAAATGGGTATATTTAAAAACAGACAGACTCATAGGAATCCCAAAGCAAGAGCTGTCCTACTCCTCTCAAACTACACGCAGACAAATACTTAGACATGCTTTGGGGGTTCTGGCCAGCACACAGTCCTGCATGGGTCCTAAAAACTTTGCACTTTCTCCTTTGTCCATTAGATTAGAATCCACTTTGGTCCCAGTGGATTTCTGCCTCCCAGGAATTCAGCATTATAACTGAGAGAGGCAGGTCAGTTTCTGCTGGTTGCTGCAATTGAGGACTTGTCAATTCAGTAAAGCTGAGAAAGCCAGCATGTGGAGAGGGAACAGAGAGGCTGACAAAGAGAGGCCAGAGGTGTGTCTCAGGGTCCCAGAGAAAGGAGAGAGGCATCCCCGAGGTGTCTCCATGAGACAGCTCAGTTCCTTACACTACATGACCTTTCTGGCTTAAGCCAATTTGTAATGAGTCTGTGTAACCTGCCAGTAAATCAACGTGACCAAGCAGCAGTATACCAGGGGAGGGTAGAGGAGCAGGCTGCCCCAGGGGAAGGAATAGTTTTAACACTGACATTGTTTAGAACTGCTGGTGAATGACGAGTAGTCCTCTGCTTCCATTTCCTTCTTGACTTTTCATCCTCTTCAGACAACGTGCCCCTTCAGTGCCTGCACTGGCTGCTGCTCCCAACCACCCTACTCCTCAGACACCGCAGAGACTAAGTCTGAGAATCAGATTGGAAGGGGTTTGAAAATGTTTCTTAAAGACTATGTTCCCCTTGTTTTCCCAACCCTAATTCAAATGTCCTTCTGCAAGAAGTCCCTGTAAGAATTCACAAGGGGCGTGAAGTTTTCCCTCTTGCCAGCCTATAGGGAGTCAGGGGACAACTTCAGCCTGTGGGAAATTCAGCCCTGGATGTCAGTGGGTCTGAGCCTGAGTCTTCGGCCCATCCCCAGCTCCAGCTAAGCACCTCCCCGGAGGCCACATTAGTACCTAATATGGATTTCCACATGCCAGGAAGATGCCTGGTGTCATCCTCCTCCTCTTTCTGTGGACATTCCCTCTTCTGTTTACTCAGTGAGATCCAGCTCTTCAGAGGAAGTGAGGGTCAAAGATGGGAGCCCAGAAGGCTTCCTGGTAAAGAAGGTAAACTTGTACATAAGACCTCAAGACCCAACCCCACTATTACTACATCCTCCAGAAACATCCCAAGAATGCTTGCCTCCTCCCAGGCCTGTGTGAGCTTCCCCCTGCAAGGCTGAGATCAATGTTATCTCAGGGAAGCTGCACTGCCCAGTGGTTAAGAATGTGGTCTCTGTAACCCACTGAATTCTGGCTTTACTGTTTCACTGTAGACAGGTTAAGTGATCTGACTGAGCCTCAGTTTTTTTCTTTAACTTTTTATTTTGTATTGGGGTATAGACAATTAACAAAAAATATTGTGATAGTTTCAGGTGAACAATGAAGGGACTCAGCTATACATATACATGTATCCATTCTCTCCCAAACTCCTCTCCCATCCAGATTGCCACATAACATGGAGCAGAGCTCCATATGTTATACAGTAGGTCCTCGTCAGCTATCCACTTTAAATATAGCATGTCCATCCCAAACTCCCTAACTATCCCTTCTCCCCATCCTTCCCCCTGGCAACTATAAGCTCTTTCTCAGCCTGTGAGTCTGTTTCCGTTTTGTAAGTGAGTTCATTTGTATACTTTCTTTTTAGACTCCACAAATAAGGGATGTCATATGGTATTTCTCCTTCTCTGACTTACTTCACTCAGTATGACATTCTGTAGGTCCACCCATGTTGCCGCAAATGGCATTATTTCATTCTTTTTAATGGCCAAGTAATATTCCATTGTGTATATATACCACATCTTTCCTTATCCATTCCTCTGTTGATGGACATTTAGGTTGGTCCCATGTCTTGGCTACTGTAAACAGTGCTGCAATGAACACTGGGGTGAATGAATCCTCTCAGATCATATTTTTCTCCAGATGTATGCCTAGGAGTGGAATTGCAGGGTCATACAGTAGCTCTATTGTTAATTTTTGAAGGAACATCCTTACAGTTCTCCATGGTAGCTATACCAGTTTACATTCTTGCCAACAGTATAGAAGGTTTCCCTTCTCTCCATACCCTCCCCAGCATTTGTTTGGGGATTTCTTTTTTTATATAGCCATTCTCAGCTTCAATTTTTAAAAAACAAGTTTCAGTTCAGTTCAGTTCAGTTGCTCAGTCGTGTCCGACTCTTTGTGACCCCATGAACCGCAGCACACCAGGCCTCCCTGTCCATCACCAACTCCTGGAGTCCACCCAAACCCATGTCCATTGAGTCAGTGATGCCATCCAACCATCTCATGTTGTCCCCTTCTCCTCCTGTCCTCAATCTTTCCCAGCATTAGGGTCTTTTCAAATGAGTCAGCTCTTCGCATCAGGTGGCCAAAGTATTGAAGTTTCAGCTTCAACATCAGTCCTTCCAATGAACACCCAGGACTGATCTCCTTCAGGATGGACTGGATGGATCTCCTTGCAGTCCAAGGGACTCTCAAGAGTTTTCTCCAACACCACAGTTCAAAACCATCAATTCTTTGGCACTTAGCTTTCTTTACAGTCCAACTCTCACATCCATACATGACTACTGGAAAAACCATAGCCTTGACCAGATGGACCTTTGTTGGCAAAGTAATGTCTCTGCTTTTTAATATGCTATCTAGGTTGGTCATCACTTTCCTTCCAAGGAGTAAGTGTCTTTTAATTTCATGGCTGCAATCACCATCTACAGTGATTTTGGAGCCCCAAAAAATAAAAGTTTGTCACTGTTTCCACTGTTTCCCCATCTATTTGCCATGAAGTGATGGGATCAGATGCCATGACCTTAGTTTCCTGAATGCTGAGTTTTAAGCCAACTTTTTCACTCTCCTCTTTCACTTTCATCAAGAGGCTCTATAGTTCTTCTTTACTTTCTGCCATAAGGGTGGTATCATTTGCGTATCTGAAGTTATTGATATTTCTCCCAGCAATCTTGATTCCAGCTTGTGCTTCCTCCAGCCCAGCGTTTCTCATGATGTACTCTGCACATAAGTTAAATAAGCAGGGTGACAACATACAGCTTTGACATACTCCTTTTCCTATTTGGAATCAGTCTGTTTTTCCATGTCCAGTTCTAACTGTTGCTTCCTGACCTGCATACAGGTTTCTCAAGAGGCAGGTCAGGTGGTCTGGTATTCCCATCTCTTTCAGAATTTTCCGCAGTTTATTGTGATCCACACAGTCAAAGGCTTTGGCATAGTCAATAAAGCAGAACAAGTTTAGTGAAGTATAATTTACATATAAAATTCACTATTTAATGACTGTACAATTTAATAATTTTTAGGAAATTTACTGAGTTGTGCAACCATCACCATAATTGAGTTTTAGGATATTTCTGTGACCTCATAAGGTCCCTTGTGCACCATTACAGTTAATCCTTATTTCAACCCTCAGCCACAGGCAACCATCAATCTACAAAAAAGATTTGCCTTTTTTTGACTTTTCATATAAATGAAATCATATGTGTGCCTTTTTGTGTCTGGTTTCTTTCACTGAGAATAATTTTTTGAGGTTTATCTATATTATAACATGTATCAGCACTTCATTCCTTTTTGTTGCCAAATAATATTCTACCATATATATATGTATATATATGTGTGTGTGTGTATATATATATATATATATTTATTTATTTATAAAATACATTCATCCGGCTTCCAAGGTGGCACTAATGGTAAGGAACCTGATGGCCAATGCCAATGCAGGAGATGTAAGAGACACAGGTTCAATCCCTGGGTCGGGAAGATCCCCTGGAGAAGGAAATGGCAACCCACTCCGGTATTCTTGCCTGGAAAATCCCATGGACAGAGGAAAATGGTGGACCACAGTCCATAGGGTCAAAAAGAGTTGGATATGATTGAAGCAACTTAGCATGCAAGGGCGTATACATTCATCAACTGATAGATATTTGAGTTTTACTGAGAGATAGTTCCAGTTTGTTGCTATTATAAATAGTGCTGCTATGAAAATGTTTCCATCTAATTTTTGTGTAGATATCTGGTCTCAATTTTCTTGGGTATATATCTAGGCATGAAATTGCTAGGTTGTATGGTAAATCGATATCTAACTCTTTAAGAATCTGCCACACAAATTTCCCAAAGTGGTTCAGCCTTGATCTTATTATCGGAAACTCAGTATACTGAGTTTCTACCTTGTCTGGGTGCAGTGAGTCAATGAACAAATGAGTCAATGTATGTAAGCACTTAGCACGGGGCCTGGTTAGCAGTAAGTGCTCAGGAAATGCTGGTATAATTAGCTCCTGATTACTTGAGTAATTCTCCCTTTAAGGCAGGGAATGTGTCTGACTTGAGTCTTTATCCTCAGACCCAGCAGAGTGTCTGCTGTCCCCGAGGCAGTATCATGGGGATCCAGAGGGAAGGTGCCTCTGAGCATGTGTGACAGGACTTACTGGAGGCAGCAGCCACTGAGTTGGACCTTGAAGCCTGCCTTCTGTAGGCACAGGCTTGATCCCTAAAGAGAAACTCTTCACATCTCAGGTAAAGCATCTAAAACACCTCACCTTGGACTGAATCCTGGGGCCCTGTTTTCCTTCTGGCTCAGAAGAAGAATGGTGGGGGTACTTTCTGCCTCCTTTCTCCACTGTCCAGCAAAGATGCGAGGACTTCCAAGGTCATGCAGCTTGACAACTCTCTCCAGCATCAAATCTTTTTCTCCATCCTCTGCCCTTGACCACTGAGCCTAGGAGCAGGCTCTGGGGTCCCCTTTCAGAGGGCTGGGCCACACAGACCTTGGAATTCAATGCTCCCTCCCTCCTTAGGAATCAGGAATTCACATCCTGGAATGTGAAGTCAAGCGGGCCTTAGAAAGCATCACTACTGAATAAAGCTAGCAGATGTGATGGAATTCCAGTTGAGCTATTTCAAATCCTGAAAGAGGATGCTGTGAAAGTGCTGCACTCAATATGTCAGCAAATTTGGAAAACTCAGCAGTGGCCGCAGGACTGGAAAAGGTCAGTTTTCATTCCAGTCCCTAAGAAATGCAATCCCAAAGAAGGCTCAAACTACCACACAATTGCACTCATCTCACACGCTAGTAAAGAAATGCTCAAAATTCTCCAAGCCACGCTTCAGCAGTACGTGAACTGAGAACTTCCAGATGTTCAAGCTAGTTTTAGAAAAGGCAGAGGAACCAGAGATCAAATTGCCAATATCCGCTGGATCATCGAAAAAGCAAGAGAGTTCCAGAAAAACATCTATTTCTGCTTTATTGACTACGCCAAAGCCTTCGACTGTGTGAATCACAATAAACTGTGGAAAATTCTGAAAGAGATGGGAATACCAGACCACCTGACCTGCCTCTTGAGAAACCTATATGCAGGTCAGGAAGCAACAGTTAGAACTGGACATGGAACAACAGACTGGTTCCAAATAGGAAAAGGAGTACGTCAAGGCTGTATATTGTCACCCTGCTTATTTAACTTATATGCAGAGTACATCATGAGAAACGCTGGGCTGGAGGAAGCACAAGCTGGAATCAAGATTGCTGGGAGAAATATCAATAACCCCAGATACGCAGATGACACCACCCTTATGGCAGAGAGTGAAGAGGAACTGAAAAGCCACTTGATGAAAGTGAAAGAGGAGAGTGAAGAAGTTGGCTTAAAGCTTAACATTCAGAAAACTAAGATCATGGCATCTGGTCCCATCACCTCATGGGAAATAGATGGGGAGACAGTGGAAACAGTGTCAGACTTTATTATTTTGGGCTCCAAACCTCACTGCAGATGGTGATTGCAGCCATGAAATTAAAAGACACTTACTCCTTGGAAGGAAAGTGATGACCAACCTAGATATCATATTAAAAAGCAGAGACATTACTTTGCCAACAAAGGTCCATCTGGTCAAGGCTATGGTTTTTCCAGTGGTCATGTATGGATGTGAGAGTTGGACTATGAAGAAAGCTGAGCGCCGAAAAATTGATGCTTTTAAACTGTGGTGTTGGAGAAGACTCTTGAGAGTCCCTTGGACCTCAAGGAGATCCAACCAGTCCATCCTGAAGGAGATCAGTCCTGGGTGTTCATTGGAAGGACTGATGCTGAAGCTGAAACTCCGATACTTTGGCCACCTCATGCGAAGAGTTGACTCATTGGAAAAGACCCTGATGCTGGGAGGGATTGGGGGCAGGAGGAGAAGGGGATGACAGAGGATGAGATGGCTGGATGGCATCACCGACTCGATGGGCATGAGTTTGAGTAACCTCCGGGAGTTGGTGATGGACAGGGAGACCTGGCATGCTGCGATTCATGGGGTCGCAAAGAGTTGGACACGACTGAGTGACTGAACTGAACTGAACTGAACTGGCAGCTTCCCACCCATCCTTAAAGCCCCAGGTCCCAGCCTCTGTCCCGCTCATGGTCTTCTGGTAAACTCCCCCACACCCACTCTGTTCCCCAAGTTCCAATTTCTAGCCAGGCCTGTGTGCGTGAGAGAGAGCTGGTATGTGCCTGGTGGTGGTGGGGGTTGGGGGGTGGGTAGGAGGAGGACAGTGGTGGCCAGTGAGCCAGGAGAATCTGGTTTCATTGGGGTGCTTACTTTCTGCCTACAAGAGCCCCTTCTGTGCCCCTCACAAGAGCTAGAGGCAGAGCAGATTTGTGAGCATAAATCTGCACCCCCAACCCACGCCCTGGACAGCCTCCAGCCTGATTTATCGGAGGTTTTGGTTCTAATGCACTGCAGAAGTTCTCCACTGCTGAAGCCACAGCAGTCACACCTGCCACTCACCTCCACCTCTCACATCTGCCAGCAGCCCCAAGGCAGCTCAGGCTGGGGAGAGGGGGAAGGGGAGGAAATACTTCCCATCCCAGAGGGCAATTTCAAAATCAATGCACTTCGGACCCAACAACAAGCCAACTGCAGGTTAAGGAAATCAGTGTAATGTATGCAATTAATTACAGGGTAAGACTGAAGGCAGACTAAATACTGGAAATCAAGAACTGGAGTCCAAGTCCCTTCATGATCGGAAGGGGGAACTTCCCGATTTGATTGCAGAAAGCAATTTACTTCAATTAGCAGTGACATAAACAGGGTGATTGCTTAATGGGGGTGCCAAATCTCTAAAAAATAAACAGCCTGAATTGCATCCCTTACTATGACATTAGCGGAGTTGGATAGCTTTTCCCCAGACAGGTTGGATTAACCCTTTAGGAGCCACCCCACTCTCAAGCAGTGAGCTGCATGGCTCCTGCAAGGTCTTTACATGGTGGCCCTAAACATTTGTTGTGCATTTAATACGTGTGAATCAATTTGTGTGTTGCTTTCATGTCTGTTAATCCCCTCAGTAATCTTGTGAGATTTGTATTACTATGCCCATTTTAACAGATGGGGAGAATAAAGCTCAGAAAGTTCAAGGGGGTGAACTTTTCAAATACAAATCCAGTGATGTCATTTCTCTGCTTAACTTAAAACTATCCCATGGTCTCCAAACTCCTGATTATGGCCTGAAAGTCCCACAGGGAATTGTCACAGTTGGATCTCCTGCCTGCTTCTCCCACTTGCTCACTATACCATACATTCTATGGCCACTGTTTATTCCTGAAACATATCAAGATCATTCCCACGTAAAGGCCTTTGCACCTGCTGTTCCCTCTGCATGGAATGTTCTTCCATTTCTGGATAGAACTGACTTCTCTCTTCTAGATTTCTGGTCAAATAGCACCTCCTCGGAGAGGCCTACTTCATGGTCCCCACTCCCTTTGGCTTTTGACCTGACACTGAGAACTACCAAAATTATCTTGTGTGTTCACTGTTGATGTATTTCTTGCTTGCTTCCTCCCCCACTCCCACCCTCCACCCCCAACCCCAGGCACCATGGGATTAGAGATTCTGTCTCCTGTCTGTCTTACTCACTGCACAGGCTTGAGCACACAGGAAACAGACAAGTTATCTGCTTAATAAAGGAAGTGTTGGGACTTTTCTGGTGGTCCAGTGGCTAGGATTCTGCACTCCTAATACAGGAGGCCCAGATTTGATCCCTGGTCAGGGACCTAGATCCCACATGCTGCAACTAAGAGTTCTCACTCCACAACTAGAGACTGCATGCTGCAACTAAGACTTGGCACAGTCAAATAAATAAAATATGTTTAAAATAAGTAAATAAATAAAGGAAGTTCTGTCCTTGTTTTTATAGAGAGAAAGAAACTGAGGTTCAGAGAAGTTAAGCCACTTCATACACTGTCAATGGAGAAGGAAACGGCAACCTTCTTGTCTGGGAAATCCCATGGACAGAGGAGCCTGGCAGGCTACAGTCCATGGGATTGCAAAAGAGTCGGACACGATTGAGTGACTAAACCACCATACACTATCAAACAGCAGGTAAATGGCAGAGCTGGGGTTCAGACAGCTTCCTCCCATGTTGCTACACAGCTCTTTTGATTTTTTTTGAGAAGCCTCCCTTCTCCCCCACCCACCTTGCCCCCTACACCTTCTCACCATACCCACTGACCCTCAAGAAGCAGGCACCCATTCAACCAGCTGGGAGAGCATTAAAACCAAGCCACAGAGCAAAATCTCTTCTTGCCAAACCTCCCTCCATCATGGGTGTAGTTGGTCCTGTTATGCCTTAGCTGGGCAAGGTCATCATCCCAAGAATGCAAATTCCAGAAGTTAAAGACCTTAAGACCTTCTTCCTCTGGCTCTCCACCTGTAAGGATTTAGGTGATGAACTGGGCTCCGGTGTAAAGCTGTTTGAAGGTACTTAAACTGTCCAGGGATTCCTGCCCCATTCACTGCTCATTCCACTTTTGGGTCCAAGCTCCCCAAACTGCTGGTTGAGTGGGGGCTGCCTGGCTTATCCTGAGCTGATTAAAGGGGAAAGAGAAGTCTGGTGAAGCCAAGATCAGTGACAAGAGAAGTGGCCAAGAGAAGTTCAGAGAAAGGGTGAAAGTTATGAAAAATCGGATTTTAAGACCCTGAGGTGTGGGTTGCAGGGAAGTGGGACTCTGAGCTTCCCCCCATGGCCAGGCAGATGGGGTGGGTGCTGAAAGCAAAGCTCTTCCCCTGCCTCTGACTGGGCCACGCTCTCTTCCTCTGGCAACTCCACATCATCACCCCCGGGTCAAGTGTGGTTGTCATCACTGTCCCAGCTTCGCTGTCCATTGCCTGTGTGACCCTGAGCAGAACTTTAAGCTCTCTGACATCACTTCCCAGTTGATAAGGAGATCACAATACTCACCCAGTCTAAAGATTGGGTTTCAACAACTTTAAATAAGGAAATGAATGGAAAATGTAAAGTATAAAGACCACCACGGGGAGGTACTCTCTTTGCAGCTTAAGTAGCAAGAGACTCTAACGTTTACTAAATATCTACTGCCAAAGGTAGTTTTTTACCGCTCCATGGTGAGAGGAAGCTGAGGCTCATAGAGCAGCTTTCCTCCAGCTACTGAGCACTGAAGCCTAGGCACTGATCACTGGTTCTGCTGCAGGCATCCAGCTGGGATGTGACACTGCAGCACAGATCTGATCCAATCAGACAAAATCCTGCGCAGAGGGGAGCAGCCAAGGTGCAGCCTCTGAATGTGGGTGAAAAGCACTGCGGGGCAAGGAGGCACAGGTACAAGATACAGATGGACAGGGGGCAGGGTCAGATCATGGGGCCTCCCAGGCCATGGAAAGGGCTTTCATTATTTGGTTCCAAATTGCAGTAAGAAAGCAATGAAGAAAAAAAAAAAATTAACATCTTTAAATGTGACCCTGGCAGTGTGTGAAGATGGCAGTGTCTGCAGTTGGGGCCAGGATGGGGTGGGAGGAGTAATAGAACTTGAAGGAAAAGGATGGATTTGAACTTAAGAGATATTCTGGAGGTGGAACCCAGAGGGCCTGTTAGATGTGGGCAGGGATGACCAAGGGAGAGCATCAGAGGGTGAACATATTTTACGAAGGAGTAAAGCAAAAATTCAGAGCTGCCTTCTTGTTAGGGACACTTAAAAAGTTTCAGAAGACCCCAAATCTAGTGGATAAACATGGAAAAATTCTTGAAAAAACAAGTCTCATGTATGCCCTCAGGAAACAGGGACGTATGGCGCCTCTCACCCCATTGGCTAGAGCCATCTGCTCCTTTCTTTAATTAAGCTCTTCTCTGAGCCCCTTCACTGTTAATTATTCCCAGCTCCTGGGTGGGACAGGACCTTTTCTCATGAGATTCCAGGCCAGCACAGCCTTCAGAAATGCCTTAGCATGGCTTTACTTAGGCTCTGGCGCCAGCTTCGGGCCTCGGAGCCTCAAATTCCCACATGACGTGGAGTAGGAAGACTGAGTCCCATTTAAGGTCATAAAATGCTTTCCAAGGAGCTCAAATGTCACCTCCTCCATGAGGCCTGCCTGACAACTCTGAAATAAAAATTCTACCTCCTGGGTGGACCTAGAGACTGTCTTACAGAGTGAAGTAAGTCAGAAAGAGAAAAACAAATATTGTATATTCAGGCATATATGTTGAATCTAGAAAAATTGTTCAGATGAACCTATTTGCAAAGCAGAAATAGAGACACAGATGTAGAAAACAAAAGTATGGATACCAAGGTGGGAAAGAGGGGGAGGGATGAATTGTGAGATTGGACTTGACATGTATACAGTATTATGTGTAAAACAGATAACTAATGAGAACCTACAGTATAGCACAGTGAACTCTACTCAATGCTCTGTGGTGAAAAAGAGGGAATATGTGTATACTTAAAGTAGATTCACTTTCCCGTATAGCAGAAACTAACACAACAGGGTAAAGCAACTAATCTTCAAAAAAAAAAAAAAAAATCAGTATCAAAAAAAGTAAAAGAATTCCATCTCTCTGTTATTCTCTATGTCTGTACATAGGAGCTTTTTTACAAAGCTCATAGTGATTGTCATAATTTATAATTACCAATGACTCATTTGATTACCCTTTGCTATTCTTTCTCCACCAGTCTGTGCCCTCCTACAGGGTCTCTTCAACCTGCATATGTGGCCCTCAAGCATACTACACTCAGAGTAGGTGGCTTATATTTACCCATTAAACCCAAGGCACTCAACCAGGTCTTTGAAAGTTCCCACCACGCCTTCCTTCTTGTGGGCTCTCTCGGGCCCCACAGCTCCGACTACCACTGCCAACTTCTGTCCCCAGGAGCTGTGTTCCCAGGAGGGAACTTCTGGGAGCACCAAGTCATTGAGGTCAAAGAGGTTACTAATAACAGAAAGAAAAGCCAGCCTTCACTTGTTAAATGATAGTACTCAAAGGATTACTGCAGATATATGTTTTTCAAACAAGAACCATGAATACTGGCCATATGCCAGGTACAGTGCTCTGAGCTGAGGCATGGTGGATAAGACCAACTGGTCCCAGACCCTCTTGGAGCTCACAATCTCATGGGCCCCTCAGGCTTTTCCAAGAACCACTGGTCTCCCAGGACAGATGTCTACGGCCAGGGAATCCAGCTTTTCCCCTCCCTTTCACCCTGAATGTGGCAGTTTTCAAGTTCACCAAGGAAGGAATCAATGCAGGAAACCCCACCTCCACTGACTTCAGGCTAAGAAGACACCAGGAATGAAGCCTTCAAGTTTTCATATCCCCGCTGTGTGGCTCATTAACTTCATGACCTTGAGCACATAACTTCTGTAAACCTCATTTCTTCCCCTGCAAATTGAAATCAAGCATCCCCACTCCAAAGAGTGGTTATGAGGATTAAGTGAGATGATGATAATGATAATTGCTAACATTTTTGGAGTTCTTTACTAGTGCCAGACACTGTGCTGAGAGCTTTGTCTGAATTATCACATTTAATCTTCCCAACAACCCCATAAGGAGCACTGTTATCATCCCTGTTTTTAGAGCTAAGGACAGATTACATCATTGTCCAGTGTCACCTAGCCAGCAAGTGGCAGAGCTGGGATGAAGATCAAGCCATTTTAACTACCGTCTACACTACAAGCCATGGCCTTATATGGCCTCCCTGTGTAGTCACACCAGGCAAAGAACAGGCTTGGTGCCTGGTATGAAGTTAAAGAAAGGAAGAAAAGAGGAATGAAGTTAGTGCTCAATAAATGTTACCTCTTATTAAGCAACTAGAGGATCCAATATAAGGTTGCCCCAGCTCTGACACTTCTATGGGACTGGTCTGTGATCTCCCAGCAGTCATGCTCTCCCTGACCTGTTCCAAGTCCCCAATCTTCCTCCTTATAAAAGTTTAGATTGGAAGAGACACTGGTCAGACCTTCCCTGTCATCTCCCTGGCAGTGCAATCACTATGGGACACACCCAGCACCTCAGCCTTGTCTTCAGACCCAGACGTGAGCCTCCTTGAAGAAGCTGAGTGGCCAGGTTGTGTCAAGGGACTAATTTTTGCTCTCCTTGTCCCCTTAACCCTACCTGCAGGTACTGGCCTGAATGAAAACAACAGGGGCCTGGGAGGTAGCTCTGGGTACCACTGAGACAAGCACAACTCAGGTCCAAAGAAAATGATAGTATGAGATCATTCATTATAATATTTAGCTCCCAGAAGAAACCACTGCAAGCCCCATCCAAACCACAGACAGCTTTGGCAGCCCAGTATCCTCTTACGGTTACATAAGCTTTGCAGGGAAATAAATACCAACTCATCTCCGAGGAATTTTAAGGGCTAATAAACCTTAACCAGTCTGTGCAGACAGGGCTCCCTTTCGAGGGAGAGACTGTGGTTTTAGGGAAGAAGGATTGAGAGGGCGTTGGGATAGGGTTTAGAGGAGACCCCATGGGCCTGGCTGGCTGCAGGGCCATTCCTCAGAGAGCACCTCACTCACAAGGGCAGACATCCCCAAGGTCAGCCGCATCCCTGGCCACCCACTCCATGTACACAACCAGAATCCACTCTCCAGCTGCCTTTTACAGGTAGTGAGCTCTCCATCATTTGAATATGTCAAACATATTCAAATATGTTATTCAAATACACATTCAAACACAAACTGCCTGACTGACTCTAAGGGACCTTTCAGTTTTCTGGATTTTATTATTACATTATGGTTTTTAGGTATAAGTACTTGCCCTTGGCATCAACAAAAGGCAAGATAATATGGGAGAAAGAATTTGCATTCAGAAACTGAAGACCTGTAATTTTACACTAGCTGGGTGACCTTGGGCAAGTTGTTTCACCTTTTTGAGCCTCAGTAAAATAGAAATAACAATTATTCTCTTCTGCCTGCCCCACCTGGTTGCTGAAGAGGCAGTAAAATTGCAATGTGTGAAAAATGCATAGTGAGATGCTGCAGACACACCAGGCATTAAGCAGAGATGGTGGCTTTCTGCCCAGGGTGATAGGAAAAGCACTAAAAGCCCAGCCTGACCATCACCCCACACATGTCTAAGGCACATTCTCTCACTATCCTGTGTTTTCTGAGAGAAGCAAATCAAGCGTGTCTGTAGCTTTTGGAGCCAGATTCCCTGGTTCTGAGTCTTGGATCTGCCACTCACTAGTTGTGTATCCTCAGTCAACTCAACTCACTTGACCTCTCTGCGCCTCACTTTTCTAATTTTAAATGGGTATAATAATAGTACTTATCCTCAGGCTTCCCTGGTGGTCTAGTGGCAAAAAATCCACCTGCCAATGCAGGGGACATTGGGTTCAATCCCTGGTCTGGGAACACTGCACATGCCTCAGAGCAACTAAGCCCATCACCACAACTACTGAGCCTGTGCTCTAGAACTCAGGAGCCACAACCACTAAGCCCATGTGCTGCAACTACTTAAGTCCATGTGCCCTAGAGTCCATGTTCCTCAACAAAAGAAGCCACCTCAATGAGAAGCCTGTGTACCACAATGAAGAGTAGCCCCTGATCGCAGCTAGAGAAAGCCCATGCAAAGCAACAAAGACCCAGAGCAGCCAAAAATAAAAAGAAATAAATCTTAAAAAAAAAAAGAAAGAAAGAAAACCTATCCTCAACAGGTCTTAGGAAAATTGAGTATAAAATAGACGTTAAGTGCTTAGAACAGTAAAAGTGCTTTATAAGGATTCACTGTTGGTGTTATTAATACCTTACCCAGCTAAAGTAAGTTAATTTCTATCAGCCACTGTCAGTGAACAGGAAGAACAATCCTCACACTAGATGACTAAATTTAGAAAGGGGTGACAGAGACAACTGAGCTGTGCTTAGTCACTCAGTCATGTCTGACTCTTTTCAACCCCATGAACTGTAGCCCACCAGGCTCCTCTGTCCATGGGAATTCTCCAGGCAAGAATACTAGAATACACTCCTCCAGGGGATCTTCCCAACCCAGGGGTCAAACTGAGGTCTCCTGCATTGCAGATGGATTCTTTACTGTCTGAGTCACCAGGGAAGCCCAAGAATACAGGAGGATGTAGCCTATCCCTTCTCCAGGGGAACCTACCAACCCACGCGTCGAACTGGGGTCTCCTGCCTTGCATGCGGACTCTTTATCAGCTGAGCTTACCAGGGAAGCCCCGGACAGAGACAACTACCACTATTTAATCAGCAATTAAAATGTACCAGGCACTTTACAGTTCTCCCTGGTGGCTCAGAGGGTAAAGCGTCTGCCTGCAATGTGGCAGACCCGGGTTCGATCCCTCGGTCGGGAAGATTCCCTGGAGAAGAAAATGGCAACCCACTCCAGTATTCTTGCCTGGAGAATCCCATGGATGGAGGAGCCTAGTGGGCTACAGTCCACAGGGTGGCAAAGAGTCGGACACGACTGAGCGACTTCACTTTCACTTCACTTTCACTTTCAGGCACTTAACGAACATTATCTTATCTAATCTCCAAGACAAGTGGTAGCATCATTGTTCCCATTATATAGCAGAGGAGACCAAACCTCAGCAAGGTCATGTGACTTATCCAAGATGACAAAGCAGATAAGTGATAGTGTCAGGGCTTGAACTCAGGTTTTCCGGTGCTGAGGTCAAATCTTTTACTGATTTGAGACTTGGGTATTATCCTGGCCTCTGGGCTTGGAGTCTCTGTAGTGAGGGGCTATCCGAAACAGGAAGATCACGTATCATGGACACAGTGGGTGGCCTGCAGACCACCTGGCAGTCCCAGGCCATTCTCAGGGGTCCTGATGTCTCTGGTTTCCACAGAGGAGGAAAAGCGCCTCTTTTCAGGGCCAGAAAGGACTGCAAGGTGTTGGGGTCAAACGTCAAGTCTGAGGGCAGTGTCAAGTGCAAGAAAAGACTGAGTCCCGTCCCAGCTTCAGTGGCCTTTGTCCCTATGTCTGTGGATGGAAGCTGGGAAACATCTCTTCCCAACCACCCACCCAGAGGAATAGGTCTGGGTAGGCAGACCAAATACTAGGAGGCGACACTGCCTTCTCAAGTCAGATCAAGTCTGGGGAGAGCTAATAAGTAACTGGGCTCAGTGAGTTTCAACCTGTGTCACCAGGGCAACCACAAGGTTTAATAACCCAGAGACCAGAGGGCTGGAACGGCCCCCCAGCCCCAGAGTTGGCCGGCCACATTCCCAGAGTGCCAGGACCAAGGTGCGTGGACTACATCACTCTCTTCCCAGAAGCAAAGGAGGCCCTGCCAGGTCCTCCAGCAGAGATCTGATGGCCCCCAATATTAAAAGCAACAACTTTGTCTCTGCCCCAAAGTTCTTACTGGTCAACTGTACTCAAAAGAGAAAAAGAACCTGATCAAGCCTCACTCCCCAGACTCTGGGCCTCCCTAAACATCTACAGGCTGAGAGTGTCCTGGAAAGATGGAGGCTGCCCACTTTGTGCCAGGCCTGTGCTAAGTGCTGCCAGGCTTCTGGAGATCTGAATGCCGAAGGGCAAGACAGGAGAGGGGTACAGCCGAGAGGGGACCGGGAAGGATGAAAGCCTTGGGAAGCCCTTTGAGAACCTTGAAGAGACACGGCTGTGTAATCCTGCCCACCTCCTCATCTGCCAACAGGCCCTGAGTTGGTAGTTTGGGTCTCTCTCCCCAACCTGGGGAAGTGCTCCATGTAGCTGACTGAGCGGCTGGCTGGCTGGCTGTGTCAGGCCCTATCAGCCCACCCTGCTTCCAGCAAGACACTCTTCCCACAGAGCCTCACCCACGTGGCAGGCAGGCAGCTGGCAGCTTGTTTTATGAACATCCAAAATCCAAGGGGAACCACAAAACCACGCTGGGCTGCAGACAACCTTTGGAGAAGGAGGCTGCTGCTGGGCTCTGCCCCCATATGGGGCACTGGTGGGATCCACTTCCTGTTCACCAGGTGCCTCGGCCGTCCAAGTCTCAGCATCCAGCCCTCTGAGCTGGGATACCTGCTTTCTCAGCAGGTAGCAATAGCGTAGTGATGAAAGTCGCTCAGTCATGTCCAACTCTTTACAACCCCATGGACTATACAGTCCATGTAATTCTCCAGGTCAAAATACTGGAGTGGGTAGCTGTTTCTTTCTCCATGGGATCTTCCCAACCCAGGGGTCGAACCCAGGTCTCCTGCACTACAGGCAGATTCTTTACCAGCTGAGCCATGAGGGAAGTCTCACCAAGAAGACTTGAGAATCAGAAACAGTGGAGGGCACCAGAGGTGGGTGGTCCGTGACATAGCTCAGAGGGTCAGTAACCAAAGGAGACTACTTGGCACCTTCTCAAATATCTGGAGCCTTTTCATTGCCTGTTACTGAGGCAAGGAGTTTGGGGAACTCCGGTGGCTAAAGAATGGTATGGAGGAGGAACAGGGGCAATGTTACAGAATTTCCTAAAACTGGTCCTTTTTACTGAACAGTAAATATATTGAGGATACTTTTCTGTGTCAGGAGATATAACTGCACTGTATCCATTTTGTCCCTTTTAATACAAAATGATACATACTTTCAGGTGGCTTTTTCAAGCTGTTCAATTTAGAGGGTATAGAGGTGGATGGACCAAAAAAGTGTTGTGGCTTCTAGCCCCTCTTGCTTGATTGTAGTCACAACAGTGTCACAGATCTTAAGACTGTAAGGTCTTGTTGTTCAGTCGCTAAGTCGTGTCTGACTCTTTGTGACCCCACGGATTGCAGCATGCCAGGCTCCTCTGTTGTGAGGTCTTAGCTTTGGGCAACCTTCTTCTGAGCGCCCCTCCCTAACCACTTCTCAGTGGTCCTCTCTCCTCAATGGTCTTTACCTCTGTAAGGTTTTCTTTCTCCTTTCAATTACTTCATCACAATATTAACTAGACATTTTTTAATTGTGTATGGTCTTTGTCCTCCATTAGATTATAAGCTCTATGAGCACAGGTGTATTCTAAGCACCTTGCATAATTGAGTTCTTAATAATGAGCACTTCCTCATAATGAGCACATACTGAGTATTCAATTCATATTTGTTGAATGAATGAATGAATCCTAAGTTCAGAACGAGATGCCAAGAGACATAGGTGTGCTCCCTACATTTACTCTTACTACTGGGGCAGTGAAAAAGATGGCTCTGTGGAAAAAGGTAACCAATTAATGAGAGTATTTAACAAACAGTCTTGGAATAATTCAGGAATTAACCTAAAGAACAGGCTTCCCTGGTGGCTCAGATGGTAAAGAATTGGCCTGCAATTCGAAGGATACAGGTTTGATTCCTGGGTCAAAAAATGACTACCCCCTCCAGTACTCTTGCTTGGAGAATTCCAAGGACAGAGGAGCCTGACAGTGTACAGTCTATGGGGTCTCAAAGAGTCAGACACGACCAAGCAACAAACACTTTCACTTTTCAAGCAAAAGAATGAAACTCGGCTAAATCTCACACTTTATACAATAATTAATTCAAAATGTTTCGCTGATCTAAATGCAAAATATACAACTTTTAGAAGGAAACATGGAAGAAAATCTTCAAGAGCTAGAGTTAGATAAAGAGTTCTTAGACCTGACACCAAATCACAATCCATAAAGGCAAACAACTGATAAATTGGACTTCACCAAAACTTAAAATTTTTGATCTGTGAATGACTCAGTTAAGAAGATGAAAAAACGAAAAGAAAATAAAAGAAGAAGATGAACAGACAAGCCACATATTGGGAAAAAAATATCTGCAATCACATTCCCAACAAAGGACCTGTATCGAGAATCTAAAAAGAACTCTTTAAATAAACTCAATAGTAAGCAGATAAAGAATCCAATTAGAAAACAGGCAAAAGTTTTTGACACTTTACCAGAGATCATGCAGATGGAAACACATGAAAATGTGTTCGATTGGAAAATGCAAATTAAAACCACAAAGATAACCACAAAGATAACTAAACACAGCTAAAACATACATACCAACTCTACCAAGTGTTGGTGAGGATGCGGAACTCTCATACATTGGTGGTGGAATGTAAAATGGTCCAGTCACTCTGGAAAAAGAGCTCAGCAGTTTCTTATAAGATTAAACACACTTACCCTGTAACCCAGCGATTACTCTCCCAGGCATTTATCCTGGAGAAATCAAAAACACTTATGTTCACACAAGAATCTATATATAAATGTTCAAAGCAGCTCTATTTGTAATTGCCAAGAAGTGGCAGCAACCAAGATGTCCTTCAACAGGTGACCAGAAAAACATCCTGTGATACTGCACACAACAGCATAGCAGCCAGCAGGAAAAGGAACAGATTCAACAATGTGAGGCAATCTCGAGGACTTAAAGCTGAATTCAAAAAGCTAAGCTCTACAGGCTACACACTATTCTCAAAATGGCACAACGACAGAGATGGAAAATATATCAGTGGTTGCCAGGGGCTAGGAATGGGGGCAGGATGTGACCATAAAGAAATAGCAAGAGAGTGTTCCTTTGTGTTATGGGACAACTTTGTATCTTGATCATAGTGGTGGTCACACAAATTTCTAAAGGTGACAAAAACTTAATAGAACCACACACATACACAAAGTGTACACACACATACAGAGAAGTGCAGGTAAAAAAAACTGGTGAAACTTGAACAAAATCCATAGCCTAGTTAATGGTACTATACCAACATCAATGTCCTGGTTTGTCAATGTACCATAGCTTCGTAAGATGCTACCATTGGGGAAGTTCACTGAATGGTACAGGAATGGACTGGACTGCTCTGTGTTATTTTTGCAACTTCAAGTCTATAATAACTTCAAAATAAAAACTTCAGAAAATAATAAGTAAGGTCAATAATGGTTAAAGCTCCAAATGTGAAGAATGAATGTGAAAAGCTGTCAGCTCCAGGGGAGGTATGGTGTTGGCAGTGATCAAGAAAAGCTTCAAGCCATCTGGTATTTAGCAAGCCCCGACCCCGTGATGCATGCCAGGCATCATGCCAGACAGTGGGGTTAATTTAAAGACCCTAGTCCTGTATGGCAGAGATCACCATAACAATGTAAAGCAATTAAACTCCAATAAAAGAAAATATTTTTTTAAAAGACCCTGGTCCTATTCTCAAGAAACTTTGAACCAAGAGGATAGGGAGATGGGGTCAGGATGGGGCAGGAAATGCCTGTTGGTAATGGTAGGAGCCGGCAGACCCATCACAAGCTGGATCTTGGCCAGGACCCCATTTATTATGTGGACCCCTATAGCCTCACCTCAAAGGGAAACTATCAGGACACTTCCGGTGTTAGGATACGGATATCAGTGCAGACTCTGTCTCTAACAGTCCTCGGATATCTAGGTATTCCCAGTTCCCCAGTGCAGTGACCTGAATAAATGGCCATAGATCCCTCTGAAGGAAGGACATGGGTATTACATGTCACAGTATTACAGGTTCTTTTTTCTGGAGACCAAGTCACCTCTTTAGTCAGGGGCTTTCAGGTCTAAACACTGGCTTAGGTCTGGAAACAGGGCAAAAGATTGTGTCTTTTTATTGGACCCCAGTCTCTAATTCATCTCCCCTTGATTTCTTTGGCTGGTACAAGTTAGATAGCACCCTTACCAACTACTGAGCTATTTGCCCCAGAAACACTGTGATATACCAACCCTTCTGTCAGGCACCCTTTGCTGCCACTTCAGTTTTCCCAGCTGTCATGATCATTGTGGTCCCCTGGCTTCTGGAGGTTAAAGCACTGTCCCTGACCTCTATTATTTGGGAGATCCTATCATTACCATAGTTATTAGAGAGACAAAGTCTCAGAAGTCACTCTACCCTTAGTCCTGGCCTGTAAAGGAAAGCCATCACTGAACTCTGAGTGATGCTGGGGTTTCTCTCAACAGCATATCCTTTTCACACCTTGGCAACTGCTGTGTGCTCTGAGCCCTCCCGTGGAAGATGAGGAGGCAGGTGTTCTGGCTGTACTGAGTCAGTCTATGTCAGCATACCTACTCCCTGGAGTCCTTTCACCCCTTCCTCCTTCATTTGCCATGGCAATTCTGGCAATGTCAACTTTGCTTAGCAAGGGGTGGTCGCTTTCTCTATGCCTCTGGAAGCATCCTAGAAGTGAGTCAGCACCATCTCCTAGGGTCCTGTGTCTCAGGAGAGCACACCAAAGTCAAACTCCTGTTCAGTGTTACATTCTGTTCCTTTGATTGACACCCTCAGATTCAGGCCCATGCATGCTCCCCTGGCTGGTTCCATCCTGTGACCCTGTGGGATGGGCCCTTTTCTCCCACATCCAGCCATAGTATCCCTCACTGGGTTATGCTGCGACTTAACTGTAATTTCAGGCCTAATGGCCAGGAAGGAAGGGGAGGACAAATCCTAGAGGCACCTACTGCCTTCAGGAGAGAGATCCTTGCACTGCTGCCCAGTACACTGCTCTCCTTACTAGGGAGGGCTGGGCCACTTCTGCAGGTTCCAAAGGTTCAGCAGAATTAGAGAACTCACAACCTTCTGGGCACCCACATGGAATGTCTGTATCCCACTTGTCAGGGTTCTAGGGTCTCAACTTCAGCATGATAGAAGTGGCTGGTTAGGCATTTCACTTTCTTTGAAGTTTAGCCACTGAACCAGTTTGGGTCTTTGCCCTCTGTTGGAGATTAGAACATCTTTGTATAAAAGAGAGAGGCCCTTGAGCTTTCACACCTGCCTTTCAGTGCCTGTCACTGATAACAGTTGTCCATCATCTTTCTGTACAGCATCAGTGGGGCTGAGTAACAGCCATCCAGTCCCTTCATCCATATAGCCCTGTGAAACCTCCATGGCTGCTGGTGCATCCTCCACTTTACCTGCAGGCAAGTTAACAGTGGGCACCATCTCATCCCAGGGACAGCCTGGCTCCACCTCTGCTCATTCTCAGCCCTGGGATCAGGGAGGCTGCTCCAAACCCCAACTTGTCACGTGCTTTGCTGGACCATCCCCTGGACACACTGTCACAGGTGAGGTTCTCCAAAAGCAGACACAGATGTGGAGTTTGGAGTGCAAGATGTTTCTTAGTGGTCAACATCTACAAAAGGAAGGAGGCAGAAGCAGAACCAGCAGAGAAGAGGAAGTCAAGCTGCAGTGCAGGCCTGTCCAGTGCACGGCCAACCTGGTGGAAAGCTCTGGAGCCAATGATGCACCAGATTCATCCCTGTCAGGCTGGAGTCGTCGGGCCTTTAGATCCTCACTTCCCTGGGCCATCAGATGTGGGCCATCCTGAGGAGGGCATGGCCTCGGGTGGGACAGTTCCCAGCAGCAGAGGCAGATTCTGAGGAAGTAAGGAGCTGGGAGCTGCCTGCTGACAGCCCCAAAGCTGGACAGTGAAGAAGTCCTGCCTTGAAGGGAGACCTGAGGAGTGAAGGAGAACTTCAATCCATTTTGAATGATGAGATACTTCTTCCCCCAAATTTGAAGCATGGAATTTCAACAGAAAATAAAAGAAGGGAGAGACTTTCCCAAAGGGAGAAAGTCTAGTGCTTTCCCAGAAGACAGGAGAGGGAGAGACCTGTATGGAGAAGCTCCACAGGGGATGGTGTCCCCTGAGCCTGGGAACGTGGCTGCCTTTAGAGGACTAGGCATGCTTGACACTTGCTATCTATTAGTTTTACTTTTTGGAAAAGTAGCTGAGACTATAGGTCCTGAATAAACCCCTCAGAGATCAGTGGCTACCATATTCACAAAGACCTTTCAATAGTTCCAGGGTTTGTGGGGGGGCACGGTCTGTAACACTAGCAAAGTTCTTGTGAGAGATATCTTTTCAAAAATTGTACCAGCCACATGAAAAGATGCTGAACATCACTAATTACTAGAGAAACACAAATCAAAACTACCATAAGGTATCACCTCACACTGGACATAATGGAAATCAAAAAGTCGAAAAATAATACATGCTGGAGAGTATGTAGAGAAAGGGAACCCTCCTACACTGTTGGTGGGACTGCAAATTGGTGCAACCACTATGGAAAACAGTATAGAGGTTCCTTAAAAAGTTAAAAATACAGTTACCATATGATCCAGCAATCCCACTCCTGGGCATATATCTAGAGAAAAGATACACTCACCCCTGTGTTCACAGCAGCACTATTTACAACAGCCAAGACATGGCAACAACCTAAATGTCCACAGACAGAGGAATGGATCCTGACGATGTGGTACATACACTCGAGGAATTCTACTCAGCCATAAAAAGAATAAACTAATGACATTTACAGCAACAGGGATGGACCCAGAGATTATCATATTAAGTAATAAAAAATCAGAACAGACAAATACCATATATGACTTGTATGCAGAATCTAAAATATGACACATGGGACTCTCCTGGAAGTCCAGTAATTGAGATTCTGCACTTCCACTGAGTTCAAGCTGGATTTAGAAAAGCCAGAGGAACCAAAGATCAAATTGCCAACATCCGTTGGATCATTGAAAAAGCAAGAGAGTTCCAGAAAAACATCTACTTCTGTTTTATTGACTACACCAAAGCCTTTGACTGTGTGGATCACAACAAACAGTGGAAAATTCTTAGAGATGGGAATACCAGACCACTTGACCACCTGACCACCTACCTCCTGAGAAATCTGTATGCAGGTTAAGAAGCAACAGTTAGAACTGGACATGGAACAACAGACTGGTTCCAAATCAGGAAAGGAGTACATCAAGGCTGTATAGTGTCACCCTACTTATTATTTAACTTATATGCAGAGTACATCATGAGAAATGCTGGACTGGATGAAGCCCAGGCTGGAATCAAGATTGCCAGGAGAAATATCAATAACCTCAGATATTCAGATGACACCACCCTTATGGCAGAGAGCGCAGAAGAACTAAAGAGCCTCTTGATGAAAGTGAAAGAGGAGAGTGAAAAAGTTGGCTTAAAGCTCAACATTCAGAAAACTAAGATCATGGCATCTGGTCCCATCACTTCATGGCAAATAGATGGGGAAACAGTGGAAACAGTGACAAACTTTATTTTTGGGGCCTCCAAAATCACTGCAGATGGTGACTGCAGCCATGAAATTAAAATACGCTTGCTCCTTGGAAGAAAAGTTGTGACCAAGCTAGACAGCGTATTAAAAAGCAGAGACATTACTTAGCCAACAAAGGTCCATCTAGTCAAAGCTATGCTTTTTCCAGTAGTATGGATATGAGAATTGGACTATAAAGAAAACTGAGTGCTGAAGAACTGATGGTTTTGAACTGTGGTGTTGGAGAAGACTCTTGAGAGTCCCTTGGACTGCAAGGAGATCCAACCAGTCCATCCAAAAAGAAATCAGTCCTGAATATTCATTGGAAGGACTGATGCTGAAGCTGAAACTCCAATACTTTGGCCACCTGATGCGAAGAACTGACTCACTGGAAAAGACCCCGATGCTGGGAAAGATTGAAGGTGGGAGGAGAAGGGGACAACAGAGGATGAGATGCTTGGATGGCATCACCACTCAATGGACATGAGTTTGAGTAACCTCCGGGAGTTGGTGATGGACAGGGAAGCCTGGCGTGCTGAAGTCCAAGGGGTCGCAAGGAGTTGGACATGACTGAGCTACTGAACTGAAATGAAGCACTAGAGCCCTGAGAGAGAAGTAAGTTCAGTTCAGTTCAGCTGCTCAGTCATGTCCAACTCTTTGCGACCCCATGAATCACATCTGTGGAAGTATTTTTACTTCCACAGATTAATTTTTGTGGAAGTATTTTTTAAAACATATGTCTCCCTGCAACTTGCATTTTTCACACATCAATTTGTCTTGGAAATCTTTGCCCAGCAGCAGAGTGGTGGCTTTGTAATGCAGAGATTTGGCAAGGTTGAAGGCAAACTCTGGGATCTCCCTTCCCAGTGTGTTTCAGGTTAGGCTGGGACAGGGAACAATTTCACTCAGATTCGGAGGGCAGATGTCACATAGTGACCATATTCTTTTTAACTCTCAAAAGGTGAGAGCAGAGTTTCGGGTCACGCTTGTTGCCACTGATCTGCTGACCTACAGCTGCTCTGCCCCTCCGTGTCTCGCTCTGGGATGAAGGGCATCAGCTTCTCCTGAAAGAGAAGCTGGAGGCAGGGAGACTGATTTCAGTGAAATCCCGCTGGTCCTTGCCACCCCTCTACTCCCCCTGCCCACTCCGCACCCCCCAGCAGCCTCTGCACTTTATTTACATTGCTCCTGGACTCTACCTGCCTGCCTGGTGGACTTCAAGCTCCTGCATCAGATGAGGAGACTGCAGCCTTACAAAGACTGTTCAACTATCTCTCCCAATTGTGTAAAGTTGAATCTCATCTCCCATCTCCCTCTCTCTCATACGCATGCACACACACACAGAGGGTACTTCCTAGTGGTTCCACTTCTCTAACAAAACTGCTGAGAACACATGACTACTTCATTCTTCTTAACTATTACGGAAATGCCAGCATTATTCAACGCTTTCCCTGCTGAAGGATCTTTAGGAGGTTCTACTTCATCACTTTTATAAATTATGCTATAAGAAGCACCCTTTTGGAGACTTCCCAGGCAGTCCACTGGTTAAGACTCCGTACTTCCATTGCAGGGGGCACAGGTTCAATCCCTGGTTGGGGAACTAAGGTCCTGTACACTTAGAAGTAAAGCCCCCCCCCCCCAAATCACCTTTTCTTATGCCCCCTTTTTAAAATTACATCTGTGCTTATATTTTAGGACAGAGATACGAAACTGATGACTCTAAAAGTTGACACATTTTACACTGCAGAGAGGCCTCCTTTGCCTGGAACCAGAATAGGCAGGGAACATTCACAGGGTAATTTTAGTCTCCTCACCAATAAGGACACAAAAGCATTTGGCAGCCACTGATCAGTCAAGGGGAAGCACCTTCCTGGGGTTCAGCAGTGTGGGTGGCACTAACACACACCAACATGGGAATCTGCAAGCCAGCAGTGTGCCTGGCAGAACGTTAGGGCACACAGCAAGTGTGGGAGATGGCGCTGCTGTTGTTGTTTGTTGTTTAGTTGCTAAGTTGTGTCGGACTCTTTGCAACCCCACGGACTGTAGCATACCAGGCTCCCCTGTCCATGGGATTTCCCAGGCAAGAATACTGGAATGGGTTGCCATTTCCTTCTCCAGGGGATCTTCCCAACCCAGGGACTGAACTCATGTCTTCTTTACCATTGAGCCACAGGGAAGCCCTGGGGCTACTGGTCTCCATTCTTTACTGTCCTACAGCTGCACTCCTCCTGAGAAGGTCTAGGAGGGGTGGGAGGGCAGAATGTGTTTTTCTACCCTTGACTGTGGGCCCTGTGACTTACATTAGCCAATTAAGACAGTCCAGATGTGAAGTGAGAAGAAATCTGAAATATGGTTGTGCATGACTTGCTTTACGTCCATGAAAAGAATGTGCCTCAGGGACCTGACAACCCAAGGAGGACAGGAGACACATGGTGCAGACGTGGACTCAACCCACAGCCTGGAGCCGAGACCCAGAGAGCCTGGCTTAGATCAGATGAACCGCAGTGGCAAAGAGACAGCTCAGCATCACACTTTGCATCATACTTTGTGAGCCTCCTTCAATTTGAAACAGGTCCTCAGCCTTCACAACCTAGACACTTTTGAAGATTACTGGTCAGTTATTTTGAGGAATGTCTTTCAGTGTGGTTCTTACGATTAGCTTCTGGTTGGTTATGTGTCTTTAGCAAGAATACAGAGAAGTAAGGCTGACTGATATCTTATCAGTGGCATATGATTTCAGTCTGTCCCATTGCCGGTAATGCTTTGATCATTTGATTAATGTGATGTCTGCCAGACTTCACTGTAAAATTACTCTGTTCCCTTTTGAAATTGAAAATATCTTGTGGAGAGAATACTTAAAACTATGTAAATATTCATTTATAATTTATATTAGCATGGAGTCAGGGTTTCCTAACTCAGTCTGGGTTATAATTGATTACTATCACTATTTATGTTGCTGTTTCAATGGTCCTAGATTTGGCCAACAGAAGCCCCTTCAAACTGGCTTCTGTGTCCATGTAACATTTCCCCACAATTTTTTGAGCACCTACTTGTTCTCTGGCACAAAAAGATGTTCTGTGCTGTTCTTGTACTTTCTGTGCCCTAATCCAGGAATCAGCCATTTCTCCAAGGAGTCATAGTTTCTGTTGGTGGGAAATGATAATTGGAAGCCAAAATGTGAGTGCTAGGTGTGTTCATTGCTATTGAAGTGTCACTGTTCCCAGGCCCTCAGTGGTCAGAGACAGTGGACATCTATCTGTCTGTCTGTTTATCTATCTACCCTACCTACCTAACTATGTACTGAAAGTCAGGAGTTCTGATAGATATCTCCAATTCTAGTCTAATACCACAGGGCTCACTTAAGTTTTACCCCTTCCATATCTGTTACTCTTTTCTCTGACACTGCGAAGCCTGACTCTCATTAGTCCTAATAAACCTGCTTATTTGATCACTCTGATGTTACGAATCTGATATCACCATCCTTTCCCCCAGAGGCCCTTCTTACCCTCTGACTCTCATGCTGGGACAACTCATGGGGGCAAGTTCCTCACTCTATTTGGACTCTGATAGCCCGTAACAGGGCATATACCTATTATGTAGGTGTAGGTCTATATCTCCCCACGGGCACCCTCCTCTCCCACCCAGGTCTGTCTTCTGATCTTTCTACATGAAGTTGCTCCCTGTACCACTTGGAAGCCCTATTCATCTTTCATAGGCTCTAATATGCCTCTTCCTTGGGTACTTTATCATCCCTTTGGGTTTGGACTCCTCAAGTCAGGCAGTCTTTATAAATAGACACCCTCCTTTCAGGCCCTGACTTCATTCTGGACCACAGGAGCTCTCTGCAGACACACAAGCACCAACCTTCCTCTGTCCTATCCAATGGCTTTGTGGAAAAAAAAAACAATTTATTCATTAAACGATGGGAAAATACAGGAAGGAAAGAATAGGAAGGGAAGGGAAGGACCCTCTGCCCCTCCGGTTTCTGGGTGAAGAACAAACTGTAGGGAGGCATGAGGGAAAGGAAGGAGATGGTAGAGAGGCTGTTATAACAATCCAAATGAGATAACAGAGACTTAGTAGCAATGGGGATGAGGCTGCTGCTGCTGAGTCACTCAGTCAGGTTCGATTCTGTCCAAGCCTATGGACTATAGCCTGCCAGGCTCCTCTATCCATGAGATTCTCCAGGCAAGAATACTGGAGTGGACTGCCATGCCCTCCTCCAGGGGATCTTCCTCACCCAGGGATCGAACCCACATCTCTATGCCTCCTGCACTGGCAGGCAGGTTCTTTACCACTACTGCCACCTGGGGATGGGGAGAAATGGTCATATTCCAGATGTATTCTAAAAGTGAAGTCAGTAAGATGTACTGATGAAATAACTTGGGCATTCAACCAAGGATTACTTATTTTTCATATTGTTTAGTAAAGGCCCTCTGGTTTCAAGTAGAAACCCACTCAAACTAGCTGAAGCAAAGAAGATGAATTTATAAGGATTCACATATATCTCTCAGAACCAAAGGCAGGAGGAGAATCCAGCTCTCATGAGGGGCAGGAGCCAGAACCTGGAGAATGAGTGGGACTCAGGACAGACACTTTCCTCTCTCTTTGATTCTGTGGCCTCTCGTCTGTGCTGCTCTCTGCATATCTGCTGCATTCTCCTCTCTTGGCAGACCTCCTTCCTCTGTTCTCCATGCACGTGACAGAAGATGGCAATGATGATTCACAGCTCCTGTTTTACATGCCCCTTTCAAGACTAGAGGAAACCAGCTAGTGTCTGATTCCCAGTCCCAAATCCCCATGAGAGATAAGCTGAGGAGTCAAGCATCAATCAGCAGCTTACCTCTTAGAACCAGGGGAATAGAGTCCCCCAGAACAAACTTGGCGCCCAGACCTACCTCTGATGAGGGAGGGGGCACTTCTCAGGGACTAGGGGTCAATGGGCCGGTCAGACCCACCTTCAAAGTGTCACCTATTCATCTATTAAATGCAAAGGGGCCAGCAGCTCTTGTGAAGTACACAGAAACAGACAAGACAAAAGCCACATCTTTAAGCCAATAATCTCGGAAGAGAACTAAGATATGAAACAGTAAGAAAATGATTCTAGACAGTCAGGGTCACATGGCAGGAGTTCCAAGAAGCACTGATGGCCTTCAGAAATGGAAAAATCCCACACATCACTAGGTTCTGTCAACAGTATCTAAGTTTCCAAAACAGAGGATAATGGGAGTCGTTGGGGGGAGGGGAATCTTTGGTTCTTTTGCAGTGGACATGAGCAGCCCAGCAGAAGTCCCATGAGTTGGGCTGTCCTTGATTCGGCGGGCACTGGGCCTCTCCAGGGCTCCAGACCCCTCAGCACTGATTTATGGCTTGTGCAGTCAGCAAATTTATACCCTCCGTGGCTTTGTTTTTATGGCATTGCTTCTCCAAGAGCTGGTTTCATACCTCAGACACATAAATCTGTTAGGGGGTGGTATATAGCCCAAGAGGTCTTTCCCAGGTGAGCAAGATTTTGTTCTCATCTATAGACTCTTTCAGAGCCCTTCTAACCTGACCCCTCCACCCCTCATCTCAAGCATTTGGGTTGTTCACTGGAAAAGCCAACCCAATCTACAGTTCCAGTGTAGCTGGAAGATGGGGCCTAGCTCCTTCTTGAAGCCCTTAAAAGCTCACTGAGCCATTCAATTGTTGTTAGCTCACAACCTGGGAGAGTTAACTCAAATTCCTGCTGGAGTTAATCCTACCATCTCTAAGACCTTGGCTAAAAGGGCTACATGACAACGAAACAGGTGGAATCTTGTTCCAACTAATTCCAGTTGTCATTCAAATCTCACATGGCTAGGATTATATTTGCAGTCTAAAGCAATATGGTACTAGGGCAAAGAAAGAAGTGTCAGGCAAATTCTTGAAATTCCTGTTCATTTCCCCTCACCTCTTCCTTCTGGAGTGCTGTTTTGGTGGGAGGAGAGCTGAGGTGTTTGATGTAGGGATGGGTGAAGGGACGGTTGAAGGATATTTACTTCTTGCAACTGAACAGACCCTCTCTCACCTCCAAGCCAAGCAGCATAACACCAACACCTTCTTCAGGAGAGATTTGCTTCTGTCAGAGGCACAGGGAAGCTGGTGCTGGTTTGTTTGTGGAAAAGAACTTGTTGGGCCAGAACAATAAAGCACTATGACCTTCAGTCTACAATGATGATGAAAATTGTTCCGTTCTGCAGGCTCCCTTTCCAACTCAGGGACCACGGATTCTGCTCACAAGGAAATACTAAGATAATATGAGTTCCTTGTTTTCCTCTACGCATTTCATTCTAGGTCAGCACTTTCCAGAGAGGGTTCCATGCAACAGTAGTTTCATAAAATGCTCATCAAAAAGTAAGTTTGGCAAAAAGACAACCTACTGAATGGGAGAAAAATACCTGCAAATGATATGACCAATAAGGGATTGATACCCAACATATATAAGCAGCTCATACAACTCAACAGCAAGAAAACAAATAACCCAATTAAAAAGCGAGTGGAAGAACTGAATAGACATTTTTCCAAAGAGGAAATGCAGATGGCCAACAGGCATCTGCAAAGATGATCAATGTGGTTAACCATAAGGGAAATGCAAATCAAAACCACAATGAGATGTCACCTCACATGTGTCAGAATGGCTGTCATCAGAAAGAACACAGATAAAAAATGTTGGCGAGCATGTGAAGAAAAGGGAACCATTGTGCACTGTTTCTGAGAACATAAAGTGGTACAGTCATTGTGGAAAACAGTATGGAGGCTTCTTAAAAAATTTAAAAGAGAACTACCATAGTACCCAGCAATTCCATTCCTGGATATATATGTGAAAAAAACAAAAACACTAATTCAAAAATATACATGTACCCCAATATTCACAACAGCATTATTTATTATTCCAAGATATGGGAGCAACCTGAGTATCCATCAACAGATGAATGGATAAGAAGATTTGGTTTATATATAGGACAGAATACTACTCAGCCATAAAAAAAGAACAAAATATTCCATTTGCAGCAACATGGATGGACTTGGAGGGTATTATGCTAAGTGAAATAAGTCAGATGAGAAAGACAAACACCATATGATATCACTAATATGAGGAATCTAAAAAATACAAAAAACTAGTGAATATAACAAAAAGAAGCAGACTCATAGATACAGAGAACAAGTGATGGTAGTGGTTTCCAGTGGGGAGAAGGGAGGGGGAAGGGGCGTTATAGGAATAGGGGAAAAGATATACAAACTATTATGTATAAAATAACTACAAGGATATACAGTACAATACAAGGAATAAAGTCAATATTTTATAATAACTCTAAATGGAGGATAACCTTTAAAAACTGTGAATGACTGTATCATACATCTGTAACATATAATACTACACAGCAAATATACTTCAATTAAAAAAAAATCAGTTTGAGTAATACTACTATCTATGATGGTTCCTCCTGGAATTAATACAATAGTGTGTGCAGTACAAGCAGTGAGGGATCCAGTGGTTAAGAAGCCTGGTTCACTCTGCTTAGCCATTTCCCCAACCTCTCTGACCCGGAACACACACCTCCTGCCACTGCTCCTTCTTTATTAACAATCAGCATAAGGACACATTTCAGGAAGTGGCATTCCCTGCCGACTTACCAACTGGGATTGAATTTGCAAGTCAAACAGGCATCATAAAATACTACCTACTTGGTTCCATCCATGAACCAGGAACATTTTGGTTCCGAAAATATACTCTCTTCTATGAAGGTGGCCTCTGCATCTCAAAGAAGATGAATATAGAAATATTTTAAAAATTAAATGATTAAAAAAATTTTAATCAACATAAGTCTACCTATCTAATGTGGAAGTTGAACTCGACAAGCCAAGCAACATCAACATCAAACGAACATGTGGTAAATCCACAGAAGAACAAAAACTCTAAAATTGGAGACATCTCAAATTCAACATCTACCATGACCTTCTTTATTAGCTCAATTCACTTTGATTTATTCAAGAACTTAAGTTCTTTAAGCGTCATTTCACCTGTCCACCCTCCAGGGTGGTCAAGAGGCTCATAATGGAGTGTATGGCTACACTCTCAGTGTACTGCAAGGCTCTGGACACCATGCGTCAAACATGACTTGATGTCTTGGTTTTCCCTGAGGTTCCGTAGCCAAGAACAAAATCACTGATGCCAAGGAGGGAACTAACTCATCAACGCGAGATTGAAAAGGAGGTGGTCAAAAACGATTTCACAATCCTCAACAAACATCTACTTGAAGGACATAAAAGGAAAAGACTGAAGAAGTTAGAAATGATCGTTTCTCTGGAGAAAACGACTGGTGTGAAGAGGCATCTCTCACTGCCATTGACCATTAAGACGTAGCCATGAAGCTGGAGCTGGGAAAATGAACAGAATGGAGAGGTAGGAAAAGAGGGGCCCACACTTTCTTGCCCAAAGGACTGTGGGGAGAAGACGGCAAGCAGAAGCATCAGGAGGTGCTTGATGTAGGCATGTCAGTCTCAGCTTTCTCTCGGAGAGGAAATGGGAGCTAGATTAGGTGGGGAAAGCACACTGAGAGGGACGTGAGCACACTGCAATTGAGCACATCGCCCTACTTCTGATGGAGCTTCTAGGAGTTTCCAATACAGGTAAGTGAGCCAAGCAGCATGGCCAGAGGAGAGGGTCTGGCAGGCCGTGAGCTTCCTCAGCTCCTACACGGGGACACACTGGGTAAAGAGCCAGGGGCTGAGGGTGGAACTCTTCCCCAGGGCCAGATGGAAGACCTGGTGGAGAACCTACTGAAGGTGACACGGGCAAGCAGGGATGTCCTATCAGCCACTGTCTGAGCTGAGTAGGAATGAACTCAGCACACAGCAGACACCAAGGTGACCCAGCGAGAGGACTCTCAGACAGTCCTGTGTGACACCAGCCACTTCACACCCACGGGCAAGCACAGGACAGAAGGAGCCCTTACTCCACACCGTGAATTCCCCTAAGACCCTTGCACAGCTTCCTGGACCAGGGAGAAGAGACTGAGTGAAACCTCAAGAGACTGTTTAAAAGTTCAGACTCCATCATAAGCTGCATTGGCTTTTTTTTTTTCTGCCACCCAGCAGGCAGGTGTAGGGCAGGGGTTTCTACCAGGTACAGCCTTAAATATAGAAGTTATACTTTCTCCCGTTATTTTGCAATAACCCTAAACGGTAGAGTCTATAAAAATATTGACTCATGCCGTATACCTGCAACTAATATATCGTCAATCAACTATACTTTGATTTAAAAAATTTTTAAATAAAGTATATTTTACTATCAAAAAGAAGTTACACTTTCTCTGCACACCTGAAAGTGGTGTGAACAAAATTTATGTCTCTACTACAAACTAAGGGAGGTGTTTCTTCAAGGTTCTTCTAGAAATAATTAGTTCATTGTTCACTTCAAAAAAAGTCTTCTATTTCACAATAAACTGCCCAAGGATGGGTGAGTGGCTTGACATTGCCAGGTGGGCAGTGCTCCCCACAGGGCCTAAGGCAGAAGGAAGCAGAGGGACCTGGTGTGAAACACTGCCTGCACTGAGTTCCGGGCCCTGCAGCTGCCATCTCTCTCTGAGGCCACCTACTCTCCTGTAGCATCAGCTCAGCCTCAGAGGGCTCTTCTGAGGGATCAGTGAGATAAAGTTTAGAAGCACTTGGGACACAGCCTGACCGCTATGCTCTGCAGTTATTTCTGCTCATGGGTAAGCAAGGATTTTTACTATTATGACTTCCATGTCTCTCTGCTGCTGCATTTTAAGGCACAGTGCTAATGAGTGACTTTAAAACAAAACAAAACAAAAAAACCCAGCGGAACTTTTATGTCTAAAATGAATGTAGTTCATTCACAGTCATCTATCTCCAAGGGACTAAGACCCACACAATTAATTATGTCACAGCGAAGCCTGTGCCCCAGGATGGCATGAGACTCTGCCAGGAAGGTGGCTGTGCATCCTTCAACACTTCATCCCCAGGGCCCCACACAGGGCCTGTGACATCGTGAGGGCGACATGAAAGCTCCCCCAGTAGAGTCTTGCCCTGTGTGCCATGTTTGTTGGTTCAGGGTCTGACCCGCAGCTCTGGAGCAGCTTTTGTTGGTGCTATTCAGTCTCTAAGTCATGATCCACTCTGCAAGACTATAGCAAGCCATGCTCCTGTCCTCCACTATCTCCCAGAGTTTACTCAAACTCATGTCCACTGAGTCGGCGATGCCATCCAGCTGTCTCATGGTGCAGTTTTGGTGGTGATGAATCTTCACCTTTGAGGATGGGCTTTAGTTTTGGAAACTGTGGGGTGTCTGGAGTCCAGATGGCAAATAAGGAGTGGGGTAGGGGTAGGGGGTGTCATAGAATGCTGAGTGAAACCATTTTTTGATCAAGCAAGCTAGGAAGCTGTTTGCAACATGGTGCCTAGTGAATGGGGAGCACTGAGAAGAGAACATGCAGGTGTGTGTACACCGCTGGAGGCAGTGTGACTAGAGGTGAGGCCAGATTAATTCTGTGGCCTCAACTCCGGGAGGATGAGGGCGGGGGGTTGGGGAGGCACTTCTGAAGTTGCTACTGTGGAAAATTCTAGTTGCTTTATTAATATTTTAAACAAAAGAATACGTCATCATTCAGTAATGGGTATGTGGGACATTTTTCTATGACTGGACTCTCTCAGAAAGGATACCTCTGGGCTGGTGAGCGGGCCACTGGACTAGAGGGTCCAGATATAGACTCTTCCCATAGGGCACTTGGGGCCTCTTAGAGCTTATCCTGTTTGCATGCTACTGCCCAGTAGACAGCTAGCAATGACAAAGCAGGAGGAGGAGGGAGCAGCGTTCCTTTCCTCTACAATAAATATTTAGCCTGAGTTTTCTCCACAAAACAAAACCAAAAAAGTAAACCATAAAGGGATTAACAGGAAGCTAATAACCCCATCGGGAACTGTTAACACATCCCACGGTTGTTCACCCCGCTGGGCCAAGAAGGACATTTCACTTCTCCAAACTGTTTTAAGTTTGTGGTTGGAGAAAATATATACCCCTGACTTAAATCTGCACAGTTTGCAATAAAGATAACTGATTTTACGATACTCATCCTGTACGTGGATTTTGAAAGAAGGCCCTCTACCAGCTCCTGCCCTCCCTCCCATCTGGGCCTTTCGGCAACTCGGCCACCTCCTTCAGGGCAGGAGGGCTGGAGGAGGAGAAGCATCGGGCCGCATCCTCACCCACCCTACGAAGGCCAAAAACCAACTATAACCGGGAATGAAACCCAGGCTTTGGGATTATTTGTAATTATTCCTAGGCTACCTGCAATTTTCTGTTTGCCGCTGCTGATGAAGTGAATTGGCTTTACCTGAGCTGTTAGATCCCCAAGTCCCCCCCCATGGTGGATTCTTTATCCTAAATGAATGACCATGTGATAATGCACCACAAAGGAACCAGGGAGAGGACTTGTGTCCCTGACATCCCCAGGTCCTTTCCTCTGTCTTCACGAAACAGCCGTCAGCACTGGTTTGGGTTCCACTCCTCTAGGTTCAAGGTGAGGTTCCAGAAGATAGGGCTTGTGGTGGAACACACTGCCCAGCCTCTGCCAATCACTGTGCCAGGTTCTCTGGGCCAAAGGGCTTGCATCCAGGATGGGAAAATGGCCCTGAGGAGCCAGACCCAATGGGCCACAGGGGCCCTGCCGGGGACCCAGAGACTGAGACAGGCACTCTGAACTGAGAACCCCAAGGATGAGGGTCCAAGAAACCACCCCATGTCTCACAAGGAGTCAAAGGAGAGCAGAGGAGATCCGAGAGATAGAGTCCTGGGCTCAGCCCTGATTCCAGTCCATTCCCATCTCTACCCCTAGACATCATAGTATGGGATCCATACTAAGGTATTTTATCCCCCTGCTTAAGCTAGAGTGTGTGCTGGAGTTTTCTGCCTCTTTGGTCATGTCGGGACCAAGACTATCCCGACATGCTAGTGTGCACAGTTAAGAAGACAAAGCTTGGATTCAAAGCTAGAAAAGCAGTGGGAGTGATCCTGACCAGAGAGTATCTCAGAATTAAACCCTAGACTAACCCATCAAAGGTATCATCGCCAACATCTTCTTATCTTCTTTTTGTGGAAAAGTGGGAATACTAGAGGGAAAAAGCCTGAAAGACCTCTTAACAAGAGGGCATTAAATAGAGGTTTTACTCCCCTGATCTGGCTGCCTGTATCCCACTCCCTCCTCATTACTGAAGGGGCTTTTCAGCCCAACTGGTGGGCTCAGAGTTCAGGGCTAGTCTCACAATTCCAGTGAAGTGTAAAACATTCTCTTACTAGGAACTGCAGAGCCTTCTGAAAACTCATCTAAGTCAGTAATGAGCCTGAAGACAGTGCAGGATTGAAAAAATTTTCTCACTGACACCATGAAACCCTCTCCCTCAAAGGCAGGTCACGAGCAGCAGAGCTTTTTGATGAGACCCAGAATCAGAGTCCTTATATGCCATATCTGACCCTCAGCCCCTCAAACCATCACCCTGTTTCCTTGATGGTGCCAGAGGGATAGGATACTTGTGGGCACATCCCCAAATTGAACTCTCAAGTATAAAGAAGAATGAAAGTCTAAAAAGATGCTCAATACCATTAATAGTAAAAACAAGATACAATTCTTCACCCATCAGATGGACAAAGAAGAAAACAGTTGATGATATTCAATGCTAAGTGAGTTTGGAAAAATGAACATTCTTGTTCCTTACTAAGGAGAGTGTGTGAGGTTATAGCTTTGTTGAAGGCAATTTTGCTCTAGCTATCCAGATCAGAAATGTGCGTGCCCTTTGAGCCAACAATCCCCTTCTACAAATTAACCTATATAAATGTGTAACCAATCCCAAAAGGGGACCCCAACAATTCCCCGCCCTCTGCACAGGCACAGAGGCCATTTCCACATCAAGAGCTAGAGCTTGTTTCCTGCCCCCTTGCATCTGGGCTTGCCCTGTGACTGGAGTTAACCAACAGAATGTGGCAGAAGTGACATTCTGGAACCCAGTCCCATGCTGTGAGAAACCCAAGCCACGTGTAGAGACCACTTAGAGGACAGCCAAGGTGCTCCTGGTGCCAGCCTAGCTCAGTTCCCAGCCAACAGCCTACACCAGCAGCCAGCCATGTGAGTGAGACCATTTCAGATGCTCCACCTTTGACAATACCACATAAAGTGAAAAAACCACTCAATCCATAGAAACTTGAGGAAATAAGAAGCTATTTTAAGCCACTAAGTTTTAAGGGCTCTGTTCCTCAGCAATAGATTTTAAAAAATCCCAGTATCCCAATACTCATTGCCATACAGAAATACTGGAAATAACTTAAAGGTCATCGATAGAAGAATGGTTATATAAGTAATGGTCCAGTCATAACAGGAATGCTCTGTGGCCACTGAGAAGATTGAAGTCAATCTGAAAGTAGTGACGGGGAAAGTCCCCTGGAGACAGGCTAATGAAAAGTACAAATTTCTGAACAATTATATATGCCTAGTATAACTTTATGTAAAATATGTATTATTTCGGTAAGTGCATACACACCAAACCACTATTAATAGTAGTGACTTCAGGGGAAAGATGGGTCTGGGGTCAGAGAAGGATATAGAAATTTCTATTTTTTATTTCTGAGTTGTTTGTTTCTTGCAATGAGCATGTACTCATGTATTAGTGTTAAAATCTAATAAAAGATGATAAACAGATTCCTAGGTCTTTTCAACGCAGTACACTGGCTTCCTGAAAGTTTAGGAAATGCCCAGTTTCATGCTAGCCATCATTTCACTGAGCACCTACAATAAACCAGGAAACCCATGTATTATTTATAATTCTCACAACAACCCATGTGGGTAGGCATTATTTTTCCTATTTCAGATAATGTGGACCCTTGGGTTCAGAATGGACACACAGCTTTACAAGTGTCACTCAACTGAGTGGTAGAACCACTATTTGAACTCAGGTGGGTCCCACTCCAAAGCCTGGGTGCCCTTTGAGGGAAGACCGGGGACTTGCCTGGCAGAGCTGAAGGTCTGACTGGGGAAGAGGACCCACCCAGCTGAGAGGTGCTGCTGCCGACAGTACCTGCACTCACTGATCTGGGTTCCAATCCCAGCTTCACTGCTGACAAGCTGTGAGGCTGTGGACAAGTGACAGCCTCCTGTATCTTATTCAACCATCAAGTGAGCCTTTATTGTACCTCCTGGGTGCGGGACACTGTCATGCCAGCTCTCCAGCACCTCAGAAGGGGAAAACTCTGCCCTCACAGAGCTTATAATATGGGAGGCAGATATGAAACAAGTAACCAAGTAAACACACGGTGGATCACAGAGGGTGATAAAAAACTACGAAAGGAGAATACAAAAAATGCCTCAGTTTCCATGTCTGTAAAATGGGATACCAACAGTGCCAACTTCATGGGACTCTCGTGCTGAGTCTGTAAAATATTTCATGTGAGATGCTTAGTACTAAGTTGAGGACAGAGTGAATGCTGGTAAATGAGAATTATGATAAGGGATGATGATGATAAACTGTGTACCTGAAAGCTCCATACACAGCTAAACCGTGTACCTGAAGGCTGTGATACAGAATTTTTTTTAAAGGGTGCACAACAAGTATCAGTTAACTGAATGTAACAAAGAGGTAACCTACCTAGGCTAGAGCAGTCAAGGAGGCCTGCCCAGAAGAGGTATCACACAAGCCAGTGCTCAAAGCTGGAACAAGCTTTGTTTACAGGACAAGGGACTCCACCCTGCCCAGAGGCTGTGAAGTAGCCCAAGAGCAGACAGAGGCCAGGCAGCCTGCCCACTTGGGGCTAACATGGTTAGTCAGGGCCTTATCACAGGGCCTGCCGAGAAACCAGACTGGAACAGGCCTGTTGCTGCCACCACGGGGAGGGCAGTGCGGGTGGGGGGCAGGAAGGCCTGGGGGAGCACCGGGCTATTTGTTATGGGGTGAAGAGGAAGCTATAAGTGGTCCTCTGTCCTCCATTAACAGCAGGATGGAGTCAGGCTGGAGCCGCCGGCTGCGGAATCAGCCTTGTTTTTTAAACACACATGGCTGGTCCAGGCCTTTTAACCCCCAAACACCCCAGGGTTCCTGCAGGAAGAAAACAGTAGCCTTTGGTCTAAAAACTCCACAGCTGGGGTGTAGCTTAGGGCATTTCTGTTCAGCTTAGAAATAAACAGAAGATAAGACTATTGTGATTAAAAAAAAAAAACAACAACTGTACTTTATAATGGATTATTCAAAGTCAGGGAGCCTGGGCTGGTTATAATTCTTTATACTGTAGACTCTTCACTGTATATTCTCAAGCTGAGAGTGAATAATAAAAGTAGATTACTCCTGTCTGTAAAGAAATACAAACTATTTACTTCTATCTCATCTGCCCTTTCAAGGGGAGGGGACAGGTATCCTACCTACCATCCAGAGTCACCTGGAAGCATGAGGTCTAGAAGCATTTAGGCACTGCTCCTGTGTCTCATGTTCCTGAGACTTCTCCACCACACTCTTTCCCTCCTGAAGGGAGGGAGTGATTAGACCAGTGATGCTTCATGTTCTGGAGAAGTCCAGACATCTTAGCACACTCAAAGAGGCCACAGACCCCTCCCAGAAAATCCCCACCACACAGAACTATGTAGCGTCAGGAGTTCAAGGCTCCACCTCGGACCCCAAGCACTTTTTAAGGCTCCAAGGACCCCAGATTCTGTCCTTCCCAGATCAGACTGACTGGTAAGCTTCCTCGCAGCTCTTATTTTACAACTGCTTTGGTTCCCTTCTCTACGTGGGATAATCTTTAGCAATCAGAGGCTAATTACACAAAGAATTTCAGGCTTCAGAAACACCCAGTCGAGTGGGGAAGCTCAAGTTGGCAGTATGAGAACTGTTATCAGTGGGGAGAACAGGGCATTCAAGCAAGACCCTGGACACCAATGCTGAACCCCAACTCTTACCCATGATGTTGGGAGGGGTCCTTAGGACACTCAAGGCCCAACATGACTGCCATCTGTCTCATGAGACCCACTGCTTGACTGAGGAGGTATTGATGAGAAAGCCAGGGATCCCCAGTCCCCAGCACCACCATCCCCTCCTGGGGCCTCAACCCCATACTCCACAATGGGGTTCACAAGGCCACACTGCTGAGCAGGGCAGCCCTGCCTGAGAGTCCAGTCCAGAAAGGTAAGGGCTCTCAGACCTCAGGGAAAGGGCAGAAAGTGAACACTTCATATTCACCTGACTTGCATGCAGCCTTGACAAAAAACAAAGATCTGGCTGCATTGCACCCTGACCCAACAGACTACCAATAGGTGCTGTCTTTCCCAGAGCCTTCCATTTTCATCCACTAAGTCGGGATTCCATGCAATCCCCCACCTGTACACAAGAACGCTCCCAGACCTTCCAGTAAGCAATCTGCAAGGCCAAACCACCACCCTAAAGGCAGTCCCTTCAGAAACCGGGGTGATCAGGACAAAGGAACTCCTGTGAGGCAGGAAGATTAGCATCCACAAGCCTTTGGCTGGACTCAGTGGGAGCAAGCCAGTCCCAAGATGCGGGAATGATTACTAACAGACCATGTCCCAACCTTACGTGTGTTCCACATCCACAAACTGGAAAAAATGCTGAATTAAATATGAAACAGGAAACAAAGATAAAGAGCTATGCACACAAGTACACACACACACACGCACACACACAGTCTTCTAGTTAGCAGGAGAGGAAAGCCAGTGGTGGCAATTTTTAATTAGAAAGGAGGACTAATAGCCGCCTCCCAAGGCCAAGGCCTTCATCTGGGAAGCACAGGCCAGCATTAACCCTTGCAGCCCCAGTGGTCCCACTCTAGAGAAAGCTCCTCAGGGTTTTCTAAGCCTGGTTTGTTAGCTGTAGAATCTTTAAGAAAAAGAAGGAGGAGGGCATGATGGGAGAAGCAAAGGGTCAGGAGAGAAGTGAGTCAACCCCTCCACCAGGATGGTGTGAGGGTGAAATCACCCAAAGCCTAACAGAAATGGGCTCAACTTCCAGCTCTTCTGTTTACAGCATGTGACCAGGGACTGCTTACTTACTCCATCTTCTGGTCTTAATTTTCCTTGTCTGTGAAATGGAGATGACAGTATGAATTTGACAAAGTTGAAAAGATTAAATGAGATAATGTGTGAAAAGCACTTGTTTGTCTGGAATATTAAAAAGGACTCAAACATGATGGCGATAGCTACTATTAAATTAGCTGAATTATTACCATTTAGTCTCCTCCACAGGAAAAGGAAATGGCAATCCACTCCAGTATTCTTGCCTAGAGAATCTTCTGGACAGAGGAGCCTGGTGGGTTGCTGTCCATAGGGTCACACAGAGTCGGACGCGACTGAAGCAACTTAGCATGCATGCATGCATTAGAGAAGGAAATGGCAACCCATTCCAGTATTCTTGCCTGGAGCATCCCAGGGACAGAGGAGCCTGGTGGGCTGCCATCTATGGGGTCGCATAGAGTCGGACACAACTGAAGCAACTTAGCAGCAGCAGCAGCAGTCTCCTCCATGTGTCCGAGACAGCTATGTGCTACCATGAAACACAAGAGGATAAACTCCCTCCTTAGAGACTGAGTTCAAAGTGTGTGGGAGGTGAGGGGAGAGTGAGTAGGCACTCCTAACATTAAAGGGGTGATCGCCCCCTCCCCCCGACCCTCACCGAGGGCATAAATTGACAGACTGGAGGAGGCTGTCCTTCAGGGAATCCCTCCACTCGCAAAGCAAGAAACAGGAGCTAAAGCTCCTCTTCCTCCAGCCCCTTTCCCACCCATCAGTTGACTGAGTGGCATTTGACTCAATCACAAGTAACGATGTAGGTCCACGGGTTTTCCCCCTTTCTCTTCCCAAGACCATGTGAGCAAGGCAGAAGGTAGTGGGCTTGGTTTCTAAAGCAAGAGTGGCCATTTACAAGTACTCATTATGGTCCTGAAAGAACTATTCATATCTAAAAGAACATGCAAACAGTTAGTGCAAAAAACGTGCTAGGTACACAGCAGGTGCTCAATAAATATCTGCTGAACAACCAAATGGATAAAAGTGATCTGTCCCCACAGTGGCTACTCTTGAGGCACCCACACCCCAATGAAAGGCACACGTCAAAAGAAATTCCCCTTTCAGTAAGTTTCCAGGTATGTGTGCATGCTCAGTCACTCGGTCATGTCCAACTCTTTGAGACCTCAAGGACTGTAGCCCATCAGGTTCCTCTGTCCATGGAAGTTCCCAGGCAAGAATACTGGAGTGGGTTGCCATTTCCTCCTCCTGGGTCAGGGTCTTCCTGACCCAGGGACTGAAGCTGTATCTCCTTTGTCTCTCCACTGGCAGGCAGATTCTTTATAACTGCAAGTTATAAAGGGAAGTGCAAGGTCACAAAAAGCAGTTAAATTCAGCCTCCAAACTCATTTCTAATTCTATAAAATCAGTTTTGGAAAGAACTGAGTTCTCCTCTCTCCTCTCTCTTTAATCCCTTCACCTATTACCCACATACTTTTACTAAGACATTGAACCCAAAAACCTGACACCACATAGTAGGTTCGCATTAAATACTTGTGGAATAAAAAGTAATTTAAAAATGCATTTACTGACATCAGGAGCCATATGCTGGCCCTATGCAACTGTCAGAGTAAGACGGCAGCAGAGCCTGGAGCAAGCCAGCCATGTGAGATTTCTTCCATCAGCATCTCCTACCAGATATTAACAGGATATGTATGCCTAAATGAGAGCACAAATCCAGACCTGCTTCAGGAGGGCAGCACTGCTGGCTCACTCCACTGACTCAAGCCACATGTTTCAGAAAAGAACAGTCTACATTATTTTTTTTTCCAGTCTACATTATTTATTAGCAGTAGGAACAGTGCCAATAATTCACGTTTTGTGAACATTTATATGCCAGGCCTCATGCTGGTTGATTTACATCACAAGGATGAAAGGAGGTTATGTTACTCCCATTATAGAGATAAACTGAGGCCGAGAGAAGTGAAATAACTTGCCTGAGGCCACACAGCCAGTCTGTGAGACCCCAGAGGGCCTTCCTACCCCATCTCTCCAACCCGTCCCAGCTTCCAAGCCTACCCAACTGCGCCCATTCCTCAAACACCTAGGACCTGTGTGTCAGCACTCCTTGGCCTGGAAAGCCCTTCCTGACTTACAAGACTGTACTCAAATCCTGCTGCTTCCTGGAGCCTCCCTGGCCACACTCCCTTCGCCCCTGCCCCACACAGCCCAGGAAAAACACCCCCGCCCTGCTCTGTGCCCTGAGCATCATGCCACAAACCCAAGACAACCCAAGCACGGTCCGGAGCCAGTGCCACTGTCCCTCCAGCACCTAGCACGGTCACCCGCCTGCCCCACAGCACGAGCCCAGCACAAGTCCTGCAATTAAGTGAAATCACACATGTCCTTCCCAACAACCCCCCACCCTGACCCAGGGAGACGCCCCTTCTAGTCCCCTCTCGGCTCTCTGGGAAGGGACTGACCAACGGGGTATGGGTGGAGCCAAGAGAAGAAAAGGACTGGGCAGACTCCTCCCCAGACAGGGCCAGGCAGGGGTCCAGGCCCAGGGAGTGCCGGCGGTGGCTTCCTCCCGCTTCTGCAGCAGGTGCTGGTGGTGGCAGGTGCTGCTCAGTCTGAAGTGGTCCGAGGCCATTTCGGCTCTGGGTGGTGGTGACCCTGACCCCGCAGTCCTCCTGCTCCTGCGGTTTCCTACAGGCCACTCCCTGGCCTCCCCTCTGGGGCGCTCCATGACCTCCTTGCTTTTATCCCAAGGAAGTCAGCAGAGCAATTTACTTCCTGGGCTTGTATTCAAGGCCAAGGGCTTCCTCCCTGTCAGAACAAGAGGCCACTCCTCAGAAGTCCCAGCTTTTCCTCTCTCTCTTATCAAAAAACTCTTGAGCAGAAAGGAGCTGGTTGGGGCTGATGGGGGTGGGGGGCATCTTCCCATTGAGACACCTGTAAAGGACTGGACCCAGGACCTGGGAGGGAAGCACAGGGCTCCTCTTCCATGGAAGGGCTGGGGGGCTTGCTTGCGGTCTTCCAGCAACACAACAGACTAAAAGAACTATAGGAAATTCTTTCCAACCCCGACATTTTATGTTCTTTCTGGAGGCTAGTCAGAGGTATCTACAGTTTAGGTGGCTACAATTTATTGTCCAAGCCAAGATATTTTTCTAAATAAAAGGCATAAACTGGGCCTACCCCCTGGCAAACTGGGATGTCTGGTCCCTCTATCAATGTGGTTGAGGGCAAGCAACACTTCCCCAGAATTCAGGTTTGCCTGACCCCAGACCTGGAAACACTGTTCAAACTTTTCCAGAAGAAATAGCCACTTCTCATAAAGATTTTGGCCAACCACTTCTCTGAATAACATAATAAGATACATAATAAATTATGATGTAATCTGGCCTTTGCCTGAAGTCCTCTGGTTTCTTCTGTAGATGCTCTACACAGAGGTGCATGTCAAGGGCATTCTCCAAGCAGGGCTGCTGCTGCTGCTAAGGCGCTTCAGTCATGTCCGACTCCGTGTGACCCCGTGGACAGCAGCCCACCAGGCTCCTCTGTCCACGGAATTCTCTAGGCAAGTACTGGAGTGGGTTGCCATTTCCTTCCCCACTGAGCAGGGCAGAACACCCACAAAGAAGACTGAGGACACTAAGTGGCCTGTGCTACTGAAGTCGTCTGTCAGTACTGCCCCTTCTGAGGGGTGTGGGGTGGGGAGAAGGGAGAGGCAGGGCCTTTAACCAACTTTCCCAGGTGGAGAAGGGGAGGGAGACTAGCCACTAATAACCAGGTAGAGTCTCTTTGGGTGTCGACCTTTGGGGTGCACCAACATGCTCCAGGGAAGTGGCAGTTGGAATAATGGGGTGGTACTTAACTCCCTCCCCCCGAGCAGAATATGGGCCTAGCTCCTGGCTCTCCTTTCTCCGTCCCCCTGGCTCTACTGTGGGAGCTCACTGCAGCCCAGGGTTCAGTGTCAGGACCCAGGGGACTCAGGGCAGCCTGCCTTGATAAGCCCAAGCAGACAGAGGGCACCCTTCTGGCTCCCCTATTAGGTGAGGGAAACTCTGGGATGGCGACTCAACAACCTTTCCCTTGCATTCCTGCATCCCCTCTGTCATGTGGGGACATCAGGAACAATGACCACCGGTGACCAAGAATCCTTGACTTCCCAGGATAGTCACCTCAGATATGAGTGTGTGTGAAACTGAAAATCAAAGAATCAGATGCTGTGGGAGAGTCCCTAGAGGGGAGCCTGTTTCCCCACATTCAGTCAGTTTTGCCACACCCCTGTAGCACCTGTACTCTTATATTCTATACAGTCCACCAAAGCAAATCCATTTTTAAACTTAAATACACAGTTTAGTCTTATACCAAACATAAACATCTATGAAATAATATTTTATAAACATGCTTTTGCATGGATAAGATACCAGCATTTAATGTGTATGTGTATATATTTTAACACATGACTGCTAAACTTTAAAAAAAAATTTATCTATGTATCTCTTGAAGTCATCTCACAATTTGGGAAACACAGATGAAAGGGCTCAAGGGTCTGAGCTCAGGTCACCAGCAGGAGAGGACAGTAGAGCGGGGATTTATTCTCCAGGCTTCCTCCCTGTAGAGTCCTCTTGAGCTGGCTGGGCCCTCCCTCAAAGCCACAGCTCCTGGCAGGGATCCTTTGCATATACCACCCTTAGTGGGGCCTGGTACCTGTTCCCTCTTTGCTCCTTGAGGTGCCAGAGTGCTTGGGAAAGCTGACACTTTATCTCTGTTCCTCAAACCCAACTCACACTGTCAAAAACTTAGTTCAGTTCAGTTCAGTCGCCCAGTCGTGTCCGACTCTTTGCGACCCCATGGACTGCATCATGCCAGGCCTCCCTGTCCATCACCAACTCCTGGAGTTTACTCAAACTCATGTCCATTGAGTCGGTGATGCCATCCAACCATCTTATCCTCTGTCGTCCACTTCTCCTCCCGCCTTCAGTCTTTCCCAGCATCAGGGTCTTTTCCAGTGAGTCAGTTCTTCACATCAGGTGGCCAAAGTATTGGAGCTTCAGTCCTTCCAATGAATATTCAGGACTGATTTCCTTTAGGATGGACTGGTTGGATCTCCTTGCAGTCCAAGAGACTCTCAAGAGTCTTCTCTAACACCACAGTTCAAAAGCATCAATTCTTTGGCACTCAGTTTTCTTTATACTCCAACTCTCACATCCATACGTGACTACTGGTAAAACCACAGCTTTGACTAGATGGACCTTTGGTGGCAAATTCAATGTCTCTGGTTTTTTAATATGCTGTCTAGGTTGGTCATAACTTTTCTTCCAAGGAGCAAGCGTCTTTTAATTTCATGGCTGCAGTCACCACCTGCAGTGAGTTTGGAGCCCCCCAAAATAAAGTTTGTCACTGTTTATACTGTTTTCCTATCTATTTGCCATGAAGTGACGGGACCAGATGCCATGATCTTAGATTTCTGAATGTTGAGTTTTAAGCCAACTTTTTCACTCTCCTCTTTCAGTTTCATCAAGAGGTTCTTTAATTCTTCTTCACTTTCTGCCATAAGGGTGCTGTCATCTGCATATCTGAGGTTATTGATATTTCTCCCGGCAATCTTGATCCCAGCTTGTGCTTCATCCAGTCCAGCATTTCTCATGATGTACTCTGCATATAACTTAAATAAGCAAGGTGACAATATATAGCCTTAATGTACTCCTTTCCTGATTTGGAAACAGTTTGTTGTTCCACGTCCAGTTCTAACTGTTGTTTCCTGACCTGCATACAGATTTCTCAGGAGGCAGGTCAGGTGGTCTGGCATTCCCATCTCTTTAAGAAAACTGGTTCTTTGTTATACCCTTTGCAAACTATCCAGCTGAATGTACCATCTACATCCTGTCCGGACCTGACTCATTTGTGTAAACATCTCATATAAAACCTCTCATACAAAATATAAAACTATGACAAAGGCCCCAAGAAATGATGAAAAAAGCTTAGAAACAGATAGCTTATAAGAAAGAAGTACACAATAGTGAACAAATGGTGGGCAAGTATCCAATGTATTTAATGTATTCATATACATTAAAAAGTCTAAGGACCATGATATACCTTTCATATCAGCAGAGAGTAAACCACAAGAACCTCCCTAGGGCTGATCAGGCTGTGGAAGAAATGGCTCTCCATCTTTTGCTGGTAGCAAGGAATGGTGTATAAGAGCGATTCATAAAAATGCTTAGATCTGTGAACCAGGTAACCAACTCCTGGGAATTCATTGAGGAAATACATCATAAAAATGATAAAAGGAAAACTGCACAGAGGTCCTTCTTTGGACTTTATCAGATAAAAAAAATTTAAAAGTGTCTAGATTCCCAAAAGAGTAGATTGGCTAAGTAAATTATGCTCCATCTCTTCCATGAAATATTATGCAGTCTTTAAAATCATAAAGACTTCATAGAAATGTTTATAATGCATATAAAGCCAAGCAAAAAAAATTAAATAATACAGGTACTATGATTAACATCATGTTTGAATACCCAAGAACAAAGACTGGAAGCACTTAATTAGATTCAAGTGATGAGATTATGAACATATTTTTTCCTACAAATATTTTCTTTACTATTATAGTATACTTAATACACTGCTAGCACAATATTATTTTGACAATCACATGTAAAAAGGAAAAATTTTAATTTCCAAAGTAACAAATGCCTTATGGATAATAACTGTAGTTAGTCTCCTACCTTCTCTAAATTCCTGGTTCTTTTAACTGCTGGAAACAGAACACCATGATGTGGTGAGTGGAGCATAAACTTTCAGATAGAGCTGAGCTCCTGGATTTAAGAGCTGTGAAGCCCTCGGTAAATTATGTAACTTCTCTGAGCTCCAGTTTCCTCACTGAAATATTGGATGATAATGTTTACCTATCCTCCAGGGTTTTTAAAGGTAAGTGCCTAGTACAGGAGAAGTGCTCAATAAATAATCGCTATCAAGCCAGACAATCCACTGGTGCTTATTTCTACAAGTGTATTTGGGCTGACACGTTTTGCTACTCCACTTTCAATGTATACATGTCTTTCCCCCCAAACTGGATGGTGAATTCCTTAAGGGGCACCTCCTCTGGAGTTAGCCCTAGGATGAAGCCCACAGGACATACTCCATAAATATCAGGTGAATGATGGATAGATATCCATTGATCCCACTGTTAATCTTTTGAAGGGGGCAAAAATAAAGGCTGGAAACATCTGAACATTCAGAAAGAGGTTGATGAAATCTATGATCTCCCACAAGAAGAGATTCAGGATGAGAAATAATGACAGTACGCTCCCTCCAAAGGCCCTCCCAGCTCATTCCAAAAATGGAGCAAACACAGGACCCAGGAATGAAGCCTCCCCTCCCCAGACCCCACCCAAGGACCTCGCCTGGAAGGAGAAAATTCTGAGTAGAGGGTCCACTGCTGAGGTGGGCACACTGCTGAGGAAGGGCTGTTAGCCCCATGTAGTGCTTCAGCCCGTTTCTGAAAACTTGAGGGATTATAGGTGAACGTGGAGAAAATGAAGGAAGACAAAATGCTAACCTTTCATCACACTCAATCTTCAGCCCCAAAGATGTCCTCAACTCCTTACTTTAAAAACTGGTCATGAAAAGGAAAGAATCTAGCATTTACCCCATCTTTTCAGAAGGCATTGTATTTCAGGGTAATCAGATAGTCCCATGCAACGAGGGAGAGCTTTTCTTTACAGAGTTTAGGTAATAAATGTAGCAGGAACAAAAAAAAAAATCAGGAAATCACTTTTTGCAACATCAATGACATAGTTGGTTCAGACAGGGATTGTCAATGGATGCACAGGTTTGGGGGGAACTAGACAGTATTCAAGATGGGACCCAAGTCTCACCTCACAAATTGTTTGCTGGCAGCAAACTCCCACTCTCCTCTGGTCTTTACTCCTAGTTAGACCTCCCATCTTCCAAAAAGCCAATAGGAGGGCAAAGCAAATTTTTTTTTTTTTTTAATCCTCCTGTTTTCTTTAAAAGCAAACCTCCAGGAGGAATCCTTTTCTGGATCTCCACAGAATCTGGCTCAGAGTAGAGGGGAGAAGGGCGGTTCTAGACAGACCCAGTGCCTGATGAAAGAAGAGAAACAGACTCAGAGCTGGAGGCTGGTGAAGCCCTGCCTGGAGTGTCCATCACAGCTGGGCACTGATCCTGTGAAGTCAGCATCGTTCTCCATTCACAGAGAGGGAAACAGTCTCAGAGACTATTAAGTAACTTGCCCAAAGCAGTTCAGCTGATGTGCAATAGACTTTAAACAGTCATTTCAGAAAGCAGAGCCTGAGTTCACCAGCTGTGGAAGCTAATCTGCCTCTCCCCTAAAAAGACTGTGGGGCTGTCATCTCTAAATACATCAGTCCCACCCCCACTCCTGCTTCAGGGCTCAAGGCAGGTTGGTCAGTTTAGAAGCATTGACCCCCCACTTACTAGGAACTCTAAACTGGGTTAGGCTCTTGCAAGGCTCAGAGGCAGAAACCTGGCCTCTGTCCTGTTGCTGCTGCTGCTGCTAAGTCGCTTCAATCATGTCCGACTCTGTGCAACCCCATAGACGGCAGCCCAGCAGGTTCCCTTTGTGGAGACAACACTGAGAAACGTGAGGGAGTAACCAACCTCACTACAAGGCTCTTTCCCCAGCAGCAGCTTTTGCACTTGGTTCCTCTTGCTACTGTGCATGTGATGAAGTATTTAGAGGATCTCTATCTCAGCAGTTGATGGCTATAGGCTCCTTAAGCTCAGGATCTTGTCTTATCTTTATACACTTAACACCTGCAATGCTGGGAGGTGTGGGCAAACTAAATGTGATGGGAAAGAGTGTGACAGATGTGCAGAGATGGTGCCAATTCTCCATCTTATCTATCCTGGTTGGGTCTTACTCCCCCCCATGCCAATCATTCCAGAATTCCTCCAAGGAGCCGGGTTCCCTGAACTTTCTCCCCAGATGGAGAGGGGTATTGTCACTTCTGCCAGAGCTGCACAGAGATGCTAAGGACCTTGTAGGAATTTTCTGACTGAAGGTCAACCCCAGGCACTAAGCTTTGTTGACTGTTCTGTCCTTAAGTAGGTGGGTACATTTTCAGTGCTGGTCCCCATTTGCCCCAGCCCCTGGCTGCTAGGCCATCCAATTCTCCTTGAGGGATGGGAACTCACCAGGCAGATGGGATCAGCTATCTCTCATCCAGCCCTGAGACCCGGGAAAGGGGGCAGAGAGAGCAATAGAAGCCCCCACCCCCACCCCAATTGGGAGAAAGCCTTGTTTGTGTGCAGAGTGACGCAGTTAAGACTATTTCCTGGATCAGGCCTGCCCACCTCAGCATGTTCTCTGGGATCTGGTGGGAGAAGAGTGTGACACACAGCTTCTAGGTGCTCAGGCTCCAAGGACGCGGGTCCCTAAGTGCCCCTAAGTAGGCAAATAACCCCTCCCAGACCTGGAGCCACTGTCTTTCTGTTGGCGGCGGTGGCCGGGCAAATGAAAATCTCAGCAACAACAGCTTCTCCCAAGAAAACCTCCCTCCCTCAGTGTCCGTGCCTCTGTAGGCTGGCATTTCATTCAGTGCCACATTTTCCTGCCTCCTTCCCAGGATGCACTGAAAACACACGTGGGAGTTTCCAGGCTCCCACGTGGCTGTAATGACTCCACAGTATTCCTCACCATACGCTATTCACCGACACAGTTTCTAGAACCTACAGTACATACATACTGCCAAGTACATTCTTGCCTTCCAAAGTCTTTTTTCATTTTGGTCCATCACGTCAAAATTATTAGTGTTACAGGCCAAATTTCAAGGCAGAAGAAAATCTGGAAAAGCACAAACCTGGAATTCTGTCCTTGTTGGTTTTTAAAGTCACACTCCAACTTTTTTAAACACATACTCAAATTTCAGATGGAACAATTCTGACATTACCTATTTATACTCAAAGATATTCGAACTAAGAGATTCAGCTCAAAATAGTAAACACTTGAAGCTGCATCCTAGCCGAAGATGTCAACACTCAGTGAAGCCTCATTAGTCCTACTTCCTATTGTGACAAATTCATATAAAACCGTTGTGACAAGGCTGCTTCCAGGACCTGCCCCCACCCTGCCCTGCCCCCAACACCAGTTTTTTTGCAAAGCTAGTTGTCTAAATACCACTGAACAAGAGCACTTTTCACAACTTCATTTTGCCCTGTTAACTCTAATTGTTCTATCTCTAAACCCTTCTAGCCAGAAAGCTTTTGTGAATGCTTCCTAATGTGTTGCATGATGGTTTGGGGCAAGTTCTGGCTTCTGACCAGGGCTGGAACTTCAGCTCCACTCTCCCTGATCTATGGCTTTGGGCAAGCAACTCAACATTTCTCTGCCTGAGGTTCCTCTCCTGGAAACTAGAGATGCTAACAGGCCTCAGGCTCCATATGTGGTTCACTATCAGTTTTGTTCTGCTCTTGTCCTGACTTGGCAGTTCTCCCGACTTGCAATCCCATGCTGCCGAAGTCACAGATAGGGAATACGTGTGGGCGACAAGTGGGCAGGTGGTCTGCATGACCTTGGGGGCCAAGTTCCCCGGTGACCCGGGGGATGCTATTTTAGCATCATGACCCTCAGTCTAGAATAGACCCTAGGAAGGGACCATAGGAAGGGAAGGAAGACTCCTCCTGTTCTTTCAAGCTCTCAAAGGTCTCCATTTCACTGCCCTTAGCAAACCCCCACCCCACAAGCCACATCATCCTGGATAACCTTGGTTTCCACAGTCAATGCCTCCCTGCACTTGGGAGGGCCTGCTTGGCCCTTGACCTCCTCCTGCAGGGTCACCCTGTGTTTTCTTCAAGGTGCCTTGGGCACAGTCCACCCAGTGAGGGTCCAGCTCTCTCTGAGAAACCAAAGTCTCTTTCCCCTCAAAGCAGAGGTCGAAGCTGTGGAGCTCAGCTGGGCCAGCCAGCCGCCTGCCCTTTCAGCCCAAATCCCAATATGTGGGTTGTTTCCACAACATTGCCTGAGTGGGGGAGGAGAGGGATGGGAACTGGGACACAATCTAAATATTCACTGACAGACGATTAAAGTAAATTATGAAACAATCAGGTGATGGAATACGACCCACATTTAAAATGATATGATGCCAGGCAATGAAAAGAGATTCTCAGGATAGGCTAAAACTAAAAGCAGGCTAAAAAGAGTTTAACCTGCAGAGTCAAGCAGGTTGAAAGTTGTTCAAAAACCTTTCCCATGCCTGTGTGTTTATGCATCCCACATCTAGATACATAGGAAAGAGCCAAAAATATCCTGGAAAAAGATGCACCAAAATGTTCCCAGGGCAGTCACTGTGTGGCGGAATTGGAGGAAATAATTTTCTTCCTCTTTTTGCTTATCACCAGTATTTTCAATAACGGTCATGCATTACTTTTGGTAAGAGGAGAAAATTAACTTCAAAAGAACGTTTAGAATTGCCTCACCTCTAGTCTCTGTGGCTGAGTCACATCTTACAGAGAGAAGAGATGAAGCCTGGGCGGAGCTCCCCAAACTTGCCTTCCCCTCCAGCGTGTGTCACTGGCGTTCCTTCCCAGGGGCAGAGAATGAGTTTCTCGACAGCAGAGCTGGCCCATCTCAGGGCCAGGATGGTGCTGGCAGGAGTCACTTTTTAACAGGTCCCGACATGTGTTTCCAGTAACGCTGTTTGTGGCCGCTTTCTTCTCTTATCACTCCTCCCGTGACCTTTACTGGTTACAGACTTACTGGCTGGAGCCAGGTGGATTTGTTTGATTTTTGTTGATGGTTATTAGTAAGAGGAAGTGCCAGAAGGGATTACCTCAAGTTTAAACCTATTTCCAGCAGAGTCCCGGGGCCTTTAATTACACATCTCAGGTCTGTTTGGTAAAGAAGTGGTCAAAGATGTGCTTTTTATCTCCCTCGGAATCTCCTGCGACTGGCAGCGCGCCATGTGCGCCTGGTGTTCCTGTAAACTCCAGCCATGGGCTCCTGAGGAGAGGAGGGCGGCGGTGGAAGATGGCGGCCAGTGAGAGACATTTTTAAAATCTCTGTACCTGGAACTCCCTGGTCAGGCTGTGCCATTTTGGGGGCACAGTCAGCAGAGGAACTCTACCCCTGGAGAGCTAGAATTTTGTTTGCGGAATTGGAGCTATGGCAGCTTCCAGAGAAGAACCCCAAGTCAGCTACTGCTGAACTACAAGGATGAAGACAGTCAGAATGCAAAATGCCCAGGCCCAGTCCAAAAGCAGATGTCTTTTTTCTTCGTTTTCTTGCAGATTCGTTTTCACATCTTGACACTGAAATATTAACAGCCTGTCTGACCCTGGGGAGGCAGTAGCCGTCTGGAAAGTACCACATCAGCTGTGGCGCAGAGACCAACGTCACTTCCGGTACAGGTGCATCTAGTCTGAGAGACCGGAACCAACTGGTCCCCAAAAAGAACCTTTCCCACTATGACTTCTCCAGGCCGGTGAAAGAAGACTCCCAGAATCCACCACTCTCCACCCACTGCAGGCCCTCTTTTGTTTTACTTGCCCATTGAAGGGATTGCCAAATGACAAAGTTGCTAAAAATCCAAGACCGGGAAGTTTAACACATAAACTGCAACTTTATTGGGAGGCGGCGGGGTGGGGGTGGTGGGGTGGGGTTGGGAAATGGGGATGCTCCATTTCTGAGGGTCTTAGCACACTTTTGGCACAACAGTCAAGTCAGGAAATGAAGAATTACTCTTCAGCTGCTTGTATTAAAGACACAACATTGTAGGTCAAATGCACACAGAATTCCAGAAATAGGACTGCAAGTTTCCCTTTAATTTACGGCCAAGAGGGTTGGAATTTGGGGAGGGACATTTGGTTAGAATGGAAACGGGAACAAATGGGGTTTGGTTAGAGGCCTCTTTCATCCAAGGCTGGGACCCCTTACCACCCAAATTCTGCCCCTGGCAAGGCTATTTCTTCCATAATCCCCAGGATCGCAACAGTTTCCTTTCAGCAGGAGCACACAGCATTGAGTACAGATTCTTGCCTCAGTCTCTGGAATCCTGCAACCCTGCAAGGCTAGCTAAGTATAATATGCTTTTTCTTGGCACCGCTGCCTCATTAGAGCAATGAAAACATGCCCTGAAAGACACAGAAGAGCGTCTTCCCTGGAGTCAACCCAGCCACTTCTGAGGCTCCCAGCACCGTTCTCCATGAAGTGGGCCTGGGCGAGAAAGGCTGCCTGGGGTGGGAGTGGAAAGGCTATTTTAGTTCACCAGCAATTCTGCAGCAACAGAGACACACAGCTTTTACATCTTACATCAAGGATTGTTTCAAGTGTAGGACCCATACCCTAAGAGTACCTTAAATAATGTTAGGTGGCATAACATGTTTCATTTTAATGGTTATGTATTTTAGTGTGAATTTGAGAAAAATGAAATTAGTACATCAATGGTTATTTCATGAATGTTGCTTAGGATGAGGCTAAGTGATAACAAAGTGAGTAATAATAAAAAAATTAAACTAAAAACTAATTTAACAATATAGGTGATATAGAAATAGGACAAAAATCCCATGAAGCCGATTTTTAAATGACCAAAGTTTGGGACCATTCTGTGCCAGCTGACAAATTAACCAAAGTATATGAAAAGCTCAGACTAGAAACAGCTTTCCATGATGCTAAGAGCTATGGAATCAGAAAGCCAACGTTCAGATGCTAGCTCTATCGTTACATTAGCTCTGTGACCTTGGACAAATTCCAACTCTTTAAGCAACAGTTTCTTCATCTGTAAAATAGAAATGAACATTCCTTTCTCATTAGAGTGTTCTGAGCGTTGAATGAGGTAATATTAGTAAAGACTTTAGCACAGCACCTGGCATATAGCAAGAACTTCAAAAGATTATAAATGGAAAGTACTCATTGCTAAAGCAGGTTACTCATCAATCTGTCCTGAAGAGTTCCTTCCAGGAAAATGCAACCCAAATAGTACAGGAACATTTAGCCCTTTGGGTCATGGATCTGCTCCCAGAGAAATATGCATGCAGACACACATACAAATCCCCAAACTGCATAAATTCTAAGGTATTCACGGCTGACACCTTTAGCTGTTTCCTGAGCTGACTGCAGACCTGGTCAGCTAAGATGGAGAGCTGGATTATAAGAGGTACCTCCACTACTTCTGCCCCAGGGAGGCCTGGCATCATCCCATTTTCTGGATGCATTCCTAAACTGGATTTTGGTTCTCTCTGACTGCCTAACACAAAGGCTACCACAGCTTTACTCTCTACATGGGCAGAATGCAAATAAGATCTCAAGGACCTACACACCCCTCTACACTCAGTAACTGGCTTGTTCTCCCCACCCTATCTCAGTGCAGTACAGCCTGGCCTTGCAATTTTTAACTTGGTGCTAATGGAGCTGGGTAAACTCAAGAGACCAGCAAATGTACATGGAAAACCAGGGGCCCTGATAAGCTGCTGATATGGTGTGCCTGTGCTTCCGCCAGTTCTATTTAAACACTGATAGACCCCTGCGCAAACAAGAAACCCTTTGTGCTCTGAGCATCTGCAACTGCCATCCGGAGTCCATTCTGGACATGGCCAAGGCTCGGAGTAGGCGGAGTGGGGGTGGGAGAGAGGCAAAGCTTTCCTGCTCTTTATCAGACAAGTGTACACAAGGAAGACCAAGCTGATCTTCAATCCTAGGGCTCCAAATCTTTCTCTCTGCCCCCTGCTCCTCTCACAGCCATCTCTGAACAACTGAGATTGAGATGTTTTCTAGAAAATTCACTGCAGATCCTTCAAGCAGGACATATGATGAGCTAGTTCAAGCCATGACCTACCCATATCACACCAGTGGGTAAGAGATGACTGACTTATCTCACAAAGAAGCAAGGAGTGGGGAGCTGGTGAGTTTCCCCAAGTGCCTTAATATCAATCAAAAAAGGAGTCAAGGTTAAGCCCAGAGAAACTCCAAGAAAGTCAGATGCTATGGAGCTAAAGGACAGCAGCTGTTTCTCACAACTGTTTGAATTTTGGTTTATTTAGCAAAAAAAGTTTGTAAATTCACATTCTGAGTTTGAATTTCTTTCTTGAATATTAAGACGATAAGAGCCTCACTCCTCAAAGTAGGGTTCTTCTGGATGGGTAGTTTGGGCATCATCTGGGAGCTTGTTATAAATGCAGAAGCTTGAGCCTCAGACCCAAACTTCTAAGTAAGAATCTGCACTTTAACAAGATCCCCAGGCAATGCATATGCTGGTTACAGTTTGATAAGCATTGGTTAGAGTATTTATAAAGCTCTAGGAAAAGTCTGTTAAATGAAAATAAAATATTATGGATTGTTTCTTTTCAAGTTTGCGACAGATCTTAACCTAAATATCAGTATAAAAAATAAAGTTCAATGTAAAAGAACAAGACTAATAACAGAAGACCTGTTGATATAATTTGTTCTCAGTAATCAGCTCTCAAATATAAATGAAGACATTCGTTGTTGTTCAGTCATTAAGTTGTGTCTGACTCTTCGCGATTCCATGAACTGCAATTTCTCACAAATAGCTCAATATATATATCAGTTGGGCAGCTTCAAACACCCTCTCTGACATGAAAACAGGATTATGCTTAGCAGTCCAAAGATTATATGCTCTTCCCATGAAGGTTCACACGTGTACACATTTGAATTAGCTATATACATAGGTCCTTGTTGTTTATCTATTTTATATATAGTAGTGTGTATATGTGGAGAAGGCAATGGCACCCCACCCCAGTACTCTTGCCTGGAAAATCCCATGGACAGAGGAGCCTGGTAGGCTGTAGCCCATGAGGTCACTAAGAGTCGGACACGACTGAGGGACTTCACTTTCACTTTTCACTTTCATGCATTGGAGAAGGAAATGGCAACCCACTCCAGTGTTCTTGTCTGAAGAATCCCAGGGACGGGGGAGCCTGGTGGGCTGCTGTCTATGGGGTCGCACAGAGTCGGACATGACTGAAGTGACTTAGCTTAGCTTAGCTTAGTTTAGTGTGTATATGTACTATATATAAAATAGATAAACAACGAGGACCTATGTATATAGCACACGGAACTACACTCAATATTTTGTAGTAACCTATAAGGGAAAAGAATTTGAAAAAGAATATATATGTAATATATATAATATGTTATACATATATAGAATATATATATAAAACTGAATCACTTTGCTGTACACCTGAAACTAATACAACATTGTAAACCAACTATACTTCAACAAACAAGAACAAAAACAAAACTTGTAAGCCAAAAAAATAAATAAATAAAAGAGTGCCTAGGTTTGGATCCTTGCTTTGTGTGCTGTGTGACATTACCTAAGTTATTCAACTTCTCTGAGCCACCTCCCTCAGTGTAAAATGGGGATAATAGAACTTCTACTATTGAATTATTATAGGATTAAAAGATTATTATGCATGAAAAGTACTATAACAGCACTTAGATACACAAAGTGCTGAATAAATGTAAGCCATTAAGAAGAAATTAGTATTGAAATACTGTCTTAAGATGCCCTTCTGTGTAATCTGAGAGACAGAGTGAGGGTCTTGTCCTGTCTCTGCCTGGCATTAGCTCTAAGAGCCTGCAGGAATCACCTCACTCTAATAGTAACTAGAAAGACCCACATCATCGGTTAGGCCTGCCTCACTGGCTTAGAGGGGGGATTAAGGAATCCTGTGAAATGAGCTGGGGAGCCTGAGGCCAAGGTCAGCCACTGTTGTAGCAGATGTTCTGTGCCTTCAGGCCAGAATCCACTCCCACTCCAGCAAAGGGGAGTTGGCTTGGTGGCTGGGAGCCTGGGGGCAATGAAATAGTAAGTGTTTGTAGATCACGAAAGGGCAAGAGAATAAAAAGAGGGAATGGGGTAGGTGCACTCCCAGGACAGGTGCTGCATCTTTGTTAGCAGTTCACACTCTAACCCAATCTAACAACACCAACCCAATCAACCTCGGCCTCACCGCTTTGGAGCCCTAAGGTGGAAGTCTGTTAACCTCCCTGGTTAAAAAGGGCCTCTGTTTTTTAAAGTATAAAGTGAGGATAATAGTACTACCCACCTCAAAGATTTGGGATGATGATTAAATGAGGTAATGTGTATAAAGAACGAAGCAGCAGGGTACTTAGCACATGGTAAATGCTCCATAAATAGTACCCATGACTATGTATCTATGATAGACGTCTGTAACATAGCAATCTTACAGTAGGTTCAATCCTTAGGGCCAAGGAGTTGGATGTGAATATCAGGTGAACAGAGAACTGGAAATGTTTTGGTCACACAATGAGTGAAAGACTAAGATTATGGGAAGTCTTTGTTATAATTGTTGCAAAATCCTAGTCAGTCTCCTTAGGAATGAAACAGTGGAAAAAAGAGGCATTAGAAGTTGGCTTTAAAGACATTACCTTTTAGGATTCATCAGAACTAGCTGAAAAGCAGGGAGAGGCAAGATAATCTCCACTGCAGCAAGACTGCAAAAAAAAAAAAAAATTTTTTTAATTGCTAACAAGCAGAATGGCTTAATAAGAGACCTCATCTCACAAGACTATCCTGGCAGCTAGTACTACACTATGTAAAAATGATAAAGCCACAAAAACAAGGCTGAAAAACAAAAACCAAAACCAAACAGTTGCTTCTGGCGAGTAGTGGGATTAGAGTTGAATTTTTGATTTGTTGGTTATTTTTGCAAAATCAGGGTATCTTCTGAAGCCCTGTAAAATCAAGGCAGGGAAATGTATGATGATCTGATAGTTTCAGGCGCAGTGAGAGATGATTTGCTGCGGGGGGATGTGGGGTGTGCAGTGGTTTTTAAGCCCCCCCTTTTTTTTTTAAGTTATGTAACATTTTTGTAAACAAAATCTTATTGAGATCCCATCTATAAAGCAGATAGAATACTGCTTTTATTGAATAAATTCATTTATAGGTTCAGTTTTTCCTTATTCCACTTAGGTGTAAATGAGAGCACAAATGTGTATCGGTTGCATATACATTTCAATAGACATTTTATTTGATTTTTTAATGGTTAAAGATATTTTTAGAAGATAAAATAGTATTTGTTGGAAGATGGTTCAGGAACATCGAGAGGATTGTGAAGATAAGGGCTAGGCAGGAGCCAGGAGCTTTTCCATCAGGACCATGTCTTCCAGAGATGCATGCGTCAGTCATTTGTGTCCATGCAGAGAGGGGAGGAACAGTGAGCAGAGGACACCCCAATGTCTTCTGTTTAATGACCAAACCAAACTAACACAGAGGGGCATGGAGAGGAGGTGAGCCCATAAAGGCATCATCTGTGCAAAGTTCCCCAGGTCCTACATGAAAGGAGAAAACAGGCAGGCATATGGGGTGGGAGTGGATTGGCTGGAAGCATCTACCTGGGGGCATTCAGGGATGCTAACTGGTGGGATTCAGGAAAGAAAATAAAGCATGTGATCTTATTGGGTGGGGCTCAGCAGGAAGGTGAAGAAGGCAGAGAGTAACTAGACACCATGGCCCAGGCAAGATGAGAAAGGCAAGGAGATGGCCCTCACTACAGTGGGAGAGAAGAGACTTGTAGGGTTTGGGACAGGCAAAGGCAAAGCCAGGGAGAGTGATCCATGAAGTACTGGAAACCTTGTTAGGGGGAGGTGCAGAGCGGCAGGTAAAGAAGATCTGGTGAAGAGCTGGGAAAGTAGCAAAGAATTTAAGGCAAGTGCAGAAAGAAATAAGGTGAAGGATAAGGAGTTCAAAGGATGCTTTGAAGACTTAAATCCACACAAAGATAGTGTATGGCAAATCTTGTCACATAATACAAATGGCCCGAGAAAAAAGGAGGCCAGAATTTCAGCCTACAGAACTCAGGAAAGAAAATGAGAATCAGAGTTTATTGGATTTATAGAGTGTTTTGATGTGACTGAGTGTTGAAAAATCATTTGCCAAGGGGAGGGAGACTTTGGTGGCTTGGCGGTAAGGAACGCGCAATGATACCTTTTATAGTAATCTGTGAGGATCAAATGAACATGGATATAAATATAAGGGCCTACAGAAACACATGATGGTATTACCAGAGAAGCAAGGGTAAGTCATACTCTCATCTGGGCAGCAGCACTCTAGGCGGAAAAGAGCAGTCTGATTTATCAGGGATGGTCTAATGACAGCCTTGACAAAGTGAAGGAATGAGGAAAGGCAGAATTTATGAAAGCTATGTGGTCCTCAAAAGGAAATGGATGCCCGGGTTTGAACAATGGGTTTGGGTTTTTAACATCCTGCCCTTGGATCCAGTGCTGTAGCTAGCTGGGGAGCTGTAAAGAGCTGTCTCCTGCTGACTGGTTCTTTAACTACATTATTTTGTTTAGAAATAAAGTGGCCTTGTGAAAAAAGATTCTGGAACACAGATTAGGAAACCAAAGTTTGAATAGGGCAAACGAATGACCTAAGACCACACAGCTGGCAAGTGGGGAGCGAGTGGACTCATGAGTGCTTCTCCCCTGGCAGTGGTTTTCCAGGTTCCTGCTTCACAAGAGCCCAGAGATGCTTTCCCACGCATCTTTCTTGACTCCTCAGTTAGAGTCTCTCCCTGCTTGGAGGGTATTTGGTAAGAAGATCTTTAGTGCTCCTCTGTTGAAAACTAAGTTAGGAGCAGGTCATCATAACTTGCAAAGTACAGTAAACTTCTTACACCTCTATGCAAATAAGGCAGAGAAGATGCTGGTGTATCAGGATTTCTTGCACAGGAAAGCACTTTGTCTTGTGTGCTGCCTTCTCCCTCACCAGAACCTCCCTGTGCCCAGGGGCTCCCTTGCACAAATTATGTGTACACCATAGCCAACACAAGGTCATACACATCATAGCCAACTAAGAGAAACGAGTATTTATCAAAGGATGGCCTGAAACATCTGTATTCAAGAAGCCAGAGCATTTCCATTATACATCAGTCCCAGCAATCTACCGTACAGCATAGTGCCCATAGTTAACAACACTATTGTGTACTTTAAAATCTGCTAAGAGGGTAGATCTTATGTTAAGTGTTAACATAAAAATAAAAAGGTAATAAAGAGGCAGGAAGAAACTTCTGGAGGTGATGGATATGTTCATGGCACAGATTGTGGTGGTAACAGTTTCATAGATGTAAACCATTCTCCAAACTCATTAAGTTGTATACATTTAGTATATACTGCTTTTGTATGTCAATCATATCTCGATAAAGTTGTTTACAAGAAATACAAATTTAAAATCCGGATCAAAAGTATGTATAATATATAGAAACCATATTTTTCAGAAGGTGGACTTTATCACTTCTAACACACAGGTAATTATCTAAATTTCATCTGTGATTCTTTACAAGGGGAATAAAATATGCAGATGGAGGTGAAGCCAAAGCCACTTGGTATGTGAGGACGCAGGAAAGTGTCTTGGCTTCCCTTCGGGTGTCTGATGTCACCAAAGCAGTGCTCTAGAAGGCCAGCCTGGGTAAACTCATGACCTCTGCTTTGCCCTTGTGTTCCCAAAAGTTTTATGGGAAGTTCACTAATAAACTAAGTGTGTAAATGCTCCATCATCAAATTAAAAAATAATAACCGCTACTGAAGCTGACTTACACTACATATTTTCTGCAAAACACATTTATTTACCTTTCCTTCTAATAAAATACACCCGGCAATAAATAAAAGGCAGTAAAAGTATCCATGACTTGCTATTAAAACTTGATATGTTTTTAATGACAATTTTTAGTATACTGTTTTTGGATGGATCTGGTACTATTTGAAAATAAGCACCCAACGAGGACACGATTGAGATTGGCACCAAAGTAAAAACACAATAATTTGTCCAAAGTACAGTGTGTATATTCAGAGAATTTAAATGTCTCCCCCTAAAAGATCAAATTGCACTTTAAAATGGTCAACATACTTCTACCAGTGAGCAACTTGTATAAAAATTCCACCATAAAACACATTAGTCTTTTTTTTTTCTTAAAGTTTAAACTACAGCCTAATGAATTTAGTTCATCACACGCTTACATAAATCCTACAGTGGAGGGGGGAAAAGAGTCTTTGAAATGTCAAACATTTTCTTCTCCCTTTCTTTCTCTTTTAAAGAAAACCTCTCAAAAAAAAAAAAAGAAAACCTCTCAAGAAGGTATCCAACCACTTCTTGGAGACATGTAAAAAAAAGAAAAAAAAAAAAGACTCGAACAAAAGGATTTTTTTTTAAAATTTTAGTCACTCTTTAAATTTATTCTTCAATTTAAACCAATTCTCTTTTATAGGGGGCTCCCAGCAATTAGTTGGCAATCTTATCCTGTGAGTTTGAAGAATTAAAGCAGAAGCAAAGAACAAAAGGAATGTATTTGCTACACTCTTCTGCAGGTCCCCTCTCTTAACAAATCAGACTTCATTTCCTCCAGGGCCCTCCCTACCCACCTAATCTTCTTTCTTTCTTCCTCCCATGGTCCTTTAGGAAAAGGAGTCTTAAAGGTAACATTATGGAATGCCATCTTAACTAAAATCCTTCAGAATATGCAAAGGTTGAAAGTGAATTTGGAAACTAGAGTGTGTTTTTCTGAGTCCTCGTTTTGGGATTCTGACAAAGTACAATTTTTTTTTTTTTTAAGTACAATTTCTTGATTACTGGATCTTAAACTGTAGCAGCAGGTAAAAAGCCACCCAACTTAGGTTTCCCAGAAGTTTGAACACACTCCCTTCCTTCTTGCAGACTATTTAGGACAGTGTTCACAGAAGGTCACCACATTAAAGGGAGCATAGCCTGGGAACAGTAGACATGACATCTGTCGAACTTACTCTTCCACCTGTCACGGACATGGGCCACATGAGCTCTCGGGGACTTTCAGGGGCCTGCTGGTCCATTCCTTTTCCTTTACCCTTAAGCCAATCCAGAGAAGGATTGACCCTATTTTTTAAGACCTCCAAGGAAGAATTTATGATCATTCTTAGACAGCCAGATATTCAGAAATTATTTTCCCTGTGGCTTTTCCCCATGGCTCTGCCGACACATTCCTTCCCATAGTGCTGCCATAAAAAGAAGAAAATATGGTAGTCATGAGCTTTGAGAAGACCTACATGAAGACAAAATAACTCTTAATTTTACTGAACAGTCAATGCCGTGAAAATACCCTAACGAAAAATTAACTCATAATTTTAAGTGTAGGTACACATGCCGGAGAAGGCAATGGCACCCCACTCCAGTACTCTTGCCTGGAAAATCCCATGGACGGAGGAGCCTGGTAGGCTGCAGTCCATGGGGTCGCTAAGAGTCGACACGACTGAGCGACTTCACTTTCACCTTTCACTTTCATGCACTGGAGAAGGAAATGGCAACCCACTTCAGTACTCTTGCCTGGAGAATCCCAGGGACGGGGGAGCCTGGTGGGCTGCCGTCTATGGGGTCACACAGTCGGACACGACTGAAGCGACTTGGCAGAGCATACACGCTCTGGGCTTCCCTGGTGGCTCAGCAGTCAAGAATCCACCTGCCATTGCAGGAGACATGGGTTCCAACCCTGGGTTGGGAAGATCTCCTGGAGAAGGAATGGCAATCCACTCCAGTATTCTTGCCTGAAGAATCCCATGCACAGAGGCGCCTGGTGGGCTACAGTTCATGGGGTCGCAAAAGAGTCAGACATGACTTAGTGACTAAACAACAAAACATGCTTTTCAGGTTTCTTCCATGAAAAGTGAAGGTTTGAGTACTTACCCATTATCCTTATTTGGAAGCTCTGTGGAACTGCAGCAGGAACCAAGTCTGACCACTTTTAAATTCTACAGGATGAGGATTAGAAAAACAAGTGAAGTTTTAATACCTAAATCTAGAGAACTGCTATATCACAGAAGTATTTAAGGACAGAAATAATTGGGAGACCTACATACAGATTAAAATGCATCTCACACATATAGCCACAGGGAAAACAAATACAACTATCCCAAAAAGGGCTTTTCTCATACACATGACCATGGTTACAGGGATCCAGGGTTAGACACTCACTGAGCCAAACCCACCCCCCCAAAAAAGGAAATGCTACTTTTGCTTCTGTAGCCCACCAGTAATCACTTTTTAAAATAACTACATACACAGTACCAAATGATGCTAGTAATAAAAGGACTGGTGAAAATATTGATCCATCCAGTGGCTCACTTAGTAATTTATCTGTAATCCTAGTTAAAAGGCAAACTGGAAAAAAAAAAACAAACCCATGAGTATAAAACCCCTCAATGTCAATAATCAAGAGAAAAAAACCAACATACTAAAATGACCAGAATGACATCTAAACCTAGTGACTGCCACATATAGCCTAAGAAATGTTCTGTCAAAATAAGATGTGGAATCAGGAAGCAGATGACAAAATTCTTTCTAAAATCTCACTTAAGGGGACACTTTAGGCATTTCAGACTCGTGCAAATGAAAAGAAGAATGTTTCATCAAGTGTAACTCTAGCCGAGTTATGATAATAGGTTGCTCCAATCCTCTTTCCTTGGCTCAGGAAGTAACTGGCTTAAGTAACTGGAGGAAGCGGCTCTCAGTAGGGGATGTCAATGCAAACCCTAACTAGCAAGGTGAAAAATCAGTGCAGCCCAGGATGAATTTCAGAAGAGAATCAGGCTGGGTTTCAGAGTCAGAAGGCAGCACTCCCTTAGTTCTGTAGTTTAGTTGATAATCCTTTGTGGCGAGAAATCACCTTCCCTATATCTGAGTTTTTTGTTTTGTTTTTTTTTTTAGGTTTTTGACCCACTGGTGAACCTTCCAGGTAACTAATGAATAACAATGAATTCAGACTTCTCAGCAGTTCAGCACTAATCTTTGTATAAGATTTAGGGAAACCGCTTTTCTCTGTTTTGTTGTCTATAAACCTACAATCACATAAGGATGAGAAAAAGTCAGTGAAATATTTCATTTCTCACATAACTTGTAAAAACGAATCACTTTCAGAGCAGAATGAACAAGATACAAAGCAGGGTAGGGAGATGTCTATTTCACAAAACTACATCCCAGTTTCTGACCTAGATGAAATCCTGCATAAACATAAGATAATTCTTGTTATTTAACATATTCCATATTCAGGTTTAATAATTTGCCTTTAAGTTTACATCTTACAAATTTGCCAACTGAATTAAAACTCTCAAAATCAGAATGCAATGCTTCTTGGTAAATAAAACAGACTTTTAAGCAAAAAGAGGCATCAAAACAAAACTGAAATAATGTATCTATACTACAAGTGACAACATCTGAGACTAACTGGAGGGTTGAGGGGACCAAAGAACCATGAAGCAGATGGGACTATTTCAAATTTCTAGATAGAGAAACTGTCCTCAGGAGGAGAGCTGTCCACTTAGGTTGTCCAAAGAGCAGGTTCTTTCTATAGGTCATAAAGCTGTACATCAGAAAGGAACTAGGTTATCAAAGAGCCCCTTTTTAGAACACAAAATCAGTTTCTGTAACTCCTTTCCTCCTGAAAGTCTTTTATTCTCGACCTGAACTTACCCTTCCCTTAAAGAATTTTGGTGTTTTTGGATGTCCTCCATTTCAGCGGCAGAACATACAGAGAGCCAATATTCAGAAGTACCCTGTCAAACAGCACTTTTTGTGGGTGCTCTAAATGGGGACAACCACACACTGTACAGAAGTTACACCTCCAGTACTTACCTTTAGTACTGGTGGTGCACCAAATGCTCTCACTTATCTCACCTTATCAGCCTTAGAGACTGTAACTGCTATTTAGGCTTAAAAAACATGCAAAGCAATAATTTTTTTTAACGCACAAACCATCTATAGAAACATATTTGCATTTTGCTACACCTCTCATCATCCCTCAAATTATCTTCAGAAGGCCTGAAAAGGTGAAAATCTAACTAGCTAAAAAAATCAGCCAAACTTGAAAATTATTAAGCTACATCTTATAGTCATACATGGTTTTCCTGTATTCATCATTAAGGTTTCACAAAAAAACAGATTCAGGTAGGTAGTAGGACCCACATTACTTTTTCATAAATTATTCTCTCGTATTTTACATAGACATACAGTTCTGTGTCTATTCTTGGCATGTTTTAAGTTAAAATTTGATTATCTGTATTTACTAGTATTAGAAACAAGTGATTTTTCAATATGGACTATCCAACCCCTCAATATCTGTAAGAGGTGGTAGAGTTGGACTCAAAGCTGAGGCCAGCACTCCATTTGTTGGGTATATTTTTCCTGATTCTCACCTAGAACTGACACCTCAGGCAACCCCTTACTATCATTTGGCCCTGAAACTCCCTTTCAGGAGTTCTTTCTACCTTTAAATATAGTGTAAGAATATAATGAAGGCCAAAAGAAATTTCATCTGGGTTACTAATAACCCACAGCGGGACACAGCTCAAGTCAGATAACTTCGTTTGCATCATTCCAATTGGCAACAGTAAGTCAGAGGCAAGAGGGACCTCTGAAGTCATAGATGAGCCCCAGCTGTCCCTCAGCCCAAGGTCGAAGCCAATTTATTCCATAACCTTGTGCAAATGACAGTGGTTCCTCAGTATTCTCTCTCAAATAATTTAAACACTTCTCCTTTATCTGAAAGGGTTATTCTTAATAATGAACCCACCAAAGGGACACAGAAAACGAGAAAGAAAAATAAAAAGTAATACTGCAGAACGTTTCCACCCTAACAGTGAGGACCCCAGGTAACTTATATATCTGCAAAGACTTGAATTTTTAGAACATTTAAGAAAGAGAGAAATCACCATCCTAATTAATTTTAAAGCATACCAACCTTAGGTTTACGTATAACAAAGTCTTAAGGACTTTGCAGAAATATGCAGAAATAAGGATTTCAAATATTTCAGCCCTCAAATACACAAAGTCAAATAAGGCATAAGACCTATAGAGTAAACACAAAGCAAAACTACAATGTTTTAGTTAATGTGATCTAGGGCCCCTCTATTTTGTCCTGTAAGATAATTTAAATAGCTCTCTCTGTTGCAATGTCCAAATTTATTCAGACTATTAGAACATGATAGGCTATAAACTCCTCCAAAGTCTATGGTTGGTACAATCTAATTCAAAATATTAAAAAAATCTTCAGAGACTTTGAAGACTGTATCTGTTGTAAAATACAACTTGTAAACAAGAACATAATGTTATATTACTTACTGTAATCAATAAACGAGTTATACTTACTGTAATCAATAAATGAGTTAGAATAAGTAGTCTTTGAAACATTGTTCCAGGAGGCACTCAGTTTTCCTGTTTGGCTTTCAAATCATGCACACTTCTATGCATTACCTACTGATACCCCTGAACACTCACTTCCTAAGCTGATCCTGGATGTTCGCATGCAGCAAATAAATGAACATTTGCAGCTATCATACCATGCTAGTGCTGGTTTGTATAGTTATTTAACCATCTTGCTACATTTTTTCTTTATATATTAAGTGGAGGGGGAGAAAACCAAACAGCTGATATTATAAAAACTACTGGTCTCTAAATCTAACACAACTGAGACAAGAATAGAAAATCAGGAGGAGTGCTCGCTTCGGCAGCACATATACTAAAATTGGAACGATACAGAGAAGATTAGCATGGCCCCTGCGCAAGGATGACACGCAAATTCGTGAAGCGTTCCATATTTTTAAAAAGAAAAAAAAAAAAAGAAAATCAGGAGGAAGGAGAAAGCTTTAGCTTCACCTGGGCACTTGCTCACAGGACTTAAACCAGTTGACTGTGTTCAACTGAGAAAAAGGGCAAATGCAGGGAACATGCAGAAAACATTGGAAATAAATTATCTAAGATTATGTCTAAAAATGAAGCATAATTGGAATTCCAGAATGACTTACAATCTCTACAACTCCTCCCTTATTTTAGCCCATCGTCTTTTGAAGAACTAATACATTTTAAGGAATATACTGAATATGATATGAAAGAAACTTCCCGTGCTAAAAAAGAAAAAAACTGGCCCAAGACCAGTTTTTGTGTTTATTGAATGACTGTGTATGTATCTATATGAATGAAGATTAGAAAAAACCGCCTTGGCAATTAATAAGTGCAAACCAAGAAACAGTAATCCACAGCAAAAGTTGCTACACAAGAGACGTTTATTAATGTTCTGTTGTATTTACAGCTTTAACATAGCAAACCAGGGTGAATTATCACTTGGCAGAAAGCACATCACTCTACATTTATAACACATTGGTCTCTGCTAACACATTGTAAAAGCAAGTAGTACAGTATGTTAGGGATCATCTCAAAAGTTCCAAGCTAATTCTTTCTTTGCTCCTAGTACCTAATCCCCTCTCTACTCTAGCCCCTGGCCTAATCATCAGGAGACAAAAGAAAAAGAAAAAAGGGGGCAGGGATTCCAATCATATAGAAAGTGTCGAGAATTGCAATTTATTAGTAATTATGCTGCATTTGTCCTTGTCCTTTCTATTTTATACAGTGACAACACCTTTACAATCCCTTAGGTACACAACACAGAATAAGATACTGCAAAATTAGAATACAGACTATAAGAAATTAACACTTATTTTTTACCAATTAAGAACATATTCTTGACCACACTTTAAATGTATTTTGCACTATGATTTTGCTTCCAGGTGTTCACAGTACAATTAAATAAATTTCTAGATTAATTTTAACAGCAAAATGGATTATGTGCAGAAATGCAGTCATAACAAAAGTTTTAACTTTTGAGAAAACCCCTTTTTTAAATGGCCAGCATTATACATATCTTACACTAAAATATTTAATTCCAAATTCGTTTTGAGATGGAGGATGAATAAAAGCAAGATTGCCCCCTACTGACTACAGGGACAAGGCTCATGCTATTTAAAATGACTACAAACAATAGATAAGGCATTATTAATACATCACAGACTTGACTGCGAGAGCTTTTTCAAACATTAACCACTAATGATTCAATGATTACAGAATTTTGCATTAACTATTAAAATTTTACACCTAGGAACAAATAGAGAGAAATGATCTTTGTCAACAGTACTTTATTTTTTAAAGCAGGTGATGATTCCTCTGTGTTCCACATCTTGATTCACTTCCTGCAGGTGTTCTCTTGCTTCTTGGGAGAGAATTCATAAATGCAGGAAGGCCTTTGCCAGAAAACATCTGCCAGAGAAGGATATTGAATATTGGAACTCTGGTTAGGTTGTTATTTTGGCTAAAAGAAGGATGTAGTCACAAAAGAAGGCAGGATGTTTGGAGACATAAGAAGTACATTTTAACATAGCTTTAAGATTACTATACACTGACATCATAGTATTCAATAAACATTACATTTTTGGTTCTTAAAGTTATCAAGGTCTCCAGAACTAGGAAAGACTTAAATGCTTTCTCTAAATCCCATGAGGTCAGGGATCGTTTTCTCTCTCTCTCAACCTAACACAAGAACAGAATTCAAGGAGCACTTCATCCCACACTTAACACCAATGGCAATGACTGAAACTTGGGGACAAAGAGACAGCAGAATCCAAATGCGTAGGCAATTTTCCAAACACACTGTTTACCCTGCCAGTTCTGCCAGATCTCACATGAAAGATTTCCAACAGGGATGCCAGTGATGTCATGCTATCCTTGGAGCACAGCAAAGTTAGAAAGCAGATGTAAACTCACAGGAACCAATAATTAGGGGAAAAAAGTTACTGTATTTTGGGGGAGGTTATCTCTGGGAGACAAAAAAAAGTGTATGCAGCCCCAATTTTATAAAGCAATTTACATGACTCAAATAAATACTCTCAAAATGATGTCCATTTATTATAAATGCAATTTTCATGTAACACTTTGATGAATTTTTGTATTGGCATATAAACTGGTTTGGTTCTCATGGAAAAAATACAAATAACTCCCTGTATTAGTGCCAAAAAAATACTCTAAAGAGATATATTAACACTTAATAAAAGCTTATTGAGAAACTATGTTGTGGTACCCTACACCAAGTGAAAGTTGGATGGGCTCATACCTAGGCCCTTCCTTCTTTCAAAATTACTGTAAAAGCCACAAGCAGCCCTTTTATAGACTGATTAGACTACTGCATACATCTTTAAAAAGTTGACAAGATGCAGAGAAGCTACAAGTCTGGAAGAAATCAACATATTCTTTTTGAACATTAATATTTTCCCAAACTCCAAATTCAGTTGGTGTTTTGATCTGAAGCAAACCAATGATACAGATGTAACAGCAACTCTTCTTTAGGGAGATTTCAGAATGTGCAAGGACAAAGACACAGGAATATAAGGATTCCTGAAGCCAAGTTGAACCAAAAATAAAATCTGTCTGGTAGGCAGATGACAAATAGATTTCTGCAATGAGGCTAGTTAGACTCATTACAAGTCTACGTAAATTCAGTTTTTATCAGTTACCACTAATAAACAAAAATTGATATAATAATTACTATTAGGTCAAAACACTAGAGTTTTGCCAAGAATATGAGATACAGTCCAGATAACTACCAGGTCACTTAGTTCACACTATGTGCATGGAGATAAGTTAGTTTTAGCAGATCCCTCAAAGTCAGAGCCACCCAAAAGACACTAAAAAATCCATTAAGAGGTCCTACCTACTGTAAAGCAGAAGGAATACTATTCAACATTCTGTAATATCCTATATGGGAAAAGAATCTGAAAAATAATAGATATATGTGTATGTATAACTGAATCACTTTGTAGTACACCTGAAAATAACACAACATTGTAAATCAACTATTCTCCGGTATTAAAAAAAATCCATTAAAAGGTACTAGATAGGTCTACTAATCAGTGATCTCATTCACCATACAAACTCCAAATGAAAAAGATTGCTATAGAGGTATTCACTGCTCTCTACGACTCAGAGGCCTGTTGAGATCAATTTGACTCATAGGTTGCTACAAAAACAATGATGGAATGTAAACTGGAAAAGAGACAGGTTTTAGGGACTGTGAATATCACCACTAAACTTTAGATCAGATCACTTCAGAAACAAGGGAATACAGCAGCCTATGCGATTTCTTCTTGGACCCTGTGTGATTTTTTTTTAAGCAAAAATTCCACGGGAAATATTTTCTACTGTACTGGTACTTTACAACACAGCCCAAATAAGTCAAACTAACTTGAGGTGAACTGGAAATAAAGATGTATTAAGGAGGAGGGGGAAGATTATAGAAAAAAAGAAAATGAAAACATTTATCATCATATGCAAAAAAGGTAAGAAGATATCTGATGCCTAGAATGTATAACTCAGCAGATCACAGCAATCACTATCTAATTATGAAGGGTCCCATCTCATTAATGCTGTCAGGGCTTATAAACTTTCTTCCTCTCCTATTTCAGAAGTAGTTGAGGTATCAAATTTAAGATCCATTATACTTTGCATATACAAGTACTTTTGGAGTAGAGTTAGAATCAGGTTAACTGTGTTACCACCTTATAGTTACTATGTATAGCTAACTCCTCAATTATCTGGCAGCATCAAAGGAAGTGGGACTTGATGAAATTTATTTTCCAGTTAATTGGTAAATAAGATAAAGTATGGACACTTTATATTTTTGACCATTTCAGATAAAGATGTTTCTAAAAGGTATCTGTTTCTTTTCATACAACATAGAAGGAACATATTGTTTTTCCTGCTTCCTCATAGTCACACACTTCTTGATGCCACTGTGCCTAGCTCTAGCCGTGTCTTTTGGCTTTTCTTGCTGTGAGGCAGGAAACCAGATTTCCTTTATAAGCTTAAATGAGCTCCAGAAGGGAACCCGAGAGCTACCCTGTGATGATAGTATATGAGCTTTAGTGTTCAGCTTTTATAATACCTATTATGGCTGGTAAGAAAGAAGATCTTTTGAGGGTATTTCAAGGTTTGTGTGTGTGTATCCCATATTTTGGGCAGCCTTGTGTGTGTGTACACTATATTTTGGGCAGTCTTAACTAGAAAAGTCACTATCCTCATACATTTTTCTAGTACAGTGCCAGACCTTAGCATGGGAATTGAGTTATTTTTCTCTACAGCAAAGTTATTTTAGCAATTTCCTATCTGTGGCTTTCTGGCAAAAGCAAGCCCACAGCTAGCTTTTAACCAGTGATACCTCCAGTAAAGAAAGTAAGAGGTCTCAGTGAAAGAAAATCTTCATATCTTACATGATGGTTTTCTACCACATCTTCAAACTAAACTAAATCTCCTATGAACTAGAGAAAGAAAACATTCTATTTCTGGTTCTGGATGGACAGTTCCTACCTGTGTCAATGAATAAAGGAAATTCAGTCCCATGGGATATTATAGCTTTGTGGATTCCTTCTGAGGATGCTGAAAATTAGTAAGGAAGTCATTAAAATTCTAAATGCTGCTCTAAGTCTGTAAACCCCTAATTTAGAGCTCTGAGTCCTCTAGGCATGTCAGGGATGATTTCAAATCAACTAGGATATCAAAGTCAGACAGGAAAGCAATGAAACCCCATTATGCCCTCCACTGAAACACCTCTAAGTTTCCGACAACTCCTAAAAGTGTTGTAATGCTTCTGACTCCAAAACACAGAGAATACCAGATCTATAATACCCCTTCACAGCTCCAACAGCATTACTGCTTAACTAAGGGCTGCCTACTTCAAATCATAACTCTAAATATGCACTGTTTTACATTTAGAATATATCTATAAAACATTTCAGAAATTTTAGGAAGTCAAAACAATAACAACAAATTTTACAAAAAAAAATCCTCAAAGTCCCTAACAATACAGGAAAACTGCAAAGTTCAGGCTCTCTCTCCACTTCCATTGTCACATCAACCTGTCCTGTATTAGATGCAAGATAAAGAATGTATGCATCCCCTAATGAAGCCAGAAGTTGCCTTCGACCAGAAGAATGAAGTGACCAGACAGAGGTGTGGCCTCATTCATTTAGAAATTCAAAGCCACCAATACACAAGATCTACAGAATCTGTGAAGGAAGGAAGGCAGAGAGGGAGGGAGGGATCTGTCCTCTCAGGGTACTGTGGGCACCAGTGGATGAGGGGAAATGTGGAGGGGGGTTCAGAAGCTCATCATCAGGAGAACTGTGACTACCCCCAAAGACTTAACTTTGAACCTACGGTAGGTAAGAGTTAAAGCGAAGGATCAGAAGTAACTATAAATTATAATCAGACATACAGAAGGAGAAAAAAGATGACAATGGTAACTACATAAAACTACTAAAACCACACAAAACATCTGACAAGCTTCTTAAAGTCAGGATGTAACAGATACATCACAGGGGTTAGGGCGCAGGCGAGTGTGTCAATGTCCATCTGCACCCAGACTATGTAACCCAATTCAAATTCAGGACACACCATGTCTCAGGACATTTTAAACATGTAATAAAGCATTCTTTTTCTCGAAAAAAAAAAAAAAAAGTCATAAATATAAAGACTAAAACTGTCTCTCAAATAAAAGTACACACTCTTTTGAAGAAACTGACTTTAACCAAAAGAACCTAGGTTCTTTACATGCTTTAACTTTTTAAGAATGCTTTATGAATATACTCTACCATGCATGTATCTGAACTTTTCTGTCACTAATAACCTTTTGTTGCTTATACAAGCACATTGTACATGTATATGTACGAGTACATGTATAATGCTTATTTCAGTATCTGACATATTGAAAAGTTGACAAGTATTAGTTATTACTATTATGCTATGCTTGAAAACATTTTTATTTCACTTAAGAAGTTATCATATTATTCTGTTGCTTAAAGACTTTCAACACCCTCTCACAATCTGGCAAATTAAATACGATAGATATTTTCTTTTCTAGAAGCACATATTCTGAGACTACCATGAAATCTTCAAAACTGAGAATGCTACTCTGTACCCTAAGACCACAACAAATCTTCAAAACCGAAAACTCCACTCTTAGCATATGATTACTTACAAAAACTATGAAATAACCCAACAGCAAATACAGGCTCACATGGAATCAGCCTTGTGTTGAGCCAATACGTGACTGGGTTTAAAGGACTGTGAGTTCGAAGGTTCCACTGCAAATGGGCTTAGTGTTCAAGATATTTGAGAATGCTCTCAGCTTGACTTTTCAGCCTTAATTCTCAACACTCATTTATGTTACAAGCTGCTTCCTTTGAGCCAGCTACATACTTCTCTACCTCTCTTCCTATTCAACACTGCCTCAGGTGACTCTAAAAGGCTTCCCCACCCAACATTTTCCACTATCATTTTCCATATTACACTTTCTAGGTTTATCTCAAGGTTTATCTCAACTGTTACAACCTTCACAAATCCTTGCCCGATGTGTTCAACTAGCCTGGCTCTACCTGTCCTTAACAGTCTTAAGGAACAAAGAATCAGTTCCAAGAAGGCCCATCAGATTTTGTTACCAGAGACTTCTCTCTGGTGTACTCTTCCCCAAGATTCCCTGTCTCCTCCTTTTTGCAGCTGGTGATGCAAGATGGAGTCAGCCTCTGGGGAAAACCATGGGGGAACCAAACAGCCTTGGCAAGGCTTAGTCCTCCTGTTCTAGGCAGGAGAAAAGGCCCTTTTCTCCCCTTCCTTTCCTTGGGTTTGACTCTCCCACCAGAATGGTAACATCAGGATGTGAACCTGAAGAAAAAGCCCAGGAAAAGTCCCTCATTGATTTTAGGAGATGGAAGCCTTGGTAGGCTTGTCAGTAGCCATAAGGAGTTCCTCAAGTACTGTGGACTCTCCCAGCTCTGGGTTTAGGGGCCCCACAAAACAGAGCTTAATGATTAGGCCTGAAAGGTTCCTTCTCACTACTTACCTCTGGAACTAGTACAACCCAAGCAGTGGCTTCAGGATTCACGATTCAAAGATTAAGGACCCTGAGTCCTAGTCAACTCTCTTCTGCATTGTCCAAACATGAGATAATGTTGTCTCCTCTGGTAGTTTTTCTAACTTGCCTTTTAAGAAAGTTTTTTCATAGAAACACTCCTTACTAAACTAGAAACTAAAAGGAAAGGACTATGGCTTCCTACTGCCTCTATATCCCCTACCACAGGTTGTATATTCTACTCTAAACGTGAACAGTAATCTACCCATGCATCACATGATTACACTGGGACTGGAATAAAGTTTGTTTCTTTAATACCTTTAATAAATAAAGAGAACTCTGGTCCTGGGGAGATTTGAGAAATTTTCTGGCATCTTCCGAACTTTTGCATAATTGATAAATCCTCTGAGAAACAGGAGAAAGCCTAATTTAAAAAAGAAAAGTCAAGAATGAGTTTAGAATTCACACATTAACTCCAATCCCAGAAATATCCCTCCTGATACCAAAAACTTCATTTTTCTGTTATCAGAAAAGCTATCAAACCATAATTTCCTCTAAAATTTTCAAAGGATTTGATTTTACACCAAATTTTCCATTTCTCAGTGAGAACATATAATCTCAAGGGCCAAAAAAAAAAGTCTCTTTTGCACATTCAGAATCTAATTGGTCTAAAAGAAAACAAAAGACAAGATGGGGCCAAACATTTACATCATTTACTTTTGGAAGCCTCATTGAGAAGCATTATCAAAACCTCCTCTCCTTACCCACCCCAGGATCTTAGTTCCTCAACCAGGGACCAAACCTATGCCCAAAGCAGTGAAAGCGTGGAGTCCTAACCACTGGACAGCCAGGGATTCCAAAACTTACTTTCTGAGTTCCAAAAAAGTATTCCAAGATAATTAACACTAAAAACAGAGAGGTTATAAACAGTGTTTTTCTCAAATAAAAAAATGTCATCCTTTCTTGTTATGGCTTCTTTTTTTTGTCAACAGTACACAATGCTGTCCACTAGATGTCAGGCTGCCCTTACCTTCACAAGAATTCTGTCTCAACTCTAAATTCTATTTCTCTATTCTTAATTTAGGAGTCAGCAGGGAAGATGATGAGCTCCCTCCAGTGGTAGCTCACACATTCCTGGCCCTCCTCCTCCAGAGATGGCCCCTGGTCTTACACACATTTTCCAAATGGCTTTATGGAGATATAACTTACATATCACAAAGCTTACCCATTTAATGTGTACAATTCACTGGCTTTTAGTAGTTAAAACTATAATCCAATTTCAGAATTCTTTATCATCCCTAAAACTATCTGTACCCATTAAGTAGCCATTCCCCATTTCCTACCCTCCTCCCATCTCACCGGCTCTGAGCAATAACTTTCTTTTGGGTACATTTTAAACTATACTCAAGCAGTGGAAGATGCCCTGCACTCAGTCAGAAATGATATCAGAAAAAAGAAAGAAATGATATCAGGCAGCAACCAAGAGTCATCAGCACCGAGCACAGTGAAAACTACCCTGTTTGGCACCAAAATGAGCGACAATACAACCTAACTCGAGTCAAAGGATGGGTGCCATATGGGAATATAGGTCAGCTTTGCTAGATATTTCAATTTTAAAAAGGTTAAAAAAAATCAGATATTTTATGTGAAAGTTCTTGGCTTTTATATGACGTGTGTGCGCTAAGTATGTGGGTTAAATCGCTTCGGTCATGCCTAACTCTGTGACCCTGTGTACTGTAGCCCATCAGGCTCCTCTATCCATGAGATTCTCTAGGCAAGAACACTAGAGTGGGTTGCCATGCCCTCCTCCAGGAGATTTTCCTGACCCAGGGATCGAACCCACATCTCTTATGTCTTCTGCATTAACAGGCAGGTTTTTTACCACTTGCGCCAGCAGGGAAGCCCATTTAATGATGACAACTAAAAAAAATAACTTCTGAAAATAACTACGGAACATACAAGCCACAACTACAGGCTAGATGTAGCTTATGAGCTGCCAGCTCAAGAACTTTGTATAGACCCGGTCTTTGCAGGAAAACCATCCCCCGCTTAAAAACTAAATAAATAAAAAAACAGTAACAACAACAAAAGATTCTCTCTGCAAGGAGTGCCAAAGATGACTCAAACATTGGATCCAAATGTACTAAGTACATCTGAGGTCTCACCATTTTCTGCTTACCACTAAGCAGTAAGACAGCAAGAATGATCAATTATAAAATATTATAAACTCATCTCCCATGAAACTTTAATAGAGGAAGGAAATCAGCCTATTAGATTTCTTTAAATTATCTATGTTGTCAACAATCAACCTAAAATTATGCTTAATGGCTCTTCTTTGGCTTATTCAGGATTTGCTTGGACTTTAGGCTTGGGAGAAGATGAGGAGTCAGACTTTCTCTTAAAGATACAGTCTGGAGAATAGCAAGTCAAGGAACTACTTCTCTAAAGTAACTCTCCTGTAGGTTGTTTTTTTTTAATTATTAAGTTTCTCAGTAATCAAGAGAAGGGGTAAAAATCACTATGTATCTTTCCTTGGAAAGCTGTGACCAAGAGTAGAATAAAATGATGCTACTGGGGAGGTAGGGGATGGCATCATGAATGACTTGTATTTTCTAAGTAAAATTTAGAGTCATCAGTGCATGACTCTGTTACCCAAGGCAAAGCAGGTAGGCCCTGAATATATTAAGCAGCTTTTGGTCATGGGCTCTACACTGTGCTAGCCAGACCCATTAGCAACCCTGGGAACCAAAGATCCAAATTGAGGAGATAACAAAAAGGCCTGAGACAGAAGAAATGTTAGGATAGGAGAAAATGATGCCACAGAAGCAGAGTGAGACAATTATACCACCTTTAACAGCCGCAAGATGCCCCTTCTATTGTCTTGTAGAAATGATAGCAATGATGATGGTCTGCTATTATATCATACAAATTTTCTCTACAAATAATGAGGAAGCAACTCTGCTCATTTCTTTAAGATGTCTTGGAAGAAAAGATTTTACAATAAAAAGTTACACTAGTAAGTATAATCTTAAGACCAACTACCTGAAATGGCTGGTATGTTTAAAAAAAAAAATCTTATTCTCATCAAGAGCAAACTAAAGAATTCTGGACAGCCAATGGTGGTTCTTCCAGAAGTTATGCAAGACAATATATTTTCTGTTTTCTACTGATATATCCAACTGAAGATAGGCCACATACACTCATGAGTAGTTCAGTAGGTTACAGTATACCTATAAGCAGTTTGGGGTTGAGCTTGTGAACCCTTTGTGGCAATAACTCACAAGGGGGAAAAAAAATCTCAGGACTATAAAAAGTCATCTTATTGGTATGCCCCTCTGGCAACATGGAAAATGTGAGAAGTGTGTATGGACGGGTTAGGAAAAATTTACCACCACTAAGAGACATTCTATGAATATGTATGCTACTCTGATGGTGATAACAGCCTAATCTTTGACATATTTTAAAAAGTATACTTATTATCGCTAATATATTACTGTATAGAAAGAGAGATGAAGCTTTACTAAAAGTAATTTTACTTCTAAAATTTAACATAATCTTTTCTCTCCTTTGTTTTAAAAGCACTTACCTAGAACCAGGAACACCCACCAGAGCCAGTACTGACCATCAAAATATCCAGGGAAGTAAGTGGAAAACTGAAAAATAAAGCAAAATACTTTAAGAGAACCTCTGCAGGTATTATTTCACATTTCAGCTTAAGGGTTTATAAAACACAAGATCTTATCTTGTACACAAAAGCTGTTGCTCATTTAGTGCTTACAAAAATTTCTAAAAATTTAGTCAAAGTATTTTATACAGTACAGATTTGAAATGATTACAGTATTTGCTAATATACTTCCTTTCATAGAAAAGCAATCTTGAAATACGATAGCTTTCAGCTTTACATACTCCTTGTTTTGAAAGTGCTCAAACCTGTTTGTTTTTTAAAAAATATTTTTCCCCTTTTAGAAACATGTCTTTTTTTAAGAGAAATTTTATTTATTTTTGGCCTTGCTGGGTCTTCGTTGCCGTGCAGGCTTTTCTGTAGTTGTGAGAGCTGGGGCTGCTCTCCAGTTTCGGTGCACAGGCTTCTCACTGCTGTGGCTTCTCTTGTTGCGAAGCACAGGCTCGAGAGCACGCAGGCTTCAGTAGCTGGTGGCCTGTGGGCTCAGTAGTTAAGTCTCCCTGGCTCTAGAGCATAGGCTCATTAGTTGCGGCACATGGACTTAGTTGCTCTGTGGCATGTGGGATCTTCCTGGATCAGGGATCAAACCTGTGTCTTCTGCATTGGCACACAGATTCTTTATCAGTGAGCCACCAGGGAAGCCCCAGAAATATGTCTTGATGATACTTTTATTTTGCTTACGCAGTGCCAAACTCAACTATATTTGGCCTCCTTTCTAATGGTCCCTGATTTTGTTCTTGCCCTTTCAGCCATGCCTTGACCTTGGAAGCTTTACCATGTACATGATGATAATCCCATTCCTTTGCCAGGGACTATATAGCACATGATACCATTGTGGCCAGTGGGAACTAAGGGCTGCTAGAAAATATTCTTAGTTCTTAAAAAGAAAGGGAGAGGAAATAGTTTCCTTTCTTCTGAGCACTGTTGTGTCTCTAATGTGATGCCTGAAACTGCCATGGCTATCTTAACCCTAAGGGAAGAGCAGCTATACTAACATGCTGAGCCACCTGTCAACTGTCCTTGATGATGTCAGTGAAACATTTAACTGACCTCCATGTCAGGACTTATTTTTACAGAAAATAAAATTTCCCCAATGTTTTCTAAGCCATTTTTGAGCTACATATTCTGTTACTCAAAAGACCATCCTAATTGATAACAGCTGATTAATTCTTTTAAAAATTTAGTAAAAATAAAAAGATTGGTAACTACTTTGATCTTGCTTCTGTTGAAGACGTTAACACAGTCTAGAGTTTAGCACAGTTTGAGCATTAAAATAGTTTTATTTCTTGATTAATAAGATTTAGAGAAGGAATGAAAAACTTCTTTATAGCTTGAGTTCGTAACCTAAAGACTATGTTTTAGGAGAGTATATGTTAGTTGTCTAGGAGAAAAGCCCATAATTTTTATCAGATTCTCAAAGGAACTTGGAATTCTAAAAATGCTAACTGCCTTAGAATAAATGACTTTGAAAAACTTCATGGCTCAGTCAACACCCATTAGTTAATAATGCCAATTTATGATAAACACCTTGGTTTTATATTATAAAGTTAACAATGGCAGTAAACTTATCTGAAATCACAGGACACTTTAAGAGACTAGATCTTTTACAACTTTAAATTACTTCATGCAATTCTAACTAACTGGTAACTCCTACATCACTTAAGATCTCTCTCTTATTTACTTTAGAGATAAGGGCCCCTAATGGAGTAGGGCTTGTTGAACAGTTCTGGCTCTCCAATCACCCTGGTATAACCAATGATGCTACTTACAACCAAACTTGGAAGGGAAGAAGGTTGAGAGAGAGGAAGGGGGAAGAAAAGAAGAGAGGGGAAGAGAGAAGAAGGACTAAAACTTCAGTAGCATTAATGAGAGGAATGTCTGCTTTTGATGGATACCAGAAAGTTAATAGACTCTTATTATAAAAACAACTAATTTCAGAACAAATACATGTATTATCACATTATAAACATTAAAAACAGAGAAAGCAGCTGAACAAGGATAGATGTCCTAGGGCCACTGATATTTTGTAGACTTGACTACAAAACTTGTGTAGATGAACCAGCTACACCTGATCTAGGTTCAATTTTATGAAACCAGAACAAAGACAAACAAAAAAAAAATCATTTTAAATGTTGAGATAATTCCAAAAAAGCAAATGAAAAAAAGTTAAATATTCAAAATTATTCCACTCATTCTTCTCCAGAGACTATCACTGCTGGTGTACAACTTACCCTCACAATCAGGATCCACTTAATTAGAGAGAGACCAAATCCTGAAATGGCCCCATATCTTCCTGCAGCTGAAGTGGTCAGGCAAAAAGACAGGAAGAACCCAATCCAGTTAAAGAGGAATGCCACTGTAAAAGCCGAGAGAAGAAAAGAGGCAGGTCAGACACGTCCTGTTATCCAAGGAGCAAGAGTTCTAAGGGTGCACTCTGCATTTACTTCTGTTTAAATGGCTGTCCCAAGAATAAACGAGCTGAGCCCACCCTCCACAACTCTTACCTCACTTCCCCAAAATTGCCATCCTCTGTCTTCCTCCCAAAAGCAAACAAGAAAGCACAGTTTCTAAATATCAAGTGTTTTATTATTACATCTAGTGCTATACACTTTAAGAAATAACTTAATATCACCAAACTGCATACTTATGACTTGCACCCTTTACTGTATATGTTGTACCTGAGTAATTAAACATTATTTGAACATTAAATTAGTGCCCCTAAATAATCTGATTCAAGTCATTCATCCTCTTGCTTCTGTAAACTTTGACAGCTTACACAATGCGTTACCTCTAAAAACACTGCACTTCCTTCATATCTTTTTAATACAGCAAATAAAAGAAATAGTTGCTCAGTCCCAAGTCAGGCATATGGAAAGTTAAATGCAAAATAACATCAAGTGGGAAAAATTAGGCTGACTTTGATGTGTTGGAAAATAGAAGCATGCAAAACAGAATTCATCAGACAAAGGCATTTACTTCCTATTTTACAGGTCAAGAATGAGTAGGAGGAATGCTTAAGGGGTTCTGGAGATCAGAAAAATGAAGCTCAGCTCAAGTAAAAATGTAGCATCCCCCATAACTGCTTTAATTATATTTTCCATAGATACTCATGGAAATTGAAGATAGAGACAGGAAATTAAGACGAAAGTGTACTGTGCTTTGAACGTGTCAGTAAAAAGCATCAAATACATAAAATTATTAAAATATTAGCTCAATTAGTTCTTTTAATTTCATCATATTCACTCAGAATCTAAAGCACTCTAGTTTGGGGGGAGGGGCTCTACTGTGTGTATACACTTACTGAAGAAAGTTAACATGAAAATCCCATCGTTTCCTATCCTCATCTGGTCAGGATCATCAAACTCCTCCCGACCTGCAAACTCCTCATCCTAAATGAAAAGAAAAGGTAAGTTCACAATAAATTACTTCAAGGCAAGGAAAGACATCAAGAAAAACTGAGAAAGGGACAAAAGTGACTTCCAAGGAGAAAATGTACTGCTTTGGCTCAATTTAAAACTAAGAGCATTAACGTTTAGTATACGTTAAATTTTTCATTGGTCTTCTAAGATAAAATTTTTTCTGAAATGAAAGGAATGTTTCACTTTGTAACCCAAGTTCTTTAACAATGTATTTCAAAAATTATAAAGTTCACAAAGAACTATTCACTCTTCCTTATATATATACATATATATATAAACATAAAGAAATATACATATAAAGAAAAAGGAGAAAATTCTCTTACACATTTGGCTTAAATGCTAGAATATCAGTAATACAGGGCCTGTTTAGCCCAGAATATTAGTAATCCTGGGCCTATTTAGAAGATACCATTGCTTAGCTCAAGAGTTTTATGAGAATGACTTAGTGGGGGCAGGTGGAAGAAGATACTGTGAACATATATGAAGAGTCTAACAGTGCTGCCCATGCTCAACTCCGGAACTGTTTATTTATATCGATATACAGGTCTGAAACAACCTCACTTCCAATCTTATTGGCAGAGAGAATCCTTTCCATCCTAACCAGAAAACAGAATTGCAAGCCTAGAAGGAACATGATCTTGACCAACACTGACACCAACATATGTAGCCTACCTTTTTCTTTAATTTTTAAAACTTATTTATTTATGGCTGTGCTTGGCCTTCGATGTTACACACGTGCTTTTCTCTAGTTGTGGCGAGCAAGGGCTACTGTTCATTGAGATGCATGTGCTTCTCACTGCAGTGGCTTCTCTTGTTGCTTCTCTTGAGCACGGACTTCAGTGCGTGTGGGCTTCAGCAACTGTGGTGGCACAGTCTTAGTTTGCCTGCTCCATATGGGATCTTCCCAGACCAGGGATTGAACCCGTGTACCCTGCACTGGGACGTGGATTTTTAGCCACTGGATCACCAGGAAAGTCCCCTACCTTTTCAACTAATTGTAGGTATGTGTTGAAATATTGGGAAAAAAAAATGAATACACACTTCAAGTGGTAGATTTATACACAATCCAATGAGGGTTCCTCAAATGAAAAATAAATAAACAAATAAAGAAAATTTTAGGGAGAACCAAAACTTGCCCTACACAGAAAAGGGATGGGGACATTCCTAATAAACTGTTAACTTATGCCCCTGAAGAATGGGAAACAAAGAAGTGGAAGTAGCAGCTTCATCTAATTTACCATCTTTCCTCTAATGTTTGAAATTTATACAAGAATGGGTTCTCTCGTATTTTTTAAAATAAGGAATACCTAGTATTCTGAATTCATATTAGCAGGAAGAACAGGCTTTGCCAAATTCGAAAGTAACTGTTTTGTGGGAGTCCCTGGTGATCAGTGGTAAAGAATCTGCCTGCCAATGCAGGGGACATGGGTTCCGGTCCGGATCTGGGAAGATCCCACATGCTGCAGAGCAACTAAGCCCATGTGCCCGAACTATTGAGTCTATGCTCTAGAGTCCAGGTGCTGCAACTCCTGAGCTCACGTGCCACAACTATCAAAGCCCATGTGTTCTGGAGTCCATGCTCTGCATGAGAGAAGCCACTGCAATGAGAAGCCTGTGCACTGCTACAGAGCAGCCCCCGCTCACGACAACCAGAGACAAGCCAGCACAGCAATGAGGACCAAGCACAGCCAAAAATAAAGATAAATAAAATAAAAAGAGAGAAACTGTTTTGTGCATAACTATTCAAAATAAACTACCAAAATACATGGAAGTAATGCCTAGTAAGACTATAAATGTCTTCTAACCATTCTTTCTATCTTGGTATCTCTAGTCCCAGAATTCCTCCTTAAATTGTCACCAGGTTACTGTTTCTAAAACACCACACTTGTCTTATCATACCCACGCTTAAAAACTTTGAAGGATTCTGTGAGACCTACATGTAAAGTCTAAATGTCTCAGCCTAGCATTCGGAAGATTCTACGACCTACAGTTCTGGCCAAACTCTTTGCTGAACCAACACCAATCACTACAACCACAGAAACTGACCTGTACCTGGCTGAATCACATCTGCTTTCCGAGCTTTCCCCTCTGGAATGTTCTTCTCCATCAAAACTCAGGGCCCACTTCAAATCCCATCTTCCCCATGATCGCAAGGTTAAAGTCACAATTCTTAATGCTCACTGCTCTTGTGCTGCCCCTTAAGATACAGGTCTTTGTGGGCCTTTTCCCTAGTTGGACTTTAAGCTCTTGTATGGCAGGAGCATTGCCTTATACAAAGCCTTCTATCTATCCACTGCAAAATACATAGCAAATTGTATATAAAAGTGTTCCATACATATTTGTCAAATAATAGAACCCCTTAAGAAGTTCTTAAATGTGTATATTTGTGAAATAAAACAGAGTTCTGTGATTAAGCAGCATTAATCTCCTGGTCTATTTCTATGGGACAGTTACCATAATTCAAGAGGTCTAGAGAGTAGATACAAGGACTTTGGAGTCTAAAATGTCTGGGCTTGACTCACCTATGCTACTTTAATTAGTTATATGACTTTGGGAAATTTTTAATCTCTTTGGGTCTCAATTTTTGCATCTGTAAAATGAAGATAATATAATTTCTACCTTGCAAGGTTATTGTGAGGACTGAAAATAATATATATTATATATGTAAGCACAAAACACAGTGTCAACCATGTTGTTTGCTTCTAATACATGTTAACTATAAAAACACTGTTTTCTCTTTAAACAATTGAGCTCCATGAGGGCTCTTCCTTGCACCTGTAAGAAGTGAATGCATGTCACCATGCAGAATCAGCCTAGACTATGCTTATGAACTGTAACTTCTGCCAAGCAGTGGTTTTAGGAGTGCTACCCGTCATGGAAGATGTGATCTGCAGTCTATCATCCTAAGGCCTGAACCTCTAGGCCTTGAGTCATTGCACTGCCCAGACTGAACTTATGTTCTTATTCTTATCTTTTACTCTAGCTTCCTGCTAGGCCTAGGGTCTGGAGCCCTGACTGCCCCATTTCCAGGGACTGAGTCCTGCTCTCCTTTCCCCCAGTATCAGACCCACGGTCCCACTTGCACCAGCTTCAACCTGAATGAATACATGTGAAACCACAATTGTATCACTTATGGGTCTGACATCATGAATCACGAGTGCCCAAAATTCTCCACTGGCTTTCATTACATCCCACCTCCACTTTCAAGAAGTAACATCAGGCCAGATGGAATCTGAAATCATTATGCCTCCACAGATGGCATGATCTGGACTGCTGGTGGCATAGGGTTCAACCAGATGATTGTTAGAGCCCCCTCTGAGTTTAATGTTATGAAGCTGCACATGTTTATTCTCTCCACAAATTCCTAAGCAGCTATCTACTTAACACCGAAATATTAAGTATACAGGATCAAGGCAAAATTGGTATATTCCTCTATCAGCTCTGCTCCAAGATGTTTCAGCCATGAAAGGAGACTTGAGAAAGTGAGGGTAGTAGTAGAGATACAGGAAAAATGAACTGGTTTGACTAGTGATTTTTCTGCTCTTTTATACTGTTTACCTCCATTATCTTCAGGAAAAGATAAGAGTCTATTATCCCAAAAGAAAAATGTATCGGATTTTAAAGATTAGTTGTACTTTTACTAATCAATTTAATCTAAGTAATATCACAAAGTTGATAATGCAAAGAACTTAATTCCCATAAACTAGTACCAAATAACAAGGTATAAGTTGGACTTACTCTTCCAGGAACCAAAGGGATAGTAGCTTCAGCTTTGGTTCTCTCAGCTTCATCATAACTGGGCAGTGTGGTAGCCACATTGTAAGATGGGGGCTTTGGAAACCCAGACTCATCTTTGTAGTCAAAATATGCTGCAAAATAAAAAGGAAGTCATACTTATCCAGTGATTAGCTGAAATGAGGAAAAAGGATTTCTGCTAACTCTGGCAAACAAAAACCAACCATTCCTCTAAAATTTTGCTGTTGTTTCAGTTGCTAAGTCCGACTCTTTGCGACCCCATGGACTGTAGCCCACTAGGCCCCTCTGTCCATGGGATTTCCCATGCAAGAATACTGGAGTGGGTTACCATTTCTTTCTCCAGGGTATCTTCCTGACCCAGGGATCAAACCCACATCTTCAGAACTGGCAAGTGGGTTCTTTACCACTGACCCATCAGGGAAGCCTTCCTCAAACATAACACGTAGAATAACTGAATCAAAAGATGCTGAACATGGGATTGGGAATGATTTTTAAACTTATCGGCTTTTCGATTATTTAAATTCCAGATTCACTTTACTTTCCCTGCCAAATGCTTTTGAACACTTTTTCTGGCTCACTATGTGGTGGCTTCTCAGGTGGCATTAGTGGTAAAAGAGCTTGTCTGCGAATGCAGGAGACATAAGAGACACGGGTCCTATCCCTGGGTGGGGAAGATCTCCTGGAGGAGGGCACAGCAACCCACTCCAGTATTCTTGCCTGGAGAATCCCATGGACAGAGGAGCCTGTTGGGCTACAGTCCATGGGGTCCCAAAGAGTTGGATATGACTGAAGCAACTCAGCATGCATGTGGTGTGTTCACAAAAGCATGGAATATTAATAATAGCATAAGGTAAAGTTTAAGCTAAAAATAATTCACCTGTGTGTTTGGAAATCTGTACCATGGTTTCCTCCCACTTATAACATCAAAATTAACTTGAAAAAAGGGTTAAAATTAATATTTCATAGATTTTTGCACTTTGATTCTTTCACATTATTTTTACCATGTATTGTTTCCTATGACACGCTTAAGGTAATCACAGGTTCAGTTAGAATCATTACTGAGTGGAATCTTGCATCCCCTCTTTTTAAATTTACATCTTCATTCTCACTGATTTCTATTATAATAGATTCAATATGTCTTATTAGAACAGATCTATTTACAAATGGATTAAATTTTCTACACAATTTTTTTAAAAACTTAAGAATTCTGAAAAAACTCCTATGCGTCAAGATTAACATTTTTTTCTCCACCTTGCTTAACTATAATTAACTTCCAATTTTACTGTAGTATATTACTGAAATTATCAATCAATAGAATTCACCTCATTAACAAAAAAAAAGGAGAAAAATTCATTGTTTTCACATGGGCAGAAGGATTTAAAAAATACCTAAATCTGATTTCTTTAATCTTTTCACAAATCTCTATGAAAAATCTAGAGTAAATATCATAATTAATGCTAAGTTATTAAAAGCTTTCTCCCCTAAGATTAGAAAATCAGACAAAAATGGCCCACAATTACCACTTCTAATCAAACATTATCTTAGACGTACAAATCAAGTTGGTGCAAAAGTAATTGCAGTTTTCCATGGTTGGACTTTGCCGTTTGATACTGGAAAGTGAAAGTCATTCAGTCATTTCCCATTCTTTGCAAACCCATGGACTATACAGTCCATGGACTTCTCCAGGCCAGAATACTAGAGTGGGTAGCCTTTCCCTTCTCCAGGAAATAGTCCCAACACAGGGACTGAACCCAGCTCTCCTGCAATGCAGGCAGATTCTTTACCAGCTGAGTCAAAAGGGAAGCCCTTGATACTGGAATACATTCTTAAATAAATGTGGTCATGTTACACATCATTTTAATGTGCATTTCTTGCTTTATTTTTTTTTTTGCTAATGACTTATTACTTGCTGTGTATTTTATTTTCATTTTAGACTGTGGAAATGATTTTAGACAAAAAGTAAATTCAAGCGATTTTCTTATTCATGTCGTAAAGCAGCAGAGACAACTCATGATGTCAACAATGCGTTCAGTCCAGGAACTGCTAATGAATGTACAATATGGTGGTAGTTCAAGAAGTTTTGCAAAGGAGACGACAGCCTAGAAGATGAGAGCAGTGGATGGCCATCGGAAGTTGACAATGATCAACTGAGAGGATCATCAGAGCTGATCCTCTTAAAACTACACGAGAAGCTGTATAAGAACTCAACATCCACCATTCTATAGTTGTTCAGCACTTGAAGCAAATTAGAAAGGTGAGAAAACTTGGTGAGTGCCTCATGAGTGGATCGCAAATCAAAAAATTGTCATTTTGAAGTGTCGCCTTCTCTTACTGTACACAACAACAAACCATTTCTCAATCAGACTGTGATGTACCACGAAAAGTAGACTTTATATGACAACCGGCAATGACCAGCTCAGTGGCTGGACCAAGAATAAGCTCCAAAGCACTTCCGAAGGCCAAATTTGCACCAAAAAAAGCTCATGGTTACTGTCTGGTGTCTGCTGCCTGTCTGATCCAATATAGCTTTCTGAATTCCAGCAAAACCAATACATCTGAGAAGTATGCTCAGCAAATGGATGAGATGCACCAAAAACTGCAAAGCCTGCAGCCAGCATTGGTCAACAGAAAGGGCTCAATTCTTCTTCACAACAATGCCCAACTGCACATCACAAAACCAAAACTTCAAAAGCTGAACGAGCTGGCTTACAAAGTTTTGTCTCATCTGTCATATTCACCTGACCTCTTGCCAAGCGACTATCACTTCTTCAAGCATCTTGACAATTTTTTGCAGGGAAAATGCTTCCACAACCAGCAGGAGGCAGAAAATGCTTTCCAAGAGTTCATGGAATCCCAAGGCAAGGATTTTTATGCTACAGGAATAAACAAACTTCTCCCTGGCAAAAATGTGTTGATTTTAACGGTTTCTATTTTGATTAATAAAGATGTGTTTGAGCCTAGTTATAATGATTTAAAACTCACAGTCTGAAACTGAAACTTTGTTTGCACCAACCTAGTACTAGTTGATGCAGTATGGCAAGAAGAGAGAATACAAGACGAAAGGACTGGAAAAGAATAAGTCTATTAAGTCTGTCCTCAATCATGGAAGACATAATTACATATGCAGAAAATCCAAGAGTATCTACAAATTATTAGAGTTAATATATGAATTTAGGAAAGTCTCTGAACACAGAGTTAATATAAACCATCAATTATATTTTCTATGTCAACAACAAACAGAAAATAAAAGTATACATGGACCATTTACAACAGCACCAAAACAAATAAAATACCTAGGAATAAATCTAATTAAAAAGATGTAAGAAAAAAATATGTAAGAAACAAGATGCAAGGTCTCTATATTGAAACTCACAAAATATTATTCAGCAAAATTAAAGAAAATCTTAATAAATGGGAGGGATTTAACATAGACTGGAAGACATGATATTATAAAGATGCTAATTATCTTCAAATTAATAAACAGATTCAGTGCAATCCCAACTAAACTTCCAGGAGAGTTTTTATTTCTTCCCATTTTATGGAAACTGGCAAGCTGATTCTAAACTGTAAATGAAAATACAAAAAGCCAAGAAGTATCAAAGCAATTTTGAAGAACGAAAAGACTAAAGGACCTAATTACCAGATATCAAGATTATAAAGCTCTGGAATTAAGACAGTGGAGTATAGGCACAAAGGTGAATAAACAGACCAAAGAAAGCATTGAATCCAGAAAACAGATACTCACACACATATATGGTCACCTGATTCATGACAAAGGTGACACTGCAGTACAGTGGAGGAAAAACGGTCTTTTCAATGAATGGTGTGGGACCAAATGGATATCCGTAAGGAAAAACAATCTTGACCACTACCTCATACTATACAGAAAAAAACAATTCCAGATGGAATGCAGACCTATCTAAACAAGAAAAATAAAATATCAAAGCTTTTAGAATAAAATTAGGAAAATGTATTATTGAAACTAAAGCTGCCACCTAATCCAATTCAAGAAACTTGCTTTTCTCTATGTCAAAATAACTACTTTACATACATATGCACACATGTACATGCATATATAATTTCCTTAAAATTTTTTTACTTTTAATTAAATCATACAAAAATTGTATTACAAATTGATGGGTATAGTCTGAATTGCCCATAGCCATAGTAATTCTGAATATATGAACAAAACTGGTATCTACCACTTTAAGGAAAGCTTTTTTTGGCCACACCACAGTTTGCAAGACCTCAGTTCTTCAATCAGGGAGTGAACCTGGGCCATGGCAGTGAAAACCTGGAATCCTAACCAACAGGCCACCAGGGAACTCTCCTTACTACCTTAAGTTGAGGGAAATCAAGAATATTTTTATTTCCCTATTTCAAAGGATTTTTTAAAAATGGGATCCATCAATATAGACACCTTACATAAAATTTTAAGTTTCCATGAAAAGTTTAATGACAATCTTTTCTAATTTAGTACATTCAAAACAAAAATCCAGTATTTGTTTACCACAATTTATATACCACAAATTAAAACAGGTAAACTGAATATACAGAAAGGTGGTTTTTGACTTTTCCCCACCAACACGTGTGCACCACTCCACTTCTAACCATCAGTCACATACTTGCCACTCTGCCACAGTTCTGTTTCAGAGAATATGGGAGAGGTTCCATCAAAACTGGTCAGCTTTCAGCAATTAAAGCAGAACTGGTATCACAAAGATTTAATTACCAAAAGTCCTAAACTATCACAATTTTATTTCTTTTCCCCATCTCTTCTAAACTTATGTGTGAAAATTATAAAGATAATCTGACAGGATGGGAAGAAAAAAAATTAATTAAGGAGGTTCTGAACTATGAGGAAGAAAATGAAAAAGTTGGGAGACTTCTAGCTTTTTTTATTTAAGGATTTATTAGCTTTTTATTTATTATAAAAGAAATCAAACATATTATGTTCCAGGTCACAGGTACTAGAATCAAAGGGCAGAACAATCAACAAGAAAACTATAAAAAGAACAAGAGAAAAAAACGGGCGATCACTTGGTTTTTGAATTCTACCCTTATATTAAGAGTCCGCTGGAATGAAATTAAGTTCCATAAAAAAGGCACACTGGAATGGGGCTTTTATCTGTTTTTCAGAACAGTAACATGAGTTTTTTTCACCTCAGGCTACAAACTAAAAATAATGTTAAAGATTTCTTACAGAAAGCTGAACCAAATACAAACACCAACAAATACTTAGTAGACAAAAGTCTCTGGCTAACGCATTTCAAGAGCTCAGCAGCCATCTCACCCTGTCACCTACCCGCACTCTCCGCAGAGATGCTGCTGTAAGGCGGAGGGGCATCCCCTGCGGCCTGCTCAGGCTCTCCAGGCTCTTCTTCATTCTGCAACTAAATAAAAATTTCACATTTTAATGCAATATAAAGGCAATGAGAGGAAAACCTGAAAACTGGAATAGCTTTTCTGGAAAGCTATTTGGCAGTGGGTTTCAAAAGTGTTAAAATGTGCAGCTCCTTTTAATCCACTCCCAGGATTTATCCTAAGGAAATAATCAGAAAGATGCAAACAAGGTAGCAAATAAATGCTATTCAGGAACAACCTAAATACCAATCATAGGGGACTTATTAAATAAATTACAGTTGATCTCACAAAGGATTACTAAGTAACAACAAAAATGAAAATGAAGAAAATTCGATGACTTGAACAGAAAGATTTGTGTTGTACTGTTACATAAAAAAGAATTTATCAAACCATATGAATCACATAATTTGGTTTTGAAAGACAGTTATGTGATGGAAAGCAGGTCTATGATAGACATCTACAGTTTACACTGTTTATCTTAGGAGATGCAATCAGAGGAGATTTTTTTCCTTGTGTATACATATGTTTTGTAATGAACATTTATCACTTGTATAATTTTTCCAGTTAGAATAATAAAAATCTGTTAAGACAAAGACAAATCACAGTAAAACCAAGGTCTACTCAGTCTGCACAAAGATTGTATCTTAAATAATTGAGATATTTACAAAAACATAAAATTCAACATATAACCTCTGTCAATACATCTTCCTCTTCTGTATCAGTAACTTTCTCACTGGTCAAATCTATAGCTCCAGTTACTTTACATAACTGACACTGAAACTGTCTTTCTGCCACTACCAGTCTAGACAGTCTACCCAACTCATCTTCATAAACAAAAACATGTGATTTAACTTTCCACTGTGACAACAGAATACAGCTCATTTAAAAGATGAACTGGCTGAGAGTCAGTCTATCGGTGGGCAGATGAGAACATGCTTCAGAGGTGATGGAAGGACTGCTTCCTGATCTGGGTGTTGGTTTTGTGGATGTTAATGCCATTCATGTTTAGTAAATGCTACAGATTTATTCAGTTTTCTGTGTCTGTATTTTACAAAAGAATTTTAAAGAAAAAATTAAAAACATTAAAAAAAAAAGATTAACTGGTTGAAAATGGGAGTCAATCTGTAAAGTACTAACGTAGTATTTATCACTGTAACTGATTTGGGGGTTTGGGTACCAGATGTACACCATCAAGCTATATAGAGCTGGACTTCCCTGGTGGTACAGTGGATAGGAATCCGCCTGCCAATTCAGGGGACAAGAGTTCGATCCCTAGTCTGGGAAGATTCCACATGCAGCAGACAACTGAGACCGTGTGCCACAACTACTGAAGCCTGCACTCCCAGAGCCTGTGTTCTGTAGCAGGAGAAACCACCACAAGAAGCCCCCACAAGCTGCAAATAAAGCCAGTATGCAGCAACGAAGACCAAGTACAGCCAAAAATAAAATAATAAATAAAATTATTTTTAAAACAGCCCATATCTTTTTAATTTTTTTTAAAAGACATATAGAGCCAACTGAGTCAAAGGTAAAATACAAATCCTTCTAAACCAACTGCTGCAAAGAATTCTATCTTGAATTGAAACCTAAGAAGAGAAAGGCTGACGTGTCCTCACATGAAGTAGATATTAAATCTGAAAGATCTGTCTTCAATTCTCACGCTATTCAAAATTAGAAGCAAACAACACCTTTCTGATCAATACTGCAAAGCACGTGTGTGTTTTAAGTTGCTTCAGTCATGTCTGACTCTTTGTGACCCCAGGGACTGTAGCCCACCAGGCTCCTCTGTCCACATGATTTCTCAAGCAAGAATACTGGAGTGGGTTGTCATTTCCTCCTCCAGGGGATTTTCCTGACTCAGGGATCAAACCCAAGTCTACTCCGTTGGCAGGCAGGTTCTTTACCACTAGCCTTACCTGGGAGAGTAATATTGCAAAGCATTCAGTTTCAAGTGAATTCTGCCAAATTTTCATCATTATCTACCACATGGGAACATTTTTTTTGAACACTAGTTATCTAACATTAAACTTAAGGCATTCCCAAAATAACTGCATTGTAATGTAAGTTACATTACATTACAATTACAACTGTAATTGTAATGTAAGATGTAATGTAAGAAGAAGTGCATGTATGTATGCTCAATCGTATCTGACTTTCTGTGACCCTATGGACTGCAGACTGCCAGGCTCCTCTGTCCATGGGATTCTCCAGGCAAGAATACTGGAGTGTGTTGCCATTTCCTTCTCCAGGGGATCTTCCAACCCAGGGATCAAACCCGCATCTTCTGCATTGACAGGAAGATTCTTTACCACTGAGTCACCTGGGAAGCCCTTCAGAAGAAGGCTTCTGGGCAAAATAGCTACAGTAAATCCAAATGTTTCTGGGAGACCAAATCAGTAAATTATTTAAATAGAGATCCTGGGGCCAGGTTCACTTGGAACAGTTTTAACACCTGCATATCTCCAGACAAAGCATTCTCAATTTACTCCCAACTTACCACTCTTGTGCACTGCAGGAAGTGCAAAAAAACCCCAGCAAAAACAAAGCTGCAAAAAGCAGCAAGTCAGCAGCAAAAGCAAAGGCAAAAAGAGTTTCACGAATGTTGCCTTAATTTACTACAGCCAGTCATGTTCTTTATTTAAACCTAATTTCTCATTTTTTATTTGACTTTTTTTCTATTTCTTGAGGTTGGTCAAATAATCCCGTTACCTCTGCATAATTAAGATTTCAGAAAGAAAGCATGACAATTCTAAGAAATACAGAATTCTAAGAAATAAAGCATAAAGGAGTTTTAACACGTGTATCTGCAAGATAGGTTGCTTGTCTCCTAGCAACCTAGAAATGTGAAACTTGATCATCCCACATCAGGGTAACAGATAACAGAGCAAAGAAATTCCAATTGACTCAGAAACCCCCATTTTCTCTTTAATGAGGAAAAAAGAAACATCTTGAGGTAAAATTTTTTACATTAAAATTCACCACTTTTGAATCATTAATTAATAAATAGTAATTATTAGTAATCAATCATACTAATATTATTTCTAGCTGAAAAAACAACCAACAAAAAGACACCTACTATGATTAAGGAGGCTGATGTATTAGGAAGATCTCAGGACCTCACTATACAGGGTTTGCAACTCTGACTTCTTTTCTATAATGCTGGTGATAAATTTAGGCTCCATCAAGAAAGGCGTTTAAAATAAAACACTACAATGTTGGAGGGAAAGAGGCAATCACCTTCAGGAAGTATTCAGTGATCACCAGAGTGTGAATAATAACATGCTATACAACAGAATCCCTAGGTGTACATCTTTTTACACCTTGGGGGCATCTACTGCCATTAATTTGGTTCTGCCAGCCAAACAAGCCACACACTCACTCACAGGGATTGTGGGGGCATTGGGAAATACTGCACTACAACTCAAGTGGGCCTTATCTAATAAGGCTGTGAGACTGGTTATGTGGTTCCATAATATGTTCTTAAGGTTCCCCTTTTCTGTCCTTGGAAACCTTTCCTATGCAGTCCTCCCTAACATATCCCTGGGGCTCGGGGATCCTCACGCTCTCCCAGGGCTCTCTAAGAGAATATGTGTCATTGCCAATTTGAGGCTGTCGCTGGAAAGATGCCCAGTCTCTTCTAGCAGCTGGGTCAGTGGAAGCCTGATTCCAGCCCACCTGCTACAGATTCCTCTGCAGGGGCTGTGGAGAGACAAGTTTGAAAAGTGGTGGGACTTCTGCCCTCCCCCTGTGCTATGCTCCTGCCAGGGAGGGGGTTGACTGATTGTGACAGTTAATAAATACCTTTGGGGCTCTGGATTCTTTTCTGTCACATAATTTTTTTTTAAACAATTCTCATCAATTTTACTTATCTCCAAATAAGATTTAAACTGTGGTTTTCCCTTGGTTATACAATTACCTATACATGCCATATAAAGTACTGAGTACAAAACTGTGTCCTCACTGCTGATCAAGGAATAATTGAATCATGTAAACTTCAGATGGTCTTTCTCTTCACCACACTCCTGACAGTGCCCTCACTCCTATTTCCTGATTACTTGCATTCCTCCTTATACCATGAGCAGACTTTGTTATGGCTCCCCAGAAGAACCCTAAAACTCTTCCACGTCCCCACTTTATTTATATGGCACAATCTTCTAGGTACTTCTTAGCCTTGATTGTTGTTCACAAGTTAAGTCATGTCAGACTCTTCAAGACCCCACAGGCTGTAGCATGCCAGGCTCCTCTGTCCTCCACTATCTTGCAAAGTTTGCTCAAATTCATGTCCATTGAGTAGGTGATGCTATCTAACCATCCTCAGCAACCCCCTTCTCCTTTTGCCTTCAATCCCTCAGTTTAAAAAAAAAAACAAAACACCTACCAACAGGTGCTGAAATGTTTTGTCCTGTATATTAAGTCTGTGAAATAAAGTACAACTAAAATAAAGGATGTTTTTCCTTGTTACTATCTTCCTCTATATCCTATCCACACTGTTCCTATTAGAAATAAATACATGGTGTTTTAGTTAAACAACAGAATCTCCCATAAAGAAATCATACATAACTCAAGTTCTAAGAGAAGCAAACTTCAATTAACAAGTTTAAAGACACAAACCCTACAAGTTTAAATTCTTATTTGAGCTCCCGCCACAGTAAAAAGGCTTCTCGCTACCCTCCCAAAAGCAGTTCTGAAAAGTGTTGGTCGCTCACTCATGTCCGCCTCTTTACGATCCCATGGTCTGTCCATGGAATTCTCCAGACAAGAATACTGGAGTTGGTTGTCATTTCCTTCTCTAGGGGAACTTCTCAACCCAGGGATCAAACTCAGGTCTCTTCCATTGCAGGCAGATTCTTTATCATCTGAGCCATCAGGGAAATCCCAGTAGTTTTAAAGATGAGCTTCAATTTAGAAATGAGCTGTTTTTAAGCAACAGAAGAACAAGGACTCAGACTAGGCCAAACTAAGGTCAACATTTACAACTGTATAGGATGGCAGTACCTAAAGGCACATAAAAGTCATTCTTGGATTCTCTCTACTAAGAATGGAAGAACAATTAAAAAAAAAATTCTACTAAACATCAAAGAGAAGATCAACCCCAAAACTCATAAATCCATGAGAAGCGCTATCAAAGTATACCTCATAATTCACACAAACATAACAAGTATGTTGAAAATAACGCTGAACTTATCCAATAAATCCATAAAGTTATAGTATTTTTGCAACTCATTTTTTTCTTGGGTGAATCCTATTTAAACAGCAAGAAAATTTTGGTAAGTTTAAATACCTTCTTCAGATAGTAACAGTCTCAGAAAATCCTAAACTTCAGCTTTAAATGCTACTTACACTTCTAATTTTAGCATTAACTTCTAAAACATTTACCTTAAAATGCAATATTTTAAACCTCTAATTATCAACCCACTGTTTTTGCATACTCTTTAAATCTCAACAAATGAGAGTATAATTACCAGAAAGTAAAAGCACATTTCTCTAGGTAAACAACTGGGTGTGCTATTTTACTCTGTTGTTCAGAAACAGCCAAAGTTTGTGAGGACTAAAAATTTTCTATTGTATATAGACTATAGTGGGTTTTTTTGTAATTGAAGTATAATTGACATTCAACATCATATATTAGTTTCAGGTGCACTTTATAGTAATTCAAGATTCATATACATTTCAAAACGATCACCATGATCTAGTTACCATCTGTCACCAAAGTTGTTATAATACTACTGACTATATTCCCTATGCTATATATCATTACATTCCCATGACTTGAACTCTGTACCCCTTAATCACCTTCATCTATTTCACCTGCCCCCCAATCCACCTCCCCTCTGGCAACCACCAGTTTGCAGATCTTATACTTGTATATAATATACTGACTATAAATTATTCCACCACCAACAAATTCTATACATTCAAGAATAGTTTTCTACTAACTTACTATTAACTAGGGGATGATATTTATATAAGGTAATTTTGACAACAAAATTCAATAATTAAAATACCATCTAATTTTAACCGACATTTCTCCGAAAAAGATATATACAGCCAGTATACATGAGATGTTCAACATTATTAGTCATCAAGAAATGCAAATCAAAGCCACAAGATATCACATTGCACCCAAGCATATGGCCATAAACAAAAGGAAAAAAGGGGGGAAAAAATCAAAATCAAGTGGTGTTGAATATGCAGAGAAATTAGAACACTCATACACAAGATGGAAAATAGTTTGGTTGTTTCTCAAAATAAAGTTAAACACAGAATTAAAAAAGGATCCAGCAAATTCCACTCCTAGACATATATTCAAGAAAATTGAAAATATATCTTCACAGAAAAACTTACATAAAATGTTCATAGCAGCATTATTTATAATAGTCAAATTGTTCATCAAATGATGAATGGATAAACAAAATCTGGTATATCCATTTAAAACGATGGGCTTCCCTGGTAGCTCAATGTTAAAGAATCTGCCTGCAATGCAAGACACCCAGGTTCAATCCCTGGGTTGGGAAGATCCTTGTAGAAGGAAATGGCAACCCATGCCAAAATTCTTGCCTGGAAAATTCCATGGACAGAGCAGACTTGGGGGTTGGGGGGTGGGCTACAGACTATGGGGTCGCAAAGAGTTGGACACAACTGAGAGACTAACACACACACTTTCAAAAAGGATGGACAGAAATAAATAACCCTAACCAAAAAAAAAAAAAAACCAAGAAACAAAAACGATGAAGCACTGATAACATTCTAAAACCTGAGTGAACCCTGAAAACATTATGCTAAGAAAAAGGAGCCAATCACAAAACACCACATAGTGTATGATTTCATTTATATAATGTCTCCAGAAAAGGCAAATATAATAGAGACAGAAAGGGTGGTGGATGCCAAGCGCTAGGGAATGGAAAAGTGTGGAGTAGAGTTACTGACTGCTAATAGGACTATGTTTCTTTTGCAGGTGATTCAAGTGTTCTGGAATTAGATAGTAGAACGGTGGCAAAACCTGTAAATACGGTAAAAATCATTGACCTGTACACTGCAAAAAGATGAACTATATGGCATGTGGATTACAACTCAAAAATAGGAAGAGTATTTTCTAATATTAAAACTGCAAATCTATATAATGTACAATTTATTTAAAAGGACACTGAAAATCAACTATTCCAAATGAGTACTTCCTTGCTAAATCAATGTCTATGTCCCTTAACGAGAGGGGATGGGTCCTGATCCCATCAATATCTTCAGAGTTTAACACAGTACACCTATAAGTGAATGGATAAAAATAATAAAGGAAAATAACACACTGAACTGCAAACTAATCACACTTTTAAAAAATCCCTTAATATTTCCCTTCCCTGAAAAGAAAAATATTAGGATCAAGAAATTAAAAGACAGTTTGACCAACAATCTCTTTTAAGAGCAAAGAATAAACATCATTATTTTTTTCTATTGTTTCCCTAAAGGTAATTTAAAAAACAAACTACCACCAGATCTAGACTATCCTAAACATCTTTCATGGCAGAGGGAAAAGACAAAATGCAAATCCTCTTACTAGGAAATTAAAAACACAATTAAAAAATCAAAATTTACCAAAGCAAAGGAAAAGCAAAGTAATTAGGATAATGCTTTAAATAAGACAATGGCAATAACAGATGAAAAGAATACCACAGTAAATATCCTTAGAACGGCCACCAGTTTGTAAAGCTATGTAAAGATTTTTGTGGTTATCACCATTAACATGTATAAATAAATTGATGAATACAATTTGGTTTGGAAGGAGAGAAAATATTCCAAGTCAATATTTATGTTAGTCCTTAGAAATGAGAGCAAATAGTTCAAACTATGATCATCAATTCGATGGCTTTTCTTCTATTTTTCACGTGAAGTCCAAGTAACACGTAAAGGCATACCATGGAGAGAGAAGAGAGGAAGGCAAGATAGTAGCCACTTATCTCCAACTTCAACTTTTTTTTTAAACAATTCTTTTCTTAAATGAACTTAGCTGCAGCACTCAGGTCTTCGTGCAGTGCACAGACTCTCTCTAGTTGTGGCGCGCAGGTTTCAGAGCGTGCCTGCTCAGCAGTTGTGGGGGCACGGGTCTAGTTGCTCTGCATAATGTGGGATCTTAGTTCACTGACCAGGGATCGAACCAAGTCCCTTGCATTACAAGGTAGATTCCCAAACACAGGACCACCCAGAAGTCCCTTCAACTTTCTTAAGAAGCCAAGGCACCAGGAGAAATAACTCCTCATTCATTAAGGCACTAAACTAGACAACTATGGCTAGGATCGTGGCACTGTGAGATTTTTGGGAGGCACCAGAAAACTGCCATCAACTTGACCACCTCTGGGATCCATATCTTCTCTGTGCACTGTCATGCTCCAACTCTTTGCAACCCCATAGACTGTAGCCCACCAGGTTCCTCGGTCCATGGGATTCTCCAAGCAAATATAATATGGGTTGCCATTTCCTACTCCAGGGGATCTTCCTCACCCAGGGATGAAACTCACATCTTATGTCTCCTGCACTGGCAGGCAGGTTCTTTACCACCAGCACCACCTGGGAAGTGCATTGTGAGATTTTAGGGTGGCATCAGAAAACTGCCATCAACCTGCCAACCCCTGGAATCCACGTCTTACATCCAACTGAAATATTTTCACCACTGATGGCTTTCATCAAGACCCTGTCAAGTAAATGGTGCCCAATGTTTCGGGTCACCTAGCTTAGGCAAAGTCTACAGCCAAGAGCCTTTCAGGTTAACGATAAGTGCCCCCCACTCCTTACCACTCTTCATGATTTTATAAAGATTGGGGAAATAAGGAACAATCACACAGCTTTCAATTAGGTAAGCCCCTCTATCTCTGAACATAATATCCTTTAAGAAGTGGCATCCAATCTATGTCTTGAGTCTTACCTTTTCTCCACTTCTTAGTTCCATATGAAAACTCGGTTCTTAGTTCAGAGCTCCAGAACCTATTTGGAGAAGGAATTAAAAGTCCTAGCAAAGATAACTTGAATTGGAGACTAAGCTCCTAGCCTGTTCTCCTTGCCTTTGACAGGACAGTTCATCTTTTGCTTACAGAATAAACACGAATTAGACAAGAGTCATTTTAAGATGGGCTTCCCTGGTGGCTCAGAAAGTAAAGAATCCACCTGCAAAGTGGGAGGATTGAGTTGGATCCCCAGATTGGGAAGATCCCCTGGAGGAGTGCATGGCAACCCACTCCAGTATTCTTGCCTGGAGAATCCCCATGGACAGAGGAGCCTGGTGGGCTATAGCCCATGGGATTGCAAACAGTCGGAGATGACTGAGCAACTAAGCACACATTTTAAAATAATTTATATAAAATCTAGTCCGTGAATGGTAAATACTCTTTTGTGTTTTTAAAATCCTGATGTTGTCTTCTAAGATGTGTTAAGGCTCTAAAATACCATCATGAAGAACTCTTAATCATTCATCATTTAATATATTAATCAAAGCTTTATGAAAAAAACTTTGTCCCAACAGAATATGGATTACAACTGGCATCTATTTAGATTTCAAGAACAATTTTTAAAAAATTATTTGTTCCTATTTATAAACTCACAACAGAACTGAAAGGATTCTGGACTTGGCATACAGAACATTTCTGGTCTCCATTAAGATTTTATACACACACATATATATAACCAGAACTCTCAAACTTGGAATGTAAACTTGCAGAACCACTTTAGAAAACTGTTTAGCAATATCTACTAAAGATGAATTCATATATACTCTATGACCTACCAATTCTACTCTAGTTATACATCCGAACAGAAACACATGTTCACCAAAAGACATACCAGGGTATTCAAAGAAACACTATTCATAATACTGGAGGCTACTCAAATGCCCATTAACATCAGAATGGGTTACTAAATCATGTTAACTTCACAGCATGGAATATTACAGTCACATGAATGAACAAACTATAACAACATATAATATCACAGGTGAATCTCATAAACCTAATTATGTTGAGCAAGAGAAACCAGACACAAGAGCTTTTACTGTATGACTATACTTTATATAATAAAGATCAAAACCAGGCAAACCTAACCTGCCAGTTGAGTTGTTACCCTGGGTAGGGACACAACTGGAAGAGCACATGATAGGAGCTTTCGGAGTGCTGGTAATGCTGCTGCTTGAACTGGGTACTAGCTGAGGTGCATGTTTAGCTTGTGAAAATTCACTGAGCTACAATACACACCTATGATTTGTGCATGTTTCTGCAGATAAATCACACTAACAATTCCAGAAGGGTTGAGAAAAGACTAGGAGAGGATTTGTGAAACTGAGTCCCCCTAAAACTGAGTTCCTCTGCTCAGTTTATGATTAATCTCTCTCCTAAACTTTATTTCATTTCTTGTCCTGCTCCTATTCCTCTCAGAATTGAAGGCTATCAAAAAAAGCGGGGGGGGAGGGGGAGGATGGAACAAAGCAGGACCCTGTGGGGCCTTTCTAGATACAAAAGTCCCTCTCTACATCCTGTTTCTTGTTTGTAGAAAGGCTTTAGTCTCCCAGATCTTCCCGAAGTTCCAAAGACCAGACTCAAGCATTTATTGATTAGAATAGTCACAGGACTCCTAGTTCCTCCTGAAGGAATATAGATAACAATCTGATGCATACCTTTGAGCTGTTCTGCAGAAACTAGTAGAGTTTAGTGACTATGAGATTAGAGTTTGTGGTAGCGGATCCCAAATCAGTTGGAACAAGAAGGTTGAGATTTTCCCAAAATATCACTGCTACCTCACCACCAACCAATCAGAAGGAGGTCCAGGATCTAATCACATACATATCCTACCACCCTCCTATCCAACACCTATCTTTAAAAAGTCTTGCCTGAAAGCCATTACGGAATTTGGGTCTTTTGAGCATGAGCTGCCCGGTTCTTCTCGCTTGAAACCTGCAAATAAACCTTTATTTTTCTGTAAACACCCGCTGTCAGCCTCACTTTCTGCACCACAGGAATATGCACCCCTGCCTGATTGCCAGTTAACAGTGTAGACTGTGAGCCCTCTGCAGACTGGGACCTTTGCGTGGTTCACTACTGTATTCACCCCAGCACTTAACAGGGAGTGGCATATCGTGGATACTTTATTAGCACATGCTGACTAAATCAGGCACGGAGGTGTAGCTTTAACAGAAACCTACCTAAAGAAATGGCAGCTAATCTTAACGCCATCTCAACTTACTAGTTTGCGTTTATTTAAAAGTATTCATATTACTTTACAATTCACCAAATAAATACAAGGCTAGGGCTTCCCAGGTGGCTCAGTAGTAAAAAACCACCTGCAATGCAGGAGACACAGGTTTGATCCCTGGGTCGGGAAGATCCCCTGGGAGGAGGGCATGGCAACCCACTCCAGTGTTCTTGCCTGGAGAATCCCATGGACAGAGGAGCCTGGCAGGTTATGGTCCACAGGGTCACAAAGAGTCATACATGACTGAAGAGACTTAGCATGCATGCAACAAAAATAAGAAACAAAGGAGAAATAACCTCTCCAACCTTTAGAAAGAAAATATTTAGCATAGTGTATTGGGTACAACTAGGTATTCAATAAGTTTGTGGTACATATGAAGGAAAATTAGTATTTTAATTGATCATACTGTAATTCCTAAAAAGTCCTCCGTTCTAAAAACAACCAATTGGTATATCAAAAAATGAAATAGTCTAAATTAAAAAGAGTATATTCAAATACACAAAACCTGAAAGTGACAGACATGTCCAGAATCCAGACACTCGTGCTAACTGCAGCCTTCCTGGCTCTGCTGGCCCCATGAGCTACCAGAGTTCTCTCAGTTACACTTGCTTATTATCAGATGATGATGCTTACAGTAGAGCACAATGGGGCAGAGATTATAGGCGGGAAAAGTTTGCTGTAACTCAGGCCTTGTCTGGAGTTTCCCTTCTCTTGGAAGAACAATAAGAACCAAGAGGGAGACGAATTAAGCATTTCTTTATCTTTGCTTTTACCTCATCACAGAATGTTCTACTATGCAAGTGTGTAACTGCTTGCATTTTATAATTAACATCACTCAAAGACTTTATCAGGCCATGACTGATGCTTTTGACCTCATTAAGTCAAAAGCTTATCAAAGAAAACATAATCAAAAGAAGTAATCACAATCATAAGGTTCCAGTTAAAAATTGAACACACAGATCTGCCTCACCCCTTCAAAAAAAGTGCAAGTGTTAGTCACTCAGTCATGTCCAACTCTGTGACCCCATGGACTGTAGCTCACCAGGCTCTTCTGTCCATTGGATTCTCCAGGCAGGAATACTGAGGTGGGTTGCCATTTCCTCCTCCAGGGGATCCTCCCGACCCAGGGATCAAACCTGCATCTCCTGCACTGCAGGCAGCTTCTTTACCACTGGAGTCACCAGAAAAGCCCCTCTGTCCCTTCCAAAACCCTCTCAAATGTAAATGTTAGTCATTTTTTAATTTCTTTTTTGCCTCAAATTTAACAAAACTTTACTAACAGGAGAGGAAGCAGCAATAAAATCCTGCAAGTTAGAAGCAGGATAGGTGAGAACATACACAGCAGACCCAAGAAACCTGAATCCTAAACCAGAAAGCAGGAAAGCAACCTCTCTTGCACCGTACCCTCTCAACGCTTGAGAACCGGTGGTAGCAGGTACCAGAGAAATTAAGAGTGAAAATGAGATTTAAAAGCAGAAAGAGAAGATGGAGACCCAGTTAAACACACACAGCTCCCAGAATCCCCATTAAGAGACTGGAGGTTTACTCTCTGGAGAGTGTGAGGCAGTAGAAGTCTGGAATGGAGACACCAGAGATTTGGAGAAAGAATGGAATGTCAGAAAGGAGTGATTAAGTGAGAGACTTAGGTACTAAACCTAGAGATCCCCCAGTCTACCTCTACCAATCAGCTCTTAGAATAGTAGCAGCCAGGCCTAAGCGCTGGGGAAACTGACCAGCCTAGGAAAAGAGACAGAAAACCACTGTCACTCAAAGAAACAATCGAGTTAGATTAAAAGGTAGTAAGGCCTGTCAAGAAGCTCCATCAACCACAGTGAGCTTCCAAATTGCTCTACCAGCTGTGTACTTTTAACCAAGCAGGCAAAGATCACCTACTTCTAACTCAAAGATCATAAAAGACCAAAGCAAGGAGAATAAAGGCAACACAGAGGAAAGAACTATGCAGGAAAGCATAAACTTTAAAAAGAAAAAATTTTCAATAATTTCAGAGAAACAAGAGAAAAAAATTAAAACCATAAAACATGGACAGTGTGCTACTAAAGGAAAGATTCTAACATTTACTGAGCATCTACTATATGCTGAACTCCATTCTCTGTCCTCAGACACTCAGTTATGTCCGACTCTTTGTGATCCCATGGGCTGTGGCCTGGCAGGCTTCTCTGTCCATGGGATTCTCCAGGCAAGAATACTGGAGTGAGCTGCCATTTCCTGCTACTAAAAAAAAGGGTGGGGGGGAGAAGGCAATTAAAGAGTTTTGAAAATTTTTTAAAATATATTAAAATTTTATCAAAGAGAAAATTGAGACTATCTCATAGAAAGCTGAGAAAAAGGTGAAAAATATGAGATTAAAAAATTTTAAGAATTAGTATAAAAGATTCAAGATCTAAAGAGAGAAGGGGGGGGGGGGCGGTAAAAAGCAGAGGAAAAAAAAGGTCAACCAAACACTTTTTAAAATTTCCCAGAACTGAAGGACATCAGCTTTTAGACCAAAAGGGCTCACTGAGTGCCTGGCACGACAGATGTAAAGAGATCTATACCAAGGTACAACACAGTGAAATTTAACAACACTGAGAACAAAAGAAGTTCCTAAAGGCTTCCAGAAAAACAGAAAGTAGGCCACATTTAAAGAATCAGATGTCACAACTGGCTTCAGTCCTCCTAATAGTGGAACCCAGAAGGCAACGGAACAAATGGCTTCAAAATTCTAAAGGAAACTGTTTTCGACCTAGAAGCCTAGAAATCAAGGTAAGGGTGCAGACTAAAAAAGAAAAGTCTTAGATGTTCTAAGTCTCAACAACAACCACAAAAATGTACAACTCATGCATTCTTTCTCAGAAAAGTACTGAGGGTGTATTCTATAGAAATGAGACAAGCAAGAAAAAAAAAGTGTGAATCAAGGCAAGGGGCTTCGATTTTAAAAACTGGAAAAGGAAATCTTAGGATGACAACTAAACAGCAGACCCTGAAAGCAGCCTATGGTACAGTTCAAAAAAACAGGAAAGACGGACTTCCCTTGCAATCCAGTAGTTAAGACTCCATGCTTCCACCGCACAGGCCTGGATCTGATCCCCAGTTGGGGAACTAACACCTGCATGCAGCCAAAAACAACCCAAAAAAGAGCCACACATCCCCCACCCAACAATGAAATCCATAAAATACCTGATGTGTTTGAACATATCAAAAAATTGAGATTAAGTGAGAGTCTGAGGATGAGTCATGCTATAAGCAATTTATGATATATACCAAGAAAATGAGGCAAACAAACAAACAAAAAAAACTGTGGTTAACTTTACGGAAAATAAGGTACTGTTAGGCAAGTAAAACTAATCACAGCATACAATATATCTCAGCTGTGAACATTATTTATTATTTTAAATTACTGTAAATACTGAATATTGATCTAACTACAATACGGATATAACTATACTAGAAAGATATAGAGACAGGAAATGGGAGCATATGCAGTTGTGGTAAAAGAGAGCTAAACCCTTAAATCTCCTAGTGGTCAATTTTTAAAATGCTGAAAACTGAAATCAATAAGTAATATCTTATGTTTTTTACCTTCACAAATAATAACAAAACAGCAAAAGAAAGAGCTAAGAAACAGGCAAAAGTAAGCAGGAGACTGCTGTTTTTGGTAACAAGCCTGTAATATCTGATTCTAACCTATACGTAAGAATAACTGTATGTAAGATATAAAAACTAAATATTTAGGTTAGTGCAAATGTAACTACAGGGCTATATTGTTGCCTGGAAAAACCTATGGACAGGGGAGCCTGGTGGGCCACAGTCCACGGAGTTGCAAAGAATCAGACACAACTGAGCCCACACACACAAATGTAACTGCAGCTTGGGACTGTGAATTTTAACTTACTATAACTAAGTTCTATATAGTTATATGTCACTATAACTATGACAAACCTAGACAGCATATTAAAAACCAGAGACATTACTTTGCCAACAAAGGTCCATCTAGTCAAAGCTATGGTTTTTCCAGTAGTCATGTATGGATGTGAGAGTTGGATTATAAAGAAAACTGAGCACCGAAGAATTGATGCTCTTGGACTGTTGTGTTGGAGAACTCTTGAGAGTCCCTTGGACTGCAAAGAGATCAAACCAATAAATTCTAAAGGAAATCAATCCTGAATATTCATTGGAAGGACTAATGCTGAAGCTGAAACTCCAATACTTTGGCCATCTGATGTGAAGAACTGACTCATTGGAAAAGACCCTGATGCTGGGAAAGACTGAGGGCAGAAGAAGGGGATGACAGAGGATGACATGGTTGGATGGCATCACAGACTCAATGGACATGAGTTTGAGCAAGTTCCAGGAGTTGGTGATGGACAGGGAAGCCTGGCATGCTGCAGTCCATGGGGTCACAAAGAGTTGGACATGACTGAGCGACTGAACTGAACTGATAACTAAGTTCAAACACATCTTTATTAATCAAAATAGGAACCATTATAATCAGCACATTTTTGTCAACGAGAAATAAGTTTGTTTATTCATGTAGCATAAAAATCCATGCTTTGGGATTTGACAAACTCTTGAAAAGCATTTTCTACCTCCTGCTGTTTGTGGAAGCATTTTCTCAGCAAAAAGTTGTCAAGATGCTTGAAGAAGTGGTAGTCAGCTGGCAAGAGGTCAGGTGAATATGGTAGTTGAGGCAAAATTTTGTAGCCCAATTCATTCAACTTTTGGAGCATTGGTTGTGTGACGTACAGTCAGGGGTTGTCATGAAGTAAAACTGGGCCCTTGCTGGGCCCAGCATCTGTTGACCAACGCTGGTTGCAGGCATGCACTTTTTGGTGCATTTCATCAATTTGCTAAGCATAATTCTCAGATGTAATGCTTTTGCTGGGATTCAGAAAGCTGTAATGGATCACACCGGCAGCAGACCACCAAATAGTGACCATGACCTTCTTGGGGTGCAAGTTTGGCTTTGGGAATTGCTTTGAAGCTTCTTCTCAGTCCAACCACTGAGCTGCTTATCACTGGTTGCATAAAATCCCTTTTTGTCACACGTCACAACCTGATAGAGAAATGGTTTGTTGTTGTTGTGTACAATAAGAGAAGACAATGCTTCAAAAGGATGATTTTTTGATTTTCAATCAGCTCATGAGGCACCCACTTATCAAGCTTTTTCACCCTCCCAATTGGCTTCAAAAGTCAAACAACCATAGAATGGTCAACACTGAGTTCTTCGGCAACTTCTTATGTAGTTGAAAGAGGATCAGCTTCAATGATTGCTCTCAGTTGGTCACTGTCAACTTCCAATGGCTGGAAACTATGCTCCTCATCTTCAAGGCTCTCATCCCCTTTGCAAAACTTCTTGAACCACCACTGCACTGCACATTCATTATCAGTTTCTGGGTCAAATATGTTGCTGATGTTGCGAGTTGTCTCCAACACTTTATGACTCATTTTGAACTCATAAGAAAATTGCTCGAATTTGCATTTTATCTAACATCATTTTCCTAGTCTAAAATAGATACAAAACAAACAGCAAGTAATGTCATTAGCAAAAAAAATATAAAGTGCAAAATGTACATTAAAATGATTTATATCACATTTAAGAATGTATTCCAATGTCAAACAGCAAAGTCCAACAATGCAAAATTACAATTACTTTTGTATCAACCTAATAAACAGAAAAAAGATTTAAAATGTGGTTACAAAATGTGTCATGAAAGGGGAATCTGGTATTCACAGGAAACTAACTTAACTGAGGGAGAAGAGAGGAACTCAAACTCCCCTTAGGACAGACTACCTAAACTGAGAGGGGCACTGGGAAGAAGGCAGCATTCCAGGTAAAGGAAGGAGGGATCCTGGCCAGAAAAGGTGACAGGTGATTTTTCTAGCAAGTGAACAAGTTCCCCAGGGAAACAACAAATCGTGAGAGTCCATCTCCAGCCCCTTCTCCCAAGTCCTGGTGTCCCCACCTACCTCTTACCCGTCCTTCAAGGCCAAGCTCAAGCTCCATCTTCTCAGAAGCTTCCTGCAAATCTCTGGAAGAGATGATCTCTTCCATCTCAAAATGATGCCATTTATCCACTATCTTATTCTCTTAATTAATATAATTAATATTACATACCATAATACATTCTCAGGGACTGAACTCATTCAATAGGTATTTAATGAATACTTACTATATGCAAAAAAAAAAAACAAAACTGTGCTGGTTACTAAGAGTAAGGGAAGAATGAAAAGGAAGGAAAGAGAACAAAAAAAGCAACAGTCTTCAAGTGCAATGAACACAGACCGTGGTTTCTAACATCATTCTCCAATAAAAGGAACCAGAGTTCTTTGGAGAAACAGCTGAATCCAGGATGGCTCAGAAACTATACATGGTGAGCCTGGTGTCAAAAAGTTAAGAAGTGCTTTAAAACCCACAAAGATGGAGCTCTGTCTAAGGGATACAAGTACCAACTGAAGGAGATCCCAATGGCAAAAGCTAGAACAACCTAACAAAATAGTGCTGGCTTATAACTCAAAGAATAAAATTAATGAGCCCATACCAGTATCAATGAATAAATAATGAAGAGACAAATGTCCCATGCAGAAAAATTCCAAATAACTTAATGTAGACACATTACCTTCAATGAGGTGGTAGAACTTAACTCCCTAATCCTTAAGTATAAGCTGTACATAGTGAACACAGTGACTTCCTTCCAAAAAGCACCGTACAAAAGGGTGGGGGAAGGTGGAGTCATTTTATGTAGAGAGATTTGACAAACACTACTTCAGCCAGGTGATCAAGGTCAACATCAACCATGTTAAGTTGTTGACAGTAGTTGACATACTGTTGACAGTATGCATTCTTGATATGATGTGATGAAAACAGCACTTTACCTCCGTGTGGCTTCCTCCCCAAATCTAATCATGAGAAAAGCATCTAACAAATCCCAAAGAAAGGACATCCTACAAATAATTAATACTCCTTAAAAATGTCAAGGTCATCAAAAACAAGGAAAACTTGAGAAACTGTCACAACCAAGAGAAGACTACGGAGATATGATGACCTAATGTAATGTGGAATCTGTATAGACTCCTGAAACAGAAAAAAAAGACATAGATAAAAACTGAAAATTTTAATAAAGTATGGATTTCAGTTAATAATAACATATCAATATTAACTTAATTGTTTAATTAAATATTAATTAAGTGTTCATTAATTATCAACAAATGTATCATACTAATACACGACATTAGTGGCAAAACTAGGTCTGGTGTATACAGAAACTATACTACCGTCAATGTTTTTGAAAATCTAAAAATGTTACAAAAAGCTTATTTTTAAAAAATATTTTTAACATTTTTTTTTAAGGAAAGGAAAAAAGCCTGAAGAACACACACCAAACTTGCAAAGCAGTCACGCCTCTAGGGAAAAGAATGGGAGGAAGTCAAGCTTTCCTTTACAAGTTACTATTTGACTCTAGAATATGAAGAATGTATCTGTGTGCCACTCTGTAACAAGAAATGTTCAACGTTATTGCCACATTTAAGTACTGAATGACAAAACGAAATTGTTATTAAACAGAAACCACTCCTTAAACCTTTGTATTTTATTTATTTATTTGGCTGCATCAGGTCTTAGTTGCAGGAAGAGGGATCCTCGCTGCATCACAGGAGATATTTCGTTGCAGCGTAAGGGCTTTAGCTGTAGCCTGCAGTCTCAGTAGTTTCGGTGCACGGGCTAAGTTACTCTACGGCATGTAGGGTCTCAGTTCCCCAACCAGGGATCCAACCCGTGTCCCCTGCATTGAAAGGCAGATTCTCAACCACTGGACCACCAGGGAGGTCCCATCAACCTTTATGTTTCCATTCATAAACTATCCAATCTCCAGAAAGACCTCCAAATCACATTCAAGCCACTGATTACCAACTGATAAGATTGCAATACACAAATTTAAAAGAAAAACTGTCAAAGATTATACTAAACTGCTAGGGGAGAAATATATAATACAGTAAGAAAATATTTCACTAGAAATGTTCTTAAATTTGATCAATACTGAGAGATGGTATATAAAATTTTAAGTTGTGGTATTCAGAAAAAAAAAAATGAGTGAGCTGTAGCTTCTCTGGTGGCTCAGTGGTAAAGAATCTGCCTGACAAAAAATGAGTGAGTCTAATTGTAACAGCAAGATGTGCAAAGGGATATCTGTTAACACTCAGTTGATGAAGGCAACAACATACATTACACATCTATCGACACAGCCATGAGAAGCAATGAATCACAACTGGAGTGTGTAAAATTCAACAGATTCAATAAAGGATATTCACCAACTGCCTGGTATATTGGCAAAAGTAACTTGAGAATAAGGATGAGATCACCAAGTTGATTCTTTGCATTAATCTCTAACTAAAGTGTTAAAAGTTGCTTTATCTAAATGAGCATTATCCATTACTACAAGAATATGGTTCCACTAAACAGTAATACTGTTCAAAGATAACATAAGAATAAATTATTAAGAAATCAGAGTAATCATTTTAAAGCCCAAGAACAAGTAAATCAGAGAATGTCACTTGAATTTCTCTAAGTCTTTCTTCTTTTAGTTAGCAAAATACAATATTACTCTCATGGTAGGATTATTTTATAATTTAATTTAATATAGAGTAATATAATATTGGTGATGTTCAGGATAAAGTAATTTGAAGTTATATGTAGGGAAACCAATGGGTGGCATCAGTTTAGACAATGCCAGAATTTCCTAGAGGACTTCACTGAGAGTCAGATACAATGGATAGTTGAAGATCTGCAGCTCCTGGTCACTCACAAATCCTGGTTCTGCATTCATAACAAATTATACAAAAGTGCTCTCATGATGTATTTCCTTGTGATAATATCTGCTTAAAATATCATACCATTGCCTTTTAGAGTTACAGACAGGAATATTTATGGATGAAATGATGTGATTTCTAGAATTTGTTACAAAATAGACAGTATAAGTGGAAAAAGTTAACTATTTGTTGATCGTTAAAGCTGAGTAACGGGTGCATAAGTTTTATTACACTAAATTTTTGTATATGCTTGAAACTTTTCAAAGTAAAAAGTTGAAAATATAAATAAATACTAACAAATTACTCCTAGAAGCAACCCAAGGGCTCATCAGCAACTGGATTAAGAAGATGTGAGATACAAACACACCCCCCCCACACCTTCTTAATATATACACACAATGGAATATTATTCCACACAAAAAAGAATGAAATACTGCCATCTGCAGCAAGTAGGTGAACCTAGACAATAATATGCTTAGTGAAGTAAGTCAGATAAAGACAAATACTGTATGTCACTTACATGTGGAATCTGAAAAATAATACAAATGAATGTATATGGAAAACAGACTCACAGATACAGAAAACAAACCTGCAGTTACCAAAAGGGAAAGTGAAGGAAGGAAGCACAAACTAGGGGTGTAAGATTATCAGATACAAACTAGTATATGTAAAATAAATAAGCAACAAGAATATACATATACAGGGAATTATACTCATTATCTTGTAATAATCTATAATGGACTATAACCTGAGAAAATACCAAACCACTATGCTATACACCTTAAACTAACACAGTATTGTAAACCAATTAAAATTTTAAAAAAGAAAGCAATTACACCTACAACTCAACAACAAAAAGCAAACAATTCAAAAATTTGAACGTCTGAATTTGCCCAATTCAAAAATTGGCAAAGGATTTGAATACACATCTCTCCAATATGTACAAAAGGCCAACAAGCACATAAAAGATGCTCAGTTTCACTAATTATCAGGGAAATGCAAACCAAAACCATTATGAGATGCCACTTCACACCCAGGCTTTATCAAAAACAAAAACAAAACACAAATAGAAAGCATACGTGTTGATGAGGATGTGACAAAACTGGAATGCTTATGCACTGCTGGTGGGAATATAAAACAGTGCACTGCTATGGAATACAGTATGGCAGTTTATCAAATAATTAAAACTAGCAATACCATAGTGAAAGTGAAAGTCACTCAGTCAAGTCCGGCTCTTTGGACCCCATACAGTCCATGGAATTCTCTGGGCCAGAATACTGAAGAGGGTAGCCTTTCCCTTCTTCAGGGGATCTTTCCAAACCAGGGATCAAACCCAGGTCTCCCGCGTTGCAGGCGAGTTCTTTACCATCTAAGCAACCATGGAAGTCCAAGTAAAGTGGAGTGGGTAACCTATCCCTTCTCGAGGGGATCTTCCTGAACCAGGGAACAAACTGGGGTCTCCTGCATTGCAGGCAGATTCTTGACCAGCTGAGCTACCAGGTAAGCAATACCATATAAACCAACAATTCCACTTCTGCGTATATACCTAAAAGAATTCAAAGCTTGGACTCTTTTGAAACTTATTTACCCATTATTCACAGCAGTATTATTCACAATGGCTAAAATGTATTGACAGATAAAACAAAATACAGTATACACATACAATGGATGTTATTTAGCTTTAAAATGGAATGAAATTCTGACACATGACACAATGTGGATGGACCATGAGGAAATTATGCTAAGTGAAATAAGCCAATCACAAAAGGATAAATACTGTATTACTCCACCTATATGAGGTACTCAGAGTAATCAAATTCACCGATGGAAAGCAGAATGGTGGCTGTCAGGGGCTTGGGGAGGGGGAAATAAGACAGTTACTGTCTAAGGGGTAAGGATTTTCTGGAAATGGAGGGTGGTGAAATGAAGGCTGCCCAACAACGTGAATATACTAAACAAAATAAAAATTAAAAAAAGAGCCACAGGGGAAGCATTCACTCCTTCCTCTAGAATCATGACGTCATCTAACACTTGAACATGCCAAATGTTTGGCCTGCCAGAGATGAAATTCTTTCCCTCATTTATCAAAACCTTCCTTCACAATCCTGAAAGAACTTACCCAAAGCTGATCTACAACGCCAGCAGACTACAATACAAACTTATTAGTGATGCCACAAGCAACTCACTTCTTTAGCAGGCAGGGAGTCATCTAAAACAAACATTCTGCAGCCTGTTTTTAAGCAGATACAGCAGAGTCATCATTGCCTACTTTCACTGGTTTTAAATCCAAATATCTCAAAACATTTCAGGAAGTATTTGGGAAAATGCACGATATAGCCCATGATCTATTACAGTGAGGCAAAGGTAGCTTGGAATGGATGAATAGGGTAAATGGCCTGAGAGAGAGCAGCACACAAGTTTCTCAACACTGGGCCTACCTAGAGCTTTCTGAAACAGTGCTTCAGAATGGATGGAGACACAAGCTCATGTTTTAAAACACAAAGAGAAAAAAATAAAGCCACAGGAAATTTATGAGCCCAGACTATCTGTATAATCTGGGGTGATGCTAAATTCAAATTAGGGACATATTGCTCTACCAATCAAAAGACCATAAAGGCAAAACCATTGCTTGCAGTTATGAATGAATCATAGTTTTCTCCTACATTTACTTCATTAGAAGACCAGCTCAATTTGACTAACCATATCAAATAGAAGTCAGAGGTCCCTTTGTGACAACCAAAAAGTACCATGCTTCTATCAGGTTGCCTAGACAATTCAACAACATTCCATAATTCGAAAGCCTTTTAAATACGTATATTCTCTGACCAAGCATTTCCACCCACTACAAATTTATACTAAGGAAATAGTTGAAAATGTATGTAAAAGAAACTTTAGTGACTGAAAAAAACTATAAACACCCTTAGAGACCAACAACAGGCAACTGATTAAATTACAGTCTAGCCATACAATTGCATGCTATGCAGATGTTAAAATATGAACCCATCTCATTATACAGCTATAGTGTCTGCCTTTCTACATATATGTGCTCAATACACACACATGCAAACTTGAGAAGGCAAATGTGTTTCAGAACATGTGGGTATGTAAACATTCATGTACACATATGCACAAAGTGTGTAAAAGTATCATCAGGGGCCCATAAAACTTCATGTATGTACAAAGATGTGCCTAAGTACATATGTGTGGGTGCATAAGACAATACAAATGTTTATGTATCTGCTAATGTATATGCTTATATTTGGGCCATAAGCCTGTGTTTAAGTAGTTGAGTATTTACCCTTGTAATCACTACTTAGAAGCTGTGACCTTGAGCAAGTTATCGAGCCTCTAGAGTCTTGACTTCATCATTTAACGTCATCTATACAACATCAAATGCTGTCTCAAAGGGGTTCTGTGAGGATTAAGTGAAATAATGGATGTAAAGTACTTAGTACCATGACTGGCACAGAGTAAATGCTTAATCAATATTAACTTTCCTTATCTGGACACATACACTGATCTACTCTTGTATATATTTACACAGCTGTAATTACACAAAGATACACAAAATATTAACTTTGGTTATCAATAGGTGATAGGTTTTCGGTGTGGGGTTTTGGTTTTGTTTTGGGTTTTGTTTTTGTTTTTTTTGGCTTTCGTATTTTGCAAATTTTCTAAGAATGTCAGTTCCTTTTTTCATTATTCTTTTGAACATTTCTTCAAAACACTGATTTTTTTAAAAGTAAAAAAGATGGCCTGTCCTTAACATACCTCAATTTTGCATATTTAAAGCTATTAACCACTACACCAAGAAATACATAATTTGAATACTTCACCTTTTTTTTTTGTTTCTAGCAGTATGTCAACATTACCTAATAGCTCAAGAAGATGGCAGTACAAAGAAAAGCCTCAGCTTTTTGCTTGTTTGCTTTATCCTAGGCAAGATGAAAGAATGAACTAGATCACAATATGGGATACATGTGATCTGTGAACACCTCGGTGACAGTTAAGTGATACCTGTCATTCGTATTTTACTAAAGCAGAGACGAACCCAGGGCCTTGCCCAAGGTCATACAAAAAAGCACGTAGCCCAGGCTGTGAGAGAACTAAGGACTAGACTGCACTGCCACAATTTGAGCGTGCTTATGAAACCAAAAAGCTAAATTCTTAAAATTAGTCATATGAGGAGTCAGGCTGTAGGAGGGAGGAAATTACAACACAGAGCTGATGATAGCAAAAAAACCCAGCAACTGGCCCCACCAGGATTAATCTACATGTTTTAATCATATTGGTTTTCCTCACTTATAAAATATAAAACTGTAGATCATCTATGATAGGACATTTAATTTCATAAAAGCACAATCCATTTATATGCAAATTAAACTGAAAGCATCTGAAAAAAATTGCACGCAGATACCTGCGGTTCCAGTCAACATCAGTTAGCCACCTGGATCAGTTCCCACAATTACGATGTGTTAAATACCTCTAAAAACCCTGCAAAATGTCTCCCTCGAATTTCCGAGGGAAATCAGGCTACAGACAGGCGAGTAAAACAAGCAGCTTTTTTCCCTAGGGCTTCAATTAAGAAATGATACCCGAGATAATAATCCACCCATCCCCTATACATTTTCTCCCCAGCTATGCTATTCAATTTCTTTAAACGTCACTTCCAAGCTTGGAAAACACACAGCCGGGCACACGCCCTGCAGCCTGCAACGTTACGTAGTTCGACATTTTAGGGGCATCACTAGTTAAACATCGCGTTTTCCAAATCTACTGCGAACTGGGACTTGTCCCTCGTATCATTTTGACTTCTGTCTTTAAACGCAAGCGAGAGGAATGGGTTTTGACGAGCAGACTAGGCTCTGAAACCCTGAGTAATCGCATCTCACTGCGGAGAGCTGTCGGCAGCAGGGATTTTAATCTTCTCTCCACCTAATTTCCTTTACATTTCACGTTTTTGGTTTGGTGTCCCCCCCCCCCCCTTTTCCAGTGACATCAAATTCAAGGTGGAAAAAGGCAAACTGAATGCCCTCAGGTCAAAGCCTCCGGAGGGTCTCGGGTTCTGACCCGGCGACCTGCCCGCCGTGGGAAATGCGGAAAACACTGCAGGGCGGAGGTTTTTCCACCGTCCAACTCCCGCCCCGCGTCGCGGAGGGACGGTCCCGGCCCGCGGCCGCCTCGAATCCGAGCCCGGGGCCCGCCCGGCCGGCCCAGGCCCAGCAAGGCCTGGCAAGCCGCGGCGTCGAGTTGGCTACAGGCGGGGCCGGAGAGGAGGCCTGAAGCGGCCAGCGGGCAGGGCCGGGCCGGGGTCGGGGCGGGGGCGGGGGTGGGGGGGCACTTGGGCGCTGCTCACCTGCTGGTACCGGTTGCCGCAGGCTGGCTCCACTGCCGCCAGAGCCGCCAACGCCAACGCCATGGCGCAGCCGGCTGCAGGGAAGGAGGGCGAGCGAGCGAGCTGAAGGGGCGCGGGCGCTGCGGCCTGGGGGCGTCGGGAGGCCGACTGGGACGCGCCTCGGGTGGGTCTCGGTGGCCGCCGCCGCTACCAGGCCAGCCGCTCTCCTCGGGTAGTGAGCACCGCCGCCGCCGCCGCCGAGGCTCAGACGCGGCCCCTGGGGAGGAGGCGGGGACAACGACGACGACGCTGCGCCGCCGCCCCGCCCCCGACTCGCGCAGCCCGGCCCGTAAGGCCCGGCCTCGCCCGGCGGTGCAGCAGCCCGCCGTGGGCTCCGCCCGTCGTTCCGCGCCCCGAGGCTGAGGCGTCGGAGTCGGTTTCTTCCGAAACAGGTTGCAGGTCACCGCAGAGAGGGCGACGCTGGTGATGGGTGCCTGGTTCTAAGCACCAAGCTTTCTCTGCGTGCTACTTTGAATCCTCCTCACACACCCCAGACTGAGGCCATAGCCCCATTTTAGAGGTCGTTGGTGCCCAGGGAGATTGACAGGCTCCCACAGCAGCCATCTGACCCCTAGTATCTATCTGGCTGCAGTATCTCAGTTCTTATCCACTTCCTTCTTGTCTGCCATCCTCCGTAGACTAGGGGTCAGTTCACTAAAGGGCAGAGGCTAAATCCGGTTCAGTGACTGTGGAAAGCATGTGAAATTCACCTTTCTGTGTCCATAAATTGTTTTATTTGTAACACAGCCGCTCCCGTTTGTTTACTATGGCCTGCAAATCCTAAATTACTTGCTATCTGGCCGTTTAGAGAAAAAGTTTGCTGATCCTAAATCCTGGAAAACTTCTTGACCCCTGGGTGATAATAATAGCATCCCCTATTTTTATGTAGTCCTTTAGTGTTTTAACAGCCTCTGTGGATATAGACACGATGTTTTCTGAACCAAAGCTCTCTGAAGAGGTGTCGTGAAAGGCAAAACTTTAAAGATGTAGACTTATGAAGAGCTTTCCAGGGAAGAGGAACATATATGCAAAGATGGTGAGGAAAGTAAGAGGTTGCCTGTGGAAGAATGGAAAGGAGGCAGGGGAAGGGCCATATAGGAGATACAATTATTGATGTGTCACAGATGGGGGGAGTTATGCTTGAAGACATTAGATATTTTACTTAAGAACACAGCTGGTAAAGGGTAAAGTTGGGTTATAAACTCATCAAGCTAGTTTTCTTAACCATTATCATACAATCAAATTATAAACTTTGTAAAGATGACACTATTTATCTTTGAAATATTTTGAATATTTTTTAATATTTTGAATATTTGAAATATTTTATCTATGAAATATCTCCCATAGCATCTAGCACAGTATAGTTATTGATCCTGGAGCAGGCATTTAAGGTCTGCTGTTTCTATCATACCCAGCCATCTGGAACTGCTTCTACCCACATGGCCAACACAGAAAAATACTTGATCTCTGAAGCTTGTTGTTATTCCTATTTCTTCTTGATTGCCTTTCCAAGTTGGCAGTCTAGAGTTGGCACTACTATCATTATTGTTTTATTTTCTAATATTCAAATTTAGGTAACTACATGTTTTAAACCACAACTGTGTGTTTTGAGCCTACCCTGAGGTCTCTGTATGTAGGAGCCAGTCATAATCAACAGATACAGAATCAAAAATTCTGTATATTTCTCTTCCTCACTTCCAATTCTGTGTGTGTGTGTGTGTATGCGCGCACGTGTGTGTTATTTGTGTGCTCAGTCGTGTCTGACTCTTGCTACTCCCATGGACTGCAGCCCACCAGGCTCCTCTGTCCATGGGATTTCCCAGGCCAACAATACTGGAGTGGGTTGCCATTCCCTTCTCCAGGGGATCTTCCCAACCCAGGGATTGAACCTGCGTCTCTTGTGCCTCTTGCCAGTATCCAAACTACAAGAAGTCAGTTCCTATTTCCAAGCACTGGTCTCACAAATTTTCACTGTGGGAGAGTGAACAAATCCAGCAAAATGCCAATCTGAGTGTTTCCAAGTGGTCTGCTCCTTAGTCTGTCCCACAAATGTTCATTTTTATCTGGAAAAACAACTTTCAAATGTAATGATGTATACAGTGAATCAATCCAAACATAATCCTACCTTGTGGTCTTATATAAGGGGGAAAAAAAAGTCTAATTTGAAATTTTAAAAAATCTCATCAATGGAAAGTAGAAATCCAGACTTCTTTGCCCAGATTTTCTAAATTTACATGTAAGAAGGAATAAAAAAAGAAGATGTCTGTGCTAAAACATATGGCTATTGGAGCAACAGCTGCCATCTTCATGCGTGTCTGCAGCACTTTTGTGGCTTTTGTGGAAAAGAAGTTGCTGTCCTTCCCATCTATTTCTTTCCTAAATTACTTTCTCCCTCAACAGCTATTAATATATACTCCCTGCATGTGGACATACATATTTATCATAAGATAAATACTGCGTTTTCTCACAGGAATATTTTCTCTCAAAAGAAAAAAAAAGTTGATATTCAGCTTCCAATCTCCCTTTCGTACTCTTTTTCTGATGTCCTGAACCAAAATGTTTTGTGTTAACCATGAAGACGGTTTTTTTTCCTCTGAGTTCCCCCAAAGCCCTTTGTAAGTAAACTGGGAACTCCCTGGAGATCAAGGGGTTAGGACTCCATGCTCTCACTGCTGAGGACCCAGGTTTGATCCCTAGAACTAAACTTCCATAAAAGGAGCATGGTGTGGCAAAAAAAAAAAAAAGCCTTTTGTAAGTAAACTGAGGTGATGTGTGTTGATTCAATGGCTGGGTGAGCTGGGGAATTGAGATATTGAGTCACCACTGTATAAGGTCTGCAGTTGGCAAGCAAACTGTACAGTGAAGGGGAAAACTCTGAATTTCTGACTCACCGATCCATGCCTGCTGCCAGCCAAGCAGTCAGAAAAGATAATCCAAGGCTGTAAAAATTGCACTCTTTGGCTTTATCTCGAGGTGTTGTCAAGAGAGTTTCCACACAGAAAGTTATTAATTTCATATTGCAGCACTTAGAATCTTATTTCCCCACAGAATAGCAGTAATACTTTCCATGTGCAATACCTTTTATGTGAACTGCTGGTTCTGAATCATCCATCCTGAGAGAGAAGAGAAAGATTATGGACAAGTAAGAACACAGCTCATGTCTGTTTCTCCACCCCTTCCCCAATTGGACAAGGAGGCCTGGTGTGCTGTGGTTCATAGGGTTGCAGAGTCGGACAGGACTGAGCGACTGAACTGAACTGAAGCCCACTTGGAACAAAAATATCCACAATATAGTCTTCTGTCTTTCACCCGAGGCCTGTCCAAGGCAGTACTAAGCTCAATGAGTAACCAAGAAGGGTTTGTTAAATTTTAAACAAAGTCTCACACTGGTCTAATATCTCATTTCAGGCCTTGAGTATCTCCAGTTTATCTTTTCAGGGCTCCAGCTGAACAATGCATTGCCATTTCTACTGACTTACTATTTCTTTTAATTCTCACTGCATCACTATGAGTTTCCTTAAGGGCAAAGGTATTATCTTGCTATTGCAAATAAAGAAATTATCCACTGATAATTACTACTGCATGTGGAGCATCTCCTGAGTCTTGGACCTTTTCATACATCATCTCCGTAACCTTCATAGCTAAACCCTCAGCAAATGAAGAGAGTCAAGAAATGTACATCGCTTGCTCAGCTAAGGTGTTGTGGAGCCAAAATGCAAACTCAGATCTGTCTGACAACTAAACTTGAGCACTGCTCTGTGTATGAAGGGAAATACAGAACATAGAAGAACCTTGGAGTCTTCACAATGAGATAGAGAAGATAGGAAACACATATTCAAGACATATTTTTAAATATAAAAATCTCAAGTTAATTATAGTTGTGTTGGCCTATATTAAACAATGCCAAGAGCTGGGGAAGAGAAGTATGTAACCAGGTGTGATAATAAAGTAAGGATTGAGGAGAAAGGTTTTTGAATGAGAATAAGGATTAGTCATGATGGGAAGAGAGAAAGGCATAGCAAGTCACAAATATGCTAATACCAAAGCTTAAGAACAGGAGTACACAAAATAATAGTAATATGGGCTAATAAATATTTGGGGCTTTGTGACAAGCTTTCTGTCACAGCTACTCCACTTTGCCATTGTATCATGAACACAGTCATAGACAATACTGGACAAATTGGTGTGGCTACGTTCCAGTAAAGCTTTGTTGACGGACATCGAAATTTGAATTTCCTATGATTTTCACGTGAAATACAAGATATTCTTCTTTTGTTTTCAAGTTTTTAAAAATGTAAAACCTATTCTTAATGCAGGTCATACAAAAGCAGGTGGTGGACTGGATTTAACAATCAGGCAGTGGTCCAATTCCTAGCTTCACAGTAGAACAAAAAAAAGTTTCTGTGCTAAGAACTTGAGTAGGAAGTTTAAATCACAGAGTAATGCAGAAGACCTAAGGGGAAGAAAGGGAAAGAGTGAAGAGGATGGGAATTTATAAAAGCTTTTAAAAAGTAATTGGCTTATGCAAAAAAGTAAGTCAGAGGAAAAGGATTAGTCAAGTAGGAATCTAACATGAGATATACTCCTGATTCCTTAGTTTACCTTCCGGCCACTGGAATGCAACTGATTGATTCATTCAACAAATATTAATTTAGCACTAATATGGGCAGGTACTGAGGCTTTCTGCCTAGAACTTGAAACTACAAAAGAATAGTTTTTCATTTATTCTCTAAAATGATATTAAGAAATGCTGCTGCTGCTGCTAAGTCACTTCAGTCGTATTCCAATTCCCCATAGACGGCAGCCCACTAGACTCCTCTGTCCCTGGGATTCTCCAGACAAGAATACCTAAGTGGGTTGCCATTTCCTTCTCCAATACATGAAAGTGAAAAGTGAAAGTGAAGTTGCTCGGTTGTGTCCAACTCTTAGCGACCCCATGAACTGTAGCCTACCAGGCTCCTCTGTCCATGGGATTCTCCAGGCAAGAATACTGGCATGGGTTGCCATTTCCTTTTCCATAAGAAATGCTAAAAGTGGTTATTTACTTATTTTAGTTAACAGCTAATAAGTTTTGGTATGTTATGGCTTTATTTTCATTCATCTCTGAGGATTTTCTCATTTCTCTTGTGATTTCTTGGATTCATTGGGTACTTAGAAATGTGTGGTTTAATTCCTTATAATTGTGCATTTCCCAAATTTCTGTTATTGATTGCTAATTTCACTCCACTGTAGTTGAAGAACATACTTTGCCTTATCTCAATCCTTTTAAATGTATTGAGATTTGCTTAATGCTGTAGCATATGGTATATCCTGGAAAATGTTCCATGTTTATTTGAATGTATATTCTGCTGGTGGTGGGTGGAGTGTTCTACAGGTGTCTATTAGGTCTAGTTGGCTTACAGTTAATTCAGACCCTCTATTTTCATGTTAATCTTCTGCCTAGTTATTCTAGCTATTATTAGAAGTGGATTACTAAAGTTTTCAAATATTATTGCTGAATTGTCTATCCCTCTTTTCAGTTGTGTCAGGTTTGTTTCATATATTTTAGTGCCTTGTTAGGTACATAGATATTTACAGTATTCACTTATTTTTTACACTGTCTTGATCTAAAAAGGATCTCAGTGGTTATGGTATAATAAGAAATCATAGATTAGAGTAGATGAGAAAGAAGAAGCAAGACAAGAGTAGCAACATGAAATAGAGTTTGCCTTCTTGTTCACTGTTGTCTCTGTGTGAACAAAGCCTGATACATAGTAGGCCTCTGTCTGATTGAAATAACATCAAGAATGAGGATGACCCAAAAATGAAGTAATACACATCTTACAGGTGAACCATTAATTTGTCATCCAATTATAGTAAAGATTTCATTGGTTATACAATTGATAGTAAACCTGAGCTAAACAAAACAAAAGAAAGATACTGAAACCAGTGGAAAAAATTCTCCCAAGAGCCTTCACTAATATTTAATTACAAAGATGCTAAACTGATCTATCCCTCTGTCCTGAACAAAATATATGCTTTAAGTTTTGAGAATCTTCCCTGCTATGAATGATGCTACAGCTGGTCCATGTATTTACTGTCATACTTGATTGTGCAAATTGTGCACTGCCCCACTTTAGGAATGGCCATCCCATTGTAGTCTATGCAATTGATACCCCCACCCTGCATTTGGGCAATACACAATCTGTGCAACCATAGGAGGTGATCCCACAAAACCTTTGAGTGATCCTCCCCTGACAAGTGGCTCACAATTTATTTAGGGGCATTGTGGGTGGCAAAGGAATGAGGAACAGCAAAGCGTCCACAAGGAAATCAAGTGACTGATCCTCATCTTTGGACACAATGTACCAACCAATTGCATGAACTAGTTCCTTGAAAAAAGAACAAGGTGATTAGGGAAATGCTTAAATCTCTAACCCTCAGGCTGATTGGAAGGGTAAGAAAAGGGCTTCTCACATTTCCCAGGCTGGTAGTTTCCTTACTGTGTTTAGGGAGTATCATAAAAAACACCATTACACAAGGGAAATACTAAAGCTCATATTTATGCCTGTGGTGCGTCAGGGGAGAAACAGTGTGTGCTAATTACGACAAAAAAGAGAAGCGACCTGTGGGGGGAGCGGGGGGCGCCCTCTGGAAGACACTGATGTTGGTTTAAACTCAGCAGCAGCTTGTGGGCCTGCATGCTGGTTCCTATAGGTCTTCAGGAAACTCTTCCCAGGCGACTTAGAGCAGACCTCAGGCAAAGTACAAGAGAGAATCTCTAGTTTTAAATTAGATTACATACAGACCTGCGAATAATACCTTGGTTTTTAAGCAGTGTTGACATCCAGGCCAAATTATTCAGGAACTCCTCTCTAACATTATTCCTGTGTGGGTCTCGCCCACATCACCACATCTTCAGTAACAAAAACTTGTAGATAGAACAAAGACAAGCCAGCTTGTATACCAAATTCCTTGCCTTGTATCAGCAGTGCTCTAATAGGATGGTGGTACTAGGTGGATGGCGCCCTGGGAATACAGCCTTTCCGGAATTGATGATGACAAAACAGGTCACAAAACCTCAGATTTTGATTTTAAATGGTCTAACTGGCTATCTACTCGGTGGTGGAATGGAAGCTGCACAGTTGGCTCTTGAAACACCAAACATTCTCTTACCTAGTCTTCCCTTTTCCTGTTAAGCCAGTGTCATTCCACTGGCAAATATGGTCAGTATACTCATCTGTAGGCCATCCAGAATACCAGCTTAAATTCCCACTGCTGTTTGTCACCATAAAAAGTCTTCAGGCACACTTTTTATTATCCACTGGGCTAACAAAGCTCCTTGTGATGTCACTATTCACATGAACATTGCTTTAATAACATTTATTGAGCACTGACTTTATGCTAGGGAGTGTGTCAAGCAGTTTACATTTATTATCTTTTTTTTCCACTCACAGTAAATACATGAGGTAGAGTCTATATCCATCTTTTCTATAGATGAGGGAACAAGTTGCCTGAAAATTATCTTGCCTCTGTGTGTGTCATAGAAGACTTGGGCTAAAAGGACTTTAGAAATCATTTGACTTGATGCTTCATTTTACAGATGAGGAAAGTGAGTTCAGAGAGGTTAAATCACATGCCCATAATCACATAGCCTGGAAGTGGCAGAGCTGATACCCGATACAAGATTCTTTCCATATTGGAACTATACCATCTACCATTTGGTGTTAACACACATCACCTTGGCCTCTCTGTGAGTATGAGGCCCAATCTTTCGTGATTTGAGAATTTGTGCCATCTCCAAGTGTGTTGTCATCATGCAACCAAATATGATTCAAAACAAGGCTGGGGGCGGGTGGGGGTGGGGGCGTTTTGTGCTCTCTGTGCATCAGATTGATGATGAAGTCAAACTTCATCATGACTCAGAATACGCAGAAGCTCTCCAGCTCTTAACAACTTTCCCCGCAGGAAACCTGCCAGGTGCTTGGTTACCTTTTGAGTTCTTTGTGGGTGGCATAGAATGCCTCTAAAAATAGATCTGTCCTCAACTCTCCCAGAAGAGGCTTGCAGCCTAAAAATGTCACTCCCTTTTCCCTTCCAAACACAGACATCACTACCCCAGGTATAGCCCTTCCTTACTAACCTAGCAGCTGCCTAAACAGAAGCCTGCCTCCCACCAGGAGTCTGGATTTCCCTTATTGGGGAAGGGACAAAAATGTCTTGAAAGCAGGGGGAAACAACCTTTCATATGAATTTTGGCAAAAACTGCTCTTCTAAAATAGACAGATTTCAAGGAAAAAGGTGTGGGTCTCGGGCTTAGTCTTTTACCTCCTGAAGATCAACTAAAAGGGACAATGTATACAAAAGTACTTTGTAACCTGCAAATACCAGGAACTATCACAGGCCTCTGCCTGTGTTCCCTGCATCTTCAGAACTGCAGTGAGCGGAAGAAGTGACTTCTCTAGTGATACCTCTGGTGACACAGATTTTCCAGCCGCAGAGACCCAGGGAGTTTTCATGGCCTGTGCTTTCTATGGCTAACTCCTTGTGTGCTGAGATGAGATTAAGACCAACCATTGCAAAAAAGCAGTCCTGGCTGGGCTGATGCCAGCTAAAACAGGGTGCAAGACGCCGGAAAGAGTAGGAATGAATTTCAACCAACCAGCAGAACTGAGAAGACAGGAAGAGAGCCTTGTTCAGCTGTGGGCAGACCTGCCAGCTGAGTCTCTGCTGCTGTGTTAACCTGGAATTAGTCTTAATACAAAGACCTGTTCGCTAGCTTCTTGCCAGAAGCATGTGATGCTTGAGCTCCATGGAACACCTTGTCATGTTAGAGCTGTTTTGGGTTCTTTTATTTTATTCACGTATTCATTCATTCAGTAAATAGGTTGTTAATTCTTACTTCATGGGCAGCTTTCTCTGTTTCAACAAACCCTTTCATTTCCTGCCCACATACAAAGCCCACATGTAGTGGGTATAGTTGAAGGTAAACAGGTTTTGTTTAAATAAAAAGTAAAGATGTGCTCTGACCAGCACACCCAGTCCATGCCACCCTCCTGGCCCCCACACCATACACTAGAGGTCACTTGGGGGTATTTTCTGTGTTTGGGAACCACTCAGCTCCTGGAAAGCACTGGTTTCAGAATGCCATCATACTCTGTTTATAGTATTTTTTTTTACAGCATCATTATAGTATTTGTTGGGCACTCTTTTTTTTTTCCTTTATAATAGCATTTATATTAATCATACTTTTTATAATATCCACTTATTTTATTAAAGTTTTATTAGAACAGAACTTTTATTTTTTTTTCCATTTATTTTTATTAGTTGGAGGCTAATTACTTTACAATATTGTAGTGGTTTTTGCCATACTTGTTGGGCACTCTTGTACATAGCTCCACGAGAGATTCTAAGGGAATATAAAAGCAGTACCAACAACAGCAACACAAAGACATATCACTAAGAACAAGAAGTGTGGGGATTTCCCTGGCAGTCCAGTGGTTAAGACTTTGCCTTGCAATGCAAGGGCATGGCTTTGATCCCTGGTCAGGGCGCTAAGATCCAACATGCCTTGAGACCAAAAACCAAAACATAAAACAGAAGAAGTATGGTAGCAAAATTCAAGACTTAAAAAAAAAAAAAGTCTAAGATGTGGCTCCCTGAGCTTTAGGTACTTAGGATGGGATACCCAAAGGCAGAGGAAAGGCCACCTACCCCAGGCCCAGATAGTTAGCGACAATCAATTCCATCACTCCTACCAAGGTCAACACAACTCAGAATCCTCAACACAGCGCTCTGAAAATACAATCCATCCACCTCCTCTTTCCACCCCTGTATTTCTGATCAGGAGAGGAAGAAATGATGGTATGTGCTAGAATGTTTGGGAAAGATACCACAGGGGAAGGAAATTTTAGCTCTACCCTGAAAGACTGATCAAATTTTAACAGACTGAGTAAAAGAAAAGAGGAGAGAGAAGGTTATTTGCTGTATTGAAGTCCTTTGCATTTTTAAAAAATGTAGTCTAATCTACGTCTCCTTTAAAAACAAAACAAAGTCTTGCTTTAATTTAGGAAGATATTTCTCACCCCCAAGATCGTGAATACATTCACCTATGTTTACTTCCAGTAACTTCATGGTTTTCTTTTTAACGTATACTTATTTGGTCCAATTCAATTTACTTGGGAACAAGGAATATAGTAGAAATTCAGTTATTGTTGGTGGTGGTGGTTTTTAAATGGCAAGCTAGATCTCATACCATTTTTTTTTAATAATCATTTAAAAATTCTCCTTGGGACTTCCCTGGCAGTTCAATGGTTAAGACTTCCAACTCAGGGAGCACAGGTACCATCCCTGGTCAGGGAACTAAGATCCCACGTGTTCTATGGTGTGGCCGAAAAGTAAATAAAATTTGGAAAAAAAAATTGTGAACATCTCCTTTATCATATACAAAATCTCCTTATATACATATGCTTATTTCTGAACCCCTGGTTCTTTTTTCAGTCACCTGTTCATATGCTCATTGTTACTCCTGCGTTTCAGAAAACTCAATTCGCAAACTCAGCACACAAATTAGATAAACTAAGGAGATAGAATTCTTCAAGCTATAGATAGCGAGCTACCCTAACTATCCCTGAAATGATTCAATTTTTCAAAAGCTTAAATGTATACATCCCTTTTTAATGTAGAAGCTTTATTGACATCCAACACTCATACCACACACTTCATCCATTTAACATGTACAATTCAATGGTTTTAAGGATATATGCAGCGTGGAACAGTTTTACATTCTCAGATCTCCAGTCCTGTGCAACCATTATCTATTTGCTGTCTCTATGGATTTGACTATTCTGGATATTTCATTACAAATGTAACCATACAAATGGAATCATACAGTATATGGTCCTATGTGTCTGGCATCTTTCACTTAGCATGTTTTCAAAGTTTATCCATATATTAGCATATATTTCTACTTAGTTTTTTAAACTGAGATATTTATATAACATGAAATTAACTCTTTTTAAAATGTACATTTAATACCCTCACTATCTTCTGCAACCATCACATCTATCTAGTTCCAAAACATTTTCACCACCCCAAAAGGAAACCCTGCACTTAGTAAGCAGTCACTCCTCACTTCTCCCCCACCCCTCACAGCTTCCAGCAAACACTGATCAACTTTCCATCTTTATGGATTTGCCTAATCTGGACATTTCATATAAATAGATCATACATGTGACCTTTGTGACTGGCTTCTTTCACTTAGCATAATGTTTTCAAAGTTCATTCATATTATAGCATGTGTATCCTTACTTCATCTCTTATTGTTAGTGAATATTCCATGGTATGGATATACCACAGCTGGTTTATCCATTCATCAGTTGATAGACATTTTGATCATCCTCACTTTTTGGCTGTTAGGAATAATGTTGCTAAGGGATTCCCTGGTAGCTCAAAGGGTAAAGAGTCTGCCTGCAATGAGGGAGACCCGGGTTCAATCCCTGGGTTAGGAAGATCCTCTGGAGAAAGAAATGGCAACCCACTCCAATATTCTTGCCTGGAAGATCCCATGGAGGAAGGAGCCTGGCAGGCTACCGTCCATGGGGTCGCAAAGAGTCGGACACGACTAAATGACTTCCCTTTCACTTTTTTTGTGTGAACTCTGCACTTCCTTTAAAAGGGGAATTATCTTCTGTATAAAGTCCTGTTTAAGTGAAAGTGAAAGTTGTTCATGTCTGACTCTTTGTGACCCCATGGACTATATAATCCATGGAATTCTCCAGGCCAGAATACTGGAATGGGTAGCCTTTCCCTTCTCCAGGAGATCTTCCCAACCCAGGGATAGAACCCAGGTCTCCTGCATTGCAGGCAAATTCTTTACCAGCTGAGCCACCAGGGAAGCCCAAGAATACTGGAGTGGGGAGCCTATCCCTTCTCCAGCAGACCTTCCTGACCCAGGAATCAACTTGGGATCTCCTGCATTGCAGGCAGATTCTTTACCAACTGAGCTATCAGGGAAGTCATATAAAGCCCTATACTTTCTTGTCATACCAATTCCATGTGCTATCTGTTCAGGATATCAAAAAGTTTATTTCCTCTGAGCCTTGTTTCTTTCCTTTGGCTTTCAGGTTCCCTGACCAGGGATCAAACCCAGGCACCCTGCATGGAGGTGCAGAGTCCTAACCACTAAACCACCAGGGAATTCCCTAACCTCATTTCTTTAAAGCCAAATATAATGTCAATAGCAGAGGCCTTGATCTTGTCAGTCTATGCTAATCTGAACCACCACTAAGCAAAGGAGATTTAAGAAATTAATTAAGAAAATGGCAGTCTGGTGAAGGACATGGCTAGGTGGATTCAAAATAATATGGTGATAAAGATGGGGATGATGCTGAAGTACAGTGTACAGACTCACTAACACTAGCCCTTTTAAGTTCTTTTCTTTGCAGGAACAGGATCCAAGTACCTTCATTCACTTATTTAGGTACTAGAGGTTTGAATTTTAAACTAGCTTAAACATTCAATAGGTTTTGCCCATTAAACCTGCCATGAGCAGGATTGCCACAGAAAGGTTCGGGGAAAGAAATCAAACAAGCAAAACAAAGGTAGAGAAAAAAACAAACAAACAAAGGTAGACACAGTTTATTAACAGAAGCAATTCCCCTGCTAGACTCTTAAGTGCTGGAAAACCAGGGCTGCATCTTTGTGGTGGGAGCACCATAAATGTACTATATTTGTTAAGAGAAAGAATGAGACAAGGTGCGTCTAGAAATAAGATTTCTAGTCTTTGTCCCAGTCACTTACTCCCATCATGCTGTTTATGCTCCCCTGGAGACCCTGGCTTCACCCAACTCTAAGGGACAAATCATGGTCTCTCCAAGGCAGGGGAGATGGAGGATTATCTCTAGCATTTTCGGGAAGGGATGGGGCACCCATAGTAGAAAATCAAGCAACCCTGCTGACTCATATCTTTCATCTGCCAATTTTGAAAGGAGAGGGATTTTTTTTTTTTTTTGGTCATCCTTTGCTGTTTGTACTGAGAAACAAAAATAAAAGCAAACAAAAGAGTTTAAATACTAAATCAAATCGACTTGACGAAATCCCAAAGGTGCCTCTGGAGGTGAACAGACCTAGCCTTGTAAGCTCCCAAACCTCCTCCCAGGGCTGCCTGACCCCTCAGTGCCGGCTAATTGTAGCTCTGGGAGAAACAGGATAAACAGACCACTCAGTGCTGCTATAATAAGCAACACTAAGTCCAGTTAGTCAGTGCTGGCAGCAGGCAGCGCAAGAAGCACCTTCATAGTCCAGACAGCCGTGTACTCCACCAGACGCACTGAAGAAAAGCTGTAGCAAAGTCCAAAAAGTCCCTTTCAGGAAATGCCTCTTTGCCCTTAGTGAAACCTTGGCAGTCTTACCAGGCCAGAGGTGACATGTTGACCTGGAAGTGCCTGAAAAATCCCACAGTACCTCAACTTGAAGCAGCAGTCACGCTGCATCAGTGGCTGGCTCCTTTGTATTATTGGCAATCAGTTGAGATGTCACCTCTTCAGAGGTGCCTCACACATACCTGGAGACCCTAGAGATGAAATTGCTGGTCTCAGCCCACACCACCCTAGTTCTATCTCCTTCTCGGCCAGAGAAGCTCACTAAGGATGAGGGATATGGCAGGGCCACTATCTGATAGGGGGGTGTTGGCCCTTTTGATTAGTAGGTACTCAGGTTTTCTCTGGCTTTAGCCCCTATTGGCATGAAACAATGGTGATTTTCACCCTGTCCTAAAACAAACAGCTGTGACTTACGTTTCCCAGTGTTCACTGCTAATGTCATGCACCATCGGGTTTCGTGTTCTCTCGTGTTTCCATTAAACCTAGATTCTCCCCCTGGGATGTTGGCACATTGTGGGGGGCACACTGTGGTGAGCACATTGTGATGGGCTGGCATGCTGGGTGTTGGGAAGAGGCTGGAACTAACTTGAGGAGAACTTGTCCCTGAGCGACATCAACCCATGGGAAATCTGCCCTCCTGACTCCCCACCTTCACCCCCAGGACAGCCACGGCTCACCAATCACAGCCAAGCCCGGACACAGCCTCTAAGTTCTTCCCCATAAGGTTAGGGCAGCCACCACCACTGAACTTCACTGGCACTATTTGGCTGTCCTGCTTGATTTATTACAATAATTGGAAAAGAAAAAAATAAATCTGTTCCCCAAACTGCAGTCAGTTACACTGCTTCTCAGATTGTGTTCCTTTGGATTGTTTTATGAATTTTCCCGTTCTTTTAATGAAAGTGTTAGTCGCTCAGTTATGTCCAACTCTTTGTGACCCCATGGATTGTGACCCATCAGGCTCCTCTGTCCACGGGGATTCTCCAGGCAAGAATACTGGAGTGGGTTGCCATGCCCTCCTCCAGGGGATTTTCCCAACCCAGAGATCAAACCCAGGTCTCCCAAACTGCAGGCAGATTCTTTACCATCTGAGCAACCAGGGAAGGAGGAAGGAAATCTGTCTGAAGAGATTTTTTAAAAATAAGTTTGAATAGTTTTTAAGCATGGAGAAGTGTAGAGGAGAAGACATTTAATGGCCCCTATTCTCACTGTCTAGATCACTCCTATTGATATTAGATAATTATTATAATATTGGACTAGTAATACATGTATAAGGTTTAAGATTGTAAATATTAAAGTATAAAATAATATAAAAGTATGAAAATATAAAATAAAGTATAGAATAACAAGTGATAACTTCTGTTCAGTTTTTCTAATGGTAACAACTATTAGCTATTAATAATTTTTATGTGTCCTTTCAGAAAAAGTCTATATATGTATACACACATTTTTAAAAACTTACCAAAAAAAAGGAGAGAAATAATGCTCTATGTTATGTTCTGCACCTTGTTTTTTTTCCTTCTTACTAAATAATACATCTTGGCATTCTTTCCTGATTCACCCCATTTGTTTTATCAGCATATGGTTTCCCAACATATGGACATGTCATAATTTAATCAGTACCCTATTAATGTCAAAACATCTTTTAATGACTTCAGTGGGCCTCTTGGCATTTGATAAAGCTATTCAGCAAAAAGAGCGGAGGGACCCTTATTTCATTCATTCACTCAAACTCCTACAGATCCAAAGATTATTTCAGCATGGTCCAGAACATCTGGCAAATACAACTAGAAAGCAAAGCATCAGCAGAACTAGGGGTGGGGGAATGGTATGAAAAAAACCATCTGTAATGCACCAGAGTGAAGATGACGTGCAAAGATCATAAGCAGGTAATGTTGACAGTCCTAGAAGACTCAGTCACCTGATGGGGCCAGGTGGGGTCACTCTGAGTGCAGCACCGCTTCACACAGACTTCTGATTAACATGTCTCAGAAGTCTCTGGCACTGAAAATGCTTTAGTTTATTCATAATGAGTTATTCATGACAACTGCTGAGTCTACTGAGCCACCTGTACTTTCCTATCACCAAGGTGTCTTGATAGTATGCCAATCTATCTATTATCTATCTATCTATATTTTTTAAACTATTCAGGCAAAGAGACTTTTGCTTTGTCCAATTCTAATTCTGCCAGGGATTTGGGATTCTGCCAGGGATTTGGGGTGGTTGTTTCAGGTAAAACTGAAACTAGTCTTATTTTACCACTTTCTAACTGTGTGTCCTGGGCCTATCCTAAGCCTATGAAATGGAAATAATAATACCTAACCCATCAGTTCAGTTCCGTTCAGTCACTCAGTCGTGTCTGACTCCTTGCAACCCTGTGGACTGCAGCACACCAGGCTTCCCTGTCCATCACCAACTCCCAGAGCTTGCTCAAACTTATGTCCATCGAGCCAGTGATGCCATCCAACTATCCCATCCTCTGTCATCCCCTTCTCCTCCTGCCTTCAATCTTTCCCAGCATCAGGGTCTTTTCCAATGAGTTAATTCTTCACATCAGGTGGCCAAATTATCGGAGCTTCAGCTTCAATCCTTCCAATGAATATTCAGGACTGATTTCCTTTAGGATGGACTGATTTGATCTCCTTGCAGTCCAAGGGACTCTCAAGAGTCTTCTCCAACACCACAGTTCAAAAGTATCAATTCTTCGGCGCTCAGCTTTCTTTAAGGTCCAACTCTCACATCCATACATGACCACTGGAAAAACCATAGCTTTGACTACAGGTTGTTGGAATGATCAACTGGGACAATTTATGTCTATAGGAAGACACATGGTCTGCTCCCACTCATGTATTTAAACACACATCTAATATGTGAATCTGCAAAGAGAGATGTCTGGGAAGATGTTTACCAAAATGCTAATCTTGGTTTCCTCTGGGGTTGAGATTTCTTTTTCTTTCTTTTTCACATTTATTTATTTGGTTGCACCAGATTTTAGCTGTGGCATGTGGGATCTTTATTAGCAGCATGTGGGATCTAGTTCCCTGACCAGGGATCAAACCCCAACACCCTACATTGGGAGAGTGGAGTCTTAGCCACTTGACCAACAGGGAAGTCCTGGGGTGGGATTTCTTAAGATATTTTTCCCTTTATTTTTCTCCATACTGCTTGGGTAGCTTGTTTTGGGGAGTTAAGGGGCTTTTTTTGTGTGTATTACTTCATTTTTTACAACAATTAAGAATACTTATTAAAAAACATAAAGCCATTTTCAAAATGAGATAATGCATTTAAAAATCATATATAGTAAGTGCTTAATCAATGATAAATGTTTTACTGTGAAAATCTATCTTGAAAAGATAGCTTTTTCAATTCCAGAAAAATCACAATTTAACTATATTTAAATCTCAGAAAGCCTAATTTTTAAGAAATTAGGAATTAGTCAGTGCTGGGTTTAAATCTTAGTTCTACGTCTCTTTTTTCTCCTTTCAATCTTTTTAGATGCTATATCTTAAGCAAAACACTTTGCCACTTATAACCTTGGTTTCTCCATCTGTAAAATAAAATGCTTCTTCCCTAATCCAATCACCCAAAGTTCTACACAAACTTCAGAACATTTTGTGTTTCCATTTACCTTGAACACACAGAATACCTAGAGTACTTGTGACTGTCACTCTTTAGAGCATATAATAATGGAACCTTGCCATGCCAACACAACTAATTCACTACATAATATCTACTTCCTTTTCTCTTTACCAGCAGAACTTGGATTTTACCCAGGGCAGCAATGCGCCCAATTAAAAATGCTCACCTCGGACTTCACTGGTGGTCTAGTGGTTGAGAATCCATCTGCCAATGCAAGGGATGTGGGTTTGATCCCTGGTCCAGGAATATTCCACAGGCTGCGGGACAACTAAGGCAAAGCACCACTCCTACTGAAGCCTGCGTGCCCTAAAGCCCATGCTCTGCAACAAGAGAAGTGACCTCAATGAGAAACCCATGCATAGCAACTAGAGAGTAGCCCCCACTCACTGAAACTAGAGAAAGCCTGTGCACAGCAATGAAGACCCAGCACAGTAAAAAAAAAATTAACTTCTCAGATTTCCTTGCAGTTAGGGGTAGCCAAGTGACCCAGTTTGACCAAAGAGATGTAAGCAGTACTCATATTTTTCTTATATAAGGAACTTCTAAGAAAATTGGCATATACCTGATCAAAAGGGAGATACTCATCTGATATATATTCTCTGCCCTTAAATCTTCCCTCTGTTCCCACCTAAAGCATGGAAATGACATTTAGAGGAGCCGTAGCCATCTTTCCAGCTACAAGAGCCACACATTAAGAATGACAGAGCCAGAAAGCAGAAGAAACCAGATCCTTGATGACTTCATAGAGATGCTGTCCTAATCCTGGACCTCATACTCTAAATTTCATGTTGCATTAGAAAAACAAATCTTTAGCAGGTTAAGCCACCGTTGTTGGGATTTAGGTATATGTAACCAAATTGTCAGTTCAGTTCAGTTCAGTCACTCAGTCGTGTCCGACTCTTTGCAACCCCATGAATCGCAGCACGCCAGGCCTCCCTGTCCATCACCAACTCCCAGAGTTTACTCAAACTCATGCCCATCGAGTCCGTGATGCCATCCAGCCATCTCATCCTCTGTCGTCCCCTTCTCCTCCTGCCCCCAATCCCTCCCAGCATCAGTCATGAGTCAACTCTTCGCATGAGGTGGCCAAAGTATTGGAGTTTCAGCTTCAGCATCAGTCCTTCCAATGGACACCCAGGACTGCAGTCCAAGGGACTCTCAAGAGTCTTCTCCAACACCACAGTTCAAATGCATCAATTTTTCAGTGCTCAGCTTTCTTCATAGTCCAACTCTTACATCCATACATGACCACTGGAAAAACCATAGCCTTGACCAGACGGACCTTTGTTGGCAAAGTAATGTCTCTGCTTTTTAATATGCTGTCTAGGTTGGTCATAACTTTCCTTCCAAGGAGTAAGCATCTTTTAATTTCATGGCTGCAGTCACCATCCCGCAGTGATTTTGGAGCCCAAAAAAATAAAGTCTGACACTGTTTCTACTGTCTCCCCATCTATTTCCCATGAGGTGATGGGACCAGATGCCATGATCTTAGTTTTCTGAATGTTAAGCTTTAAGCCAACTTTTTCACTCTCCTCTTTCACTTTCATCAAGAAGCTTTTCAGTTCCTCTTCATTCTTTGCCATAAGGGTGGTGTCATCTGCATATCTGAGGTTATTGATATTTCTCCCGGAAATCTTGATTCCAGCTTGTGCTTCTTCCAGCCCAGCAATTCTCATAATGCACTCTGCATATAAGTTAAATAAGCAGGATGACAAGATACAGCCTTGATGTACTCCTTTTCCTATTTGGAACCAAATTGTAGTCTCAAGCAAATATACCATCTTATAGGGTTACTATGAGAAGTCAAACAAGATACTGTTTGTCAAGTACTCAGCCCGGTGCCTGAAACATGGGCATAACTTGATATTTATTGAAGAGTTCCAATCTTCTTCCTAGTAAGACGGAACTGGAAACTTTCAGAGAGCATGAATTCATAACAGAAAGCTAAGAACTTTATTTGTTCATTTGTAAAGTTCTTAGTGGGCTTCCCTGGTGGCCCAGTGGTAAAGAATCCACCTGCCAAGCAGGAGATGAAAGTTCAGTCTCTGGGTTGGGAACATCCCCTGGAGAAGGAAATAGCAATCCACTCCCATCTTCTTGTCTGAGAAATCCCATGGAGAGAGGAGCCTGGTGGGCTACAGTCCACGGAGTCGCAAAAGAGACGGACATGTTAGCGACTAAAACAACAGCAACAAAGCTCTTAGAATGATGCCTGTCACATAAGAAGCACTTTATAAATATTTGATTAAAAAATACAATCCTAAAAAATGATTACTGAATGCCTACAATGTACCAGGCACTATTGTAGATGCTTGGAAATACAGACATGAAGACAACGTTCCTGCTCTTAGGGTACCTTCATTTTAGAAGGAGCAGCAGGAGAGGAACAATATAGAAGAAATGGTCATGAAAATAAAGAGGATGATGTGATAGAGTCACAAGATCTCCTAAGGTGGGGTATACAGGGAAGGCCTCTTATAGGTGGTGACCTTGAAAGTAAAATCTGATCTGTAAGGAGGCAACTCTGTAGAGATCTGGGGGGGAAACATTGCTGACAGAGGGAGGTTTATCAAAAGCTCTAAGGTAGTTATTATGAGTCTGGCATTATGGAGAAAAAGTCAAATGAACTTATCTATGAAACAGATTCAGGCTCACATAGAGAACAGACCACTCTGCTGTAGAGCAGTAATTAACATAACATTGTAAATCAACTACACTGCAATAAAAAACAATAAAATTAAATTTTAAGAAAAAGTAGATTGAAGTATAGCTTATTCAGACTCTTTTGGTAGTCAGAAGCCTACTGAGTTAGAAGGGGTGAAAAAAGTTGACATTTATGCTAAGAATCCAGGATGACAGGACCCAAGGATGAACATCTAGCTGGACCAAATCTGTACTGCATCCAGAGACTTAAATACCAGTAGGACTCCTCATGCTTCATTTACCTCTCTAGCATGGACACGTATTTCATTCTTACCTTCCTCCTGGAAGATCAGCTCCATCTGCTCTTCTGAACCATAGGGCAGAAAACCATGACCACTCATGTTACATGGTATAGCTCCAATCATGAACTCCTCGTTCAGCTTCCCAGGGAAGCTCTCTGATTGACAGACTTGAGTCAGGTCCAGAAACAGCACCAGGGCTTCTGGGAGGCCACTGAACCCTGAGGTCAAGACAAAGGTAGTCACTTGGAAAAGGGGAATCGTTGTGAGCCAGGGACAAACCCAAGAGGTATCTGCCTCACCTCTAGAGCAGCAGTGCCCAAGACAAATACAATACCAGACACAAAGGTAAACCACACACGCTATGTAAAATTTTCTAGCAGACACATTAAAGAAGTACAAAGAAGCGGGTGAGCTTAATTTTAATAATATAGTGACTTAATCCAACACACCCCAAATATGATTACTTTAACATACACAATACGAAGATATTTACATTCTTTTTAACATACTAAGTCTTTGAATCCAGGGCCTATTTTACAATTGAGGCACGTCTCAATTCACATCAGCCACAATTCAAGTGCTAAACAGCCACACCTGGCTGGTGGCTAGTGCAGTGGACGTGTGGGTCCAGATGTCTTGGCTGAGATCTGGTGGAGGCTGCTACCCATGTCCATCCAGCAGGCCCAAGGCTGTAATGATCAAGCACAACCTTCTCTTGCCTTCTGCAGTTGTCATGATTGCGTGTCTGCTCTTGGGCTCAGATAAATGTGCAGGATTAATCATCACTGGCTTTTAGAGTGCACACAGCACAAGCACATTTTGCTGCCAAGTTGCAATTACAGAGTTCTTTCTCTGATGGATTCAGAGTTAATGTCTTTGCACTTCCTTTATTCCAGAAATGAAATTAAAGCCACTCAAACACACACACACAAAAGGCCCACAGCAACCTGCAGCTCCATCAGCAAATTGTTCAGCCTTGGTAGGAAGGTCATTAGACTGGCTTTAGATAGAACCCATAAAGCATCAGGAAAACAGATAAATGTCAAAATACTGATCACTCAGCTATACTTCAGCTTAGCCTACCCAAAGGTAATAAATGCATCTCTCCAAAGGGGGTCTGCTTTCTCTTCACTTTGCTGTATCTACGTACTATAATACCCCTCTTTCATTACATACATGTCTCGCCCAAGTGTTAGGCAACACATATGTAAACAGGTCAGATCTGCTCCATGTCACTTTGATAGGTTGGTTTCTCTTCTATTGATAGATTTTTCAGGTGCATTTTGTTGAAAAGACTGGATGTGACTGATTTAGAAGTCTTTTATTTCTCTGTCTGGAGGCAACTTGTAATGGTGGCCTCATAATTTGGTAGCTATTACACATCAAGCCGATATGAACTTGGGCAAACTTTGGGAGATGGTGAGGGACAGGAAGGCCTGGCATGGTGCAGTCCATGGTGTTGCAAAGAGTTGAACATGACTGAGCAACTGAGAAACAACAATACATCGAGCACTTATCATATACCAAGCAACGTGCTAAATGCTGACACACACGATGTCATTTCATTTTTGCAATGTCATCATACCTATGTAATATTATTAACACACCCCCACTTTCCAGCGAAGGAAAGTGAGGTTTGTGAAAGGTTAAGCATATTATTTGAAGTCATATGACTACAAAGTAATGCAGCCAAGATTTGAACCCAAGTTACCTGATTCCAAGGCTTTAGCTGTTGATGTCTGCACATGAATTTGGCATGGTTTTTGAGATAGAAGGCCATCAAGTCTTGCTTTCAAGGGCAAGCACTTTTTACCAAAAGGCATCTTTGAGGCAGGGTATTCAAGAAGCGAGGACGATTGGAGTGAGGTCACCAGTGGACAGGGCTTGAAGGTAGCAAAAGGAAGCTCCTCTTCTGTGGGAAAAAAGAAAGACAGACGTGCCAATGACTTTGAGTGCACTGGGAGAGTGCAGTTGACCAATTTTGGCAAAGAAGAGCTGAACTCCAGGCCTCCTCCATGGTAAACCAGCTCTGACCTTACTCTCTGCAGCCTCAAGCAAAGCCACGTGGCTCCCAGAGATGTAAAGATAATGATTCTGCCAGGCCTCCCAGAGGACCGATTTGGATTAACTAGTTAATGGTTATACACTAGTTTGAACAGGCGAAGGGCCCAATGAAATCTCTACTCAGGCCTTTTTAGCACAGTACTGAGCCCCTGCTGATGACAAATATTAAAGTCAGATTAAGCTCTCTTTAGTTTTATGGCTTAAATTGAACCATTTGGCAGTACTAGGCCAGACAAGCAAAAAACAGCATGCCCACATTAAACAGCCAACTTAACTCTGAGAGACAGCACCAGTAATGTTCTCAGATCTTGAATTTTTAAAAATTTATTTATTTATGGCTGTGCTGGGTCTTGTTGCTGCTAAGACTTTCTCTAGTTGCCGCGAGTTGGGGGCTACTCTTCGTTGTGGTAGGCAGGCTTCTCGTTGAGGTGGTTTCTTTTGTTGCGGATCATGGGCTTTAAGGCGTGTGGGCTTCAGTAGTTGCAGTTCCCAGGCTCTAGAGCACAGGCTCAATACTGTGGTGAGCGGGCTTAGTTGCTCTTTGGCATGTGGGAGCTTCCAGGTTCAGGGATCTCCTGCATTGGCAGGCATATTCTTCACCACTGAGCCACCAGGGAAGCCCAGATCCTGAATTTAATGTTGGTAATTTCCAGTGGAGGGCAGGAAGCAGATCAACATCTGTCGAATGACTAAATACAAAGATTTGATGTTTACTCAAGCACCTACGATGTGCCAGACAGTGGATTACATTTCTCTGATCAATATTTTGCCTGGACATTGGAAATGCTGCCACATCAGGCTGAACATGGATTTTTCCAACAGTAAGTGCAAAACGAGCAGTAAAGCAAATCAGCAAACCATCAATCTTGCTCGATAGCAAACTATCAATTTCATAGAGCAAAAGAGAAACTGAAAATCCAATAGTTGCTCTCTTGAAAGGATGACCCTGGAAGATGGAAATCTTCATTTGCCAAACATAGGGTAAGTAACAGAATTTTTAGGAGCTATTTTGATAAATATAAATTGAAAAAATACAGAATATTTTCATCCTTTAAAAGGACCACATCTACTCAGATTTCTACAAGGCAAGAATAAGTAACTTCCAGTTAGAGATGGAAGTCACATGTCAATAACCTCTCCTTCCCACAACTCTTTTTTTTTAAAGTGAAGGCAAGTTTATCTAGAGAGAGACACATTTCATAGGCAGAATGCAGTCCATCTCAGAAGACAGGAGTGGCCCTCCAACTCTTAACTGAAAAAATGTGAAATGTGCAAGTTTCTGTACAAATAACCAGGCAATTGTCCAACTGGTCTCAAAAGGGGCTAGACCTTGTTAATCATCTAACACCTTACCTCAAGTGAGATAAACACAAGAGAAGTCATTGTCAGTATTGTCTCAAACCATGTTTTATTTATTCATTCATTCTTTTATTCATTTAACTAAAATATATTGAGGGTCTACTGTATGCCAGTACTGTTCTAGACATCAGTGAAGAATGAACAAAACAAAGATCACTTGTCTTCCTGGAATTTACATTTTAGCAACTTCTTTCAATTCACCAACAGAACCCAAGGACACTTCAGTTTGTGGTTTAACAAAATGAAATAGCCTTTTAGGTAGTATTCAGATTTTTTTACATTGATAACGTTCTTTCAGCAAATATTTACTAGGTTACTGGGCTACTCTGGAGCAATACAAATGTGAATGAAGGTAGCACTCTCTGTCTAGATGGGAATATACAGCATTTATAGAAAAAAATTAAGGAATGAAACACCATGAACAAAGCAGAAGGAATGCTGTGGTAAAATCAGAGAAGAATATTCAGCTTCATGGGGGAGGTAACTAGATGGCATTTGAATTAAGATTTAAAGGATGAGTATGATTTGCACATGTAAAATGAGAGGAGGGTTCAACGTACTGGGGTGGAGGGCAGTCTGTAACTGACCAAAAGTAACTGACCTTATCTTCTAATATACATTGTGGTAAAACAAAGTCCAAAAGCTGCTACAGACTGAATGCTTCTGTCCCCCCTAAATTCATATGTTAAAGCTCTAATCCTCAATGAGATGGGGGTTGTGGGAAGTAATGAGGTCCCGTGGGTGGAGCCCTCATGATGGGATCAGTGCCCTTATAAGAAGAATCATGAGAGGTATTATTCTCTGCCGTATGAGAAGACAGCAAGAAGGCGCCATCTGTAAGCCAAGACGAGAGCCCTCGCCAAAACCAAACCATGCTGGAACCCTGGTCTCAGACTTACAGCCTCCAGAACTGAGAAATCTTTGTTGTTTAAGCCACCCAGCCTATGGCCTCTTGTTCAGTTTGACTAAGCAGCAATATAGCAGTCTAAACTGCCTAAGACAAAACCAAAGATTTCAAAGAAGTTTTAAACTTCTTTATCCAAATGAAGTTTTAGAGCATCTGGTGTCCTCAATTCACCTGAACACTCAAGGTCTATCTACAATGAAGTCAAAAGAGTGGAAAATTGATTTTATCTCATATGCCCACTGTGGAACTGGCTGCTAGAAGTGTTATGTTATAAATAATCCTGAGGCTTTATTAAGGTTCAGCAGGAAAGGGCCTGTGATTGATTAGTGATGTCTGCCTCAGGCACAGGATTCAGACATGGTTGTTGACTTGCTTGCCATCCCTGGGTTCAGGTCAGACACCTGAATTACCCAGTGAGGAAAGCTCTGTAATAAAGATTTTGAAGCTGTTTTAGCAGCAGAACTCTTTGCGAAGATGAACTCTTACTCAGTGTTCCAACTTTTTTAATCTTTTTTTGTTTTTTTGACTGCACCTCATGGCATGTGGGATCTTAGTTCCCCAGCCAGGGGTCAAACCTGTGCCCCCTGAAAACAGGAAGTCTTAACCACTTAACCAGCCTTAACAGCCACCCGCCAGGGAAGTCTCGATATTCCAATATTTTGGAATGGGGCTGCCCTCCCTGAAACAGGGAAGGGAGTAGTCTAGAGCCCCACACACTCACCCTCCTCATCACTCATCAGAGAGGTACTAGGAGCACAGCCTGAACCAATCACCACTTCATGGGATTGTGGCTTTCTGTGTTACCAGAGAGCATTTAGTAATTTGTTCATATGAAATTCCACAAGAGGCATGATCATCATCATTTTATAGATGCTGAGGCCCAAAGAGGTGAAGGGGTAAGCCCCAGGATCCTCCCTCTTATTTAGGCTGGGGTCTCATACGTCTCTCACTCTGCAGCTCCATTACAGCTTGTCTTCTGAAGAAGAGAGCTGAGTTGAACTGAAATAAATGCAAGGAAAAGGGGGATGATCCTGCCCCTCTGTGTCAAATTCTGTCTCACTCTGCCTTCACTGTGTATCAATTCCACAAGCCCCTTCATCAGTGACACATTAGAGGTCTGCAATCTGGAGCCACTCGGGCTCTAGCATGACTCACATTTCCTCCTCACTGCAAGAGCTGAGGCAACCTGAGCACACCCTTCCTCCCCTCTCCTTGGCTGTTCCAAAGAGAACCTGTCATCTCTACCTGGACAAGAGTGTGGGGTGGAGCTGCAAAGGGCTGAAACGGTGGTCAAGGTGAGTTCCCATGTAAGGTGTTTACAAATGACAGCACATTTGTTATCTCACCATGCTCACACATCATCCCCACCAACACTTCCATCCTGGACCGCAGCAGTACCTACCCTCCCACCTCTTCTCCCCTCCTACCTTTTCTCCCCTCACCCACGCTGGCCTCTCTGTAACCCCGTCCATTTTCTGACCTGCAAGCTGAGATCTTTTGATAACATACGTCTGACTGGGTCACTCCTTTGCTCAAAACCCTTTAACAGCTTCCTGTTGTCCTTGGTACCTGATGAAAAGAGTGCTTACTTGTGAGAGTGTGTGGAAGTGTGTGCATGCATGTATACACACACACTCCTGCAAGGGAGGATGGCTTATGATACTTAAACTGGGACATTACAATAGTATAGGCTCCATTTGATACACAGTAGGGTATATGTCTTGTTCATGTATATGTAGGTCCTGACTCACTCCACTGAGGGACTGGAGCAGCTGGGTATTCAGTGTGCTTCCTGGGCAGGCAACAATGGGAAGCATTCTCAGCTATGCTTTGAAAACTTCAATCCTGTTATATAAACCAACTACAATGCAAAATAATAATAAATGAGCATTTTATTATCCCAAAAACTTCAACAGTAAACTAAAAAATGACCTGCCTGAAGAGGTGCTCTATCACAACCTCCAGAAGATTCCTGGATCAATGAAAGAGTATTCTGAGGCGCACTGGGAGAAACTGAGTCATTACCTAAAGCAGTCAGTGCCAGCCCTCCTCTTCATGTTACTCAGGGACACTTGTTTATTTTTAGAGATCTTCATCATTTTCAATTACACAGGAACTATACCACTGGGGAGCGGGAAATTTCTCCTTTTACCCCTCTTGAGTTCTTGTGGCTGGACTAAAAATAAAATTCACAAGAGATATTATGGGAGAAGAAGAATAAAATTTCATGCACATGGAGGTCCCATAGAAATGGGACCTGAGAAGTGGCCAAAGCAAGCAGCTTTTATAGATTTTACACAAAGAAACAATAATGTGCAAGGAACAAACAGGACAAAGAAAGTAGGTTTGGGGTGATCAATTAGTGAAGAATCTAAAGAGCCAGTTTGGACTTGGGGCAGTAAAGGAGTAACACGGTTTGTATACACAGGCTTCTTGGCCTGACCTCCTATCTTTGGTGATAAGGGCGTTCTTCTACCTCCAGATGCAGGGAGGGCACCTTTCATGTGAGATGGATTTCCTGCTTCCAGGGAGACAAAAAGGAAGTCAGGGTGTCCCTCTTGCATTGACAGTGAAAGTTGCTCAGTTGTGTCTGACTCTTTGCAACCCCATGGACTATACAGTCCATGGAATTCTCCAGGCCAGAATACTGGAATGGGTAGCCTTTCCCTTCTCCAGGAGATCTTCCCAACCCAGGGATCAAATCCAGGTCTCCTGCATTGCAGGCAAATTCTTTACCAGCTGAGCCACAAGGGAAGCCCAAGAATATTGGAGTGGGTAGTCTATCCGTTCGCCAGCGGATCTTCCTGACCCAGGAATTGAACCAGGGTCTCCTGCATTGCAGGTGGATTCTTCACCAACTGAGCTATCATGGAAGCCCCTCTTGCACTGGCTGTTTCTAACGTAATTTTAATTCAAAAGAATCAATATGTCATAGAGGCACATTTGGGGGTGGCCTTCTCTGGACCGCAAAAACATGAATATATTTTTTGCTAGAAAAAATGTTAAACAATATCCACTCTCTACTCAGAAGTACCCACTGTAGCCATTTGGTATTTTGTGTCTTTTGTTTTGTGGGGAAGTTGTTTTTGCTGTTTTCCTACAGGGGATGTATTCTCTTTACTCTACAACCTGCTTTACTCATTTGACATTTTGTCTTGGCCTATTTCCCTTTCCGGGTATGCAGATCTACATTGTTCTCTGTAATCACCACATTCTGATTCCACTGAATGGGTGTACCATACTTTATGGATGGGTTTTCCTCTGAATGATCATTTAGGCTGATTTTCTGATCTTTTGTTATTACACCCAATGCTGTATGTGAAAATTATGCACAGGTAAAGACAAATTCTCTAAAACAGAGAAGAGGAATTTTTGAGGTAAAGCATATATATACACATTTAAAATTTTAAGAGATACTCCCAAATTACCCTCCAAGAGGAAAGTTCAGGGATCTCCACGAGGCAGTGACGCGCTTACACAGGACTGCTGTATACGTACTCTTGGAGACTGTGTGGCCTAAAACTGCAAAGAGTCGGACACAACTGAACTCAACTGAACTGAAAACTGATATAATGTTCACAAGCAAAAAGAGGCATGCAAATTCATATACTAATACAAACTCTAAAAAATGAAGCGCCATTTTCACTGTCATCAGGGATTGGGGGTAGAGAATGGGGAGCATAAAGGATTTGTCAGAAGAGCAACCCCTTCCTCCCCTTTTCCTCCACCAGGCTGTGTTCCTGTTCCTTCCCATTATCTGATTGAATAAAGTAATATGAAGGGAGAGGGAAAGCGGGGTTTCAGACAGGGCAATTGAGAGCAAAAATTGACATGTGCTATTTGACGTTGGGGCTTCCCTGGTGGCTCAGTGGTAAAGACTCTGCTTGCCAATGCAGGAGATGCAGGTTTGACCCCTGGGTCCGGAAGATTTCCTGGAGAAGGAAATGGCAATCTACTCCCATATTCTTGTTTGGAGAATTCCATGGACAGAGGAGCCTGGCATGTTGCGGTCCATAGGGTCACAAAGAGTTGGACATGATTGAACAACTAAACAACTAACACTGATTTCAAGAGGCTGCCATCACCAGACTCTGTGAGCAAACTGCCAGTGGCTGGTTGTACTGACCCAGATGGAAGTTTGCATGCCATGGGCTTCTCTCTGGAGATGCTCTGCTCCTCAGCTTGTGATGTAATAAAATCATGAGCATCCTGATTTCCCCAAGTCTTCTAGCCTTCAGACATTACCTTTTCATTCAATAACCAATAAAAATGACTGCTTTCCCTATTTCACATCCTGTGGCAGACACCTCCCTTCTCATGATCTCTATGGGTTCCAGGGTTGCTTATGTGTCCCTGGTTACTTCCTGTCCCTGTCCTGTTCCTGAAGCTGCTCCTGGCCTCTCAGCTCTCATACCTCTCTCCATGCTCATCATTGCTGCTATTCCTTCTTTAGTTTTCCCAAATACTGACGTTCTTCTGAAGTTTGTGGGTAAAGGAGAAGGGTCACAACACAATGTCAAACAGAAAACATTACAACAAATACCAGGCACCACTCTTCTGAACAACTCCTTGACCACTGTTCCCTGGGGGAGCTGCTGACTGAACTTCTCAGGCCCTGGCCTCATGGCAACTTGCCAGGTCACTGCCTCTCTCCGAAGGCCCTCTGCCATCTCCCCAGATTTCTTTCAATTGCACCATCCAGGGAACAGCTTCTCAACTCCTACTGCTTTCTTCTTATTCAGCCCCGTAGTGGACTTCTCCTGGTCTTATGGAGTGGTTGACAGGTCCTATCTGTTCACATCCAGGCCCTGCTACCACTGCCTACGTGGCCTTCGGCATGGTACTCAGCCTCTCTCAGCTCCAGTTTCTTAGTGTGTGACAGGGATTGCACCAAAATGTATTTGAAGTGCTTAGCACAGTCCCTGGTACATTAGATCTAGGCATCCATCATGACACCCTCTCTCATGCTGGGAAATGATGCATTGAGGCCTTTACCGCTCAGAAGAGCTGTTACTGCCCTGAGTTCTGCCTCCACCCTGGGACACATGCTGTGCTGTGCTTAGTCACTCAGATGTGTCTGACTCTTTGCAACCCCATGGACTGTAGCCCGCCAGGCTCCTCTGTCCATGGGGACTCTCCAGGCAAGAATACTGGAGTGGGTTGCCATGCCCTCCTCCAGGGGACCTTCCCAACCCAGGGATCGACTAGCAGCTGGCTTTTTAAATATTACTTTCTTTCCTATTAGTGTGTCGTAGAAAAGCTTCCTTCAGTTTAACTCCTTAGGGATGTTGCTTGTGAAATGCACTAGTTCTCAGGGGTTTCATGAGGAATGGTAAAAGAGGTACTTGGGCAACTTAAATGCTCTTCCTCCAGGCCACAAGGCAGAGATTCAGTACAACCTTCCCCCTCTTTGCCCTATGCTACCCATCACTTCATGGATGGCACCTGCACCCATCCAGGGGTTCAAGGCCTGGGAGTCATCCGTGAGTTCACCTTTCCCTTATCTCCTCTCCCCACCCCCATCAGACCCCCAGCAAGCCTTCTTGAGGTTACAAGCAAATTCTCTATACATACCCCTCCCCCAGGCCAGCCCCATGCACCAAGGCCACTGCAGCCAATCCTTGCTGGACCCCTGGCTTCTGCTCTTGCCTTCCTGCATTCCATCGTCTAGCAGGCTAGCAAAGCCATTTGAAAATCTAAGTCAGATCACTTCCCTCTCTTACTTAAAACCCATCAGAGCTTCCTGTTGTTCTCAGAGTACAATCCACGCTCTGGGGAGAGGCTGTGATCTTGCAGCTGCCTCTCAAGCTCCATCCCCCGCTGCTCTCACAACTCACTTCCTTTCTCCTCCTCTAAAACCCTGGAACATTCCTCATACCCTGTGACAACTCCATGGCTCCTTCTCAGCTTGACAATTTCTGCTCAGAAAAACCTTCCTCAACCACCCACTCTAGCTCAGCCGACCCCCTCCAATTTCTCTGTATCATCTTGCCCTGTTTACCACCTTCCAAATCTCTCTGTATTCATTTGTCAATGTATTCCCCCCACAAAACTGTGAACTCCCTGAGGGCAGGTGCTCTGTCTTGTTCACTGTTTTGCCCCCTTCCCCTGGCAGGGTAGGCACAAAATATATACTTATTGAGTGAATGAACAAACATTGATGGACAGATCAACCAGGAAAATGAGGAGGAAATTTCCAGGAGAACGTGTGGTCTGTGGAGACACACCGAGGGTGGGGTCCCTAGGGAGCTCTGTCTCCTACTGGAGCCCAGTTCCTCCCTGTGAGACAGGTGTAGATGGGAGCCAGGAGTGACAGCCCTGAACTCTCGGGGGCCTCCGGTGGCTTCCGGAGAGGGCAGAGGGAACGGCTCCCCATCACTCAGAAACGCCTCGACTGCCTCAGGGAAAGGGCAGAGCTGCTGTCTCCAATGCTGATTACCACACAGCGGCTGCCTTCCTCCACCCACCAGAGAGCCCACTGAGTTGCCATAGCAACAGAGGACTGTGCCAGAGTCCAAACAGGGATGTCTGCATCTCCCAGCACGTCTTCTGGGGAGGGTGAGAAGGGGGAGGGGCGGTCAGACCACAGTCATGCCCTGGTTCTGTCCGCCTCTGGTCTGTCCTGGTCTCTAAGCAAATCACCTCCTCTGCCTCTTACCCCCACCTCCCTTCAGAGTCTCCTGCTGTGTTCTCTCTTCTGTCAGGGAAGGAGAAGGGAGGGATGGCCTCATCTTTGTATCCCATCCAGGCCCACAAATTGGCCAGAAGAACAAAGGACAAGGGCTCTCTGAGGGCTCATGGCTCTCAAGACTGCTTTAAAAATGTTTTCTTTTTAAACACCACTTTGTTGGTCTAACTGGTCACCTCCTGGAGTTTTTGAGGCTTTGTTGGCTGCCTTTTTGGTATCCCTAAAGAAGCAAAAACCTCGCTTTTGCTCCCCAGAAGCTAAATGCCCTTTGGAGAAGCTGCTGAGAAGAAGTTTGTGTCACGTGTCAAAAGGATGACAATAGTATCTACCACTCATTGAGTGTGTGAATATATCTCTTCTCTCAATCCTCACAACTGCCTTGGAGGGAAGGTGCTATAGTTTCTCTTTACATGTAAGGAAACTGAGGCTCCCTTGTTCCTGGAGTCACACTGCTGCTAAGAGGCCAAACTGTCATCTGACCACTGCCCTCTCAGATGCTGAAACCCAAGTCGTGGCCACTACTCTATACTGGGAGGTACCAACAGCTCCAGGAAATGACCACAGTGAGTTCACCCGGCCCCAGCCAACCCCCTTGGGTCCTCACATGGCCCCATCCTGGCCCCAGCGGTCAGCACTTGTTGGCTCAGGCCCCAAGTCGCATCACCCCCACAGGGATCTTGACGGCAACTCGCTCAGAGTGGGAACAAAGGCAGCTTTTTCAGCCCCTTCTTTAGAAACCTTGACTCCACGCCACAGAAGCAGCCCCTCAGATTGGCTGCTACCATGGCAACTGGCTGCTGATCTCTGTCCAATTATGTCAGCCCAGAACTGCAGTGCCTCCGTGTCCATTTCCTGTCCAGCTCCCCAGCCTGCTAGCTAGCCCCTCTGACCTCCAGGCAGCTTTGAATGCCTACGCTTTCTAATTACAGCTGCCTTTCAGTTCCCTAGTCCTGTTGGAAACCTTTGTAATCTGCATTAAAGGACTCCTCCTCCCAAGAGCCCATTTTTCATACTTGGCCTCTGGCTCTTTATTTGTGGTCTATGAAGCACTGATTGTATTACCCAGCCTGGCCCCCAGAATATGCACTCAGTCGATGCTCAGAGAGCTTGGACACAAATTTCAACTGAACTATCTGGCACCAAGATCTTTCTGCTGCAGTCGTGATCTTATATGGGTTTACAGTGGCTTGATTTCAAGTCTGATTTCTTCATTCATTCATTCAGTGAGCCATGAGCACCTAAGTTCTAAGCAATAGGGTTACCATGTTAAACAAGACAGAATGGAACTTTACATTTCCCCAGGGAAGAGGGATGATAAAGCAAACAGGTAAACAAATAAATGAAATTTGTGGAAGCAGGAGCTGTGATGCAGGAGCTGAGGGGCTCCAATCCTAGGCTGGACATTTCCCTTTGTCCTCATATAAGCTCCCAACTTGTGGAGGGAGGGGGCCCTCCAGAGGAGGGGGTGGGCAGATGGTATTTGGTGTCCAGCGGGCACTTCTGGATGAAAGTGGCAAAGACCAACCTCAGGGAGAGGGGTTCTTTTTTGTTTTGTTTTGTTTTTTCTTTTTTTTTTTTCAGGGAGAGGGGTTCTTTAGGCAGTGACACAGCTGTGGATCTGAGACCTGACAGTTACCAGGACTCCACCCTCACCTTGTGTCCTCTCAGGACATCAGCATCTTTCCTTCTCATTGCAGTGGCTTTTCCCACAAGACAGGAAGTGTGGCTGCTGACATAACCTATGAGTTTTACTTTTACAGCCTCAGTCATGGAAGACAGCCTTACCTCAAGCACTCTTCCATTTCAAGACCAAAACACCAAGAGCAGAGACTCTTTGCCCCAGAGAGGTTCCCAGGCCTGGTCTAACCAGTGAAAGCCAAGGATGGGATCAGAGTACGATAAGGAAACTTCTAAGTTCCTGGCTAGTGCTCTGTGGTCGGGGGAAGGCAGACCATCCCAGGGTCTAACCCACTCTTACCAAGTGAGACCCACCACTGTGTGCCCCCCTCCACGCCCTCACCCTCGCCTCACCCCGCCCCATTTCATATTTTTATGGCCTCAATTCTATTTCAGAGAGGAAGCTTTGTGGGTTGTGCCCCAGTTCAGTCCCAGCTCTTAAGGTAACCCTCTGAACTGGGGGCTTCTCTGCCCGCCTCACCTGTGTCGCCCTCATGTGGAGTCCCACCCACTTCATGCATGAGGAACAAGTCACCATCAACACAGGCAGGGACAGCAAGTTTCACTGAAGGTCTGAGGGTGACAGAGACCAAACACCCCATTGTTCAGAATAACAGCAACCTGTGGTCCGATTCTTATCATCTTCTATCCTTAGAGCTCAGTCTGAGGGTCTTACATGGTTCCCCTCCCTCCCAATCTCACACCACACACCAAGCTCACAGCAGGCACCTGCAATTTCCTTATTACTGTCTATTGCAGAGGTGTTCAGCTATCTGCTTCCACTCAAATCATGTTCCCAAGCCAACTCTGGATATCCTAAGAACACACTAATGTAATTTGCTCAACTGAAAAATCTCCATGCTGAGCCTACACAGGACAGGAGAAGCTTTGGAACTGCAGTTACTGGTTTAATTTATCCACTCTCAAATGCTTAGGGCTCCCATCCCCAAGGACCAGAGCAAGGACAGGAGGTGGGGGCAGAGGAGTTCACCCACAGACTCCGATTTGACCCCAGGATAAGGCCTGTCCTCCTTCCTCAGTGCTGAGCTCTTCTAAGGCTGACTGGGAAAATTTACATACAGTATATTCCACTAGGCCTTCTTTGAGGTGACGACTTAAAAAAGATGCACAATGTGAGAATTGCCAGTTAAGTTTTATTTGGGGGCCAAATGAGGACTGCAGCTGCGGAGCAGTTTCTCAGAGCTATCTGAGGTGCCATCTCCTAGGCTGCAGACCTCATTTTGTCCCAAATAAAATTTAACTCATGACTCTCATGTTGTGCATCCTTTTAAGGTGACAGAGGTTAGATGGGGTCGTGTGCTTGGATGCCTGAGACTTCCTCCAGGGATGGGCTAGAAGGTCACACACTACTCAACACCCAGAGGGTGACACAAAGGAAGGACCAGTGGCTCCCAGCCTGCAGAGGTTGGAATTGCCTTAGCAAGGGACACAAGATCCCATTCAGGGAAGATAAACAGTAACATGGCTCTGTTACCAGGGTTATTGCCCCAGAATCATACCCTCCCTTCCTCAAATAGAAACCAATTACTCTTATCTAAGGTTCAGGAGGAAGCTACAAAGAAGAAAAAAAAAAACAACTGGTTAGAACCAACTCAGTCCAAGATGGCAGAAGACTTGACTTTCAGTAGACCGTGAGCCTCTATATTCTCATTTTAATACATTAGCATGCTAAATGGCATATCTGCCAGTGCCACAACAGTTGACAATTGCCATGATAACAACTGAAAAGCCCATACAAGGGCTGAAAAGGAGAGCTGCCTTCCAGATCCAAACCACACTCCTGTTCTCAAATAACTCATGAATATTCCCCCCACTCTTTTTTCAATTCCCTCCCTTTTACCTCAACCCTCCCATATTTGGTGTCTCCTCCGGAAATGGGGTGAGAAGTTGATTTGTGAGAGAGGTTCCTGCTTTTCCATTCTTTGGTTGCTGAATAAAGCTAAAGCTGCTTCAGTCTCAGCATCAGTTTCACTATCAGCTACACGTATCTGATCAGAAAAAGAACCTCCTGGCCAGGACAGAGGGTCGTGCTCTCGGCTAGGACCCCAGCGTGAGTCCAGTCAACCAACGCAGTAACAGGTCCTCCCTCCCACTGTCAGTAATACTACCAGCTGAAAAAGTTCAAATCCGTGCCTGCATTTCCAACGCCTGCACTTTTCACCCTCAGTGCCGTGGGGCTCAGTAAATGCTGACCGACTTGCCTCCTCTGCAGCTCTCTATTGGATTTGTAAAGATTCAAAGATGACAGTCATCTGGGAAGATGTGCCTTACATGTTTCCAGCTGCCTGAAGCTGTTTCTGTGAATAATCAGAGCCTTCCCTGTGACCTCAAAAACCTGTGCAGAGGTAGACTGCCCACAAAGGGCCCTCATGCTCAAGAGCCTTGACTTAGAGGCTATTTTTAATCTTCTGGAAGGATGAGGGGCAGGGATGGGGAAACCAGCTACCCATGCTACTTTTCTCCTGTACTCCCCCCTAGAAGTTCATATGAGGAGTTACCAAGATCCTGGTGCTCATTTTATAGAAGACTGGTTCCTTCTCATAAGCTCAGGTTCCCTAGAGCCTAGTCTTATTATGGACCCCTCCTGACTTTGTGGCCTGAGCAGACTGAAGATTTCTGGAAATGCATCTGACTTTGAATCTAGGGGATAGAGACATGGCCTTGAGGTCACTTTCCCTCCTTACAAGAGGGAAGAGCAGGTTAGTTGAATGGGCAGAAAACAGGCAACTTGGGTGATCTGTCCTAGCTCTGAGAAAGTCTGACAGTGAGCAGGTCAACAGCATCTCAGAACCTTGCTTTGCTCATCTGTCATATGCAAGGCTTGATAGTTTTCTAAATCATAGCCACTCATCTCCACCTTCATACTTTTTGTCACACCTGTGTATCTCCTGTCCTATTAATCTTTTTTTTTTCTGAATAATAACTTGGCTCCATGCTAAGCAATACATCCATGAAACCACATATTTACGGTGCCAGTTTTATTTTCTTGACTATGTGCTAAAACAAATATTTATTTTTAATCACACTCACCTGTAAAATCCCTGAAACCATCCTGAGTACCAAACATACGGAACACCCTTCAGAAACACTGGATTAGAGTGCCACTTTGGTTCCTGATATCTTCACCCCTATCGTGAAATTCTAATAACCCCACAAAGGAAAAGCAATTTCAGAAAGAGAAAATACATTATTCCTGAGCCAACAGCCAGCATGATCCTTGAAACAAAATTGCTGTTGTTTTGACAGCTTCTCTTCTGCTATCGCAGTTTACAGCACCCAACTCTTAACTCTAACTTCCTGAGTCTGATAAGTGTACTGGGCCCCAGCCACTGCACTTCTCTTTGAGTTCCACGTGGTTTACCAAAGGCCTCAGAGCCAAACGGCCCCAGGTCTGCCCCTGTGTCGGTGGTGGGACTGCTCTGGCCCAGAGGGAAAGGGCTAACTCTTCCACTCCCAAGGGGCTTAAGAGTTGGCCTTTCCTCCTGGTCAAGTAATCCCAAGGTTAGAGCAAGTCTTTGTTGGGTTGGCAGCCTCATCTGACTTCCTTCACATCCTCAGTGCTTCCTAGAACGCTGGATGACATAGTCAAGGGGATCCTTGGCTGGGAACTCTCTTCTCTGGTAAGAAATTGGCCAAGTGTGGAAGAGGAGAGCTAGGCAGCCAAGATGGGGAATACAAGATGCTCCCCTGGTGAGAGAAGCCGTCTCTGACATTTGCACAGAGAAACAAAAGCCGAGCAGACCATCAGCCAAATCACCCAGGTTGATCTTTTGCCACCTTAGGGGTTCTCAAATGTGGCTGATCATCAGAATCACTTGAAGGATTTATAAAAAATAAAGCAAAAATGAAGTTCAATGCTGTTACATAACAATTCTCCTAGGGGTTTACTCATGACAAATAAAAACATATTTATAGCAGCTTTATACATAATAGACAAAAACAACCCTAAAAGTCGCCTCAGGAGGTGAAGAGAGCGACAAATCAAGGCACTGCCATATGGTGGATGCTCATGCATGCACGCCTGCTCGGTCGTGTCCAACTCTTTGCTACCCTGTGGACTGTAACCCGCTAGGCTCCCCTGTCCATGGGATTTCCCAGGCAAGAATACCGGAATGGATTTCCATTTTCTCCTCCAGGGGATCTTCCTGACCCAGAGATCGAACCCACATCTCCTGTGTCTCCTGCATTGAGGTGGATTCTGTATTGCTGAACCATCGGAGAAGCCCCGTGGTGGATACTACTCAGCAACAAAAAGTAATGAACTGTTGATGTGATCCATGCAACAGCATGAATGGATCTGGAAAACACTGAAAAGTAAAAGAAAAGAGATACAAAAAAGTGAATACTGTATGATTCTGTTGATATTCAAGAACAGGCAAAACTCACCTCTGGTGATAGAAATCAGAACACCGGTATCTATGCAGGGTGGGGATTGATTTAGCTTTCTAGGACCATGGAAGGACTTCCCTGTAGCTCAAGTGATAAAAGAATCTGCCTGCGATGCAGAAGACCAGGGTTCAATCCCTGGGTTGGGAAGATCCTCTGGGGAAGGGAATGGCAATCCACTCCAGTATTCTTGCCTGGAGAATTCCATGGATGGAGAAGCCTGGCCGACTACAGTTCGTGGGGTCACAAAGAGTTGGACACGACTGAGTGACTAACACACACACAGGACCACAGAAATGTTCTATATCTACACATTTGCCAAAACCCATCCAATTATACTCTGAAGATCTGTGTATTTCACTGTAGATAAATTTTAGCTTAATTTCAAAACAAAACTAAAAAATATATCCACCGACCCCATCCCATTCTCACTGAATCAGAATCTCCAGAGGTAGAATTTGGAAATTTATATTTTTAAAAACGTCCCTAGGTGATTCTGCGACACAGCCGGACTTGGGAACCTTTGGCTCCAGAAGCTTTGGTTGACTCTCTCATTGTTTACCAGATTTAAGGAAGTTTCACTGCTGCTACTATAAAGACTAGCTACAGTAACAGCTATTGCTTATTGAGCACATATTATGCTCTCAAATTCTTCCAACAATCCAGTAAAGCAGGCATCATTTTACAGATTAAAAAAAAAAACAAAAAACTGAGAGCAAGAAACTTGTTCAAATCATACAGCTGGTAAGTAGTAAAACCACTTAGCCCAAGTCTTCTTTACTACAAATACCTCATTCTTTCCACCATTCATTCATTCATTCAAACAATCAAAAACAAATAAGTATTGTGTGCCTTCCCAGAGCCAGCCCATCTGTTGGGCATGATGTGGTATCCAACCTCCCTGAGAAGTCTCTAAGAAGGAGTGATGGGTGAGTGAGACGAAGTCTGTAAGGCAGCATTTCCCTTTGCTCTGAAGACTTAAGAAGGAAAAGCGATCCGCGCCTCTTTTGATTTTAATTATTTAGGTGGTTTGGGAAAAGGCAGGAGGTTTATGGCTATATAAGCGGAGCTAAAGGAAGCCTCTGTTGCTTACTTTGGGAACTTTCCAGAAGCTAACACCAATCACCAGTCACGTTAAAAATGGGTTAAAATCATTATCGGATTATGAATAATTCACAAGGCACCCCCTGTTACCCATTACATTTTGTTCTACATAATTGCCTTCTGGAAATCTGCTCCCAGTGAAGGGAATTGGGAGTAGGCATGAAATTGAATATTTCTTCCTTTGACAAGTAAATTTAAGCAAAATTGTGAATTAGTTTCAGTCCACTGCTGCCTACCTCCTCTGAGTTGATAAGACTGGTCTTGTACCCCTGCAAAATAACTGAGCAAGGAGAAGAGTCCAGCTTTGCTGAAAGGAGAGTCAGCTCCAGCTCCTGTTCATTCAGGCAGTGTCCCAAGGGTTCTAAATATTGCAGAGGATTCAGGGTGGGATGGGGAGCTGGAGGAGGGATGTCTGGGGAGAATCAGAGCTAAACCACAAAATGAACTCTGGATAGTATGATTCAAGGATGGGAATAACCACGGTAATAATCTTTTTAAAAAAATTGAGATGTAATTTATCCTTTTAGAGTATACAAGACATTGTACTCTGGCCTCTGGCAACCATTAATCCACTTTCTGTCTCTATAGATGTGCCCGTTTCAGACATTTCATACAAATGGAATTATGTAACATGTGGCCTTTAGTGACAAGCTCCTTTAACTTAGCATAATATTTTCAAAGTTCATCCATGTTGTAGCATGTATCAGTACTTCATTCCTTTTTGTTGCTGAACAGTATTTCATTGTATGGATATACTATATTTTTTAATCCATTCATCATTAATCCATTAATAATTATTATTAATAGATTATCCATTATTAATCCATTAATAGAAATTGGTTTGTTTCTCATTTTTGGCTATAATGAATAATGCTACTATGAACAATCATGTACGTGTTTTTGTGTAAGACTTATGTTTTCAGTTCTCTTCAGTAGATATATAGGAGTAGAACTGCTGGCTCATAAGGTAACATATGTTCAATTTTTTGAGGAAGTGTCAAATTTTTCCACTGTGGCTGCACCATTTTACATTATTCGCCCCCTCCTCCTCCCCCAGCAATGTACAAGGGTTCTGCCCTTTTCTAGCACTACCTTTCTTTCTCTAGCAATACCCTTACTTTATCTTCCTGGTCAAAAGTTATCTGTTCCAAGTACTAGTCACAGCTCATCTAAAAACCTAACCTACATTACTGGTTTCATGTGTCATCTCTCTGGATAACATATTCACAATTTAAGAAAAGTTTCCCGGAGATACAATAATACATTATTCAGGACACATCCAAATTCAAAACATCTGAAGCAGAAAGATGATTTATTTACTTGTATAGCTGGGAAGATAGTAAGGCAGCTTACAGACTCTAAGGGAGAGTTACAGGAGCCAAAGCTTCAGCTTCAAAGTGAATCAGTCAATCTCTTTCTCTCTCTCTAATAACCTAATAGAAAGGTTATTCCCACCCCTACCTTTCTAAGTCTCCCTCTTACTTCTTTGGTTCCCTCCTTCCATGATACTCTCTCCATATCTCAACTCTGTAGCCTCAGCCTGGTCTCATTCCACATCAGGTTCTTTCCGTGTGCAAGAATGATGGCTGCCAGCAACTCAGACTTCCATCTTCCCAGCTTAGCAGCCCCAGGGACAGTTTAGATCTAGGGACAGGGACTCTCTCCTAGCATCATGTATATTATTTCCATCTGGATCAATCATGTGTCCAGGAAAATGAAATCTAAAGTTTGGCCTACACTGGCTTCACACCAACATCTGTGGCCAGTTCAGGAGGGGAATAGGGAAATAGATGAATAGGGTAGGAGATGAGAGGGACATGCTGGGCAACCAAAAATAATCACTGCCAAAGACCTTCATTCAAAGGGGAGGTGCTAGTGTTAGACATTTCTGGCATCATGGAAATTCCAAGATCATAGGCAAATGGGCCATTGTGGGAGAGGAAGGACCTGACAACAACCCCAGAGCTTATTCTGTGTCAAGAGCCAGCCCTGGTCTGGACAGTCTCCTGGGGTAACAGAGGACACTGCGTCCCTGGAAAGCCAACAGGCACTTTTCAAAATACAGGGCAATACATATCACTGCAGCCCACGTGGAGACTGGGGCAGACCCACCACTTAACCTGATTACCGCCTCCTTGGTTATTTCATTCTGTTGCAATTTTACTTTTTCCAAATGAGTAGAACAGAATCTTTTTTAGAAAATGGAGGAACCTCAGTAATTGAAAACATTTTCTATTTTACTCTTGGTGGGTTCCAAAATCTGAAAAGAACTCTCAAGGGACTTCCAAAACTTCACAAATAAAGTTAAATGGCTATTACGGCCCACACATTCAAAAGAGAAAATGAGCTGAATCTTTAGATGTGAAAATTGGAAGACCCTGAGGGGACCACCTAGTTCCCCTACTCATTTTACTCAGGGAACAGTTGAGGCCCAGAGCTGTAAGAGGCCTGTCTGGTCAAACAGATAAGAAGTGGCAGAGCTACTAAAACCAGCTCTCCCTGCCCATGCCCCTTCTTGACTGGGCCTCTTCTTGTCTGCAACTCTCCCTTATGAGCACAAACTTAAAAAAAAAAAAAAAAAATTAGCATTTCCCCCGTGGTATTGTGAATAAGAATCTGCCTGCCAATGCAGGGGACAAGAGTCTGATTACTGGTCCAGGAAGATTCAACATGCCTTGGAGCAACTAAGCCCCTACCACAACTACTGAGCCCCTGCACACTAGGGCCTGTGCCCCCCACCAAGAGAAGCCACTTCAAGGAGAAGTCCATGCACCACATCTAAGGAAAGCCCTCGTTGCAATGAAAGACCCAGCACAACCACAAAAAAAAAAAAAAAAATGGCTCCAGATACATAGTAAGGACATAAGAAGAAGGTGCTGAATGGTTGCAAAGAATTTCCAGTTTTAATTCTTTCTTTGGGCATTGCAGGAATCCAATCTATGCCTGGGGGAGGCTTCTTGCTGAAATAAGCACTGCGGGTGCCATATTCCAGCTGTGAGTCACAAACAGCACAGGAAGCCTCTTAATGAGGTTTTTCTGAGTGAGAGGAGAGTTCTTAAGGGCGAGGAAAGAGGTGCAGACATTTTTGAAACTGCAATAAACAGCTGAAATGAACAGAATCCACTTGAGTACTAACCACGTGTAATGTCCAATGGGCAGAACAGAAACATTTCAGGCACAATTCTCTCCTTGCACATTTAAAATCCAGTCCCCCAGGACAGGAGACATGCTTCTGGGACATGTTTTGCAGTCTGTGTGTGTGGGTGTCTGTGTGTACACGTGGGCACACACGTGAATTTGTAAGAGATCCCTTTATGCTAAGAGCTCTTAGTTCCTGTCTATCTCATAAGTTGCAAATATTTCTCTCCTGCTTTGTCTTTTAATTTGTTTTTCTCTTCTGAAGTATTTAATTGTCATATGTGATCATATCCATCAATCATTTTTTGTGTGTGGTCTAAGTTTTTGTGTGATGACTCAATGTCCTTCTCTACTTCAGTTTTCATCAGAATTTTTTCCTAATACTTTTGTACACTTAAATATTTAAACTAAAATATTTAAACACCCAAAAATTTCTTTGGGTGTAAAATGTGAGGTAGGGATCTAAGCTTTTACTGGGTTTTTTTTTCCCCTCAAAAATAATTAATCAGTTATCAGAATAACACTTGTTGACTAATTCCCTTCACACCCAGTAATGTTTTATAGAGCTGCAGGCTGGGAGGATATATACTTCCTTGCTGTTGCTATTGAAAAATACATGAGCAAATTTATGACCCTCTTCCCTTCAAAAGATGGAATTTAATTCCCCTCCTCTTGAGTGTCAATTGCATTTGTAACTTTTAATTGAATAAAGTGTTTTTTAAATCTTCAGTCCCACTTATTCAAGACCCTGACCCCTGAAGCCCTTGAAGAAGCACTGTCTCAATGTAAACCATCACAGGAGGCCAAGAGTTCTTCTCAGCCTCAGAGCAGGGTGTTTCCCGGGGCTTGGGGGGTAGAACTGGCTGCCCCTGACTACTACCACCTGGACCTTCATATGGATCTGCTTTTCCCTGAATCTCGCAAAGTGCCTCTTGAATTGTCTCATCGGTGTCTTGCTATAAGCCCCTTCTCTTAGGGTGCTCAGGTCCAGGCCAAAGGAGTGGACAGGAGGCACAAGCCCCTCTATTTACTTATAGACACTTATTCTCCCTTCACAGAGCAAATGTCCCACATAAACGCATGGAGACCTATAGGGACTACTAGGGGTGTGGATCATCAGCATGAAGAGCAGCTAAGCACGGTGCTCTGCCAGCCCTATTCCTAACCTAACCTGAGAGCCCTCTGGTCTCTCTGACTCTTTGAGTTAGCATTTGTCTTCTCACAGAGCTTTCCTGTCCTTGCTCCAAGTATCCCAAGTTCTTGGGAACCCAGCAGCTCTCCCTCTGCCCCAAAGGAACGTGACCTGGCTGTGCTTTTGCAATATAGATGATCCAGCATTCTTAGGGAAGCAGTGCCTTCTGCACTTTAGACCTAGGAAGGAGTAAGTTCTAGAGAGGATTCTCTTTCCCCTAACCTTCAAACTGGCATTCATTGATAGCAGGTTTTTGTTGTCAAGGGTGGGGAGGGAGCTGCTTAGGGTGACAATTTGACAGCCTTTAAATCATGCATATCAGTCTGTTAACAAGCAACTCCATGGTTAAAGAGACAGAGCCAAAGCAACAAAAGAATTTGAGTTTTCAGCCCCACTTATTCAAGACTCTGACCCCTGAAGCCCTTGGAGAAGCATCATCTCTGTGTAAACCATCACTGGAGGCCAAGAGTTCTTCTCAGGCCCAGGGCAGTGTTTCCTGAATTGAACAAAGAAGTTCAAACTACCGCACAATTGCATTCATCTCACACACTAGCAAAGCCATGCTCAAAATTCTCCAAGCCAGGCTTCAACAGTATGTGAACCGTGAACTTCCAGATGCTCAAGCTGGATTTAGAAAAGGCAGAGGAACCAGAGATCAAATTGCCAACATCCACTGGATCATAGAAAAAGCAAGAGTTCCAGAAAAAAAATCTACTTCTGCTTTATTGACTACACCAAAGCCTTTGACTGCGTTCAGTTCACTTCAGTTCAGTCGCTCAGTCGTGTCCAACTCTTTGTGACCCCATGAACTGCAGCACGCCAGACCTCCCTGTCCATCACCAACTCCTGGAGTCCACCCAAACCCATGTCCATTGAGTCGGTGATGCCATCCAACCACCTTATCCTCTGTCATCCCCTTCTCCTCCTGCCCTCGCTCTTTCCCAGCGTCAGGGTCTTTTCCAATGAGTCAACTCTTCGCATCAGGTGGCCAAAGTACTGGAGTTTCAGCTTCAGCATCAGTCCTTCCAATGAACACCCAGGCCTGATCTTCTTTAGGATGGACTGGTTGGATCTCCTTGCAGTCCAAGGGACTCTCAAGAGTCTTCTCCAACACCACAATTCAAAAGCATCAATTCTTTGGTGCTCATCTTTCTTTATAGTCCAACTCTCACATCCATACATGACCACTGGAAAAACCATAGCCTTGACCAGACAGACCTTTGTTGGCAAAGTAATGTCTCTGCTTTTTAATATGCTATCTAGGTTGGTCATAACTTTCCTTCCAAGGAGTAAGCATCTTTTAATTTCATGGCTGCAGTCACCATCTGCAGTAATTTTGGAGCCCCTCAAAATAAAGTCAGCCACTGTTTCCACTGTTTCCCCATCTATTTGCCATGAAGTGACGGGACCAGATGCCATGATCTTAGTTTTCTGAATGTTGAGTTTTAAGTCAACTTTTTCACTATCCTCTTTCACTTTCATCAAGAGGCTCTTTAGTTCTTCACTTTCTGCCATAAGGGTGGTGTCATCTGCATATCTGAGGTTATTGATATTTCTCCCGGAAATCTTGATTCCAGCTTGTGCTTCCTCCAGCCCAGCATTTCTCATGATGTACTCTGCATATGAGTTAAATAAGTAGGGTGACAATATACAGCCTTGACGTACTCCTTTTCCTATTTGGAACTAGTCTGTTTTTCCATGTCCAGTTCTAACTCTTGCTTCCTGACCTGCATACAGATTTCTCTTTGACTGTGTGGATCACAATAAACTGGAAAATTCTGAAAGAGCTGGGAATACCAGACCACATGACCTGCCTCTTGGGAAACCTATATCACTTCATGGCAAATAGATGGGGAAACAGTGGCTGACTTTATTTTTCTGGGCTCCAAAATGATTGCAGATGGTGATTGCAGACATGAAATTAAAAGACGCTTACTCCTTGGAAGGAAGGTTATGACCAACCTAGACAGCATATTGAAAAGCAGAGACATTACTTTGCCAACAAAGGTCCATCTAGTCAAGGCTATGGTTTTTCCAGTGGTCATGTATGGATGTGAGAGTTGGACTATAAAGAAAGCTGAGCGCAGGAGAATTGATGCTTTTGAACTGTGGTGCTGGAGAAGACTCTTGAGAGTCCCTTGGACTGCAAGGAGATCCAACCAGTCCATCCGAAAGATCAGTCCTGGGTGTTCATTGGAAGGACTGATGTTGAAGATGAAACTCCAATACTTTAGCCACCTGATGCGAAGAGCTGACTCATTGGAAAAGACCCTGACGCTGGGAAAGATTGAGGGCAGGAGGAGAAGGGGACGACAGAAGATGAGATGGTTGGATGACATCGCTGACTCAATGGACATGAGTTTGAGCAAGCTCTGGGAGTTGGTGATGGACAGGGAGGTCTGGCGTGCTGCAATTCATGGGGTCGCAAAGAGTCAGACATGCTTGAGCAACTGAACTGAACTGAACTGATAGGTTATCAGAAGATACTGGGTGTAATTCCCTGTGCTATGGGGCTTCCCTGGTGGCTTAGTGGTAAAGAATCTGCCTGAGCAGGAGACGGAGGTTTGATTCCTGGGTCAGGAAGATCCCCTGGTGAAGGAAATGGCAACCCACTCCAGCATTCTTGCCTGGGAAATCCCATGGACAGAGGAACCTGGCAGGCTATAGTTCATGGGATCACAAAAGAGTCAGACATGATTTGGCAACTAAAACAAACCAAAATGAAAAGCCCTGTGCTATACAGTAAATCGTTATAACCATAAGTTTGCTTTCTATGTCTGTGAGTCTGTTTCTGTTTTGTATAGACTCATCTGTATTGTTTTTTAGGTTCCACAAATAAGTGATATCACATAGTATTTGTCTTTGTCTGACTTATTTCACCAAGCAAGTATTCTCTAGGTCAAGGATGCCCTTTATAACATAGTTTACAATAGTGAAAAATTGCCAAGAGCCTAACTGCTCAAAAGTAAGGGGATTCCCACACCTATGGTCCATTTACCTTAAACCAAGGAGGCAAGTATTTACAATGGGGAAAAGACAGTCTCTTCAGCAAGTAGTGTTAGGAAAGTTGGACAGCCACATGCACGTCAACTAACTTAGAACATACTCTTACACCATACACAAAAATAAACTCAAAATGACTTAAGGACTTAAATAAAAGACATAACATCATAAAACTTCTACAAAGAACATAAGCAAAACATTCTCTGAGGTAAATCATACCAATGTTTTCTTAGGTCAGTCTCCCAAGGCAATAGAAATAAAAGCAAAAATAAAGTGGGACCTGGGGCGAGCCTGGTGGGCTGCCGTCTGTGGGGTCGCACAGAGTCGGACACGACTGAAGCGGCTTAGCAGCAGCTGCTGCAATCAAACTTATAAACTTTTGCACAGCAAAAGAAACCATAAGCAAAACGAAAAGACAACCCACAGAACAGAGGAAAGTATCTGCAAATGATGGGACTGACAAGGGGCTTCACTTCCAAAATATGAGAACAGTTCACACCAAATATCAAAAAAACAAACAACCCAAACAAAAAAATGAGCAAAAGACCTAAACAGACCTTTCTTCAAAGAAGACATACAGATGGCCAGTAGATACATGAGAAGATGCTCATCATAGCTAATTATTAGAGAAGTGCAAATCAAAACTACAGTGAGTTACCACCTTGCACCGTCACTGGAGCGCCAAGTCCACGACCCTACTCTAAGAAGTTACTTATGCCAGAGGCTTCCCTTGGGCCAGATTTGGGTTTTAAAACTACTTTTCATTAGATGACCGACCAGTAGCCCCTGTGGGCCTTAGTCTCTCCAGCTAAGAAATTTACAAAGAATTTACCTTAAAGGTTTGTGTGAGGATTAAATGAAACAAAATGTGTAAAGTTCTTAGAGCAGTGTACAGGACCATGTAAAGGCTCAATAAATACTGGCTGTTATTTATAAAGCTTTACGTAGGTATCCTTACTTATTGTCCCTGTTCTTTTCTTTCTTTGCTATGGTGGTAAAATATACATAAAACTTATCATTTTAACCATTTTAGAGTAATTAGTTCAGTGGCATTAAGTACAGTCACACTGGTGGGCCAGCATCACCAGCATCCTTATCCAGAACTTTTTCCACCTTTCCAAACTGAAATTTCATACCCACTAAAAAATAACTTTCTATTTCTCCCTTCCTCTGGTCCCTGGCAACCACCATACTACTTTCTATCTATGGATTTACAAGTCTAAGTACCTAATATAAATGGAATTATATATTTATCGTTTTGTGACTGGCTTATTTCACTTAGCCATAATATTTTCAAGGTTCATCCATGTTGTAGCATGTGTCAGAATTTCCTTCCTTTTCAAGACTGAATAATATTCCATCATATATATATATATATACCACATTTTGTTTATACCTGGACACTTGGGTAGTTTCTACCTTTTGACCATGGTGAATAATGCTGCTACAAACATGGGTGTACAACCATCATTTCAAATCCTTGCATTTAACTCTTTGGGATACACACCAAAGAGTGGAACTGCTAGTTCATACAGTAATCCCATTTTTTTTTTTTTTTGAGGAACTTCCATACTGCATTCCCATAGCAATGCATCATTTTACATTCCCACCACAAGAGTTCTAATTTCTTCCCATTTTCACGGAAACTTACTACTTTTTTTTTTTTAAAGTAACCATCCTAACAGGTGTGAGCTGGTATTTCACTGTGAGTTTGATTTGCATTTCCCTACTGGTTAGTGACGTTGAGCATCTCTTCGTGTGCTTATTGGCTATTTGTATATCTTCCTTGGAGAAACGTGCATCTAAGTCCTTTGCTCACTTTTTAATTTGAGCTGTTTGTATTGTTGTTCTCAGAGGTTAAAGTGTCTGCCTGCAATGCGGGAGACCTGGGTTCGATCCCTAGGTCGGGAAGATCCCCTGGAGAAGGAAATAGCAACCCACTCCAGTATTCTTGCCTGGAGAATCCCATGGACGGAGGAGCCTGTTGGGCTAAAGTCCACGGGGTCACAAAGAGTCGGAAACGACTGAGCGACTTTACTCACTCACTCACTCATAGCAAGGTGTCTTACATGAGTTTATTCCTTTCTTCCCATAATGCTCCCAGAGCCTCCTCTTAACGCCCCAAGGCACCTCAGACTGATAAATGAAATCTGCAACAGTAGCTAGAAACATGAAATAAACAAATGCAGAAAGGGAAGGGAAGGCCAGCTAAGAAGATAAACAAACTAGCTCTAATTCTCTCCAGCCAGTCCTTACTAAATTAGCCACAAAATGTCAGTGCCTCAGATTCAAATGTGAAGTGATTTATATAAATTTCACCTTTGAACCTGACAAGAGGAATGAGTCTTTGCACATTAGGAGCACCCTCCCTGGTCTCCCCACAATGGGACAGCAGCAGCAAGCACCAGAAAACACGAGAAAAAGAGTGAGGGGCCTGGAAAGATGTTAGGTCCTGTGCAAGCAGCTTCCAGAGTGCAGAAACACGTCTGGGGGAAGAAACAGAAAGAGTGATTGCTCCCCCATCACGTTCTCCAGAGGCAGAATCTTAGAACACAGCATAGGAAGGTAATGTTAATAAGGCAAGTGCAACCATGATGAAAAGTTGTATAGGGAAGACAAGTGAGAATAAAATCAGGAGATCCTCTAAAATGACAGCCATCCACGAGACACTTTTTAAGCATACTTGCTCTTCTGATAGTAACCCCAGCCCTGCCCAGGTTCCCTCCTTTAGAATTTGAATAGGACTATAACTCTACACCAGGAACACACTATGCAGACTCCCAGGCACCATATTCAGAGATGCATCCTTAGTGGGTCCAGGTGGGGCCTGAGGATCTGTATTTTAGCTCCGCTGCCCAAGATGAAAGCTGTGTCGATGGCTAGAGCCCATATCTTGAACCCTTCTGGATACTCTTAGTGGCAGAGATTCCCCTGGGCTATCCCCAGTCTGTGGGACAGCCATCATAGTCTCTACTCCCCTCTCCTTCCCCAAATACTGGGAATGATTCCTGTGATGATGAACAGAAAAATTAGGGGACAATGACTTATTATCCCATGACCCAGGACTCTTCCTTCCACGAAAGAATTTGCTAAAAGATGTTTTCACTTTTCAGGTACTTGTAAGTATTTGTTTGCCAGATTAAGAGTGTAAGAACTTTGGCAGATGGCATTCAGGGGAGAGATGGAGAGCATTTAAGATCCATGGCAAACTGTATCTCACTGAGTAATGAAGATAATATCAGAATCACAAGCCAAAGGCACAGACAGAGAATAGGATTCTGTTTACACACTTGTCAAGAACACATCCGTTTATAATTGAGCCAGGCCCTATGCTAAGTACTTTACTTGATTTAAACATATATTTACATAAGTAAACATGAACAAAAGAAAAACTGAGGCTGTATTTACAGATGATTACAAGTCAGTCAAGCAATGTAGCCTTGTGTTTTAGCAAGTTCTAGACAGCCTCAGGTTCAAGTCCTGGCTCTATCATTCATTAACTATATGACCTTAGCAAGGAAGATCTCCAGGTCTTAGTGGGTACATCTGAGAAATAAGGCAGCATGTACATCACAGGCCTGTTCATTCAATTAAAGAAAATGATACGTGCAAAGCTCTTAGCACAGTCCTCAGTCTGTGGTAAAACCAGGTTATAAGTATTTTTAATGGTTGCTATTATCATTGTTGCTGCCTGAGTAGAGTTTGAGTCCCCTATACTAAAGGAGAGCAAGAGTTGAGCCTATAGCCAGTTCTGACTTCACACGTTCCCACCAAGATGCAAAGGAATACAGAGGACACTGCCAGGCCAGTGTCATCACCAAGGTGTACCCAGAGCTGGAAACAACCTGTCACCAGTTATTTATGCCAGATGACTCCCCCTGCACAGACAGTGCATCCTAGAAATTGCAGAGATCCATAAGGTAGATGTGAGGTCACTTTAAGAATGAAAGGAAGTAGTGGAGAGCCCAGTACAGAGTAAATATTCAACCATTATTAGACATTGTTATTATCTCTAATTTATAAGATATCTGCTATGGTGTCTCTAAAAACAAGACCTCAGTAATAGTCATTCGTATTGAGCACCTACTCCAAGAGCCATCTCTTGGGTCTGCATGCTGAATACCTTCACCTTTTCCTGATGACAGCATCTCACTTTTCTCTGGGGAACTTCCTCCCTCCATCCTAGTAGGTAGACCGTCCTGTGGCTCTAGGAGGGCTGCCCATCACAGTGCTCTATTCCAGCTCCTGACAGTCATTACTAAATCATTCCAGGGCTTCCCTGGTGGTTCAGTGGTCAAGAATCCGTCTTTCAATGCAGCAGACCCAAGTTCAATCCCTGATCCAGGAAGAACTCACATGCCATGGAGCAACTAAGCCTGTGCACCACAATTACCGAGCCGGTGCTCTATAGCCTGGGAGCCACAACTACTGAGCCCATGTGCTGCAACCGCCGAAGCCCAGGCACCCTAGAGCCTGTGCTCCACAACACGAGAACCCACCACAATGAGAAGCCCATGCACAGCTAAAGAGTAGCCCCTGCTCGCTCCAAGTAAAGTCCACGCAGCAATGAAGATCCAGCGCAGCCAAAAATAAAATAATAAAATTTTTTAAAAATTAAAATATAATAGTTCCTGACTAACCAGCCAGAGGTCACCAAGCAGCAAGGTGGGGCATCCAGAGGACCTGAGGAAGGACTGCAGTTCTTCTGTGTAAGTTTTGGATTCCACCTCAAGGATTCCAAGGAGAGTCAAGGAGAAGCGGGAATCAGTTCTGGACTGGTTGCTGTTTTGGTCTCAGGATTAAGAAAAGCACAGGTTAACTAGGGATGGAGTGCTGTCATGAGGTGAGGGCTCGGAGCAGTTAGTTATTCTCAGTAAGAGATAAGAATAACAAAGCAGGCCTTTGCTTTTGCCTTTTGTCAGAAGTCAGAAAGCAGCAGTCATCCCAAGAGAGGTCATTGCGGCATGTCACAACTGCTGCCGCAGTGGGAGAAACACAAAGCTGTGGCTTTGCAGCTGACTTTATCTCCCCTGTCCTCCCAGCCAACTTTACTTCGCATTCCAAGCTGATCTTCACTGTCAGCCTCAACTGTGGCTTTGTACAAAGACACCCGTCCTCAAAACACTTGACTGTCATTTGCTAGAAAATTATCCTAATGAGAAGTCAATCCTCTGATGACTATGATGGGAAGGAACCCCCTAGTTGCAAAGCTCAAACTGCTGTGATAAGGGAGAACTCTGCCACACCAACAAAGGTTGCAGCTGGATCGTCCAAGGCAGAGCCCCAGGGGAGGCCCAGCTACGAGCTGCTGGTGCCAAGATGCCCATCACTGGCTGGCCTCTCCCAGCCTCCCAGAGGACTGACTGTTTAAGCTATTATTTCCATTCCAGGAACTACCCCAGTCTTTTCCCAGTAATCTGTATTATACCAAGCCACTGAGTTTGTTTCTTACTACCCCAGAACCCTAAGTGGCCTATCTCTGTGAGCCCTGTGTTGGCTGCTGGGGATAGAGAGGAAGAACAGGCAGGCCTACCTGGATGTGCTCACTGACTTCTTGTGACTAAAGGGAGTGATTATTCTCATGACAAAAAGAGTCTTCCCTTTGCAAAATAATTCACTTCTGGGTCCTCCTATCCCTCATTTTGTAAACTTCATGATGGCTTACTCTATCCCCAGTGCCTGGCCCACAAGAAGCCCTCAGTGGATTCACTGAATGAATGATGGATAATGTGATCATCTCCATTTCTAAAGATAAGGAAAATGAAGCTTATAACTCATTTGGTGGTGGTTTAGTCGCTAAGTTGTGTCTGACTCTTGCGACCCCATGGACGGTAGCCCGCCAGGCTCCTCTGTCCATGGTATTTTCCAGGCAAGAACACTGGAGTGTATTGCCATTTCCTCCTCCAGGGGATCTTCCCGACCCAGGAATTGAACCTGGGTCTCATGCATTGCAGGCAGATCCTTTACCAACTGAGCTACAAGGGAAGCCCAACTGCCCCCCAGGGAAAAGGCTCAATCAGTCCAGAAAGAACAGTAAGTGGTAGAGCAGAGATTCAAAACCAGATCAGCTTGAGTTTTCCCTCCACTACACCAACACTATGTTTCCCTTATCCACCCAAAAAAGGAACTCTCCTCTTCTTGGATAGAAGAAATTCCAAGATACCAAGGAAATATTCTAATTTCAAAACATCACACCATGATTTGGCAGGTCCTCTAAGAGCTAAGCAGGATTACCATATGTCCCAGCAATCCACTCCTAGGTATATACCCAAAGACCTGACAACCCTACCCAAATGAGCACATGTACACACATGTTCACGGCTACACAAGGAAACAGCCCAAATATCCATCAGTGAATGGATGGGTAAACAAACTGGCAGATGCATACAAGGAATCTGTTATTTAGCCATAAAGAGAAATGAAGCACTGACATGTTACATGAATAAACCTTGAACGTACAGGAAAGACACCACACACCAAAGGTCGCATGCTGTATGATTTGACTTATATGAAATAGCCAGAATACATAAATTCACAGAGATAGAACACAAGAGCTGGGGGTTTTCAGGGTTGAGGGGAGGAGGAAATGGAGAAAAACTTCTTCATGGGTAGGGAGTTTCCTTTTGGGGGGATGAAAATGTTTTGGAACTAAATAGAGGTGATGATTACATAACAAGATGAGTGTTCTAAATGCCACTGAATTGTTCACTTTAACACAGTTAATTTTGTTATGTGAATTTTACCTAAATTTAAAAAAAGTCATATTCCAGGAGCTATGCGGACACTTAGGAACACCAAATGTTTCCCAAGACACTTATGCTTGATGCTGTTCATGTGTTGGAGAAGTCCTCTTTTGGAGGAAGTATGGTCAAACAGCTGGAGTACAGACAGCCTCAATTCAAACCCCAGATCAACTACTTACGTCATGAACTTGGGTGAATTTCTAAACCTCTGGATGCTGGTCTTCTCATCAGTAAAACTGGAATAAGAGTATCTACCTTGTTCAGTTCATTTCAGTTCAGTCACTCAGTCATGTCCAACTCTTTGCGACCCCATGGATCGCAGCACGCCAGGCCTCCCTGTCCATCACCAACTCTTAGAGTCCACCCAAACCCACGTCCATTGAATCGGTGATGCCATCCAACCATCTCATCCTCTGCCATCCCCTTCTTCTCCTGCCCTCAATCTTTCCCAGCATCAGGGTCTTTTCCAATGAGTCAGCTCTTCACATCAGGTGGCCAAAGTATTGGAGTTTCAGCTTCAACATCAGTCCTTCCAATGAATACCCAGGACTGATCTCCTTCAGAATGGAATGGTTGGACCTCCTTGCAGACCAAGGGACTCTCAAGAGTCTTCTCCAACACCACAGTTCAAAAGCATCAATTCTTCTGTGCTCAGCTTTCTTTATAGTCCAACTCTCATATCCATACATTACTGGAAAAACTATAACCTTGACTAGACAGACCTTAGTTGGCAAAGTAATGTCTCTGCTTTTTAATATGCTATCTAGGTTGGTCATAACTTTCCTTCCAAGGAGTAAGCGTCTTTTAATTTCATGGCTGCAATCACCATCTGCAGTGATTTTGGAGCCCCCCAAAATAAAGTTAGCCACTGTTTCCACTGTTTCCCCATATATTTGCCATGAAGTGACGGGACCAGATGCCATGATCTTAGTTTTCTGAATGTTGAGCTTTAAGCCAACTTTTTCACTCTCCTCTTTCACTTTCATCAAGAGGCTCTTTAGTTCTTCTTCACTTTCTGCCATAAGAGTGGTGTCATCTGCATATCTGAGGTTATTGATATTTCTCCTGGCAATCTTGATTCCAGCTTGTGCTTCCTCCAGCCCAGCATTTCTCATGATGTACTCTTCATATGAGTTAAATAAGTAGGGTGACAATATACAGGCTTGATGTACTCCTTTTCTGATTTGGAACCAGTCTATTGTTCCATGTCCAGTTCTAACTTGCTTCCTGACCTGCACACAAATTTCTCAAGAGGCAGGTCAGGTGGTCTGGTATTCCCATCTCTTGAAGAATTTTCCACAGTTTATTGTGACCCACACAAAGGCTTTGGCATAGTCAATAAAACAGAAACAGATGTTTTTCTGGAATTCTCTTGCTTTTTCGATGATCCAGTGGATGTTGGCAATTTGATCTCTGGTTCCTCTGCCTTTTCTAAAACCAGCTTGAACATCTGGAAGTTCACAGTTCATGTATTGCTGAAGCCTGGCTTGGTAGGGTTATTTTAAGGACTAAGTGAGATAATAATGCATGCAAAGCACTTGAACAATTCCTAGGACATGATAAATGCCCAGTAAATATCAGCTGCTATAATGATGATGGTGGTCTGCTAGAGTGAGTTCACTGCTTCCAACCCATTTTCAAGTTTTCATCATACTTGCTAATACATTTTATGCTACAGAGATGTTTCTGCCAGGAAAGCAGCTATTCTCAGAGCAGACTGACTCCCCAGAGAAGACATCTCCAGCAATGAAATTCCAAATATGTTCTGTAGGACCCTTCCTGGTTTTTAATCTCCATCAGCAGTGGAGAACTCCCAGGAAGTGAGTCCGACACAGAATCATTAGAGCGGTTCCTGTTCCCTTTGGCTGCCTGAGTAATTTAGTGCATTTATTGTTAGCTCTGTTTCTCGGTCATTTGCTACGTGGGATGACACTGCTCCACTCCCAGCCTCAGGCTATTTCCTGTGCTCTGTGATGTGGAGATTTGGAGCTGTGGGAGACATCCCACACAGCTGGTTGGCCAACCTCAGATGTCCACCCTGGTCCAGATGGGTCACTAGGTTCAAAAAACATCCTGTCCACACCCTAAACATATCAAACCTGTGCTTCTCACAGGTCACACATTTGATTTTTAAAAAGTAATTATTTCAAAAATAATTTAAAGTGTTTAATATATAAAAGAATATGTCATGAAAAGGAAGTCTCTTCTGCTCCCTGCCCTTCAGCCTCTCAGCCTTTCAGTTTTTCTCCTCCAAGATCATCATGACTGTTTCCTATATACCCTTCCAGAGACAGGTTGCTCATATAGGAACATATACTTATTCCTCCTTCTATAACGCCCACACATACTCTACCATAAATGATACCTTACAAGGAGTTGGCATCTTGTTTTCTTTTTTGAATACCATAATATTTATTAAGGAAATTAAATCCTTTTTCCAAAAGACAAAAAAAAAAAAAAAAAAGTCTTCCCAGAAATACAACTATAGGTCTGAATGGCTTCTCTGAGGAATCCTTGCAAATATTTAAGAAAGTGATACCCTAATCATCACATCTTGTTTTCTTTTCAAAAATTAGCTATCATGATAGTATTCATATTAGTTCATGGAACTTGATCTCATTTTTAATGATTGCACTGTATTCCATCTAAAAGGTATCCAAAGATTTACCCAGCCACTTCACAACTGATTGATATTTAGGCTGTTTCCAGTATTTTCCTTTAACAAGCAGGCTACAATGAATGCTTTTCGGGAAGGAAATGAGAATTCAACTCCCTTCTGATGAGGTGTGGCTTCCTCCTCTTCCCTGAGCACTCTGCCTATACAGTTGCCTATACAGACAGGTCGTGTTCATTACTTTGTCCTGTGTCCCGTACTGACTGTCAGGACACCCTGAATGTCTTGTATTCAGCTTTTTCCAATAAAGTACCGAAATACATCAGAGCTATTTTTCCTCCACAGTAATTGGTGCTTGAATCACTTAAATGGCAACACCAGCTGAAAAACGTATCTCCACAAATAAAGATTCAGGCAACCTCTTACGATCTCCTGCAGGTTTGGTGGAGGGAAATAAAAGGGGTCACTGAGAATTAAATGTATTTATTTGCACATTCAGGAAAGGAGAACACTGTTCTTTGGCCATAGCCCCATGCCGTGAACAGTAACCACCGTTAATAAGAAATAACAGTGATTTTTTTTTTTTTTTCTCAAAACCAGCCAGTCAGCGACACCCTAACTTCAGTAACTATGCTTCTGCATGTGAGCAAATTCAGGCCTGCCCCAAGCCTCCAAAAGCCAGCCAATCAGTGACAGTGTCCATGCTGTTAGACAACAGCCAATCAGCAAGCGTCTCACTCCCAGGACCTTTCTGGAAAGCCAGCCAGCCAAAGGCAGCCTTGCTCCACGGATACATTAACACAGCTGAAAAGTCCTTACATCCCTAAAAACTTTCTCTTTTGAAAATCCACCAGACCCCGCTCCCGGGCTTCCCAGACGCTTTCATAAAATCAGCTCCGGCTTTGCTGGAGGGACCTTGCCTTAAAAGTGCAGTTCCCACTTTCAGGCAAACAGGAAGTTCACCTTAAAAAAAAAAATCATCAGACGTTAAATTCAATGTATGTTAGTTTGCAGTTTTGCAGCCCTTTTAACAGTTAGACCCAGCTGTTTATAGTGAGAGTTTGAACCTGTGAATGACAGATGTAGTCTGTCACAGCTGTGAGATTATCAATCTCTGATTCTTGCAGTGGTTTTTATTACTTTTTTCAACCTTCCAGAAATATTTTTTTTCTTGAGGTATAAAAGACATATAACATTAGTTTCAGGTGAACAACATAATATTTGCTATCTATAAATATTGCTAAATGATCACCACAAGTCTAGTCAACAACTGTCACCATACAGTTAGAAAAATTTCTTTCTTGTGATGAGGGCTTTTCAGATTTACTCTTAGCAAGTTTCAAATATGCGATAAAGTTTAAAGTCATCAGGCTTTACATTACATCTCCATGACTTATTTACTTTATTGCTAGAAACTTGTACTTGTTGGCCCTTTTCACCCATTTCTCTTAATCCTTACTCCTTCACCTTATTCCTTAATCCTTCACTCCTTCACAGATTGGCAACCACCAATCTGTGCTCTATGTCTGTGAGCCTGGTTTTTTGTTGTTTTAAGTATGTGTCATAGGCTACTTTGTTTTATTTCAGTTAGCATAATGCCCTCAAGGCCCATCCATTTTGTTGCCAATGGCAAGATTTCATTCTTTTTATGACTGAATAATGTTCCATTGTGTAATCTATGCTGCATCATCTTTATTCATCCATTGATGGACACACAGGTTGTTTCTATATCTTGCCTGCTGTAAGTAATGCTGCAGTGAACACAGGGTTGCATACATCTGTTTGAATTAGTGTTTTCATTGTCTTCAAATAAATACCTTGGGGTGGAACTGCGGGATCATATGGCAGTTCTATTTTTTTTATTTTTTGAGGAACTTCCATACTGATTTCCATAATAGTTGCACCAATTTACATTACCACAAACAGTGCAGGAGGATTCCCTTTTCTCCACAGTCTCGATAACATTTGTTGTTTCCTACCATAACAGCCATTCTGTCAGGTGTGAGATGATACCTCATTGTGGTTTTGATTTGCATTTCCTGATGATTGAGTGGTATTGAGTATCTTTTCATGTACCTATTGGCCATCTGTATCTTATTTAGAAAAAATCTATTCAGATCCTCTACCCATTTTTTATATGGGATTGTTTCAGGCTTTTTTGCTATTTAGTTGTCTGAGTTCCTTATATATTTTGAATATTAACACATCATCAGATATCTATTTTTGTGTATATGGTGGTGGTGGTGATGGTTTACTTGCTAAGTCCTGTCTGACCATTTGCAACCCCATGACTGTAACCCACCAAGCTCCTCTGTCCATGGGATTTCCCAGGCAAGAATACTGGAGTAGTTGCCATTTCCTTCTCCAGGGGACCTTCCCAGCCCGGGGATCAAACTGGCATCTCTATATCTCCTGCATTGGCAGGAAGGTTCTTTACCACTAGCACCACCTGGGAAGCCCCCTTTTATGGCAGAACCAAATGCAAAGAATCACAGTGCAGAAATTATTTTTGTTTTGTGCAATATTTTTCTCATGAGAAAAACTTGTATATAAGGCAATTGCAAGTAGAACGCCTTCCAGATGAGACTTCAAAAACAGTAGCAATTTTTTGCCACAGTCTTACTGAGTTAAGTTAATCACACACACACTAAAACCAAAGAGACACAGGAAATTTTTGGAGGTGATGGATAAATCTATTAATTGTGGTGACTGTTCCCCAGGGAATGCATATGCCCATACATACTCATCAAATATATACATTAAATATATGTAGTTTTTGCATATATATTAAAAAGTTAATAATACTAACCAAAACCACAATGATCTGGAAGCAATCTAAGTGCCTACTGACAGATAAATGGATAAAGAAGATGTGGTATATATGTATACATAATGGATATTATTCAAGCATAAGAAAAGAATGAAATCTTGCCATTGGTGACAATATGGATGGACCTGGAGGGCATTATGCTACTTCAGACGGAGAAAAACAAATACTGGATGATTTCACTTATATGTAGAATTGTAATCTAAAAGCAAAACAAATGAACACACTTAACAAAACAAACAGTCATAGACACAAAGAACAAAAGGTGATTGCCAGAGCAGAGAGAGGTGAGAGAATGAGAGATATAGGTGAGGGAGATTAAGAGGTACAAACTTCCAGTTACAAAATAAGAAATATGAAATATGAAATGTACAGTGTGAGGAATATAATCAATAATAATGTAACATCTTTATATGGTGACAGATGGTAACTAGAGTTATTGTGGTGATCATTTTGTAACATACAGAAGTATCAAATCACTATGTTCTGTACCAGGAGCTAACACAGTGGTGTAGGTCAATTGTACTTCAAAACCAAACAAACTCAACATGTACACACTACTATATATAAAACATAATCAACAAGGACCTATTGTATAGCACATGGAACTCTACTCAATACTCTGTAATTACCTATATGGGAAAATAATCTGAAAAAGAATGAATATATGTATATGTATAACTGAACCACTATTCTCTACAACCGAAACTAACACAGCATTGTAAATCAACTATACTCCAGTATAAAATAAAGGGAAGGACTTCCTTGGCGGTCCAGTTGTTAAGACCCCGTGCTTCCACTGCAGGGGGCATGAGTTCGATCGCAGGTCAGGGAACTAAGATACCCACAATCTGCACAACAAAAACATGAATTAATTTAATTTAATTTAAAAAATTTTTAAAAATCCAAACTATCTTCCCTCTTAAAAAAAAAATAAATTACATGTGAGTGACAACCAATTCCAAGATCACTGCTAATTTAGTAAACACATCATTTTTATCATGAAGCTGTGGTTCACCAAAATATATATTTCTATTGACACAACAGAACAATTTTATCTTCAATGCTGGCTATTTTAACTAAATTTATAATTGTGTTTACATTACACTGAGCATGATTTCTCCTTAGCGAAAGTTCAATGGCCAAGGACAAGTTAACTTGGTTGTGACCACTAAGGAAATCATGTTAAAATGTAAATAGGAGTTCTCTGGTGGTCCAGTGGTTAAGAATCCACCTGCCAATCCCACATGCTGCAGGGCAACCAAGCCTGCTTCCTGCAACAACTGAAGCGAGAGCACCTAGAGCCCATGCTCCACAAGAGAAGCTGATGCACCACAATGAAAGAGCAGCCCCTGCTTGCTGCAACTAGAGAAAGCCAGAGCGCATCAATGAAGACCCAGGACAGCCAAAAATAAATATGTAAAATTTTATAAATGTAAATGAAACATATATAGACTGTCACTTTTGGGAATTTTATAAGAAAATCCTGCAAAACAATGAGCTATTAAGAGCCAAATTAAAAAAAAATAAAAAACAAACAAGAGCCAAATCACCAGGGAAATATAAAGAAAGAAAGAGGTCTCTAATTTAGATGCAATTTATTTCAGATAAACAACAATAAATATGCTTTTAGAGACACTTATCTGGTGGTACAGGAGGTAAGAATCCGCCTACCAATGTAGGGGACATGGGTTCGATCTCTGGTCCAGGATTCCACATGCCAAGAAAAAACTAAAGCCACAACTATGGAGCTCACATGCTGCAACTGCTAAAGCCCATGCAGTTAGAGTCTGTGCTCTGCAATAAGAGAACCCACTACGATGAGAAGACCGTGCATCACAACTAGAAAATAGCCCCCAGTCCCTGCTACTACAGAAAGCCCCACGCAGCAACAAAGACGGTGCAGCCAAAAAAAAAAAAAAAAAAAAAATGCTTTTAGAATAAGTATATCTCATGGAGGATTTCTTTTATCTCAAAGTATATATGCATAAGAAAGTAGAAATGATTCTAATTTAACTGCTATCCTGTTTATATTTCTTAAATCTGGAAACACTATTCTTCCAGCCTCTGTGGCTTCCTGCTTCTGATCATCCCTGTCTACAATGCCACCCTCCTCCTCTTCAGTGACCAAATCCTAACTCTCTTTCAAGGCCCATCTCAAAACTCTAGTAATAATAACGATACCTTAGTGACAGCTAACTCAGTGCCAGGCACTGTTCTAAGTGCCTTACATGTATTAAATCATTTATTCCTCCCTGAGGTAACTACTCTTGGCAATCATAGTACATACCATAAGGTAGGTGTTATTTTTCCTATTTTATGGATGAAGCAATTAAGCAGAAAGAAATTAAGTGACTTCCCAGAAGTTACAATCGGTAAGTGGTAGAGCTGGGAATCAAAGTCAAACAGTGGCTCTGGCCTGCATTCGTGGATATGCCCCAGGTCTCTCCGGCTTTGATCTTCGTGGCTTTCTTGGGGCTCTGAGCTGCTGTCCCATCTAATATCTGAACCACACAATCATGCAGCTTATTATACTGTCATCCTCTTGTGAAGGAGCCTGAAATTACTAAACTTGTTCACATTTCTTCGCTTAAAAGGAATTCTGCAATAGCCAAGAGGTAGAAGCAACCCAGTGTACCTGGGCAGATGAACAGATTAAAAGATATGTATGTATATATGTGTATATACACAACACACACACACAATGGAATAATTTTCAACCTTTTAAAAGAAGGACATTCTGACACATGCTACAATGTGGATGGAACTAGAGGACATATGCTAAGTGAAATAAGTCAGTTGCAAAAAGTCAAATGCCATATAATTCTTTGTATATGAGGGAACAAGAGTAAACAAATTGGTAGAGACAGAAAGTAGTGGCTGCATGGGCTCAGGGCAGGAGGAAATGGGGAGCTGTTGTCTAATGGGTATGCAGTTTCAGTTTTGCAAGATGAAAGAGCTGTATAGATGAGTCGTAAAACATGAGTGTACTAACCATACTGAGCTGAACACTTAAAAATGAGTAAGATGGTAAACTCTATGCTGTTTTTACCATAAACAGACTTTTTAAAACAGAGAAAAAGGAATTTTGCGTTTGCCTTCTTAGTCGCTCCCCTCTCACCTGCTCTCTAGGAAGCCAGTTTTTGGGAGTATCATATCTGGGTTTTTGGAATGAGAGAGAGAGGAAAAGAGAATAACTGGGAAGCCAAACTCTGGTATCTGCATCAAAAAAGACAGAGAAATTTACTGTAAGGAAAAGGAGAATGGATGTTGAAGGAAGGGTGAGGCAGTCACCTGCTTTGGCTGGTTATGTGTGATTGGGTGTTGGGGCAGATTTTTTTAGTTAGGAATTTAGAATGAGCAGTGGAAAAAGATTTCCTGGTTAGCAGTAAAAGGAATGAGGCAAGGAGAATTTTAAAAGGTGCTCTGAGTTCTGATTTGGATTGTCTTTGATATTCCTCTAGAGACCTTAACAACAATTCTAGTTGCTTTTGGTCACCAGACTGTTTCTCTCAATATAACTCTGGTGAAAGAACAACAACAACAATAATAATATGGAATTAAACTGTAAAATGGACAGTATTTGGTTCCTAATCCATAAAAATGACAATTTTTGTATGATTCAACCTAGTAAGTGCTATTTATGGAGCAGCTGCCATGTTCAGGCATAGTTCCAAATGCTTTACATGTGACAATCTATTTTAAACCTCATGATAACCCTATGAAACAGTTACCATGACTTTCCCTACTTCACAGTTGAGGAAACTGAGGCACAGAGATTAAGAAAACGTCCCAGCTAATAAGTGGCTGATCTAGTATCTGAACCCACTGGGCTCCACAGACAATGCTCTGAAACATGTGGAGCTTTGACTTTTATATGCAAGGTACTGAGCTAGGTGGTATGGGAAATGCAAAGATCAGTGAGAAAGTTGTGAGATCAGAAAGAAAGTGAGAAAGAGCTATAGGAAATAGTGATTAAGACATGGCCTCAGATAATGAGAAGACAGCAAGTAACAGCAGAAGTCTTGGCAGGGGATTCACAAACATAGCAGAAGGCAGCACAATGTGGGAAGGTGTGGTCTGAGGAATGGCGAGTCATTGGTGGGTCAGCTGATGCACCTCCAGGCATGGGGGAGAGAAAACAGGGGTTGGATCTCTTGCTCAACATCTATCCACCTATGGAATTTTCCTGAGTGTTAGATATCTACTGCAGCATAACAAATTACTTCATAACGCAGCAGTTTTAAACAACAAATGTTTATTTCCTCACAGCTTCTGTGGGTCAGGAATTCAAGACTGACTTAGCTGAGTGATTCTGGTTCAGGGTCTCTCATGAGACTTCATTCAATATACTACTGATCAAAGTGGTGCACTTGTAACAAGTGATGAACCTACACATTATAATCACCCAAAGTCCGGTTTACATCAGAGTTCACTCTTGTACATTACAAGGGTTTAGACAAAAGTACAATGAAGGACACGTATCCATCACTACAGTGTCATATAGAATAGTTTCACTACCCTATAATCTCTGTACTCCACCCATTCATCCCAGCCTCCCTGTTGTTTCCATTGTTTCCTGTTAATTCCTGGAAACTATCTTTTTTATTGTCTCCATACTTCTGCCTTTTCCAGAAAGTCATGTGGTTGGAATATTATAATAATATGCAAAAATCCTCAACAAAATTCTAGCAAACAGAATCCAACAACATATTAAAAAGATCATACATCATGGCCAAATGGGCTTTATCCCAGGGATGCAAGGATTCTTCAATATTCACAAATCAGTCAATGTGATACACATTAACAAACCGAAAGATAAAAACCATATGATTTTCTCAATAGATGCAGAGAAAGCCTTTGACAAAATTCAACACCCATTTATGATAAAAGCTTTCCAGAAAGCAGGTACAGAAGGAACATACCTCAACATAATAAAAGCCATATATGATAAACACACAGCAAACATTATCCTTAATGGCGAAAAACTGAAAGCATTTCCCCTAAAGTCAGGAACAAGACAAGGGTGCCCACTCTCACCATTACTATTCAACATAGTTTTGGAAGTTTTAGCCACAGCAATCAGAAAAGAAAAAGGAATAAAAGGAATATTATGATATATAGTCTTTTCAATAACACACATTTTAAGTTTCCTCCAGGTCTCATGACTTGATAGCATATTTCTTTTTAGCCCTTATTGTAATTATTGTTTTCAGCCACTAAGTTTTGGGATAATCTGTTATGCAGCAATAGATAGCTCAAAATTCTTCCAGAGTATCCCATAACTAGCCTCAGGGGGAAAAAGATATTTATTTTTGTATTCAGTCATTCACCCAACTTAAACCCAACAGAGTATATTTGGCTTCGGATATGGTTAGATCTAGACAGTTCAACTGATGTCAACCGGGCTTTGTGTCTGTTTTCTGTTGGTTCTACATCCCTCACTGACAGCTCTAAACTTCCCTGGATTTTATTAGAAGAAAGATTCATACAGAAGAAAGGTGTCTCCTTTCTTCTGACCTGAGTCATCTGCTATAACAGTGAGTCATGTTTTTGATCTTAAGTCACAGAAAACTCCACCAGCAGTGGCTTAAATAAATATCCCACACAGATATTTATTATTTCCTTAGAGGAAGTCAGGAGTAGGAGGTCTAGCACTTGTCAAATATCAAAGACTTAAGTTCTTTCTATCCTCCAAGCTAGACTTCATGCTCATTGCCTCACAGTTATAATATGGTTTCCCTAGCTCCAGGCATCACAACTGCCTTCATGACAGGAAGAAATGAAAAGGCGCAGAGACTATACAGATGAACTCATAAACAAAAAAGGTGGGATGAGGAGCGCACTCACAATTCTTTTAATTAGACAACTTTAGTTCCAAAACAAGAGGATAGAAGGATGAGTATGGGTAGCAGTTTAAACCTAGGCATGGAGCGGGTGGAGCCTGAGGAGGGCAGAAGGTTAGATTAGAGAGTATTTCAGAGCTCTGTAAGGAGGGGAGGAGGAAATAAGGGGTATTATGGATCTATGATAATATAGCCAGCCATCGGTTTCCCAGGGGATTGCTTCAAGGACCCCCCCGCAAATACCAAAATCCACACCAGCTCGTCACTTACATAAAATGACACAGTATTTGCATATAACCTATATACAAACTCCTATATATTTTAATCACCTCTAGATAATTTATAATCCCTAAGACAACCTAAATATTATGTAAACAGTTGCCGGGCACACAGAAAAACACAAGTTTTGCTTTTTAGGAACTTTTAGAAATTATTTTTTGAATATTTTCTAATCCAAGTTTGGTTGAATTTGTGCATGTGGAAACAAGGACATGGAGGGCTGTTTTTCATTTAATGCTCACAATAGCCACATGAGGTCAGTATTACTTAATTTCCACTCAATTCCCAAGTTCCAGAGAAGAAAATTAAGAATTGGTGAAGGGGAGTCATTGGTTAGAGTCACTCACTCAAGAAGTGGACTTTGGCAAGAACAGAATTCAAACCCAGGCCTTTCTGATTAGTCCCCATGCGGACTCCAGAGTCTCCAGAGTTAACAGACACCTGCACTGGTTCCCTACAGAAAGAGTAACTCTGGGGGGGTGGTGGTGGCTTACTTGCTAAATTATGTCTGACTCCTGCGATCCCATGGACTATAGTCCGCCAGGCTCCTCTGTCCACAGGATTCTCCAGGCAAGAATACTAGAGTTGGTTGCCATTTCCTTCTCCAGGGGAGCTTCCCGATCCAGGGATTGAACCTGGGTCTTCTGAATTGCAGGCAGATTTTTTAAGGACTGAGCTATGTAGGAAGCCCAACTGTGGGGAAACAGGCCCAATTAAGGTCACTTCCTGGACCTATCAGCCAACTGACTAGCTGCTGACTCAGTTCAGTTCAGTCGCTCAGTCGTGTCCGACTCTTTAGCTTATTATCTAAAATAATAAGTGTTTGGAGATGGGGTGGGAACCTCACTGAGAAACATCTGCAATCCTCAGGCTGAGATGAGATTTCCAACTAAATTAAAAAAATAAATAAAGCAAAACAAACAAAAAAACCCTACACCAACAGTGAAGCCAAAGTACAAGTACCCAGAACTTGTGTTAGCTGCACAGTCCCAGCTCATCAGGGTCTCACCAGAAAATGGAGCCGCAGCGGGGCCCAAAAGGAAAGGGGCGAGCCGAGTCAGGGGAACTGCAAGACACGGGCGCCCAGCTGCCTTGGGATGGCGCGTTCGGCATGTTCTCATTTCTGTAAAATATAAGGATCTTAACGAAAATTCACTGAGGATGTAGTCTAAACTGTTAACACGATTATCTCAGGATGGAGGAATAGAGGAGACCAAGAGTTTACATTTTTCTCTAGTTTATACTGCTGCAAAGATTGATCTTTTTTTTTCCCCCTAGGGGCAGAAAAAAATCCAATTATATTGAAAACAAACAAACAAAAAGCAGTACTATCTAGGTAAAGAAATGGTATCTAAAAAAATAAAGGTCGGAGCCAAGCTCAGCCCTAGAGGAAGCGATTCTGCTCTTCCTTCCCGGCCTCACCCCCAAAACTGAAAACCTGGTCCCAGAACCCCAGCCCGGGGGACTGCATCCCTGGGAGCAAGCTGGAATCCCCCTCCCGTCTCTCTCTCCCACCAAACCAGTCTCCAGGTCCCGTTTCCCACCAACCCCCTCCGCCGCCCCCCGGGCCTACTCGGCCCGGAACTACTCGGCCCCGGAACTCAGATAAGAGTGGGCGGCCCTGGCCCGCGGGGCAGAATCTTCCGCTGAGCCGCGGCCCCTCGGAATCAGCCCCGCAGACCGAGCGCGCCACCGCGTGACCTGCAGCCACATGACCCGCGCGGGGCGGGGCTGCCGGCGCTGTCTCTGCAGCCGCCGCGGGAGGCATCGGCGTAAGTGGGGAGCGGGGTCCGCGGGGACGCTCTTCGCGGGCGGGGTCCGGGCGCTGCCCAGCCTCTGGTACCCCGGGGCCGGGATTCCCAGCGATCTGCTTGGATCTCCTCCCTGGGAGGGCGATGGGATTGCCATTGGGATGGGGGAAAAACTTCGGTCGTGGGGAAAACCCCATGAATCGCAGACCCAGCCACCTCAGCCTCGGGCCTTCCCACTCTGATTTGACCGCAGTGCTGGGGGAGGAGTAAACGCCCTAATTCCTGAGTTCTTTGGTGGAAACAGGATTCACAAAGCAAGGCCGGCCGGTAGGAGCACCTCTCTCTGGTACTGAGAGAACACACCTCTCCAGTCCCCCACCTACTCTAGTGATCGAAGATGATCCCGTGACCTGTTTAGTGAGGAGTTGTTCAAGGGTAGAGCATAGCATCTAGCCAGGTGAGGGTCGTCAAGAAGGGGAATGGGGGCCTGGGTCGAGCTACAACATACTAGCCAACATATTATGTTGAATACTATGTGGTTTACAGGCGTTTTCTCATTTAATATTCACCATCATGAAATCTCTCAGGTAGGTGCGCTGTTGTCCCCATTTTCACGTTAAGAAAAAACAGGCTCAAAGAACTTGGGTCCTTAACCGACGTCCTGCAGTGATAAATAGAGGAACCGAGATTAGAACCCAGGTCTGTCCCGCAGCAGCGCCTCCTGCTGGGTGGTGGAGCCACTTGGCCCAGCTTTTTGATATTCCTGTGAACTGAAAGAGCGTTCCTCTTCCTGGCTCAGCCTACGGGCTTACCCCTCCATCCCAACCACCTCCACCCCTTTCTCCTTATGGCTTACCAATGATTCTTTCTGTCACCTGCCGCTGCAGGACACGATGAAGCTCATCATCCTGGACCACTATTCTCAGGCCAGTGAGTGGGCGGCCAAATACATCAGGAACCGCATCATCCAGTTTAACCCAGGGCCAGACAAGTACTTCACCCTGGGGCTCCCTACTGGTGCGTTGTGGAATGGGGAGAGTGGGCAAAGGCATTAGGGGCTCTCAACGGTCCAGGTAGGTAGGCTCATTCAGCCAAGGAACTGCAAGGAGGGCTCTGAGGTACTGCCCCTATGAGTGAACAACTCCCCTGCGCCCTGGGCATACAAAACAGAGGACCTAGCTTTCTCTGGGGTTGGTTTTGTTGCTGCCTGCTCCTTAAGAATCCTGGAGTAGAAGAGATCTTGGTTAGGCATGAAAAACTTTGATTTTTAGGCTATATTCTCTAAATCAGCCCTGGGAGCCAAGTGCCCTTAACAGAATTAAGTCCTAATACCTTAAGACATACATTTTATGTAATGAATTAATTTCTCTGCACCTATAGTGCTAGTAACTAAGCACCGTCTTTGGAAGAACTGAGAAGATAGTCACTCAAAGCAATTCTGTAAGGCTTAATTAAACATAGAACCTAAGTGAAAAACAGTCCCAATTTCTTTGGAGAAAAAATCAGAATGCTGCCTTTATCAGAGGATATTTTGACTCTAGCTCATCAAGGCAAATGTTCTGATTATTTCTTTCAGAGGTGGGGTGGATTTGCCTCAGTGGCCCAGATACTACTGGGTGAGTCTTCAAGCTTTTTCTATATACAGCCAAGTAATAAATATTTTACACTTCATTGGCCATACAGTTTCCACTGCAACCACTTAACTCTGCCCTTGTAGCTCAAAAGCAGCCATAGACAATACATAAATGAGCATGGCTGACTGCCAGTGAAACTTTACCAACACTGAAGTTTGAGCTTATATAACTTTCATATGTCATAATATTCTTTTGTTTTTTAAACTGTCCTTTAATTTATGAATGCTACAAAAGCAGGCAGTATGCTAGATTTGGCCTGTGAGCTGAAGTTTCCCCATCTCTGCTGGAGAGGTTTATGGGAACAGTATATGCAGGTGCATGTGAAACCACTAACATCCTAGACTAGGATGGGGCTACACTAACATCCTGTTTTCTAACTGTACAGCCAGGCTAGATTGGAGTCTGGGCTTCTGCTGAAACCCCTCCCCATTGCCCTGTCATTTGCAAAATAGATCCAGCCCCTCAGAGTGGTATTCAGGGCCATTGAAGACATGGCTCCTTCCTTACTATCACACTTGAACTAGCACAGCATTTCCACGTGGGTTCCTTGGACTATTCCTTCTGTTAGATGAAGCACCAGTCAGGGATTTGGGTGGAAGCTACCAAAACCTACTCTGGCTAATTTAAGAAGAAAAGGAATTTATTGGCTAGATAATGGGGAGCTCACAGGATCAAACCAGTCAGTCCTAAAGGAAATCAACCCTGAATAGTCATTGAAAGGACTGATGCTGAAGCTGAAGCTCCAGTACTTTGGCCACCTGATTCGAAGAGCTGACTCACTGGAAAAGACCCTGATGCTGGGAAAGATTGAAGGCAAAAGGAGAAGAGGGTGTCAAAGGATGAGATGGTTAGATAGCATCACTGACTCAATGGACATGAATTTGAGCAAACTCCAGTAGATAGTGGAGGACAGAAGAGGCTGGTGTGCTACAGTCCATGGGGTCGCAAAGAGCCAGACACAACGTAGTGCCTGATCAACAACAACACACAGGACTGATGGGAAGGCTAGAAGTTTGGAAAATGGACATAACGAAGTTCAGGGGGAGGACAGGGAAGCTGTGTAGCTCAGGCATAGCTAAGACCATGTCACAGGGCCAGGCTGGTTATTTTGTGTGAATGGGGCTGCTGCTGCCATTCATTCAGCAGATATTTTTCGAATACCTGCTGTATGCCAAACTGTTCTTGATGCCAGATATACAGCAATGAATAAAAAGAACACAAATTCCTGCCTTCCTAAAGCTTAAATTATAGTGGGAGAGACAGATCATAAACAAGTGAATTAGCAAAATACAGAGTAGATTGGATGGTGGTAAGAGGGAAGGAGAAAAGGAAGCAGGGAAAGTGATAGGGAATGTCCAGGAAGGGTGGGAGTTACAGTGTTGGATATGGGGGCAGGGAAAGTCTCTGAGTAAAGGCCCTGAAGAGGTGAGTTAGCTGTGCAGATACTGGTAGGATAGCATTGTTGGCAAAGGGAACAAACCCCATGTGCAAAGGCCCTGAGGTGAAACTGCTTGAAGCAGGATTCCTAAGGCAGGTGGGAGGCAGCCAGGGGCCAGGTTATATACAGCCTTTGTTAGGACTGGTTATTATTCAGAGTGAAATAAGAAGCCATTAGTGGGTTATGAAAAGAATGACCTGGTTTGGGTGGGGCTTTTTTCTTTCCATCTTTTTATTTTTAGCAGTTTCACATATTCAGAAAAGCTGAAAGAATAGGTACCATTTACCTGGATTCACCAGTTAACATTTTGCCATATTTACTTTCATCTCTTGTGGCTCATGTTCTCTCTCTATACATACACACACTCCTTATAAGCGACTTGAAAGGTCCAGAGATCCTCTAAGTCTTTTACCTCTAAGTCCTTTAGCACATAACTCCTCAGAATAAGGACATTCTCTTATATAACCACAATACTATTATCATACCTAAGGAAATTAAAAATCATTTCACAATGTCATCTAATACACAAACTATATTAATTTTCCCTCTAATTGTCCACATTTATTATTTGTATTTTTTAAAAAATTAATCCAATGTCCAGTCAGGCTTCATGCATATCTAGTTTCTTAATCTACAGCAGTCCTCTTGCCTCTTTATGGGTTTATGACTGACTTTTTAATGAGACTGCACACAAGAGTTTGCTCCTCCAAGGGGAAGTCTCCCCGAACCCACAGGCTAGCCTGTACCACAGCTGACATTACGTGGTGTAATGTGACCCCTCCCCTAGACAGTGAGCTTCTCCAGGGTGGCTGCTGAGTCTGTCACTTCTCTGCATGCCCATAATGTACCTCTCACATACTGGTTGCTCAGGGAATATCGTATTGGTAATTAAGTCTGACATTCACTCAGGTGCTAATCACAGTCATTTCAATCATCAGTGTTTTAAGTGCTAGGGATTCAGCAGTGAACAAGACAAACATAGCCCTGCCCTCCTGGAGCTTACAGTCTAGGGGGAAAATAGGTTATTAAACCAGCAACTTAATGGATGGCAGTTGGGATTGAGCATTAGGTAGGACTTCAGATATCTGACAGGTATTCCTAGTGTAGCATCCCTCATTCATTCCTGGTTGCCCTCTGGGCTTCTAGGAGTGGGAGGCTGAAGGGGGTTCATTGCTGTGGCCTCTCTTGCAGGGAGCACCCCACTTGGCTGCTACAAGAAACTGATTGAATACTATAAGAATGGAGACCTGTCCTTCAAGTATGTGAAGACTTTCAACATGGATGAGTATGTGGGTGAGTCTTTGTCTTTCACAGTCTTACCTGATTCCAGGAAAGTCGTACTCCTCGCCTTACAGATCAGCCAGGAGAGGATTGGGGACATCTCGGAACCAGTGACATTTGGTGGTAGGCTCAATTGGTGATACCATATCCTCCAGGCCTTGGTTTCTTCAGCTATGACATGAAGCTAATGAAGCTGACTTTTTGGGCTGTAAGCATTAAGTGATATAACAGATGTGGAAGCTTCTTGTACAGAGCAGACACTTGATAAACTTACAGAGCAGACACTTGATAAACTTTAGCATATTGCCCCTCTGTCTCCTCCCCAACTCCATGCCATTTCTTTCTGGAACAAATGGCTGCAGGTGGGATCTGGGGTCCCATGGCTGGGGCGTGTCCCCCAGTGTCTGTGTCTGGACTTTCTACTGTTCATCTTCCAGTCCCCTTCCTGCCACGTATACCGGGAGGGGAGCTGAGACTGGTGTCCGTCCCACTGATGAAAAGTGGCACCTTGGACTCCTGTCACCCTCTGTACCACCTACCATCATCTTGTAATGGTTTCACTTGAAAGATTCTTTTTTTTTTTAAGTGTGGTAAACTACACATAACATAAAACTTATCATCTTAACTGTTTTTCTGTGTACAGTTCGGCATTACATACTTCCACACTGTTGTGCAACCAATTTCCAGAACTCTTTTCATCTTGCAAAACTAAAACTCTAGCTATTAAACATCAACTACCCATTTCCGCACCCCAGCCCCAGCCCTTGCTGCTGCTGCTAAGTCACTTCAGTCGTGTCCGACTCTGTGCGACCCCATAGATGGCAGCCCACCAGGCTCCCCCATCCCTGGGATTCTCCAGGCAAGAATACTGGAGTGGGTTGCCATTTCCTTCTCCAGTGCATGAAAGTGAAAAGTGAAAGTTGAGTCACTCAGTCGTGTCTGACTCTTAGCAACCCCATGGACTGTAGCCTACCAGGCTCCTCCGTCCATGGGATTCTCCAGGCAAGAGTACTGGAGTGGATTGCCATTTCCTTCTCCATACCCAGCCCCTGAAACATGCATTTTAGACATTCTTCTTGATTGAAAAATATCCTCTTTGGGAAGCCCTGAAATTAATTCTCGCCAGCCACCTGGTGTTCAAGTTGGGGTTCAGGCTGAGCAGGGTGTAACTGGGAATGAATGGTGGGGTAGGAGGCATAGGGTAAGGGGTATGCTTGCTTCCTTCCCTAGATGGACCCAGTCCTTACCCCCCAGGAGGCTAGCCCACCTCTAGAGGCCCAGAATGACCCTGGCCTGCAGCCTCTGGGCATTCCCCTGTGAAAGGAGATCAGAATGAGGGCCTAGTCCCATGGTTATGAGCAGACAAGGATACCAGCTCAGCCTATCCTGAGTGGCTGGAGGTAGGAGGGCTGGGGCTCCAGCCTCCCTGATAGGCTCTTCCCTGAAAGTGTCTCTGGGGGTCAGGACGTATCCTGGCATCTTTGGGAGGTGGACTCTGGCTCAGCCTGGCATGACTGAGTGCAGCCATTGCCCCACAGGCCTTCCTCGAGACCACCCAGAGAGCTACCACTCCTTCATGTGGAACAACTTCTTCAAGCACATTGACATCCACCCAGAAAACACTCACATCCTGGATGGGAATGCAGCTGACCTGCAGGCTGAGTGTGATGCCTTTGAAGAGAAGATCAAGGCTGCGGGCGGGATTGAGCTGTTTGTTGGAGGTGAGCTCGACACTGCAGCAGGTGTCCAGGGTGGCTGGAACACATGAGGAGGACAAGACCCATGCCTGTCTCCCAAACAGCTTCCTCTCTGTGCCAGTGACAGGGGTCATTTGTTAGCCTGAGGTGGCAGGGAAGGCACAGTGGGAGCCCCTGCTGCTCAGAAACTGTGATATGGGGCATCTCCTCTTCTTCAGCGTCTTGCCTAAAGTGAGGTATTTGGATTCGGACTCAGATTCTTTCTGTTCCCTAGACAGAGTTTTATGGATCAGTCATGGGAACTGGCTGATCAGTCAAACATTAAAAATCAGAGACTCATGTAGTTCCAAAAGACTCTACCGTCAACCCCTGCACACTATAAATAGCGATTGAACCCCAGAGTTTTGTGACTTGCCCTGGGTCAGCCAGTCAGAGCAGCAGAGAGAGGGTGGGGACCTAGGGTGTCCCTACCCTGAGTTGCCCTCTTACACTTCCGTCTTTCATGGCCTCTGGAGTCACCCACAGCGGGTGGAGGTGGGAGGCTGAAGTTGAACAGTTTTTTACTGCTCCAGATTTAACCCTTCTTTACTTCAAAGTGGGGAGGAAGAGGCTAGGAATGCTCATGTTTTGAGATATTATAAACCTGGCAGCCCCTTTCCAGGCCCTGTATATGTTTTACTCAGTGTGACTCTGTCCAAGCAGTGGGACCCAGGACTAGTGGCAGACGAGAGAAAAGTTACACTTGGATGATCTGGGGGGCAGATGCTTTTTGAACTGCTCCCTCCTTAGCTTTCTGAGGGGGTTAGCAAGTTAACAATGTGTGTGTATGCCTCAGCTAGAAACAAGGGGGGAAGGTACCTTAAAGTGTACCTTAACTGAATGAGGTAAGAGACACGGTTTTCAAGGATTTTTTTCAGACCCTAAGTGAGGAAGGAGAGATTGTCCATTCTTGAAGTCTTGGATCCCTGGCACCGACAGGGCTGCCCCGTCTCTCTTGGGCAGGCATCGGCCCTGATGGACACATTGCCTTCAATGAGCCGGGCTCCAGTCTGGTGTCTAGGACCCGTGTGAAGACGCTGGCCATGGACACCATCCTGGCCAACGCTAGGTTCTTCGATGGAGATCTTGCCAAGGTGCCCACTATGGCCCTGACGGTGGGCGTGGGCACTGTCATGGATGCTAGAGAGGTAAGGGTGCAAGGGGATCACAGGCCTTTCACTGGGGTGCTAGACTTGTCTTTTTGCTGTTAATTTTAACTATACAAGTACTACCTGAATTCACTTTTACTAAAAATGAAGACATTATAAATAAGGCTAAAGTCCCAACTGAGACCCTTTACTGTACTCTTTCTTCTCTGGAAGTAACCGTTCCTCCCAGTGTGAGGCGAAACCTTTCAGCAGTGACTGCCCAGGAAGCCGCAGGCTCCTAGTCTCTGCTTACCCAGCACCACTAATGTCAGAATATGAATTTGTACCTGTCCAGGCACTGAGGGGGCCCTCTGGTTCCCTGCAGTTGGTGGCGGTCAGTCACTGCTTGAAGGGAGCTCCCCCTGCAACTGCAAGATGCTTGTGCTTATAGCCCTGTGTGCAGAGATTCATAAATGTGGAGAAGTGTGATGGAAATAGTATCTTGACCTGAATTTAGTGAGTCTTTCTATAGAAATCTGGGTATCATTCGAATTTTTTGTGATTCCAGTTTCCTTACTTTCATTAGAAGCTTTTTCTCTTCATTTCTGATATATTCAGTGAGAAGCAGCTACAGAAATTTTAGCTTCAACTTTCCTTGCCCAAGTCTGTACACAAACATGTAAATCAGTGAAAAAGGTTCCCTGTCTAAAATGAGCTTTTGTGAAATGATCAATGGCAGCAGATTCCTGTTGGGAAACCTTGATCAGTACCTAGGGAGGTCATTTTGCTGGTTTTGGTAAATACTGTGGTTTGAGGGCTCTTCCTGCAGGTGCAGAAAGGACCTGGGGCTGGGAATTCTCTTTTTAAAAATGAATTCTGGCGTCCTGAACAAAGAGTCACATTTCTCTTTGTGCCTCTGTTTTTTCATCTTTCAAGCAAGGAACAGTAGATCCTGCTCACAATTCCATGGTACAAGTAAATTACAATGAAAGGGTGTATGGAGAGCTATTTATAATCACTTTCCAACACTTAATATCTTGATATTTTAAGTGTCAAGGGGAGTCTGTGCCTGTTTTACTTAGGCAAAAAGCATTACTCTAAGTCACATGAGCAGGTCTAATACTCTGAATTGAAAAATGACCTTAGGGGCAGCCTTATTGGGATTCAACTTTAGCAGCCATACAGATAACTCGCACCATTGCTTCCAAGGCCTCCTTGTAGGCAGTGCCGATGGTGGCCCCTCTTTTTCAGTTTGTCACTGAAAACTCACCCAGCCTAGAAGCCCTGGGACCTAGTGTCAGAACAGTTGGGATAAGGTGTGGGCCTGTGTGTGCACGGCACATCTGTCCACAGGGCACTTTCACAGACGTCATCAGAGGTGCCAGAAGACACAATTACGTGGTGGTCAAGAGCACGGACTCTAGGTTAGAAATGACCTGGGGCAGGCTACTTAAACCCCCATCACAGAACCTACTTCCTTATCCTAGAATGTAGGGATACTGACGCTCCCCACTTCAGGCTACTTGTATGATAAAGCACATAGAGGGTGGAGCACAGTGTGCCCTGTGCTAATGACTTACAGTGACATAAAAACAGTCCTTACGATCATTTTGGGTAGCCAGACTAGAATTCAGGTGTCTAGACTTCCAGTTTCGCTGCTCTTTCTCCTCCATCACAGGCTTGTTTTCTGATCCCCAGGTGATGATCCTCATCACAGGTGCTCACAAGGCATTTGCTCTGTACAAGGCCATCGAGGAGGGAGTGAACCACATGTGGACCGTGTCTGCCTTCCAGCAGCATCCCCGCACAGTGTTTGTGTGTGACGAGGATGCTACCCTGGAGTTGAAAGTGAAGACCGTCAAGTATTTCAAAGGTGAGGGTGAGGTGGGTCAGAGAGTAGGTAGCCAACTTCAGATGTGCCAGGAGTGAAGAGTGGATCTAGCTTGCATGCTCTGGCAACTGTAATTCACAACTGTGATTTAAAAAAAAAACAAACCCTCCTCTCAGAATACAGTTTTTTCTTCCATCCATGACTGTAAGGGTCCATTTTTGGAGACCTGCTTGCTCTGAGAAGGAGAAAAGAATGAAATGAAAGTTGGAGTTCTAGGGTAATTTGGTAAACTCCTTGCAGTGATACTGAGCCTCAGGTTTTTTATCTTTTCAGATCTCATACAGGCCTTTTACTTCTAGTCAAGGCACTGAACTGTCATGAAGATCTTTTTTCTTCTACTTTAAAGAGGACACTCACTGCTTCAAACATGAAAATCCTCATTTACTGAGTAGGCAAATAGGAATTTGTTCTTTGGTGAACAAATGGCCAACTTATAATGGCCAAATGTCCTAGAGACTGAATTTATAAAAGTCCCATGGATTCTAGCATTCAATAGGAATAACAAATTCTTTTCCTATTCTTAGGATGTCTATCATTTGGGCCCACAGAAAAATGATGATGAGTACCAGTTCTAGGACAAAATTTGAGAGCTCCTGGACGTTACTGTTGATAATGGAACTCTGCCTCTACCTGCATTAACAACTTTCGTTCTTATTTTTTGTAGGTTTAATGCTTGTTCATAACAAGTTGGTGGACCCCTTGTACAGTATCAAAGAGAAAGAAATAGAGAAAAGCCAGTCTTCTAAGAAACCATACAGTGATTAGCCTGTGCTAATCCTGGTATCAAGTACCTCATTGGGACAGGCAGATCTTTCTGGAAATTGTCTTTAGGATGACAGAATTGTATTTCTTTAATCTAGTATGGTTACTCCAGATAAGTGGGCGAACTGTTCTTGGCTATGCAGCGTGGAGTTTGGTCATGGAGTTTAGCTACTTGTTTGTAACTTACTCTTAATCAGGAAAAAAAAAAATCCATAATTTTGATGTCTGCCCCACTGACTAGGGGTTTTTAGCTTTTTGTTCTGTCTCTGACACTGTTCACATGTATACTACATTCCCATCAGTAAGCTCTACCATGTGCACTGATTCTCAACTGGGGAGGGAGTTAAGGGCTTATATATATTGGACAGAACCTCTTTGGAGAGTCTTTAAAGTCCCCCTTGAACAGACCTGCCCCTTATTTGAGAATCACTGTTTTAGATTAAGGAATAAACTAAAATCAGTATGAGGAAGCAGTCCCTTTGGTCAATAACAGAGGCCATGGGAAGGAAACTATCCCTTCCTTTCTTTTCCCCCCACTCTTAGAGTTGGCCCTTCCTTGAACTCAGAGGACTCTGAGGGAGGATTTGGGTGGGTGGGGCTAGAGAGAAGGCTTTCTCTGATAAACTCAGAGCCTAAAGGGACCCACCCACATCACACTCCCCTCCCACAGGGACCTTCCAGCACTGGAAGGCGGAACATTTTCCCCACCAGAGTCCTGTGTTTTGTTCCAGAGTCTCACTGTGGAACCTCTCATACACATGGACGAGGTCCACAGGGGCAACAGACACTGTCAAATTCAAAGCTGTATTCAGCCAAGGTTATGGGGCCAGGGCAAGCAGCTCAGTTGAATTTAGAAACACACAAGTGACATGTTCTACACCCCTAAGAGCTGAGTGCCCAAAACATACCAACTTCTTTTGAAGTTGCCTAATATTCTTTCCCCACATAAAACACCCTATCCTAACCCTCGTGGGCTCCTGTGGCATGGCCTCATGTTTCCACAACATCAGGAAACACAATGCTTTTGCCCCTTTCTCCTTTGTTCCTTGATCACAAAATGAGTCTACTGCTCTTTCCTCTTACTTCTATGCCTTGACGGTTTGGATGCTGCCTCCTCCTCCCTGTTTTTGTGCCAGTTGGAAGCTGCTGCCACCTCTTTTCTGGGAAAGATCTTTCAGAGCCTGGCTCAGGCCTCTCTTTAAGCGCTGTTTTTGGTACCAGTGTTTTACCTTTAGCTTTTATACGTGATTGTGCTGCCATTCGGTTTTAAGCTAGTGGATCAATGGACTTGTTTACAATGTGCTATTTTCTATTAAATCCAGTATTTTCAAGTAAAATGTGTCATTTGTGGACTTCCTCTCCCAGAGGTCAGAAGCTGGCCTGGGTTGATATTTCTATGTTTTGAGAACAGCTAGTGAGTAAAGCATCACACTCACTCCTCATAGCAGCTCAGCAGGAAGTCACAGTCACAGCAACTGTTGATCTCTTCTTCAAACACCAGAGAGGAAAATAACCAAAATATTTCACAAAAATGAGGTGCCTGTGTGAAAAAATGGTAGGAATGAACAGATGAGCAATAAATGGTCAGATTCTGGCTCTGCTTGACACCCAAATGAATATATGCCTGTTAAATAGAATAAGGCAGACTTGTGACCAGGAGGGATGTATCAACTGCAAGGTATGGAAAACAGGTTTTAAGTTTTTTTAAGTTAAAAGTCAATACAGTGGAACATCTTGGGTAAACATAACCAACTGAGGTATGAATAGAAGTTGAGAGACAGGTTTACTTTTTTAACAACTGTTATTAATATATGCGCCCATAGGATTCACTTGTTTTAAATATAAATTCAAGGATTTTTATTAAGTCTGTGGAGTTGTACAATTCCTCACCATAGCCCCTTCCATCATCCCCCACAGCTCCCTAATCCTACCCCAGCCCAGGTGACCACTCATCTGCTTTGTCTCTATAGATTTACCTTTGTTGGACATTTCATATATAAATGGAATCATACAGCATGACATCGTTTGGGTCTGGCTTCTTTCACTAAGCATAATATTTTGATGTTTATCCATATAACATGTAGCAAACCATCCATTCCTTTTTATTGCTGAAGAGTATTTCATTGTATGGATATACCACATTTTGTTTATTTTGTAAAGAAGGGATTACATTATAGGTAGGCAATGTTAATAGGAAAAAAATCAGAATGAAATGAGAAAGGATTTAGTGATGAATGCTAAACGGAGATGTCTATATGAACTCGGGATCTTTAAAAAATATGTCATGGGAAAAATGTCTAAAAGAGTGGGTAGATGTATATGTCCCCTTCATGGATCACAGCCTTGTTGTGGTAAAGGGGCTTGCATAATTCAATGAAGCTATGAGCCATGCCGTGCAGGGCCACTCAAGACAGATGCGTCATAGTGAAGAGTTCAGACAAAACATGGTCCAGTGAGTAGGAAATGGCAACCCACGCCAGTATTCTTGCCTGGAGAACCCCATGGACAGTATGAAAAGGCAAGAAGATAGGACACCAGAAGATGAGCCCTCCCGCACCCCAGGTGAGAAGGTGTCCAATATGCTACTGGGGAAGAGCAAAGGGCAATTATGAATAACACCAAAAAGAATGAAATGGCTGGGCCAAAGCAGAAATGACGCTATGTTGTGGATCTGTCTGGTGGTAAAAGTCAAGTCTTATGCTGTAAAGAACAATATTGCACAGGAACCTGGAATGTTAGGTCCATGAATCAAGGTAAATTGCATGTGGTGAAGCAGGAGATGGCAAGATTGAATACTGACATCTTAGGAATCAGTGAACTCAAATGGATGGGAATGGGCAAATTTAATTCAGATGACCATTATATCTACTGCTGTGGGCAAGAATCCCTTAGAAGAAATGGAATAGCCCTCATAGTCAACAAAAGAATCCAAAATGCAGTATTTGAGTGCAATCTCAAAAATGACAAAATGATATCAGTTAGTTTCCAAGGCAAACCATTCAAAATCATAGTAATCTAAGTCTATGCCCCAACCACTGATGCAGACGTTGAAGTTGACCGGTTCTATGAAGACCTACAACACTTTCTAGAACTAACACCAAAAAAGATATTCTTTTCATCATGGGATTGGAATGCAAAAGTAGGAAGTCAAGAGATACCTGGAATAACAATCGAGTTTAGCCTTAGAGTACCAAATGAACCAGGGCAAAAGCTAACAGTTTTGTCAAGAGAACCTGATGGTCATAGCAAACACCCTTTTCCAACAACCCAAGAGACGACTCTACACATGAACATCACCAGATGGTCAATACTGCAATCAGATTGATTATGTTCTTTGCAGCCAAAGATGGAGAAGCTCTATACAGTCAGCGAAAACAAAACCTGGAGCTGACTGTTGCTCAGATCATGAGACTTTATTGCAAAATTCAGGCTTAAATTGAAGAAAGTATGGAAAACCACTAGGGCATTCATGTATGACCTAAATCAAATTCCTTATGATTATACAGTGGAGGTGATGAATAGATTCAAGGGATTAGATCTGGTAGAGTGCAAAGAACTATGGATGGAGGTTCATAACATTGTACAGGAGGCAGGACCAAAACCACCCCAAAGAAAAAGAAATACAAGAAGGCAAAGTGGCTGACTGAGGAGGCTTTACAAATAGCTGAGGAAAGAAAAGCGAAAGGCAAGGGAGAAAGGGAAAGATATACCCAACTGAATGCAGAGTTCCAGGGAATAGCAAGAAGAGATAAGAAGGTCTTTTTAAATGAGCAATGCAAAAAAAAAAAGTAAAATATGAGAATGGGAAAGACTGAAGATCTCTGTAAGAATATTTGGAGATACCAAGGGAACATTTCATCAAGGATGGGCACGATAAAGGACATAAACAGTAGGACCTAACAGAAGCAGAAGAGATTAACAAGAGGTGACAAGAATACACAGAACTATACAAGAAAGGTCTTACTGACCCCGATAACCATGATGATGCTGGACATCCTGTTGTGTGAAGTCAGGTGGGCCTTAGGAACCATTACTGTCAACAAAGCTAGTGGATGTGATAGAATTCCATCTGAGCTATTTAAAATCCTAAAAGATGCTGCTGTTAAAGTGCTACAAATTTGGAAAACTCAGCAGTGGCCACAGGACTGGTAAAGGTCAGTTTTCATTCCAATCCCAAAGGACGACAATGCCAAAGAATGTTCAAACTACCATACAGTTGCACTCATTTGACATGCTAGCACTATGCTCAAAATCCTTCAAGCTGGGCTTCAGCAGTATGAGAACCAAGAACTCCCAGATGTACAAGCTGGGTTTTGAAGAGGCAGTGGAACTAGAGGTCAACTTGCCAACGTTTGTTGGCTCATGGAGAAAGCAAGGGAATTCCAGAAAAATACCTACTTCTGCTTCATTACACTAAAGCTTTTGACTGTGTGGATCAGAACAAACTGTGGAAATTTCTTAAAGAGATGGGAATACCAGACCACCTGACCTGTCTCCTCAGAAACCTGAACACAGGTCAAGAAGCAACAGTTAGAACCAGACATGGAACAACTGGTTCAAAATTGAGGAAGGAGTACATCAAGACTGTATATTGTCACCCTGCTTATTTAACTTATATGCAGAGTACATTATGTGAAATGCCGGGCTGGATGAATCACAAACTGGAATCAAGACTGCTGGAAGAAATATCAACAGCCTCAAATATGCAGATGATACCACTCTACTGACAGAAAGTGAAGAGGAATTAAAGAGCCTCTTGATGAAAGTGAAAGAGAAGATTGACAAAGTTGGCTTGAAACTCAGCACTAAAAAAACTAAGGTCATGGCATCTTGATCCCATCACTTCCTGGCAAATGGAAGGGGGAAAATTGGAAGCAGTGACAGATTCTATTTTCCTGGGCTTCAAAATCACTGTGGACAATGACTGCAGCCATGAAATTAAAAGATGCTTGCTCCTTGGAAGGAAAGTTATGACAAACCTAGACAGCATATTAAAAAGCAAAAACATTACTTTGCTGATAAAGGTCCTTATAGTCAAAGCTATGGTTTTTCCAGTAGTCATGTATGAATGTGAGAGCTGGACCACAAAGAAGGCTGAGTGCCAAAGAATCGATGCTCTGGAACTGTGGTACTGGAAAAGATTCTTGAGTCCCCTGGACTGCAAGGACATCAAACCAATCAATCTTAAAGGAAATCAACCCTCAATATTCATTGGAAGGTCTGCTGCTGAAGCTGAAGCTCCAGTGCTTTGGCCACCTGATGCAAAGAGCTGACTCACTGGAATAGACCCTGATGTTGAGAAAGAATCAAGACAAAAGAAGGGGGCAACAAAGGATGAGATGATTAGATAAAATCACTGACTCAATGGACGTGAATATGAGCAAACTCTGAGAAACAGCGGAAGACAGAGGAGCCTAGTGTGCTACAGTCCATGAGGTCACAGAAAGTCATGACTTAGTGACTGAACAACAAATATGTATATATAAAACTGATTCACTTTGCTGTAGAGCAGATATTATACAGCTGTACAGCACATTATAAATCAAGTAAATGCACCAATAAAAATTTTAAAAATAGTAATAATAAATTTTTTTTTTAATCTGTCTTTCCAAGGCCTGTGTTTCCCAGCAGCAGTGTCATCATGCTTCAACCAGCTCTTGTGCAGATCAGGTGGGATGTATACTCCTGGGCCAGATTGGGCCTCTGATGCTACTCAGGGCTTCTTGGAGAGAAGCAATCATTAATATATGTTTTGGGCAGCGATCACAGTAGGCCTGGAATATTTTGTTGCCAGAAAACAAGGATGCTTTAAGAATGGCCATCACCAAAAAGTCTACAAACAATAAATGCTGGAGAGGTTATGGAGAAAAGGGAACCCTCCTGCATTGTTGGTGGGAATGTCGATTGGTACCACTATGGAGAACAGTGTGGAACTTCCTTAAAAAATTAAAACAGAACTACCATAAATTCCAGCAATCCCACTCCTGGGCATATATCCAGAGAAAACCATAATTCAAAAAGATACATGCATTCCAATGTTTACTGCAGCACTACTTAACAACAGCCAAGACATGGGAGCAAACTAAATGTCCATTGACAGAGGAATGGATAAAGAATGTGTGGTACATTTATAATGGAATATTCCTCAGCCATAAAAAGAACAAAATAATGCCATTTGCAGCAACACGGATGGGCCTAGAGATTTTCATACTAAGTGAAGGAAGTAAAAGAGAAAGACAAATATATGATATCACTTATATGTGGAATCTAATTTTTAAAAATGACAAATAACTTATCTATAAAACAGAAACAAACAAAAAAAACCCAGAAACAGACTCACAGATTTCAAAAACAAACATATTTACCCAAAGGGAAATGTCGGGGTTCTTATTCAGTTACTAAGTTGTGTCCAACTCTTTGCAACCCCATGAACTGCAGCATGCCAGGCTTCCCTGTCCTTTGCTATTTCCCAGTTTGCTCAAACTCATGTCCATTGAGTCAGTGATGCCATCCAACCACCTCATCCTCTGTCACCCCCTTCTCCTCTTGCCCTCATGCCCTCAATCTTTCCCAGCATCAGGGTCATGGTGGGGAGTTCTGACAAAATGTGGTCTACTGGAGAACAAAATAGCAAACCACTTCAGTATTCTTGCCTCGAGAACTCCATGAACACAATGAAAAGGCAAGGGTCGCAGGATAAATTAGGAGCCTGGAATTAACATACATACACTACTATATATAACATAGATAACCAACAAGGACATACTATATAGCACAGGGAAATCTACTGGATATTCTATAATAACTTATATGGGAAAAGAATCTGAAAAAGAATGAATACATGTACAACTGAATTACTCTGCTGCACATCTGAAACTAGCACAACATTGTAAGTAAACTATACTCCAATAAAATTAAAAAAAAAATAAATACAGCTAACTAGAAAAAGGTGAATCTATCTGTAAAACCCTTAGTGTGATACACAAAAAGGAAAAGATAGTATATATATAATTTGTATTTCAGGGGTTGGATGGAATGTGCTTAAAGTTTCATTTAGTAAAAAGTAGCAGCATGCTGACAAATGGCTGTCATGCCTCCTATTAAATACATGTTTAGAAACTGTAGATGGATACAAGAGACTAGTCCACTATCTACACCCAACCCTGGTCAATATATCCATGGCTTACTCCCTTATTTCTTCAGGTCTTTGGCTCAAATGTCATTTGTCAGAGATATCTTCCCTGGCCATCCAGTGTAAAGTAGCAATCCTGATTCCCCATGCCTCTCTGAGATATTTTCTGATGCTTCTTTCCAGGGAACTAACATCTTTACTGTGATGAGATGCTAGTGAAAGGTGCAGAAGTTTCCAATAAATAGACTGTGATAGAATCCTTGATCATTAAATAATGGAAAAATAAAACAACGCAGTAATTTGGACCTCAAGAGTGCCCTTAACAACTATTTCCCCCTAGTCCTTTCAGTCTCCTTAAAGAGACCTAACTCATAATGTCTCAGGCCTCTAATCCCTCTTCTTCCAGCTTTTCTCTGACCTTGAAAATAGAAGCAAGTGGTAAAGAACTTCCACAGGTTCCCACCACCACATACACCCACCTGCTAGCCTTGCCCTCAGTTTGCCCTCTTCCTGTGGTTTGTCCCTTGTCCAATCCCTCTATTTGTGCACTAGATCCCTTCTTTTCTTGCCTCCTTGAAGGCATTGCCCCTGCAAGACTCTCCTTTCATACCTACAGCATCAAACTGTCCTGAATCACCCCTACAAGAATACAAAGCAAGCTTTAAAAACAAAACTCTTTACTGTTTGTCCCCTCCTATAATAGCTTCATTCTGATTCCCTTTGCAATAAGAAACTCCTGGAATTATCTATACTCTTGCTTCAATCTCTCTCCAATTCTTTCTTTATTCTCGTATTCCCATTACGCACATTATGCACCTTTTGCAACCGCCTCACAGTTCTTAGATACTCTGTACCTTTTCTGTATCTTTTGTCTTTCATTCCTTTTCCTCTTTAAATTTCAGTTTGGGACATTTCTATTGACATATCTTCAAGTGCAAGGTTCTTTTTCCAGCAGTGTTAGGTCTACCCATGTACCCATCAAAAGCATTAATTTCTGATAGTTTTTATATCTAGCATTTCTTTTCCATTCTTTTTTTAGTTTTCCATTTTTTGCTTATATTCCTCATCTGTTCGTGCACGTTGTCCACTTTTTCTGTCAAAGACTTTAGCATATTAATCTTAGTTGTTTTAAATTCCCATTCTGATAATTCTAAAATTTCTGCCACTTCTGAGTTTGGTTCTGGTGCTTGCTTCATCTCTTCGGACACCAGCAAAGTAATTTTCCTTGAGGGCAGGCTTCTGTCCTGGAAACAAATCTCTGGGGTTATTTCAAAAGTTAGTCCCTCCAGCCCACCCCCCATCCCCACCAGCCAATACCCGACAGAAGGAGATTCGTTTGCCATCCTCAGAGTGGCAAGGGGATTGAGCTCCTGGTGGTTAAAACCCACGTATGGATGGGTCCCCTTCAAATGAGCTCACAGGAGGTTTCTTAATTAAGTTGTAATAATTTATATGGTATGTGTTACAAATTGCTCCCCATACTTTTAAACTCTAACTAATCCACACTCAGCCCCCTAGCAATTCATTTAAAGTCTAATTATTGCCTCCAGCAACTTCTACTTTGGGTAAGCAGATCTGTATTTTCTGCATTTTCCTGTCTTTCTAGTTTTTATGGAAGTTTGCCCTGTGACCTCAATTCTCTGGTGGAGCTAAGTAAAGTTGATTTTCAGTTTGTTCATTTTATTTATTACTGTGAAAATACTCCGCTCTTTCTCAAACACACTCCAGATTTTCATCCCCTCCATTAAAACAGCACTTGCCAAGGTCACCAATGACCTCTAAATGGATTGCCAAGTCAATTCTCAGAGCTCATATTACTTGATTTATTTGCAGTATCTGACACAGCCGACCACTCTGTCCTTCACATCTGATGTGGCTTCCAGGACATCACACTGCTGGTTTTCCTACTTCACTGGTCACTCTGTCTCCTTTGCTGGTTCCTCCTCATCACCCTGAATTCTTAGCATTTGGAGTGTCATAAGATGCAGTCTTCAGACCTCTTCTCTCTTAAAACTCACTCTCTTGGTAATTTCATCCAGTCTTACAGCTTTAAATACCATCTATACATTGACTCCCATATTTACATCTCCAGCCTGATATTTACATATCCAGCCTCCCATATTTATATCTCTCCCTTGAAAAGCAGAATATCCAACTGCCTACCTAACATCTCCACTGAGATAACCATTAGACATAGCAAATTCTTCTGTCCACAACTCAAGTCCTCTGGCAAACTTCTGCTACCTATAGGTTTCTCCATATCGCCTATTCACAAAGACCTAGAAATCGACTCTGATGTCTCATCTTCTCACATTATATGTCCAATCTATCAGGAAATCCTGTTAGTTTTACCTTCAAGTACAGAATCTGAATATCTGTCAAGATTCCAAGTGCTGGTACACTGGTCCAAGGCACCTGCACGTCTCACGTGAGTTACTGCAGTTGTTTCCTAATTAATCTGTTTCTGCCCTTGCTCACCCTGTTCCCTCATACACCAGACACTATCACACTTCAAAGTCCTCCAAGGGCTTCCATCTCAGAGTAGAAGCCAAAGTTCACCCAAGGCCCAAGCAGTCTGCAGCACCACCCACTGCCATCCCACCTCTTAATACTCTCCTTTTCTCAGTCTGCCTAAGTCCTTACTGGCTACCATGCCATTCTCGGAGTCCTCTAACACACTCCTATCCCAAAGGCCTTTGCTTCTGCTGTTCTCTTTGCCTGGACTCTCTTCTCACAGTGTCCACAAGGTTCACTTCCACACTGCCAAGCCTTTGTTCAAGGGCTATGCTGATGAACTCCTCTCTACTCTTTAAAATTCCAGCATCACTCAGCCTCCCCAATAGCCTCCCCTATTCCTTCTTCCAACTTTTCTCTATGGTGCTTATCTTCTGATAAATCATGTAATTTGCTTAGTGTCTGTTTCCTTCCACCAGAATTTTTGTGTATGCAAAAAAATTACAAGGGCAAGGAGGTTTATATCTGCTTTACACCCTATTGTGAGGTGTTTCATAAATATTCATTAAATGAGTGAACAAATACTAAGAAACACAACAAGTTTGTATTGGAATGGGATTGAAATTAAGACACACAATCATCTCATATTTATATGCATTTAGGTTATATTAATATTAGCTTAGTTTGTTGATTCAATGAAGAAAATAAGAGAGTCAAGGAAAAGAAATAACTACGCTGACTGTACTTACCAACTTAGGCATCAGATCTCACTAAGTTTTCAATGTGCACAATGCTCTCCAAAGCATCCTCTGGCTCAGAGAAATATGGTACTATTTGGAGTGGTAAATCTTCAGGCTACTTGAGTAATTATGCAGACACTAGACTATAGGTGCTCAAAGTTGATATTACAAACAGCTTTCTGACCACAACCTCTCAACCTGGCCTGCAGGCCAGTGTTTACTTTTAATGAGCCAAAGTTCAGGGAACACACTACTTAGCCACTCTCACCAATATGAGATGGCACCACAGTTTAAAATTCCTTGGTCTTACTCAGATATAACTTAATTTCTTCACTTCAGTGGTTTCAGGCAAGCACTACTATCAGGGGTGACATTTTAATATCACATCACAATTGGATGTCAACTATGGTTCAAGTACAGTTTTAAGTGGCCCTACAGTCTTTGGTAGTACTGCTGTTCCTGCCTTGCTGGTATCATCAGATGTTATTCTACCTAGCAAAGTGTATAACAGACTGTAATGAAATACAATGAGAAAAATTAAAATCCCAGAAATACGTCTGCTTCTACAACAAAATACTACCCCTGTCATAACCAGTTATTGCATTTATACCATGGGAACTATTGCCACCTGCTGGTGATGCTTATGACTTACTTTAAAAATTAATACATGTTAGGCTCTCCAAAATTCCAGTCAAAATTTTGAAATCCCCTTCTAGATCAGGCAACCATATGAAGGACTTTATGATTATCAGATTTGATTAATTTTCTCTTAAAAATAAAAAGTAGGCATATTAATGAATTTCTAATGTAAATGAGAACAAAAAAAAATGAGAACCCTCTTTACTAAAAAATGACCTTGTTGATAATACTATAGGTCTGGGAATATGGCTGCCAACTGTTTTCTCTCTTACCCATCTCCTCAACAGGAAGGCGTGCAGCCACTAGATGCGCACTCATTCAATTCAGTATTCAGCTGAGGTGGCAGGGCTCATCTTCTCACACTAGTGCAGAGCCTCTGTGAGTCCAGATGACCCACAAGTCTGATCAACTTGTCCAGTGTTTAATGATTTCCTTATGAAACTGAGCAGAAAAATGACCATAACAGGCACACAGCCTAAAACTCCAGAGATAGCCAGTGTCCTCAGAAAAAAATAGAAAAAGATCTCAACCAAAGAATTTCACTGATTTTCTGAGCCTACCTAGAACAGGTAATCAGTCTTCAGGCAAAAATTTTTGGCTTCTGACCAATACAGATGCATTAAGATACAATGTTTATGTAATATTACTAATAAAAATGTGATAGCCGAGAGGAGTCTAAGGAGACAGGATGACTAAAAGTAATATGTGGTATCCTGGATGGGATCCTGGAACAGATAAAAGTGTCTAGGAAAAAAAATAACTAAGGAAATTAGAAGTATAGAGATTAGTTAATAACACTGTTCATTAAGTGTGACAAATGTATCATAGTAATATAAGATGTTAAGAATAAGGAAATGAAAAAAAAAAAAAAAGGAATAAGGAAATGTTTCGCCTTCCAGTGCAGGGTTTGCAAGTTCAATCCCTGGTTGGGAAGCTAAAATCTCACATGCCCTGAGGCCAAAAAACCAAAACATAAAACAGAAGGAATACTGTAACAAATTCAATAAAGACTTTAAAAATGGTCCACATTAAAAAAAAAAAAAAGAGTAAGGAAATGGGTGTAGAGTAGGTGGGAACTCTGTACTATCTTTGCAATTTTTCTGAAAATCTAAAACTACTGTAAAACAAAATGTTTACTTTAGAAAAAATGAATGAGACAAGATTTACCTCAAGTGACAAAAGCAGGCGCTTAAGTTGATTCAGTCCCAAGCTTTAAAAGTCACAAAAGCTTTATATTGACTTTAAAAGTTATTTAGCAGGTTGTTTTCATTTATCAGTTCTAGATCCAAACCTTTTCTATAAAATCAAGGGATGCACCCTCTTCAAAACTGCTTTAGCAATCTTCAAAGGGATCCTCCTCTGCTCTCTCATTCCCATCAAAAGGACTCATAAGGTCCATATCAATTTATGGCAAATCTCAGCCCAACTGTAAAAAAGGCCTTCATCCTGAAACTAACACAACACTGTAAATCAACTATATTCCAATAAAAATTTTTAAAAAATTCAAAGGAACTTAACAACAATTCACAGAATGAAAATTTCCAAAAATTATACTCATTAGTAATCAATGTGTATGCAAAAAAATTTTAATTGTGCACCATTTTGCCCTATCTGATTGGCAAATTATAAGTAAATTAAATAAATAAATAAAAATAAGACTTTATAAGTCCTACTGTCTTTGTGAAAATTAAAGGGTGAAGATCTTGTACCTAAAGAAAAAACACTCAGTTGAACAAACAAGTCTTTGAGGCTAAGGACCTGTTGTGTTTTTTTTAAATCATAGAGAAAAATCCTGTCATTTCTTTCACAAAACTAAGACGTCTTTCCTACTTTCAATACATCATGAACATAATGTACAACAGCCCCAAATAACCCCTAGCAACATCAAATTAGCCCATGAACCTAAGAGCTTCTGAGAGGCTACCAGTGAAAGGTATGAAATGAACAATCTTACCCAGTCATTGAGAAGAGTCAGTCTTCTTAAATATGTACTATATGTAATTAGTTGTTTTAATTTCCATTTATCTTCAACTTATTTTTTAAGTTAACTTTAGCTCTTATATAAAATGTGCTGAACTGACGTCCATGTAGATTAAACAAAATATGGGCCCTAAAATCTAAGTTTAATCACAAGCTTAGGTAAAAGAGGAGATGCTGTTCCATCACTTTCTTCTGCTCACTTTAAGAATATGTGTTATACACCATATAGTTTTTAAATGTGATCATTGCCTTGGTGACAGAACACACAGCAGCAACTCTGCTCTAATTATAAGACAAGTTTTAAATAATTTTTATTTTTAAGATTTAGCATCCTCATTGACAATCCAGAAACAGTCCGTGCTCTTTGGATACACACATAAAATGGTTAAAAGTGATTCCCCAATTTTCAATGACAAGGTAGGAAAAAAGAACATGTTCACAGCTATAGCTGAATTCTTCTGTCCTTTTTACCAAAAATCTTATTTTGCTACCAACCCACTCACCAAACCATACGGAAAGACAATTTTTCAAAAAGCCAACAAAACTCAAGAACAGGGATCTAGGTATCAAGCCAAAATCATCCCCTGGAACAGTGCTGATGCCAAAAAAAAAAAAAAAAGAGGATAGGAAAACAAATTTCCATAGCACATTAGAGAAGCCCTTTAAAAAGAATTCAGAAACTTAGCACTGGAACTATGGTGGTGCAGTGTTCAAAACGCAGATAATTAAAGTTCAGCTTGGGAACATATTAGGCTTTCTCCTATCCCAGCAGGGGAAATAAAACTATGAGCTTTTGGAGCTAATATTAAAATTGTCCTTACCAATGAAAGACAGGGCAAGGGTCAACCGGAGAGAATGTAGAACAAAAGGTAGCAAAGACAAGTCGTTCTGAATCTAAGCTCTACTGCCTAGAAGAAACAGCAAAGTTTAAAAGGGCTGAAATTCTTCTAAGCCACTATCAATAAATTCTAGACTTGGCTCAAAACCAGTGGACTATAGACCACTGATAAATATATCAGGTGACCTACAGTGTTTATGTACTAAAAAATATTTTTTAAATTATCTGTAAATTTCTATTCTGAAAAGAAGCAGATCAAAATGACACTGGGCCATCCAATCAGTTAAAGTAAAGGGCTTCCTCCAAATAAAATCAGCAGAAATTCAGGTTGGAAAGAATGTAACATGAAGTAAATAAGATCAGGCTCTCGGCACAATTTTAGTAAGGCTTCTACCCACCCCAGGTGTTAAGGAGTACTACTGAGACAGCTCCCACAGAATGTCTTAGAGGGATGCTTCTCAGAGATAAAAAGGTCTTTAACTCTTGACCCGTCTCTCTTTCCCTAAAGCTTGGAGAAGAAAATAAATATTTAATTTTTAACTACTCAAAGCTTCGGGCACATTGTAATATTAATATTTTCTATTTTTCATTTTCTGAACCTTTGGCTTAATACTTCTTCAATTATGCTGCAATGAAAAAATGTATACATGTGCCTTAATCAGTAGTACCACGTGAAAATAAAACCTTGTTCCTCCATATCTTCTACACAGGAAGACTGAATCAATGGCACCCTAAATATCCTACAAAGTTACTCTGTATACTTGACAAAAGATTAGGGCAAACCATTCCACTTCCATATCTTGAGCAGCAGAAGTTAATTAGTCTTCAATCTCATCTTCCCAAATATCTCCATTAACATCCACAGCATGGAACAACCTGGACGCATAAAACAAGGTGCATTTTAATATACCTGATAGAAACTGAATATAATTTCTTTCCTTTTTTCAAATATATTTTCTGCACTATTCTGATAACATCTTTGTATATCTTTTCCTTTCCTTTAATTATTCTACTGGGAAGGGCTGAAATGTGAATCCCTCTAAACAAGCTATCTTAAAGTTTATAGGAACAACCCTTTTTTAAGGATCCAGACAATTCTCAAGGGCCAAGGAGAAACGATAGTGGGAGACAGGTATCACAAAAACTGACACTCAATGTGTATAATATGTGGAATAAGTCAAGACTGAAAAATTCAGGCAGTCTAGAAGCTACACTCCTTCAAAACACTGTAACTTTACTACACACTAATCACTCCATCCTTTCCATCTTCACCTTGCTTGTACTCTCCACCAGTAGAATGTTTTACAGTTGCCAATTTCTTTTCCTTCTCTTATGTTACTTAACATTTGTATTTTCAACACTTTTATTTCCAGTGGTTCATAGGCAGAGCTGGTTTCTTCAACTCATAGTTTCATAACGTCAAGAACTGATTGAAGGTACCCCACAGATGTCTATTAACAAAGATTATCAACTGATGTTGAAACTGAAGCTGGTGGAAAAAAGAATATTCACATTGTGCCAAGGAATCACCCCACAGATCACTCACTAATAACAAAAGAAAAACCTTACCTTTACAATGGAACAAATGATAGAACTGAACATCATGCTAATAGTGAGAGAGCCTGACATTATGGATCTGACGTGATACAACATGAAGTACACCACCTCTTGTTAAGTATTCCTGTCAAAAATGTTGCTCTAAATCTAGTCAAACTCCATTCTACAGCTAACTTCCACTTTACAGAAAATAGAGAGGAAAGAGAAGCAAACTAAAAGGCACCATGGAGAAACAAAACTCCAGGAGGTAAGGTTATATAGGACAACAGCCTAGACTCTTCAAAAGGTCAATGTTCCACTCCATACAAACAAACAAAAAGTGGGTAATACTTTTCTCTATTATGAAACAGAATCAAATAAAATAATTAAACCTGATTAGATCCTGGTATAATAAAACAGCTTTAAAAGATATTTTGAGGAATAGTTGATAAGTCTTAAATATTTTATTAGATGACAGTATGCCATTGTTAAATTTTTTGAGGTATTACTGTTATGTACAAGACTTTTCTTATCTTAGGAAAGATGTGTGGAAGTATATAGAGATGACACATCATATCTCCAACTTATGGTCAAGTAGTTAAGCAATAAATTTAGAAAACAAATATGGTAAATATTATCAATTGTTCATTTTGGTGAAAGATATCATAGTCTATCCTTTCAACTCTTCTGTATGTTTGAAATTTTTCACTAAAAAAGTTGAGGAGGATAATAAATTAAAGAAAATCTTCAGATAGTATATTTTCATCATAAAACTCATTTTCAAGAAAATGCATATATGGGGAAAATATATAAAAAATATATGAAAGAAAAATATGAAAAATATATGAAAGAAAATATAAGAAAATATTTAAAAATACAAGAAAATCCTCTAAATAAACAAAGTACCAAAGCTAAAACTTACTGGGCTCGTGGTCTGCAAATCAAGTACCCAAAACTGCTGAGACTAGGAGTTCTGTGTAAACGTACCGGTTAAAACACGGGGAAGCAGGATCAGTGAAATGTTTATAAGGGTTTGCTCTGGAAAGAGAACCCATGCAAATCCAGCAGAAATATTGCATACAGCCAGTACATGTCATCTTGTTACATCCATCTAATTTCTGGTGGGAAAGAGAGAAAAATATCAAGGCTGTAAAAGCAAAAGAGAAATGCACTTGACAAAATGATTTGGTACAACATTCTCCTTATCGTCTCCCTTTTCTAATGCAGGGTTGAGAAACACAGGTTAACACACACTGGTAAATATTAATGCCTAAACTCTTTGGCGTTACAAGTGAAATACAGGAAATACTTAGATACTAAGCAAAATCTCTTCTGATAAACAGTAAAAACAATCCAAACATGTATATGTGAATTATGTAGTTAGACTGATATGAAAATGTTTGGCTTTAATATGTGGTATTTAAACTTTTTACATAAATCTAAGTAAACATTTGGTACCCAAGTCTCCCATTCTATCAGAGCTGAGGCATGTCAAAGTGGTTAAATAGAAGGCCAGTTTCCTCAATGGAGTAACTAGGGCATCATCATCCAGGTTAGCTCAGATATAATGGATTGGAACAACAGAATCAAATACAAAAACATATACTTTGATTTTAAACCTTTTTAAGGTTTTGTCAAGAAGCAATAGATTTATCTGTCTATTTTGACTTATATCTGTATTTCATAAGCAGGAACTTGTTAAAAAGACGTGTTAAATTCCAGGATAAATAGTTTGGAGAAGTCAGCCTTTTTTTTTTTTTTTAAAATAACATAGATGAGTTGAGTTGACTGTAGCTCTAGTATGGCCTCCTCATAACTCATTCAATTTTGAGGTGGATACAAGGTGAGAAAAACCATCACTGTAGGAAAGCACTCTGAAAAGGGAAGTCTACATATATTTAATATCAGTAACAATAATTAGTAGTAAATTTGAATCTTCCAAGAAGGTTTAATAAATACCAAAATGTGTTTTAATTAGTTCAAAATTAAAAGGCTTCTTGAGGAAATCATAACATGTTTGCAAGTAGGTAGGTCTCCAAGTCTGTCCCCAAACTTTTACCTCAATGGGAGTTCCACAACATGGGCAGCTCTTTGAGTTCTTTTCTAGCCACTCCTTACTTTCCATCTCTTCCAGTGCCTTCTGAATCACCCTCTTACCATACCTCTGTTCCAAAAATCTTTTATTGGCCTCATCTGCTTGTAGGTACTCATTTCGTAAGTCCATTAGTTTTTCTAGAAGGTGAAATGGAAAATTAACTTTTATACAACTTGTAAAGCTCATTAAAAAATCATTAAAAATTATCATAACCTTTGACTATTCAATAATGTTATTCTTGGGATTTTATCATAAGGAATTAATCCAAAGTAAAATTATATGCAAAGAGACACATATAACAATGGCAAACAAATTAAATGTCCAAGAGAATAATTATGTGTGGAACCACTTAATGACATAATATTTAGTTATTAAAACTTATAATTAGGATGGCTACAACTCAATTAAAATACTCATTACAGAAGCCAGCAAAAAGTATATTTAGGTTGTAACTAGGTAAAAATTACACATGCATGAAAGACAAAGAACAGACAGGAATTCTCCAAGTAGAAAAGCTGGACTTCTTAAATTGACAGAATAATAGCTTATCTTTTTCCTTTGATTTTAACTTATTAATGTTGACATTTTTGTGCAACTAGTACAACTAGTAGTACAGTTTAAAGGCTGACTTATCAAATGACACAAAGGTTGAAACAGACGTTGATTTTCTACTAAGTCAGCATCATTCACCATTTAATAATAAGACCTGCCAAACTAAACAAAAGCACCTTTGATTTAAGGGCAAAGACCAATGGTTCACTTCTGCATATATAAGAAAAAAGCCAGTGAATAAAATTTACCACCAACAGGTAAAGGAAAAGTCCTTTCTACCAACTTTTCTGCTTAATTCTCAACAATCTGGTTTCTACTGCTTTATCACATGGAATGGGCAGCTATTTCCAAAGGCTTTATTTGTCAACAAAGGCTTCTGCTCACAATTCTATTACCTTAACTTTTCAACACAATTAATTAAAGACCTCTCTCAACAATGTTCTGGCTCTTTTACTATTTTACCTTCCTCATATTATTTAGAAGTAGACAACTTCTGGAGCAGAATTATATCTGCATTTTTCCTTCACCTATGAATCCTTTCTCTGTGTTGTTCATTCCCATGACTTCAACACTTCTACTGAGATGCAGCAGACATGTATTTTTAAATCCTTTCATTTGTATTTCCTCTACTAGTTCAAAGCGTTTTTGTATTCCGAGACATCTTAAGGACAGAGGATGCTGCTCGAATGTTCTCAAAATAATAAAATTATTAGTGTATCATATATTTTGTATGGTAATATCTAACATATAGATATAGAGACTAAGAAAGAGATTCCCAATTTTGCTGAAGCCCCCAAAGCCTATCTTTGATTTCTTTCCCAAACATTGTGAAATACCTGGAAGGTACTTTAGCCTCTCAATGATAAGGATACCAAAGTCTCAAGTAAAGGCTTATATTATACTCTGGTAAGTTCTCCATCCCATCTGCCCATAACCTCTACAAAACTCTGCCACAGGTGACTGGAAGTACTCCATTTACTCATTCTCCTGTCAGGGTCCTTTCTTGGAGATGATTCTCTGCTAACAATCAGTAACTAGCAATACTGGCATTAATAGTTACCATTTTGTGGTTTAAAGACTTAAATCTAACACATAACACCATAAAACTTTCAGAAGAGAACAGAGGCAAAACATTTTCTGACCAAAGTAATAGAAATAAAAGCAAAAATAAACAAATGGGGCCTAATCAAACTTAACAAGCTTTTGTTCAGCAGAGGAAACCATCAATAAAAAGAGATGGTTTGGGAGAAAGTATTTGCAAATGATGCAACCGACATGGGCTTAATTTCCAAAATATACAAACAGTTCATACAACAAAACAGGTCAACAAAAACAAACAACTCAATGGAAAAATGGGTAAAATAACTATGAATAAATAGACATTTCTCCAAAGAAGACAAACAGATGGCCCAATAAGTACAGAAAAGATGTTCAATACCACTAATTATTAGAGAACTACAAATCAAAACTACAATGAGGTTCCACCTCACAGCAGTGAAAATGGCCATCGTTAAAAAGTCTACCAAAAAATAAATAAATAAATAAATAAAAAGTCTACAAATAACAAATACTGGAGAGGGTGTGGAGAAAGGGGAATCCTCCTACACTGTTGATGGGTCTGTAAAAGGTGCAGCCACTATGGAAGTCACTTTGGATGTTCCTTAGAAAACAAAAAATAGAATTACCAAATGATCCAGCAATCTTACTCCTGGGTATATATCCACGTAAAACTATAATTCAAAAATATACCTGCACTCCTATATTCACAGCAGCACTATTCACAATACCCAAGACATGGAAACTACCTAATGTCCATCAACAGATGAATGAGTAAGGAAGATGTGGTACATATGTACAAAGGAACACTACACAACCATAATAAACAATGAAATAAAGCCATCTGCAGTAACATCAATGCAGCTAGAGATTATCCTACTAGTAAAGTCATAAAGAAAAAGACAAATACCATTTGATACCACTTATATGTGGAATCCAAAATATGACACAAATGAACCTATCTACAAAACAAAAACAGACTTGTAGACATAGAGAACAGACTGGTAGTTGCCAAGGAAACCAGGAGTGGGATGGATTGGGGAGGCTGGGGTTATGCAAACTATTATATATGAATGGATAAACAAGGTCTTACTGTATAGCACAAGGAACTATGTTCAACATCCCGTGATAAATCATAATAAAAAAGAATATAAATATAAAAAAGAATGTAACTGAATCACATTGCTGTAAAGAAAAAATTAGCACAAATTATACATCAATTATACTTTAAAAATAAAAATAATATACAAATTAAAAAAAAATAGTTACCATTTTGCATTTCACATGCAAAATGCCCATTCTCAAACTTCAGTGAAGAACCAGTTTTTTCCTCCCACTCTGTCAAGGACTTTTGCAAAATATAATCAGATGAATTATTATAAAAATGAATAAAAAGACAAAAAATATAAGCCTAAATTCTTATTGTATTTGATTGACATAAAATTTAGTCAGTGGCCAGCAATAATGAAATTGCTACAAAAGTTTTAAACCCTGACTCTCAGTTTCTGTATTTACCCTGTCACTGACCAGTATAACAGCTATAACAACTTTGAGTAGCACTACAATAGGTCATTTCAAACTTACAATAACCTTATGAAGTAGCTATTATCATCAGCCCTGTTGGTTTGAGAAAGACTAAGTCACCAAAGTCTAGTCAAATTGATGTCAAGGGCCTGATTTCTCAATCCTTATCTAAATTAGAAATGGCTAACAGGTTTCACTTCCTGTGCCTACCTCAATAGAGGGTGGCTTTCTAAAGCACTGTGTTGAGGAAGATTCTGAGGCCTCTTGGGCTCACTGAGAAAGAACTTGATCAAATATGTGCACCATGGAAACAACAGTGATAGCTCAGATGATCTGCATTTGCCAGGATCTACATTATTCCATATTCATAGATAGAAATTACCCTGTCATTCCTTCCATAGAATGCTCCCCCTCGGTATCTGCATGGTTTGTTTCCTTACTTCCTTCAAGTCTACTCAAACCACTCTGCCCACTGGGTTTTTCTAAATAAAATCCCAAATGCCTTCCCCTTCAGAACACTTCAGAGCACACTGTCTCTGCTTTACTTTTTTTTTACCTCTTCAGCATTTACCACCATCTAATAGTCTTATTTATTTGGTTTGCCTATCTCCCCCATTAGAATGTAAGTTCCATGAGGGCATTTGGTCACTGCTATGTTCCCAGAATGTAGGCAGCAACTGACACAAAAATATCTGTTGAACCAACAGAGAAGAACACAATTCTTCCAAATTCAGAATTGAAGTGATAAGTCTCTTTTCTAGGGGGTGGGGGAGGGCTGGGAGACTGAGTTCACATGGTTACAACCTACCTGCTGTCACCTTACATGGAGAGACCCCGTGGTAGGTCAGTCTGCACAGGGTACAGAAGGCGAAATTGCAGCTGGAGCAGATGCCCATGGTACAGCCGGGCTCCTGCATCACAGGCAGCTGGCAGGATGGGCGGGGGCAGTACACCACATCGGCCATCAGGTCCAAGGTGGACTGGAGGAGAAGGCGGTCATAACGGGCAAACAACTCTGCTTCCACTAGCTCTTTGACCTTGAGGGAAACATAAACGTCGTTAAGTTTGATGATTTCCCAACCAGTTCTGATCCTGAGGGAGATCTTCAGGAAGCAAGCATAAAAACCAGATGAACAGAAAATAAAACCCTATATCTCACTTCAAAATCAAACCAAGTATGAGTGAGTGAGTCAGTGAAAGTGGCTCAGTCGTGTCTGACTCTTTGCGACCCCATGGACTATACAATCCATAGAATTCTCCAGGCCAGAACACTGGAGTGGGTTGCCTTTCCTGTCTCCAGGGGATCTTCCCAACCCAGGGATCGAACCCAGGTCTCTTGCATTGCAGGTGATTTATTTACCAGCTGAGCCACAAGGGAAGCCCAAGAATACAGGAGTGGGTAGCCTATCCCTTTTCCAGCAGATCTTCCTGACCCAGGAATCAAACCAGGGTCTCCTGCTTTGCAGGCAGATTCTTTACCAACAGAGCTAGTATGGGAAGTCTATAGATCTTGACTGAGACGGTGGTTACATGGGTCTACCCATTTGTCAAAACAAAGCAAAATGTACACTTTAAATGAGTACATTTATGCCTCAAAGGAGCTGATTTTTTTTTTTTTTTTAAAGAAGAAACAACCAAGCAGGCTATCTTTAAAGTCTGTAGACATTTGGTTAATCATCCCAAGGGATAACCCCTCCAGATCCCAACCTCAACACAGACTGGGTAGTAGTTCCCCCTCTTAGCAGATAATACAGAGTAAATCACCAGAATTATTTTTTTAATGCTCATCCTTGCCAAGGACCACCCATTCCAAAGCCAGCAAAGGGAGCATTTACATTTGTTTAGATAAAGATCATGGACAGAATAAAACTGGTGGGCTGGCTCCAAGGCCTCAGACTGCTCTGACGAGCCCTATCAAGAAGTTCCTGAGAGAATGCCTCCCTTTGGAGAGTTGTGAGAGAATTAGGGAGCAGCTGTCAGCGGAGTGAAGAGTTACCTGACCAGGAGTGGCCACTGAAGGGCACTTGGGTTCTGGGCAGTTGAGGCACTGAACTTGGCCATCTCTGATCTGGATTTCAAAGTAGTCCTTGAGACAGGCTTTGCAGTACACATGCCTGCACTCCAAGAAGTACATGCACTCACCACCCAGTTTCTCACAGAAACAGATATTGCACAGGAACAATTTACTATTAAAGCATTTTATCTGCTGAGCTTGATCAAAGTCCAAGATTTCCTGGATCAGACTCGACAATGATTCCACATCCTGCACGGCTCTCTCGTCCACAACTTCCTCTTGGTCTATGTCAGATCCAGTGGCTCCTCCAAAATCTAGCTCTGTGTTGGAAGAAGCTTGAGCCATCCTTCTCTGAACCTTTTTCTGAGAACCCATCGTGAGTTCAAAAGGAGAGACAATATTCAGGTATGCTAAGGTCTCTTCCTTAAGGAACTGCATCCAGGCAAACAGGACCACGCTGCCACGGTGTTCTTCCCACAGGTTGTCTAAGTGCTTGCAGAGAGCAGATAGCTAGGGGAAAAACACATGAGGATGCTGTTGAGTTTGGAAAGATGATGATGCTGTCAACTCCTAATTTACCTTGAAATCTTTTTAATTTAGACCTTTATACTTCCTATTAGGAAGTAGAAAGTATTCTTTTCACTTCTGTGACAAACTGTGCTGCACAATAGCATCAGTGTTCTTATCAAAGTACTTCTTAAACTATTCAGCAACATGAGCCACAGACACAAGGTCAGAAGCTAAAAGAAGCCCCATAAAACAAGAGAAACAGTTAAGAGTCTACCAGATGTAGAACAAGGTTTACATATGGGCTACTGAAATGGAGGAATTTTTCTGTTCTTTATTATTCTTTACTTTAGTATTGCTATCTATCTCATGTAGCAGAAGAGATCTAGTTTTAAAATGAACTATTTCTAGTCCTTTGGAGTACTAGCACTGTTGGTACCCTACAATAAAGATTAGCAAAAAACAATTTAAAAACACCATCCAAGCTTTAAAATTAATTCTTTCAGCTGTATCAAGAAGTCAACTTATGTGAAAAAAATCACTAACAGAATCTAACCTCAGAGCCCTTGTTATTCCAATTTATAAGCTGATTTTTGTTTTTGTTTTTGTTTTTTTTATAAGCTGATTTTAACTAAGCAATCTGAGCTTACACCAGATCCTGGTTAACAGAGGAAAGCAGACTGATATTGAACCTGGACATGATTACAAGCCCTTAACATGATTTCACTGCCATAGGCAAAGCTCACATTTCCTAAGTTACGCAACCAAAGTTTAAACTATTTTGACTTTTCCTCCTTAAAATTGGTCTGTTCAATTTGAAAGGCAAATATAAGAAGATTTTTAAGTAGAGCTCAGGCTCATAAGCAGCTTTTCTTTTTAGGTAAACATCAAAGAATAAGCCTTCCAGATGCAAATAAATTTTGTAAATTTGACATCTGAAGTGAAAAAGAACCACATTCTCTTCCTTATACTGCGTAATGCTATTCACTAAACTCTATATGGGCACAAAACTAAACACTGTTCAAGACTGGACAACAAATGCTTTTACACATTTGCATAAATGTGCTTTCATGATCAATAAGAAACCTGATGAAATCTTTAAAATGTAATAAATACTAAAAGGGAAGCTCTGAATGTTTGAGTCACCAAGTCCAAGGAAGAAGTCATTCTCCTCCATCCTCTTTTCTTCTCTAGTCCTTTCTCGAAAGAGGTATCTGAGATGTACATACATGTGAGGAACAAGGGAGGCAGAAAGAGAAGAGCATGAAAGACACTGTTTGTATATATATATTGGAAAAGAAATAGGGAAAATACTAGAAAACTAAACCCACTTCTATCTATCAAACAAATTCAGTGAGGAACAGGTCCATGTGTCAACTTCCTTATCAACAGGAGCAATTCAAAAAGCCAAGGAATCAGGGACCAGTAACAAACAAGAATTGAAGGAAGGAGCATAGGAAACAGATTAAAATGTCAATTATATGGACAAAAATTTACTTGACAGAGAGTCCTACTATAATTTTAGCTATGTAACATAAAATAATGAGCAACTCTCTTCTCCCTACACCCTAAAAGCCAGCATTAAGTAGATGCTATTTGGTTGGAATCTGAAACTCCACATGTGTACACATGCATGAACATAAAGTATCAAGAGCTCTCTGGAGAAATGGGACTATAAATGTCTAGATAATTTAGTCAACTCTCAGTAATCTAAATATAAATAATCCACTGTCTTGCATGTGTTGCCTCTGACAAAGATATTAAAATGCAAGGTGAAACTCCTTTTTATTCTACATGTATTATTCTTTTTTAAAAATTTAATTTTGTTTTTAAACTCGAAGTTCAATTTAACAAATGCACTCTCATCTAAGGATTGGCCTGGTGATGAACAGTGGTAGGAATGAGAATTACATGATCAAAAAAGAAAAACTGACAAGCTGTTCCTTGAGGTCAAGTAACTCTGACAGCTTTTGTCTTAATACATCAGCCTATCAATCTTCATCATGACTTCTAGAAAAGTACCTGCTATTGATCCATTATCTACTCCAGAATACATTATATTAGCTTCAAACCATATTTATGTCTCAATCAAGAGCTGACGTTGTTACTAGAAAAGGATATATGACTCAGAGGAAATGAAAGCTCGTAATATAAGATCTCAAGCCTTAATGAGATATCTACAGGAATCATATGCACTTTTATTTGTGTGCATTCACATTACATGAGCACAGTCAACAACTGTTGCTAATACACAGACTTCTACAAACAAAAGCGCTCTTATGTGTTCTTAAGGAATGTTTATTAAAGCTACATTAACTCAATTTTAGTCCTAATTATAATTAAATCTTTCATTTAAGGAATGGATAAAAAAATAAAAAGCAATACCAACATCTGAGGAAAATGAGGATGACCTATAGTCTCCATTACAATACAGATTAAATGGGAAAATAGCAAGAAAAGGAGAGAAACAATATACTTGATTAAAAATTACTCCTACTGCAATTCAAAATGATTAATCATTCTAATTATTGCCATTCCTTTCTAAAACACCAAACATTTTCAACTTATTAACATTACAATTCATGAAGGGGAAAAAATTACAACATCAAGCCCATTTGTTCTTCATGCACTGAATTCAAGATCATCAAGGTAGTCTTCAATTAAAGATGATTTTTTAAGTTTCTAAAAACGGATAGAAATTAAGTTTCGGGTCTAACCTGAGTTGGTGACAGCCATTTGCCACTAAGAGTGAATGAAGGTGGGGAGGAGGATGGATAATCTGGTGGCAGTTCAAAGTTCAGCACAAGTGGAGGCAGAAAGCAAATGGTGTATTCAAAGCCACTATTCTGGAGACACTCATTTGAATTGCCTGAACCAAAAACAAAGATTAGAAAGGATCAGCTGGTCAACACTTGAGTGTCCATTACTGCTGAGCAGTGCTCAAGAAAAACGTAATGCTTTAGTTGAAGGGATAAAAACCCTCCCCCAAAGCACTTTCTGTTCTTAATTTTACTTTGGAGCCACCACCTTAAAAAAATTTATAAGCTCTTAAAAAAATCTACTAAGCATCATGAAATTTAAAATGAAGATATACAACTTATTCTTGCTACACTTCTGAGTATAATTCCTAACACTAGTGAGCAAGTAATACACAATGTTTTCTTTGTTGTTTTTTATAGTAGATGATTAAAGACACAATCTAGAGAAAAAGACATTATTTCTATCAAAAAGTCATGACCTACTTAGACAAGCATGTGCCAACTCCAACGAATCAGAGTTGGGAGAATTTATGCCAATGCAATGATCTCAGGCTGAGGGCAAGCTACAACATATAACACCCTCACAATCAAAGTTTCATTTTCAGTTATCACACTTCCTTTCTTTACTTAAAGCTATTACACTAGAAACATTGAGAAAGTGTTCATGTCTTCTGTGAATACGGTATCAAAAGTACTAGTTTTTAATTTTTTTCTGAAGCAAAAGGTCACAGAGTAGTAGTGTCATGTGTTTATGGTGGTTGAAAAGATTCTAGAAACCAAATAGTATTAACAACAACCAAATCTTTCCAAGTGTTTTCACATATATTATTTCATTTTCTATTTTATTACCCCTATTTAACAGCCAATGACTCACAGCTGATGAACTGCTAGTTAGATGATCAGGAAGCATGAAATATGCAGGATAATATTTGTGATCAAAAAGGCAGAGTTAAATTGAAAATTGTTCATCCTTTATTTTCAATTAAAACAGAAACAGGCATTAAATCTGTAATACTACCATCTATCACTAATGCCTATAAACACAAGATGATAAATAACTTAGGGTACACTAAGAAATTGAGAATAACCTTTATCTAGAAAAAATCTGTTTAAGAGAATATTAACTAACCGCTCACAAATATCTTGAAATTTTGTGGTAAGTCCAAATGGATCCTGGTTTCTCCACCTTGGACAGACTCTGCTTTTCTAAATTCATCTCCATCATAAATACTTGCCAGGGCCAGCAATTCATCCTCCTGAGCTTCTCGGTCTTCTGACGACATTTAATTTTCTGAGGAGCTGAAGACAATCATTCAAGTCAGTTAAGAACAGAAAAGGCACAAAGTCTGGAAAAGTCTAATGGCCCTCCCCCTCAACCCCATTCCCCCCTAAAGAAAGTTCCTCAAAAACAACTGCAAAGAGTTAATCAATATTCTCACTTTTCTATCTAACTAAAAGTGACAGGCATATCTAACATTCCAGTAGATCAGCACAGTAACAGCCTTTTTCAAAAAGGACAGCTGTGGTTCTTATAATTGCTGACTTTATCAGTTAGGTATGATTTAGAAAAGAAAGCACAATAAAAAATTTTTTCAAGGACAATTCACAAACTACTTTGACTTGCTCTCTAAACTTAGAAAAGTGCCTTGCTCACAAAAGCAGTCAAGGTATATTTGATATACTTCTTAAAAATAAATGAATTTTTTAAATCCACAGGAATCTCTACGGCAGGTTTTCTCAGCCTCAGTGCCACTGACGTTTTGGAACAGACAACTGTCGTGGGAGGCTGTCCTGTGTATTAGAGGACATGAATCTGCATGTCTGGCTTCAACCTGCTAGATGCCAACAGCACGCCTTTTCCTCAAGAGTTGTGACAATCACAGACATCTCCAGACATAACCAAATATCCACCACCACCCTGCCACTGGGGAGGGGGAAGAAAATTGCTCCTACTTGAGAACACCCCCTCTAGAGACTGTTACAAGGATGAAAACATGTGAGACATAACTGAGGAAGCAGCAAAATAACATTAAATTTTTGAAATAATATCAAATCAATTTTAAGATTTACCACTATTTTAGGTAACACCAACAGTGAAAATATGCTATAATTAAACTGTACAAATGCTTTTTAATTACAGCAACTGAAAGATACACCACAGTCAGATAATTCAAACATGCAAAAAATATGTAGTAAGAATCTGTGAAAATTACTTTAATAAAACAACCACCAAAAATTACCATTCTATCGATTAAAATACTAGACTATAACTGTATTTGCAAATATGCTCCCTCTTGGTTCAAATATTTTCTAAATTGGAATGCACAAAGAAAAGTTAGGATGTGGTTTTTCACATTATAAAAAGGTGACACTACAAAACTCAAATTCATTTAAAATGATTCCATTTTCAAAAAATACATTTTCTAGCAGATGATAATGGTTCTGCTTAAGCTGTGTCCCTAAGACACAGTGATATATTCTATTTAAGGTCAGTTAGTACCTGTTAATAACAACTAGAAGAAAAGGATATTAGCACTGGAGTTTGTATTTCAGCCCCAAGTTTGGAACTCATGCAAATCTCATTTATTCTTAAGATGATGGAGATGAGACTGCTGAAGGTGGATAAAAGGCCAAGATGTAGAACTCATACTAGATATACTAGAGAAATCCTGCCATCTGCAGAAAAAAAATACAAAAGATGGTGTTAGCACCGTCTCCAAATTTAAATTCTGAATTTCTGTAACCACCACTTAAATCAAGCACATCCTAACACAGTCAATCCTAGTCTACAGCTGCATATTACTCACCTAGGTCAGCCTAACTGAGCCACGTGGTTCAAAGGACATGTTCCCAGTAATCAGAGTGCCCTTCTTATCTGACTGCCTTCAGCCCTGGGAGGAGCTGAGAAGACCAAGGTCATACGAGATGACAGCACAACATGCCCCCATAACAAACCACTTCCTTCGGTTTTCTTGTTTTTGTTTTTCCTTTCCTCTTCCACTTCTTCTATTCCTTCATTTCCTACCCCTCCAGTTAGTCCTTTTGTCCGCTAATGAATTAAGCCTGCCAGGGACACTCAACATTAGGTTAATTGAAGCAAGACAGCAGGGTAATTAAAAACAAAATAATAAAAGTGCTCACACACAAACATTTAAGTCCTATTCTAAATGCTTTACCAGGCTTCTTCAACTGGGAATAAAGGAGAAAGGGAGACTGGTCAATAGATGGGTTCTGGAGAATGCTATGAATACCTTAAAATATGCAAAAAATTTTTTAAAAATGCAAAAAAAATAAAACAATAATTTTAAAACCATATTTTTAGATGTGTGACTCCCAAATAAGCTAACAACGAAATTTAGGATCAATTTACAGAAGGAAATGGCAACCTACTACAGTACTCTTGCCTGGAAAATCCCATGGACGGAGAAGCCTGGTTGGCTGCAGTCCATGGGGTCGCGAAGAGTCGGACACGACTGAGCGACTTCACATTCACTACTATGTATTATGTACTATATACTAAGTCTTTTCACATCACCTTACATAATTGTAAATGCTTTTTACCACCTGTAGTACATGGTGATAAAGTAATTAAGCTTTTTGTTTCTTCCTGTTCAAACATTATAAATGAGATGAAATGAATTTATACCCAGGCTATACCCCAGAGCAATTCAATCAAACATGGGTCATCCAAGTTCGCCATGTTATTCTAATGTGCAGCCAGGATTAAGAAACTCTACTCCAAGCTGTTTCCCACTGGCAGCTCCTCATGACCCAACTCACCAGACCCCAGCTTCTGAAGCTGCCATAGGTCCCAGTCCCTTAATTAAAATTGCTGACATAAATTTCTTTGATTCTACTCATTCAGTCTTCAAGACCCACCTCCAAAGCCCCTATTCCATGTAAAACTTCCAATTAGCATGTCTTTCTTTAAAAATCCAGAAAACTTTTTTTTATTGTAACTTTCCTATGACATTATCACACCCTATCCTGCATTACAGTTTTTCTTCTGAACTTGCGCTTCCTCTCTGACTAAATTAGTTCCTTAAGGGCGAGGATCAAGCGTCTTGCCTCTGCGTATATTGCTCTCAGAATCTAGCAGTGCTTTAGGTTAGACACTAGAAAAAGTGAGAACTGAACTGGGGTGAGATGTGGTTGCTGCAGTGGGAGACTAGAATCAAGGTTCAGGGACTGCACCGCCACATCCCACCAGGAGCACGTTGGGTTGGTCGTCACAATAACAGCAAAAAGAGTGAACTCTTCCCATGTGTCAGGCATTGTGGTAAGCCCTTTAAATGCACTAACCCGTTAGATTCCCACAACCCCATGAAGAAAGTCCTACTCCTATTTACACTAAACACAGAAAAATGACATTTTAAGTCCACGCTGGCTCAAGATCACAGAACTAATATAAAAATAAAACGGGATTCAGACCACCTTGTTTCTTCAGCTGTTAACACAGGAACAAGAATAAACCCCGGTGTCACGAGACTACAGAATTCAAGTTTAATATTACTTTCAGGCAAACCGGAAACCGCTACAAGAGTGAGGGAGGCCCCTCCTCCGCCGGGTTTCCCTCGGGCCTGGGAAAATCCTACTCATTCTCCCAAGCCACAGCATGAAGGATTCAGCCATGGGTGGGGAGTCGGGGGTGGTCAGCACGCCGCTGCCATGTCTCCACGGCTCACTGCGGGGCGTATGGAGTCGTTGTTTGTGCGACTCACCTACAACTGGGTGGCAGGCCCGAGCCCTGCTACCTGCCCCAGCGCTTGGAAACGGAGGACGCTGCGCGCGTGTGAGCCCGCCCAGGGGTCTCGAAGGGGCAGGGCCTGGAACTTCCCCTTCCTCCTTTGGGCACCCCGGGGACCTTAGCCGGGCCGGGTCCCGGGTCTGGGGAGTTGAAGCCTGCTAAGCAAGCAGTCCCGGCCCGGCCGCCCTTCTCTGCCTCGCGCGCCTGGGGCGCAGTTCCCACTGTACCTTCCGGCTGCCCCACCGCGCCGGGCTCAAAAGTTCCGCCCTCCAACCTAGCTCCGGGTCCCCTCACCTCCACTCGCTGGCCCCGCCTGAAGACGCCCGGCTCAACCGGCGGACCGCCTCTTCCGTCTTCGGAGCTGTCAGCTGAGCCGGGCGGATCTGGCTGGGAGGCCTCGGAGAGAGAAGGGCTCTGCGCAGACGCCGTGACCGCCCCCGCCCCTCGGCCGCCCCCCGCGGGTCAAACCGGCGCTGCAGCCGCGACCACCGTCACTGTATCGCTGCCCACCACACTTAAGTATGCCTGTGGAGACGTTGACACAAATGCAGATTCTGGGGTCCCTGCTGGGAATGTGCGTCGGAATTAGAATTTCTACCAATCACTAGAGGTAAATCATGAGGCAGGGAAATACCTGGGGTAGACCTGCTCCCCCAAGTAGAGAAAGCAAGCCTTTTCCCCCTCCCGGGATCCCGGTCTCAGAAATGCTACCTATCTTTCTGGCAGCTCCACTATGAAGGCATTCACTCATTGGTCATATTGTAACAGTAATAACTACCGTGTTGATTAAGCATAGGGATGCTTCAAGTCCTGTATTCATGGTTTTATGTAAATTTTCACTTCATTATAACCTTATAATTTAGATACTATTTGTTATTCCTGCTTTACAAGTGAGGAAATTGAAACTGAGAAAGGTTCAAGAATTTACCAAAGCGTATAGGCTGAGTGGGAATTAAAATTACATGTCCCCTACCTCATGCCATATGCAAAAATTAACTCAAAATGTATCAAAGACCTAAATGTAAGCAATAAAATTAAAACATCTCTTAGAAGAAAATGTCGGAGTAAATCATGAACTTGGATTATGCAATAGGTTCTTAGGAACAAAAGCACAAGAAATAAAAGAAAAATAAATTAGATTCATCAAAATTAAAAATTTATGTGCTTCAAAGGACATTATCAAGAAAAGACAACCCACAGGAGAACAAATTTGAAAATCATATGTCTGATAAAGGTTTAAAAGCCAGAACATATAAAGAACTCGTACAACTCAACAACAGAAAGACCGATAACTCAATTTAAAAATGGGCAAAGGATGAAAAAAAAAATAAAATAAAATAAAAATAAAAATGGGCAAAGGATGTAAATAGACATTTCTCCAAAGAAGATATACAAATGTTTAGTAAGCATGTGAAAAAAGGCTTGTCATTAGTCATCAGGGAAATACAAATCAAAAACCACAATTAGAAGCCACTTCACACTCACTAGAACCTCTGTAATAAAAAGAAAAAAAAAGTTTTAATCTCATGATACAGAGAACTGTTTGGTGGTTTCCAGAGGCAAGAGGTGGGCAAGTAGGTAAAGACACAAACTTCTAATTATAAAATAAATAGGTCACTAGGATGTTATGGAAACCATGGTGAATATAGTACATAATTATATATGAAAGTTGCTAAGAGAATAAATCTTAAATGTTTTCATCACAAGAAAAAAACCTGTATTGTGTTGGATATTAACTACACTCACTGTAGAAATCATTTCTCAATACATACATATATTGGATCATTATGTTATACACCTGAAACATAATATAATATAATGTTGTATGCCAATTATATCTCAATAAAGAATGTTTAAAAAGAAGCCAGATTATAACAAGTGTTGGTGAAGTGGCAAAGAAATTGGAATCCTCATATATTGATTCTGAGGATGTAAAATGGAGTAGCCACTTGAAAACAGAGGTCTGCATTTTCATTTTGCACTGGGCTTCACAAATTACATTGCTGGTCCTGCAAGCAGAAGAAAGGAAAAGCCAAGTGGGAAAAAACTGGGTACTGGAGGGGCTTCCTGACTGCCACAGAAGGGAAATTTTTGAAATGCAAATAATCAGTCCTAATCCTCTGTACTATAAATCTTGACTGTTACAGAACAGAAACCTAGCTATCTCTGTAACAGACATCAAAACCAGAAATGTACTCCTTAAAAAGACAAAGGAAGGAAGAAGAATATCTGAAGTCATCCACTAATATTGTTCATATTCAGCCAAAGGAAATAAAACCAAGAGTGAAACCCTACTGCAGAGTGCTCAGAGACGAGATCATGAATGCAGCCAGAGATCTCCCAGCTGCTGAAAGCGAGGGATACAAAGAACCAAGTCAGGAAATTCTCACAAAGTCAAAAGTAAAAGGTGATTGTGACATCATGTCATGGCTGCATGTCAGAGGTCACAGGACAGAGGGAATAGAAAAATTTCAAAGCAGTGTTAATAGTTCGGATGAATGTTTAAAGTGGACTAAGCAGAGTCCACTTTGGAGGTTAGGTTTAGATAAAGAGAATTTTTTACTTAATTTTCTTTTTAGACTCCATAAGATTTTTGTAGCTTTGGTTTTATGTGCCTGGTCTTGCATCATTTAAATTGCGCTTTCCCTACATGCCTAATCCTCTGCCGTGCTAAGCATTTTACGTGCATTGTTTCATTTTTACACCTAGGACCCCATGACCAAAGTAATCACATCTCCCTGTTTTACAAATGAGGAAATTGAGGTGCTAAGGGGTAAAATGATTTTACCAGTGTCATTCAGTGGTGACCTATAATATTAGGACCAATTCCTCATCAATCTGACCCTCTCATGTAGTTTGTAAAAGAATTAGGGTTTGTTGAAACAGAAATACAGACAGAATAAAGTCATTCTGGCTTTAAGAATTAAAAGAGAAGGCCCCAGGGAAGTCAGGATTACGGTTTATGATGTCATGATAGGTAGAATGAAAATACAGAGAGAAAGACATCTAACTCCATCCCCTGTCCTCATGAACACTAGATGATGATGGAGTCCAGGGCTAGGAGAGAATGGGATGTGTGACCTAGACCAGAGGTCAAGACCCCGCCATTGGGTAGAAAAGCAAAAGTGAGTCACAAAATATGTCTGGTCTTGTAGGGACTAGCAGGCCTTCCATCAGGACCTGCACTGGTTCGTCCATCACTGGCATCCAATGGTGTCCAGAGCCTTTGCTGAGCTCGTCCCACCTGCCTGGGCGGGGAGGGCAGCCTCCTTTTCAATGGCCATCTCTCTCAAGCATTCCTGAAACAAGCCTTGACATATAGAGGGGCAGCGGTGTGGAAGGGAAAGTCTTGCCCCAACTCTGGGACAGGACTGGATAGTAGCAGGCCTCATCCCAGTGCAGAAGTTTCATAGCTGATCTCCTGTCGTTATATACTTCCTCACTCTGTGGATCTCAAAAAATTTACCACTATCACCTGGAAATCTGAAAAACTGGTGTTTCTTTAAAACAGGGGCTTTGTACTCAAAAATAAAAATTGAGAGCTAAAAGCATAATTATAAATAATTAACAAGCGGAGCACTATTCATGTCCCATGCCCCACTCTAAATGTTCTGCAAGGACTAAGCTAAACATGACAGTAACCCTGTAACGTATTACCATCATCATCATCCCTATTTTAAAGCTAAGGAGACTGATCACAGAGAAGTTAAGTGGCTTGCCATGGTCACACAGATAGGAAATTACAAAGCCAGGCTTTGAACCCAGGCAATTGGAGTCCTGAGCCCACGTTATTAACCCTAATACTATGCTTAGATCAGGTTAACACTTTGCCCAAGGAAAGTGCTCAGGTCTGTGAGGAGAAATAGCCAGACTAACCAATGTGGCCAGCTTCCCTGGTCAGTACAGCTCAAACAATACCTCAGGTCATCCCAGGGTTATATAAAAACAGACTCCTAAAAAGGCTTGCAGTGGCTGACAGTATAAAAATGTTTTCTGTGCTTCTGATCCAAGGTAAAATTTGATTTACAATAATAGGCACAGAATGATCATGTTTATACTTGCAACCTGGCACTTTATTATTATTCCCCTGAATAACAGTGAAAAGAGTTTTGTAACCCCAAGGTAACATGGCACTGTAAGAAGGAAAAAGGGGTGAGATTTAGCAGCAGCTGCCATCATAAATCAGCATATGGCTGTTTCTCTCAGAGCTCCGGGCTCAACTCTTGGCTGTCATAAACTTATAAAGGGGAGCCCCATGAGAATTTATGTAACGATGGGAAGACTCATTTTCCTTCCTGCAAGAATCTTTCTGAAGCAAGGTGAGAATTAGGCTGATTAGATTCTATGTGAAGAAAGAAAACTAAACCAATGGTTTAGAGGAAAGGAAAATATGGGTCAACTTTAGCTATTTAGCTACTTCTCTTGCCAAAAAAAAAACTGACCTTGCAAATGGAGAAGAACATGCTGAATTCCACCCAATAAATGAGTGACCGGATGACCAAATAAATTAATGAATGTGATCCAAGCCTCCTCAGGGGTAGTTCTTTTAGTGTGAGAACAGTTACATCCTAGAATCACCCAGAAATGCTGAATACATAACAAGGCCAATCAACAAAGTCAGCCTCTGAATATTCATGTACAGATGATGCTCCCAGTCAATATGTTTGATTTTTGTGTTTACTGATAGATTTTCAAATTCACTGTGTAAACCAAAATTCTAAAAATAAAAAGAAGAGGAAAAAGGAAAACAGAGAACTTGTGGTGAGGTCATACTTAACGTCTGGATAGGATTGCCAGATAAAAATACTTAAAGTTTTTTCACTATCTGAAGTTCAAATTTAACAGTCACTCTATATTTTTAAAAAATTTATTTATTGGTTGTTCTGGGTTTACATTGCTGCACGGGCTTTTCTCCAGCTGCGTCAAGTGGGGGCTACTCTCTAGTTGCAATGCGTGGGATTCTTATTGCGGTGGCCACTCTTGTTGCTGAGCGTGGGCTCTAGGATGCTTGAGCTTCAGTAGTTGTGGCTCCCAGGCTCTAACACACAGGCTCAATAGCTGTGGCACAGGGGCTTAGTTGCTCCATGGCATGTGGAATCTTCCTAGATCAGGGATCAAACCCATGTCTCCTGCACTGGCAGGTAGATTCTTTACCACTGAGCCCCCACGGACGCCCCCACCCTATATTTTTATTTGTTAAACCTGGCAACCTACTTCTGGGCTAAGAACCCTAATTAGAAGAGAGGGCTGAAGAGAATATTTGGTGGACATGCCCACACCTGGGAGTCAGAAGGAAGGCAAACCAAAGGGAGAATCAGAGAAGCAGGCAGAAGAGCCTGCAGAAATATGGAAGAACCAGTGTGCACAGAGCTTCTGCTGAGCATTGATACAGATATAGGAGAAAGGTGGGGACCAGGAGGATGCTTGGTGAGAAAGGCCTGATGGCTGCAGAGTTCGCCCTTACCAGGCTGTTAGTGCTTCTAAGAAGCTCTGTGAGCCTGTGAGCTACAACTACTGAAGCCTGCGCATCCGAGAGCCCATGCTCTGCAACAAGAGAAGCCACCATAATGAGTAGCCTGCACATAGCAACAGAGACCCAACACAGCCAAAAATTTTTAAAAATAAATAACAAGTTTAAGAAGCTCTATGTCAGTGGTTCTCAATGAGGTTGGGGTGGAAAAGGGGTGTGTGGTAGAATGACCTATAGTATATCAGAATTGAAACCTACATGCTGGAAGTAGCCCTCTTCTCCTTTGAAGATTAGGGAGAGAGACATAAGTGTAACCCTTATTAACTCAGAATTTATGTGGTCCAGTTTTGGGGGCTGTGTTGTGGTTACTAAAGCACAAAATAAATTATAAATCCTTTCTTGCACTTTTCTTGAAAACCATGAAAGAGTTTACAACAGTTTACAGGAGTTTACTTCTATAAACAGGAGTTTACACAGTTTACAACTATCCATCAGAAAGTCCTTATCATCAACCTACTTCCTTCACAGCCTCAGCTGTTCTCTAAGGTACCCCCTCACAATATCCTCAACCTTCAGCAATTCCCCTCCCCCTCATCTATTTTCCCTTTTATTATATAGATCAGTTAGGCCTCTCTTCCCAGCAAAAAGGTCCGATCGACTTACCCAATCTGGTCCCAAATGATATGAAAGATGAAGCATTTTCAAAGAGAGGGAAATAGAGCTGGCAATTATAAAATTCTCTTTGGCAGTCTGGAAAAAAGAAAAGTATGAATTGCCCTGTTCCTGGTATTTTGAAAAGCTTTTCAAGTGACTATGATACGTGGACCCTTTTGAGAGATACCAGTCTTGATCAAGACACAAAACCTTTCCATTTCCTGAAAAGTCCTCTCTTAGCAAATTTCTCCCTGCTAAGTATTCTCTCTACAGTGGGCCCAGAAATCCACCCAGTTGGGTGGAATTGGACATCTGTGATCTGCCCCCAACAGAGACCACAAACTGTGGGGCAGAAACAGGTGACCCAGAACAAGTCCTTGAGTCTCCCAGTCAATGCCTCAGGCTAGAATGCCTCCAACTTCAATAAGGTTTTGCTGGGAAAAAAAAAAAAGAGGCAAATCTTAGGTGGTCCAGTCACCTCCCCAACCAGAAAGGTCTTGAGAATGAAGCCTCCCAGCTTCTAATGCTACTTTGGTGGTGCATTGATTTGGTGATGGTGACTACGGCAGCAGGTGGGCAGATTCACAGGGTGCCCTGGGGGTGGGAAGCCAGCCCAGCAGGACATTCCTAATGTGGGGAAATGATCTTAGCCTTCGTCCAACTGGTCTTCAAGTCCCTTAAGTGTCAGAGTCCCACCCTGCTGGTCTGACCCCTCAAGGTTCTTCAGGACCCCAGGTATTTAAAGAGATCCTCTGATCCCTGACCCTTCCCACTTCACTCTCCGACCTCCCCCTATAGTGATGGACCCAAGTGTAAGCAACCCAGAGGCTGGTGGTGAACAAGGCCTCCAAGCAGGAAGCCCAAGCCTGCCCTCTTTTTAAAAATATTTCAGACTTAGGGATTTGAAACAACTTCTGCTTCTTTGAATCTATTTTTAAGACTCAGGGTGATGTAGGCTTTCCAAACAAATTCCAGTTTTACCCCTTGACGTGTGGCTGCTAAAGATCAACTGACCCTGCAGCCAAAAAAGAGGAGGAAATATTACTAAATGGGGACCTCATTCCTAGAGACAATAGCCTTTAAAAGCTCTGGTGCTTCCTTTGCTGCCTTTGGATTCTTAAAGGGTTGTCTTAGCTTCCTGCCCCCGACATGAGTAAAACAAACAGAGAACAATAATAAACCACCTACGAAATCCAAAGGTTTTCATGACCTGTGAGTTCATTTTTTGCATCCATGGGTCCCAGTCAAGGCCACACACACACACACACACACACACACACACACACACACACAAATGCCCTTTGAAGAATACTCAAATAAGGGACTTCCCTGGTGGTTCTGTGGTTAAGACTGCATTTTCAATGCAGAGGGCACAGGTTTGACCCCTGGTTGAGGAAGTAAGCAGCATTCCCCCGCCAAAAAAAAGCTCAGGTAAAATCTTGAATTCTATTATCTCTGTGGGTGTTCGGCCACAGTTGGCTTCCCACTAGGAGAAATGATTATCACCCGGGTATAGGTCCTTCCGCTGTACTGCACATAGCACAAGAACAGGGGTCTGGAGCTGTGCTGCTACTGCTGCTAAGTCGCTTTAGTCGCGTCCAACTCTGTGCGACCCCATAGACAGCAGCCCACCAGGCTCCCCCATCCCTAGGATTCTCCAGGAAAGAACACTGGAGTGGGTTGCCATGTCCTTCTCCAGTGCATGAAAGTGAAAAGTGAAAGGGAAGTCGCTCAGTCATGTCCGACTCTTAGTGACCCCATGGACTGTAGCCTACCAGGCTCCTCCGTCCATGGGATTTTCCAGGCAAGAGTACTGGAGTGGGTTGCCATGTCCTTCTCCCTGGAGCTGTGGACATTTGTGAACTCCAGCCACCCACCTCCCTGCCTCTCTGCCTTTGGCCACCAGATGGCATTCTGCAAACGTTCTCCGCACCAGAGCTTCCTGTACCAAAGCTCCCCTGCATTACTCCCAGCTGGCCGCCTTTCCTCCCTCTTCTCCGTTCCTTTGATCCATTTCCCAGAGTGCAGCCTGTGGGGCTTTCTGGAAGGCAAATGTGCATGATCCTGGGCAAGTTACCCAATCTCAATACTCAGCTTTTTCACCCATGGCCTGTTGTGAGGGTGGCGTGGGATGATGTATGTGAAGCACTCAGCACAAGGCTTGGCAGGTAGCTGCTGTTTTCATCATGCAGCTCAGAGCCCTTCCAAAGCTCTCCATAGCCTATAGGACAAAGTCCAAGTCCTTAGCACAGGGCCCCAGGCCCGCCATCATCCAGCAGCCCCCGCTGACATCCCAGCCCAACTTCCTCTTCCTCTGTCCACAGACCCTCCTGTAGGACCATAAGGAGCCAGCTCACCCACCTCAGGCCTCTTCCATCCTGCTCCCTCCCCCCGCCTTGCCTCCCTGCTGCCCACCCACCTCCTCTGGCTCACTCCTCCACATCCTTCTGGGTGCATCTAAGGGTCCTCCAGGAGGACCTGGATCCAGAGCCACTCCACTGGACCCACTTCTTTCATTTCCCCACCTTGACCTGAAACTACGAGTCCCTTGGGGGTCACTCTGTCCTGCTCACTGCCTTGCACATAGCAGGATGAGTGAGGGTCAGGCAGTGGGGCCACCATGCAGGCTACCACCAGAGGACCTGGGGCCCACATTGGCTCTCTTTGCAGGACAGGTAGCCTGGGCCTGCACCCAAGCTGAGGACACCCTGGGAAGTGAGACTTCCTGGCGGAGAAGACAGAGAAAAAAGTGAAGGGACAAATGCAAGACCATCTTTACCATTTGCACTCAGGGTATAAAGCCTGGCAAATAATACCAGGTAAATTAGACCCATGTAATGAGTGCTTTCTCTGTACCAGGCACTGCGCTGAGCCTTCACTTATATCATCTCATCGAATCCTTACCACAAACTCAGGAGATGCAGGATAGCCATGCTCTACTAGAGAAGGAAACTGAGGCCCAAAGAGGTTATGTGACTTGTGCTCTGTCTCCAAGCTAGTGAGTGCTCTGTCTGCCTCCAGAGCCAGGATTCAGACCCTGTGGATTGGATTCAGACCCTGTGCTGTTGGGAATCTCCAGGGAGTAAGGGGCAGGGGGTAGGGGGTGGAAAAGAAAGTACAGAGGGGAGCACAGGTGATGCTTAGGCCAAGGAAGTCCTCATCACGCCATCCAAATGGCCACAAGCCTCCAGGCCAGTGGCCTGACTGGAGTGACTTTTGTCCCAACAGGCACCTCCAGCCCTAAGGGCTGAGCTGCAAACACCTACCTAGGCAAAGTTGGCCCTTAACTCCCAGCACATCAAATGCTTTACAAACCTCTGGACTCAACCTCAAGGTAAAGGGCAAGACTGGACAATGGTGGGGCAGCAGCGACAGGAGGAAATGAGAAGGAGCAAGCCACCTCAAGGCCACCCAAGCCAGCTGCGCCCTTGGCCCCCTCCTGGGTCTCATCTCTGTGACATGACTCTTGGACAAGAACTGCAGTGGGGAGTGAAGAATTGGAGGAAGGGAGGGAAAGGGAGAGGAAAGTGTGGGAGAGGGAAAGATATAAAAACCTCCAAGACCAAGGAGTGGGAGGCTGGGGGATTCCCCGGGATAGGAGCTCAAGCTGGACCAGATGTGGAGAACAATGGGCCGGGAGGCTGGGGAGCCAGAAGGGAAGGGGGAGGGAGGGTGCACTGTCGGGTCAGAGAGGTCATTGTGCTTCAGGAGCCAAGGCCACGGGCACCTTTACGGTCCCGTCTGTGTGGGCAAGGGACTGCCCCACGGCCAGTGCAGGAGCCAGAGGCAGTCCCAAGGCAGGCCAAACTGTGCAGACCACAACACCCACCTCCAGGAACAATGTCATTGCCCATGACTCGGCCAGGCTCTCCACGCACAGTCCATTTCATCCCCAAGATTTCCGCCTGAGAGGTCTACTGTTCTTATTCCCATCTGCACTTGCAAGATGAGGCCCAGAGAGGCTGAGTGACTTGTCCCACATGACCCAGCTGGGAAGTTGCAGCATCAGAATTTGAATCCAGGCAGTTCGGCTCTGATGGCCACTCTCTTAATCAGCTCCGCTTCCCTTGAGACAAAAATGGGTAATGGGGGCAGAGTCAAGACTGAGAGGTAGACAATGGTGGGAAAAGAGGAATGGGAGAGGAATAACGGGAGACGAAGGAAACAAGGAGAGACAAGGAAGGAAGAGAGGCCGAGGCGTGACTCGTCCAGGAGGGGCTCAGGCTCTCTGCTTACTTGGCCACAGCAGGGGCTCCCCTCCCCTCAGCGGCTGCCTTGCCACATGGACAGCACCTTCCCATCCGGCCTGTCCCCAGCCGCATCCTCCTCAGCGGCAGGCCACTCAGCTTCACGGAAACTCTCTTTCTCTAATTGGCATAGAAACTCACAGCCCTCCCTTTTCCTGTAGGTGGGGTTTCCATAGGAAAAAGCTGCTTCTCTGTTTCCCTGGCCCAGCAACTGTTTGGAAGTCAGATCCCCACATCCTGCTTCACTGGGTCAAGTCCCTCTTGGACCGACTCTTGTCCATCACTGGCTGACGGGGACCCACAGTGCCTCTGTACCGGGCCTCCCCTGGTAATTTTACCACATCGGTCCTTGCACCTCTCACATCTCTTCTGATGAAGATGGCCTTTCTTTCTGTTAGTTCCATTAGCTAATGATGGGACAAGGCTGTGCCAACAGGGCTGGGGGCAGGAGAACGGGGCTAATCAAGCCCCTCAGGAAACACTGGAGGACTCGCCCAGCCCCTGAAGGTCTCTAGCGGTTTCTGGATCTAGCGCACTCTGGCGGTAAGCATGATGCGACTTCTGTCACTTCTTCTGGGACTTTTGGGGCCAGGTGGCTACTTGTTCCTTTCAGGGGATTGTCAGGAGGTGGCCACTCTCACTGTGAGATATCAGGTGGCAGAGGAGGTACCGGCTGGCACCGTGATAGGGAAGCTGCCTCAGGAACGGGGCCGGGAGGAGGGGCCTGGCCAGGCAGGAGCTGCCTTCCAGGTCCTACAGCTGCCCCAGGGACTCCCCATCCAGGTGGACTCTGAGGACGGAGTGCTCAGCACAGGGAGGCGGCTGGACCGGGAGCAGCTTTGCCGGCAGCAGGATCCCTGCCTGGTGTCCTTTGACGTGCTGGCCACAGGGGAGCGGGCGCTCATCCACGTGGAGATCCAGGTGCTGGACATCAATGACCACCAGCCGCAGTTTCCCAAAGGTGAGCAGGAGCTGGAAATCTCTGAGAGCGCCTCTTTGCGCACCCGGATCCCCCTGGACAGAGCTTTGGACCCAGACACTGGCCCCAACACCCTGCACTCCTACACCCTGTCTCCCAGCGAGCACTTCGCCCTGGATGTCATTGTGGGGCCCGATCAGACAAAACATGCAGAACTGGTGGTGGTGAAGGAGCTGGACCGGGAAATCCACTCATTTTTTGATCTGGTGTTAACTGCCTATGATAGTGGGAATCCCCCCAAGTCAGGCACCAGCTTGGTCAAGGTCAGCGTCCTAGACTCCAATGACAACAGCCCTGTGTTTGCTGAGAGCTCACTGGCCCTAGAAATCCAAGAAGACGCTGCCCCTGGTACTCTCCTCATAAACCTGACCGCCACAGACCCTGACCAAGGCCCCAATGGGGAGGTGGAATACTTTCTCAGTAAGCACGTGCCTCCGGAGGTGCTGAACACCTTCAGTATTGATGCTAAGACGGGCCAGGTGACTCTGCTCCAGCACCTAGACTACGAGAAGAATCCGGCCTACGAAGTGGATGTCCAAGCAAGGGATCTGGGTCCCAATCCCATCCCAGCCCACTGCAAGATTCTCATCAAGGTTCTGGATGTCAATGACAATGTCCCAAGCATCCACATCACGTGGGCCTCCCAACCATTGCTGGTGTCCGAAGCTCTTCCCAAGGACAGTTTCATTGCTCTCATCATGGCCAACGACCTGGACTCAGGAAACAATGGTCTGGTCTACTGTTGGCTGAGCCAAGAGCTGGGCCACTTCAGGCTGAAAAGGACCAATGGTAACACATACATGCTGCTAACCAACGCCACACTGGACAGAGAGCAGTGGCCCCAATATACCCTCACTCTGTTGGCCCAAGACCAAGGACCCCAGCCCTTATCAGCCAAGGAACAGCTCAGCATTCAGATCAGTGATGCCAATGACAATGCACCTGTGTTTGAGAAAAGCAGGTACCAGGTCTCCACTCGGGAAAACAACCTACCCTCTCTTCACCTCATCACCATCAAGGCCCATGATGCAGACCTGGGTGTTAACGGGAAAATCTCATACCGCATCCAGGACTCCCCAGTTTCTCACTTGGTAGCTATTGACTCAGACACAGGCGAGGTCACCGCTCAAAGGTCACTGGACTATGAACAGATGGCAAGCTTTGAGTTCCTGGTGATTGCAGAGGACAGCGGGCAGCCCCAGCTCACATCCAGTGTCTCTGTTCGGGTCAGCCTCCTGGATGTCAATGATAATGCCCCAGAGGTGATTCACCCCATACTGAGTAATGGGAGAGCCAGCCTCTCGGTGCTTGTAAATGCCTCCACAGGTCATTTGCTGGTGCCCATTGAGAATCCCAATGGCCTGGGCCCAGCAGGCACTGACATACCACTACAGGCCACCCCCAGCTCTCGGCCATTCCTTTTGGTGACTATCATAGCAAGAGATGCAGACTCGGGGGCAAATGGAGAGCTTCTCTACACCATTCGGAGTGGGAACGAAGCCGGTGTCTTCGTCCTCAACCCCCACCTGGGGCAGCTGTTCATCAACATCACCAATGCCAGCAGCCTCACTGGGAGTGAGTGGGAGCTGGAGATTGTGGTGGAAGACCAAGGCAGCCCCTCCTTGCAGACCCGAGCCCTGCTGCAGGTCTTGTTCATCACCAGTGTGGACCACTTGAGGGATTCAGCCCGTGAGCCAGGGGCCCTGAGCACATCGGTACTCACAGTGATTTGCCTGGTTGTACTGCTTGCCGTCTTTGGGTCGATCTTGGCTCTGATCACGTCTATCTGCCGGATGGAGAAAAAGGACAACAGGGCCTACAACTGTCGGGAGGCTGAGTCCACCTACCGTCACCAGCCCAAGAGGCCCCAGAAACACATTCAGAAGACGGACATCCACCTTGTGCCTGTGCTCAGGGGCCAGGTGGATGAGCCTGGCGAAGTCGGGCAGCCCCCCAAGCACGTGGGCGAGGAAGCAATGATGGAAGCAGGCTGGGACTCCTGCCTGCAGGCCCCCTTTCATCTCACACCGACTCTGTACAGGACTCTGCGTAACCAAGGCAACCAGGGAATGCTGGCCGAGAGCCGAGAGGTGCTGCAGGACACTGTCAACCTCCTTTTCAACCATCCCAGGCAGAGGAACGCCTCCCGGGAGAACCTGAACCTTGCCGAGCCCCAGCCTGCTGTAGGCCAGCCCCGATCAAGGCCCCTGAAGGCTGCGGGCAGCCCCACAGGAAGAGTGCCTGGAGACCAGGGCAGCGAGGAGGCCCTGCAGAGCCCACCAGCCTCCTCTGCAACCCTGAGGCGGCAGCGGAATCTCAATGGTAAAGTAGCCCCTGAGAAAGAGTCAGGCCCCCGTCAGATCCTGCGGAGCCTGGTCCGGCTGTCTGTGGCCGCCTTTGCGGAGCGGAACCCTGTAGAGGAGCTCACCGTGGATTCGCCTCCTGTTCAGGTACCTCTCTCTCTGGTCACCCCTGGACCACCATGAACAGCATCAGACCCCATTACCCTCACATACATTCCTTAGGCTCACCAAGTACCTTAGGATGCATTTGGGTGCAGTGGTTCAGCTCTGGAGTCAAAAGAATTTAGCTGTGTGTTCCTGGACAAATGACTTACTGTCTCTGAGCTTTAGTTTCCTTATCTATAAAGCAGGGATGACAGTAAGAGCATCTGCCTCACAGAATTGTCACTTAATTCCTATTGAGCACTTACTCAGAGCACCTGGCACAAGCAGACACACAGCAAAGGCAGTGATTAACAGTACCTGCTTTCATCTCATTTGGGCAATTTTCCCTGTGAAGCAAGCTGGCATGGGCATTACTGCCCCCGGGTCTCAGGGGCTGCCTGAGACCCCAGAGCTTGCCAGCTAGGCCTGCTGGGTAGGGCAATGGAAACAACCTTGGGACTTGGGAGTTTGGCAGATCTAGGTTCAAATTTCGGCACAGTCACTTTAGGAGCTGGGCAACTTTATATTATTTTCTTCATCTATAAGATAGGAGTTGTGATACCAAACTTACCTGTGTCTACCTCCCAGGGGGTTGAAGATTAAATGGGAAGATGAATGGCTGTGTCCAGTGACCTAGGGTTTACTGGACACAAATGGGAAAGCTTTTTCTGGGATGGGGCCTGATCTCACACCCATATCAACTCCTCTGAACCCCAGATCATTTCCCTGTGCCCAAGGCACACTTCTGTCGTGAGCCAGGCCATCAGCTCATGTTTCCTGCAGAGCAAGGACACAGCTTCCTTCCCCCACCTCTTCCCCAGGAAGCCACCTGGAGGTGGCCCAGCTGCTCTTTGAGGAGTCCTGCCCTGGCTCTATGCAGCCCCAGAAGTGTTGCCCAGAGTCATTCATTCATTCACCTATTCATTCATCAAATGCTTATTGAATAAACTCTTTGTGTTAAATATGGTGCTGGTGGTTGCCAGAGACAGCAGAGAGCAGGCCCTGTGGGTGACCATATTGAAAGAGAGAAGGGCACCCAGGTGAGATCGACTTAAGGGTAAGAGGCAGCTTGCCTAATGCTTGTGTCTTTCCAATAGCACAGTGCTGCAGTGGAGTCAGATCTGGGTTCCAATTCCATCCAGCCCTGCCTCTAATTGCTAGATAGCTCCTGTGAGTCTCAGGTGCCACATCTGCAAAATGGGTATAAGAGCATCCTTTTCCTTGGGTTACTAAAGAATGACCTGAGATTAGATACCACTGGACAGTTCATAAGTGCTTATCCTGAGATCTATTACTAAGTGATTTATAGACTTTCACTCATTTAATCCTCATATACACAACCAACACATGACCTGGGTCTTGTTATTATCCCCTGATTTATTGCTGAGGAAACTGAGCCTCAGGATTCCTTAAGGTAGGATGGGAAATGGAGCAGGGGAAGATTTAGGATTTGAACCTGAGTCTGACTCGAGTCTGATTCTAGCTGTGAAATGACCCTGAATGACAGCACATCACCTAGGGGCTGGCACTCAAGGAGTGTCCCTGAAGTATCGACTGTCACTCGAGAAAAGGGAGACAGATACTTTAGGAGGGCTTCTGGGCCTGGGCCAGGAGGTGGGAACGGCTCTGAGGTGGGCAGTGGGGCCCTGACACTCCCAAGTCACAGTGAAACCCCAGTCCCAGCCACCTCCCCTTCCAGACCTCCTCTGAGGTCAGCCCTTTCTGTCACAGCTGCCCAAAGGGCGGAGGGATCTCCTCAGAGGGGAGGTAACCTGGGCCCGGGAGGCAGACACAACATTTCTAGGAGTAACAGCCCAAACCCCTGGACTCTGTGGAGCATTTTAAACTTTCAAACCACCTAATTAATCCTGACAAGCCTGTGAAGGAGGCTGGGTAGTATATTTAGATTCACCTTAGAGATGAGGAAACTGAGATCTGAGTACCTCTAAAAACCTGCCTGTCATCACACAACAAGCTAGAAACAACTTTGACTTGGTCTGTTGCCTCCCTCATAAGAGCCTGTGCGGCCTGGCCCTGAACATCTCACCCACCCCTGTTCCATTCACCAGCCTTTCTGAAACTCCACTGTCTCCTCTGGCCTTTCAGCTTGAGCACCTTCTGACTGACCTTTCACCCCTCACCCAGACCCTCACACTCTCTCCACTTGCTAACCCTCTATGGAAACTCCAGGTCTCAGTACAGGGGCCTGTGATGCAGTATGAACAGAGAAAACATTTGTTGAAATAAGTGAATGACTTCCCCCTGTAGCTACACCCCCCAACACACACAACTCCTTCCTTGTTCTAAACTGGGTGAGGGGCTTTCATCTGCTCCACTTGACCTCTATCCTTTCCCAACTCCGATGTAACCCCCCATAGTAGCCCACATGCCCTATCTCCCCTGACTGTCCTCCCAGGCAGACTGGGAGTTCCCTGAGGGCAGCGACTGGGCCATGATCTCATTCTTACTCCCATAGCAAGCACAGGCCCTGGCACAAACAGGCCCTCATTAAATACTTGTCGAATGAATGAAAGGATGAATAAATGATTCAAAGACACCCTCTGCCTCCTTATAACATAGTTACATCTGACCCACCAACATTGGCTGAGTGTTTGAATACTGCTGAAGAGGGGGATACAACACTTTAAGATGATCCTTATTAAAGTAATAATACATTTATAGTCAGGAAATGCCTTTTCCACACCAATCTCACAGTGTCCACCGGGGGCCGGTCTCATGGGGTCCCCCAGAGGACCCTTATTCTTTCTCTCGGACACCCAGGTCCCGGGAATCTGTAGTTGACACAAAGCCAAGCAGGGAACCTGCCTGCACATGTCCCTGCCTCCGTCACCATCACCGTTCACCATCCCCCAACCAATCCACAAACATCTGAAGCTGGAGGAAAGACTATAAAAAGAAAGCGCCGGCATTGAGGGAAACATCCGGTGAGGAAGTGTGCTGGGTCGGAATTGTGTGGAGTCAACAGATTTTTCCTGTCTTGTAGCAAATCTCCCAGCTGCTGTCCTTGCTGCATCAGGGCCAATTCCAGCCCAAACCAAACCACCGGGGAAATAAGTACTTGGCCAAGCCCGGCAGCGGCAGGTAAGCAGCACGTAGCCCCAACTCTGGTTTCTCAAGCCCCCTCCCCACCAGCCTGCCCTCACCCCTGCAGCCTCTGTGCTGCAAGGAAGGGTGAGCACATTCCAGATGCTGCTCCCCTGGGAGACTGCAGCGAACAGCATCCATCCCCCCACCCAGACAGATTGGTCCTGGAGCTACTGTATTAATAGTATTTACAGGACCCAGAGTCAAGGAAATGACTTCATCCCCGAGGCTCTATCCGTCCTCTGACTTCAGAGGGACTAGACTATGGACTTTAAATCTATAACGTTCAGCCTTCTTGCTCTTGACCCTTAAATATAATATGAAGGTTCCTGGCTGAGGATATGGGTATGTGGGTGTGTTTCTTTGGGCTGTCCTAGAATTAAAGAGACCTCAAGAGGACAACTAATTTAACTCCCTCTTGTTACAGACGGAGAAACTGAGGCTCTAAGTAGTTTGATCCTACCCAGCTACGTAAACTTGAGTAAGTCAGATCAAGCCTCAGGCCTGCAGTTTCTCATCTGTGAGATGGAGGTCGCCACTTCCTTGTAGTGATGGGGTAAGAATTTAGTGACCACAAGTGTTCTAAGCCTGTGGCCCAGTGCCTGGAACAAAGGAGGTATACAAACAATGCTAAGTCCTTTCCCCTTAAAGTGAATTTGCTCAAGGTCAAATGACCAGTGAGTGGCAAAGCTGAGGCTGGCTCTCAGGACACTGACTTCCAGTTCAGTGCTCTTGCTGTGACAACTTATAGTCATTTTGTTTGGTTGGTTTTTGGCAAAAATAGCTAGAAATGCTGTAGAGTAGGGGTGAGCACACACACTCCAGAGTCACCTCAGCCTGCCTTTGAAATCTGACTTCATTACTTAACCTGTGAAAACCTTGTGCACGATGCATAATCTTACAAGTCTTGGTTTTCTCATTTGTAAAATGAGGATGATAACAAGAGAAGCCCTTACAGAAGTGAAAGGTTTGATGAGAAGGCGAATATACCTTGCAAAGCATATGTCTGACTCAAGAGTAATTGCTCAATAAACATTAGTTGTTGTCATTACTTGCAAACTTGCCACCTTCCTGCTGAAATGGCCATAGAGAAAAAGCAGCAAGGACTCCAGGCCTTAAAGGCTGTTAGGGAGCCTTCCCAGATGCTGGGATGAGAAGCCAGGCCTGCCCACTGTGCCGAGGTAGTCCCAGGAACTGGCCTCCTCAGTGATAGAGAGGGGCCATAGGAGGAAAGGCCAGGGAGACAGCAAGAGATCCCATAGTAGACTCTTAGTAGTTTTGGGATGCCTTACCTCAGCTGCATCCTCTATTGACCTGCTCTTCTGGTCTGGGATTTAGCCTCAAACAAGGAGGAGGGAACATTCAGTCATTCAGTCCACCAGGTATTTATCAAGCACCTACTATGTGCCAACCTCTGTTCAGAGCACTGGTGAGAGAGCAGGGAATGACACAGACACAAATCCTTGCCCTTGGAGGCCTCCCTGATGGTCCAGTGGCTCAGACCCCGCATTTCCAACGCAAGGGGCTCAGGTTCGATCCCTAGTCAGGAAACTAGATGCCACATGCTACAACTAAGACCTGGAATAGCCAAATAAGTAAATAAAAATAAATGCTAAGAAAAAATAAAACCCTGCCATCACTGGAACTCATACTTGGATGGAGGGATGGAGAGATGGAAGGGCGACTGCGCTGGATCAACCAAGGTTTACTAAACTCCTACTCTGTACTAGGTAATGAGAAGGAATGGAGGGACAATGGTGAATAATATCTGTGCATTCAGTCACTTCTGTTTGCTGAGTGCTTACAACACTGTGCTAAGGCCTTTACCTGTGACACCTCATTTTACTCCCACAATGCCCTGTGAGGGGGATGTTATTTATCGCTCCCATTTTACAGAAGATGAAACAGACTCAGAGTAGGCAAGAGGGCTGGGATCAAGAAACCCAGGTTGGTCTGACTCTGAAGCCTGGGCTGGGAACCCAGTTCAGTTTGCAGATGAATGAATGCTGGCATTAATAGCAGAATATTCATAAGCAGGAATGAATGAATTTGTGTGTGAATTTCCTCACTGGTGGAATGGGTTGGCTTCCTTTGCAGGAGTGCAATCCCAGACACAGATGGCCCAAGCACCAGGGCTGGTGGCCAGGCAGAACCAGACCAGGAAGAAGGACCCCTGGACCCTGAAGAGGACCTTTCTGTGAAGCAGCTGCTAGAAGAAGAGCTGTCAAACCTCCTGGACCCCCACACAGGTAGGAACTTCCCACTTCTGCCCCTACAGTCTCTTCCTGTGCCCAGGCTTCAGAGGGCTGCTCCAATCCACTGCAGGGAAACACAGTCTTCTCTATTTCTGGAGAAGACTATCAGCAACATTTTTTACTTCCCCTGGAGCTTTAGGTCTTCATTTGTTTAATGACCAGATTTGCCTTTGATTATGCATTTAAAAAGTCATCAAAGAATAGTGAACAATTACTGAGCTCTTGGTGTGTGCCAGGTACTAAGGAAGCATCTTGTAGGCATTATCTCAAGTTAAGCTTCCACACAGTTTTCTGAGGTAGACATTAGGAGTTCCAACTTAGAAATCAGCAAACTGAGGCTCAGAAAGGTAACACAGCCTGCCCAGAATCACCTAGCTCATCAGTGATGGAAGGGAAGTCAACCTGGGCCCACCTACCATTAGGGGACCTCTCTTTACTTCCTACGCCACTCATTTGCATTTCTTTAATGTGTTTGAAGATCTCTTTACCATGAGAACTCAAGAATCTGCTAGCACCCCCATACCTCCCCCCCAACACACATCAGTCAGCCTCCTTCAAGAAACACACACTAAGTCTGACCTACGCTGTGGTTTTCTGTGGCACAGTTAATAATCTACTTCTCATCTGGACATATTCTGTGTGCTGAAGGCATGGCAGGGATTTCCCTTTCCTTGGTTAAAAAAATATAGCTAACATTTATTGAGTGCTTTCTGTGTGCTAGTTCCTCTTCTAAGTGCCTCATGAGAAAATCTTCTGAGATTGGGACTATTCATTATCCCCATTTCATAAAGGAAAAAAAAAAAAAAAACTGAGGGGCCAGGGTTTTAATAATTTTCCCAAGGTTGTGTAGCCTATGGTTATTAACCCAGGCAGTGTGGCTCTAAATTAAAATTAAGTAAAATGAAATCTAATTAAAATTAAGTAAAATGAAAAATTCAGTTCCTCAGTCATACCAGCCATGTTTCCAGGGCTACATGTGGCTAATGGATATTGCTTTGGACAGCACAAATACAGAGAACTTTATAGGACTGCATTGTCTAGAATGTAGAGCTATGAGGTCCATTCCAATAACCAATAGCCATGTGTGAAAATGGTTGGACCAGCTGAGATGTGATAGAAGTATAAAACACACTCCAGAGTTTGAAGACTTAGTATGAAAAAATAAGCATCTCATTAATAATTTTAAAAATATTGATTACATGATAAAATGATATTAAATATAAAAAACTTACATGAATTAATTTCACCTTTTCTTTTTACTTTTTAAATCTGGCTATTAGAAAATTTCAGATGACCTCAGTGCTGGTGTTATAGCTCTCTGCCCCAGCTTTGTTCGGGAACCTGTGGGCTTCGTTCCCACGTGGTCCCGATTCCTCATAGCACAGAGGGCAAGGAGCACAGGAGGATGGTAACAAGTCGGGGAATGAACAGCACAGCAACCGTAGCGGAGCCTGCGCTGCCCACAGGGTGGACCGTGATGGGGCTACTGGTGAATGTGCCCGACACTGGGGTCTCAGCCGCACCAGATAAAAGCCCCGCCGGAGGATGTGATGATGATCATATTTTATTGGCTGCATGAGCTCATTGCATCCTCATAGCCACCTACAAGATAAGTGTGACTATCTCACCACTTTATAAGAGAAAAAAAAGAGGCTCAGGGAGATTAAGCAAGTTTTCCAAGTTCACACTGCTCATAAGCTGCAAAGCTAGGAAATCAAACCCTGGTCTGCCCAGTGCCCACCTGCCTCGGAGTGAATTCACCATCATGTTTCAGCCATTCTCCTACACTCCACTGATTTTCTCATTCTAAGCTTCATTCCTTCTGAAGCTCTCTGACCCTTGTACAAGGAAAAGCCTGATTCTGTAACACCAGAAGAGTTTCAACCTTATTACCCCAGAGTCTCAGGGAACTAAGGTTTACATTTCCCAAATGTCCAGGGTTAATATTTATGTTCATTCAATCATTCAATAAACATTCACTAAGCCCTGGGTGTGGGCTGGACCAGTAGGAAAGGGGCTGACCCTGCCTCACAGCCTGCCTAACCCCGCACTGACAAGGCAAGAACAAGACTCATTTATCAATAGAAACAGCATTTAGCTGTATTTTGGAATAACTGTTCAAAATCACAAAAGTAATATTTGGTTAATAGAGACAAATGTAGATAAACAAAAAGGGAATAAATCATTTCTGCCCGGGGCAATTTCAGCTAACACTTTGACTTATCCCTTTCCAGTCTTTCACTCTATGCACAGATTTTAAACCGGCTCACCTTAAGTATTAAATACATGTTAAAGTAAATGTTGTGCTTTTTTTTTTTTTAAAGATACAGATGCTTAACCACAAGGCCTATGCTTTGTCTCCTCTGCCCTGGCCTCTATCACTGGGCCTGGGACTGGTTTCCTAAGACAGGATTTTCTGTTGAAGAGATGGCAAAAGGAGAAGTGTGATGGTGGGATTTGGGGTCAGGGGGACACTTTTTCACTGCCCCATCCCTTTCCTGGGACAGCTCTTAGGCGGCCAGCCCCTTCACAGGGTTTCCTGCAGCTTGAGAGGCAAAGGTTGCAGTGTCAAGAGCATGCGGTGTTGAGAGTGAGTGACAGTACAGACCTTAGCAGGCCAGGGAAACCAGAACCACAGGTGAGCACCTAGCATCCAGGGAGAGAGGAAGGGCAAGCTCTCCAGACAGTGGGTCTCAGTGGTACAGTTACAGGGGGCTTCCAATCATCAGACCTGTGGGTCAAATCTGGCTTTGGGTGCCTAGTAGATGAATGACTGAACTTCCTGGAACTTGTTTCCTCATCCATAAAATACTCTTGACTTCAAAGGTGTGTGTGGAGGTTAAATGAGATAATTATGTAAATTGCTTGGCACAGAAGTACTTAATAAGCGGTCACTATTATATTATTATTATGAATAGGAAAGGAAGGCAGCACCAAGCCAGGAACTACAGCATTAGCTAAAAAGGGGAATCCCTCCAGCGCCCCCATGCTCAGCTAGTGGTGTCTGTCCTGAGGGAGTGAAAATCCGGGCTGTTCAGGGATGGATGGAGGCCACCTAAACCCGAAACGCCCCCGGAGACTGGGAGATGCTTGAGAAAGAGGCCAATTTCTAATTCTAGGCCTTCCTCCTCCCGCGGCCGCGTCCTCACTCCAGCTCACGAGCGAACCTCAGTCGCTGCCTTCCTGCCTTCCGGCGCGCTTCCCTGTCAGGGCCTCTTCCTTCCCGCCCCCCTCCGGCCGCCCCATCGGTCCCCCCCATTTCCCTTCCCTCCTTTGTCTGGCGCCCCGCCCGTCCGCCCGGGGCTCCGCCCTCACCGCGTCCCCTTCGCCCCCTGCAGGCCTGGCCCTGGACCGGCTGAGCGTCCCCGACCCGGCCTGGATGGCAAGACTTTCTTTGCCCCTCTCCACCAACTACCGTGACAACGTGTTCTCCCCGGACTCTGCGACCTCGGAGGAGCCCAGGACCTTCCAGACGTTCGGCAAGGCCCCCGAGCTGAGCCCGACAGGCACGCGGCTGGCCAGCACCTTCCTGTCGGAGATGAGCTCGCTGCTGGAGATGCTGCTGGAGCAGCGCCCCGCCGTGCCGGTGGAGGCCGCCTCCGAGGTGCTGCGGCGGCTCTCCGTCTGCGGGAGGACCCTCAGTCTAGACCTGGCCACCAGCGGGGCCGCGGGCTCCGAAGGCCCCACGGGCCTAGCTGGAAACAAGGGGGCCGAGAGCAGGACCAGCAGTGGCAGCAGCAGCAGCAGGGGCCAGTGGATCCAGGAACCGGGGACCCCGGGAGATGTTAGGAAGCCCAGGCCTTGAGGATTTTGGGACAGGAACTGGTGTCTCTAATATTTGAACTCACTGACCAGAGGTGGCCTGAGAACTTTAGGGTGACGGAGGCTGCACAAAGCAGGCGGGAGCCCCAGGACAAAGAGCTGGCTGACCAAAGCAACCCGATGTTAAGTGCTGGCTCTACTGGTGGAATTTTTGGAGGAGGGAGGCAGTTTGTGGCTAAGTGTTTGCTGGCAAAACACATGGAAGAAGGGCACAGAGGGTTAATCCTCTTTGCAAAACAGATGCCAAGGAGCATCCCAAGCAGGAAGGAGGGCCTGGTTGCACACTGGAGGGTTGGGGACTGGATCCTGGGGCACCAGGCAAAGCTCTCTGACCTACTAATAAAGGAAAAGTAGTGGGTGGTTACCCTGTTTGCACCTGTCAGGAGGGCAAGGGAGGAGGGAAGAGCAGAGTGAGGGTTCTTTGTCATCCAGTCGCTGGCCGGAGCATCACCGTGGGCCAAGATGGGAGGGTGTACAGTGTTAGGTCAGCGGTGATGGACACAGGTACACTTGACCCTCACTCCCCTATTGCTACAGTACCAAATAATCCGCTTCCAGCTGAAAATTAAAGCTAAGAAAAGCATGAGTATTTATAGAGTATTAACAGGGGCCAGGCACCAGTCTTTACAATAGGATTTAATTTCATTTCCTCACAACCCGAGGAGGGGAGGTGTTATTATCCCCATTTCAGATACAAGGCCATGAGACTTGGGAGAAGCTGAGTGTCTTGCCCAAGATCAAGCAGAGAAAGGAGGCAGAGCCAGAAATTGGAACTAGGCTTGTCCAACACCAAAACCCATGCTCTTGACTTTGGCACTAGACTGCCAGCCAAGGAAAACAAAGGAAGAGCTACCACAGGTGGGCTTTTGCCAGAGTGGACTTGCCTGAAATCCCCTCAGGAAAAACATTGAAAAGTATATTTCCAAAGCCTCTCAGGCTGCACATCTCTGCTCTTCTGAGCACAGAATGAGAGGGACTTGTCACTGACCTGATGCAGGCTGGGCCTCTGCAGACTCCTGTCCTTCCCTAGCAAGCAGCCCTTCAGGTGCAGAAGTCATCTTTCCAGACCCACTGATTGTGGGTAAACCTTCCTCTGTCACAGCAGTGAATTCAGGCCCTAGAGGACAGTGTGTGAACTGGGTCTATGAAATTGACACTGACAGCAGCAAACCTTCCAGGGGAGGAGGGGATGAAAAAAAACAGCAAAATATTTTCCCAAGGTTTAGTCTATTCAGCTTCTCAACAATGTGGAGGGTCTCCCTGATACTAAAGAAAAAATTTCTGTGCCTCTCCTTTCGTCCTTTTCCGGAGCTCAGAACACATGTTCACTGTTCACTGAAAGGTGCCAACCATACTCCCGTCTAGGGATAATGAAAATCATCCATACTTGGAATGTCGTGAGGCATCATCATTACATTATCCCATTTTACAGATGAATAAAATGGGGCCCCCAAAATGCTTCAGGAGCTCTGGGAGCAGGGTCTCTTGGTCTCTGACATCTCACTCCAAGGCAGAATAACCTCTTTACAAGATCTATGATTTGCAAGCTGTTTGGTTCCCCAAGCCAATGAAAGAGGCTGGGGGACACCAAGCAGGTAGGGTCTCCAATCTGAGCAGCAAGGCACCTGGCCCAAAGTAACACTTGATGAATACTTGTTGAATGGAAGAAAAAATGAAACAGTGGGTACAGAAATGCTACAGGATTCCCTTTTCTCTATATTGGAGCTCCAGGTATAAGACTTCATTAGAAAAGAGAAAAAAAAACAAAAAACAGGTTCCATTACATGAAAACAGTCTGAAAACCATAGCACTGGAGCAGACAGTGCTCACCCCCAATCACTAGTGGATTTTCAGTGCAGAGCTGATGTTGGGAGATGGAGAGAAGAGATGAGAAGAGGAGATGACCTAAAGAAACTGGAACCATTGCTCACAATTGGATCATTGCCTCCCTCTAGTTCAAAAGACCTAAATCTGTAGTCCTTGGAACCCCTGCATACTAGGCAAAACTTTGTGTACAGGCTTTTTTTCTAGGCAGAAGATACAGAGTTGTCAGATTTTCAAAGGAACATGTGACCTATAAAAAAAGGTAAGCAGCACTGCTCTAAATCACTAAACCTCCACAGACAGGCAGTTTTAATCACAAGGAGTCTGAACGCTTTATTGCCAAAGAAATAGCAAGGCAGAAAGGACTGACTGGCCCAGAGCCACACAGCAGGCTTGTGGCAGAGCTAGCTTCTACATCTGAAATTCAGATGATGTTCTTTCTGATATATCAAGGGTCCTTAACCTGAGGTTCCTGGTCGAGCTTTGGGATCTAAGGATCTGCTGAATGGCATGCAAAATTGGGAGGATGCGTACTTTCCCATGAGAAGGAGACAGTGCTTTCATCTGATTCTCAAAGGGGTCTGTGACCTAAATAAGATTAAGGACCACTGTGATCCTCGATTCCCCACAGAATCTGGAGAACTTGTAGGTAGAGCTGTTTCTGAGGCAACCGACCTTTGATCAGGGCTGGGGTGTATGTTGGTGAGCCTTGGTGCTCTTGCCCAAACCTTGCAACCCCTCCAAGGTCTGATGCCAGCCCTTTCCCCCAAGAAACAGTTGAGAGTGAGACAGTACGTATGCTGATAGAACTAAGTGTGCTGAACGGAAAGGTTACAGAAACTTCTTGACATCAGCTGAGATGTCAGAGCTGAGGCTTTGGACATGCTCAAACATCTTTCACCAAGATGGGCTCTGTCCCCCGGGAGACTGAAGGAGCAGGCGAGCTAGCGAGCACTCGGTTAAATGTCGTCTTAATTTGGAAAGCGCAGGGGGACATTTTTTTTTATCAATAGTCAGCCATTCTCCAGCACTAGGAGCGCCACAACGCAGTGCTCACTTGGAGCCCGGGGGCAGTTTCGAGATTGACAGGCAGCCTCCCTGTCTGTCACCCAACTTCAGCTTGGCAGCTCACTGACCCTACCTCTCCTCTGACTGAAATGAGAGGGATATGGCAACTACCACCCTTGGGACTCTGGAGAGAACCGAATCCCCAACACAGCAAGACAGGAAGGGGAGGGGAAGTTTCAGCACAGGCTCAGCCTGGCACGCAGTGTGCACCTAGAAAATAGGTCAGTATTTTCTAGTCCCGACTGAGTAAGTGGGTACAACATAGTGAGTCAGGGGTGGGAGGCATGATCAGAAACATTCATTCAACAAACATTTTGTATTTATGAGTAATTACAAAGGGTCAGAAGTAGCACTAGGAATGGCAGTGGGGGGAGGGGTACACAGACTCATTTAAATATTTTAAAGCAATTCCTATGTGTTGGGTAGTCTTGGCACTGGCTGATGTCAGGTGGAGAGAAGATAATGCATAGAATCAGTCATTCACTGAATGAAATTTACTGAACATTTGCTAAATGCCCTGTACTGAAGATAGAATGAACCAAACAGTGTCTGCAGTTTCAGTGAAAAGTTAAAGTGTTAGTCATGTCTGACTCTTTGTGACCCCATGGACTATAGCCCACCAGGCTCCTCTGTCCATGGAATTCTCTAGGCAAGAATACTGGAGTGGGTAGTCATTCCTTTATCCAGGGGATCTTTCCAACCCAGAGATTGAACCCGGGTCTCCTGCACAGTAGGCGAATTCTTTACCGACTGAGCCACCAGGGAAGCCACAGCGGCAGGGCCCTCTGAAAACAGCGTCTCCAGATAAGGAAACTGAGGCAGCAGGGCCTTGGCAAAAGGGCTCACTACTGAGGGCACCAGGGCTCCAACATTGGGTCATTTGGACCCAGGTTGGCCCTGCTAACAGGGGCCACCTCCCTAGCCTCCCCTCACATTTCCTTTCAGGGCACTGACAATGAGTCATTAATAGAGGAATTTTAATGGCAAAAGCACAGCGGTTCCAGGGGCTGCGAGGAAGCCCATCCCCTGGGGCTGTACAGAGACCGCAGGGACTGAAACAGCCAAGGATTTTTGGTCCCTTGACAACATTCCTCTCAAGACTCTCCATCCTTCCTTCTCCACAACGGGAGCTTAAAAATATCCCCCCTCTGTATCTGGCATGCCAGATTGGATTAGTACTTAATTTGTAACAACCGAGGTGGAGGGAGAGCCCTACCTGGCCATCACCACAGGAGGCCCAAGGTCCCCAGACTGTCTGAACTGCCCCTTGGCCCCAGGCATGACCAGAGGAGCTGATAATCAGAGAACCCCCAGGGACAAAAGGAGGGTAAGAGGCTGGGAAGCGTGGCTCCATGGAAAGGCAGGAAGTGACACTTTACACAGGGGTGCCCCAGGAAGGCTCACCAGCTATTTGAGGGGAGCTGGGCTCTGCCCAGCTCTATGAGGGGAGCACCCGGTTAACCAAGTTCTTTACTGCAGGACTTCTTGGAACCTTGAATATGCTGATGTATATTGTGAATCTATAAAAAGGGGATGTCTAGTGCAGCGTTTCCCAAACTTATCTGACCACAGAAACCTTTTTTTTTTTGGCAGAGAGATGAGTGCGCTGCCCAGCTTCCAACCCTGAGCTTTAACCAGTGTGTATCTTGAGCCCTTACCTGCACAACAGGGCCTCATGCTAAGTGCTGAGGATACTGGAATCCAAAGAAAAAGTCCCTGCTTCCAAGGAACCATCTGTGGGAGGAAGTCACAGGAGGGGACCAGGAGGGTGAGGCCCGTGTATAGGGCAACCCTGGAAAGTGAGTAGAGGGCAGGGGAGACGCAGGAGCTGGAGGAAGCTTAGGGCTCCAGTGGCGAGACCACTAGAAGTGGGAGGGGGTGCGGCTGGCAGAGAGAGAAATGTGGAGAACTCCCCTCCCCAGATCCTCCCCACTTGGAGCTAGCCATGCTGGGTGGTCTTTTCCATTTGAACAGTTTCTAGGGGCTTGGTCCTCAGGCTCTTCCCACCCCGCACCCTCACCACATCTCTGCTATTGAACTTGGGCTAACATCCAGAAGCCAGGGAAGAGCTATGCACAAATTCAGTAATTGGAGTCATTAGCGTTGACTCAGAAATCATTTTTTTCTATGTCGCTCTCTTGGAGAAGCTTTTAAGACCCTTTAAATTGGTTAATGGAGAGTTTAGATATGAGAATGGAGCCTCAGCTTTCAGCTTCCCCTGCCCGTCTCCCTGGCTTTCCCCAACATACTCAAGGGCAAGAGTGATGAGATAATCTCCAGTATCTCTTTTATTAAACTCCCATCCATTTCTGGCACAAACCTTTCACAAACGAGGATCTCGAAATCTACACTCTCTGGTACCAAGACTCCTGGGGCTCAATCTCCCTCCTGTCGGCAGGACGAAAATAAGGCTTTCACATAAAATTTCAGTGAGAACTGTGCGAAAGAGCCCTGGGCCAGGGGTCAAGAGGCAGGATCCTAGTCCTGGCCTGATGACTCACAAACCCATGGAAACAGGGCATAACTCTGCCTCCTCGGGCCTGAGTGTGCACCAAGGGCCTTTCGCAGTGAAATGTCCCACCTCAGCCCTGGCGGGTAGGAGGGCAGACACCGCTGCCCTTGGTCTATAGTTGAGGAAACAACACAGTGAGTCAGGCCACTGCTTCGAAGGGATGTGGCCAGAACCTGGGTCTTTATACACTTCCCTCTTCTTGACTGTGCTGGCCAGGTACTTAAGGTTCTTTGGGGAGGCAGGTGGATAACTGGCCTCTTCTTTGGGATTCAAGATGTGGTATCTCTCTGAGAACTCGCAGGCTCCATCTTTAGGGCTGAGTGAAGTGTGGAGGCCTGAAAAAGTCAAACAGTTACATCAGGCATTTGGACACTAAGCTCCTTCCTTCTAAATCAAAGGTGAAATGGAGACAATCGTGGATCCAGTGGAGATGAACAAAAGCAACATGATTCAGCATTTCCTGAGGTGTAGGCGTTTGCAGAACCACCCCATGACTTTTGCCACCTCTTGGGATCTGTGCTCCCTTTATGCAATGTCAAAGGTTTTTCTCGAACTTGATTCACTATTTTTTAATATCTGTGAAACTATAATATGCTAATCACATTTTATAATATATCTTAACAATACAAATACTAAAACAAAGAGATATTAGTTTGAATGCTACCTAAAATCCTCTTGTGAACCACCGGAGGCACACACATCAGATGCTGGCAAAAAATGATGTAGTCTGAACCTGAGGAAACTGAGGCCAGGCCATGGGGAAGGGAAGTGATTTCTCAAAGACAAAGGCCAAGGCGAGGACCAGGGTCTCTGGCCCCTTCAGTATAATGTTTTCCCCAGGTCAGTGAAGGAATCTTTTATGCACAGACCAGAAATGACTGTGAATGCATCCACAGCTCATTTGTGGGCCTTTGAGAAATGATTGGAGTCATCTATTAGCCATGTACTTGAAATGGCTCAAAAACCTACACTCCCACGGAATTTTCACCCCAGAAAGGGATACTGACACCCTATTTTTGTTGCCATCTCACCTCCTCCCTGCCCGCCCCTCCCTCCAGCACCAGTGAGAGGTCCTGGTGACTGCATCTTATCTCACCTTAGCCAAAACCCAGTCTGACGAGACTCCTTTCCAAGGGGTAGGGGTGTCGGGGGATGGCCCTGCTGGGGGCTCCAGGGCTGGCTCGGAGATGCCCGCTTCTACAGAGGAGGCCAAGGTTCCCTGTGCTGGAGGCGTGTGGCAGGCAAGAGGCTCCTGCCAGCAGGCTCCTGTTCAGGCTGCAGAGAGAGGGGCTAGAAAACGACTTCAGTCCTCTCACTGCTAGGTCGCTGGGCCCTGGGGCTGTGAGGAGAGGGGAGAGCAACTCTTACCTTGTGTTCTTGGACTTCTACTTTGGAGCAAGGGTTTCTTGAAGGACTTGGCTCCCCTGGCATTGTTCACCAGGTCAGCCAGAGTGAGTCAGGGGTGAGCAGGGCTCCCAGAGCCCTAGACCGTAAGTTAGGGCCTGGAGGCAGCCTCAGGAGAGTGTCCCTCCTGACGAGTCATCTGAGAGGCCACCATGTATTCAACACCTACTATGCGCCAGGCTATGCTAAGCCCTTGGCTGTCATCTCATTTAATCCTCAATGAGTTTCCAGAGATTGATTCCAAGATGGCAGAGTAGAATGACATACCCTCATCTCCTCCTGTGAGAGTACCAATAACTAGCTGTTGAACAATCATCGACAGGAGGACGTGGGAACCCACCAAGAAAAGATATCCCACATCCAAAGACAAAGGAGAAGCCGCAATGAGATGGTAGGAGGGGACACCATCACAATAAAATTAAACCCCATACCCGCCAGGTGAGTGGCCCACAAACTGGAAAATAACTGTATCACAGAAGTTCTCCCACTGTTGTGAAGGTTCTGAGCCCCTTCAGGCTTCCCAGCCCACGGAACTGGCAAAGGGACTGGGAATCCCCAGGAAATCTGACTTTGAAGGCTGGTGGGATTTGATTACAGGACTTCCACAGTACTGGGGAAAACAGAGACTCCACTCTTAAAGGACAGAAACAACCTAATGAGTTTTCAGAGGTGAAGAAACAGAGGTGCAAGTACATGCAATCCAAGTTCAGTGACAGAGCAAGGGTTAAAACTCAGGTTTGATCTGTCAGACTCAAAAAGCTGGGCTCGTACACACCACTGGAGCAGGAAGTAACAGAGAGACAGAAGGCTACCGTCACCTGCTTCTCTATCGCAGGGTACGGAGCTCAGGGAGGGACCTGATGGCTGTGATTCTCGTCTGTACCTGCTGCCTCCGTGGAGAAGAGGGCCCGCAGCCTCTCCTGGGCGGGCGTGTTCCCCAGAGCTGCTGACTGCTGGTAACATCTCATGGCCTCTCCCAGACTCCTCTGTACCCCAAGGCCCTTCTCATAGCAAATTCCCAAGTGGTATCTGCTCTGTGAGTCCTAAAGGAAGACACGGACAGGAAGGACTGAGAACTGAAACACTGGGCAGGAGGAAGGTGCAGCAGTCAGCAGGCTGGCGCTTCACGCCTGCAGGGTCAGGCCCAGCTCCGACTCCCTTACCGGACCAAGGGATCTCAACTCTGAAGAGCCAGAGACCCAGAACAGAGGAAACAGGGATCCCTCCACCCAGAGCGATTCCAGCCAGAGCAGTGTGGAAACTTGCTGAGGATGGTACTGAAAGTGTGCAGAAGCGAAGTCTATGAGAGGCACTCAGTCCTGCTATGGGAGCACAAGGAGTCAGGCCCCTAGGTTTTCCTGAAAGAGCCAGGAGCTGTTTCTCCTGATAGAGGGTAGAGGCTGGGCTTCTGCAAGCCCTGTATGCCTTCCTGATCTCTACCTGGACGGTTACAAAGCCTACGTTACTGAGAATGTGTTCCTCCTCCTTTGAAAGGTTAAAACGCTTTTATCCCTTTGCCTTTGGCTCTGGGTCCTCTCTCTCTCTCGCTGAGAACTAGCAGTATCAGGTAGGCATTAGGAACCCAGTCTGTACAGCCAGATTCCTGAGTTCCAGTCTTGGCTTCACCACTTCCCAGCTGTGTAACCTCAGACATGACAGTCTATGTCTCTGTGCCTGTCTCCTCATCTGTAAAGTGGGACTAATAACAGCACCAACCTTATTAACTCTGTGATTAAGATTAAATGTGTCAGTACATGCAAAGTGTCTAGATTAGTGTTATTGTTATCATACTTGTCACTGCCCACATCAATACTCTCTCCCTCTCTATAATAAATATTTTCATTATATTCAGTCTCCTAATCATGGTTCCATTTCTCTTCTGCCTTCTAAAGTCAAATTTCTGGAAAGTTCTGTAACATGTAGACCAGAATCTTTGTAATAAATACGGTAGACTCATGGCTACAGGCCAGGTTAGAACACAGTCAGGTCAAAATACCCATGCTTTTATGCACGTATGTGTTATACAACATCCCTTTGTGTACTTTTCCACCTGGCCTGCTGGGTGACTAACACAGGCCAGGGTGTCCCCAGGATTGTCCCTCACATGGTCCCGAGGCCCACCCAGCTCTAGGAAGGCTCTGCAGTTATTTCATGGAAAGGCAGGCACAGAGGCTGGTACTGTTTGGTGACACTGGTCCCCTTTTGACAGGTACTGCAGATACTTTGGGCTTCCCGTGTAGCTCAGTGGTAAAGAATTCGTCTACCAATGCAGGAGAGGTGAGTTCAATCCCTGTGTTGGGAAGATCCCCTGGAGTAGGAAATGGCAACCCACTGCAGTATTCTTGCCTGGAAGATCCCATGGACAGAGGAGCCTGGCAGGCAAGTCCATGAGGTCACAAAGAGTCAGGCATGACTGAGCATGCATGCCACCGCCGCAGATACTTTGGACAACACAGAGTGAACAGAGTGAAAAAGGAGAAGTATTCTGATGCCCAAGAGCTCACCGAAGCCATCACCATGATGGCCAGGAAGCAAAGAGGAGCAGCAGCCCTTATGCAGGGAAATTCTAGTACATGGCCACTGCTGGCTTTAAATCAGGGCTCCTGGTCCTTCAAGATACAACTCAAAAAATATATACACTGGTCAAAGACACTTGAGGATACAGCAGACCCACAGACATCTTTTCAGTGATTCAGTCACATAAAGCTTTGAAATTTCCTGCATTAAAAATATCTGTTTAACTCAATATTTCCTGAACCTAACTGAACATTTTTTCCTTGTATTATTTATGCTAACACTCTTTGGAACAGACTCTGGGTCATGCTACCTGGATGCCAATCCCTACTTCATAGACAACCAGACATCCTCTACCCCCAAAACTGCTCAATGTCTTCACCTCACGTGTCTTCTGACTTCCCTAGACTAAGTTCCTTGTGATGGTACACCTTTTATGTGTGCGCTTTTCAAAGTGCTTTCACATTTATTATCTCAGTTAGATCCTGATCCTCACAACAAACCTGTGAAGCAGTAGGCAGGTCCGGCAGGCATTATTACTCCAGTCTTAGAGATGAGGAAAATAAGTGACCAGTCCAGTAGTATGCTAGTAAATGTCTAACAACTAGCTCTCTAAAGGGAAAAGCCCAGCTGTGTAGCATTTGGCAATTCCATGGTGCTAATGCTCCCCCCACAGCTGATTTCAAACTAACGACAATTCTTCTACGCTGGTGTGAGCTGACACCAGCACACCACTGGACCTGCCCAAGGGGCACGCAGTAAGTTAGCGAGAGTTAAGGCTTAAAGCCGGCCCAATGCTCCTGTCAACCTTCTTCTAAGCACGGTACCCATTCCCAAATCCCTTCCTTTATCCAATTTGATCCCCATCGTGCCTGGATATGGAGACCTCATACCCCATTGTTGGCTGCAAGCCAAAGATATTTCACAGCTCTCTGCTCATCCACGTAGGGCTCCTTGGTAAAAAGCACCCCGAGGAAAGCTTGGGCCTGTGGTCAAGGAGGAAGGAGAAAGGTATTCTGGTTACTGCCTAGTTCCACATGACCCAAGTACCCAGGAAAGACCCTACCAATGGCACTCACCTCCCGTAAGCCTGAGTCTGCAGCCCGCTTCAGCATGGACACTGCCCTCTGCCGCTCATGGTCCCACGAGGAGCCAGGGTCTTGTAGCAGGCACCTTGCATAACGGTACTGAGCAAGGTTGTGGCCCTGGCTGGCAGCCAATTGGTAATAAAAGGCTGCCTGGGGTGAGGGGAAAAACATCCAGTCAACTGAGAACTCTGTAGGCTGCATTTTTTCAGAATGAAGTTTTAAAAAATTATTTTAATTAAACAATATATAATCATTATATCAATAGATTAGTCAGAAAATACAAATAAATCAAAAATAGAAACAAAATTCCAAGAAATCCTGCCTTCTGAAGATCATTCTCTGTTAATATTTTAGTGTACAGCCTTCCCCCATATGCTATAATATTAACATATATATAGACATTATATATGTATTCACACACACATATCTCTGTGTGTGTGTGTGTGTGTAGGGATAGAGAGAATTACACTTTTTGTAACCTATTTTTTTTTTCACTTAACACTACACCCTGGTGGCTCAGTGATAAAGAATCCACCTGCCAATGCAAGAGATGCAGGTTCGATCCCTGGTCAGAGAAGATCCTACATACTGCAGAGCAACTAAGCCTATGCGCCACAACTACTGAGCCTGTACTCTAGAGTCCTGGAGCTGCAATTACAGGAGCCCATGCACCCCAGAGCCCATGTTCTGCAACAAGAGAAGCCACCACAATGAGAAGCCTGTGCACTGCAACAAAGAGCAGCCCCCGGTCTCTGCAACTAGAGACAAGCCCATGCAGCAATGAAGACCCAGCACAGCCAAAAATAAATAAATAAAATAAATAAAACTGTTAAAAAAGCTGCTAGTTTAAAAAAAGTAATACACCATGAATACCTTCCCCTGTAAATAAATCTAGATATAGTACATCATTTTTAAGGCCAACATAGATGTTACTAACCAATTCTCTATTGGGGGAACTTCAAATTGCTTCCCTTTTTTGGGCCATCATATACAATTCTAAGAAATAACATTCTTATGTACAACATCTTTGCCTACCCTACTTTTTAGAATTAATTAATCCATTCATCAAGGTAACATTCTAGGTCATGAGGATATAGCTGCAAAGAAGAAAGACAAGGTCCCTGGCCTTCCTGTGTTTGGAGTTTAAATTCTGAGAAGCTGGAGACATTTATTTTTCCCTCCTGGCTTGGAGAGAGAAGCTGGACTTTCCCAAGCCCTGCCCCCTGCTCATTTCTGGAGGTCACTATGGGCAATGCAGCACATGCAATGGGCCTGGACGCAGGAGGAGGTGCAGTACCTTGCCGGGGTCCCTGGGGGTGCCCCTGCCATGCTCGTGACACAAGCCCACGTTGTACTGTGCTTTGCTGTAGCCGCGGTCTGCTGCTTTCTGGAAGTAAGAAAAGGCTGCCATGTAGTCCCCATTCTTCATGTTCTCTGTCCCTGTAAGAAAGCACAGGGTGTAAACACAGCTTCCTCTGTGAACTTCCCCACATCCTTAGTCAGATACCCAGAGGCTCCTTCCTTTCTTTTTTGTGCTAGACACTTTGCATGTATGTATTTCCATCCTCTGAATATTTCACTGATTTGCCATAGACATCCGTGGGTTCTGCCCTCCTGTACTCCATCCTTCTCTTGGGAACAGCATCCTAATTTCCCTTTGGGAACAGTCCTCCCCCTAGTGCTGTCAATCAATGTACCTCTGCTCTTCCCAACCAATGAGACCCTCTCTCAGGAATCTGAATCTTGATCTGGTTGCAACAGGAGAGAGAACAGCTCCTGCAGGTTATTCTGATGGCAGCGCTCTGCAGACACTGATGCTCAGTTACTGCCCCCTAGATCTCTGGAGCCTCTCTGATTCCTGTCCTTTCTGATTCTTTGGCAGGAATCCATAGATCCCAATAGATTCCTTTTGTGCTTAGGTTAAGCAAAGTGGGTTTAGGCTGCTTGTCACCAACATAACGTAACTGATACAGCTGATACTGTTAATCCTGCTTTATAAGGAAACTGTGAGAGATAATATAAGAGAGCTCAGCTCCAAAGCCCGTGTCCTTTTTATTACCCGAACAAAAAGGAAAACAGGGAAAAGGCTGGGCACAGCCTACTCTCAACTCTGTTTTTCCTGCCTGGGATGCCTTTTTCTGCCTCCATCATCAGGCCATCCCAACCTGTTTCTGCTCTAGAATCTTCAGACCACACTCAGGCTTTAAACACTCTTCTGGCACTTACTTCATATATAAGCCTTTTTCTAGGAACTAAACTGTTTTGAGAGTACAAGCCCTGTCTCCTCAATTAGACTGTAAAATCCCAGAGGCAGAAGCAGAAAAAGAATATAGAAGAAATAACTCTGCATAGGGTGAAAGCTCTATACAAATGCAAAATATGATTATGGCTTACGCTCCCTTTGTGCTCTGCCACAGTGCTGAGCACTTGCTGAATAAATGAATATGTATATGAAGGAAGGAATGGGCAAGAAAATTCTCAGAAGACTGTCTGCCCATCAAAAATCACAAAAAGCTAATGAGGTGGAAGCTGGGTTCCATTCAGCCAGCAGTGAATGAGTCACCTCCCGGCTGCCTGAAAACTCACTGTCGAGGGTTCACAGAGCCCTCTGTCCTTGAGGAGGAGACTCCAGAGGGCGAAGGATCCCACCCTGTCTCCATTCCCCACACTGGCTCCTCTGCCTCTAACCTAGACCAAGTCACCATCATGTTTTGTTTAACCATCAGCTCCAAGCTAGTTTCCTGTTTCCCTTCTGGCATTCCTATGATCCACATTTGTCTACACAGCAGGCAGAGATTTTTTTCTTTTTTCTTTTTTAATTTGGCTGTACTTAAATCATGCAGAATCTAGTTCCCTGACCAGGGATCGAACGTACGTCCCCTGCATTGGGAGCACAGAGCCTTGATCTCACTAGACCACCAGGCAAGTTCCACAGGCAGAGAGATCTTTGAAAAAGTAGATCAGATCACATGACTGCCCACTTCCTGCTGCAGTACAAAACCCTCCAGTGGCTTCCTGTCTCACCCACTGTGGCTCAGAAGCTCTGATCTGATCTGGCCCCTGCCTGTTTCTCTAATTTCATCTCTTTCTGGTCTCCTGGTGACCCCAGAGCTCCAGCCACATTCACGCTTTTTTCCCTTTAAACAAACAAAACTCAATCCTGCCTCAGGACCTTTGCACTCGCTATACCCTCAGCTTGGAAAGCTTTCTCCAAATGGAAACAAGACTGGCTTATTTTTGTCAGCCAGGTCAAGGATCTTTCCATCTGTGATTCAGTCAGGTCAAGGCCTTCCAAATCAGAGCCGCTCCTTGCCCAAGTCACTAATGCATCCCCCTGTGTAATTTTCTCCGTAAGATTTATCATCAACTGAAATTCTCTTTTTTGTTTGTCAATTTATTGTTTTTCTCTCCCTCAGCTCACACAGCAGCTCTATGAGAGTAAGGACTTTGTTTTGTGAATCACCGTGTCTCCAACAACTAAAACAGGGCTTAGCAAAGGTGACTGCCTAATACATCTGTACTGAATGAATCCCAGCCTTTCACCCACAGGCCCACTAGACTCCAAGAGATGCTGCCGGGGATCTGGGTCTCCACATGAGAAGGCCTGAAACAAGCCAGGTCACTGTGGAGAATAGGACAAATGTTGGACAGGTATCTGGGTCTCCAGACGTGGGTAAGTAAGGGCACTTGAGGGCCTGCACCAAACCTCAGAAGACTGTGTTTGCCTAAGTATGGCAGAAAATCAAAGTGTCATCCCAAGATTTTTCTCCTTCTTACACAGTAACAGAATTTCCAGGTAAGCATATGGTCATTCAACTAATGGCTACATTTCCGAGGCTACTCTGAGACTACATATAACTTCAAGTCTTCGTTCTGGACAATAATGTGTGCAACTTCTAAGTTGTGAAGGAGTGGTTTTTCAGCTTTCTCACCTTCCCCCTTCCAGCTGGCTAGTATTTGCGTATGAGGCAAACTGGACCTTTAGCCTGTTTTAAGAATGGCAGAACCACTGGACTGAGAATAGGTCCCTGACACGACTGAGCCATTATGCCAGCTTTGGTCAACATACCTTGGAGAAAATAAACTCTCTCATGTTTATTTATGTTATTATTAAACCATTCGCTGCCCTGACCTTATTTGACCTACCCCATATCTTTCCCATTTTCCCATCTGCCTTCCTTGAGGCAGGGTCCACCCAGTTACCTAGGAAGTTGAAAGCGATGGAAACACTGAGCTGGAAGAGCTGCTGAATGGAGGTCACGGCCTCCTCGAGGGAAAGTTTTGATTTCTCTTGTTCCTGGGGAAGAAACATAGACTCATCATGGGACAGTTCCCTGGGAGGAGCTGCCTGTTTAAGGAAATGTTATGGGGATCCAGGTGGCCACATCTGGACAATACCTGCTTTTCGTCAGTGGGTTGAGGTTGGGCCGGCTTCGGCTTGGACTTGAAGCTACTGCTGGCATGCAGGAAGCTGATGTCACTGGGATCTGTGAGGGAAAGGGCAAAGGAGGAAGGTGTTATTTCTTTTTTCTCCCACTCTCCTAGTGCCCCCAGCCTTCCAGCCAGCACCATTGCCAAAAACCAAAATAATTCCAAATTGCCCCAGAAAGCATGAGGACTCACAAGAATGACAATTCCCTTAGCTGGCATACGCAGCAACAAAAGTCCACCTGCCCAATTCCCCACCCCCACCCCACCCCGCCACAGCCTTCTGCTTTTAGTAGCTGGGGCCATACCTTCCTCAGAGGGGTCCTGATGCCTAGCTGCTCTCAAAGAGCTGGGTGAAGAGATGCTCTTGGGCTGAGTGGAAGGTTCTTCCTGGCCCAGTCTGCATTCCCCGAGGCCAGTGTGCCTGGGAGCTGGGCTATCAGAGCTAGGCAGAATGTGTCTCCGCAGTGCTAGAAAGAGCCAGTGAGAACAGTCATATCAGAAGGGGATCAGTTCAGGGCTTGCCTGGCGATCCAGTGGTTAAGATTCTGTGCTTCCAATGCAGGGAGCGTGGGTTTGATCCCCAGTCAGGGAACTAAGATCCCACATGTGATACAGCCAAATAAATAAAATTTAAAAAAAAAAGAGAGAGAAGGGGATCAGTTCACCCTACTGGGACTGACTGAGCCCTCCCTGAGATTTTAGGGACCAAAGGAAGAATCTGGAAACTCCTGAGAAATGTCCGTCACATGCCTCCTCCTCCATTTCCTTGGCTGGCTTCCCTCCACTGGGGTGGAAAGGGGCCCACATTTCTGCTGATACCCATATCCCTCAAGCATAAATCTCTCCTCGGCTTCAATTCTTTCAGCCACAGGGAGGCATCTACTTTATTCACTCTTTAGCCTGGCACTTAGCACTTGGTTTGATGGTAATATTGATAATGATTGTAGTCATAATAATAAAGGCAAGAACTTAAAGTGATACTTACTGAGTGCTTACTACATGCCAGGCACTGTTCTAAGTTCTCCACATGTATTGACTCATTTAGTCCTTCCAAGAAACCTATGGGGTGTGTTTTATTATTTCCTCATTTTACAGGTGAAGAAACTGAGGCACAGGGAAGTTAAGTGGCTCATCCAGGGATTTCCCTGGGGGTCCAGTGATTAAGAATCCACCTTCCAATGCAGGGAACACACATTTGATCCCTGGTCTGGGAACTAAGAACCCACATGCTCTAGGGCACTGAATATTGCACACAGCTAAAAATAAGTAAGTTTGTTTTTTGTTTTTTAAGTGATTTGTCCAGGGACACAAAACTAGTTTCAGCAGTTCTGGGCTGGAATCCTGACAGTGTGACTCTAGACCTGTAACCATTACACTGCACTGCACTGCCTCTGTACCATGGCACATGACAGCCATTCAATAAGGTGGCTCAGTTGGTAAAGAATCCACCAGCAATGCAGGGGTACTGCCTGCAATGCAGGAGACCAGAGTTCGATTCCTGAGTTGGGAAGATCCTCTGGAGAAGGTAATGGCAACCCATTCCAGTGTTCTTGCCTGGAAAATCCCATGGACAGACAAGCCTGGTGGGCTATAGTCCATGGGGCCGCAAAAGTTGGACACAGCTTAGTGACTAAGCCACCACCACAAAGATTCACCTTTTAATGACTGACTAACCAGAGAATAACCTAACTGGCTGAGAATTGGGCAGGGAGCCATACCTAGAATTTGGACCCCCGCATGGCTCCCTCCACGGAAGGTGAGGGGAGGACATGGGAGGGACCCTGGAGGCAGGTGTGGCCCACACCCTGGGTGGATAGAACTTCCTCCCATTCCCCTTCCTCTGACTGCAGATAGGAAAGGCAAGGAGCCTCTGATGGCTCTTTTCCTGAGGAGTGTCCAGAGATGCTTCCTGGCCCAGAGAAACTCCCAGCCCAGCCCTCCTATCCCTGGGACCAAGAACTCACAGGAACAAGGGTGCCTCAAGGGAGATGAGAGGAAGCGGTCCAGCGGACTGTACCAAGAGCAGTGCTCCACTCGCCAAGGTCCTGCTGGAAGGGACGTCTGGAAGTGGATCTGCCTCGCCAGCTGCAGGGCCAACACGGCCAGAGTGCCCTGGGGAAGACAGCATATTATGGACACAGCTCTCCATCGATCAACTCCTACAGTCCAATGTCACTCCCTCGATAAGCCTGTCCTGATTTCTGGCTGTGGCCGCTTGCCCACTACACACTCTCACAAGCACCCAAACTTCCCCTGTGGAACGCAGATCACACTGGTACTTAAACAGTCATCTCTGCAATTATCCATCAAGGTCTGTCTCTCCTGTTAGTCTCTAAGCACTACAAGGGCAGGAACCATACCTGTTTTGCTCACCGATGTATTCCTAGTAGACCACAGATATAGTCTAGTAGATATAGACCTATCTATCTATCTACACATATAATCTACTAGATACAGGCACCTAATATATATAGCACTAATAAATAAATGTTGAATAGATGCATGAGTGAGTGACTGAATAAACAAGGTCAGGATTTTTCACATGGGCAGTAGTGACAGAGCTCAGGAGTGACATCAGGACCCCTGAGATCCAGACCCAGTTTCTAGAAGGACTCACTACAGGATCACCCTAGGGTTCATATCATTGACAGAATGGGAAAACACTCGCCTCTCCAGGATGTGTTATGCCCCTAGGCCACAGCTCCCCAGAGAGAAGTGCCCTTGGTGTGGAGACATTCCAGGCTCAGCTTTGCTGATGACACCAAATTAAAGATTAAACACCTGAGGCTCAGAGAGGTCAAACCTCCTGCCCAAAGTACACAGCATGAAAGTGAGAGGGATGAGAAATGATGGACATGAGAATGATGTGAGTGTCAACTTCATTTAGGGTATCTTAAAAACAGAACCTGAGAGGCAAAGATTCTGCCCTGATAGACCTCCTGTCAGCTCATGTTACTAAACCTCTGCCTTTATAAATCAGAGTCAACAAATATTTACTAAGTACTGTTACAGGTTAGGATGTGTACTAAGTGCTTTTACAAGCTATATTAGATACAGCAACCAAGGTACAGACCATAGTAGCTAACAGCATGAGCTCCAGAGTAAAATCTGGTTCTTCTACGTAATAGCTGTGTGCTCATAAGAGTGTTACCTAAACTTTCAGAGCCTGAGTTTCCTCATCTATAAAATGAATATTATATTTCCTCTGTAAAGCTTTGTAAGGATTAAATAAGATAATCTACAGAGAATCTATTAATAAATTAAAAGTTAGCTATTTAGTAATATTTACTTGGGAAGTGTCATGAAGGTAAGAATCATATCTACCTTGTTCTCTGCTATATCCCCAAGGCCTAGCAAAAAAATGCCTGACTCAATGAAGGTGTTCAATAAATGTTTACTGAATGAAAGGAGGATTATATACATGGGGAGCAGGGGGAACAGGATCAGCAATATCTCCCCAAATATGCTCCAACACCATGGGTTATTCAAATTTTGAGTGTGGGCACATTGATGCCCTAGTTCTTGTTTCTAGGCTACACTTCCAAACAGGATTATTCTCATCCACCATAAAGGTCAAGGAAAGGACCGGGGAAGCCTTACCCATGATATGGCATCCCACAGTGTGTTCCGGGAGCCATGAGCAGACATCCACTGGAAGGCATCCTTCCATCCATGGGACTTTGGGCCCCTGCTTGTGCCTGGGCCAGGGCAGTGGGGGCTGGACCTAGATGTAACAGAGGCTATCAAGTTCTGGCCTAAGTGAGGGTGGAGGGAGACCAGGGAGCACATGGGAGACAGAATGGCAGTATCTCACCTGTCAAAACTGGGCACAGGAACCAGCAGATTGGAGGAGGTAGCCTGAGGCCCATCTGGGCTGGAGGACTTGGGGGTCACCCCAGGAAAGCCAGGTCCCAGGAGACGGGGAAGAGCTGTACAGAGCAAGGATCAGTCACTTTGACATGAATGGGATTGAGGCAAGGACGTATCCACCAGTCTTCCCTCTGACCCTTGACAGAGCCCCACCCCAGGAACCCCAGGAAACACTGGCACTTGCTTCTGCAGAGGTTCTTTAACAAGGATACACGTAAGAATCTTTTGCCTACAACAGATTCCAGCGTGCCACCCCAGAACCAAACAAACCAGGATCATTCAGGGTTGAGCTGTTTTGAAAAAGCTCCCTGAGTGATTTCTAGTGGCCTTCTGATAACCACTACAACGTTCTAAAACGACCATTCATTCAAACAGAAACTCTCGCTCAGTTTGGCGCTCTTGGTCTGTATAATAATCTCGCGTCTTTCCATTGGCTCCGCCTACTCCGCTCATCTTTCCAGGACTCTGCGCACTGTCTCCGGTTACCTGACTCCTCCCCTTCCAATAACTCCACCAACTCCTAGGCTCTACGCTCCACCTTCTTCCCACTAACCACACCTCAAACTCCAAAGACCCCTTGACACAGATTGTAGCCCCGCCCCTTACGACTCTGCCTCTCCTCCGCTCTAGCACCGCCCACTATTGCTTTCAGCTTGGTCCTCCTGGCCGCTCCCTCCTCAGTTCCAAGTCTCAGGTGCGGTTTAAGACCCGGGGCTCCGACGGCCCTTACCTCGGCCCAGGAGTCCCGGCAGCCGCCACATGTCGTCGCCAGCACCATAGAGCTCGCGGCTGAAAGAGGGAGGCCAAACCACGGGACAGCGGCTAGAGTGGCCGCTGTGGCGCCCTCCGAGTGGCCGAGTCCCTTAGGAAGCTTGCCGGCAGCCAATTAGAAGGGAGCCCAGCCGGAAGGACGGCAATCAGCGAAAGGAAGTGGGGGTGTAGGCGTATTTGGGGGTAGCGGAGAGGTGAACTGCGACAAGGGCACGGGGATGTGGGCCCAGCATCCCGTAGAAGAGGTGTCATTTGCTGGCTGCACAAGAAGGATCACACAGAGACACGGGGTGGCAGGTGGCGAAGCTGAACCGCCTCAGAAACAGGACCGTTGAGAAGCGGGGCGAGAGCGGCCTCCGTGGTGCTTGACGACCTTGCAGACCCCTGGAGGCTCGAGGGGGAACAATCTTCCCCATGCCCCGAGGCTAGAGGAGGTGGGGACTCCAGACCCAGTGGGTGGAGGAGAGGAGCCTTAGGTTGCGTCGGAGTAAAACAGTAGTCCGAGCTTTCCGCCCAAGGCCATCAGCTTGGATTTGCAGACCCGGCTCGACTTGATGGGAGATCAAAAACTGCACGTGGGGTTCCGGTTCGGCTCTGGCTCCGCTTTGTCTCACTGTGTAGCCCCCGGCCGAGCCCCTCCTTTGTCAGTGCCTCAGGCTGCCCCATTATAGGGTCAGATGGAGTCATCTCGCCTGTTCCTTCCTGGTTTGACAGGAACAAATTTCTGGTTTGAATTGCTGCTTTCAAAGAGGAGACTGGCCCCCTCCTGGCCGCCTGTTAATCAGAGCTCTTATCTTCAGTCTAAGCCAGTGTTATCTGTGTATTCTTTTGTTGGGCAAAGAATCAATCCTCTTTTCCCACAGTTGAATCCATGAAATAAAGGATCTCAAATTCAAATGTAAGTTGCTCACACTTTCTCCCTCCACCTTTCTCCCTGGCAGGTGACTGCTGGGTTGGTGCAAGTCTCTATCTGAGGTAAAAGAGTACCAGGGTGGGGGGTACATACCTTTAGACCCAGGCATGTGTTATGATAGGTGTATTGATTTGTTTGGCAAATTTTGAGCCATGTGTCAGCCACCGTCCTAGAATCTGAGAAGACTGATGAGTAAAAGGCATTTATAGCCTCCAGGAAGACATGGTCTAGTATTTTAAGAGTGGCCTCTGAAGCAACCCACTCCAGTACTCTTGCCTGGAAAATTCCGTGGACTGAGGAGCCTGGTAGGCTACAGTCCATGGAGTCCCAAAGAGTCAGACACAACTGAGCGACTTCACTTTCCCTCTCTTTTCTGGAGTTCCACAAATGGTTCCAATCCCAGCCTCCTTACTTCCTGTTTCGTATTCTTGGGCAGTTTACTTAACCACTTTAAATCTTGGGTTCTTGATCTATAAAATAGGAAAAATAATAACCTCATGTAGTTGTTGTGAGGCTTGAATAACACATTTTAAATGTTTAGTTCCCAACAGATAGTAAAAGCCTAGTAAGTTTAAGTTGGTGTTAATGCAGCAATAGAGGAAGTGAGTAGGCCAAAGGCATAGACACGTTCCAATGGAAGCATGAGCACTGGATTATTGGATACTGTGGGAGAATTCAGAAAAGGAGTTGCATTTGAGCTGGACCTTTAAATACGAGTAAGAATTCACCAGGTGAAGGGAGAAGGGAAAAAGGCTTGCAAGCACAAGAAACTGATAAAGGCCTAGAAGTGCGAATGTTGGGAAACTTCAGAAATATGCTCGCTTTGGAATTTGGGGCAGCCACCTTTCACATTCCTTGTGTCGCTGCATCAAAGTAAAATAACAAGCGTGCTGGTTCGGGTTTCTTCTTCCTCCAGAACTTCTGCCTCGTTCCTTTCAGCGAGAGATGAGGGAGAGCTGGTTTCATTCCTTTAAGGCTCAGCCACCTCCATTTCTTTAGTGACAACTCCTCAACTGTTCGAGCCCTTGCTGTTCTCCACTTTTCCCAATTCCTGTAGCACTTAGTTTCTTACCATACAATTTAGCAGTAATTATATGTTGTCCTGTTATTTAATTATCTCATTTGTGTAAGTCTAGTCTCCCCTGTTCTCTCCCTCAGGGCAGGGATGGCATTTTCCCATTTTGTGTCCCACATAAGGCTTGACACAAACTGTCAACCTACAGAAGGTGTTTGAAAGATACCCATTGAATTGACTAGACACTTCGTGCTGATGATTATTTCAGACAAGACCACCAGACCTCAGTCATGGGATTTATTGATTTGAGCGGAAATGTATTCGTTCCACATACACTGAAGGCCCTCCGTGTTTAAAGTGAGTTGAAAAATTTTGAAGATGATGTCTAGTTCTATTTGTAGAATGGCATTTCGGTGTCTCTTGTCACTAGAAGCCTGTGAACACTAACAGACCATTTGAGTGAGGGGTACTTGGCGAGGGCAGCTGCAGTCCTCACTGATATGCCAGATCACCTATTTAGTGCTGCCCAGGGGAGTACTATCGGGGATGACACCTTTGTTCCCTTGCCTTTACCTTGGCCTGAACTTCCAGGCCCAAACCATTAGCCTTTCTCTTCTGCTCCCAAGGTTGCTCTGCAAATCCTTCTATAAAATTAAGCTATCTCACTTACATTGGGAACTTACTGCCCAGATGTCCAGTTAATCACCTTTTCTTGATATCATTGTATAGTCAACACACTGAATGTTCTAGACATTTGTTGTTGCCTTCATTCTGTAGATGTTCTTAATTTGCATTCATCAAATATATGAGACCTTATTCTGTGTTGGGGAATGTCCTGAGTATATAACAATTTTTAAAAACTGGATGTGGCCCCTGCCTTCATGGAATAGTCTGGCAGGGTAAGCAAACTCATAGTTAAAACCCCAAATTGTCCTTTAGTTATATATTGCAGCACAGCAAACTCTCCAAAATTTAGTGGCTTAAAACAATCATGTTATTATCTCTCGCAGTTCTGTGAATTGACTGGGCTCAGCTGGGCAATTTTGCTAGTCTCACTTGGGATCTGTCATGACTGAGGTGGCAGTCAGATGGCAGCTGGGGCTGGAGTCATATGAAGGCTCAACTAGGCCTCTTTCTCCATGTAGTCCCAGGGCCTCTCCAGCTGGGTAGCTGAACTTCATAAATAGTGGCTCAGAGCTTTTAAATGTACAGAAGTGGAAACTGCCAGGCTTCTTCAGGCTTAGTCCTAGAACCTACCCTGGGTCACTTCTTCACTCTGGTGGTTAAAGCAATTCACAGGGTCATCTGAACATCAGTGTTTGAGGGGGAAGACAAAAGGGCATGAATACTAGGGAATGTAGGCAAAGTACAGAGTGCTATGGGAACACCCAGGGGAGGCTCATAACTTAGTTATGGAAGTCAGGAAAACTTACTGGAGGCAGTGACCTCTAAACTATGAAACTGAATGATGAGGCATGGAAACTAATCAGATGAAGAAGGGATGGGAAAACACAATTCAGGAAGGGTAAACAACCGGTATGAAGGCCCAGGGAGGCAAAGAGAGCAAAATTTAAGATCTATAGGCTATAGCTAGGGCAGGGGTGGTATGGGATAGCAATAGCCCTTTAGTCTGAAGAGGTAAGTGAGACCAGATCACAAAGTCTTATATAGTCCCCACCCCTACCCCATGTCTCAACTCTGTCTGGAGAGCATCAAAGAAGGAAGGATAAGCATGATCAGGCCTGCCTGTAGGATATTAAAAGACTGTTGGCTGCTGTGTGGGGGATGGTTTGAAGAAAGTCAAGCCCTCATCATCATCCCGTCCCTTCTAGCCAGTGACCTCACCCTCATCACTGAGAAGGCTGAGTCATCACCTGAGCACCAATACCAGTTCTTTTTGCTTTTTGTTAGTAGGAATTTGTATTATCAAAAAGTGCAAACTCCTTTGTGTTGTGCAAGTTGGTTTTTTTTGGCCATGCCTTGTGGCATGTGGGATCCTAGCTCCCCAACCAGGGATCGAACCTGTGCCACCTGCATTGGGAACTCAGAGTCTTAACCATTGGACTAAAGTGAAGTTCCTTTGTGTAAGTTTTTGTTTTCATTTTGTTTTGTATTAGGGAAACAACAAACAAACAAAAACATGTCACAGAAAGCCTGCTATTCCCAGTAGGATCTGGACATGAGGTTGGCCAGGTGGTCAAACAGTTCATACCTAAGTGTGAACTGTGTTAAGGAAGAGCTCGTCTGCTGAGAGCAGGGACTGTGCCAGGCTCAGTGATTCTTCCCCTCACTTAAGAAATGGTCTGTTAAAGGAAAGCCTACTCCAGTAAAAAGTCAAATGGTACTTATACAGCTTATAACAAAACCCTGCAGACCCGTGCCACACACAGCTCCCTACCCTCTCATCCTACTACCTAGAGGCAACTGTTTTCAACTTAAAATTTCAGGAAGAGCACAGAAGAACACTGGAATGGGACTGACTGGCCTCCGATCCATCTCTCCTACTTACTAGCTGAGTGACCTTGGTCAAGTGAATTATAATCTTTTATCTTGGTTTCCTCATCCGTAAGATGGGAATGATAGTTGTAACCCTTCTCATGAGGTAACACATCATTGACTGGCACATGGTCAACAAACAGTGATATGAAGAAGGCTCTAACTTGAAGAGCTGCTATGAGCACAGATGTGGATGTTTAGCTGCACACTGTTCAAATAAATGTAAGGCATGAATGTGAGTCGAAGGAAATGACAAGAACACAGACTCATTTGAAGAGGTCTGTCTCTTTTCTTTGTCTTAAGGCCAAACTTTGTGTTTGTTCCTAGTCCCATTCCCTTCCTGTCTCTTCTGGAACCTTGTCTCTATAATTATCCTGACCCTCATGACAAGCATATATCTATTAGTTTTTTTCTTTCTATGAAATATACACAGGCCTTTCCTATCTTGGAGAACATCCTTTATTTGATCCTCCTGTGTTTTTCAGCTCCTATTTCATTCTCTCCACTGTCAGATTTCTTAATTAACACACACATTGCCTCCCATTCCTTCCTGACTCCTTCACTTTTCAGCTGCCTCCCTGCTTCCATCACTGTTCTTCTGACACAGCTGTCACCAGGGTCATCAAAGACCACCTCATTAAGCACCCTTGGGCCTTTGCTCAGTCAGCCTCCTTGACCCTGAGTATTTGACTCAGTTGACCATCCACTCCTTAACTCTCACATGCCAAATTGCTTCATCATCTCTCTTATTTCTGTCAACTGTATCATTTTCCCCAACCATTCAGGAATAAACCTTGAACTCAGGGTTCGTTCAGCTCCCTTCTCTGCCCACCCCCACATTACTTTTGAGTCTTACTGCAAATATTAGAAACTCGTTGAAGCTAGCTTTCTAGAAAAGTCTAATCAGAATATGGAGGAGTGGGGGACAGCTAATGGAGCCCCAAAGGCAGGATGCAGCTGGATCCCAGGAGAGCCCAGGACTGTAGACTTGGAGTCCATGGAGTGAGTTTTCTCTCTAGATTTCTCCAGAAGGAGACTTTGGGGATGATTTGCACCCCAGAGTGTCACAAGTCACAAGTCCTGTAAAAATTGCCATCTTTCGTGTCAGGTCCTTGAATCTGTCTCCTCTCCAGCTTCCCTTGTACTGGATCTCCTATGTTTGTTTATCTCCTGATTACTGTTTCTGCCATTGCTTCTTCCTCCTGACACTGAGTAACAGCACTAACCACATTTCAGTTCTCTGTCCATTGCTCTTTGCTTGACTATCCTGGGCTGCTGACTCCTAAACAGGAGTAGAGTGGTTAAGAGCTTGAATTCCTGAGTCCTAATGGCCTGGGTTTGAATCCCCTACCACTTTCTTTGTTGTTGTTTGTGTTGTTTGTTTTTATTTATTTACTTTTGGCTGCATCTAGTCTTAGTTGCCCCAAGGCATATGGGATCTTAGTTCCTGGACCAGGGATTGAACCCATGCCTCCTGCAGTGGGGGTACAGAGCCCTAACCACTGGACCACCAGGGAAGTACCCCCCAACCCCACTTTATAGTTGCGTGAACTTGGGAAAGTTACTTGAATTTTTGAGCCTCAATTCGTTGTCTGTGAAATGGGGATAATATGGGTCCCTTCTTAACAGCGTTGATGTGAAGATTCACTGGGCAAGCACACACGAAGTGCTTACCCCTGCACACGGAAAGGACTCGATAAATGGCAGCTATTATCAGCCTTACCCTTGTTCTCTTTCCTAACATCACCAGCTAGTCTCTTCCACTGGATGTCCTGCTGTGACCTCAGGTCCTCCGGTCAGAATTTGCAGGAGCCATTGGTTGAAAAGATGCAGCTGGAGGAGGGGGAAGCTGAAAAAGAGGAGTGGTCTCATCAGATCCTCAAAGGAATTCTGACCTAGCTTCAGCCAGGCTCAAGCAGATAAGACTGAAGAACAGTTCCCCTGTAACCCCTCCAAAAGCTGGCTGATTCTTGGAATCCGGGAGAACAGGCAGGGCTGCCTTTAAGAAAGCAAATGAAGGAGGTGAATCCAGCCTTTAAGGAAAAAAAAAAAAAAGCCCCGGGGGTGGTGAGAGGAAAAGCAGCAGGATCAGTGGAGCTTCAGGGTGGGTGTGAAAGGTGAGAACAACACCCTCAGGGCGTTGAGCTGGCTTAGGCTGGGGCCTCCCTCCAGAGCTGGGGCTCCGCAGCACAGAAGCCAGAGGCACTCCTGTTTTTAGCTGAGCTGTTGCACGTCCCCTTTGCCATCCTGTGAACCCTCCTCATTAAGCTCTTGTGTGGAACAGGGTGTACGGCTTTCACATGCCCCTCAGCCTGGCTCCCACCTCCCTCTCCGCTGCTTGGGTGGCGGGATTTCTACCAGCAGGAACGTGGTGAGGGGCAGTGCCCCTCTCTCACTTGGTCCAGAACCAGAACTGGGGTCGTGGGCGGGAAGAGGAACCTCACCGAGAGCCCTTTGCTTTGAGGCAGAATGCCAAGTAGTTAAGAGCTCTGGGCCTGAAGCAGAATGCACCCCTCTTTGAATGCCACTTCTGCCATGGCTATCTTTGTGATCCCAGGCAAGTTGTTTAACCTCTATGCTTCATCTATACAATAGGGATGATAATTGCTCACTTGCTCAAACATGTCCAACTCTTTGTGACCCTTTGGACCGTAGCCAGCCAGACTCCTCTGTCCATGGGAGTTTTGACTCAGGAATACTGGAGTGGGTTGCCACTTGCTCCTCCACTTCCTGACCCAGGGGTTGAACCTGCATCTCCTGCATTGCAAGAGGATTCTTAGCCGCTGGGCCATTGGTGAAGACAGGGATGATAATAGGCCTAGCTAATAGTTGTGAGTTTTAGTAAGATAATGCAGGTCAAGCATGAAGTTTAGTCCACTTAGACCACCTGGAACCAAGGGTCCCATCCTTGTAGACAGTCTTCCCCATCCCCCCCACACACTCTACCCTATCTGTGTTGTCCTCTATTTACATGTGTGTCTCTGCTATGGGACTATGAGCTCTAGTAGGTCAGCAATAGAATTGTATGGATCTGTACCCTTGGCGCCCTGCTTAGTAAATACATTTATTGTTGGAAGGAAGTGGTAAAACAATATAGAAGATTCAAGATTCTCTGGTCTCAGAGTCCCATCATTTCACCATAAATAGAGGGCCTACATCAGTCACTGTCCTGGGGGCTGGGGATTCCACAATGAATGGAACAGGATGAGCTCCAGGCCTCATGGTGTGAACTGTCCAGGGAGTGATAGACATTAAACATATAACAAAAATTATGGTATATTACAACTGGAGCATTGCTAGTAAGAAGCCAGAGCTACTATGAGAGTATCAGAGCAGAGACTACATTTGAGGGTGGAAATGGAGAATCAGGAAGTTTCCTGGATGACATAACAAGTAAACTGAAGCCCTAATAATGGGCAGCCTGGGTTGAAATGGAAGGTGGAAAATAGCCTTCCAAGCACAGGAAACAGCATGTGCAAAGGTCCTGAGGTGCAAGGGAGCTAGGCTGCAGTGCAGAAGTTAATGACTGGAGCCTAGGATGGAGTGGTCAGTGGCTTCTCCAAGGCCACAGAGCTTGGAGCATGGATTATGCAGAGCTTTGTAGGTTATGATGAGAATCTAAGCCTTTATCCTGATGATAATAGCTAACATTTATTCAATTTTATGTATATTTGTACTGAATACAGCACTTTATGTGTGTTTTCTCATTTACTTTTCACAGTCCCCCAGGAGGCTGATGATATAATTCCCATTTTACAGATGATGAAACCCTGGCTCAGAGGTTAACTTGTTCAAGGTCATCCAGTTGGCAGTGACCGATATGGGATTTGAACCATCAGGATGCCAATGCCTGCCCTCTTAATCCCTGCGTGGCCCAACCTATGGGCTAAACGGTGTCTTCGATCCGTGTGCTTCATTCTCAAAGCCTACATTTTATTCTCAGCATGTCCCCAGTCCTTCTCCCCGGAACTGGAGGAACTCACGCAGAGGCTCGCCCAGATGAGATGAGCTCCCTGGCGGTGGGCCGGACTGCGGGTAGGGGCGGGCACCCAGCCGCCTCTGCGCAGGCCTCCTCCACCCACGTGAGGGGTCGGGGCCGCGGGCGCCTGGAGTCGTGGAGCGCGGCCGCAGTGCGGTGGGCACTGGTATGTATGCTACCGTGGCCGCGGCGGCCGTGAAATCTGGAGGTACTGGACCCCAGAGAGCCGCGGGGGTGTGGGGAAGGAGGGGCGCCCCTCCGCGTCCTGCTGAGGGCCCTCTCTCCCGGCGATGCCCCCCGTAGTCCGGATCACGTTCCCTCCAGCCTTGAGGGGGAAAACAGCGTTCATTTCTGATTAAAAAATGACTGTTTTAAAAATGGGTTTCATTCTTTCTCTCCGTCCTCTCCCAGGGCTAGAAAGGGACGGAAAGCGACACCGAGAATCCATTCCAAATGAGCAGCCAAGAGGAGACGCGGCAGCTCCCAGATGTTGATGTTTCGTTTTTTGACATAAATCTTTGCACTCATATGGGAGTTTTCATTGATTCATGTTTCCATCTGCTGAATTTCCTTTTATTTATTTAATACGGCTTTTTGGGGAAATCTTACTCCGAAGCTCTGGAGGAGCATAAACTGTGCCCACCGCTGTACCCCTCCCCCCTCCTCCAAACCTTGGCTGCCAGAAGGAAGGGAGTGAGCGGCACCCCGTGGAGAAGGCAGCGGCAGGTCCTCTTCTGGGGGGATTGGGGCGGGGCAGGAGCCCTAGGCCCCATTAACAAGGCTGTTGCCCTGCTTGGTGCCTGCAAACCCGACAAAGAAACGGCAGGAGAGACTCCAGTCTGTTCCTTCTCCCTCCTGCCCACCCACAGTACTGCCCTCCCTTCACGCCAAGACACTTATTCTCCATCTAACAGTAGATGTCTGCATTAAACATATTAAAGAGTATCTCTTCCTCCCCCCCACCTCCGCCCCTGCACACCCCACATCAGTAGTGATTCTTAGAGCTTCACTTCTAGAGTCAGACTGCCTGAGTCTGAATCCTGACTTCACTTTGTAAGGTGGATTCTTGAGCACCTTAACTACTCTAAGCCTCTAAAATGAACCTGTAAAACTACTCTGAGCCTGTAAAATGGGGATGATTACTGTTTCTTCCTCAGATACAGTTACATTTTACAGATGAGACACTGATGCTGAGAGTAGTTAAGAGATTTGCCTGACTAGCTTGGAGCCAGGACACAGTCCTATGTCTTTCTGATCCTCACCCTATTCACTCCCAACTCTTGCCCCACTGTTCCTCCAGGTTTCTCAGGATAGGCCATTTGCAGCAGAAAGGGGACACCCTCTTTTCCATGAGGCAGAAGAAAAGATTAGTAGTTATGGTTCAGGATGTCTGACATCTTAGAACAATATCCCTCTAACCTTAGAACACAGGCCCAGATTTGGGCAGCACCTACAGGGCATCTCATCCTGTCTTCCACCTAATCCATACAGACTTTCCCCACAGATAGAGAAAACTCACTTCCTTATAGCCCCTTCTATTTGAGGGTGCCTCTAGGTATCAGGAAACCCACAGACCCTTGAATGGGACTATTTGAATGTAACAAATCATGATTTCCACAGACCAAGCGCCTTAAGAGCCCTTGTTGCTAAGACCCAAGGCTGTATCTCTGTCCTGAGTAGAAGGGAGGGATTACTCAGTGTGAGATTTTTCTGTAGCACATCCTTTGTGAAGCACATTCCTTCCCTATGTATATTCCATCCAGTCCAAGTTTCTCTGCATGTGCTCTGTGGGGCTCTCCCTGCAGGGCAGGACATGGCTACATATCTGGGACTCTGTGATTGATTGGTTCTAAGCTCACTCTGTAGGTGCACATGTCCTTAACTCTTCATCCACACAAGCTGTTTTTTGGAACTCCCTTATATGATAAATAGAAATGTTTGATGTCTCTGTATGTGCTCAGTGCCTTACAAGAAGTAAGTCCTCAAAATATTATTAAAGAGAATGAGATGGTATAGGAGGGCACTTCTGTTCACTTTGCTCAGCAACTACCTGAAAGTGAAAGTCACTCAGACAAGTCTGACTCTTCGCAATTCCATGGACTGTATAGTTCATGGAATTCTCCAGGCCAGAATACTGAAGTGGGTAGCCGTTCCCTTCTCCAGGGTATCTTCCCAACCCAGGGATCAAACCCAGGTCTCCTGCATTGCAGGTGGATTCTTTACCAGCTGAGCCACCAGGGAAGCCCAAGAATACTGGAATGGGTAGCCTATTCCTTCTCCAGTGGATCATCCCAATCCAGGAATCAAACCGGGGTCTCCTGCATTGCAAGAGGATTCTTTAGCAACTGAGCTATCAGGCAAGCCCTCCCTCCACCCCCCGCGGCCCCCATTACCTTCTTCTTGAACAGAAACCTACTACTTGTTACATAATTTATCCTTGAGATTGCCATGAGATAGAAAAGAAGAGGAACATTATAAGTAAGGTAAGCAAGGAAGAAACAACTCTAGAAATAATGGGGGGAGGGGAGGCAATACACTGGTGAGGAGGCTAATTATCCACCAAAATCCATCTTCCCCTTCTTCCATGGTAATAGATTTGAGCTGGGATATGTCTGTCTAGTCAGTCTATATTTTCCACCATCCATCACAGCTAGGTATAGCCAGGTGACTAAGAAGTGATATAGAGCACTTTCAGGCCAAATTCATAAAACCTTACATGTACATAAAATCTTTATATATTTATTCATTTGGCTGTGCTGAGTCTTAGTTGCAGCACACGAAATCTTTGATCTTTGTTGTTGCATATGGGATCTGTAGCTGCAGCATGCAAACTCTTAGCTGTGGCATAGGGAATCTAGCTGCCTGATCAGGGATCGAACCTGGGCCCCCTGCACTGTGAGTGTGGAGTCTTAGCCACTGGACCAGTAGGGTTTACACATGATTCTACTCTCTTACCAGCTGGATCTCGAACATGGCAGCAATCTGGCCTCAACCATGTATTTCATGACAAAGTCCTAGAGTAACCTTGATTTCTTAATGGCTTGTGGAACAGAACTGCCTACTGATCTGAAACATTCCCTTCAGACCATTATTTGAGAGATTTACATTTTAAACTACTGAGTTATTACTGGCTTTCTAGTTACAGCAGTTGAGTATACCTTAATTAGAGCAGAGGGTAGGTAGTGAGCTGGTAAAGAGCCTGATCTTCAAAGTCAGATTGACGTGGTATAAATCCTAGCTCCCCTCCACCTGGAACCAGTGATCCTGCTGATGAGTATCCATGTCCTCATCAGTAAAATGAGAGGGATAAACACAACACTAAACGCAACCACTTTGAAAAACAATCTTTGGGCTTGTTCATTACAGCTAAAGATACTCATATTCTATGATGCAGCAATTCCATTACTAATTATATATGTGTGCTAGAGAATTATGAACCCACATACACCTGAACTCATGTACAAGAGTGCTTGTGTGGTCCGAAAAGGAGAAACAACCCCAATGTCCATCTATAATGAATGGAAATATAAACTGTGGTATTTCATATAGTGGAATATATACCAATGAATACCAGTTAACTTCAGATATATAAAACAACATAAATGAATTCCACATAGATTCATGATAAGAAAAAACCTTTTGAGGATATATATTGTATTATTCCATTCATGTATAGTTTTAAAAGAAACAAAAGAAAATTATATGATTTAGTAATGCATATGCTAAGTCGCTTCAGACATGTTCAACTCTTTGCAGCCCAACGGACTACATATACAGCCTGCCAGGCTCCTCTGCCCATGGGATTCTCTAAGCAAAAATACTGGAGTGGGTTGCCATGCCCTTCTCCAGGGGATCTTCCCAACCCACGTCTCTTATGTCTCCTGCATTGGCAGGCAGGTTCTTTACTACTAGTGCCACCTGGGAAGCCCTAGGAATACATACATGGGTAATAAAACTATGAAGAAAAACAAGGGAATGTTTACCCCAGATATAGGTGATAATAATACATGGTATACCAATGTTATAATATTGTTATTATATTAATATATTATAGGGGACAAGTATGTGTCAAGCAGTTCATATACATGTTTTAGACATCTTAGACATTGTGTATCTGTTACATTTTACAATTAAGCTTCTAAAGTATCACATACCTGGTAGGGTGCTGTGAGAACTGAATGGGGTAATGCACAGAAGTATTAAGCTCTGTTTCCTAGTGTACAGTATGTGCTCAAAGGAAGTAACTTTTTTCATGTTGAGGGAAATATTGGGGGCCTTGGAGAAATGCCACATATGTAATTAGCCAGTAATAAAAATTTTAAACGCTCTGGTTTTTCCTTTGAGACACACTGTCTTCCTATTTTTGTGATATCTGGTATGTAAATATAAGTCTGTGGGGGGTGGTGGTTGGTGATTTAGGGTTAATTGACAGTCATAAGCTTAGTGCAGAGCTGGGAAACTTCACTCGCCCCCTCAGAGAAGACACAGAGGGGAGGGTAACCCTAGGGAGCCTGGATGGGAGGGGTAACAGCAGTGAGGAGAAAACTGCATTTTACAGGCCTGATCTGAGAGGTCTAGGCGTGAGGCTCTGGCTAGTTCCTGGGGTATCTCACCTATACCTTCTGGGCTGCATCATGCTTCCTGCAGTGTGGTGAGGCGTCAGAAGTCTGCACAGGTGACAGGAGGATGGCTCAGGCCCAGCTGAGTGACAGCGAGGGAAGCCATTCTGCTGACGGTGTGCTCCAAGACACCGTGGAGGCAGCCAAGAACAAGAGCAGTCACCCAGCCAAAAGGCACTGGGATCAGCCAGGAGGCTGGGAAAACCTGGCCGAGTCTTCCAGCCAAGAGATGCCAACAGAGGTGTGTGCCTCTAGATGCCACGTCTGAGGGTCCCAGAACCGAAACTGCTGTCCCCAGGCTTGGCCAGGAGCTCCCTAGCTGTGTGCCTTCCCATGGGGACCCCAATCTGGGTCCTGGGGAAGGCTTTACCCAACCAGAGTCTGCTGGTTTCCACACCAGGGAGGATACACTTCATCACGCAGTGAAACTCATGGAGAGAAGGGAGTTGAAACCTTGGATGCACTGCATAGACTGTGGGTTCTTGAGCCAGAGACTCTTTAAGATTTCCCTCTTTTATTCTGACCCTTTCTAGTTAATCCAATTCAGTAACTCCATTCACCTGATATTGATCAAGTGCATGTAACATCCAGGCAATTTTACTAAATGCTGGGAATATTACGGTATATAAGGAAGACAGGGAATTCCTGCCCTCAGGGAATTTGCAGGCTGGGGGAAACAGCTGAGGAAAAATAATTTCAGTTATGAAGTATGTTACTAAGATTATGGCATCCGGTCCCATCAGTTCAGTTCAGTCACTCAGTCGTGTCTGACTCTTTGCGACCCCATGGACTGCAGCACGCCAGGCCTCCCTACCCATCACCACCTCCCGGAGTTTACTCAAACTCATGTCCATTGAGTCAGTGATGCCACCCAACCACCTCATCCTCTGCCATCCCCTTCTCCTCCCGCCTTCAATCTTTCCCAGCATCAAGGTCTTTTCAAATGAGTCAGCTCTTTGCATCAGTGGCCAAAGTATTGGAGTTTCAGCTTCAACATCAGTCCTTCCAATGAATATTCAGGACTGATTTTCTTTAGGATGGACTGGTTGCATCTCCTTGCAGTCCAAGGGACTCTCAAGAGTCTTCTCCAACACCACAGTTCAAAAGCATCAATTCTTCGGTGCTCAGCTTTCTTTATAGTCCAACTCGCACATCCATGCATGACTACTGGAAAACTATAGCCTTGACTAGACAGACCTTTGTTGGTGAAGTAATGTCTCTGCTTTTTAATATGCTGTCTAGGTTGGTCATAACTTTTCTTCCAAGGAGTAAGTGTCTTTTAATTTCATGGCTGCAGTCACCATCTGCAGTGATTTTGGAGCCCCCCAAAATAAAGTCTTCCACTGTTTCCACTGTTTCCCCATCTATTTGCCATGAAGTGATGGGACCGGATGCCATGATCTTAGTTTTCTGAATGTTAAGTTTAAGTCAACTTTTTCACTTTCCTCTTTTACTTTCATCATTTCATGGCAAATAGATGGGGAAAAAGTGGAAACAGTGACAGATTTTATTTTCTTGGGCTCCAAAATCACTGTGGACAGTGACTGTAGTCACAAAATTAAGAGAGGCTTGCTCCTTGGAAGAAAAGCTATGACAAACCTAGACAGTGTATTAAAAAGCAGAGACATCACTTCGCCAACAAAGGTCCATATAGTCAAAGCTATGGTTTTTCCAGTAGTCATGTATGATGTGAGAGCTGGACCATAAAGAAGGTTGAGTGCCGAAGAACTGATGTTTTCTAATTGTGGTGCTGGATAAGACTCTTCAGAGTCCCTTAAACAGCAAGGAGATCAAACCAGTCAATCCTAAAGAAAATCAACCCTGAATATTTATTGGAAGGACTGATGCTGAAGCTGAAGCTCCAATTCTTTGGCCACCTGATGTGAAGAGCCGACTCATTGGAAAAGACCTTGATGCTGGGAAAGATCAAGGGCAAGGGGAGAAGGGGGCGGCAGAGAATCAGATGGTTAGATAGCATCACTGGCTCAATGGACAGGAGTTTGCGCAAACTCTGGGAGATAGTGAAGGACAGGGAAGCCTGGCATGCCACAGTTTGTAGGGTCAGAAGAGTCTGACATGACTTAGCCACTGAACAATGAAGCAATGAACAAAAGCAGAAGCTTAGGTCCTGTGGGAAAGTATCAACAGGAGACTTAAGACAGTTTAGTGCTATTTCTCAAAATATGTACCTGTACCTGCATCAGGCATTTAACGTCTTTGCAGAAAATTCAGATTCCTGGGCCTCATACCAGATCTACTGAGTCAATGACTCTGAAGGTGGGGCCAGGAATCTGCTTTTTTCTTCATCGGAGCAAAATTTACATAACAAACAATAGCTTTAAAAGTATACATTTCAGTGGCATTTAGCATGTTCACAACATGATGCAATCATAACTTCTATTTAGTTCCAAAACATTTTCATCACCCATCAAGCAGTCATTCCTCATGTTCCCCTCCCCGCATCTCTTGGCAACCACTAACCTGCTTTGCATGGATTTACCTATCTTGGATATTTTATGTGAATGAAATTATACACATATGAATGACATATAACACTTTGTGCCTGTTTTCTTCAACTTGTAATATTCCTGAGGTTCATCCATGTTGTGGCATATGCCGGCACCTCATTTCCTCTTATTGACAAATAATGTTCCATTATACGAATATACTATATTTTGTTTGTCCATTCATCCGTCGATGGGCATTTAGATTGTTTCCACCTTCTGGCTATTGTGAATATTGTCGCTGTGAACATACATGCACAAGTATTTGAGTATCTGTTTTCAGTTTTCTTGGGTATATACCTAGAAGTGGAATTGTTGGGTCACATGCTAATTCTATGTTTTAGCTTTTTAGGGAACCACCAAACTGTTTTCCACAGTGGCTGCACAATTTCACATGCTCACCAGAAATGTACAGGGGCTCCAAGGTCATCACATCCTTGCCAACAGTTGTTTTTGGTTTTGGTGAGTTCGTTTGTTTGTTTGCTCTGTTTTGTTTTACTACAGCCATCCTAGGGGATGTAAAGTGGTATCTCATTGTGGTTTTGATTTCCATTTCCCTGACTAATGATGTTGAGCATCTTTTCATGTACTTATTGGCTACTTGAACAATCTTCTTTGGAAAAATGTCTATTCAAGCCCTTTGCTCATTTTTAAATTGAGTTATTTGTCTTTTTGTCGCTGAGTTGTAAGAGTTCCATGTAGAACCTTATTGGATATATAACTTGCAAAATGTCTTTCCACTTTCTTAATGGTGTCTTTAGATGCACAAAAGCTTTAAATTCAATGATGTCCAATATGTCCATTTTTTCTTTTGTTACTTGTGTTTTTGGTGTCACATTTAAGACCATTGCCAAACCCAGGTCATGAAGATTTGCTGTTATGCATTCTTCTCACAGTGTAATAGTTTTAGCTCTTATATTCAGGCCTTTGATCCACACTGAGTTAATCTTTATATATAGTGTAAAGTAGGGGTCCAGCTTCTCTTCTTCTCTTCCCTCTTCTCCTCTTTCTTTTTGCATAAGGATCTCTGGTTTTTTCTGCACCAAGTATTGAAGAAACTATTCTTTCTCCATAAAATATTCTTGGCATTCTTGCCAAAACTCAATTAACTGTAGATATATGAGTCTATTTCTGAACTCCCAATTCTATTCCATTGATCTATATGTCTATCTTTATGCCAGTACCACACTATTTTAATTATTGTAGCTTTATGGTAAGTTTTGAAATCAGGAAATGTGAATTCCCCAACTTTGTTCTTTTTCAAGATTATTTTGGCTAATCAGGGTCCCTTGCAATTCCATATGAATTTTAGGGTCAGCTTTTCCATTTCTTCACTGAGTCAAAAGCTCTGAAGATGGGGCCCATGGATCTGCTACCTGAATTTTTTAAATTGCGGTAAAATATACATAACATAAGATTTACCAAAAAAAAAAAAATTTACCATTAACTTTTTAAAGTGTATAGTTCAATAGTGTTAAGTATATTCACATTGCTGTGCAACCTCTCTCCAAAATTTTTTCATCTTGCAAAACAAACTCTATACACATGAAAAAAACCTCCAGTTTCCTCTTTTTCAAGCTCCTAGAAACCCTATTATATTTTCCACCTGTACAAATTTGACTACTCTAAATACCTCGCATACATGGAATCATACAGTATTCATTGTTTTGTCACTGATTTATTTCACTTAGCATTTAGGTCCTCGAGTTTCATCTATATTGTAGTATATGTCAAAATTTCCTTCCTTTTTAGGGCTGAGTAATATTCCATTGCATGTATATACCACATTTTGTTTAGTGATTCATCCATCAAGGAACATTTGGACTGCTTCCATTGTGAATAGTGCTGCTGTGAACATGGATGTATAAATATCTGTTTGAGACCCTGTTTTGAATTCTTTCAGGGTTATACTCAGAATTGGAATTGGTGGAACATGGTAATTCTATTTAAGTTTTTGAGGAACTGTCATACTGTCATACTATTTTCCAAAGTAGCTGTACCATTTTACATTCCTACCAACAGTGCACAAGAGTTTCAGTTTCTCCACATCCTAGCCAGCGCTTATTACTCTCTCTCTCTCTTTTTAATAGTATATGGTGTTATCTCATTATGCTGTGACTTGCATCGGAATCTTCTTTTTAATAAACTTTTTAATTAATATTTTAGAATAATCTTAGATTTACAGAAAAGTTGCAAAGATAGTAGAGAGTTCCTATGTGTCTCTCATTCAGTTTCAGTTTCCCATGATGCTTCATCTTACGTTACCATGGCACTTTGTCAGACTGAGAATCTGCTTTGTAATAAGCCGTACTCACACACACACACACACACACACACACACACACACACACACACTGATTCTTACATGCACTAAAGTTTGAGAGCCATTGATCTAGGGTCAGGAAAGTCCTTCCAGGGAAATACATCTCAGCTGTTACTTGACAGATGCATATAAGAGAGTGAAGGGGATGGGGTGTGATCCAGGCAGAGGGAACAAACTGTGCCAAAGCCTGGGGGTAATAAAGAACTTGCAGCGTTTGAGGATAATCATAATAGCAATAATAGTAATTTATTGACACTTACCATATGCCAAGCACTGGTAAGCACTTTCGAACATTATTTTACTTAATTTTTCACAACAGTCCTATAAAGTGGGAAATGTTACCATCTCCATTTTATAGAAGAGGTGACTGAGACTTGAAAGAGAGAAGTAGCTTGCCCAAGGCCACCTAACTATAAAGTGGCAAAGGCAAAGTCTGAACTCAGCTCTCTTTTCCAATTCCTTTTCTCCCATCAGGCCCCAGGAAAGCTTCACCATCTACTTGCAGCAAGAAGCAAAGCACTGAACACGTGCCTTTCCCCCCCTCCTTTACTCTTCCCACCTTCTTTCCCAGGCTACTCAACCTTCAGGGCTCCAGAGAGGCCTTTTCTTCCAAAACTGTTCCCTACTACTCTCCCTCATTGTATTGGTATTTGAATAAGTGAATGAATACAAATAAGTAGCATTAGCAACAGTTTGCACTTATTCATGTGTGTATCTGTTTAATGTTTCTCTCTCCTGTTATCATATAAAACCACATGAAGGCAAAGATTCAGACTGTTTGGTTCTTCTAGTACCTGTAGGTGCTTACTAAGCATTTATTGAATAAAGGAAGAAAGGAACTCAATGAGCATTTTTTGGATGTTGAATGAGTGATTTTTATTTTTGAGAAAGAAAATCAAATGGAGTTGTCGGATGTCATTTAAAACATTAACCATAGATTCCCTCTCTGTCCAGCAAAACCCTCAACCTCACTTCTCCAAAACCTATGACACCCTATAGAAAGTGCCAATGGTTTTGATTCATCAGAAAGAGATACAGGAGAACTTGGTCTGACCTAAGAAACATCTCTGTTACTTTTGGGAAGTTCAAGTCCTGAAATGGGGATGGGAAGTCTCTATTCAAGAATATTCTCAAGAAGAAAACAGAACATCATCTTAACAGCCTCAGAAAGTCAACTGCCTACAAGGAGGGAAAGGGATAAGTGACCTCCCCCACCTTTTCCAACTCTAGGATTCTGCTTTCCAACATAGCATCAGAGAGCTAGCAGAGTGACCAGGCTGCAGGTGAAGGCATAATTGCTCTTCACCTCCCTTGGCTTCCCCAGTGTTAAATTAGCTTTATGTCAATACCACACCCGCAGCTGGGATGAATTATTGAAGCTCATTCACTGCAAAGGGCCTAGGTTCCACTTGCTTTATGGGATGGAGGTGAAGGTGAGCGTATTATTTCTGCTTGCCTTGTGGTCAGTACATTTTCGGTCCATGAATATGAAAGGACTCGGCCCTGACCAGCAGATAATCCTAGCCTCTGCATCTCATGAGATCAGTGGAGACAGGCATAATGGGAGAGGAGGAACACAGGAACATGCCTGCCGGCCCCAGACTCTTCGTTATCACAATTGAAACTGGTCCCAAACACCTATTCATATCCACATAAGCATGTACAGTCAGCATTCACACATATATAGATGTATGCATACATTCAAAGTCTCAATAAAGGTATGCTCACTCACCAGGGGCTTCCCCAGTGGCTCAGCAGGTGAAGAATCTTCCTGCAATGCAGGAGACACAGGAGATGCCAGTTCTATCCCTGGGTCTGGAAGATCCCCTGGAGGAGGAAATGGCAACTCACTCCAATATTCTTGCATGGAAAATTCCATGGACAAAAGAGCCTGGCAGGCTACAGTCCATGGGGTTGCAAAGAGTTGGACACAACTGAGCACATAGCACTCACCAAGGGCCCAAGAACAAAAATAAGGAGGATGCCAATGTTCTAAATATCAATTTTCTAAAAGACTGTGCAAATTTTAAAGCCTCTCCTCCCCCCACACCTTCAATACCAATGCTTCACTAGCAGGGCTGCTTAGTCTGCCCCTGACACTTGGCAGAGATGGATGATCTGGGATATCCAAGGTCAAGGTGTGGGGTTTAACTGATGGGGGCTCCTATATGCATGCAGGGTAAGTTTTCCTTCTTGGTTCTCCTGCAACTCCCCCATGAGTTGGCGTATCCCTGGATTTAAAGATATGTTTCTGCTGCGTGGCCCAGATGTCAAAATTATTAGTTATAGCTCTGCATTTATTCATACACACCTGCACCTACATTCACAGTCTCAAACATGCATTTACATTCCAACACAGAACGCATACCCAGAGATAGGCTTCTTGGCCACATGGTGTGGTTCGAAGGCTGCTGAGAAGGCCTCCTGACCCTATCAGCTGGTCACATGTCTCTCAAAAATCCCACCATTAAATATTTATCCCTTTGGGAGTCCCCAGTCAAGAATCAAATACCTCTGGTCAAGGCAACACACCATAAAGTTATCATCTAACAGTTTGGCAGGAACTCCCTTTGCCCAGGGCACTTCCCCCTGCGTGGCTGGCTGACTCTTACCCATTCTTCAGGTCTGATCTGGCCTTTCCTGCCAGCTCCCTCTTCCTCTAGACAAACAAGGGAGGTTAAGTTCCTCCATCATCCACTCTCATTACTCTCTGTCATTTTCCTTAGATGCATCACTGTAACTGTAATTAAATGATTATTTGTGTCATTATAGTTGCATAGTTTGTGGCTGCAATAAAACTGAGAGCTCCAGTAGGTTAGGGGCTGTCTTTCTCTCTGATCCTCACTGTACCCCCAGTGCCTAACATGTTGCCTGGTACACAGTAGATGTTCAATAAAATTTAAATGAAGTTGGAGGGTTTGAGGAAAGGAAAGGAGAAAAGGGGACACAAAAGGTCAGAGCAGATAATTCCAAACTTTTAAAATCCTGGGCCTGTGAATATCATGAGTCTTGCCTTTCCTAACCTGCCAGAGTGACATCAGGTCCACTTCCCTGGGTGATGTTAAGATGTCTGAATGGGTCCACACAGGGACAGCACTAGGATTTAAGGTGACAGAGACTTCTCAGCTGGAAGAACAGGCTTGAGGGGCATCCTGCCTGGTCTGGCTCCCCACTTTTCCCAATCGTGACTAAGAACTTATAATTCTAGAGCAAGCCTTGTATGAGGAAGCCCTCTTCTAGATGTCTCCTGGTAAATAAAATGGAAGATGTTTGTTGCTGAGAATGTACGACATCGATAATAATAGCAAAATACTAATAGCTGGCATTTACTGAAAGCTTACAATGTGCCAAGAACTGAATCAAGCACTTAACAATAGTTACATATATAATTATTTCAATTAGTTCTCCAACCATCTTGAGAGGCAAGTATGTATTATTCCCTTTTACAGATGGGGAACAAGCTCAGAGAGATTATGTCATTGGCCCAAGGTCACCTAGGGCCAAACTAGGAAGCAGTTGAGTCAGGACAGGACTCTAGAGGCCAATTTTTTACCCATTGGGATATACTACCTTCCATTTTAAGCCCTTTTCATATGTTCATGGGGTTCTCGAGGCAAGAATACTGAAGTGGTTTGCCATTCCCTTCTTCAGTGGACCATGGACTCCAAGGAGATCAAACCAGTCAATCCTAAAGAAAATCAACCCTAAATATTCATTGGAAGGACTGATGTCAAAGCGCCAATATTTTAGCCACCTGATGTGAAGAGCCGACTCACTGGAAAAGACTCTGATGTTGGGAAATATTGAGGGCAAGAGGAGAAGGGGGCAGCAGAGGATGAGATGGTTAGATAGCATCTCTAACTCAATGGACATAAGTTTGAGCAAACTCAGGGAGATAGTGAAGGACAGGGAAGCCTGGTGTGCTGCAGTTCATGGGGTCACAAAGAGTTAGATACGACTTAGTGACTGAACAACAATTTTAAGCCCATGAGGAAATGCCAGCCTACCCCTTATCCTTAGACTTTCATACTTACTCAGAAGATAGAAACTGACACTATTTATAAACTTGGGATTTATTTGGGATCTTGTCCTAGAAGCACCTAGACTCAGCTCCTGGTTCCTAGAGTCAAAGAAGAGGAAAGATGGCAAAACATCTGGAATTGCAGGAGGAAGCAGATACATATTGCTGGAAGGTGCCAGTTCCTGGATATTCCCCAGGAAAACATGCCCAGGTTCAGGGCCTCCTGCTTGAAAGTCAGGCCCATTTTAGCCTCCCCTCTGGACTTCTCTTCTCCCAGTGGTGATCCTGAGGGCTTATTTTAGACTGATGGTTTGAGGTAAGTGACAGATGAGCCAGACAGGGTCACATAAACCCAAACCAGCCAGTATGAGGGAGGATCTACTATGGAGCATGGGCTCTGTTTTCTTGGAATCTCACTTAGGGTCCTGGATTACTGTGTAGAGACCTGTCTAGAAAATGAGAACTATTGTGGACACTGGGTCATGGTCTCTTTTTTCCCCACCTCTCCCTCATGCATTCACCTCAGTTTTATTCCTCCAGTGATTAGCAGAGCCTGAGCTCCAAATTAGGTCTGGACTCAGTTTAAGACCATTAAGGTCCCAGACCCCATGTGGCTGAAATTTGGTCTGTCACAGATACTTTCTGGCTCATCTTTTTAGCCTGCATTGATCCTGGTGTTTTCTCCTCTAGTCTGTGAACTGCTAAAGGGCAAGGTCCAAATTAGTGCTGAATAGGGTCAGTGGGCATGCATCCTCTCCTATTACTTTCTTCTACTGTGTTCTAGAGACTAGAAAGCTAGACTACATTTCCCTGACTCCCTTCCAGTTAACTGCACTTGTGTGACTGGAAGGCAGAAAAGTAGAAAAGGCCTTCTTTCTACTATTTTGGGCTTTCTGCTGGTAAGCAGGATTCTGGAGAGGTGCAGTTCTTCTGCAATAGTTATTCCAGCTTCCTGGTCTCTTCTTCCTAATTCCTAGACAGCAAACTTTGGCAGTGTGTTCTTTAATTCAATAGTTCCAATGGTGGCTTTTTGAGTCCCCATTTCTGATTATGGAATATGTCCTAGCCCTCTTGGTACAACTTCTAGGAGTCCACTCCACAAGTCTTTTAAAATATTTTTGTAAGGACTCAATTCCCTATATTAAATTCCATTCAGTTTAAAACACCTAGAGTAGTTTCTGTTTCCTGCATTGAATCAAGCTCTCAAAGAGTTGTGGAATGACTTCTTGGACAAACTGGTCAGTATAATGAAGGGTAAGTAGGAAACCAGTCGAGCAAAAATAAAAATACACTATCATAAATCAGCTTCTGTTACTGACAACCAGTAGGCTTTCCCAATTAGATTATAACAAAGATAGAGGCGAGGCAGATTAGGTAGATAGTAGGAAAAGAAATAGACATATTTCAAGGGCTGTAAGGCTTATACAGAGGGGATAGAAGGCAAATAAGTACACAGTTCAAATGTGTGAGTTCAGAAGTCTGTTACAGATCCACCATTGAATGCACACTGAATGCGTGTGATCCTTAGATACAAACACATGCGCGCGTGCACACACACACACACGCACACACACACAGAGCGTGACTTGGGATTCTCTCTCCTAGCTTGAAAATTCAGCCCCTTTTATTTAGTATGATGGCCCCAAATGAGATGGAGAATCATGTAGAAGATAAAAGATGTGTGTGTGTGTGTGTGTGTGTGTTAGGAGGATAAGAATCAAGGTGAAGTGATAAGACTGCAGAGAAAGAATGAAGTAGGAATAATGAAGGAAGAGCTGGAAGTATGTGGGAGAGTAAACTGGGAGTGAACTTAAATTGAAAAGAGGAAAGAAGGCGAATGAAGGGGTACTTAAGGGGAGATAAGCAAGAAAACCAACCTCCTCACTCCTGAATAACTTGATTTCTTTTGCACAGTGCCTGGAAAATATCAGGCATTAGATATACATTTACTAAACTGAAGAACAAAGTTAGGAAGGATGGGGGAGGCAGGGTCACACAGGATGGGGTATGTGCATACTTATAACCACTAATATTTATCAAGTTTTACCATGAGCCAGGCACTCTGCTAAGCATTTGACATGCATTATGGATTTAAATACACAAAGCTCTCTATGAGGCAACTGTTAAAGTATCTCCATTTTATAGATGAAGAAACTGAGGCTCAGACAGTTTAACTCATCCAAGATCACACAGATAGTAAGTGGCAGAGTTAGGACTTGAATCCTGACTTGTCTGACTTCAAAACCAGTATTTCTCACCACCACATTATATGTATGCCTCTTTGAGTCAAAGGTAGGTCCACCACGCCCCACCCCATTGTATAAGTTCAGAGAGCACACACAGGGACATGTTCCCAGACCTGGTCTATCCGAGAGGAGAGGGCTGGCAAAGGAGGATAGGGAAAGCAGCTGGGGCTAGGCCAGGTTCCCTATCTGGGGAGGGACCATATTAAAGCCTCATCTTCAACAACACACAGAAAAACAATTTGAAACTTAATCATCTCCCAGAATTATGATCCCTCCCCGCAGCAGGGAGCACATTAGCAGAGCTGGGAAATGATAATTCAGCAGCCCCCAACCCAGCAGGGAGGGAAAGAGAGGAGGAGGGTGGAGAGAGTTAGGAAAACAGAAACAGAGGCAAGGCAGAGATGGGGGGAAGGGAGGCAGGGCCTGACCTCTCCCAGTTTTTTCTTTAACTCTATCAGAGACCGCATTCCAGGGGAGTGGCCTGGTGGCACTTGACCCTTCAATTCTCCTCAGATAGGGCAGGAGTCAAGTTGCTCCTTGGGTCAGTTCTCAGCACCCATGCATGCCCATGTCCAGAGCAGCACCCATGCTCACCCAGGCTAGGTGTGGTTTGCAGTGTTAGCCTAGGTGGAGGAGAACTCCCAAGCTCCCAGCCAGCTCAGTCTGGCTCTGAGCCCCTTCTGGTGTGATGGCACCTAGGCAAATCGTTGGTCCGTCAGGACCCGAGGTGCTGGACAGCTCCCAGGCCCAGAAATATTTCTCCAGAGAGAGCCAGAGGGTTGGGGCGAGGCTTCTACCCCAAACCGCGGCAATTCCCACCCTTAGGAGAAGCGTGGAGGCTGCCGGGAGCAGTGGGGGAGAGGGCTTGGGGTCATGAAGGGGTCCCTATGGAGATGTGGTGGGGACCTGGAGACTGGAGCCCTGGGGGCAACTTCTCCAGACACATTCCTTCCTTCTGAGTCGAGACCCCCCACTGCCTCCACCACCCCCCGCCAGGGACAATGGTGCCTTCAGCCCCCAGAGATGAATGGGGCCTTTCAGAGCCGCACGCCACGGGGTCAGCAGCGGCCACCGGGTCCCAGGGCTGCCCAGCCTTCAGAGCACAGAGTCACTGGTCTGGAGCGATTGCGTAGCTCTTGGGGGAGGGAAGGTATCCTATGATCCTGGTCTTAGACTAAGACTGGTGCCTCCTGGGAAAGAGAATCATCCCAGATCAGAAAGCTCTTGGTAAAGAAGGGTTTTAGGGGTGTGGGGAAAGAGGAACTCCCCTTCTCTGTGCCAGGTGAGGAGACAGTTGTGTGCCTCCTTGGGAGGCAACAGAGAAAGCTGTGTAGGGACAGAACCTACAAAGATTCTCTCTCCCCTCTCCAAATCAAGGTCCCCCCTCCCTTTGGATGGGGCAGCCTCCTCCTCTCAGTGCCCAGGTCCCTTCTTCTAGGGCTGTCCCTGAGGTCTGGTCCCTCCTTCCTGCTCCTGTCTCCCCTCCCCATCTCACACTGCACAGACTATCTGGTTTCTATGGAAACAGGCCCAGGAAGGCTCTGCCAGGAGGCCAAGGCCACTACTGCTCTTGGTGGGGAGAGGGCTATAGGAATTGAACATAAGGAGCAGAAGGTGAGTTCTAGCTCTCAGAGGGGGACAAAGACCTGTTGGGAGTGAGATTTTCACTTCTGGAGGGGCACGAAGAAGAGAAGCCAGAAATATAATTTTGTGATGTGACTCAGGCAGAGTTGAAGAGCGCCTTCTTGTTGCTCCAGCTCTTAGCGCTCTAGAAATCTAGACAAGCCTCGTCAGAGGTGAAATTAGTGGGTGAAGAAGTGAAACAGGTAGTAGCAAGAGTTTTGCCCCGCCTTTTCCACCTGAGGCTCTACTGTTCTACCCCTCCTGGGGACATGCCCACTTGAGAGAAGGAAGTCCCCAGGAAACTAGAATGCTATTGGGGGGAAATCAGAGTGAGTGTGGGTATTCAGGGCTGTTCAGGAATTTCCCGTAGGCAGCTGGAGCTGGAGGTGGCCAGAGCCTAGGAGTGTCAGCTGCTTTTGTGGCATCTCTCCTCGTATCTCCGTTGAAGAGTTGGGGGTGGTCTGGAGGCTGCAGCTTTCTCCCCTCTATCCAACCTGTCCGGATGCTGGGGCATGAAAAGAAGAGAGTGGAGGTGGGCAAGCAGGGGTTGGGAGGAGAGAAAGTAAAAGAAGCCTGAGGAAGGAGGGAGGGCCAGAAGAGGGCTGGGTGGAGTAGTGCAGACGTGAGGGCAGGGAAGGAGCTTCTTAGAGGTTTGACTCAGCTCCTGGGAAGTGAACCCCAGTCCTCACATCTTCTCAATACCTCTTGGGCAGGGACCATTGGAAATCTCAGAGTCCTGAGAGAATTTGTTGGGGGAGATTCCCTTGGGAAGGGGCCTCCGAGGTTATCAGAAGGTTTGGCAAAGCTTCCCTGGGGAAGAAAAAGGGTCCCTTGGGAGCCTAGAGTTTCCTGGACTTGAGCCATTGGCTCTCCCTCGGCCGGAGCCCCCAGAACAGTCGTTTTGGTGTTTGCTTATTTTGGTTATTTTTTGATCAGATATTTTGGCGCTGTGCAAACTGCCTCCTGTTGCCATGGCAGCCGTGACAGGGGCTGAGGCACCGTGAGAAAAATACCAAAATTAATGAGTGAGCAAAAGTGCAGCCGAGAGAAAAACAAGGTTAAAAAAAGAGTTAAAACAGTAATGAAAACAGGCTTCCCAGCTTCACAGCAAAGCAGCTGCTGAAGCCTCCCAGAGCAGCAGCCCCCGCCTAGCTTTGGGCTCCTGGCATCTCCCAGACCTCAAGGCAGAACTCACTCGCCTTCCCCCACCCAGCCAGCCACAGACGCAACAGCCACTCGGGAGCCGTCCCAAGTACAACAGTAGATCAGCTCCAACAGAAGATCAGCTCCCATCTCAGGTAGCATCCTGCCTTCCAGAACAGCTTCCCAGGGAACAGCTTCTCATCTCCTAGGCAACGGAGTCTGGGCTCCATCCCCCACACAAGAGTGGTCCAGCTATATTACCAGGAAATGGCCTCCCAGCTACATTTGAGCTTCAGAGCTATGGCTGCAGGCATAACAGCATCCCAGCTAGAGTCCTGCACACAGTAATAGACCAGCCACAAGCCTGGGCAACAGCATCTTAGCTATAGCCAATCCCCAGTATGCTGTCATCACAGCTATAGTTTCAGGACCAATAGCATCCCAGCTACAGTCCTATACACAACAGTAGCTCTGCTCTTATCCCAGGTAACAACCTTCCTCTCAGGTACAGGCTCCTAGCAACAGCCTCTCATCTCCTAGGACCTAAGCAATGGATCCAGCTACCGTTCTACCTACGTCATATCAACAGAGAACAGATTCTCAGCTATAGCCAGTCTCAGGTATGCCAGCCTCACATCTTCAGCTTCAAGGCTTACAGCATTTCAGTTACAGCCCTCCTTTCCACATGAACACACACAACAGCCTCTCTGATAATCTGATTGTTCTGGCGATAGCCTAGGCACACCAGCGTCATAGCATCACAACAGTGTCCCAGCTGCTATCAGTGGCAACAATTTTTTTGTGTTACTATACCAGGATCTACACCATCCTAACTTTCTTAGTCACAGTCCATCCCAGGCACATACATATCACAGCAAGAGCCTTAGGCCCCAAGCATCCCAACCACTCCCACACCAAGCATCACCCAGGGTCCAATCCCCAGCCATAGTCTCAGTTGGAATCTCAGGCACCATCAGTTTAGAACTTGACCCCATATCCTACTTGTCAGTCAAGTCCTCCTCCCAGTTTGGTACGGGGCCAGGAACCTGGTTTCTCTCCTCAGATGTAACCTCCCAGTCTCTGCCCTTTGCCTGCCTTCCTTCTTTGGGAAAACAGCCTCCTCCTCATTTCTACACTGTCCCATGCTCAGATCCCCCAGAGTGCCCAGCCTGGCAGCGGGTTAGGAAGGCATAGAGAGCAGGGAGAAGAGTAGACACACCCTGGCCTTGCGCCGGCCCAGTTCTGCTCCCACCACTTGGTGCAGGATTTGGGCTTGATGGTGGTAGAGTAGGGAGGACGGAGGAGAACATCTGGGAGATTAGCATTTCCTGCCCAGCTCTGCGGCTGCCTATCTTGCTCAGCCCTGAGCAAGGGAGGAGAACAGAGGAGCCTTTGAATGGCTCCCAGCAAGCAGACCGGGGAGGGTTTGCTGCAGCGGGCAGCAGGCACATGCTGGGGGCAGGGAGGCTGGGGCAGCTCCTCTGTGGAAGATTTCTTGTCTCTGGGTCACTGATTCCTCCCATGGAGCTGTGCTCAGTGATGGGGAGAGTGTGAGTTTTGCAAGGGACAGAAAGAAATCACCTAAAGGGCAGATTTGCCTACCACTAGCTCACCCCATCTCCCACCCAGAGCCCCCGACCTGGGATTCTAGGGCTGAGGGCCAGAGGTGCAGACTAGAGCAGCGCCCAGGCCAGAAAGGGAGTCCAATGGAGAGGGGGCTGCTCTCGGAGAGAGCTTGGCCAGCCCTTAGCTGGCCTGAGAACCCACCCTTACCCTGAGGAGGGCTCCACCGAGAATCCAGGTGTCAGAAGGGGAGGTGCCAGAGGAAAGAGACAAGGGGTAGAAAGTGATAGGGATGGGAAAATGCGGTGAATAGGGAGGAGGAGTCAGAGGCCAAGGCAAATAGAGACACAGATATTGGTCATCCCGTATTAGACCTTTCCACACCCAATGCCAGGCCTTGCCAGGAACACAGTCTTTCTCACTCTTCTGACCTTCAACCCTCTGCGTTGGCTTATCCATGGCGAGAGGCTGGAGGTCGTATTGGACTGGGGTACTTAAGAGCCTCGAGTACCAAACCCTGGGCGAAGGAAAAGGAATTCCCAGGCCGCTCAGCCACCTCTAGATGGCGCCAGAGAGCCAAAACTGAGTGGGAGAAACTGAGTTATCGAGTGTGTGAGACACTGCGTGTGACACCGTGTGTGAGTCGGTGTGAGTGTAACAGAGAGTGTGGCACTGCGAGGGCGTGTGACACAGGCCGTGACACCGCGCGGCTTCGCGGGGTAGGGGCCCGTGTGACTCAGTGTGAATATGTTTGTCACCGGTAAACGTGTTGGGGCCACAGCTCCACGACGCCCAGAGGACAGGTGATTGGGGGACCCTCTAGCAGCCCGAGCTTAGGCGCGTCACCTCATCCTCACACTTGTATATTTCCCCAGTCCTCATTCTAGCGGAGCCTCCGGGTCCCATTACCCTCCCCCTTCCACGGTCCCCTCCGTAGCCCCACCCCCAAGACTTGCTGCGGCCACCGACGCTGACCGCTCTGCGGCTTCGGCCAGAGGGGGAGGGGTGGACTTCCCCAGAGCGCAGTGGGAAGGGAGGGCCACTCGGGGTGCTCTGGGGGTCTGGGCAGGAAGAAGGTGGATCTGGAGGAGCAGATGCCCAGAGAAGGCATCGGGAGACATTTCCCGTGCCTCACTTCCCAGGGGGGCAGAGTAAAGGACAGGTGTTTGAATGAGGTTGGGAAAGGAATTCGGGAGGGGTTCCAGATGGGGGCACGGGTGGAATAAGTGTAAACTGAAGAGCCTGGGGGGGGGGCACAATCTGCGTATAAGGGCCTCGGGGAGCGAGGGGATAGCAAAAGGGGTCCCGGCTTTGCGGAGCGGTGCTGGGGTCCCCTCCCAGCAGAACCAGAGCGGTCCCGAGCTCCACCTCCCGGCCACGGAGCGGGGGGAGGGGGACAGGGAGGCGGGCGGGAGGCGGGCAGGCGGGCCAGGAGGGAGGGGGAGGGAGGGGGCGGGCCCGGCTGTGCGCTCCGCTCGCTGCTGGCTCCGCCGCCGCCGCCGCCGCCGCCGCCGCCGCCTCACACACTCCGGGAGCGGGAGCGCGGCGCGGACGCGAAGCCGCCGGGGCTGCTGCGCGCAAAGCCAGCCGGAGCCGAGCCTGAACCGCAGCGCCAGCCCGAGCCGTGCCGAGTCGCAGCCCGGGCCGGGGCCGGTGGCGGCTCATGGACTGCAGGGCCCGCGGCCGGCGCTGCCCAGAGTCGGGTAAGGATCGGTGGCGGTGGAGGCGGCGGTGGCTCCCGCCCGTGAGCGGCCATGGCCGGCGGGAGCCGAGGGAGGGGCGCTCGGCCGAGCGAGGCCACGGGGGCCCAGTCGGTGCTCCGCGTGCCGGGGTTGAAGTGGGGGCGTTTGGGAGCTCGTAGTGGGGGTTGCGGCCGGGGCACCCTGGCCTCTAAGGTCCGCCGCAAGAAGCCGAGCGAGGAGAGGGAGTGCTGGACTGGACCCCAGCCTAGGCGCCCTGCACCCCGGTGCGCTTGGAGCTGCGGGGATAAGGGGGCTCCGGGAGCGCGAGAGATGGAGATGGTTTGGGGCAAGTGCGCAGCCCCCAGTTGCGGGGGGCACTCCCCGAGGATGTAGCAAGCAAGGACCCTCATCCACAAGCACACACACACTTGTTGGGCAACCAGCTCGGATCACTTAGGCGCGTCCAGCTCCCCGCGGGCACCCGGAGGGCCAAACCACGGACATATGTACACACATACATACATATGTGCACACAGGCATATCTCCCGCACACCAGCGCCCGCTGGGGCACCGTCACTAGCTGAGAATCCGCTTCAGCGCCTGCACGCTCAGCAGTACGGACACACAACCCGTGGTCCTACAAAGCAACAGAACATAGCCGGGTGTGACATTCGGCGACTTGGACACACAAACGCAATCTCGTGCCCTAAAACAGGAGTGTCACGGCCACAGTTCGCCAGATGAACACTCAAAATCCAGCCTCACACACATATTTCTTTAAGGAACACACCCTAACATAAATTATGTTACACTCCTTGGCCAGAACATAGGTACACAACACGTCTTGCTTGCACCCCTCGATTGCACCCATAAACGCAGAACCTAGTGTTTCCGCACACGCCTTGAAGGCACACACCCTAACACAGCAAGTGGCACCCACAACAGCGCTTCACAGTCACAAACACAGAGTCTATTGCTTCCCGCATCTTAATACTGGATTTCACACACACCTTCCACCAACAATATCACATTACACCTTGCGGGGTATATACACAAACACACGCGCTCTGTCCCTCTCCCTCAGAGGCCAGATACGTCCTGGGAAGCCGCCGTGCCGCCGGGAGGGCCCCTAGCGCCCCTTCCCCTTATCACGATACAGGCAGTGTAAATATCGGCCCGGCGGGAACCCTAGGGGCGGGCTGGCCGGACCTGCTTCCCCGCCGGCGCCTCCCCCACCCCCACTCCCCGGCCGACCGGCCGGGTATTCCCGGAACAAGCTGGACCTGGCAGGCCGCGCCACCCCGCCTCCCCGAAGCTCCGGGGCACTAGGCCCTTTCACAAAGGGTGCCAACCTTGGGCAGTGTTTGCGACCCTCTTCGGACCATTCAGTTGCGTTCTCCGAACCACCTGGATCCCCAGCACACCTGGGTCCCACACACCTGTGTCCCTCACACCTGGGCGTCCCCTCCGCCAGGTCCCGGCTGCAGGCCAGAGTCGGGTGCGCGGGCGAGGCCCTGGGACCAGGAGGGCACGCGCGGCACGCGCAGGAGCAGAATTGGCAGGCGACAAGGACTCGCACTCCTCCCCCCCCACCTACCCTCGGGAGCCCAGACTTCTGGCCTCTGTTTCTCAGCAGTGGCCGGCGACCATTCCTTCTAGCAGGAAATATTCGGGGCGGCTCTGAGGTCTTTCATGATTCAGAGTAGGGTAGAGCCCCCTTTTCTGCCGTCCGCGAGAGGCTCGGTTTTACGAGAATTTCTCCTCCGGGCCGGGCTCGCCGCTTTGTGATTCCGGCGCCGGCTCCCTCCCTGCCCCCTCCCGGCGCCCGCGGCACGGCTCTCGGCGACGCCGGCTTGTAGGGGTCCCTAGGCTGAGACCGGGAGTGCAGAGGAGGAGGGATTCCCCGCGGCGGCCCCTGGGGCAGGGGGCGCCGGGGGCCCGCTGGTGAGGCGCATTCTCCCGGCGCCGCACTCGCGCCTCGCCTCGAGCTCGGGGAGGCCCGGCGCCGCGGGGGTGAGGGTGGGGGTGGGGTGGGGCTGGGCGAGCCGGAGGATGCTGGAGGAACTGCCGCCGTCCCACCCCCGACACTCTCTCCAGTGTCCTCTGGGAGAAGATGCCCCGAGCGCAGGGTGTGTGCCGCGAGCGCCCGCGGACCGCTGCGGTGTAGGTTGGGGTCTGCCCGTCCCGGCCTGTCCGGCTGAGTCCTGGACGTCGTGCCGGAAGATGCCGAGGGCCTTCTATTACCTGCTTTGAGCCAACCCTTGGTAGCTGCCTGGAAAGAGGGCGCCCAGAAGGTGTTTGTGACTGTCAGAGGTCTAGGTGTGTGGGGGCTAGGGGTGGGGCAAGTGTTACTTTCTTGACGTGGGGGTCTCGGAGGATTGAGATCTGTAATTATAACTAGACCCATGGAGTGGATCGAGGAGAGAGGGATGAGAAGGGCCTCCAGAGACTGCCGGGGCAGGGTGGCAGGGGAGCAGGTCTGGTTTCAGTTGTGGCTGCATTTAGTTTCTCCCCTTCCCTCCCACCCAATCCCCACCCCCAAAAGGGATTTCAGCTGGAAAGGGGCGTCTTGCTGGCAGAGGGTCTGCTGCTGTGGCTACTTGGTCAGGGGACCTGGGCTAGGTAGAGATGGTGAGCTAACTGCTGCAGAGTGTGGGTGGAAGGGTCAGGAGAGGGTCTGGGAGGATGGAGGGAGGAGCTGAGCAGGAGTCAGGGCTGGGGAGAGGAGATGGGGAAGGAGGAGATCCTCATATGGGGTGAGGGCTGCCCCTACCATGAGAGAGGATAGTTGGTGCTGCAGAGATTCTTTCAACCATGTATTGAGCTCCTACTGTCTGCCAAGGCCCATGGTGGGTGATGAGGATGCAATACGGTAGTAAGATACACAACTATCCTTGCCTTCATAGGTCTTCCCAGCTGGCAAGGGATTTGTTCACTGATTTATGAAACCAGTGAGCACCGACTGTGTGCCTGATGCTGGACATGAAATGCTCCATTTAGAGAGAAAGATATCTCTCCTTTACAATAGACCTTAATGTATCAGCTCCCATTTAATCCTCCCAAATAATTTCAAGAGGCAGGATTATTTCCATTCCACAATATAGAAATATCTTCAGAGAGGTAAAGTCACTTGGCCAAGGTCACACAGCTAGCAAGTGGCGGAACAAGGGCTTGAACTCGGACAATCTGACTCAAGAATGCAGGTGCCTGGAATCCCCACAGAGGCTAATAGAAGGTTGTGAAAGAGAAGGGAGAGGAGCCGAGGGCTGCGCACTTATTCACTGTGGGAAGCCTCTGAACAGCTCCACCCCACACAGCCCAGCTTGCTTACCCCCCTCTCCCAGATGTTTGCTGTGTCCCTCGGTGATTTGTGCCCTCCGTGGTGGTGGCTGTTTGATACAGTGCAGGGGTGGGGGTCACAGCTGATCTGGCCTCTGGGGCTGTGACATCTGCCCCTGTGTGTTTCCTCTCTGGCCACAGCATTCAGGAGGAAATGGCCCCTGGTCCCCGGGGTGGGCTGGCAGTGAAGGTTCCAGGTGACCCTCACAGCCGTCCTCTTCCAGCCCAGATGTTGACACAGATGGCATTTTCCTTGGCCTTCCTGGGACTCTGTGCGCTCCCACCTCACTGCTCGTGGAGCCTGAGAAGAATGAGTCACTGACCCTCCTGAGGCTCTGACTGCTCAGGGTCCTGGGTGCCCAGTGTCGCTAGGTGGAGGTGGGACACCCCTGCTGGGAAGGCAGCCAGTGCCTGGGCAAGGGCAGATAAGGCACTAATGGCTTCAGAGGCTGCCGTCTGGGACTAATGACTCCCTGTAACCAACCACCAGGACAAAGTTCAGGGATGGGGGGAGCAGGAGTAGGAGGGGCTGCCTCACTGCCACTCCTGGCTGTTCTGTTCTCTCTCCCTGCATCCAGGGAGGCCTGGCTCCTTCCATCCTTGAACCCTAGACCCTCTCTTTCTCTTTCACTCCTTGCCCTGCAGGTTTGGCAGCCCAAGGATTGTGTGTGTGTGTGTACATAGCAACCAGTGATTTCTGTTGATTTCTCTTCCCCCATCCAGCCTTTTCTCAACTCATGTGGGGAAGCATTCTTATTTCTCAAATCCCAACTCTTCAGCTTACTAGAGGCTCCCCTGGTGGCTCAGTTGGTAAAGAGTCTGCCTGCAATGCTGATGACCCAGGTTCAATCCCTGGGTTGGGAAGATCCCCTGGAGGAGGAAAGGGCAACCCACTCTAGTACTCTTGGCTGGAAAATTCCATAGATGGAGGCTACAGTCCATGGGGTCGCAAAGAGTCAGACATGACTGAGTGACTTCACCTTAACTTTTCAGCTTACTATTTCTATGACCTAAGGCAGTTATTCTTTCTGAGCCTTAGTTTTATCATCTGTACTATGGGAAGCCATGTAATAATAAACAGGACCCATTTCAGAGTGTTGGGAGGATTAAATGGGAAATGGATGTAAATGTAGTAGAATCTCTGGGAGTGTTAGAGATAATGGTGGTAAAGGTGATGATGACGGAAATTATACTTCATTCTTAATTCCAAAGACCTAGAGTACCTCAAGGTTGTTCCCACAAGGTTCCAGACCCTTGCTGCCTCCACCTTGCTGCCTGGGGTGTTTCTCCCTCTTCCGGAATCAGAATTCCTAAGGGTGGGGCCAGATAGTACTCATTTTAAAGGGACTCTTCAGGTACTTAAAGAGCCTAACCTTCAGCTCTTGATCCTACTCTGGGCAACCCTCTCCCAACCCCTGGAAACTCCCCCTGCCCCCAACCGTCCTTGCCTTGGATATTCCTTTTTAGTGTTCCTCCCAATCAGAAGTTAGATGCCACAATCCTTCCCTGACTCCTAAGGACTACAGGGGGGCTTCCCTGGTGGCTCACTGGTACAGAATCTGCCTGCCAATGCAGGAGATGAAAGAGACTTGGGTTTGATCCCTGGGTGGGGAAGATTCCCCGGAGAAGGAAATAGCAACTGGCTGCAGTATTCTTGCTTGAAAAATTCCATGGACAGAGGAGCCTGGTGGGCTATAGTCCATGGGGTCACAAAGAGTCGGACACAACTGAGCGACTGAGTAAGGGTGACAGCGTGAGTGAGAGAATGTGTATGAGTATTAGGAGGCAGGCGGGAGGTGGGGAGAATGTGTCACAGACTTGCTATGTTTGTGCTGCCTGGGAGGCCTGAGGGGTCAGAGCCCCTGGTTGTGACCTGAGATGGGGAAGGAAGCCCCCGAGATTGGTGCTTAATCTGTAACTCTTAAGAGCAGCTACAAATCAAAGTCACCCTGATGCTGCCAGACCATGGACCTCTGAAGTTGTAGCCAAAATTTGTGAACATTTGTTTTTCTTGGAAAAATCTGCCATGTAGTTTCATAAAATTCACTAAGGGGGATGTGACCCCAAAAGGTTACAAATTGTTGATCTGGAGAGAGTGAGTGGAGGCAGGCGGTCACTGCTTTATTTCTCCTCTTTGTCAGGTTTAAGCCCCGCCCAGCCAAGACTTATGCACGGAGTTGGTGCTCACAGTGATCCCATATTGTGTGTGTGCTGTGCAAGGGAGGGCAGAATAAGGTGCCCAGAAGGGAGTGAGGTTCTTTGGAGATAGGCGGATTTGGGTTGGGGCTTGATGGTAAGATGAGCCCAGTGCCAGGTCCATGCGGAGAGGGGAAATGGCTGAAGGATGGATCCAAATAGAGCATCAGACAAATTCCTCTCTCCTTTAAAGAGATTAAGATTGCAGCTGGGAACAAACACACACTACCCATCTGATAACAGCCTCACATGTGTTGAGCCTATTAGTGGGAGAAATGACCAGGGAGGGGCTGTGCTTGTGTAAGGAGTCTGCATTCAATGACCATTTGCTGAGATCTAACCTACACAAGAAGGGTTAGATCAGAGCCCAGGGAGTTCTCAGTGAAGTAGAGAAACTGGGTGAGGACAAGCAGTGAACACACACAAAATTCCAGGATAGGTTAGCTAAAATAATCACAGTCATTCATGAGCTGTACTGAGTCCCTACTGTACTGTGCAGGGGCTTCCCTGGTGGCTCAGTGGTAAAGAGTCCACCTGCCAACGCAGGAGACCCAGGCTTAATCCCTGGGTCGGGAAGATCCCCTGAAGAAGGAAATGGCAACCCACTCCGATATTCTTGCTTGGGAAATGCCAAGGACAGGGGAGCCCCGAGGGCTACAGTCCATGGGGATGCAAAAGAGTTGGACTAAACAACAGCAGCAGCAACTGTGTGCAGGGTCCAGGGCGAGGCCCTCAGGATGGATATACGAGTGAACAAAGCAGCAGCTCTCTTAGTTTCTGCTCACAGAAAGACAAACAATTCACAAGTTATTCCCCAAACGGCTACCTAACTACAACTGTAAGTGCTTTGAGGGAGCATTTGTTGAGTGCCCATGTACTAGGCATTCAGCCCACATGATCACAAACTCCCTAGGAAAGAGGTAGTGTTATTCCCATTTTACTGACAAGGAAACTGAGTCTCTAAATCAACTGCTCCAGCTCACAGGGTCAGGAAGTGGGCAGCTGGGGTTTGCCTCAGACTGCCTGATGTCACAGTCCCTGCTCTTCTCCATCCTACTGCCCTACACCTGTCAAATGGGTACAACCCAACAAAAGTGACAAAGAGTCATGAGTTAGAACTGTCAGCTCCACAACGACAGATTGCATCTGTCTTATTCACTGCTGTGTTCCACTGCCCAGGATAAAGCCTGGAACATTTTAAGTACCCAATAAATGTTCCCTGAAAGCATGAATGAGCACTGTAGTGAGCCCAGCTCTGGGAAGGGGCGCAGGTGGGGGCTGGGGGATGAGTGCAGGGAGCCCTGTCCCTTCCTCAGGATGCTTGGGGAGGTGGAGAACACAGGACTAGGTGCACAATATGGGGACTGAATAACACGGGCGGGCGGTGTCCCCTGCTGCACGGTGATTCATTGCCGAGGGATTGGTACGCACAATAAGTGGCTGTGAGTTGGAGGAAGGAGAGGTCACTGTGGGCTGAAGAGGCCTGGGAAGGCTTCCTGGGCGACCAGCTGCCTTCAGTGGGGTGGGTGTGGCCTGTGACAGGGCCTGGGTAGGATTTCCAGGTGCAGGGCACCTATTTCCAGGGCAGTCAAGGACCTGGGGACAGGAGATCCAGCCTGAGCCTCTGTTGAAGATGCCGGGCCAAAGACTTTGGATTTGCATAGTGGGGCTGGTTGTGGTGTGGTGGTGCTGCAGAAGAGGAGGTAGTCAAGACTGGTACTGAGCTGGAGTCTGCTGACACACAGCTCAAAGCTGAGGAGACCAGCAGAAGCAGCAAGCTGCTGTCGTGACTGCGGTGCAGCTTGTGGTTGGCTGGGGCATACGGGCCTCTCACGGGAAGGATTTGGGGGTGGGCAGGGAGAGGCAGGTGTGAGATGGGGCTGGACCGGTTAAGGCCGGGACGGCCAGGTATGAGGTAGGGGCCAGATGCACACTAGGAGACTGAACAGACATGTGGGAAGTGGTCTGGGCAAGGCTGCTCGTGTCATCAGCAGCCCTATCCCAGTTAGACCTGCTGGACTCCTAGTTTCTAAGGACAGGCCGGGGCAGCTCCCAATGCCAGTTCCAGGGCTAGTCAGCTCTGACCACTGCCCTGACCCCAGTATTGACGTCTGCTATCTTCCACGTACCTGCCCATGTTTCTCCTCCCCAACCCTCTGTGGAGAGCGAGGGTGGAGGAACTGTGTGTGTACACACAGGTGTCCATGCTCAGGGGCATGTGTGTTTGCAAGGAGGTCAGGGAGGGAGAACTCCTATTCCTCAACCTTGTTTTCAAGCCTTGGTTGGTGCCCTGTTCAAGCTGGCCCTTTGTAGGGGTGGGCACCCTGGTTAGCAGGGTGATTAGTGTCAGAAGAAGGGGGTTTGAGATGTCCTATCTCACATGCGCACACCGACTTGGCATCTCAGAAGGGATAGGAACGTGACGTCATCCCTTCTGCCTGCAGCCAACTTGAGCGGCCCTCAGCGTGGGCGGTGCTGATGATCAGGGTCTGGGGAATGTGAGGGTTCCTGCGTCTCTCTCCTACTGTGTTCATGGCAGGGGGTGGGGGGCTCCAGGTCTCGCCCTTGCACTTGCTGTCTCTCCCTATCTCAGTATCAGGGTAATTAGCATGGGTGACTAAGGCAGGATGCTGGTGAGAAGGAGGTGTTGGGCAGAGCAGAGAGCAGGGAGGGAGGGAGTGTCAGGTGGGTCCGGGCGTTCCAGGGGCGGGAACTGCTCTAGACCTGTTCCGGCGCCTACCGGCTCCTCCAGCTGGAGCAGACACTGCTGCTACACTGGGCTGTGGGTGAGACTCCGGGTTCTGGGTCCTGGAATCGGTACTGTGTACCGGGGCAGAGCTCTCTCCTGGAGATCAGTGTGTAGGTGGGAGAGAGGGGGAGTTGGGGGCAGCTCTGGGCAGCCCTCAGGGCCTGGGCTCTCCTCCCAGCTGACCACTTTGTTCTGTCTCTCCCCTTTACAGCTCTTCTGATTCTGGAGCCTGCCCCAATGGGGCCCCTGAGGCACAGCCCAGGCCCCGGGGAGCGACGTCTGCTGCTGCCCACCCTGCTGCTAGCACTGCTGCTGCTGCTGGCTCCGTCCCCAGGCCATGCCACTCGGGTGGTGTACAAGGTGGCTGAGGAACAGCCGCCCAATACCCTCATCGGGAGCCTCGCTGCCGACTACGGTTTTCCCGACGTGGGCCACCTGTACAAACTAGAGGTAGGCGCCCCGTACTTGCGGGTGGATGGCAAGACGGGTGACATCTTTACCACCGAGACCTCTATCGACCGTGAGGGGCTCCGTGAATGCCAGAACCAGCTCCCTGGTGAGCCCTGCATCCTGGAGTTTGAGGTGTCTATCACGGACCTTGTGCAGAATGGCAGCCCTCGGCTGCTGGAGGGCCAGATAGAGGTTCAGGACATCAATGACAACACGCCCAACTTCGCCTCGCCAGTCATCACACTGCCCATCCCCGAGAACACCAACATTGGCTCACTCTTCTCCATCCCGGTGGCTTCGGACCGAGATGCTGGCCCCAACGGCGTGGCGTCATATGAGCTGCAGGTGGGGCCCGAGGCCCAGGAGCTATTTGGGCTGCAGGTGGCAGAGGACCAGGAGGGGAAGCAGCCGCAGCTCATCGTGATGGGCAACCTGGATCGGGAACGCCTGGACTCTTACGACCTCACCATCAAGGTGCAGGATGGTGGCAACCCCCCACGCGCCAGCAGCGCCCTGCTTCGGGTCACTGTGCTCGACACCAATGACAACGCTCCCAAGTTCGAGCGGCCATCCTACGAGGCTGAGCTGTCTGAGAACAGCCCCATAGGCCACTCAGTCATCCAGGTGAGAGGCCCCTCCATCTTAACTGTCAGGGTGACCCACTCTACCCTGGGTCTGCTCTACCCTACGTCTTCCCTGCTTTACCCCGTGGGTGACTTCCATATAGAAACGGAAGCCCACCCCAACCTCTTGAGAATTCCCTTCACTTAAGGGCAAAACAGTCAAAATACTGCAGTGAGATCTCTTTTCCCAGCCCCTGCTTGGTGAGACTTTCCTACCACACCCCAGCAGGGGAGTGACTTTCCTCTGTCAAGCTATTTACGTGACAGTGACACAGCATAAGAACAGTGATCCCCCATCCCTGAGGCAGAGTCAAGCTGGAGAAACCTCCGCAAAGTGAAACCCCCATCCAAGTCAAATGACATTCTCCTCCCCAGCAAAGCGAGCTGAACACATGAATCGCCTTTTGTCCAAGTAGATTCTCTCCAGAGATGAGCATATCTTCCCAACCAGGGGCCCGTTAGCCAGATGAGAGTTTCCCGACTTTGCCCATCCCTGACAGTCAAATGAAATCATTTTAGCCAGGTGAGTCCTCAGAATTCTAGAAAACTTAAAAAAAAAAAAAAAAAATTCTAGAAAACTGTGCTCAGATGTCTATACATCCGTCTCCTCCCCTAAGCACCGGGCACCCGTGGGTATGGGGTGCTGGGCACAGTGGGGGGGTTGGTGGCCTCTGTTGCAGTTCTCAGCACCCCTTTCTGTGGGAACTGCCCCAGGGGCTGGCCAGCTTGGTGGGGCCAGGGCCCGGGAGGGAGCCGAGAAAGCGTCCCTGCAGACAGGTGGGTGTATCTCGTGCTGTCATCTCAGCCCTGGCCTCCTGCCAGCCCCAGAGCCTTTCTCCTTCCCCATGGGCTGAAGTTGTCTGTCTTTGATGTGAGGGAGCTGAGGAGGGCTCAGACTGCCCTGCACACCGTTAGCTGTCCTGGGAAACCATTCCTTCTACATCCCCAAACTGAAGCAGGACACAGGGGGAGTTTGGACCTTTATTTAGTGGCTGGTGGACTGGAACCTGTAGAAGACAGACTGAGAGAGAGAAGGGAGACAAACAGCCGGGGATGGTGACTAATAATAGCCTAAGTGCTGGGCACTGTTCTGAATGCATTCTGTGTATTATATAATTTAATCCCCACAGTACAAAGTAAGCATTATCCCATTTTACAGATGGGAAACTGAGCCCACAGAGATTAGGACATTTTCCTCATATCACCCATCTGATGTGTTCAGATCCCACCTCGGCCACATCCAATAGTTTGACTTCAGAGCCCATGGGTTTAAGAGTCGAGAAGTGGGATGAAGCAGGAGAATGGGGCAGAGACGAGGCTACAGGTAGATAGAGCAGAAAAGAGAGGATAGGAGAGAACCAGCAGTGGGAAAGAGGCAGAAGAACTGAGAAAGATGGGAGGGAGAGACAGAAGTCGAGTCAGAGAGAGAGGTAAGCTGGCAAGGAAAGCGGATAAGGAGGTGGGTGACCAAGCTAGAGACAGGGAGACAGACAGTGGGAATCATAATGAAAAGTCAGTGACAGACTAAGGGGATGGAGGGGCGAAGAGAAACTGTTAAGAGGAGTGAGCAGAGATCAAGTAGCTGGGAATCCTGACCCGCATGTCTTTACTGTCAGAAAAAAATCCTGATGGGAAGGAAAGACACTAGCAGTGGCCCATAGAGTGTCAGCACTGAGTTTCAGAGGTGAATGGATGGATGGCTGAATGGATGAACAAAAAGAGAGATGCATGGTATTTAGGGAGCACTTGGCACATGCCAGGCAGTGTTAGACATTTTTACAGATACCATCCCATTTAATCCTCATCACAACCTTGTGAAATAGGTTCTATTATTATCCTCATTTTATACTTTTGTAAACTGAGCCTTGAGGATGTTAAATCATTGACCCAAGGTCACATTATTGGGAAGTAGTGGAGCTGGGATTTGAACATAAGACTCTGTTGCTCTGTTCCCCAGACACTCTGCCTAGTTGCACCTATCTGGTCTCCCTGCTCATCTCCCTACACATACTGCCATCACATTCGGTTGGGCTGTGACCTAACTCCAGATCGCATGTTTCTACCTGACCAGTGCTCCCTCATGGCCATTCCCACCTGGCTCCTGTTGCCCCGTCACCACCCGTGTTTGTGTAGACTTGGGCCGAGTGTGCCTCGGCGTGGGAGGGCGTGCCCACTGCAGAGGGACAGACAGTTCATTGTCTGATGCTCGGAGCCCAGCCTGCTGCCAGCAGGCTCTGTGGCCTGCACCAGTCCCTCCTTCTTGGCTGCAGGCTCGGCCGGATTCCTCAAGTTGGTGCCTAGCCAGCACCAGACCTGGGAGGGGAAGAGACTTGAAACAGGTTTCCCCGGTTTGACAAGAGCAGTGGCCTGGTTTGGCGGGCTCCCTCTGACCCACATCCCTATCTGGCTGTTTTCAAAAAAAGCAGTCCCCTCACCTGTGGCCTCCAGGTGGGCATGTGGGTCTCCATTCATGTACAAACACACACGTACACAAACACACATACCTTCTCACATAGTCACAACACGTGTATGTTCATGCATGCCTATTATACACATATGCCATACATGCACACCATCTCTACTAATCACACATTCCCAGCTCTTCAGAAGGGTTGCAGGCCAGTTAAATTGGGTGGAAGGGCTACCCTGGTTGCTAGTTGGATCCTCATCCCCATGTTTGGGTGGACTAGTATAGAAATGATAAGTAGAGTTCAGTTCTGCCCTGTCTCATCTCTAGTAGTAAGCCTGCAGCACCATCGAGGATTTGTGGGCTGTTATCTGTGCTCTTCAGTAATATCAGCTACAGTGTCAGGAACTGGGAAAGGGCAGGGCTCACACGTGCTGCTTTTGGAAAGGCTGCCTTATTAGATTAGTCACGTCTGCTGTGCTCCCTGGAAAGGCAGCCCTGGTGTCCCTTAATTTGTTATCCCCGAGCTAACCCAGCCCTGTTTCCCTCGTTTGTCACCCCTGCCCTGTAGGTGAAGGCCAACGACTCAGACCAAGGTGCCAACGCAGAGATCGACTACACTTTCCACCAGGCGCCTGAAGTCGTGAGACGTCTTCTGCGACTGGACAGGAACACCGGACTTATCACTGTGCAGGGCCCCGTGGACCGTGAGGACCTGAGCACTCTCCGTTTCTCGGTGCTTGCCAAGGACCGTGGCACCAACCCCAAGAGTGCCCGGGCCCAGGTGGTGGTGACTGTGAAGGACATGAACGACAATGCGCCCACCATCGAGATCCGTGGCATAGGGCTGGTGACACACCAGGACGGGATGGCTAACATCTCGGAGGATGTGGCGGAAGAGACAGCTGTGGCCCTGGTGCAGGTATCTGACAGAGATGAGGGAGAGAATGCGGCTGTCACCTGCGTGGTAGCAGGCGATGTGCCCTTCCAACTCCGCCAGGCCAGTGAGACGGGAAGCGACAGCAAGAAGAAGTACTTCCTGCAAACTACCACCCCACTCGACTACGAGAAGGTCAAAGACTACACCATCGAGATTGTGGCCGTGGACTCTGGCAACCCGCCACTCTCCAGCACCAATTCCCTCAAGGTGCAGGTGGTGGATGTCAATGACAACGCGCCTGTCTTCACCCAGAGTGTCACCGAGGTCGCTTTCCCAGAAAACAACAAGCCGGGTGAAGTGGTCGCTGAGGTCACTGCCAGTGACGCCGACTCGGGCTCCAATGCTGAGCTGGTTTACTCTCTGGAGCCTGAGCCAGCTGCCAAGGGCCTCTTCACCATCTCACCTGAAACTGGAGAGATCCGGGTGAAGACATCCCTCGATAGGGAACAGAGGGAAAGCTATGAGTTAAAGGTGGTGGCAGCCGACCGGGGCAGCCCTAGCCTCCAGGGCACAGCCACTGTCCTCGTCAACGTGCTGGACTGCAATGACAATGACCCCAAGTTTATGCTCAGTGGCTACAACTTCTCGGTGATGGAGAACATGCCGGCACTGAGTCCGGTGGGCATGGTGACTGTCATTGATGGGGACAAGGGGGAGAACGCACGGGTACAGCTCACAGTGGAGCAGGACAATGGTGACTTTGTTATCCAGAACGGCACGGGCACCATACTCTCCAGCCTGAGCTTCGATCGGGAGCAGCAAAGCACCTATACCTTCCAACTGAAAGCTGTGGACGGTGGTGTCCCACCTCGCTCGGCTTACGTTGGTGTCACCATCAACGTGCTGGATGAGAATGACAACGCACCTTTTATCACTGCCCCTTCCAACACCTCCCACCGGCTGCTGACCCCCCAGACCCGTCTGGGTGAGACAGTCAGCCAGGTGACAGCTGAGGACATTGACTCTGGTGTCAATGCTGAGCTGACCTACAGCATCGCTGGTGGCAACCCTTATGGACTTTTCCAGATTGGGTCACATTCTGGTGCCATCACCCTGGAGAAGGAGATTGAGCGCCGCCACCATGGGCTGCACCGCTTAGTCGTGAAGGTCAGTGACCGAGGCAAGCCCCCACGCTACGGCACAGCCCTGGTCCACCTGTATGTCAACGAGACCCTGGCCAACCGCACGCTGCTGGAGACCCTACTGGGTCACAGCCTGGACACACCGCTGGACATCGACATCGCCGGGGACCCAGAATACGAGCGCTCCAAGCAGCGCGGCAACATCCTCTTTGGTGTGGTGGCTGGTGTCGTGGCCGTGGCCTTGCTCATTGCCTTGGCTGTGCTAGTGCGCTACTGCCGGCAACGGGAGGCCAAGAGTGGCTACCAGGCCGGCAAGAAGGAGACCAAGGACCTGTACGCCCCCAAGCCCAGCAGCAAAGTTTCCAAGGGCAACAAAAGCAAGGGCAAGAAGAGCAAGTCTCCCAAGCCTGTGAAACCGGTGGAGGATGAGGATGAGACCGGCCTGCAGAAGTCTCTCAAGTTCAACCTGATGAGTGACGCCCCCGGGGACAGTCCGCGCATCCACCTGCCCCTCAACTACCCACCAGGCAGCCCTGACCTGGGTCGCCACTATCGCTCTAATTCCCCACTGCCTTCCATCCAGTTGCAGCCCCAGTCGCCCTCCGCCTCCAAGAAGCACCAGGTGGTGCAGGAACTGCCGCCTGCAAACACATTCGTGGGCACCGGGGACACGACGTCCACGGGCTCTGAGCAGTACTCCGACTACAGCTACCGCACCAACCCCCCCAAATACCCCAGCAAGCAGGTAGGCCAGCCCTTGAGGCTCAGCACGCCCCAGCCCCCACCCCACCCCTACCACGGGGCCATCTGGACCGAGGTGTGGGAGTGACGGAGCTGGTGTCTCGGACCTGCTCTGCTCACCAGCCCTAGGCAGTGGTGGGAGGTGGAACCAAAGGTCAGGGAATACTGGGACCAGCAATGACCCTGCTGCCTCACCCAGGCTTGGAGGGCTGGGCCCAGTGAAAACAGAGGGTTCGCTCTGTGTTCCCCCACCCACTGCCCCTCCCCACTGGGAGAGGCCTGTGATTTGTTACATCCTGGGACAGGACCAGATGCTGGGTCCTGCAGGTGGGGGCTGATGGGCAGGGGAGCAGAAGGGTTTGGAGGCAGACACGCAGAGGCAAATGGAGAATAAGTCTCCTTCAAACCTGGGTCTCTGTCTGAGACCAGCCATGGGTGCTTCTCTAAAGGGGAAACAGGGAGACCTGGGGTCCTGGTGGGTAACCAGGTGGGGATTCTGTCAGGGAGGGGGGCCTCCCCTTTTGTGCCTTCTCTGTGTACTGTGTGTCACCCTCTTCCCCACCCCAGACTCCTGGGCTGGGCCCCCCATTCCTCTTCCCCAGTCCCAAACACTTCCCCCTCCTGATAATAAAGTTCTCTATTTTTGGAGTTTTGGTTTCTTATTTTCCTGGAAGTGAGAGAAGAAGTGAGAGAGACTGGAAACAATCCTTTGTCTGGAGGTCCTGCCTCAATGTCCCCATCCCTGCTCTTTGTCCCTCCCCATGTCCCAGACCTGTACCTCTCTGCCAACCCTATCTTAATTGATCACCTTCCCCCCCACCCATGACAATGACCGAGTCCATGTCTGAGTGAAGCACCCTTCAAATGGAGCTGTCCAGCAGTGTATCCCTCTCCTCATGGTTGTTTTTTTTTTAAAAAAACAATATTTATTTGTTTAGGCTGGGCCAGGTCTTAGTTGTAGCATGTGGGATCTAGTTCCCTGACCAGGAGTCGAATCCGGGGCCCCTTGCATTGAGAGCACAGAGTCTTGCCCACTGTACTACTAGGGAAGTCCCCCTCCCCTCAGGTTTGTGAGGCCTCCTTGGGAATGATGCCCTTCATTAAGAAAGCGGGTGGAGAGGCACCCAAGTCCTGACCTTTCTCCACTGGCTAAGACTTGACCTTTCCCCTCTGTGCACAGAGGGGAGTTGAGCAGTTCCCAATAGAGCTCAGACCAGAGCAGCTGGTAGGGGTAGGTGGAGTGCAGTCTGGCTGCCTCAGGTGAAGGCATAGAACCTCTTAATTATACTAGGCACCTTCCCTAGAGGCAAGATCTTCCCAAGTCCCTTTCCCAGCCTCTTCATCCCAAAACCGCTCAACACCCAGCAATTAGCCTGCTTTGCCCTGTCTTCCCACCAGGGTCACCAGCCCGGGCTGCCGGGAGGGAGGGCCCAGGGAGAGGGGAGGGAATCCTCCAGTTCAGCGGACCAACCTGCTCTACGCCCCCACTGCTGACCCAGGCTGAGGCACCCGATATGGCCCTCTCCCTTCCCTTCCTTCAGCTCCTTGCTCTGGCCACCCTTAGCTGCTAGCTCTCATTCACTCTCTCTCTCTCCGTCTCTCACTTCTTGCTCTCCTGGGTCTGCCCTGTCGCTGGCTGTGCCCAAAGAGGAGGCTAAAGTCAGAGTGAGGGGACTCAGGTCCTGGGGGAGTCTCTGAGGCCAGAGGCAACCTGTGTCCATGGTGACTGAAGAGGCTTGAGACACTCCCAGGAGGTCCAAGGCGCCAGCTCTCTATTCTGACTCTGTCCACAAACTCCCCAACGCCCTTGGGCACCCCCAAAGTAAAAATCCTGGGGGTTTTGGAGGAGTGGGGCATGGGGAAGTGAAATCTGGTTTCATCTCATTTCTCCTGGACAAATAAGCATCTCTAGGGTGACCTCCAGCAGCTCCTGACTAATCGTCCTTTCTCTTGTTCCTCTCCTTGCTGCCACTGCCTCTCCCTCTTTCTTCTGTTCCTTTAGCTCCTTCATCTCTTTTTCTTTCCCGAAGTCTGAGGGATTATCCTTTACTCGGCTCCAGACCAACCCGGGGATGGAGCCACATCGCACATTCGAACATAACCAAGTCAGGACACCGCTGTTATCATCAAAACACATAGGCTGAATCCCTACTGTGCTCAGCACTGTGCTAGACCCTGAGGAAAAAATGGTCATATTTCTACAAGACATACAAGTGACAAGATGAGGCAGTTGAGAATCTTGGTGTTGATTCTCACCAGTGAGAATGCCACGTAGAAAAGCTTTTCCCAACTTGTTCTGCCACTACTCGCTTTCGTTTTTTTTTTTTTTTTTAGTCCTTACCAGGTGCAACGTACCATGCTAAGGATTTTATGTGAATTAGCTCATTCAACGCTCATAACTCTTTGTGAGTAGGTCATTTTACAGAAATGAAAACTAAGTAGCGATGGAGTCAAATTCAAATCATCAGGAGATCTGGTTGCCAGAGTCTGCTATTTTCCATTATGCACTTTTTGACTAAGTTCAGATTAACCTAATAAAGGCTCTGCAAAGTTCTGCAAGAAGGGAGAAACTGTTAAGCTTTGTATGACTCTGGGTTTTCCAAATTTATTTGACCATGGTGTCCCCTCCCTTTCTTTGAGGCATGTAGTATGAGAAGACATGGGAGTGGGCTCCTGAGAGGGGAATGTGCACCTTGAACCAGCTCTTCCTGAAGTGAGGAGCAGGAGATGGACGGGAGGCTGAGCCGGTCCCTGGGGCAGGCGTGAGTGTCACCGCTGGAGGCAGGGAGAGGGCAGAAAGGGGATTCTGAACGGAATGGAGGATGGAATGGGGAGCTAAGACAGGAGATTGGAGGACTGCAGGCTATAGAGGACATAGATGCCTTGTCAGAAGTTCCTTAAGAGGAAATGGGAACCCCCGGAAGCTCTTGAATTTTGGATGAACTGAGTTTTAGAAAGTTCACTGGAGTGTATGGTGGATTTAAGTTGGTGGAGGTGAAGGTACAGGACGGAACTTCTAAGGTCTAGGCAAGGATGATGGCGAAGGGAATGATGGATGGATGGATCAGGCTGACATTCTGGAGAAAAGACCCATAGAACTCAAGGAATAATTGGATATGGGGTAGGGGTGGGGAGTGAAGGGAGAGCTACCAAGACTTCCAGATAGATACCATCCTTCTGAGTCTGGATAAGGGGGATAATGGTAAGATCATTGCCCATGCAGAAGCTGACGGAAGAAAAAGAATTTGGTTTCAGGCATGTTGAATCTGAAGGGTCCATGGGGACACCAACTAGAAATATATAGCAAGTGTCTAGAACTTCTGGACTAGGGTGTTTGAGACAGATTTTGGACATAGGCTTTTAAGACTTATTTATTTATTGGCCAAACTGCACGGCATGTGGGATCTTAGTTCCTCAACCAGGGACTGAACCCTACTGCCTCCTGAAGTAGAAGTGTGGAATCTTAACCAATGGACTGCTGGGAAGTCCCTAGACTTTTTAAGATTTGATGATAGTCATAGAACTATAGAGAATATTTAGTATTGAGTGTGACCCAATCCTCCATTTTAAAGAAAAGCATCATAGAAAAAGACCAAGTAATGTGTGTCCCAGGAAGCAGGATCGCAGCCTTGGATTACCAGGCACAGGTTCTGCAGGGAGGGAGGGCTGCTGGCTAATGTCTAAAAAGAAAACTGTGAAGAAAAAAACACTTGATAGCCAGGCTACTCTGTGCCTCCCAGAGCTCATAGAACCTATCATCAGGTCAGTTTGGGAGATCTTGTCTGTTACCACCCAGACCTTTCAGTGTTTTGGATCCCAACATGGATCTCGAGAAGGGTTGTCTGTGCCTGAAGATGGAGTGGGAGGCAAGGTAGGAAGGCAGCTCCCCGTGCTGACACCCTCCCCCACCCCAGCTGCCTTGAATGGGACACAAATTGTGTGGGGTATCAGGAGGGTGGGTCTGCAAACCTGGGCCACCCTCCATCTCGATAACCTCCTATTGAGAGTTTTAAGAACAAAGCAGCACAAAGTCAGAGGATCAGAGGGAACCTGGAGACTCATCAGCAGGGCCCTGGGCATGGGCTGCTCCCACCCCTGGCCTCCAGGGGCCCTTGGTCTTCGCTCTCCACAACTCCTAATTTCTGGTTGGCAGGAGAACCAGTGGCAGTCCCAGGTGGGTGTTTGGGTGATTGGTTGGTTATGCCAAGTGCCAGGCTGAGGTTGCCAGGTTCCTGGGATGATCATTAACCCATGGCAAGCAGACAGAGCTGCTGGCTGGGAGCAGCCTGTCACTGTTGCACTTCCCCGACCCCAGCTTCCAGTCTAAATCCTGACTCCACCAAGCTAGCAGCCCCTCCCAGAAGCTCCTTCCTGTTTCCTAGAAGGAGTCTCCATCTGAAGCCAGCCTTCTGAATCCCTGATGGATGCCGGCCCCTCCCCTATGCCCGGGTCTCCTCCTGGGCCCTGCCCTCTCCAGTTAATCCTGTTTCCTGATGTGGAGGGCTGGGGAGTTTCCATTGTTCTGCCACCCCACCCCCAAGGTGCCCTGGTTTGTTATCAGGCTCCTTTTCCTTCTTCCTTCCCACCTTTTTCCACTCCCAGGCCTCTCAAGGGGAACAAGTGGGGACAGGGGCTGAGGGGGAGAGGACTCAGCAGGGAGTCCTGCCTATGGCACTACAGACCAGGGGGCATTGCAGACCAGGGGTGAGGAACAGAAGCTCAGAAAGCGATTAGCAACCCCACTGGATGGAGGCAGTAGGAAGTTACGGAACAATGAGACAGGTGAGGAGCTGGAGTCTGGAGGCTGCTATTTGGAAGTTTAGGGAACTGTTCCGGTATTGGTGAGCTGTTTTGGAATGAGGAGTGTGTCCTGCTTTCAGGGAACTGTTCTAGAAACTGGAGGCTTGCTGGTGTTCAGAGGCTATGCTGGAATTAGGGGAGTTGGCTGGTATTGTGCTATTTTGGTGTTGGCTGTCTGGAATGAAAGTGAGGCTGTGCCAATACTGGGAAGCTGTGCTCTAACAAGTGGTTTTACTGGATTAGGCTTATCGTTGCTGGCCTGGGGGCTATCATAACACTGGGGCCTGTGCTGTGTTGGGACTTCCCGTGTGTGGTCCTGGCTGTCCTGGGAGCTGTCTTAGAATGAAGGGCAGCCCTCTATGAAGGTGTCTGCTTTCTGGGGGGCTGTGCTGTGCTGGGGGTCTGGGCCTCTTCTTGGTTGCTGCTGAGGCCTAAAGTACTAGAAGCTCTGGGGGTAGGCTTGGCTGGGGCTGCAGCCTGGTGTGGTGGTGGGCCCGTGGGGCAGGCTGGCCAGCCAGCAGTGACGTTTCCTCTCCCCGCAGTTACCTCACCGCCGCGTCACCTTCTCTGCCACCAGCCAGGCCCAGGAGTTGCAGGACCCATCCCAGCATAGTTACTACGATAGTGGCCTGGAGGAGTCCGAGACGCCATCCAGCAAGTCATCGTCAGGGCCCCGACTGGGTCCCCTGGCTCTGCCTGAGGATCACTATGAGCGCACCACCCCTGATGGCAGCATAGGCGAGATGGAGCACCCCGAGAACGGTGAGGGGCATTGGCATGGTCGGGCACCCCAGGAATCAGTAGAAGCCTGAAAACAGTGACAAGACCTTACGAAACAGCCTCCATCTCTTGAGCTCTTCTGTGGTCAGCAGTAATCACTGGGCAGAGTGCTTTCTTGCATATATTCATTGAATCTGCATAACCACTCTGATCTGAGAACTTTATTGTGCCCACTTTACAGTGGAGAAAACTGAGGCTCAGAGAGGTTGAGTCACTTACCCAAAGTCATATATAGGAAGTGACAAAGCTGGGAAGGATTCAAACCTAGGCTTCTCTCATTCCAAAGACTTTGCATTTAGCACTACTCTATATTGCTTCCTGGGAACAGGGACCCCAAGAATGGGGGCTAGAGGGCTCAGGTAGTGGTGAGGGAACCTTGAGGCAATCTTTTGACGTAATGAGGGTCAGAGGGCCTTGAGGAAAGGTAAGGGACCCTGGATGCTCTAAGGAGCCCAGAGAAGGGTGTGATGGTCCCCTGGGGGAGCAGGAGATGGTTTGGCGGATGAGAGGGGTGGTGGGGTTGGGGAGGGGAAAGTCTTGTCTGGGAGAGGCTTGGAGGGTGATGACGGAAGTGAGGTCTGGGCGGGAGCAGCGTGGGGACAGATGGGGGATGTGTTGTCAGAATGTATGGATGCAGTGCGTGTGTGTGTGAAGGCATCTGTGGTGGCCCGTGGTGGGGAGCCTAAATCAGCTTGCCCTTGGGATAGACAGACTCTCCAGCTTGGAGCTGTCCTCAGGTCTCGCCCCCTCCCTCAGGCCGAAGTCCCGAAGCCCCCCAAAAGATGAAAGGTTCCACACCTCACCCCGCGGGCACAAGGTTCTTGTCTGACTCCCAGGCCCCAGGTCTCAGAGTGTCCTCTCTCCCCACCCTGCCCGTCCATGCGCGATCTCACGCCCGTCTCGTCCTTTTTGTGCCCGCGCAGAGCCGGCTGGCAGGAGCAGGCCCTGAGGCGGACTGCCAGGTATGTGGGAGCTGCTCTGGGGTCTGGGGTCTGTGGGACTCAGCCCAGCACCCAGCCCCGCCCACCCAGTGCCCGTGCTCTGCTCCGTGCCATGCTGGGTCCCCCACTCTGCCCTGAGCTGAAGAGCCTGGGTGCTCTGAGGGTTAATGACGGAGCTGTCCCCTTCTCACCTGGCACTGGCAGGAGGCCAAGCCAGGGTGGGTGGTGCCAGGGGAGCCCCCACCCCAGGTGGTGCTGCTCAGTCACGTCCCTGGCGGGGGGTGGGGGGGCGGTCACCGCCTGGTGCTGTCCCCAAGAGAGGGCGGGACGGGGGCAACTGTGACAGGAAGTGCTCCAGGCCCAGCCGTTCCCATAGAGACCCCGGGTGCCCAGCAACCACACCGGCTACTGCTGATGTCAGGCGGCCAACTCCTGTTCCCGTGGGTATTCTGGGCAGGGAGCCGGGACAAGGCCAGGGGTGGTGGTTGCTGTAGGGGCCAGAGTGAGGTGGGGTGGGGCTGCATGAGCGTGCTTGTGGCTATGTGAGTGTGTGCTTCTACGGGAACCCCTGGCTTTGTAGTGGGGCCTTGCTGTGCTGGGGTGGGGTTCCAGGACAGCTGGGGGCATGATGAGGCTTGAGGGGGCTCAGAAGGAAGATATGTGCCCACCTCTGTCTGTGGATAGAGATGCCTGGTGTAGATTTGTGCATCCATGCCTACCTGGGGGGAAGGCTATGGGTGTGTGTGGGGAAGGGGGTGACAAGGGAGAAAGAGATTGTGTTTGTAATGAGGATGGGGGTTTCCTCATCCCTATCTGAGGGTAGATGTGCATGTGTCAGCCTGCCTGGAGGTAGATGACAGAGTGCATAGATGGGTTGTGTGTTTGTGCACCTGTCTGAGGGCAGATACAGTGGGTGTGTGAGAAGAGCTGGAGGATGGAAGAAGGAATGTGTCTATTTAAGGATAGCCTGTGTGTGTGAGAGTGCACGTGCCATGGATGGTGGGAGGGTGTGTGTGCCTGTGAGCTTGGTGGGCAGGAAGGGGTGTGCACTCTTGTTCCAAGGCAGAGTGGAGGTGCTGTTGGGAGGCCATGGAGAGAGCCCTGGGAGGCTGCCCAACCTGAGGACCCTCCCCTTTCTTCCCTGCAGACCTGCGCCCTCTGCCTGACGTCGCCATGACGGGCACCTGTACCCGCGAGTGCAGCGAGTTTGGCCACTCCGACACGTGCTGGATGCCAGGCCAGTCATCTCCCAGCCGCCGGACCAAGAGCAGCGCCCTCAAACTCTCCACCTTCGTGCCTTACCAGGACCGAGGAGGGCAGGAGCCTGCGGGCGCCGGCAGCCCCAGCCCCCCGGAAGACCGGAACACCAAAACGGCCCCCGTGCGCCTCCTGCCCCCCTACAGTGCCTTCTCCCACAGTAGCCATGATTCCTGCAAGGACTCGGCCACCTTGGAGGAAATCCCCCTGACCCAGACCTCGGACTTCCCACCCGCGGCCACACCGGCATCTGCCCAGACGGCCAAGCGTGAGATCTACCTGTGAGCCCCCTTCTGGCCGGCCGGCCACCCCTTCCCCAGTCGCCGGCCAGCTCCCAGGTGGGCCCATTCCAGGGTCCCCGCTCCTGACTCCTCCAGCGTGGACTTCCTGGCCAGGGCCCTGAGTGGGGGGTGGGGTACTGGCCTCATGACCACGCTGGCCCTTCCCCCATGCAGGGTCCAGGTCCTCTCCCCTCACTTCATCCCTCAGACCCTAGGGAGCCCCCTCTTCCTCTTTATGGGGCTCCTCCCAGCTGATGCCCAAGAGGGCTCCTCTCTGATGACTAGGCTTCCTTCCCTCGACTTCCAGGGAGCACCCCCTTACTTTGGGCAGATGGTAGAGTCAAGGGCGCGGGTAGCACACTTTTAATTCATTGTTTCCCGGATGGCCGACCAGGGCGGGGATAGGATGCCCCCATTCCAGCCCTGCAGCAGGGCTGAACTGGGGAGCCCCCCTCCCTGGGAACTCCCAGAGGAAATTCAACCGCCAGGGGCTCCCCGAAGGGCTGTTGTTACCAAAGGTGGGGTGGGGATGGGGGTGAGAGTGGGGCGGAGGCCTTGTCTTCCTGTACTGCTCCTGGGCCGGCCACCTGCCTGCCACATGCCCATGCCTGGTCCCATCTGGGGGCCCCCCCTTCCCCACTGGTCATGCAGTGTCTGTATATAAGGACCTTGGAATGATGTCCCCATTTCTGCCTGATTTGCAACTTTTCTTGTTGATGTTGTGTTGTCTTGGGGGACCCTTCTGGGGGGGACCTGCCCTACGCCCCCTCCTCCCTGCCGCAGTGCCCCCCACCCCAGGCCTCTATTGTTCCATGTTGTAAATACCCCTGGGGCCATGGTGGGATGGGGGTGCAGGCCAGGGAAACAAAGGGTGGGTGGGGGTAAGGGTAACATTCGCCTATCAGCAGAGCTGGGCTTTTATTTAATTTTTTTTAAGAATACAAATCTCTATTTTTTTGGAACTGTTACGCTGTGCCCTGGTGGGGGGAATCCCCGCTCTGGCTGGCCCCCACATCCAGATGAGCATCACAGAGGGGCCCTGAGGCTGTGGGGGGCAGCTGGACAGGGGTGGGATGACTGTGCCTCTGGCCTGGTTGGGTGAGTTGGGAGCAGGAAGGTTTGCTCAGGGGGTGGCTGGTTGCTGCCCCCAATAGGGGGTACCTGCACCCTGCCCCCTCTCTGCCCCCCACCCCCAGCCCCTGCCATGACTGACCCGTCAGCCTGTAAAACCACCATTGCCTTGATCTCAGGGGGTGGGAAGGGCGCCTCAGGGCACCCTGGGCTCCAGGCCCCCTTCTTCCAGTTGGGCTTCCCTTTGCCAGGGTCAGGGGTCCCATGGGGGTGGGGAGATTGGGGGGCAGAGAAGCCCAGTCAGCCATGATGAGGTGGGATTCTTTTCTTCACCTCAGGGGGCCAGGGTGTGAGGGGCATCCTGCAGAGCCTCCGTCTCCCACTGTGGCCATCTCAAAGCCTCAGTCCCCCTTCCCTCCAGAAACCCCCACTGCCTTGGCCCATACCTCTCCAGCTCCCCAGGGGCCCAGGCTGGGAGGCTGGAGACTCAGGGTATGGCCCTTGCTTGACTTCGTCTAAGCTTGGGGGGGTCGGCCCAAGGGTGGGAGGGGTGGGTAGAGGCTGCTGGGTTGTCTGGTGCCTTTGGGAGCTGTGTTGCTGGGGTCTTGACTCCTGTATCCCCAGAGACCCCACCTCCACCCCTGAAAGCCAAGGGGCTGAAGAATCACCTAATTCTCTGCTCCTTGCCCCTAACTTGGCTTGGGGTAACAGTGCTGGGAAGGAGAACATTGTTAGGCTGGTGGCCCCAGCATCCACAGCCCTTCTATCGAGGGCAGGGGGTAGAGTGGGCTGGGATGGCAGCAACCAGGTCCAGGGATTGGCCAAAGGCTCCTTTCCCTCGGAGAGGCCCAGGAGGTGGGCTGGGGCTAGTTAAAGAGACAGCCCCTTCCCCCTGCACAAACGGGGCAGGTGCAATAGTGGTGGAGTTGGTAACATGAGTTGCCCAGCTGGTGGGTCAGTGGCTTTGAGGGCTGTCCTGGGTCCTGGAGTTCAAGATTCTGGCAAGATTGTATGCGGCCCATTTGCTTGGTGGAGAGGGTGGTCCAGACAGGAGGCATTCCTGGGGTCAGCAGACTCGCCTTGGAAGCCCCTGGTGGCCTGGGCACCCTGCCCTGGTCTTGGAGGCCCCTGAGCACTAAGTGGAAGGGCAGAGGAGCACTTTGCACAATGGAGAAGCCAGAAGGAAGAAAGTGGCCCAGGTGGCCAGGAGGGCTGAGAAGCACAGAGGAGCCCTTCCCATAGGCGAAGGCAGAGCCCCTAGCCCCCTGGCTGGGGTCAGGGCTCTGAGTCTGTCACCACCTGGGCACTGGAGAGGTGAAACCAAAGGTGGGCAGGGGGTGGGTGACAGCACCGGGGACCACTCCCATTGGTCCTAGGTCTGTGAAGCCCCTCCCCAATGCCTTGTGTCGCGTACAGTTTTATGTACAAATAGGCGACATTTGGCCAGAGGAGACCCCGCTCAAACCCAGCCTGACCCAGTCAGTGTCTTCCTAGAGGGGACCTAGTCCGTCCTCACCCCCTACTTCAGAGCATGTCTCTTGGTAGGGGGAGGGTATACGGGGACATACTTCTCTCCTAGGGTCCCTGAAGCGTGTCTCACATCCCCAGGGGAGAGTCTCTGGGGCATCCCTCACCTCTGGGGGCTCCCTAGGCCCTATCTCTCCCCTTAGGAGTCTCTGGGGGGATATGTATTCCCTCTGGGGACCATGGGAGCATGTCTCCCCCCTACCCAGGCTCTCTGGGGAGCCTGTTTTCCTCCCAGGGTTCCTGGGAGTACTTAAGGCATGTCAGTCTTGGGCCATCTCTCTTCCCAGGGAAGGGGGCTATCTCTGAAGCATGTCTGGGAAGAGATGTTTCTGGCCCTCCCGCACCTCTCCTCCGGGGGTGTCTCTGACCTGCAGCACTCGGGATGAGACTGGGCAGCTCTAAGTTGTCTTTTCTCCTAGGGGCGCTGGGATACCTCTCTCTCCTGAGGGCCCAGGCTCTGGAGCCATCTCTTCCCTGGACGGGGGCTGTCTCCTGGTGTTGGGTTGGCTTGTGTTAGCCAAGAGAAAGCCTCTTAGGGGGCGTCTCCACGTGGGACTTCTCTGGGAGGGGGGACTGTGTCTCGCCCATGGGGTTTCCGGGCGGTGTGTCTGCCCGTGGGGAGGGGGAGACTGTGTCTCCTCGGGTATCTGAGTGGGGAGGGGGGCCGTGTCTCTCTCGTGTGTTGGGGGGGTGGGGATCAGGGAGGGGGGTTTTGGGCGCGTCGGGTGCCCACACTGGGGTCGTGTTTCTCTTGGTTCGTGCCACTTCCCACCGCCTCGCTCCTCCCGGGAAGGGCCCCCGCTCCGCCCCCACTCCACCCCTGTCCCTGGCGCTGCGAGCACAATCCCGTTGATTTGTAATGATTTCTGTCTCTCTGTCTTTCTCTTTCTCTGACCGCCCCCCGCCCCCCGCCGCGAGCATGCGCAGGCACCGCCCCTACCCCTCCGGTTCGGTTCGTTTCCGGTTTGTTTGCTGAGCTGTCAATGAAAGACCCGTGTAATTATTCCCGAGCTTTACAATAAAAGTGTGAAAACCGGACCCCACTTGGCTTCTTCCAGCCCCTTGGGTCGGCGTCCCGGGGAAAGTGGAGGCTAAATCTGGGGTAGCGACCTTGGAGGGGGTCGGGGGACGTGAATGGGAGAAGAGGGAGCGAGATCCATAATGGCATTAATCGGCGGCACGCAGGAATGGGGACAAGAGGACGGAAACTGAGGGCAGATCTACTTCGTACTCCAAAGCCATCCACTGGGCTCGATCCGCTTCCGGCAACCCATTCCCACCGGAGTTAAGGTGTAGGCTAGGCATTAGGCTGGAGGGCGCACCGCGCTGCGGAGGGTTACGCTATGCTGCCGTCTTCCGTAGGGCACGTATGCATTCCCGCTACCCCTTATTTAGCAGAGTTTGAATCACAGAACTGGATGGGAGAAGGGGCTGGGGACACCTGTCTGTCGCTCCGTCGCATGCTCAGGAACGAGGGTTGGAAGTCTTATGTATGGGGACCCGATAAGGTCTCAGCCTCTGGCCCCGAATGCGCTCCCCACCCCGCCCCCCGCTTCCGGGCCGAGTGGCCAGGCCTCCTCCGTCCGGCTCCCTGGTAAACACCAGCTTGGAAGAACAGAGACCGGATCAGCTGGTTTCGCGGCCCCGCCTGCCGGGGGCGCCCCTCCCCCCGCGTGCGCTTCCGCACAGTCCGCGTGCACCCTTCCCCCCCCAACCCCCCGCTCTCGCAGCGTGGGCCTGACTCCCGGACCCCGGGGTCGGTTCAGCTGCTGGGATTAGTCGAGCGCAGGGACTAATCCTGGATGAGCCTCCTTGTAAACCCGGATCGACCGCGGGTACGGCGCGGGTTGTGGGGGCTCCTTTATCCATTCCCTTACTCCGGGCTTCGCAGGGCTTGGATCCACCCCACCCCTCCTCGCTACTGTCGCCCCCCTCGCTACAATCGGAGACAAGTGGTTGGATCTGCTGTGCTGAAGATATAGGGGTGGCAGGGAAGAGTGGGAGGGGGCAGAGTGAAGACACCACCAAGATCAGATCTGATCAGTTGGGCTCAAGCAAGCCTGGCAGTGGGGTGGGGGGTGGACACCCTGAAAAGAAGGGCAGAGGTCCCTCTGGCAGCCTCTGAATCCACAAAGGGTGAGATAAGCTCCCTGGTTCAGTGCGCAACCCTGAGCTCCTACCTTCCTCCAGTTACAGAATCTACAGCTCTGGGAGGGGGGACTGTGTCTCCCCCATGGGGTTTCCGGGCGGTGTGTCTGCCTCTACCAGTTAGGCTAGGGAGACCTGCGCCTAACCTTGAGGCCTCACTTCCTGATCAGAGGAGGCACTGAGTCAGCAAGAGGGCCCCACGTCATCTCCACCTCTGAGTTGGCCAGACAGTAAGGGGTGAGGAGCTCCTTCTGTTGAGGCCAAGCCCTGGAAATGACGTCGGGGTTAAGGGACTTGGGTACTAGAATCCTGTCCCTGGTTGGTTCATTCATGCTACAGACATTTCAAGGTCTCTTTGGGAGAGGCAGATAGGTCAACAATGACCATATCATATGTTCAGCCTTGCCCTGAGCGGTGAACTCAGGCTGGAGAGCCAAAGGAGGTGCCTTTTCCAGAACCTTGCAGCAGACTTCCTGGAAGAGGTTGGGTCAGAGCTGAGTTTTGAAGGGCAGATGGGGAAGAGCCCACTGAGGAAGGGGTCTGCCTCCCAGGCTATGGAGTGGTGTGTGCAAGGGCCTGAAGGTACAGCAGAAGAAGTGGTCCAGGAGGGCCAGAGAGATTGGAGGAGACAGGGGCCAGAGCTAGCAGGGCCTGCTGGTCAACCTAAGGAGGGCAAGGGAGTCACTCAGGGATTCTAAACCTCTAAAAGAAGAGATGAGATTTGTGTTCTTTACAGATTCTAACTGTCCTTCTGCCTTCTCTGCCCAGGTTTCTGGAGATGCCTGGGGTAGAGGTAGAGGCATATACCCACAGATAGTGGGGAAGAGGAACCACAGCACAGTGTATGTTAGGAAATTCAGTCCCCATGTCCTTCCATCATGCCTGGAATCAGAGAGATCTACATTAGAAATCTATCTGTAGGTGCCTTCCAATATAGGGGGTATGGGTTCGATCCCTGGTCAGGGAGCTAAGACCTCACATGCCATGTAGCTGAAAAACCAAAACCTAAACAGAAGCAACATTGTAACAAATTTAATAAAAACTTAAAAAAAAAAAAGAAATCTATCTGTAGAACTTCCTGTGGTATGAGCTTGGGCACAAGACTGAGCCTTGGCTTCTTCATCTGTAAAATGGAGCTAATAATGCTTACCATCACAAAGGATTATTTGGGGACTTCAGTGAAATCATGTGTCCACTCTTTTATTTAACACATATTTAACACCTACTGTGGGGCAGGCTCTGTGCCACCTGCACTCATTTAGACAGGCCTGGTCCCTACTGTCTCTTAGAACTTCCATTCCAGTGGAGAAGACAGACAATAAACAAACAAATGAGATAATTATAGACTGTGTTAAAGTGCTGTGAAGGAAACAAACAGTGGGACATGAAGGAGGATAACTGGAGGTAGGGGAGAGGAGGGGGCTGCCTTACTCAGTGTGGTCCAGGAAGCTTCTCTAAGGGAACCTTAAGTTTCAGAGCTCAAAACAGAGTATTCCAGTACAGAAAATTGCAGCTGCCAACACCCCAAGATGGGAGATGATAAGGAAGTTAGCCTGATTCATCTAAGATGCTAAGCTTTCTGTGGGCAGGAACCGAGGTCTCTCACTTCTTAGAACCTTCTGGATAAACGTGGGGTGAAGTAAATGGAAATGGAGGGGAATTTCTAGCTTGCTGGGCCAACCTCCCCACCCCTATCCCCTAGAGTGTGTTGGGGTGGGGTGTTTTTGGCCTCTTAGCAGCCTGTCCATCTGCACAGCTTAATCTTCCTTCCAGCTTTTCTATACAAGAAAGGTCTCTGCCTACTCCTGTTCCTTTCCTGGGGTTCCCAGTTCTCTCCTTGGACAGGAGGGGCAGCTTGGGGCCCCTCCAGAATCTTTTGTTCAAAGGCCTGGATTGAACATCATTTTGTGTCTGACCTGCAGAGGTTGAAGGTCACTGGGGCCCTCTTGAGTCTCCCCCTCAGCCAGGGTCTCACTTCAGGGAGGTCTTGAGGAAAGCTTCCTCGCACATGGATATGTATCACACACAGCCACCCGTGCTGCGGAGTGCACACAGCTCCTCTCACCCGCTTACCATCCAGCTGCACATTGTGTCTCCATGGCAACCAGTAGGCCTGGTCCATGGATGTTAGAAATAAGTGCCAGAGGAAGAGGAAAGAGAGAGAGAGAGGAGCAACATTATAAATAAAGAGACTCAGGAAGATAGCCTTCCAAGGAGGCCCCTCTTTCTCCTTGCACCTCCTACCAGGAAGACTTGAATGGACTCTCTGCCTGAGAATGGAGGGCCTCAAGGTGGGCACGAAGCAATGGGCTGGCAGCTGTCTGGACACAGGTAAGTGGGGCCCAGTGGCCAGTGAGGGAGGAGCAGGATCAGGAGAACCTGAGCAAGTCAGGAGTCTGGGGCACAGAATACTTGGTCTGAATAAAAGGCAGATGAGGGGGGAGGGACGGGAGACTTGGGGAGCTTCTTTCCCTGCTTCCCAGCCTAATTGGCTGTTCAGGCTGAAACCACCTCTTAGTCACTTAGGCTAATTAGAATTGTTCAGAAGAAGACAGTGGGGGAGGGGAATGAGAAGCTGGGGTGTGAAGGGGGAAGGGTGGGAGGAGAGGGAGCCTCGTGGGGGTGGGGAGTGGAGTGGGAGTTCCTTCTATCACCTTCCATCCATTCTGTCACCATCCAGTGGATGTGCTGGGCTATAACTGTCCAAGCTGTGGGTCACTCTAATCCCCCCACCCAGCTGTCACTCATGTTCCCTCACACACACCTGCTTTCTGCTTAGTGTCTGTCTCTTCCTCTAGTTCTTCCTCCTCCTCTGTCTCCTCACCTTCATTTTCCCCCTTCCTCTGGGTCTCCCAATCTCTGGCCAACAACGTTTGCCATTAGGAGTGCTGACTGGGGCAGATCCACTTTGGAGTGGAGGAGGGGCAAGGGAATGGGATTATATTGAGAGCAGCCTCATCTTTTGGGAATAAGAGGGAAGAGAGCAGACACTATCCCAGTATGACTCCCCACACACAGACACACACAGACACACACACACACAGACACACACACACACACATGCAACTCTATTCCCACTTCCCACCCCTAACCAAGTCTCATCACCTTTCTGGGGTATGTGGAGCTTGACCTCTGAAGTTGAACTGTCTGAATTGCCTTGGACAACTAACTTAACCTCTCTGAGCATCAGTTTCTCTAGCTGTTGAGATGGGGATAATAGATCCTAACTTTATAGTGTAGATTTAAAAGGATAATGCATGTGAGCTGCTTAGAACAGTAAGTTGTAAGAGCTCAATGAATGCAGTTTTTATCATCATCAGTCCCCAACTCTTTTCCTTTCCTGGGGCCCTTCAGGAACCATGACATATGCATTTTCCTTTTCTTGTTCTTCTTCCCTCTTATTGTGGCCCCCAAATTACCTCTCAGCTCCTAGACCCAACCCTACTGCCTTGCTCTCAAGGCTTCTATCTGTGGGTGGCTGTCCCTGTTATGGGGTGGGGGGGGGATAGGGAATAGAAGGTTAGGCTTGATTCCTGCCCCCGCCCACAGGGCTGGGATGGGAGGTTCAGGACATACCCTCCTCCAGTCTGGAGACTAGTTTTCCCTCCTCTGCAGGCCTCCAAGAAGAGGAAAAGGGACAGCCATAAATGATGTAGGGGAAGTGCACTTGCTGAGGGGGACAAGAAGGGATAAGCTGAGTCCAGAAGCCTAAATATTTCATGGGGCTGCAGCACTGGGAAGGGCAAAGTCCCTGAGCTGTGTTTGTGAACGTGCTCTGGACTCCACGTGGCTTGGAGCCGTTCCATATGCTCAGTGCCCTCCGTACCCCACGGGAAACTGCCCACAGTGAACCCTTTCCTGGCCAGGAAAGTGTCTCAGTATGTGCATATTTTATTTCTTACAGCTGTGGTAGTTTGTTCAGGCTTGAGGCTGAACAAACTATTTTGACAAGGTCACGTTTTTCTTACCCATATATTCAGTTTACCCCTCTAGATGCCCCAGGACTGATGCCCTTGCCATCAGGAGAGCCACTGTTGGCAAAGGTGGTGGGGCGGGGGCAGGGACAGGGCTAGCAGGGAGGAGGTCTCTCTGATTTCCTTTCTCTGTCCATCATGGTTGACTGAAGAGCAGGATATCTATGAGAGCAGGTGGGGAGTGCGTGGAGAGCAGCAGGATCTAGTAGCTCCCCTGTCTACTGCTTAAAGAGGAGCTGAGGGACAGCCTCTGCCAAATCTCTGCCTCCAGGTGGCCCCTGTCGGCTGCTCTCCATGATCCTTTTCCTGACTCCATATCTAAGAGGGGGATTAGAAGGTGCCCTTGTGATCTCTGTCACAGGTTCTCCTTTATCCTTTTCCTTGACCTTGCCCAATCTGTCATTATTTCATTTCTATGTTTACTTGTTCAATTTCTGTCTCTTTTCACTAGAATAAAAGCTTGCTTGCAGGAGGCAAAAATCTTGTTTAACTTATTTGTCAGCCCTCAAAAATGTTTGCTGAAAGAACGAAGGAATGAATGAATGGGAGGAAATCTGCTTGGGGTTTCTGCATCCTGAGCAAGAAAAGGGAGGCAGAGGGAGGATGGTGACAGGTGAACAGGGATATAGGTGAGAGGGTTGTGGTGGAGAGGGGGAAGGAGGTATGCAAGGTAGGTGGGATGGGGATGAGAGGGAGACTGGGGAAGAGGGCTGTGAGGAGGGGGCTAGGGTGGAGGTAGATGGAGCTGGCGCCATGAGGCATGGGCTTTGGGGGAAGGGATCCAGGCCTCCAGAGGGGCTAGAGGCAGGTACTGGGCAGAAAGAGATCAAGTCTGGAATAGAAAGCTAACGACAGGCTCTACCCTCAGCAAGGCTACACTTGGAATTCGGGTTTGGGGTCTGAGTAGGTGGAACACAGAAATCTACCAGGAATAGCTGAGCCATGGGAGTTTCCCAGGGCCTGCTGGTACCATCAGTGTCCCTCCAACTCACCCTCATCTGAAATCTGGGCCAGATGCCCAGCCTGAGGGCCCCTCCCTTTGCCCTTCTAAGCCCATAAACAGGAAATGCCCCAGGCTTGGCTGACCAGTGCCACCCTCAGAGGAAGAGCCCGGAATCATCCCAGGGCAGGAGAGAGGGAGGTACACAAAATCAGTAGGGGGTCCTGACTCTGATTACTCAAGCTTCAGAAGCTTCCATCTGCCCAAATCAAAGGTGACAGCAATATTAACTTTTAGCACTAAGCCCCTAGAGGAACCTGGGCTTGAAAGAGGAATCCTTTCCCAGGGCTCTTCCTTATCCCTGGACCCCCTCCTGAGCCCTGTGGCTTCCTGAGAAGGCAGGAAAGGGACAGGGGTGGTAGCCTGGGGTGGGGATGGGGAGACTCCCATCAGAGAGATGGTGTCTCCCCCAGCATTGGTCAGAGTGGCTGTGGAGGGGGAAGCAGGAAAGATGGGAGGTGCTGTGCACCTGCAGTGGTTGTCATGGCAACCTGACTTGTATCCCAAGAGGGTGGCCTGGAACACAAGGGTGGGAGCGCGCGCACACACACACACACAGACACACACACACACAGACACACAGACACACAGACACACACACACACACACACAGACACACACACACACACACACACACGGCTTTGCAGAACTCTATCCCTGAGAGAGCCCTATCAGCTTTCCCGCTTCTGCTCGCTACTTCCCTGGGTGAGGCTGAGACCAGGGACTGAGCCGGGAGAAAAAGCTGTATGGGGGAGGGGCAGGGACGGGTGTCCACAAGGCGGGGTGTGCTTCCCAAGGGTGTCGGTGTGGGGAGCGTGCGGGGTGTCCCTGAGGGGGTGTCCTTGGTATGTGTAGAGGATGTGTCTACTCAGCTCACCCACTGCCAGTCTTGCAGTCAGACCACACAGGAGAGGGATTTGGGAGGGAGATGATTATTAACAAAGACAACAGCAATCACAGTTAACCTTAATTGAGAGCTTATTAAATCCCAGTCCTGTGATTGTGGTGAACATTTTACAGGCAGTCTCATTTGATCCTCACAACAACTGTACAAGGTAGGAATTATTAGCCCCATTTACAGATGTGAAAACTGAGATTCTAAGAGGTGAAGTAACTTGCTATAGGTCTAGGAACTGGAAAGAGACAGGGCAAGACTCTGCAGGAGGGGAGAAGGCAAAGGACAGGGTGCCAACCTCAAAGGCCACTTGTCCTATCCCCAGGCCCCACATGACACTTCTGCCTGGGTGCCCCCATGCACCTTGGCAGAGCTAGTCTGGTACTGTGCCAACAGGCAGGGCCTGAGAACCTCAGATTGCTGGACTGGGGCAGCTGAGGGTACCTGTGAGGGTGTGGGGACATTGAGCAGCGGGCACTGTGATTGGCATGAACCAGGGGAGCGGCTGGCAGCCTTGCTCCTGGTAAACATGAGGAGAGGTTACTTCACAAGGAAACAGTAATTAACTTTAATTAGCACCTTGCATCTCGGAATATTATTAACATCTCAATTTCTCTAATCAAGGCAGCAGGAGAGGGGCGGCATCTGCCTTGCCGTCTCCTTCCTGGCCGTGCTCCCTGGCTTGGCGTGGTTTCTGCCCAGCCCCTTCCCCCTGGATGGCACTCAGGAGCACCTCCTCAGAGCCGGGCTGCCAAGGGGAGCCAGGGAGTGAGGGGAGCCTAGACTGACAGGGCAGAGACAGCAGGTCCAGGGCACGGACACAGGAGCCAGCAATATGGCAAGAGTACTGGGGCCTGCATCCTTTGTGTGGCCACCTTATGTTTCCAAGTATACTATGAGCACCAAAGGAAGGCTAGGCTGCGTCCCCCATCAGAGAACAACACGGTTTCCTCCTTGTCCCCGCTCCCTTCCTCCCTCTCTCCTCCCTTCTCCCCTCTCCTTTCTCCTTTCTGCTCCCTCTCAGGTCTTTCCCTTCTTTCCAACTCCCCTTCTCCTCCTCACTCTAATTTTCCATTTCAACACGGATTTATTAAGCATCCTTCACAGGCCAGGGGCTGCCCTCCCTCACTGGGAATGTAGCAATGGACACCACTGGATAAATCCTGCCCTGGGGAGTTTAGAATCCCACAGAGGAGATAAGGCTTGGGCATAAAGAACTGTAATTGGGCTCCATCCTGATAGGCATCATAATAGAGGTGTAGATAGAAGGCTGGGGTGGGGGCGATTCTAGGAGGGAGGAGGAATGGGAGAGGCAGGGACCCTAATGGCAGGGGACCAAGACAGAGACCATGTTGGAAGCCACCATGAAGGCAGGGGAATCCTGAGGAGGGAGGGCACTTGGCGCTGTTCAGCCCTCTTCAGAAGGCCAAAAAGGGAGGGGAGGCCTTGAGGGCGTAAAAGGTGCCTCTCTCTCATCGTTACAGCCACCCTCAATGGCTGTTAACCCTGCCACGTGTCTGATATTAATAACTGACCATCCTCCTTGGTCTAATTACAGTGGCTTGCTGCTTGCACAATTGGTTCCTTATTTGGCAGTGCCCTCATAGCTATCTCCTCATTCCACCCAATTTGTATATATTGGGTGCCTACTATGTCTTTTTTTCTAAGGAGACATATTTGTTTTACCTTTTATTTATTTGCCTTTTAGTTGTGGCTGTGGGCTCTTTATTGCATCATGTGGGATCTTTTGTTGTGGCGCAGGGACTCTCCAGTTGTGATGTGCAGGCTCAGTAGTTTCACATACAAGCTTAGCTGCTTGAGGCACATGGGATCTTAGTTCCTCGACCAGGGATCAAACCGGTGGCCCCTGCATTGCAAGGGGGATTCTTAACCACTGGACCACCAGGTAAGTCCCTGAGGACCTTCTAAGTCTTGAGGGCTGGGTGTGCCTGGAGTAGGTTCCAAGGGCCAGGGCGCCTCACAACAGGGTCAGGAGGGGTCACGGTTGGGAGAACTGCCTACAGGTCTGACATCTCAGCAGAAGAAAGGCAGTATGCGCTGGGAGTTCCCGCAGGGAAGAGGCTGGTTCCACACTGGCCTCAGCAGTACTTTGGTCTGCACAGGTACACTTCCCTTCCATCTCTGTTCTAACAGAGGACAGTGCCAGAAGGTTAAGGTTCAACTGCAAATCTTGTCCAACATTAACCCAGAGGGCAGGGTAAATGTTTAGTGGAGACCGTGTGTCACGTTGCCAGGTACAGAATGAGGCTGGTTTTGTCAGACCACCCTACTGTGGCCCACGGAGCAGGGATGGGCATTTGCTTTTATTTTGCTCTCACTCTGCTTGCCAGTTATGATCATCCTTGGGTGAGGCCTACAGCATCTCATTTAATTCTCACAGGAATGTGAAGAAGCAGGGATTACCATGCTCATTTAACACTGAGGGAAAAGACTATGAGGTGACTGGCCCCTCGCTGGTCAGAAAGTGAAAGCAGAGCATCAAGCCCCACTGTGGCTGACTCAGGATCACCTTCTTTATCTCCAGTCTCCCCACTTGATTGTGAGCCTGGCCTCAGCCTGGAGCTGGGGCGCTGGGGCACTGGGAGAGGCCTGAGCAAGGCCCCTGCCCTCAAGGACAATGCGGGAGCAGCCCCTTGCCTTTTAGCAAACCCTAGCTCTCTCCCCTCCTCCTCCCCTCCCCCCTCACCCCTACTCCTCCCCACCCCCGCCCCAGCTCCCCAGGGCCAGGGGGCTGTGCCTCTGTAATTGCAGAGTAGCCTGCATAGGGCGGGGAAGAATCTGACGTTTCCAAAGGCCTTTTTGATGTTGGTGATTATGGCGATGATGAGGCTGTCCATCTCCCACCAAGACTGGGGCCTTTCTTTGTTTCTCTCTCAATCGGGGTCTTTCTGCCTCTCTCTGCCCTGAGGACTGGTGGGGATCAGCACTTGCTCCTCTTTGGGGGAGGAAGGAGAAGGACTGGCCGAAGTGAAACCTGGGGAATCAGCCCACCCTTCACCTTCACTGAGCTCTAGGGTTTTCGGACGTGATCATTAGCATGATATTTGCATAAGGAACAATTGAGGAGATTGGAGTCTTGCCTCAGAGGAAACACCTGCCAGGAACTGTGAATGAAAGCCTTTCCCGCCTCCCACCCTGAGATCCCTCCCACCCCCACCACAGGATGGGGGAAGTGGCAGGAACCCGGCGTGCCTAAAGATGATGATGATGATGACAATGTGGTCACAGATCACAGATATCATTCCCAGAGTGCCTACTAAGCTCCAAGCACTAGAGTGTGTCTTCTGTTTTCTCTTAGTCCTCACAGCCACTCAAGGTGGCACATTTTATTATTCCATAGTACAGCTGACCAGAGGAGGAAACTGAGGCTCAGCTGCCCCGAAGTCATCTAGATGGTGACAGTGGCAGAGCTGAGTTTTGGAATAGGGCGTATGCCCTCATGCCCTCAACCACTTACAGCGGATTAGGGTGCTCTGAGCTCACCTCGGGCGCCTAAGATCCAGTCTCTGTGGGTCCAGGGAATCCCAGGAGGATTAGAATAAGGGCTCCAAGACTGGCTCCTACACACAGACACACACACACGCTCACACACTCATGCACAGCCGCTCTGCCCTACCCCCACCTGTGCTTCTGGAGGCAGAGGAGCTGGGCTGACTTGGCTCATAACCAGGTTAGCCAAGATCCAATTAGCTAGTTAGCGCAGGCAGAGCTGGGGGCAGGCAGAGCACGCAGGAGGGCCGGGACGGATGGGTCGGGTAATACGCAGAGACAGCCAGAGACAGCGGCTCCGCGCTAACCTGATAAGCAGCTCCCAACATCAATGAGGCCCAGCCTGGCAAGCGGAGGGGGCCCCAATCCTGGGCGGCTGGCGAGGGTGCAGGGACAGCCTCTGACCCTCGTTCCCCAGCCCTGGCCGCCACACAGCCCTGCACAGTGCCCTCATCCTCTGGCCTCCCGTCAGCAGCACCCACTCCTGCTCTGCCTCCTCTGAGGCTTTTGCAGTAGGCAGCTTCTGCAAGATACGTTTTCATCAAACGAGTTTGGGAATGTCTGTGTCAGGAAGGAAGGTATGGGTGAGACCATCACCTCCTGCAGGTGGGAGGGCAGGGCTGAAGCAGCTGGAGGAATTGTTGGGGACCGGTGCTGAAATAATAACAGCTATTATTTGTGGAATTTGCTATGCACCAGGCACTGGGGAAACCATTTATATGTAGTCTCTCTTTTATACCTACAACAACCCTTTACTGTAGGTACTGTTAGAATCCCCATTTTGCAGATGAGGAAACGGAAGCTTACAGAGGTTTAGAAACTTGCCCAAAGTCACACGACTATCAAGACTCCTCAGCCTCAAAACCACCATACTTTGTACTACCCCTGAACTGGGTGCAGGATTAACAATGATGAAACTGATGGTCATACTTCTTGATTTTTTTTTTTTTGTATATAATTCTTTTGCTTTAGAATTTACAAAGGCTTTTTGGATTTATCCTGACAAGTCCATAAGGTAGATGTTTTATTTCTAATTTGCAGAGAAAAGAAATCAAGGTTTGGAGGGGCAAGGTGACCTGCCTGAAGCTTCATAGTTGGTGAGTAACAGTCAGAACTTGAACCCAGGCCAGGTCCTTCTTCTCCTAGTCTAGTGCTCTTGAGGAGACAATGGAAAGAGAAAGAGACATCCTATCCCTAAATCAAGGGTGGCTGGTTCATCTATTTACTCATCGGTCACAAGGCTGTTTGAAAGATTGCACAAGGCACTGTGCTTGGCATGCTTATTTAGGGGTGGAGAAAGCAAACGTTTTTCCTGTCCCCATGGAGCAGGTGGAGAAGAAAGCCTTGCAGTTCAGTGTCCAGGGATGCGGAGCTGCGTTGGTCAGGGGACACCAGGGAATGAAGGCCCAGAGAAGGGTGGGCCCCTTATGACAGCAGGTCATCTCTGGTCTGATTTCCTCATTTTGCACAGGCTACAGCTGAAGCCCAGAGAGTTAAATAACTCCCCAAGGTCACATATGGGCAAGTGAACCAGGACTCCTGACGCTAAGACGAGCTTCCCCTCAGCCCGGGGCCTCCCCATCACCACAGCATGTGCTCAGTCACTCAGCTGTGTCCAACTCTTTTCAACCCCATGGACTACAGCCTACCAGGCTCCTCTCTCCATGGGGTTTTTCGGGCAAGAATACCAGAGTGGGTTGCCATTTCCTACTCTATGGGATCTTCTTGATCCATGTCTCCTTCACTGGCAGGCAGATTCTTTACTACCGAGCCACCTGGGAAGCCTTTACAGCAGAATGGGGACTTCTTTACCTTCTGAGCTCGAAGTTCTGTCTGACATCCCCTAACACCCACCAGTGAAGGAAAAGACACTGTGCCAACAATCCCTAGGGGGATGCGCCCCCATATCCCTCTGTCTGGGCTCAGGGAGAAGACAATTAGCTGAATTCTTGCCACTTCAGGCCATCTGGGGCATTGAGGTTGGGAGTCCAGAGATGCAGAGATGCATATTAAGCAAGACATCATGAGGAAGGCAGGCACAAAACAGTGTGTGGGCCACATCTGTGTTCCTCTCTGCTTTCCCTGATGCTGGCACCAGAAGGGTTAAGACGTCCCCAGCCCAGGAGACTGAGGAGCTGTCTGTGCAGGAAGCTGCTCTCCTAGTCCCCAAGGCCTCAGGGAGTGGGGAGGGGAGCCGCTGGCTCAGTCTCTTTCCCAGGCTCCTCAGCCTCCCTGGGGATCCAGCTACATGCCGGAGAGGTGACCCTTGACCCTTCCCCCTCCACCCTCCCACCCTCCCCAGCCTAAATGGGTAAAGACTCTGATCCCTGCTCAGGGTGCTGGGATTGTGGGATTCCCCCCCTACTTCCTCACCTCTGTTTTCCCACCATCTCACTTATTCCCCTTCACGCCTCCCTTCACTCTTGTTTCAGAGTCATCATATTCATATTCAGACCCCTGAGTTTCTCCCCTTCACCCCAGTTCTGGGGCCCCAAGCCTCTCCTCCCAGCCCCCTGCATTTGTAATTTTCTAAAAATAAAAGCCTGTGTTTCAAGTAGGCAGCTCCGGAAATATACAATCCAGGCCAGGCATCCGCCGGGTGGGGACAAGGAAGGACCGTGTCCAGAGAAATACCCAGACACAGCAGCCCCCACCCTCCCAGGTAAACACAGGAACACAGTGTGTTCCTGATGAGAAAGAAGGTAGGAGTAGGGGATGGATGTGGGGGCGGGGGGTTAAGAACACTCCTCTGGGTGGGGCTCTTGAGCTAAGGTCCTTGACAGAAAGGGTCGGGTCTCCCTGTGGCGGCTCCTGTCTGTCTTCACAAGTGATTGCTCCACTCCTACTTCCTCAGCAATTACTTGGTGAGGTGGGGGGCTGCCTTCCCCTATGGAATCATCTGGAGTCAGGACTGTGGGTGGCAGAGAGACTGGGACAAAGTCATACCAGACTTGGCTAAGACCCACTCCCTCACTGGCCCTCATGGAACTCCTGGCTGGAATTTGTGTAACTGTCCAATTTGAGGCAGTCACAAGCAGTAAAAATAAACATCTGAGGACATCACAAGCCATAATAATAATAAACTGGAAGAATAATAGCTCACATTTTTTTTAAGCACTTACTATGTGTCCAACCTGGGCTAAATATTCATGTGTCATGTGTGCATGCTCAATCGTGTCTGTTTGTGACCCCATGGACTGTAGCCCACCAGGCTGCTCTGTCTATGGAATTCTCCAGGCAAGAATACTGGAGTGGGTAGCCATTCCCTTCTCCAGGGGATCTTCCCGACCACACAGGGATCGAACCCACTACTCCTACATTGGCAGGCAGATTCTTACCACTGTGCCACCTGGGAAGCCCTGGGCCAAATAATTAATACTACACATGCTACATTCTTACTTAATCCTGTCAGGAGTCAATTTTTATCATCCCTAATTTACCGGCAAGGAAACTGAGGCACAGATTGCTCAAGAGCTGACCCAGCCCCAGGTCATGCTAGTAAATGGCATCCTGACAGCGACTGACCCTTTTTAACCCCAGCCAGTCTGACTCCTGCAGCAGCCTCATAGGCGGGGGCCCCACTGGCCTGACTGCTTCCTCCAGAGGGAGGCTGGGCAGGGCCGCAGCCTCAACAGGGCTCACCCACAGCACAACAGAGAAGGGGACGAAGACTGGAGAAGCTGGCCCTCTCTCTGCTGAGCATCCTGGGGCCCTTTCCCAGCCTCCTGCCTGGCCGTGGTGCTTTTCCTCGTACCTCAGTTTTGCCCCTAAATAGAAGGAGCCCCTCTTCTCAGGCCCAAAGGAGCTGTCCAGTTCTTCCTCTACCACACACAATCGAAACCAGAGAGCAAGCATTTTTGAATTGCAGCCTTTATGGGTTTAGACATAATATATCCGTCACATGGGAATTCGATGGTGTGCTGGTGCCTGAGAGAATCCCACGATTAAAGTCAGTAATACAGGTAAACACTTAGGCCAGCACCCAGCATATATATGCAGTAAGTGGATTAGGGGGTCCCTCGTGGGGCCCCTGAGATGCATCACCCATGGTAACACTATTGCTAGCGTTACCAGCTTATCAGCTTATTATCAATAACAAACCTGATACTGTGCTGAGCACTTTAAGACATTTAGTACTTTCCATGACCTGTAAGTTAGATGCTACTCATCCTCATCTTACAGATGAGAAAACCGAGGTGAAAGTCTCATAGTACGAATGAGCTGGGATTTGAACCCAGGCCTATAGATAAGTGGCTTTCTTGTAGTCACTCGTCTCCTGAATGACTGGCCCTTGTGCCTGTCGCACAAGTACACAGACCCCTCTGGTAAACTTGGCAGCATTTCCTGAAATTCCAAAACTGCTCCAAGCAATTCTGATGGGAGTGTCCTGCAACTTGGGTCAGGCTTTGCTTTAACCCTCCAGTTGGCTGCTGGCCAGCACTCACCTTCCTGTATCAAACTCTTCTGATCAATAACTAGGGGATGCTTTTATGATCATAAAGCACCCACTAAAATACCATCTCATTATTATAATTCTTGATAGTCCTTCCCACCAAAGAATCCCCTTTCCCTTTTCCTGTTTGTCAGCAGAGCTACTAATTTATATGTCCCCTTTGTCCTTTACTTTTAGGTTCTACCTGATCCTCCCTCCTACTTGACCTTGGGGGTCCAGGATAAATTCCATTTAAACTCCACCCTCCCCACTCCCACCCATATGGCCTTGAGATAGAAATTTAACTCTAGCCCCTCTGTCTGCTCATCCTGTTATCTCTTTCTTAATATTCCTCTGGACGTCACTCCTGCTTCTCCTCTGACTGCCTCCCCTGAGCCAATGCCACAGAACCACCCAACATGTGTAAGTGTGACTGCCTGGAAAATGTAACTTTCAAAGAGACTGAAGTTGAGTGACAGTAAACAGAACCTTGGAGACCCAGACATCATCTCGGGTATACGTGGACTCAACAGCAGGAACTTAGACATAAGGCAAGATGGGAGAGAGAGAGGGATGGGATGATCAAAAGAATGAGCTGGAGGGAGAAATGGGAAATGGGGGAGATGCTATCGATTCAACCAGGCCAAAAGAATCCTTGACTGTCAGTGTTGGAATAGCCCTTAGAGATCAGCCAGTCCAGGAGTGGCAAAGGAGTTTCAAGTTAATGCTAAATGATGAATAGCAGCTGCCTGGAGTGTGTCCTGAGAAGAGAGTGTCGTTATTGATTAGCAATGTCTGCCATGTGCACTGGATTAGAAATTGTAGCATGGGTGCCAGAATTTACATCCCTGATCTAGTTTCAATCTCTTCATTCTGGAGCAACCCAAAGGTGAAGAGACCTGTTCAAGGGTTGTACATTGGAGCAGATCTCAGGGTCCTTGTTGTCTCCTAAAATCCAAGTGAAAGTTCTACAATACATCCTAGACAAAGACAAGGGACCCAGGGAAAGTGGATCCTTAGTATGGGATAACCAGGAAAGGATCAGCCAACTTGAAGCTGTGGAGAAGACCATGGAGGCATCCCACACTGGACACTGAATGAGTGCTCAGTTCTTACTGGGTGATCAGTTGACTGGATGTGCCCAGTCCCCAGTTATATCACCTCTGACCTCTGGCCCTGTCCATCTTAGTCCACCCAGGGAGGACAGAAGGCTCCCTGGAGCAGAGACCCTGGCTCTCTCTAGACAAAGAGTGGAGAACACAGTCAGAGGGAGGCAAAGGAGGGGGAAATGGTATTGGGGCAGGGATGGGCCCCACAGGAGCAAGGCACTGACTGTGTTGTGGAGAGGGCCTTGGAGGAGATGGCAGTTAGGAGACCATCACAGAGGCACCTGTGCAGGTTTGGTGTGTGGGCCAGAGGAGAAGAAAGAACCTCCAGGTGACAAGAGTTGCAGAATGGGGATAATGATACCCTGACAAAGTAGCGGGGCTTGGAGCTTAGCCCGGCCAGGGTGCTGGCACTGCTAAGCCATGATGCACCACTTCCAGACTGGGGGGTGTGGGTGGTGGGGGGCAGGGAGGTGGTCCAAGGTGCCCAGCATCAGCAGAGCCTTAGAGATTTGCTATTGAACTTCTGCCTCCCTCCCAGTCTCTGTCTCTGTTGCTTTTCCCTTGTCTTCCTTTCCCAGTGTGTCTCTTCCTTTCTCTTTTTCCCCTCCCTGTTCTGCTCTCTACCACAGTCTCCACCAGGAGCAGAAATGGGGAAGCGAGTGGTGACACCAAAAGATCTGGGAGCTGCTTTCCTGCAGATCACCTGCCCGAGGCTCTGAAAAGAACCCAGGCTGTGGAAATGTCCAGGCGCAGGGGATCCGATGTGGACACCACACCCAATTTACCACACAAGAAAACTAAGAGAAGACCAGAGGAGTGAAGACCCCGCCCAAGTCAGTGTCACACTGATTTGCATACTACTTTCCATCTCCCTTCTGCTGCTGAGCACTCCTAGATTTTTCCTAGGAACCACCGCTTCCCTACCTCTGTCCATGAGATCTTAGGGTGGCCTATGACTGGAGCTGGCCCATCTGTGCCATCCATCCCTGGGTCACAAGTCTTGGTAACAGCTGATCCAGTAAGATCAGCACTGGGTTTTTTTGTGGAACCACTGGAAAAGGAGTGCTTTCTTTCCATTGGATTTGTCCATGTTGGTAAATTTAAGCCTAGAGCTGCTTGAAACGCTTGGGGAGTGACTACTAAAGAGTAAAGCCAACACAAAGGAGAGGAGAGCCAAGAGCTGAAGAGAGACAGATGCCAGATGACATTGTCTAAGTGCCTGGATCCAGCTATACCTGAAGTCTAACTTTAGACTTTTCAGTTATGTGAATAAAACTTAAGCCAGACTGTGTTAGATTTACATCAAAGAGACTAAGGCAGCTTAGAGAAACAGGAGGACAGAATGACCACCAGAGACAGAGACAGTTGTAGGAATGAGGACCAAGTCCGACAGGAGAGCAAAGGAAAGTGAAGCAGTGCGAAGGCTGGTCCATTAGGATCACTGAATTGACGTTCAGCCGTGAAACAGGAATACCAGAGTTTACTGGAAAGAAAGCACAGATGAAGACGATTCTACAGGTGGGTTAATCTGAGGTGGCATGAGAGCTTTTTTCCTGCAACATAGGCTGTCTATCTGTGCACTAACAGAAGTCCACCTGAGCCCCCAGCTTGCACAGGGTATGGGTCAACAGAGGGTAGGGAGGAAGACAAGGGCAGTTGGTGTTTATTTTGACAGTCAGCAGCCAGTTGCAACGGACATCCCTATTAAGAGCTCTTAAGACTTTTAACAAGCTTCATTCCAAGACAGATCTTTAAAGACAAATAAAAACATTCAACCAATCCCTGCTTATCATGTGTGTTCAGCATTGGCCCTCCCCGGCCCATTCCTTATCAGACATCCTCAGATTTCATCTGATTTACAGGATACTAAGTGATAAACAAGAGAGACAGAAAGAGGAACTAAGTCACAAGCTTGACTCATCCATGGTCCAGGTTGCCTGGCTCTGTCCGACATGTGCCAGATGCAGCCCAGGGTGGGTGATCACAGCTTTCCTTGCTGTTACTGCATGATATGCTGAAACCCCATCGATTATAACCTAATGGGATGACCTCCTGGGGACCACCAACCTCGAGTCTTGCCTGTGCTGCTTGGAGGAGGTGCCAGGTGCAGATGGGCATGGTGGGAGGAAATCATGCCCTGTGCTGATAAGAAACTCCCTTCCCTTGTCCCAGACACACCGATGTCTGCCTCTCAGGGGTGAGAGGGAGGACATGGCCCTAAAGAAAGACAAAGAGGGTGGAGGGTCTGTTGCCTGGTGCCTGGGAGTTACTTCTCTTACTCTTCTCCATTTCTCCCACTTCCCCTCATTGGGAAATGATTGATGACTTTTAAAAAAATGACCTAAAACTACATTTATGTAGTATATGTGTACATACAAAATTCAATATATAAAAATACATACAATATTCAAGCAGTTGTCATTCTCCCTGTTAACTCTGTTCTAGAGAAATTTCCATGCTTTCCAGTTAAGATCTGCTTCATCCTTTCCTACAGCAGCATGGTAATTCTGTTTATTTATCCATTCCCTTACTGATGGACACTGAGGTTGTATCTGACTTTTTCACTGTTGCAAACAAGAACATCTCACATGTTTTGTGCGGTGAACACCTAATACACCTTGTGCACACGTATAAGTGTTTCTTGAGGATTCATTCCTAGGAGAGAGATTGCTGGCTCAAAGTGTATATGAATTTTTCATTTTGAAAGGTACTGCCAAGTTGAAGTGGAGACCGTTTTCCTGTGAAGGGGCTGAACCAGGAATGAAAGGCACCTGGGGTAGAAAGAGCATGAGCTTTTGAGTCAGATGTGTTCAGGTTCAAATCCTGGCTCTCCCGTCTTCTTCCTGTGTGACTCTGGATAAGTCACTTAACCTACTTGAGCTTCAGTTTCCATAACTCCAAAGTGGGGACCATTAAGCGCTGCCTTACAGGCTGTTGCACGGATCAACTGGCTTCCCGTAGGTCAAGCTACTGCATGAGCCTGGTCCATAGTAGGCTCTTGGCCGAGGTAGCGCCCTTTCCCTGTCTGGACCCCTTCTGCATTCACTGTGGGAGGACAGCTCTGGGGAGAGGCTGGAGAAGCGACTTATGAAGAGTGTTAGGACAGAGTCAGGACTCCAGTGATTCCTTCTACAGGTCACCCAGGCAATTCTGGGAATTAGGGACCATTTCAAATAAAGCAAAAGGATCTGCTTTGGAGAACACAGCCTGGGGGCCATCCCCTGGAGGACCATTCACTAAGTGATCCTTTCACCCCTGCCCTCATGTTCTCATGGAAGAAAAAGAGTCGGGTGGATGGATTTTATTTTAGGGTGTGACTGGACTGCTCTCAGCGCAGACACAGAACAGAACAAGAACATGCACAGCAGACAGGACTCCAGGTGGGTGGCAAGGTGAGGTCTCTGTCCTGGAGAGCCAACATGCGTGGCTGAGGAAAATGTCAGGGCTGCCTGCTGGAGATCCCGGCTCAGGAGCCAGCCCCTCTGCCTCCATTCAGTGACAGGGTGGCCCTGTGAAGGGGTCTGAAAGTTGGCAGGCATGGCCATCCTTTGAGGTAATGGCCAGATTGTGTCCAGAGACCCAGTGGGATCTCTGGCTATGCTCAGAGCCCCTCAGCTTCAGGTGCACCCTCCCTCGACCTTCAGGGCTATGGTTTCTTCCTCCTGGAGATGGCATGGGACATGAGAATCCACGACTGGGCTGCCCTTCTGGAAGAGGATGAGGATGTGAGTCCAGAGGCTGCTGTGATGGGGCCCAGGGGGGTGACTGTGCCAAAAGAGGCAAAGCTGGGACTTCCCCAGCAGTCTAGTGGTTGAGAATTTGCCTCACAATGCAGGGGACGTGCGTTCCATCTCTGGTCAGGGGACTAAGATCCTACATGCCATGTGCCCCCCAAAAAAGAGGCTGATCTGAGCAGAGTGGTGACAGACATGGTGATGAGGGCCCCACAGGTGCAGTTGGGATGAACGATGGCTTGGTCAGGGAGACTGGGGGGGCCTGGTAAGGCCGTACTCCGTAATTGGAGTCTGAACACTTGGTTTTCAGTCTCAGATTCATCTATTACAAGCTGTGTGGTCGGGGGGAAATAGGTTACCCTTTCTGACCTCAATTTCTTCATCAGTAAAATGGAGTCATTAATACCACCAGTCCTATTTCCCTCAATGTCTTGATCAGCAGGTGTCTTTATACCAAAGGGCTGGAGCAAATTCAAGTGGAGCTACTTCGCTAAAAAAACAGCCTGGAAGGGGAGAAGATGACTGAGCAGAACTGGTCACATTATCCTCAGAATGATTTCTTGTGTCCCCTGGAGACTCCTGTTACCGTGACTTTATTTCCTGGTTCCCAGTTCCTGGACTCCGGGGTAGCTGAGATCTCTGGCTCTTGCCTCCCTTAGGATGATCTGGCTTCCTGCCCAGGCCCCACTCACTGGTGCTGGTGTGCTGGTGCTGACCCTGTAGGCCTCTGGCTCCCTCTGCCCAGCCAGGAGACAGGGCTGCAGCATGCTGGAAGGAACTAACAGGAGGCTTGCCTGAGAGCCAAATGCTGTGCAAACAGGAGCTGATTATAGGGGCTGAGGGCTGGGCCCAAGTAGTCTCACTCTAGGGGTTGGGAGAGTTTCGGCTTCAAGCATGATTCTGTGTTGAATGGCCAGGGCGGGGTGGGGCTTAGGTAGGGAAATGCATCCCCCAAATGGTCAAATGGTCCCTTCGCCCATTGTGGATGTGGGTCCTAGAGCGAGAGGCTTTCCTGTTGTGCCCATGCCCTTATTCGTGCTCTATAGAGATGGGCATAGGACCAAGAGTTCACACAGGAAAATCAGCTCTCCTCACTGAGAAGGGAGGATGAAGACCACTCAGTCCCCATCACTGCAAAAAGGGTGACAGAGAGGAGTAGGACTGTCAATAAATGGGAGGGGCCAGAGCCTGGGCGAGGACCCGGGTTGGGGAGGGATGGGAAGGGAACTGTTCTTCCCATAATTTTGTTCATCCTCACAACCCCCTTGAGAGGTAGGTACGATATCTGTGGCTCTATTTCACAGAGGAGGAAACTGAGTGTCTGAAGGTTAAGTCATGCTGCAAGGAAGAGGCTGACATGGGACCTAAACCCAGGACTGCCTGTCTGACTCTTAAATTGGTGCTCTGTGTTCCTTGCCTACTGCCCAGGGCCCGAGCCCTCACGCCTACGTACCCACCTCTCCCAGGCCTGGCCTCCATGCCCGCAACCTCCTCCTAGTGCAGTCTCCTGAGAGCTCCTTGAATCTCTTCACTCACTCCTCACTCTGCTTCCTCTTTGGAAACCAGCCACAGGCTTTTTTCTTCCATCCGAGGGAGAGAAAATGGTCTCATTCCCCACCCCCAGGTCTTTCCATCCTCTCATCCATCCAAACCTTAGCATCTTTCTCTCCTCCCCATCCCCCTCCCTTCTGGTTTTTTTTTTTTTCTTTCTGTTTATCCATCACTAGAATCTACCCCCCTTCCCTCTTGCCTGTAGGTTCTGTGGCTATAATCAAATCATAACTTTTATTAAATTTAAGATTACTTTTTAATGGAATCAATTTCTTGTGTGGTGCTTCTCTGCCTGCCCGCGGGCTCTGCCGGCTCTGGGCTCAGCATCTCCACCCGCACAATTGTCTCTGCCACTGGCATTTCTGGCTAAGCTGCCTGAGAAGGAGGGGCAGGCCTGCCATCTCTAAACACACACACACACACACACACACCAAGACATACCTTCTTGCAAAGCCTCAGATACACAACCCCCAAGCCCCAGGCACCCACGCTGAGTGGTGGGGGTGGGGGAGCCAGATTGAAGTGGCCGGGGCAGGAGGAGGGAGCTGCAGAAAGACTGAGGGTGCAAAACAAACACAAGCCCAGCAGACATTTCTCAGCCTGTTAATTTCCTACAGTTCTGTTTTCCAGCCTCAGAAACAAGCTGGTTTCTGCCAGTCCACCCCCTTCCCCTGCCTGCACTGTACAGCTGGTGAGCAGGGAGAAGTTGCAGGGAGGAGGGGGTCCAGAGGAGCCGGCAGGGGACCGGGTCCTCATTTGATTTATAGAAGGACAGGCAAGATGCAGAGATGTCTCAGAAGCTGTGACTCCCCAAAGAGAAGCCCAACTGGAAGATTTGCAGGCTGGACCGGTATAACCAGACAAAGCTGGGTCTACAGGAGGAGGCAAGTGGGGCGGGGGCTGCTGCAGGGAACATTCTGGAGGTAGGAGGAGAAACAACTTAATGGACAGGGGCTGGGGAGAGGTACTGGGGGGAGTTCTCATGGTGAGGGCCTGTAGAGGTGGTTTGCTGATTCAGCAGAAACTGGAGCTATCCAGGCAGCGCTGGGCTCTGTTCCAGCTTTCCTGGGAGGCTCCCTGGACAGTCTCAGGTGGACATGATCATGGGTGGACAGGTGGATCTGAGGCCACAGAGTGGTCACCCTTTGGCTTTTCACACTGTCCTCAGTACACCTTGGTTACTCAGGGCCAGGAGGGTTACCTCATGTCCATCCCGGCAGGTGGTGCATAGCTTTGTGGGTCAGGGCACACTTTGGCATCAGGAACTCTGTGAATCTAGACTCCGATGCTTTCTGAGTGACTTTGAGCAAGTGACCTAACCTCTCTGAGTTTGTTTTCTCATCTGTAAATGAGGATTCAGGGAGATGACGCATGTGGAACATCTAGCATAAAGCCTAACACATAGCCAGAGCTCAATAGATGAATTGTTAGTATTTGTATTTTGTCTTCTAATCCCAATCAAATGCAGTCATACCCATGTCCCAAAGGCCAGTGAGACAAGGGGTAGGCTGGAGGGCAGTCCCCACCAAGCAGGCCTGGTTCCTGGAGGCAAATCATGCCAGGACCAGAGTCCATGATGTGAGTGACGATGCAAGGACTGGAACCCGGGACATGGCAGGTCTCTTCTCCCTCCTGCAGGAGGATAAGTGGCTGACGGTGGGGAGAGGGAGGGACTGGCAAAGGCTCCTAGACACAGAAGGTCAAGTTCACTCCCCCAGCCCTCACTGTCAGGGACCAATGAGCCCGAAGTGGGGGCTCCCTCTGGGGCAGGAATGAGGGAGAACTTCCTGTGGCTGATTCTCCCCTGCAGTATCTGAGCCACCTGTTGGTTCTGAAGACTTAGAGGGCTCTGACCTTCTGAGAGCAAGCCCAGCAAGAGGAGTCTGTGAAGAATTCTTAGGCACTGTGCATGAGTGACTTTTGTTTTCTATTTCTGTCCTCCAGCTCTAGGGGGAGGAAGAGACTGGTGAGGAATATGAACAAGGGGCAGAACTGGGAAGGGCTGCTTCTGTCCATCACAGGATAACTGAAATCTGCAGCACAGCCCCCTTCAGGGCTGTGCTTTGGGGTCTGGAAGCTGCTTTGGAGCAAGGGGCAGGTTGGAGCCCCGTCCCATAGGCTAGAGCTGACCGCTCACCTTTCCCTTCCCTCTGAAAGGAGTCTGGTCCAACCTGTCCGGCGTCTGCCTCTGTCTGACCTCAGGGACAGGCATGTCTGCTGAGTGTGCACCTGGACCTGCATACCTGTAGGGTCTTGTCTGGGCCTGGATGTTCCCATGAATGGGTCACATAGAAAGTTTCACTGCTCCAGGGGACTTCTGAGGTCTGACTATTATTCACTCCAATTCCTCTTTCACTTTCAATGCAAGCAAGGCCTAGACAGGGAGAGTCACAGGGAGTGAGTGGTAGAGCCTGACCAAGGTCTCTAGAATATTCCACAGCTGCCTGCTGTGCTCTGCTTCCCTGACTGTGGATACAGCTGTAACCCCCTCTGCCCTTTCACCACACATGCTTACACAGTGTTTACCGTGAGCTGACATTTTACATGCAGTTTCAGCAACCCTCTAAGACAGGCACTATTAATATTACGATCCTCATTTGACAGATGAGGAAGCTGAGACTCAGGGAGGTTGAATAACTAATCCAAGCTATAAGTGTAAGTGATTGTGTTATAAATGTTAGTTGGAATCTAAAACCAGAATGTCTGCTCCTGGGATCTGGCTCCTCACCCCTCCCCTGTGTTGCTATTCCTCACCTGGAGCTTCATAACGTACCCTCACTTTCCCTTTCACCTGTTCTCTATGTTCACCATCTCTGTTCATCATCACCTGTTCTCTATGTTCAGCCATTACTGCCAGCTTCCCAATTCTCATTTTCTCATTTCTTATTTCAGCCTAAACCAGATAATCCCCGGAGATACAGGGCCAGCTCCATGTTGTTACTGCACTCCCCCTTCCTCTATACTCCCTGTCATCTTTGCCAACATCATCTTCAGCATTATCATATTAGCATCAGCACCACCTTCACCAGGTATAAATCCATAATTGCAAAGGACTGTGTCCCTGGGGACCAATGCAAACCGAACTCCTGCCATGAGATGAGACAGGATGAGAGAAGAGAGCTTACAGTCTCCTCCAGCCATGTACACGCCCTCAACTAGAGATACAAAACCAGAATGCAGAAAGGCAGTCTCCCTCTTAGAGACTTTTCTGGAAATAAAAGGTGGGAGAGAGAAGTTGCAAACAGCCAGAGTGTCTGTTGAGGGAAATTAATCAATGGCCAAGGAGATTGCTTGTCATCTTTCAATATCTATAGAAATAACAAGCCTCCAGGGATGGGGGGTCAGAGCTCCAAGGGAACAGAAGATCAGAAAATATTCTGCTCAACCCATGCCTCTAATGAGCTACAAGGGAAAGATGGAAGCACAGGCAGCTTCCACCCACTTTGGGTGTTGGCCAGTATCCCATCTTCCCAGTCACAGTAGCTCTTACAGTCCCTGGATGCCAGCAGCAAGCAACACTGCCCAGGAGTTTTAAAAATTGATTATTCCTTTGGGTCCAAATTCCACCTACCTCTCAGCCCAAAGAGTCTGCTGGTTGGCTCTCTCTGGGTGTTAGCTGCCAGGGGTGCCATCATCCTACCCAGGATCAAGGGAAGGGAGGGGACTGACTTCCCGGACCAGAGCCTCCACCCAGAATTCCAGCCAAAGCCCCAGAGCTCCTAGGACCTAGAGGAGATTTTCCCCTTGGTTGTGTTTGGAATTGGCTGGTTTTCTGGGCACCAGGCCCAGCTCAGTTTAATTTTTGTTTATTTTTATGTACAGATTCTCTTCTGTTTGGGGAAGAGCTTTGTGTAAATTATTATTATTTATATGATAAAGAATAAATCACACCAAATAAAAAAACCCACAATCTCTTTTTCTCAATAGAATTACTAAATTAGGGGCTGAAAGGAACAGCCGATATGCTGGGGTTTGGTTTCAGGAAGCCTTTGGACATGGATTCTCACAAAATCTCTTAGTAAATGGGCTCTGTTATCCTGGATTTGATGCTACTCACAGCCAGCAAAGGCATACAGGGCCTCCCAGGAGGACCACAGTGGTTTGAGCCTAAGGGTGCTGGCTTCCTGGTCTTCCACACATCCCATCCCTTGGGAGATGAGTTGGGCATTTTAAAGTGATTTGCTAACTCAGAATGGGAAAAGGGGAAATAGAGGAGTGGGGGATTCTTGCCAGAAACATGATCAAATGCCCTGAATTGAGGTGGGGGTAGGGTACATAGGAGTTACTTGAATAGTGGCATTATTACATCAGGGGAAAATGAGCCTATCATTTCTTTGCCTATTCATTACATTTGCATGCTACGAGTCTATTGGTTGGAACGAAATGAGTCAGGAGGCAGGGATGCAGATGGGCAGAGGACCAGCTTGGCCCAGAGAGTGTCCCCAAGTGGCCCCCATCCCTAGCCAGAGTAGGGAGATCAATTCACCAGAAGTACTGTCCCCCAGTCTCTGGGTCCACTCTTGCATAAAATTCTGTTTGGGGACTAGAGAAAAGCACACCTTAGGATAGGAATCCATTTCAGGGCTAGTTTGCTAAAGGCCAGGGAGAGGAAAAAGTCAGAATAGCTATTTTTTCTATCTCCTAGGATCTTAGGCTACCAGAGATTTAAATAAATAGACAAATCTGGCAGCACTGTAGACCAGCTTTTGTTCAAGCTGCATCCTCTTCCTAGAATGGACTTCTATCTGCCCACCCATGTCCTACCTTTGCTTTAGGCATAGCTAAGCCCACCATTATGGCTCAGAGCAGGAGCTGTGGACCCTCTTCCTGAGCTTGAAAATCCACCCAGCCATTAACAGCTGTTCAAAAGTTGGATAACCCTGAGCCTTAGTCTCTCCATCTGTAAATGGGATAATAATAGCAATCAAGTGCACGTGCAAACACACACACACACAGAGGGGCTTACAGTGAAGAATAAGTGGGAAAATCCATGTAAAAAGAGCCTAATATGTAGCAAGCACTCTATGAGGTCATTATTTTAAGTAATACTCCAATAAGCTATTCCAGAACTCCCCAACCAGGAATTAATTGTGCCTGCCCCTCTAACCCCACCCCCAGCCCATGAGTACTCTGGGAGCCCAGAACTTCGAATCCTAAGGTTTCCACCTAAGTAGTTTTTCACAATCTGCCCTGAATCAGCTTTATGGATGCATGTGGCAGTCCCTAGCCATACTGTGCACTTAGTGGATACTCAGTAAGTCAGTAAATGCTTGTTTAAAAAGTTGTCCAATGAGTCCAATTCCCAAATCATGTAAATCTCACTAAATTCTAAGTCTTCTGTTAGGACCACAAAACACCTGGTTCAGACTCGCCCACACACACCTCATCCCCCACCCCCTCACCTCCACCCCTAGCCCCCTGCCAGTAGAACAGCACACACGGAACAATGGAGGTGGGCTGGGACCCCAGGAGGAGGTGAGGTGGGGTGGGAAGAGATGGAGCCGGTGAGGAGCTCTACCACTTCCAAGCCACATGGATCAATCTCTTTCCAGGCCCTTCCATAGGGTACTTAAAATTCCACCCTCATCTTTGATTAACTAGCTGATCTGAGACATGTGTGCTTGTACATGTTGTCATCCAGTCAGAGGGGTGGGTACTGATCAGCTGAAACAGAACAATGAACTGTTCAGGCCATGACTCTGGATTGTCTAAGAGGCCCCTTGAGAGGTGGTTCACGCAAGTCCATATGCACTTGCTCATAAATACCTATACATTTACATATATATGTCTCTGTGGATAAACAATGGGCTTCCCTGGTGGCTCAGGGGTAAAGAATCTGCCTGTAATGCAGCAGACACAAGAGACGGGGTGGGGGGGTGGGCGTGGGGTTTGATCCCTGAGTCAGGAAAATCCCCTGGAGGAGGGCATGGCAATCCACTCTAGTAATTTTGTCTGAGAATCCCATGGACAGAGGAGCCTGGCAGGTTCCAGTCCGTAGGGTCACAAAGAGTCGGACATGACTGAAGCAACTTAGCGAACACACATGCAGGTAAACACTGGTCCTTTTATCTTGAAATACATTCAGTAATTCATTTACTTGTTCACTGCTTATCTACTGAGGGCTTACTATGTGCTAGCAGGGTCAGAGGCTATAATGCAGCAATGACAAGACAGACAGAATTCCTGCCCATACAGAGTTTACTTTCTAGAGAAGGAGGAGAGCAAGAGGAAACATGGAAGGAGATAATTTAATTTCAGATTGTGAAAGTGCTATAAAAAAATAAGACAAGGGATAGAGAATGATAGGGCATGTGGTGGGGGCTCCTTTAGGCTGGGTGGGTTGGGCAAGTTCTTAAGCCTCAGAAAAATCTGGAAAAAGAGCATAAGTGCAAAAGCACAGAAGAACTGCTTTGGGAGCAGCCACTCTAAGTATTTATGTCTTTTTGAGGCAAATTTCAATCAGCCCTTATTACATGTACACATATCTTTCCAATGCTCTCAGAATCAAATTCAACTCCTCAATGAGGCCTATACCCCCTCCCCGCCACACACACCTCCTATCCCCACCCCCAATAGGTCTCCAATCCCACTGGCTTCTTCAGTTCCTTGAATAAGACAAGCTTCTTGCCACAGGTCCTTTGCACAATCTGTGCCCACCACTTTGAATGCTCTTCCTTACCCTCTTTCTCTAGTTAAAGCCTATTTCCTTTGGATGCCAGGAAGCCTATGGTGGTCCACCCTTGCACAATTAATCAGGTTCCTTTTTTAGATGTTTTCACATTATCAAGTTCCTTTAGTCAGATCCCTTATCTTACTTAGTAATTATGCATTAATTCTTGTGCTTATCTGATGTTAGTATCTGAGTTCCCCACCACTACTACGAACCTCAGGAGAGTTGGGATCTTGTCTGTCTCCCAGCTGTTAGCACAGTGCTTGGTACCTGGAAGGCACTTACTAAATACTTGTTGAATAAATACTTATGGTTTCTGGGGTCAGCTCTGGGCCCCACCAGTATAAGTCCTCAGTGACACATAGACGAGGGGAAAAGGATGAGCACAGACAAGAGGGGAATCTGATGGGGGAAGGACTAAAAACCATGGGCTAATGGGGCGTGGGGGAAAAGTGCTCAGGAGAAAGAAAACTTTAGGGGGCTGCAATGGCAGCTTTCAAATCCTAGGAGTCCTGTCACACACCAGAGGAAGACCACATTAATATGGGAGCCAGGACATGGAGGACTGGGCTGTTACCAGGAGGTAAGTGAAGCTCCCTCTAAGGAAGGTCTTATAATAATGAGAAATTTCAGGAGTGAAACAGGTGTCTTATACGCTAGTGAGCTCCCTGTCCTTGGAGGTTTGTTGTAAGCAGACAGGAGAAGAGAGAGGGGGGCCCTGAAGTCTCCCCTGAAGACAAAGTACTCTGATTGGGGTCTACCAGGGAACCAGGTCCCTCAATCGCACTGCTAATCAGTCCTTTCAGCTGTAAAATGGGGGCCCCAGGCGCTCAGGAATACTGTGGGGGCTGGGTCATTTCCAGCTTCCTTCTCGGTGGCTGTTCTTCCCATCCTCCCGGCCTGGCTCTGAAAGGGCTGGGGAAGGGGGTGGGAGTAGGGGAGGCTCTTCCGAACGTCTTTTTTTTTTTTTCTTCCGAACGTCTTAAGTGGATCCCCAGCTGGAGCAACGGTGCATATTTTAAGTGGAGTTTACAGACAATAGATCTCTCTGGGGCTTGGAGGGGAAGGAAGCTGAAATTCAGGACCATTCTGTGAATTCCCAAGTTCTTTGTATCCATTGTATGGGGAACAATGCTGTTTGTTCAGCATATTCACTCAAGGTGGGAGGTGCGGGGGGGATGGTTAAGCCCCAGTGTTTGGAGGTTTTAAGAGGGGCGGGCTGCTCGGGAGTGGGGGACCCTTTCAGGGAAGGATGGAAGCTAGAGGAGCTAGGGGTGGGTGGAATGCAGGGAAGCTGCAAATCTGGCTGGGTGTCTTGGAGTTCCAAGGTAGTACTCCAAGGAGAAAGAATTGCTCGCTTCCACTCCTCCTGACCCTTCCCAAGAGACCCTAAGCCTCCGAGGTTACTGACCTTGACCTTAATGTGTTGACCAAAGGTGACAAAGGATTGAGGCGGGGAAGTTTGTTGTTATTTAGCTGCTAAGTCCTGTCTGACTCTTTTGCAACAGCCCGTGGACTGTAGCCCACCAAGCTCCTCTATCCATGGGATTTCCCAGGCAAGAACACTGGAGTAGGTTGCCATTTCCTTCTCTAGTGCATCTTTCCAACCCAGGGATCAAACCCACATCTCCTGCATTGGCAGGCAGATTCTTTACCACTGAGCCAGCAGGGAAGCCCCGAGGAGGGAGGTAGAGCTATCCATTTACCAGGTGACCTTGGACAAGTCACTCCCTCCTTGAGATTTCACATGCTTGCTGTTTTCTCGGTTGAGGGGTTGACCTAGAGATGGTCTCACAGTTCTGCCAGTTCAGACATTCCTTGGACCAGAGCTAGTCTCCCTTCCTATATCCATCTCATCCCCAACCTCCCAAGCTTAGGCTCCTCCATGACCCGCCCCCACCCCCACACCTGCCCCGCTCCCGCCTGAGACTCTTCCAGCAGTATGCCATTTTGGTTGCTGGAGAAGGTTGTGCAGCCTCAGAGTAATGGAAGCAAGAGGCACAGCCCCATTTTCAGTCACAGACTCTTACAAATAAGACTCCCTAAAAAAAAAAGACTCCGTATTTATTGCATACATTATCTCATGCTGCCTGGATATAAAGCCCTGCTCTCCTGCCAGCTGATTCACCTTAACCTCCCTGAGCCTCAGTTTCTCCTCTGTAAAGGACACATAACAATAACAATATCTATATCACTGGGCTTTTATGAGAATTAAATGAGATAATGCACCTAAAGTACGGTGTCTGAAAGGGATGTAGAGTTCATAGATGTTAGCCTTGTACAGACAACCTTCCCTACCATGGGTTTTATATCCATGGATATGGAAAGCTGGCTGTATTCACTGTAACATGCCATTTTATATAAGGGACTTGAGCATCCTCAGATTTTGGTATTTGCAGGGGCTCCTGGAACCAATCTTCCATGGATACCGAGGGATGACTGCGCCTGTATGTAATTACTATCTCTTTTTTAGATAAGGAAATCAAGGCTCAGAAAAGGTAAGTATCACACAGTGAATAAATAAGGGCATTATAATTCAAACCCAGGCTGGCTGATTCTGAGGCTGAGTTGCTGACCATGCTCAAGGCCTCCTGCAGGGATGGGACTGATGCCTGCTCTGAGCTGGCCTGGCCTGACTTTCCAGTAGCACCTGCCAACACTCAGAAACCAAAGAGTCACATTGTTTAACCAGGGCTGGGGTCTGAGGCTCCCATCTAGCCCTTCCTCTAATCCCGCTGTAAACTGGAATCCCTCCACCCCTCCACAGTCCTGCTAGCAATGTCTTACACAGAAAGAGGCGCCAGGTCAGGAGCAGCCTTGGTGCTCCTGGGCTGAGTTCCAGGGCTGAGCCATTGCATCTGGCCTCTGAGCTACAGTTTGGTTGGTCCTGGAGAGAAAACCTGAGCCTAGAGGCTGAGACCTGGCCCTGTGTTGCTCTGGGGCCATCACGCAGCCTGTCTGGGCCTTGGATCCCCTGGATCGTCACAGAGCCAGAATTGAGATAGACATAGGTCCGTGAACTGAGACAGAGCTGGGAACAGGAAGAGCCAAGGCCCAAGCCTTGGAGGCCCAAAGGCTCAGGGTGGAGGCTGAGCCACGGCTCCTTCCCATTCCTATCCTACCCTTCCACCCATACTAGTCCAGCCTCGCTCCCACCCCAACTCCCACTCATTCAGTTGTTCCTCTCCCTGGCTCATGGATCTCGGCTGAATGAGAGGAGAGAGAGGAGTGGGGGAGACAGGGGCGTCCACTCTGCTGATGTTAAGCCATTCTCACTATGTGAATGAAGGTGATGTGGGTTCAGGGTGGAGGGAGGTGGGTGGAGAGAAACACTGGGTAGGGCAGCCTGAGATGGGGTTGCCATGGCAACAGCAGCCTGTCAGAAGCCCTGCCTTCAAAGCTGAGGTGCCAGTGTTGCAGGTTCCTGGGGGAGGAGGATGGCGGATACATGTCTGGGGTAGGGGAGTAGTTCTGATGTGAGCCCCCTGGGACTCCAGCTCCTGGATTCCAGATCAAAACCCTAACCTGAGAGGGAATCGGCATCAAGCGATGCTTCCTGGCAGACACCTCTCTGCCTCAAACCCTCTCTTGCTGAGTGTAAGGCAGGCACGGGGGTGGAATCTACACTGTGGGAGAGGCTGAGATGGAAGTCCTCTGCCAATACTACCCCCTTTGCTTCAAATGGGGCAGGAAGGAGAGGGGCTCTTTCTCTGTGGGGAATGGGGCTTCGCTTTGTCCTACATGCTGGAGTCAGGGGTCAGGTTCCACAAGCATATGGTCATCTGAGGCCTCTGTCTCACCCCAAGGGTGACCTTGGAGCCTGGGAATGGGGCTCAGAGAGAAGCCTGGACTGTGCGTAAGCACTCGGACTGCACACTCACTCCCACCACCTGCCACCATGGCCCTCTGGCCACTAGGGGGGGCCATGGTGCAGCATCCCTAGGAATTGCGGGACGGGTCAGTTCTGAGACCTCAGGCAGTCCAGTGAAGCAGCGTGGCTGGGATGTGGCCCCAGAACACTTGCCTTGCATGGGGTTGACCCAGTGAATTCAGGCCACAGCAAGACCTGAGGGCCTTCAGGAGGCACCCAGCACCCTGCCACAGCCAGTTCCAACAGCCTCCTCGGGCTTGATGCCCAGCTGCCTACTCAGACCTTTCCAGAGACCGCCAACCAATCCAAACAGCTCTCAAGCACCCACCACTCACCAGCCCTGTGCTGGGCATCGCAAGTGAGTCCAAATGTAACAGGGGAGATGGACGCTTGCACAGCCTCCAGCGGCAGGTGCTGCCAGCCCTGGAGTTGTGAATACCTGGGTTTGAGTCCTCACTGTGCTTCTACTAATTGGGTGACCTTAGGCAAGTTATTTTACTTAAGCCTCAGTTTCCTCGTCTGTAAAATGGTGATGTTAATAGTAGCCAGCCCATGGAGCTGTGGGGAGAACATGTGTTTAATCCTTTAGTGCAGCGTCTGGCACACAGGAAACCTTCCACAAAGGTAACTATTGTTATTAGGATGAACCATGTGAGCAGTTCTGTGGAGATAGAAGCAATGTGGTAAGGAGTGTCAGAGAAAAGAAAAATTAATCTGCTGAGAGAATCAGGGAGGGCTTCCTGGATGTGGTACCAATTATGAGCCTGAAGGAAGGATAGGATTCCTGGCTGGTGAAGGACAGGGAGGGTGCACCCAGCAGAAGGAACTTCAACAAGGAAAGACATTTAGAGCTCTTACTTTATTTATTTTTTAATCCCTGTAATGTAAATTGGCAGCCTGAGGCGAGGTGGCACTCTCTCTGACATCCCCATTTCCCCAAGGCTCTCCCACCCACCAGGAACCCTGCCCCAGGCTCCTTCCTCCTCTTCCTTTCTCTCATCCCCACTATTTTCCTCTTCCTCCTCCTTCCTGCTTTCCCTCTGGGAAGTAAGCTCAGAGGGAGCAAGTTGCACAAATGATGACTACTACCCTGTGAGGGCTTAAGCCAGTGATTCTTAACCAAGGGCGATTATGTACCCCCCCCGCCCCCCGCCCCAACCAAGAGACACTGGGCAGCATCTGGAGGCATTTTCGGTTGTTAGGATTGGATGGTGAGGGGAAGCTACTCACTTCTAGTGGGCAGAAGCCAAGGATACAGCTAAATATCCTAGAATGCTCAGAACCGCGTCCCCCACAATAAAGATGTACATGGTCCCAAATGTCAGTTCCGCCGAGGCTGAGAAACTGGGCTGAGACCAAGACTGCAGCTGGGGAGAAACTCAGCCTCTGCCCCAGGCCTCTGAGGTTCCTCCTCCAGACCCCTACCCAGGAGGCTCCAATCCCCTCCCCATCTCTCCTCTTCTAATCGGGCCTTCAGCATCCTCTGGCATCATACTCCCACCACTCCTCAGCCTATGCCTCTTCCCCCAGGGTTGTGCCCCCCTTTTTTCCTTCTCTCCCTCTGCTGGGGCTGCGAGGGCCTGTCAGGCAGGAGTCAGCCTGCAGGCTGCACGAGGCTTCCGAGACCAAGCTGCCTGCTGCACTTGGTGCTGCTGGCCCTCTGATTGGCCGAGGCTGCTGTTTCCATGGTGATCCCCAGCAAAGCCTAAGGCCCCCCTTGCCAGCTCCCCCCCCCCTCCTCATAGGCCCTATTCAGTGGCGAGAGCAGCGACAGGCAGGTTAATAAAACAGGAGCCGCGTGAGGAGCCGGGCTGTGGGCCGAGGTCCCAGCATGGTGGCCCGCCCAGAAGAGAGAGGGAAGGGTGGGGGTGGGGAGTGAGGACATGGCTTGCTGCCCTGTCAGTGCCCTTCCCACTCCAGCCGATTGAGGGGACTCGACCCACAGCACGTTCTAGAGCTGTCCTAGCCCTGGGGAAACTGGGGGTTCAGCCCCTGGAGTGCATCTTTCTGCAGTGGCCTCTGGAGGCAGTGTCTCCTCCCCCATCAGGACCACGGACCCTGAACAAGGAGTCCTGGGGCTGGGGCTGGGAAAGGAGAGAGATGGCAGTGAAAGACTAGAATGGGAATCAGGAAGGAGATTGGGGTGAGATGAAGATGAGATGGGAGGGGAGTTGAGGTTGTGGATGGAGGAAAAGATGAAGAAGAGGATGAGGAAGTAGCTGGGAATGAGGTTAAGGGGAAGAAGGAATGAGCTGAAGGGAGGAAATGGAGGGTGGAGGATGGCAGATATTGGGGACAGAGGTGAGGCCAGGATAGAGGGAGAGTTAGAGGGTGCCAGGTAGAAAGGGGATGGGGCTGAAGGTAGCAGGTAGCGATGAAAGATTGGAGTGGTAGCTGGGATTGAGTGAGATGGAAAAGAATGAAGTGCGAGGAGATGGAACAGGCAATGAAGGGTGAGATGGGGAATGTTTGGGTCTAGGCATAGTTTCTGGCTTGTTCACCACTTATCCCTGGCACACAGCCTGACCAGAGTAGGTGCTAAGTGAGTATATGCTTGTTACATAGTTGGTGCTCAAAACATGTTTGTGGTCTGAATGAATGAAGTGGAAACTGGTGGGCTTTGGATGCTGGGAGCATGCCTGCACTGAATTAATGACAGTAACACCAATGCTTCTCTTACTACCCATATCAACACTGAGTACTTCTCATTTAGTACTTTTTTTTCTTCTTTTTATGGGGGGCGCCGGGGGCGAGGCCCTCCCACCGGCTGCGGCGCGGCCCTTCCGGGGGAGGTCCTGCTCTGGGGGGCTCAGTCCTTCAGTCCCTCCAGGCCAACGGGGGCTCCTCGGCGCAGGGTGCACAGCTTCTGCCCGGGCCCCACTCAGTGCGGGGTCCGAGTCCCAGCTCCCCTCCCCCACCCCGCCCCGCCTCTCCCCAGTGCCCCCGGCCCTTTAACTGGCCCCTTCCCGATGCCCACTGGCCAGGGGTCCAGGGCCAGGCCTAGGACCCCCTACCGTTTCCGGGGTTCAAGCCCCGCCCACCACCGGTTCCGGGGAGGCGGGGAGGCCTGTAACCTCCCCCCCTCCCCGGCCCGCTCCTGGTCTGCGGCCCCCTGCGCTACTGCTATGAGGCGAGCAGAGCGGGGTGAAGGAAGCTGCTGGACCCCGACCCCCCAGCCTGTGCGGCACCGCCCCCCCCCCCCCCGCCCTCTCCCCCTCCTCCCTGCGCGCGACCCTCGGGAGGTAAGATTTAAATAAAATTTGAATAAATCCCCTTCCTCAAGCTGGAGGGTGGATGGAAAGGATGGAAGGGGACAGGAAAAGGGGGATGGGGCAATAGGCGTGCCTCAGCCACCCTGGTCCCCCGGCCCCGCGCTGCTTCGGCTAGGGGCCCTGGCGGCCTCCCTCATCCCTCCTGAGCTCCTTCCTCCTCTCGTCCCCCTCCTCTCCCCTCCCTCCTCCTTCCCTCTTCCTCCTCCTCTTTACTCCCCTCATTTAGTACTTTCAATAATCCAGGTGCTATTGCCATTTGAGAGGTTCAGAGAAGCTGACTAACTTGCCCAAGGTCACACAGCTCTGATCCCAGCCTCAGATGTGGTGGACACAAGGTCAGTTTCTGTGTCTGGACATGGGTACCTCTGACCAGAGGCCCAATCCACACAGTTTGGTAGCAGGGAAAGACAGGGAGTCTGTGTCACAGGGGCTCAAGGAGGGAGTCCAGCTGTGATGCTGAGTTGGGCATCAAGCTCCTGGGTTGCCAATCCTGCCTCAGTCACTCACTGGCTCCATGAGTCACTTTTCCTGAGGGCTATGCTGTTGCTTGGGGCATCACTACAGTCACAACTCTCTCCCTGTGACAGACCCTATAGCAGTTCTTGCAGTGCTGTCCTGAGTTCTCCCATTTTCAGATGAGAGGGGAGCTCAGTACTGACATTCCAGGTCTAGAGTGGAAATGGCTTTGCAATAAAATAGAATATGTGACGTGGCCTTGGACTGATGACTTCACTCCCCCAAACCTCAGTTTTCCCATCTATAAAAAGGAGAAATGACACCTCTGAGGGTGATGAGAGGCAGACACAGAAATGACTGGCATAGAGGGAGTAAACACGCTTCCCTGCTCCTGGGGCCAGGTTACCTCTGCAGGTGCCTGTTTCTCCTGGTGATCATGTGATCCCTTCCTCCAGGTTCCAAAGGGGTGAAGGCGGGAAGGGACTTCCTGCATCTCTAGTGTCTGTATCATCACCACTTTCAGAGGACTCCATGTGAGAGGTGGAAATTGAATGTCACAGGCCTAGAAAAAGAGGATGGATGGGGGAAGTCTCACGTGATGAGGACATGTTTTTGTCTCCCCAGAAGAAGTAAGTGGATCCAGGATGAAGACACAAGGGGAATTCCTCCCCATCATGTCTTCCTGACTTTAAAGCCCTGATCCCACCCCTAGCTGAGCCCAGAAGGCCTCAGAGAAGCCTGGGCACAAGAGCACAGAGCCTTGGCGGCCTTGCACTGATGGGCTGTGGCCCCTCCAGCCTGCCCGCAGCCAGCTGGGCTCCGGGGGGCACAGTTGCGTGGCCAGGCCAGTGGCTAGGAGCCCGGGCCTGGGAGGGCAGAGGAGGCTGCAGCAACCTGAGCACTCGATAAACCATTAATTCTTAATAAACGACAGGCTGTGCATTATTTAACAATAATGATACTTTCTGTTCCATTATAGATTAAAACACCGGCCTCTTCTTATTAATCCTGCATTTCAAAAGCTTGTAAATCCTGCGCAGCCGGAGGAGATAAAAGCCAGCTCATCCCCGTCCCGGGGCTGACATGCTTGCCCTGACATGGTGGCTCTGTGGCCTGGCCTGTGTGCGCACATGCGTGTTCCCCAGGCCCACCCCCAACCCCACTCTGCTTCACGTCATGGACCAGAGATGTGAGCACAGCTTCGGGCATGGGGCTGCTTCCACTCTCGGACTTGCCTGTTGCTCTGAATCTTCTCTCTCTCATTTCTGTTCCTCCCTCTCAGTATTTCTCTCTTTTTTCTGTATCTGTTCTTTCCTATCTTCTCCCTCTCTTTGTAGATTTCTGTTTTCTGTCTCTGCTTCTTCCTCTTCTCCCATCCCTCCTTCTCCCTCTCTCCCTCACACACACACACCCCTACATCACCTGCTTCTCCCTCCTTTACCTTCACACCATTCAACCAACAGCCCCACAATATGTACAGACTCTATTCCCATATGGTCTTTGCTTTTCTCAGAGGTTCTCTGCAGGCTGGGGTGGGAAAAGGGAAGAGATCTCCCTAAGAGAAGGAAAAGAAGGAGTACAAAAAACCCCAAGACCCCACAGGTTGGTGGTTTCTGACCTTGAACCTGCTTGACACCCTCTGAGAGCTACACAGGGACTGTTCAGGGCTGTTCTGGGGGATGTTCCTCTATGCTGCCCCTCTATGCTACCCCCAGGTAGATACAGAAATGACTGGCACAGAGAGAGTAAATGCTCTTCCCTGCTCCTGAGGCCAGGTTGCCTCCACAGGTGCCTCTGTTTCCACTCCCTACTCCAGGGACCGGGAAATCACTACCTCAGGAGGAGGGAAGCCCTTATTGCTGCAAAACTCCTATTATTCAAGAACGCTTCAGTAAGAGCCTATATTCACTGTCAGACCCCCTCTGGCAAGTGACAGACCTTTGGGAATATGAAGGCTGCCATTCCAGCCCCCTGACACCTCCAGTCTCACAGCCAAACAGTCCTCCAGGCTTCCTGTGTCAGTGGGGTGAGTTCCATCTTCATCGTGGTTCCCCTGCTCTGTGCCATCAGGGTGGGTCTGAGACTTTCAAGGTGGTCCTAAAGTGGACCCCAGCCCTTCCTATGGAGAGGTCAGAACAGGCCAGTGTCTCAGCTCCTCCCATCTGGGGATCAGAAACCATAACTGAAGGCTTGGGAAGAAAATTCACTCTGACCTTGAATGTCTCTCCCAAGGTCACTGTGAAAAATAATATATATTGAACTTTTACTACATGCTAAGCATGCCTTTTATACCCCTTATCTCATTCAATCCTATGAGATCCATTTTAAAATTATTTCCATTTCGCAGATAAAAAAAGCCAAATAGAGGGATTAGGTTAACATGGCCATAGTCATGCAGCTAAGCAAGTGGTGAAGTCAGAATCTGAACCTGATACTGTCCAAAGCATTTACATTCAGCAGGAAACTGCAGCCTTAGAGGGCTAACCTCAGATCTCTCCAGATATTGGAACTAAGTGTCTTCTTGGCCCCTTGGTCCCCCAAAGACAGACAGACTGGTGTCCCTGAGGCTAAACTGTCCAGAATTGGACTAACGACGTCTGGTGTGGGCTGTCCATTTGGAGGTGTAGATCAAGTGGGGAGCTCTGCACTTACTGGACATTTTATCAGGTCAAAGAGGAAGAGATAATCCCTTGCACTTACTGATTGCCCCCACAGGCCAGGCTCTACCATCTCCTTTAATCCCCATTGCAACTCTGTGCAGGGGCTATAGGCCCATTCTAAAGAGTAGTAAACTGAGGCTCAGGCAGGTTAAGTTTAAAGGGAACCATGCTTACCCCTTGCTCAGGAGTCTTGGAGTTTAAATGGGATGCTTCTTTAGAGTGTGAGTGTTACGTGAAGGGTAAACGGGAGAGGAACAGGGGGTCAGCTTCAAGAAACACAGAGTTGAAGAGGGGAGGTGAGCAACTTTCTTCTTTTTCTGAAAGGCACGAATGGGAAATTTAACTTGATCCCTTGTGGTTTCTGGGCCAACCCCTGAGTGAAGTCGGCTGGCTTTTGCAAAGGAAAATTTTATCTATTTTCTGGTTTTTATGGGGCTTCCTCAATGAGCAAAACCTCTCCTGTTGGTGCTTAGAGAGGATTTCTCTGCGTGGCCCACAGTGATGCCATGTAATCTCCCAAAAAATATGGCACTAATATTCGCCGGGTTAGGGTTAGTTATTTTTATGTCTTTGTCATTTTGTTTCTCGGCAGCTCTTTCTGCTGCCTGGAAGGGACGTGGCGGACACTTTATTTCCAGAGTCATATTTTTTAATTTGATCAAAGCAAATTTCACTCGTTCTCTGTATAAATTATTTAACTCATTTCTTTTAGGTTAAATGTCTCAATAGGAAGATAGAAAGTCTTCCCATCACATTTTCTTCCAGGATTTTAATCAGTTCCTCTAGATGGTATGAAGTTCTTGCTCAGCCCCCATCCTTCTCTGTCTTTACATCTCCCTCCCTCTCTCCTCTTCTTTCTCCTTATCTGCTCTTCATCCTTGCCAACTCCTCCTGGGTTCCTGTGGCTGGTCCCAGTTTCAGTCCTTGATAACAACTCCAGGTGGAAAAATGGGAGAAGCCTGAACACTCAGGGCCCCAGCTAGCACACACCGAACCCCAGCAGTCAGAAGACTTACCAAAAGGCACCCTTCCTCTGAGCTGATGCAGCCCCACCAGGTCTCCGGCTCAGCCAGCAGAGTGGGGACCGAGTGTCAGGCCCCGCTTGCCCGTTCAACCAGGTTTCTGTGAGCAACCCTGCCTCTACCTAAATCTGTGCTATCTTCACCTCCATTCTCCCTCTAGGACTGGCCTCCTTTTGAATTTAAACATGAGAGCCACTCCCCAAATTCCAGCTCCGTTTTCATTTAATCTTCATCCTACTCAATCAATTGCCCCTGTCACTTGCAGTCTCCTTGGTGACTTTTCCACTCTGGTCCAGCTCCCTCAGCCCCAGGGCCCTCGGGGCAGTAGCCACCCCTCCCCCTTGGGCCTGGTGCCTCACTCTGATCAGAGTGTAGGTCGGGGGGGGGCGGTGGGGGGGTGGGGAAGGGGGCGCAGTTGGAGGTTGGAGGCTGAGAGGTGGTGCCGCAGAGGAGGGAAGGCCTTGCCTTGGCCAGGCAGCCCCATCTCCGGCCCGGGCCCTGTCAAGAGGAGCAGAAAGCAGCCGAGCAAGCTCATTACCCCGTGCACATTCTCCCTTCCCTCACATCATAGCGTTTCAGCCAAGAACAAGTCTCCAGTGGGAATTCCCTTTCCTCTTACTTTTAAAATATACAGTAATTAACAAACTAATGCTATTAACTGCGACAACGAGGAAATTACAATAAAATCACTGCAGAGTCCATAAGCCGTGGGCCTGGTGGTGGGTGGGTCTCAGCTCAGGCTGGAAAAGGACATTCCCAGTCTGGGCCCAGGTGTCACCAGCTCGGCCACAGCGGGGGGCCCTCCGGCTGGGAAACTTCTGCAGGGGCTTTGAGTCCTCAGCAGGCCGAGCCAGGGCTTGGGCACAGCTGCTACATTTCCTGTGCAGGAAGAGTCAGGATCCCGGCCATTCTTCCAGGCCCGGAGGTTCACTCTTTTATGAAACCCTTAAATAATAGAGCTGTGGCCTGGCGCTGACCTGGGCTGTGTCTGTGAGGACACGGCCCTAGCTCTGGAGAAGGCCCAGCGGCTTCCTTTCAAGGTCATGGGAGGTTCTGACAAGGCCAGCCTCCAGAGGATGCAGCTCAAAGAGGCCTGGGGGCAGCCTACTGGACCACCATGACCTCCTTCTTGGGCTGTGGGGGAGCATCTTCAGGGTTGCCCTGTCCATCCTTCTGCATTCCTTCCAGAAATGCATTCCTCCCCCTTCTCTCTCGGGGGAGATTTTGTTCAGGCACAGTCAAAGACCCCAGGAAAGAGTAGGCTTGTTGTTGCCCTATTGTCTGGAAGTCTGTTTGCAATCTGACTTCAGTCTTTCATGCTGTAGCCCCGTGTAATTTCTTCTGGTGAGTTCCCAGCAAGCCTGGCCGTTGAATTCCAGGGGCCCCTTCTACCTACGGCTCCCTACTTGAGGTTCACAATATACCCTAGTGGTCCTCTGCCTCCCCTTCCTCCATCAGGTAGCCATGGTGATTAGGAAAGGCAACCTGTTCTCGTCCTCCCTTCCTAGACTTCGACTCCACTTGCAAACTGACAAGTATCTGCTCGGAACTTTTAGAAAGGCTGTTCAGAAACCCACAGAGAGGTTGTATTGTTGTCCCTATTTTATAGATGAGAAAACCAAGGCTCAGAGAGGTTAAGTGACTTGGTTGAGACTACACAGCCATCAAAATGCAGCATCAGGACTTACGTGTGCCAAAAGGGACTATCTTCCTTGTCTCTTCTTGGTTCTGAGAGGAATGAATGTTCCAGAAGAGGGGACAGAAACCCAACTGTCTTTTCTCTCTACGACCATGCTGGGCTTGGTGACATGAATAAAAAACTAAAAAGGTAGCTCATCTCATTTCCCTTTTCAACAGCATCATGAATTGGGTGCTATCAGCATGCAGATTTTTACAGATTTATGGGAAAACTGAGGCTCAGAGCAGTGCAGAGCTCTGCCCAAGGTCACAGGGCTGGTAGTGTCAGAGCCAGAAGTTAAACCCAGTTCCATCTGACTCCAGAGCCCATCCAGCCTCCAGTCACTTGCTTGAAAAGTGAGACAGACTGACTTGAAGTCAGCGACAGTGAGTCCAGCCAGGACGAGTGATGAGTCCGAGAACCTCATTAGGAGTGAAGCTGCCACACACGTCAAAAACCCAACCGCCCAGCCAGCCCCACTCTGGCTTCCAGCATGCAGTGTAAACATCCTCACTAATTCACCAAACTCAATCACGTTACTGGGATGGATTTTCCCATCATTACTCCTGAGTGAGTGACAACCTGCTCAGACACTTGTCTTCCCTGCTGCCTTCAGAGAGTTTCAGAAATCAGAATGCTTTGCTCCTTAAGTTGATTTCAACTTGTCCTAAAGTCATTTTAATTGGTGAAGCATCAGAGGCAATTTGGGTAACTTTCTGAGAGCCCCTTCCCACTAGCACTGAGCTACGAGGAGGAGGGGAGGGTCTCCCAGCCCCTGAGTGGCACTTTCCCCTCCTCTGATTGGTCAGGAGACCTCACTCCACACTTTATTTTCTTGTTTCTTGCTGAGGTTCCTACCGCTGGTTCCTGAGGATAACAAGATTCATTTTCTCAATGGCTCTGACAGATAGGATTGTTATTGTTATTACACTCATATACCACCTTTCCTCTGAGGAGCTTAAGGCGCTTTACAAATTTGAAAATTATCTAATAATCTTCTAGCAACCCTGAGAGAGTGGGGGAGGCTGCAGCTAGAGGCACTGCAATACAGCCAGAGAACCCCCACATCCCTCACCCCTGAGACCAGGGAGGGTGGGCATGTGGCCACTGCTGGGTTGGGGGCACTTGGAGCCGGGGGGTGGGGTGGGGGGGCCTTCGATGGTCCTGCTCCCCCTGCTGAATGAGAAACAGGAAGATGTCTGGGTGGGAGAAGGAAGAAAAGAAGGAAGAGAGGAAGGGAGACAGACCCAGCTGCAAAGGACAAAATCCAATGGGAGGGAGCTCAGGCAAGGAGAGTTTTTTTTAAAGACACAAGAAATGAGAGGAAGCAGGAGGCTCCCAGGGGCTTGCGGATAAGAGAGCTGAAATTCAAAATGGAAATCTAACAAAGCAGCAAGTAGGCCGATTGCAAAAGACCCAGCTCCAGCAAGAGAACATGGGCAAAAATATCAAGAAAAACCAAATTGCAAATTTAGATGGCTGCTTTCCAATGGCTGTGGGAAGCCTCTGTGGACCTTTTTCTTTATTTTTCACTTGGGACCTGAGAGGTGTGCCATCAGGTCTTTGCCAGACTGACATCTTATGATTCTGTCTTCCTTTAGATTTCTTCTTGCCAAAGGTGGTCCCAGTAACTACAGCACCTTCACTAAGTGGGAAGGGAAATCTACTATCAAAATGATGGGAGGGCTCAGTTGTTCTGCCATTATCTTGAGAAGAAGGTGTGCAGACCCCAACTTAGTGGAGGCTGTTCTCTTGGGGTTAGGAATTGGTGATGGTTCTAGGCTATAACCAAGCAAAGTATTGTGGTTAAGAGCTGGGCTCTGAGATCAGACAGCACAGTGACCTTGGGCAAAGTACGTAACTGCCACACTGAGAGATGTGTGTAGAGTGCCTGGCACTGTCAGTCACGAAGATGGTGAAGATGAGGAGGAGGCAATGCAGATGCTGGTGACTTGGTGTGATAGTGTGATTTACAATAAGAAATATATATTTGGTCTTTGTCCTGTTTCTGGCACAGAGCTCATAAAATCCTTGGTGGCAGTCATAAACATATTTTTGTTATGTTGAAGAGGTGACTTGGAAAAGCCCTTGGTCACCTAAAGATGGGGCTGGTTGCCAGGAGACCTAACCATGTGGTTAGAAGTTTGGAATTTTTAATACTCCTCTTAATACTCCCCCTACCCTGTAACTTCCAGGGAGGAAAGGCTGGAAATTTAGTTCAATCACCAACAACTAATGACTTAATCAATCATGCCTATGTAATGAAGCCTCCACATAAACCCAAAGGAAAAGTTCAGAGTTTTCCAGGTTGGGGAACATGGGGAGATTTGGGGAAAGTGGCTTGCTTGCAAAGAGCATTGGAACTACATGCTTCCTCCCCATACATTACTCTACACATCTCTTCATCTGGCTGTTACTGAGCATTTTATTTAAAAAATGGTGATCTAGGGAGTTCCCTGGTGATCTAGAGGTGAGGACTCTGAGCTTTCACTGCTGTGGCCTGGGTTCAATCCCTGGTTGGGGAACTGAGATCCCACAAGCCATGCAAAGTGGCAAAAAAAAAAAAGGTAATCTAGCAAATAAAATGTTTCTCTGAATTTTGTGAGCTGCTCTAGCAAAGTAATTGAACAGGAGGAGGCGGTCACTGGAACCTTTCATCTGTAGACCAGGTGACAACCTTGACTTTCAATTGGTGGCTGAAGTGGGGGTGGGGATATCAGTCTTACAGGACTGAATCCTTGGCCTGTGGAATCTGATGGTATTTCCTGATAGTGTCAGAATTGAATTGAATTACAGGATCTCGAGCTGGTGTTGTAGAATTGCTGTTGGGGTAGGGAAGCCCCCCCGCTTTGAAACTGGGTGCTTAGAACCCTTTATACGGCTACCCTCCCTTCGAGCTTCTTCTAACGGCCCAGCTTCTCTCAAATACCAGGCAGGACTCAGGGGCAGTTGGCAGGCTGGAGATTTGGGTGGGAAAGATGAAGCAGGGTCTAAGGACACAGTATGATGGTTTTGCTCTTCGTTCCATCCCCACCCCAGACCCACCAGACTGTGGCTTTCATTCTAATCCCCTTCGCTGCTCTGATCTTCCCCTGCTGCACCTTACCTGATGCTCGAAGTGCTGGCTGGCTGCATCCGCTCCTGCTCCTCTAGCCGGCACCTTGCCCTGAGTCTCCACCAGGGCTCTGACAAGGATACTTAGTGCACCCAGTCTTTAAAGAAGTCCTGGGACTCCTCTGCTGTGACTATGGGTAGGTGGGGGGGGGTGGTGGTCCCCTGCTGAAGAGCCCAAAGGAGGACACTGGAGGTGGAAGTGATGCTGCAGACCAGAGTCCGAAAGACAGGGAAGAGGGATAGTATAAATAGGACAGTGAGCTGGAGGGGAGCACAGAAGCTTTGCAGGGTGAAGAGAGAACACAAGATGGGGAGGCCCCGTAGCCTTCCCCACAGTCTTCCTATCCAGTGAGACACAGTAGGCACTCACAGTACATGCTCAGTCACTCAGTCGTGTCCGACTCTTTGTGACCCCATGGACAGTAGCCCACCAGGCTCCTCTTGTCAATGGGGTTTTCCAGGCAAGAATACTGGAGTGGATTGCCATTTCCTTCTCCAGGGGATCTTCCTGATCCAGGGATAGAATCCACACCTCCTGCATCTCCTGCATTGGCAGGCAGATTCTTTACCGTTGAGCCACCTGGGAAGCCCCACAGGTACTCACTAGATGGGAGTTATATATACATAGTTCTTAAATAATTAAGAAATTCCAAAATACCCAGCCCTCCAAGGTGCTATGGAGCTGGTACATCCATCCATTGCATCTCTTCAATGAATTATTTATTAAGCACCAACTCTGTGCCAGACCCTATGTAAGACACTGTGTGTGTGCTTAATTGCTCAGTCATGTCCGACTCTTTGCGACACCATGGACTGTAGCCTGCCAGGCTCCTCTGTCCATGGGGATTCTCCAGGCAAGAATACTGGAGTGGGTTGCCATGCCCTCCTCCAGGGGATCTTCCCAACCCAGGGGTTGAACTCAGGACTCCCACATTGCAGGCGGATTCTTAACTGTCTGAGCCATCAAGGAAGCCCATGTAAGGCACTAGAGAAAAACAAAATAAAAACAGACCCCGTCCTCACGGAACTTAAAGAGTCTACTGAGGGAGACAGGCTTTAAACACATAAATAAAGACATGATTTTAAAAGTGACCCGTGCCTTCCATCATGCATTTAACTATTTCCAGGAAAGCAAACCTAAGGGGGCCAACTCTAGAAGGATGGCCAGGTGAAACCTCTCTGTGGAACTACTGGGTAATGTAAGACCTAAAGGCAAGTGGGAATGGCCAGGAACAGACTGGGGAGTGAGGGCAGAGGGGACAGTGGGAACCAGGTCTACAAGGTTGGGTCTTGGAAGGTAAGGGGATTCTTTTTATTTTTTCATATTTAAGCGGAGTGGGAAGTTACTGAAGGAGAGTGATCTAATTTAAGTTTTTAATCATCTCTCTGGCAGTAGAGTGACGAATGGATTAGGGAGGAGGAGGAGAGCAGAAGTAGTAAGAACAGCGAGCAGGCTGTTTCAGGAGCTAATAGGTCAGGGGTCTTCCCACGATGTCCCCCTCTACCCACTTAGGGTCTAGAATACAACTGTTCTCAACGGTGGCTGAACATTAGAACCACCTTGGGAATCTTAGGAATCCCAGGCTGCACGCTGGTCTCCAGCTGGGGGGTGATCTCGGAGAAAGATGGGGATCCTCATGGGGCTGGACCCACCAGTCAACCAGGGAATCCTGCCTAACTTACACTTACATCAGAGTTTCTGAGGGTAGGACCTAGGACCTGTCATTTTTAAAGCATCCCGGGAGATTCCAAATTACTCTTCCAATCCAGTCTCCAGCTCCAAGAGGATGGGGAAGGAAATTCATATTTAATGAGAACCTACTGCATGTCTGCAGAGAAGCCAATTTAGTTGGCTCACATTTATTTTCTTAGTCCACAACCATGAGAGAGGGATACTACTGTACCCACTTTACAGAGGAGGAAACCATGATTCAGAAAAGCGAAATATTTGGCTTTTCTACTTCCTGACTTTGTGAAAGTCCTTTATATTTCTTTGAGCCTCATTTATTGTGTGTGTAGATCAGGATGGTATTTACTTCATAGGATTCTCAGGAGAGTCAAATGAAGCAGATTTGCCCACATTTGGAACATAATAAGAGTCATATATACATATATATATATCCCACTCCTGGCCAAACCATATGACTTGTGGGATCTTAGTTTTCTGACCAGGAATTGAACCCCAGGCCTTAGAGTAGTGAGAATGGAGAGCTCTAATCACTGGAATTCCCAAGAGTTCAATATATTATAACTATTATTAGCAGAACCCAAGGCCCCAGAGTCAATAAGTGGCAGAGGCAGGATTCAAGCCTCTGATCTATTCAATCTCCTATAGCACAGGGGCCCCCTCTGTGGAAAAGCTGGGTTGTGAGTGAACCCAGTCCAGGCATAGGGATCAGAGCCCAGGCAATAGCACCCACACCCCACATTCCTCCAATCAGAGCTGCATTCACTCCAGGTTTTCAGCAGGGTCTCCCTGCTTCCCTCTGAAAGGAGAGGGGGGGGGGGAACTATTCTCCCCTTTCAGAGATGGGGAAGGGGCTTGCCCAAGTTAGAGACAGAGGTAAGAATGGCCCCAGGGCCCCTATTTCCTTGTTGTAGGCATTTGCCTCTTGTTGGTGCAATGGACAGGAAGATGAGGATTGACCCAGTGCCTAGAGCTAGAGCTGGATGGCAAGAAGGATGGGTTGTCTGAGGGTGAAGGCTGGGGCCAAGGGCCCAACTCTTTGGATTCAGTGCTGGTGGGTTCCTTGGCTGACTGGTGGGCAGAGCACCATGAGGGTCCCCACTGCCATCCTTCTCTGAGAGTGCCCCTAGCTGGAGACCAGAGATTCTTCTGGGTCTACCCTGGCCGTGCTCGGGATGCCATGGGTACTGCTACTGACATAGTAGAACAGAGCAGCTATGAACACAGGCTCTGAAGTCAGGCAGACTTAAATTTCATTCCCGGTCCTGCTCTTTTGAGCTGTAATGCCTTGGACAAGTTTAACTTAACTTAAGCCTCAGTTTCCTCATCTGCAAGATGGAGACAAGTAAACAGTAATGTAGATCAGATCAAGAATCTTGATAAGGAAGGAGTTCCAAGACATATTATTTGTTGAAAACAAAAATGCAGAATAGAAAAAACCCATGATGCAGAACAGTTTTAATATAATATGCACCAAGCTGAATTTTTAAACAGGGATCTCTCATGCATGTGTGTGTGCTTGGATATACAGATACTGTATCAGAAAGCCCACAGAACAGCCCTGTGGGGAATGGGGCTGGGGTGGAAGTAGAAAGAAGAGTTACTTTTCATTGAATATAATTGGTGCTGTTTGAGTTGTTTACTTTGTGCAGGTTTTTCCTCTTTTCAGTTAAATTTTTTTAATGGGGTTAATAACACTTACGGAGTTGATTCAAGAATTAAATAAATTAATGCATATAAAGTGCTTCACACAATGCCTAGCACAGAGTTAGTACTCAACTTTATTTGTGAAGCAAGTGGTAGTTTCCATTGGTCCCAGTTTTTCACTCCCTTGACCATATATGCGCACCCCCTCCAAGACCTCAGGACCTGCTCTGGCTGAGGGGGCGTGGTTAGGCATACTCTCTTGTATTTCTGCCTTTTGCAGAAGATGATGCCTCAAGTGGTAGCTGGTCCAAAATGGATGAGAGATTCGCGGAGCAGACCTGCACCCAATCCATGGTTTGGAACCAAGCTCAACTGGGCCCAGCCCAGATCCACCAAAACCCAGTCAGCCTGCAGGAAAAACTCCTCATTGTAGAACCCTAAATTTTTGGAGTGGTTTGTAACACATAATTATTTATGGCAGAAGCTAACTATATGGCAGGGCCTGTACTAAGCACAGGGGATACAGGAGTGAGCAAATACAGATACATTTCCTACCCTCCTGGAGCTTGTACTCTAATGATGAAAGGGCTATGAAAACATTTAATGACAGGAGGCTTGACCCAGGTAGAGGGTCAAAGAAGATTCCTTGAGGAGTATGGGTTAGTTGCTCAGTCATGTCTGCCTCTTTGTGATCCCATGAACTGTAGCTTGCCAGACTCCTCTGTCCATGGAATTCTCTAAGCAAGAATACTGGGGGGTTGCCATTCCCTTCTCCAGGGATCTTCCCAACCCAGGGATTGAACCCAGGTCTCCTGCATTGCAAGCAGATTCTTTACCAACTGAGCCACCAGGGACTCTAGAGACCTGAAGGATGAATAGCTGTTAATTAGGTAAACTCCTCCAGATAAAGGAACAGAATGCCCTGTGACTAGAAGGGAACACGGCTCCTTCAAGGGGGCTGATAATGGCTGGAGAAGAGAGACAAGTTTGAGATAGGGAGGTGAGTGGTGCAGATCAGGCAAGGATCTTTCTTTAAAGCAATGGGAAACCATGCAATGGTTTGGGAAAAGATTTGGTGGAAAGGAGAAGAGGGCAAGGTCAAATGTATTTTGAAAGAGGGCATTTGGGCTGAGGTTGTATACATACTGGACACATGTTAGTTGAGGTGGTATTGGAACTATTACAACATCTGCTCCCATCTCTGTATCTCAGCCACAATTGTGTCTATATCCCTATCTATGTCCTTGCCTCTGTATTCAGCCTCAGAAGCTCCAAGACCACCAGTTCCTCCCCAGATTACTGGGGTCCTTAAAACTTATGGTCCTTTTATTTACATCATATGGGTATACCTTGTGCATCTCTAAAACTCTTGCCCATCTTCTAGGTATCTTTGGTCTCTCCAATCTGGGCTGGGGTTGTTGGCCCCAGGCTGATGTCTCTGGACCCCCAGAGACTGATGACTGCCCCCAGGGCTCCTGAGTCTGAGTGATGGCTCCTCCCACATGGGGTGGAGGGAGAAGCAGGAGGCACAGAGGGCCCTGGCATCTGCAAACCTCCCATCAGTGCAAATCAATGCAAGATTAAAATTCATGATGGTTCCGGGGCACAACTGCAAACAATTTGTTCAGTAAACTTTGCTCTAATTGGCATTCGTAGAATTTCCTGTTAATCAGGCCCCTTGGGCTCTGTGGGACTGGGATACTCTGTTTCCCCATGACGGGACAGGGAGCAAGTGTGGGTGGGTGTGAGAGGAAGGGGGAGGGAAGATGGTCAGATGTGGGTATCTGTAGTTATGTGCCTGAGTATGTCTTGCTGTGTGGACTTGAGTACCATGTTGGGGTGTCCACAGATGACTCTGCCCAGGAGAACCTCTGTGCCACTCCAGGAGGGTCTTTGTATTTTGGCGGGTGGGGATCTACCAGAGTCAAGTCTATGGGCCAGTCCACTGGGGAGCCCATGTCTGTCCAGGTGTGTGCCTAGGTGCTGGAGTAATGAACATCTGTTGGGGCATGTCTCCAGTGGTGAGGGTGTGCATCTGTCCAAGCACGTGTTGGGACCTGTATCTAAATGTTCGTTTGGGTTGGTGTCTGCATTCACGGAGCTGTCCAGGCGTGGTCTGGGTCTCAGTGTGGCAGTTCTGGGCCCACAGTCCTCACTCAGCCCTTTTCTTGGCTCTAAGAGATAGTAACTGGTGAGGATCAAATTGGGCCCTGACCCCAGAGGGTCTCCTGTCCATGGGTCCCTAGCCTATCCATGCCTACTGTCACTGAACAGGGGCTAGACCCAGTGGTAATTTGCCCCCTACACCAGGCCCACTATCCCTTCCCACAGGGCTCTGTTTCCAGTCATGCACCAAAGGCCAAGACCCAAAGGCCCAAAGACTTTTGAAGGTTCTGCTGAAAAATGTCAATGACCTCATATATGAACAGAAGAAATCACAAGTAATGAATGTTTAATATAAGTCTCCAAAATGGAACATTACGCCAACTGCAAAGCTGCTCAACTCATATGGTTATACACAAATCATATGTAATATGGGATCTGGCTGTGCTTTATTGTTTGATGTTATGGGAGGTACAGCCTTTAGGAGTAAGAAGGCCCAAGGAGATGTAGAGGCTGTCCTGGCCAGTCCTTTGAGCTATGACAGAGAGCCCTCACCACTCTGGTCCCTAACTCTCTGCTCATTCTTGCAAGAAGCCATTCTCTGACCTTGAAAAGTGATGGGGTCACTTTGGCACGCTGTCAGACCCTGACACATAGACTGGAAAGCCGTGGGGTGTATGTGTCTGTGTATGCATTTGTGTGTGTCACTGGCTTCTGAGGGCCAGGGCAGCCTGCAGCTTGTGTCTCCAAATAGGTTTATACTCAGACACAGAGAGCAAGGGCAGTGCTCATATAATTGTGTGTAAGGGACTGTGTCTGACACCCAGATGGTTAGAATGCTTCTTTCTGTTATGTGTGTGTGTGTGCACGCACACACACAAGTACATGCCCAAACTGATAACTTGCCTGAGCGTGAAGGCGGTTGGGAGTGTGCTGGCTTGGGGGGTGTGTGGGTGGCCCCTACCCCAGCATCCCTTACAATCATTATCTCAGCAGGAACAGCTCTTGCCCTGGGGCCCGCCCTCACTGTTTCAAGCAGCTGCTGCTTTTCCCCAAATTAACCCCTCTGCTCCAGCTTCTCATTTTCCTGCTAGGGGGCCGTGGGCTGGCTGGGGAGGGGTCTCCAGAGGACAGTGCCCCCAGCAGGCAAGCTGATCTTCCACAGACCCCCGCCTCCACCCCTTGTCCACAGGGGCTCCTCTTCTTTCTTGAGCCCTGTGCCTGTGACAACAGTGATTGTGTGACTGAGTATGAGAGTGCTGGTTGTGTGATACACAAATGGATGTGTTTGTGTGTTTGTATGTGCGTATCAGAGAGAGAGGGACTGGAGCTATGTCTAGAATGTTAGAATGTGAATGGTTCGAGAGCAGATAGGTATCTCAAAAATATACAAAGAGCTCATGCAGCTCTATGTCAAAAAAAAAAAACAAACCTCAAAAAACGAACAGAAGATCTAAATAGACATTTATCCAAAGAAGATATACAGATGGCCAAAAAGCACATGAAAAGATGCTTAACTTCACTAATTATCAGGGAAATGCAAATCTAAGCCACAATAAGGTATCACCTCACACTGGTCAGAAAGGTCATCATCAAAAAGTCTACAAGCAATAAATGCTGGAGACGGTGTGGAGAAAAGGGAACCCTCCTCTACTGTTGGTGGTAATGTCAATTGGTACAGTCACTATGGAGAACAGCATGAAGGTTCCTTAAAAAATTAAAAATAGATCTACCATATGATCCAGCAATCCCACTCCTGAACATATATCCAGAGAAAACCATAATTTGAAAAGATACATGCACCCCAATGTCTACTGAAGCACTATATTCAATAGCAAAGATATGGAAGCAGCCTAAATGTCCATCAGTAGAGGAATGGATAAAGATGTGGTACATATATACAATGGAATATTACTCAGCCATAAAAAGAACAAAATAATATCATTTTTAGCAACATGGATGGACCTAGAGATTATCATACTAACTGAAGTAAATCAGAAAAATAAATATCATTATGATATCACTTACATGTGGAATCTAATTTTAAAAATGATACAAATAAACTTATTTACAAAACAGAAACAGACTCACAGATTTTAAAAGCAAACTTATTGTTACCAAAAGAGAAAGGTAGTAGGAAGGGATAAATTAGGAGCTTGGGATTAACATAAACACTTCCCTGGTAGCTCAGTTGGTAAAGAATCTGCCTGCAAAGCAGGAGACCCCGGTTTGATTCCTGGATCAGGAAGATCCCCTGGAGAAGCAAACAGCTACCCACTAAGGTATTTTGACCTAGAGAATTCCAGATACAACTGAGCAACTTTCACTCACTTCACTCACTACTATATAGAAAGTAGATAACCAATAAGGACCTACTGTATAGTACAGGTAACTCTACACAGTATTCTGTAATAACCTATATGAGTAAAGAATCTGAAAAAAGAATGAATATATGTATAACTGAATCACTTTGGTGTACACCTGAAACTAACAAAACATTGTAAATAACTATACTCCAGTAAATTTTTTTTTAATTAAAAACAAGAGCAGAAAGGGCTCTGGATGCCTGGCAGGAGTAGAGATACTCCCCTGGCCCCTGTGCCACTGGGGAAGGACCAGAAGAACCTGGATTTAAGGGGGCAGGGACAAGGCTTTGCCCAGTCGGGGATGTTGAGGGCCTAACCTAGGCTTATGCAGGGACACTCAGGGAGGCTCAGCCTAGGCAGAGGATAGATAGCCTCTTCCATCTGCCCATAGGGCCAAATCCAGGTGAGGGAGACCTGGGATCTCAGCAGAAGTTGCTGCGGAGAGGGGGAAGCAGGGAGATAGAGGAAAGAAGAGAGAAGTGGGGGAGGGAGAGTTAATTCCAGAGGACCTTGGTCTGAGCACCTCCCTGAAGCCAGGGAGGAAGGAATGGGCTCCAGAGAGTGCACGTGAGACCTGGGGAAGATGCAGACAAGAATGTCTGCAGACAAGACAGCCATCTCCACGATGGGCACTCTGAGTTCCCGTGGCTGCGTGGAAGCACCAGCGCCATGGCACAGCTCTGCAGACCACGTGAAGAGGGTATACGGACATCACCCTCCAGTGTGTTGGCTCTGACTCCAAGATGTTCAAGTTCTGCCACGTTCCCCCAGGATGCAGTCATGAGCAAGACCCCAGCCAGCCCTCATGGAGCCACAGGCTGCTGTGAGAGGCAGGGGAGGAACCAGCATGGGGATGGGAGAAGCTCAGGGCTACTGCCACCCAGAGGAAGCAAATGGTTCAGTCTAGGGATTGGGGAAGATTTTTGGAGGAGGTGACATCTCAGCCTGGGCCTGAATATAATAATAACACAGATTATTATCTGTAATAATAGTGACAAATCATAGCAACCCTGAGCAACCTACCACATGCTAGATATTTTATCTCATTAAAGCTTTATAACTGCCCTGTGAACTAGGCACTAGAACCCCCACTTTACAGATGAGGGAGTTGAGGCTCAGAAAGGTGAAGTACTTTGTCTAAGAACATCTAGCTAATAAACGACAGAACCAAGATTTCATGTCCATCAAAACCTGCGCATTTACCCCAGTGAGACACAGCCTCCTGTGGCCCTGAGTCACCTTTCCTAATTTCAGCAGCAGCCCTGCAGACCTCTGAACACCCGCTCTGACCCTCAGAGGTTAGCCTGGTGGTGTGGACCAGGGCCAGGTGGGCAGGATGCAGGAGAAATTGAGGAGGGCAGCTGTAGTCTGCAAGACAGTGTTTGCAGAGACTGACATCTACCTGGCCTTGTTTTCATTTGCTTTTTGGTTGAGAAGGGAAAAGGCCCACGTTTTTATGACACCAGTTTGTGATTCTATTTTCTGTTTAAATTCTGGGTGAGGGAAAAATAAGAGACATCAGAGAAACCTTCAGAATCTCATTTCTAGAGTCTGAGCTGCAGATAAATGAGCCTCCTGCAGAAATGCTACATCAAAGTGAATTTTCTCAGCTGTATTTTCTTTCTTTTAATAGGGCCATTTACTACATTAATATTCCAGGAAGTCATTTTAATTTTGTGTTTATCATCCATTGGGAAAGTTAAACAGGATCAATACGTAACCAGTGTCGAATTTGGGGATCTTGAGGAAGAAGAGGAGTGTTTGGAGGTGATGGTGATTTCACAACCGGGAGTCCTTAGGAGGGGGAGGAGGCTGGGGAAGGGAGGAAGGAATGGGGTGGGGGAGGGAAGACTGGGGGAGTTGTCAGGTGGTAATTGTCTGAATCCGCATAGAAGGAACAATTATTGAACAGCTACTAGCGTGAGGCATTGCACACACCTTATGTTTTTCAATTCTCACAACAACTCAGGAAGGAGATACTCATTTTTTAATGTTTTGGGCTGCACTAGTCTTAGTTGCGGCATGTGGGATCTAGTTCCCTGACGAGGGATGGAACCTGGGCCCCCTGCATTGGGAGCATGATGTCTTAACTGCTGGGCCATCAGGAAAGTCTTTAGGAAGTAAGTACTCTTATTCCCATCCTCATATACGATGAAACAGGCTCAGAAAATTTGTCACATGTCCAAGGTCTTATAGGAGAACTTTGATTCACAGACTGATTCATTCCTTCAATAAATACATGTCAAGTACCTGCTATATGCCAGGCATTTACCTAGCAGCTGGAGGCTTTGGGTCAATGAAGGTTAATTTACCAGAAGTCTAAGACTCCATGTCAAACCCACTGAATGTGTCTTTTGGTGAACTGCCTGCCCCTGAGGAAACAGGTGGACCCTTGCCCTTGTGGAGGTTACAGTCAGGTGGGGAGACAGGCTTTCAGAAAACAAACACACAAGTCAAGATGAACTTCCTCCTATGGTAAAGGCTTGGGGCTGGAATGGGGGTTTATTCCAGCTAGACTGGCAGATCAGAGAAGGCTTCCTAGGGGTGGTGATGCTGCAACTGAGATCTCAGGGAAGTGAGGAAGGCAGCCTGGTTGAGGGGGAAAAGCAGGTAGGGCAGGGAGTAGGGCGAGTTCCAGGGAGCAAAAGAAGACAGCAAACGTGATGGGAGCTCCTGAGCCAGGTAGGGGCTGAAGAACACAGAAGGCCATGAGGTAGCTGTATACTCTTGGTCAGGTTGTATGCATTGAGGTCCTCTGGGCTCTCTTATGCAAAGCTGGGTATTGGTGGAAAGAGCCAGGGTGGGAAGCAGTGCTTTGAATAAAGCCCTGTGAGCTCAGGGTGTCTAGAGAAGTGCAGGAGGTCAGGGAGGATGGAACTGGATCTTTAAATGCAGGGGATGGGCCTTCAGGGAACTGACAGATGAAGAAGGCAAACCCTTGGAATCATCGGTGATCCCCTTTCTCTCACACTTCCCACATTTTATCCTTGAGCTCATCCTATTGGCTTTACTGGCACAAAATGCCCAGAACCCAACCTCTTATCACCACCTCCACAGCTCCCTGCATGCAGCCACCATCCACCCGCACCCAGATTACTGCAATAGCCTCCTAACGTTTCTCTCTGCCCCCACCCTTGACCCTAACAGTCTGTTCTTGGCAACACAGACAGAGTGATACTTTTAAAACATAAATCAGATCATGCCTAAAACCCTCTGGTGGATTCTCATCTCGTTCAGATAAAAGCTAGTCCTTACAAAGATCAACAAGGCCCACGCAATCTGCACTTCCTCCATTCCTGCCTTTGCTAAGGTAGCTCCTCTGGCCTGTTTGCTATTCCTAGAACACACCAGGTACGGACCCAACCCAGAACCTTTGTACTTTGCAGTTGCTGTTCCCCCTCCCTGAAATGCTGTTCCCCCAGATGCGTGCTTGCTCACTCCCATACTTCCTTTGAGTCTTTGCTCCAAGTCACTTTGGCGGCGGCTGAGGCAGTGAGACCTCCTCTGACCCCCCTATTTCAATCACAGTCCCCCCAGCAGGATGCCATCCCTTCCTCTTACTGCTTGGTTTTGTTCTATTGCGTTTCTTTTCTTTTTAAAACGCTTATTTTAGAGTCTTAGTTGCTGCACTCAGGATCTTTCGGGGCACAGGCTTCTCTCCAGCTTAGCTACCCTCCTTCCCTGCTACACAGCGGCATGTGGCATCTCAGTTCCCAGATGAGGGATGGAACATTGTCCTCTGTATTCCAAAGTGGATTTTTAACCAATGGACCACCAGGGAAGTCCCATATTTCTTGTTTCTAACAAGCATTTTAACTTACTAATTTATCTTTTCTGGGGTCTGCTTTCTCTCACTAAACGTATGCTCCACAAGGGCAGGGACTTTTGTCCCTTTTGTTCTCTGTTACAGCCTTGCACCTGGACCAGTGCCTCCATGTCATAGGTGCTCGGCCAGCATGGTAAGAAGGGACACCTCACCACTTAGGGAGGCATACAGCAAGGCTCCAAAGAGAATGCCGTTTCTGGGCTTAGCTGTTTTTAATTTTTTATCTCACTGACTCCTAACAATAGCCCTTTGTGGTGACAACTATGATTGGCCCATATTACAGAGGGGAAAGCTGAGGCTCAGAGAGGTGGTGAAGTAGGGGTCTAGGTGGGCATCCTTCAGATCTTGAAGGACAGGCATTGGTGCCAGATGGCCTGGGCTGGTGCCAGGTGCCTCCGTGCACCATCTACAGGACCTTGGACCAGCTTTTGTCCTCTCTGTGCCTCAGTGTGCTCATCTACAAAATGGGGTCAATCATAGGACCCACCTCCAAGGGCTGCTGGGAGGATTCAGGGTAACAATACAGGCACATTACTTAGTGTGGGCCTCGTGGAAGGCACTCAGTAATGGTAGCTGTTATTATTCTTGGAGCTGTATTCTGCTGCCTGAGTCAGACCTCTGAGCCTCTCCCCACCCAGGGGTCTTCACAGAGCTTCCACAAGGGACCTCAGGTCAGCCCCGGGTTCTGCCTCCAAATGGCAGTGGCCAGGCTTGTCCAGTCCCATTTGTTTAGGCAGAATTTAATTTCTCCCTAAGCTGAGAGTCCTCTGCCCCCTCCTGCCCTCTCTCTTGCTCTCATCAGTGGGAAAATGAGCTCCGGGAGCTTTCCCCTGGTCCAGAAATCCAAGGTGAAGAATTTCATTAACAATCAAGAGGACATAATCAACATTCTAATAATTCCAGACCCGTACTCCTCCTTTTGCAGCCCCCCCAAAATGCCCCCAGCCCCCTCCCCCACTCCACCCCATTCCCAGCTCTCCCAGACACACTCACCTTGACAAAGAAATCTCATTTCCCCTCAAACCAAATTCGCTTTGCTATTAAATTCAGCACCTTACCTTCTGTCCTGAAGATGAGAGGATGTACTCCAGACTTCCTAGACTTCTCCTGCTTCTGAAGAGACATGAATGTGAGGGATGGGATCTGACGGACTTGCTTCTCTTACACTTCCTGGAAGGTTCCAGGGTGAGATGACACACTTTCCCCCTAGGAGTTCAGGTCCTCCGCATCCCACTGCCAGAGAAGCAGAACTTCTGGTGTGGGGAAGCAGGGTGCTCTGGTCATCTCTTCTCTAGGACTGTGGAGGGATTGAGGGCTTTTCAATCTTTTGAAACTTGAAACAGCCTTTTCAAGTTCACTGGCATTTTATACCCCACAAGGGCACTCCCTCAAACCCACCACCTCAGCACCTGGGAAGATCTAGCCTGTACCACCTTCTGGCTGTTTGACCTTGGATGAATTAATCTTTCTCAGCCTGTTTCCTTTCTGTAAATTGGGGCAATAATGTCCCTCCTCACGGTCACTGGGAGAATGAGATACTGCTTAGCACAATGGACTGGGCACCAGCGTAGTCCTGGTCTGTCATAGTGTCTTTGGCACTTGAACCCTGCGCCCTGATACCACCTCATCTCTCACCTCACTCCTGCCTTCATCCATGTGGAGTACACATTATTCTTATCGATTCAGTAAAGTGTGGGACACGAGTACATTAACTTAACCAGGCATTTATAATCCACTGTGGTCAGAGCTGTGGCAGGTGAAGTTCTGGGGGCCTTGGAACCCAAAACGGGTGTCTATGTGATGGTCAGAGGCTCTGGCGGAAGCTGAGATTGGAGGAATGAGGAGGGATTTGCCTGGAGAGAGTGAGTGAGAGGGGCCTCTGAGCATGGAAACTGTCTGTGAAACCTCTGTGAAGAAGCTGAGGTGAGAACTCCTGAAGGTAGGAGAGGAGAGAACTTTGGGGTGGAGGGCAGGAGGTAGTCAGGAGCCAAGGGCAAAGTGGTAAACCCAGTCTTCGAAGCCACAAAGGGGAGTCTGGTTGTTATCCTCAGGGGTGTGGAACCGGTGTTTAAGGACACCGAGGAGAGTAGTGTGCAGACTGTTCTCTAGAACCATCTGTCTGGCTGCAACATGGGAGGGAGGTGGGAGAGGAGCAAGGGTGGACATGAGGAGACGTGAGGGGAGGGTTGGGGTCTGGACTGCTGAAGGCTGTGGAAATGGAGAAAAGCAGAAATGTGCCTTCCAGAGACCGTGCTGGCCAGGCCTGGCGCTGACTGACAGAGTGGAGGAGATGACAGGCTGCTGGAGTATGGCTTGAGCGCCCACACCCACGGGGGGCACCCGGCAGAGCCATACGGGCTGAGGGGAGAACGGTCCCCCACAAGTCTGGGCCCCAAGGTGGAGGCTTCACGAGGCCCAGGTGCCTATCTGGGAAGATGCCTGAGGGAGCCCTGGGTTGCTAAAGGGACGGCGAGGAGCGGAACCCAGAGTGTGCCCCCACTCTGTGCAGCTGGGGCCCCAGGATTCCCGGCTCTACAGAACCTATGGCGGGAAGTTTAATTCCCTAATTGCGTGCGTGCCTGCGTGCGCATGTTCAGTCGTTTCCGACTCTTTGTGACCTTAGCGGCTGTCAGCCTCCAGGCTCCTCTTGTACATGGGATTCTCCAGGCAAGAATACTGGAATGGGTTGCCATTTTCTTCTCCAGGGAATCTTCTGGACCCAGGGGTGGAACATGCGTCCCCTGCGTTGGCAGGCAGGTTCTGTACCACTGGTGCCACCTGACCTCTGAATCCTTCTGAAATCCCTTTTGAGCCTTGAGTGAACCTGGAGCGCACTTCCCTGTTGTGGCTCCATGGCAGGACTGAGGGCGCTTTCCTTGTGCTTCACACACTCCACAGACACACACACACACACAGGAGAAAAGGGGAGAAAATATTCCCCTCAGCTCCATTCTCCGTGGCTCAGGCAGAGATCAACCCCTTAGGGCTCAGAGGAGGGACATTGCTGTGCTCTGAGTGACACCGTGCTGTCCCTACTGGAGCTTCAGCTGGGCATCAAATCTGCAGATCCTTCCCTTCTGGCTTCTTCCTAGGGCACAAGGCTCTGCGTCATCTCCCCATCTGCAACAGGCGTGTGTGTGTGTGTCAGGGAAGAGAGGAGATGGGGAGTGTGTGCGTGTGTGTGTGTGTGTGTGTCTGTCTGTCTCAGGGAAGAGAGGAGATGGGGAGCATCTAAGAAAAGAGGAATGGAAGAAGGAAAGTCTTGCCTCCCTTTCCAATGGGGACAGGAGGAGTCTGTTCCCAAGTCAGGAGGGAAGACAGATGGTTAGAAGCCTCCTGGAAGGTTTCCCGCCCTCACCCCTTTGGCCCCCAATCCTTCCTCCATATGGCAGTCACATTACTCTCCTGCCCCACATTTTTCTATAGCTCCTCAGTGCCCTCAGAGTCGTTGCTGACAGGGCCTCCATCCACACTCTAGCCTCTTAAGTTAACACCCTTCCCCTAAAGCCTCCAGGCCTCTTCCTATTGCTGTTCCCTCTGCTGGTCCAGCCCGCCCCCCTCCACCCTACTCTTCTTTTTCATTCTTTAGGTATCAGAAACCCTGGAGCATAGTTTCTCAGATCCCACCTCCAAGCTAGAAAAGCTTGCTCCTTTGGGTAGCCCAGGGCACCACTGGCCTCCTCTGTCCCCACCACAGCCTGTGCTTCCCCTATCCTGGTTCTGATCACTCTGGAGGCTGTGAGCTCTGTGAGGCCAGGAACTTGCCTTCTTAGAATCCTCAATGCCTGGCACCATGCCCAGTATTCATTAAATATTAGTGGAAGGAAAACCCCAGGAATTATCAAAATGGTATTATCTTTCTGGCTAGAAGCTAGTTGGAGATCACCAGGACAACCTCATGTTTTCAAGGCCCAAAAAGCGGAATAGACTTGCTGAAGGTCACAGAGAGGGACTGGTTCATCCAGGAAGAGAACTCAGGAGTCCTAAGCCGCGGACTCCTGCCCTCCCACAGTGGGATCCAGGGAGGAAGTGGAGGCAGCCCCGCAGGAAGTGGGGGTGGGGAGACACAGTGGGAAGGGGCTCCGTCTGAGGATGGCGCAGCAGCAGCAGCACCACCACCAATGGTGTTTGCACAAACGTGCATGTGCTACACTTGACTGGCTGGGAGCCCCTTCCTGCCACCCCACTGTGAGGGGGCCCAGCTCCCTGGGGAGGAGCCCCCCAGGACTGGGTGCTGGGGGTATTGGGGAGGCTCAGACTGGACTGAGGATTTACGTCATCTCAGATGCCTGTGGAAGCTGAGAGCGGGTACCTAGGGGCCAAGGCAGGCACTGGGGATGCAATCACAGGCTAATAGCCTCCCAACCTGAGATGCAATTAGAGGGGATTCCCTGCGGGCTGGGAGGCAGCAGGGATGGGCAGTTAGTTGTGTTGGCGATGAGGGTGGGGGCCCATCTCTGCAGGTCCTAGCTAAGCGTCATAGAGGCCAGGATGAGGTAAGGAGATCTCCCAATAGAAGGGAGGGTAGGGACATGGGTGCTATTGAGGCAGAGGGGGGCCATGGAGGTGAAGCTCAATCATGAAGATTAATGGGGCAGGATATTATCCAAGGATCCCAGTGTAACAGTGAAAGAACCAAGCCAACTAACTTAGATCCTCAGTCTTTCTGAGTGGCTGTTTCCTTCCCTGTAAGATAGGAATAATAACAACAGAGTCTATCTCAGAGGTGAAAGTACAAAGAAAACAAAACAAAAAACATGGGGAATGTGGCAGCCTAGAATGGGAGGGAGTTTGGGGAAGAATGCATACATGTGTATGTATGGTTGAGTCCCTTCGCAGTTCACCTGAAACTATCGCAATATAGTTAATCAACTATACCCCAACACACACACACACACAAAAAACCCCAAAATATGTGGAGTGCATAGCTCAGAACATGGCCTTTATTAAGTGTTTAGCAAACCATCACGATGATGGAGGTTTATAGGGGTGGTGTCACATACTGGTATACACAAAAAATTTGGAATCCTACAGACCTGAGTTCAAATCCCAGGAACTCCATTTAGAAGTTCAATAACTTTAAGACTTATAGACTTGGAGAACAAACTTATGGTTGTCATGGGGAGGGATGGGGGGAAGGGATAGTTGAGGAGCTTGGGATGGATGTGTACACACTGCTAGGTTTAAAACGGATAGCCAACAAGGACCTACTGTATAGTGCATGGAACTCTGCTCACTGTTGTGTGGCAGCTTGAGTGAAGGGAATTTGGGGGAGAATGGATACATGTGCATGTATGGCTGGGTCCCTTGCTGTTTACCTAAAACTATCACAACATTAACAGCTGATTAACATAATCAGCTACACCCCAATACATAATAGTTTAAAAATATTAAAACAATAAAATTAAAAAAAAGAAGCTCAGTGGCTTTAGGCAAAGACCAAGCCCCTGGTCTGCCATCTGTAAACAGAATGGCGGTACTTAACCTCAGCCAGGGCTGAGAGGAAGTTCAGTAGGAAACATCAGCTGCCTTGGAAGTAGGTTCTCCCTAATGGTAGTTCCCAGGATGGAGTTGGGGTCACCCATGGGCCCCAGACCACAGCCCAAATCTTTTGCCCCTAAGACCACAAGGCAGCTCTCTCTGACGCCAGGGACCCCACCACCCCAGTGTGTCCAAGAAAAAGGTTTTCAGAGCAGGCTTCCTGCCGGAGCCTTAAGAGGGACCAACAGGAAAATGTGTCTGTGGTCTGGAGGGTAAGTTTTGTTTAGAAACTGCCACTATACACTCTGCAGGTGTGAGGAGCTGAGAGCCGGCTGGTAAGTTCAGTCCTACCAGAATTTCAGCCCCCAGGCCCAGCCTTACTTGGGGGCCTGGGAGGAGGAGAACAGGGGGTTGCCAAGCTCATCCTGACTGGCCTTTATTCAGCACTTTATCTACATCACCTAGTGTAATCCTCATAATAACCCCATGAAGAGGCATAGTATCACTCCTATTTTACAAATAGGGAAACTGAGCTCAGAGAGATGGTGTGCCTCACCCCAGACTGCTTAACTAGTGTCAGTGTCAGGATTATAACTCATTCAGGATTGCTCCGAGCCCAGGTTTCACAGCCCAGCACTTCTGAGCTTCAGGGGGAAGCTTAGTTAACAGCTGGTGTCACATATCTCCAGCAGGATCCCCGTTCTGGATGTCTGGAGGAGTATGCAACCTGGCAGTGTTAACAAGCCCCTGGATTCAGAGGTTGGTGGTCTGTGCACACTCAGGGAAGGCCCAGGCTGATGTCAGGCTGGGCTGAGGTACAGACTGGTGTCCAGCCCACCAGGTCATTGACTGGGCTTAAGGTGGGGGTGCCCCAGCCACTGTGTTCCAGCCCCATGGTCCCTCCCTACCTGCCTGCCTGGCCAGGGAATGAGTCCAGGTGCTCTCAGGTAAAGAGGGCTTTATGGCCCCAAAGCAGGAGGAGAAGGAGACGACAGAGGATGAGATAGTTGGATGACATCACTGACTTGATGAACCTGAGTTTGACCAAGCTTTGGAAGTTTTTGATGGACCGGGAAGCCTGGTGTGCGGCAGTCCGTGGGGTCGCAAAGAGTCAGACACGACTGAGCGACTGAACTGATAGCTCCAAACCTGCTGAGGTGGCTGCTTTGGGGTAAATATAAACCTGGGTTTCCTAGGCCCTGAATGACTCAGCACAACTGAGCCCAAGTTTCTCCTCTCCTCTGTTGGTGGAGAAGGGAGATATCAGTGGTACCCAACTCCCTGGAAGTCATTTCAGTGACAAGATCTCCTCCCCCGGTTCCAACACAGGCTTTGGAAGAGGAAGCCACCCTCTCCCCAGGGCTCATCTGGGGCCAGGGATACAGCCTGGTACTGCAGCAAGAGCATGGGCCAGCGTGGGACTGAATTCACATCCCAGCACTGCTACTTAGCAGCTGTGAGGTCCAGTTTCCTTGCCTGTAAAACGGGGATAGGCGTATCCACCTCTGCAAAGATTATTAAAGAACATTTGTGAAGAAGGCAAAGGCATTCTGCAAATGTTTGTTTCATCTCCTCTCCAGCCCCCAAGCCTCTCTGGCAACTGAAATTCACCATTAGCAGCAGAGGCATCCCCAGACTCCTCTTTAAAATGCATGGAACTGGGAAGAGAGGGAGGGTCATTAAGTCCACCTGAGAGGAAGCACATGCAGACCGCTGACTTTCACAGCTGTAGGATGGAACTGATGATGGCTCTGTTATTGAGTTACTGACACCTGAGAAAAGCGGGACTGGCAAGGCCTTCGAAATAAGATTCTGGACCCACTCCCTTATTTTAAAAAGGAGAAAGGCAGAGTGGGGAGCTGCTGGCCCAAGGTCACCTGGAGAGTAGAGGGGCTGGTAGAGGTAGGCTTGGATCCACTTTGCCTGAGATTCTGCTTCCTTCATGTCAGGACAGACAGGTCAGGGGACGGAGGCCTGACAGGAAAGTCCTGTTAGGTCCTGGCACCTGGAGCAGTCCCTGGCACATAGTGGGCATTCCATAAGTATGTATCGAATGAATGAATGAATGAGTGAATGAATGAATGAATGAATGAATGGGGTAGCAGGAAGACAAAGCTTTCCTTCCAGGGCAGGAGGTTGTTTCTGTGAGACTCTGGTCACCTTGACAAGGGGCCGTCAGAGCCTCCCCAGGGCTGAGTCCACATGTCCACTTTGCCTCCTCCAGATGGCAACTAGGGGAAGCGGGGAGGGGATTGTTCAGCAAATGGAATCAGAGCCGCAGCCAGAGGGATGGAGGTTAGACAGCAGGAGAGTTATTTGAAGGAGGCAGGGAGGCTGGGGGAACTCTGAGTCACACTCTCTCAGCGCCTGGAACATTTGCATGCAAAGGGCAGCTCTGCTCCTCAGAGGTAGACCACGCTCACTTCTGGCTGCTCAGGATCCTGTTGCCATGGAGATACCACGGCTTCTCTGAGAGCATTAGAGGTACTGGGCATGTCCTGCCCTCAGCATGGTTTAAAGCCTGCAGTGGGGGTGGGTGTGCATTTGGAGCAGCCAAGAGTTTTGGTAGGAAACAGTCGAGTACGACACCAAAGACCATGTGCAATGTGGCAGCCACTGGCATTAGAGTACACAGACCTGGACTGGAATCCCAGTTATCAACTAGTGGCCTTGGACAAGGGACATCATATGTCTGAGCCTCAGTTCCATCATCTGTTAGATGGGGTTGATAAGCATCTTCCCAGGGTTGTTGTGCTCACTTGAGCCTGCAATGGAGAACACAGGGCCGGGACTGTGAGACTCGGTAAGTGGTGACTATTAGTTCTATAATTGGCATTAGGATTGGGGCTCTGCAGGAGTCTGCCCTGAAGGCAGCTGCTCCCTGCCCTCAGCCTGCTCTCTGGGACTCCTGGTTGAGGCTGGAGAGAGGCCTGACTCGTTCTCCACAGGCACAGGCGATCAAGAGTCAGGACTTATGTCATCCTTTGAACATGGGCCTGGAGGCTCTGCCGCAGGCGCATCTGAAAAATAAATAATAACAACTTGAATAATTCACATGGTGTGAATAATTCACCATGGCCTCCCAAGCACCAGCCGATTAGTCACCGCAGACCCAGGCTCCGGTCTTGTCTGCCTCTGGCTGCCCCACTGTCCCTGGGGAATGCAGCCTGGCCCCAGGGGCAGGAGGTGGAGGACAGGTAGGACTACTTATGGGGTGGGGTGTGGGGGAGTGACTCCCAAGGCTGCAAGGGCCTGGGGGGCAGCTGGGGAAGTAGGGTCCATGGTCTCTCTGGGTTCTACAGAGACCTTTGGGCTGGGGCAGCCAAGGGGGACTGTCCTAGGGTCCCTGAGCAAAAGAGATCCTGCAGCTGAATAAAGGGAGGTCCATCCTGTTTCCCCTCTTGGGGCTGCATTTTGGTCTTGGAGCCCTTCTTGGCACATTTTAGGAACTAGTGACTAGCTCACTATAGCTCCATCTCCACAGGGACCCCAGGCTGGGAAGTCTCCCAGCCCTGAAATCAATCCTGCAAAGCCCACACAAACCTCTCATGTTTCTCCTGGGAGGTAGGATGAGGTGGGGGTTAAACGCCTTCACTCAAGACTCAGTCAGACTTCTGTTTCATCACCTAGTCGCTGACTGTGTGACTTGACCAAAGGGCACAGATGTTCCAGGTCTCTATTTCCTGGTCTGTAAAATGGGGATTAAAAACACCTGCTTCATAACATTATTACTGGTCTGCGGATGAAATGATGTAATGATCATAAATTGCTTAGCGCAATGCCTGGCACATAGTAAGTGCTAAAAAACAGTAGCTGTGATAGATACTCATTATCGTTCCAAAGATAGCATGTTGGGGACTCAGGGTAGGAAGAGGGCTGCTCAGTTGTTGCAGATGTTCACATAAGACATAATCTGCAGGCCCAGAGACGGGCACAGACTGCCAGCCGACCCAAGGCAGAGGTCTGTCAAAGTGTGAGTGGCCTCCAAGATCCTCCAGGTAGGTCCTCCACTCACAGCACCCAGTATCCTGTTTATTTCCTCCTAGGTTCTTGCCACAATTGATGATCATTTTCTTGCCTACTTATTCACATTCTGATTATGTGCCTGCCTCACTTGACTGTGAGCTCCATGAGGAGATGGACCTCATCTGTCTTGTTGACCAGTATCTCCCCAGGTCCTAGAATACTGCCTGGCACATAGTAGGTGCTCAGTAAATATTTGTCCATTGACTGAACAGATGCCTCAGTTGGGCAAAGTTTTCGAAGGCATGAAGTCATGAACAGCGCTGGAATAGAGCTTCCCCTGTGGGTGGGTCAGGAGGGGGTCTGGGGACAGTAGTGCGTGTGCAGCTCAGAGGGCAAAGGTGGTTTGGGAGCTGGCCCTGCCACACTGACTGCTGGTGATGCTGCAGGGTGGGGGCAATGCCTGTCTCCCTGCTTCTTACCTTCCAGGTAAGACTTCCCCAGACCAGAAGCACAAGGGAGGCTTAATGGTGGCCCAGGCTCCCTGCACCTTCCCCAGTAATGATTTAATCGCTTGTTTAGAATTTCCTGTGGCATTAATGATTATCCCCCAGAACAGAGGGAATAATTGGCTGTGTTCTCATGGTGAGCGAGCTCCCTGTTAGCAGGGAACTGAGTTGTTCTTCTGTAATCTTCTTCTCTCACCTGCCTGCCACTCACTCGTGGGGTGATGGAGATGGATGAGCTTTTGTGGGCAGAGTTGCCGGGAAGCCACCTGGAGCTGGGGGACCTCCCTGGGGCTAGGAGGCCGCAGGGCGGGCGGAGAGACTGAGAAAGAAATACACAGAAATGCAGAGAGAGATGGAGAAACAGCAAGAGGCAGAGGCGGTGAGAGAGGATGATATTGGAAATCTGTGTTCTTGGGTTGAGTAATCCCCAAACTCAGCTCATCACTCCCAGTTCTCTCCAGCTACCTCACCCGTGTGATCTTACAAAACCGACTTTGCAAAACCCTCCTGTGGACAGGTGGATATCCCTAGGGCAGCAGTTCTCAAAGAGTAGAACCCGCAGTGTCAGCAGCATCTGGCTTTTGCTTGAATGCACATTCTCAGGCCCCACCTCAGACCTACTGAATCCCAAACCTGGAGGTGGAGTCTAGCACTCTGACAAGCTTCCTCAGTGATTCTGGTGCCCCTGAGGATGAGATGCCCTGCTCTAATGTACAGAGCGTGTAGAGATGTGTGAGGTGGATGTGTGTGCTACTGTGTGGGTTTGGCCATGTGGACACACACGCAGGGTACCTATGCGAGCATTCAGACCCCATCACTGGCTAGGAGGCTGCCGCAGCAGAAGCCAAAAGAGACCCAGGCAGAAGTCAGGTCCCGGGCTGCTGCTTGTGGAGAGGAGACTCAGATCCAGCTATCAACTGCCCCACTGTGTCCACTTGCCCCTAGATGGCCATAGCACCCCCTGCCAAAGGAGTCTGAGAGGTGTAAGAGGGGACCACCGCCCCTGCCAGGGCCTCCATAAAGTAGTCCTGGGAGCAGGATCTGCTGAGAGTTGCTGGTCTCAGCTCAGGGCCAGGGACTGGGAATCCTAGGGGCTGTCTTTGCCCCACCCCTCCGGGAGCCACTGTTACTGGGCTTTGAGGAAGTGATTTTTCAGGGATTAAGCAATTTAAGGAGTACTATGCAGGGCTGGGGGAGATGAACGACTGGCTCTCAGCCAAGGACCACAGCACCCACCTGCTGGAGCAGCCGGCAACGCAGCATAATTTGGGCTTGTGGGTGATATTTCGAGAAGGGGGAGTGGGAGGAGAGCAACCCTGGGGACTCTGAGGGTGTGAGGGTATTGCAGGGGGAAGGGAGGGTTAAGAAGGCAGGTAGGGGAGCAGGGGGAAGGGGAGGAGGGGGGAAGCCGAGGGAGGCTGGGCAGACTGAGAGAAGTGAGGGAGGAAGGAGAGGGGAGGAGGGGAGAAGAGCAGAGAAGGGAGATACTGTGGGTGGAGGAGAGAAGGAGAGATGTGGAGGCCAAGACAGTAGAATAGTGAGGGTGGTGTTCCCAAAGGGGTTTTCAGGGGGCACTGGTCGGAGGGAAGTCTCTAGGGAGTGGGGAGGCCCAAGGCCCAGGGAGGAGGGAGGCATGGGGGCCTCTCCCACTCTAGGCTAACTGGAAGGAAGGGGTTTGGGCCTGAAGTTCACTAGGAATCTGAAACAAGAAAGTGAGCTGTTTCTTGAGTTTTGAATTTAACAAGACAAATAAATGGAAGGAGTATGAATAATTAGGAAGTAATGAACACCTTGCAAAAATAGCTTGTTCTTAAAAAAAAAGGTAGCAAGGAAAATAGGTACTGAGAACACCAGAATATATGCAAATTACCCATCCTGGGCAGGTGAACGACTCAGCTAGCCAGGACACCTGGCCCCTAAGAGCTCAGCTGAGCCTGGGGGTAGGGGGTAAGGGGTTGGCCCAGCAGCCAGGTCCTGCAGGAGTGGGCTAGGAAGTCGAGATCATATACCTCCCCAAGGCTTCCCAGTCTGCCACTCTCTGCTGGAGCACCCAGGACCCATTTGGGGGAGACCATGGCAGTCCCCAGCAGTGATGCTGACCTCAAATGTCTAAGCCCAAACCCCCAGCAGCTCTCACTTCCTTTAATTACCACTGGGGACCCATCATCCATTAATTTTGTGCAACCCTTTCTGAACTCCTTTCTATTTTTGGCTTGTGCAGACCCCTTGGGGGTAACAAATTCCAGAAGTTGGACAGCAGCTGTGTAAAGCAGGACTTCCCTTTAGAAAGCCTAAATTAAGTAATTCCAGCTTCAGAAGGAACCCCCTTGTTCTGGGCTAACGTTTTCTTATCAGTAGTTTGGTTCAACAATCCTCCCAGCCCCCAATATTTCCAACCACCCGCTTGCTCCCACGTTCCAAATTTCTGAACTCTGAAGTCAGATTTGGGTCTGCCATCTCCTAGCTGTGTGACCTGTGAGTAAGACACTTATCTTTCTGTCCATAATATTTCCATCTGAAAAATAAGAAATAATTATATTGCCTATTTCAAAGATTGGCATACAATGAAATAATGTATGTAAATCATGTAAAACAGTTCCTAGCACATAGTAAATTGTGGTTCTGTGCCAGGCGCTGTTCTAGACCCCAGTGGGAGAACCATAAGTAAAATAGGGAGACCCCGGCCCTTGGGCAGCTCCCAGCCTAGGAGGATGTGAAAAGATGACCATTAGCCAGAACACACATGAATACAGTGATTACGGGGAGTGATGGAGCTCTAAGGACAATGAAAAGGTGACAGGGAGGTGGGGGACAGATGGCTGATCTGGGAAGGCCTCTCTGCTGAAGTGACATTTGAGCTGAGAAGAAGCCAGATAAGTAATGTGGGGGAGGAATTTTTGAAATTAGTCTCAATGTTTGTAGGCAGTTCCGGACCACATTTTCTGTATCCTGAAGGGTTGCAGAGAATTTGACCCCCAACGCTCACCTCACCCTCTTTCCTTCTCCGGTGGGTTTCCCCCTCTCTGGGCTGAGTCCCCCTGTCGGCTCATGGGTCCAAGGCCTGAGAAAGTGGTGGAGTTGGCAAGGGGCTAAGAGCTCTGCCTCTGCTTTTCTTTGCTCTCTCACTCCCACGCTGTTCCTCCTCTCGCCGGCTGCCCAGGGTGATGGATGCCTCCCTCCCAGGGCTGAGTCATGTGCTGCCTCTTACAAGCTCTGGGTGATGTCTCTGCTGCCGCCCAGCTCCCTGCCGGCCCCAGTGGGGAGGCAGATTTATAGGGGCTTTCCCCAGGGACACACACGAATTCCAGTTCCCTCTGGCTTCAGGCTGCAGGAGAAGAGGCTGCTGCTCAGAGCCATTGCCTTTAAAGCACGCCAGGAACCTGAGTCAGGGAGGCTTGCTTGTGCCACCACCCAGCAGAGGCTGAGCAGGGGCTTGAGGCCAAAACTCTGGACCCGTGTCCAGTTCTCTCCTCCCGGCACACTTGGCTGCTGGCCTACATTTAGGGCTTGCTTTGTCGGGGTCTCAGGTTCTTGAGTTCCAGAGCTGAGTCTGTGCAGCTTCCTTTGAGTAGCCTACAGCCCAGGGCCCTGTGCAATTAGCCTCACAGTAGCTCTGGGACCGATGGCTAGTGACTGCTTAGAGTGAGTGTTGAGGAGGTTTTTGATGCTGCGTGGGGCTTCGTATCAAAGAGTGTTCTAGTTCAGTGGTTCTCAAATTTTAGCCTTCATCAGAATCACCTGGAGGGCTTATTAAAACACAGATTGCTGCCTTCCACCCCCCGGAGTCTCCTATCCTAGCGGTCTGGAGCGAGGTCTGATCATTTGCATTTCTAACTAATTCCCTGGTGACGCTAATGTTGCCGATCTGAGAACCACTTTGAGAACCACTGCTGTAATTGACTAGCGCTGTCTGCTTTGGGTATGAGAACAGGGAATTGTGATAAGTATGGCATAAATTTGCCATCCCTCTTCTAGTATGATTTCTAAATCTTTTTGTCATCACTTGCAAATCTTTATTTCATAGGCCGCCAGAGTAATTTTTTCAGAATGCAAATATGATCATGTGATTTAAAGCCCTTTGAGGACCCCAGATAAAGACAAACAGCCGTAACGTGGTCTGCAGGATCCTGCACAGTGGGGCCACTGCCCACTTCTCCTGCCTCGTTTCACATCATGTAGCCACCTGTGTCTGCCTTCAGTCCCTCCTATTTGCTAGCATCTCTTTGGGCACAGGATATTTGCACATGCTGTTCCCACAGTCTAGAGTGCTTAGTCGCTCAGTCATGTCTGACTCTTTGCAACCCCATGGACTGTAGCCCACAAGGCTCCTCTGTCCATGGGATTCTCCAGGCAAGAATACTGGAGTGGGTTGCCATGCCCCCCTCCAGGGAATCTTCCCTAACCCAGGGATTGAACTTAGATCTTGCACATTGCAGGCAAATTCTTTGCTGTCTGATCTACCAGGGAAGCCCAAGAATACTGGAGTGGGTAGACTACCCCTTCTCCAGTGAACTTCCTGACTCAGGAATTGAACTGGGGTCTCCTGCATTGCAGGTGGATTCCTTACCAGTGGAGCTACCAGGGAAGCCCTACTACCAGTCAAACTCCTTGCCTAATAAACTACAACTTATTCTTCAGATCATCTGGGCAAATGCAAAGGCCCTGAGGTGCGAATGAGCTGGAGCAGAAAGAAGGCCCAAATGCCTGAGGTGAGGTCAGTGGATTGAGGAGAGTGACGAGGGATAAGATTGCATGATCAGGTCTGTGCACAGACAGATGAAGCCCAAGGCGAGGAGGTGAGCTGGTGACCAAGGTGGTCACTGCTGACTGCACATAGGAGCAGGGGGAGGTGGGCTGCTACTCCAAGTCAGAGTGGCTGGGCCCTCATGTGGACTGACGCACCCCTCTTAAGGCAGGGCCTGAATGGGGACCTGCCTGCTTCATCCTTGCAGCCAAGATACAGGCCTGGCAGAGCCAGTCTCCTGATGACTCATCGTCCCTTCAGAGGTTTCCTGGACCCCCTACTCAGGAAAACACTGGGCTGTGCCTCTCAGGTACAGCGATGAACAGGTGTTCTTTGGCAGGTGTTTCCATGACCGGAGGGTGTTTCTGAGCTGTGGAGGTGCGAGTCCCTCTGTCTTGGCCTCGTTTCTGGGGCTCATGCAGCCCCTCCCTGGGGCAGCCAGACTTGGGGGGGTGGGGCTTCAGCAAGCGAGATACAGCAAGGAGTTATTTAAAGCTGCCGGCAGCTCGCCCCTTCTGTTCACGGCTCTGCCGGGTGGGAGCTGCCGTCGTCACGCACCCACCGGCGCCACAGGAACACAGCAGCCCAGCGCACCCACACAGAGACGTGGGGGAGGGTCTCTCTGCACCCCCACAGCCTAGCAGGGGGTCCTGCTGCTCCCACGGCAGGGCCGATAGGCAGCAGTGGACCCTGGATAGCCCCCCACTCCCAGCCGATGCTCCCGTCCATAGCCCAAGCCAGTAGCCTCATTTAGGTCACCCCCACCCCCACTGGCTACAAGTGTAACCAATTAGCAGCTTTCCGGGGGTGTCAGTGGAGGCGGGGGATCTTCAGGCCCACGCAGGACTGGAGGTGTTTCTTTGGCTCTGGAAGGTGGTCCCAGGCCTCCCAGGCCCTGAGGGAGAAGCCATGAGTCCTCCCACAACTGCACCCCAAAGGAGTGGGTTCCCTGGAATGTTGGTGATCCATGGTCCCCTCCATCACTCACACCTCCCAGGATCCTGAGGCAGGAAGTCATCTGCGGGGGCTGCTCAGGGTCTCCTGGGGTTCAGAGCATAAGCTGTGGAGGCAAGTGGGCCCTGGTAGGAAAATCCAAGCAGGTAACTTAACCTCTCTGAACCCGTTTCTTTCTCTGGGAAGTGGGGGTAAAAATATGTCCACCCCATAGCTATGAGGATTTTATTTGAATTAAAAATGTACAGAGTTTCCCCACAGACTAGCTCCAAATGAGTGATGGCTTTTGCCAATATTACTATGGTTATCACGATGTATTTTGAAATTGGCCTCCTCTTGCCCAAACTGGAGGCTGTCATGGGCCCCCTCCAGGCCCCTGTGGATACAGACAGGGGCTGGAAGTCCTGGGGGTGGGGGCGGGGAAGCAGTAGGTGAGTTTGGCCTTGACTCGACTCTATGTGCTGTCTGTGGCCTGGACACAAACAGGCCCTGAGCACACGTTAGGATTCCAACAGTGCTTGTTAGACTGTGCTGGAGACTCTGTCCCTGCTTGGATCCTCAGCAGCAGCACATCTGGCTCACAGACCCCAGGCCTAGGAGCTATACCACCAGCTCCTTCTCAAGTGAGAACTGCTGGCAACTCCAGACCAGGGCAAGGGGGAACTGGAACTCTTCTTTCTGGACTAGATAGATAGGCAGACAGACAGCTCTCTGCAGGGTCAGCCCTGAAATACAGTCTGTCACCTGCAGGACCACACAACAGCCCTTAGAGATTCGAGGATCTACAGGGAAGATGTCCTAAACAGAAAGGGCTGCAGGGGAGAGGTGAGGGGGAGACCTAGGAACTGAGAGGTGAGTGCTGGAAGCAGCAAAGTGAGTAAGGGGAGAGAGAGACCGGCCTCAGGTGCCTGTGGGGAGACAGGAGAGGGGCAAGCAGATGGAGGGCCCTAGGGGGCGCCCCTATGGCCTTTCACCATATCCATGCCTGTTTTTTAATTTAATGCTTCCCTCTGAGCCCTCCTGTACCCCCTCCACCCACATTCACCATCTCTTGAACTCTCTACCATGTTCCATCACTGCCCCCGCCCAGCCCCACTCAGGGGTTCCTTCATCACACCCAGTATCCCCTCCTCCCACCCCAACCCTGCACTGAACCTTCTTCATTTTTACCCCATCTAGGCCACATCATTGCATCCAATGGGGCTGCAACCTCCACCTAGGCCCTCCATTATTGCACCCAGGGTCTTCTCTAGAAGGTCCCAGGTCCTCTGCAGAAGTCTCAGGGACCCATCTTCAGCCCAGCTCCCTTTTCCAGGTCCCCATCACCCCCTTCTGTCATCGTGTTCTGCAGCCAGCCGCCCGGGAGCTGAATCAGAGCCATAGAGCTAACATTTCGCACACACGTCTCTCCAGATGACAGGCAAGATGGGCCTTCTGCCCTCGGCCCACACACACCCATGCTCAGGAAGTACAGAAAGCCAGGGCTGCACCCCACAGGGGGTGGGGGAGGAGGGCTGGGGGCCCATTTCCTTCTGGATAACTGGCCTGGACCTGGCCCCTCAGGGTTTTGCTCAAGACAGGGACTTACTTTTTAAGGAGCAGAAAACATACAATGAGAGAGAGAGAAAGAGAGATTGTAGACAGAGACTGCAAGAGCGTTCATGTCAGAGATGGGACGGGGCAGGAGACAGGGCATGAGGGGCAGGGTTACAGACTGGAGAGACTCCGATGTCAGAGACGGGGGCCAAGGAAAGACAGAAATAGGGCCAGGGACTGAGGGGGGACGCAGAGAAGGGGGAGCAGGGTGAGCAAAAGGAAAGTGCTTGTGAGAGCGGGGGAGGGAGAGGAGAGGAGGGGGAGGAAAGGGACCCTGAGAGGGACCTGGAGCTGTCAGCCAGGAGTCAGAGCTCAGCGGGGAAGGAGCTGCCAGGAACCTGAGCCAACCCCAAGGGGAGACCTCACAGGTGCTCAGGGGAAACAGAACCCAGAACTTCCACAGAAGGATCCAGAGCGTCACCCCAAAGGGGAAGGGCAGAGGCAGTTCCCAGCCCCCCAGCCCCCTCCGACAAGACCAGAGAGGAGGTGCTGAAAGGTGAGCCTGGGAGACAGTAGGGACCATGCACTCCCAACCTGGAACTGGCCCAGGCCCAGCCAGACTCCTGCTAGGAAGGGTCAAGGTGGAGTCCTGTGACACCAGCCCAGTGCTCTCTTGCTGTCAGCATCACTTCTGCCCAGTCGTATTCACAACAGATAGCATTTATCTGTGCCCCTACTTTCATCCATTATCTCTCCCCATCCTTCCACACAAAGTGCTTGCAAGGCCTCCCCCTTTCACAGATGAAGAAACAGACTCAGAAACACGAAGGGTCTTGTCTATATCTGTCTATTTCCCCCACATTGTCCATGAGCCTCTACTTTTCTAGCGGTACCATAAAGTTCCATCTTTGCTCTAACATTTTATGATTCTGCAGTTTTCCAACACATATACGTAGGTGGACTCCAGGGGAGACACACACACAAATGTGTGTGTCCCCAGAGGGGGCTTGGTACCTGTTCTTCATCTGCCCCTTGGCTTCCCCACCCCCAGCCCCAGCATCTCATGCTTCCCCTCCACCGTAACTCAGATCACCTCCCTCTAGCTCAGCAGCTAAGCACGAGGATGACGTCATCCTTTTTATTTAAAGAAAAGGGCTGAGCTGGAGCTTAGGATGGCAGTCCACGTGGGAGCAGGAGCCAAATGACTGGCCACCCCGGTTACTAGCCCAGTCTCTTCTGTCCCCCAACTGTCGTCTGCCAGGCTGCTGCATGTCCCTGATCCCTTCCCCTGAGAGGCCCCCTAGGAGGCCCTGCTCAGTACGGGAGCAGTATGAGACCAATGGGGGAAGGAGAGTGGGTGCCAGAGGTCTGCAAGTCTAGTGTGCTTGTTAAGGGCACCCTGGGCTCCAGGATCGTGGTGCTGTTAAAGCTGTTCTAAAGGGGAAACTGAGGCTTCAGGACACCGAATAAATCACCCAAGGTGGTTATCTATGTACGTGTGTGCTAAGTTGCTTCAGTTGTGTCTGACTCTTTGCGACCCTGTGGACTGTAGCCTGCCAGGCTCCTCTGTCCAAGGGATTCTCCAGGCAAGAATACTGGAGTGGGTTGCCATTTCCTTCTCCAGGGGATCTTCTCCACCTAGGGATTGAACCAGTATCTCTTAAGTCTCCTGCATTGGCAGGCAGGTTCTTTCCCACTAGTGCCACCTGGAAAGACCTATCTATGCACAGCATCCCAATAAGAGGGTAGGGAAGAAGAGGGCTGAATGGGGGACATCCTCCCAGAGTCACCAAGTCTGAGTTCTTCCTCTCATGGTCAGAGACTATAGTCACCTGTTTCTCTCTGGATTGCCCAAGAGGGACATCAGTGAGGAAGATCCCCTGGTGCTGGAGCAAGATCTGCTAGGCTTGCCCTGGGCTCCCAGTTCCCTTCCATGGCCTGTCCTCCCATCCATGCAAGACCTCCCAGCAGTGTCTCTATCCCTTTCTGGCCTCAGCCTCACTCCCTTCTGGGAAGGCTCTTTTATTGAGAGGCATGGAACACTTACGACCTCATATAAATCTAGCAGCATTGCTAAGAGGTTGCTATGACTATGGTCATCCCCATTTTACAACCAAAGCAACTGAGGCTTGGAAAGGAGGAGCAATCTGCCCAAGTTCACACAGCTGGTCAATGACAGACCCAGCATGCAAATCCAGGTGGGTCATGTTCCAAAGCCACTGTCCTCTGCTTTTCTCTCTTCTGCAGGACTCTCCCTGTCAGCTCACGAGAGACCTGCACAGCTTCCCTGCACTCCCCAACCCTCTGCCAAGGCTGAGAAGTTATTAGGAGTCCATGAGCCCCAGTTCTCTTCAACCATGTCCCAGCAAGAGCCTCCAGACCAGGTGCATGGGACCACCAGCTTCTGTTCCTGCAGTCCATTCCCAGGGTCCCTAACCCAGGCAGTGTTCAGTGAATCCCTGCCAGAAGCAGGCGGAGATGCCTGTTCTATATTTTATTTAGCCACTAATTGCTTGCATTTAAAAGGCATCACAGTGCCACAGTCATCCTCTGTTTCATGCCCCGATGCGTGTTTCTGCATGAAGGGACACTGGGGCAAGGGAACCAGTAAGCAAGGGGCCACGGTCTCCCCAATGACAGCTCTAAAAGCCTGACCCCAGCACTGAGTGCCAGAGGATGTCAGGTTGTCACCCTGAGAAATGAGAGGGGGCGTACAGGGGCTGGGGCCTCTGCAGAAAGAAGGAGAGGGGTCAGGGCCCTGGCAAGGGCCAGGAAGGAGTGTTGCGGGAGCGCTCCATGTCCCCACTCACCCCCAGGATAAGGACCCAGCTGACAGAGCCCTACCCAGAATGATTGGAGGCCTCTGCAATAAACAGCTGCCTGGAAGAGAACACCGAACAGGCCTTGGTCACATCTGCTGTGATAAGGAAGGAGGTGACATGTGAGCCTTGCCTGAGCCAACAACAAGAGATGGGAGTTGAAGGAGGTGAGGGCAAGGAGGGGAAGGTGGAGGTAAGTGGATGAGACAGATGGTTGGTGGCAGGTACCTTTTGAGATGGGGCCTCCCTCGTGGCCTAAAAGAATCTGCCTGCAATACAGGAGATGTGGGTTCTATTCCTGGGTTGGGAAGATCCACTGGAGAAGGAAATGGCAACCCACTCCAATAACCTTGCCTGGGAAGTTCCATGGACAGAGGAGTCTGGGGGACTACAGTCCATAGGATCACAAAGAGTTGGACACAACTTACCAACTAAACCACCGTCTTTTGAGACAGACCCAGTGGCCCACTTCGGGTGTTCCATCTTCTCAGAAAGTGCACACCCAGGCAGGTGAAGAGTCAACTCGCTTCCCACTGTTTCCCAGTCACTTCCAGGTCTAGTTCTGAGCCAAATGTCCTTTCACTTTGACCTGAGTTCTGACTCACACCAATGTCAAAACTACACCTCAGCCACAACCTCACCTCATCTCCAACCCCAGTTCATCCCAACTATAACTTCACTCCCAATCCCACCCCGATACCAAAATCAAGCCAAAGTCTACCCCCAATTCTTACCTGAATAGCAATAATAATCCTCAACCCATTTCCGACTCCAACCCCAACCTATCTGTCATATCAACCTGCCTTAACTCCATGCCTGCCCCCTAACCGCATCCTTCCTGAAATACCCATTTCATATGGGAGTCCACCCCCAGCTTCCTGTCCAGTCTTTGTGTCTTACCTGACCTGACCCTTTCTCCAGTTCAAGATGACTTCCTAACTACAGCCGATGCCAGTCCCTCTTGCTGGCATTATGCCTGGCCCCTGGCCTGATCCCATGGTACGTGGGTGAGGCTGAATGTGGGTTAGAGGGCTGCCACCTAGAGCTGAGCCCCCCAGCTATGGGAACTTTGGGGCGGTGCCACCCCTCTCAGAAAGCTCGAAGTCCCAGCTCTGAGTGCAAGAGCCTGGGCCCCTCATGCCGAGTTCCATTCTCGGCAACCAGCAGATGACACCAGGACTTAAGCAGGGATGACAGACCCCCAGCTGAGGAGCCATGCTTCTCTGGAGGAATGGTGAGGTTGGCACTCTGCAGAGCAGCCCCACCACTGCCACTCCTCACACCTCACTGGGTAATTTCTACACAGCCGAAGACTGAGCCTAATGGGTCTCCTGCTTCTAGCCAGCTGCACAATCAGGGAGGGCAGCCCCCAGGGTCTCCAACAGACCGAGGGGCTCTATACTCTGCTAAAAGGATGGCATTTCCATTCCACTTCTATCACGAGAGAAGGGCACTCTGAAAGCTTGGAATCCTGCAGCCACTGGGAGAGAATGAGCAAGTTAGATGTTTGGCTGAGCCTTAAGAAGCAGGAAAACTTCCTCTCTGGGGATGGGCAGAAAAGACATCCTTCCTAGTGGCTTGAGTGCCAAGGAGCCACGGTCTGAGCTTGGCAAAAGCTGAGTGATTAAGCCTTCAATGTGCAAAGCCTTCCAAACAGCCCCTCTAAGAACAACTCCATGTACCCTGTTCCCAGGGCCCACCAGCGTCCACCCTCAAGCCACCCGGTGGCAAATGCCAGCCATCACCACCACATGGGCTGGCACCCCCCCCCAGCCCTCTGTCATCGCCCGCCCCTCTTCCTGGGGTCTGTCTGTCTGTCTGCTCAGATGGGGAGCTGGTGGCCGGGCTGGCTGCCAACTTTGCACTTCCTGCCAGGCCGATGTACCGCAGTTGCTCACCAAACATGAACTAAATGTTTGATCTGAACTTTCTCCAGCTTTGTTTCCCAGCAACTTCCACTTCCTGGGAGGTGGGATGATGACTTCCATTCCATCCTGCAGAGAGACAAGATGGCCCAGTGGTTAAGAACTCCAGCTCTAGGAACAAACAGATGTGCCTGGGCGTTGACCACACTTTCAGCTCCACCATTTGCTAGCCGTGTGACCTCGGGTGGGGTGTCTTCACTTCTCTGAACCTCAGTTTTCTGTTTTGTAAAATGCAGGTACCTATGGGACCTGTCTCATAGAGCTGCTTTAAAAATTCAGTGAGGCAACAAACAAAAAGTGTATATGTGTGTGTGTGTGAAGTGTCAAGAATAGTTGACACATAGTAGGTCCTCAATAAACACTAGCTCTGCTGATGATATGGCTACAGACATTGGTGGCCTAACTTCAGGACCAAGTACCAAGAGAGGAGGATGGCTTGAGTCCTTCTCCTGGGTAGATAATGTTCAATACTGTTTACAGTCCTGTCTGAAGCACCCACTCTCCTTTCTCTTCGTCTCATCAAACATTCTCCATTCCCCCTCCCCAAGACTGGACCAGGGAATCAAGTTATTCATTCATTCACTCATTCACACCTTCGTCTAACAAATATTTATAGATTGACTATCCTGGGCAGACCTCGTGCTATGGTTTGGGAGATAAGGAAACATGTTGAGGTCATTAGCCTCACAGAGCTTGTAGTCTAGAGGGGCAGGGGCTTGTCAGTACAAGCATGGGGGGCACACAGGAGGACCCGGGCCTAAGGGAAGGGAGGCGAGATGGTCTAAGTTACGATGGGGAGGACCAGATAGGAGGCAGTCAGGGAAAGGGGAGAGAGAGAGTTCCAAGTAGAGGAAACAGCCCCAGCAAAGGCCTGGGCATGAGAGAAAAGGCAGATTTAGGGCTTCAAGAGTGTCCAGGGTGGAAATAGAGCTGTCGGTAATAACAGCTCATCACACAGGCTGGAGTTTGCATTCTGTCTTCAAAGCTTTTCCTCTGGAGACTGGACAAGGCTAACACTTTCCCTTCTCTCTGCACATGGCCTCGTTTCCACCAGGAGCTCTTTCTGAGCCCCTGCCAGGTTGGTGGGTGGAGGAGAAGGTCAGGTGGGACCCACGAGAGGTGTCCACACCTGGGAGGGCCTGGGATGGACAGAAGTCAGGAGGAGGGACTCATCAATTAGAGAGATCTGCAAGAGCCAGCGTGACCAAAACGTTCACCCCATTTTCTTGCTCAATTTTCCTAACATTACAAGATACTCTTACTAGTTCCATTTTAAGAACAAGGAAACTGAGGCACAAAGATTTTCAGTAAAATGAACGTGGCCCTGCTATCAGTCCCCAAAGCCTGTTCTGAACCACCAGGCCAGCCTGGAGGTGGGACAGCGCTGGGGAAAGGACCAGGCACAGGAGGACAGGAGAGGGGGCGGAAACTTCTGGGCAGTCAGTCCCCTTGGTCTCTCCACTAGCCACTCCCTCAGACACAGCCCCCAGGAGCCAGAGCCGGCCAGTTAACTGAGGGGACAAAGCCCCCCATTCAGGGCCCTGACCGTCTCCCCTCCCAGCTGCTCAGCTCCTTGCAAAGCATTTTCCCTTAATAGCCTTCCATTCAGCAGGACGCCTGCAGCCACATCTGCAGAAACCAGGCCACGGCAGCTCCTCCTACCAGACCAGGAAGGGTGCCCTGGCTGTGGTCATCATGTCCTGAGAGTCTCCTCCTTCAAGTCAGGAACCTTCCAACCCCCTTCCACTCCACCTGCTATTTCTGGGACTCTGCCTGTAGAGGGGGACAAAGCTGAGATCCATCCTCCAGGCCAGCCTGTCCTTAAATTTTCTCTGCAGAATGTATCTGAAGGGTGGGGTTGGAGGGCTGAAGGAAGAGAAGATCTCCTAGGTTCTAATCCCTCCTCTGTCTCGAATTTGCTGTGTGACCTTGGAAGAGTTACTTCACCTCTCTGGCCTTCCTGTTTTTCAACTGTGGAATGAGAAGGTATCCCAGGCATGGATTCAGACCACCCAGGACTGAATTCTGGATCCACCACTAACAAACTCTGCAACCTTGGACAGCCTCTCGGAAACTTAGTGTCCTCATCTGTATGAATGAGATGACCTACCTCAACAGCCGTTGAAAAGATTAAAAGAGATAATCCACGTGAAGTACTCCGCATAGTGCCTGGCTCACAGTAAACAATCAATAAATGTTTGCTGTAATTATTATTATTACCATAATAGATGTTTTTCAAAACAGCTGTAGAATGTTTTCTTTTTGAACACAATTTTTATGCAGAACCCTGATGGTGGTGGAGGAGGGCTTGTCCACACATTCTTCCAGTTCTTCCCAGCTCTGACCCACAGTGGCCTCTGGTTTTGACCAGTAAGTCTCAGACCTGGCTGATCCTCACACTCTCCTGGGAGTGTTGTAAAACCAGCTTCCCAGGCTCTACCTCTGAGATTCTCAGCCAAGAGTTCTGGGGGGAGCCCAGGCAGATCTTGTAGACACATCCTGGGCAATTCTAATGACCTCCGGGTTCAGGCTGCACTCAGGGCCCTTCTGGCCCTTAGGTAACATGAAGACAAGGGCCTCCTTCCCTGTTACCTACCTGTCACCTCCTCTGTGGCTGAAAAACATCCCACACAGACCCAGTGGGTTCCAACGGTCCCCACACCCTTGCTCAGCCCCCAGCCTGTCCCCTACCTTCATCAGGGTCCCTTTCTTGACCAAAAGGGGATGGAAGGGAAGGGCTCCTTCACCTGCTTCCAGGCCCAGCCCTTGGACACGGTTCCTGCCCCTCCTCTCCAGGCCTGTCTCTTCTGCTAATAATGTTTAAAAAGCCAGTGAGAGTCTAGCATGTGCCAGGCACTGAGCTCCTTATATTTATCATCTTGTTAAACCCTTGCAAAGCCCTACAAGGTATGAATTGCCTCCTCACCCGACAGATGAGAAAACCAAAGCATAGAGAGTTTAAGTGATTTGGTCACAGTCACACAGCTGTAAGCAGCCCAGCTGAGACTCTACCCCAGGTCTGCCCGACCCCGTAACTCATGCTCTTAACCACTTTGCTGACATCCTCCCCTCGGTGCCCCCACTCCAAACCTTGCTCTGCCTCCCACATTCCCAGGGGCCTGCTGAAGCTTCTCCCAAGAAGGTGGCTCTGGCCACAGCTCCAATGGACAGAAGTGCCACAGCAGGCTTGCTCTAACTAGTGCCTGAGAGCATGCCTAACCTTGGGGTAGAGAGGCCAGACATTCCCTTGGGAGATCACAGATGTACTGCTGAGTCCAGCCACCCAGCCAGTTCCTCCTAAGCAGATCCCCATCGGCCCATCCATCTGCCATGTGACATCCATCCATCCGGACATCAGGTCAGCCTGCACTTACCCGTCCTTGTCATCTGTCAATCTTCCTTCTGACATCAGAGACCACCAGATGGTCCTTATATGCTTCTTGGTTCATCAACTGGTCAGTCCCTCTCTTCAGACCAAGGGCCTTGATTTGTGAGTCTCCAGGGTGGAGACCCCTGACTCAGGGTCAGTGGGAACAGACCTAGCCATGTCCCCAGACAGCTTATAATCGGACACCCATGGAGCCAGCATTCACCCAGCAGCCCCCTAGGTCATGATACCAAACAGATCTCCCTTTCTGCCCCCTCAAAACCTCATCTCCCCTGGGCCCAGCTGCCCCCACTGCTGGGGACCTTTCCCTTTGTGACCTGTCTAGGTAATTTGGAAGGTGATTAACAGCAATCACGCTTGAGTTTGACATCCAGGCACGGCCGCTAAATTGAGGCTCACAAAGCCTCCTTGACATCCAATATGTTATATGCTTTTCCCCTTAATTAGGAGCTAAAGTGGATAAATATGAAGTTGCCGTGGCAACAGCCTCCCGGGTTGGTGGAGGGATGCAGCTCAGTTTCTGTCGGCTGGCTGGCTGACATGTTGGCTGATGGACCAAGTCGGCTCCTGGGAAGGGGAAGGAGAGGGGCCCCCTTCCACTTTCCTGGGAGCCTATCTCCCAGGCCTGGTTCTGGTTATTCTGTCACTGCTCACCAGACTTCACAGAGCCCCCTGGAATGCCCCCACCTGGATGATAGACCTCAGCTAGTCTAACCCCTTGTGGAGCAGGTAGGGAAATTGAGGAGGAAGGTCTCTGCTCCAGGAATGAAAGGCAGACAGATGTCCAGGTCTCCTGACTTCTGGACCAGGGTCCATAGTGGTTCCTCACCCACCTGGGGTCCTAGATCTTTTGGAAAATCTGCTGAAGGCTCTGTGTTTTATATTGGAACACACTTTCAGGGGGTTCAGACTCCCAAAGCTTATCTGTATTCCACACCCAGCTGTTCCTCCAAAGTTTTTACCATCTGCAGAAACTCTTACAGAATGTATCTGTGTGGCAAGTGTTCACTCTGTCATTTCTGCCTTCTCCCCATTGATAGGTTTGTCTGAGATGCCCTGCAGCCTTCTCCCCACCACCCCAGCTTTGACAAGGTGCCTAAGCCATTCCTCCGCCCAGATTCTGTGTGTGTAGCTAGAGGGGGCTGGGGGCAAGGGTCGGGTGATGGGGCTGGGGAGCCCTTGGGACTGCAGCATGACCACAGGAAACAGCTTTTCCAGTTCTGCAGCTAACGGGTGGGCTACACTTCTGCTTTTTGCCTGGGAATGAGAGGCTTAGGGCTGTAAGGGGCAGTGATGGGGTGAGCAAAGTCAGTCTAATCTGAGAGGAAATCTCTGCAAATGTGGGCCTGAGACCAGCCACATAGTGGGGTTCAGGCCCAGAACTGGGCTCTTCTTTTCAGTTCAGTTCAGTCACTCAGCCATGTCTGACTCTTTGTGACCCCATGGACTGCAGCACGCCAGGCTTCCCTGTCCATCATCAATTCCTGGAGCTTACTCAAACTCATGTCCACCAAGTCGATGATGCCATCCAACCATCTCATCCTCTGTCATCCCCTTCTCCTCCTGCCTTCAATCTTTCCCAGCATCAGGGTCTCTTCCAGTAGGTCAGTTCTTCACATCAGACGGCCAAAGTATTGGAGCTTCAGCTTCAGTATCAGTCCTTCCAATGAATATTCAGGATTGATTTCCTTTAGGATGGACTGGTTGGATCTCCTTGCAGTCCAAGGGACTCTCAAGAGTCATTGCCAACACCACAGTTCAAAAGCATCCATTCTTCAGCGCTCAGGTTTCTTTATAGTCCAACTCTCACATCCATACTTGACTACTGGAAAAACCATAGCTTTGACTAGATGGACCTTTGCTGGTAAAAGTAATGTCTCTGCCCTTTAGTATGCTGTCTAGGTTGGTCAAAGCTTTTCTTCCAAAAAGCAAGTGCTTTTAATTTCATGGCTGCAGTCACCATCTGCAGTGATTGTGGAGAAGATTTTGAGCTCTTCTTTTACATTTTCATCAATAATATTAATTGTTGAACACTTGCATGTACATTTTCTCATATTACCTCAATATGAGATATTTCTACAGGGAAGGTACTATGATTATCCCTACTTTACAGAAGGGAAAACAGATTCAGAGAGGTTTAGCCACTTTCTCAATATCACACAGCTAGTATGTGGAGGAGTCAGAATTCAAACCCAGAGTCCCAAACTCAGACCCAAATGCAGAGTCCCAAACTCAAACCCAAATGCAGAATCCAAACAACTACATTCTACTGCCACTTGAACTGCCTTTCCCTGGCGCACAAGTAATGACCTTAGCAGCTGTGGGGTTTCACCCAGGGAGTCTTTCTGCTGGGGAGGTGGAGACTGAAAAAGCTCCTCCCTCTCTGCTCTCCCTCTGTGTTCTTAGGTTAGGGGAAATCTATAAACTCATGCCTCATACAAGTTACGCTCCTGAGGAAGAGCCAGCCCCAACCTGCTTCTGATAGTCAAGATGTTTAAACTTTGAGAGAGGAAGCAAGGGCCCCATTTGAAGAGCCCACAAAAGGAAGCACCTCAGCGTGACCTAAGTCCTATTTCAGGAGACCAAACTGGGTCTTTCTTCTTTTCCACCTTCTCGCTCTGTACCCAAAACCTAGCGCAGACCACGTGTTCAGCCCTGGAAAGGAGGCACCAACCCCCCTGCCAGCCCCAATACAGAGCGATCTCGTTCCTTGTCTCATCCCTCAGTTCTCAAGCCTGTGCCGCAGGTGGGAGGGAGCACTGTCCTGCCTCCCTGAGGAGCTGGGACTCGGGGCTCCCAGGCGCCCCCGCACCACGTGCTGTGGGTGCTGCCAGCGGGAGCCGGGGCTGGTGGCTTGGCCCCCGAACTTCCCTTCCTTCCAGTTCTGACTAAAAATAGAGACGACGGCAAGGACGCAGCTAGTTCTGTCAGACAGTGTTGGGGGGGGGGACGCCTATGCAGACACAGCTCCCTATTTCTTGGCACGTGAGGCCCAGCCCCCAATTTTCCCCATGAACACCCCCTGCCTCCCACAGTCTCCCTCTGCTGCAGCAGCCACAGGCCCAGGATCCAGGGTTTGTTGGGGGGATCTGCTGCTTTCCCCCAAAGTCTCAGTGAACATTCTTATTGGTCTGTGACCCCAGGGAGGAGTCCAGGTCAGGACTGTGGTCTAAGGAGTAGAAGGCCTGACTTCAGGGGTTCCTCCCCCTCTTCCCTCAAGCCATGTAAGGTGTGGGGACTGGGCTGTCAGGACCCAGGCCCATTCATACCTTTCAGTACTGGAGTAACGCCCAGAAACCCAGGCAGCTAGGTCTTGGTGGTAGTGGTGGGGAAGGGGAGCAAATGCTCTAAGAATGTCTTACATTTCTCAGGGAGGATGGCTTTCAAGCCTCCAGCCTGGGGTCCCTCCTGCCTCTTGGCCTTCCAGCAGGGCCAACTCCCCCACCTCCACCACTTCAGGTGACTGAGAGAAACCAGGGCCAACTTAGTCTCCTGTTTAGCTGCTCAGTTCCTGTAGGCAGCCTGACCCAGCAGAGAGACCTGGGAGGGGTCTACAGTAGGGGGTGAGGGAGGAGCCTGGCATTCTCTGCTGTTCCCCTCTGCCACCCTCACCCCACTCCAGCTGCCCAGCCTGGAGCTCTGCTCAGGGAGAAACACGCACACACACACACACATCACCCTGGACATAGCATGAATTTATAAGCTCACACCAAGTCCTGAGGGCATGAAAAGCTAGTGCTAGGCTGGGGGCAGGCACAAAGAAGCTACCTCTCCCACCGGTCCTTGTCACCTAAAGAGATGCTGTTCTCTTGGGGACAGAGACTAAGCCTGAGACCTCATCTGATCCCCACTTCCACGACAATCCACCCGAGGCACCCAAAAGGTTCTGGATCCCAGCGGCTTCCATGGCTCATGGGGCGGAGAGAGGCGGAAGAGAGGAAGCAGTTTGCTGCTGTAGCCCCAGTGCCTGGGACAGTGCCTGGCACACAGTAGGTGCTTAGAAATATCTGGAGAGTGAGAGGATGAAAGAATAAACCCACGCACAAGATGCAGTCATGACCCAAGACAGGAAGGGGTTCATTGTTACGGCACTTTTGCACCTGGGCTGGACTAGAAAATGAGAAAGCCAAGGTCAGGCTAGTAAATTCGGTGCCTCTTCAAACCCACACTCTCTCAATATTTGTTCAATATTTTATTTATTTGGAGGAGAAGCTGTGCAGGGACTGGGCAGGAAGCCCCCCTCAACCCCCCCCCCACCCGCGCCTTAGCCTTAGCCTCTCTTCTGTCAATCTGAATTCAGCTTTGGCCCTAACCTCGCCAGTCCCTCCAAGCTGCACAGAAACCCTTTGGTTCTCCAGGACCCCCTCCTACGAAAGGAGTTTAACGGACAATTGTAGCTTGAGCACCCCGTGGGGATCTCACCTCAGTGCCCAACAGCTTGTCAAAGCGTTCCTGCCACCGCCACCCCCACCCCAGGCTTGTTCCTCATAAATACTCTTGGATTCACTATGTCCAGTGAAGCTTTAGCGCCCCTTAGAGATGGGTGCCCAGGCAGCTGCCAGGTGGGCTACCCTCCACTGGATCTCTTCTCCGGGTAGCTATGGAGGGGAGAGGCATGGGGGAGGTCTACTCAATGTCCTCTTCAGTTCCTTATAATCTCCTACCCCTGTACCTAGGAGGGAATGTCAGGATGAGGAGGTTGAGGGTGTGGAGGAGGCAAGCCACCCTTGCTTATAGCTCTCAGCAGGTGAGAGGGGAGTGGCCAGTAGCCAGAAGGGACTCCGGCACCCTTCCCAGGGAGCTCCAGGGCCAGACCTGCTACTTTCTGGCCCTATTCTGCAGGGCAGTGACCTGAACCCCTGAGATCCATCGAGTGCCAGCGAGCCCAAGATAAATGGTGTTAGAGCTGCTGAACTAATGCTGTCTGACTTCCATTCCCCAGGGATGCCTGTGAAAACCAGATGTCTGGCCAATGAGACCATCACCGGAGCAAAATCTTAAATACACAGTCACTCGCTTCCATTTCCTATACTCCACTTGCACTGCCCTCCCCTGCTTTTTGATGCCAACCCCCACTTCCCACCACAGCCTGCCTGCCCCCTGCCCCTACAGCCTCCCTGAAACTGCCTTCCCAGACCCTATCCCCACGGAGGGCTTCTCCATCCTCTCCGGAGGCCCATGCCACCAGAGGAGCATGAAATGAAACCTCTGAACCTGTGCAGGTGAATAAATACTAACAACAATAACATTTACTATTAGTATTTCTTCAGCACTCACTCTGTGCCAGGCACTGGGCTACAATACTTCTTTATGTGCATTATCTCACTTATTCCTCACAGCAGCCCTGATATGGATACCATACATCATTCAGGGTAAGGCTATGTGGTCAGACAGAGTCCCAGCTTTGTTTCTTACAAGCTATGTGACTTTAGGAAAATCACTTCGCCTCTCCTAGCCTCTGTTTCCTCTTCTGTAAAATGGGAGAGATTCCCAGCGCCTACCTTACAGGGCTCCGTGAGGGTCTGAAGAACTAAAATGCTTAACACAGTGCCTGGCACATAGGCTGGCTCATGGCACTGTTAACATTATTATCTTCTTTTCAGATGAAGAAACCAGGGAGGTTAAGTCAGGTGCCAAGTCAGGGTTCTCACCAAGACCTCCCAGTCCCGTCTGACGGGCTGCAGCCTGGGGCCAGGTCAGCTGTCTCCCCCATGCCTTGACTCTGCCGGCCCCAGGGTCACAGCCCCTCTCTCTTCTGCAGAAAGGAAACTGGCACTGAAAGGAGCTGGAGCGAGCCTGTGGATCCCGAGTGACAGCCAGCACCACAATGCTCTCCGGAATGTGTGCACACGCCCACCTGCCAGGCCTGGAGGAATCTAGGCTTTAGACTTGAAAGGTAATTCAATCCCCCGTGCTTCCTACCCTCCCCCGCAGCGCTGGGTGTTCACGACAGCAACGCAGACCCAGTTTCAGAGGAACAAGCCCTCAAGTGCAGAGCCCCGTGTGCGCGCGCCTTGCTCACAGGCAGCGCCCCCTGGTGGAGACACCGGCTGCCCTGCTGGAGCCACTGCCTGCCCGGCCCTTGGCACCCACTCTGGTCTTGACAACTCCCCACCTTTCCTCAGCTCCCCGCATCCGGGCTCCTTGTCCTTGTCCCTCTCCCCACTCTGGGGAAACTCCATCTCCCTGTATTTTCTCCTACCTCCAGGCCCCAGACCCCTCCAGGTCACTTCTCATCGCAGTGGACACCCGTGACTGCCCCTATGTCTACCCCTTCACCCACACCTCTGCCCCCACCGTCTACTTGTTTCTCTCCACCCAGTGGCCCGGCTCAGCCCAGGCCCTGAGCCTGGTCCCCAGCCCTTGAGACTAGGGCAGGAAGAAGCCTGGAGCAGCTCAGAGCTTTGTTTAGCTCATAGTGAGTACTAAGCAATAAATAATTAGGGGATTAGGGCATGTGACTGCTCCAAGGATCCTGCACAGGGGGAGGGGGTTTGAGCCCCTGTACACATGCCCCTACATGCTTCTGGACCCCCATGTCTGGCCAGACTCCTCTCACCCACCTTTCCACTCCACACTGGCTCCCGCTCTGACCGTGATCCCCATTTGTTCAGCCCCAGGGCCTTCCCCACTCAATCCTGCCCCAGCTTCTTGTCCCAGCCTCACCACTGAGCAGAAAGTGCCCATTCCTCATGGTTGTGGGTGTCCCAAATCCTCCTGGCATCACAGATCCCTCAGGGGCCAGGCCAGACCTCCGTCCCCAGCCAGGCCTTGAGCACCTGGAATAAGAAATCCCCCAGAGGAATCACAGCAGGTCAAGCCCCATGCCTCTCCTGCTCCCACGTTTGGCTTCTACACTCTTTCCCCTTCCACTGACATTTTCCCTACTCTCCCCACCCACCCAGCAGGGAGTCAGTGATGCCCCTCCATGGACCTTCTCCATCCCAGCCAGTCCCCTGTCATCTTCCCCTCCAATTCCTATGAGACCCTCTCGAGTGATGAGAAGGCAGCATCCCCTCCCCCTCCCCACCCTCCACACCTCTTTGTCCAGGGATTAGAGTTCCCCTCCAGTGGCTGTGACCAGCAGAGGCCTGGGGAGGAAAGGATGTCCAGGCCCCTTGGACTGTCTCAGGTCCCCTCTGTCTGGGGTGGACCTGGGAGGGGGGAGTCCTGCCCACGGGCAGCATCCTTAGAGCTGGCTGCAGCCTAGTATCCTAGTTAGCGCTGATCCCCTTCCTCTGCATTCCCTCCCCCCCCACCCCATGGGCCTGCTTGATCATGTTCATCCCTGATCCCTCTCCTCCCCACCCCTCGCCAATGCTTTCTGGTACTTTCACCATTTCTTGAGTTCTCGCACATACTCGACCCACACCCTCCCCCCCCCAGCACCATCCAGCAATGGGCCCGGCACAAGATATCAATTAATCACAAAAACGACAAGCAAGATCAACACTCCTATGGTGCGCTCCCCACTCCCTGCGCACAAGGGGAGGACTTTGCAAACACTCAGTGGGCACAGCAGGCCCAAGAGGTGAGGGAAGTTGTCAACCCCATCTTACAGGTGAGGAACCAGGATCTCAGAGAAAAGAGGTGAGGTCCTGGCTCACCCAGCCGGGGTGGCTGAGTTAGGAGTCTGCCTTGAAAGCCCAGCTCCTCACGAGGAGATACTGGACCCTAATGGCCGCTGATAGAGGGCTGTACTGAGGAGAGAAGGGGGCTAGGGACAGGCCAGGGCTGTGGCTGGTGGAGAGACATGGGAGGTGAGGGGGTGTCTGTCCAGAGCAGGAGGGGGTTCCAGAAGGTGGATAAGGGGATGAGAAGTGGGGGCAAAGTGTGTCAACAGTGTAGGGGTGAGCCGGGGAGGGGTGACACGTGAGGAGGGAAACAGGAGGGGAGGGGTGTGTCAGGTGTGTGTGAGAGACGGTGTGTGCAGGGGGGGTGCAGTGCTGAGGTGTGAGGGGGGATGAGGAGGTCTGGGTGAGAGGGCAGCGTGAGGATAAAGCAGGAGGTGGAGAGAGTGTCAGGTGTGTGTGGGTGTGTGAGGTGGGGGGCAGAGGCGTGAGGGGCTGGAGGGGTGAAAAGGCAGGGGTGAAAAGGGGAGTGTCAGGTGTGAGGTGGTTGAGGGGGAAAGTGAGAAGGGTATAAAAGGTGTGAGGTCCTCCGGAGGACCTGAGCTGGGGAGAGAAGTGGATGTGGGTGGTGAGGGGAGGGCTGCATAGATCTGAGGGGCTTCGAGAGTTTGGCTCTTGTCCCTGTCAGCGTCCCCAGCTGCTGCAGCCCCGACAGACCTGGCCTCGCTGCCAGGCTCATTTCAGGGATGGGTGGAAATTTCCATTTCAGCAAAATCCATTTGTAAAGCCCTGGAGCTTTGAGCCTCGTTCTGCTCTGCCTGCCTGGCTCTGGCCTGCCCAGCCAGCCCCGCTCTCTGCCCCAGGCCTCCCTCTGCTCTACCACCCCTACAGGCAGAGGGGACTCAGGGACTCGCTCGCTGCCCACAGACTCCACCCCAGCTCCACCAGTGTAGCCTGCAGAGGAGCCCACCCTGCAGGGCATCTTGGCATATCCTGGCATGACCCAAGGTTCTGGAGGGTGTGGGGACTGGTCTCTGTCTTGCCCTCAGCTAGAGTATCATCAATACCCAGTCTGTCCCCACTGCCCTCTTTCCCAATGCTGAGGGTAATATTACAGGATTGCAGAATGGGACAGGCTCTTCAAGATTATTCTATTCAGACCTTTTCAATTTGTAAATGAAGACACAGAGGTCTAGTGAGGAAAAGGCACATGCTTGTCCAGGGCTACACAACTAGCTGGAATGCAGAGCCAGCCATTCTTCCTCAAGGAAGAATTGTAGAAACACAGTCATGCAAAGGTAGGTTCCAATCCTGGCTCTGTAGGAGAGGTGTGCCTTCAACAGGTGGTTTTACTTCTCTGCGCCTGGATGTGCTCACCTACCAATGGAGCTCATGACCATTCTCCCAGGCTAGTGTAGGGATAGTGAGAGGATCACAGCCAGATGCAACAAGGCAGTGGTGGGTAATAAAAGCTGCTGAGCCCTCGAGTCCATGGGGCAGGCAGGAGCAGACCCCAGTTCTAGATTCTGGCCCTTTGCCTTGCTCTACACCTTCCCAAGGACCACAGAAACTGCAGGACCAGCAGATGATGTGGCCAGAGACTGGGGCTCTGGGAGGGAAGATGAGCTGCGGGCTCCTGGGGTAAAAAGTGAAGGGACCACTTAGGCCATCTCACTCAAGCCTTTGTACAAGACTTCCCTCCTCCAGCCCATGAGGAGTGGCCACTCTGGACTCAAGGGGGAGGGATGGGTCCCCTGGGTCCAAGCCAAAGGCATTGGGGGATAGGCTGAGCTCTTCAAGGACAGCTTCAAGGACAGCGGCAAGGTCTTTCTTGCTCAATTCCATATCCTGGCACAGCATGTGGCAGACACGGTACATGCCCCAGGCCTTGCCACAGCTAGCAGCAGCTTAGGACAGATCTTAGTAGCCAGCACATGGAAAGCACCAAGGGCCACCTGACCTGGCCTACTCTCTGCCTAAGACCCACGTCCTAGGCACAGCCTGTGGCCCATGCTCCCACACACACTGGAGCCAGCCTCGACTCTAGCACGTGCTCCCTCACATCCTCCAGCTGCTGCCCTCCCCCCCACCAGCCCCCACAGGAATCCCAGGGCCCATCTGCTCCACTTCCCTGAATCTCCCCTGAACATCTGGACTGCTCCCAAAATCTGGCTTCTGACTCCATCCAGAGGGAGCTGCTGAAGGAAAGAGGAGGCTCTTGGGTCCCATTAGTCCTGAGTTGGAGCCAGGGTAAGTCTCTGCCTGATGCCCCCACTCCCACCCTGCAAGCTGCCTGAAAGAATTTGTCCAATAGGACCCTGGCCCCTAGCTCCTACTTCCCCTACCCTTGGGCACCCCCTCCCCCGTAGAGCTGTAACTATCCTCTTCTCTCACGCACGCATCACACGCCCGACATAGCCTCCCTAACACCTGCCCCAGGGTCACTCCATTCTCTTGAAGAAAACGCATACTCTGAATGTATTTAATTTCACCAAACTGTACACTTAAAAATGGTTAAGATGGTAATTTTTGTGTTATGTGTAATTTATCAAGAAAATAACTTAAAACCCCAAACCATAATCTGCTCGTGTGTTTAGTTTTGCACTCTTCACACAAAGGTTCCCAGAGCTTCTGAGCAAGGGCTGTGCTCCGTTCAGAACTGCACAGCCCAGAGCACAGGCTGCTCCTGCTCCTCCCCATCTTCTTGGTGGGGGAGTAGGGGCTTTTGGTCCAGAACAGCAAGAATTCTAAGTCCCAGGTCCAAGTCACTCAGCATAAGAGGACCAGACTGGGAATGACTCTCACCTGTGTTCATACCTTTCCCCACCACCTCTTCCTTACCTCCATCTCACCAGCTCTTTTTGTAGGCAGCCCAAGATCTCAGTTTTAAGACAGAACCTTTCCGTGGCAGGATGCTCTCCATGGTCCTGAACCACCAGGTCATGACAGAATTACTTCCCCTTAACCTTGAGGAGTGGGTCACACTGACTCACACATCTCCAAGCCACACTGATGCAGGTAAGGAAGGAGATGATGGTGAAAGAGAGGGCAGTGGGGAATAGGGGGGCAAACAAAGGGATCAACATGGACTGCCAGAAAGAAGAAAATACGATTTTTGTTGTTCCATCTAAGAAAGGCAATCTTCCATCCAGTTACTTGAATGTGGGCCAAGACCTTCTCTCCCATCCTGTGCAAATGCCAGCTCCCATTCTCCCCTGCAACCACCTTCCAACTGTCCCACCTTCCAGTTCCTTCTCTTAACCTCTGTTTCCTGCTCGTCCCTAACTTGGGGTCCCATGTGTTGGGGGCCATCCTCAGCCCTGGCTCTAAAGGCTCAGCTTCTGCTGCCTCCTCCCTGAAAGCTGAGGGACGAGACCACTTGCCAGACTTCTCCTCCAAGAGCAGGTTAGGGGTGCAGGAGGTCTGTTCAGCATCCCTAAGAGTGGTATCCTCCATGTCCCCTCTCCTGTGCCCTCCTGAGCAGAGGGATGCCTGCAGCCAGTGGGAGGGAGGGAGGGTGAGCACTTATGGAGGGAACAAACCTGGGGAGTCCTCAGGACCGAGCCTGGAAGGAAAGAGCTGGGGAAACAGAAAAGAGTGGAAAGCAGTTTCCCATTCAGTTATGGCTGTTATCATTTATTTATTCATGTATTTTTTATTAAGGAGGAGATGTCGGTCTAATGAGCAGGGAGCCCTGCTGGCTCTAAGAGGTGGACCTGGGGGTAATGGGGAACTTTCCACTCACGCAGGCTCTCTCTCCAGTGGCTAGGGACCACCCTTGGCAATGCTGAGTCCTCAGTAACATTTCCTCCATGCTGGTTTCCTGTCCCTCACACTGTGTCTCTCTCCATGCCCCGGGGGGGCCCATCTGCACCCCTGAGTGGGCATTTCTCTCCTCCTCCATTCCTACAGGGTTCTATGGACACCAGAGAGGAGCCTCAGAGGACGTCACTCCCCCTTCTCTAAGAGCCCCTTCCCACACCCCACCTGGTGAGACCACACCCTCCCAGGCTCCTTCTCTGACTACAGATTCCTTGCTAGGTAGGAAAATAGCCTGGCTCTTGTCCCCAAGGCAGAAGCTACCCTAGCCTTCATCAAGGACAGAATTTAGTTTCAGCTTTCAATAAACAGCAAGTTTCAGACCTAGCAAGTACCTCTCAGGTCTTAAAACCCAGTTCCTAAGTGGCAGCTAGCTTCAGACTTAGACTGAATCCTCAGGCCTTGGACATGGAGACAGCTGCAGCCTACTTCCAGCTCTGAGGCTCTCTCTGGGAAACTAGGCTCGGACCCAGAGCAAGAACCAGCACCTATGTTAAGTCTAGCTTCAGTTCCAATCTGTATTTGCAGAACATCCTCAGACCCAACCTCCAGCCCAAAGTCCATCCCCAGGGCTTGGGACAATAAGAAAGGTGGAAGCTTTCGGAGGTGATGTCAGTAATAGACTTGGTTGGTTTGGTGAATGTGACTGGGGGGAAAGGCAGGGACCACTGGCTGTTCCTTTTGGATCAGATCACCGCTTCTTTATTACACTGGCAAAGGGTCCCCTCCTGCTTGTTTTAAGAACCTAGCCGGCCCCAGGAGTTTAGGAGAGAAGGTGGGGGGGGGGTGGGCTCCAAAAGACCTCTACTTATGTGAGCACAAGGCCATAATTCCCATCAAGCTTCCCTCAATGTCCAACAAAATCTGGACCAAAGGAAGTGATTTGTACAGCAAACACCAGCACCGCCCTACTATGTGCCAGGATCTGGGAACAGGGAGAGCATCCCCAATAAGCCAGGTCTGCCTAATGGTGTGTAAGAGGGGACCAGCATAAACGTCTTAGCAGCAGCTAACTACTGAGTATGTACTTACCAAGCCCTGTATTTCACAGCATTATCTCACGGCAGCATTACAGCCATACAAGGTACACACTGTTATTGTTCCCATTTTATTTATTAAATAACACTTCATTATTACAGAAGCAATACATGTGCATTGTGGAAAATTTAAAAACACAGAAAGCAAAGAAATAAAAATAAAAACATCACATTCCTACCACTATTCACACCTTAATGTTCCTCCTTCAGATCTTTTTCTTACTTATAAGTGTCTTTCTGCCAAAATATGATCATATTATACATACAGACTGCTTCGTATCACCTTTTTTGCAGTCACCAATCTCTAACTTTCCATTTTAGTGAATAAATTTTCATCTGTTTTAATATCCAGACCATATACAAATCTCCCCAATTGCCCCCCCTCCCCCGCCCAAGAATTCCTTTATGGTTGGCTTATAAGAATCCAATACTGGGCCACATATGGCATCCGATCATTATGTGCATTAAATTGTTTAAGACCGTGCAGTTGCCCTTTTTTTTGGGCCACTGACTCATGAAACAGCCAAGTCAGTTTTCCTACAGAATATCCCTCCCTCCAGATGTCTGTTACTTTCTTGTGCTGGTTCCTTTCAGTGTTTCCCGTAAGCTGGAAGTTAGATCTGAAGGCTAGAATGATTCAAGTTAAATGTTTCTGGCTAGAACACATGTGAGGTGATGTCATACACTTCACTTCATACCACATCGGAAGACACATAATGTCTCATTCATCCACCATTAGAAATGCTCAGATGAACACCAGCCAATGAAAGTCATGGTTCTCTCTGCACCTTGCTTCAAGAAAATAGTGTCTGTGGGTTACTCTGGAACCAAGCAAATGCCAGTGTCCCCATCAACAGTGTCCCCCTGTAGTTTTAAATATCAATCTGCGACCCTTGTCTGATAACTTCCACTTTTAAAGATAAGAAAACTGAGACTGGGGTCGGGGAAGAGAGCCAGTCAAGCTCTCACAACTGGTAAATTTTTATCAAGTTTTTGTCCTCTTTCCCACCATACTGAACTGGGTGCACAGTAGGTACCTGGTGCACATTTAAATGCATGAAGATCTGTGGGAGAGGGGTTTCTCCTCTTTAGACGAGGTTGGCCAGAGGTGGAAAAGGCTCTTGGTGAGGCCCAACATGGGTATGAGAGCCAATGCCACTAATGATTGTTCCAGCAAAGCAACTTTGCACCTGTTATGAGGAAGCCCATGCTAAATGCTTTACCAATGTCAATGCCTCTGATCCACTCAAAAACCTGCCAGCTATGCACTATTACTACCCCAAGCCCCACTTTATAGATAAGGAAAATGAGGCTCAAAGAGGTACTCGCCCAAGGCCACACAGCTTGTAATCAAAAGAGCCATGATTAGTTCTTCGGATTCCAAAATCCGGGCACTTGACCACCACCCTGACCTGGCCTCCCTCCCAGGCCTGAGAGTGAAATAGTGAAATAGTGAGAGAGACTTCGCAAGACCTCACAAGACCTACTCCTTGCGAGGGCAGTACTGAGCACCCCCGTCCCAGCCTTTTATGGCCCTGGGTCAGCACCAACTGGGGCAAAGAAGTTTCCCTCTGCCTCCTCTGCCAGCCTCTCCCCACCAAGTAGCTCTCTCCATATGTGAAATGGCCAGAATCTGACCTGGTTCCGCCAGCCTTTGCACCCAGTTAATCCCTCCTAGGCTCCACTTGCCCTGCCTTCCCCCGAGCCCTCTCTAGGACTTAATGCACCCATCGGAGCCCTTCACGCTTGCACAATAACCTTCGGTTTATGAAACACTTCCCTTTTCTCACATTTAAGTAGTTGGACCCCACGATCATCCTTCAAAGGAAGCAGGAACCATGGGCTCCATTTCACAAATGCAGGCATTGAGGTTTGTTGAGATAAGTTCTGAGCCCAGAGCAGCCTCTCTCCCCCCTGACTCAGTGTATTCAGGGTGGGACGTAGGCCCCTGAGCCAGCTCAAGACCAACCCAGACGATGGAACTTCACTGCTCTTTGGAATGTGAGGCTCATGCCTGGGAGGGGCTTGTGGCCTGAGCCCCTCTGAGCTGGAGCAGGGGGCTCTGTGGTTAGTTAGCCTCCCATCCTGCAGCCCTGTTAGGGAGAAAGTCTCTGAAATGTCACCAGTGCTGAGGGCACCCTGGAAAATGTCAACAAATGCTGATCTGGGTCCCTTGGCAGAGGGTGGAGCCAGCCTTTCTCTGCAGAGGCTCCCTCCACCGGCTCCCTGTTCCCAACAGCAAAAGGAACAGACTGCCAAGGAGCTCTTAGGGTTAGTCCAGCCCAATAGTATAGATGGGGGACTGAGACCCAGGCTCATGGAGCAAGCTGGTGACTTTTTCTTTGAAAACACTGAAGATTAGTGATGAATCTTCACCCACCTCCCCACTCCCTCTTATTTCCTTTCTTCCTCCAAGCCTGGAAACTTCACCCCATTGAGTCAAGACACCAATTTCCAGCAGCCAAGGGAGCAGAGGAGAGCTGAAGGAGCAGGTTGGGGTCACGGGTCCGGCATCAGGGGCCGCGGTCAGGAGAACAGCTTATGCCAGCTGCCACGTCGGCCTCTGCCCTTCCCACTCCCTCACTGGACTGACACCTAGACCAGGCTCTTCCTGCCATCTCCAGAATAGAGTAAATAAATGGCCTGCTGAATGGCGGGCTGTGGGCGGAGGCAGCGATGCAGTGGCCTCCACATACTCTGGGAAGCCACTGCCCTCCCCAGTTCCTGTGTGACTGGCCCTCCTGCTGTCTCTCACCTTCTCTCTGTGGGAGCCTCTCGCTCCATCACCTCGCCATCACCCTAACCAGGGAGGCTGCCTCTTGCCCCAGTCTAGGCAGTCCTACTGAGGCTCCATCAATTTGTTTTTGCCTCTACAAAGGAGCCTGCATTGCTGTCACAAGGGGTCTTCCCTGGGTCCCTGGGGAGTTTGGACCCTCTGTTTTCAGTGTCCTGTCTCTTGGCCCTCTCACAGTGGTACTGGACAGTGAGTGCTGAGTGCTCTCTGGGCTGCGTCTGTCCATCTGCAGTGAGAGCAGGAGCTGATGCAGGGAGGGCCTGTCAGTGTTTGGACTCATCCTCCAGGCCTGGCATGTCCCAGGTAAACAGAAAATAATCATTGAGGAAATAAATACTGAGGTCCTAGATCAGGCCCAGACTGTACGAAATAGTCTGTATTGCTGCCTCGAAGCACCCTGGGGTTGGTGTTCCCCACAGACTGTAAGCTCCCTGAGGGCAGAGACCATGCCTTTCTGATTCATTTGTGCATGCGTCCTTAGTGATTAACACAGCACCTGACCCACAGCAGGTACCTAATAAATCTTCACAGAAGGGAGTATGTGAGTGGGTGGATGTATAGATACATATATGGGTGGATAATCTAGGCAGGTGATTTTTATCCTCTTACTATGATGGGGAACTGAGACTCAGAAAGGATGGAGAGCAGGAGAATGCTTCCCAGATGTTAAGTGGTAGAGTCAGGATTTTAATGCAGGAAAAGCTGGCCCTGGAGGCTTGGAGCTACTGACTTGGGGTCAGTGATAAGGGTGGGGTGGAGTGCGGAGCTGAACGGTGGTGGAGCCTCTGCCCAGGAGGAACGACTTTCCTGGCATTATCCTGCCTCCAGGTGGAGAAGCAGGGAAGCCTAATTGGTTTTTCAGATCCTGGAGCTGGGTCCATAAATCACGGTTCCATTTAGGGCACAGGTGCCTTCTCTCTGGAGACACAGGTATGATTTGACACACATTCCCAGTGACATGGCGAGGCTTGCAGCCTCCACGTACAGCTGCCTGTGCCACCCTTGCCCAGAATAGAAGGTGCCGCTCAATAGGACCTGCCAGTCCTGCTGCAGTGTGTGAGGTGTGCGTGGCCCTGGGGAGGTGCAAGGTGGGGGATGGGACTCAGGAAAGGCAGTGAGCCCAGAGTGGAAGGACAGGAGAGTGGCGACAGCCCAAATAGCCTTCCTTGGGTGAATTCAATCCCATTCACCATTTATCGAGTGCCTACCTGGTGCCAGACACAGTGCTGGGTGCTGGGGCCCTAGGAGGTAGCTCAGATGAGGGAGAGAGTGAGGGAGAGACGGCTACAGAGACAGTCATCACATCACGGGTGATAAGTGCTTGAGAGGGATGTACAAAGTGCTCTGGGAGCTCAGAGCACCAGGCCATTAATTCTTCCCCTGGTGGAGAAGGATTTGGAAGACTTCATCGAGGAGGAGGAGGTTCAGCCGTGTCTGGTTGGCTCAGAGGCTGGGGAGGGAGGGTAGGGCATTGCAGGCAGAAGTGAGCATGTGCAAAGGCAGTGGGTAGGAAAGAAGAACAAGAAAACTTCTGCATGGCTGGAGCAGAGGGGATACAGAAGGAGAAACTGGACTGGGAGCCTCAGCCCAGAATTTACAAGGCCATGAATAGTCCTACTAGAGAATTTGGACTTGATCCAGTCGTGGGCAAAGGGGAGCCATTGAGGAATTTTAAGCAGGGGTGTGACAGGACCAGATTTGTGTTTAGAAAGCCTTCTCTGGGAGAGATGGAATGAACCAGGACTGTGGCCAAGGGGCAGAGAGAAAGGAACGAATTCTGGGGACATTTTGGAAGGAAAACGGACAGGACTATTTCCTCCTAATTATTTTGGACCTTCTTGCCTTTCTACCCAGGCTCTGTGCTCCCCTGGGAAGGGAGCTGCTTCCTCCTTTCTCTGCCTGATGCAGGCTTCTGCATTCACAGAGCTGAATTACAAGGTCTGATTGACTGACGAGAACAGAGCTCCCGGTGGGCGGGGAGTCTTGCTCTGAGGATGTGCTGGTGACTTCTCTCCAACTCAGTTCGCAAGCCCCAGAGCAGGGCAAAGCTTAGCCTGGGCCTGCTCCACAGGCCCACCTGGCCCTCCCCACCCTCCCTTTCCTTCTCTCTTTCTTCTCCTCCCTCCTCCTCCTCCCCAGAGCCCAAGCTTTCTTGCTGGGAGGCTCTCAGAGCCAGCAGAGCTGTGGATGAAATGGTTCGGTGGCTCCAGCCCAGCTGCAACCATGGCAACCAGGCTGCCTGCCAGACCCACTGTCAGGAGCAGACCCAGCTTTCCTGCTCTAGAACTACAATTCCCAGAATGCAAAGCACCTTGGGGCTCTGAGAGAAACCCAGCTCCAAATGGATATCGAGCCAGAGCCTTCCAGCTTGGAAGAGGACACATATGGGCACCCCTAAGGGAATATGGTACAGAATGTGGGAATCTAGGGAGCAGAGGGCAGGAGATACTTCTGGGGGGGAGGCCTGGGAACTGCTTCTGATGGTGGCCCAGTGGACATCCCAGGAGGTCAATGGTTACAAGAAGGTACAGGAGCTCAGGATGGATACTAGTCCTGGTTTTGCCACCCAACCTTGGTGTGGCTTGAAGCCTTTCAGGAACTGTCCACTATTCTCAGTCTCCACCTGCACCTTCCTGGTTTGAGCCCAGATGGCTGCAACACTTACTGGTCTCTTTGCCTCTGCTTGAGCCCCTCCCTTTCTTCTTCAACTGAAGCCTGATGACCTTTTCAAAATTCAATTCTGATTATATCACTGCTGCCTAAGCCCACCCCCCTGCTGTTTCAACTCTTCAGTGTTTAAACCCTTTGCTCTTAGGTGAAGAAATAAATTCCCTACCTCACCTGACAAGGCCCTGCATGATCTGGCTTCTGTCAGCTTTCCAGCCTCCCCATTCACCCCACACACTTCGGACCGTCTGGATTTTTAGTTTTGTATAGAAGCCATGCTCCTTCCTGCCTCAGGGCCTTTGCACATGCTATTCTAGCTCTTCACACACTCTTCACTCCATGGTTGCTCTATACAACTTTCTGTATATCAGAGAAATAGCATCCTCTCAGGAAGCTTTCCTGACCTCCTGAACTTGACCAAATCCCCCTTTTATGTACTCTCGTTGGCACTATGAGCCTCTAAAACACCTGTCATGGTTGCAGTTTTACAACAACTTGTATGATAGTACTTGACAACTATCCATGTCACCACTGGATTGCAGCTTCTGTGAGAAGAGAGAGTGCCTTTCTGCGTGCCTCTGCATCCTCAGAGTCTAGCATGATGCCTCATGCTCAGGAACCATTCACTGAAATAAATGACCCTGTCTAAGCCATAGGCTTCCTGACTGACTGCCCGCCACATGCCAGGCACCATGGATGGTACCAGAGATACACCAGAGAACAAGACACCAGGTGTGGACCCTCCTGCCATGGAGCTCACAATCTAATGAGGAAGATAGACACTGAAAATGTAGTGACCAGAGGGCTGAGTCTTGCAAACGGTGAACAATATATGGCTGTGGTAGCACAGAGCCAGAGGATCTGGAAAGATCCACCAAGGAAGACAAGTAGGAGTTACCAGATAAATGGGGTGAAAGAGTATAAAACAGCATTGTTGGCAGAGGGGGAAGCATGAGTGAGGGTGCTACTGAGGCAGGAGAGAGCAGGCAGTGTTTGAGGCATGAAGGAAGCCAGAGCTGCTGGAGCACAGAGGGGATGGGAGGTGGTGTTAGCTTTGTCTATGTGCTTTGATTTTACTTGGCAGAAGTGGCATCACATGAGCTATCTTTTGAAACCAGCTGGCCCTTGTCTTCCATCCTGCTCCCCCCATTCCAGGCCCAGATGGAGGTCCAGCATGAACATATCCAGGATGTCTCACTTCTCACGTGCACTGTCCTTCACCTCTGAGCACCCACTACTGTATTTCAGGTGTCTTGTTCAGGCCTTGCCTGTGTCTTGTATGATGGGGCTGTGGCATCTGGGGGATGTGAGGGTGTTTGTGTGTGTGTGATTGTGTGTGGAGGAGGGTATGTGCTGGGGGAGCAGTCAATCAATCCTGGAGCATACATTGTTGATCAGTCTGGGGTGGGGGTGCCTGAAGAGGTGGAGAGGCTGACCTGGGGCTCAGGGGTGCCCACACAGCTTGCCTGGGAAATGAGGCATGACTTACCACTGCAGAGACGTCCATGGGTGGGGAGCAGGGGCCCCTAGGCATGGGGCAGAGAGGGCTCTTTCTCCTCTTCACATCTGTTGCTGTCCTCCTCTTCCTTTAGGGCACTGGGTCAGGTGGGGGAACTGACCCTAGCTGACTGAGCCTTCCCTTTCCTTCCACTGAATTTGGGTGCTCCTTCCCAAGTAGTTCCCAGTATGTGTGTAAAATGAGGTGCCACATGGCTGGAAATAATTGGTATTGGGTTCTTCATTTCACTGTAGGTATTCCAACCACTACTCTTCCAACACATAGTCAGACATGCACTGAGAAGCCAAGATCTCTGGTTCTGTTCAGATCTCCCTGGAGCCCACCCATTCCCCAAAACAGTGTTTTTCATATTCTGAACTTCAGACACACTGCATCAGAATCATGTGAAAGGCCTGTGAAGATGCAGGTTTCCAGGGAGCTCTGATCAAGTGTTTTATGGACCACATTTTATTTATTTATGATTATTTATTTATTTACTTTTGGTTGCACTGGGTCTTTGTTGCTGCGTAGAATTTTCTCTCGTTGTGGCGAACAGGGGCTCCTCTCTAGCTGTGGTACACAGGTTTCTCATTGTAGTGGTTTCTCTTGTTGTGGAGCATGGGCTGTAGGTATGTGGACTTGGTAGTTGTGGCACATGGGCTTAGTTGTCCCAGAGCATATGGGATACTCCTGGACCAGGAATTTAACCCTCATCCCTTGCACTGGCAGGTGAATTCTTAACCACTGGACCACCAGGGAAGACCACACTTTTAAAAGCTCTGTCTTGGACGTTACTTAATTCTGTCCACAGAACTGCCAAAGTATTCAGCCAGTGAAGGCATCCTTGGTGATTCAACCCTGGACCCTGGACTCTTCCGTTCACAGCCAGACCTCTGCCAGAAGGGCAAGCCATCCCTGCCCCCTTCAGACCTGCACATCATGTAGTCAATAAACATGCACTGAGGACCTACTGTGTGCTAGGTGCCGGAGTCCTGACAAGAACATGGTGGCCATGATCCTGACCCTCACTGGTATTCTAATTTAGGAGTGAGGACAATTATTATGGAAGTAAATAAATAAACAAGCAAGATAAAAGTGGTAAGAGCTATGAAGATAATAAAATAGAGTTATCTTAAATGAAATAAAGTAGAGTTACCTAAAAAAAAATTTCCCAAAGAATCTGCTTAATTTAGGGAAGGTGGCTACCTTGGTGCTTGTGGAGAATAAGGTTCTGGAAATGAAAGAAAAAACCCTTCCTTTCCCTTTGCTCCTGTGTTTGTCCCTCTTCTTTCTTTCTTTTCTTTATCTCAGCCTGGCTCTTTGTTTTTCTGGTTAAACTCCCTCTTTGTCTTGTTTCTTCTCTCCTCCTGTTTCCCTCCCTCCCTCTCCCTTTGCCTCCCTCTGCTTCCCACCCTCCTCCCTCTCTTCTGCTGCCTCCAGAGAAACAGAAGAAACCAGATCCCTTTGCCTCTCAAGCTAGCCAGCAATAATGAGCCATGGGCTTGCTCAGCAGCTGGACCTGAGAGCAAGACTAGAGGAGGAGAGCGAGGAGGTCAGGGGGAGCTGGAGGGATGGAACAGGGAGGGTCCTTGGGAGGGTGAAGACACGCAGAGGGGCTGGAGGTGGCTGCCGAGCCAGGTAATCTAATCAGGGGGATGAGTCATAAAGATCACTCTCTCCTGTGCACGGACTGGCCTAGGAAATCACATTAATTTGAAGAGGGTGTAAAATCCACCGAGAATTCCCCCTCTCCACCACACACATGAAGATAAACTGTCTTCAGCTTCCAATATGATCTTACAACAGCTTGTCAGTGACAAAACAGCCTCAAATCCTCCCATTTATCAAACGGCCAATCCTGTTAGCAGCTTAAAAGAGACATAATTACCTGCGGCCTTTTGTGTGATTCTTTATACTAATGCCGATTCCTTCTTCCTGGCAGAGTTCCAGAATGTGAGCTCAGAATTCATTCCTGGTGGCTGGGGAGATCATCAGAGATGTTAAAGTTGGGGACAAGAGGAGATGGTTAAGGTGAGCAGTTCCGCACTGTGGGTGAGTCTTGGGCTGGTATACAAGTCAGCACCATGGACAGGGCTGGGGCTGGGAGCCTGGGAGAGGCAACCTGAATGGTGGGGTGCAGAGCCAAGCCCAACTCATATGGACAAAGCAAGGGTGCACCAGGGGCCTGGCAGGCATCTCAAGGGCTAGGTTCCAGCTGCCTTTATAAAGAACGCAGTGGAGCCTCAGTCCATGGTGCATCACCACTGATAGTAGGGACAGTGTGGAACATGGCTTGGCCTCTAGATCAGCAATTCGTGTAGAGTTTTCTCCACCCCCAGGCAGAGCCAGGAGTCCCTTCTCTTTACTTTAGGATGGCTGACAAGTTTTGAGTTTTCATGACTTCAGAATCTGCCATGCTGCTACTAGGGAGAGTAATAATACTGGTTAATAAAAGCTAACATTTATTGAATGCTTGCTATGGGCAAGGCCCTAAGTTGTTTAAAGATATGATCTTAACTAATATAAACTTCATTCAAATCTATTATATGATCCCATTTTATAGATGAAAACGGGGTGAGGCTAAGTGACATGTCCAAGGTCACTCAGAGCAGATTTAGATTTGTGGTCTGTGAGCTGGGCTGTCTCCAAGGCAGCCTCTGGCTGTGATGTGAGGTCAGTTCTGCAGCTCTGATTTGGTCTCTCTCCCTCTCTGCACTTCTTGCTATTCCTCAGGAAGCTCAATCAAGGCTAATCTCTGCTCTCACAGCTTTGGAGAGAAGGATGGGAGAACCGCATGATGTGACCTTTCCCTCCATGAGAAATAAGACACCCTGGAAACCAGCCTCTCTCTAGCCAGAGCTGCTCTACAAATGTATTTTCATTCCCCTAGCCCCTCCCTCTCTCTGCTGGCCCCAGGTTCCTCCCCTCCAGCCTCTGTACGAGGCCACCTCACCCCTCTTCTACTTCCCACTGCTGAGCTCCTATTGCTACTAGCTTTCCCCCACTCCTTTCCATTTTCCAGTAGGTCCACAGGAATCCTCTCCTGGGAGGAAACCATCAGAGTCCATTTGGAAGCCAGATAAAGAGGTAGACAGTGAGACAGACAGCAAGAGACAGACAAAAGACAAACTGAAAATGAATTTTGAAGCACAGTTGAGTTAATGATGGTGGTCAAGTCCTGTTGAGAGACAAGGCCAGGATTAGCTATCTGGGACTATCTCACAGCATTTCTAGAACTCCGAGTTAACTCTGCTGGCTCCCTCTGCCCACTAGCCCTCCATCCTCACCACTCTCCTGCCCTGGGCTGCCTCCCAAACTAGCATCCTTTCTCCCACCCCACCCAGCCTCAGGGCATTCATCACTTGGGTTAGTGATTTATCAAAGTCTGTGACAGTCGCTGCTTGGCAAAAATCAATCTGTGAAGAATGGGACCAACCCAGGGCCCCCTGTTCTCCTGAGCCCCCACCATCAATCTGCCCCAAAGAAACTCAATGGTTCCAACATCAGCATTGTGTCCCCTGACCTCACCCTCACTCCAGCATCGGGTGGGTCTCTGGATCCCTTCCTCTTTTTAGAGAGAAGGAAGAGAGGGAAGGATGACAGAGAGAGAAAGAGAGAGAGGTGAATTAATGCCTTCTCTTAGATGTTTATTTTGTTGTTTTTAAGTGAGAAAGTCCCAGCTCTATTAAATGCAATCAATACTTGGCCCAAGAGAAGCTTCCCTTCTCTGAGACATTTGAAATCTGGTCAAATCATTTTGCCACAATACAAAGTAATTTATCAATTTCAAAACCCTTCTAATCAGTAGAGGCTATGGAGTCCCCATTCCTGCCTGCCATCTTCTGCTGCAGGACACACACACACACACACACACACACACACACACACACAGCTGTGCGCAAACTCCTTCACCCTCCCTCCCACTTCCCAAGGACTGCAGAATGTCTTCCCCTGAGCTCAGCCCCCAGGCTGAGTGCCATCCTCACTGTCCCAGCCCAGCCCATGTGCCCCTGGCCCAGAGGTTGTGGAGCCCCTGTAGGTCTGCAACATTCAGCCTTGGGGAAGTGGAGGGGGCATGGGCCCAGGGACAGTGTGCTGCTGAGTGTACTTTTCACCCATTGAAACACCTGGGCAGGGGCCATTTATGTTCACAGACAGATCCCAGAACTGCAGCCAGGATGCTAGAAGGGGCTCAGAGACACCAAAGTCATCCCCCAGGCCCTAGTCTCCCAGGGGCGAGCAGGATCAGCTGGCTGGAGAGGGGTTTGCTGGCTGAACCTGGGGATGATGTCACAATTCTCTCCTGCCTCTAAAGCTGCTATTTTTTGCCCTCGAGGACAGCCTGTGTCTAAAGGGAGATTACCACAGCAGCGAAATCTCCTTGCAACTCACTTGCCCGCTCCCAGAAAGAGTCGCTGGAGCCTTTGCTCCTCCATGAGGTGGGATTCTCAGCGAGCCCAGTGCAGTGGCCAATAGACCACTGACATGTGGGGAAGGGCCACTCCTTGAATGGCTGATTCTAATGCTCTCCCTACAATGGACTCTGCATATTTCTCCCTCAGAGTAACTGAGGAAAGTGACTTAGTGTACCAGAGGCCATCCCACAAGGGAATTCAGGAACATAGATGGCATAGGAGCTTTCTGAGACCTCAACCCTCAGAACAGTCAATCTGGGGGCCTTACCTTGACCTTCAAGGCCCTGCCAGGAGGCCGAACCTCAAACCTCCAACAATCCTATGAAAGCGTGCTTTGTCCTCCGTAAATGTGTGTGCAGCCAATGACTGTGTGGTTCTCTCAGTGTGGCTCTGCTCCCTGCTTTGTGCATTCTCCCCTTCAAATCCACCACACTTCCTCTAGGGCTAGGTCCAAGGATTCTGCAAATCTTGGGAGCCCTCATAGTTCTTCCCCCAGGGCTCTGTACAAAGTAATATTAAATGAGAGTCAGCACAGTGCCCTACAGTTTATGAGGTATTTTAATAGTAACTTTCTATTCTGCAATAAGGCTGGAGGGCAGGTACTACCCTATTTTTCACTGAGAGAAACCAAGGTTCAGAGAGGTGAAGTCACGTGTTCCATATCACACAGAAAGTAGGTGCTAAACCAGGGTTGCCAATCCAAGCTCTCTGAATTCAAATCCTAAAATCTTTCCACAGCGTTCACTCATTCATTTATCATATAAATATTGAGCCTTCTTCTTAAGTCAAAAGCTTTCTTCATGGCAATCTTAAATTAGGTGCCTTATCTCATATCTATAGACTGGGAAATAGAGACTCCATGGTGAAGTGATTTGCCCAGGTAGCTCAGTGTAAGTATGAGATGGAAGTAGATTAAACCCAAGTCTTTGGAGCTCAAATCTGGAGTCTTTCCCATTGCACCATACAAAATTTTCATGGCCATGCAGCATATCAAAGAGATATCAGTGTAAAAGGGCCATGCCTCTCCGCCATCCTGTTGACCATCTGAGGGCAGCTGCTCCAGTCCTAGCCCCCAGCCGTGACTGCATGTGGAATTATGAACATCATTTCCCTGGGAATTTAAGAAGAACATAGGAGTAGGGCAGCAAGGGCCACACTAGCTGGAGGTGGCCAGGTAGAGTAGAGAGGCTTGTAGATCCAGGACTGAACCTTGCTGGGAGTCAGGTAGAAAGAGACTCAATGAGGAGGCAACTGGGAAAGCAACTGACTTCTGGGAAGTATACTGCTCATTACAGTCCTGGATTCCTAGAACCGAGCATGGCCCAAGTCTCTTCCAGGAGGCTGCAGTACCACCCGCTCCTCACTTACCCCCACTGCTTCCCACCTCGATGGATGAAAGCGCCTCTGCAAATCAGAAAAATAATTAATGTGCTACTCCCAGACCCTGCTGCCTACGAGATGTGGGAGCTTTTCAGGGTTAACCCGAGAACTCAGAGGAATCAATCCCCTGAATAACAACCCAAAGCAGCCTGGTGGGGGTGGAATTACATTTCCTACAGGGTATTCTCGATGTCACCTCTCATCACCATAATATTTACATCAAATGCAAAAGGCCTCCTCGGAATAGAGCCCTGAGGTTGTAAATGCCAAATCCAAGAATGTCAGCAAATGCAAAAGATCAGGTTCTTTGAGCAGCAGTCTCTTCCTCCCTGCCAGGCAATGCCTGTCACAAACCCCCCAGGGGAGGTGAATGGGCTCCTGAACAGCTCTGAACCTCACCCGAGATCTGGAATGACTGGGAGCATGAAGGGACCCCAAGGGCACCCATCTCTGGTCCTGGGATGCCAGGCAGCCTCGTCCCTTCCACCTGGCTTTACACAAAGTCTGAGGACTCCCTCTGCAGAGAGGACACCTCATGGGCAGACAGGCGACCTCTCTTCTATGAAGCCCAGAGTCTCAGTGATCAGGCCTCAGTATGGTCCACAATCCAGTTCTCTGTCCAGTGTGCTCCTCCTTTCTCTAGCTCCACCCCTGGGGCCTAGGAAAGTTTTCTGAGGCCGGTTGTTCATCGAACATTTATTGAGCACTTACTAAGCACCAGGCCCTGGGAATACAATGGTGAACAGCCTGCACAGTGATGTTCTCGAGTTCAATATTGTTCAATAAATACTTTCAGATGCTATTAAGTACTGTGAAGTAAACAAAATCGGGGTGAAGGGATAGAGAGGAAAGGATAGGCTCACTGTTGCCTGGGTAGTTGGGGAAGGCCTCTCCAGAGAGGTGGCACTTGACCAAAAGAATGAGAAGGAGGCACTCGTGAAGATCTGGGGGGAAAGTGTTCTAAACGGGAGGAATAGCAGGAGTCTCGAGAAGAGAATGAGCACCTGTGAGAGAGGAACAGAGATCAGGCCGGCAGCTGGGCAGAGTGAGTTGATGGCGGTGGAGTGCAGGTGAGGGGATGAGATGAGATGTGCAGGGTCTGAGCAACCACAGAAAGGAAATGGGTCTCTCTCTCTCTTTTTTTTTTTCCCAGAAAATGAATTTTATGCTGGAGACACTGGGAATCTGTGGGAATGACTTAGGTAGGGGGATGACAGTATCTACTGTACCTTTTTAAGTTTTGCTCAGATTATAAAAGTCTCAGTCTAGTTTTGACTTCCCAACTTACTCACTGTGTGATCTTGGGCCCAGTGCCTGAATTATGAAACCTCAGTTTCCTTAAGAACTTCTTGGGGAGTCAGAAAGATGACATGAGTGAACGTGCTTAGTGTGTCTAATTCAGGCCATGGTGTCCCTAGGCACACAATTAATGCCCCACATTGTGTCTCTCCCACTCTGTATGTCCCCCATCTGCAGCCTGGGCCCCATCTCTCCCCAGGTGTCATAACTAAGTGCACCCAGGGCCTAGCTAAGGGCACAGAGCAGGGGGCGGGGCCCTGTCCACTGGCATCAGGACTGGCTGAGGTGGCCCCAGTGTTCCTTCACTTGGGCTGCAAGTGATCAGACTGCCTGGGACTCCCAGGGGCCGCCAGTGGAGTGACCAGGATGCTTGGGCACATTTGCATGCAGACACTCTGCATTTCCATGTCATTTGCCACACCAGTAGGGCAGACACAGCATCCAAGGGAAAGGTTATCACTTCCACCCAAGGTTGTGCTCCTCTACACTCATTTGCATTCCTCCCCAAGTCATTTGCACCAGAAGTTGCCTGGAAAGTAGTGGGAAGGGGTGGAAACAACTGGAGGGAGCAGATTATAAAGGAATTTGTCAGGCTGTCTGGAAATTCAACCAGGGCTGAGAGCAGATGGGTGACCCCCACTTCTTCCTGGAGCTGGCCTCACTCTGCAGCCTGCTCCCAAGTAGGGAGGAGGAGGCAGTTCTGAGAGAGAATCGCCCTCAGCAGGGTCCACATGTCTGCTTGACTCTCCTCAAGGATAAGCTGCTTATCCTCCCTCCCTCCCTACACTGGGCTCCTCAGAAAGGATATGATGAGGTTAATTAATCGCGCCTAGAAAGTTGTTTGGAAAGAAGCTACTTAGAAAGAAGGGACAAGAGAGCCATCACATATGGGAGCCAGTGGGTCCTTGACACAGTACTAGCAATGAAATCCTGCCGGACGCAATAGGAGAGCAGAGTGGGTGTTGTGATGGTGGAGGTAGGCACAGGAAAGGAGTGGCGCAGCAGACGAAAGGGATGTGAGAGGCCTCAGAGAACAGCCTCAGGGAAGCCTCCAACCCTAGAATGTTTGGGGAGCTCACAGCAGGAAGGAAGTTTGGTTGGGCAGGGATGGCAAAGCCCAGCATGACTCAGCCCAGTGCCTCAGGCAGGGTGGAAAAGGAACACAATGCAGGCCAAGACACTTCCTCTCCCTCCTCCCCTCAACTCTAGTTACCCATGAGGGGTGTTCCTTCTCCCTATCCAACTTCTTAGAAACTTCTGTAGCCCCAAGGAGGCCCCCAACTCTATCTTGAACCTTACACGTAGGGCCACTGTACTTAGGATCTCCATCTAGGGGTGTTAACACAGGGCAGACAGGAAACAAGCAGAGGAAGCTGGTGTTGCAAGAACCCTGAGGGTACTGACCAAGGTCCTGAACAGCCCCAATTCCTTCTGCAGAACATTCACAGCTCTCCCTAAGCACCCTCTCCCTCCACCCCCACCCACACATCTACTGGGCTGCACTTCCAAGGCTTCACTCTAAATGTGAGCCGTCGAAGGGCTGCTTATTCAAACAGCTGATGTCAGGGAGCTCCTCTATGTGACAAACCTCCTGCCGAAAGCAGCCGCCTCCACCCCTCCCTGCTTGTCCCTGACACTGGCCCCGTCTGTTCTGGCAGCGCAGTCAAGGACAGCCCCTTGTGTTCTGACCATGGCAGCAGCTGGCGGGGCCTCAGGCTGCACTTGACATCCTGATCCAACCATATTCTCAGAGAGGAAGCAGGCTGAGAGTTCCGCATGCTTGCACACACCTGCACATACCAGGCACACACTCACAGCCTCAATGTCAGCCTAGACTCAAGAAATGGTTCTTAGATTTCCTGGGTCAGAGATCCTCTGGCTGTGATGAAAGCCACCCTAGACGCCTCTCTCTAGACAAATACACACATACACCCCCTTTTGCATGTACTATCAGGAGGGTCTGGAATAGGGGTAGGCTTTCCCCTGATTCCTGATGTTAGCAGCAATCCTTGTCCAGTGCTTGGAGTTCCCCTGAGAAGATGTTTTCCAGGCAGACGGAGATTTGGCAGAATCACAGGGTGCCCTTTCATAGGTTGAATCTTGTGGAATCTCCAGGAGTAGTGCCAATGGGGCTGGGAGGGAATCCGAACCATCTCCAATGCCACCTCCAGCTCTCAGACTGGAGGACTTAGCACTTCTGTCCCACACATGCCCTTTGCTAATCAGTGAAGTCCAGGTACCATCCTCCCTCCCTTCGGAGGTTCTTTTCAAGCCAGGACAAGTAAGCTCTGAGCTGATGGTGTCATCGCACCTTTTGACCAGGGTTTTGCCATCCACAGCGTAGTCAAGAAACCTGGACTCTGCATAGCGTCAGAACTTCTTCTGACCAGGCACAAACTCACTGCCTTGGGTTCAGTGCAAACCTGCAGACCACCCACACACAGGCACTGATGTGCAAAGCAAACACACAGATTGTACAAGAGTGTGGAAAAACACACAAACCACAAAAGTTGGAGGAAACATGTAAAACTCCACAAAGCACATACGTGAACACACTAACTATTCCTATACACACAACCACATCCATATGTGTGCAAACCATATGTGCACACATACATGGTCTCATGTGTAATCTCCCAGTCCCACCTCCCAGGGAACATTTCAGCCTTACTGAACTTTCTGTGTCTCCCTGCCATGCTTTTGTGCAGTTTGTTCCTTGCAATGGAATCACTCTTCCCTCCTTTTCCTCACCTGGTAGATTCCTTGTTGGCCTAGTAAACCATCTGATTAACTCTTTCCAAGGGATTCCATAGCAAAGCACCACATGCTCAGTGACTCATAAAAACAAAAATTTATTCTCTTATAGTTCTGGAGGTCAGAGGTCTGAAATTAAGGTGTTGGCAGGGGTGGTTCCTTTTTGGGAACTCTGAGAGAGAATCTGTTCACACCTCTCTCCTGGCTTCTGGTGGTTGCAATCCTTGGCATCCTTTGACTTGTAGACACATCACCCCAGTTTCTGCCTCTGTAGTCACACTGTGTTCTTCCCACATCTGTGTCCACATTTCCCTCTTCTGATGAGAACAGCAGTCATGGGTTGAGGGCCTATTACAATCCAGTCTGACCTCATCTTAGTTTGATGACATCAACAAGGACTCAGTTTACAAATCAGGTCACACCCACAGGAACTGGGAGTTAGGACTTGAGCATATCTTTTGGGGGATGCAATTCAACCCTCAACAGACTCTAAGTCTTAGCCAATTTTTCCCTTTCTCTGTGAGTCCTTCCCTGACCTGTCTCCCTGGACCTATATCCCTAGACTGGCACCTCTGCCATGTGCTCCCCTATCATGACACTTAGCTCATATTTTGGTATTGCTTCTTTAATGATCTTGCTTCCCAGCTCCGAGGGCCTGGGGCAGTCTATTTCTGTACTCCCCGTTGTAACCCTAGGACCTGGCATAGTGCCCAGCTGCGGCAGGGTCTCAGTAATGCTTGTTGAATGAATTAAACCATGCATACATGTAGTACATATATGAGAAACATATTTATGTGCATGAACACACACTCTACATATGTACACAGACATGTAAATCAAGCATACACAAAAACACATGAAAACTATACACACACACACACACAAATCCAGCAGGTTCCAATTAGCCAACCACTAATGGCAGAGTTCCAAAAGAATCTAACCCTTCTCTAGTGCACTGGGAGAGGCAAAAAGGGGTCAACTATGGTCTCCCATCCTCAAGGGACTGACAGGATAATTAGAAAAACAAGACCAATATGTGATGAGAGGTACGATAGAATTTAGTTCTGTTTTGTGAACTAAGAGGACTCAGAGGAAGGAGCTCTTGCTGTGGGCTAGAGGAGTCAAGGGAGGCTCCCTGGGGGAGGTGGAGGCTGAGCAGCCCTCCAGTGTGGACAGGATTTAGACAGAGAAGGGAGACGGGAGAGGAAATGAGAGCACGGGAGGGGACACGGCATGTGTAAAGGCCCAGGGGCCTGTGCAAGGGATCAATCTGAGGGGAGGAACCTGCCCTATTGGGTTGGAATATGGAAGGGATACCCAGATGCCAGTGGCCCCATGCCAGGCCCCTCCAGTTTGCATGGCACCAGTCTCTTCCTGCCAGGTGCAGGTTGTAATTTCACTAGAGTCTTGTGACCCAGACCTCAGGGGGCTCAGGGTAGGCAGGGATGTGCTGAGTGCACCCCAAGCCATGGGAACACAGAAGCAGCCCCTGGCAGGGGGCTCCTCTCCTTGCTAAGAAGCTGAGGGTAGTGGCAGCGCCTGCTGGAAGGGCAGAGTCAAGCTCAATCACTGGTCCCTCCTCCCACTCCTTCCCTGGGAGAGGTAAGTGACAAGCTGGCAGAAAGCTTCCATGACACCTTTGTTGGCAAAGCAGCCCCTGTCAACCACCAGAGACAGGGTGGGGGTGGTGGCCAATGGGTAAAACGAAATGGTGTCTCTTGCTCTCAAACCTCCTTCCCAGTCTTTGAGGCCTGGCACCCAAGGTCCCCTGAGGAAATGGCCAGGCAGCAGGGAGGGGAGGCTTAGCTGGGGAGGGGATGGGGGAGCAGTGCCTGCCCTCCCCAGGGTCGGTGGGGAGCCCATCTGGGTCCTGAGAGAAATGACCATTTGTTCTCTCACCCTGCAGAGACGGAAAAGGATTGAGTCTGAAGCTGGAGAAGCAAATATTGCATAAAATGTTATGGAAAAACCCAAAGGGACTCCCTGGCCAACTCAGTACAAGGCCTCTGTCACCCCACAGGCCCCGTCCCTCACCCTCCATCTCCTAGGGATGTGAGGTCAGAAAGCAGCTGTTATCACAAGAGTTTGGAGAATCCACTAAGAATAAAGTGGAGACCATCAGGAAGAGGAGAGGGGCTGAGAGCTCAAGGGTGGGAAATGTGGCCCGAGCACCTTCCAGTGGCAGACACCTGTCCCTTCAGGTCCTGCTCAGAAAGGTCCCCCGAGGGAAGGAGGAGACAGTGGGACAAGCTCTGTGTTTGGAAGGTGCAGTGATTTCTTGAACCTCTAGGATAGGGTTCTGGAAAACATTCCCCTGTGGCAGCTGGGTGAGTCACTGGCGATCAGTTGGGCAGGCAGGTGGAGCTGGAGCCAGGAGCAAGGGAGGGATGAACACTCCTGGGCTCCTGGGTATCATCTGCGGCTGCTTGCTCTGCAGTGACCTGGGACTGACTCCTGCAGGAAGCAGGCGTCTGGTGTGGATCGTCCAGCCCACACAAGGGCTGGAATGAGAGCATGATCACCCCGATGGATGGATGGCCAGGCGAGCAGGCTCCATGGAGAGAGAAAGGCCAGAGGAAGCCCACGATGGGACGAAAAGGACAGATGGAGGGGATGGCACTGGGGTCCAGAGGACAAGAGAGGGAAGTTTGAAGGGCCAAGCAGTCAGGAGAAAGCTGCGGCAAGCCAACACAGGGCCAGCGCCCCGGCCAGCTCCCTGGCCACAGTTCTCAGGGGTCCCTCAGGTGTGCCCAACTGGGAGCCCAGTGACAGCCTCATAAAGGGGCAACCAGGTCTTCCTTGGCAGCCCCCTGTCCAGTTTTCACCAGGACTCAGTTTGCTAACTTGATTCTCTCGTTTACCCCACCGCCGGCACAGATCACGGCCAACTAGGGATTAAGAGGCCACATTTCTGGCTTGCCTGAAGGTGGAGTAGGGTACTCAGAACCCTGGCTCACTGAGCCCCTAGAAGGACTCTCCTCAGAGTTCCTCACAAGCCCAGGGATGTCAGAGCCCACCGCTCCCTTCTCCCCCGCTTCGCAAGAACAATCTCCAAGTCTCCACCCGGACCGGAGGGGGAGGGGCAAAGGCCGACCCAGATGGCGCCTTCTCTCCTCTGGCTCTTGGTCTGGCCCCTGCCCTGCCGTGGCCGCGGGGCCCCACACGCCTCTGTGAAACCCCATTTCCTCCCCATTTAATGACACAGTCTCTCCCTCAGACTCTGACTTCCGCCCCACATCCTGAACGTTTCTAGGCCAGAACCCCTAGCCGGCGGGAATCACAGATTCCAGCCGGCCTGTAGCGAGCAGGGAGGAACGCTAATTGATATTAACAGAGACCAGGCCAGCAGCTCACAAAAGAGCCTCTCTTCCTGACCAGAGCCACGCCTGGGGCACGGCCAGCTTCTGGTGTCTGCTCATGGGAGGAGGGGGGCCCCTTTGGGTGGAGAGGAACAAAGCGGGAGCATCCTGCTGGGACCCTCCTCTTGGAGCTCATGGACATTCAGCGAGGGGCCAGTCCTGCTCACTGACCCTTGATACACGTCCTTCGGTTGCACAGAGCATACCAGGGACCTTGTCCCATCAAAGCCCACCCTGTAGGCTCGTTTAAATGTAATCTCATCTGGCACAAAAAGCTCTGAAGTCAGAATGCGCACATGCATATTCTAGACCACACTTAGCGAGTGTGACCTTGGAGCCAAAAAAAAAAGCGGTGCCTCTCTTTTCTCGTCTGTGTAAAGGGAGTAATAGTACCTATCTCACTGGGTTGTCCTGAAGATTAAATGCTATTCTGAAAAAGCTCCTAGCATTGTCCCCAGCATGTAATATGCACTCCCTCGATAAATGGAAATTGCAGTTATAGGATATGATTATTATTTCCTAAATTCAGCTCCCTTTATTATAAGAAGTTCCCATTTCAAAATGTCAACACTAAGCATAGAGAATGGAATAGAGAGGCATCCCAGAGAAGTTTGTTGAGTAGATGGGAGGAAGGCAAAGAGAGAGGGAAGGAGAAAGTAAAGTGGATGTATTTGTCACAGGTTAAATCAGTTTTGTGGGTAGACAAGAAAGACCCCTATACAATAATCTACCTAATAGACGGTTGCTCTAAAATTTCACCAGTATTGATTCATTGCTTTGAGTGAAGCACCTCTGTCTTCCCATTGGTTCCCTTTAAGATGCAGCCAATCACACTTTAGTTTGAATGAGTTGCAAGACTGATTTGAGGAGATGATTGGAGAACATTAGATCCTCAGTGGGAGGAAGGGAATTTTGACATGAGAAGTGCTGAAGGGATTATACAATTGTGCAGGAGGCTGGCTGTAAGAAAATTGAGTGCAGGACACTGCAATTTCCCTTAGTAACAGTTCAGATGTGACTAAACCTTATATTCAAGAGTGTCTTCCTTGTCTTTGTCCCAGATCCTTCATGCTATGGATTATAGAACAAAATGGTCATCTATTTCCCCACATTATGGGCCCAGCACAGAATGTATAACTGTATTTGTTCCTGAAGATTTTCTTTTCCTCATGGTAAGAACTACCCATATGCAATCTCAATCCTAAAGTGATTTTCATTTGCTGGGGAAATTTGAAGACTATCTCTTGCCAGTCTGAGGTTAAACACAGAGGGAAATCTAAACGCAATTTTCCTGTTTGAGAAGCAGTTACAATATTTTTAAGCAATTGAAGCTTCAAAATTTCAAATTCAACATACAGTTAGGCCACCACCACAGAAACTACAGATTTTGCAAGGTTTACAAAACAGTGAAATAGCTCCATGGCTTTTCCCTGAGTGCTGAGTCTTTGAGTATTTCATAAATGAAGATGTTCTGGAAAACTTGGAGCAGTTTTATTGGTGTTTAGCTTTTGGCTGGGGCCCTTTAAAGTAAATGTTACATGGGGAAAAAGAAAGAGGAAAGATGTTATAACAAGGTGTCAGAGTAATAATACATTTTTAATAGCATTACTTATCAACATTTATTGGTGTTTGGAGTTAACGAACACCCTGATCCATCCCTGCTGGGCGTCTCCAGTAAAGTTAAATAATTGTCTTGCCTTTGGCTCAGTGAAGAAGATCCAGCTAGGGTCCTTGTGCCATTTTGCGGAGGTAGATTGTCAGATGCTGGGCTAGAGAGCATATATACAGAGACCATAGCCAGTCCCTACCTCTTCCCTAGTCCATTTCCCAGGCCTGGAGAACCCAGTCTGCTGAGATCCCCCCAGGATTCCTCATAAACCCTACCGACTACAGCAAGTGGATAGAGGGCTTTGAGGACACGTGAATCATGCTGTCTGCTCTGCCCACCAAGGCTACCAAAGGGGCAGCCATAAAGGACCCAACTCTGTTGCCACAGCAGATTTATCATTATCAGCAATCTGGCAGACGATCCACAAGCCAGGAACCCCAGCTGGGGCCTGGTGGGAGGAAAAAGATGAGATGGGTCAAGCAGAGTTTTTCTTCAAGGAGTCTAAATAGGTAAACATAAAGACCATGATGGACAGGTGCTATTTTTGTCTGCCCAGCACTCATTTTACATTTTTCTGATGAAAGCATCTCCATGTTAGTTGGGGGGACTTCCCTGGTGGTCCAGTGGTGAAGACTGCACTTCCACTGCAGGAGGCACGGGTTTTAAAAGTCAATTTCTACCTCTGATTTTTTTGGTTATGTGAGCCAGTAAATTTTTTTTTTTCTTCTTTTCTCTTTCCTCTTTTTTTTTTCCCCCTTTCAATTAAACTAGTTTGATTTGGGTTTCTGGCATCAGAACCTAAAGAGCTCTAGCTAGTTTATGTCAAGATTAGAAGGTAAATGTTCATGAGGAAGAAAGGACAAAGAGACCATGAAGAAGGAGCCAAAGGCGTGAGGAATCAGGACTCTCACAAGATGTAGAAAAGGTGGAGAGTCAGGGATGGTGAGAGGAGAAGAGGTGGACACACGAAGGAAGCTAAATTGCCATCTCTTCCTGTAAATGTCCCTCCTGCCAAGCCACTCAGAGGTCTAAATTACCTTCTAGTTCAGCTGCAATGTAGGGAAAGTTGTTTTATTGTTCAAAATATTTGCTATCCCTCCCTTGGGTGCCCTTTCTGAAGAAGGAATAGTCTTTCCATTGTTGTCAGGTTTGGCCATGAGATTTGCTTTGACCAGTAAAATATGAGGGGAAGTTTTAAGACCCAGTGTGCTCCTCTGTCTGCTTAGGCTCTAGAGTGAAGAAAACGGAGAAGAGCTACAGCTGGCCCACACCGACCTGTGATATAAAGGAGAAGAAAACATTTGTCATAAGCCTCTGAGATTTGGGGATTGTTTGTCACTGCAGCATAACTTAATGTAAGCTGACTGATGCACATGTCTTTAAGGCCTATATTTCCTGCAGTTCCTACTGATCTTGAAGCTTGACTGTTCATCTTTCCCTGGGTTCCCAAGCACATAATTCCTTATAGTATTCCCTCTCCTCTACTTGTAACCAACAGGGAGTACGCCTTGAAGAATCATCCTGATGTGTAGTAATTTTGGAGAGTTCTATCCATTAAGCCAGGAAAGACAGGCCTATGTTTCATGAGCAAGTAGTTCGTATAACCAAGTCCCTTTCCAATCCCTTATCCCCAGTACTTCCTGTAGCCCCAAGAGGGCATAGAATAGATCTGATTATTATAAAACTGAGTAGCTGCATGAATTAAGTAATTTCGTATTTGCAAATTTTATAGAATTTCTGTAAGGTAAAATCAGAAATGGATCATTTTACTGATGCTGACTTCTCAAACTTAAGGATGTTTCATTTTAGAGTACGTGTTGCACCAGCAGTGAGAATGATGATGGTGACAGATTCACGCAGTGCCTTATATTTTCAAAGCATGTCACATACTTGCTAGCTTTAAATTCACAATAGCCTGCAAATATTATCCCCATTTTACATACAGGGAGACCAGGAAAGAAAACGTTGAAAAGACCTTACAAATTTTGGAGCTCTGGCTCTTTGTCTGCTTCTTCTCCCCTTCCTGCTACCTGACTCATAGCAGGAAGAGGAGATCACCTCCTCCATGACAGGAGCTTGGGAAAGGCAATCAGAGACACCCTGATTTAAAGAAATATGTGAAAGCATGAATGACTAACTGGATGGATGGGAAGATAGGTGGATGGATGGTTGATGGATAGCTGGGTGAGTGAATTAATGGACAGATAAATGGATAGATGAGTGGCTGGAAGAGGTTGGATGCATGGATGGATGGATCCCATTTGTATAGGTAGGGGGCCCTTCTGTGGTCTGAGGGAAATGGCTCTTCTTCCCCTTGAGGGAAAGATGCTGTTCTCTCAGAATCTGGAAAATGTGCACAATACCTCTAATACTCTTCCACCCAGAATGCCCTATACTTGGCCAATATTTTAATCCTACCTGCCCAAGTATTTCATTCCCCCTCATTCCTAGGAAAATAGAATGTGGTTTATCCTCAAGTTTGTCTACTGTTCCCCTACAACTTATAAACCGTGTTCACTATACCTCTCCGTGTCTCAGTTTCTCCATTTGTGAAATGGAAATAGCACCTCCTTTTCAGGGTTGTTGTGGGGATATATCATATGTATGGATCATTTAGTAAAGTGCTGAACATATCATAAGTTCTCCATAAATAACAACTATTAAAATTATTATTCCCTAAAGTTCAGGATGGCTGCCTGTGGAAATCGAGGTAAGTCTCCACTAAGCGTACCCAGTTGTGATTATGGTCTTTAGCCCTTTTTCATTAGCGGTGGAATCTGTAATAATACAATAACCTTTATTTTATTACACAGCCCTTGGAAATTGAGGGTTTCATCCATGTCAATTAATTCCTTCGCAGCCCACGTTGGCAGTGACAGTCAGAATGTCAAAATGTCTCAGAGGATTCCTAGGAAATCTGAGGCGCTTCACAGGGAGCCTGCCCGTGTGAGAGCCCAGCCCGAGTGAATCGCTAATGCACTTCACAGGAAGGGGACTCTTCCGAAATGCTAATACAATCAACCTGAAAGGCAAACTTTCAGCTTCCTGCTCTGTGATCACTGAGGCACTCCTGGAGCTGGGCGAGGTCTACTGAGGAGGCCAGGAGCCCTGCTTCCTCATGCAGCCTGCCCAGGAGGACCAGCCTGTCCTCAGCACGGTGCAGCTGCCTAGTGAAGGCCAGCAGGCATTTCCTGTCACAGGCAGCCAGTCCAGAGCCACCCGGACCTAGGTCTGCCCCAGGGAAAGAAACAGCCCATTTCTGGAGGAAGCTTAGCCAAGAAGCCCCCATAGAGCAAGAAAGATGAATGAAGAACTGCCAAACTCCCAGTGTTTGCTCCTGGGACTCTGTAGCATCCTCTGGAGCCAGACCGCTTCAGTTCAAACTCTGGCACCCCCTACTCCCTAGCTATGTGGCCTTTGGTACATTACTTAACCTTTCATGCCTTACTTTTCTCATTTGTAAAGTGCAGATAATAACCGTACCCACCTCCTGGGGTTGTGCGAGGATTTAGTGATTTAATAAATGTAAAGCACTTAGAGCAATGGCGGGTGCCTGGGAAGCACTATATACATGTCCGCTATTGTTATTCATTCTGTCTTAAATTCCTTCATTCATGCGTGCATTAATTCTTCACCCAGCCATTTATTCCTGCACTCATGCGTTCATCTATCCAACATGCCTATCTGCACCTCTGATGAGGTCATGTTAAAAATGAGTAGATAATGAGGTTCAGTTTGAGAGACAAAGAGCCGCCCTGGGAGGCTGGGGAGGGTATCCTAAACTCTCTCCTCCTGCAGCAACATTCCACACAATCAACTGTGCACCTTTGCTCGGGTGGTTTTCTCTCTCTGGATGCTTTCCTCTTCTTCCTGCAGAAAACTCTTACTCATCCTTCAAGGCCCCATTCAATGCTCTAACTTTTCCAACTCCCAGGCATAACTATTCTCCATCTCCTCAGTGAATACTTGTTTTAATGTGTGAATGATTAACTGAATCAATAAAGACACCCAGTGCTTTGTTCACATTACTGTTACAACCAGTATCACCTTGTATTATTGGTTGGTAGTATCCTTCCTTGTGTCTGGAACACTCTTTCCCTTTCTAGTAGGGGGATTCCCCATTCTTATTCATCACTCAGGTCTTGGTTCAGAAGTCACTTCTTCCAGGAAGCCTTCTTTGACTTACCACATGGAGTCTTGGGACCTCTGCTGTAAATTCTTGTAGCCCCTGCTCCTCCCCATCACCATATTGGCCCACCTTGAGGTCATTCCTAGTTCATCTGACGCCTACAGGACGGCATCTTCTGCGAGATTAGGGACTAGGTCAGGCATTCCCAGCACCCAGGAAGGTGGTCAAGTACCTGTGTCCACAGAATGGACAACAACTCAAAGGCTGGCATACTGCACGGCTGTGGCTGGCAGCCCTGCCCTGGCATGGTAAATCCACAGGGCCCAGCATTCCGCTCCCTGAGCTGGTGTCTCCCCTCGGCCCCTCCCGGGTGGGGCAAAACTGTTGCAGACTTCCTCTTTCTCCTCTCTCAGGAGCTTTTCTGTGTTTGGGAAGCTCTCAGCGCACCTGGAGAGAAGGGGATGGTGGAAGGGGATGGGATAGAGAGAGACAGGGTCCCTGAGCCTGAAAGAAAGGAAGTTGCCCCTCTCACCTTGCTAACAAGAACACCGAGTGCTTTCTGAGGGTAACGTGGGCCCTGCCCCCCAACTCCCTCCAGCACTGACAAAGGGTGCCTGGAGCCCCACCTTCTCAAAACATCCAGGCACTGCAGAGTGCTCCACAGGAGTACAGGATGGGGGAGTGGTTAAGAGCAGACCACATTGCAAATCCTACTGGCTGTGTGGCTTTTGGCAGGTTCCTCAGCCTTTCTGAGCTTTACTCTCTTACCTGTTTAAGGAGAGGGTAAGGATTAAATGAACCAGCACATGTAATATGCCCAGAACTGAGTAAATGCTCCAAGAATGTTTGCCAATATTATTATTGTTGTTGTTAATCATCTTGTCATAGTCAGATGGGAGCTCAGAACAGATGTGTAACGTGGTGTTGATCCATCCCCAACTCCATCCAGCCCCTAATTGAGGCCCGGAAGAAAACAGGGATTTGTCAGAACCACAGTCTGGCAGCAGAGCCAGAAACTTCCCATCAATGTTCTCCCCATCATGTTGTCTGTCAGTGAGATGTCACTTACTTCATTCCTTCCTCGGCATCTGGAGGCTACATATATAATGAAGGCTGAGACAGGACTCTGGATTGAAATTCTGTGTTTAGCACCTGCCAGCCATGTGAATGGGGGTGAGTTACTTAGCCTGTCTGACCTTCAGTTTCCTCATCTATAAGATGGGAATAATCATGATACTTCCTGCCTTAATGCAAAGCATCAGTAGATTGTCAGAAGTTAATCAGGGAATTCAAGGAGACCACTCAGTCCACTGTCTGGTTCAGAGTAATAGAGTAATAACTGTTCATTATTATTATTATCTGATTTTATTAGTAATCTTAGGGTAGATGGCTGTTGGGGGAGGAAGGATTTAAATTGTGTCCTTGAAGGAGGCTTTTATTCTTCCTGGAAGTCCAGTCTCTGGTGCTTCTGACATGGGCAGCCCATCCCCATCTCAGGCCTGGGAACCACCTCCCACCCCCCATTCTGTGATTCCTCCCCACCCCCTTCCATACTGTACCCCTAGCTCCACCCAGGCAAGCTGTAACCTGTTTCTCTTTTCCTGGTGACCTCACCAGAGGATGTTCATCTCAGAGGCCTCCTTCTGTGAAATGCACTCTGCATCTGATGACAGAGGGACCCAGGCTCCCCTGGGCTGGGCTGGCTGCTGGGGCTGCTGTGTCTCCTGCAGGCAGACAGAAACCTCTACTAACCGTGAAGGGTAACAACGTGCTGCTGGCTGGCTTCTGTCTGCTCTGCCCCACCTGTCTGCAGTCAGAGCCAGTGGTTGGTCCTTGGGGACGTGCAACTGGCCTGGGGTTTGTTCCTAAGTTGGCATCACTGCCTTCCCTCTGGTGTCACCAAAGAGCTATTTGTCCCCTCCCCTGTCCCAGAGCAACCTAGATATCTGGGGTCCCTCCACATTGTCATACTGGGGCCATGGGATTATAGGGAGGGGAGGACCCTGGCCCCATCCCACCCTCACGTCTTCCACCAGCTTCTTTTCTGGGAGCATATCTGCGCGCCACCCCTCCACCCCCATCTCCAGGTGCCCAGAGGCCCGAGGAGTTGTCGAAACCACTGATCTCGATGTGTTTAACTGTAGGAGACGCCAGTCGTCTCCTCCAGATGCAGACTAAAAATACAGACGAGCAAGGGCCCTCGGTAATGGAGACTTTAAGAGCCTGTGACATGTGGCGATGGCTGCACGGTCGCTAACGAGCTCTGAGCCGGTCGATGGCTGAGCCCTGAGTGAGCATGTGGGCTGGGAGCAGGGACGGGGATGTCACTCAGCATTTGTCCATCCTGGCTCAGAAATTTGGAACGCTGGTGTGTGCCAGGTACATGGAGAGCAGCTTGAGCAACCCCTTGACGACCAGATGCGGAGACTGAGGCCAAATGACAGGAGGCAGGGGGACATATCTGAGAGACACAGAGACCTCACGGGCCCCCAGCCGCACACCCCAGAATCCAGCACACAATCTGCACTGGGAGACCCGGACAAACAGGTGACAACTGACCAACTGAGCAAACAATTGAGTGAGGGAACAAATAAGTATCTTCCTCACTGCAATGCGAGTGAGATCTGCTTCTTCATCTACCCTCTTCCTGAGTACAGAGATAAGGAAGCCTGTGAAAATTGTGCCTGGGGTCTTTTTCCCATGGGTGTGTGTGTTCAGTCGCTCAGTTGTCCCACTCTTTGCGGCCCCTTGGACTGTAGCCTTCCAGGCTCCTCTGTCCACGGAATTCTCCAGGCAAGAATACTCGAGTGGGCTGGCATTTCCTACTCCAGAGGATCTTCCCGACCTAGGGGCTGTCTCTTGAGTCTCCTGAATTGGTAGGTGGATTCTCTACCACTAGCGCCACCTGGGAAGGCTACCTCTCAAAGAGCCAAGGTGTAGTCCCACCTACCAGAGAGAAAAACCACTATAACACAGCAGATGTTTCTTAAACACCCTCCTAAGAACTTGGCACAAATTATCTCATTTAATCTTTTTTTAAAAAACTTCAATACTTTATTTATTTGGTCGCACCAGGTCTTAGTTCGATCTTCACTGCAGCATTCAGGATATTTTTTACTTTCTGCATGCAGGATCTAGTTTCCTGACCAGGGATTGAACCTGAGGCCCCTGCATTGGGAGCATGGATTCTTAGCCACTGCACCACAAAGGAAGTCCCCTCATTTAATCTTCACATCAACCTTATGAGTTAAATTCCATGTTTGCATCCATTTTTATGCAGGAGGAGGCTGAAGGGCTCAGAGAGGTTGTGTAACTTGCCCTGGGTCACGCCTCAGGGAAGAGGTGGGGCCAGCACTCAAATCGGACCAGCCTGCCGCCCTCCCTGCTGAACCCCTGTACTACCTTGCCTCCCCTAAAGTACATCAGGAGAGGAGAGGAGAACTGTGGGCCACAAGAGCCACGCAGAATGGAGGCAAAAAAAAAAAAAAAAAAATACCTCCAGGGCCCATAAAGTGTTTGATAAATTCCAGGAGAAGAATAGGGAGAAATAATGAGCATTTGTCAGAGCCTTTTATAGCATATAAGACACTTTCCCCTGCCTTCTCTCATTTGATCTTCACCACAGGCCTGGGAAGAAGGTATTATCATTATCTACATTTCATTGGGGAGGAGAGGAAGGCTCCCACACCTCCGGCTGGGGCTGGGCAGGCCACATACCTTTGGGGGGTGGGGCGGTGATGGGGACCTTTTCCCATTCCCTGAAGGTTGTCATAACCTCTCCCCAAATGGTCACGGGCTCAAAGAGTAAATCCTGGCTGAGGCCCAGGACATTTCTGAGCTCCCTATCATCACAGGAGAAAGGTCAGAAGAGGGCAGAGCCAGACCAAATGCCACCTCCTCCAAGGAGCCTGCCTGGACCTGCCCAGACCTGCAGGCCCTCAGGAATCTCACTCTTCTCTGTTCATCTGCCCCATTTTTTTTTGGCAGCCCCTCCCAAAGCAGGGCCAAGCTTGTCATCTCTGCCTCATCACAAAAGGTATTAGCCAATGACTAGTTACTCTCGGGCAGTGGGAAAGTAAACACCTGTGTGAGTTTGCTGGCATGCACTGGTTAGTGATGGTTTCAGGGCTGCAAGTATGTGTGGAATGAAGCGAGAGCCCCTCACTTTCTCTGGGCCCCTCTGGCTCCCCAGCTCCTCTGTCAACTGCTTTTTTTTTTTTTTTTCTCTGTCAGCTTCTTGACCATCAGAGCCTGTGGCCAAGGTTGGAAGCGGAATTGGTATGGCGACACCTTTCCTAAGTCTCCGTAGGAGAAATGAAATTTAGATATAACACGATGGGGGCGGGGGGTGTGGGGCTCCTGTCCTACGCCCCGTCATTGTGCTCCAAAGTGAATGAGGGTGTCAGGAAGTGACTGTCCTGTGATTATACGGAACTCCCACCTCTCAGTGTAGGGTCAGTTGTGTACAGCGGAGGTCTTGCCAGTTCAGATGAGAACCCAGATTATATGTGATTAATTTTTTGAACCCTGGTTAAGGCATATGGTGGAGTTTTACAGTCCTTGTGATTGAAAGGGGAAGCCAGAGAAGGATGCAGGCACCGTCTGTAAATGTCTGTGGAGCCCCTGGTGTGTGCCAGGCACTGGGCTAGGCTTGTAGGACGCAGCAGTGAAACAGGCAGACATTCCTGGTTGTCAGGAGTTTCCAGTCGCCGGGGAAGGCAAGCAAACTTCACAGGGCAGTCGATGATTCTAGGGGTGGGGAAGGAGAGGGTGTTTCATGTACAGAGAACATTAAAGCCCACAGAAAGCTCCTGACCCAATCAGGGAGCAAGAAGGCCTCTGGGAAGAGGTGGCATCTGGGCTGAGTCCTAAAGAATATGTCAGAGTAATGAATACCTGAGCAAGAACCCGGGCTCTGCCACTGCTTGCTGGTGACCTTGAACGAGTCACTTGACCACTCTGTGCCTGTTTCCTCATGTGCAAAATAGGAGTAATAATGGTAATTTACCCCACGGGCTTGTTAAGAATGATGTAAGTTAATACATATAGGCGTTTAGGACAGTGCCTGGCCAACAGTAAGCATCTATCACATGTCAACTAGGATTATTTTTACCTCGTAGGTTGTTGTGAGGATGAAATAAGATAACACTAAAGCCCTTAGCACAGAGAAGTTCTCAATAAATGTAAGCTGCTATTATTTTTGTTACTAAGGAGGCATTTGCCAGCACTGGCCAGGTGGACGAGAGGGTTGGGGAGAAGAAGAATCAAGGCGGACATAACAGCATATGCAAAGGCCTGGAGGCCAGAGAAAGCCTGGTGCATTTGGCAAAGTTGAGACATTCAATTAGACTGGCACAGACGTGGCTTCCAGGAGTAACGCAGGATGGGGCTGGAGAGATGGAGGCAGTGGCCGGATCTAGAGGAATGGTTAATACACTGAGCCTCCGCCCCTAGTGACAGCTCAGCTGAGTGCCTAGGCTGTTAAAGGCTTGTCTGGGGTGGGGGGTGGGGGCAGGGAGGTGTGAGAGTGGACAGCGTGGCCCCATCCCCACCTCGGCCCCATCCCTCAGGGCCACTCCTCTGTGTGGAGCTGCCGGCTGTCAATTAGGGTGCCTCAGTGCAAGGGGCTCTCTTTCCTCACGCGATACATGTCACATCCGGGAACGATCAAAACAGCTTTGCTTTGGCAAAACGTCTTGTGCTGCGTGTTTGTTCTTTGGTGTCTGAGTGTAACTCCTGTTGTTTCTGAGACACCTGTGATTTGCTGGTCCCTGACAGCCATTACCTGTTCAAAGTCGCTGCCTGCCACACAACCCACCTGGTGGCACCCCATTCCTTTCTCTGCCATCCTCAGAGCACTAAATGCCTCTCCAGGCCACAGGGGTTGAGGCTGGCATGGAACCAGACACAGTTGGCAAGAATGGCCAATTTTAGTAATCACCTCTGCTATTGAGGATACCTACTGTGTGCCAGGTGTTTGAATGCCTTATTATTCTGCCCAACAACCCACTTTCAGGCTTATTATCTTTATTTAGCTGAGGCACAGTAATGCTAAGAAACTGGCCCAGGTCCACCTGGTTGATAAGAGTCTGAGGTGGTGTTTGAACCCAGATCTCTCAGCTGCCACAGCCTGCACGCCCACACTGACACCAGGCTGTCTCTTTCCAGCTCACTGGCTCCACAGCCACTGAACAGAGGCATTTGGGGCTGGCTAGGACTCAACATAGACAGGAGATCAACAGATGTCAGCTCCTCGGGCCCCAGGGCCCCTCAGCCCCTGAGGACTGGCCCCCATGGAGGTATCAGGCCTCCTGCATTCAGTTCCTCCCCTGTCTCTTTCAGCTCCCAGACCCCTTTATGGCCTCCACCACCTACCCACCAAATCTCCCTTTGAGTTCATCCATGTCAAGCATTCAGTTCAAATTAACTGTTGTTAGTATTACAGTGGATGCAATCATAGCCTTAGGTTTGAGGGTCCTTCCTCCCCCCCCCCCCGCCCCCCCACTTTTCCCACTTTCTGGTACTCCATTTTGTGATAAGCTCCCTGAGGGCAGAGCCCTGTCTATCTGATTCATCCTTATTTTCCTAGTGCCTTGAACCACAATTAGGTGCTCAGAAAGTATTTTGTTGAATAGTCACCTCCATAGCTGCTGTAACTGAGCTGCACTGAGCATTTCATTCACATGACCCCATTTAGTTGTGATAGTAACCACAGAAAGCAGGGATTATTTTTCCCACAGTTGAGGAAAGAGAGGCTCTGAAAGATGGAGCGATGTGTCATCAACCACAGTGAGGAGGTGGTGGAGCCAGGATTCAAAGCTCAGGGTTGCCTGGCCCCAAGCCCGTATTTCTTACCCCCTATCCTCTACTCCCCATTAATGTAATCAATCAATGAATAATCAATCAGTGAGTGAATGGAGGAGTCTCACATGCCATCTGCAGTCAGCTGCACCTGGCCGGACCCCTCCCACCATCTCTGAGGACACTGGAGTCCCCTGCCCACCCTGCCCCTTCCCTTGGCCATGGGCTCAGAGCAAAGCCTCTTCCAACAAGGCTGATTATTTCTGATCTGAGGAGAAGAGCCTTAGTTCAAAGGGATTTCAGTTCCATGGGAGACAAGGAGCACTTTGCCTCTCTGACCCTCTAACACCCCCACCTCCTCCTCCACCTGGCACCAGTAATACAAGATAAATCTTCCCTCAGAAATATAATAGTCGTTCTTCCTCTTCCCGTTGAAGTCTCTGCCAGGTAATTAGCATACGCTGACACCTTGATAGACGAAAAGAAAGGCATGAGATAATTCCCTTTTTCTTTAACCATTATAGTATGAAGCCGCCTTTCAATTTGCCAGTTACCCAATCCAGCATTCCTGAACGCAGCCCACTGTGTGACATGTTATTCTAGCTGATCCTACCATTTCTGGTATTCATCACCAACCCCAGGTCACACTTCATAGAGCAAATTCTCCCTCTTCACATTGACACTCCTCTGGTAGGAGGGGCAGCCGGGGTTCAGACCGTCTGGAAATTTCAGCGATGCCATCACACTTGGTTGGGCGCCCCCAGCTGGCAGCCTGAGGCCTTACAAGGGCCACAGAGCTCCCCAGGGGGCACCTTCAGACTCCTTCCCCTCTTCCTCTTTCCTGGTCCCCAGAGAAGCTGGCCTTTGACTAGGGCTCTGGAATCCGATGCAGCAGGAGCTTCAGCATGCAACTGGTGGTTTTTCTTTCTCCTCATCAACACACACACACACACACTCACAGTCACTCTCTGGGCTCATGGGCCTGACATCTTGGGGTTGTGCCCAGCCTGTTTTGGGGGACTGTTCCTCCACAGTCATATATACGTTTATATGGATATGATTTTCTCTTTGTCCATTTTGGGGTTGAGGAACAGGAGAATGCATTCACTTCATTCATTCATTTTACAAATGATTTATTAAGTGTTTACTAATGTGCCAGGCAGACAGGGATGAAAAAGACAATTGAGGGTTCCTGCCTCATGGAGTTTATAATTCAGTCCTAGGAAACATTCAAGGAATTATTAATAAATCAGTAAAAGATATAATTTCAGATGGTGATATGTGCTGTTTAAGGAAACAAAACAAAAGAAGTGAGGGTATAGGGAAGGTGTGGGAAGACTATCTTAGACAGGGTGGCCTGAGAGGGCCTGAGATGTGAATTGATAGATGGATGAAGGCGAACAAGCCAGCTCCATATGAGCTTGGGGGGAACTTTCTTGTAAGTGGGAACAAATACTTGAGAACTTGAGCGCTTGAGAACAGGTCAGCCTGCATCTGGGCCCATCACTTTGGAGGGGTCTGTCCCGCCCTGACACCCAGTTTGACATTCCCTAGGATTGCAGAGGGTGGGCCAGGGTGGGACAAGCAGCTCACCCCTCTCTTTGGTGATGGTGAACAATAGCTGCCTGGGTCAACCAGTCTCTCAGGCCCTCTGCAAGGCTGGGGACTGGGCGCCCCACACCTAAGCAGAAACCAAAAGCCAGATCAACCCTATTATCCTCCCAAAGGCTGCCCAAGAGAATCTAGCCCTCCATGCCTCAACCCGCTTCTGCTCCAGGCAGGAGGCTCCCCTGACTCCACCTTCCCCTCCCCTGTTTGCCCACTGGCTCCTCCTCTTGGGTGACAGTTCCTGACACCCTCACACCAGACCCAGGGGCTGGGGGGGTGGGGACTGAGAGCCTGCCAGCTGCCTCATCTGTGAGGACACTTCCCCCTTGTCAGTCAGCGAAGAGAAAGGGAAAATTTTCTTCAAAGGAAACTCACCTAGCAAACAGAGAGAAAGAAAACAACAGAAAGGAAGGGTGGGAAAATGAAGAAGCTGGGAAATAGGTGTCTACAGAGCTGGGGTTCTGGATTCAAGGAATTCTAGCCTGCGCCATAGCTCACTTGGCCTCCTGAAGACGTAGCCCCACCACCATCAAGATGCAGGATGGCCTTGGGACAGCACTCAGGCCACAGGTGATTTGTTACGGGTTTTGAGGGGGGTGTAGAACATAGGCCCAGAGCCCAGCCAAGCCATGTGGAGCCTCTCCTTCCCCCGTCTCACAGGGGAGCCTGTCAGCACTCCCAGCCACCTCAGCCTCCAAACTCATCTCCCTACCTTGCCCCGTGCCCTTCCCCTATCTGTTCTCCACACATGAACACCAGCGCTGCCTTTAAAAAACATTATATATGAATTAGATGACATCATTGATGGATAAAACCCTCTACTGAATAAATACCAGGATGAGTGAAAGAGAAAGGCCTGAATACACGGCATGAACAACATGAACTGCCAGCCAGACCTCCCTTCAGAGATGGGCTGGTTGCTCCAGGTGCTGGGGTGCTGTGGGCAGACGGCTGCCAGCTCTCAGCCCCTCCAGGGACTGCCTCAGCTGCAGAGAACAGGGTTCAAGGTCGTGTCCCTTCCTGAGGTTTCCACATTCAAGAAATGATATAGGTCATGAAGGACATCTTCGGCCCAACTCTGAAGGGCCATCAGCTGCCGAGCTCACCATCGCGCTGGCCAAGGCTGTCCTTGGCCCGGATCCCAGGTCCTCCTCTCCCCCTGTCCGAGCCAGCCTCCTTCCACAGGTGCTAATCCCAAGGGAACAGCTTAATAAAATCTTGCACACTAAAGCAAAATAAAAAACAAAAATAGAAAAATTCCACTGACCTCCCATAATATTTTCAATAAAATATATATATATATATATTTTTTAAGAGGGCCAATAGACCTTGCACGCCTGCCCTGAACCCAGCCTGCCTTTCTCACCTCATGTCACTGAGGTCCTTCGTGGCCACTGTGTCTAAAATTTCAACCTCATATAACCATTCATTTTTTTCTCCTTACCATTTATCACTATCTATCATTCTACATATATATTTAAGCTAACTTATCTAGCTTATTTTCTGTTTCTGCACTAAAATATAAGCCCTAGGAGGGCGGGAATTTTTTACTTTTTTGTTCCTATTGTGCCTTCACAGTTTAGCAGAGAGCCTGATGCACAGTAGGTTGTTTAGTGAAATCATCGACAAATCTCCTACCTGCTGCTATCTCACACAGCACCAGGAACATAGTAAGCATGAAATGAGTATTGATAGAACAAATGAATGAAAGAAAGAATAAATAAAGCTGTGTCTGCTGTCTGCAGTGGCATCCCTCCAAAATCCTTTTTTTTTTTTTTTTTTGCTCTAAGGGGCTCCTTCTTTCCTCCCAGTTCCCTAAGTTCTCTCTGGTAACCCCTTAGAAGTCCAAGGTCACAGGGATCTGTGGCAGAATTGTATATGCCTGTCGCCTGCCACCTGTAAACCCTGATCACAGACTTCCTGACCACGGGCAGTGTGGGGAGTGGTTACAAACCAGGGCTCTGGAACCAAACGGCCTGGATTCAAGTTTCGGTTCAACCAAGTTTCAGTTGGGTGATCTTAACATCTGAGAGCCTCTCATCTGCAAATGAGGAAGATGACTGCCTACTTCCCAGGGCTCTGGAAGGTGCCTACTGGACACTGGTCCCCTGCTAGATCCCCAGTGCTCAGAAAGCAGGGCCCAAATACACAAGGTCACAACTGGCTCCTCAGCAGCTAATAGGTGTTCAATAAACTGGAGAGTGACACTCCGTGTTGCCCACTGTACACGGCTCCTGAATGTGCATGAGTGAACAAAGTGGTCAGATGACACAGCAGATACAGACCTCCACTGGCCACACTCAGGGAGTCTCTGCCTGCAGGGTTTGCCTTCTCCTTCCCTGGCCTGAGGGTGGCCACTGTTCCCTCATTTGGAGGTGGAGGTGGGAAGGAGAGAGTCCAGTGGTGGTCATCCTAAGCCCAGGGGTCCCTGTGTACGTCAAGATCACCATGCTACCCTGCCGCCTCTCCACTCACTGGCCTCTGGCTGAACCCCAATCTCTGATCTTGCACCCCTCTCCTCACTCCAGGATCCAGCCTAGTCCTGCCTCCAAACAGCCTCAGATAGCTCAGGCCACAGTGTTCTCTCCTCTTTCTAACCACCCACTGCGTGTATCGATGGAATCGTGCTTGCTGGCATTTGCTTCCACCTAGGCTGGCATTTGATTAGGTTCTGCCCCAGGTTCTCCCCCAGGTTCTCATCTCACTTGCCTGTCAGATCTCCAAAATCGACTTTAATAATAATAACGCTCTTGCACATCTGGGACCCTACTGGGCACTCACACAAAAGGCTTTTATTGTTTTCATCTCTGTCTCCACAGCCACCCCAGAAAGGAGAAAGTGGGGATGTAGAATCCACCCCACTCTACAAATAAGGCAACCAATGCTCAGATAGGCTTACATCAAAACCCCTCACCCAACCCGTTCCCCTCCCACCAGCCCAGTCACTGGAACCACTCTTCACAGAGATGCCCAAGCCAGAAACAGGGGTGACATCACTATGCTGTACCTCATCCTTTCTTTCACAGACAGACAGTCCCCAGGCCCTGCCCAGGCCACCTAAGTCTTTGACCATTCCTCAGTTCTGCCGCCTTGGCCCATGGGAGTTGGCTGTCCGCCCCCCACCACCCCACACCCAGGGGATTGCAAAGATCCCTCTCTTTACCTCCGCTATTATCCCACCCTCCCCCCCCATTCTTCTGTGCACTGCATCAGAATGGCCCTTCCTTACTACCCACTCATTTATGAATGTATGTGTTCATTCACGCAATAGTTTCAAGAGCTTACTCTGGCCAGGTCACTCTACTAGATGCTGGAGGTTCAGCAATGAACTAAACAAAAAGCCCTTGCTTTCACGGAGTTTGTATTCCAATGGGGAGGTGGGGGATCAGTAAGAAATGAGCAAATAAATACAGAGCATCTAGAGAGTGTTGAACCTTCATAGAAAGAAAAAAAGCAGAGGGAAACAAGGAAGTGCTTGGGCAGTAGAGAGGCTTGGGATTATACAAGACAGGAAGGGAAGCAGACTTCTAGAAGAAGTGACACTGACCCTAGTTGACACCCGAGGCTGTTCCAGGCAGTGGAACAACAATTGCAAAATCCTCAGGTGAGATTACTCTCGGCAAGTTCATGTTTGAGGAAGTACACAGCCAGCAGCAAGGCTAAAGGAGTAAGAGAAGAGGGAGAGATGTGGCGGCGACCACATCAGCTGGGTTTATAGGCAGGGTCAGTAGGCCATCTTAAAGATTTTGGTTTTGAGTAAGATGTGGAGCTACTGGAGGGTTTGAGCAGAGGAGTGACATGATTTGTTGTACAGGATCCCTCTAGCTGTTGGATGGATAATAGACTGCAGGGAGACAAGAATAGAAGCAGGGGGACCCATTAGGAAGAAACTGCGACCATGTGGGAAGAGATGATGATGGCTTGGACTGGGGAGGTGGCTGTAGAAGTGGTAAGAAGTAGTCAGATGGTGGACAACTTATGAAGGTAGAGCCAACAATATAATGAGTCAGATGTGGAGAATGAAAGAGAGGAGGCAGGAATGAAGCCATGGACGACTACAGATTTGATCTTGTCACTGCACTACTTCCCCATGGCTCTTAGGTTTGTCCCAACCCCTTAACACAGATTATAAGGTCCTTCATGATCTGAACACCCACCCCCATCACTCACCTCCCCATGCTAGTAGTCTAATCTTGGGCAAAAGTAAATACTACTGTTTAACAGTTATTGAATATTTACCTCCGACTGTGTGGACCACAATAAACTGTGGAAAATTCTGAAAGAGATGGGAATACCAAACCACCTGACCTGCCTCTTGAGAAACTTGTATGCAGGTCAGGAAGCAACAGTTAGAACTGGACATGGAACAAATGACTGGTTCCAAATAGGAAAAGGAGTACGTCAAGGCTGTATATTGTCACCCTGCTTATTTAACTTATGTGCAGAGTACATCGTGAGAAACACTGGGCTAGATGAAGCACAAGCTGGAATCAAGATTGCCGGGAGAAATATCAATAACCTCAGATATGCAGATGACACCACCCTTATGGCAGAAAGTGAAGAACTAAAGAGCCTCTTGATGAAAGTGAAAGAGGAGCGTGAAAAAGTTGGCTTAAAGTTCAACGTTCAGAAAACTAAGATCATGGCATCTGGTCCCATCACTTCATGGTAAATACATGGGGAAACAGTGGAAACAGTGGCAGACTTTATTTTGGGGGGTTCCAAAATCACTGCAGATGATGACTGCAGACATGAAATTAAAAGATGATTGCTCCTTGGAAGGAAAGTTATGACCAGCCTAGACAGCATATTAAAAAGCAGAGACATTACTTTGCCAACAAAGGTCCATCTAGTCAAGGCTACGGTTTTTCCAGTAGTCATGTATGGATGTGAGAGTGGGACTATAAAGAGAGCTGAGCACCAAAGAATTGATGCTTTTGAACTGTGGTGTTGAAGATTCTTGAGAGTCTCTTGGACTGCAAGGAGATCCAACCAGTCCATCCTAAAGGAGATCAGTCCTGAGTGTTCATTGGAAGGACTGATGCTGAAGCTGAAACTCCAATACTTTGGCCACCTGATACAAAGAGCTTACTCACTGGAAAAGACCCTGATGCTGGGAAAGATTGAAGGCAGGAGGAGAAGGGGAAAGACAGAGGATGAGATGGTTGGATGGCATCACCAACTCAATGGGCATGAGTTTGAGTAGTTCCAGGAGTTAGGGATGGACAGGGAAGTCTGGCGTGCTACAGTCCATGGGGTCGCAAAGAGTCGGACACAACTGAGCGACTGAACTGAACTGAAGCCCCTACCTACAGGAGATAATAAAAGCTGACATTACTGAGTGCTTACTGTGCACGAGGCACAATACTAAGCACATTACATGCCCTATCTCACTTAATCCTCCCAACACATCTTTGAGATAAACATGTTTATTATCTCCATTTTCCAAGTGAGGTAACTGTGGCTCTCAGAGGTTAAGTAAACTCCCCAGGGTCAAAAGGACTTGGATGCTAAACTAATAGCTGATGAATTGAACTGATGACACCGCAGTAACTGGTGCCTGCTTTCTGTGAGCCCACTGCCCTCAGACCCCAAACTGGCACACCGTGGGCAAGGGGCTCAAAGCAGTGAGCAGATCCCAGCTTTCAGGCCACAGAGGAGGACCTCCCTTCGCTCCCTCAGAGCTTCCCTCTGCTCATTCATCTCCCCCTTTGCACCCTCAATGAAAGTCCTGAGAGTGACCGATTGAAGGATGTGATTTCCTCTGGAAAGCAGCATCATTTACATGGAAACATTCAAACAGGAACAGAATTCTTCCAGGAGGGCATGGGCTTTAGAAGACAGCTGTGGATGGAGGGTTGTTGTTAGGAAGGAGGGGGGTGCCCGAGGGATGGGGAACGATCCTTTATTTATTTATTTCCCTCTCAGAGCCTTCACCTTTCATTAAAACAGCCTCCGGATGTAGGTGCAATCAAACATTCATTAGACAAGCAAGGTACATTAAAAAAAAAAAACTAACAACGCCCAAACACCACACACACACACACACACAGACACACACACTCTCACACTATACAGCAATAATCAATCTGCGAAATGAAACCAGTCCCTTCCTTCAGGCAAGAAAAGCAGGCTGTGCGCCCCCGCACGAAGCTCCAGAGGCAGTGGGTACGCCCCCGGAGACCGGGCTCCCTCCCTGGCTGTGCACCGGTCCCTGTCCGTTAGCTTTCTGCTCCAAAGCTGTGACCCCAGGATTTGGCACCTGAGTGTGACGGGGACCTGCGGAGCAGTCTGTTCCCCGCCAGCGGGCCTGACCCAAGGGGTTCCTTCCTGGCGCTTTCACTACCCGCCTCGACAAGTTGCCCACCCGGTCTCAGGCGCTCACAGAGCTCTCCCTTGCATCTGTTCGCACATCGTGACCCCAGGCTCAGAGCTTGGCTCTAGGAGTCGTCTGCACAGGGCATCAGCATTTCCCCAAAGCCATTTCTGGGTCGTTGGGGGAGTGGGCAGTAGAAGGCAGTTGTCAGAAGACCTTGGCTCTCGTTCCCTCAACCACGACCGGCTTCCCGGAGGAGGGGACGGCGGCAGAGCGGGGGAACCGGGCTAGGAAGTGAATCGACAGATGGGGAGTAGGAGGCTCTTCCCAGCATATGGAGCCGCGTGGGCGGAAGGAGTCTGGGCCGGGTGTGGGGGAGGGGGCACAGGGCGCCGGGAGCCGGGACACGCACTGGAGAGGGGGGTGGGCGTGTGAACTGGACGGAGAGGGGAGGAGGTAACTCTCCAAAGACGCGGGCGGGGGTGTGGGGGCGGCCTCGGATGCGCTCACTCCCGAGCCTGCGGATGGCGCCCCTCGCCCAGCGCCTTGCACAAGGGCGCCCCCTGATGGCGCCTCTCGTGTCAGGCAAGGCTTCTATTTTCTTCCCTAATCAGTTTAACAAAATCCTTCAGGAAGAGCTTCCTAGGAGCCCCGTCGCTGGGCTGAACTCTTTGGAGGATACCACCGTGCCCATTTTTCAGTTAAGGGAATGGAGGGCCAGCGAGGTTACACCTCTAAATCTCGGTGGCAAGAAACAGGATTCAAATCTGTGCATTCATTCATTCCATAACCCCCACTAAGAAGCCCGTACATCCCACTCCAGTATTCTTGCCTGTGAAATCCTGTGGACAGAGGAGCCTGGTGGGCTACAGTCCATGGGGTGGCAGAGTGGACACAACTTAGCGACTAAACAACAACAACAACTGGAGGGATACTTCAGTACAGGAGACCAACGGATCCCTGGCCTCCTGGGGCTTATGGTCTAGGTGAGGAGATAGACAGTACACAAGTAAACAAATAAATAAGCAAAATAATATGAGTGCTGTGGAGGAAATAAACCAGGGTGTGGAACCAGGCAGCAAGTGCTCTCAGCTTCCCCCCGCCTGCCTCCCCCTCACTGCTCCCTGGGGAGTAAAATTTGTCAGCCTTGGCTTCAAGGCAGGCAGCAAAGGATGGTGGCTCTGGGGGAGAAACTAAGGTGTGGGGGGTGTAGATTCCCAAGACCATTCTTGGGAGCCGCTCCGTCCCTGGCACCCCCTCCCATGTGCCACCACCAGCACCTGCAGCCCCAGGCTTTCCCACTGTGGCCAACAGGCTGAATTATTTTCTCATCTCAACCCGATGAGTTTTTAATCTGTCTTTATACAGAAGCCTGGCTGCCTGCGTGGGGATTATTACTGAGTTCTCTGCACATCGATCCTGCCTCCCCTGGCTGTTCTGACCAAGTGAGGCTCTGAGACAGAGGTGGGAGGAGCCTCCACTCTGGAAAGATGTAGGGGTGCAGCGTGCTTGCTGTGGCAGGGGCCTGCAGCATTCAGATGGCAGGTGCTCCGGATTTCAGGGGCCCTGCCTGCAAAACAGAGTGCAGCCAGGGTGTGAAGGTATGGGGATGAAGGGGCAAAGTGCACCATTTGAGCTCAGGAGATGGGGCTGTTTCCATAGGGCCAGGTTACTGTTCACTTGATAGCTTTGTAGCTCTTGCATCTTTGGATGCAAGGAGGCAGAAGAGGCTAAGATGGCCCAGGACAGGGTCAGAAGATCAGGAGAACAGGGCTCTGATCCCACCTCTGCTATTTCCAAGCCGTGTGCCCTTGGGTAATTATTTTTCTGTAAAATGGAGGTGAGGAGAATATTCTGAGGATATTTAATGAGGCAGTGTATGCACATGGTTTTCACACAGTAAACACACAGTCGTGTCAGCTATGGTTATTAATATCATTATATGTAAAATGGAAGTAGGAGTGCTGGCTCTGCTTCATGGACAGATCTCTGGTGAAACACAAATGGACAGAGGCGCCCGGCCCACGTGAGGACTATTGTTGATCCATGGCCAGCTCACCATTGCTAATAAAGGTGTGAGGAGGCGTGAGGCAGACACACATATTTAGTCGCTCCCGCACTGGGTCAGTGACAGACACACACACACACTGACAGCTGTTTCGACAGATACACCTCCCCCACCCCTGCCTTTATTCTCAGCCCGATAGCAGGCATTGTGGAACAGAATCTCCCACACGTGATTTTGTGTCTGCCCTGGCGCCAGTAGGTGCTTGAGAGTGGCCTTCAAGTGCACAAATCTGAGTATTTTCATTGTTTTCATTTCATTCATGGTCCTGGGATAAGTTCCCAATTCCCTGGATGGCCTGGTTGTGTCTTCTGGTCCCACCTTGCCGCTCACCTCTCCTGCCCTCTGCATACCGAGCTCCCTGGGGCTCCTATGCTATACTTGGTACCTCTTGTCTCTGCCCTCACATGTGCAGTTCCTCCTTCCTGGGACACTTTTCCATTCAGACTCTAACCCCCTGATAACAGGGACTTGGGCTATTGGTTTATCAAGTGGATGATCAGAAACTATTTGTTGAACTGAGTTGAATCCATCCACATCCCAACTGGCTCCTTCTGGCCTCAACTCAAACTTCACTTCTCAAGAAAAGACTTTCTGCTGCAGAGGCTGGATAGAGACTCTTGTTTCCCCTCCGAAAGCCACCTGTACCTCCCCTGGGAAATGGACTAAACTCTACAAGGGCAAGGACAGCCTTTTCTTGTTTACTGCTCTGTCTTCATTACTCAGCATGTCGTAGGTGCTCAAGGAATATTTTGAGTGAGTTAATAATGGAGAGATGGTACCAGGACTACCTGCCTTCAGTTTTAGTCCCTTTCTATCCTCCCTGTCTTCACCCTGACTCACCCTCCTTCCCTAGCTTCAAAGGAATGACTTCTGGTATATCAGAACCAGGTCTTTGGTCTCCAGCCCCTCTTCCTTCCCTCTCCTTCTGTAACCATTCATTTCCAGGCCACGCCCTGGCTCCTGGGGCCACCCTTCTGCCTGGGCCCTCTCAGCTCTGGTTTGCTTTCTCTGAGAAAGAGTAGGGTCTGCTCTGAGCTCCTGAGGGTAGGCTTGGCCCTGGGCACACTGGGCCCACTTCCCTTCCCCACTCCAAAGACCCCAGCTCTGAGTCTGCAGACACAGTGAGGCTGAGCGCCTCTCTCCCCTCAGCAGCCAGCCCAGACTAGCAAATGCCGAGTCACTGCCTTGCCAGCTGCTGCCTGTCTCCAGCTCCTCCAGCCTGAGGAGCCGCCAGGAGCAAACCCAGCAGAGCAGCCCCTGGCAGCATCTGAAGCACTTCCCACCTGGAGCCAAAGACTTCCTGTTCCCTTTGTGCAGACTCCGACTTCCAAACAGGGGGATAGAGGCCCAAAGCCAGGTGGGACCATTGTCCCCTCTCAGTGCCACCTCCCCATCCCACCCTCCACTGCAAGAACCATGGACACACGCTGACCACCCAGCCTCAGTTTCTCCAGGGGACCCTTCCCATGAAGGGGCTACCAAGGGAACCTCTGCAGGGCTGCGCCAAAGCTTTGGTGCCTGGGAATGCTGACTAATAATTAAGCCCCTACAAACTGCCTGTAGATAAGCAGAATCCCTGCATTTATACAGCCCTGCATGCATTTCAAAGCCTCTTCACATATATTATCTCATATGATCTCAAACAATAATCCTATTGGGTAATTACTAGGAAGAAAATGAATGTCCTTATTTTGCAGAGGAGAAAACCAAAACTCAGAGAGGAAAGAGTCTTGTCCGAGGTCACACAGCATGTGGAGGTCAGAGCCTAGAATGCAGATTCCTAATAATTTGTGGCTCTTAATTATCCCTTTGCCCAGGAGCCTGGAATAGCCTCTACAGCACTAACCCTCTCAGCTTTTCTGCCCATGTTACAGGTGAGGAGGCCAAAGCTCAGAGAAGTAAAGTAACAGTCTTGTGTCACACAGGTTCTTCAGGACATAACACTGGTCTCTTTGACCAGTCTGACCTTAATCCCTATCCTTAGGCTCTCCTTGACTTAACCAAGGCTCCTTCTCAGACCCCAAAACTTCAGAACCTTTTCCTTGTAGTCCAGGACAACTAGAGATCTCCTTTTTCAATGGCTCTCTGCATTCCCAACTCATGCATTCACTCATACATTCATTTGATAGACATTCACTGAGGCCTTCCTGTGTGCATGGCATTATGAATTCCACAGTGGACAGTGGGTCAATCTCCTGCTCTGGAGGATCTAGCCCCGGCTGGGGAAACCTGGGAAGGCTTCCTGGAGGAAGGGGCACCCAAGATGAATTTTGAAAGATAAGTTGGGAGCAGGCAGCAGAGAAGGAAGAATGTTGCAAGCAGAAAGAGCCAGAGGCAAGAGAGAGCAGCACCTGTTCAGAGACACTGTTAGTGTGGCAGCTTGACTAGAGAAGAGAAGAGAGTTAAGGCTAACGCAGTGCTGTAGAGGGGCCTGTGGCAGGATAGTGACCCTGTCAGGTCTGTTAAGTGTGCTATGGGCCCTCCCTGGTGGTCCAGTGGTTAAGACTTCACTTTTCAGTGCAGGAGGTACTGGTTGAATCTCTGGTCAGGGAAGTAAGATCCCACATATCTTGTGTTCAAAAAACCAAAACATAAAACAGAAGCAGTATTGTAACAAATTCAATAAAGGCTTTAAAAATGGTCCACCTCAAAAAAAGGAGGTGGGGGGATGCTATGGAGGCTGTGTGGAGGGTGGGGCTGGACCTGGGGACATGTGTTCCCAGGTCCCTTCTGGTCTAGGACCTTTGGAGTTGGGCTTACAGGCTTTGGGGATGTGGGAGTGTCCTTCCAGCAGACTCTTGGCTGAGCCTGGGGATACTTCGGAGGCCAGGGGTAGGAGGGCGGTTTGTGGATGGGGTGAGAAGTGAGAGCCAAAGCTTCCCCCGCAAGTGGTCCCCAATCAGGTACTCATTTGAGAGCAAGCAGAAGGAAGGACATTCTAGAAAATAGGTACATCATGTTCATAGGCCCAGAGGCAAAACAGAGCAAGACCAGCCGGGAGCTAGAGACCTTCAATGTGACTAAAGTGTGTGTGTGTGTCGGGGAGTAGGGGGTGGGGGGGCGGCGCTCTGGGCGGGGTGGAGTCACTACTGTGCTTTAGTAGGAGTGAACTCAGGCTTTAATGGGTGAGTCCTGGGACTCTGCAGGCGGTCCTCTGTAGGGTCCTACTCCCAGCTCCTACTACCTTGTGTCCTGGGGCAAATTACACCATTTCTCTGGTTCTCAGTTTTCTCCTCTGTAAAATGGAATTGCTGTGAGGATTATACCGATAATACATGAAACACTCAGCATATAATAAATACTCAATAAATGCAACCTATGTTATTATCGCTATCATGAGTATTATCATTATTAGCTGTTTTGCAGTGAGAAATCCAAGGAGGAGTACCACTTTGTAAGGGAGGAATCTCATTTTAAAAAGTAAAAACAAGTTGCAAATGTGCTTATCTGTAATCTCCACATTCACAGATATGTGTGAAATTTCATCTGCAACTGTTTTCTCAGGGTGTCATCCCATCCCAAATCAAATGATGATGTTGGATGTCGTTACAGGAATAGTAAGGGCATCACAGCAACTGGTAACAGGCTTGAGGCTGGGATCGGATGCAGGGGAGGGGAGGGGGCCTTTCTTAGTCCCTGGGGGGATGACAAGCTGCATGTTTCTGAGTTGAGATGGTGGGGGGCACTTCGAGGATTAGGAGTGACTCTACCTGCCCCAATTAGGATGAGAGTTAGAATCAGCCACGTTTGGGGGCTTCTCTGGTGGCTCAGTGATAAAGAATCTGCCTGTTGATGCAAGAGACAGGGGTTTAATCCCTGATCCAGACTGATCCCACATGCTGTGGAACAACTCAGCTGGTGCACCACAACTATAGAACCTGTGCTCTAGAGTCCAGGAACCGCAACTGCTGAAGTCTGTGAGCCCTAGAGCCGACCTCTGCAACAGAAGTCACAGCAATGAGAAGCCCACCCACTGCAACTAGAGAGTAGTCCCCATTGCTGAAACTAGAGAAAACCCCTTGCAGTAACGAAGACCCAGCATAGCCAAAGATAAATAAATAAATAATTATAAAAAAAAAAGGATCAGGTGTTTTTTTTCTGGACTGAATGCTGTAAACAGTCTGGGACCTGGCCCCCTGCCTCCAGAAGTTTATCATCTTCTAGAGTTATAGATTAATTTCATAGAATCTGAATTGTTTCAGCGAAGGGATTAAGATTTTTCAGGTATTAACAGTGAGACCCATAGCTCCTACATGGTCAGACAGGCGATCAAGGACTGATAACCCTGTGCTCCAGAGTCCTGCCTAGTTGGAATCCCTCCTCCATTTCTGCAGCTCTGGGCCTTAGACAAGCTACTTCTCTGAATTTTGGTTTCCTTGCCTATATATCTGAACCAATAATCAGACCTATCTCAAGGGTTGTGTTAAGATTCAAAGAAATAACTCCTGTACAGTGCTTGACATGGGCCCTGACACACAATCAGGGCTCAGAAACTGGCCGTGGTCATTGCCGATATGATGTGCTTCTCCTTCGGGGAAACTCGATGTCCAGTCTCAGGTAGACTGCCCATGGAGAGGGGCAAGAGGCTGGGGCCCTCTGTCTGGGGATTAACAGGTGTTTCAACCAGACTACTGTCCCCTTAGGCAATGGCAGTTTGCAAGAAGGGTCCATGCTCAGAAAGACAGCTGTGCCTGCAAGGGGATGGGAACCTCTGACTTCAGCTGGGGAACAAATCGGGCCTTGGCCTCAGCTTTGAGAACTGGGAAGGAGGATAAATCAGCCACAGGGCTGGCTGGACAAATCAGCACACAAAATATGGAGCCTGGGGCAGGGCTAGGTCTGCATTGGGAGTTCTGGTCTACCGCCTTGGTGGAGGCAGGGAGCAAGGCCAATCATTTTCTAGGCCTTCTGAAATTCAGAAACATGAAATTTAAAAAAAAAAAAAAAAAAGCACACACGTAAAAAAAATGGTTTTTTGCAGCTGTTTTGGCATTTGGGGAGTAATTTACCAACTTGGAGTTCAACTTAATGAAGTTGGGGGTAGGCAGCTTCCATGGGAGTTCTGCTTCCTAGCAGTCTGTGTTCACCCAACCAGCAAGGAGGGCCGAGTGGGTGGTCGGTGGGGGACATTAACAGTAACAGGTTGTGTATTTGTCATCAGAATGAAGCCCCCGGGCACAGGGGTAGTGCCTATGGCTGCTCAATGATGCATTTGTCATGTAGCCACTGACACAATCAATTGACCCCCTTACACACCGGTGTTTACCAGCCATTGTATAAATATTTCACCCCTCCCCAGCTGACACATAATCTCTTCTTTGCTGCCTCTGACAAATGAACATTTCTCTGTAGACTCTTAAATGAGTATGTGTCACAGCTATGTCACTGATTAATTTTTTTTTACCACCACGAACAACGATGCATAGAAATGTAACTTATATTCATTTCCCGGCTTGAGCCCAGCTGTCTAAAAAATTCCACTACGACTGACAGACAGCTATCCCAGTGCTCGGGCGTGCTGACATGTGGTTGTGTGAGTGCCAGCTTGTTAATTACGGGCTTTCTCTTCCGGCCTGGCTGCTGAGTAACCAGCCACAGGGACCTTAATCACTGTTGGGACCAGGAAGGGCCTGCTTCAGAAGGCCCTAGGGGCTGGCTCCCCCACCCAGCCTAATCACACACATTTTTTTTCCTCCAAGCACTGGTCACCTTTTCCTCTGGGTCTTGGTTTAGGAACACCTCTGATGTTACCTTGGTTATACTCATCACCGCCTTGAACTCTTCACCCACTGATCTGTGAGATCATGAGGGTAGGGACTGAATCTTACTAAGCACGGGTTGGATGTGCCAAAAATATTTGCAGACATTAAATCAACTACGGTGTAATTATTGAACAAAGTACCAGACACTTGACATGTACTCTTCATTTCATCTTTCCAATGAGTATACTTGGAGCCTAAAACCTGAGGCCAGAGGAAAAGGTGATCATTAACTTGGGGGAAAAATGGAGTGTGTGGTTAGACTGGGGTGGAAAGCCAGCCCCAGGAGCCCTTGGAAGCTGCCATTCCTGGGCCCAACGGTGATTAATGTGCTTGTGGATGGCTGCCCGGCAGCTGGGCCAAGATGAAGTTCAGGTTCTAGCGGTAGAGGACTAGAGGTTCCCAGGGTAGGTGCTATTTGTGCCTTGGTTTGCAGCTGAGAAAACCAAAGGGCAGTCCTTGCCATTGGACTGGCTAAGAGCCTATGTTGTGGACCCCAGAGCCTGCACACCTAACCGTTCTCTGTCAATCTCCCCATCCCCACCGTCCTTCCCCGGGGCTGCCTTGGTGTCTCCTGCACTACAGCTCACCTCCGCTCCTGTCTTTTCCTCTCCTTCACATTTTCCTCTTCCTGGCAGATTCCCGAGTCACCTTGGGCTTCAGAGCAGACTCAGCATCCCTGCCCCCATCCCGACCCTGTCCATCTGCTGCTTCCCCTCCCCACCCACCCGCCGGCACAGGACTGAGGCTTCCGCCGGTGTCTAGGCTGCTCACACCCTCCGCCTGTCTCCAAGCACCTGTGTCCCATGCACCTGTGTCCCTTCTCTGATATCATGTAACCACTGGCTGGGAGCCAACTGCACGACTCCTGGGGGCACTTCCGATAGATTAACTCACTCACACCAGCTCTGGCATCGCCCACAAGGCTCTCAAGGGACTGACCTGAGGGAATTCTCTGGCGGTCAAGCGGTTAGGACTCTGTTCTCACTGCTGTGGGCCTGGGTTCCATCCTAGTTGGGGGATTAAGATCCCACAAGCCTCGCATTGTGGCAAAAAAAGAGAGAGAGACTGATCTGAGAAATAGAGACCCCTCCCCTGCCTAATGTCATGTCCCTGGAGTCCACACAAGTCAATCAAAACCAATGATGTATATAGTAAGGTAGAAAGCCTGGAATGGGGGACAGTGTGAATCCCAGTTTCTCTGTTTACCTACTTGTATCCTTGGGCAAATCACCCATTATCTTCCTGTCTTTGACACGGGGGACCCTGGTATAACACTGGGCTATTATAAAGGTGAAGAGAGCCCCCATGGAGCAGCAACAGGCAGGCGCCTAGCATGCAGTAGGTACACAGTAAGACCTTTCAAGGAAAGGACTTTCAAAACTGTCCCATCCTGACCAATCATCTCCCATCAGAGAAGAAAAGTTGGTCAAACATGTCTCCTGAGTCACATGTAGCTGCTTGTTGATACCCAGTCCTCTAGGAGCTTGTTGATACCCAGTGGAACTAGGAGGCAGCCCTCTGAGACCCCGTGTACCATGTACCACCTTCTCCAATACTGGACTGAGTGGTGTGGGAAGAGAGGCAGCCCCAGGGAATGAGATGAAACTGCTGGGGATGGAGTTGCCCAGAGGATCTCCTCTCACTTTCAATAAGCATCATCCAGAATGAGGGCTACATATGAACATTCAGTCCAGGCAGCCCTGAATGAAGGACATGTTTATGTGCATTATCCTACTGAAAAGTCCCCCAAACACTCTGAGTTAGGTATAACTGAGCTCATTCTACTGATAAAGAAATTGAGACCCGAGAGGTTCAGGAAACTATGAAAAGTCACACAGAACCAGAACTCACTTGAACTTGGGTCTACTCCCTTCCCAATTAAGGGCTCTTAACTCCCACCATATGCCGCCTTCCCTAGATCTCCTTCCCCACTATGCACAGAAGCAAGCTCCAGGGAGTAGGCACCCACTGTTCAATGATGTCACCCAGGGCCTGTGTTATGACGTCACAGCCCCAGTGGGCCGGCTCTGCCCCACCTGTGGGGACTTAGTGACGCTGAGAGCGGGGTCAGGGGGAGGAAAAGCCCAGATGATGAAGTACCGGGTAGGAACCAGGATGACAGCAGGTCTGGGGAGGGGGCTGATGCAAGAGAGGGGCCCACACAATGGGTCCTTCAGTTTCAGGGGTGGCTGTGCCTTCCCCCATACGTTTCCTTGTTCAAAATGGAGCATGGAGCCCCGGAAATCAGGACAAAAGCACCACCCACAGCTCTGGTCTCGATGACTCAGACTCCACCTCCCACAGCCTCCTCCTGTGTGTGCTTCTGAATGTGTGTGTACCCGAGCATGTGTCCCGCGAGTGCATGAGGCTGTCAGCTGTGCATGTGTGTGTGTGCACATGCACACACAGGGATGAGTGCACTTGTGCACCTGTGTCCATCTGCAGCCCTGTTTCCAAGCCCGAGCCTGCAGGAGACGATGACCAGCAGGGTCAGCGATACTCATAATGTTAACAGCAGACGCACTTCATATGTTCAAAGGCACTGTCCTAAGTATTTTAAATTTTGCATCGTGTGGAATCCATACAACAGCCTTTTGACGTGAGTACCATCATTATTCCCACTCTACTGATGAAACCAAGGCTCAGAGAAGTTACACTTCTTTTCCAAGGTCACACAGCCAGGAAATGATGTAATTTTCAAATGCCAAAACCTGTGCCCAACAACACGTGCTTTCCTCCTTGCCCCCTCTAGGGGGTTTGGAGAAAAGACCCCAAAGGGTCCTTTGTATCCAGGGTGTCTAAAGGAACAGGGGCTGGAAGCCAGTCTTGAAGGAGAAGGGGGCACATAGCACAGAGATGCCTGAGCAGGAGGGGGCAGGGCAGCTGTCTCTCAGAACAGGTGTCAGAGAAGCTGTGACAGCCACTTAGAACCACAGTGGCAAGCCTCCTTTACATGGCGATTTGCATATATTTGCATGTATTTGCATCACCAAATCTGTGGAATCGGCCCTAATGGTCCCTGCCTTGGAAGACTGGCAGAAGCTAAGAGGGTGGGAGTGACGAGTAGGGCCTGGGTAATTCGGGGAAGGGAAAGAGGAAAAAGGCAGTGCTGTGGAAGCAATGGGAGGTGCTGGACACAGCAAAGAGACAGTTTCTAGGGGAAAGCAGGAAGGTTCTCTCCCCTGTGCCCTGAGTCCTTCCCCTGAGGGCAGTGCAGAAGGGATGGCGGGTTCAGAAATCGGAGAGAACAGAGGAGGGTGCGGGACCTAAATTAGTGAGTAGCGCTCAAGAGGAAGGCCTAGGCTGAGGCCTGGGTTGGGAACCCGCAGCCCTAGGTCCTGGGAAGACTGGCAGGAGGACAGGGGAGGGCCTAGCCCTGTTGTCTCCCGGCTGGGGCGGCTGCCCACTCAGCTGCTGGAGCTCAGTGGTTCGGTATTAGGACGCCATCTAGTGGAAATATTTAAGAAGGCGCCCCTTCCATCCTCAGTTCAGTTCAGTCGCTCAGTAGTGTCCGACTCTTTGAGATCCCTGCACTGCAGCACGCCAGGCTTCCCTGTCCATCACCAACTCCCGCAGCTTGCTTAAACTCATGTCTATCGAGTCGGTGATGCCATCCAACCATCTCATCCTCTGCCGTCCCCTTCTCCTCTTGCCCTCAATCTTTCCCAGCATCAGGGTCTTTTCAAATGAATCAGGTCGTTGCATCAGGTGGCCAAAGTGTTGGAGTTTCAGCTTCAGCATCAGTCCTTCCAATGAATATTCAGAACTGATTTCCTTTAGGATGGACTGGTTGGATCTCCTTGCAAGTTGAAGGACCTCTCAAGAGCCTTCTCCAACACACCACAGTTCAAAAGCATTATTTCTTCAGCGCTTATCTTTCTTTACTGTCCAACGCTCACATCCATACATGACTACTGGAAAAACCATAGCTTTGACTAGACGGACATTTCTCAGCAAAGTAATGTCTCTGCTTTTTAATATGCTGTCTAGGTTGGCCATAGCTTTTCTTCCAAGGAGCAAGTGTATTTTAATTTCATGGCTGCAGTCACCATCTGCCCCTTCCTCTAACGGCCTGCGGAAAATGGGTATCAATTTTGCCCCTGCGGAAGATGCACAGTGTGAATCATGGTCCTGCAGCCTGCCTGGGAATTACAACTTTCCAGAGGATCGCCAGCAGGGAGCTTCCTCTCAGGCTCAGGTCAGGCTAAGATAGACTAATATAGCTTATGAGGAGCTTAAGCTTTAAAATCAGAAGAACATGGCTGTGCCAGTACTAATATTGTGACTTTTGCAAATTAACCTCTGAATCAGTTACCGCATCCATCATGGGGGGATGATAATCTTTACTTGCGGGACTGACAGGGGCGAATATATGTTAAGAGATTATTAGTAGGATTAGGACTAGGGAAAAGCAAGTGAAGTCCCTGGGACACAAAATTTAAGGACACAAAACTTGAGGACACTGAGACACCCTCTTAACATTTGTGTCCTAGGCCCCTCATTCTTTTCCCTCTTGTCCTGGCCTTCCTTGTTAGCACATTGCCTGGCAGTGGGGGAGCTATTGCTGGTGATATTATCATAGCATTACTGCCTAGAGGATGCTGAGCCTTGGGGAGACAGCTCTACCTCCAAGGCATAGAAGGCCCCTTCTGGCCTGGCCTGTCAAGGGTGTGAAGCAAATTTGGAGGCCAGAGAGGTGAGGGGGTGCTTCCCAAAGAGTCAGGAATGGAGAGGAAGGCACAGACAGGTAGGATGGAGGGGGATATTAGGTCACAAACCTCTTGTGGCTTCTCAGATTCCCTGTGCCCAACTGATAGACAAGGACGGAACACAGGCCTGATTCACAGAGGATCACTGTGATACGCTGTTGAGAGTTGGAAGTGGACTTTGGCCACTCATGGCCCTCTCAGGGTGACCCCAAAGAGCATCCATGGGGACTTTCCTGGTGGTCCAGTGGTTAGCACTCTGTGCTTCCACTGCAGGGGGCACAGTTTTGATCCCTGGTCAGGGAACTGAGTGCAATGCATGCAGGCAAGAAATTAAGTAAATATATTATAGATAATATATACAGGTATATATTATAAATATATGTAGATAATTTTTTTAAGCCATCAGTGAAGGGAAGTCCTACCCAATGTGCAAAACTTTGAAGGGCACACTTGGTCCAGAAGAAGAGATGGACGGAGGTGTGGATATTCCCTGACTCCTGGGAAATAATGAATGTCTTGGCCACTTGGTCAGGAGCCTGGATTGAACAAGACCAGGATAGGTAGCAAACAGGCTGGGGGAAGAGTAGATGGACAGACCCTGGGAGGGGGCATCACGTGTGCACACTGCTGGTCTTAGGTAAACATGCTGCAGGGCATCCTTTGCTGGGAGGCTCTGAACCAGGCAAATAGAATGGGTCATCAGGAGGGGCCTCTCTTCCTGCCCACCCGAAGTGCCTGCACTGCAGCCCTTGGGCAGAGCATCGGTGGGCCAGAGGTGAGCTTGTTGTGTATGCCAGGCAGCACGGGCTCCCCTCACCAAGGCTGAGCTGCTTCTACCACGCTGGGGGCTCGACCTACCTGCTGCAAGACCCACCTACTGCAAGACCCACCCCAAGTGCGTGGCATAGAAGAGCCAGCCAAGCCATGATGGTAGGAGGATTGCCCTGAACCCCTTCCTTCCACCCTGAAGGGGACCGTCATTCATCCTTCCTGGAACCAGCGAGTGCTCAGGATTCAAGCTTGTCTTCCTTGTCTACAGAGCCTCCACAAAGAAGGTACAATAGTGGGGCCAGCTAAGACTTTTACACTTTCAGCTATTACATTTAGGGCTTTCATCCCTTTTTTTTTTTGGTATGAGATAATCATGGGATGCTGATCAGCAGATTTATCGCTCTTACACACTTGTATCACAGCACCCACAAGCAGTTGGCCTGGCAGAACATCGGAGCAACCTGTGGAATGCTCAGAAGATGCCAGCAGTGGTACAACACCTGTGGGTTTGGACCTTGACAGGATACTTTCTTTGAATAGCACTGTGTCCCCCATACCTGGAAATTACAGGTCTCAGAATCCATGCAGAAGTGGACTATCTCACTCTCAGATTTGCACAACTTTTCCTTCTTGTCCCCCAACCTTTAGGCTATGCCAGTTAGAGGTCCTGGTTCCCAGAGAGGGAGAACTTAAACCAGGGAACACAGTAATGTTTCCACTAAACCTAGCCACCTGAAGCTCCTCACACTAGGGGTGTGCGTGCATGCCTAGCCGTTTCAGTCGTGTCTGACTCTTTGTGACCCCATGGACTGCAGCCCTCTGTCCATGGGATTTCCCAAGCAAGAATAGTGGACTGAAAAAAAAAAAGAATAGTGGACTGAATTGCCATTTCCTTCTCCAGGGGATCTTCCTGACCCAGGGATCAAACCAGCATCTCCTATGTCTCCTGCATTGCAGGCAGATTCTTCACCTGCTGAGCCATCAGGGAAGCCCCTATACCAGGGGCCCAATAGCCAAAAAGGGCATCACTGTACTATTCAAGGTCATTGATCCTGGTTGCCAGGAGGAAGCATGGCTTTAGATAGAACACACATAGATACAATGAAGGTAGGGCAGAGTACGCCTGGACCCAGTCAGGGGACTCATGGGACATCTCTTAGACTGTCCCACCAGTGCTAACTGACAATGGACAACTTCAAAAATGACAGTCCCCAAAGGGCAGATAATCAAAGAATCAGACCTTTCTGGGACAAGAGTCTGTATGATATTATCAGGCTAGTAGCCCAGATCTGCAAAGGGCTAGCTGAGGGGAGGGGGAGAGAGATGACATCATCAATTTGGACTCAGGACCAGATACGGCTGTGGCTCCCCGGCTTGCTTCTTAACCCTCTTGCCTGTGTCTTCCTTGAGATCCCATCTAGCACTATCTTAAAGGGGACTTGTTTACAGTGGACTGTACCTCACTTTGAGGAAAAGGAAGGTGATGACAACTTTGTTCTCATGAAAGAAAATGAAGGCACCGTGTTGCAGTAGGTAAGTCAGGTAAATCCAGAAGGCTCGAGAGGATCTCAGCAGCTCCAGCGGTGGGCCGCCTAGAGACACAAACCTTGCTTCTCAAATGCCTTGATTACCTCCTTGCTCTCTCTGATGCTGCCCCTCTGCTTTCAGGTTTAGACAAAAGGCCATGCTGTGCAGTTGCCGAGTGCCAACCTGGGGCTGGACAACAGAAGCTAGAAGCTTGGGGTGCACCTTGACACTTGGGGGGGCTAGGTTGTGGGTGGGAACCGTGGGCCACTCGAAAGTGTGAGTCTCCTCACAGCCTAAAGCAGAAGCCCCCCACATTTTGTGTGTCCACCGTGAAACGCAGCGGGGATCTCAGGGCAGTGCTCCTCCCCGCCTGCACATCTTTTCTGCCCCCTTGTCCCCCTTTGTCTCACCCTTGGCCCCCTGGGTTTCACCTGAATCCTGGCCACAAACTGCTTCTGGAAGACCTAAGATGAGGGGTGTCTGATAGTTGTCTCCCCTTATGTGTCCCACGCCATGGTCACTGCTAGAGCCTGCCTGACCACTCCAGTCCTGCTGCCAAAGCCAAAGAAATGAAGACAGGGGGCGGGGTGGGGGGTGGGGAGGGCAGGAAACAACCAAGGTCTTTCCAGTTGGGGTTTGTCAACAAAGAGGGTGGGCACCTGAGAAATGAAGGAGGGAGAGCAGAGAGGGTAGAAGCTGAGTCCCCCCAGCTTTGTGCAGTGGCAGTAGCATAGCCAGTGAGATTTATCCAAGGCTAAATTATTGCTAAATGGAAAAAAAAGAAAGCTGAGTCCCAGTGAGAGTTGTCTTCTGTAAACAGGTCTATGTAGGGAGCTTTAGGGAAGGAGTGGTTGGAGCCCTGAGGTGAGAAGGGAGGGCAATATTTGCATCTGGTGGACATGCCCATCCCCGCAGTGCTGCAGGCAAGGTCCTCTGAGTCCCCTTCACATTCTTGGGAGGGGGAGTGTCTGATTCTCGAATGATGTGGACAGTAAAAACCGCAGAAGCGAGTAGATAGTGCTGGGGGCAGGGGAAGGCAGCCTCAAGCAGAGGGTCCAGAGGGAACACTCCCTTTGCTAGTGCGAGGAGAGGGGCTGGATGAGGGCTGAGCGACCTCCCTCCTACCTGAGGTCCCTCCCTCTCCTCTGGCTCCTTCACATCCCCCAGTTTATAAACACTGCAGGCTTCTGGCACGACCCCATCTCTAGAGTTCAGCTTCACACTACAATGGAGTTATGTGTCCAGGAGGGACCGTTCCAGTGGCAATCTGGAGGTTTTCAGGGAGGCAGGGCAGGAGGAAGTTCAAGCCAAGACTAAGAGACCAAATGTCCCTAATGTCAGCTCTGGCTTCACCCTCCCTTTCTTTAGATGTGTGGGAAGTACTCCAGGCTGCGGCAGAAGTCCAGGCTTAAAGTTGCTCTGCTTGGAGTACTGCCAGTATTTTATAACAACTATAAATGGACTATAACTTTTAAAATTTGCAAATCACTATATTGTACACCTATAACTTATATAATATTGTATATCAACTGTAGTTCAATTTTTTTTTTTAAAGAAAGACTGTGTTCTGCTAGTTTCTGGGGTATTCCCAGTCATTCTTCTACCTCCAGGCCAGACCCTATTTTTCTGCACATTAAAGGCAGAAAGAGGGGCAGGTAGATCTGGGACCTGAGCCCCAGGCAGTTGGCCCTGCCCGCCTGGGCCACATAAATGGGACTAGAGGGGGCCATTGATAGAGCACGTGAGAAGGAGAATTCTCATAAAAGTTTTGCCGCTCTGTATGGCTTGCAGGCTCATAGTTCTCTGACCAGGGATTGAACCTGAGCCATGGCAGTAAAAGCCCAGAATCCTAACCCCTAGGCCACCAGAGACCTCCTCAAAAGTTTAAGGTATGCCTGTGCTGTCCTGTAAGGTAGCCACTAGCTACATGTCGCTATTTTAAATTAATTACAATAAAATAAAATCATTCAGCTCCTCCGACTCACCAGCCATATGTCAGTGTCTCAGTGGCCACATGTGGCTAGTGGCCACCATGTTGGACAGCACAGATACAGAACATGCCCATCATTGTAGAAGGTTTTATTGGATAGCACTGCTGCCCATTAACCTTAACATTTCTTTCCAGCTTTGGGACTTCCCTGGCAGTCCAGTGATTAAGACTCCATGCTTCCAGTGCAAGGATGTGCAGGTTGGATCCATGAAAAACTTGTTTTCCAGCTTTATTGACAGAATCGTATGAATTTCAAGTATACAGTGCAGTAGTTTGATATATGTTTATATGTATTGTGGAATGATTACCACAATGCCGTTTAGTTAACACATCTACCACTTCACATAGTTACCATTTTTTTGTGTGGTGGGAACATTTAAGATCTCCCTTAGCAAATTTCCAGGATTCAGTACAGTATTCTTAACTGTAGTCACTGTGCTGAACATGAGATCCCTGCCCACAAAATGTACACATCGGGAAACTGAAAGCTGTGAATGGGTGACCTGCCCAAGGTCCCACGGGGAGCCAGTGCTAAGCGCAGGACTAGATGCCCTTCTTCAAATATCTGGCAGTGAAACTGCATTAAAATACCTCCTTGTAGATACAGCTGACATCAACAGCCTAGGGTGGAAGGAACGGGGCTCTAGTTTCAGGGGTGAGGATGGGGGGGAGGAAAGGGAGCTCTTCTGTGTTTATTCCTCCCCTCCCCCATCCCAGGGCTGCCCTGGCCCTACAGGATAAAGGAGGCTCAGAGGCCTGGAACTCCCTCCCCTCCCCCACGATGACCTCATCCTCACAAAAATGTGAGGAGGGCACTGGGGAGGGGCTGTGTGGAGGAGAGTGTGTGGGTGAGGGAGATGGCACAGTCCTCAGGCCAGAGAAACTGGGGGTGGGGAGGGCTGCGCTGATCCTCACCGGTCTCCGTGCAGCTATCTTCCTAAAAATGCATCACCTGTCTAAACTCTTTTGGGAATGGAGACCAGATCCCAACCAAGAACAAGAGTCTTCTTCACAGCCTGACCCCTGAGGTCCTTTAATCTGGGGTAGCCTCAAACTCCCTGGGTCTTTGCTAAGTCTCTATTCCTCACCAGGCTTGCATCCCATTGTGATTCCTCTGCCTCACAGACCCTCCCTCCCACCCCCAATTAACTCCTAGCCTTCTTTCTGATCTCAGCTTAAGCACAGCTTTCTGGACAGGCCTTTGCAGAACCCAGACTGGGTCAGCTTCCTCTGTTAACATGTTGTTATAGTACTCCCTCCAGAAAACCCATTTTGGTGTGTATTAACACATTTATATGGGGTTCTTTGGTAAGTGTCTCACTCCCCTAGTAGCAGACCACACTCTCTGCAGTCTGTTTCTGCTCATTGTTATACCTAGTTGGGGAGGGAAAATTTCCCCTTCTACCCATCTTGAGTTCTTGTGGCTGGACTAACAATAAAATTGACACAAGAGAGATTAACAGGAGAAAAAAGAAATTTTAATTCATGTACATGGAGGTCTCATAGAAATGGGACCTAAGAAGTAGCCAAAGAGGGTAGCTTTTGTACTTTTTAGAGAAAGAAACAATAAATGTATGAGATTGACAGGACAAAGAAACTTGGGTTTGGGGTGTCCAATTAGTGAAGAATTTAAACAGCGTTTGGGCTTGGGGCAGTAAATTAAAGAAGTAGCAAGATTTGTTTATACAGGCTTCTTGGCCTGACCTTCTATCTTTGGTGATAAGGGCGTCCTTCCACCTCCAGATGCAGGGAGCGCACCTTTCACATGAGAGATGGATTTCCTGCTTCCAGAGAGACAGAAAGGAAAGTCAGGGTGTCCCTCTTGCATTGGCTGTTTCTTAGGTAACTTTAATTCAAAAGAATCAATATGCCATCGAGGCACAGTTCGGGGTGGCCAACCATAGACCCCAACAATCTCTAAACCCTTGAGCAGTGGTTGGTTCATAAGAGATGCTCAATAAAAACATGACAGGTATCTAAGCATGGGGAGAAATGTGAGAAATAAATGAAATAATCGAAGGGGAGTGTTTCCTCCTGAGAAAAACATGCCCCTCAGAGCCCACCCCCAGCCCGACTGGCCCAAATGTGGGTGAGGTTGAGGTTGTGCCGTCTACCACACAGAAGGGGAGTGAGATCTGGAGGCCACTGAAGACAATGGAGGTGATCGGGGTGACAGGAAATTGGATGAGGAATAAACAAATTGGTGGAACTGACAAGATGACAACCAGGGACCCTGGGGGATGGCAGAAGTAGGACAAATACAACGTGCCCTAATTTGACAATGGATGCCATGGGATGATTGATTAAAACAAGATCATAGGATGTACCAGGGTGATAGGGTAACAAGCAAGGTGGTTGTATTCTAGAGTCACCGTGGAAGTGACTAGTAAAAATAGTGACAAAGAATGGGAAGTGTTTATGAACACTTAATTGTGTTTCATGTCCTTTGCACATTATTATCTATATATTTCCATGGATAAATCTTTACAATAATCCTATGAGGAAGGCACTATTACTATCTCCACTTTGCAGAAAGGGAAGCTGAAGCACTGAGATGTGAGTAACTTGCTCAGGTCCCAGAGCTGGTAGAGGTGTGGTCAGGATTTGACTTTAGAGGCTTCGCTCTTAATTACTACATCATACTATCCCTTTCCAGTGAGCAAAATGGTCTCCTAAGTGATGGGGGTTGTAGCAGTCAGTCTACGGTGTGGGTGGGGAAGGGGAAGAGCAAAGAGACATGGGAAGGGCTGTTAGAAAATTCCCTTCCACACCACCACCCCTGCTTGGTTCTGCCCCTTCCTCTGCTCACTAGTGCCCCTTTATCCCATGTGTTAGGGTTAAGGTTCACTAATGTCATGGTTCGTTCTTACTCCTCTCTCCCTTCAAAATGCCAGAGAGGTTGAATCAAACTGCACAAAAAAGACCATGGGAGAGAGACAGACAGGGCTGGCTATGAGGTCTTTGGGGAGATGGGTTATCAAGGAGAGGACCCAGACAACTGAGGTGTGTGAAGCACACGGAAGTGCTGCTGTATGTTATAAGGTCATTTGAGAGATGAAACACTGGAGAACCTGTTCATTCTTTTTGGTGTCTGGACTGTACCTTACCTTATTGATAAAACCATAGCTCCATGCATACGCTGGGTCATGTGAGCCCTGCAGCTTATGTTTGGATTAGACCAGAGCAGGCAGATCAGACGATGAAGGTTGGTAACACAGAACCTCTTGCCAGGGTGAACTTGTGGGAGTCTGGGGTTAAAGTCTGGAGACGGTTCTTCCCAAGTAGTAGCACAGATGACACCCCAAAAGGCAAAGGCAGCTCAGCCCAGACTGCCAGCCACGGCTGTCCCTGGAGTATAAAGTGAGTTCCCTGGCACTGCCTGGATTTGCCAATCTTGCTATAAGTGGACTCCTTGGGCAGCGAGAATGAAGGAGGTCTGGCTAAGGAGCAGGGACCAAGACAACCCCCCGGCCCCGGGGAGGAACCCCTTCAAGGGACAAGAGCCACCATCCCTGTCTCAGTTTCATTCCTAAGAGCTGGCTCATCCTGCACACTACCAATGCCCCTGCTCTCTCCCAGGATGCCTTCAGCTCTTCCAGGACATTCTGTGACCATTCTCTGTCCCTAATTTCTCTGACCCACAGCCCTCCCTTGGTCCCAATCATCTTGGAGGGTGTGCACTCCAACAAGGGGAGAGCTGACTTGGTACTCCCCTCATTCTTAAGTATTCAGAGAAAATATCAACCCCAGAAGCCCATGCTCCTCTTCCTTGAGGCCCCCCGATCTCCCTTTGTCCATTCATGATGTCATGTCAGGGCTGACATCAGCTGCAGGCTCACTCCAGCGCCCCGGTGCCCTCACCCCATACCTGGTCACCTGGTCACTGCTCTCTTGGGGGGCTGGAGGTGGATACTCAATTCCTGGACTGCAGCTCCACAGAGGGGAGTTTGGAAAAAGATCCCTTGGACCCAAGTCCAGGATCACAGAGGCATCAGCCCTTGTCTTCAGGAGCCTGGGATGCCTTCATTTCCTGCCTTCATTCTCACTCATCTCTGTCTTGGCCTATTTCTGCCCCTAAGAAGGCTGAGAGTGGGAAAGGGGGTGGGGAAGGAAACACCCACACTTCCCCCCAGAACTCCGAGCTCCCAGGGACCCTGGAATTAAAGAGCTCTCCTTGCTCCACTGTGCCCAGGCTACAGGAATCCCCTGAGTCTGTCCTGTCCCCTCAATGATAAGACTGTGAGGCCACAGGGAGACACAGACAGAGGCACACAGAGACAGAGACAGAGATTAGAAAAACTGAGAGGAGCCAGGGAGAAAGAGGAAAGAAAGATATCATCCAAGGGCCAGATGGGCCCCTGGCCCCAAAGGGTTGAGTCAGAGAAGGGAAGTGGGGTCTGAGGGAGCTGGGTCTCCTCTGCAGCTCTGCCCCAACCCTCTGACTCAAGTCAGAGGAGTCACTGAACTTGGATGGGAAAAAATTACATTATTTTCACTAATCTCTAGCTGAAATGTAGCACGTTCTTCATTTATAACAGGAATTACACACCAGTCCTATTAGCCATAACTATGGCTTTGTCACCAGTAGAAATCATATATATTTTTGTATCAGATTGTAGCACTGCAGATATTTTGAAATATCATTTATGCTCATCACTGCTTCAAAATTATGTGAGGCATCGACCTACTGCTAGATCTTATTTAAAGCATTAATACAGAAGCACATATATTACTATATCACTTAAAATAGTTTTATAAGTATATTGCAATATAATTGGTTTCCTTTGTAATCCTACATATTTCATCTTATGCATTTTTAAAACATTCTTCTGAGGCTGGGTCCATACATTTTGCCAGATTGTCAAAGGGGAGCCTGACATACACAAAAATAGGCTCAGAATTCCCGTATCTGGGTCCTGACCAGGACCCCCGGCACCCATCCCTCAAGCTCCCTGTGCCCTGTACTAATTTACCCAAATCTTCTCTCTTGTTGAGTTACTCTGAATCCTCCAAGAAGAAGCTGCCAAGGCAGGATGAAATGTGCAAGGATTTGATTAAAGCAAACGCCTGTGAAAGAGGAAGGGAGCCAGGAGCTAGCTAGGAGATCTATGAAAGAGGGAAGGAAGGAAGGTTGAGAGGAAATATCCTAGAGAGAATTCTTTAGTCAATGTCCGCTGTCAGGAGAGCCACCTATCTCCCAAGACTGGACCTGTCTTAGGATCTCCACTGAGCTGGGTCACTGGCTGGGAGCCTCCCAGGGGGACGCTGGCCTTAGAGTGGAAGCTGATAGATTTCAGAGAGAACCAGCCAAAACCCTTGGTCAATTTTCACTCCTTATAGTTGGAGTTCTATGAAGAGCCTTCTCCTGGCCCCCCAGTTACCCATCCATTACAAAGGCATTCAGAAAACTCTCCTTATTTGTAAAATTGAGGTGGTAAAATTCCCTATCTTAAGGGTTATGGTGAGAATGAATCAAAATTTGCAAAGCAGTGTTTGCACAGGGCCTGGGGCCTAGTCAGTGCTCAATAATTGGTAACCATTATTATGGCCATTTTAAGTATTATTATCATTCTCCTTCTCAGCTAGAATGGCTCCAGGATGCTGGAAATGGCTGCCCGGTTCCAAGCTGGGGCAACTGGGAGAGGAGGGGGCACTTCCCCACATTCCCTTCACCTTCCCTGGGGGGCAGGGGTCTTCCCCTAGCTACTGACAGACAGTTCCTGTGTCTGCTGACTCACAGCCAACTTCCTCTCATACAAACAGGAAAGCAAAGCTGGCCAGCGGGTGTCCCCCCCCCCCCCCCCCTCCAACACCACACACAGCTAAAGGCCAGCCCAGCTCTGAGGGGGAAGTGCCTCAGGCCCTGGGGTACAGGCTCCAAGGTTGGGGCTCCAGGCAAGATCCTGAGAAGGGAGAGAAGCAGGTTATCCTCAGGCCTTCTTCTCACCACCCCCCTCCAAATTGCAACAGGGAGGTGGGAAGAAGGGGTTTCACCCCAGGATGAAAAGGCTGCTTGCTGGGTAACCGTGCTGACAGGGCACCACGCTTATCTTCACAAAGGGCCGCCGCAGAGCCTGGTCTGGGAGTAAGGACGTTGCCTTGCTGCCCTGCATCCCTGGGAGGAGTCCTACACCGGGCGCTTGGAGAGGGAGAAGCAGCTGAGGGCTCCTTTACTGGGCCTCGGCCTCTCTCCCCCAAGTCAGACCGCGGGGCTTCTGAAGGTTCGCCAGCTTGGAAGGCTGTGGATATCCGTGACTTGTGGATGTCAGCTTCTGTTCCCCGTTAACTGGGTACCAGAATCCAGCCACCCTGCTGGGCGTGGGAGAAGTGCCCTGAGGACTTAGGGTCCTATGCCTTCCCTCCCCTTTTGACCAGACGGACGGGGAGGGAACGGCGGCGGGGATGCAGAGCTGTCCCTCGCTGCACTCTCCTTCTCTCTCTGGTTCTACCCTTGTCCCCAGTTCCGTCTAGTCTCTGCCTCTTTGTCCCGCTCTTTAAGGCTGACTTGGCCTCCAACCTGTTCCGGTCCCCCCTCACCCCCCTCCTTTCTGGGCCCCTAAAGGGGCTGAGCTGGTTAGGCCGCGAGATAAGCACAGCGGTTGGGTAAGGAGCCCAGACCTTTTGAAGACCGCCGCTTGCACAAGGAGTGGCCGGGGCCCCCGCGGAGGGAACCGACGAGCGGGACGGGGCGGGGCTCCGTCGGGGGAGGGCTGAGGGGAGGCGGGGCCGGAGCTGCGACCCGGAGCCTCGGACGGCGCGGCGGGTGGGTACCGGGGAGCGGACGGCGGCCGCGTAGTGAGGTGAGGACCCCGCGCCCCCCGGCTCCTGCCTCCCAGACTCCTCCCCATCACCTCGAGGGCCTCTGTGGGATCCCTGGCCCCACTCCGCGCCCGCGGCCCTCCCCTCTCCCCCTCCCCGCCGCGATCAGCCCCTCCCTCCGGGTGCCGGCCTCGGCCCCCTCCCTCCTTGCCCCCTCCCTCGTCGCCGCCGCAGTTGCCCTGCGCTGCCAAGCCCGCCCCCCCTTGCCCCCCCCGCCCCCCCCCGCCGCACTCCTGCCCGGCTCACCTCCTAGTTCTCAGTCCCGTGCCCTCGAGTCGGGCCTGAGTCACCGGGAAACTGGACTCTGAGTCAGGACGGGAGGTGCAGCACCCGGGCCCTAGCTTGGGGAGGGGGCTCCGTCCGCCGCAGAGAGGCGGAGAGAGGCCAGAACTGATGCTGGGGCGAGAGGCAGTCCTGGTAAGAAGGACCCCGCAGGAGAGAAACTGGGAGAGAGAAGTACGAGCAGAGGCAGAGACAGAAACCTGAGTCAGAGTTGGCCAGAGACAGATAAAACTGAAGATCTAGTTGAAATGGAGACAGAGGCAAGGAGAGGCTTAATGACAGCAAAACAAGGAAGGGGACGGAGATGGATTTAGACGTAGAGATGGAGATGAATGGGGTGGGGACAGGGACAGGGTAGACAGAAAACTCATGGAGACAGGATCCAAGAGAGGTCTAGGTACTAACTAGATCAGGGTCCACCACATCAGGGTGGTGGAATGGGACAGAACCTCAGAGACCTGAGTCCAAAGGCATGGACAGGGTGAAGGAAGGCTTGGAGAAAGCAGAGGTACGGGGTTGTCATTTCACAGTGTGAGTTCCTGCAGGGTGGGTGTTCCAGTTTGCGCACACATATGGGAGAAGATGCTGCAGGTGGGTGCTGAGTGGAGACCCTGGTGTATCCCCGGTCCCTCATCTCTCTGGCCCAGTTAGTTCTCTGCCACATCCTCACTCCCCAAGTGGCCTCTGCCCAGATGTAGGTACTGCCTAGAGCTCTCTGGACAGCCTGACCAAGGCAGGCAGGATGTGGGGGCGGCCAGAGCTGGAGGGACAGGAAGGAAGTCTGAGCAGAGACAATAGGTGGAAGGGGAGGAGGAACTGGGAATGACCAGGATTAGGATGGCCGGAGCCTGCACTCAGCTCTGGAACCAGTGGGAGTGGGAGGTGCATCTCCCCTCTCCTCCTCCCCTCTCCTCTGTCACAGCTCTGTGCCACAGCAGCTTCATCGTGGGCCCCTCCTCCCCACCAGCCCCTGTCATCCCCACCCCTGCAGGGTTCTGGCATCTTGTCCCAGGCTTGCTGACTTGAGTGTATGCAGAGCTTTGACCCAGACACTGTGTGGGTGGGAGCTAAGGGGCCAACATTCTCACCAAGAAGCCAACTTGCCCGGAGCCTGGAGCAAGCCTCCTCCCCTCCCTGGCCTCAGTTTCCTCCTCTGCAAATGAAGGGGTGCTCCTACAATGGGGAGGCCCTTTCCAATGTTTGGGGTTGTCTGCCCCCAGATCACAGGCTTCTGGTCGTTTTTCTCTGGAGGAAGACAGGAGTCTGGTGGCCTCTGTCCAAGCCTCAGACGTTGGGACAGGGAGGGGGAATCTCAGCCTGAGCCCTCCCTTCACCCTACCCCTCCCCCAGCAATGGCCTGAGCCCCCATGGCTGCCCCTCAGGACCTGGACATCGCTGTGTGGCTGGCCTCGGTGCACCTGGAGCAGTATGCAGACGCGTTCCGGCAGCAGGGTCTGGCTACGGCGGGTGCGGCCCGTGGCCTGGGCCACGGGGAGCTGAGGCAGCTGGGCGTCAACGCCACGGGGCACCGGAAGCGCATCCTGCGCCTGCTGCAGGCAGGCACTGCCGAGGGCCCCCCGGATCCCCAGCCCGAAAGTGCCATGGAGCCTTCGCCCAGCCCAGCACCCCCAGCCCAGCCCACCAAGCCTGTGCCTAAGCCCAGGACAGTATTTGGTGGACTCAGTGGCTCTGCCACCACCCAGAGGCCTGGGTTGAGTCCAGCCGTCTGGAGACCAGAGGCATCCAAGAGCCCAGAGCCCAGCCTGAGTCCGAAGTCCCCTACTGTCCCTCCGAGGTCCTCCTCCGAGCAGCCGTCGGCCTCAAATACTGTGGAGATGATGCCCAATGCCATCTACTTTGGCTTGGACTTAAGAGGAGGGGCCCAGACAGCTCAGGACATGTGAGTGGGGTCGGCTCCCTGGGGATCCACCGCTGGGGGCAGGGAGGAGCAGGGCGGGAGGACTTGTCCTTCCTTCTCGCTCCCTGAATGACCGCTAGACCTCTCTCCTAGGGCCCCAGACGGCTCTCAGACAGCTGCCCCCACCCCTGCCCTCAGGCCCACAACGGGCACAGGTAGGTTGGCTATCATGGGTTGGGGGAAAGGTTGCCCTTCAGGACTCTCACCTGACCTCTTCCCTGTCTCCCCCGTTTCTCCACCTGGCAGTGCACATCATGGACCCTGGTTGCCTGTACTATGGTGTCCAGCCTGTGGGGGTCTCAGGGGCCCCTGACAGAAGAGAAGGCAGAGGTGTCTGTCAGGAAAGGGCTGAACACAGGTGAGTGGTCCATAGAGTGATGATGGCAGGAAGAGGAGCAGGTTGAGCTGGTGGCAGCTGTTTCCCATTGGTCATCAAATGTGTGTTGAGCATCCACTGTGTGCCAACTGGGTTATTGAGATTCAGGATGAATATGACAGACAGACCCAGTCTCCCATTAGGCAGCCTGTGACTCAGTGGAGACAGATAGGAAATAAAACAGGTAGACAAAGAAATGGATATATGACTTAAAATATGGAGAAGTGCCTTTCATTCTTTCATTTAACAATCTTTTTGAGCACCTATTGAATGTCAGATATTGTTGTAAATACTTGGGATAGATCAGAAATCCCTGCCTTTGTGGGAAATTAGTCAATTAACAATAGATGTAATAAATGAGTTATACCTATGTTGAAAGGTAATAGTGAAAGTGAAAGTGCTAGTTGCTCAGTTGTGTCCGACTCTTTGCGACCCCATGGACTGTAGCCCGCCAGGTTCCTCAGTCCATGGAATTCTCCAGGCAAGAATACTGGAGTGGGTTGCCATGCCCTCCTCCAGTAAAAGGTGGTAAGTGCCATGAAAAAAAATTGAACAGCGTAAGACGGCTGGAAGGGGTGAGGGAGGAAAGGACTGCAGTTTTTCACTAAGAGTTGCCAGAGTGTTAAGAAGATGATATTTGAGCTAAAACTTGAAAGAAGTGAGGGAGTTAGCCCTCTTCTAGGAGAAGAATGCTGCATGTGGGAAGAGTGGCCAGAATAGAGACTTTAAGAAGGCCGTGTAACCAGGGGATCCGGTAGCGATGACAAGGTCAGCAGGGCTGGGACAGAGAGGGCCAGGCTGGGAAGAGTTGGGGCAGACACTGTCAGAGAGGCAAAAGGAGCCATATTGGGACTTTCGCTTTTACTCTTAAGTGAAATGGGAAGCGAGCTATTGGAAGGGTTTTGACTTACTTTTTTTTTTTTTTTGACTTACATTTTAAGAATCCCTCTGGTTGCTGTGTTGGCAGTGATCTGTAGGGGCCAAAGCAGAAGCAGAGAGACTAGTTTGGAGGTTCTTACCATGATCTAGGTGAGAAATCTCAGGCTACTGCTATGAGAGTGGAAAGGGTGAGGAGTGGTTGGTTTGGGTTATATTTTGAAGACGAACTGTCCTAGTAAATTGAAGTGTGACAGAAAAAGAGGCGGCAAGAAAGACTTCAGGGGTTTCCGTCTGAGCCTGCACTGTCCGGTGTGGTAGCCAGTAACCACGTGTGACTGCTGAACGCTTGAAATGTGGCTCGTCTGGTGTGAGCTGTGCTGAAACTATAAAACAACCAAATTTCGAAGACAGTTTGACAGCGCTCTTCTGAGCAACTGAAAGTTCATGGAGTTGCTGTGGTCTGAAATGGGGAAGACTGTGCATAAGGCAGATTCGGAGTTCAGGTTTTGATGTGTTGAACTTGAGGTGTGTAATGTATGCCCAAGAAGAAGTGGCAAATAGGCCGTTGGATATACAAGTCTGGAGTTTGGGGGAGAGGTCTGAACAGGAGATCTAGGTTTGTGTGTTGTCAGCATTTAGATGGGTGTATGTAGCTGTAAGTGAGTGTAGGTAAAGCAGAGGACCAAGATAAGGTCCTGGCATACTCCAGGATCGAGAGATTGGGAATAAGAGGAAGAATCAGCAAAAAAGGCTGAAAAGAAACACTTAGTGAAGTAGAAGGAAAATCAGGAGAAGCTGATGCCACAGGAGCTAACTGAAGAAAAGATATAAGGAGGAGGAAGAGGTCAGGTCAGATGAATCCAATGCTACTGAGAGGTTGGGTAAGATGAGCACTCAGAATTGACCTCTGGAATTGGTGATACGGAGGTTACTCGGGACCTTGACAAGTGCTGGGAGTGAAGGCTTGATCTGTGTGGGCTCAAGAGAGAACAAAGGAGAAGAACTGGAAATATGAAGACAACATTTTTGAGGAGTTTTTCTGCAAAGAAGAGCAGAGAGTTTGAGTGGTTATTGATAGTGGAAGTGGAGTCAAGAAAGGGGTTTTAATAGCATGGAATGCTGTGTATATTCGTAGGTGAATAGGGATGATCTGATAGAGAGGGAAAACTAGTGGATACAGGAGAGAGAAAAGGGACAAAGTCTGGAGTGATGTCCTTGTGTAGGTGAGAGGACTGGAACCAAGTGCCCAGAGGACAGATCAGCTTTAGACAGGGGTATTTATCATAGTACCAGGAGGAAAATGGTGTGTATGTAGAATGGGGCAGATGTGGCGCTGGGAGTCTGTGGGGATTATCCTCTGGTTGCTTCAGTTTCTCTATGAAGTAGGAAACAGGTAGGGTAGAGTGGAGGTTCTTAACCCAAGCTGCACTGCAGCCTGGGGTACTTTGAAAATGACAGACGCCTGGGCCTTGTTTCCAATAACTCAAATTTAAGTGTCTGGCATGGGGCTCACACAGGGCTTCCCCAGTAGCTCAGTGGTAAAGAATCCACCTGCCAATGCAGGAGACTCGGGTTCAATCCCTGGGTCAGGAAGATCCCCTGGAGTAGGAAATGACAATCCAGGCCAGTATTCTTGCCTGGAAAATCCCATGGACAGAGGAGACTGGTGGCTCTAGTCCATGAGGTCACAAGGAGCTGGGCGTGATTGAGCACGCATACATGCACTTGGGGTTCATATGCAGATATGTTTAAGTTTCCCAACTGATTTGTACAGCTGAGGTAAGGAACCACTGGAAAGTGACAGAATAATAGAGGACTTTCTGGGAAGGAATATCTGAAGGATGGAAAGAAGCAGCCTAGGGAAGTGTGTTCCAGGCAGAGGGAACGGCATGGCAAAGACTCTGAACTAGGGAAGAGAATGTGGCTGAACTGTAGTGAGCAAGGCGAAGGCGATGCAGGATGAGGTCGTCAGAGTTGCCCTGGGTCTCTCTGTACACAGTCTTGCATCCACTGGTAAGGAATTTTGATTTATCCTAAGTGTTGATGGGAAGTCATTGTAGAGGTTCCTGCAGGTGCCTGAAATGATCTTATTTGCATCCTTAGTGGGAGAATGACTGGTGGAAGGGCGAGAATGGAAGCAAGTGACTGGTTAGATGATTCCCTTCACCTCGGTGAGAGCTATTGGGAACTTGGTCCAGGGAGAGAAAGGCAAGAACTTTTTGGAGAAAGAACCAATTAGACGTATTGATGAGATAGGCAGCTGTGGCAGAAAGTCATGTGTGTAGTTATTCCTCAACTTTTCCACCATGTAATACTAATGGCAGAAGCAAAGGACTGACATTTTTGAAATGAAAAGTCCGAGTGTGCCCTGGGAAGAAGACCCATGCTTGTGTTTTGGGTTCTTGGCCTCCCTGTTCCCCTTTTTAAAAAGCAGATCTGGTACCTGCCGGGCATTCCACTAGGTGCTGTGGGTGGGGCTGTCCAGGGAACTGGCTCTAAAGTGTGTCCCCCTCTGTCTTGGCCCCCACAAGGCTCAGCAGGCCGGATCTGGAGGCACGTGAGGATGCTGGTTATGCCAGCCTTGAGCTGCCCGGGGACTCCACCCTCTCCCTGCCCACCCTGGACACAGAGACCAACGATGACCTCATTTCACCCTATGCCAGTTTCTCCTCCACGGCAGACCGCCCCACGCCCCTGCTCAGTGGCTGGCTAGACAAGCTCTCCCCTCAGGGGTGGGGCTGCTGGGAAGGGGAGCGGGGCACGGGAGGCTGGCTGGTGCTGGAGGTCGGGTCTCAAGTGCTCCCAGATCCTAGGACCCCTGGGGTGCAGCCTCCACCAGTTACTGATCTCAACCTCTCCCATCCCCAGAAACTACGTCTTTCAGAGGCGCTTTGTGCAGTTCAATGGGAGGAGTCTGATGTACTTTGGCAGTGATAAGGTAGGTCTGGGAGGTGCTTCATGGGGCCTGGGGAAAGGGAGAGGGAGAGCTGAGAGAGGCTCAGGATTGGAAGGCCAATGCCCCTGTGATGGGGAGGCAGGCACCACGTGACTGATGTCAGGGGTCAAAAGGAGCGCGGTTAGCAGCTGTACCCCACTGCTCGCGGAATGAGTGCTGAATCTCATTAAATGTTGGTGCTGGCCCCGGGGGTCAGCGCACATGGCTGGGTTCCTGTCCCCATGGGCCAATGGGCTGTCTGTCCCTCCAGGACCCCTTCCCCAAGGGCGTGATCCCTCTGACGGCCATTGAGATGACCCGCAGCAGCAAGGACAACAAGTTCCAGGTCATCACCGGCCAGAGGGTGTTCGTGTTCCGCACAGAGAGTGAGGGTGAGGGCCAGGGCCCCCTGGGTTCAGAGCAGGGCTGGGGAGGCCAGGAGAGCTCACAGCCCACTTTACCTGCTTGCCCGTCCCCCGCCAGCTCAGCGGGACATGTGGTGCTCCACGCTGCAGTCCTGCCTAAAGGAGCAACGCCTCCTGGGCCACCCCAGGCCCCCGCAGCCACCTCGACCCCTCCGCACGGGCATGCTGGAGCTGCGTGGGCATAAGGCCAAGGTGTTTGCTGCGTTGAGCCCCGGAGAGCTGGCCCTGTACAAGAGTGAGCAGGTGAGGAGGGCTGGGCCGGGGCCGAGGGGCCTGACCTAGCCCACTCGGACCTCACTGTGCCTGCCCACCACCCCCCGCCCTGACTCTGCCAGGCCTTCTCTCTGGGCATCGGGATCTGCTTCATTGAACTACAAGGCTGCAGTGTGCGGGAGACCAAGAGTCGCAGCTTTGACCTGCTCACACCACATCGCTGCTTCAGGTGGGGCCCAGACTGGCAGGAGGCAAGGCCGGGGGAGAGACATTGAGGGGGGGATACTGGGGTGCAGAGGCTCCAAGGCCTTCTCCTTAGGATGTCAGTGGGTGTGTCCCGACAGGAGTCCAGTGAACAGGGTCAAGGATGTCAGGAGGGGCTGGGCTGGCCCACATATGGAATGCCCCGGCTGGTGGGGCGGGTAGAGGGGTGGGTGTCCAGGCCCACGGACTGGCTGTCCACCCCTCAGCTTCACAGCCGAGTCTGGGGGGGCTCGGCAGAGCTGGGCGGCCGCTCTGCAGGAAGCAGTAACCGAGACCCTGTCTGACTACGAGGTGGCTGAGAAGATCTGGTCCAATCGGGCAAACCGGCAATGCGCGGACTGTGGCGCCTCCCGCCCAGACTGGGCCGCGGTCAACCTGGGAGTGGTCATCTGCAAGCAGTGCGCAGGTGAGGGCCGGGGCCTTTAGCTGAAATGGGGAGGGGCTTGGGGGCTTGGGGCAGGAGGGCTCAGGGTGCCCATGCCCTTCACACCCTAACAGGTCAGCACCGGGCCCTGGGTTCTGGGATCTCCAAGGTGCAGAGCCTGAAGCTGGACACAAGTGTGTGGAGTAATGAGATAGTGCAGGTGAGAAGTCTGCAGAGGGAAAAAGTGTGTCTCGGAGTGTGGGCTGGGGTGGAAGGAGCATGTGTGAAAAGGCCTTGGGTCCAGCCTGGGGACAGGATTGGAATGCCTGGGGATACAAGTTTCTGTCACTTGCCTCTGCCCTCTGTGACCCTGCAGTTGTTCATTGTCCTGGGAAACGATCGTGCCAACCGCTTCTGGGCAGGGTCACTCCCCCCTGGTGAGGGGCTGCACCCAGATACCCCCCCTGGCCCTCGGGGAGAGTTCATCTCTCGGAAGTACCGGCTCGGTCTCTTCCGGAAGCCCCACCCTCAGTATCCAGATCATAGCCAGCTTCTCCAGGTAGGAGGGAAGGCTGGGGCTAATGGGTCTCTGAGTTGACATGCCTAAGCTTGGAGTGGGGGCTGTTTTGGAGACAGGAGGACTGTCCCCAGGACTCCCAGGTTGTGTCCTGGGGTTGACAGAGGCTTTCTCCCTGTAGGCACTGTGCGCAGCTGTGGCAGGACCCAACTTGCTGAAGAACATGACTCAGCTCCTCTGTGTCGAGGCTTTTGAGGGAGAGGAGCCCTGGACCCCCTCAGCCCTCGATGGCAGCTTCCCTAGTCTCCTGCCCCCAGGTAATCCCCACAAGGCTTCCTCTCTCTCCCTGCAAGAATTCTCTGCCCTGACCTGTGCCTTGGTTCTTCTGGCGGGGGCCCCCAATTACCTCTCAGCTAGGCCATCACAATGGCCCAACTTGGGCAGTTTCCCAACCCTCCAAGTCCTCTAGGCCCTATTTCTTGATATTTGAAATGACCACTAATGACCACTGTCTGGAGTGGATCTGGATGCTTGAGGTGTTAGTGCTGGCCTATCCCTGTCAGGGTCAACCCATAGGTCAGGTCTCACCTGCCCAAGGGAAGTCTGATCATAGAAATGGTCACCTTACACAGGCTGGGCTCGAGTAGTCATGCCACAGGGGCCAAGACACTTACAGGAGGGCCCCTGCTCTGAGCCTTCCACCCAGAGCTTACTTGTTATTCGCTGGCTGGTGGGGACAGGCAGTGGGCAAGGGCTGGCTTAGAAGCCTCATCACTGCCTGCCACCTTCTTCTCTGATCTGGATGGTGAGGAGTCCAGCACCACTGGGCTGTACTAGGCCATGCTGCCGATGGAGTTGGGTCCCACTGTCTTCCTCGATTCAAGCACTTCTCCAAGGGGATCAGGCCGTTCCATTGCACTGGCCTGACATGACCACGTCTCCTTTCCCTTGCAGACCCCTCCCCTGGCGTGTACAATGAGGTGGTGGTGCCTGCCACTTATAGCAGCTTCCTGTACTGTGGTCCCATCAGCAACAAAGCTGGACCCCCACCTCCTCGCAGGGGCCGAGATGGTGAGAGGGGAGCCAAGGGACGGGAGGGGATGGGCAGAAGCCAGGACGGTTAGGAGTGTTCCCTAGAGGGACAAGGAGGAGAGGACTGGGATAGGACATGCCCTGAAGTGGACAAGGGTGCTGGGATCACAGGGACCATGGCAGGGGTGGGGAGGGGCAGCATTGGCTGATGGTTGAGAGGCTGTGCTTTGAAGTCACACCGCAGGGGGTCAAATCTCAGCTCTGCTGCTTTCTCCCCATGTGACTTGGGCAAGTACTTCAACTGTGAGCCTCAGTTTCCCCATCTGCAAAACAGGAGTGAATGTAAAACTCCCCTCATAGAGTTGTGACGACTACAGGAGATCGTACATAGGTAGAGGGCTTGGCACAGAATGATATCTGGCAAATGGGAATTCTGACAGTGGGGACAGAAGTCTGCTGCCTGTTGACCGCCACTTTCCCTCTTAGCTCCCCCCCGACTGTGGTGTGTCCTGGGTGCGGCTCTGGAAATGTTTGTGTCGGAAAGCAGCCCTGAACCCCTCCACCTCATCCAGCCCCAGGATGTTGTATGTTTGGGTGTGAACCCCCCACCCACTGACCCAGGTGACCTCGACAGGTAACACCCACCCTGTTCCCTGAACTTCCCTTTTCCCCTCCTGATCCTGAGCCTGCCAGCCCCCTCACTCACCCCGTCCCTCCTCCCGGACCTCACCTCTCCAGGTTCCCCTTCTCCTTCGAGCTCATCCTCACCGGGGGGAGAATTCAGCATTTTGGCACAGATGGAGCTGACAGCCTGGAGGCCTGGACCAGTGCCCTGGGCAAGGTGACACAGCTGAGACCCCTCCCCTACAGCTCGCGGGTCCCCTGTACCCACCCTGCCCCCATCCTGTCCCCCGCTATTCCTGCGGCCACTCCCACCCCCGCCACTAACAGCTGAGGTTGACTGAGCACTTACTCTGTGCCACTGTGTTAAACGCTGCCCGCTCAATATCTCATTTAATTTTCACAACAACACTTAGAGGTAAGGATTATCAATATCTCACACCTAGAGAACTCAGAGGTTACGAAGCCACTCAGTCAAGGTCACAGAGCTAGAAGGCAGCAGCACACACAGGATGGAAGTCAGGCCTCTGTCTGCAAAGCTCACAGGCCAGACTGCACTGTGCTGGGCTCTTCCCACAGAGAGGCTGCCACCTGACTCCCACCCCCTCCCCCAGGCTCAGATCTCCAAGTCCACAGCAAAGCTGCCTTCATCTGACCCAGCTTCTCTAACCCCAGGCAAGCCACTCTCTCTCCATCCTGCACCCCGCCCCTGGCATTAAAAGTTCAGGCCCTGGAGTCAGATATCCTGGGATTTGAGTCCTCCGACTCCCACGTGTGAGCTCTTCCATATGGGTAGAGTAGGTGTCAAAGATCTACCCCTAGGGTTGAGGATTAAGGGACACGTGAGGCCCACACTGCCTGGCAAGCCTCAAGCCCTCTATCTGTGGGTGTTGAAGTAGTAATGGTGATGACAGTGATAATCGCTCCCATCCTTAAACAGCTTTCCCCCAAGCCCTGCTCCACCTTCAGCTCATCACCCTGGCATGCCACCTCCCTGTCCCACCACAACTTAGAAAGTTATGAGCTCTGGCACCCTGCAGCTCCTCCCTAACCCCTTCTGGCTGCCCTCCTCTGCCTTGCTTTTCTGAGCGACTCCCCTGCAGGTGGCCAGCGACTTGCCCTGGGTAAGGTTCAAGGGCTGTCCTCTGGCCTCACCAGGTCGCATCTGACACTACTCTGTAGGAAACGCTCCCCTGCTCTGGCTTCTGACCCCACTCAGAACTCCTCACACCAATAAGCTGTCTCCATATCCTCTAAGGGCTCTGACATGGTCCTCCAAGTCTCCTCTTATTATCTCTTGTTGTTTATTTGCTAAGTCGTGTTTGACTTTTTTGAGAACCCATGGACTGTAGCCTGCCAGGCTCCTCTGTCCATTTCCCAGGCAAGAATACTGGAGTGAGTTGCCATTTATTCCTCCAGGGGATTTTCCCTACCCAGGGATCAAACTCATGTCGCTTACACTGGCAGGCGGGTTCTTTACCACTGAGCCACCACTTTTCAAAAATCCTTTAAGGCAGTGCTACCCCAAGTTGGTCTGTTACCTGGTTCTGGCCGAGGAATTCTCTTATGGCCCATGACAGGTTAAGTATAGAGCTTGAGAGTCACTATTTAGAATCTTTCATAGCAATGTGACAGAATAATTTTATGTGTGGAGTCTAATTTTTAAAAATTGGAGGCTTATATTTTATATGTCATTCTTTTTTCATTTCACTTTTCTAGTAATTCATTTTGTTGTTTTTTAATCAAAGTGTTGGTTAGTGACAGATTGGTAAAAAAATTTTAAATTCCCTGTTCCTTCAGCACAAGTAGCTTGAGAAGCACTGCTTTGAATTACACCTCGAATAGTCCTTTCTCCTTTCTCCGTGAAGCCTCTGCCTGGCCCCCTGGGAGTGGGACTTCCCGGGGCCTCATGACTCTTCGGTCACAGCATGCACTACCCAGTCTGTCTTTCCCTACATCCCAATTAAGGGTATAACACTGCCTGCCGCACAGGGGTCTTCTCTGTGTTGGCTGGAGCAAATCGAATTGAACTGCATTTCTTTCTTGTTTTTCTCCATCCATCTCCTGTCTCCTGCACTGTCTTTCCTTTACTCTCTCCCCATCCCTTTCACGCCCCTCTTTCCTTGGCTGTCTCTCCATGTCCTCCTCTGCCTCCCCTTATCCCTCTCACTCTTACTTCTCTCCCCGCCCCCTGTCTCTTTCCCTATCCTCCTCTTTCCCATTGTCCTCCTCCTCACAGTGGTTCTCCCCACTGAGCTGTCACCAGCTGTTGGGCCCTGGGCTGCTGCGGCTGGGTCGCCTGTGGCTGCGGTCCCCCTCCCATGCCGCCCTGGCCCCTGGCCTCTGGATGTCTGGGTTCGGACTTCTTCGTGGAGACCATCTCTTCCTGTGCCCAGCGTCAGGCCCTGGCCCCCCAGCCCCTGAGGACATGGTGCATCTGCGCCGGCTACAAGAGATCAGTGAGCAGGGCTGGGGAGAGGGACGAAGGGTGGCTGTGGGGGTGGGGGTAGTGGACCTTCATGTATTTGGGGTCCCTATGGGAGATAGCAGGAATAGTGGATTCAGGCAGAAGCTCTACAGTCAAATTGCCCAGATTTAGACCCCCCCACATCTCCATCACTTGCTGGCTGTGTGACCTTAGACAAGTTACTTAACTTCTCTGTGGTTCAGTTGCCTCATCTTCACAATAGGTACAATAATAGGGTTGTAATGAGTTTCATATAAGGCAATGCATGTAAAACACTTATCACAGAACCTGGCAGGAGGCATCTTACAGGTATTCAATAAATGTTATATGTTATATATGTTATTGTTATTATCATTCTTTGGAGTCGCTTGCTGGTTGGGGACTGAGAGAAAGGGCTGGGAATTCTCATTTCCTCCTAAAAGAGAAACAGTGTAGGATAGTGTTTTAAAGATCTGGAGACAAGAAACTTGAGTTCAAGCTTAGCTTTGCCATAACAAGTTATCTGAGCCATGTCACTTAACCTCCCTGAGTTTAGGTGAAACGGGTGTCCCTCATTGCTGGCGGGTTCTTTACCGTCTGAACCCAAAATGGGGATAATAGTATGTAACTCATAAGGTTTAAGGCAGTATTGTTTGTAAACCTCCTAGCATGGAACCTACATACCTTAAATACTTAATGAATATTAATCACTATGATGAAGATGACACTGATGATAATGTTCCTGGTTCTCCTCCCAGGTGTGGTCTCAGCAGCTGACACCCCAGACAAGAAAGAGCATTTGGTTTTGGTGGAGACAGGAAGGTAAGTCTTGCCCCTGTCCTTGACTCTGGGCTGCCCTTCCTAGAGCACAGCTCACACCTTCCACCCAGGCCTGCTGGACCACTGCCCACTTCCTCAAAGTCACTTCCCTAGTCAGGGGCCCTGTCTGGGTTGGGTGTTGCTGCCCCCTGCTGGTGTCTCTGGGAAGTCTGATCCTTGTGCTCCTGGGCCTCAGCCTGAGGACTCCCCTGGAGCTGGCTCTGACTCAGATCTCTCGGGTCTCAGGACACTGTATCTGCAGGCAGAGGGCCGGCTAGACTTCTCAGCATGGAACGCGGCCATTGGGGGGGCAGCCAGCGGGGGAGGCACAGGGCTGCAGGAGCAGCAGATGAGCCGGGGTGACATCCCCATCATCGTGGATGCCTGCATCAGTTTTGTCACTCAGCATGGTGAGTGGGTACTGGCTGACACTGAGCTAGTGAGGGATGGGGAACATGGGCACTGCAGGTCAGACGGGATTGAGGAGGGAGATGTGTGCATGTGACTTGCCTTCAGAAACTTTGCCTCCAGAGACTGCAATCTGACAGTGACAAGCTGCTCTGCCTTTCTGAATCTCAGTTCCCTCATCTTTAAAGTGGGCCAGGACTTCCCTGCTGGTTAAATGGTTAGGAGTCAAGGCTCCCAATGCAGGGGGCACAGGTTCAACACCTGGTCAGAAAACAAAGATCCCGCATGCCACTAACATCCCACATGCTGCACAGTACAGCTGAAAACTTCAATAATAATAAAATAGATTTTAAAAAATAAAATGGGGCTATTGGACTTCCCTGGCAGTTCCAGTGGTTAAGACTCCACGTTTGCAATGCAGGGGGCACAGGTTCGATCCCTGGTCGAGGAAGATCCCACAAGCTGCATGGTGTGGCCAAAAAATTAAAAAAAAAAAATGGGGGTCCTCACAGTCTCATATTCCAGGATAGTGGTAATAGTGAGAGAGCACATGTGAAGCATTCAGGACTTATAGGTGGTTAAGTGAGAAATAGATTTAAGGGACTAGATCTGATAGACAGAGTGCCTGATGAACTATGGATGGAGGTTCGTGACATTGTATAGGAGACAGGGATCAAGACCATCCCCAAGAAAAAGAAATGCAAAAAAGCAAAATGACTGTCTGAGGAGGGCTTACAAATAGGTGTGAAAAGAAGAGAAGCGAAAAGCAAAGGAGAAAAGGAAAGATATACCCATTTGAATGCAGTTCCAAAGAATAGCAAGTAGAGATAAGAAAGTCTTCCTCAGTGATCAGTGCAAAGAAATAGAGGGAAAAAATAGAATTTTCATGCAAAGATGGGCTCAATAAAGGACAGAAATGGTATGGACCTAACAGAAGCAGAAGATATTAAGAAGAGGTGGCAAGAATACACAGAAGAACTGTACAAAAAAGATCTTCATGACCCAGATAATCACAATGGTGTGATCACTTACCTAGAGCCAGATATCCTGAAATGTGAAGTCAAGTGGGCCTTAGGAAGCATCACTATGAACAAAGCTAGTGAAGGTGATGGAATTCCAGTTGAGCTATTTCAAATCCTAAAAGATGATGCTGTGGAAGTGCTGCAATCAATATGCCAGCAAATTTGGAAAATTCAGCAGTGGCCACAGGACTGGAAAAGGTCAGTTTTCATTCCAATCCCAAAGAAAGGCAATGCCAAAGAATGTTCAAACTACCGCACAATTGTACTCATCTCACACACTAGTAAAGTAATGCTCAAAATTCTCCAAGTCAGGCTTCAACAAACGTAAACTGTGAACTTCCAGACGTTCAAGCTGGTTTTAGAAAAGGCAGAGGAACCAGAGATCAAATTGCCAACATCTGCTGGATCATTGAAAAAGCAAGAGAGTTCCAGAAAAACATCTATTTCTGCTTTATTGACTATGCCAAAGCCTTTGACTGTGTGGATCAAATAAACTGTGGAAAATTCTGAAAGAGATGGGAATACCAGACCATCTGACCTGCCTCTTGAGAAATCTGTATGCAGATCAGGAAGCAATAGTCAGAACTGGACATGGAACAACAGACTGGTTCCAAATAGGAAAAGGAGTACGTCAAGGCTGTATATTGTCACCCTGTGTATTTAACTTATATGCAGAGTACATCATGAGAAATGCTGGGCTGGATGAAGCACAAGCTGGAATCAAGATTGCTGGGAGAAATATCACTAACCTCAGATATGCAGGTGACACCACCCTTATGGCAGAAAGTGAAGAAGAACTAAAGAGCCTCTTGATGAAAGTGGAAGAGGAGAGTGAAAGAGCTGGCTTAAAGCTCAACATTCAGAAAACAAAGATTATGGCATCTGGTCCCATCATTTCATGGCAAATACATGGGGAAACAGTGGAAACAGTGAGAGACTTTATTCTTTGGGTCTCCCAAATCATTGCAGATGGTGACTGCAGCCATGGAATTAAAAGACGCTTACTCCTTGGAAGGCAAGTTATGACTAACCTAGACTGCATGTTAAAAAGCAGACATTACTTTGCCAACAAAGGTTCATCTAGTCAAAGCTATGGTTTTTCCAGTAGTCATGTATGGATGTGAGAGTTGGACTATAAAGAAAGCTGAGCGCCGAAGAATTGATGCTTTTGAATTGTGGTGTTGGAGAAGACGCTTGAGAGTCCCTTGGACTGCAAGGAGATCCAACCAGCCCATCCTAAAGGAAATCAATCCTGAATATTCATTGGAAGGACTGATGCTGAAGCTGAAACTCCAATACTTTGGCAGCCTGATGTGAAGAACTGACTCATTGGAAAAGACCCTGATGCTGGGAAAGATTGAAGGTGGGAGGAGACGGGGATGACAGAGGATGAGATGGTTGGATGGCATTACCGACTCAATGGACATGAGTTTGAGTAAGCTCCGGGAGTTGGTGATGGACAGGGAGGCCTTGCATGCTGCAGTCCATGGGGTCGCAGAGTCAGACACGACTGAGCGACTGAACTGAACTAAACTGAAGTGTTCCATAGCCACTCTTATTGGGGCGTGGGCATGGAAGGAGGGGGGCCCTCAGATGTGACTGGAGATGCAGAGCTATGGAGAACAGAGACAGCGCAGCTATTAGGCAAGAGCCAAGCTGAGCAGCAAAATCCTTGAGGGTCTGAGTAAAATTATTCTGTGTGGGAGGGTTTTCCAGCCATAAAGGATGAACTATGCAAGGAGTTCCCTGAATTCTTTGTGAGTTTTTGGCCTCTGCTTTTTTCTCTTTACCAAGTAAGGATCGAATTGATTCTTTTTCCCCAGCAAACTCTCTTTAGAAGGTTGGACTCTTGAGAAGAAAATTCTCAGAAAACCAAGGAGGACAGTAAAGGGGGAAAAGGCACATCCATGTGCCTACAAATAGTTGTGCTTACTACACAGACAATGGATAGTCAGTGGTTAAAGACATCCTCCATGCCTTTGCAGTAGCCTCATGTATTGACTCCCCAAACTTACTAGACCCCATCCACTTCTCAGCCTCACACGTGTTCCTAGGAGGATTGAAGTCAGAGGCCCAGTGAAAAGCCCTGGAGAAAGTGTGGGTGTTCTTCCCTGCTGCTCCACAGATCTTGCACTGCCACTCTTCATTCAACACGTATTTATTGAGCTGCTTCCCTGTGCCAGCCATGGCAGGTGGGGCAGTGAACGAGGAAGGTTCTGTGAAGCTCAGAGACTAGTGGGAATGATGGGTAATAATTAAGAACACAGATACACTCAGTTCTCATGATTCATGGCAGTTATAAAGTCACTGAATCACTGGATCAATGAATGCTGAACTGTTGCCCCAGTGGAAATACAGGGTTAAGTTCCTGGGAAATTCTGGTCATATTTTCATCATGTAACTTTGTTTTATGTGTGCTTCTGTTTAAAGACACTTAGAATTTTTTTCAGTTTTCATCTTCTTTTCCTCTCTTTTTAAATTGAATTATAATTAATTCACAATGTTGTGTTAGTTTCAGGTGTATGACAAGGTAATTCAGTTATATGTGTGTGTGTGTATAAATATATAATACCTATATTCTTTTTCAGATTCTTTTCCATTATAGGTTATTATAAGATACTGAATGTAGGTCCGAGTTTTCATCTTTAAAATTTTTTTATTTTATTATTTTTTTTTTATTGAAGCATGGCTGATGTAAAATATTTGATAAATTATATGGGTACAACATACTGATTCACTATTTTTGAAGATTGTACTCCATTTATAGTTATTCTAAAATATTTGCCATTTTCCCTGTTATACAATATATCCTTACAGTTTATTTTATACCTAGTAGTATACTCCTCCCCTATTCCCTCTTCATACTGGTCACCACTAGTTTGTTTTCTGTATCCATGAGTCTGCTTTAAAGACACTTTATTTACTATACAGCTGATTCGTTAACTTTGAACTAGCTGCCAGCAGTACTGTAACTTATGCCTGAACAAAGCTCATCTGACACACGTGTTTTCTCCACAAGGCCTTCTGGTACTTCGAACACTAGACAGCACTTCAGCCCTAAATTGGGAGCCATTTTAAACAGTGAAATTCCCCCCCAAAAGAAGTACAAGAATGCAAAAATATGTGGCTCTAAATATACCATTAGTATGACACTTGTTTACCGCTTGAGGCCTTAGCTGGGAAAATGTTCATCAGGCAACTGAAAATTTTCTCCATTTGCACATGTTCACAGGTGACTGCAGAGTGCCACAGGTATTGATTTGGGGGTTCCAAATACATTTTAGCAGGTAGATGAATTCATAAATTCAAAACCTGTGAAGAACCTGTCCTGAGTGTGATATGATTTCATAGAGTGCTATTTAAAGATCAAAGTGGTGAGGAGAGAAGGGAGCTGCAGTGTGATGGCATGGTTAGGGATGGGCCTTCTGAAGGCGAGGGCTGGAGTAGGGACCTGAGAAGCAAGACCAGAGAGGCTGATTTCTGTCTGACCTTCCTACCCCCAATAGCCACGTACAGGAAGGGGGGGTGGGTCACAGACAGGGCACTGGGTGAGTGATAGCCGGTCTTGGGCAGTGGTGAGCTGAGATGCTGGCTGTTCGCAGGGCTCCGGCTGGAGGGCATATACCGGAAAGGGGGTGCCCGTGCCCGCAGCCTGAAGCTGCTGGCTGAGTTCCGGCGGGATGCCCGGTCTGTGAAGCTCCGACCAGGGGAGCACTTTGTGGAAGATGTCACCGACACGCTCAAACGCTTCTTTCGAGAGCTTGATGATCCTGTGACCTCTGCACGGTTGCTGCCTCGCTGGAGGGAGGCTGCTGGTAGGTACTCCTAAGAGCCTCACGGGCAACTGAGACCCAATCAGCAACTCCACACTCCCCCAGAATCACTGAGGCTCCCTTGTGGGATCAGGCAGCTCCCGCCCCAACACTCCTGGCACAGTTGGCCGATCACCCAGGGACTCAGCCAGGGAAAGGTGGGAAGGGGCAGACACACATCCATCCTGGGTTTGTTCCTCTAAAAATCCCTCTGTTCTTCTTTCCCCGACCCTCTCCACCCCTTGCCCATCACGTCCCCAGAGCTGCCCCAGAAGAACCAGCGCCTGGAGAAATACAAAGAAGTGATTGGCTGCCTGCCACGGGTCAACCGCCGCACACTGGCCACCCTCATTGGGCATCTCTATCGGTCAGTACAGCCAGACCCCTGCAGGCTTCCCCCCGACCCTTCGTCACCTCTGTCCAATCCCTCACTTACATTCACATATCCATCCCATAGACAATTGTTCAGTGAAGGTGTAATAGCATAAAGGTTCACAGGATGGACTTTGGGGTCAGACATACCTAGGCCTCAATCTGACTCCACTATTCGAGCGCATGACTTTGGATAAATTATCTGTTTTCTTTGAGCCTTAGTTTCCTCATTTGTAACAGGAAGATGGTATAAGGTACAGAATCCACCTGATGGGCTTCCCTGATGGCTCAGTGGTAAAGAATCCTCCTGCCAATGCAGGAGACCAGGGTTCAATCCCTGGTCTGGGAATATTCCCTGTAGTAGGGCAGGGCAGCACACTCCAGTGTTCCTGCCTGGAAATCCCATGAACAGAGGAGCCTGGTGGGCTACAGTCCAGGGGGTCACAAAGAGTCGGACATGACTCAGCAACTAAATCATCACCACCACCATCCACCTCATAGGCTATATGAGATTTAAATGACGTGCTGGTTGTAAACTTCTTACTACAGCACCTGGCATATATGTGGTAAGCATTCAGAAATGGTGAACAATCAGCATTATTTTGTTTTATTTAATATTCTATGTCAGCAAAGGATTAGATGTTGGAGACACAAAGAGGAATAAGATGCAGGTCTACCTTTACCAGTCTATTGGGAGAGACAGATTTTTTTTAAATGATTCTAGGATGAGCCTCAGTTGTATGGTACTGATTACAGACTGGACAATTATGGCCTCTGGGCCAAATCCAGCTCATTGCTTATTTTTGTAAATAAAGTTTTGTACATAAAATGTAAAGTCATACCCATTCTTCTATATATATCCCATGGTTCCTTTCACATGATCAGAGCAGAATTGAGGGGTTGTGACTGATGGTACAGCATGAAACCCTAAAATATTTACTATCTATAAACTTACATAAAAAGTTTGCTGACCCCTATATATAAGCCTGGCTCTCCCCTAGACTGGGAGCTCCTTGAGGGCAGGGTTGTGTCTAACTCACTGCTATAGCCCAAGTGCTTAGCCCAGGCACATAGCAGGGACTCAATAATAAGTGTTTGCCGAATGAGTGCTGTACCTACCCGTGACCCACACACCCCTCCACAGGGTGCAGAAGTGTGCTTCTCTGAACCAGATGTGCACGCGAAACCTGGCACTGCTGTTCGCGCCCAGCGTGTTCCAGACAGACGGGCGGGGGGAGCACGAGGTTCGAGTGCTGCAGGAGCTCATCGATGGCTACATCTCTGTCTTCGATGTAAGCTTTCCCGACCCCTGACCTACGGCCCCTCTCCTTGGACGCTGGATCCTGCTCGTCCCAACAAACCCCTAACCTCGCCCTCTAAAGGCCCCCTGCGCCAGAACTCCGTCCCAGATCCCTGGGCCCCGTCTCCTGTAACCGCACTCCTAACATCCTTGCCCCTTAGCTCTCAGCTCTTCTGGCCTCTCCCCCTCTCCTCCAGGGGCTCTGGTCTTGCACATATCTCCGGGCTTACCCCCTTTCCCGGCAGCCTCCCGCTAACGCACACACACACAGACACAGATACACACACACCGTTTTGGCTTTTCCACAGATCGACCCTGATCAGGTAGCCCAGATTGACTTGGAGGTCAGTCTCATCACCACCTGGAAGGATGTGCAGGTAACTTGTCCTGACCCTAGACTCCTGAGTGGGCCAGGAGGGGACATCGAGATAGGAAGGTGACCTTCAGTTTCTGGGCCACAGGAAACCCAAGGAGAGGAGCACCTTGGGGAGGGGTGGTTGGTTTAGGATTTGCTCCATTTATTCTACCCTGAGGGTTCTTCATTACAAAAGGGTGGCAGGAACACTTCAGTTTCAGGTGTAGAGATCCAAAGAAGGGTTAGCTAAGCTAGACAAAGAGGTCAGAAGAATAATAAATGCTGTAGCTAACATCTGGGGACAAATTATATTCCAAGCACCTGTAATCTCACTTTAGTGCCACACAATTCTAGGAGGTCGGTGGTCCCCTTTTTTCAAAGGAACTGAGGTTTGAAGGGTCACTTATTCAAGGCTGTACTGTAGCGAGCGGCAGAGTTGGAACCCAGACTCCAACCTGTCTTCTCAAGCGCTACCGTACACAGTGCCACCATGCCTGGAGTTTCTTCTCTTTAAAGGGCCTGAGGGATGTTTGGGATGAGGGTTCAGAGGAGGCCTCTTTGGGGGAAGCACTCATGAGACAACCTAAGGGGTTCTCTGACCTTGATTCTTTGTACTGTCTGTGTCCTCCTCATTTCTTTACTCTTCCCCTCAGCTGTCCCAGGCTGGAGACCTCATCATGGAGGTCTTCATAGAGCAGCAGCTCCCAGACAACTGTGTCACCCTGAAGGTGAGTCCTGAGGAGACAGAAGGGGAGATGAGAGGGTGGCGGGGAGCAGGGGCAGTGGCCTGACCCGCATGGGTCCTCTGCTTGTGCCCTGACCCTAGGTGTCCCCAACACTGACTGCTGAGGAGCTGACCAACCAAGTATTGGAGATTCGGGGGACAGCAGCTGGGACGGACTTGTGGGTGACATTTGAGATTCGAGAGCACGGGGAGCTTGGTGCGTATGCCAGCGCATGTGCAAGTGCGTTTGGGGTGAAAGTCACCAAGACTTCTGGGTTACCAGATGTGCAGCTGTCCTCTCGGTCTTTCTTTTTTTTTTTCTTTTTGTATTTATTTATTTGTTTGGCTGTGCCATGTCTTAGTTGCATCAAGTGGGATTTTTAGCTGTGGCATGCGGGATCTATTCCCTGACCAGGGATCGAACCCGGACCCCCTGCATCGGAAGTGTGGAGTCTCAGCCACTGGACCACCAGAGAAGTCCCTACTCACCCTTTCTCAATACTCTCTGTTCTCTTGTCTTTCGTGGGCCCCAAAGACCCTTGGTTTTTCACCTCAAAGGAGGTGTCTCTTTCTACTTTGCCCAGGCTTCAAATGCTGGAGGGACTTGGGGCTCAATCCTCGACCCTCTTCCTTTCTCTGTGTGTTTCCTTGGGTGAGCTCATCCATTTTTGCGGCTCTAAATGCCACTAATAAGCTGGCCCCAAATGTTTATGTGTGGTCCAGACCCCTCCTCTGAGCTCCAGACTCACATAGCCAGCTGCCCGTTTGACACCTCCACTTGTACATCTTCTAGCATCTCATATTTTAAATGCCTAAGACCAGGACTTCCTGGCAGTCCAGTGGTTAAGACTCCACACTTCCACTAGAGGGATGGAGGTTTGATCTCTGGTTGGGGAACCAGTGGTCCCACATGCCACATGTACAACCAAAAAAAAAGTGAATTAAAAATTCTAAGACCAAACTCAATTCCCAACCCCCTCCCCTGACACAAAGCCCAAACCATTTCCTAGTTTTCCTGACTCAGTCATTGAATCAGCATTCACCAGTTATCAAGGCCAGAGACTTGGGAGTCCTCTGGGACTCCTTCTGTTCCTTAATCTTCATACCTACCAGCTAACTAGTCCTCTTGAGTCTAAATGTATCTTTCTAAATATACCACTTCTCCATCTCCATTGCTACCACTTTAGTTGAAGTCACCATGATCTTTCTGCAACCCAACACTAACCACGAAAACGTAGAGCTCCATAAAGGGCCCAGCTGGCCAGTGTCCCTTCTTGCCTTCCAACAATCCATTTTCTACACAGCAGTCAATGAGCATGTTCAAGCATAAATCACATCATGCCATTCCCGTGGTTAAAACCTTCCAATGGCTTCCCATTGCACTTAAAATAAAATTCAAACCCTTTATTCTAGCCCACAAGACTGAATATGTGGCACTCACTTATTTTTCAGATTTCATCTCAAATGACGTGTTTTCCTTGCTTCAGCCACGCTGGCTGTTAAGTTCCTCAAGCACATCTTTCCTAACTCAGGGCCTTTGGTGCTGCATTTCGTCGTCCCTGGAGTCTTCTTCCCCGATCTCTGCATGGCTTGTTCTTCCCAATCCTCCAGGCTCTGTGTCTCATCTTCAAATGCTTCCTCTGAAAGGCTTTGCCTGGTCACCCTATCTCAGTAGCTGCCCCGTTTCTCTCTCTCAGGTTTTTATTGTTTCCTTCAGAATAATGGTTTGTCTTTACCTCGTTTACTTATCTGTTACTCTCTGCTGCCTTGCCAGGCTGTGGGCTTTGTGAAGGCAGGCCGGGTGTTTTAAGCTCCCTACTATATCCCCAGGGCAGCCCTGTGCCTGGCACAGTCAGTGCTAAATTACATCTGTGGCTGGCTGGACAAATCAATGAGTGACTGTTGGGCGAGGAGGAGGGAGTGCCAGGCTGTGGATAGATATCTGGTTGACACCTACCCTCACTTTGCCCCCTAGAGCGGCCACTGCACCCCAAGGAAAGGGTCCTTGAGCAGGCCCTCCAATGGTGCCAGCTCCCAGAGCCCTGCTCAGCCTCCCTGCTCCTGAGAAAAGTTTCTCTGGCCCATGCTGGCTGCCTCTTCACAGGTGAGCCTCCTTCTTCAGCCCAGCACCAGCCCCCCCCGCCTCTGGCCTCTCCCAGGGACCCTCCACCTAGCCCTGCCCTGCCCCTCTGTGCCCAGGTATCCGGCGTGAGAGCCCACGAGTGGGGCTGCTGCGGTGTCGGGAGGAGCCACCCCGCTTGCTGGGAAACCGCTTCCAGGAGAGGTTCTTTCTGCTGCGTGGCCGCTGCCTGCTGCTGCTCAAGGAGAAGAAGGTGGGCCCTGGGCGAGTGTGGAGGGAGGCTGGATGGCTATGTGTGAGGAGCCCTGGCTGCTCGATCCTGTCACTCCCCAGCCCATTTTTCCATCAGTCTCATTGCTTGCCTGGCCTTTTGACCTCTGTGACCCTTTGACTTCACACAACTCCAGTGCTTCCATGGTTTCTTGACCTCCTTAACCATGATCCTTCTCTCTCACCTTTCAACCTCACTGCCGGCTTTCATGTTGTCAGAGCTCTAAACCGGAACGAGAGTGGCCTTTGGAAGATGCCAAGGTCTACCTGGGAATCCGCAAAAAGTTCAAGCCTCCCACCCCGTGAGTTTTTTCCCCCAGTCCACCCTTCTAGAGCCTTCATGCCACCAACCCTCTGGCCTTTCTGACCACCCATCACTGGTCTCCTTTGCTTCTCAGGTGGGGCTTCACATTGATCCTGGAGAAGATGCACCTGTGAGTACCTCCCAGCTAGACTCCCTGTCCTCCGGCCTTTCCTATCCTCCACCCCTCTAGTTGTGACCCCTTCCCTCCTGGTGATCCCACTCTGGTCACCCCCAGCTACCTGTCCTGCACAGACGAGGACGAGATGTGGGACTGGACCACCAGCATCCTCAAAGCCCAGGTAAGGGGAAGGAGGGAGCTGAGAGCCAGGTCTGTGGGCCCAGCTCTACCCTCAGCACCTCCCATGCCCACCAGTGCCTCCCCTTGCCCTCTCTCCAGCACGATGACCAGCAGCCAGTGGTCTTACGACGCCATTCCTCCTCTGACCTCGCCCGTCAGAAGTTTGGCACCATGCCTTTGCTGCCCATCCGTGGGGATGACAGTGGGGCCACTCTCCTGTCTGCCAATCAGACCCTGGTGAGGTTCCCCTAGCCTGCCCAACGCCTCGGGGTCCCTGCCCATGTCCTGGCCACACTGCAGGAGGAAATGGCATGTCTGCCAGCCTGGTGCCCCCTCTGCCTTCTCTGTGCAGTTCCTGCTGCCAGGCCTCACTGTGTCTCTGTGTCTTTCCCTCCTTGCCTCCCCACCCTACCTGTGCCCAGCGGCGACTTCACAACCGGAGGACCCTGTCCATGTTCTTTGTGAGTACTGTGCCTGCTCCAGTCCTGTGCCTGCCAGCCCTGTGCTCTGTGCTGCTGGAGCCCATGTGCTCTCTATTTGTCTGATGCAGGCCATCCGTGAGTGTGTGTGCGGATGGACAGAATGTTGCGACCTGAAGGAATGAGGAAAACAAGGGATGGTAGGATGCAGTGAAGAAAGGGGGAAGTGGTCACAGGATTTGAGAAGTAGAAGGAAGTGGTTAAGTGAATGCATTTTGGAGTCAGACAGACCTGGGTTCAAGCTCCAGCTCCACCATTTACTTACTGTGTGGTCCTGGGCAACTTACTTAACTCCTCCATACCTCAGCTCACTCACCTGAAGTGTATCCATCATACAGGGCTGTTTTTGACATCATACACGCAAAAGTATTTTTGCAGCATCTGGTCAAGAGGAAGAGCTCAATAAATATTAGTGATTAATAATCTGGGAACTCTAACTCTGTGCCTGCCTCTGGTTACCCCATTCTCATCCAGCCAATGAAGTCATCCCAGGGGTCTGTGGAGGAGCAGGAAGATCTGGAGGAGCCTGTGTATGAGGAGCCGGTGTATGAGGAAGTTGGTGCCTTCCCTGAGTTGACCGAGGATATCTCCACCTCCTTCTCTACCCCACGGGAGCGGACAGCCAAGCTGGAGACCCCCCTCCCCAGCCAGAGGTCCTTTGATCAATATCTTCTGTCCAAAGCAGGCCCCCAGGGCTGGGAGGAGAGGCCGCCTGAGCCCCCTCCGGGCCCCCCTTCCAAGAGCAGCACCCAGACACATGGGTCCCTGGAGGAGCAGCTACTCCAGGAGCTGAGCAGCCTCATCCTGAGGAAGGGAGAGACCACCGCAGGCCTGGGCAGCCCTTCTCAACCCTCCAGCCCCCAGCCCCCGAGCCCCAATGGCCTTCCGACACAGACACCTGGCTTCCCCACCCAAACTCCCTGCACTTCAAGTCTACCCCCCAGCCAGCCCCTCACATGACTCTGGGACAGCGGTCTGAGGGGTAGGTAATCAAAGACCCAAGCTCTCCCCGTGGCAGACACTGCCGGGGCACGTCTGCCCTGGCTAGAAAGACTCTACAGAGTCCAGTCTGGTGCTGTGGAAGGAGCACAGGGCCAAGAGCTCCCGAGACAGCATCCGGCTCAGAAAAGAGGCAGGTCATGGCGCCGCTCTCAGCCTCCACTGACTCACCTGTACCATGAAGTAACTGAAATAAGCAGAACAATGAATGTCAAACTGTTTCTCAGAACTGTAAGCCCCACATAGTTTCCCTCAAGAAGGGCAATTCCTGCTTTATGTATTTGATATGTAGGGGTTCTGTGAGAGATTTGGGGTTTGAAAAGAATTGTTTTATGCATTAACAGTAAAAAGATTTGGAAGGCAAACTTTTTTTTTTTTTTGGCCACACCACTCGGTATGCGGGATCTTAGTTCCCCGACCAGGGATCAAACTGGCATACTCCTGCAGTGGAAGCATGAAGTCTTAACCACTGGACTGCTAGGGAAGTCCCTGGAAGGCACAAATTTGAATGATCTCCAAGTTTATCCTACCCCACCTTCAACATTCAGAAACTACAGTGAAGCCCTAGAGTGGGAGGTTGATTAGGGTTGGGAGCTGGGGCAAAGAGAAGCCCAAAAGGATAGGTCACTGTTAATAAACCTTGAAACAAAAAGGCTGCCATTCATTCATTCATTATTCAACATGTATATGCTGAACACCTAATTGGTGCCAGGTCTTGGGGATATAGTGTGAACAAAAGAGATGGGGTCCTTGCTTTAATGGAACTTCCACTGTAGAGGGAAAACAGAAAATGCACACACAGAATCAGCACTGTGAAAGAACTAAACCAAAGTGATGTGCTTGAGGAGGTGGCACTGGGCTGGGTGGAAGGGTTTCTGTGAAGAGCTGAAATGTAGGAATAAGAAGCCAGGCATGTGGAATGCTGGGAGAAGGATCACTCCAGAAGGAATGGAAAGGCAGTAGGTATGAAGGCTCTGCAATGGGAAGGGACTTGGCATATTGGGGGAAGAGCAAGGAGACTGGAGTGACAGCACAGTATGGGCTGAAGGGGAAAGATGGGCAGGGACCTGATCATGCACAGTCTTGTAGGCCATGATTTTATTCTGAAGCAATCAAAGAGTCTTAGGGAAGAGAGGGATGAGATTTTCTTTCCTTTTTAAAAAAAGATTGATCACTCAGGCTGTTTTCTGAACAATGGGTTGTTGGGGGGAAGACTGAAAGCAGAGACCAGATACCAGACCATATGGGAGACTGATAATAGGGGCTTGGACCAGGCTGTTGGTTCTGGAAATTGAGAGAAGTTGATCAGTGGGAGATAGAACATTTAAGACTTGCTGATGGATGGAAATATCAATAACCTCAGATATGCAGATGACACCACCCTTATGGCAGAAAATAAAGAAGATCTAAAGAACTTCTTGTTGAAAGTGAAAGAGGAGAGTGAAAAAGTTGGCTTAAAACTCAACATTCAGAAAACTAAGATCATGGCATCTGATCCTGTCACTTCATGGCAAATAGATGGGGAAACAATGGCAACAGTGAGAGACTTTATTTTGGGAGGCTCCAAAATCACTGCAGATGGTGACTACAGCCATGAAATTAAAAGACACTCGCTCCTTGGAAGAAAAGCTATGGCCAATCTAGACAGAATATTAAAAAGCAGAGACATTACTTTGCCAACAAAGGTCCATCTAGTCAAAGCTATGGTTTTTCCAGTAGTCATGTATGGATGTGAGAGTGGGACTATAAAGAAAGCTGAGCACTGATGAATTGATGCTTTTGAACTGTGGTGTTGGAGAAGATGCTTGAGAGTCCCTTGGACTGCAAGGAGATCCAACCAGTCCATCCTAAAGGAAATTGATCCTGAATATTCATTGGAAGGACTGATGTTGAAGCTGAAACTCCAATACTTTGGCCACCTGATGTGAAGAACTGACTCACTGGAAAAGACCTTGATGCTGGGAAAGATTAAAGGTAGGAAGAGAAGGGGACGACAGAGGATGAGATAATTGGATGGCATCACAGGCTCAATGGACATGAGTTTGAGTAAGTTCCAGGAGTTGGTGATGGACAGGGAAGCCTGGTGTGCTGCAGTCCATGGGGTCTCAAAGAATCAGACACAACTGAGCAAAGAACTAAACTGATGGGTGGAATGTGGGGGTAGAAGGGAAGGCACATAGACTCTGGGTTTCTGACTTTCCTCACTGTATGGAGAATGGTTCCATTTAGTATGTTAACTGGGGGAGGTGACTGGGGAAGGATCAGGTGGAAGGAGCTGTTTTAAAAGTTCGAGGTACATATTTAGATCTCGTGAGGTGATCTTCATGGAGGTAAGCTGTTGGAAATATGAACCTGGAGTTTGGGCCACAGATACCTGCCTTTTCCAAGTCAGGGGTGTGGTGAGGAGGTGTAAGCCACGGAAAGGTGAGAAGGATGAGGAAAGGGTGTGCAGATCTTCAGAAGGCAGTGCGGGGCTGGGGTGGAGCAGGGTATGTCCTGGGGTGCAGAACCTTAAGGGTGCAGAACCTAAAGGTGATAGAGGCTTACTAGGCCACAGGTCCCCACGCTCAACTCCCAGCTCACACACGCTGGTTGTTTCTTCTCCACTGGCCCAGGATGTACCTGTCTTTTCCTCTGGTACGGGCTGCTTCCTGGCTCCAGGCATCTTTCTCATCCTTGCTCACACGCCGGCTTTTCCAGTTCAGTGGGAATTGGGAAAAGGCCTAGGACCAGCCCTGTTTCCCTCATCAGACGCATCTTCGATGAGGCATCCAATGATTCAGTTTTTCTGGTCACAGATTGAGCTCCTCGCCGTCCTTCAGCCGTCGCGTCAGGATTGGAGATCTGCATATGTAAATGAATGATTAGAAATAATTATGGGCTGAGTCAGCAGCTCCCTACTAGAAATAGAACCCAGGCTTCTTGACACAGAAACCTGAGGTTTCCCCCTACTGTCCGGCGGACTGGGCGTCCACCGGGCGGCGAGGACCCTTTCAGGGGTATTCACAGCAGTAATAGAGGTTTAGTTTCTCTGCGGGCCCCCTCGCGCTCTGCCGCGCAGCAAGTAGACTGACCAGGCGTGGGCGGGGCGAGGGCGGGGCTGGACCGGGGCGGGGCTTACATGTGGGCGGGGCTTCCTTGAGTTCCGGAGTCGACTCGCTGCCTGGGCCGGAGCGGAGATGCAGCCGCCGCCCCGAAAAGTGAGCTTGGCCTGGAAACGGGGACTTCCGGCGGGCTGGGGGAGTGATGGGGGCCAAGGGGGCACCAGACCCTACCGGGGGGTCGAAGAGTAGGAAGGGGTCAAAGGCCAACCCAGAAGTAACCGAGGAAACAGCCCAGCTCCTCCTTGGCCCCGCCCCCTCACCGCTCCCAGCGCGGAGTGTTTTTCAGGTCCCCGCGCCCGGGGTCTTCATCCTCTTTTTACCCCTACAGGTGAAGCCGGCCCAGGAGGTGAAGCTTCGCTTCCTGGAGCAGCTGAGCATCCTTCAGACCCGGCAGCAGAGAGAGGCAGACCTACTGGAGGATATCAGGTAGCCCCTGACCCCCTCCACATATCCCCCACTTTCTCTGTCACATGCTCCGCCCCTTCTCCAACATACTACAGCTGTCGGGGCGGGCGGGGGTGAAGAGCTCTCCAACCTGCCCATTCAAGTCCTTCACCCTAGGCCTCTCTCATACCGGATAGGAATTATCCTTCCGCCCACTCCAACACATATAAACACACTGGGACCCTCCCTCAAAGCCCTTCACTCCACACCGCCCCGCCAACCCCCCCCCCCCAATCAAGCTTTGGGCAGAAGCCCACCCCACCGCTTCGAGACCTGTTGGAAGGCTGGCGGACACTGTACCCAGGCCCCCGTGCGTCCTCACCTCCAAGCCCACAGATGGTTCTCCAGGGGTGGGGAGGATCCTGCTGGGTCTCTGAGCACTGAGGTGAGGTTGTCCTGTGCTGCGGCTGCCCGAGGTGATCTCAAGGACTCTCTCTTCAGCGTCAGTGTAGTCACGCTCTAGGCCTGACTCCCCACTCCTTCCTGCCCACGCTGAAGACAGGATAGAGGGTGGGAGAAATGGACCAAATGGTAACACCCCCTCCCCCATCCCCAATCTCCACAGATCCTACAGCAAGCAGAGGGCAGCCATTGAACGGGAGTATGGGCAGGTATGGGACTCTCTTCTCTGGACCTTGCCTTTTGTTCTGGCATCCTTTACACCACTAGCAGTGTGGCTCCACACATACTTCTGTGCTGGTCAAGAGCACATGCCTAGAATCAGGCACGTGTGTGTCAAGTCTGCTGTGGTACTATTTAGTTGTGTGACCTTGGACAAGTTACTTAACCTCTGGGCCTCAATTTCTTTCTCTGTAAAATGGGAATAATAATAATTGTACCTTCACGCAGGGTTCTTGCAAGGATGGAATAAGTTAATGCATGTAAAGCACTTAGCAAAGTGAGGAGTATTATTATATTGTGGTCCTATGTTCTCACACGTGGGGTCTTTGAAAGGGAATCGGGTCTGTGATGATTTTCCCGCCAGGCACTTCAGAAACTGGCTGGGCCATTCTTGAAGAGGGAAGGACACCGGAGTGGGGAGATGGACAGCAGGTGAGTCCCACAGTGGGGTGGGGCGGGGGGAACTGGGGGCCAAGAAAGAATGAAGCACTCAACCCCTGGAACCTGTAGGAAGGGCACGTGAGCTGTAGGTGGAGCTGATGCAGCAGGAGGAGAGCAGATGACCCAGCAAGGACACTGGATGGCGGGGGAGGGCACGAGGGATCCTTGTGGCTGAGATAATGGGCGGATCGATTGATGGGCTCCCAGACGAGGGGGATGGGAAAGCTGTCTGTCTCCCATGGTTCTGGAAGGGGGGCATCTCATGAAGCTTTGGAGTACTCCCCTCCTTAACACAGTCTTTCTCTGGGGAGAGGCAGGATGGTGTTCGGTGCCTGGCGCTGCCTGCTAGATGCCACCATGGCTGGGGGCCAAGCCCGGCTCCAGGCAGCTGACCGATACCGTGACCTGGCTGGGGGCACGGGGCGGAGTGCTAAGGAGCAGGTGCTTCGGAAGGTATGGTTCAGTGGATGGGGTGAAGGAAGGGCTGACTCAGGGATGGAGGTGGTCTGGATCAGGACTTCCTGTGACCATGCCCCTAGGGAGCAGAGAACCTCCAGAGGGCACAGGCTGAGGTGCTGCTGTCTGTCCGGGAGCTGAGCCGAAGCCGAAAGCTGTATGGGCAGCGGGAACGCGTGTGGGCCTTGGCCCAGGAGAAGGCGGCTGATGTCCAGGCCAGGTGGGCTGATGGGGAGTTGGGAAGCCTGGGGACAGGGTGTGGAGCCAAGTCTCCATGTCTGGGTCTGACCTCCACTCCTTTCCTTTGCCTGCACAGGCTTAACCGAAGTGACCATGGCCTCTTTCACACTCGGACCAGTCTTCAGAAACTCAGCACCAAGGTTCAGAGGATGTGGGCATGAGTGGGGACAGGGAGAGGTGGACAGATTAGTCTAGTGGTTTAGAACCCAGGGGCATAAGTCAGAGAGACTGGGATGAATCCAGGCTACCCTACTTCCTTGGTGCATGACCTTGGTAAACTTGTTCTCTCCGAGACTCATTTTCTTCATCTCTAAAATAGACTAGTACCTTTGTTTTTCATTCCTTTTTTATGCACTTATTGAGGACTTTTATGTACTAGGCATTGTTCGAAACACGAGGGATACAGTGGGGAACACTACCTGTAGAGTTCCTGCCTTCACAGCCTGGTTAGGGGAGACAGATAGTAAATACACAAAGACTCAGAATAAATGAAAAGATCCTTTGATAAAGCATAACAGGGGAGTGTAATTTAGAGGGAAAGCCTGAGTGTCAAGGAGGAACCAGCTGTGCAAAGATGTAGAGGAAGAACATTCTAGGGAGAGGCAGTGATAAGTGCAAAGGCTCTGAGGTGACAATAACTTTGTAGGCTCAAGGAACTGAGAGAAGGCCAGTGTGGCTGGAGCACTGTGAGCAGGGGGACGAGTACTGTGGAAAGAGAGAAGGTGCTGGGGCCAGCTCATGTTGGCCCAGGTAGACCATGATAAGAAGCAGTTGGGATTTTCTTCTAAATGTATGCAGTTTCCACTAGCAGACTTTGATCAGGAGTTGTGAGTATGTAAAATTTTTAGTATAGTTTGCCAGTTATCTCAATAATGTGAGAATTCTTTCTGGATCTGGGTTAGTCTTGGAAGAACACCAAGAGTCTAGAGCTCCCAGCTGACACCTGTGTTCCTCTCCTAGCTGTCTGCCCAATCAGCCCAGTACTCCCAGCAGCTGAGAGCAGCCCGCAATGAGTACCTGCTGAACTTGGTGGCCACCAATGCCCACCTTGACCACTACTACCAGGAAGAACTGCCGGCCCTGCTCAAGGCTAGTCTCAGCCTAGATACCCCTGCCTCTCCACAGAGAGAGCCTCTCCCTGCCTCTCATCACCCACAGGCTGAGTTGGGCGGGGGATCTAGCCTGCTTAGAATGGGCAGAAGAGACATTCCTGGCTTCTGCTTCTAGCTGGCTGCGTGACATTGTGCAGAACACTTAACCCTTCTGAACTCCTGTTTCCACAACAGGAATAACCCTTGCTCAGACTACTTTATAAGACTAATGGGGCTCAAGGGAGAGAATGAATGTGAAAATGCTTTTTAAACTGTTAAGTGCTATGTACACAAGAGGGTCTGTTTTTAGAAGCAATAATAATGTCTTATTCCTTCCCAATTTCCTATACCTCATGCCCATCACCCACCCAAACCTGGACAGAGAGCCTGCTTAGGGGGAGGGTGGTGTCAGCATCTTGGGACTCTCTCCAGGCTCTGGTCAGTGAGCTGTTAGAACACCTGAGGGACCCGCTGACCTCACTGAGCCGCACTGAGCTGGAAGCTGCAGAGATGGCCCTGGAGCATGCTCGCCGCGGGAGGCAAGTGACCTCCCAGGTGAGGGCTGTGCCCTATTGGAGCCCCCCAGAGATCCTCTTTACCCTTCTTTCCCAGTGCAGCCCACCCCACCACATGTCTGCCCATTTCCTTGTCCTTTCTCTTCCAAGAAGGGCTGGGGACAGGCTTGGAGAGGGAGCCAGTGAGTGGCTGACTTTGATTTTTTCCAACCCCCAAGGTAAGCTGGGAGCAGGATCTGGAGCTTTTTCTTCAGGAACCTGGAGTGTTTTCCCCCACCCCACCTCAGCAGTTTCAGCCAGCAGGGAATGATCAGGTGAGACCTCTGTGCTAGGTGGATCCAGGCCAGTTGTAAAGGGGACTGTGGTTTAGGCCTCTCCCCGATTATTCACATCCTAGTATTAACTTTGTTGTTCTTTAGTTGCTCAGTCATGTCTGACTCTTTTGTGATCCCATGGACTGTAGCCCACCAGGCTTCTCTGTCCATGGGATTTCCCAGGCAAGAATACTGGAGTGGGTTGCCATTTCTTTCTCCAGGGGGTCATCCCAACTCAGGGATCAAACCCACATCTCCTCCTGCATGGATAGGTGGATTCTTTACCACTGAGCCCCCAGGGAAGCCTGTGGAATTTACTTCAGTTCAGTTCAGTTCAGTCACTCAGTCGTGTCCAACTCTTTGCTACCCCATGAATCGCAGCACGCCAGCCCTCCCTGCCCATCATCAACTCCTGGAGTTTACTCAAACCCATGTCCATTGAGTCGGTGATGCCATCCAGCCATCTCATCCTCTGTCGTCCCCTTCTCCTCCTGCCCCCAATCCCTCCCCAGCATCAGGGTCTTCTCCAATGAGTCAACTCTTTGCATGAGGTGGCAAAAGTACTGGAGTTTCAGCTTCAGCATCAGTCCTTGCAGTGAACACCCAGGACTGATCTCCTTTAGGATGGACTGGTTGGATCTCCTTGCAGTCCAAGGGACTCTCAAGAGTCTTCTCCAACACCGCAGTTCAAAAGCATCAATTTTTTGGTGCTCAGCTTTCTTCACAGGTCAACTCTCACATCCATACATGACCACTGGAAAAACCATAGCCTTGACCAGATGGACCTTTGTTGACAAAGTAATGTCTCTGCTTTTTAATATGCTGTCTAGGTTGGTCATAACTTTCTTTCCAAGGAGTAAGCATCTTTTAATTTCATGGCTGCAATCACCATTTGCAGTGATTTTGGAGTCCCCAAAAATAAAGTCTGACACTGTTACCACTGTCTCCCCATCTGTTTCCCATGAAGTGATGGGACCGGATGCCATGATCTTAGTTTTTTGAATGTTAAGCTTTAAGCCAACTTTTTCACTCTCCTCTTTCACTTGCAAGAGGCTTTTTAGTTCATCAGTGGAATTTACTTAGAGACTGTTAAACCATGGACAGAGGGTTTCAGAACCCCAGTTCACCTCCCTCCCACCAGGACACAGATTAACACTTTATCCCACCCTTCTCTCTTTTCACTTCACTATCTTTTTCATTCTACCTCTTCCCCTCAACCTGGATCCCATTTCCAGGACTGTGTTTGTGTGTCCACAGTCGTAGGTGTGTGCTCCCACCTGTTTGTGGGGAGGCGATAAAGAGGGAACTGTAGGGAGGAGGTGTAAAAGGAGCAGCGTCAGGCAGTCCTCACAGTTCCCTATTCATTCAGGTGTGTGTCCTGGAGCTGGAAGGGGGTGCAGGAGGTGTGGCGGGGGAGAGCGGCCTGGAGAAAGAAGTTCAACGCTGGACGAGCCGAGCTGCCCGAGACTATAAGATCCAGCATCATGGGCATCGGGTGAGGTGGGGTGCAGCTGTCGTGGGTGAGCAAGAAATGCTGAGTGATGGGGGTCCCTGAGTCACTGAGGGATGCCATGGGGCTGTAGGCAGGAGGGGAGGGAAGAGTAATTCAAGCCAATAGTGTGGCACAGTAATTAAGAGCATAGCCTTGGGAGCAAGACTCACCTGGACTCAAATCCTGCTCTGTTGCTTCCTAGTTATATAACTCTGAGTAAGAGAGTACTGAGTGACTTCAGCTCTTTGGACCTCAGTTTCCTTGTCATTAAAGTGGGGCTAATAATAGCACCTACATCCCAGGGAAGATTAAACGACATAATGCGTGTGAAGCAACTAGCTAACTACCAGTTTGTTCTAAGTTGTGCCCCATGGTGTCTCCACCCTCCCCTGTCCTCCACCTCTCCAACCAGGTGCTGCAGCGGCTGGAGCAGAGGCGGCAGCAGGCTCCAGAGCGAGAGGCTCCAGGCATAGAACAGCGGCTGCAGGAAGTAAGGGAGAGCATCCGAAGGGCACAGGTGAGGCACCACGCTGGGGGTTTAAGGCCACTGAGATCACACCTCCTCTGGCCTCCTCCACTCCATCTGATGGTGGGGAGACTGCAAGCAGGAGGTAGTAGAGGGTGGACATATCTGGGGAGGCTCCACTCATTTCCCAGAGGCAGACCCAGCCATCGCCTGGGTTGATCCCTCTTCCCCATGTTAGGTGAGCCAGGTGAAGGGGGCTGCCCGACTGGCCCTGCTGCAGGGGGCTGGCCTGGATGTGCAGCACTGGCTGAAGCCAGCCATGACCCAGGCCCAGGATGAGGTGGAGCAGGAGCGACGGCTCAGCGAGGCCCGGCTGTCCCAGAGGGACTTCTCTCCCACGGTAAGCTCCCTCCACTCCCTAGCCTTACACACTTGGGAGGGTAAAGAGCCCTAGTGGAAAGCAGACTTTATGAAGCAGGAATCACAATGGTACATAACTCAACAGGTTGTTGTGAGGCTTGAATGGAATCACTTAAGTGTTTAATTCTTGGCATGGTTTGTAACAGAGTTCTCAGTTAACTTTTACTGTGAGTATAGAATGGTGGTTATGAACTAAGGTCCTGAGAGCAGGCTGTAAGCAGTCTGAGTACCAGACACTGCATTTACTAGCAGTGTGATCTTGGAAAGTGATTTAAGCTTTCTGGGCCTCAATTTCCTCATAAGTAAAATGAGGTTGGTAGTTTCACAAAATAACACAGGGTTATTAAGAAACTTGGCTTTGCCGGTGGCGCCAGTGGTAAAGAACCCGCCTGCCCATGCAGGAGGTGCAGATGTGGGTTGATCCTTGGGTCAGGAAGATCCCCTGGAGTAGGAAATGGCAACCCACTCCAGTATTCTTGCCTGAGAAAATTCCATGGGCAGAGAAGCCCGGCAGGGGTTGCAAAGATTTGGACACGACTGAGCATGTGTGCCATTAAGAAGCTTAAACAAGACAACATACATAAGATACATAGCACTGTGCCTGGCACACAGTAAGCGCTCACTACTGTAACCCTGTGATTATCATTAGTGTTTTCCTGCTCTCTGATGACTCCCTGTGATCCAGAGTGAATGGTTGGTTGGTACTGCCTTGGAGGAGGATCCACAAGGTTAATAGGAGGATGGAATGGGAGACACAGAGGGTACTTGAGACCGGGCCTCACAGTGATGTCTGTTCTCTGCCCCTATAGGCTGAGGATGCTGAGCTGTCTGACTTTGAGGAATGTGAGGAGACTGGGGAGCTCTTTGAGGAGCCCGCCCCCCCAGCCCTGGCCACCAGGCCCCTCCCCTGCCCTGCCCATGTGGTGTTTGGCTATCAGGTGTGAATGGGGGTAAGGACCTCAGACCGTCAGGGCTAGGGGACAACCAGTCCTGAATTCTTCTTTGTGGGGCCCAGGCAGGACGTGAGGACGAGCTGACCATCACAGAGGGCGAGTGGCTGGAGGTCATAGAGGAGGGAGATGCCGATGAATGGGTCAAGGTGGGTAGGGACCTGGGGCTCAGACCTTGGCAAGGGAGCAGTGGGAGGGACTTCTCTGTGGCCCATAAAGACCCAGCCAGAAAAGCTGGAAGCCTGAGTGGAGGAGGGCCAGGGCCGTGGACAGCTGAGGCAAGCCCACTTTCTGTTCACATTGCTGGGAGAGCAGGCTCGGAACCAGCACGGTGAGGTAGGCTTTGTCCCTGAGCGCTATCTCAACTTCGCGGACCTCTCCTTCCCTGAGAGCAGCCGTGACAGCGACAACCCTTTGGGGGCGGAGCCCACAGGTAAGAAAGGGACAAGAATTGCTGAGTCATTGTGGCCCTGGGGTGTCATGGTCCAGGGCATGCTGCCTACCTCCTCCCCTCACCATCTCTCCTGGGCTTCTACAGCGTTCCTGGCCCGTGCCCTGTACAGCTACACTGGACAGAGTGCTGAGGAGCTGAGCTTCCCTGAGGGGGCGCTCATCCGCCTGCTGCCCCGGGCCCAGGATGGAGTGGATGATGGCTTCTGGAGGGGAGAATTTGGGGGCCATGTTGGGGTCTTCCCCTCCCTGCTGGTGGAGGAGCTACTTGGCCCCCTAGGGCCATCTGAACTCTCAGACCCTGAGCAGGTGAGCCTTCCTTTTACCTGGGTCGCCAGGCACTTCTGGTTGACCCTCCCATGCACAGAGGTCCCATATTCATCTTAATGCCCCATCCCCTGTATTGTGGCTTGGGCCTTCCCATCTCCTTTGGCACAGAGAAAAGAGAAAGCAAGGCAGTCTTCATAAGAGTTTGGTTGTCCTGCTTTAGAGCTGGATTTAAGTTCAGATTCCTGTTTAATTAGTTTAGGCAATGATTAGGCCTCGCTGAGCTTGTTTCTTCACATGCATGTAGAAGGGGGATAATAATAATCTTTTTCAAGAGACTCACTTACCTGATTTGAGATAATGGAGGTAAAACACTTAGCACAATGGCCCCTAGGAGGTGCTTTGATATATGGTACCTATTGTTCTAGCAAGATTTTGTCACTAACTAGCTTTGTGATTTGGGATAGATGGTTTAATCTGAGTCTCACCTCTGACATAGTAATCATCAATACCTCCTTCATGGGTTGGTGGTGAGGAATGAATAAATTTTTAGTGCATGTGAAGTGCCACCAAAATGCCTGGGACATATTAAGTGTCAATACATATGGGCTGTTGAAACGTGTATCACCTACAACCCTACCCATATACAAGCATTTGGCTGCTCTCTGGCTTGGGAAGTGATGGGACAGGAACTGAAGATGGGATGAGAAGAATAGCTGGTGAAATCTTCCCACATGCCAGGAATAAGCCTTTGCCCTCTCATTCGCAGATACTGCCATCCCCTTCCCCTCCCAGCTTTTCCCCTCCTGCACCCACCTCTGCTGTGGATGGATCCCCTGCACCTGTCCTGCCCGGTGGTGAGTAGAAGGAGCTGGGCCCCCGGGAGGGTAAGAGACAGGAAGTCTAGGACTCTTGGGTTATACTTGGCCCCTTTGCTTGCCCTCATGAACCTCCTCCCTCAGGCTCTCTGAAGCTTGATGGTAGAAGAATTTGGGCTTTGGAGCCAGGCCCACTGTTCAAACTGCCCAGACTTCCTAGCATGCAATTTAACCTGTTTGGGCCTTTACAGAGTGAGGAGGAAGGTTCCTCCCTCATTGAGTTTTGAGAGGTAAAGAGATGTCTGTAGGGTACCCAGTGTTGTGCTGGGCACATAGCAAGCATGCAAGTAGTAACTGTTTCTCATTATTATTATTATTATTAAAATTAACCAGTTTCTCCCACAGTGTTTTCCCAATACACATCCTTAGTGTTCTTGAATCCTGCAAACATCTGGTTTGCATCATCATTTTCCTCGTCCATCTTTTCCAAAACCATCTCTTCTAAAACATATTTCCACTTTCTTCTCTGCATCTTTCTCCCTGTCCCTGGAGCCCCTGTTAGCATTTTCTGCACCCTACTTCTCCAGCACCCTTAGTTTACTTTGAATCCTTTATTACTCATTCATTGTGTTTGTTGGTATTTCATTATTCAGTCGCTGACAGCCATTAGGGGTGGGGGAGCTCTGATCCCACCTCTCCTACTCTGGTACCTTTAGCAGGGCTGAGTATACAATAGGTGCCCAGTAAGTGTTGAGGTTAGATGGACTGATGGATGTTATGACCCAGGTTAGTGACTGTTAAATCAGAAAATATTTACAGAGTGCCATGGACCTAGTAGCTCAGTTGGTAAAGAATCCACCTGCAATGCAGGAACCCTGCTTCAATTCCTGAGTCGGGAAGATCTCCTGGAGAAGGGATAGGCTACCCACTCCAGTATTCTTGGGCTTCCCTGGTGGCTCAACTGGTAAAGGATCCGCCTGCAGTGTGGGAGACCTGGGTTCAATCCCTGGATTGGGAAGATCCCCTGGAGAAGGGAACGGCTGTCCACTCCAGTATTCTGGCCTGGAGAATTCCATGGACTGTATAGTCCATGGAGTCGCAAAGAGTCAGACACAACTGAGCGACTTTCATGGTCCTAAGTGCTGGAGATACAGAAGTGAACAAAATAAAGTCAGAAGGCTGACTTGCGGTTCTTATTTCCAGACCAAGACCTGGACTGCCCTGGGTCTCTGGATATGATGGCACCTCGACTCAGGCCGGTAAGGGCCCCTCCCTTGGAGGAGAGGGTTGGAAGAGGGGTCAGTCCAATTTGTCCTGTTTTATCTGCAGAGCAGAGGGAATGGACGGGATATCCCCAAGGGAAGCCTTAGGAGCACTGACTGTGTGTTTCCTACAGATGCGTCCACCGCCTCCCCCGCCAGCTAAAGCCCCAGATCCTGGCCACCCAGATCCCCTCACCTGAAGCCAGGGGGACTCTCCATCCCCTAGTGATGCTGCTGCCCTATCTCCGTGCTGTCAGACTGCCCCTCCCCATGGTGATCCAAAGCGACACAGTCAAATGCTGGAATCTCCCTGATTTCCATTCTCACCTTCAGGGGTAGACACTACTTCTCCGCCCATTTCTGGGGCTGGAACCCACTCCTTTTCCTCCATGATCCTTCAGCCATCTCTGGGGCTGAAACTACCCCCTTTCTCTTCTGCCACCACCCCATCTCTAGGGTGGTGAACTACCCTGAAATCTCTGGGACTGGAATTTGTCCCCTGAAGTCTTGAGTGACTCTGGCTCATTTGTGTCTCCACCCTGATTCTGTGAACCACCCCACTACAGATGCCAGTGCCACTGGGGTTGGGGCCTGGGATGGGGATAGGCCTGTCAGAAGGAGCTGGAGCCAGTATGCGAAGCAGCTGTAATGGTCTGAGTGGATTTATTGACAGTGAATAAAGGTCACAAAGCCCGAGCCAGGGCCTGGGCCTCTTGTGCCACGAGGACAGAGGGCCTAAGGTGCTATTGCTTTAAGGGTCCACCAAGGGCAGGGGCCTGCTCCCAGCCGCCACGCTGTAGCACACGGAGTGAGGTGATGGGGAAGGTGGGTCAGGCGGCCTGCGGGCAGGCAGGGGAAGGGGAAGAGGCTGAGGGCCAGGGATGGGACTTCTCCCCAGGTCCCCCCAGCCTGAGACTGTGCAACTCCAGGTGGAAGTAGGGTGGGTCCCTCAGCTGGGGGGCAGTGCTGTCCAGTGGAGAGGAGGGGCTTCATGCCCACCCACTCCCTGGCCTGCCAGCTGGTAGTCCTCAGCACAGTGAAGGAGGCGGCTTGGAGGAAAGGAAGGGTGACTGTTGCCTCCTATTCAAGCGGAGCCCCTGCTTTTCCCCAGAGGCTGCGGGACCTTCCCTACTCCCTGGAGCACATGGCCACTACCCACCACCAAACCAAGGAATATGTACCAAAGGCTGAGCCTGCGGTTGACCCCGGGAATTCAGGGAACCAATGGGCTGAGGTCGTTTCATTTAGGGGTTGGGAGGATGAGATTGACTTGGGGCCCAGGCAGAATCACCTCACACCCGCCCTGCTCCCCGTGGTGGGGACACCTGAGAGAGAGGAGGGGAGGACAATGGAGAGAACAGGACGTGGGTCATACCAGTGCCCCTTGCAGAGCAGGGGCAATAAGAGCTCAGCCCATTGCAGCACTGGCCATGTCTTCATACCTGGTGATTTGAGGTGTCCTGTTTGCTTGACTGTCCGTTTGCTTCTTTTCTGGCCGGCCCTGGGCTTGGGCCCCTCCCTCCAGCCCCGAGCATCGGCTCTGCAGAGGCTCCAGGGTTCCCCTCAAGTGTACGAGGGACTTGGCTGCTGTCCCTGAGTCCTCCATTCTGCATGGGGGTGCTGGCGAGAGTTGGGGGCTGCGGCCTCTCAGGGGGAAGGCTTTCGATGGCAGGCATCCCTGTCCTGGGCTGCCCTCCCCCAGGCCCCTGGCCGCCCCCTGGGTCCTGCCCCCCACCAGACCCCCAGCTCCTGTCCGTGGGAGAGCCGTCACGATGCTCATGCAGCCCATAGCGCTTCTCAATGTGCGTCACCCGGAACCTGGGAGGGGAGGGGACACGGGCTTAGGGCCACCACTCAGAGACTGCTTGGCCCTTCCTTCTGGTCAGGGACATCCTGGGTTTGATAGCCATGTCCTTCTGATCTAAGGCAGGGGAGACAGCCTCTGGGGGGCATATTGTGCAGCCTGACTCCTGCTGTAGCTCCCAGTCCAGGAAGCAAGAGCCAGGGCCCACCTTTGGAGTCAAATGCCTGAGCACTGGACCCCAGCTCAACCTCCCTGTCAGTGGGGTACTCTATACCCACCTGCCCACAGAGAACACGGTGGTCTCCCCAGGCCGGGGGCGACTCTTTCCTTCCTTGGAGCGTCCCTGACGGACAAGTGGGGGTCTCTTGTTGCGGCTGCAGTGGATGCACGGGGCTGAGGAGCCCAGGTGCACTGTGTGATGATGGGAGGGGGCTCCGTCTTGCAGGCTGGAGGTGGCATCCACGCTGGATGGTAGGGAGGAAGGGAGCAGGGGGGAACATTCCCATTTTTCTTCCTGTTTGTTCCTGTTCTTTCAGCGTGCTCCTTAAACCCCCCCAGATGTCCCACTTCCCCCAGGCTGCACCATTCTTTTATTGTCTTTATCTAATAAACTGAATATGAAGATGTTACTGACCATGTGTTGTTTTCCCTCCCAGGGCTAGAAAGTGTGCAATGTATAACCCAGGGGAGTGGCATAAGGGATGAAGGTTAGGCTTGATGACATCTAAAGGAGAGATGTGGTTTGGAGGATTCAGGATTTCTACCAAACTTTCTTCTTCCTGTCCGTTATTCAGCCTTACTCTCCCCTGTCACCCTAATCATGCAAGGAGACTGGGAGAAGAATGTGCTGGAGGAGAGGATACTTTCCAAGGCAAGCTAAATCATACTGGACCGTGTTTCCAGCTCACCTGGACAGCTGCACTGTCCCTTCTCCTTCACTGTCCCCCAGCATCTCCTTCAGGGCCTCAGCATTGGCTGAGGGGAGAAGGAAAAGAAGGGGTCAGTGGAGGCAAAGGCCAGGGCAAGAGAAAGTCGAGGAGGTGGGGGACAAGGGGACAGCCTACACCCACCTTCATTTTGGATGATGCAGCGAACAATCCTCTCTACTGTGTCCTCATTCATGTCATCGTCCTCAGCTGAAGGATGAAAGAAGTTGGTGAGGCAGAGGGAAATGAGTCAACTTTGAGGGTACATTACCTGGTGGCTTCTATGACTTATTGCTCAAGACCTACCCCTTTACCAAACTGCATCATGCTGTATCTTAGCATTTCAAGGGCCAGGGCAGAAAAGAAGGGAAAATCAGTGGGAGTCCAAGACTACCACCAGTGGGCCCTTCCCACCCATGGTGCCTTCTCTAGCCCTACTCAGGGTGGTGGCACCCCACTTGCCGACTCAAGAAATCGTTACTAGGCCTCCTATCTTGGTCAGGATTTAGCTTGGGTCTCTTGGCCAGGAAGAGGTGTGGGGAGAAGGGTGAGGGAGGAAGGTGATTGAGTCAGGTTCTAGGCTGTTCACTCACGGGGCTGGAGCTGGGCGTCGTCAGGCTCGGAGCCCCTTGAGGTGCGGCAGCGGTAGCCCTTCTTCTTGAGCACGTGGCAGATCATAAAGCCTACAAGGCCCATGAGGAAGAAGACCAGCACAAGCAGGAAGAGCATGTACAGCCCATGTTGGGGCGGTTCCAGGTCAGGCTGTGGTTCCGACATGAGGCCCTGGCGGGTGAGCACGGGCCAGGGCGGCTCCTGGAGTTAGGGGGCTGCAGCTAAGGATGGGGGGAGGGTTAGGAATGCCATCCTCAGGATTCGAGAGACAGACAAGCCTTTGAGGTCTGGCGCCACCCCCTACCCAACCAAGGAGCTGTCCGTGCCAGGGGTGCTGGTCCGGGCCAGGGGTGTCAGACGGCGGCTGCTCAAGCCCTCTTCCACTACCCTGGTCCCGCTTTCCCGACGCCCAGAGCTCCCCCTTTCCAGCTTGTCCTGAGCTTTCGTCCCTCCCAAGGACACTGCAGAGCGAGATGGGACGGAATTCTCAGGCGGCCGGCACAAGGATAGTGCCTGAGTCAGCGTCCACATCTCTTCGGCGCGGGCCTGAGTCAGACCTCCGCAGCCCCTTCCCCTTCCTGTACTGTCTCACACACACCCCCTCCCGCCTTTCGGGTTCTCCCGACCTGACCACCTGGCCCACCCGGTACCGGTGGTTTGGTTCTGGCTCCGGCTCCGGCTCCGGCTCCAGGGGCGTCCTAGTCCGGCTCAGGGCCCCCGACGCCCTCCCGGCGCTCATCCCTCGCTTCCTTCCCCTCCCCCCTTCGCCGCCTCAAGGGCTCCGGGCTGCGGCTGCAGATACCCGTGCCGCGGCAGGGGTGGGGGGAGGGAAGGATGGAAAGGGATGAGGGCTGGTTGGGACCGGCGACAGGCTCCGGACAACTCCAGCCGTGGAAAGAGAAGGAGAAGGGGGGCGCTGCCGCAGCCGCTCTGGGTCCCCCAAAGCCTTCGGCCGCCGGCCGGGAACCAGGGGGCGGAGCCCAGGTGTGCGGGGCGGAGAGAGAGAGCCCTGCGCGCTTCTGAGCGCAAGTGTGGTGCGCGCGTGACTGCGCAGCCCCCCCACTGCCGCCCGGTGACGGTGCGGTGCCGAGTCTGGGTCCGGGTGAGGAGGACGGGCAGTCAGGCGAGAGCGCTCTCCACTGGTCTATTGGGCACGCCTGGCTTGGCTCCAGCCCTCAGATGCCCCGGCTGGATGTGTAGCTGGGAATCTTCCCCAGCGGGCCGGGGGAAGCTGGCTTTCTGCACCTGAGAGGGTCAGCGTGGCCGGTTCTCCGAAGCCTCCTAAAGAGGCGACACGGCCTGCGCCCCGCTTGGGACAGGTAGCTGGACAGGATGGATCGGCTTCCCGAGGATTTGGCCCCCGCCGGGAAGGAAATGGCCCTGTCATCCTAGGACCGATGCTACTGTCGTCCGGCCGAGCCCAGACGCTCACGCCCCAGAACTAGAAGGGCGGAGCAAGCCGAGGGCTGAACTCCGCAGGAGGCGTGACCTGGGCGTGGTCTAGGGGAGTCGGGCTTGGGTTTCCTGGTTCCGCAGAGGCAGGCAGCGTGCTTACGCAGCACGCAAGGCCGGGGGTGGGGCAGGTGGACAGGCTGGCGGCGGAGGCGCGGGGCCTGGTCCCGCCGGCACCATGGCCAAGACTGTGGCCTATTTCTACGACCCCGACGTGGGCAACTTCCACTACGGTGAGGGAGCAACATTGCACGCGAGGGATTTCGGGACGCGGAGGTTTCGAAGCCGGGCCTACAACTCCAGGGATGGGTACTGACGAACTCTCTTCTCCCACCCCCAGGGGCTGGTCACCCTATGAAGCCCCATCGCTTGGCATTGACTCATAGTCTGGTCCTGCACTACGGCCTCTATAAGAAGATGATCGTGAGTCTCACGGCTTCTGCTGGGGATTGAGGGTGGGGACGAGCTGCGGCCTTAGGGATAGGTAGGCTGCACTGAATGCATCAAGAGTGACCCACCCCAGGCAGGGGGGAGGTGGATAGACGGAATCAGGAGCACCCCCATATGCAGAATGTTGGTGGGTGCATCCACTGACTTAATGAGAGTTAGTTTTTAGGTCGGCCACCTTTTGACCTCAAGTGGACCAACCTTTGGCCTATGGTTAGGGTGGTGTGGAGCTGGTTTTCAGACACAGAGTATTTCCCTCCCTTGCATCTTAGGACAGTTCTGTGACCTCAGGGAAGGGAAAGCGGCTGGCTCAGTGTATCTGGATATGAGGTTTACCCTCATTCCCACCCCTTCTCCTCCGCCACCTCTCTCCACCGCCAAGCTAGAGTTCTAGGGAGGACTTTGTAGCCCTGTGTGTAAATGTGTATGTGTGTGGAGGACAGGAGGAGGTGTTCTGGATATTCCCTTTTCAATCTAGAATACCCCCGCCCACACACAGAGTTCCATTTAATTACTACTCATTCCTCCATCTCCCACTGTATACACATCCTGTCTGTCCCTGGCTTGGAATTTATAGCAGTGTGATATGTGATCATAACATACGGCCCTTGTGCATTGCAAGGGGAATTAGCCAGCAGCATGAATGAGTGTCCACTGCTTGTGCTGAGCCACAGACTAGTGAATTGATCATAGAAACGACTGAGGTGATGTTAATGCCTGAATCTCTGGCTCTTGAAATTGTTTGCCTATGTGTGCCTATGAGCATTTTCTGGGGAGGAAAAATCTTTTGCTCTTGTCCAATTTCTAAAGCGTGTGATCCTCTCAAGAGATAATAAATCTTTGGCTTAGCACCTGGGCATCTTGGGTTTTAATTAGAAGGTTGTTGTGTGTCCCATATTATTTGATTCCAAAATTAAGAAGAACTTAGAGGAGAGAGAGGACAGAGTCAGCACCCAGGGGAGATGAGTATGATGAGAATAAGGAATAGGAGATCCAGGGAACAGGGCAGGTGAAGGGAGTTAAGGTTTGAGAAGGTAGAAAAGGCTGGGCTGGAGGTAGGAAGGAAAAGCCAGGCCCAGTGGTCTTTAGAGGGCTTGATCATAAGAAACTCTCAAGCTAATCAAGAGTCTCTCTTCTTCACAGACGTTTGTCTCATAGAATAACAAGGATTAGAGGGGAGGGGGCTAGGGGACTGCTGTGTGTGGTTCTGGACAGTCCCCCGGGCTGGGCTCAGTGTGGTCAGTCTCAGCCGGATGAGTAGGACTGACCCTGCCTGACTTCATCTTGTGTTTCCCTCTCAAGGTCTTCAAGCCATACCAGGCCTCCCAGCATGACATGTGCCGCTTCCACTCTGAGGACTACATCGACTTCCTGCAGAGAGTCAGCCCCACCAATATGCAAGGCTTTACCAAGAGCCTTAATGCCTTCAACGTGGGCGATGACTGGTAAGGGGAGAACTGGGACCTTTGATGCCAGGCATTTCAGTGAGAATACTTGAGTGAGATCTTATGGCAGCAATGGAAGACATGTAGGTGGGTGGGGTGGGGAATACTTGTCAATGAATCATCATTTACTCATTTGCTTATTCAACAAATATTGATTGGTTATTGGCTATGGGCCAGGCCCTATGCTAAGTGCTAGGGATGCAATGATAAACAATACCAACACAATTTTAATATAAGCCTTTGGGCTAAGTCCTTTAGAGGAGAGGTACATGACAGACTATGAGAGGGTAGACACGGGAGAATTTTCTAGCCTGGGCTGGCGCTGGTCAGTGGCGGCTTCCTAGAGGAAGTGATGAAAATTGGGTTGAGTTCTAAAGAAAGTCGGAAGTAATTAGGTGAAAGATAGTTGGGAGGATGGAGGATGAGGGGAGGAATGGGAAGTAGGGACAACATGCCCTAAGGGTCTGCAGCAGGACAGAGTATGACTTATTTAAGGAACAGAAAAAAGGCCATGCACGATATCTGAAGAGTGATCTGAATTGTGTCTAAAGAGATAGGTAGGGCCTTTAAAAAATAAACAGCCCTATTATGAATTGGGGTTTTTAACTTCTAGAGCAGGGAGAAGTCATTAGAGGGTTTTAAAAAGCAAGAGAGTGTACGACCACATTTATGTTGAGCTTATTTCATATGAGAAGTCAGCTCCGAGTCTTGTGGGGAAAAGGTGGCTAACAAAGATAAGCCATGATCCTTGCTTCCACTCTAGTCTGCATCCACTAAAAGATAGTGACCGCAACAGCTGCCAGCTGCTCCATTCATTTTTAAACTTTTTATTTATTAGGGAAAATTTTAAACATTTCTGCAAGTAGAATAGTACAGTGAACCCCCATCTATCCATCACCGAGCTACAACACTTAGAGCAGATGGCTAATCTTGCTTCATCTCTGTCCCCCACGTTAGGTTATTTTAAAGCTAATTTGAGATGTCACTCCCTTTTGTCTATAAATATGTTACTATATATCTCCAAATGATACTCTTTAAAAAAATGCATAGTATCATCACACCTGAAAAATCAACAGTAATTCATATCATCAAATGTGCAGTCAGTACTTAAGTTTCTCCAGTTGTCTCACATTTTTTTCTTTTTTGCAGTTGATTTATTTAAATTAGGATTTAAACAAGGTCCACATATTGTATTTGGTGGCTCCATCTCTTAAGACTTTTAACCCTTAATGTTTCCTTCTTGCCTTTGAATTTATTTATTTTTGCCATGCCTTGGCTTGCAAGATCTTAGTTCCCTGACCAGTGATTGAACCCAGGCCCTCTGCAGTGAAAACATGGAGTCCTAACCACTAGATTGCCAGGGAATTCCTTGAATTTATTTTTTGATGAAATGAGGCTGTTGATCCTATAGTTTCCTATAACAGCTACAGTTTCTTGAGTAATTTACTCTGCTGTGCTGAGGATTACTGGTATATCCACTTAATTCTTACACCAACCCTGAGATGTAGTAGTCCTTTTCATGATGGTAAGCATTAAGTACATACATTGAAATTTGAGGAGATTTTGATAACTTAGCCTGGACAGTGGCAGTGGCAGGATTCAGGTCCAGAGGCTAGGTTTTTAAACACTACACCAATCGGTTTCCCCGAAAGAGCCTACCAATAGAAGCAGACTGGGCTGGAGGATTGAGGCCGACTCCTTAGGCCGGCAATGAGCACCTTGCCAACCTTATCCCCACACCTCTGCTGCACAGGGTGTCTTCTCAGAATACCTTTTGTTCCCCATTCAGCCTCCAGGGCCTTCACAGCCTTCAAGCCACCACAAAGCTTCATGTCATGAAGGCTTTCTTGACCACACCAGCCCCAGAGGTCTGTCCTGCACACATTACCCTGCTCATTGGGTTGTTCAGGCACGTGCTGTCTTGGGAGCTTTCTTGTTTTTTGTGTTATTGCTCCTGCTAGTTTTGAGTTTACTTTATAGTATAGTCTGGGAATGTAAAGTCCACCCTCACCCACAGCCTGGGGCCCTGTGATTGCTCTTTGTGCAACTAGCACTACAATCACTGTGCTTCTCTACTTCCCATCCAGTGCCTCGAACAAGTCTCAGTATATGGTTTGGTCCAAAATATTTGTTGAATAAATTTGCAGATAACTTGGGTATGTAGGAGGGGCAGAAGGGGTTATTGAAGAAAGGAGACTGTAGGGCTTTGGGCTGGGGAGAAGGGTGAAGGAAGGAAGTGGACAGAGGAAAAAGGGCTCTGACTTGCTCTTCTTCCTGCAGCCCCGTGTTTCCCGGGCTGTTTGAGTTCTGCTCCCGTTACACAGGTGCATCTCTGCAAGGAGCAACCCAGCTGAACAACAAGGTAACTATACCCTGAGTCCTGTTTCCCCCTTCCTGTGGGTCCCTGAATCCAAGGCCTTAACTGTGATCCTGAGCTCCCAGCTTTGGGGGTGGGCAGGAGAAGGATTATGAGTTGGGCATTTGTCTTTCAGATCTGTGATATTGCCATTAACTGGGCTGGTGGTCTGCACCATGCCAAGAAGTTTGAGGTGAGTGAGGAGGTAATGGGGGAGACAACAGCTCCGCTAGGGTAGGAGGTCAGGATGGCAGTCGGGGGGCAGCTGGGTGGAGGAATTGTTCTTCTTTGTAATAGCACTATACTATCTTACCATAGGCTTCTGGTTTCTGCTATGTCAATGACATTGTGATTGGCATCCTGGAGCTGCTCAAGTAAGTAGCCCGGGAGGAGATGGGGCCACTTACTAGGCTCTTGGCTGAGGTCTGAGACTGCCCTGGCCCTGACCCTGACCTCCAGCCCCACCCTAGCTTCTCCCGAGTTCTTGATGCTTTTCTCAGGCTGCCTCTTCCTGTGCTCTGCTGCAGATTCCCCGCTGCCTGCTCACATTTCAGCCTTCTCTGCACATCCCTCTCCTGTCCCTGCCTCCAGGCTGGAGCCCCAGGGTTGCCCTTAGGGAACTGGTGGTATTAGGTTTCAGGTGACTTGGGCCAAAGTAGAATCTTCATAATTTCTGGCCTTGTGTTTGGGAGGAGTGGGATGGGGGCTTTTCCTCCTGGGGTTCACCTCTGCCTCAGACGCTGGCTTTGCCCTCACCCTAGGTACCACCCTCGGGTTCTCTACATTGATATTGACATCCACCATGGCGATGGGGTTCAGGAAGCGTTCTACCTCACTGACCGAGTCATGACGGTATCCTTCCACAAGTATGGAAACTACTTCTTCCCTGGCACAGGTATGGGAGTAGGAATGCCTGTCCCCTTCACACTCCTCAGCTCTTACCATGACTGCCTCCTCCGCAGGCTCAGGTCTCAGTTCAGGTGGCCCCTCCTTGGAGAAACCTTTCCTGATCACCCTGTTACTCTGTCACATCACTCTGCTTTTTTCTTTTCAAGCACGGATTGCTGTTTGAATTTATTGTGGGGTTTTGTTTGGTTTACTGTCTCCCACCTAATCATGCCTGTCTCCCAAGAATATGAGCTTGGTGGGATTTCATTTATTTTGTTAGTTCTTTTTCCTGTTGTATCCCGATACCTAGTTCACAGCTTGGCTCATAGTAGGCCCTCCAAGAGTATCTGTTGAACGAATGCAAGCTGCAAGAGACTTAGTGGTTTGAGGGAGTGTGTGGCAGACGTACAAAGATGGAGTGAGAGGCCCTCAGAGTACATGGTGGGGTTGAAGCAGCCGGCACCCCCACCCACCTCTTCCCCACAGGTGACATGTATGAAGTTGGAGCAGAGAGTGGCCGCTACTACTGCCTCAATGTACCCCTGCGGGATGGCATTGATGACCAGAGTACGTACTAAAGTCTTCTCCTTGCTCACTAGACTCCTTCTCTGTCTCCCTCTTTGAGTTAACCTCTTCTGCCTGGTATTATCTACTGTTGGGCCAGGTGTCCTTCAGGATGAATGGCCTTCAGAGGGACCATGAACTCCCCGGAAATTGTATGCAACATATTGTGTGTATGTGCATTTTTCTGGGAAAAAGGTCATTAGCTTCCATCGGTCCCTCCAGAAGTCTCATGAACTTCCCCACCCAGAAGTTCGGAACCAATGGTTGTCCCTTTGGGTTGCCCCTTTCCTGGGCTACACGCTCTCTGAACCCCCTTTTTCCTTTTGTTCCCTGTCTCCCCATCCCCTTGGGGTGCCAGGTGCCCATCTTTGGCCCTCTCCCAGGTTACAAGCACCTTTTCCAGCCAGTTATCAACCAGGTGGTGGACTTCTACCAACCTACGTGCATTGTGCTCCAGGTAATACGGTCAGTGCCTCCTCAGGCCTTCAGGCTTGAGGGAAGAGAGCAGGAAAGAGGAGAATCCCTAGGCTGGTGGGGGAAGGGAAGTGAAGGACATTGGTGACATTCTGAGTAGTTCTCTCACTGCAGCCACCTGGGGTTTTGATTTTTTCAGTGTGGAGCTGACTCTCTGGGCTGTGATCGATTGGGCTGCTTCAACCTCAGCATTAGAGGACACGGGTGAGAACTGCTCTCCTTCCACTCCCCCAGGTTTTCAAGTGGCCTTGGGCCTCAATACATGGAACAGGGGTAGCCGGGAAACAGGTCTCACCTCCTTTTGGGACTCAAAAATAGCTACATGTTGTACTTTGAACCAGAAGTGTCATCTTGAGCAGCGTTCCCCAGTTGGCAACATTCACATTAGGTTTTTATTAAGCACCTGTTGTGTTCCAGGCATTGTACTAGGAGATGGGGAGGCAGTCAGGGAACTCCCATGAAGTTTACGGTTCAGCCTAGGAAACAGGCAAAACTATAAGTAAGCAAATAAGATAGGTAGATTGTTATAAACTCTATAGAAGAAAAAGAAAGTTAAGATGTGGGATAACAGTGGAGAAACTACTTTAGATACTGTGATTTGGAAGCAATTTTCCAAAATTCTGAGCCCTGGAGCCTAAAAGGAGTGAGCCATAAGAGGAAGAGAGAGAGGTCCATCCCAAGCAGTGAGAAGAGCGCGTGCAGACATGCCGAGACAGGGCAGAAGGTGTCATGGAGGAGATGAAGTAAAACCAGTCAGGTGGAACACAGAGAGCAGGCTGGAGGTGGTTTGAGGTGACATCTGAGAAGTCGGCAGCGTTGGGGTCGTGCAGAGCCTGTAGACCTTGCTAAGGAGTCTGGATTATATTTCAGATGTGTTGGGAAACTGTTGACAGGTTTTAAGCAGGGAACTGACATGATCCAGCTTGCGTTTTAAAGTGACTGCTCAAGACTTCCCTGGCAGTTCAGTGGTTAGGACTCTGCACTTCCACTGCAGGAGGCATGGGCTTGATCCCTGGTTGGGGAAGTAAGATCTCACATGCCTTGAGGCACGGCCGAAAAAAAAAAGCCGCTGCTCTGAGTGCTGAATGGAGAAAGGTTTGGGGTGGGACTGGGCACACAGGAGTGGAAGTGGGAAGACCAGTTAGGGAGCTCTTGGTGTTGTTGTCTTAGACAGGGGGCTAAGTTGGAGGAGGTGGCGGGGGAGAGAGGTAGGTGATATGAGTTATATTTTGGTGGCTAAACTGACAGCACTTGCTGGTACATTGGTGAGACTAGTTGATTAACAGGGTGGGTGCTGAGCAGGACAGAGGTGAGAGTGCAGTCTGTTTTAAATTTCACTGAGACACAACGTGCAGACAGTAAAATGCACATATCTCAGGGATGTAACTCAGTGATTTTCACTACCAAGATCAAGATACAGAACATTCCTAGTTTCCTTGTGCCCCTTTCCAGTTAGTCGCTAGAAGTGTGTTCTCTGGCTTTTGAAAACTTCTTCCACCCATTCCTCTGGTTTCTTTTAACAGGGAATGCGTTGAATATGTCAAGAGCTTCAATATCCCTCTGCTGGTGCTAGGTGGTGGTGGCTACACTGTCCGGAATGTTGCCCGCTGCTGGTGAGCATGCCCCATGTTTTCTCCTCTCCCTTGTACAGTGTGAGCTAGGGGCTCCCTGAGAAATGGCCAGTGGACCTTTCAGCCCACTCGCTCAGCCTGCCCTCCTGGTTTGTTTCAGGACATATGAGACATCGCTGCTGGTAGAAGAGGCCATTAGTGAAGAGCTTCCCTATAGTGGTAAGGACCACCCCATGATGCCCCCACAGCAAGAAGGCCATTCTCACAAGACCATAGAATGGCCTGGTTTGAAAGCGGGTGGGAAGTTTGACTTTCTCAGAGCTCTGCAGACTAAACCCCTGGGCCCAGAGCGGGGAAGAGGTTGAGCAGCTGTTATGTAGGTGTTTTGGATGGAAAGGAAAGAGATAGGCAACTCTTGGGACCTGCCTGTGTCTATTTGAGCCATCATGTCTCCTCCTTTTTCCCCAAGAATACTTCGAGTACTTTGCCCCGGACTTCACGCTCCATCCAGATGTCAGCACCCGCATCGAGAATCAGAATTCACGCCAGGTCAGCAGCTTGGAGAAGCTGAGCACAAGGGTGGAGGAGCCAAGGAAAGGTCCAGGATGTGGGAAATCAGAGAAACCAGGGAAGAGAATCTCAGCCCTCACTATCTCTGTTATCAGCTAGTAGGCAGCCTCGGTGAAAGCACAGGCAGTCAGGGTTGGGAGGACGGACAGTTACCAGCTGGGGGATTCAAACTAAGATGCAAAATAGGACTGAAACTAGGACTGCGGGGACAAAAGGCAACTACAAGCATTGACATCCTGGGAGTCACTGGGAGCTGCTCATTGTCTATTCCTCATCCCCAACCAGTATCTGGACCAGATCCGCCAGACAATCTTTGAAAACCTGAAGATGCTGAACCATGCACCTAGCGTCCAGATTCACGATGTGCCGGCAGACCTCCTAACCTACGACAGGACTGATGAGGCTGATGCGGAGGAGAGGGGTCCCGAGGAAAACTACAGCAGGTCTGGAGTAGGGACATAAGAGGAGGGAATTCCAGCAAGCTTTGGGGGAAAAAGTAAGAGGGGAAAAGTAAGTTAGACAGCATTAGTCTAATTGTCCTCAGTTTACCTTCTTCAGTATGCAACCATCCCATGCTTTTTTTTTGCCCTGATTTAATGATGTAAGTGACATACATTTATTGTAAAACTTTTCAGTTCAGTTCAGTCGCTCAGTCATGTCCGACTCTTTGCGACCCCATGGACTGCAGCACGCCAGGCCTACCTGTCCATCACCAACTCCCGGAGTTTACTCACACTCATGTCCATTGAGTCGGTGATGCCATCCAACAATCTCATCCTCTGTCATCCCCTTCTCCTCCTGCCTTCAATCTTTCCCAGCATCAGGGTCTTTTCCAATGAGTCAGCTCTTCACATCAGTGACCAAAGTATTGGAGTTTCAGCTTCAGCATCAGTCCTTCCAATGAACACCCAGGACTGATCTGCTTTAGGATGGACTGGTTGGATCTCCTTGCAGTCCAAGGGACTCTCAAGAGTCTTCTCCAACACCACAGTTCAAAACCATCAATTCTTCTGTGCTCAGCTTTCTTTATAGTCCAACTCTCACATCCATACATGACTACTGGAAAAACCGTAGCCTTGACTAGACAGACCTTTGTTGGCAAAGTAATGTCTCTGCTTTTTAATATGCTGTCTAGGTTGGTCATAACTTTTCTTCCAAGGAGTAAACATCTTTTAATTTCATGGCTGCAGTCACCATCTGAAGTGATTTTGGAGCCCAAGAAAATAAAGTCTGTCACTATTTCCACTGTTTCCCCATCTATTTGCCATGAAGTGATGGGACTGGATGCCATGATCTTAGTTTTCTAAATGTTGAGTTTTAAGCCAACTTTTTCATGCTCCTCTTTCACTTTCATCAAGAGGCTCTTTAGTTCTTCACTTTCTGGCATCAGGGTGGTGTTATTTGCATATCTGAGGTTATTGATATTTCTCCCGGCAATCTTGATTCCAGCTTGTGCTTCATCTAGCCCAGTGTTTCTCACGATGTACTCTGCACATAAGTTAAATAAGCAGGGTGACAATATACAGTCTTAACGTACTCCTTTCCTGAGTTGGAACCAGTCTGTTGTTCCATGTCCAGTTCTAAGTCCATGTTACAGTTTCTGTAGATGACAACTGCACTGTTCAACATTTATGTATAAACAGAAGGGCATACATACACTCATTTTCAATGTTGTGCAGTCTTTTTTTTTTTTTTTAATAAAAGTTAGATCATTCTGTACATGTTCTACAATTTCCAAGTTTTTTTTTTTTACTAGTGTATCTTTCTGTGCCAATATATATATATAAATCTGCTTTGTTATTTAATTAGCTGTATAATATTCCATTGTGTGGACATAGCTATAATTAAACCAAGTGCCATAGACAGTTATTTACATTATTTCCTGTTTTTTTCACTGTTACAAAGAGTGTGGCAGCGAATCCCCGTGTATGTACGTCTTTGAGTGCTTGAATGGGTTAGATTCCTGGACTTGTTGTTGCTAGGTCAAAGGCTGTGTGCAGTAAAGTTTTTTTTTATTTGTTGCCAAACTGCCTTCCAGACAGTCTATAACAGTTTATATTCTTGCCAGCATTTTACTGACTCTTTCCAGATTACAAGCTGGACAGGTCACTGCACATATACTGCTCTTGTAAGGCCCTTGGATTTCTTTCCTCTGTTAATTTTTTCAGGTGTGATAGTTGTATTGTGTGTATGTGTGTCTTTTTTAATATCTTTACCTTCCTGAGATACATATTAAAATATTTACAGATGCACTAAATTAGGGGAAAAAGCAACCAGAATAGACTTAAAAAAACCACAAAAGCTGAAACAAGCTTTTCTGAAAAATGAAGGAAAAAGACAAGAGAACTCAGAAGTGCAGAAACAGATGCATTTAATAGAGAACAGATTTCCTTACGTGACTGGGGATAACCACAGCTGGATGTTTGCAGGACACCTGGTCCTGCTCCCACGCACTGTTAAGAAGTCTGAGCTGACTCTGCTGCAGAGTCTGATGGGCTTCTCAGTCCTTTCCAGAATCTTCTCTCTGTCTTAAGAGTTCATACTTCCAGATCTCTCCGCTGGACCTGGGCTTTACAGCTTAGACTCTTGGGACCACTCCAGCCCTTCTCCTCCATGTGTACCCCTTCATTTCCTCCCTTGGTTGAGGATGTATCTAAACATCTGGCCTCAGGGATCCTTTTTGACCCATCATCTCAATCTCAGCTTCTCCAGGTCTCTGAGGCTTGACTTCTGGAAATTGATCTTCTTAAAAATCTGTTTTTCAGTTTCTTCCTTTTAGAAAAGTTTATTTTTTTCATCTGTGATTCCAGGTTGGTACCTGGGCCTTGCCTCTACATTATACAGCCTGTTCTCAACAGCCAGCAGAAGCCTCTGGCCTCTTCCTGTCCTAAGCCCTGTTACTGTTGGACTATCCACTGAGTTCCTTGTCTTTGATGCTTGTAGCATATCAGCTATATAGGATATGATATTTATATTAAATTATACATGATACAGTGCCATCAAGTCATCATTCTCTTGCCATCCGACAACCCTGAGAGGTGCGATTCTTAAATTAACAGAAGAGGAATCTAAAGTTCAGAGAGATTAAGTAGCTTTCCGAAGTTCTCACAGCTAGTTAAATACCAGGGCTGAGACTCAAACCCAAGTCTCCTCACCTTTAACCCTTGTCCACTTAGAGGTAACTGAGACTTTGCTCTCCAGGCAGAGGGAGCCTTTCCTGATTTTGTTCCCCAACTTCTCTTTGATGACTTTCTCCCTTCTTTCTCAGTTAACAGCTGTGGGCAAGATAACTTAGTTATTCATGTTCTCCCAGAGAACAGTTTTCCAAAAAGAAATCAGAATTGGGTACATATTGGGTCTTGTATTGCTTTCATATCCCTTCACCCACTACATACAGGTTTATAATATGTCACCTCTCTGCTAGAAATGCTCCTTTCCCTTGCACTTAGAAGAAAGTCCAAATTTCTGATGATGACTTTAAAAGGCCCTGCATGCTGGCCCTTACCCTCGTCCCTGGTCTCATTTCTAATGACTCTCTCTCCTCTAGCTGTCTTGACCTCCTTCTCTCACTTTTCTCACCTGTCTTCCTCATAACCTTATAACTTCTGTACTTGGTTTTCTTACAGCTTGAAGTGGTCTTCCTGAGATGTTTGCCTGTCCAGCTTCTTGTTAGTCTTCAGGTCTTACCTTGTCAGAACAGCTGTTCCTAATAATCTTGTCTGAAATTTTACCCTTTTTCTCCTGTAACTCTTAGTCACATCCTTTTATTTCATTTTATTCATAGTGCTTTCCACCATGTGAAATTTTTGTTTTTACTTTGTTAGTTATTGTCAGTCTCATTTATTAGGTAAGTTTTTTGAAGATAGGCAGAAATGTCATCTGGTTTATTCTCTCCTGTCTCGCTAAGGCTTACGACAGTGTCTGGCACAGAGTAGTCTGTCAGTAAATGTTTATTGACTACCTGAGTGGATGAATGAATAGCAATCAGTCTCTACCAACAGAAGGAGAGGAGTGGTTCCCTGACAGTGGGGGCCTGAGAAGTGGCTCCAGACAGGGTGCCTATATGGGAGAAGACTGAACTTTGGAGAGTGGGAGCCTGACCTCTCTTTCTCTCTTCCCTTGCTTTGTAGGCCAGAGGCACCCAACGAATTCTATGATGGAGATCATGACAATGACAAGGAAAGCGACGTGGAGATTTAGGAGGAGCTGGGCTTGTTATGTCCCCAGGAATTCCTTTTTACCTCTTGGTTGGGTGGGAGGGAAAAAGTGTGGTTCTCCCACCCCTGGTCAGGTTACTTTCAGAGCTTTTACCAGTGCTGGGGGAGGGTTTGGAGACCACATCTGTTTCTTGAACCAACCCCTTTCTTCTCTCCCTCAAGGCCTGAGAATGGTACCTATTAAGGATAGAATGGGGACAAGGATAGCCATCTCTAGGAAAGCCTGGGCTTGGGCCCTAGAGGCCAGTCCTAGCCCTTTTGGCTTGCTTATTCCTTCCCTACTTCCTTCCAATCCAGAGACTTCAGGAGTGAAGGGGCAGACAGGAGTAAGGTTGCCTTTGACCTCCTCCTCTCCTGGGTTCTCCTACTACAGGCCTTGCTTCCAGTGCAGGTGAAGAGTAAAGGATTTTAGGGGGCTCTGGCTCCTTAACATCCTAGCCCAGATGATGGGAAGTACGGTTTTGAGATGGGGGAGGATGTGAAAACGTCTTGTTCTGACTTTTGGTTTTATGTCCATTTTACCACTCTTTTTATCCAATAAACCAAGTTGGTATTTTTTGTACCTTTTGCCTTTGTAGGAATATTCTTCTTACTAGCTGCCTGTGTATGAAGAGAGGAAATGGGATGATGATGTATATAATAAAAGTCATAGTTAACATAGTTAACACTTACCTTACATTAGTACCTGTGCATAAGGATTCTACATGGATTATTGTACTCATATATGGGGCATTAATAGAGCATTTAATTAAGAGTTAGACAAACCTGGGCAGATTAGTAGCTTAAGAGAGGGAATAGAGGATGACTTCAGGTTTTTAGTCCTGGGTGTTTGGATTGGTGATGCTAGTTAAGATACACTGAGAAAACACATCAGGTACTTAACACAGTGCCTGATATAAGCAGTTGCTCATTATCTTCATTGTTTATGTGAAGAATGATGCTGGATACTATAGTAGCCACAAATACGGACTCTTCCCTGGAGTTTACAGTCCAGTAGGAAGGAAGAGAAATGCCTTAGTAGATGTAGACAATGGTATGGGAAAGAAGAGTAATACCTGGATCACTCCTTCCATGCTTTGATCCTGTCTGTTTCTCAACACTCTAGCTTAGAAAGTAAGTAGCTGTTTGGGACTGTTTTGGACAAATTGATTTTGAAATGTGCGCTGGGCAGTCCTATGCAACTCTCCATCAGGCAATTAGAAAGTGAAAGGTAAAAGCTGAAGGTCAGATTTAGGAGCCAGCCATTTTGGCAGACTCCTTGTAACATACCAGACCCTAGATTGAGCGCTGGTGGCTCCCTAGTGAGTCACTGGCTGTCCTCCAGGAACATGCAGTTGAAATCTTTTGCTGGTTCTGAGCAAGATAATTAAGTCCAGAGTTTGAAGGCCTACTGGGTGCCACATGCTTTTCACACAAGGGACCAGATGTAGCTGGGAGAATAGAGGAAATTGGTGAGGGAAGAGTCAAGCTAGTAGAGCAAAGAAAACACTTTTGAAGAATGCCTGTTCTTTTCACTCAGTTTGGTTTATGTCAATTCAGTTGAGTTCAGTCGCTCAGTTGTGTCCAACTCTTTGGGACCCCATGGACTGCAGCATGCCAGTCTTCCCTATTCATCACCAACTCCCAGAGCCTACTCAAACTGACGTTAATTGAGTTGGTAATGCCATCCAACCATCTGTTGTCCCCTTCTCCTACTGTTGTCCCCTTCTCCTTTTGCCTTCAGTTTTTCCCAGCATCAGGGTCTTTTCCAGTTAGTTCTTCATGTCAGTAGGGAATCCTTTTTAAACACAGGGCTTGGCAATCAGACCAACCTGGTTTTAATTTTTTTTTTTTTTGTCAATTATGTGTCCTTGGGCAAGTCACTTCAGTTGTCATTGTACAAATTTCCTGTCCTTAAAATGGTGAGACTAGTGGAATCTGTCACATGCCACTGTGGAGATTCAGTAAGAAAATACTTGTGTTTTTGCATAGGGTCTGGCATAGAACAAGTGTATGGTAAATGGTTAACTATTATTAAGTTTCAGGCACAGCAATGGCAATAACTAGTTTTTCCAGATTAGGAACATGGAACATAGTAGACCTGGGATTTAGAACTAGGTAATTGAACTCCAAAGCTAGTAGAGTTTGCTCTAGCACTGGCCCTGAACCAAGCTCTCTTCTTGGCACATAAATGGTAGCTATCACTTTATTTTTTCGTGTGCTCCATGGGTATTGAACACATAAAAACTATTATCCTGGAAAGCCTGGCACTAAATTTTCTGCCAGGATAAGTCTCTCTCATGCGATTTTTTTGGTTCAGGTAATATCTCGGTCTGGGGGGTGAGAGGGTTCAGGCTTCACAGCCACGTGGGCACTGCGTGGGAGCAGGGAGGCCTGCGCCGCTCCAACCGGCAGGCGGCGCTGTCCCAGAGAGTTACACCGCCCACTCACCACCCCCCCACGTGAGTCCAAATGGTTAGGCCCGCCAGGCAGGTAGTGCGCTTCCGCGGCTTTCCTCCACCCTCTCCCTTCCCCCGTTGGTAGGGGCTGCGGGTCCGGGCGGAAGTGGGGCAGGCGGGCGGGAGCGAGGCGTCGTCGTTGTATATTCATGAGGCGCGCGCAGCCCGGCATGCTAATGAGGCGGGGCGCGGCGGCGGACTGAGAAGCTGCTGGGCGGCGGCGGCGGCAGCGGCGGCGGGCTTGGAGCTGCCGGGCGGGAGCGGCGTGGGCGCGGGGTCACTAGCAACGCAGACCTGGACATGGAGCCGCCCGGCGGGGGCCTGGGACCCGGCCGCGGGACCCGGGACAAGAAGAAGGGCCGGAACCCGGACGAGCTGCCTTCGGCAGGCGGCGACGGCGGCAAATCCAAGAAATTTGTGAGTGTCCCTCCCACCTGGTTCCCTCAGGCTGGCCCCTTAACCGCCCTCAGGACCCAGAGACCCCCCGCAGCTGGCCCCTGGGGTGCACGCCCGTTTCTAGGGAGCCGCCCCCGCGCCTCCCTTCCTCGTTTTGCTCGGTGCTGGGCTCCGAAGCCCGACCTCCGACCATTCTGGGACCTCGGGAATCCCCGGAGTCCCACCCGGCTCTTGCCCTGGCAACCTCGGGGCTTTCTTCACCCCCCTTCTCCCCTCCCTCATGTTCTGCCCTTACCCGCGTAGCCCTGGACAGTCTCAACCCTATCTCTTCCCTCTCAGCCCCACTTCCTTTCTTCTTCCTCCGTTACCCGAACACGCCTTCTCTATCTCTAGCCTCAGTGCTTTTCTGGGTCCATTTTCTCTTCTTACCCTTCCCCCCTTTTTTGGTTTCTTCTTATTTGCTTCTTCAAAGGTCACTTCCTTCCCCAAGCTTGATCCCTTTCACCTGCTAACTTTGCTCCCGCCCAGTCCCCTCTCTGGGCCCTCAGCCGGGTGTCACCTGATAATCCTTCCCCTCAGGAATGTTACCTGACTTGGGCGCTACCTTCCCTCTTCCCTTGGACGTTTGTCCTTGTGACTGCAGAAATGGGTTCCTGCCCAGTTCCTATGATCGTTGGGTATGACGGTAGTTGGCTGTCCAGTATTTCCCCATCCAGAGAACCTGTCTCTTTGCCCTGTTGCTAATCGGTCTCTTGTTAGGGGATTGGAACTTCTCTCAAGAATATGCCCTTCTTGACTTAAGAGTGGTGATCACCCTCCCCCACGGGGAAGAAGTTGGACTAAAATGGTCCAGAAGTTTTTGAGTACCTGATTATATTGTCTTCTATGCATTTTCATGATGACAGCCTCGGCTCTTCCGCTACCTCCTGTGCCCAAGGCTACACTGATAACCTTTTTCCCGACCTGTAGAAGAGTCAGACTTTCTTCAGGTGCCAGTTACTTCCAATCTGAAAGAATACTGGTGTTCATGTAACACCGTGGTATCTTATTATCTTTGCCCACACTGAATCTTGGTTTTTACTCTATCTAGGGAAAGATAGGGGGCGCTGTCCAAGATAGGGCGTCTTGGATCTTAATAACCGTTCCTAACTAGTTTTGTAGTCTTCTCTCTCAGGTAATTCACTCTGCCGCCCCAATGTCTCTTTCTACTAACCAAATGGTTTCTAACTTTCCCTCTTTCTCTTTTCTCTTATCCCCACCCATTAGCATTCTGACGCAACTCCACAAGTTTGGGAAGAAAACTGAGAAAGTGATGAAAACAGGAAGATAATGTTGCTTTGGGATGTACAGGGTTGAGCTGTGGAGAGTACTGAACAGATTTAAAATAGTGACTCATCTCTTCCTACCTATTTCCATCAAGACAGGTGCTTCTGGACTGTCCTTTCCAGTGACTATAGGCTGTCAAGTCAGTGCCTGTTTTTATCTGGTGACTATCTTTTTTTCCCCCCAGAAATGTGGGTTTAATAGTAGTGACAACTTTCCCTCACTGGTGATCAAAGCAACATTCTCCCAGGTTTCTTTAGGATAAGCATGACACTCTAGTTAGGGAGCTTTCCTGCTAAGTCTTAAGCTTTAGGGCCCGTGTATCTTCTATTTCTGTATCCTTTTGTTTTGCTTTTGTTTCCATGGGTACTATTTGACCTTACTCACCCGAATTCCAGCTATTTTTGCTGATTTATAGTGACCTTTGTGACTTGTAAATGTTTTTCAAATTCTAAATGGAATTTTATGTGTGCTTTTGTTTTACCCAACATGAGTTTCACTAATTTGTGAATTCTGCTAAGTATTTGGGGCTGAAAGGTGAGATACCTGAGGAAATTGAACTTCTTTTCACCTGTTTTTGGAATGTCCATGGAGTCTTGTGTATGCTGAGTGGATTTGGCTCAGAGTTGTTGGTATTTGCTTTAGGGAGGGTGGAGCTGAACCAAGTTCTCTTTTTCTTTCGAGGTGTTTTTCTTAACTCTTAATCTGCTGAATTTTTAGAAAATATGTAACACACACAGGTAGTGAGGAGAATTGCATTCCTGGCTGGGGGTTGGTAGGTTTCCAGGAAAGTAGTGCTGTTTAACCCCTTTATTGCCAACTATACCATACCTCAAGGCTTTACCATATTCTTTCTCATTGCTTTTTATGTAAGAACTCTGTGGAAATGAGAGCCGAGGAGGAGCATTGCAATCCACTTCTCTTTGTGTCTGTGTATGTATGTGGGGGTGGGTAGAGTGGGTGAGATTGCTGGTTTGCTTCTGTTACCCATGGCTTAGTTTTCTTGAACTGTAGGCTAAAAGTGAAGTCAAAGGGGTTTCGCCTACTCCACCTTTTCTAGTGTGTGTCCTCGGGAACTCCATTAAGAATACATTTTATAAAACTGCACTCGTTTGGACTGAGTGTGCCTGAAGATTATTTGTTTGCATCTGAGGAGTTACTAATCCCTTTAGCTGCTGTATACCTTTCCAAGCTTATGCGGATTCTAAGTGCAGATCAACTGATGAGAATACAGAACTCACAAGTTACCAAAGATTTGCTCTTTACTCTTTGAGGTAGCTTGTGTGGAAAGGACACAAAGAGCCTAAGTTGAAAAAGTGGTGAGGATCATCTTTTTAAAACATGTTCGAGATGCAAATGTGTGTGGTGAAGCCATGCTATCTGGTGTTCTATTCCTTGGTTCTTCAGTCTGTCTCTGGGTGGGCCATGAGCTTATCCCTCGTCCAGCATTATTTCAGTTCCTTTCGGAAGCCCTTAAGACAAAGGAAGATAAAAATGCTAAATGAACAGTGTTTTCTTACTTTTTAGCAGTGATGAGTGTGGGTGTCAGATAGACTGATTTCTGAAATATGTGTAAGGGGAGTAAGTGTAAGCAGGATGTTAGGAGGCTGCAGAGCATTTCTGCATTTTGTAGACTACATGTCTTCCCGTACAATCAAGGATTGATCTGTTTTAAGAAAGACTATTGCATCTTGATTCAGCTAGGAGCCTAACTTTGTAAAACAAGCTTAATGTGGGATTAGAGACAGTACAAGGTATGTACTTTTAAAAATCTTGTTTATTGTTGGACATCTATGTTAAATTTTTACCATGTTGCAGTTTCTAAAAGCAAAGTGAGAGTGAAAGTACGTTTAGTTGTAGATCCCTGTCCATCCAAAATGAGAGCAAGGATGAAGGATGCTAGGCAGAATTTTAAACAAATATTAGGAAAGGTGAAGATTATAAAAGAAGTAGAGTTGTTCCTGCTTCTTTCCTCTTAAAGATACTAACTTTGATCCAAAAGGTCGCTCAAAACCAAGGAGTATGCAGAGAACTTTATACAAGTCATTTGTGTTTTTTGAAAGTTGATAAACACAGGGATTACATAGTTTGAAAAGAGGGAGGGAAACCTACAGGAATGTTACTGAGAGTTTGAGATGACTGCATGATACCTGAAAAATTTGCTCTCTGCCTGCCTAGTCTTTAAAGACAGAGCCCAAGGATCACTGGATAATGTTATTTTCACTTGTCTCTAAGGAAATCCTCTTCATAGGAGGTGAAACTGAAGGAATGCCTCAGCATTTAAATCTCTTGAGAGAGTTGTTAAATGTTGGGATATTTTTATGAAAAGAGTTGAAAATTTTATGACTTGTTAATTGTTTATTTAAAAAGCTAAGAAAATAGTAACAAGTGAGGAATGATTTAACTTTGTTGATGGGTATACAGGTCAGAATAGACTAATTTTATTCCCTCTGTGGTAAAATCACTTTTTGTTACCCCTGGGGTGCTCAGTGTATTTTGTAAATGGATTGCCAAGTTATTCTTGGAGAGTGTTATATTTTCAGTGAAATGTAATAGAGGCTTAAAAGATAAGGTGTGAATTAGAAGAACAGGTTAATGTTTATTAACAGGAAATACTCGGTATTGTAGAGAAACAGTTTGTACATGCAGGTGGTGTTTTCTATCATTTTGTGTCTCAGTTGAAATCATTCATGACTACCAAAAGCATCCCCATATTCAAACAAACCTTGTGTTTTTATTTATTATGTTGAACCTTCTATTCTTTATCACTTTTATTTGAAAGCAGTAGGGAAAAAATCACCACTTGCTAACCAGCAGAGCACCATTGATTGGTTGTCCCTGATTAGGGTTAGGTGAGACCAGGTGAGACCGTGCCAGCCCTCTCTCCCTACCCTGCTGTCTGTCATTCCCTCCCTCTTTGTTTTTTTAATATTGCCCAGCTGCTGTAAGAGCTGATTCTAGCCCTTTGGATATCCAGGCCTTTGGGGAATCAGTAGTAGTAAAAGATGTTGATGCTGAAATTTCTTAAAACTTCAAAGCTAAAATTGAAAAGTAAAGAATATTTTCATCACTATGAACATATCTTATTATCTACCTGCTTTTTTTTTTTAACAATTTTTCTTTTTTTTCCAAACAATTTTTCTAATCGAAGAACTCTTTTTTAAGAGAGTAAAGTTACTGAAGGAAAAGGGAAATTGAGACCAGTATTTTAAGGAATTTTACCACTGATTACAGGATAACTCTGGGTTAATCATTGTTCTTTCAACTTGGAGATTCTTACTTCATTCATTATTAACGCTTGCTATGAATGGTAGTCTTAAAATTTTAGAGTTGGAAGGGCCTTTAAATGTCATCAAGCCCAAACACCCACTCAGTGCAGCAGCAATCCCTTCTTACAGTTGTAGGTTGAAAATTGAATAAATAACCAGCTGAGGAAAAAAGCATAGATTTTGGATTCTACATTTCCTTTAGTAAATTTCAGGATCTTGGAAGAAAGTGATCATGTAAAAGGAAGAGATATGCTAGAAACTCTGAGACAGAGAGAAAATATTGAAGAAAGTGACTCTGTTGTATAGTTCTGTGACAATTAGGGAGTATCAATTTGTCCTTTAAATAGTTGCTTAAATTTTCTTCCCTCCAAGAAGGGGGATGAGACGGATAAGGGGACACAAGAAAGAATTATCATAATGAACTGAATTAAGAGAAACACGTTGCATTCGTGTGTGGAAGCCATGTTGTATGGAAGATGGGAAATTTTATCCTTGGCTGTGATTATAAGTGGTCTTTAGGCAGTAGCTGCTTTGGCATTTTGTCAGGGTAGCAGATACAGGTAGAGTTTATGGTGTCCTAGAAGATTTTTCCAGGTTTCTGATTGTGACTTATTCCCTGTTTTAGGAATAATACTGTTTGAAAGCAATAGGATTTTCATTTTCTTTTAAGACTTAGCATACTTTAAGGATCCAGCAGAGATTGATTTATAAACTGTCTTTGATCCTAAAGGTTACAGAAAACCAAGGTAGTAGGCTTATATCTCAGATATAGCTGCTTTTTTAAAACTATGTTAGAACTTGAGGGTCAAGTAAAAAGATAACCCTCACTTCCCCTCTCGTCCCCCCTTCCTCCGCCTGCCGAGTAGCTCATACTTTATTTACTTTATTCAGGGTCTTCACCTTTCTGGCTGTTAACCCTAACCATCTTTTTTTATTGGTGTATAATTAACATATAATAAACAGCATATATTTAGTGCACAATGAATATATCCCACACCCTCAACAGTTCCTTCTGCCTCATTGTAATCTCTCCTTCTCACCCCTCCTTGTGCCCCAGTGCTCAGGTAACTAATCACTGATTTGCTTTCTTTAACTGTAGATTGTTTGTATTTTCTAGAAGCTTATATAAATGGTATTATACACAATATGAATCCTTTCTTTTGGCTTCTTTCAGCATAATGTATTTATGTTAGCTATATTAATAGCTCATTTTTTTTATTGCAGAGTAGTATTACATTGTATGGGTTTACCATAATTAATTTTTTTATAATTTTATTTATTTATTTTGGCTGTGCTGGGTCATCATTGCTGCCCAGGCTTCTCTTTAGTTGTGGTGCACAGGTTTCTCATTGTGGTGCCTTGCCTTGTTGTAGAGCATGGGATCCAGGGTACTCAGGTTTCTGTAGTTGCGGCATCTGGGCTCAATAGTTGTGGCTGCCAGGCTCCAGAGCACAACCTCAGTGGTTGTGGTGCACTGGCTTAGTTGCCCCGCTGAATGTGAGATCTTCCTGGATCATAGATCGAACCTGTGTCTCCTGCATTGGCAGGCAGCTCCTCTACCAGTGAGCTACCAGGGAAGCCCCTACCATAATTTATTTATTTACCATATAGACATTTGAATTGTTTCCAGTTTGGGGGCTTTGATGTTTGGATTGTTTCTAGTTTTGGTTCTTTATTGTTTTGCTGGGAACATTCATGTACAAGTTTTTGTCTGGGCATACGCCTTTATTTTTCTTTTGTAAATACCTAGGAGTGGAATGACTTGGCTATGTGATACGGCTATGATTAACTTTCCAAGAAATTGCCAAACTGTTTTCCCAAATGGTTGTACCATTTTACAGTTTCACAAGCAGTGTATGGGTTCTGGTTCCTTGTCAGCTCTTCGTATGATCAGTTTTAAATTTTAGCCATTCTGGTGAGTGTGTGAGGGCTTCCCAGGTGACTCAGTGGTAAAGAATCTGCCTGCCAGTACTGGAGATGTGTGTTCCATCCCTGGGTTGGAAAGATACCCTGAAGGAAGAAATGGCAACCCACTTCAGTATTCTTGCCTGGAGAATTCCATGGACGTAGGAGCCTGGCAGGCTGCAGTCCATGGGGTCACAAAGAGCATGCATGCACACATGCACAGTGGGTATATATAGTGTGGACACAGAATTTGTCTGCCATCTCAGTAAGCAAAGGATGTTGTGGCCATAAAGCCATCAGCCACTGTTGGGGTCACTGATGGTGTACCCTGAGGGGAATTCAGGAAGGAGAAAAACAGGTTGCCAGCCACCAAGTCATGAGTCACTGTAGCTGTCCTGACAGTGCACCCTGAGTGGAATTCAGGATGGAGAGAAATAGGATACTGGCCTTAGGTAGTTAAGATGTGTATCAGAGGAATGATTCAGTAAGCCTGTACTCTTACATCTTCCCATGTACAGAAAAGTGCTGAAATCATTAACTTGAGATAATCTGTTTTGTAATTAGCAGTAATCAGTTGATGTGCAACCTCATGGTTTTTTCCCAGCAAAAATTCCTATGTATCCCAGTTCCTTTCTTACATCTTTGGAATGGTCCCTCAGAGCTGTCTGAGAGACTGCCATCCCAGGCTGTAGTCCTCAGTAAGGCCTTTGATTAAAACATAAATTTCAGCTTTTTAGATTGTGTGGTTTTTTTTTTGTTTTTTTTTTTCAGTCAACAAATGGTATCTCAGTGTGGCTTTTTTTTTTTTTTTTTGCAGCACCAGGTTTTCATTGCTATGAGCAGGGGCTACTCTGCTGTGCATGGGCTTCTTGTTGCAGTGGCTTCTCTCGTTGCGGAGCATGAGCCCTGGGCATGTGGGCTCGGTAGCTGCGTCTCAGGGGCTCCAGTAATTTTGGCACGTGGGCTTATTAGTTGCTCTGAGGCATGAGGAATCTTCCCTGACAAGGGATCGAACACCTCTCCCCTGCACTGGCAGGTGGATTCTTTACCGCTGGACCCCCAGGGAAGTCCTCAGTGTAGCTTTAATTTGCATTTCTTTAATGATGTTGAGCATCTTTTCGTGTGTTTACTTGCTCTCTGTATATCTTCCTTGAAGTATCTGTTCAAAAATTTTGCCCACTTAAAACTTTCTATTACAGTCTAAATACAAGTCCTTTGTTGGATATATATTTTACAAATGTTTACTTCCTCCTGTGACTTGCCTTTTCATTTTCTTAACAGTATATTTTGAAGAACAAAAATGTTTAGTTTTGATGAAGACCAATTTTTTCTTTTTAAATTAATTTTTATTGGAGTATAGTTGCTTTATAGTGTTGTTTAGTTTCTGCTGTACAACAAAATGAATCAGCCGTACATATAATATATCTCCTCCTTTTTGGACTGAAGTCCAATTAATTATTTTTGCTTTTTGTATCATATTTCAAAAATCTTTGCTAAAATCACAGTCACTAAGATATTTTTCCTAAAGTTTTAAAGATTTAACTCAAATTCTTCTCTTATCACTGTGGAAATGTGAGTTATATTCCACATGTTCTCTTTGGGGTGTAAATTTTCACCTGTGGACAAGACAGACAATTTCCAATTCTTTTAGGATTGGGGACCTTTGAGATTCTATTTATCCTGAAAGCATTTGCATCTCTTATGTGGCGATAGAAACCTTTTGTTTTCCTGTACTCAGTGTGTTACAGGTTGTATAATGCCAATCTTCCTATCTATAAATATTAATGATTGTTCAGCATCTTTATAGATAGGAAGATTACTTCATTGCAGACCGTAAGGACAGGGAGTAATAATAACAGTAAGAGTAACAATAGTAATAGCACTTGTCTGTTATACTTACTTAGCCCTAGTGCTGCACTGAAGAGTTCTAGACTCATTATTGATCTACATCAATCTTATAAAATAGGTACTGTTATTATTCCCACTTTATAGGTAATTAAACTGAAACTCAGTGTGATCAAGCAACTTGCTTTAGGTCATAGAACTGGAATTCAAAGCTAGGTCTAGCCGATTAAAAAATAAAACACACACACACAAAACCATGTTTTTATTTACTGCATTGTGTTGACAGTTTATAAGTGTCCAGTTTTTTTCACTTGTATAGTGTCAAAGGAATTCTATAGTGTCATAGAAAATTTTGATGGTATATCTTTAGAGCCCTTTGACTACTGTGGTTTATTAAAACTGGACTTTCCTTCAGTTCAGTTAGTGGAAAAGAAGTATTGGGTCTAGGTGAACAAAGTGCAGTGGCTAAATACCTAACTGCCTTTTGCATTTAATAATTTAGACTTTAAACCACTGCAGGAATCTTAATTAAATCTTTCTTTTCTTCAGCATGTAAAAGTAGCTATTATAGTGCATGCAAAAGCTATCTTTCTCCTGGTTATTAAAAAGTTGTCTAAATTATTATTTTTAAAATGTAACCATGTCTCTTTTGTAAATAGAACAGCTCTAACAGCATCACCTGTCAGGAATTACTGTCAAGAGCAACAAGCAGTGGTGACGTGCAGGGAGGAGGAAGCTGCTGCTAGACCCACTCTCTAGTTGTCTTCTCTGTCTGTTAGAACTGGCCCTGAGTGCTCACTTCGGCAGCACATATACTAAAATTGAAATGATACAGAGAAGATTAGCATGGCCCCTGCACAAGGATGACACGCAAATTTGTGGAGCGTTCCATATTTTTTAAGGTCCCTGGACCCCCAGCCCCAGCAGGAGCACAAGAGGAAGAGAGAGTTCCTCAGCTGCCGGGGAGTCCTTGCCCCACCTCCATCCTCCACCACACTGAGAAACTCCCGACCTCCACACAGTTTCCATCCCCAAGGCCCTGAGGAAGGGGAGGGGCTTAGGGAGCCCTGCCTTGTTGTGTAGCCATCAATAAAAGTACCTTATACCCAGGAAAAAAAAAGACTGGCCCTGAAACTCAACCATAAAGATTGCAAATGGTTACCAACTCCAGCGTCTTTCCTGAGTCTGGGAACTGCTGAAGTTTATTCTCTAGACCTAGCAGTTGGTTAATAATTAAGACATTGCCACAGAGGTCCAGGTACCTGGAAACTAGGATTTTCTGTATGATTGGTGGCAAAGAGTAGAGAATACAGTTTCCTTGTTTGTGTGAATCTGCCCTAGATCCAAAAGGTGGAAGATCAAGAAGTCATGTGGTTGACGTAACAGGTTCAGTCCATGCATTTTAAGAGGTTGTAATCTCATCCATGGCTGTAGAAGAATGGACAGGAAAAGCTCAAAGGCCATGAGCATAGGAGTGGGGACCTTTGAGATTCTGTTTGTCCTGAAAGCATTTTCACTGCGTATGTGGTGGTGGAAACCTTTTGTTTTCCTGTACTACTCAGTGTGCTATAGGCTCTAGCTGTTCAAAAGTTGTAGAAATTCAGAGAATTTAAGGAATTAAGTGGAAAGATTACTGAACTGAGAGTCAGAAGACCTAAGATTCAGAATCTTAGAATGCTGGAGGTGAAAAGGATGGTTAAAAGTTATTTAATTCATATCTCTTATAGATAAAGAAATGTGGGCCTAGAGAAGTGATCTGTCCAAATTTACAGCTAGGACTAGAACCCCCATCTCTCATTCCCAGTGACATATTCTTTCCATATATTTCTACTTAGTCTGACTCTGCTACTAATTAACCATGTGAACTCTGGGCAAGTGACTCCTCTTTTCTTGGTCTTTTCTTATGAAATGAGAGAATTATTAATAGCGTGAATGATTTCAAAGATCTATACTAATATCCCAAACTCTGCATGAATAATTTAGAATATAGTTGCGGGCAATGCTAGTTAGCTTCATAGAAGATGGGGAACATGATCAGCCCTGGAAATAAATCCAAGGATTGGTAGAGGAGAGGGGGAAGGGGTTTCATGGAGTGGGGAGTGGTGTGAATACAGGCTCAAGTTTGAATGTGTGGCTATAGTAAAAAGAAATGGCCTGGTTATAGCCATCAAGAGGATAGTGGGAGATGAATCATTTAAAGAAAGCCACTTCATAGAGATTATTTTATCCCTGGGAGGAGCTTTTAGGTTCTCTTTCTGTAGAAACCTATAGAAAGCAGGACTGAAAATTTGCATTTGGTAGCATGTCACGATGCATGTTGATGCAGTTTTTGGCCTTGTGAATATGTGATGGTGAAGAACTTGAATACATTAGTCTTAAGGTTCCAGCAAATCACTTCTGCTGCCAAGATGGAGTTTAGATAGTTGTTTGTTTGATTTCCATTCCTTTTCCATTATAATAATCCAGCTTCTCAAACATCCAGTGATCATTCTAGATTTTAAAAGATGTAACTGTCTTCATCTGGAGTCAAATTGTAGACTCAGGTAGGAACTGCCATTGAGGGAACAGTCTGAGCCTATCTTTGGGTCTTTTCATTTTCTTCTAAACATACTCCAGCACAGTGCAGTGTAGGTTTTGATCACATGCTAATTTGAAATGTTCTTTAGCCTTTTGTAAAGGCACTATATATGAAGAGAAAGAGAATATGATATTGAGATCTCTTTTGGGGAGGGTGGGTCATACCTCCCATCTAGCTTGTAAGGTATCTAAGATCAGTGATGGAGTTTAGTTCATGTTAGCAATATCCTGTTAACGTATTTTAGTTTTACTGTTAGTCTTCTGAATCTTGGGATTACTTTCAAGGTTCTCCATTTCTGTGATCTAATGACAGTTTTGAAAACATTAGTCCTCTCACCAAGGTAACGGTAAGGCAAAGAGAATCACTGATATGGCTATACCAGACCAGAAGAACTCTGTTGAGAAAAGATTTTAATTTTCTCTAGAGATAGTATCTTAAGTTTTTGTCTTGTGTTTAATGAAGGGACATGTCTATAGGATTAAAAATCTCAGCATTATTTCACACAGAACAGGGCTGCCAACTTTTGTCATTATAAATGAGCAGTATTTGGCCCAATCGTCTTGGGATTGATAACATACATTTGGGGCTTCCCTGGTAGCTCAGATGGTGAAGAGTCTGCCTGCGATGCAGGAGACCCGGGTTTGATCCTAGGGTCTTTAACATACAGTTAAAGTGAACAATTGCTAAGTCCCTGTGTTACTGAATCTGTTAGTACAGTAGTCTTTCATAGCTTTACATAGAATATTAAATTAAAGGTCTACATAGAATAAAGAAGATGAAGATGAGTCTTCAAGTCCCTAGGATATGTCTGGCTCTCCACGAAAAATGCTGCTGGCAGTAAGATTGCCTTTGTTTTTTCTCCAAAGTCACATATTTCTGCCTATAGCAATGGAGTTCCTTCAGTTCCTTCATTTGGCCTTAGAAGCAAAGTTGTTTTGGACTCTTCTAAAATTATTTCATCTTGCTTTCATGGGGCCTAAAGAGATATTTTTAGTTTTGTTAGTTTTTGTGAAAGATGTGTGTCAGGCTCCCCAGGCATAGAGGTTTCTAGTGATTTCTTGATTCTGGTATTTTAAAAAGATGGGAGTTGGCCTTAGTTGGCAGCTCTTTGCATCCGTCAGGGTTTGTTCGTTACTTACTTCTAGGCCCATGGGTGACGTCTGTTTCCTGTGATTGAAACCACAAGAAGTGGTGAGAAGCCACTGTAGGATATGTCCTATTCAGCAAGCAACAGGCATTGGGCTGCCCTCAAAAGAGCAGTAGTAACTAAGCACTGCTTTTAAGGGTCCCTGAAGAGACCCTAGACATGATCTGACCCAGCCTCCTCATCTTAACATGAGAAGGCCACTGAGGCCTAGAGGTATGAAGTTGCCCAAGGTCATGTAATTAGGTGAGTTAGCCTTTAGACTCCACTAACTGTTCATTATTCTTTCTCATATTGCATTTTGTAACTAAAGTTTATTAACCGTGCCCTGCCAGAGTGTTTCCTTAAGCAAAGTACTACTGGAAAAGAGTAAATGCTCATGGGCATTTTGAATATGAAGATTGGATGATGTTGCTTTGCCTTTAGAGGCTGTGCTATGATTTTTTATACTTTTCTTTTGAAATGACTTTTACATACATTTTCAAAATAGCAAAGTCTAAGAACCTTCAATTTTTAAATTTTTATTTCACTTAGTATTTGAACATTTTAGTCATTATCTTTATGCACAGATATTTTTTACAATATTGCAATTACAGTTTCTACATGTTTTCTTCTTGTAAAGCAGTGTCATAAACATTTTTCAGCTTTCTCATCTTTGAAAATTACTACTTTTTGAAGTGGAAATTTGTTTTTCCTAACCACACCACATGGCTTGTGGGATCTTAGTTCCCCCCACCAGGAATCAAACCTGGGCACCCAGCAGTGAAAGCAGAGTCCTAACCACTAGACAGCCGGGAAATTCCTTGGAAATGTATTTTCATTATAAAAGTGATTTTCATTATTCTCATTTTCTAAGAGAATATAGATGTGTATAAAAATGAAGTAAAACAATCCCCTCTTGTTTACCAGAAATCATACTTATTTTTCAATAATTAGATCCAAAGAGAAAAATACATATTAATATATGGAAGTCTCTTTGGAGTCCGAGTACTTTGGCATGAAATTCTGTAATGTGTTTGTGTTAGAACATAGTTCCACACAAGTACAGGTGCTGGAAGTATTAGAAAGTTCTTGTTTTAACTCTCGATTATACCAAGATTTCTCGTTACAGAGGAGTAATGAGATTTCACCTCATGCTGTCTCCCTACTCCCTTCCCCAAATTTTCGCAAAATCTTAGTTCTAGATTTCTAACAGGCCAGTAAATGTTTGCTGTGGTTTTGTAAGATCAAGTTTGGCTTTTTGAGTAGTAGTATAATTTTTGGATCAGTTAAGCTATTGTCAGTAGGCCCTGATGACTTCTATCCTCACATCATTCAGGAGTGATGTGAGGATAAAAGAAAAGAGGTGTAACCATCATTTAGAAATGAAGGGTTTGGAATGGTGTTTAACACAAGGTGGCCTCACACTCAGGGCCTGTGTGTGGCAACAGTGTCAGCTGCAGGAGCTTCCTGTCTGCAGGCCTTTGGGTGTGTCAGTCACAGGCTCACCCATGAGGAAGGGTAGACGTTCTGCTTCTCACATCACAACATGGGAGGAGAAGACCGTTGCTACGGAGATTGGGAAACAGCATTCCTGAGTCATTGACTGTTTCCAAATGAATGAACAACACCCCTTTTTTCCTTAGCTTGTCTAAGCTAAGGCAGTAAAGAGATCTAATAAGAAAGTAAAGAACAAGTATCAGTATTTGGATCTTGAGAAATATGTCAAAACTTTGGAAAAGTAGGTTAACATTATTTATTGCTTTCTATTTATGTATTTGGAAGTTTTATTAGAACCTTCAGATGTTTGAAAGAGAGGAAGCTTTACTTACTCTGTTCTCTCACACAAATGACAGACTCTGTGTGCACCTCCTTCCTGACAGCAGAGGAGATGGGCGTGTCTGCCACACCATGTGACACATTGGTCAGAAACTCAGTTCAGCTCAGTCGTGTCCGACTCTTTGTGATCCCATGGACTGCAGCACGCCAGGCCTACCTGTCCATCACCAACTCCCGGAGTTTACTCAAACTCATGTCCATTGAGTCGGTGATGCCATTCAGCCGTCTCATCCTCTATCGTCCCCTTCTCCTCCCGCCTTCAATCTTTCCTAGCATCAGAGTCTTTCTAAATGAGTCAGTTCTTTGTATCAAGTGGCCAAAGTATAGGAGTTTCAGTTTCGGCATCATTCCTTCCAATGAATATTCAGGATCGATTTCCTTTAGGATGGACTGGTTGGATCTCCTTGCAGTCCAGGGGACTCTCAAGAGTCTTCTCCAACACTGCAGTTCAAAAGCATCAATTCGGGCTTCCCTGGTGGCTCAGAGGTTAAAGCGTCTGCCTGCAATGTGGGAGACCTGGGTTTGATCCCTGGCTCGGGAAGATCCCCTGGAGAAGGAAATGGCAACCCACTCCAGTATTCTTGCCTGGAGAATCCCATGGATGGAGGAGCTTGGTGGGCTACAGTCCACGGGGTCGCAAAGAGTTGGACACAACTGAGCGACTTAACTAACTAACCACTCCAGTATTCTGGCCTGGAGAATTCCATGGACTGTATAGTCTTCAGTTCATGGGGTCACAGAGTCAGACACGACTGAGTGACTTTCACACAAAAAAAAATAAATAAAATTTAAAAAAACCAAAAGCATCAATTCTTCGGCACTCAGCTTTCTGTATAATCCAACTCTCACATCCATACATGACTACTGGAAAAACCATAGCCTTGACTAAACAGTAGGAAACTAGGGCTTTAGAACCTGAGTACTTGCTTTATTGGCAGCTTGCTTTCACAACCCCTGAGTTCTTTGTAGTGCAAGGGGGTGGCAGTTTGTTTTGGATGGACGTAGGGGAAGAATGCAATGTTCCCAGTCTGGTTTCCACCTGTTCTGCTGAGCTGGAAGAGTGAAACCTGAGTGGACTGTCCTTCCTGGAGGCTATCAGCTATCTAGGATGCAGGCTCTGCCAGTCCCAGGCTTCAGGATGAGCTAAGCTGGAGGCAAAAGTTTACCTTCTCCTTTTCTTCAAGAGACTTGCCTTGTTGGACAACTAGAGAACTATTAGAATATACTGGACCTATCTGTCAGAGGATTGATTCTAATATTAATATAGTTTTCCCCCTCATTTTAATAATAGTTGGGAAATGTTTATTGGAAAGCAGACTCTCATCAGTTTTAGATGGTTATGAGGGAAATTGAGTTTGTTGCTTTAATTTCTAAGTAAATTGCTTCCAGTTTATAAGTAAATTAATGAAAAAGGGAATGGAATATAGGTACCTAATGTTCTTTATATGGCATTTCTCACTTGTGCTTCACATAGGCTACTGCTTAGAATCTTTCCAGGCTCCCTGGTTTGTATCAGGAAACACACTGATTCTGGAAGGCAGGGGTAGACTGAAAGAAGTCTTTTAATTAGGAATGAAAGATCTTGGACTCCTCTCTACTGTGTTTCCTTTGTTGTCTCTTGCATGAATTCTGACAATACTGAGTTTAACTGTGGGGCTGCCCAGGCAGTGTGGAACTAAGTGGATAAGCTGCTACAGTCTTTCTTACTCCTTTAGCACATTTTCCTTAGCAGTCACGGAGAATGGGAGTGTGCCATCTCATTCCTGGGGTCTGCTAGATAATCTTCAGTTTTCTTTCCCTGAGACACATTTAACTTTATAAAGGTAAATTAGCTTTATAGTTCATGTTTTTCAGTTTCTCGTCATTTTTTGCTTCTCTTCTGTAGACTTCCTTTCCTCAGATATACCCTTTTCCTTTGATTTTCTTTTTCCAAGTGGGTACTTCAGTTCTACACAACTCCTGTTGAGTCTTTTGGCACCAGAAAGTAATGATGTCAGAATCTAGTTTGTTTCTCTGTAAATGGTCAATGAGGTATTGACTCATTCAGTGCCATCTTTGGGCCATGATTTGAAAATGGAAGGGAAGGTTTCCTACATTGGAAGGTATCCATTATTTCCTTCTCTCTAGTTCTAATTGACTTCTTTATAAGGAGTGGGAATTGAAGGGAGTTTCATTGGTTCCATCATCATAAATTATATACCTTTTACAAAGCACTTTGCGAAACAAAGTGCTTTACATCTATTTTATTATTCTTCACAGAAGCCCTGTGAGACAACATAGTCCTAAAGATAGGAAGACTGAAATTGTGATGGATAAAAAGAAAAACTTACATTACCTTTTCTGTCCTTTAGTGGAAACATAGCAAATCTTGTGGCAAAGCTGGAATGGGATTCTTTGGTAACTGAATTCAAGTTTTTGTTATGATCATCCATTGCCTCGCTATCCTAAGAAACAATGTCAGTCCTGTACTAAAATTAAAAAATTGAATCAGAGCCAGACCTTTCTCTCTGTTCACTTTGATTCTGAGTGACAGATACCTTACCTGTTCCTTCCTGGGTAGGTGTATTAGGACTTGGAAGGAAACTATTGTTGGCTACGGTGAGACTTATTTCCCATTTTACCCATAGGTAGCCTATGTCTTTGTTTCTTTGTTGTTGTTTAGTCACTCCATCCTGTTTGACCTCCTGGACTGTAGTCTGCCAGGCTCCTCTGTCCACAGAATTTCCCAAGCAAGAATACTGGAATGGGTTCCTATTTCCTTCTCCACTCAGGGTCCCCTGGCCTTATTCATAGGGAAAGACATTATTCTCAAAAGTTTTGTCTGAGCTGTCTACAACAATCGTAAGGTACTGTCATAAACCTTGACTTGAAACTTTTCCTTTGTTTGTTCATTTCAATAAAGTAATGAATAAATTAATATACTGGACTTAGAATGATGCTCCTAAATCTAGAGTGATGATAATTTTTAAAATGTTTATTAACTATTAGACATGTGAAATGGCAAGAATACACAGAAGAACTATACAGAAAAGATCTTCACGACCCAGATAATCACGATGGTGTGATCACTCACCTAGAGCCAGATATCCTGGAATGTGAAGTCAAGTGGGCCTTAGGAAGCATCACTACGAACAAGCTAGTGGAAGTGATGGAATTCCAGTTGAGCTATTTCAAATCCTAAAAGATGATGCTATGAAAGTGCTGTACTTAGTATACCAGCAAATCTGGAAAACTCAGCAGTGGCCACAGGACTGGAAAAGGTCAGTTTTCATTCCAATTCCAAAGAAAGGCAATGCCGAAGAATGTTCAAACTACCGCACAATAACACTCATCTCAAATGCTAGCAAAGTAATGCTCAAAATTCTCCAAGCCAGGCTTCAACAATACATGAACCGTGAACTTCCAGATGTTCAAGCTGGTTTTAGAAAAGGCAGAGGAACCAGAGATCAAATTGCAACATCCGCTTTATTGACTGTGCCAAAGCCTTTGACTGTGTGGATCACAATAACTGTGGAAAATTCTGAAAGAGATGGGAACACCAGACCACCTGACCTGCCTCTTGAGAAATCTGTATGCAGGTCAGGAAGCAACAGTTAGAACTGGACATGGAACAAGGGACTGGTTCCAAATAGGAAAAGGAGTACATCAAGGCTGTATATTGTCACCCTGCTTATTTAACTTTTATGCAGAGTACATCATGAGAAACACTGGGCTGGATGAAGCACAAGTTGGAATCAAGATTGCCGGGAGAAATATCACTAACCTCAGATATGCAGATGACACCACCCTTATGGCAGAAAGTGAAGAACTTTAGTTCTTGATGAGCCTCTTGATGAAAGTGGAAGAGGAGAGTGAAAAAGTTGGCTTAAAGTTCAACGTTCAGAAAACTAAGATCATGGCATCCAATCCCATCACTTCATGGCAAATACATGGAGAAACAGTGGAAACAGTGGCAGACTTTATTTTGGGCGGTTCCAAAATCACTGCGGATGGTGACTGCAGCCATGAAATTAAAAGACACTTACTCCTTGGAAGAAAAGTTATGACCAACCTAGATAGCATGTTAAAAAGCAGAGACATTACTTTGCCAACAAAGGTCTGTCTAGTCAAGGCTATGGTTTTTCTAGTAGTCATGTATGGATGTGAGAGTTGGACTATAAAGAAAGCTGAGTGCCAAAGAATTGATGGTTTTGAACTATGGTGTTGGAGAAGACTCTTGAGAGTCCCTTGGACTGCAAGGAGATCCAACTAGTCCATCCTAAAGGAAATGGATCCTGAATATTCATCGGAAGGACTGATGTTGAAGCTGAAACTCCAATACTTGGCCACCTGATGCAAAGAACTGACTCATTTGAAAAGACCCTGATGCTGAGAAAGATTGAAGGCAGGAGGAGAAGGGGATGACAGAGGATGAGATGGTTGGATGGCATCACCGACTCAATGGACATGAGTTTGAGTAAACTCCGGGAGTTGGTGATGGACAGGTAGGCCTGGCGTGCTGCAGTCCATGGGGTCGCAAAGAGTCGGACATGACTGAGCGACTGAACTGAACTGAGACATGTCAAATGAACCAAACGTGGGTTTCTGCCCCCAAGCAACTTACAGTTCGGTCCACAAAAACAGCTACAATAAACGGTCTGAAGAAGGACCTGATATAAATGTATTTAGAGCCTGGTTTGACTGAGTCCTTTAGATCTTTTTGTGGCATGACTTACTATGGCTAAGTATACAATTTATAGATGAGGAATAACTGTTTCCTTTCGACATTTTGTAGGAGTGCTTTGTCAACTAGTACAGTCTTCATGTGTATGTTTTTCTAGAAGTTTTTCTGTAGTAATAAGAGCACGATTATTTTTATAGAATGTTCTCATTACTACATTTTATGACCTTAATGGTTCCTAAGGAGGCCTGGTGTGCTGCAGTCCGTGGGGTCGCGAAGCGTCGGACACGACTGTGCGACTGAACTGAATTGTTCCTAGAAGTGTGTCTGGTTTTGTTTTGTTTTTAATAAATAGGGGAACTGAAGCATGAAGAATTAATGTGATTCACTCAGAATCACACTTGCAGTGTTTTAGGATGCTAGAAGTAAAAAATAGGACTCATGATCTTTTTCCTTTAGCTAAAGTTCTAGATAAATTTTGTCAGTTTGCTTAACGTTTTGGTTGCCTGCTTTAACATGACAAACTCAATAGCTTAAAATAAAACCCACTTGTTAGCTCGTAGTTATCTTGGTCAGAGTCCATCATGGATTGTGCGGCTGTGGTCTCAGTGTCACAGGGTTGAAATCAAGGTGTCAGCCCGGCCAGTCCTCATCTGTAGTTGCTGGAGGAAAGCCTTCCAAGCGCATTCAGGTTGGAAGAATTCAGTCTCTTGCAGCAGTAGGACTGAGGTCCCTGTTTCTTCATTGACTCTTAGTTCTAGAGGCTGCCTGTAATCCCTGCCGTTTGGCCTCTTTGGCTCAGACCAGAAGTGGCATGTTGAACCTTGTATTTCTCACTCCTCACCCTAGATTTAAAGGACTTGTGTAATTGGGTCAGACTCACACAGATAATTTCTCCTTAAAAGTCTGTCCTTGGGGACTCTCCTGGCAAGACTACTGGAATGGGTTGCCATGTCCTCCTCCAGGGGATCTTTCCAACCCAGGGATGGAACCCAGGTGTCCAGCATTGCAGGCGGATTATTTTTACTGACTGACCCACCAGGGAAGCCCTCTTAAAAGTCAGTTGTGGCAAGTAATATAACCTAATCACAACAGTGATAGCCTATCATATTTACAGTTTTGATAATTATACAGGTTATGTACCTCAGGCTAGAAATCTTGAGGGAGGTCCTAGAATTCTTCCTACCACACTAAACATTTCCCTCACTCTGAATTAGCCCATGAGCAGGTGTGGATGTCAGAAGAGGGAGAGCTGGGAATTAAGTATATTGAGGCAGTGAACTGCATTGTGATTGTGGGTTTTATGAGAAAAACCTGTAGTTCCCAGGAATCCTCCTAAGAATCATCACAGAGTAGGGGCCATGGGGCATTCAGCTGTGGTGTTTTCCCTTAGCCAAGAGCTCAGATATAGTTGTTCTGGATAAGGTAACCTGAACAAAATCTTTAGAAGGTACTAAAATATGGTCTTGCTCTTGTAGGCTTATATTACCCCTGTGCTAGCCACATGGTTCATGAGGTAATTGTTCATGATTAACTGTTCTTGCAAAGCACATTGGTAGAAATTAGAAACACTCTTTGCTGTGTAATGTACTCTGTGATCAGAATAATGTTTAATCATATTCTCTTATTAGATCTCTGCTTACCTCTCTTCTGCTATGGACACTACCTAATTACCTTTTGTTTGGCTACATGAGAGACTATCCTTCATTGAGAATTCCCTTTTTGTGACTGGAGGGAAAAGTTAAAGATTCAGGGAATTGGGTTAGAAGTGAATCAGTGCCTTGGATGAATTTTCTTATATCCTTTAATCTATAATAAGTCCAATTCTGTTACTAGGCAAACAGAGGGAACCTCTGTCCAAAAGACTGGCAAATTTAGTCCAGTCAACCCACTTTTAAAAAGCTCAAGTATTAATAGATTTGGCTACCACCACCACCACAACAAATCCAGTTATAGAAAAGGAGTTTTAGATTTCATTTGCATTTATTATGATACTAATTGATCAGGGTATGCTTCAAACTCATTCAGTCATCAATTTAATTAGTCTAGCCTCACAGGGCATACTTTGGGATCTTGACTTTAATTTTTGGTTTCTTTGAGAAACCAAACTGTAAAGTGTCTAGGAAGTTTCTTGTTTCCTATAGATGGTAACCAAAAGATTTATCTTACCACATATTACATTAGGATGTGGTAACTGAGTCAGAGCTTTGAATTACACTCTGGAAGGAGAGAGTGAGGGGACAGCTTTTCATTTTTATTTTGATTGATGGTCTTAATGCAGAGCAGTGCCCAGCCAAATATGTTTATTTTGATGCTATTACTTTGATGCAGTGCACCTTTGAGCAATTTGTGTTAATTTAAGTAAGATTTGATAATACTGAGAATCTTTCAGAGAAATTGAATTTTTATTAAATGCAGTTTAAGCTCTTTTCCTGTACCAACTAACGACCTTCAGAAATTTATTTGCTCATTTAATTCTATTGAACAAAAAATTCCTATCGAATAAATTGTTATTCTGCCCCTTAAAAAACATTTTGTGCTTCTATCAATAATTGTTTGCATATAAATGAAAGGTTATTATAAAAATTGAGTTACCAGAAAAAATCTAGACTATGTTTAAGTGACAATATTGCCACTGTGAGATCGAGGCTCCCAGGAGAAAATAAACAGTACTATCTTGGAGGCACAGTCTGACCTTAGATTCCCCGATTGCTTACAAGGGCTCCTTCTGAGGGTGTCAGTGGCCAAGCCATGGGGTGTGGGGGTCAGCGTACAAACCTGAAGTCTCTGCTCTGGGAGTCTCCTTTACCTCGCAGATGATAGGTCTCCTGTTGCTTGTAGTTCAGGTCTGTCACTTTCTTGGTTTGCTCCCTTATTTTGGTAGAGTGTATCCTACAGTTGCTTCCTAAGGTGCACTTGGATACATTTCCTGAAGACTTTAATGTCTGAAAAATGTCTATTCTGAACTCACATTTGATTAATAATTTGGGTACAGAATTCTAAGTTAGAAAATTTTTTTTATATTTTATTTTATTTTTTTATATTTTAAACTGCCTTTTTTGTTGTTTAGCTTTTTGTATATATTAGTAGTTGAAGAAATTAAAAGCTTCTCTGATTCCTTTGACCAATTTTCCTCCCTTCTTTTTCTCTCACACCTCCCCCTGCCCACCCCCCACTGTGTGGCATTTGGGATCTTAGTTCCCGTACCAGGGATCAAACTTGCACTACTCTGCAGTGAAAGCATGAAGTCTCAACCACTGGATAGCAAGGGGAAGTTCCCCTTCTTTCAAGTTGTAAAATTTTGTTTTCCTAGTGTTTTGGAATTTCACCATGATATGCCTTTGTGTGGTGATCTGTCTGTTGTGATGGAGACATCCTTCAGTCCTGGGAAATATTTTTCTACATTAATGTGTAGTTGATTTACAATGTTGTGTAAGTTTCTGCTGCACAGCAAAGTGATTCAGATATACACATGTGTGCATTCTTTTTTTATATTTTTTTTCAATTATGGTTTATGCATGTTACTGCAAATAGCATTATTTCATTCTTTTTTTTATTGCCATGTAATATTCCATTGTATATATGAACCGTATCTTCTTTATTCATCTGATGATGGACTTTTGGGTTGTTGCCTTGTCTTGGCTATTGTGATCAGTGCTGTTTATGAACATAGGGGTGCATGTATCTTTTTAAATTACAGTTTTCTGCATATATGCCCAGGGGTGGGATTGCTGGATCATATGGCAACTCTGTTTTTAGTCTTTTGAGGAACCTCCATCCAGACTGTTTTCCATAGTGGCTGTACCAGCTTACATTCAGTGCTAGGAAATATTCTTGAATTATTTCTCTGATAGCTTGCTCCTCTGTTTGCTCCTGTTGTTTGGGTATTATACTTGCCAAACTGATCTAATTTTCTTATCTTTACTCTCAGTTTCCCATCTCTGTCTTTTTCCTCTACTTTGGGGAGATTTCTTCAAGTTCTTATCTTTCAGCCTTTCTTGAGTTTTCTGTTAAGTTTCTGTTTTCATGGGTTCAACTTCTAAGGGTTCTTTTTTCTCTGAATATTTCTTTTTAAAATGGCATTATGAGGACTTCCTAGGCTCCAGTGGGCTTCCCTGGTATCTCAGCTGGTAAAGAATCCATCTGCAATGCAGGAGACCTCGGTTCAATTCCTGGGTCAGGAAGATCTACTGGAGAAGGGATAGGCTACCCACTCCAGTATTCTGGCCTGGAGAATTCCACGGACTGTATATTCCACAAAGAGTCAGACACAAGTGAGCGACTTTCACTTAGGCTCCAGTGGTTAAAAGACTCTATGCTTCCACAATGGGGCACAGTTCGATCCCTGATCGGGGAACTAAGCTCTTGCATGCTGCATTGAGTGGCCAAAAAATTAAAAAAAAACAAACACAAAAAACGGCATTATGTCCTCTCTTATAGATATTAACTTTTTTCTATTCTCTTTTCTTGCATTGTCTCTATATAAGGAATTGCTTTTTCTCTCTCTCACATTTGTATTTTTCCTTATGTGTTTAATAATCCTTGGTTGTCTGTTCATATTTAAGAATGAGGGACTGAAAAATTCATTGGAAACTGGATCCATGGGTAGAGCTTGTTAGCTGTGCAGTTTATTGTAGGCTTGCCCTGTTCAATATAAATATAATGTGAGTCACATATGTAATTGTAGGTTTTACAGTAGCCACAGAAAAAGGCAAAAAGAAAAAAAAGGAAAAGAATCATGTGAAATTAACTTTAATAATGTTTTTTAACCTTGTATATCTAAAATAGTTTTAATGTGTAATAGATATATATTGATTGTTAATGATGTTTTTACCTTGTTTTTTATATGAAGTTATTGAACTGCAGTTTGTTTTATATCTTACAGCACATCTCAATTTGAATGCTAAATTTTTATGGATATACTTGATGTGTATTTAGATTTCATAAAATTTACAAGTGAAAGGTAGATTCACATACCTAGCATATTCCAAACATACTTAAGTTTAACAATAACATACTAGTTTTTAATTTTAAATTTTTTAAAAATTAAATAAAATTTAAAATTCCTGTTTCAGTTGCACTAGGCACATTAGAAATGCTCAGTGGTGAACAAGATAGAAAACCCAGAGATAAACCTATGCACCTATGGGCACCTTATCTTTAACAAAGGAGGCAAGAATATACAATGGAGAAAAAACAGCCTCTTCAATAAGTGGTGCTGGGAAAACTGGACAACTATATGTAAATGAGTAAAACTAGAATACTTCCTAACACTATACACAAAAGTAAACTCAAAATGGATTAAAGACTTAAATGAAGGCCAGAAACTATAAAGCTTTTAGAGGAAAACAAAGACAGTACACTCTTTGACATACACCACAGCCAGATCCTCTTTGACCCACCTCCTAGAGTAATGGAAATAAAAATAAACAAGTGGGACTTAATTAAACTTAAAAGCTTTTGCACAGCAAAGGAAACAATAAACAAGATTAAAAGACAACCCTCAGAATGGGAGAAAATAGTTGCAAACAACTGGCAAAGGATTAATCTCCAGCATATATAAACAGCTCATATAGCTCAACAATCAGGAAAACAACCCAATCAAAAAATGGGCAGAATACCTAAACAGACATTTCTCCAAAGAAGACATACAGATGGCTAATAAACACATGAAAAGATGCTCAACATTGCTCATTATTAGAGACAAGCAAATCAAAACTACAATGAGGTATCACTTTACACCAGTCAGAATGGCCATCATCAAAAAATGTACAGCAGTAAGTGCTGGAGAGGGCGTGGAGGAAAGGGAGCGCCTCGCACTGTTGGTGGGAAGGTGTGTGTCTGTTGGCCTCTCAGTCGTGCCTTCTCTTTGCAACCCCACGGACTTCTCCAGGGTATTCCCTTCTCCAGGAGATCGCTGCAAACCAGGGATCAAACCCAGGTCTGCCACATTGCAGGGAGATTCTTTACCATCTGAGCCACCAGGAAAGCATGGAAACATACAGCGCCATATATAAAATAAATAGCCAGTGGGAGTTTGCTGGATGAAGCAGGGAACTCAAAGCTAGTGCTCTGTGGGTGCCTAGAGGGGTGGGATGGGGAGGGAGGTGGGAAGAAGGTTCAAGAGGGAGATGACATCTGTATGTCTCTGGCTGATTCATGTTTGTGTGTGACGGAAACCATCACAATATTGTAAAGTAATTATCCTTCAATTAAAAATAAAATAAATGCTTAGTCGTTACTTGTGGCTGGTAGCTACCAGATTGGACGGCATAGCTCTACGGTGACCTGCTTGGACTATGTCAGTAGTATAAGGTTGTTTTTTAGTTCCCCAGAGAAGGCTCTTCCAACCTTCTGCCTCAAGGGTAAGGATTTTGGGGTGCTGGAGTCCTGAGAAACTAGAAAGGGGAAGGTGCTGGGTGTCTCAGTATATAGAGTACGCATAGATTAACTTACTTGTCTTTTTGGTATAGGATTTCTGCCCACAGCTGTGCCTGGCATCCCCCGAGCCAGAGATCTGTGTTTTACCCTCTTCTAAGAATAAATTTACAGATTTATGCTGGAGTAAGGGAGGGTAGTCTCCTGATGGCATGAGGGGAGGGGCTTTGGGGATAACAGGAGGATCTACAGGTCCAACTGCTTCTTTACGTGAAAAGTGAAAGTCGCTCAGTTGTGTCTGACTCTTTGCGACCCCATGGACTATACAGTCCATGGAATTCTCCAGGCCAGAATACTGGAGTGGGTAGCCTTTCCCTTCTCCAGGAAATCTTCCCAACCCAGGGATCAAACCCAGGTCTCACGAATTTCAGGCGGATTCTTTACCAGCTGAGCCACAAGGGAAGCCCAAGAATACTGAAATGGGTAGCCTATCCCTTCTCCAGCGGATCTTCCTGACCCAGGAATCGAACGAGGTTCTCCTGCATTGCAGGCGGATTCTTCACCAACTGAGCTATGTAACTGCTTTTTAAACAGCCTTTAAACCAATCTTATTTTTGGCCTCCCTCTCCTCCAGCTGCTCATTTCTGTAAGTATTATACCTGGTGCTGCTAATTCCTGAGCCTGTTGAGGATTCTTAAGTACAGTCTGGATAGTTACTGGCTTTTCCTTCATCAGGTTTAGGGCTCATTTTTCTTAGATCTGTTGAGTCTCAGTCCCAGCTTCAAAAGTTGGTTATAACTACACTTTTCTTGTTTTTCCCAACCTTGTAGGCTCCTTCCTTTTTTTTTTTTTTTCCTAAAAATTCCTTTTCTGTACATGTAGAAATATTTCAAAAAGGGGGGAAATTTAATTCAGTTTACTGTCTTTTACCTGGATGTCCCTATTAATTTGTATTCATGAGCAGATTTTGATATGTTAAAAATTTTTCATTCTGTATTTATGCTTCCTTCAGTATCTGTATTTGTAGTTAAAGGTTTTAGTATACAGCTTCAGTAGAAGACTCGGTAGGAGGGACAGGAAGATGAAGTATTTAGTGCAGTAAGGGTTCGTAGTTTGAAGGCAGAAAATAATTGATAGCAAACAAGGGAAAAGATGAGCATAGAGGCATATAGAAATAGGTGGGATCATTAGAGATCATCAGAAAGCTTGAACTTCTGGGGCATAATGCATAAGTACACGTCCAGTAGCATTTATCTTCTAGGACTCCACTATTTTTAGTCATTCTTACTTTTCATGAACTAGGAACCTCTTGTTACCTATCTCAGAGAATCCACAAAGCATATTATGTATCTTAGAAAATTCACAAAACAGTTAATGATACAATTAGGAAAAAAGCCTCACAAAACTTACCATTTGTAAACTGTAAGATCCTTAAGGAAAACACATGTAGCATTAAATAAGTAAATTAATACACCCTCAATATACTGTAGCAGCAGGTTCTATTTCAGTAATAGAGCTGAGCCTACAATTTGGGTGTTCTATTGGGTTCTGAAACAGAATTTTGCCTGTACTGTGATTCACTTTGCTGGTAGATGCTGCCCTCTGTTGGGAGTAGTTGAGAAATACATGGATCAGTTTTGCTGTCCTTACTCAAATCGAGCACTAAAACATGGATACTTTTTTTTAAAGGAATTAATCTGTTTCTAATGATGCACCAAGGAAACCTAAGGAGACTGGTTTTTTCCTTTTTAAGAAAACAGATTTTTTGTGTGTATGTCTAAAGGCAACAGTGGGCATTAAATGGGAACAAGACAAGAATTTGGGGAATGCAAAGGTTTAGGGCTATCTGGAGACCAGAGTTCCATACCCAGCTTGCCCTTATATGACCTCAGTGATTTACTCCATCTGTGTGGGCTTCAGTTTCTTCACCAATGAAATGAAAAGGTGGAACAGATCTCCAGGGATTGGTATTTTAGGAGAGCAGCCCCAAATTATGGTATTTGTTCATAGGAGATACAATGACTGAGTCTTAGACTCTGCCCTGAAGGAACTTAGTCTGGAAATAGCTAGAGGAGACAGACAATCAAAATACAGTTGTAATCCACTTGTAGTGCTGTGAGGCGGGCAAGTACCTATTTCTGCAGAAACATAAGGAGAGGTACCTTTCCAATTAGAGGAGGTGTCATCCTGTAGGGCCTGTTGGAGCTAGCCTTAAGCAGTCTCCACTGAGGGAAGCAGCAGCCTAGGGAAGGTTTGTGGTGGTGAGACAGCGCGATCTGTCTGTGGACTTGGAATGAATTCAGGATGCCCAGAAGATAGGGTTTGAGGTAGAGGGCTTGTTGAGAGATGAGTCAGAAGTGTCCTATGCCATGCTAAGGAATTCGGATCTCAACCCAAGGGCAGTAGGGAACTATTACAAGGTTTTAAATGAGAAATAACCCAGACAGCTCGACATTTTAGAACAATTACTCTTGGATTTAGTATAGAGCGTAGATTTTGTGTTGGGCAGATGGGAGTGAAGGAAGGGACATGAGTTAGGAGGCTACTACAGTAAATCAAATGACAGCTCATACCACTAGGATGGAGGGAAGAGAAATGAGTCTGCAGGCAGAAAAAATGGGTTGCTGGTTTCCTGTTCTTTAACTTAACCTGCAGCTACGAAGAGTCCAGCTGGCACTGATTCATTAGACCCAGGTTCTGTTATCTATGTTATATCCATCCCAGAATTATTTTGGTGGTTGTTTGGTTCTGACAGAACATTTTGAGTTTGGAGGGCAAGGTTCTGGACTGGAAGCACTTGCTCTAGGAGCAAGTAAGTGTAACCTTGGTAGTGGCAACCTGACTATAAACACTCACTCTGTGTGTGGCTTGTTTCACCTCTGTGTCAGGAGACCCAGAACGATGACAAAAGGAACTGTGAGTCTGCCTGGTGTTTCGGTCTCTGTCTCGTGACCCTTCTGCTGTGGCTGCCCAGTGAGCAGCGCACACACAGGGTAGCTTCGGATTCCATGGACACTGAGCAATGTTCTTAGGGTTTCGGGTGAGTGATTAGCATTCCATCAGCAGGAGGTTGACCTCTGGACTGTGGAGGGCAAAGTTAAAATTCACAGTTTACATGGGATTTAACCAAACTCTTGACATTGGGTACATGAGCATAATGACATTGATTTTTCTTGTCTGTAAAAAGGTTAGTAGAATAATTTTGTGGCAGTGTCAAATAGTTTTTCGTTAGTTGAAGAATGTTAGTCAAGAGGCATTTACTGTACTCTTCTAAGAATAACAGCAAAAATAAGATTAAAAAAATGTTTTTGGCAGCACTCAATGGCATGCGGCATCTTAGTCCCCAACCAGGGATTGAACCCATGTCCCCTGCATTGGAAGGCAGAGTCTTAACCACTGGACCTCCAGGGAAGTCCCTGGTTTAAAACTAAGTATTAGAATGAAGAATTCCTGCTTTCCTGTACCTGGTTGAATCAGACTTTTTTTGGTAAAGTACAGCACACATACAGAAGAGAAGAGAAAATATAAAACATACAGAAAAGTTATAAACAGAACATCCATGTATCCATCATCCATCTCAAGAAATAGAATATTATTGTAAGCACCCCTGAAGCCCCCATCCCTTTCTACAATCATTATTCTTCCACCCACCCCAGGTAACCACTGTTTTGCCATTTGTGGTAATCATTCTCTTTATGATTATACATCCTAGATAATGTAATTTAATTTTGCATGTTTTTAATCTCAATGTAAAAGAAATAATACATTCACTTTTATATTTGTGAGTAGCTACATGTTCATTCACTTTCTGCATATAATTATTTTCCACTGTACCATTACACCAGTTTACCCATTCTACTCCAAATGGCTGTTTGGATTGTTCTCTGTTTTAGATATTACAGTGTTACTGTGAACATTGTTGTTATACTCAGCCTGCTATGTTAGTGCAACTTTCTGAAGGAAAGGTAGATTTATAGAAACTGTTGTGTTGAGTTGTAATATATCTGCGTATTTTCACTTTACTAGATTCCGTTTTCCATTGTGTTTTCCAAAGTGGCCATAACAATTTACATTACACCAACAGTGTGTGAGAGCTCCTGCTGCTATGTGACTAGACACAGGACAATTTTTTGCCAGTCTTGAGAGTAAAATGATAATCTTGTTGTGGTTTTGGTCTGCATTTCCTTGTTTACTAATGAAGTTGAACACATTTCATAGGTTTATCGGTCATCTTTCCCCCAAAGGGTTATTATATGTTAGTGACCTTAAAACTCCTCCTGCCCCTTACCTAAGGGAATGTGCTAAGGAGTATGGCAGAAATCTAGCTTGTAGGAAGGAGCCTAGATCCTTTCAACTTCTTTTCTCCTCTTTTTTTTCCCCAATCCATCTGGTATTTAGGAAATTTCCTGGCATTTCACTCATCTCTCTTCCCTCTCTTCTCCTTCCTTTTTCCTGTTCCTAGACTCTGAAGAGACTCATGGCAGATGAGGTAAGGAAATTTTGTTCAGCATGTGCATGGCTCATTTCCTACACTTATGGTATTTGCCAGTTGCAATAACTTTGACTTTCTATAACTTATAAATGTGATATGGCTTCTACTCTCAGGTCCTCCCACAGCTTTTTCTAACTCTTTGCTCTATTTGATTTATTGCATGCATTTCCCTGGCATGTTCACTGACTTCCAAGGTTGGGCATGTTCTTTAAACTCTCAGCTGACTTGCTGTCTGGATGCCATTCATATCATTGGAAGCCCCAGAATGCTTGCAGATGCTAACTCTTATTTTCAAACAGGTAGTGCCGATAAGCTGCAGTTTATCTGTAGCTCTTTCTGAATTGAATACCTGTCCTCGTGGTTTGAGGAATGGTTGAGGTTGGTTGACAGAGAGATGGCATATATAGCCCTGAAGCCTGAAGTACAATAGATTATATTCTTTGCAAAGAAGATTTTGGAGAATATATTTTGAACTTTTGCTGCTTGCATAACACAAGTGCTATGGAGTGTACAGAAGAAAGAAATAACAATGGTTCCTGGTTTTAAGGCATTTCCTTGTTTCTTGCATATAACTTATATCAAAATCATGATCAGACTAAGCTCTCAAAGGGGGAGGTCCTCTGAGGATCTGGCCACAGTTATTATTGGGTAACTAGAGGGAAACAGGGCATTTTACTGAGCACTCCGCATGTGAGGTGCTTTCAGTTCTGGGTTGCTCGAGGGCTTAGAAATGGCAGAGGAGCTAAAGAGCAAAGTTCTCTTTTTTTAGACAGGTTCCAAATTTTAGTATTTCATTCTCCTTATCTTTGGATGAAGGTGAGAGTACAGAGTCAGTGTAGTAAATTAGATACAGGAAAGACTGGTTTCTCTTTTTCATGTCATAAGAGCCTTGGAATTGCCCACAAACCAAAGGAACCATGGGTGTATAAGAGGCTAGAGGCTATTTGAGGTATGGTTTGTTGTGTAAATAAAAATGGGTCACTGCTAATTCTTTTTTCTCTTTCTCAGCTGGAGAGATTTACCAGCATGAGAAGTAAGAAGGAGAAAGAAAAGCCCAATTCTGCTCATAGAAATTCTTCTGCATTTTATGGGGATGATCCCACAGCACAGTCATTGCAAGATGTTTCAGATGAGCAAGTTCTAGTACTCTTTGAACAGATGCTGGTAAGTTCCCCACCTCAAAACATTGCTTCTTCTTGAAAATGCTTTTATGGGCATGTTTGTTGTTTAGTCACTAAGTCATGTCCAACTCTTTGAGACTTCCTGAACTGTACCTGCCAGGCTTCTCTGTCTATGGGATTTCCCAGGCAAGAATACTGGAGTGGGTTGCCATTTCCTTCTCCATTTATAGGCATGATGGGTCCTTTTTCATGCACAGCCCTCCTTAACTAGCCCTTAATTACCAAAAAAACGCTCTAGGTTTAATAGAGAACTTAATAGCAGCTCCATTAATGAAGGGACTAAATATACAGGCACCAATCCGTAGATTGGAATCTGTGAATTAGGCTTAGAAATATCTGATCACTGACCACCTTGTTAGTCTCTTTCAGCCCAGCAGCACTTAAGCCACAAAGATACAGAGTGACTGGGCCAACTAATGTGGTAGTGTGATGACAGCCAGAGTAGATAAAGATTTAAAACATTCACAACAAAATCTCTACAAAGAAGAAACTTTGGAGACGTGGAAAGGTGTCATTTGCCCAAGGTCTTCTGTTTAGTGGTAAATCTGGAAAGAGAATTCTGATGTTATAATCACTAGAAGACCCTTTTAGGCTGGGTCAGTTCAGTAATAACCTGTGCATGGGTGACACTGACTTTGCTGCCCTCAGTGAGAACCGCTGAGTAAGGACACTCAGAGAATGTCCATCAGTGCTGAGGGCTGCAGAGTTTTGAGTACATGTTTATACGGTTTCATGAGACCTATGGATTAACTTGGATTTACCATCTCAGCTTCAATTAGAGACTAGTGGCGAGTCTAACTAAGTTAAAAGCATGGAATTAAAACCCTTAATACAGGGCCTGGTACCTGTGGTTGTAAACCCTCAACCAGTACTACTACTATTACTTTTCACTGAAGCTTTCAGTTTGTCTCATAATGATCCAAGTGTGTTAAGAGTCTAAGACATGTTAGGGGCTTTGGATTGCAAATTGAGATGTCTTCAGGGCAAGGGGAGGTAGCATTAATAAGTTAAGGGCTACATAAAAGATGATAAAAAGAAAAAGAGACTGCAGTAAAATGAAGAACATTTGGCGTTTTTGTTAAAAGCCAGCCACAGTTCACTTCCAGGTTTTGAAGCATTCCGGTTGGGAATGCTAGCCCAGTAATCCCAGATGTTTCTATTTTTCAAGAAGCCAGAAATCTGTATGTTTTAAAAAAGCAACAAAAATTGTTTTTTTTTTAAACAAATAGCCAGCATTCAGATTTCCCTAATAAGGTCATTTAAAAAAAATTTTGTTTATTCAAGTCGCGATTCCAGATAGGGTCCATTGTAATATTCTCCGAAGTTTCATTTGAACTATAGATTTTCCTTTCCTTCCTATTGCTATAAAAAGTTTCTTGAAGAAGCTGTTTGACTTTTACAGTTTTCTGTAATGTTAAATTTGTTGATTGTATCCCTTGGTGCTAGAAATTCATTTTTTTTTATGAAGTCTCTCAAATTTAAAATGTTGAAATTTTTAGAAGACAAAGCATACTTAGAAATTTTAGAAGACAAAGTATACTTCATCTTTGGGTCTGATTCAGCCTCAGGGCCGCTATTTTGCAACTTTTCTGTTCAGTTTATCTGTAAAAGGAGGAAGAAAGCACCAGAAATTGAGTCAGAAAAAAGTCAGATTACTATTACGGTTTGGTGGTGGTGATTCCTTCACACATCACACACACACACACGGAGAAGAAATTGAATATTTCCACTTTTTCCTCCTATACATTCCCATTTTAAATAATATTCTGGACTTGTTAGGGTTGAACTTCTGCTCACAGAGATAGGAGGCTCAGACAGATGGTTTCATATGTAACATGCTCAAGCAGGGCCTTTCTCCTGATAACACACTCCAGATTATGTCTGTTGAGGGAATTTGTCAGTTTCCAGTTTGTTCTTCATGGAGGAGTTTGTCCAGGGACTTAGTTAACCAGGAATAATGGGTGTTTAGGCCTAGAGTGGCACAGATTTTGCTGGTGTTTGAATGGTGCCAGTGGTTCAGTGCTTCAGCCTGAAGAAATTACTAAAGTCCATCCCAAGTGCAGAAAATATTAATGCTATGTTTGCTTTTCTTTCAACAATACAAAGTAAGTTTTCCCTCTGTATTGAGAGTCCGTTCTTGTTAGGAGTAAATTTAAGTGTATGTATATAAAAATGTCTGTTGGGATTTATACTAAAATGTTAACCATATTTATTCCTGAGGAATTCCCATCATCTATAATAGCTTAAGTCTCTAGGGGTCAGGAAAATTTCTTTATTCAGTAAGCATTTAGTGTGTTCGTCTCTTCACTAACTGTACTAAATATTAAATACTCAAACTTGTAAGGAATTTAAAGCAATTTTCCCCCTTTTTTCTCCTGCTACTAGCTGGATATGAACCTGAATGAGGAGAAACAGCAACCTTTGAGAGAGAAGGACATTATCATCAAGAGAGAGATGGTGTCCCAGTACTTACACACCTCCAAGGCTGTGAGTCCTGGGGCAGGTACCCATGACATGGGAGACTGTGCCCTTATCTTGGCCATGTTTGTTTTGTTACTTTCACAGAACATTTTATGTCCACGTCAGTTCTATTTCATTCTTTTATGTAAACTTACTCATTTTTTACCTTTACTTGAGTTACTTTTCTTACATATATTTGCCTAATTCAATCATCATAAAGTATGTATGAGTAATGGGAAGGAAATTCTGAATCTCATCGTTCTGTGGTATGTATGATGGGTGTCTGCCCTCATACTGTTTAAATGGTATTAACTAATACTAGTCCAATTTATGACTGAGTCCAGTGTTTACTGACCTCTGTTTGCTTCTTTCCAGGGCATGAGCCAGAAGGAGAGCTCTAGGTCAGCCATGATGTACATTCAGGAGTTGAGGTCAGGCTTGCGGGATATGCCTCTGCTCAGCTGCCTGGAGTCCCTTCGTGTCTCCCTCAACAACAACCCTGTCAGGTGAGGATTTGAAGGTGGAAACAGAAGTAAGAGCCCACTGCAGAATTCACTGATGGGGATTAGAGATCAGAGGAGTCAGGGAAGTATGAGAATGTTCTGGATTGGGAGTAAGAAGTTGCCAGGACACATTTTATTTTTGTGGATAAGAGTATATTGATTTGATATTGCGTTGTCTTTGTGCCTTACAGTTGGGTCCAAACATTTGGTGCTGAGGGCCTGGCCTCCTTATTGGACATCCTTAAACGACTTCATGATGAGAAGGAGGAGACTGCTGGGTGAGGACTTCCAAGTCTTGTCATCTTCTAGGTGGAGGGTAGTAGAGGACTTGGCTATTTGCTGTAAAGGAGGAAATGGCATAAATGTAAAGTTAGGACTACGACATTATATGTTGGCTGAGAATGGGGTTTATCGTGGGGGTGACTGGAGGATGAATAATTATTATAGGTACAGGAAAAGGTAGAGGAACTTAAATTTCTCAGTATATACCACATATGATTGTGAGTCTCCCAATACAGGTTCTTATCCCATCTGGAAATGTGGTCTGATTAGTCCAGAGCTCTCCCGTGATCTGGTCTGGGTCGTATCTCATTTGGAAATATGTGTGATCAGTTTGAGACTAACTTTATGATAGTCTTCAGGGTTGAAATAATTCTTGCACTGACTTAAGTTAGGCTTTCTTGAAGCCAACCTGACCCAGTATGGTTTCTCTACTTCCTGGGATCTTTCCAAAGCAAAACACAGGTCCTCTGCCTCCTGAAAGTACAGACTTGAAACCTTTGGTGTAGATGAGGCAAGCAATAATAGATAGGATGCTATTGTGATAGAATTTAGCCCTTAGGAGCCTACTAGGAGTTAAAGGGGAGATTTTAATATAATACTAAATTCTTCGTTAATGAGAGGATTAGCCAGTGGTTCTTTTCTTCAGCTATCTCTTTTTGCCAGTGTTTCAGAACAAAGTGCTATGTGCTAGAGTTTACTCAGCTACTAGTTGGGAGTGTTCATAAGACCCTTGTTTATAGTTGAAAAGTCAGTGGGAGATAGGTGTAGAATAAAGGGACTTCACTAATTATGTCTTCTACACACAGAGGCTATGACAGCCGTAACAAGCATGAGATCATTCGCTGCTTGAAAGCTTTTATGAATAACAAGGTAAGATTGTTCCCATTCTCATTCTGACTCCCATCATGACCCCTGTTTTGCTCTTCTGTTGGCAAACTCAAAAAAGAAGGACCTAGAAATACAAGGTTCAAGACTTCTAGCTTTCCTTTTTAGTATTATAACTTTTGATTACCACATACACATACTGTTACATATCTTTTTCCTCAGTTGTAATGTCTATTTCAGAGGAAAGGCTTAATTTTCTTCTTCTGTTTATACTTTTGTTAATGATGGATTTCCTGACCTGCAGTTACTAATTTTTGGAAGGTTTACTTTATTCTCTGCTTTATTATTTTGTCCCCTGTATGTTCCTACTGTAGAATATTTCCTTTCTCTTTATTTTTTTCTGTTTAGTATTTAAACCTAGGGAGCCTTCAATGGTTTGTTCATGAGTGCAAATCTGTCTTCCTGACTGTTTAATTTTATTATAATTATTCTATTGGCTTGTGGGGGCATTGAAAAAGAAATGTTAAGAGTCAGTTTTTATTCTTGGAAGACATAGAATTCTATTGTGTCTGCTCAGTTCAGTTCAGTTTCTCAGTCATGTCCAACTCTTTGCGACCCCATGGACTGCAGCACTTCCCTGTCCATCACCAACTCCCGGAGTTTACTCAACTCATGTCCATTGAGTCGGTGATGCCATCCAACCATCTCATCCTCTGTCGTCCCCTTCTCCTCCTGCCCTCAATCTTTCCCAGCATCAGGGTCCTTTCCAATGAGTCAGCTCTTCACATCAGGTGGCCAAAGTATTGGAGCTTCACCTTCAGCATCAGTCCTTCCAATGAACACCCAGGACTGATCTCCTTCAGGATGGACTGGTTGGATCTCCTTGCAGTCCAAGGGACTCTCAAGAGTCCTCTCCAACACCACAGTTCAAAACCATCAATTCTTCGGCACTCAGCTTTCTTTATAGTCCAACTCTCACATCCATACATGACTACTGGAAAAACCATAGCCTTGACTTGACGGACCTTTTTTGGCAAAGTAATGTCTCTGCTTTTTAACATGCTGTCTAGGTTGGTCATAACTTTTCTTCCAAGGAGTAAGTGTCTTTTAATTTCATGGCTGCAGTCACCATCCGCAGTGATTTTGGAGCCCAAGAAAATAAAGTCTGTCACTGTTTCCACTGTTTCTCCATCTGCTTGCCATGAAGTGATGGAATTGGATGCCATGATCTTAGTTTTCTGAATGTTGAGCTTTAAGCCAACTTTTTCACTCTCCTCTTCCACTTTCATCAAGAGGCTCTTTAGTTCTTCTTCACTTTCTGCCATAAGGGTGGTGTCATCTGCGTATTTGAGGTGGTTGATATTTGTCCCGGCAATCTTGATTCCAACTTGTGCTTCATCCAGCCCAGTGTTTCTCATGATGTACTCTGCATATAAGGTAAATAAGCAGGGTGACAATATACAGCCTTGATGTACTCCTTTCCCAATTTGGAACCAGTCTGTTGTTCCCTGTCCAGTTCTAACTGTTGCTTCCTGACCTGCATACAGATTTCTCAAGAGGCAGGTCAGGTGGTCTGGTATTCCCATCTCTTTCAGAATTTTCCATAGTTATTGTGATCCACACAGTTAAAGGCTTCGGCATAGTCAGTAAGGCAGAAATAGATGTTTTTCTGGAACTCTCTTGATTTTTCAATGATCCAGCGGATGTTGGCAATTTGATCTCTGGTTCCTCTGCCTTTTCTAAAACCAGCTTGAACATCTTGTAGTTCACGGTTCACGTATTGTTGAAGCCTGGCTTGGAGAATTTTGAGCATTACTTGTTGTGTCTGCTAGAAAATTATTTTTCCTATGCTCATTTTTGTTTAGCTATTTTGGGAAGCATATTCTATCCTGTATTAGTTTGCTAGGGTTGCTAGAACACAGTACTACAAACTAGGTGTCTTAAGCAACAGAAGTTTGTTTACCTCACAGCTCTAAAGGCTGTAAGTCCAAGATCAGGGTGTCAACAGGATTGGTTCCTTCTGAAGGCTGGGAGGGAGGGTGTGTCCCATGCTTCTCTCCTAGCTTCTGGTGTCTTGCTGGCAACCTTTGAGATTCCTTGACTTGTATATGCATCACCCAGTCTCTATCTTTGAGTTCACGTGGTGTTCTCCCTGTTTGCCTACATCTCCTCTTTTTGTAAAGACAACAGTTATATTGGGTTAAGGACCCACCCTACTCTAGTCTGACGAAATGGTAATCTAACTGACTACATCTGCCTGTGACCCTGTTTCCAAATGAGGTTACAGTCTCAGGTACTAGGGGTTAGGGCTTCAACATACGGATTTTGGGAGGAATACCATTCAACCCATAACAACTCATCAACTTGTCCCTGGTTAGGTGCTCTCATCTTTAATCCTTCCTTTTCTGTTTTTGTTCTCATAGTTTGGAATCAAGACGATGTTGGAGACAGAAGAAGGAATTCTGCTGCTGGTCAGAGCCATGGATCCTGCTGTTCCCAACATGATGATTGATGCTGCTAAGCTACTGTCTGCTCTCTGTATCCTGCCGCAGCCAGAGGACATGTATGTGGCTGGAATGATTTTTCTATTTTCTTTTTTATCATCTTCCTTAGTCTTGAGGAATATTGAGTTGCTTGGGTGTCCACTTACTCTTAAATACTAGGTAAGACTATATTTCTTACGTGAACACTGTGAATCTTAATATTTAAGAATGTTTGTTAAGAGATGGAGGCTGTTCTGCATGTATTGCTGCTTATCAAGGGTACAGCAGAGTGCCTCCTAGATCTCCAGTAATGTCTGTATTGTCTAGGACAAGGGTTTCTTTTTAATTTTTTAAAATTCAGAAATAACACAAGGTTATTTTAAAACTCCGAACAACACAGAAATATATGAAGTACGATTAAACAATGTCATCCCTTTGGCAAACCCTATTCTACAGAGGTGACCACTTTTAATGGTGTGGTGTAGTCTCATGGATCATTTTCTTTTTTTTTTTTCATGGATCATTTTCTAGCTTAGACAAATATACTAAGTTATAACATACCTGCCACTCCAAAAGATGGTATCTTAGAATTAAGGAAAGGTGGCGCTAGTGGTAAAGAATCCACCTGCCAATGAGGAGATGCTAGAGACACTTCCCCCTGGGTTGGGAAGATCCCCTGGAATAGGAAACGGCAACCTGCTCCAGTATTCTTGCCTGGAAAATTCCATGGATGGAGGAGCCTGGTGGGCTACAGTCCATGGGACTGCAAAGAGTTGGACATGACTGAGCACACATACATGTATTCTTTGTACAATATATATATATTATTTCATATTTATGTACTTATGTTGGGTAGATTTTCTAGGAGTAGGCCAATGTTACCGGCATTAAAAATTGGTACTGTTAAATGCCTCTCCAAGAGTTGTCCAATTTATACGCCTTAGAACAGGGGTCTTGATTTGGTAAATATGGATAGGACTCTAGGGCTGTATTTTTAGGGAGTGCACTTTTCTGAAGAGATGGTCCTTAGTTTCCTGGTGATCTGGCCTCTGCTCTATATGATAAGAAGAAGAATATGAGAAATCTAGAATGTTGATATTGTCTGTTTCCTAACTGATCTGTGCCCCTGTGTAATCTACCTGACCGGAGCACCTGACCAATTCTCTCCCTTTCCTCACTCTTGGGCAGGAATGAAAGGGTTTTGGAGGCGATGACAGAAAGAGCTGAAATGGATGAGGTGGAACGTTTTCAGCCACTGCTGGATGGATTAAAAAGTGGGACCTCCATTGCTCTCAAGGCATGTATACCTGTGAAATGGCCCACAAGTGGAATTCAAGATAGAAAGACTGAAGTTCATTTGACCTTTTTTTTTTTAATTTGACCTTTTAAAAGTACACATGGAGCAGTTACCAACAATGTATTTTATATTTCAAAGTTCTTTCTGAAGGGAAAATGGTTACTCTTCTCTCTAAAAAGCAGAGAAAGAACTGTTTTCCTCATTACGAGGTGGAAAAAAGGCATGGTATTTATTTACAAGCTAGGAAACCAAGGCCCAGAACAAATTACACTTTCAAATCCCCGGAATTCTTTAGACCTCTGAGCTCTCTGGACCTCTGTTTAAACCAGGCTAATTTGCTGTAACAGAAAATCATTCTTGTCGTTTTTGTACTCCATCTTCTAGGTAATATTTGGGGGCCTCAGAATGCAGGTAAAGAGAGTGGGATCTTGATCTCTAGGAGTTAACATTGACACAGCTGCTGAATTTTCTTATCTTAGGTGGGATGCCTACAGCTCATCAATGCTCTCATCACACCAGCTGAAGAACTTGATTTCCGAGTTCACATCCGAAGTGAACTGATGCGCTTGGGGCTGCACCAAGTGTTGCAGGTGAGAGGCAGCTCTTCATTAGAAAGGCTGGGCTGGTTCCTCCTGTTCCTATAGCCCCACCATCCCTGGGATAACTTCCATTTTCAGTTTAAAAACCAGGTTGAGGGAGTTCCCTGGTGGTCTACTGGTTAGGATTCAGCACTTTCACTGCTGTGGCCTGGGTTCAGTTCCTGGTTGGGCAACCATGGCAGGTCATGCAGCGTGGCCAAACAAACCAAAAAAACAGGGTAAAAGGTTTGGGTTTCTAGCCAGCATCAGGCACTTCTGGGTTCCCTGACCTATTCTTCTGATGTTGACAGGACCTTCGAGAGATTGAAAATGATGATATGAGAGTGCAGCTTACTGTATTTGATGAACAAGGAGAAGAAGATTCCTATGACCTGAAGGGACGGCTGGATGACATTCGAATGGAGATGGAATATCCTTTTACTGACTGGGTTGAAATAGATAAGACATTCGGTTGTTTTCAGTGATAGATCCCTGTATGGAATGGTGTGGAGTTGATGATCAGAAGAGGGCATTAGTCCGTCTTCCTAGTAGATAAGGCGGCTGTCTTTTGATTGCTGTGGATTTGTTTACCTCAGCACGGACTAGAGGAGTTGGGAAAGCTCATCTGAGGGTTGCTCAGCATGGAAGCAGTCATCATAGTTAATATAGATCTCCTAGAACACAATAGCTTAGCTTATTAAGATGTGGAACTGGTTTTGGAAGGACATAGGCAAGTCAGGGAATAGGGCTGTAACTTGTATGTGCCCCTGAGACTGACATGGGGAATAATTTGGTTACCTATCGGTATTTTCCACAAGTGACTTTGAGGCACTTACCTTTTTCTTTCTGTCTATTGCTCGATTTTCAAGCCAAGTACTAGGCATTTTGTCTCTGTGTAGTACCACTGACTCACTGGTCCTCTGGCCAAAGGAAGTTTACACAGCTTAAAGTTTAGGCCAGGGTGTACAGAAGGAACAGCTGTTAGAATAGAAGTGGCATCTTGTTCCTTTTCATGAGAGTTGTCAAGCTACCTGTCAGACATATTTTCTAAGTTTATGCTTTCCTTAGCCTCTTCTCCTTTTCCACTGACTTCAGTGAAGTCTTCCAGATTCTGTTAAACACAGTGAAGGATTCAAAGGCAGAGCAGCACTTCCTGTCTATCCTGCAGCACTTACTCTTAGTCCGAAATGACTATGAGGCCAGGTGAGATGGTATACCTTTGGGAAGATTAATCTGAACCTAAATGGAGAGAGCAAAATTCAAGTGAACTGCCCTCTTTCATAGTGGGGTGAAGGTGATAGCCAAGGAAGGCAGCAGTATAAAGTTCTTTCATGTTGGAACATGAGATTCAAGCCATAGACTAGAGATTCAGCAATAGTACTGTCTGTCACAGGCAGGGTCTAGCTTGAATTTTAGATGGAAAATGATTTGCACTGGGAGACAGATGGCAAGAAGTTTTGACACTCTGAAGTAGATGTGCATAGCTGATGCGGAAGAGGGGGATTTCTTAGAATGGCAGCAGTACTCCATTAATATTATGAAAAAGTCTTTTCCAGGACATTTATCCTCAGGTCCTTCTATTGTCAAAGCAATTTACCTTTCTTGATCCTGAATACCAAAATTATATTTTGGTTTTCCATTAATAACCTTGTTTTGTTTCTTCTGTAGACCGCAGTACTATAAGTTGATTGAAGAATGTATTTCTCAGATAGTTCTGCATAAGAACGGGGCTGATCCGGACTTCAAGTGTCGGCACCTCCAGATTGATATTGAGGGACTGATTGGTAAGTGTATTCATCTATTTGGTTCTGTGAAACATTGCTTCCACCTTTCATTTTCCATTTTTCTTTCAGTGAAGATTTCAGAGAAGGTACTTTTTTAGCCCATGGGTATTTCCATTTTCACTCTTTCTTAGGTGATATAATAATATCTATGCTAGGAATATACAGGCCTTTAGTTTATTTCCAAAAAATTCTAAAAGTTTATCCCTTCTCATACACCTCCCCACCTTTTGAAGGGACTTCAGGTATTGTCTTTAACTCCTGCTGGTCCCAGAGATTCATAAGTACTACTTGTAGGCATTTTCTGTGCCACCCAGCATGGTAGCCATACTGTGTAACAGGCACTCAGAAATTATATGTTGAACTTAGCTGAAAGTTCCATTTCTTTGTCCCATACAGAACATTAAGAAGGATAAGAAAAATAACCAAAGGGCAGTCTTTGCTCCTTTTGTTTATATGGAAGGGCTTAGTGAGAGGGGCAGGGGAGAATTGGGAACTTGACTTCCTGACTCTTTGCCTTCTTTTTAGACCAAATGATTGATAAAACAAAGGTGGAGAAATCAGAAGCCAAAGCTACAGAGCTGGAAAAAAAGGTATGTATGAGAGATCAAAAATAATTGAGCTATATCTTTCTTTCTTTGTTTAAGGGTTTTGATTTTTCCGACATGTGACACAGTTACTCATGATATTTTGGAAGTGTTCAGCACACAATAGCAGTTCCTTGGGGAAACCTTTCTGGTGTAGGTCATTCAGTGGAGAAAGTATGATCATGAGTAGCTGGTCCATTGTGAGTTGGCACAGTTCATGGGCCCCCGAGCAGGAGGAAGACAGGTGGAACTCTCATATAACGTTGTCAGCACTTGGGTTTACTTGATGTCTCAGGCCTCTTAGCCATAGAATAATCGGAACTGGAATATGTCTGAATTCTTTTTCTCTTTGATTAAGGACTCCTATTGTTGATAACTTTTTGATCCTTGAGACTGTTGGGACTGTGCACCTTAGCTGTCCTGGTTAAATGTCCTTAAAATCTTGGTGGTGGTGGCTTTTTAAAAAAATCACTCCCAAGTATTGATAGTCTATGGAAATAATCCCTGGCTTCCCCCTCCTTTAAGCTTGATTTTAAGGTCAAAATCATAGTGGCCTGTTTTCCCAGGCATTCCTTGGGTCAGTGAGCTCAACAGATCAAGGATTAACACAAAACAGTAAATTATGGGGAATAATACTGGACTTTTGTTGAGATGGAGAACCTGATTTCTTTCTTTTCTAGCTGGACTCCGAGTTAACAGCTCGACATGAGCTCCAGGTGGAAATGAAAAAGATGGAAAGTGACTTTGAGCAGAAGCTCCAGGATATTCAGGGAGAAAAGGATGCATTGGATTCTGAAAAGCAAAAAATTGCCACGGAGAAACAGGACCTGGAAGCAGAAGTGTCTCAGCTCACAGGAGAGGTAATTTCCGAACAGGGAAGGCAGAGTAACCTGGGACTGCCAGCAGCAGCTTCAGGGTGAGCCTGTGTTGGAGCAGGACTCTCTCATCTTACAACTAGGAAGAGTTCAGATACTAATAGGTAATCTAGTTAGGTGGTGCATATTCTTTAAATCATGAACTGTTTGGGGGATAAGTAATACGTAAGATAGACAATTTGGAGAATACAGAACAACACAAAGAATAAAATGAGTCACCGAACTACCCAGAGATAAAGATAATATTTCTAGTAATTTAGAAATATTCTAGTAAATTTAGGAGTAAATACTAAATAAACTGTTCTATTTACTAATTTTCTCTTACTTGAGTCATCTCTGGACAGATCTATGCCTACATACTCTGCCTGCAGTTATAAATATTTATATGATCTGTGATACCTGATAACTTGATCACTTTATGTGTTTATATTACTACATTTATAGCACATATGTTAATTATATAACTAGAATATTTGGTTTACTTGATCTTTGCAATTTCTAATCAAAGGGAGAGTTTAACATAAACTTTGACGTTGCCTTCTTAATGCAAAGCGTACTGAACTAAGAACACGAAAACCTGAATTCTAGTTTTGTCTCTGTTGCTAAGTAGCTCTGTGACTTTAGGTGGAGCCTGTCAACTAACTGTTTTCACTCCCTTCATGTATAAAATGAGAAGTTTGGATCAAGTAATTTCTTAGGTTCTTTCCAGTGGTCCCTGAAGTGGAGTGAGACATATTCCTCTTGGTGGTGTTTCTGCAGGTTGCCAAGCTGTCCAAGGAACTGGAAGATGCCAAGAAAGAAGTGGCTTCTCTCTCTGCTGCAGTTACTGCTGTAGCCCCTCCTAGCAGTGCTGCTGTTCCCCCTGCGCCTCCTTTACCTGCTGACTCTGGGCCTGTTGTACCCCCTGTATCAGTCCCCACACCCCCACTTCCTGAGGCCAGGGCCAGTCCTCCTCCCCCACCTCCTGCTCCTCCTCTACCTGGGTGTGCTTTCCTCTCCCCACCTGGGGGTCCTAGCATCCCCCCTCCTCCCCCTTTGCCTGGAGGTGTTGGCATCCCCCCCCCTCCTCCTCCTCCCCCTTTGCCTGGAAGTGTTGGCATCCCCCCGCCTCCTCCCCCTTTGCCTGGAGGTGTTGGCATCCCCCCACCACCTCCTCCCCCTTTGCCTGGAGGTGTTGGCATCCCCCCCCCTCCTCCCCCTTTGCCTGGAGGTGTTGGCATCCCCCCCCCTCCTCCCCCTTTGCCTGGAGGTGTTGGCATCCCCCCACCACCACCTCCCCTGCCTGGGGGCCCTGGCATCCCCCCCCCCCCTCCTCTCTTGCCTGGAGGACCAGGAGTGCCGCCTCCCCCTCCCCCTTTTCCTGGTGGAATCCCCCCACCCCCTCCATTTCCTGGAGGCCCTGGCATTCCTCCGCCTCTCCCTTTTGGAGTTCCTGCAGCCCCAGTTCTGCCATTTGGATTAACCCCAAAGAAACTTTACAAGCCAGAGGTGCAGCTCCGGAGGCCAAACTGGTCCAAGGTGAGAATTTCTGTCCATCTCTTCATTAGTAGATTAAGAAAAAAACCCTTCAGCTTCCTACTTTGTGTTTTGTGCATGGTTGGACTCCCCTTTCTTATGGTTCACATCTGTATGTCTTCAAGTTCCACTCATGCATATGTTTATTCACCAGATAATAGACATATCCTGCATGCCAGATATCACTTGGGAGAGTTCTTGGAACCTGTACTCTGCTAGAAAACCTAAACTTATCCTACAGTTAATGTTTTTTGCCCTTTTCACTGAGGATATGAGTGCAATGATACCGTACAGTTTGATAATAGTCATTTCACTGATCTGCAAGGTACTGATAATTTTACTGATCCAAAAGTCATATAGATTTATGGATACAGCCCCCTACCACCTCTGCCCACCAGTAAATGAGTTACATAGGATATGATTGCACAGATATGGTATGTGTTTGAAACCCTTATGATTCTACATCAGTCCTTTGCTTTTGGAAGCCAAGTGAAAATAAAGGAACTTAGGGATTTGTTCATAAAATGAACGAATTTGGTACATTTAGCCACATTGATGGGGCAGGTGTAATGTAAAGCAAGGGAAGATGTAAAATAAAGCCATATTGCTTCTAAAAGTAGAGGATTTGGGATTAGAAGGAGGATTAAGCAGCATATCTGAGTCTAGTTTCTGAATAAACACCAATAAACACACAAGCTGGAATCATCATCTGGTCCACCACAAAGAGCATAGCTATTCTGTGTCCCAGGTTAGTCTTGCTCTAGTAAGACGTTGACAGTGACCAGCCAGCTGCTGCTTTTGCATCTCAATCAGTTTTCTAGGATGGGAAGTACAGAGCTCAGCTTAGTAATAACTCTTAATACCTACCTGTATCTACAGTTTGTTGCTGAGGACCTTTCCCAAGACTGCTTCTGGACAAAGGTGAAGGAGGACCGATTTGAGAACAGTGAACTTTTCGCCAAACTCACCAGTACCTTTTCTGCCCAGACCAAGAGTGAGTCCTTTCCTCTTTCTGGCAAATGGCCAGATTTAGGACTAGGGGCCAGACTAGGACTTAGAAGGCTCATTAAGGTGGTCTCCCATTTCTTTCCCTTCCCTGGTTGAGGACTGAAGAGAGCTGGGGGTTCCTATTCAGAAGAAAGTAAGTTTGGTTTTGTGTTCTGGGGATGCTGGAATTGGCAAAGAGAACTGTTGCATGTAGGTGTTTTGTCCCCCAGTTTTAGCGCACGTAGGTATTTTATGTCAGTGGAGCATGTAGGGATGTGAGATTAACATCACAGAGCTCAGGCTGGGCCCATCTTGAAAGGTTTCTGGCACTGCCTTTAAGGCGCCATCCTCAAACCTATATATGTAGTTGATCAGAGTTGGGCAGAGTCCTTAGTATTAGTAGGTCAGGTGGCTGAGCAACTGTCTTTGACAATAACAGAGAACCATATGTGATCCCTTTTTTTTTTCCATTTCTTTCCAATATCTGATGCTTTCTCCTTCCTGGCCATTTGCTCCTGCAGCTTCAAAAGGTAAGAGTACCGAAGAGCCATGTAGTTGGGTCTCTTGAATATTAGAGAAAACAGTGAAACAGATGTAAAGGAATTTCTCTTTGAAAACTAAGACTAGAAACTGGGGACTGATTTCTCTTTTGCTAGTTTTTTTTAAGAGTCCAGAAGGACCAGTAACTCTAATGTTAACTGACAAGGATGAAAATTATTTTAAGTCAAAGCTACCATATACTTGTTCTTTCTTTGGAAGGTGAGGGATAGCTTAAATAATAATGCTATTACTTTACATTTGTGTTGTGTTTTACAAATTTGAAAGTTCTTGAACATATTTTACCCTGTTAAGCCTGCAAAGAAACCTTATGAGATAGGCAGGGTGTATGTTATCTCCATTCCATAGTGTTCATAGACTGATTAGTTAAGTAGCTTGCCAAAGTTTGTATGACCAGATCCAGGGATCCTGACTTCTAGTCTGTCTTTTCATATAAATTTTTGCTTTTCATCTTCACCTTCGTATCTTCCCTTTTATTTTAGAAGAGCTGATCTCTTTTGGCCTCTTCTTTCTTCACTTCCTAATTCTTGTGGTCTCACGCTCTTTTGTGATGGGGCATTGTAGTTATTTCCCCAGAGAGATGCAGTATTTGAAAAATATTGTCATTACCTAATGACAGTTAGAACCTAATAATTTTGTATTTCCAACGTCTACCAGCTTTTTGTTTATTTAGAGGTTTATTTTGATCCTAGTGTTAACAACTGAATGCAGCTAAGAGCATTCCCCTTCATCAGTAAATAAGCATTTTTAAAGACAATTACTACCTTTTTCCTTAAGTGATCTGATGAGACTAGACCGCACTTTGTTCTAATAAGAAATCTATTGGAGAGAATACCCTGGTGCCTAGTGATTAGGATTCGGTGCTTTCACTGCAGAGGCCCAGGTTTGGTCCCTGGTTGGGGCATCATCCCACATGCTACATGGCATACCTCTGTTAATTGTTCAGTGGTGTCCAACTCTTTGCTACCCCATGGATTGTAGCCTGCCAGGTTCCTCTGTCCATGGGATTCTCCAGGCAAGAATACTGGAGTGGGTAACCGTTCACTTCTCTGGAGGAAATTTCTGACCCAGAGATTGAACCCAGGTCTCCTGCCTTGCAGGCAGATTCTTTACCGTCTGAGCCACCAGGGAAGCATGCATGGCAGGGCCAAAATAAAAACAAAAACCCAAAACAGCCCATGCTGCTGGCAGCCCTTAGGTATATGTGTGTATCTGGGAGTCAAAGATCACAGTGCTCAGGCCTGTCCTGCTGCCCTAGCATTCAGGGCAAAGTTGCCTTTTCCTCTAAGAGATTCATCACCTTCTGAACTAAAATTCAGCCCAGAAAATTACTTCCACCCTCCTAGTTAAAAACGCTGTGATAAGGACCACTTATACTACTCTAGAATATCAACAGTTAAGACTGGTTGACAATGAAGATCAACATCAAATTTGCTAATTTGTAAGCTCACAGAATCTATCCCTGTGTTGGCTTCTGCTGTCACTTTCTTTCTGGTGGCTGCCCTGAGTGCCACAGCAAATGACGGGGTCCCTTTTCCTCCCTGCTCTGTCACCATCCTTCTTTTATTCTGTACATTTGTACTGCTGTTGATTGCAGCAGAGTTCTTCAGTTTAGTGGTTTTCCTTGGCATTACATTCCCACTATGAATTGGTATATGTTTTTTAAATACTAAGCAAGACCTTATCTCATTTTTTTATTATTTTTCAACAGTGTAACCAAACTTTTCAATGTTCTTTAGTCTCAGTTTCTGCCCTGGAAACTACTTTCTAGTCACTGATGAGTCTAACTTCCTGACAGCTTTGGCTTCCCCACCCCCTTAAATTATTCTTAGATATAGCTGTATCTTAATCTGAAAAGAAAAAGTGTGAATTAGTCAATTTAGTGTCCGTTTTTATTTTCATGCAGTAATAATCATCATTAATAGTTTGTTGCTACTTTGATGAAGGACAGTTCTAGCTAGTCTTTAAATATCTGTATAGTTAGGACTTTCAGGTGTTAAATTGTCACCCTGTCTTAATTTCCCAGTCTTTTTTATTAGGAAGCACTAGAGAGGGTAGTCTTGAAAATTATTAAAAACATGAGCAATTTTCTAAACAGCCTAAATTTTAATCACTTTAAGAAATTCCTGGGGGAGATTTTTTTTCCTGCCAAATAAGTACTTATAGTTTACCCAACTCTTAACAGTTATCTGCAACACTCCCATGCAATGAAACTTTCCTACTTGTCATCAACCACACTAGACCTCTATGTTTCCAATTCTCTTCCCACCCAAAACAAACACTTCTTCCTTTAAAAATGATTTCTTCTTTCGATTTTCAGTGTTTTACTGACTTTGATTTTTTTTTTCTTCTACATTTTCTTGCTTTCCTTCCCTTTGACTTATTCTGCAAATCTGTGGTGATTTAAGCAGTATTTGAATGTCAGGGCTGGTTCTAATGTGTGTTTCTTGGGGACAGGATAGTTGCTTTGACATCCAAGTAGCAGGTGGAGGTGCTGTATGTGGACCCAGTGCCTCAGCATGCACTGTGATCCAGGGAGCTCACCTGCTCTGCCTTTCCTGAGCAGTTTTGAGCCTCCCTTTCTTGGTGCTCTGGTTGGTAAACTTAATACAAACTCTTCCCAGGTAGCCCCTTTCTTTCAACCTGGCCCCCCAAAAACATTTTAGTAAAAAAGACTAGGATTCTTAGAGTTTAGGTTTTCATCAGGTAAAGAATTTCAAGCTATAGAAACTTGAGAGGTGAGAACTCAGAGGACCGAGTCCTCAGTGTGAAAGCAAGGTTTCTGGTTCTTTGAACATCTCTAGCATGATATTGCAGAATACCTTCATTCTTAATCCTTTTTTCAAGTAGGTAACCAGTTTCAGTAACCAAGTCTCTCATTCACAGTCTTAATATTGATGCTATAATTAAATGATAAGTACATACTCAGTAGTAGTAGTAGTGTTAGTCACTCAGTTGTGGCTGATTCTTTGTGACCCCATGGACTGTAGCCTGCCAGGTTCCTCTCTGTCCAAGGCATTCTCCTGGCAAGAATGCTGGAGTGGGTAGCCATTCCCTGCTTCAGGGGATCTTCCTGACTCAGGGATCAAATCCCAGTCTCCTGCATCGCAGGCAGATTCTTTATCGTCTGAGTCACCATTACCACTCTAACTGTTTCATCTTCCAGATGAAGAAGTAGAGATATTGGTTAAATAATTTTTTCAAGGCTCTATGGTAAGTGCCAGAGGCAGGATTCAGACTCCAGGCTGTGACTCCGAAGTCCTGCTTTAGCTCTCTCCTTTCCAGATGTGTATGTTCCTGCTCTTAAGAGCTTCTGAAGGCTGAGATCCAGATGAAAGCTTGAAGAAGGGGGGATATGCTGGCTTTTGCTACCACCTCGTTCATCATGGCACCAGTATTCTTGAATTGAAAGTGACTCTTATGAGTACAGAAAAGGAGCAACATTCGATTAGGGAAAGTAAGATATCAGATATTTAGGGTTGAAGAAGAGAAGCCATTTTCTGATTACAGTATATTGAACTCTAGTCAAACTAATCCAGCTGGAGAAGTATAGCATGCGTGTCTAGTACAGTAGATGTCTTGCTTAGTTGATTTCAGCCCAGCAGTTGCCAGTCTTGATGAGGAAGTCATCAAGGTTTTCATAATATTACATTGTTTCCTCTCTCACTTGCTAAACACAACTCTCTGCTGTTTGTTAAGTGTGGCTGTATTCCTCTTACATTTTAGTGATACCTGAAACCTCCCATATAGTGACTGGCTTCTCCAGGAATGACCATTTAAGGCAACATCCACCTTATTCTTGACATCTGCCTCTTGTAGTCAGAGGTCTCCAGCCATTGCTTCATTAAGGTTCAGGAAGATGTGTGCTGTTTACTAAGAGAAGAGCGAAGAGAGAGGAAACTGAAAGTGAAGTCGCTTAGTTGTGTCTGACTCTTTGTGACCCCGTGGACTGTAGCCCACCAGGCTCCTCCATCCATGGGATTCTCCAGGCAAGAATACTGGAGTGGGTTGCCATTTCTTTCTCCAGGGGATCTTCCCAACCTAAGGATCGTACCCAGGTCTCCCACATTGCAGGCAGCGCTTTAACCTCTGAGCCACTGGGGAAGCCCTGAAGAGAGAGGAAGTGGTCCCCAAATTGATACTACAGAATCCTTTATGCATTTTTCTCTTTAGGATTATTCTTTTGTTTCTGATCTCCTGACTTTCTGTAAATCAAGGATTTACTTATTTGATTTATTCCTTGACAGAGAATATTTTGAATTTTGATTTGATAGGCAGTGCTGTAAAACATCTAGTCCTTTTTCACTCTCTCACTTTCCTTAGGGTGATCAGCAAGGAATCTTTTATCATAGTTTCTTTATTGAATCTGCTTCTTGAATTCCTGAGAACATGTTCAGTAGTTAAATTTTATTCTTGTTCATCTTCTCTTTGGGAGCATTTTCATCACCGTGGTAGCCTCAGGTCATTATTTGTTATACAGGTAACTAGTTTTAGTTTTTCATTGTGCTTTTCTTCTAACTCTTACTCTTTCTTGTAGATAATCATGTTTCCATTAAAAAAGTATAGCTTCTTAAAATGTAGGCTGGTAAGTGAAAACTGATGTTCTGAGTACAGTGATGTTTTTCTTTTTAGGTTTATTTCTTTCTTCCAAAAAAACTTCTGGACTTACAAGATCCACAGGCTAATAATCATCCTTAGTAGGTGTGCGGTGGACAATATGTGGCGTCAGCCCTTGCCCTGTTAAAGTGTGAGGTGCATTTCCAGAATAGTGAGCATCAGAGCAGTTCTACAAGTGGTTAGTGGCAGTAATTTTGAAAAAGCTCTTAATTTTGAAATTAAGATCCTGACAAAAAGCTGAGGATTTCATAAATAACAGTATTCTAATTAGGATTTGACTATGTGAGTCCGGATTCCAAGGTTTTTGCTGTAGTCCAAGTCAGAACTATTGATAACAAGTGGTAGGTTTATCTGTCTCCTGCTGGCCCAGAACCCGCTTACTTAAGGCTTCAGGCAGCATCAGGTGCCTGTGTTGGAGAAGCAACCCCATCTTTCCCTAAAGGGACCTCAGGGTCTTTTCCTTGTGATCCTCTTCTGTCCACTAGGTGGCACCCACCCATTTGGATCTTTATCAGAAAACATCCTAGTGACTCTTTATAGCCTCTGGAACTTTAACCTCTAGAAATAAGGTTTTCTAAGAGCTCATCACACTCTACCTTACTCAGTGAGTCTTTCAGCAGAAAGGTGACTTGTTTCATGAGTTCTGTACCCTCTCAGGAGTATAGGATTAGGACCAGAAGTGCTGTTCAAGTGAACATTTGTCTTTTAGTTACTAATTTGTCTTGGATTTTGAGCAGGGTCAGACTGTTAGCACAGAGCAGTTGGGAAGTTCTGTAGTATCAGATAATACTCCCTTGTGATTTAAAAACATAAATCTACCTGTATCACCTAGTGTTATAAGGACTCCTGCCTGTGGAATAAGTACCACACCTTCTCTGGGTTGTGATCTTCCATCATCAGTAGTGTAAAAGAACCACAACACATACCCACTGTACTCCAAACCTTGCAGTCACTGTTTGCCTTGAACCCACTGAATCTAATGTTGTGTCATTTATGTTGGTTTATGTCACTCACCACAGAAGTCCCAGTCTCCCAGGTTGTCCTCATCTCCATACTCAAATCCCTATAAGGTTCTGTGTGTCTCCTATTCTGCCGCCTCCTCCCATATCATCTGAGCTCTTGAAACACGTCCACTGTGCCCTCTGGCATTCATGGCCCATTACTAACAGAATCTCCTGTGTCATCACTTTACTCTGTTGCTCTCACAGTAACTTGGCTTTCCCTCTTCCCTCTCATGTGTTGTTTCGTTCCTCTCATACTCCTCACCCCAGTGTATAGGGTCCATGTCCCCTTTGTTCTTCATTGCCGCTTTCAGATCAGTCCATCTTTTTCTTTCCTAAAAACCTGTAATTTTGAATCTCACTACATGGAATCATAATCACCCAGTTTCTCTCTTTGCTGTCATCTACTAACACCCCAAGTTATTCCTCCTCTGCAGTACTCCAGGACTCCTTCTGTCTTAATTCTTAGCGGTTTCTATACAGAAGGGTCACGACCTTAGGGTTTCTATACAGAAGGACCAGACCATGTCTGGCCTCACATTTCCTTGCACTCTTCTTTTCCAGTGATATGTCCTCCACCCCATCTCACCCATCTGAATTACCATCATCACCAGAACTGCAGCCCCTCTGCAATCTCAATTTCAAACTACCCACCTTTTTTTTTTTCTTGTGTAAGATACAATTCATGTCCCAAAATATGCATGTGTATCCATCACTGTAGTAAAAACTAGATAGAAAGCTAAGTGAAGAGAAATTGAACCATAGGAACAGCATAAAATAAAATGCTAAAGTAGTTTGGTTTTAGAGAACCCAAGATATGGTCCCCAAATTAAAAACAGGGTTCTGTGGACTTAAGTTTAGAAACAGAAAAAGGACGAGAGGGTGTTTTCCTAATAGCACCACCTTCCATCTTTTTACCTCACTGTCTTTGGTACCCTAACCCCAGCAATCTTCCAACCCCCCTAGGAAAGAAAGTGAAGTCACTCAGTTGTGTCTGACTCTTTGCGAACCCATGGACTGTAGCCTACCACGCTCCTCCTTCCATGGGCTTTTCCAGGCAAGAGTACTGGAGTGGGTTGCCATTTCCTTCTCCAGAGGATCTTCCCGACCCAGGGATCAAACCCCAGTCTCCCGCATTGTAGGCAGGTGCTTTACCGTCTGAGCCACCAGGGAAGTCCTGAACCTACTATGAAGCCACTTCATTTATCCTTTTTTCACCATCCCTCACCTCCTAGAAGATTTCACTCTCCTCAGGTAAAATTATCATCAAAATTATAATACTGCTTCCCTCTTTCTCTCTCATTTCATCATGCTTGGTTGACAGGATCACAGTCCTGGTTGATTCCGTCTGTCCATCTTGCACCTGTAGCTGTGCAAGCAAACACACTGGAGAAACGGATACAACCTGCTCTGCTTGATACACTTTATTTGCTTGGCTCTCAGGACAGCGCAGTCTCTTTCTCTTGCCTCGCTGGCTGTTCTTTTCTCTGCCTCTCCTCTGCTCAATTTGCAATGTTGCTTGGCCTTGCTAGGCGATCAGATATTAAACATTTCTAGTCCATTCAGTTTCCTACTCTCCTACTTCACTGAAAAAATTGAAACAATCAGAAGAGGAAGTTACACAGACTCCCACCATTCTTTTTACCTACTTTCTGTGTCTTCCTCTGTGACTGTGTTCTGTCTAAAGCCAGTTTCTGGTCTAACATGATATCTTCACTTTAACAAATGTATAGAACACACTGAAAGTATAAATTCTCCTCACCTCTCAGAGTGACCAGGTACCTTTCATATGTATATGTTATTCTAATAAAGGAATAGGCAAAATCTTTTTCTTCTTTAGTTCAGAGAAGAAAATGTGGGAACTTTTCAAATAGAACCTTACTGGAAACTTAAGGGGCAGAGGAATTAAAAGATAACATTATAGAAATGTGAGGGAATATATTTTTAATGAGATGTGTATGATCCCATTTGGTATATACTACTCTGTATTTTGTGTGACATGTTTCAGCATCTCTTGATATCATTAGATAACAGGTCTACCTCATTTTTCTTTTTTTTAAAGTGAAGTATAAGTTGTTTACAATGCTGTGTTAGTTTCTGGTCTACAGCAAAGTGATTCAGTTATACATATATATATATATATTTTTTTTTTCATATTCTACCTCATTATTTCTAATGGATGGTTGAATTCTGTCAGATAAAATAGTACAAGATGATCGTTTATTGAGAATTTCAATTACTAATTTTTATATAACAGGCAGTGCTGCCAGAAACATTTTCTATTTATCCCTGCATACTTGTATTTCTGCATAGTAAATGATTAAAAATAAAATTTCTGGACCCAAATTACTAGGTGTAGAATTGTACCACTTTATACTTCCTTCCAAACTGGCTAATTTCTGATAAGGCAAAAGTGTTACCTTGTTATCTGATCACTAATGAGATTGAACCAAAGGTTATCCTTCCTCTCTTGACTCTTTCCTCACCTGTAAAATGAGATAGATAAACCGGTATTTCCGTTCTAAATTTATGGTTCTCATACTGTATTTTTCTTTTTTTATTGAATAAGCTTTCTTTGGTGCTATCTGTCTACATCTCACTCTTTGTTTTGACAGCTGAACAGTTTCTGGTGTTGGTTTGCTTGTTTTGTCCTGAGTTTTATGCTGCTTATTCCATACAGTGGGGCCAGGCGTTAGGAGTTGCCCCTTGCTTACAACAGGTATTTGGGGATAAAGAGCTAAACTGATGTAAAACTTTAAAACTTATGCATGAAGGCTGCTGATACAGATTCCACAGAAGACTTACTTGTGGAGATTTGAGGAAGGATGTCATCAGATAAAGCTAATTAACTTTAATTCCTTCTAAACTAGAGGAATTTGATATGTTTTATCTGCAGTGTGCGCTTCTCCTTTTTCGCCACCAGATGGCACATGGAGCTCTTCTATTTTCGCTGTGTCATTGTTACGTCTGGCAGTGATGCAGACACGTTAGAGAGCGGCAACCTCTGTTGTGTTCAGATACACACTTCCTGGTATGCTGCCCTCTACCGGTCAGGAAATTCACTTGGAGGACTGTAAGTAAAATGAAGACAGGAAGCTGTAGCTTGCCCTTTAAGAAAAGGATCTTGCCGCGTTGCCGCTTATATTCCTATAGGAGCAATGTTATTATTGTTCTCTGGGGACCCAGAGGCTGGAGAATGTTTTTGGTTTTGTTTTCGTTTTAGTCTGATAGCTTCATGAAAACAGCCTTCCTTTCAGAGGACTTAAAAATATATTGATATTTTACCATTTTGGTAGTTCATTATATGTATATATTTGTAATCCCATTATATACACATTCATAATATCATCTTTGTCTCATTTTCTACTGAATAGGTACTTCAAGCACAAGTAGTAATAGAACTACCCCCTGATTATTTACTGATAATTTCCCAGAGATACTGTACTAAATTAATTTCCTTCAGGGAATTCCCCTAGCCTGCCTTGGGTAGAATTTGCTGGTGCAGAAAGGTTTTTATAGTCAACCCTTCTGTCATTTATTAACTTCTGATTATCTTAAAATAATCCCATTTTTAGAGCTTCTCTCTAGCTATTCAGACTTTAGTGTGTGCCTCTGTTACTATTCTAGACACACAGACTGCAACTGTAGCTTTTAAACTCAAGGTCCCATCTCCCCTTACCTACAGATTCCAGATGTGATTTCTGACAAAATGTCCTTTTGTATGGCACTGTCTAAGACTTATGCCATCCTGTATGGGATGAATATTGCTTCAGCTCCTATCATTGTAGTGCAGTTAGTCCCTATCTTTAAATATCTATTTCTCCCAGTAATTCCCAAACTTGAGTGCTCATAAGGATTACATGAGGAGGTAAATACCTGGGCTCTATACCTCCAGAGATTCTGAGTTACAGGGACTGTAGAAGGGTATGTTTTTAACAAGCTCCTCATATAATTGTGTTATAGGTACATTAATATGGCTCGATCCATTTCCTCAGTGTTTATTTCTTTTTCCGTTTTCTGCTCGCTGTCTTCCATTCTCTGCCATAGTCTGAAAGCTGCCTTTTACTTTTTCTGGTAATAACATTTTTGATGTCTCTGTCAGAGTGAATATTGTACAATTATCCTTGTTTTTATGGAGGCATGCAGATCAGTTAGGAAACAATATGACATTTTCTATTAACTGCTACCACACTTGCTTTTACAAACTTCTTTTCTTGCCATCTTCCCAGCCAGATCTCAATAGGCATCTTAGAAGGTAAGGTTGTCAAGAAGTTCTCTGGAGTCAGTGAGGTAGCTGGGAAGTACTGAGAAACTGTCTGGCCTGGATAGGGTGGGTGGAGGGCAGCTGGTGAGAGCCCTCTCAGGCCTGTACAACAGAGATGGAGTTGTGAGGGCCTGGAAGGAGTCCAGATCATGATGGAAGGATATTGCATCTGACTGGAAAGAACTCTAACTCATGTTTGGTTATTCTCTCACCATGGACACCTGGAGTCGGTAGAGATTAGTGATGTGTTTAGTAAGAGGAACGGGGTCTCAGGGAAGTGTCAGAGCAGAGCTGGGCTTTGTGTGGGTTTTGCAGAAGCGGGATTGGTGCTCTTGGGCTCCTTACTGGAGCCTGGCACTGCTGCCTCAAGGGGAAAGCACTGTTCTGAGGATCCCTTATAGTCCTTGGGAATCACTGGGTCTGAACTTGGTTTTCTGCTGGTAGGAGACGAAGTCCCTCCAAACATAAGGACATACTAGTTTTCAGGGAGTACCAAGGGTGTCTTCACTATAGAATGTTTCTTCTGGGGCTTTTATTTCTGCTTCTGTATTACCTCATTTTCTATGCAGACAATACAAGTACTTCAGAAGTCAAGATGATATTTTAAAAAGTCTCATTCCCTTCCTAGTATTCATCCATCCCAACCTTCTCTGTCCCTGGCTGAGTTGCACAGCTTGTGGGATCCTAGTTTTCTGAGCAGGGATTGAAACTGGGCCACGGCAGGGAAAGCACTGAGTCCTAACCCCTGGATGCCAGGGGACTCCCTAGTAGTAGCCGTTTTTATTAGTTTCTTTCAGAGTTTTTGAAAACTGCCTTTGTAGCACATACTAATACATATTTTTATCTTCCCTCCCTTTACCAGAAGTGCTGTCTGTACTCTTCTATACCTTGCTCCTGTATCCTGGAGATTTTTCTTATTAGTACATAAAGTCTTTCTCATTTTAAAAAAATTGTAAATTTAAAACTTTTTAATTGTCACTTTTATAATAAAACACTACAATAAGACCGAAATATGTACAGTAATGAAGTAATCCGTCCGTTTTTGGAAACAGTCCCTGCAGTAACCCATTTGATCTCACTGCATCTTAGTGTGCACATGTGCTATTTTGTTCTCCCTGCTTTTCTTTTTTTTTTTTTTTTTTTTTTTTTTTTTTTTTTTTTTTTCAACGTGCTGGACCTCAGTTTCGATGAGGAGACGGTAGTGAGTTCTCACTGCTTTTCTTACATAACTTCATGTAACAACTGAACAGTTAGTTACCCACACCAACTCTGAAGACACAACAATTCATATTAGAGCCAATATAGTGTGGGGAAGAGAGACTTGAGAATTTCTGCTAAGGGCCCTCCAGATCTCCAGCTACTTCACTGGAGCAGGAGCAGAGCTTTGTGTCACTACCCATGAAAGGGCATGGCCCTCCTATGTAGTTTTTGTTCTGGAGAAATTTGCTGTAGAACTTAGTATCCTGTAACGGGCCCATTTTATGACTCTGGCCCATCACCTTTGGAGCAACATGGAAGAATGCTTCTGATACAGTGTTATGTGGGAAAAAGCAGGAAACAGTCATATACAACCCTTATTGCAGTTGTGTTTTATGGGGGAAAAAATGCAGAAGTAAAAGTCTGAAAGGAAATATACCAGAATACTGTAATAGATTTTGTTAGGGTGTTGGATTTTTTTCCCTTCAACTTTACCATGGTCATCTTATTTTTATAATAGACAAAAGGGTTAAAAAGGAAATTTGCTAGTGGCCAGGATGTGTGAAAATGAAGTTTCTAGAAGTATTTGGACCTAATAAATGAATCCTTGCAAAGAAATTGGAGTGCTGTTATCCAGTTCTGTGGAGCAGATAACAGCATCTTTTACTTCATTCTCCCTAGTAATCCTAGCCTGCTTCTCTTTGAAAAGTCAGACTAGAACTTTTAAAAGACTGTTTGTTCTTTTGTGTACCCCGCTGGGTAAGGGAACCCCAGAACCCCAGTCATACAACAAAAGGGCATTGGTAGCCCCACATCTGCAAGATAGGATGGTCATTCTTCTCTCCTAATCCCACAGTGATTCCAGCTCTGTTCTAAAAATCGTGATTTTTTTCTCTTGGATCTGTTAGATGAGAAGATTAGACACTCTTCTGTCTGCCTGTCTTTGTGTGTTTAAATTTCTTCTTTGCAAGAAAATCTGCTCAAATCCTTCAAATCCCCCTTTTCCTATTCAGCTTTCTTTCCTCCTGCTCTGCTTGCATTTTTCTTTTCAGCCACGGGGTGTGTGCAGTTGAGCCATTTTGGCTCAGGTTCCATATTGTGAGGTCAGAGACCAGGGATTGGAGGAGACTATCAGGTGACTTTCTGTAACTGATGACGGTCCTGGCCTCATCCCCACCCCTTCTCCCCCCTCTTCCCCACCCTATCCTGGCTTCCACCTTAGAAACAAAGAAAGGAAAAAAACAGCAGTGTGACGAAAACCAGCAGCTGCATCTGCAGATTCAGGCTGGGGGCTGGGTGTTCATTCCATCTGTTCTCTTTGTTATGCTTTTACCCCGTTACTTCCCCTCTCAAAACCCAAAATAAAATGGAGGGTATTTCTAGGATCCTTTGTTACAGAGAATGGCTTAGAAGTCTGCAGTTTACTCTGTATTTAGCTTGAGGGCGGTGGTAAGAGGGGGTGAGGCTGAGCAAAGACTAAAACTGCTCCCAGCACCTAGAAAAAGAAGAAGCTATTTTATCTTCTCATTCCATTTTATCCCAGAATATGTATTTAATGTCAGATACTGTGACAGAGGCTGGTCACCTATTCTTTCTGATTATTGAAACAATGCTGCCAAATAGGTATAATCTTCATTTTCTAACTGATAGGTATGAAAATGTCCTTTGTTTACTGAGAGCTCATAGCAAGTAAATACCAAGCCAGGATTTTACCCCAGGTCTCTTGGGCTCTGAAATTTAGCATTACTGACGAGGGGCACAAAGGCAGGAATGTCAGAAAAAGCTGAGGTACCCACTGCTGGGTTCCATCCTGGCCCTGTGCCAGTGCTCTTCACCTTTCATCAGTGACCAGCATCCTGATTTCTTTAACAAATGACCCTCAGAGAGAAAAGGAGATGGAAGGGAACATACAGGTTAAAAGAGAATGTAAAACTATGTCAACCCCTTGTTCAGATCTGATTCATTTTTTTAAGAAAGGAGAAGTCTTTATTTCTAGCACCTTAATTTGATGCCTTTTCTCCTGCCCTCTCGCCCTCCTGTTCCCTTGCATAAACCTGTCCTACCCTTTTGCTGACTTGCTTGGAACAGTGCCCGTCCTTCTAGCCCCTACCCACCCACATCTCTGAAGCTGGTCTGGTTGTTAGCACTCCCTTACTGAGTCACTGTCCTGGGTGTGCTGGGAAAGTATCTGTGAGAAGCTGAATGACTGTATTATTGTCTGAATGAGCAGCTTGCTTGTAAAGTGCCCAGATTCTGAACGCTGCTTTTCTGCCACCCTTTCACACTTCTGTGTGCCCCCTTCTTGCTAACTCTCAGCACTGGATTCTTAGTGATATGGAATTCTGTCTGGCCTTGTTCTTGACCTTCAGGTTTATCCATTTCTGCAAGTTTGCTCCATTCTTCTTTATAGCTTGCACATCTGTGAGTGTCCAGTTCTGTGTGATTTAGCAGATGGGTATTTGTTTTGGCTAAGAGGTCAGTGATAGAAATCTGGTTACCTTTGGGCAGGGATAAACAGCTGTTCAACTGGCATGCTGTTTATCTGTCTCCCCACTATCCTCCCCACAGTGGTGTATACCTATGAGTGACTTTGAAGGTGCTCGATTTCCCTCGTATCACAGCAAAGGGGAATATAAAGTAGGAATCCTGCCCGTGGGCAGCTTACGTCAGCACACATTAGGCTTCTCGTGCTCTGCCCTCTTCCCAGAATCAAAGCGTTCTTGTAGAGCTAAAGAGACGGAGTTTGTTGTATGCCAGGTAAACTTGGTGATTCCATAGCTGTGTTATTCCATAGCTGTTATCCTCACAGAAAGCCTGTTATTATTTCCTAGAGATCTAACACAGTATTCTAATCTTTCAGATATGCTGAAGAGACCTACGCCTCTTCTATAAAGACCCAGTTATTTTTTAGAGAGAACTGCAGTGGTACTAGAGTCCATTTTTTTTTTTAAACCTTCCTATTATGAGTCTGTGCTCACATGTGTTGTATGTGTTGCTGTTATCTCACTTTATGGACATTGGATGAACTCACATGTTTGTGCTGCCTCATTTAAGTAGTGAAAACCATGGGTGCCTTGGATCCATGGATTTCTCAACATACTTCTGCTTTTTCCATCTTTCTCATGTGCTGTCTTTTAGTCATAAAGTATTCAGTTTACTCAAAGGAGCTGTAGCATAAGATTATGGAGGGTGTTCCCTGTAGAACAGGGACAAATGCCTCAGGCTTCATCCTGGGCAGAGCATGTAGTGAGTGGTCCTGAGTCAGTCAAAGAGAATTAAAGATAGGTGGAGTTGTATTATACATCAGCCTGAATCTTTCATCCCTTCAGGTGTAACTGGCTTTAGAGCCAGTCCTGTGTTCTCAGCAGTATTTCCCCCAAATCCTTTGTCCTACCCTACTTAGTCACTCCCACCTGTGACTCTTAGGAACTTAGTTGCCAGGATGTCAGGCAACTCACCACTCCTCCGTTTCCTGTTTGTGGTCTTCATTGGAGAAGCCCACAGCAGGAATTCCTGGGGAAGTGATGTCTATAGTTGGACTCCGGGTGCCATTAGCTCACCCTGAAGTTGGGGAATACTGCGTGGAGACGGACCTCCCTTCCGTTCTGAGGGCTCTTAGGAACCATTACTAATCATAACCAAATAACAACTGGGACTTGGGCTGCTGACCTGGTGCCTTGACTCTGCTCTGTCTTTAGAAACTGAGAATTATTTTCCCTTTTTTTTTGTTTTGTTTTTTTTTTTGTTTGTTTTTTTTTTTTGCTTTTTTTTTGTTTTTATTTTTTATTTTTTTTTAATTTTCCCTTCTTAACCTCAATTTCTACTCTCCAAAATTTAGAATTCAATATAGATATCAAGATTCATGACAAAATTAGCTTGGACTCTGTAGGATTGATTGTTTTGACATATGCAAAAATAGTGATAAAAGGAAAATAGGGTCCCTGTATTGGACAGCAGGGGGTGCCCTTTCCCTTCGCTTTATTGCCTGGCACTCCCTGCTGCATTCAGCCATTTTAGACAGATTGTTTTTGCTCCCAGCTAACTCCATTTTGTGTTTGTGACGCAGAAAAAAAAAGAATTCTGCAAGGGAGGAGCCTGGCTGGGGGAGGGAGGGAGGGAGGCAGGCTGAGGCAGGGCTTCAGATCTTTACTCAGCACTTGTTCATCAGGGACTTAACCTTGCTGCAGGCTGCCTGCATGCTGAGCAATAGATGCTGCAAGTCCCTGCCAGCCGAGCAAAGAACAGAGTGATGCCTGGCTGCTGGACACCAGCTAGCCATGGCAGGGTGCTGGTTTTGAGATGGCAGGCAGTACATCCCCTCTGCCTTATCAAGAATCTTAAGCCTGGGTTTCAGTGGTTTTACTGCAAAGATGTTTAGGCTGGGTATCCTCAATTAAAGAATCAGCTAAGAAGAAAAGATACCCTTTTCACTCACTTGTCTGAGGAGAATCAGATTCTCGGGTGACTCTAGAGAAACAGTCTGAGTTTAAAAAAACACATTTATTTTTGAAAATGTAACCCCTCTCCCCACACATATATAATACGTATGTACACATGTGTACACACATACATATATGAGGAGAATAGTATGAATACCTGTCTCCATCACCCAGTTTAAAAACTTAACTCATGGTTAGTCTTGTTTCATGTACCTGCTTCATCCTCCTCCTCACCACTCCAGTTATTCTAAAGCATATTCTCATTAGTCATATCATTTAATATCCTTAGTTGAGAATGTGTATCAAAAAATAAGGACTTTTTAAGAAAGAGAATCATATTTTACATCTGAAAATTTCTTTAATTAATCAACACATATCCACTCAGTGTTCTTAAAGTAGTGTTTTTTTAAGTTTGTTCACCTGAATTAGAGCCAGACAAAATCTACATTGCAATTGATTGATGTCTCTATAGGTTTCCTCTCTAGCTTGCTTTGTCTCTTTTCTCATCTTGCAGTGTGTGTATAGACTTAATTTCTTAAGGAGTGAGGGAGGATCTCTCAGATTGGGACTGAGGAGATTCAGAGCCAAACGTGTCCTCTTCACACAGCAGAGCCTCCCATCTTTTGGATTTCCCAAGAGGTGCTGGGAGGGGAAGTGAAGGTGCAGTGCCCTGCAGCCTGCGGAGCGAGGGGGCAGAGGCTTTTACTAGGACAATGGCTTGTGACTCCTGACATGATAGTCTGTTACCTACCCAGAGTCTTCAGAAACGTTCACAGGTTGCTCTCAACAGAGAACATGGTCGAAGTGGACCATGCTCTTTCTGGGGAATTAAAGGAGAGGTTTTAAGCTTTGGAACACCAAATTTACCTGCTCTATAATAGCTGCATCCCTACAGTAAATCCAGGTCACTTTATCTCCCAGACACTTCCTTTTTATTTCATTGCAACCTTTCTCCCTGATTAGATTTAATTAGTTAGGAATGCTGGGAAGGACTGATGCTGAAGCTGAAACTCCAGTACTTTGGCCACCTCATGCGAAGAGTTGACTCATTGGAGAAGACCCTGATGCTGGGAGGGATTGAGGGCAGGAGGAGAAGGGGACGACAGAGGATGAGATGGCTGGATGGCATCACCGACTCGATGGACATGGGTTTGGGTAGACTCCAGGGGTTGCTGATGGACAGGGAGGCCTGGAGTGCTGCGATTCATGGGGTCACAAAGAGTCAGACACGACTGAGTGACTGAACTGAACTGACTTCATAGACTGCTCTACAGGAAGGAAAAAATACTATTGTGTGGGGGATGGGCACATGTGAAAATTCTTCTACAGTTTCAGGATTATAGCATCCCCATGACCTTGTCAGAGATAACCCCAGCGATGGGCCTAGATGCAGATGATGAGATGAAAGCTCTTGACTCCTGATGCTCTTTTTCCCCTTTTGGAAATGGGTCAGTGACTCTGACTTTCAGCAGCCACAGCAGGCAGTCTGTTCCCTTGCTTTGGGCAAGAGCACAGGTTACAGAAGGGACGTTTCAGGAGCTGACTTCTTGGCAGGGCTGGCAGGGCGCTCATAAAGTCTGGTCCTTGGAGACTATGTTGGCTGAGCGCCTGGTTTGGAAGCTGTAGTACCCATTAGCAAAAGTGCTAAGAATCTTCTAGAGGTCAAGGTTGCAGCAGCTCAAAACACAGACCCTCGCACTAACACACTTTCTATCGGAGTCTCCTGAGTGATAAAGGGTGTCTCTTCTGCTTTGTCAGCAGAGAAGCACATCCATTTGCAAATAAGATTCTCCTTTTCTCTCTGCTAAAGTGCTGTCTGTATCCATTTTTGTGTTTGTCCCACATGAATTTTACATAATTCTCTAAATTGAAATTAGCTTTTGATATCATTTTTCGTTTGAGACATGAGGACTTTGTTCTGGGTTTCCCATCCTTGATGTGGCAAAAATAGGGGCTGGAATCATTGAGAAGGTTGTATGATACTGTAATACTTGTATCCTGAATTAATGCATCATTCCCATAACAGTGCTGAGAAGTCAACTAATTGGAGTATTCTACGGGTTTTACATTTTGACTGTATCTTTCCTGTTGGTTGTCAGTGGATCTCTACCTCTCCCAGTCCAGTGTCAAAGCCAAACCCGGGCCAGCTATCCAAGGATGTGAAAATGTTTTAGGTGGTGTCCAGACCCATGCTTATCTAGCGTTTTTCACAGTTCCCTGGTGGATGACAGTTTTAAAAATTTAGACATTTAGATTATCTCAGTACATTAACAAATCAAATCATTTAAATTTGTCTACAGTCATCTTTAGTCTTTGCTTATACTATATACATATGTTTATATTGTTGTTATCAGAAGTATATGTGTCTATCTTTTTCTCTAGCTTGAAGTGTATAGATCATACATGTATGGGTTAATGAATTTTCACAAAATTAAAAATGAAATTTTAATCTGTGTAATTGACACATGGTCAAGAAACAAAACATTACTAAGACCTGGGACGCTCACCTTACCCATTTCCAGCTACAAATGATACCTTACTCCTCCCTCCTTGACTCAGAGTAACCACCACCCTGACTGCTCACAGCATAGATGCTTTTTAGCTGGCTCTTGCTAGCCACAACCTATTTAGTAATGTTTTTAGTGTTTTCTCATTCTTACAGTACACATTAAGTGCCTTCAGAATTGCTAAGTCATAACACTTTGAAGCACGTATCTAACCAGAGTTCAGTATTTGGTTACATCAAGCCTATTTGATTCTTTTTATTAGGTAATTCTCAAATTCATCTTATCTCTGTCTCCATCCCCACTATAACCTTGGGTCATACTTTATTTCTTACCTGAATATTAAACCCCTCTTTTTAAAAAAAATTTTATCGGTCTCATTGACAATCTTCTGTATTGTATAGTAATACCTATTTAAATACTGTGCTTTTGCCTCTGTTGTTCAGTAAATTGAAAATTTTATCTGTTGCCTCCCTATTAGGAAAATGAGAATTTAATAATTATATTACTACCCTTTCCTCTCCACCAAATTATCTAATTTTTAGATCTTCTTTTCATATTTTAATTTTTTATTATTAAGTATAACAAAAATATAGAAAACTGCATAAAACAGATGTGCAACTTAATGAATTATTATAAGGTCAATACCCTTGAAATGCCACATGTCAGGAGATAGGAACTTTCCAGGAAACTCCTAGGAAAATTCATGTACCTCTTCCCTCTAAAAGAAACCATAATCCCAATAAAATGCATGGTCTCCAACTTTTTTTTTAAGTTTTATCACCCAAGTTTATATTCTGAAATTTAGTTTTACCCATTTTTAAAAAACTATCTTCATCTCTTAAATCTTAATGGGTTTTCTTCTTTCTCTTCTTCCCCCCCTTGAAATACATTCATTGTAAAAAAAAAAAAAAACTATCATTTGTCCTGTGGTGTTTACCATAATAGCAGCTTTGCGATTATATTCCCATAGTATAGTGTATAGTTTCTGTCCCCTGTATTTGCTGTAAATTGGCAATTGGATCTAGAAGCTTAGTCAGAACCAGACTCCATTTGTTTGTCTTTCACCAAAACTTCTTTGTAATAGATATTAGGTTCCTCTTCAGAAGGCACATAATCTGTGACTCTCCCTTCTGTGATGTTAGTGGCTGCTGATTCTTAGTATATAGATCTGTTTGTTCATTAGGGTTGCAAAATAATGCTGTTCCAAAACAAAAGAAATTCTTCATATAGCCTGTTGGTCCTTTGTCACAAACATCTTCTCTGACTTTGTGGCTTTTCTCTTCTTTTTTTGAACAGTGTCTTAATGAAAGTTCTTTATATGAAGTGCTTAGATTTACCAGTCTTTTCCTTTATGAGTAATGTGTGCTGTGTCTTGTTTAAGAAATCCTTTAGTCATCAAGATAATTAATCCTGTAGTTTTTCCTTTTACATTAAGGTTTTTAATTGATTTGTGTTGATTTATTTCATATGGGTACAATTTTTATATGGACCCTTAGTTGCTGTCCCATTAATTGGGATGTCTGACATGCTCAGTGTGTTATATATCAAGTGCCCTTTACGCCTAGGTCTGTTTTCTGAACTGTGCTCTCCTTCTGGTTGATTGTTTTATCTCTTCCAATGCCAGTGCCACAGTCTTGATTATTATGGTTCTATAAAATGTATTGTTAATCTCCTATCTTTGCTGCTTTTCCAAGAATGTACAAGCTCTTCTTTCATAAAAATTTTAGAATCACCTTGTCAACTTAAAAAAAGAAACCTGTTGAGATTTTTATTCTACTGATTATATAAATCAATCTAGGAAGAATTGGCATCTTGTTATCAAGTCTTTTAATCTATGAATCTTAAAGTCTACATTCACTTGTCATTTTAAATGTTTTTCAGTAAAGCTGTATTGTTTCTGTATAGAGGTCTTATACAACTTTTATTAAATTTATTCCTAAGTACTTCATATTTTTATATGGTATTTAAAATTTCTTTATCTGTAGATTCTTTTGGAGCTTCCCTGGTAGCTCAGGTGGTAAAGAATCTGCCTGCAATGCAGGAGACCACAGTTGGATCCCTGGGTTGGGAAGATCCCCTGGAGAAGGAAATGGCTACCTGCTCCAGTATTCTTGCCTGGAGAATTCCATGGACAGAGGAGCCTGGCAGGCTTTATAGTTCATGGGGTCTCAAAGAGTCAGATACAACTGAGTGACTCACAGGCACACATATTCTTTTAGATTTTTTAAATGTTGATTATCATTATCTTTGGGGCTTCCCTGGTCACTCAGTGGTAAAGAATCCACTTGCCAATGCAGGAGATGCAGGTTCAATCCCTGGTTGGGGAGATCCCCTGGAGAAGGAAATGGCAACCCACTCCAGTATTCTTGCCTGGAAAATCCAATGAACAGAGGAGCCTGGGACAGAGGCTACAGTTCATGGCGGGGTCATGAAGAGTCGGACACAATTTAGCAATTAAATAACAACAAAATCATCTTAAGATGAGAGTGTTATTTCTTCCTTTCTAATTAAGATTTTTTTCTTGCCTTACTGCACTGAATCAGACCACACACCAGACACCTCAGTGTTTTTGAATGAAGTGATAGATAACGTTGAATATTCTTGTCTTACTCCTAATCTCAAAGACAAAGTTTTCAACATTTTACCTTTAAGCATGGTTTTTGCTTTCAACTTTCAGTAAATACTCTGTCAAATTGAGGAAATTATCTTGTATTCCTAGTTTGCTGAGTATATTTATCATGAATGGGTGTTGAATTTGATCAAATGCCTTTTTATACTGTTAGGATCATCACGTAATTTTCTCTTTCAGTGTGTAATTGTGGTGAAGCATAATAATTGGTTTCTGTTAGCACTAACCTTGCATTCCTAAAATAAATCCAATTTGGGCGTTATTTATTATCCTTTTTATTTTATATTGCTTAGTTCAGTTTGCTGGTATTTTACAAATTTTGTGCCTAGGTTTATGAGTAAAAGTAACCTATGATTTTTTGTTCTTTCACATTTTGCTATTAAAGATTATGCTAACCTCATAGTGTGAGTTGAGGAATACGTCCTTTTTCTAAACTCTGGAAGAACTTTTACATAATATTAGGGGAATTATTTATTCCTTGACTGTTTGAAATAATCAGCTGGCAAAGTCATCTAGTCTCCTAGGAAATGTTGACTACCAATTTAATATTGTTCATAGTTACAAGGACTGATCAGCTTTTCTCTTGTTGAGTCAGTTTTGGTAAGTTATGTTTTTCTAGAAATTTGTCCATTTCGTCTAAATTCTCACGTACATTTTGTATGAAATTATTCATTATAATATGCAAAGCATATTTAATTCAGTTCTCTTTTATTTCTGTTGTTGTTTTTCCTGATGTTGAGTGCCTAATTGCTGTCTCTCATTTTTAAATACTGATCAGTTTCACTAGAGATTTTTAAAGTTTTCTTAAAAAAAGAACTATTGACTTTGTTAATCTCTGTGATCACTAATTTCTGCTTTTTATTTTCTTTAAAAAGTTTTCTTTAGTGTTTATTTTACTGTTCTAATTTATTGAAGTGGTTGGTTAAATCATTAGTTTTCAGTCTCTTTTTTTCGTATATATTATTGTTGTTCGGTTGCTAAATCATGTCCATCTCTTTGCAACCCCATGGACTGCAGCATGCCAGGCTTCCCTCTCCTTCACTATCTCCCGGAGCTTGCTCAAACTCATGTCTTTTGAGTCAGTGATGGCATCCAACCATCTCATCCTCTGTCATCTGCTTCGCCTCTTGCCCTCAATCTTTCCCAACACCAGGGTCTTTTCCAATTAGTCGGCTCTTCGCATCAGGTGGCCAAAGTATTGGAACTTCAGCTGCAGCACTAGTCCTTCCAATGGAATATTCGCGTTGATTTCCCTTAGGATTAACTGGTTTGATCTCCTTGGTGTCCAAGGGACCCTCAAGAATCTTTTCATCGCCACAGTTCAAAAACATCAGTTCTTTGGTGCTCAGCCTTCTTTATGGTCCAGCTCTCACATCCATACATTACTACTGGAAAAACCATAGCTTTGATTAGGGGGAACAAAAAGGAAAATAATTGCCGAGGTAAGTTCATCCCTTGAGGTAGATTTATTTCTCACAGCATTACCTGTTAGACTGGCTCATATGCCTTGGTTGTCTGATTGTTACTGTTGCAATGTCTGAAGGAGAGGAATTGGAGCTTTTCCACATGCAGAGAGCCTTCCTCCCTTCCCAGTACACTTGATAGCATTGTCCATGGTGGCTAAAGTGCACCACCTCGCTAATATGCGCTGACAGTCAGAACATTTGGTGAGGCCAAATTGGACTTCCCTCATAGCTCAGTTGATAATCCACCTGCAATGCAGGAGACCCCGGTTTGATTCGTGGGTTGGGAAGATCCACTGGAAAAGGGGTAGGCTACCCACTCTAGTATTCTTGGACTTTCTTTGTGGCTCAGCTGCCTGCAATGCAGGAGACCTGGGTTCAATCCCTGGGTTGGGACGATCCACTGCAGAAGGGAAAGGCTACGCACTCCAGTATTCTGGCCTGGAGAGTTCCACGGACTGTATAGTCCATGGGGTGACAAAGAGCTGGACACAACTGAGCAACTTTCACTTTCTTTCAACTGGTCAGTACTCTTGTGATTTAGTCTTAAAAAATTTGTAAATTTTTCCTTTATGACTGGGAATACTGTTAAATATTATAAATGTTCTATATTGACTTGAAATGAATGTATGTAGTCTTCAGTTGCATCAAGTGTTCTTTGTATCTCCATTAGGTCCTGGTTGTTAATTGTGTTGCTTAAATTTTCTGTAGCTTTACTTTCTGTTTGCTTGTTTTATCAATTACTTAGAGAAATGGTTAAAACATCCCACTTTGTGAATGTAACATTGTAATTCTGTCGGGTTTTGCTTTATATTTTTCTTTTACTTTATCAGCATAATTTCCAACTTAAAGAAAAGTTGCTAGAATAAAACATTGCACATTCCTTCTTGCACATTCCTAATATGTTAACATTTTACCACATTTGCCTTATATATGTGTGTGTGTGTGTGTGTGTATGTTGTCATTTTTTCCTGAAGCATACAGATTGGTTGCCTCTTTATCCTTCAGTGTGCATTTCCAAATGGTAGATCCATAAACACATATCAAAATTAGGAAATTAACATTAATGTAATAGTGTTTTTAAATCTGACCTTTAGATTTTGCCAATTGTCACAGTGACGTCCTTTACAGAAAAAATTACTGGATTATGTGTTATATTCAGTTGTCCTTTAGTCTTCTTTTATTGGGAATAATTTCTGTTACGGTCACCTGCAAAGGCATATGGACCCCTACTCATAATTTGGTTTGGATGTTAAGAATGATAAAACTCTCCAAACATATCAAGAGGGTTTGAAAAGGTTTATTAACAGATAATTGAGGTCTCTGAGAAGAGGAGGATAGTCCTCTGAAGCATGTTTGAAATGGCTTGAAAGACTAAGAGAAGGAGACCGGCCTGAGTGTTTATTCTACTTAGGGTAGGGCCAGGCTGAGAGTTCCTGCACAGGGTCCCTAAATAGTCTGAATCTCCGCTGGTACCTGGGCCCTGAGGCTTCCAGTTCTTGTGCCCAGATGTGAGATGCAGGAGGAAGTGGGAGAGGTAAGGCTTAACAGCTGTTAACAGTTAAACCAAAAATGGAGTCAGACTCCTTGTAGTTCTCGGCCTTTACCTTTCATAACCTTGCCCAGTTGGTTTGTAAAATGTCTCTCAGTTTGGAGTTGTCTAATGTATCCTCTTGATTAAATTAAGGCTATCCTTTTTCTGTTGCTTTATATATCTTAATATATAAATATATATTGTTATTAGGTGCTTATAAATTCAAAATTCTTATATTTTCCTGACAAACTAAACCCTTACTATTATAGTATGTCCTTATTTATCTTCTTGATGCTTTATGTTACCTGGAAGACTATATTGTCTAATATTAATGTACCTTCATTATCTATAATATCAGTCTCAAGTGGAGCATAGTCTGTCTACATTTGACATAATTGTTGACATATTTGGATTTAAATCTGTGTGTGTGTGTGTTAGTCACTCAGTCGTGTCTGACTCTGCAACCCCACGGACTGTAGCCTGCCAGGCTTCTCTGTCCATGGAATTCTCCAGACAAGAATACTGCAGTGGATTGCCATTCCCTTCTCCAGAGGAACTTTCCAACTCAGGGATTGAACCCTGGTCTCCTGCCTCGCAGGCAGATTCTTTACCGTTTGCGCTACAGGGATTTAAATCTACCATCTTATTTTGTGTTTTCTGTTAGTCCCATCTGTTCTATGTAATACGTTGATTTCATTCTGTTGAAATATTTTCTAATTTCTTATTGGACTCCAGTTATTTGGATATGTATAGAATAGCCAAGCAATTGGGAACTTTGTAGTTATCCTTTTACTGATTTCTAACCTAATACTAGTCTGGTCAGAGAACATACTTTGAATAATTTGAAATTTCTGGGTGTGCCGAGCATGTGGTTGTTGTCATTGTTCAGTCGCTCAGTCGTGTCCAGCTCTTTGTGACTCTGTAGACTGCAGCACACCAGGCTTTCCTGTCCTTCCCTATCTCCCAGAGTTTGCTCAAACTCAAATCCATTGAGTCAATGATGTTATCCAACCACCTCACCTCTGTCGCCCCCCTTTTCCTCTTGCCCTCGGTCTCTCCCAGCATCAGGGTCTTTTCCAGTGAGTCAGCTCTTCACATCAGGTAGCCAAAGTATTGGAGCTTCAGCTTCAGCATCAGTCCTTCCAGTGAATATTCAGGGTTGATTTCTTTTAGGATTGACTGATTTGATGTCCTTGCTGTCCAAGGGACTCGAAAGAATCTTCTACAGCACCACAGTTCAAAAGCATCAATTCTTCGGTGCTCAGCCTTCTTTATGATCCAACTCTCACATCCGTACATGACTACTGGAAAAACCATAGCTTTGACTAGGCAGACCTTTGTTGGCAAAATGATGTCTCTGCTTTTTAATATGCTGTCTAGGTTTGTCATAGCTTTTCTTCCAAGGAGCAAGCATCTTTTAATTTAATGGCTGCAGTCACCATCTGCAATGATTTTGCAGCTCACAAAAACAAAGTCTGTCATTGTTTCTGTTTTTCCCCCCATCTGTTTGTCACGATCTAAGTTTTTTTAATGTTGAGTTTTAAGCCAGCTTTTTCACTTACCTCTTTCACCTTCATCAAGAAGCTCTTTAGTTCCTCTTTGTTTTCTTCTGTAAGGGTGGTATCATCTGCATATCTGAGGTTATTGATATTTCTCCCGGGAGTCTTGATTCCAGCTTGAACTTCATCTGGCCCAGATGTAGTCTGTATGTAAGTTAAGCGAGAGGTGACAATATACAGCTTTGATGTACTCCTTTCCCAATTTTGAAGCAGTTCATTGTTCCATATCCAGTTCTAAATGTTGCTTCTTGACCTGAATACAAGTTTCTCAGGAGGCAGGTAAGGTGGTCTGGTATTCCCATCTCTTTAAGAATTTTCCACAGTTTGTTGTGATCCATACAGTCAAAGGCTTTAACATAGTCAATGAAGCAGAAGTACATGTTTTTCTGAAATTCCCTTGCTTTTTTCTGTGATCCCAACAGATGTTGACAGTTTGACCTCTGGTTCCTCTGCCTTTTCTAAACCCAGCTTGTACATCTGTAAGTTCTTAGTTCACATACTGTTAAAGCCTAACTTGAAATAGTTTGAGCATTACATTGCTAGCATGTGAAATGAGCAAGATTGTGTGGTAGTTTGAACATTCTTTGGCATTGCCTTTCTTTGGGATTGGAATGAAAACTGACCTTTTCCAGTCCTATGGCCACTGCTAAGTTTTCTGAATTTGCTGGCATATTGAGTATATTTAACAGCATTTATTTAACAGTAAATTTAACAGCATTATCTTTTAGGATTTGAAATAACTCAACTGGAATTCCATCACCTCCACTAGCTTTGTTCATAGTAATGCTTCCTAAGGCCCACTTGACTTCCCATTCCAGGCTCTAAGTGAATGATCACACCCTTGTGGTTATCCAGGTCATTAAGACCTTTTTGGTTCTTTTGTGTACTCTTGCCACCTCTTCTTAACATCTTCTGCTTCTGTTAGGACCACACCATTTCTGTCCTTTATTGCTCCCATCTTTGCATGAAATGTTCCCTTGGTATCTCTGATTTTCTTGAAGAGATCTCTAGTCTTTCCTGTTCTGTTGTTTTCCTCTTTGCACTGTTCAGATAGGAGGAAGTTCCTATCTCTCCTTGCTGTTCTTTGGAACTCTGCATTCAAATGGGTATATCTTTCCTTTTCTCCTTTGCCTTTTGCTTCTCTTCTTTTCTCAGCTATTTGTAAGGCCTCCTCAGACAACTATTCTGCCATTTTGCATTTCCTTTTCTTGGGGATGGTCTTCATCACTGCCTCCTGTACAGTGTCAGGAACCTCTGTCCATACTTCTTCAGGCACTCTGTCCAGCAGCTCTAATCACTTGAATCTATTTGTCACTTCCACTGTGTAATCATAGGGGATTTTCTTTAGGTCATACCTGAATGGTCTAGTGGTTTTCCCTACTTTCTTCAATTTGAGCCTGAATTTTGCAATAAAGATCCATGATCTGAGCCATAGTCAGCTCCTGATCTTGTTTTTGCTGACTGTATAGAGCTTCTCCATCTTTGGCTGCAAAGAATATAATCAGTCTGATTTTGGTATTGACCATCTGGTGATGTCCATGTGTAGAGTTGCCTCTTGTGTTGTTGGAAGAGAGCATTTGCTATGACCAGTGCGTCTCTTGGCAAAACTCTGTTAGCCTTTGCCCTGCTTCATTTTGTACTAGAAGATCAAATTTGCCTGTTAATCCAGGTATCTCTTGACTTCCTACTTTTGCATTCCAGTCCTCTATGATGAAAAGGACATCCTTTTTGGGTGTTAGTTCTAGAAGGTCTTGTAGGTCTTCATAGAACCATTCAACTTCAACTTCTTCAACATTACTGGTCAGGGCATAGACCTGGATTACTGTGATATTGAATGGTTTGCCTTGGAAACAGAGATCCTTCTGTTGTTTTTTGAGATTGAACCCAACTACTGCATTTTGGACTCTTGTTGACTATGAGGACTACTCCATATCTTCTAATGGATTCTTGCCCACAGTAGTAGATATAATGGTCATCTGAATTAAATTCTCCCATTCCAGTCCATTTTAGTTTGCTGATTCCTAAAATGTTGACATTCATTCTTGGCGTCTCCTGTTGACCACTTCCAAAACCTTGATTCATGGACCTAGCATTCATTCCAGGTTCCTATGCAATATTGTTTTTTATAGCATCGGACTTTACTTCCATCTCCAGTCACATCCACAACTAGGCGTTGTTTTTGCCTTGGCTCCGTCTCTTCATTCTTTCTGGAGTTGTTTCTCCAGTAGCAATTGGGCACCATCTTTCAGTGTCATATTTTCTTGAGCAAGATTAGTTGTTTTGTTGTATAGTCATTAGCTCTGGCCTTAAAGAAAATGACCTCTTATGTGACTAAGATGAAGGAATGTGGGAAAAAAATGTTTGTCCTTTTCTCATACTTGAGAGTCCCGAACCCCTTTCTCCTCCTCGAGGGCCTTAGACCCCTTTCTCCTTGAGGGCCCTGCACTCCTTATCAAGCTACCTCAGAATTGGCTCTCAGTTTCATTAAGTTACACAAAACTGTGATCCATGTGATCAGTTTGGTTGGCTTTCTGTGGTTGTGGTTTTCATTCTGTCTGTCCTCAGATGAAGTTAAGAGCTTTGTGTAAGCTTCCTGATGGAAGGAACTGGCTGTGGGGAAAACTGGGGTCTTGCTCTGGTGATCAGGGCCATACTCAGTACACCTTTAATTCAATTTTCTGCTGATGGGTGGGGCTGGGTTCTCTCCCTGTCTGGCCTAAGGCCGAACTGTGGTAGGGGTAATGGCAACCTCCTCCGAAAGGACCTAGGCCTAGGACTGTTGTATTCAGTGTCCCTGACCCCACTGCAGCCCACTGTTGACCCATGCCTCTGTTGGAGACTCCCAAACACTCATAGGCAAGTCTCTTGTGGGGTCCCTGCTCCTTTCTCATGGGTCCTGGTGTGCATCAGGTTTTGTTTGTGCCCTCCAAGAGTCTTGTTTCCCCTGTCCTGTGGAAGTTCTGTAATTAAATCCCACTGACCTTCAAAGTCAGATTCCCTGGGATTTTCAGTCCCTTTCCTGGATCCAGGAAGTCCGGAATCCAGGTTGGAAAGTCTGTTGTGGGGCCTAGAACTTTTGCAGCAGTGCAAGAACTTCTTTGGTATAATTTTCTCCACACCCGACGATTCTGTAGTGGGGCTAATGGGGATCTCCTCCAAAAGGACTTATGCCACAGGCTGCACCTCCCAGGACTGCTGCCAGAGCCCCTGTCCCCACGGCAGGCTACTGCTGACCCATGCCTCCACAGGAGACTCATACACTTAAGGCAGGTCTGGCTCAGTCTCTTGTGGGGATCACTGCTCCTTTCCCTGGGTCCTGGTGCACACAAGTTTTTGTTTGTGCCCTCTAAGTGTCTCTCGTGGGTATGAGGCTTGATTTTAAACATGGTTGTGCCCCCTCCCACACTCTTGTTGTGGCTTCTCCTTTGTCCTTGGGTATGGGGTATCTCTTTTTGGTGGGTTCCAACATTCTCCTGTCGATGGTTGTTCAGCAGCATGTGGTAAGTGTTGGTAATGTTGGTAAATGTTCTATATGCATATGAAAAAAAGGTGTAATTTGTCATTGTTGGGCGCATTGTTCTAATATATCAACTAACTCAGGTTTGTTAGATGTGTTCAGATTTTCTATATCCCTTCCAAGTTTTTGTCTGCTTGTTTCATTAGTTACTATACAAAGGGTATTAATTCTTCTACTGCAGTTATGAATTTACCCTTTCCTTCTTTTAGTTCAATTTTTACTTCATATATTTTGAAACTAAATTATTAGATGTATTTAGATTTAGAACTATTATATTTTCCTTGTGGATTGACCCTTTATCACTATGAAATGTGCAGCATTCAAGGCAGTAGAATTATTAGAGACAAAATTTTCATCAGATGCTAGGTACATCAGCTTTCTTTTAATTAGTATATTTTCTTCCACTGTTTTGAAAACAGTGTCTTTATTTAAAGTATGTCCCTTGACAGTACATATTTGGTGTGTATGTTTTGTAAATCCAGTCTGATTATATTAGTCTTTTCATTGCAAAGTATTTAATTCACTTGAATTGATACATACCAAATTGCTATTTGTTTCTGTTTGATTTTTTCCAGTTTGCCTCCTTTTTTTCTGTTCTTATTGATTCATTTCAAACTTTATTATTTCACATTTCCCTTATTCTACAACCTAATATAAATTAGAACTTTTAACACCTTCCAAGTAATGTTGGAACTTTATAATATTTTAACTTTAAACACACATCTTTTGAATTATGCATGTCTTGCATTTTAATTCTTTTAAAAATATTTTAAACATTATTTTTTAAACCCTACAAACATTTACTATTATTTTATCATATCAATATTCACTTAAAAACTCCTTTATAGTGTTTTCCCTTCCTACCTACATTTCTGTATTTCCTTTTGGGATACTTTTTTTTTTCTGCTTGAATGAATGCATGCCCCTTTTATTATTTATTTTAGTCTAGTGGTGACGAAGTCTCTGTTTTTATCTGGATATATCTTTATTTCACTTCTATGTTTGAAGGTTATTTTTTGTTTTTCCTTAAAAAAATGCACACACACAAAACAACCCTCCTCTGTCAGTGTTTTTTTAATTCATTTGAAGATAACATGTTCTACCTCCTGCTACTTTGGGAGAATTTTTTTTTTTATTCTGGCTTTTAGAAGTTTTACTGTGATGTGCCATCATGTGGTTTTCTTTGTATTTATACTTAGGATTCTCCAAGCTTTTAGTTCTGTGTATTGCAGTCTTTCATCACTTTTAGAAAATTAGCAACAATTTTCTCTTCAAATATTGCTTCTGTCTACTTGTTCTTGTCCTTTAATTATTGGCATTTTACTTTGCTTTCAGATTTGGTGCCAATAATATCATATTTAACATTCCATTTTATGTGTGTATGTGTCATGGGGCTTGTTTCTTTTGGTTTTGTTATTTTTAATATTTTACTTTCTCTGCATACCTATCTAAGGCATCTGTTTAAGACTGTGGGGCTCTTCCTGTGCTCCAAGTCACGTTTCTCCCCTTTCTCTAGCCTCTAGCGTTTTTAAAAAAACTTTTAATTTTATATTGGAGTATAACTGATTAACAATGTTGTTATAGTTTCAGGTAGACAGCAAGGAGACTCAGCCATACATATACATGTATCCATTCTCCCCCAAACTCCCTCTTCAGCCTCCAGCTTTATTCAGGTGTATTTAACATACAAAAAATTGCACTTAATGTATACATTTTGATGAGTTTGGACATATGCATATACCTGTGATATCATCACTACAATCAAGGTAATAAACATATCCATCACCTCCAAAAGATTTCTATGTCCCTTTATTTTCATTTTCTCATAAGAACACTGAACAGGAAATCTGTCCTCTTAACAAAATTTTAGATCGAACTCAGTTTCTTACGTCTCCTGCATTGACAGGCAGATTCTTTACCACTAGCACCACATGGGAAGCCCAACTTGTATAGCACCGTATTATTAATTGCTCCGTCTAGTCCTTTTTTCTCTTCCTGGGCCTCCAGTTACACATATGTTGGACATCTTCACATGTCCCTTACACTCTTTTTGTTACTTTTCATCTTTTATCTCTTGGCTCTAGTTCCTATATTGATCTGTCTTAAAATTCATCAACTTCTTCTACTGTGTCTCTAGTTAAACCTGTCTAATGGCAACCCACTCCAGTGCTATTGCCTGGAAAATTCCCTGGACGGAGGAGCCTGGTAAGCTACAGTCCATGGGGTTGCAAAGAGTCAGACACTACTGAGCGACTTCACTTTCTTTTCTTTCTTTCTTTACTGAGCTCCTAATTTTATTTAGTTCTAGAATGTCCATTCATTTATATTTTTAGTAAATTTTAGTTCTCTGACAAACTTCTTCATCTTCATCTATTTTTATTTTTTTCCTCTGTATCCTTGAACATGTTAGCTGTTGTTGTGTCTGACTCTTTGCGACTGCATGGACTACAGCCCGCCAGGCTTCTCTGTCTATGGAATTCTCCAGGCAGGAACACTGGAGTGGGTAGCCATTCCCTTCACCAGGGAGTCTTCCTGATCCAGGGGTTGAACCAGGTTTTCCTGCATTGCAGGCAGATTCTTTACTGCCTGAACCACCAGGGAAGCCCTAAAAGGCTGGCTTGTCACATCTCATTGGCTAGCTCCAATGTCTGGATCATACATAAATCTGTTCCTATTGTGTTTTCCTCTCTAGACAAATAAGTGTGTGGGCAGATCACCTTGAACCAGTCAGGAAGTGAGCTATGCCAAGTCTTGGTTGTGGTTTTGGAAAGGCTAGATCTGCCTCTGGTTCACCCTGTTCCTAGAGTGTAGGTTTTCTAGGACTCCCAACTGCAAACCTGTTGTGTTCACTTTTATCTCTGAGGATGTAATCTTTTGGGTTCCCAGCAAAAGAGGAGTCTTGTATGAGATTCCCCACATTAGGCAGGAACTGGATCTTTTTTTTTTTTAATTTTTTTTTTATTGAAGGATAATTGCTTTACAGAATTTTGTTGTTTTCTGGCAAACCTCAACATGAATCAGCCATAGGTATACATATATCCCCTCCCTTTTGAGCCTCCCTCCCATCTTCCTCCCCATCCCACCCCCTAGGTTGATACAAATAGGTAGCCAGCAGGAATTTGCTCTATGGCTCAGGAACTGGATCTTGACCCCTGTGCACCCCCGCTGCGCAGAGCCCAGAATAACAAGAACAGTGCTCCACTGTCCTGCTTGCTTCTCTGGAGCAGTTCATCACCATCTTCATAGCTCTTCTGTGCTTCAAGGTGATTTTTAAATACCATACCAGCATTTTTAGGTATTTTTCCCATGGAAGATTTGACCTCTAATACTGGAAATGGAAATTTTCATTTCTTTTCATATTTTTTCTGATGTTTTACTACCTTGAAAAACAAAAATTTTATATACTCAAATCAGTCTGTCTTTTCCTTAATACCATCTTGATTTTGTGTTATTCTTAAGGAAGTTTTCTTTTATTCAGAATTATAATGCATTTTTTTAATGAATTTTACTTATTTATTTTTATTTTTGGCTGTGCTGGATTTTTGTTGCTGCTTGGGCTTTTTCTGGTTGCAGAGTGGAGGCTACTCTCTAGTTATGGTGTGAGGACTTCTCATTGTGGTGGCTTCTCTTAAGAGTTGAGGAGCATGGGCTCTAGAACCCGTGGGCTTTAGTAGTTGCAGCACATGGGCCCAACAGCTGCAGTTCCCAGGCTCTAGAGCACAGGCTCAGTAGTTATGGCACACAGGCTCAGTTGCTCTGAGGCATGTGGGATCTTCCCAAATCAGGGATCGAACCTATGTCTTCTGCATCGGCAGATAAATTCTTTACCGCTGACCCACCAGGGAAGCCCCGGTATTTCTGTTTTTAACATTTAGCTGTTTAATGTATTTGCAGTTTGTTTTTGTGAATAGTATAAAGTTAAGATCTTAGCTATTTTCCTTTAAAATGGAGAACCAGTTGTTCCAACACTATTGATGAGATCAGTAGTTAGAAAACTATGGCCAACCCATTTTTGTTAAGCAAGTTTTATTGGAACACGGCCATGCCCACTTGATTACATATTGTCTCTGACTTCTTTAATATTACACCGGTAGAGCTGAGTAACTGCAACAGAAATTGCAATTAGAACATTGATATTCCTAATGAGTTAATAATGTTGAGCACCTTCTCTGAGCTTACTTACTATCTGTGTATCCTCTCTGGTGATGTGTCCCATAGAGCCATATATTTATTTTCTAGTAACTTAAGAAAAAGTTTACTCCTGTATTAGACTATACTTTTTTTTTTAAATCAATGACATGTGCTCAGCAGCTTGTCCTGAGGGCACTAGATGTACACTCTGTCTATCTATATACAGTGTGTGTGTGTGTCTGTGTATGCATGCTAAGTTGCTTTAGCCATGTCTAACTCTTTGCAACCCCGTGGACTGTAGCCTGTCAGGTTCCTCTGTCCATGGAATTCCCCAGGCAAGAATACCAGAGTGGGTTGTCATGCCCTCCTCCCAGGGATCAAACCCAAGTCTCTTGTATCTCCTGCATTGGCAGGCAGGTTCTTTACCACTAAAGCCACTTGGGAAGTCCTAGACTATACTTTTTTAATTGATCTCAGTTTTTACTTTAGCATATAATATGTTTCATTATCTTTTTCTAGAATCTTGTCTATTTATTATTATTTCTTATTAAGAACTTCATTTGTTCCTTTTATCACTCCTAGAGTTACTGTAGCTTTACACTACTGCATTTTATTGGCTTTGAAGATGCAATGTGTTTAATTAGGTTTGTTGAGGTATTATTTGCATATAATAAGATTTACCCTTTTTATGTGTACAGTTCTGTGAGTTTTGACAAATGTATACAGGCATGTAAAGATAGAGAACAGTTTCATTACTCTTAAAGTTTCTTCCCATTTGTTCATCCCCTTCTCACCACTAAGCCCTGGCAGGGGCTGATGTGTTTTCTTTTCCCTACAGTTTTTTCTTTTTCTGAATGTCATATATATGAAATCATACACTAAGGAGTTTTTGAAGTCTGAATTCTTTCACCTAGCATCATGTATTTGAGATTTGTCTGTGTTGTTTGCATGCGTGATCATTCCTTTTTATTGCTGAGTAGTGTTTCTTTATGTTCATTCACTGGTGAGGGACATCTGGGTTGAATCCAGTTTTTGGCAATTATGAATAAAGCCAATAGAAGTATTTACATACAAGATACTGTCTGAATATACATGTTTTTATTTTTTTGGGCAAATGCCTAGGAATGGAATTGTTGGGTCATACATTACAATGAATGTATGTTTAACTGTATAAGAAACTGCAAGACTGTTTTCAGTTTACCTTCCAAAGTGGTTATACCATTTTTTTCATTTCCACGATCAATTATGAAAGTTGCAGGTGCTTTGTATCCTTGCCAGCACTTACTATTTATCAGTTTGTTTTGTTTTTCCATTTTAGTGATTCTAGTAGCTTGAGCGTTATAGTTTTAATCCCTAGTTAATTTAATTCTTAGTTCATATTCCTAATGAGTTAATGATGTTGAGCGCCTTCTCTGAGCTTACTTACCATTTCATCTGTGTATCCTCTCTGCTGATGTGTCCAGTGTCTTTTGCCTATTTTTAAAAATTGGGGTGTTTATTTTCTTATGGTTGACTTATGAGACTTTTTTTAATATGTTCTGAATGCTTGTCCTTTATCAAAAATGTGTTTTGCAGGGACTTCCCTGGCAGTCCAGTGGTTAAGACTCCATGCTTCCAATGCAAGGGACATAAGTTCAATCCCTAGTCAAGGAGCTAAGTTCCCGCATGCAGTGCAGGCCATTTTCTCTCAGTGTGTCTGTCACATGTCTTTATTTCTTACCAGTGTCTTTCAAAGAATAAAAGTTTTCAATTTTGATAGTCCATTTTATCCGTTTTTAGTTTATGTTTTATATAATTTTCTACTGCTGTGTAACAAGTTACCACAAACTTAATGGTTTTAAACAACATAGATTTATTATATCACAGTTTGCATGGGTGTGGAATCCAAGTTAGCTAAATTCTCTGCTCACGGTCACACCAAACTGAAGTCAGTGTTCTGACTGGGCTGATTGCGTTCTGGAGCTCAGTGTCCTCTGCCACACTCACATGGTATTTGACTGAATCCGGTTCCTTATAATTGTAGGACACAGGTTCCTCTCCTCTGGCTGGCCATCAGCCATTGACTCTTCTCAGCTCGTAGAGGCTGCCCACCGTTTCCTGTCATGTGGCCTTCTCCAGAGCATGGCAGTAACTTCTTTAAGGATGACGGAGAGCATCTGCTTCAGTTTCAGATCTCTCTGACTTCTCTTGTCTCTGAGCTCTAAACTTCTGTTTTAAAGGGCTCCCCAGAATAGATCAAGCCACTCACATTCAAGGGAGTTTCACAGGGTATATGCGTTAGAAGGGAACTCCTACTTTCTTAGAGCTCCAAGAAAATCCCAGGAGGCCACATTAGGTTTTTTCCTACCATGTGATTTGTACTTTTTGTTTCTGAGAGATCTTTGCCCCTTCCAAAGTGGTGAAAACTTTTCCAATTTCTTTTTTGTTTTTCCCCTTTTTTGCTATGCCACAAGACTTGCTGGAGCTTAGTTCCTCAGCCAGGGATTGAACCCAGGCCATGGCAGTGAAAGCATTGAGTCCTAACCCCTGAACTTCCAGGAAACTCCCTATTATTTCTTTTAGAAGGTTAATAATTCCAGAATTTCTATCTAGACCTGTGGTTCATTGTATGTATGTATATATTGTATTAAGTATGTATGTATATATTGTATACATCCTTTGTGTACAATTCCATGATCTTTTTGTATATCACACAGTGGTGCAGCCACTGCATTAATTCTAGAACATTCTCAACACATTAAAAAAGAAACCCTCAATTCATTAGCAGTCAGTCTCCACTTCCTTTTCCCCCAGCTTGGCAACCACTAATCTACTTTCTTTCTCAATTTGCCTATCCTAGATGTTTTGTATCAGTGTAATCACACAATATTTGCACTTTTGTGTCTGCCTTTTTCAGTAACCATTTGCAAGGTTTGCAAGGTTCACCATGTTGCAGCGTGTATTAGCACTTCATTCCTTTTTATGGCTGAATAATACTCCATTATATGACTATACCACATTTTGTCTTTCCATTTGTCAGTTGACAGACAAGTTGTTTCTATGTTTTGGCTGTTACAAATAATGCTGCTATGAATATTTTCTTTCTTTTTTAACCCAGCTGTTTCAGAGATAAAGTACCAACATCATGGCCCTTTACCCCTAAATTCTTCAGCGTGTTTCTCCCAAATACAAGGGCATTCTTTTCCATAACCACAATGAAATTATCAGATTTAGGAAATTTATCATTGATATAACACTGTTATCTAATATATAATCCATATTCAAACTTTACTGATTTAATTAGTGGTTTTAAACATCTTAAACAGTGTTTAAAAATTACAAATTTTTTTATTAAGGTGAAATTCATTTAACATAAAATTAACTATTTAAAGTGGATAGTTTGGTGGCATTGAAATGATGTAGGAAGTATTTCCTCTTTTTTATTTTCTGAAGGAGATTGGCATTAATTTTTCTTTAAATGTTTGGTAAAATTCTCTAGTGAAGCCTTGCGGCCAGGAGATTTTCTGTTCAGGAAACTTTTAGTCATGAATTCAGTTTTTTAAATGATTTTAGTAGGACTCAAGTTACCTGTTTCATCCTGGTTGACTTTTTGGTAGTTTGTGGGTTTTGAAGAATTGGTCCATTTTTTGGTAGATTGTTCAGTTTATAAGTACTAAGTTATTTATAGTATTCCCTTATTATCCTCTTAATGGCTGCAGGATCTAAAGTCATATTGCTTCATTCCTGATATTGGAGAGAGAGGTCTTCTCTTTACCTTCGTCAGCCTTTCTAGAGGTTTATATTGATTTATTTTTTAAACCAACCTTTTGTGTCATTGACTTTTTTTTGTTGTTTTTATTGTTAATTGACTTCTGTTCTTTTATATTTCCTTCCTTCTGCCTGCTATGGGTTGTTTTGTTTTTGTTTCTTCTTCTTCTTTTCTAGTTTCTTTTTTATTTTTTTATTGAAGGATAATTGCTTTACAGAATTTCATTGTTTTCTGTCAAACCTCAACATGAATCAGCCATAGGTGTACATATATCCCCTCCCTTTTGACCCTCCCTCCCATCTCCCTCCCCATCCCACCCCTCTAGGTTGATACAGAGCTGGTTTGAGTTTCCTGAGCCACACAGCAAATTCCTGTTGGCTGTCTGTTTTACATACGGTAATGTAAGCTTCCATGTTACTCTTCCCATACATCTCACCCTCTGCTCCCCATCTCCCTGTCCATAAGTCTGTTCTCTCTGTCTGTTTCTCCATTGCTGCCCTGTAAAGAAATTCTTCAGAACCATTTTTCTAGATTCTGTATATGTGCATTTTTCTTAAAGTAGGAAATTACTGATTTGAGTTCTTTCTTTTCTAATGTAAATTTCAGTTCAGTTCAGTGGCTCAGTTGTGTCCAACTCTTTGAGACTCCGTGGACTGCAGCACGCCAGGCTTCCCTGTCCATCACCAATTCCCGGAGCCTATTCAAACTCATGTTCATTGAGTTGGTGATGCCATCCAGCCATCTCATACTCTATCGTCCCCTTCTCCTCCCACCTTCAATCTTTCCCAGCATCAGGGTCTTTTCCAGTGAGTTAGTTCTTCGCATCAGGTGGCCAAAGTATTGGAGTTTCAGCTTCAGCATCAGTCTTTCCAGTGAATATTCAGGACTGATTTCCTTTAGGATTGATTAGTTTGACCTCCTTGCAGTCCAAGGGACTCTCAAGAGTCTTCTCCAACACCACAGTTCAAAAGCATCAATTCTTCGGTGCTCAACTTTCTTTATAGAAAGCTCTCACATCCATACATGACTAGTGGAAAAATCATAGCTTTAACTAGACAGACTTTAGTTGGTAAAGTCATGTCTCTGCTTTTTATTATGCTGTCTAAGTTGGTCATAGCTTTTCTTGCAAGGAGAAAGCATCTTTGAATTTCATGGCTGCAGTCATCATCTGCAGTGATTTTGGAACCCAAAAAAATAAAAGTCTGTCACTGTTTCCATTGTTTCCCCATCTATTTGCCATGAAGTGATGGGACTGGGTGCCATGATCTTTGTTTTCTGAATGTTGAGTTTTAAGCCAACTTTTTCACTCTCTTCTTTCACTTTCTTCAAGAGGCTCTTTAGTAGTTCTTTGCTTTTCTCTCATAAGGGTAGTGTTATCTGCATATCTGAGGTTATTGATATTTTTCCCATCAATCTTGATTCCAGCTTGTGCTTCATCCAGCCTGGCAATTTGCATGATGTACTCTGCATATAAGTTAAATAAGCAGGGTGACAATATACAGCCTTGATGTACTCCTTTTCTGAATTGGAGCCAGTCTGTTGTTCCATGTCCAGTTCTAACTGTTGCTTCTTGACCTGCATAGAGGTTACTCAGGAGGCAGGTCAGGTGGTCTGGTATACCCATCTCTTTAAGAATTTTCCAGTTTGTTGTGATCCACACAGTCAAAGGCTTTGGTGTAGTCAATAAAGCAAAAGTAGATGGTTTTCTGGCATTCTCTTGCTTTTTCTATGATCCAGTGGATGTTGGCAATTTGATCTCTGGTTCCTCTTCCTTTTTTAAATCCAGCTTGAACATCTGTAAGTTCACAGTTCATGTACTATTGAAGCCTGGCTTGGAGAATTTTGAGCATTACTTTGCTAGTGTGTGAGACAAGTGCAGTTGTGCAGTAGTTTGAACATTCTTTGGCATTGCCTTTCTTTGGAATTGGAATGAAAACTGACCTTTTCCAATCCTGTGGCCACTGCCGAGTTTTCCAGATTTGCTGGCATATGGAGTGCAGCACTTTCACAGCATCATCTTTTAGGATTTGAAATAGCTCAACTGGAATTCCATCACCTCCACTAGGTTTGTTTGTAGTGATGTTTCCTAAGGCCCACTTGACTTCGCATTCCAGGATGTCTGGCTCTAGGTAAGTGATCACACCATCATGGTTATCTGGGTCATGAAGATCTTTTTTGTATAGTTCTTCTGTGTATTCTTGCCACCTCTTCTTAATATCTTTTGCTTCTGTTAGGTCCATACAATTTCTGTCCTTTATTGTACCCACCTTTGCATGAAATGTTTCCTTGGTATCTCTCATTTTCTTGAAGAGATCTCTAGAATTTCCCATTCTGTTGTTTTCCTCTATTTCTTTCACTGATCACTGAGGAAGGCTTTCTTATCTCTCCTTGCTATTCTTTGGAACTCTGCATTCAAATGGGTAAATCTTTCCTTTTCACCTTTGCCTTTCACTTCTCTCCTTTTCTCAGCTATTTGTAAGGCCTCCTCAGACAACCATGTAATGTAAACTTAGCACTGTCAGTTTCCCTCCCAGCATTGCTTCAGCTATACCCCATACATTTTGATATGTCAGACTTTCATTTTCATTCATTTCTAATGTATTTTTAAATTTTACCTTAAGACTTCTCTTTGGACCCACAAATTATTTAGAAGTGGTTCTTTAGTTTCCAAGTGTTTGGATATTTTCTGTATCTTTCTGTTATTTATATTAACAGTTTGATACCTTTATGGTCAGAGAACATGATCTGATTTTGATCCTTTAAATTTGTTGAGGTTTATTTTATGGCCCGAGTAGACATTTTTCTTGGTAGATATTCAGTGAGCATCTTAAAAGAATTTATTCTGCTATTGTTGGGTGAAGTGTTCTACATATGAATATATCAAGTAGACCCTGTTGATTGATTTTACTGTTCACTTCTGTATCTTTGATGATTTTTTGTATAGAGTTCCAGCCATTACTGAGATATAGGTTATTAATATCTTGAAGTATTATCATGGCTTGGCTATGCTGGTTTTCTCATTTCATCTCTTAGCAGTCTTTGTTTCTTACATTTAAGGCTCTGTTGTTTGGTACATTACACATTTAAAGTTGTTATGTCTTCCTGGTGGTGGTGGTGATGGTTGTTCTGTTGCCAAGTCGTGTCCTGCTCTTTGCCACCCCATAGACTACAGCATGCCAGGCCTCCCTGTCCCTCACCATCTCCTGGAGTTTGCCCACATTCCTGTCCATTGAATCAGTGATGCCATCCAACCATCATCCTCTGTCGCCCTCTTTTTTTTGCATTCCATGTTTCCCAGCATCAGGGTCTTTTCCAGTGAGTTGGCTGTTCGCATTAGGTAGCCAAAGTGTTAGAACTTCAGCTTCAGCATCAGTCCTTCCAATGAGTATTAAGGGTTGATTTCCTTTAGGATTGGCTGGTTTGATCTCCTTGTTATCCAAGGGACTCTCAAGAGTCTTCTCTAGCACCACACTTAGCATCAGTGCTTTGGCGCTCTGCCTTCTTTATGGTCCCACTCTCACATCTGTACATGACTGCTGGAAAGACCATAGCCTTGACTATACAGACCTCTGTCGGCAAAGTGATGTCTTTGCTTTTTAAGACACTATCTATGTTTGTCATAGATTTCCTGCCAAGGAGCAATCACCTAATTTCATGGCTGCAGTCACAATCTGCAGTGATTTTAGAGCACAGGAAGAAGAAATATGTCACTGCTTCCACCTTTTCCCCTTCTATTTGCCATGAAGTGATGGGACCAGATGTCATGATCTTAGTTTTTTTAATACTGAGTTTTAGGTTGGCTTTTTCACTCTCTCCATTCACCCTCATCAAAAGGTTCTTTAGTTCCTCTTCGCTTTCTGTCATCAAAATGGTATCATCTGCATGTCAAAGGTTGTTGGTATTTCTCCCAGAATCTTGATTCCAGCTTGACACTCATCTAGCCTGGCATGTTGCATGATGTGCTCTGCATATAAATTAAGTAAACAGGGTGACAATAAAGACCCTTAAAAAAATAAATAAACACCCTGTCATACTCCTTTTTCAATTTTGAACCAGTCAGTTGTTCCATATAAGGTTCTAACTGTTGCCTCTTGGCCCGCATACAGGTTTCTCAGGAGACAGGTAAGATGGTCTGGTATTCCCATCTCTTTCAGAGTTGTTCACAGTTTGTTATGATCCACACTGTTGTTTTTAGTCAACAAAACACAGAGGTAGAGTAGATGTTTTTCTGAAATTCCCTTGCTTTCTCTGTGATCCAGCTAATGTTGGCAGTTTGATCTCTGGTTGCTCTACCTTTTCTAAACCCAGCTTGAACATCTGGAAGTTCTTGGTTCAGGTACTGTTGAAGCCTAGTGAGGAGAGTTTTGAGCGTAACCTTACTAGCATGTGAGATGAGTGCAATTGTCCGGTAGTTTGAACATTGTTTGGTACTGCCCTTCTTGGGAATTGAGATGAAGCTTGACCTTTCCCTGTCATGTGACCACTGTTCGGTTTTCCAAATTTGCTGACATATAGAGTGCAGCCCTTTAATAGCATCATCTTTTAGGATTTTAAATTTCAACTTTGCTGGAATTCCATCATCTCCACTAGCTTTATTGTTCTAAGGCCCACTTGACTTCACACTCCAGAATGTCTGGCTCTGGGTGAGTGACTACACACTCATGGTTATCCGGGTCATTAAGATCTTTTTTGTACAGTTCTTCTGTGTAGTCTTGCCATCTCTTCTTGATCTAGTCTGCTTCTATTAGCTCTTTATCATTTCTGTCCTTTATTGTGTCAGTCTTGGGATGAAATGTTTCTTTGATGTCTCCAGTTTTCTTGAAGAGATCTCCAGTCTTTGCTCTTCTGTTGTTTTCCTCTATTTCTGTGCATTGCTCATTGAAGAAGGCCTTCTTGTCTCTCCTTACTGTTCTCTAGAACTCTGCATGCAGTTGGGTATACCTTTCCCTTTTGCCCTTTGCTTTTCACTTCTCTTCTTTTCTTAGCCATTTGTAAAGCTTCCTCAGACAATCACTTTGCCTTCTTGCATTTTCCCCCCTCTTTGGGATAGTTTTGTTCACTGCCTCCTGTACAATATTATGAACCTCTGTCCATAGTTCTTCAGGCACTCTGTTTACTAAGTCTAATTCCTTGAATCTATTTGTCACCTCCACTGTGTAACATAGGGAATTTGACTTAGATCATACCCGACTGGCCTAGTGGTTTTCTCCGCTTTCTTTAGTTTAAGCCTAAATTTTGCTATGAGGAGCTCATGATCTGAGCCACAGTCAGCTCCAGGTCTTGTTCCTGCTGACTGTATAGAGCTTTTCTGTCTTCGACTACAAAGAATGTAATCAATCTGATTTTGGTATTGACTATTTGGTGATGTCCATTTGTAAGTTGTCTCTTGTGTTGTTGAAAAAGGGTGTTTGCTATGACTAGTTCTCTTGGAAAAATTCTGGTAGCCTTTGCTCTGCTTCATTTTGTATTCCAAGGCCAAACTTACCTTTTTACTCCAGGTATCTCTTGACTTCCTACTTTTGCATTCCAGTCTCCTATGATGAATAGGACATCTTTTTTTTTCGTGTTAGTTCTAGGATGTCTTGTAGATCTTCAGAGAACTGATCAGCTTCTCTGGCATCCATAGTAGCGGCATAGACTTGGATTACTGTGATGTTCAATGATTTGCCTTGGAAATGAACTGAGATCGTTGTGCCATTTTTGAAGTTGCACCCAAGTACTGCATTTCAGGTTCTTTTGTTGACTATGAGGGCTACTCCATTTCTTCTGTGGGATTTCTGCCCACAGTAGTAGATATAACAGTCATCTGAATCAAATTCACCCATTCCCGTCCATTTTAGTTCACTGATTGCTAAGGTGTCAGTGTTTACTCTTGCCATCTCCTGCTTGGCCATATCCAATTTACCTTGATTCATGGGCCTAACATTCCAGGTTCCTGTGTACACTGTTCTTTACTATCATCATTGAATTGATTGGATTTTACTGTCATCACCAGACACATCCATAACTGAGCATTGTTTTCACTTTGGCCCAGGTGCTTTATTCTTTTTGGAGCTATTAGTAGTTATTCTCTGCTCTTCCTCGGTAGCATGTTGGACACCTACTGACCTGGGGGGCTCATCTTTCAGTGTCTGCAAGAATTCTGGGGTAGTTCGCCATTCGCTCCCCCAGTGGATCACATTTTGTCAGAACCCTCCACTGTGACCCATCCGTCTTGGGTGGCCCTGCATGGCATGACTCATAGCTCGTAGCTTCATTGAGTTATGCAAATCCCTTTGCCATGACAAGGCAGTGATCCTTTAATCATCATGTAATGTCCCTCATTGTCTCCAGCTATTTTCTTTGCTCCGAAGTCTACTCACTGGATAGCATATAGCCTTTGTACTTTTTTTTGGTTTATGCTTGCATGGTATATCTGTTTTCAGTCTTTTACATTCAGCCTTTGTATTTGAAGAAAATTTCTTACAGACAACATATTATTGGGTCTTTTGTTACTCTACTCTGCCAGTGTTTTGTGTAGGTCTCATCCTAGCAATGCTGTTACTTGGGCATGTCTGGGGGCACTCACTTGGGCCAGTTTTGTGGCTGGACCAGCCTTTGTGGTTCTTATTATGATTGCAAGATGCACCTCAGCAGCACGTATCAGAGAACCCTGAAAAACAAGGTTTCATTGCTGGCAGGTCCTGACACAACATGCCTCAGGCCACACGTTAAAGGAGTAAGAAGAGACGTGGGTAGGGGGCCACAGGTCATCCCTGGGCTTCTGCCTTTACTGAGGTGGAGGGTGAGGTGCCTAGGGTTTAGATCATTTATATTAAAGGTAACTACTGATATGTTAGAGCTTAAGTCTGCCACTGTGTTTTCTGTATGTTTCCTCTTTTTCCTTACTTTTCTGTGAGTTTTATAAAAATATTTTTGATTCCATTTTGAAATATTTTTAATGCCTGAGTATATCACTTCATACAGTTTGCTTAGGTGTTGCTCTTGGTATTGCATTATATGTACTTTTCCCAGTCTAATGATTTGTATCTTACCAGTCCATGTGAAGTATAGAAACTGTATTTCAATTTTGGTCCCTATACCTTCCCCAATTTTTAGACATAATAATATTTCCTCCACATGGGGATACTTCATTCTGGTTAAATTGGAAGTTCGTATGCTTGTCTTTTATCTGTCATCTTTACTAAATTGTTCATTAGTAATTCTTCATTACTTCTAGTACTTGTCTTGAATTCTACATATCGTTGTATTTCATCTTATCGCCAAGCAACACAAGTCTATTTTTCTGTTTTTCAACATCAGTGGTGATCTCTGTCTTTTCATTTTACTGTATAAATGAGAGATTTACTTGCACTTTGCCCCTCTGCTTCTAAGTTTTTATGATACAGTCTGGGTGTTTTAAGTCTAAAATCAGAGGTCTCACTACCTCTGATTTTCATTTTTATATGATCTGTCTTTAGATCCTCTCTGACTTCACTCCAGCTCTCCCCTTCATTCCATCCACTCCACCAGTAATGAGCTTTTTGTTTTTCCTTTTTCCATCAGGCCTTGCATTTGTTGTTCCTGCTGCCTGAATTGCTTTGGTTTCTCACCTTATAAAAGGTTTTTACTGTCATGTGACATTCTCACTAAAACCTTCCCTGGTCACCCCACTCAAGTTATAATTCATCCCCTCATCTAAACCCCCAGTTCTCTTCCCTACTTGGTTTTCTTTTCATAGCACTTATGACCACCTATGTACTGTTTTATCTATTAGCTGATTTATTGTCTGTTTCTCTTTGTTAGAATATAAGTTCCATGAAGGCAGGAGTTTTTCTGTATTTTGTTTTATTCCTGGTACCCAGAACAGAGCCTGGCACATATGGGTACTCAATAAGTCTTTATTTAAATAACTAATCTTCATCCATTTAGCATTTTTCCTTCTTCAGTTAGAACTATCAGGCCAAAGGATATGTTTTTTGTTAACAGTTCTTTGTATCATTTGCCATATAACTTTCTTTTTATTTGCTTTCTTTCCTATTTATTTATACCAGGTAATACTTTTCAGTGGTTTAAAACTCAAATAGTATAATAGGGTTTGTGTTGAATAGTATTCCTCCCATGTCCATAGTCAAGCACCCTACTCTTCTCCTCAGAAGCAATTAGCTTTGTCACCTTCTTGATACTCCTTACCAAGATAGTCCCATACAGCTTTCTGGAAAGTTGATAAAATATTTTACAAATTGTCTGTCCAGTCCTGTTTTCTTTCTATCTATTGCTCAGTCCTTCTCAGTGGGCAGTGTGCATCATTTTTGAGAGAATGTTACTAGCGAGCTGTCATGCTAGGTGCTGAGGGAGTGATACAGTGAAGAATTATTTTGCCCATGCTCTTGAAGTTCAAAATCCAAGTGGGGTGGGAAGGTATCCACACTTAAAAAGTAACACAGGATTTTAAAAGATCAAGATGCTACATGTGAAATATCATGAACATTGAATTATTAACTGTTGAATGAAATCTAAGTAACAAATACCAGGAAAATTAGCTCATCAATGCAGAGAGTGACTCCATCTATCAGGGAAGAATACATTGGCTTTGGATAATCTGAGAAGAGTATAGAAGAAGGAAAGGAGTGTATTATACCTTCTGTGTGTGTACAAACATGATATTGAAGATCTTACTATCAATATATTTTTATGCTGTATTTTCAAAGAAGAATAACAAAGTCCTTCTCTTGTGAAGGAGAGACTATATTTGCTTATGACAAAGTCAGTGAGAGGACTTGCTGTAAAGATGTATCAGATGCAGTGGGGATTCAGGGAGAAATCGTAACCATTTGGGGAAATCAAAAAAATGTTTATAGGGAATTCATGATCAAGACAGATCTTGAAAGAGAAGTAGTAATAGCACAAAAGGATAACGCTATGGAAGACTCTAGTACAGGGATTAGCAAACCATAACTCTTAAGCTGACCACTTGTTTTTGTAAATAAAATTTCACTGGAGACATAGTCATGCCCATTGGTTTATGTATTGTCTGTGACAGCTTTCCTGCTGTAGTGGCAGAGTTGAGCTGTTGAGAGATCACAATAGTCTGCAAAGCCTAAAATACTCACTATTTAGTCTTCTACAGAATGTTTGCTGTTCCCTACAAGTAGATAGACTCTGGGTGGGAAAGTATTATTGCTAACTATTAAAGAAATGAAAATGGCATATTTATTACGGCTAGAGAGGGAAGTCAGTAATAGAAGATTGGGTGGTTAAAGAGGAGGTTAGCCTTGAGGAAATTTCATAGGAAGACCATTACTGATAGAGAAGTGAAGGGCCTCTCTAGGATGGGACAGTAGTTCCTTTAGGCATAGATGTGGCCTGTCCTTAATTATACTTTACTAATCTTTCTGTCACTAGCCAAGAAGGATCAGGAAGGTGGAGAAGAAAAGAAATCTCTGCAAAAGAAAAAAGTGAAAGAATTAAAGGTGTTGGATTCCAAGACAGCCCAGAATCTCTGTGAGTAACTCTGCGATCCTGGCAATTTGAAATGTGAAGTTCTTCTTCTGAGAGCCTAATTCTTGTGGATCCAGGATCTCTTGATATGAAACTTAATAATTCCTGCTATATACTTGGCATTGCATAGTAAATATCTGATATCTACTCCCTTCAATAGTACCGCATGGTTGTTAGTATCTAGTTTTATGGCAAGAAAATAAAGGCAATAGGACTTTAAGGAATTTGCCTCATCACATAGAATAAGAGACAGGTCTAAGAGTTAAGCCTCAGGTTTTATTTCAGAGCCCTTACTATTTCCATTGCATCCATAGAAAATCTAACAAAAATTTTCTACCCATCCTGTATTTCCTTCTTTCTCATTTTCTCTTAAGTATTTCCTTTATAGGTGGGTACTGGCATGACTTCAGTTAAATGTAAAATAACTTTGTGGTTTAGAATAAATAATGTAAATCCTGTGCTTCTTAGAGTAGGATCAGTAGCTTCAAAGAGTTCTGTTCTGAACTTGCTCCTTATAACTCTGCTTGCTGGCAAATTTCAGATCAAAACTCCTCTGCAGAGTTGTTATAGGTCGTATTCAATGATCAGGATGAATGTTCATTTTTTTTGTTCATTTTAACTGTCGATCTCCTGACTTTATGTTGAGTAATAAAGATTTGAATATTCATTCAACAAATATTTGAAGAGTCTGCCAGCTTTCAGGCTCTATTAGGAACATACTAGGCATGTGTTCCAGCAGCAGCAGGCATGTGTTCCAGAGATGAAAGGGTATGTATTCCATAAAACCCACTCACAGTGGGGTGACGTGGCTATTGTCTCCATTTTACCAAGTGAGAAAACTAAAGTTCAGATGTTACAACTTAGCCAGGGTCACACAGTTAACTTCTGGGTATGTGTCCTTGTTAAGTCAGTAATATAATGAAAATAGTAAGCTTTTACATCATTCTTGACTATATAATATTAGATCATTGACAACAAATATCACTAAGTAGTGTCTGTAGATAAGGCTTTTTATGGGAACTAAAGTGATGTGAGGTATAATAGCTGCTCTTCTCAGGATTATCTCTAGCAACATAAAAATGAGTAATTTTTATTTTAGAAAATGATAAAAGACTGTGGGTAGTACATTGTTATTTGCAGTTGAATGATATCAATATGGAAAACAAAATTCAGGAAGAGAATTGAGTTTAGGATGGTCTAGGAAGTATTATTTAGTGATTCAGTAATTATTAAATGCCTCTTATATGGCAGGGATGCAAAACTGAATAAGGTCATCCTCGTGAGCCATATGTCTGGTGGAGATGAAAAAATAAATATGGTAATAGCACGATTTGGTGCGTGCTGTGATGGAGGTGTGCCTGGATGATTATTAGAGCGCTGGGCAAGGGGGTGTCTGACCCAAGTGGGAGGAGTGCTGGAGGGAGCTCAGCCTTGAGGCCTTTCCAGATGACTTAAAGCTGCTAACAGCAGACTAAAGGAAGGGTGAGGTCTGGCTTGTTTCATTTCAGGCATAGGGATCAGCGTTGTGAAGGCACCGAGGCATGAGGTAACATTGTCCCAGTTCAGGAAGTACAGTAGCTGAGAACAGCTGAGTAAAGGCCGTATGTGGGGGAGTGGTGGTTGAAGTTTTCAAGAAATAGAGGCTAGATGATACAGACATCTTGGTAGGCTTAGGCTAAGAGGTATGTATTTTGTCCTGAAAACTATGGAAGTTATTGGATGGATTTTAATCAAAAAAGTGAGAGATACAGCCCTCTGTAATTTGGGGGAGGACTACTTCAGCAGTGATTTTGCGGCTGGATTGCTAGGGGAGGGGAGGATGTGTTATGTTATTGCTTCAAACTAGGTGAGAGGTGATCAGGGCTGAAACTGAAGTTGTAAGAATGGATATGAAGGCAGAAGATACTAAGAAGAGAGAATTAATGGAACTTAGTGATTGATAGAAAAGAGAAAGATGTTTTCTTGGGTTAAGATCTCTCTAAAGAGAGTGGTACCCTTTATTGAAGTAGAATCTGGTCCTGCTGGATTTTCCTGTCTTTTGTGGGAGAAGTGGTGGACGTGAAGGAGAGGCTTCAGGGTAGTGGGTAGAAATGATTGATTTAATTTTAGGACAGAATTTAAGATTCCTGTGGGACTCCTCCAGCAGTGTATTAGGCATTTGGGTATATCAGGCGGAAGGTCTGACTGGAGATATGAATTTAGGAGGATATCATATGAGTCAGAGTTAAAACCCTTAATTTGCTTTGAAGGTCATTAATATTGAGGAGGCAAGTAACAAAAAGGGGAGTCCTCAAAAAAACTGGAAAGGAGCAGCAAGGAAAATAGTCTGACACAGTCCTAAAAGTGGGAGTAGCAGTCGAGTAAAATCAGGATCTGGCATTAGGAAAGGCAGTGACCTAGGCAGGAATCATTTCAGTATAGCTTCAGTGGTACGAACAGAACTCTGGAATCCATTTGTATTTAAATCCTGGCTCCAGTCCTTAGTAGCAGTGTGACCTTGGACAGGTGCGTTAAGTTCTTAAGTGTTAGTTCCCTTTTCTGTCAAATGCGGCTAAAAATACAAACTTACACATTATTATAAATAGGGTTAAATGAGATCATATGTGTAGATTGTGTTTATGATACTAGGTCTTACATGGAATATGCAGTCAACAAATGATTGTCGTTTTTCCACTGACTTTGTGGGGACAGAAGAAGAGTTAATGAGAATGTGGAAGAGAGAATAGACTAGTGGTGTTTGTTCTGTTTGTTTTAGATAGAAAAGGCTTGATTATGTATACAGTTGTCCCTGACATCTGTGGGGTTCCAGGACCTCCAGCAATACCACAGTCCACAAGTACTCGAGTCCTTTGTATAAAACGGTGTGGAACAGTCTGCCCTCTGTATCCATGGATGCGGAACACTGTCTGTATATGCTGAAGGAAGAGGTTCTTAAGGCCGCCTGTGCTATTGAAACATGAGAAAAGGATGGGTGCATGGATATAGTTCTGCTAAACTTACAGAAGTGTCAGTGCACGTTTTCTTCTAGATGATTCGAAAATGGTCCTTACTCAAGCCTTTTCTAGTCTGGTTCCAGCTGAGAGCCCCAGTGCTCAGTTTGTAAGTGACATAAGAGAAAGCTTAGCAAGTAATTTGACCAGTACCTTCAGTTTTTCACATTAAAAAGAAGCAAGATCTTTTTAGAACAAATAAGTGGTGGGACATTTGGGAGAACAGGGCTATTTTTTATGGAGGAGCTGGCAAGAGAGCATGGGCTGGGGACACACAGAGGGTTCCTGCCATCATCAATGCCACTTCATAGAATCTGATCTGCGGTGTCCATCAGCCCAGGTGTAAGGGGAGAAAATGAGATGGCTAGATTAACCAGGGACTGGAAGGAGAAGGAAACCAGAGAATAAGAATTGTAGTAGTAATAGGGCAGGAGTGAAAGGGTAGGCCACAGGGTCTAGGTTAAACAGAGAAAGCCAACTATAACTGAGACATTCAGAGAAAATAGAATGGTCATCTCCTCGTGAGAGAATGCCTGCATGCAAGAGCACACTGATGAGGCTGAAGAGTCAATTTAGGAACTAGTAAGTGAGAGCTGGAAGGACGAGAAGTGTTTGTTAGGGTGTGGGATATGGCAGTTTAAAAATCAGAGTATTTCAAGGCAGTGGCAGCTCTGAGGATAGAGTCAGGGAATGAGGAACTAAAATAGAAGGGGGTGAATGTTTTTGATGTATATAGATAGATCAAAGATTTCCTGTGTGAGCAAAGACAAGGAGTCAGTCACAGTGTTTGTAGAATATGGTGCTTGGAATGGTGTGGCTAGTGTGTGAGTGATATAGATGTGGGGACTTGCACAGGGGAAAACTGGGAGGTGGGAACCTGAAACACTGGGCTCAGAAACTTGGATATTAACTAGACAGGCAGTGAGGAGCTGGCGGGGGTTTCTGATCGTGGCTTCAGGAGAGCACTCCTAGGAAAGTTGTCCAGCGTAGGTTTGTAGGATGGGCTGGAAGGCGGAAGAGACTGAGAAAAACATGTCTTTATATCTCATTTCCTGGCAGCAATCTTTTTGGGTTCCTTCCGCATGCCCTATCACGAGATTAAGAATGTCATCCTGGAGGTGAATGAGGCTGTTCTCACTGAGTCCATGATCCAGGTAAGGAGCAGGCTCATCCTGGCGCTGGCTCTCTGCATTGCTCAACACCAGTCTGTCTCCTGTCTGCTTAGACCATGAGGACTCTCTTAAGTATCATTGACTTAAAGAATGCTAGCTTTGGATGAGCTTCCATCCCTCTGGTGATCAAGTTATTTCTGGTATATTTTTCAAAAGTCCTGCTGTCTCACTGGCTGCCTCCCCAACCACCCGACCCCAGCCCATGTTTCCTTATTGGTCCTCCGGCAGAGTGAGGGCCTGGCAGGAGGCTCCCGTTGTCGGCTCACCCCCCTCTAACTGAGACAATCCCTTCTCTCTTTCAGAACCTCATTAAGCAGATGCCAGAGCCAGAGCAGTTAAAAATGCTTTCTGAACTGAAGGACGAATATGATGATTTGGCTGAGTCAGAGCAGTTTGGTGTGGTGGTGAGTGAGGCCTGTGGCTCAGGCTCTTCTCTGACCCCCTCCTCCGCAAGAGCATTGGGACACTTGCTTACGGCCTCTTGTCCATTTTGAACCCATCTTTCTTTCTCCTCCCTACTCTGGAACTCAGATCCTGCTATAGGAGGCTTAGGCCTGTATCGTTTCCTTCCTCTTCTCTGTCTCTGCTGATTGTAGTGGACTGATCCTCTCCTGTCTGCTGACTGTAGTGAAATGTTTGTCTCTCCTCAGATGGGTGCAGTACCCCGCCTGCGGCCTCGCCTCAACGCCATCCTCTTCAAGCTGCAGTTCGGGGAGCAGGTGGAGAACATCAAGCCCGAGATCGTCTCGGTGACTGCCGCGTGTGAGGAACTGCGAAAGAGCGAGAACTTCTCCAGCCTCCTGGAGTTAACCTTGCTTGTCGGAAACTTTATGAATGCTGGCTCCAGGAATGCTGGTGCTTTTGGCTTCAACATCAGCTTCCTTTGTAAGGTGAGCGGGACGATGGGAGGGAGGCCAAGGCCTCCAGGAGCCCAGTATGGCAGACTGCTGTTGGCCTGAGGTGGCCTTGGGTGTCAGGACTCACCCTCTTCCCCCTTTCTCCCCCAAGCTTCGAGACACCAAGTCCACAGATCAGAAGATGACGTTGTTGCACTTCTTGGCTGAGTTGTGTGAGAATGACCATCCTGAGGTCCTGAAGTTCCCAGACGAGCTTGCCCACGTGGAGAAAGCCAGCCGAGGTGAGGCAGATTGGGGTGAAGTTAGAAGGGGGTTCCAAGCCCCAGAAATCTCTGCTCAGGGCAGGGAAAGAAGAGTCAATCTAGATTTTAGATCATTTTCAGTTTAGACAGTTATAAGTGGGAATGGGAGGATACCGGTGTGGTGTCTAAGCCACAGGGAAGAATATGGGGCAGAAGAGAAAGTAGGAAAGCTCCATGTGCGAAAGTGGGAAGCACTCTTCCCCTTCCTAGGGAAACATCAGAAAACAACTGGAAGAAAGGTAGGTATTTGTAGTTTAAGTCAGCAGTTTCTCTTATTCAGAAAGCATAGACTGGAATAAGAAAAACCAGGCCTCACTATTCTGGGACTAGGCAAAGAAAAAGCAGCATTTTGTAGAAATGGGAACAGATTTCTGCCCTCCCCCTGTATTTCTGTGTATGTCTCCTTCCTCTCAAACCCTGTTCTCTAAAATAAATGAGAACAAGATCTTGAGGGATTTCATAGATTCTTGTTAAATTAAATGAAGCCTCTCTTCTCTTCTTAGTATTGTACAGCTTATGAAGGTTGGAGGTTTAATCATCAAGTAATTTTAGTTTCACTGGAAAAATGTGTGAAACAATAGGAGAGTACATGAGAGAACTAAAATAAATAAGTACAGACCATAGCTGTGCCCTGAAGGACAGAGTAGGGTCTTGAGGCTGGAGGTGGTGAGCTCTTGCTGTCTGTTTGTGTGTCTACTTTAGTTTCTGCTGAAAACTTGCAAAAGAACCTAGATCAGATGAAGAAACAGATTTCCGACGTGGAACGTGATATTCAGAATTTCCCAGCTGCCACAGATGAGAAAGACAAGTTTGTTGAAAAAATGACCATATCCTTTCCTGAAAGGAGGGAGTTGCCACCTATGAAAAGAAAGAGCTTCCCATGGGGGGACAACAGGATAAACTGATGGTATACAATTCTTCTTCTTTAGAAAATGTCTAAGTACAGAGTTCTGAAAGCACTCTCATTGTTGTGGTTTGCATCAAGCCTTGCAGTTAAGTCTCCTTTGAGACCTTTCCCCCTGCCCCATCACACACACAACATATCCCCTCCCCCCTCCTCTTCCCAAAGATAACTACTGCCACTGGACTTCTGATTTGCAACCTGATGAATTTATTTTAATGAAAACTGCATTGTATTTCCTTAGCATTTAATATGTTTTGGCCCCGTTTCCACAGCAGTAGATGCAGAATAGTCTCCTTTCTGAATTGCCAGCCCCTGTTCTGTAGGAATACCATAGTCAGTGGTGTACTCTTTCCGTCTCTGGGTTTTGCTAATATGAACAGCGCTGTGTTACACACCCATGTGCACAGATCCCAGTACGCACGTGTGAGTGTCCCCAGGGCTGGAGAAGCGGGTCTGCTTCCTGGTGTTGGTTCTTGACTTGCTGCCGCACAGCTTTGTGAAGGATGCACAGGAACAGTACAACAAGCTGCGGCTGATGCACTCTAACATGGAGACGCTCTACAAGGAGCTGGGCGAGTACTTCCTCTTTGACCCCAAGAAGGTGTCTGTGGAAGAATTCTTCATGGATTTGCACAACTTTAAGAATATGTTTGTGGTAAGCAGGGATGGCTTTCCCTGGTGGCTCAGTGGTGAGTTCAGTCCCTGGGTCGGGAAGATCCCCTGCAGAAGGGAATGGCAACCCACTTTAGTATTCTTGTGTGGGAAATCCCATGGACAGAAGAGCCTGACCAGCCTACAGTCCATGTGATCAGAAGAGGCGGACACGACTGAATGACTGAAAAGCAGCAGTAGCCAGCAGGGCAGCCTGCGAAGTGGAGCCTCTGTCCACCTTTCTCACTTGCCACTGGGTTCATGTTGGTTGGTGGTGGGTGTGCACATGTGTGAGTGCATTCATGCCCATGTGTTCACTCCTCTCTCCCCCCAGCAAGCTGTCAAGGAGAACCAGAAGCGGCGGGAGACAGAGGAGAAGATGCGGCGAGCAAAACTGGCCAAGGAGAAAGCAGAGAAGGAGCGGTTGGAGAAGCAGCAGAAGAGAGAGCAACTCATAGACATGAATGCTGGTGAGAAGCAAAGGGCCGCTGGGCTGAGACAGGATCAGTTGGAAGGCTGCTCTGTCTAGAATCTAGAGGCCAGAGGACAGCTCATGTCCGAGCACAACTCCTGGCAGATGCTGTTGGCAGCCTTCTACCTCTACGATCCTGATGCTGGACTTTAACCCTGACTCTGAACACCCACGCTCCAGTGCTCCACTCTGTCTTTTCCTCCTTTGCTGTTCCTGCACGATGTCTCGTCTCTGCAGTGACTTAGCGTTGCTGTAATATGTATTCTTGCCTTCTGCTTGTCCAAAAATCTCCCCGTCCGGTTTTCATACCCTCTACTACATGTTGTGCTTTTTTCCTCAGATTGTTTTCCTGGCCCTGCGCCTGTCTTTCAATGGTTTGTCTTCCCTTTCTGCTTATTTCACTCTGTTGTGTCCCCAGCACCTTCGCACGGCTGTATCCACCTATCAGACTGTGAATGGACTGGACTTCTGGAACGGGGCAGGGGAGCTGGCCACCCCTTCTTTCTTCAGCGGACTTTGTATTTCGCTTTCAGAAGCATGTCTTTGCTGAAACATATGGCCTCAATTACTGGCCCTCTGTTTCCTGTTTCTGCTTCTTTCCTGCTGCCGACTCCCTGCGCTCTCTGGCTGCTCTCTCTGTGGGCAGCGGAAATCCAGCATCTATTACATGGCCCTGAGCTGATGCCACCCGTCTTGACCCCGAGGGGCTACGAGCCATCTAAGTAAAGAGGTTTTCTGGGCTGCTGGGTCTGGCAAGTCAGTGCTGTGCTGAGCACAAGGGGCGAGGGGCCCCAGGGACTTGACTTTGGCCACTCCTGTTGTGGTATGCTTAGGGACCTGAAGCACCCTGCATTTTTGTCTTTTCTCTATATTTTTTGGGGAAGCAGTTCCCCTGCCCTTACTCCAGTTGTGTGTAAGCCACAGACTGCTCTAGTAATTAAACCAGCTCACGTGAGGTATCCTTCACCTTTCCCCCCTTCTCCTCAAGCCTTTAGGATTTGTGTCTAGTTATTGTTTAGGGTGTAATAGGGAAAGGTGGAGTCCAGCTGATTCGTGGGATGAAGTCTGCGCACAGTCGTCAGTCACCACAGGGGAGCCTGCCCTGGTCCACGTCCCCAGGGCAAATAAATGAGGCTGGAATGTAGGTCAGCTGCACTGGTGGCATTCAGCCAGCAGGTGGCGCTGGGAGCAGTGAGCCCAGCTTTACTGCTGGCAGTCTGCTGGCTCCTAGGGATTTCAGTTTAAGATTTCACCACCCTTAGCTGTTGCCATGGAAACAGAGCCGAGCTGGAATAAGGATTCTACATTAACTCTTTGTATTCCAAACAGCAGCTCCTCTTAGAATCTGAGCTGACTTCAGGAAGGTGTAGCCACTGGGGGCGGTACTTAAGTGAAATGCACTCTTGAGAGGTGGTCTCTCCTCAACCCTGCTCTGAAACTGGAACCAGGCTTTCCGTGAGGGGTTTATGTAGGATAAAGAGAGTGACCTAGTTCCTTATTAACTTCATAATCCCAGTCTCTGTACTCACCCCAGTCTTGGAGTCGGGCAATTCTCTGTGCTGGTTTTGATGGGGATGGGAAGGGAGGCGGCACTGCAGGAAAATTATCCAGGGTCTGCAGTGACTGGTAGCCAATGAAACCTAATGTTTTAACCATTTGCAAGCAGACACAAGTAAACATGGACTGTGAAACCTGAGATTGAGCCCACTGTGTGCTGAGCCCCCAGAAACGGTGGACGAGGGCAAGCTATACATACAGTGGAAATGCATTTTTTTGTGTGGGGCCCAACCCATGGATGCTGCTCAGGCTGAAGAGCTTACATCTCCATCTTTGTTCACGACAGAGGGTGATGAGACGGGTGTGATGGACAGTCTTCTGGAAGCCCTGCAGTCAGGCGCAGCATTCCGACGGAAGAGAGGACCCCGTCAGGGTAAGTCAGCAAATGGAGCCCAGCCTGGGTGCTGAAGGAAGGCGGTGAGGCCTCTCTGCTCCTGCTCATTTTAGGCTAAAGAGCAGGCGATGATGTTCTGAGGGTTTAGAAACTTCCCCACAATGTCCCTGCACATAGAGTGGATTATCCAGTCCTCTTCTAATTGTTAGAAAGGACTGACATGGAGAACTAGGACTTGCGGGACTGACAACAGATACTACATTTGGTTATTCTTACACTTCTCTTCATTCTTGAGGCAGAAATGTAGGATAAGCAAACCATTGTGCAAGACACAGATTTGGGTAGGCATCTGGGTACATGAATAAAAAATTGATATAAATTCAAAACCGTACATTAGATATAGGAATACACGGAAAATAAGTGTCCTTACTCTCAACTTCACAAACAGAAGAAACAGAGGATAATAGTATAGAATCCTATAGAGAGAAGGCTGGGTGTCATTCTCTCTAGATGTGTTAAATAAGGATGTGGAAGAGCATCTTAACTGAAGCTCATGCTGTGTCTGAGAACCTCCTTTTTTCCCGAGGGGTAGTCAGGCTGCACCGCACTCACCTTCCCTGTCTACCACCCCCCTCGGCTGCCTTTCGGAAGATTTAAGTGGATTACGTTGAGCCAGAGCCTCTAAGAATAATTATGGGGATAGGACAAATGATCCAGGCATTAGTGTTCGGAAGGATCAACAGATAAATCGCCTTTGAGCAAAGTGTATAGTGGGCAGAGACTGTTCCAGAAGAAGCTAGGTCCAGAGCTCCTCCTCATAACCTGCACTGCACACTCTGGTGAAGGCCCTTTGGGACTGGGAATGTGGGCTTCCTTCCTAGGTTGAAGGGTGGGCATTACAGAAAAGATGGCCTTAAGCTTTGTTCCCTATTCCCTGGCTGGCGTTCTGTAGGCCTGTGTGATAGGAACTTCACTTTGAGGCTGTTGTACAGGTAAGTTGTGTGGTTTGCTTTGGCCACTGCTGTGCTATTAACAGGGGCAGCTGTAGGACCTGTAGCACCTACCTCAGCCTGTAAAGAGGACCTTACGATCAAGGGTATGGAGTGTGCTCGCCCCACACAGTGTCCTGGCCGAAACACTGTGGATCACTATGAGAATGCCTGCCTGTTTCTGCCAATATGCTGAATACCCAGAGGGAAATTCCCTTCTGAGGGCTCTTCTGTATGACTTCAAAACCTTCCCTAAACAGAAGAATGTCTAGTTATAACTCTTACCTGTTTCTTGGCATCCTCTGAGTACAGAGAGGTGAGTATGGTGGGTTTAGATCTTCTGAGATGTATGTTTAGTCTTATAGATCTGGATGTGGGTAAAGTATGAAGCTAGTAGTATTTTTTGTGTTTAGTCTTGTGACATTGTTTCCTCCCCACCATGTACGGTGATGTGGCCTGACAGTAAGCGTTTCTAGATAAACAAAAACACCACCTCTCCCTGTTTTCCTCCATCCTGTTAGCTAACTGCCAGCCTTCATCAGACTTGAGGTGGGGAATTCCCTTTTCATCTTCTTCCTGTGGAACTAAACCAGAATCCCAGATGCTTCCTGAACACAGGGAACCAGCCATCAGTGGCGTCCCTCTCCTGGGGACGCCCCATCGCCCGCTTCTTCCCAGGCAGGGAACCAGGACTTATAGGCCGGAGCAGCAGGGGTTTTGGTAAGACCTAACCTGTCAGCAGAGGACTTGAATCAGTTGAAGTCCTGTTTCCCAGTGCAAAAAGGAGTAGGAGGAGACTTAGGTGAAAAGGAGAACTACATACTTTTAGAATTGGCTCCATCCTTATCTTTCTGGGCTCTGGGGTCATATACACACTGAACATATCTGGGGGAATCTCCCAGGGGAAACATTTCTCATTACTCTGATAACCCCTTAGACATTGGCACATTCACTTCTGAGTAAGTGGCTCGGCGCCATGAAACAGAAGGCCAGGCAGCACAATACAGCACCAAGAGCATAGGTCTAGATGGGGTCAGAGGACCCAGTGTCAGATCTAACTGATGCTGTCTAGATTACTCAAGACAAGTTTCTGGGACTCAGCTGCTTCATGTCTAAGATGAGAGTTGGGTTAAGAGGAGAAAAGAAAGGTTGGCCCCAGAAGGCCATACTGTAAAACTGTAAAGGCTCTGGTGACTGTGGGTTTCCCTGGGTGGCTATGGGACGTAGCTGGTTCACCCTTTGCTTGGCTGTCTCTGACTATTGCTGCCAACTGGCTGCTCTGAGCCAGAAAACCAGAGTGCTATCACACAGGTCTGCCTCACGGCCCTCCTCAATCCCAGAGAGGCAGCTGTCCATAGTCAAAGACACTGGCTTCTGCCCTAGGATTTAAAGGAATGTTTAAAAAAAATCTTCTGGTCTCTGGAGACCTGAGGGAGTGACCAGTGTACAGAGACCCATTGAGGAGCTGGAAGAGGAGAGTGACTATCAGGGCTGGTTCATTAAAAGTGACATGTAAACTGCTGTGATCTGCAGGGCGTGGGAGAACAATGCTGTGAGTGTCAGGGGGAAGAATCCATGTGATTGTATTACAGCAGATATTTCAGGCTGTATGAGTCAGCTTGTGGTTTTAATGACTCAACTTTATCTCCATGTCTGAATTGTGGCTTCTTATATACAGGCCATCTGCTCACTGGGATAAAAGTGAAGGAAAGAAAGAAATTCATCTCCGTCTCCCTTTCTTTCCCCCTGCCACTTCCCAGCTTCCTGCTAAGCTTCCCCTACATGGATAGAACCTTATCCTTGGGACCAGCTCTAAAGACCTCCAGTGTTTAGCAGCTCACCTTCTCTTAGGTAACAGGGCTTGAAACCCAGATAAGGTCTTGCCAGGATCTGCTGATAGAGCCAGAACCAGACCCTGCTTTTATGAATCCAGGTCCAAGACTCTTTCCACAAGGCCTGTGTGAGGAGCAGGAAATGATGGTGAGCCCTCTGTGTGGGCCAGAACTACTCTTACAAACATTCTCCGTCTGCCAAGGAGAGCCCTGGATGTGGTGAAATTGGTTCAGGGAAGTTTCCAATGTCCACATGTCTAGAGAACTTAAGAGTGTTTCCTCTTACCACCACTTATATCTCCCTCCACTTCTGTATTAATAAAAATAGGACAGGAATTATAGTTAGGACTATTTTAGACAGTAATGAGTTCTTCAGGGTGGTAATGATGGCCGCATCTGTCCTAGTTTCCTCTTCCCTAAGGAAGCTCGTTAACAAGAGTACTTCCTTCATAGTAGTAGTTCCTAGCCTGTGTTTTATAAATACCTTTTTCCAAATCATTAACCTTTTTCTAATTCATCTATGCCTGATTTTGCTCGTGTTTTTTATCTGGCTCGGCCCTAACATGGGAATCTGGCCTCAGAGAGCTTTGACCAGTGTCTCAACATTAGGGCTCCCTGGTCCCACAGAAACAAAATATGCTTATGCTTCTGTGGCTACTTTAAAATAAGTCTCAACAAGTCCCCAGGTTAGGGAAGGGCTTGGAGAAGCCATCTGCTGGAGGCTCAGGCTGCGGCCCTGAAGCCAGGGTGGCGGCCAGGATTCCTTGATCCTTTCCCAGTTCCCACAGGAGTTTTCTGTTTCTTACCTTAGGCCACATCAGGTATCCCTAGTATAACCCACTTTCTAGGCTTAAAAGGGAAATTTTGGTCTTTCTTGATTTCCCTCTACTCCATTTTTATGAATCTAATGCGTCAGCAGCTTTTTTAATCTAGAAGAATATAGAGACATGCTTGACTAGGTACAGACTGGTATCTTCTTAGTTCAGAGGAAGAAATTGGGTTTCTTCCTGGCACAGGAAGGTCTGCCGTGAGGCAGACCTGTGTGATAGCACTCTGGTTTTCTGGCTCAGAGAAACAGCTGAAGATACTTCCCACTTGAATTCTGACTTTGCCTATGTTGTCCAAGATGAATGCTCCTGTAGCTCCTTTTCCCTGGGTCCAAAGTCAGGAAGTAGTATTTTAACATGTACTTAGCCCTTGAGTCACATACACACAAATATAATTGGAATATTTTCTCAAGTACTGGTGACTGAATTCAAAGGATCAGCCACCACCTTTCTGGACATGAGAAGTAGGGTCCTAGAGGAGGGAGTATTTCAAAAAAGAGCAAAAACCAAGCAGGTCTGAAGCAGATTTTGCTGGACACAGGAGACCATCCCAGTCGCACTCCTATGGGCCCCTTCCTTCCCTCGTCAGTCCCTGAGGCAGCATCACAAGGGCTGTGAAATCCTGTAGTCTCTGCTCCCACTGTACCTGCCAGCAGGCTCTTCACTGGTCTTTCTCCTCTTAGACAATCCCAGTCCCTGGGAGGAGGAGGAGGAGACCTATAAATTGGTAACCCGTGGGCATGCCGTGTGCTCCCTCTTACCTGGGTGTAGGCTCTGGGTCACACTTCTGCAGAGGCCGACAGCCCTGGGGAAAGCCTGGACCCCCTGACCCTGTTTGGCTTCTGTCCCACCTCAGGCTTTTTGCTGGTCCCAGGAAGGCAGGGTGGACGCTTGCTTCACTGGCTCTTCAGGACCTCTTCCTTGCTGCCCGCACCCGCCGCTGCCCTGTCCTGCACTCAAGTGTGGCCTTCTGTCCTCTGTCTGCTTCTTCAAGGTGTAGGCACTGCTTTCTCCACCCAGCTTTCCTGTGACCCAGAAGCTGGGTTTTTTGTTATTTTAATTGATGTATCAGTCACATTCCTAAAATTCACCCTTTTATACAGTTGTGGTTTCAGTATACTCACAAGGTTGTACAGCCATCACCACTAATTCCAGAATATTTCATCACCCCCAGAAAAGACCCCATGCCCATTAGCAGTCACACCCCTTTATCTCCTCCCCCAGGCCCTTGAGACCACAAATCTAGTGTCTCTGGATTTGCCCGTTCTAGACATTTCATAGAAAATGGAATTACAGCATCTGTGGCCTTTGTCTCTGGCTTCTTTGGCCCCAGGCAGGCTGCTCTTCGTGCCCTGCAGTCTCTCTGGGCTGCTCAGAGGCGCGGGAAGCGGCAGATAGCAGGAGACAGGCTTGGTCCCAAGGATCGGCTTTCCGCTTGAGGATACCAGGACCAGGAATGTGGATTCTACGAATTAATGAGAGTCTTGGGGACAACTCCCAGCAGTTAGGACAGGAACTCTTTGAGGGACTAGTTCTTTTCCTATTAGGGTGGCCACTGAAGCTTCACTAGCCCTTAACCTGTCGGGCTGAGGTCTCTTTGTAGGGTTCTTCCTGGCCTCCCCAACATACCTTTCCTCACCCTTCCCCCTTCACACACCCACACACACTGCATACCTGCCCTTGGCCTTTGGATCACCACTGCTGCCCTTGAAGAGGTAGACAGGAGCTCTCTGTGTGGGCATGGCCCAAGGGAGGGAGGGTTGGTGAACACAGGTGGGGTGGCCCCATGTGATGACAGTGAGTGGCTGCTGCTCCTCTTTGCAGAAGCCCCTCTGGCCGCTTGTGGAAGGCCTTCCCTGCACTGGGCTGACTACAGTGATTTTGGCCTAGGAGCTTCCTGAGGACTGCCAAGAAAACAAAATACTACTACTATTTACTAAGCTTGAGTCTGTTCACATCCAATGACTCTCCAATGAGAAAACAGATTTTTGAGTACTTCTCTACCTGCTGATACTTGAGCCCCACTCTGTCTGCAGAGCTGTGTTTACACTCTTGGCCTGCTTGTCACAAAGGAATGTGAGAGCCAGACTTGGTCTCCCTGCTTGCACCGCGCTCTGCCCCCACTCCTACCCCCCACAAAGGTATCTCCCATGTGTCCTTGGCTCTCTTCCCCTCCTTTACAAGAAGGGCCTCTGAACTGACCTGGGCCAATGCGTGTGCATGGCTTCTGGCCGAGTATCTGCCGTAGAGATGGAGAGGGATTGGAAACTGGCCTTCTGTGGACAAGATGGCTCGTGTCTTCTGTTGCAGGCGTCAGGAAGGCAGCGTGTGCAGCCACATCCCAGCTAGTCTCAGAGCTGACCAAGGAGGATGCCATGACCTGTGTTCCCGCCAAGATGCCTAAGAAGAGCGAGGAAGTCCCCACCATCCTTGAGGAGACTGCAGAGTTGCTTGGCCGTGCAAGCTAAGCCAGGTCCTGGGGCCATGGCAGCTCCTCGGTGGAGCCCCAGACTGTCCCGCCTGCAGCATGTGCCTGAAGGGTTGCAGAGGTGTCCTCTGCGGTGGCTGCTCCCATCACCCTGAACCCACCTTACTCTCCGGCATGCTGCTCTCTGCCCATCGCACACAGCTTCAGCTGCCTGGAGGCCAGAAGGAAAGGGCAGTGTGGGACCCGAGCCCAACCGGGGCGGTCCTGGCTCTTGTTACCAAAGCAGGCTCTGTGTTTGCTGCCTTAACCCCAAGTGTCTCCACTGTTCTCTGGGGCCTCATCTCAGTCAAGGCCCACCTGCTTTCTCAGCCCCTGCCTCTCCAGTGGGCTTTGCCTAGGTCAATCGTGCTGGGTTTGTGCTTTTCTCTTGTGTTTTCTCTGGTCCTGAGAGCAGCATGGGCTTAGGAACCTCTGGGCTCCATCCCCCCAGCTCTGCTCTGCCTGCCCCGGCTCCTGTTGTCTATTACTGGTGGGGAGGCACCGGGAGGTGCTTCCAAGGAAGTGGGAGCAGATCCCCCTCCTACCCCACCATTTGAGAAATACCTCCCCAGACAAGGAGGACCTAGACCACTTTTACCTGTCCTGCTGTGGCCTAGGCCAGGGCCTGGGGGCGGGCGGGCCGGGTGGGGTGGAGCCGCCCCCAGCCTGCTGCCATGCTGTGCGCCCTGGCCTCTCTCGACCCTCCCTCTATACCAGCCCCTGGCGGCTGAGCCACGGGCCCTCCTCACGCCCTCCCCAGAGCTTTGGTCTCATCTGAAAGTGTGGGCTGTACTGTGACCATCCCCACACCTTACCCTCTGTCTCCAAGGAAAGGGGAGGTAGAGCCTCCTGGTTGACAAATTGTTTTGCAAATGGATCTATTTTTATATGAATTTTTTTTTTTTTTTTTAAGAAAAATAACCCTTTCCCCTTTCCCCTCCATAATGTAAGAGGCTTTGATGGCAGGTTCCAGAGTCCCTGGGATTTCTCACCACAAGCCTCAGTTCTGAGCAAGCCCCCTGGACCTCCACTCAGCCCTTAAGCCTCTGGGCCCTCGATGCCAGTGCAGACTCTCACCCCCAGCATCTGACTCGGGGGCCAGAGGCGGCTCTTCTCTGGTTGAGCTGGACCAGGCCTAAGAGTAATAGGAGCTCTCAAACGACAAAGAGTTTTTATAAATTTAATATATTTATCAAGCCAAATGTGCAGATGCTAACTGGACGCTCTGGAGAAGTGGGCCCAGGGACGCCCCACGCCTGTTCTCTCTTCAGCAGTGGGAAGGCCACATGCTTTGGTGGCCACAGCCACAGGAAGCTCAGATTCTCTGGCTAAAGGTAACACTTTGCCCTCCTGTGCTCCTCTCAGCTTCCCACCCCAGGTAGGGGGCGAGAATGGCACTGGCAAGGCCTGGCCCCAAAGTATAGTTCTTAGAGCAAGGGGAGCTTAGGAGACCTCAGGCGCCTCCAGGGAGGCCTTGAGGTTGGGCAGAAGGGTTCTGGTTGCTAGAGCCTGTGTGCAAAGGGGCACCGGCAGCCCCCCTGAGCTAGTGCTGGGAAGACTATGGTGGGGGGAACCTGCTACTCCCCTCAGTCCCCTCCTCCCTGCTGACATCTGGGGCTTTGACCCTTTCTTTTTTAATCTACTTTTGCTAAGATGCATTTAATAATAATAATTTAAAAAAAAGGGACAAAATGCAAACCTGTTTCCCTCACCTTTTGGGCTTCTGGGATGTCATCACCTCCAGTTTGTTGGGTTTGTTTCCAACTGTTAATAAAGCATTGAAACAGCCTTCCAGCTTCCTTTGTGAATTTCTGCACTCTTTTCACTGTCATCCAGGCTTCTCCCCAGTTGTCCTGCCTCAAGCCTGTGACTGACTTGACAAATCATCAGAAGGGTGGCGGCACCTTCGTGTGCTGGCTGGGTGCAGGGCTGGTTGCCTCTGTAAGGGAGTGGGGCCCCAGTTCAGCCCCTACCCTTCTGTATTGCTGCCTGTTAGCTCAGAACCCTTTTCTGGACCCCACCCCCACCTCCCCATAACCCCAGGCTTCATCTGCAGTTTCCTGGCAGTACCTGGGCCTGTCTTGCTAAGGGAACCCTGTGACTGCATTTCTCCCACGTTCCCCTCCCTCTGGACACACTTGGTGGCCACAGACCACCATCCCGGCTAGGGCTTACCTTGGGGTGGAAACCTGAGCCCGCCCAGCAGAGGTCAACAGACAGACGTCTTGATACTCAGACTTGTTTGAGCACACTGTGGCCTGAACAAAGAAACCTTACAGACCAGACCCAGGATAGACAAGGAGGGGCTTGGAGAGGACAGGAGGCCATTTGGGCAGCTCTGCAACTAAAAGTGTCATTAAGTAGCCCTGGAGCCTGGGCAGCTACCTCTCCAGGATGGTTGGGGATGTGGAGGTGGGTTCTCTGCGTCCTTCCTCCCTACCCCCGGAGGCTGTACACTTCTGGCTTAGGCTGCACAGGCACACGTACCAATCAGGCGACCAACCACAGCTGCTCACACGCTCTGCTCTGCCAGTCTTCTGCCGTGCCTGGAATAGAACCCAGGCGACCGACACCCCGCCCTCTGCAGCCTGGCCCTCAGAAACAACACCCTGTTCCATCTCAGCGGCCGCGCACACCACCCTTCCTCCCACGCAAGAAGGCCGCCCCCAGCAGCTTATGTGGAAGGCTCGGTTTCCATGACAACGGACTTCAGGCGCTGGCAAACGTTTGACCGGCTCCAGGAGAGAACACAGGATGTGCAGAGACAGCCACCCCCCCCCCCCGACCCCTGCCGCTGGGCATGCCCTTACCCTCACCGACCCCCCTCTGATAACCCTAGTGGGTCTTTTCTATCTTTCCGCCCCTTCTGGCCTTTCCTCCCACTCTGTAGCCTGCAGCTTTGGCGGCAGCAACCTCCAATTCCTCCTTCCTTGGAAGCGGCGGGAGGTGGGCTAGACCAGTAGTGAAAGCGCCGAGAGAGGAAGGAGGGAGGCCGGGAGGCCGTTTGGTCTGCGGGTAATCCGATGTCCGGCGTGCCCTCTGTCCCCTGGACGCCCCCCCCCCCCTTTCCTGCACACACGCAAGGAAGCGGCGAACCCTGCGTTTCCATGGCTTTGCTACAGAGAGGCAACCTAGAACGTGAATTCCAGATGGGAAAACAGGCGCAAGCTGTAGACTGGGCCTCGGCATTCCCTCCCTCCCACCCTCGCGGCATTCCCAAGCCCCCTGAGGTGGGGGGAGGGGCGGGGTGGAAGAGGGCGGGCAAAGGAGAGTCCACCCTCCTCCCGCCCGCGAAGCTGGGAGGGCGCTCAGGGTGGTCACTTGAGCAGGGAAGGGGCGGAACTCAGGAAGCGTCCACAGCCCCCCTCCAGCTCTGTGTTCAGCCCGCGCCGCCCCCTCGCATGAGTCTGCTCTTCTGCCTGGAGACAGAGGCAGACAGACGACTGCGCACTGCCACGTCGCGCTCAGAAATCCCTCCTCCACTGCGGACCCGCAAGCCGATTACACACACAGTGTACAGTCCCACAGGCACCATTACGGTCAATCGGACACCGATTATATGTGCACAATCGTGCTGCGCGCATACACAGCCGCATTTAACAATTATACAGAGATACTCAGGCAGTGACACAAAACCGAGACAGCCCAATCATCGCCTCCCGATCCCGCTCTTCCAGCGTACTCTGAGCTCATCACTTCATCCATAGACGCCAGGAGCCCCCATCTCTTACACAGAAACAGCCAACCTTTCAGAAGAAACCTTTTAATTTTTCAAAGAAAAAAAGCCATATAAATATTAGAGTATAAAACTTGCGTGAGACACAGGAAGGGGGTGGGGTCGGGAGCTACGTGACTATGCAAAGAGAAGCGCTTAGAGGAGTCAGTACGCGGGAAGGGGGCGCCGCAGCGCGTGGACACAGCACAACACAGCACGGGCCGCCGCGGGCGGGCTCGGAGACAGACGGCTGCGCGGAGCCCGCCGCCCGCTCGCCATCACGGAAAGATACGCCGCACTATACACTATTGGTTATTCTACACCAGCCGGAAGAGGGAGGGGGTTTCTATACTAAGTAAGGGCTGGGATGGGGTTCTCGAGAAGCCCCGCTGGGTGAGCGGGACAGGGGGCAGAGGGGTGAGCAGAGGAAGGTCTATGCACAAGGAGGCACTGGGGGACTTTAACCAGGCTCTGGCCACGAGGGGGCGGACTGGGGGCCTGGGCAGTGGCCTTCACAGAGAAGGAATGGCACCTGCAAGGTGAAGGGCTGGGGCCGCTGGGGCAGGGGGTGCCCTGTGGAGAAGCCCTGATCTCAGGCTGACACTTTCTGTCCACTTGGTCCCTCCTCTAGCTCCCTTCCTTCCCAACCCAGGGACCAAAAATAGCCGAGCGGGCCCCTCCCTCCCTATTGGGGCCACACGAATCCTTCCACCAGCACCTCTGGAGTACCCAGCACCCACAGAGGCCCCTCTGACCTCTCCAGGGGACCTGTCCTAATCCTGCTCAGAGCTGCCTTGGACCACAAGGCCAGTTCAAACCCACCGGTGCTGGAAGCTCAGCCCACCGCTGGCTGCCAGGCTGCCCTGTTACATGAAAGATGAGGGTCCAGCCTGGGGCATGGCTTCCGGCTGGAACCTGGGGATCTGGTCGGTACCCTGGGGCATACAGAGCCTCCTACAAGACCCTGTTAACTGACGGGATCAAGCTTTGTCCACCCCCCATCCACACCCACACCCTTCTTTATCTTAGCACCCCACACTGTCTCAGAACATGCAGTGGGGTCTCTGGTTTGGGGAGGGGGAAGTCACAGCATGCAGTGGGAACATCAAATGATGACAAACAGAACAGAACAAAAGACTGGTCCCCAGGGTGTTGGGAAGAGGCATGGTAGCAAAATGCCCTCCCTAAATCCAGCAAGCATCAGTACCATGGGAATGGTGACCATGTCTCCCAAAAACTTGAGCTTGGTCTCAGGTTCTGGAAGGAAATGAAGGGACTGGCACCAAACCATGCTTTTGGGGGAAGTTTGAGAATTGAAGGAGAGGTCAAGAAGTCATGATGCCCTTCCAACTCTTCAGAACTATGAGCCTTTTTAGGTCACCAGGTACCTCAACACCCCAACCACCTTAAGAAAGAGAAGAGTGGGCTGGGGTGGGGAGGGCAGGAGGGAGGTAGGGGATGGGCCTGATTGAATTTGGAAGATGGAGGAGTTCAGCTGTAACTGAAGGGGGTGTGATAAATGGTGTCTACACGAACCCCACTACCCCCATGGGCACAGCAAGTGATTGGATGGGGGTTCCCAGCAGAACTCCCTTTGCATATTCAATCCCTTGGGGGCAGAGAGGGGGGTGTTGACCTGGCACTTGTTTCCATTTCCCAAGGGGAGCATGGCCTGGGCCCCTACCAGTTTCCTGGGGGTGAGCCCTGAAATCCGAGGCTTGGGCACAGGTAGGGAGAGGCTGGACTGGTTGGGGAGGGAGGCTGCCCTGTGGCTCCGGGCCTGGCCTCCACGTTACTTCTTTTCCTTCTTGCCCGACTTCTTCTTGTTGCCATTGCCTCCTGCCGGGGCCTTGCCATCACGCTTGCCAGCTGCGTTGGTCAGAGTGGCGTTGCTGCCAGGGATGTAGACATTCTGGCGGTAGTCGGGCACATGCTGCAGGGTGAACTGGGGCCCGTAGCGGGCACTCAAGCCCATGGTGCCGGCACCCCCTCCCAGGGTGGAGCTCCCATCAGCGGCTTCTGCAGAGACAAGGGAAGGTCAGGGGCTAAACCTCAGGGTCCCCAAGTCCCTCTCTTATAGCACCAGCAGGGAGAGCACTGGACGCGCCATCCTGACCCACAAGGGTAGAGCTGAGAAGCTCCAGAGTGACCACCTAGGTTTGTTTCCTAGTTCTTTTCCTACTAGCCAAGTCTACCTTAACCTCCCTAAGTCTCCTCAGATTTCTGAATTGCAAAATGAGGATAATAATGGTACTTACCTCCTCTGGTTTGGTGAAGGCTAACCAGGATTACAAGCACCTTGTAACCAAGATTACATATATCAAGCACCTAGAATAGTGCCCGCTGCCTGGTAAGGGCGTCAAACACGCTAGCCGTCATCTCTCTCCAGGCTGAGACTTGGCTCTTGAGACCCTGCCCCAGCCTTTCTCCGGGCAGCCTCTCTGGTCTCCATGCTTGGCCCCCGTGGTTCCTGCAGGTTCCTAGCCTGTTTCACCCAGTGCAAAGCACAGAGTGGGCACCGAGTCATTCTGTTTTGAGGGGTGGGGGCTCTTCCAGGGATTCATTTCAGAACAGCAATCGATGCCGACTCTGTGCCAGGGACCTTGCTAGATGCTACATGTGCATGATGGCATCTAACCTGCATGCAACACTCCAGGGAGGTGTGTGCTAGTACCCTGCTATAGAGATGAGAGAAGTCAGGGTCAGAGGAGGTAAAAGATTTGCCCAAGGCCACACCAGCCAGGACAGGGGAGAGCAAGGGTGAGGCCTAAGTACATCCTAGGTGTAGCTGTAGGGTATGGTCACCACCAGCAGAGGCCTGGACCTCATCACTACTCTGAGGGTGAAGAAGGGGAGAGGCTGAGAAGATGACGACTGACCGCAGGACCAGCTGTTTTAGGTCCAATGTGGGCCCAGGCTCACAATGTCAGAGTAGGTGACATCACAGAGCCTGCAGCCCAGCTTCCTGCTCTGCACAAGGAGAAACTGGGGTCCAAAGGACTGCAAGTTCCGGCCCTGGCTCAGCATCATCTGGGAGCTTGACAGAATCACAGACTCTCAGAATCTGCATTTGAACACCATATCCAGGTGACATGTGGCTGCAGGTGATGTGTGGCACATTGAAGGGAGAGAAATACAGAAGACCCTACTTGTCACTGAGGTTTTGTGAGGATTCCAGGAAAAAGTGCTTCACCCAGTGCCTGGGCACTCGGAGAGAGCTCACTAAAGGTTTGCTGTTGCCAAAATCACCCTCGCCCTCATCACTGTCACCGTCACCATACCCTGTGTCACTGCTGCTCCCCTCCACGCCCCCTACCTCCAGGGGGTTTAAAAAAAAAAAGAACAACATGGGGTTTTGATGACTCTGCTGAGTTCAGGAGGGCTCCTGTTGGAGTCCTCTGGCAGCTAGAGAGTTAAAGCCCCAGAAATGCCCAGCCCAGACCCCCCAGTCCAGCAGAAGGGCTCCCCCGACCTGGCCTCCTTCTACCCCCACCCTAGACCCTGGGAGTGCGCAGAGAGGGTGACTAAAGCCAGAGAGGCTGAGTAATCCTGGGACATCAACCAGGGATTGAGAAATAGAGAGACAAGAAATATTTTCAAAGAACAGCATCAGAGGGGGAGGGACGAAAGGGAAAGCAAAGGAGAGAGGAGCCCCAGTGTTTCCTCCTCCTCATTCCAGGCTCAGGTTTCCACAACCTCCATTTCAAGTCCCAAATCCCAGCATCCGGGGGCCTTTAGGGGGCGGGGAAGTGAGCTGGGTGGGAGGGAGCAGCGCCCACTTCCTTCTCTCCTTTCCCCAGCCCTTTCATCCCACTGACATTTCTATATTTTCTCTAATTAACTCCAGGAGGGAGCCGGTCCCCGACTGCCCCCACCCCTCCCCCCTGCCTGGGAATATAAGTGCTGGGGGGAGGGGCCCAGATCTGGCTTCAAGAGCCAAGGTTCCCGAGTGATTTAGGGGCAAAGAGGGGAGACGTCAGAGGCGCCAGTGAGCAGGGGAGGGTGGGAAGAGATGGGCACCAAAAGGGGGAAGGGAGGCAGAAATAGAAAGATAGGAAGGGCGGGATTGGATAACTGGAAGCCAGGCCCACCCACATCCTACAACACACCCAGGATCTCTAAGAAGCACCGGAGCAGACAGAAATGACAAAGCCAGCCCCTGCCACCCCCTCCCTAGAAGCACAGACCTGACGTTGGCCAGCGTTACGGGATGCACTGAAGTGGGGCTGGCCAGGAGGGAAGACTGGGAAACCCAGAGTGTAACAAAAACAGGCCGACCTTGAGTTCTGTCCCGTCAGCTCTGCCACTAAGGAGCCAGCCATGTGACCTTGACCAAGGCCCTGTCTGACCCCAACCTCAGTTGGACTGCAGGCTCTGACCTTCTGCAGAATCAAGTCTCCAAGGGCACCTCCTTCTACCCCTGTAAGACTTAGTCTGGGCAGGAACTGGGATCTTCCCTGAGCACAAGGGGAAACAGACTCTGAAGAGCAGCAAGGAAGAACCTGGGCGTCCTCTGGCCTGGAGGAGGTTAAGGCACTGCCCGCCTCCGCTCCCCTCTCCCACTCCTCAGGGAAAAGGCTCCCAGCCCCAGCGCTCCCCCTCTGCCCTGCAGTCCCCACCCAGGGGCTAAAGGCAGAAGCTCCAAGCAGCCCTGGCCGCCTGAGCCACAGACCGCAGCCTCCTAGAGAGCACACCTTCCCCTCAAACGTTTATATAAAAAGCCTCCCAAGTGTACTTATTCTCCCCACTCACTCACTCGCCCTTAGCGGCCCCACAGGCCTGGCCGGGCTGGACTCCAGGAACCTCTCTGGCTCCAGGGCCAGGAAATCGGATGTGAAAGTGAGAGTAGGGCCTGACCCTGCCACCTCCACCCCCAGGATCCATCCCCTAAGGCCAGGGTTTACTCTCGGGTCAGGCCCTGTGTGGGCTGGAGGGGTGGAACCCTGACAGGGGAGGCAGCCTGCGGTGACCCCAGGGACCTCCTGGGAGGGTCTGGGGCTATAAATACTGACTCCATTTCTGTTTTTAAAATCTGGATTTAGGCTAAAAAGGCTGCTTCCTGGCTTTAGGGTTTAAAGCCACAACAGCTAAATATACGTTACTGTCTGTTTACTTCCCTCAAGAGTCCAACTTGGCACCTTCTCAGACCCTGCCACCTGCCTCTCTCATACTCAGAGTCTGGCCTCTCTAGAATTACAGTGGCCCTGCCCCACCCCCCACCCCCCAACCTGGGCCAGCCCTGTCTTCCCAGAAGGCTGGTGCCCCTGCTACTGCTCCCTTCCTCTTCATCAGCCGTGGGCCTGGCCCCCCATGGCCTCACAGACACCCAGGGAAGCCTTGTCAGATTAAACAAATGAAAACAAAGGGTGCCCAGTTAAATGTGAATTTCATGTAAATTTTTTTTTTAGTATAGTTATGTCCCAGTTCTAACATTTGGGACCTACTTATGCTAAAATACTATTTGTTGTCTATTTGAAGTTAAAATTTAACTGGCCATCCTGTATTTTATCTGGAACCCCAATCTGGGAGAATAATGCAGCATTAAGAGAAACCTGTTCACCTAAAAGGGAAACTGAGGCTGGATGGAAAGGCAGACGTGGTCACTGGAGCAGACAGGGCATGATCATAGGAGCAAGCTGGGTTAGAATCTCCAGTCTGCAGCTCAAAATGGGGCCTTCGAGCAAGGAACTTCTCAGTCCCCTCATCTGTCAAATGGAAGGACTCAGACCAGCCCTGCAGAGCTGCGAGAAGATCCACCGACATGAGGCCCATCCAGCTTGCCGAGCGTGAGCTGGGGCAGCGTGCAGGCACGAGGGCAGAGATTACTGCTCTGGCTTTACCTGATTCTCCACTAACCAGGCCTCCAGAGCCACTGGGCAGTGGGGCTCTCAGTTCACTGAGTAAGGCCCGTGCCTGAGTCCTCCGCCAGCCTCCATGTAAGCCCAGGGTTAGTTGCTCCAGAAGCTAGTGCTTATTAACAGGCATTATTCTAATTCTACCTTCTACCCCACCATGGGTCAAAAGAGACCATCATCTATCAATTTTCACCACTGCGTTTGGTGCCCTTCCTCTCTGCCAATCCTGTCCTGAGGCCTTTAGACACTACAGGGAGAGCTGTTGTTTCTGCACCGATGTTACAGTCAGTGAGACCGCGGCCCAGAGCGGGCGAGTCACTTGCTTGAGGACTCGCAGCTAAGTGGTGGTGCCAGGGCTGGAACCCAGGCCGGCCGGCTTCCAAAGCCTGTGCTCTTCAGTTCTAATGACACTGTTCTCCCTCCATGCTCAGGACTCTTGGTTGTCATCCCTGAAGACTAGCATCACCTGAATCTCTATCACTGAAGGTCTTTGTTAACTTGTGGGAAAACCAAAGTCCTGCTCTGGAAGTGGGGGCTACAAGAAAAAAAAAAAAGAGAAGGGGTCCCACAGGTCCAGAGTGTGTTTCGTACTGGGAGTATCCACACCCACTTCCATGGCTTCAGGGTGGTACGGATCAGGCCCCAGGCCCCAATACTATGTGCTTTACCATATCATTTTACTGAATCCTCACAGAAACCCCTTGAGGTCTCTGTTCCCATTTTCTTGATTGAGGAAACTGAAGTTTAGAGAGATTAAGCAAATTGATCAAAGGCACAAAGATTGTAAGTGGCAGAGCTAGGACCCGACCTATAGGTGTCCCTTCTGGGGCAACACTTGTAACCACTGCTCCCTACTTCTCCTGCAAGGATCTTTCCTTATTTATTCCCCTTTGGGCATCCCAGAGCCCCCATCCCTCAGCTACTCCCTAACCTGTCTTTATATCCTAGAATTAAGGGCTGTCTCAGACCAGCTGACATATAGCTTGGAAGCCAGTCTCGGGGCACGGTGCTGTGGGATGCACCCCAGGACCCCAGGTCTCCTACTCCACATGTGTTGGCACAACTTACCACTGGCGGAGGCCAAGATCATGGCTTGTAGCATCTCTGTGTCAAACTGGTTGTTGGGCCAGGTGCCGGTCTCATCGCCATTTTGGGATCTGCGGAAAGAGTGGGCTGGTGAGCGTGCTCTCCCAAGCCACCCCACCCCTACCCCTCCTGTCCTCGCTCAGGGCCCCCAGATCTAGTGCCCAACCCCAGCCCACGCCCAAGACCTGCCCCTTTCAGCAAGGTAGGAGGGAGCTTACACAATCCTTCAGAAGCCAGACCCCCACCTGCCAGTCCCCCAAACCAGCTTTCTACCTATCATTTCAGACACCATGGCCCTTGGAGGGAGGGGGCAGGACGCACTGCAGCTTGCTCGTCTGCCCGCCCCCACCGTGAGGAAGCGGTGGCTCACAGGAAGGGAGAGCAGACCCTCTCCAGAGGACAGTGGAGGGTGGGAAACAGGAGAGAACGTGCCAGAGCTTGAGAAAGGCCTAAGAACCTAGAGGCAGAGGCTAGGAGGCGCACAAGACGCTGAGGCCAGGAGAGAGGCTGCTAAAACTCAACTCTGATATGCTTCGGTGGCTCACTCAGGCCTCAGGATAAAATCCACAGGCACCTGAGAACCAGCCCTTCCTATTTCCCAAGAACCACACTCCCAGTATTCTATCGTGAACCCTTTCTGAGTCCCCTTCATGACTCCTCACTCTCTCTTACCAGCTCCTTTGGGTCAGATACTGCTTCCTAGAATGCAAGCTTCCTACCTCTGCCTTGATAACGTGAAGTGAGTAAGTTTGTCAGAAGGGACCCCTGAGCCCACCCAGGCTGGGTTAGGTGCCTTTGCCATGTTCCCACCCCGACTGGCTGCTCTGTGGCAGCTCTAGGCCCAGGGGGACTGCCATTGTCCCATCCCCTATGCCCCGCCCCCCCCAATCTGCTCCACCCACAGACCCAGCTCCTTGAGCTTTAGGAACAGGGCTCTGCCTGTTTCCTACTGAAGCACCTAGTTAACAACTTTAGATGCTCTAAACATTGAGAAAAACACGAGGTGATTCATTAATTGTTAAAAACGCTAACCTGAACTCTAAGGAATGGTACCCCAACCTGGACTTTTTCCCATAGTAATTTTACTCCTATGCTTTAAGAGAATTTCCAAGGCTCAAATGATTTCCATTTTCGAAGGGAAGCAGAAGCAGCCTGACAAACAGTCTATTAGTTGACCTCTGCACTGTCTGGAACACTGAAATTCCTCAATGAATGCTTGTTGCCTGAGAGCCCTACAGAGAAAGTTAGGTCACTAAGAGGTAAGAAGCATTTTGCACCAAGGGAGGGGCTGGAAGGCAGGCCCTGAAGGCATGCAAGTTGGGGTGGGGGAGGGACGGAGTGTAAAAGTCTGTATTTTGTAACACAGAGATCTGGGGGTACTGCTTTAACCCAGTGAACAAACTGAGCATCACACTGACAGGAAATGATTCCCAGCACAAAGAGCAGTGTCCCCCACACGGTATTCCTACCAGACTGTGTAACCTGACCTCACTGTGAGAAAATGATCCCCGAACACAGGCTCTGGGACGTTTTGAAAGACAACTGGCCTGGAGTCTTTAAAACATGTCTATGTCATCACACACACACACACACACACAACCTCCAAAAGGCAAGGAGGCTGTTTTAGATTAAAGGAGATGAAAGAGAGGTAGCAAGCCAATGCAATTTATGCTGTTTGATTGAATTCTGGCGTTAAAAAAAAAAAACAAAAACAAAACAGGTTAAACGGACATTTGGGGAACGTTTATGAAAATATGCTAGTGGACTGTGTATTATTGCATTAATGTTAAAGTCATCAAATGTGAGCATTCTTTTGTGGTTATGTATGAGAATGTTATTGTTGTCAGGAGAGATACTGAAGTATTTCAAATGTTTTTAGGTCTGCAACTCTCAAATGGTTCAGGGGGTGAGTGCGTGCATGTTGCGAGAGAGAAAAGAGAAAATAAATGTGCAAAATTTTAACGACTAATATATCTAAGTTTTAAAGAGTATGTGGATGTTCATCATACTATTCTTTCAACTTTAAGAGGTTTGAGCCATTTCAAAGTAAAAAATTGAGCGATACAATAAAGTCAGCTAGGAGAAGGGTAGTGTTGGGAGAACTTTCCAAGCAAAAGGAGTAAAACGCCCCAGCCTCTGAGGCTGGGCGGAGCTCAGCGAGCTCAGAGCCAGTGTGGCTGCTACGGGATGTGGTGGTGGGGCTACAAAGTGTACACTGGAGATTGTGTTCTTACCCTAAGAGCTCTGGGAAGTCTCTGAGGTGTATAAAAGGGGTTGTCAATTAAGTATTTAAAGATCACTGTTAAGATAGGTAAACTCCTTCAAATTGAATTTTTTATTAAAATATTTTAGTTTCTTTTATTGTTATCTTCCAGGTGTCTAAATCTCCAGTCTGTTGTACTGGTAACTTAACTCTGTAATAGAATAGCTTGCTGCCAACTCTTTATGTTAAGTAATTTTTAAATATTTGTAATATTGTTGAGTGACTAATAAACTATTAAGTTACTGGCATTAAAAAGAAGATCATTGCTGCTCCCAAGAGAAGACCGAGGGATGAGGGGCACCTCTGGGAGGGCAGGAGCCCAGTGACGGAGGCTCAGCCACCTCTGTCTCCATGACAACCCAGGAGTCCTCACTTGCAGGCAGACTGAGCTCTCTCTGGGCTCGCCTGGGGGTGCAGGGCTGAGGCAGGAGGGCTCAGGCTGAGACAAAGGGCCTAATGCGGATACAAAGGGGAGAGCAGATGGGGCAAGCAGCAGGGGGCTGTGGAGCGGACAACAGGGTCAGACACCAGGTTAGGAGGATACCCTGTGCTGGTGGGTGATGGTGTTGAGGGAATGAAGGTGAGTGGAAAGGCGGGCCTGGAACCATGATGGACTGGGCGGGGCTGCGAGGAGGGTTCTTAGGAAGTGACTGAAGGCTGGAGGCCAAGCCCATGGGCAGGAGATGAGTAGAAAGAGAGTTCTTGTTGAGCCGTTTATTGACAGCTTCTTATTTCTGGGTACTGGGCTGACTAAACTATATACATATTGTCTATTTCAGCCCAAGAAACACCCACAGGCAAGTGTTATCATCCTTATTTCCCAGCAGATGAAACCGGGGCTCAGAGAGGTTGAGAGACTTTCCCAAAATCACACAGCTGGCAATAGGCAGCTGTTGTGAAATCACACAAACTGGCCTAATGTGACTCCAAAGCCTATGCTCTTATACATAACAACATACTGGGCTTCAGCAGGGATGGGAACTCTTCCATGATTTGGGGAACAGTGAAAAATAATAGTGAAGGAGATGGACTACATCTAACTGACCATTTTCCAAGTGTCAGTGCCTGTGACAGGCCCTAGGATTTAAGAGACGATATGATCTTGCCCTAAGGAGTTTGTATTCTGGTGTGCTGGGGGGCTGTGTGTGAGGAACAACCCCAGAGGCCAGGCTGCAGTTAAATGCTCCCTGCATCCTGCTCAAAACAAGGAGAAACATGGAGAAGTCACCCCTGACCTTAGCCTGGGTTTAACTGTGTTCAATCTAAGTGCATGTGTATCTTTTTAATGTAGTAAAAGCCTGTCTGCACCAGATAAAATTTTTACCCATTAGAGAGGCTATTATGCAATAATTAAATGACTTATGAAGAACTTTTCTTATGATGTGGTACAAAGAGAAAAAAAAAAGGCTACAATACTGATGGACAGTATGACCTCAATTACTACCAAAAACAAACAAAACTAGTGAGAAATATACTACCTGACTGGGATTAAAATTTGCTGATATCCTGTGAACAAGTCTGTGATCAATTCGTCTAGATAATTAGATTTTAAAAAGCAGCAGTGGCAGAAACAAAAGAAGCAAGAGCAGAAAAAGCAAGAGCAGCTGCTTGTGCATGCTAAATGTACCAAGAAAAAAGTTTGAAATGCATTTAAAAATATTAAGAGAGCTTAAGACATGAGACTCTCAACCAAATACAAAATGTGGACCTTAATTTGGATAAGCACACAAACAGGTTAACAGAGAGCAATATATAACTGGGGAAATCTGAATACAGACTAAATATTTGATGATATTAATTATTATTATTATTAAATTATTTTTAGTGTTTATGAGTTTAAAAAAATGAATCACCTGTTAAAGATAATGAAGACTGATGAAATATGATGGCTGTGATTTGTTTTAAAATAACTCGGTGGGAGGAAGGAGATGTGAGACAAGTCAGGGGGTTAGTTTAAGATGGAGAGTGAGGCCAGAGAGGCTCACTACACCAATGTCTCTCCTCTTGCATAGGTTTGAAATTTTCTGTATTAAAAAAGTTAGTGGTGGTTTCCCTGGGTTGTAAAATTATGAGTGATTTTAAAAACTGTTTTTTCCATTTCTCATGTTTCTATAATCAGCAAGGATTATGAGCAGAAAAAAGTGAGTTGCTATTGGTTTGTTTGTTGAATGGCTGCCCAAACAGAGGGAAAGACAGTGTCCCCCGGGGGGAAGGCAGATCAGAAGGGGAAAGGCAGTGTGGTGCCATCAAAGGAGAACAGTGTGGGGACCGGGGGAAGCCACGCGGAGATTCTATTCCGGGCAGAGGCTGGGAACGGCGGCAGGGAGGGGCCTGGGGCATGGCTTGGGAAAGGAGAACTGGCTTGCTGGGCTCAGGCTTGAGACAACAGCTGTTGGGATCAGAAGCCAAGAAGTCAACCTGAGCATAGATGGTGGTGGAGAAGAGGAGCACCTGGAAGGCAAGGACTTCGGGAAACTCCCTTTTGTCCAGGCAGCGTGACATAGCACTGGCTTGAACCTGAACGAGGTTTATTGCAGAACTCAACACTAGCCCTGCTCTGAACCTGGGGTGCCAGCAGCCGAGATGGGCCAGAACCAGGGTTCAGTTGAATGAGAGAAACCACCCTTCTTCATCTGCTCACTCCCATCGGCTCATCAGAATGGCATCAGGGAAAAGCTCCCACCACTCTGTTGATTCTGAGAGGGCTCACCACAGGGCCTTTGCAAATGCTCTTTCCTCCACCTGCAATGTTCTTCCCCTTTCTTTCGGCTGGTTGATTCTCAACCTCATTTCTTCCTGATGTCCTCCTGCCCCCTGACTAGGTCACATCCCTATTGTATACTCTCAAGACCTACTGTATATTCTTCATAGCACTTAGGATAGCTGGAATCTCACTTTTTTTTTTTTAGTAATTATTTGATTAATATTTGTCTCCCTCAACACAGTATAAACTCCCTGAGGGCAGAGATTATGTCTATCTTATATCTCCTATACCTAAAACACCACCTGTTACTATTTACTGAATGAATGAAAGAGGGAAATCACAGTTGCTGAACCAGGCCCCTAACACTGATTTTGTCTCGGCCCCTGTTGCAGCTCAATCATAAGTGTTGATTCCTTCCCCTTCAAGCTACCCGAGGAAGGGAGAGTTCCTGAGCCTTCTCCTCCATCTCAAGAGCTCCCATGTCTACTTAGATTACCATGTCTCTCATACAATGAAAAGGGACTTGAGGGTGGGATAGGCATCCAATCCAGAGGGCACATCCTAGTCCACTGCTGAGCTGCAGTGAGCTCTGCTTCAGGGCCAGTATACGGCCTGGGGTGGTGGAAGGTCAAGGAAACACAAACTGCCCTGTATTTCTCATCATCTCAGCTCAAACGTCACTTCCCTTCTTTATCCCCCTCCCTCATTATACTCACATAACTGTCTTAGAACTTACTGTGATTTGTAACTAGAAATGTTTTTAGTGTAATTTGTTTAGTGTAATTTGTTGTCAATTTTCTGTCTTCCCTGCTGGCATGGAAGCCTGTGAGTACAGAGATTGTATCTGCTTGTTCACTCTTATGTGCTAGTGTTTAGCACAGGGCCTGGCTCATAGTAGATGCTCAATAAATATTTGTTGAATAAATAAACACATGAATGAATAAATGAATGACCTAATGGATAACCTGCAGGAAGGCTGGCGAGACCAGCAGGGAGAAAGGAGACAGCTGGGGTCAAGAGTGGGGCAAGGGCAGTCCAAATCATCGGGTTTGCTGCTTTCTAGGGGCCTCAGCCAGGAAGTGCCTGAGACCACGTTACCAGAGGCAGGATTCACAAGCCCAGGACCTGGAGTCTCCACCTTGCACCAAGGTGTCCTGGGCTCTGGTGGCAGTAGGACTCAGCATCTGTAGCATCTGGACAGAATGTGGGCAGCAAGCGTCCAGCCAGCAAGGAGCTGCGCAAGGCAGCCCAAGCTCTGCCCTCCCTCTGTCTTCTGGGCCTCTTGGACTCCACCAGGCTCCCGACTTCTAACAGGGAGGCCTGGCCCAGAGCCCACCCTGCTCCGCTCAGACCAACTGCAGGTCTTTTGCTGAAGTCCTCCCCCACTCCACCCCTGCCCCAGGGTGTTCCTGTCTTAGCAGGAATTCATACCAGATCGATCTGGGCAGCTGGGGCAGCCTGGATGGGAGGGTGTGCTGCGGAGAGCAGGAATCAAAGGCGGTGTGTGTGAGGGGCAGCGGAGGGAGAGCGCCTGGGGGTACAGGCGCCTGTGTGTGCTGGCTTGCCCACAAGTTTTAAGAAATGACAGACAGGGAGAGGGACGCAGAGTAAAAGTAAGGATAAAAGACTTAGAGATAAAGAAAGAGAAACAGAGAATGAGGCAGAAAGAGACAAAAAAGAGAGAGATACATAGAAACAAAGAAACACAGGCTGAGGACAGAGAGGAAAGCAAAAACAGTGAGAAATAGAGACTGGAGACAGAAGACCACTAGGAAGCGATGAAGGAGGAGAGACAGGAGAGAAGTCAGGGACAGTGAGAGGAGGGCAGAGACAGAACAGGAAAAGCAGAGACTGAGACTGAGGAGGAGTCACATTTATTCACTGATTCCACATTTATTGAGCACCTAGCCATAGCAGGCGCAGCGAAAGGCACAGGTCAGTGCAGGCGGACGCAAATGGTAGGGACCGAGATACAGCAACACAGACAGAAACTGAGACAGAGACGAGGAGAGAGGGAGAGGCAGACTAAGACAGGCTCTGAACTGAGGACGGTTAAGAGCGTCAGAGACCAAAGGTCTGCAAGCAGAGAAGGCAGGACCAGGGGACCTGGGCGACCTGCCCCTCCAAGGCGGCTCTCCCTCCTCAGCCCCACCTCCAGCTGCCTGGCCTCCCTCGCCTCAGCCTCAGCTCCTTCTTGCAGGCTCTGGAGGAGCCTCTGACTACTGACACTTCCTCCTCTCCTCCTCCTGTCCCAGATTCCTCTGCCTGAACCCCAGTCAGGATGGAGGGCAGCCAAATCTGGGGCAGGGGGACGGAGCCAGACAGATAGGTATAAAAAGCCTCCTCTCCACCCAGAGACCAACCTTATGACCATGCTTCGCTCCCACAAAGCGCCCAAGATACAAGAAAAGGTTTGTGTGGTGGGGCTAAGGGAATGGGATGAATGTGTGCTTCCAAAACAGCCACAGTAGGAGCCTCTTCCTTCTGGGGTTTGTGCACCAGCCCCCAATACCCCAAAACCTCCCTGAAATCTGGAACTGAGGGAGGAAGCCATTTGTAGTGAAAGCTGAGCCCTCCCCTTCTCCCCCCCCCCCATCTCCTCCCACGTCATCACTGAGAAAAATGCCGCAGAGAAGAGGGTGGGCTGGAGAGGCAGTCACCTACCCGCTGGTGCCGGGTCTCTGGGCCTGAGAGAATCGCCAATCCGTGTTGGGTGGGGCTTGCTGTGGAGAAAACAGAGGGAGAGAGGCTGAGTACCCATAAGGGCCAAGATGAGGGTGGGGTGGGCTCGTTTTCAAAGATAAATTATACCCTCAGGTCTCAGAGGTCTGAGATCCCAGAGACAAAGAAGTAAAATGACATTTATCCAATCACAGTGAACAAATCCAGGTTCCTTTCCTAAGCAAATTGCCCCTTCTTCCCTGCCCCTCAACTCAGAACTCCTGAGCTGAGGTTCAAGGGGAACCGGGGTTTGTGTGCACAGAGAAGGGCCCTCAAAGTGGCAGGGGAGGCTTTTGGATGAGAATTCCACCAGCCCTAGAAAGAATTTCATTCAGCTCCTCAGCTGGGAACAAAGCGCCCTCTGCGGCAAGATGGCTGCTGTTCCTGGTAACCCTTTTCATGCCAGGCTGGGCCTTTACACATTCAGAAGGACACCTCCTTCAGACCCTCTCTCTCAAGGATCCCTTCCCACAGCTAAATACACTATTAACTTAGGAGTCACGCCAGACTGAGCCTTTGCAGAGCATCCAAGCCCCAGGACACCTCTCACCCCCAGAATTCTGTGCCAGACAATGGCTGTGACTAAGGAGGAGAGAACAAGGCTGCTCTGTCTGGGACAGAGAGAACTGCTGGGACGGAGCCCAGCAGAGATCCAGCTCCCACAGCCTCCAAGCAGAGCCAAGTCAATCTCCAGGGCTCCCAAGGCACAGATCTGTAGCCATCCCCCATCTGGATGAAGGTGTGGGACTCGAGCCAGCCACTTCACTTCCACGTTCCTCCCAGCCTTGCCAGAGGGTGTGTTATCCCATCACACACTCTCATGGAGCACTCCTAGAGCTGTCTCCTTGCCATTCTGGAGTGCTCTGGTAGTTAATTCTCACACTCACTCCCAGGAGAGGAGAGAGAGGTGTGAGCATCTCCAATTACACTGGGGAGAAGGAAGACCCAGGGCTGCCAAATGACTCACTCTTAGGTCTCACAGGTGGCAGTGACGTGAGGAAACCCAGAAACTTAGCATCCCAGGTACCACAGAGTCACCAGCACCATTCCGCAGGTGCCATGGGAAGGGCACAGGGATGCCCCGCTCTCAGTCACAGCATTCTTCGACACAGCAGAATCTACACCGAGATGCAGGAACCACGACAGACTGGAGGACAGGATAGCGGAGAACTCACAGCCTACATAAGGACAGCAGGTGCAGGTTTGTTCAGTTAGGGCTGCTCAGGGATAAGGAGCCCCAGTAGGCTTTTCTCCACGAGCAACGCCCTAAAAGGGGAAAGAATGTCCACCTTTGCCTCATCCCAGCAGATGTAAATCATCCCTCCTCTTCTCCACCTTTAGAAGCACCAAGTGACTGAAAGCACAGATTCTGGAGTTAAACAAATCTAGATTAGATCTTTGTCTATCACTTACCATGTGAACTTGAGCAAGTCACTTGACCTCTGTGAAACTCAGTTATAAGGGAGAGTGAGGAATGCTAGTACCTACCCAACATAAGTGTGGGGAAGAGCAAAGGAGACGCTTTGGTTTTTAGAGGAAATCCGTAGTAAGGTTCTCTCAATCAGCTATCAGAATCCCATGGTGGTGTTGCTCCAAAATATAAATGATTCGGTAGGGGCAGGGTGGAGTACAGACATATTTTGACTAAAAGCTCCTGGAGTTACAGAAACTTAACGTTATTTTACAACAAACGTTTCCCCAAATATGAAAGCACCCTGCTGGTTTCTGGCAGAAGTCATGGTTTTCCAACAGCAGGGGAAGGAAGGGCTTGCCAGAGTCTTAGATACTTTGGTTGCGGTTTATGGTGGTTTAGTCGCTAAGTCGTGTCTAACTCTTGCGACCCCATGGACTGGAGCCTGCCAGGCTCCTCTGTCTGGGATTTTCCAGGCAAGAATACTGGAGTGGATTGCCATTTCCTTCTCCAGGGGATCTTCCCCGACGCAGGAATTGAACCTGGGTCTTCTGCATTGCAGGCAGATTCTTTACCAACTGAACTATGAGGGAAGCTTTGGTCACCTCCAAAGTCCCTGATGTGGAGAAGGAAATGGCAACCCACTCCAGTATTCTCGCCTGGAAAAGTCACATAGTCAGAGGAGCCTGGTGGGCCACAGTCCACAGGGTGGCAAAGAATCGGACACAGCTGAAGCAACTGAACACACAAAGCCCTGACGGTAGACCGCTGGGCCCACCGTGGGCACGGCGGAGCCAAAAGCCTGTGTCCTAGTGGCCAGAACCCAGGTGCTCCAGGTTCCCACTTCCAGCCATAGGACAGGTCAGTGGCGCCACAGAGGGCCAAGGCGGCCTGTCCTACAGAGGCCTGTTCACTTGTCCTAGGCCAGCCCCACCACCCCTTAAGCCACAGGGCAGTTTGGCCTTCCTGAGCAAGGCTTCTGGGCTGGAGGCCCCCACCAACCTCTGCTCAGGGTCTGGGCCCAGACCAACCCACCAGCCCATGAGTCACAGAGTCCCGCCAGCCCCGCACCTAGAGCGCCCACAGTGGCTGCAGCACTAGTGACTGGGGCGGCCAAGAGGCCCGCCAGGAGGCCACCGGTCCAGGCCGGGGCGGGGATAAGCGGGCCGGCCAAGACCCTGTATCTCCCTCAGGCTAGAACCTCTGAGGCTGGCAGCAAGGTGGAGGGAAGTTGTGAGTTGCTGGGACAGCCCGCTGCAAGCGGCTGGCAGTTAAAGGCGGTGCATGAGGACGAGGATGGCCAGGTGCGAGGGGCATGCGCAGGTGAGGTGTGGCGAGCCCGTGCGCTGTGCGTGGCACACGCGCCAACCACAGACGCGTTGGTTTGATGTGGGAATAAAGAGGGTTGTGAATCACAGTGAGGTCACCAGTCAAGGGAGTGGGAAGAAACCTAAGAAAAAACCTCAAGACCAGCAGAGCGTGCCCGCATCAGAGCCTAGGAGGCTGGCTGCAGAAGGGGATCTGTGACTGCCTCTACTTGGACCCGGATCTGGTGGAAAACACCAGAGTGATCGCCAGACCCCATGCTTTTCTGTCTGCCCTATCCTCTCTCCCCCATCACCCATACTCGCCATCACCTCCCCAGGCACAGCGCCCCATCCCTGCCTTGGCCACACCTCTGCTTCTGCACAATCCATCCAGACAGTCCCAACATTCGAGTCAAGCCCCACCAGAGGGAGCAGATGCCAAGTTCAAAGTCCCTGATGTGGGTGGGCGGCGTCTCCATTTCCGCCCCCAGGGGTAGCGCGGGAGCCCCTCACCTGGCTCCGCTCCCGCAGCGTGTCAGAGCGGGACCGGAAGGCGTTGGGCTCCGGTGCTAAAGCTGAGGGCTGCTGAACGCTGAGGGGCCTTAGAAAAGTGAAGTCACTGCCGTCGGAGGCTGGTGAAAAGCACGTCCTGTAGCAATGGCTGTGCGAGTCTGTGGGCCGCAGCGTCACCTCCATGTACTTGAGTGTGCCGTCTGAGCTCACCTGTAGGTTGGGGCTGGACTGCTTATAGAACTCCCGGGAGGGCGAGTCCTGGCGCCCGCAGCACTGACCCCCACCCCCGTCCCCGTCCCCCCGAAGGCACTTAGCTGACAGAAAGGTGAAGGTGACTAAGGATAAGAGGCTGGTGGCCGCAAGAGCCACAATGAGGTAAAGGGTAAGGTCTGAGCGCTCAGGAGGGTGTGTGAGGAAGTCCCTGGATTTGGGCATTTCCTCAGGGTCCTCATCTTCCAGAACCAGCAGCACTGTGGCTGTGGAGGAGAGTGAAGGGTCACCATTGTCCCTCACCAGGACCACCACCTGCTGGGTGTCAGCATCATCCTCCAGTAAGGCCCGGGCTGTTCGCACCTCACCAGTGTGTGCAGACACCAGGAACAGCCCTGGGGCTGTGGACTGTGGCAACAGTGAATAGGAGAGCCAGGCATTGTGGCCTGCATCAGCATCTACGGCTGTCACCTTGGTGACCAAGGAGCCAGGAGGGGCAGAGCGAGGGAGACGCTGGGGGAGTGAGAATTCCCGACCCCGTCTAGGGTGCAGCACAGTTGGGGCATTATCATTCTGGTCCAGGACAAACACGTGGAGAGAGGTGTTGGCGTGCAACGGGGGAGAGCCAGAGTCTCGAACGCCCACCACAATCTGCAGCATCTGCAGCAGTTCGTAGTCGAAAGTACGCTGGGCAAAGATCCGCCCATCCTCGGGGTTGACATACACAAAGGAGGAGGCTGGGGAGCCCTGAATCTGGTTCCCTACAATAGAGTAGGTAAGACGGGCGTTATCCCCAATGTCTGGATCGGAGGCAGCCACGGTGCAGAGAAGGGAGCCTGGAGGCCGGTTTTCTGGGATGTAAGCCGTGTAGAGCTGCTGAGTGAAGTAGGGTGCGTTGTCATTTACATCTGAAATGTTGAGCCTGATGGTGAGATGTGCGTGCAAGGGAGGCGAGCCCTCATCATGGGCCAGCAGCTCAATGATATAGTGGGATGTGGCCTCACGGTCCAAAGGCTGGCTGGTTAGGAGTGAGTAGTGGTTCTCAGAAGGCTTAATCTGAAATGGCAGGTCTGGAGAGAGATCGAGGCTCACTTCACCATTTCTCCCTGAGTCTCGGTCCCGCACATTAAACAATCCCACTACTGTGCCCACTGGTGTGCTCTCCAGGACAGGGTTGACCAAAGAGGCCAGTAGTACCTCTGGGGCATTGTCATTGGCATCCCCCACATCCACTTGAATCACACAGTGGCCTTCCATGGCTGGCTGTCCCTGGTCACGGGCTCTTGCATGAATTTCATAAAAACTTGACTCCTCGAAGTCAATGGGACCCAACACATGGATTGCTCCACTGCTAGGGTCTAGGCCAAAGAGGTTCCGCACTGCCTCAGATGTATGGTCTCCAAAAGAATAGTCTAGTTGGCCATTAGTGCCCTCGTCTGGGTCAGTGGCATTGAGGCGGAGCAGCAACGTACCCACGGGTGCATTCTCTGGGAGTCCCACACGTAGAACTGAGGACTGGAAGGCTGGAGCATTATCGTTGATATCCAGCACAGTGACTGAGATAAGGGTGGTCCCTGAGCGGGCTGGGATGCCCCCATCCACAGCAGTGAGCACCAGCTGATGTCTTGCCTGGGTTTCACGGTCTAGCTGCTGCTCCAGCACCAATTCTGGGAACAGCTTCCCATCTTTTAGGGTCTTCACATTCAGAGAAAAGTGGCTGCTAGGGCTTAGAGTATAGAAGCTCACAGTATTGGTGCCCACATCGGGATCCTGGGCACTATCCAGTGGGAACCGTGCCCCCAGAGCAGCTGACTCTGAGATGCGTATCTCTCGCTCAGGGGTGGCAAAGCTCGGAGAGTTGTCATTGAGATCCAGGATTTCCACCTCTACACGGATTAGTTCCAGGGGGTGTTCGGTCACCACCTGTACTGGCAGCAGGCAGCTGGTGCTGGCTGCACACAGGCTCTCTCGGTCAATTTTCTGATTCACTGCCAGAGCACCACTCATCAAGCTCAGGGAAAAATATTGCCCATTCTCCTCAGTGCCCAACCGCAGCCGGCGGCTCAACAGATCTGTCACCTTTAAGCCTAGATCCTGAGCAACGTTCCCCACCAGCGTCCCCGGCTCGGACTCCTCCACCACAGAGTAACGAAGCTGCCCAGACACCCAGCCCCAGCAGCACAAGGACAACATGCACAGCACTTGCCATTTCCCAGCGAGCTGTGAGGGTGTCTTGTGCCCCATGACCCAGAAGTCCCTTCCTGGACACTGACTCTGTGCTGTCCTGTCGCCAAGGTAGACCCAGGGCTTGGAATGTAGCAGCTGAAATCTCTTATGTCTCCTTCCAGCCTCTTAAAAACTGCTCCGAGGCTTGTCTGCCTGCAGCAGTTCTTCTTAGTCACCAAATGGCGGGGGTGGGTTGGGGGGGAAGGGAATTGAATCTGAGAGGAGCTGGGGAGCTGGGGGAGGAGAGGCGGGCAAGAAGATCAGATCCCCCACCTCGGCTCTAAGTCTGATTGGCCCAAAAGTCTGTCTGCTCTCAACCAATTATAAAGTCTCCTCAGTCCTGGAAACCTTAGGAACCGGAGCTGCAAATCCGTGTCACAGAAGCCTCCTACCTCCCCACTCATTTTGTGCTGCAGGTTGATTCAGTTCCCTTGGCAGCAAAGTTTGACAGCTCAGATGGCGCTCAACAGGGAAGTCAAAGTTGTACAAAACTTCTCAGGGTTCTGTCCCAACAACTTCCTGTGTAACTTCAGAAACTCCCACTATTTCACTTGAACCATCAAAATTTTGTCCTTCTCCAGGAAGCAGAACCCACGTGTTACCCCCTCCCTACTCCATCCTGCCAAACACTGCCAGAATGAAAGAAAAGATTTGTTAGGACCCTTCAGAGTCTTGCTTGGACTCTCCAGCAGTACTTTGAGGAATCTCAATGTCATCGATGGCTGTAAGGATTCACTTTTTCTGAGAATCCACATGAGCTATGGAATGGGCATCACAGCTTGTGGTGAGGGATGAGAACACTTCTATGCCTGATTCAGGTTACCCAAGGAAGGTGACTAGAATCTAGGCATGGCCTCTAAGCTTTATGGTTTCATCAATTCAGAAGAACTCTACTTAAAGACTCCCAGATTGGCCGTCTCTATGAATTCCTCAGCAGCAAGACAGGTCTCGATACTTAGTGATTTCACTTACTGCCTTCCCCCCCACCAAAGAGGTAATGTTCCTCTGCCCCAGTCGACTACATCTAGCTCTGAGCCCAATGGGGACTTGATTGGGAGACCTGAAGACCTGGGACAAAAACACCCCTGCTTCCACCTTGTTGCCTCTCTAATCCCTTGGCTCTTTCCTCTTATGTTTCAAGAGGGGCTTCCCTGCTAGCTCAGGGGTAAAGAATCCACCTGCCAATGCAGGAGACATGGGTTCGATTCCTGGGTTGGAAAGATCCCCTCGAGAAGGCAACCCACTCCAGTATTCTTGCCTGGGAAATCCCATGGACAGAGGAGCCTGGTGGGCTACAGTCTGGGTTGCAAAGAGTCAGATGGAACTTAACGACTGAACACCAAACAACAACATTTCAAGCAGAGAGTCCCTTTCACAGTGGGTGAGGGAGTAGGTGACACTGTGGAGCAAATATATAAGTTTCCCCTCAGTCCACTGGGGAATGGTAACCTAGAATTAAGGTATTCCAGACCCTGGCCCCTCATTCAGGAAGAGGAGAGAAAGTCACTACCTGGGTTTAGGTGCACCTCATGCACGAGAGCCTTCCATGTGCTCCACATTCCAGCAGCATATTTCCACAACACCCCATCTCTAGATCACTCACTTTCATTTCTTACTCTCAGATAAGGGCATAATCCACCCCAAGTAGTAATCCGTGGAAACTCCCTGGTTAATTCACAAAACGCTTCTAAAGCACATCATCTACCACCCAGTTACCACTCACAGAAGTGGCAACATCACTACAGGCTCTTACAGAGGGACCAATATATTCTCTGGGACATGGCCCAGCCACATGCCTGCACCAGAATAACCCTCAAGCATTGGCTGAGCCTGCAAAGGTCTCACCTCTAGCCCATAGAGAAGATCAGAGGGTGGGCAGCTTGGGCGAACGGGTTCCCCTGCCATAGGTGCACTGGGTGACTTCACCATCATGAAGCTATCACTCCGAGTGGGTGCAGAAGCCAAGGGTGTACAGCCATGAGAGTGGCCGCCCACATCAACAAACTTGATAGGATCATCTGACCCTAGCTGGATTCGGAGGATCCCATTGGAAGGAGGAAGCCCCTCCCTCCTTCGAGACCGGGTGAGACAGGCACAGGTGCCAGCAGGAAAGCAGGTCATTCCACAGGCAGCCCCACGCAGGCACTTTGAGATGAGCGCCACGAATGAGCCAAAGGAAACAAAGCAAATTGCCACTAGAGATACAGCCAAGTAGAGGGTCAAGCGGGATTCTCCTTCCCTTGGAGCCGAAGACTCTCGAAGATCAGGGACAACTGGATGAGTGTCTTCTTCCAAGGACACCAGGAGAGTGACGGAGGTAGAGAGTGGTGGGCTACCACTGTCCTTTACCACAATGACCAGCTTCTGCGGTGGGAGATCAGCTGGGATGGGAACAGCTGTCCGCACCTCCCCGGCATAGCGGGAGACTGCAAACAGGCTAGGATCTGGGGCCTCCAGGAGCTGATACGAAACCCAAGCATTGTAACCTGAATCCAAGTCCACAGCGGTCACCTTTGTGACTAGGTGGCCAGCACCAACTGATGGAGGCAGTGCTTGGGGACATAAGGAACCAGGCCGAGCCCTAGGGCGGAGTACAGCTGGGGCATTGTCATTGAGGTCCAGCACAAACAGACGAACTGTCACAGTGCTACTAAGGGGCGGGTTGCCCCGATCCCGGGCTTGCACCTCAAACTGCAGTGTCTGTGTTTGCTCATAGTCAAAGGATCGAGTAGCATGAACAGCTCCTGTCTGGGGGTTCAGAGAAATGAAGGAGGATGCTGACACATCTCGATTTCTGGGTTCGAGGAGAGAGTAGGAGATAAGTGCATTCAAGCCAGAGTCGGGATCAGAGGCTGCAAGGGAGCAGAGCAGGTCCCCTGGGCGATTGTTCTCTGGAACAAACACCTCATGTGACCTCTGGAAGAAAGAGGGTGGATTATCATTCACATCCGAAATGTTAAGGAAAATGGTCCTGTGGGTACTCAGAGGAGGGCTCCCGGCGTCAGAAGCAGTGACCATGATATCATAGCTGGATTTGGCCTCTCGGTCCAAGGGCCCAGCAGTCACCAGGGAGAACTGGTTCCTGAAGGCGGACTTGAGGGCGAAGGGCAAATGGTCGGGAATACGGAGGCTCACGTCCCCATTTGAACCTGAGTCAGGGTCCTGCACACTGATGAGTGCCACCACAGTGCCAGGCTCCGCACTCTCAGGGAGAGTCCCCAGCTCTGAGGTCACTGTGATGTGGGGGGCGTTGTCATTCACATCCAGGAGATCCACCCGAAGGCTGCAATGTTGCTCCATGGCTGGAGAGCCCCCATCTCGAGCCCGCACGTCAAATTCGTAGTAATTCTCGCTCTCAAAGTCTAGGGGTCCTTGAAGGGTAAGCTTTCCATTAGTGGGGTGCAGGCTGAAGAGGCTTCTCACACGATCAGGGGTGTGACCACTGAAAGAAAAGGTGACGTTACCACTGGGACCCAAGTCTGGGTCAGAGGCATTGAGCTGGATGAGCAGCATGCCGGCTGGCGCGCTCTCCAAGACGCTAATCCTATAGCTGGATTGCTGGAAGGCTGGGGCGTTGTCATTCACGTCCAGCACTGACACCCGCAGCTCTGCCGTGCCAGATCTCGGGGGGTTCCCGCCATCCACAGCAGTCAGCACTAGGCGGTAGTCTGACTGCTTTTCCCGATCCAAAGGTTTCTCCAGGAGCAGCTCTGGGACCAGGCTGCCGTCGCTGCGCTTCTTGACATCCAGGGCAAAGTGTTCATTGGAGCTTAGTCTATAGCTGCTGATGGAGTTGCTCCCCACATCTGCATCCTGAGCCTTTTCCAAGGGGAAACGCTGTCCTGGAGGAGCTGCCTCCCCAATTTCCAAGTCCAGCTGCTGCCGAGGGAATCGGGGGGCGTGATCATTCACATCCACAATTTCTACCTCTGCTCGGTACATTTCCAAAGGCCCTTCTGTTACAAACTCCAGGGGCACAATACAGCTGGCACTGAGCCCACACAGCGCCTCTCGATCGATTGGATTCCTGATGAGCAGGGCACCGCTGTCCAAATCCACGCGGAAGTGTCTTTGGTTCACCTCTCCAGCGACCTGCAGCCTGCGAGCTGCCAAGCTCTCGGTATCCAGCAGGAAATCTTGGGCGACATTCCCCACAAAAGTCCCTTCCTGTGACTCTTCTGGGACCGGGTATCGGATCTGCCCACCAACGTAACCCAGGTGGCAAAAAAGGAACAAAAGAGTAGCCCCCCGGCAGATGTCTACCCAGCCTCTCACCTTGCCAAGCATTGCTGCTGCCCGCTAGTTCTCTATCTGGTCCTGAGAAGCCCCAGAAGCTGACCCGCCCCAAACAGCCACAGCAGCTGGAGACACCTATCTCCCTTTCCCCACGCCAGCTCTGGCGCGGCTGGGCCGGCGCCGCAAGGGTTACGCGCCGTTTTTTGCTGGTGGCGGGGTAGATTTGTCTGCCTTCCTCCACCCGATTGGCAGACAGCGACTCCTGGGCTCAGCCAATAGGCTAAGCAGAGAACGTCCCAATAGCAGCAGGGTTAATGCGACGCAGTATTGGAAGAAGGAAAAAAAAAAAAACAAAAACCCACCTATCTTTTTGCCTTCCTCCCGCTCAACAGCATTCCACCCACCCCCCGCACCCCGCCATGGGTTATTACCTCTATGGAGAGGCAGACAACATATATGTTTTTGTTTTTTTTTCTAATTCACCAATCCCCACCCCACCTCACCCCGCCCCTTTTCGGAGGGGAAAACAGGGACAGCCTGAGAGCCCTAGCAACCTGCAGCCCAGGGAGTGAGTGGCCATTTGAGACTGGTCACTTTGTTCAAGCCAGTGTTGTCATCCACCAATATTCTAAAGGAATAGCTTCTGCCTCATTCTGATTGTATTAGAGCAACAGCTAATTAGAAGCACTGCTTTACACCAAAAACCCTGCCCCTCTGCAGATTATTCAGAAACACATCCATCTCTTTGCAGAAAAGGCTTACACATTAATGCAGCCTATTAAATTTATGCAGTACACATTTTTGTTGTAACAGAAGGCGCAGCAGAAACCAAACCTCTTTTACTCAGATACTCACTGGTGATATACTAAATTGTCATTCATTGATTTCAAGGACAGTATGGAAGGAATGAAGGAGAGGGGGAGAAGCCAGGAGAGGGAGATGTTCCAAATCAGTAAAGAATCAGCTTGTCTGGGAGACACTAAGAACCAGATCTCATTACCTGGCAGAATGCTAATGTTCACAGATTTAATAGCTTTCTTGAATGATTGAGATCAGCTACCGACAGCACCAGTGCCTACAAATCTCCTTTATTTGACACCATGGTATGCTTGATATGTTGTTAATTACCAACTGTGACTGTTTCAAAAGAGCAAGTTTTTCACCGAGCCCTAGGGGGCCTTTTGGCAAGGGAGACTTGATCTCACCCTCCCTGGAGCCTGGCTACCACCTTGCACAAATGCAGAAAGATTGTTCAATTCACACTGTAGTTACCTGCAAACTGTAACTGGAGTCACAAACACACCAGAACACAAAGAGAAAAATCTATCTTGATTTGCATGTGAGGTTTTTTTTTTAATTCACCTGAATCCTCACCTAGGCTGCCAATTATTGTTGGTGGTAGTGTTTAGTTGTTAAGTCATATCTGACTGTTGGCGACCCCATGGCCCGCCAGACTCCTCTGACCATGGGATTTCCAAAACCAGTAGCAAAACCAGAGGTTATCCTCCCAGGTGTTTTCCCAAGCCCTTGATCTTCAAGAATACCCTTTTGATGGTGAGGCCAGCAACCAACATTTTGGTCTCAAAGGGAGGTATCTGCTTTCTGTGTTCTTTCAGCCCCAAACACCTAAACCTTCTCCCATGTGAATGACAGGTGTAAATCAGTCTGACTTATAAGGTGTTTATGCCAGGATTCACTATCTCAGTAAAATTACACCATCTTCCCCCCAAGCTGCCAGCGGGGAGGGATAAGGAGGATCATTCTTGACTCATTCCTCTTCCATCTTCCCTTTATCATGTCAATGAATAAGTGCTGATAATTTCATTACAGTTATATCCTTCAGTCTATATTTGTCACTGTGCTGGTTCTCAATCTTCTCAAATACTATACCAGCCTTCTAAATGTTCTAAATGTAATATAATAGCCCCATGTAATACAAAAGCCCCATGTTACATTACGGGGCTTCCCCAGGTGGCTCAGTGGTAAAGAATCTGCCTGCAAATGCAGGAGACATGGGTTCAATCCCTGGGCCAGGAATATCCCCTGGAAGAGGAAATGGAAACTCACTCCACTATTCTTGCTTGGAAAATCCCATGGACAGAGGAGCCTGGTGGACTACAGTCCATGGGGTGGCAAAGAGTCAGACACGACTGAGTATGCATGCAAAATCTTCTTTAGTCTCCAATCCCAGTATCCCCAATCCATTATGGCAACTCACTTCACCATTCTTGCCTGGACAATTCCATGGACAGAGGAGCCTAGCGGGCTACAGTCCTTGGGGTTGCAAAGAATCAAACATGACTGAGTGACTAAGTGCACACACACACAAATTTCATTTATGGCTACCAGAATAATCACTCCAAAACAAACAAAAACTCTGACATTATATTTATATCAGTTCAAAATCCTGCAATGACTATCATGGATATAGAATAAAATAAAAAATCCTTGGCATAGCCTAAAGGTAACTCAAGATTTAACTCCTGCCTACTTGTTTCACTTTATCTCCTGCAAAAGTTGTTTTACAAATATACACTTTAAGGTTCAGCAGTAATAAAAAATCTTTATCCCTCTGCATGAAATTTCCTACAAGGGTCCCTCTCTACTCGCCTTTCCCCTTTATTATCTGACAAACTACTACTCAACTTTCATTCTCAGATCAAGCATCATCAACTGTATGAATTCTTCCTGATTTCCCCAGGCTGACTGAGGTGTTTCTTTTCCATTGCTTCGTATTATACAGATCTCCCTTATCATTTTTGTGGGTGTGTGTGCATGTCCATGTGCCATAGGAGCAGGGACTGCGCCTTTTCATCTTTTAAAGTGTCTGGTACATTCACCAATACATGGTGAATTAGTGCTATTATCACTTGTTAGTTCAACAAGTATCTATTGAATGCTTGTACTTTATGAGTATTTTATATTGAGTATACATTTTATATACATTACTTTTCATTCTCACACAATTTTGGAAGAGTTTATATTTGAGAACACAAGCTCAGAAATGTTAGGAGACTTGTGTAAAGTCTATACAGTGCAGTATTAGGGTCTCCCCACTTTCACCTCTGCTCTGTCTAGAAAGAAATAAAAACCTCTTTCTGTAACATCTTAAATCATTTTCCTATCAGTCTGTCATCCCTGTAGCCATCAACTGACCCTTTTTGCTGGCTTTAATATCCAAGAACTAGACCTCTTCTAGATCTCAACCCCTTTTATTTGCAAGTTGACACCAAAACAAACATATCTATATTATTAATACTTGAACTGGAGAATCCTATATAAAGCCCGAATCCTATATATCCTAGACTTGACCTTTTTAATGCCAAGTATGTGATTCTCCCATCTCTAGATTTTTAAAACAGTTGTATTGAGCTACATAATTTATCCATTACACCATACAATTCACCCCTTTAAAATGTACAATTCAACAGTTTTTAGTATATTCAGATATACTAAAATGATGCAAACACCACAGTATAATTATAGAAAAATGTTTTCACCCCTAAAAGAAACACCATACCCATTGCCGAGCTCTAAATTTTTAAAGAAATAGTTGCCCAGGTGGTAGTGGTTGAGGAAGATTTTTCTCCTTAGATGACTGAAATATCTCACATCTTCCCTACAGTGCTTTCCTAGAGCTATTCTACATAATACTTTAAGGTTGAGAAATAACATTATAGAATTTTTTAAAGTTCAGTCTGGCAAAACAAGGCTGGCTGCTGGTTCTGCGAACTCCAAACTAACACTTCGTTTCAAAAACATGCTAATTGATGGACAGGCATGTCTTAGGGCAACGCCTTTCAAATTTGTCTTCACACTGGAATCACTTGAGGACCTTCAAAACATACCAATGCCTGTGTCCCATCCCAAGAGACTGCTTTGATCCATCTGGGATGTGGCCTGGGCTTCAGGATTTTTAAAAGGTCCCTAGGTAATTCTGGTGTGCAACCACGTTTGAGAACATCATTCAAAGGAAAATGCCAGTTGTCTTCCAGTCTGACCAGAAAAGCAGCAGCTGCTTCTCTCTGGCTTTTACCCTTCCTTAGCCTTTCCATATATGCCTCTGCTTTGTCATCTTGAGCTATCTCCAGGTTAGTAGCTGAAGAATTTTTTGGAACTATGACACAACAAACACTGCACATATATTGTATCATGCACTCATCTTATAAAACTCTTGCTACTTCTTTTCCACATACTAAAAACGGGTCTAGAAAATAGATTAACTTGGCCATGGACTCATGGATGGTAAGTGGTGGAGCTTCCTATGTCTAACTGCCAGACCCAAAGGTTGACAGCAATAATGCACTTATTAGTAACAAAGTTATAGTTGTTCTCCCACAAATGGAAGTGTGTTTAAGTTGCACTCCAAAACAAAGGCCTGGACGCTATCCTGAATAAATGACAGCTTTATCTTTTTTCTCAGGGTATGAATTTGCCTAACACACTACATTTATACCAAAAAAAAAATAATCATAATAATGGTGAAAGGATAGGAATTAATACTTAGGGCAAAAAGAACTTCATTTTGTACTTTATGTCCTTCTGAATTTATTTTCAAAATAAATATTACTTTTACTTTTATAATGAATGGTGGTTACCTTTAGATTTGGGAAAAAAATTTGTTTTAATTTTTTCTTATATTTTTCCATATTTTCCAAATTTTCTATAATGCACATGTAAGTAATGTCCATGTAATTTCCTGTAGTGTCCTTGAAATAAAATTTAAAGGACTCTAGAATTTTATCTCTTTCATAGAAAGCCATCTGAGAATGAGGAAGAGGATCTGTGTAGTCAAAGGAAAATTATCAGCAAATCATTTGTTTTAATGCAGATGTGGCAATCATTTGAAAGACGGACGGATGAGGTAGTTTTTATACTCCTAGCAGCTGCCACTGGCTAGAGGTTTCCATTAACTTGTACTCAATGCGAATGATACCAAGCTAAGCTCTGAGTGCTGAGATGGTGAGTTAAAGCTTAATGGCCCTTTAGCAGGATTGGTTAGTTGCTATGCCAAGTGAATGCTGAGTGTGTGAATTGTGTCCACAGATGAGTGAATTAACTCCACACTGTGTGGGACCACAAACCACACTCTAGCTGGGCCATCTCCCTCCCGCAAAGGCACGACGTTTGATCTGGGAAAAGCCAAGTAAAAATGTGGATGCAACATTAGGAAAACGTCTTGATCACTGAAAATGAAGATGGCTACATACGTTCCTAAAAGCGATGCAGGAATCAGAAAACATCATTCCAGGGTGACTTGCTAACCCTTACCTGTCCAGGAGGGGAGCTCTCTGCACCCAACACTTGCCTATAGAACACTGGATCGAGGCTCCGCAGAGTGTTCTGGCGGCTGGCCAGCGGGCTGGCGGCCCCAGGTTTCCTCAGCAGTGGGTCACTGCGTCTCGAGTCCGTGGTGAGGTACACCTGATGGTAAAGGTGTGGGGCCATGAGGCCGCCCCGCACAGCGTCCGCGTGCAGAGAGGGCCCTGGTGTTCGGTACAGGGAGCTCACCGGGGCTCGGTACAGATCCCTGGACTGCTTCCATTTGTAAACTTTGAATATGATCACTCCTAACACTGTGACTGCGAACCCCACGGAGACCAGGATTAGCGAGAGAAGTAGATAAAAGGTGAGATTTTTATTCTGCTCCCTGGGGGCAGAGCCAGCGGGGAACTCAGCCAGGGCTTCAGGAGATTCCTCAGTCACTGACACAGTCAGGGTCGCAGTAGTGGACAGCGATGGCTCCCCATTGTCTCTGATCAATACCGTGAGGGTCTGCCTGGGCGAATCTGTATCCTGGACTGGGCGGGCAGTGGTGATTTGACCCGTGTGAAGTCCCACAGCAAAAAGGCTCTGGTTGGGGGCTCCCAAGAGGCTGTAGGAGAGCCAGGCGTTGTGCCCTGCATCTGGGTCCCAGCCCACCACCCGTGTGACCAGGTAGCCAGCAGCAGTACTTCGAGGCAGCATCTCCACCGAGCTCTGGCCAGGCCGGGGGTATAGGACCTGGGGGGCATTGTCATTGCGATCAGTGACAAACACATTCACACTGATGTTGGTAGCCAGGACAGGAGTGCCCCCATCGCTGATGTGAGCTGTTAACTCGAACTCACGCCGATCCTCATGGTCCAGGGGCACTAAGGATGACACGACGCCACTGTCACGATTTATCGTAAAATAGCGACCCACTAGGCCTATTTCAGCTCCTTGCTCTAAGAGAAAGAAGGAAAGACGAGCATTCTGCGGGGCGTCGGGGTCCCAGACGCTTAGGTTTAGTATTGGAACACCAGGCAGATTATTTTCCTCAACGTAAACATTGTAGGAGGACTGGGAAGATTGTGGAGGGTTGTCGTTGATGTCAGACACTTGCACCCGCACTGTCGTGAGGGCTGAGAGGGAAGGGGTTCCCGCATCTCGAGCCGCGATGCTGAGGTTGTATTCTGGCACGGTCTCCCGATCCAGGGCTGCGCTGGTTTTCAAAGTGAAGTAATTCTTGAGAGAAGATGTAAGGCTAAAAGGGAGACCTGGCGGAATCTCGCACGTCACCAGCCCGTTCTCCCCAGCATCCAGATCGGTCACACTGAGCAAAGCAATGACAGTTCCGAGAGGAGCGTCCTCGGGGACTGGGCTGTACACGGAGGTAACTGTGATCTCCGGGGCGTTGTCATTCACGTCCACAACCTCTACCAAAACTTTACAGTGTGCTCCTTCGGGATTGGCGCCCTTGTCTTTGGCCTGTATATAAATCTCATGGAGCTTGGCGTCTTCGAAGTCCAGTCGACCCTTGACTGTCAGCACCCCGGTAACAAGGTCCAAGGAGAAAAGTTCCCGCACGCCAGCGCGGTTGTGGCTGCCGAAGGAGTAAATGATTTCGCCGTTGGGGCCTTCATCCAGATCCGTTGCACGGACTTGCACCACGAGAGTGCCGGGGGGTGCATCCTCCAGGACACGCGCCCGGTACAAGGACTGGTTGAAGGTGGGCGCATTGTCATTCGCGTCCAGCACAACGATTCGAATAGGAAGGCTGGCGGAGCGAGCCGGAGATCCTCCGTCCAACGCCGTCAGCAGCAGCTGGAGATCCGGTTCTCGCTCCCGGTCCAGGGCGCGCTCCAGGACCAGCTCCGCGTACTTAGTGCTGTCTTCCCGCGTCTGCACTCGAAGCGCAAAGTACTCGTTTCGGCTCAGCTCGTAGGTTTGTAAAGAGTTGCTTCCCACATCGGGATCATGCGCGCTCTCGAGCGGAAAGCGCGTTCCCGGTGCCACGGCCTCGCTAATCTCCAATTTCATTTCCCGAGTAGGAAAAAAGGGATTGTTGTCGTTGATGTCTTGGATCACCACTTCCGCGCTGAACAGCTCTAGCGGCCTCTCCACTACCAACTCCAGAGTTATGGTACAGGAGGGCAGGGTCCCACACAGCTCCTCTCTATCCAGGCGGTCGTTCACGAACATCTCTCCGGTCTCCCAGTTCACCTCAAAGAATCTTCGGCTAGCTCCGGACACCACCTGGAGCCTGCGGGCTGACAGGCTGCCGAGATCCAAGTCAAGGTCCCTGACCACGTTGCCCACCACGAAACCTTTCTCTCTTTCCTCCAGGATCTCATAGCGAATGACGGCGGCGGAAGCCTTGTGCAAGGCACCCAGAAGCAGCAAAACTCCCACCACTCTCCCGGTGCTTACCAGTCCGCCCCTCCAGGCCTCTGGGACCATTTCACTCAAAGACAGTTCCTCTTAGCAGGGTCCAGATCGTCCCAGCTTCTTTCCCGAGAAACTTTCAGCGGGTTAGCGCTCGGGCGCTGGGCTCTGAGTCGGACATGGCTTTCTGGATGCCGCTGATTTGCTCGCCGGCTGTTCAGTCTCGGCCTCATCCCGCGGCGCCGAGAGAGGACGGGCCGGGGCCAGATCTCCAGCGTCTCCATTGGCCGACAGCGGCACGCAGAGTCCCAGCCAATAACTGCACGAAAAATGCGCCAGCGCCGGACTCTGAGCGGGACAAGCACTAGCGCCGGGAACTTCTTTCCTTTGGCTTCCTTCCAGAGTTTACAGCCAGAGCTCCTTGGCAGAAGCTGTATATCCGAAACCCACCTTAGCTGGAAAGCCAACTACAGGGTGATGAAGCTGGCCTTCCTGCAAGTCTAAAAGCCGAACTAAAGTCTGTTAAACATTTTAACAGCTATCTTTAATCCCAAGAAGGGGGTTCAAACCAAACCGAAAAACGACATAACGTTACCTGGTTTACTGGAGGACTAGGTAAAACTCACCTAGCTGGACTCTACTAGTAGAGAGGCGTGTCGCATTTTTTTTTTTTTTTGAGGTGTTAATAACAATTATAGTTTTCTTTCTTAACAAACGCGACTGTAGCATTCTGGTCACTTCCCCAGTAAAGAAAAATCTACAGGAGCTACCACTGTTTGGTTTTACTTTGTTTTGTGAAATCTAAAAATATAATTCAGATATCTTTTTAAATTGAATGTTATTGCTTAGTTCTTATTTCTTAACAATGAGGGAGCAATGTGAAATTTTTCTATCCTATTTGTCCCAACAAGCATAATCTCAATCAGAAAGCATAATTTCTAAAGTTTCCCTTTACTTAATCAATCTGTTTCTCAAGATCATGAGGCATGCCACAAAGAGACTTTGCATTCCTAATAAAGGATAATATCCCCCTCTTCACTCCCCCCTCCCTGCCCAAAAAAAGAAAAAGAAAAATGATCAGGTTTTATTTACCACCTGGGATCTTTATAAAATGATTGGGATATCCAAAATACAAAACCTTTAGCCAGGGAATAAAGAGTCTGAATTTTTCTGCATTTAAGATTGTACTCAAACAAAACAGTAATGACTAGGATAATGAATAAGAGTCAACTATAAGTTAGAACCCAGTCATACATCCTTTGAAAACAAACTACCCTCTAAGGGTTCCTGTGTTCCTATCTTATTAAATCAATAAGGCAGATAAAATTCTGGCATCAGAGTAAGTCAGTGATATACATCTCCCATTAAATACTAGACGTAAAGAATCACATACTATTTCTGTACACATTAATTGCATATAGTCCTTTCTGAAGTTTAACTGAAACCTGAGGCCAAGCAGCAGAAAGACAGGTTAAATAAGTATATAGGAAGTAAGTATATATAGGGTATTTATAGAAGAGATGAAAAGCTATATTTGACCTATGTCAATACTTTATCTTTTAAAACCTCCAGTTTTTAAATACTCAAAATTGACAATTGTCCAAACAACTAAGAATGCTGATAGGTATTAGACAATTATAATATAGAATTTAGAACATACATAGTAGCCCAGTCACTTGCTACTGAAAGTGTGAGCCAAAGACCAAGAGCATGGACGTCACATGGGAGCTTGTTAGAAATGTTCCCACTCCAGACCTACTGAATCAGAACTGCATTTTAACAAAATGCCAGGGTGATATGAATGTACATTAAAGTTTGAGAAGCACTGATCTAGTGGGTTTTTCAGATGTACTGATTTATCAAACATTTTCCCCCTTTCACGAATTAACTGACATTCTGGTTTTCAAAAACTAGCTTTTAAAAGCTGAAATAGTTTTCCCTTTAACAATAAATCCCATAGTTTTCCTAAGACCTCTTCATTAGCCAGCAGAACCCTCCTTTTCATACTGTTCATGGGGTTCTCAAGGCAAGAATACTGAAGTGGTTTGCCACTCCCTTCTCCAACCAGTCTATCCTAAAGGAAATCAGTCCTGAATATTCATTGGAAGGACTGATGTTGAAGATGAAACTCCAATACTTTGGCCACCTGATGCAAAGACCTGACTCATTTGAAAAGACCCTGATGCTGGGAAAGATTGAAGGCAGGAGGAGACTCAATGGACTCAATGGACATGAGTTTGAGTAAACTCCGGGAGTTGGTGATGGACAGGGAGGCCTGGTGTACTGCAGTCCATGGGGTCACAAAGAGCCAGACACAACTGAGCGACTGAACTGAACCTTCCTTGGATCTACTGTTCACAGTAGCCAGAGAGATGTTCTTAAAATTTTAATTGGATCAGAAGATTCTCCAGCTCACAGCTCCTCAGGAGCATCTTACTACTCTTGAAATAAAACACCAAATCTTTTGCATAGTATCCAAGTTCTCAAGCTTTCCCCTGCTCTGGATATTCTGTTACGCTGCTGTGTGGTCATCAATGAAGCTCTCCAAGCAGGCTGCTCCTCTACCAGGAAAGTTTTTTTTTTCCTTTCCTTCCCTTTGCTTATTTCTACTGATCTTTAGGTCTCAGTTTAAATGTAATTTCCTAATAGAGGTCTTCTCTTCAACCCTAGTTAAAATCAGGAACCTTTGTTATGCTCCCTCAGAGAACCTTTTATTTTCCTTTGTTGAACCTAGCACAATTTAAAATTTTATAATTTTATAGTGCTTAAGCATAATGCCTGCTTCTCCCACTAAGAAGCGACTAAATAAAGCTGCAAGAAGGCAGAGACCATGCCTGTTTTGATTATCACTTGCCTCCTCAGTGACTAGCACAGTAGGCACTTAATGCTTCCTTTTTTCTAGCTTTAGGGAAGTATAATTCATAAAATTATATGAATTTAAAAGGAGTACAACATGATTTAATATACATATTGTGAGATGATCAACACAATATAGTTAACACATCCACCACCTCATCTAGTTACCATTTTTTAATGAGTGTGGTAAGAACACTTAAGATTTACTCTTAACAAATTTCAAGTTACATTACAATATTAACTATAGTTACCATGTTGTACATCAGATTCCACAAATTATTCATTTTATAACTAAAAATTTTACCCTTTGACCAATATCTCCCCATACTTAATGCTAATCAATATAGCAATCTTAATGCTAATGGTACAGTAATCATAAAAAGCAGTAAAGATTATATATATTCATTTGTGTGTATCCATTTTCCCTAGGAGAGAACATTTTTGGAAGATACAGTCTCTGCCTTTTAAGTTACCAGTGGCCCTAATTAAACTCTTTAACTTAATGATTTGAAAGAGAAAACAGTTTGCCAAAGAGCCAAGTAAGGTGTGGTAATATAACTCACATTGGACAAAAAACTTGCTGTCACCCACATCCAGTGAAAATGGAAGTACTAGTGTATAGGATCAATAGAATTTTCCAGTCTCTATCTTTTTTTCCTCTCTGTTTTGTGATTCCAAGAGAGCCTCTGATCAACAAGATGCAGCAAACAATTTTAAAATAGAAAGTGAATATATTGCAGTGGTCAAGAGTATGCCTTAGTGTCAAAGACTCAAGTTCCAATACTGCATATTATACTTAGTAGCTCTATAACCATGAAGCCTTTATTTTTTAAATTTTATTTGTATATTTTTGGCTGTGCTGGGTATTTGTTGCTGCACAGGTTTTTACTCTAGTTGTGGCAAGAGGGGGCTGCTCTCGAGTTGCATGTGAGGCCTTGTCATCGGGGTGGCCTCTCCTGTTGCACAGCACAGGCTCCAGGGCATGCAAGCTTCAGTAGTTGTGGCTCCCCAGCTCTGGAGCACAGGAGCAATAGTTGTGGTGCATGGGCTTAGTTGCTCCGTGGCACATGGGATCCTCCCAGATCAGGGATCCAACCCCGTGTCTTCTCCACTAGGAGGTAGATTTTTTACCCCTGAGCCACCAGGGAAGTCCTGAAGCTTTTATTTTTAATTTTCATTTATCTATAAAATAGTAATAACAATAGTACTCCCTGACATAATCACAGCTATATCAATCTTTTCTTTTTTAAGAATAAGGATTACAAATTCTATTCTATTCTATCTTTATTAATATTTATTTTTTGGCCACACAATGCAGCATGTGGGATCTTAGTTCCCTCACCAGGGATGGAACCCACACCCCCTGCATTGGAAGTGCAAAGTCTTAACCACTGGACTATCAGGGAAGTCCTCTCAATCTTTTATGTTAATCTTTTAACAACTCTGTACTTATCATAGAGCTCACATGGACGATCAGTGATTTTAGCAATTTTATATAGTTACAAAACCAATACGGCAATCCAGTTTTAGAATACTGCCGTCAACCCCCAAAATCCTTTATGCCTGTCTGCAGTCAATTCTTGTTCCCATCCAAAGCTTCAGACAGCCACTGATCTACTTACTAAGTAGTTTTGCTTTCTCTAGAAATTTCACACACAAAAAAGGAATTATAGATGAAATACCAACTCACACATGTCAAAATGACCATCATTAAAAAGTCTACAGGACTTCCCTAGTGGTCCAGTGGTTAAGAATTCCCCTGGCAATGCAGGACACACGGGTTCAACCTCTGGTCAGGGAGATCCCACAAACCAAGGAGCAACTAAGCCCAAGCACTGCAGTGACTGAGCCAGTGCTCTGCAACAAGAGAAGCCATCACAACAGGCAGCCCACGCACCGGAAAGACCACCCAGAGAAGCCATAAATAAATTAATTTATTTTTTTAAAGTCTACAAATAACATATGTTGGGTTTGGAGAAAAGGACACCCTCCTACACTGTTGGCAGGAACGTAAGTTGGTGCAGCCACTATGGAAAACAGTCAAGAGGTTTCTCAGAAAATTAAAACTATGACCATTATGACCCAGCAATTCCACTCCTGGGCATATATTCAGACAAAACTAATTCAAAAAGACACAGCAGCACTAGTCACAAGAGTCAAGACATGGAAACAACCTTCATGTCCATAGACAGAAGAACAGATAAAGAAGATGTGGTGCATATACACGATGGAATATTACTCAGCCATGAAAAAGAACACAATAATGTCATCTGCAGCAACAGGGATGCAACTAGAAATTTTCATAATAATTGAAGTAAGTCAGAGAAAGATAAATACCTTATGATGTCACTTATATGTGGAATCTACAATGCAGCACAAATGGGACTTTCCTGGTAGTACAGTGGTTAAGACTCTGCACTCCCAATGCAAGGGACATGAGTTCGATCCCTGATTGGGGAACTAAGATCTCGCATATCAAATAAAAACAAATAAAAAATATGACATGAATGAACTTATCTACAAAGCAGAAACAGACTTGCGGACATAGAGAGCAGACTAGTGGTTGCCAAGGGGGAGGGAGGAGGAATAGGGACCATATGGAGTTTGGGGTTGGTAGATGCAAACTATTACACTTAGAATGGATAAACAATAAGGTCCTATGTGTACAGCACAGGGAACTATACACAATCTCCTGAGACAAACCATAATAGAAAAGAATACAAAAAAGAATGTATATGTGTATAACTGAGTCATTCTGCTGTACACAGAAATGAACACAACACTGCAAATCAACTATACTGGCAATAAAAAAACAAATGCACAGCCTATGTATCTGGCTTCTTTCACTTAGCATAGTGTCAAACCCAACTCTTAACCACAACCTCAAAAGGTGTTCTCTCTCCAACTTTCCTCATCTAATAAGGGCCATTTCCAATCTAGTCAGAAATTCTCAGGTCACCCTGGAAGCCCCATCAGCAGTCACAGGATGGACAGCCAGCCAGCCAGCCAGCCATGGCTGGCGATCTTTGAGCAGCTGGACTACATCATGAATGAGCCTTCTCCCAAGCTGCCCAATGGGCATGTTCACCCAGGACTTCCAGGAATTTGTAAACAAATGCCTGATTAAGAACCCAACCGAGCTAGCAGACCTGAAGATGCTCATGAACCATGCCTTCATCAAGCTGTCCGAGGTGGAAGATGTGGATTTTGCTGACTGGCTGCCCGTAGAACACTGCGGTTGAACTAGTCCAGCACGCCCACACAAATGGCCATGTGTTGGTCCTCCTGCTGCTGCTAGGAGGACCTGCCACCCACCCAGCGCCCTGGTCCACCTCTCCTGCACACTTTCCTTTGGGACACACATGTGGCCCTTGGATCCAGGGAGGCCAAGGCCACTGTGCTGTCTTCTCAGAACCTGCTTCCTTAGGTTTACAGGGGGGTGGGGGTGGGGCACAGAACAGGGAAAGAAAAAGCAAATGTGCCCCCCCAAAAAATAAATTCTCAGGTCATTCTTGGGACTTCCCTGGTGGTACAATGGTTGAGAAATCCCTGGCCCAGGAACTAAAATCCCACATGCCAACAGGCAACTCACACTGGCCACAACTAAAGAGAGCCCTCAGGGCTCAAGGAAGACACATGCAGCCAGAGTAAAAAAAATAAAAAATAAATTCTCAGGTCATTCTTAACATCTTTCTCTATATTCCTACATTTAATTCATTACCAGTTCATGTCAATGCTTACTACCTCCAAACTATACTTTGAATCTATTGATTACTTTCCCCTTTACTGCTACCACCTTAAATACTGTGAACTTCCCCTCTGGTCTTCTTACTTCTTCTTTCACTTTTCACTTCCTCTTTCACTTTTCACTTCCTCTTTCACTTCCCTTTTCACTCTTTCACAAAACTCTATTTTGCATGTGGAAACCTAAAGAATCTTTAAAAAATATCTATTAAATTATATACTCTCCTTACTAAATATATTGCTTGGTACCAGGACTGGCTACATAATTTGCAGGACCAGTGCAAAATAAAAACAAGGGAACTCCTTGTTTAAAAATTACTACAGGAGGAAATTGCAACTAGCTGTTGAACCACCACTGACTGGAGGGTACTAGAACCCACCAAAAACAGATACCACACGTCCAAAGACAAGGAAGACGCTGCAGCCAGATGGTAGGAGGGGCACAATCACGATAAAATCAAATCCCATACCCCATCAGTGGGTGACCCACAAATTGGAGGAAAATAATACCAAAGAAGTTCTCCCACTGCTGTGTAGGTTCTGAACCCCATGTCAGGCTTCCCAGCCTGGGAATCCCCAGGGAATCTGGCTTTGAAGGCCAGTGGGATTTAATTATAGGACTTTCACAGGACTGGGGGAAACGCAGACTCCAATCTTGGAGGGCACAAACAAAATCTTGCATGCAACAAGACCCATAGGAGAGGAGCAGTGACTCCACAGGAGACAGAACCAAAACTCCCTGCGAGTGTTGGAGGGTCTCCTGTGGAGGCATAAACTGGCAGGGGCTCACCACGGAGTTGGAGGCACAGGCAGCATCAGGTTGGGAAGGTCCCCCTTGGCATAAACCCTCTTGGAGTTCACCATTAACCCAACCACAGAGCCCACAGACCCCAGGGCTGGGTCGCCTCAGGCCAAACAACTACCAGCAAAGGAGTGCAACCCCATCCATCAGCAGATAATTGGATTAAAGCTTTACCGAGCAAGGCCCTGTCTACCAGAGCAAGACCACATTTTTCCCATGCCAGTCCCTCCCGTCAGGAAGCTTACACAAGCCTCTTAGCCTCATCCATCAGAGGGCAGACAGAAGAAGCAAGAAGAAGCACAGTCCCACAGCAACTAAAACAAAAGCCATATTACAGAAAGTTAATCACAATGGAAAAGCACAAAGTTATGTCCCAGATGAAGGGACAAGATAAAACCACAGAAAAACTAAATGAAGTGGAGATATGCAACCTTCCAGAAAAAGAACTCAGAATATTGTTAGTAAAGATGATTCAGGATCTTGGGATAACAATGGAGAAGATGTTTACTAAAGACCTACAAGAACTAAAGAACAAATAAACAGATGAACAATACACTAGAAGGAATCAATAGCAGAATAACTGAGGCAGAAGAATGGATAAATGACCTAGAAAACAGAATGGTGGAAATCACTGCCATAGAACGGAATACAGAAAATAGGATGAAAAGAAATGAAGACAGCCTAAGAGACTGCTGGGACAACATTAAACGCATCAATATTCAATTATAGGAGTCCCAAAAGGGAAGAAAGGACCTGAGAAAACATTTGAAGAGATAATAGCTGAAAACTTCCCTAACATGGGAATTGGGCATCCCTGATAGATCAGTTGGTAAAGAATCCACCTGCAATGCAGGAGACCCAGGTTCAATTCCTGGGTCTGGAAGATCCTCCGTAGAAGGGATAGGCTACCCACTCCAGTATTCTTGGGCTTCCCTTGTGGCTCAAGTGATAAAGAATCCACCTGCAACACGTGAGATCTGGGTTTAATCCAGATTGGTTGGGAAGATCCCCTGGAGAAGAGAAAAGCTACCCATTCCAGTATTCTGGCCTGGAGAATTCCACACACTGTACAGTCCATGGCGTCGCAAAGAGTTGGACATGACTGAGCGACTTTCAATTTCCCTAACATGGGAAAGGAAATAGTCAACCCAGTCCAGGAAGCACAGAGAATCCCAAGCAGTATAAACCCAAGGAGGAACACACCAAGACATATAGTAATCAAACTGACAAAAATTAAAGACAAAGATAAAATATTAAAAGCAACAATAAAAAAATGACAAATAACATACAAGGAAACTTCCATCAGGCTATCAGCTGATTTTTCAACAGAAACTCTACAAGCCAGAAGGGAATGGCATGATATACTGAAAGTAATGAAAGGGAAGAAGCTACAACCAAGAACACACTACCCAGCAAGACTCTCATTCACATATGATGGAGAAATAAACTTTCCAGACAAGCAAAAGTCAAGAGAATTCAGCACCACCAAACCAGCTTTTACAATGAATGCTAAAGGAACTTCTCTAGGCAGGAAACACAAACGAAGGAAAAGACCTACAGAAAATAAATCCCAAACAATTAAGAAAATGGTAATAGGATCATACATATGGATAATTACCTTAAATGTAAATAGATTAAATGCACCAACCAGAAGACACAGACTGGCTGGTGGATGAAAACATGTGCATGTATGCACTTCCACTTACCATATCACTCTGCTTGAGCCCCCAAATTCTATGTAATTATTTTATATTGTTAGGTTAATCATGTTCCCGTTGTGACTTGCAATTGTAATTATTTTTTATTTTTTGTCTGACAATTGTGAAAACTGATAAACATCTTTCACTATTATGATTATGTAACTATTACTCACATAATACCACTGTATCATGATTGGTGAAAAGAAAAATAAAAGAACCCTATATCACCAAAACTACTATTTAATAGCAAAACCTGTAATCACTTTAAAATCCAGATGCATAACAGAATTATCTTGAAATTTTTTGAAAAATACAAATGCCCAGGTATTGCTTTTTCTCTAGAGCACCAGATATGTTTCTAATGAGCAGCCATGTTTAAAAACAACTGGACTATATGATGATCTTTTACTTTTATCTAGTTTGTTTCACTTTTTCTATTTCATATTCAGTGCTACCATTTCATTTAGCTTATGTTTTCCAATTTCTCCATATCTTTTTTGTGCTCTTTCTCAAGCCTCTATCAAGATGCAGTAGAAAAACTTTTGTATACATATATAAATAATAAGTATATGTATTTTAGAAAACATGAATTTTTGCCTAACAAAAATTTATGACATTTTGAGTCTACTTGTTTGACTTAATATGAGTAGAACGCTAGATTTCTAATTTAAAAAGATATATAACAAGCAGCAAAAGTTTACTATATAGCATAGGGAACTATAGTCAATATCTTGTAATAACCTATAATGGAAAATAATTTCAAAAATAATACATGTGTATATATATAACTGAATCACCTTGCTGTGCATGTGAAACACTGTAAGTCAACTATACTTCAATAAAATACATATATTAAGGGAAAAAATTACTACAGGGCTTCCCTGGTGGTCCAATGGTTGAGAGTCAACCTGCCAATGTAGGGAACATGGATGGGTTCGAGCTGGGTCCAGGGAGATTCTACACGTAGGGGGTCAACTAAGCCCAGGTACCACAACTACTGAGCCCGTGCTCTGCAACACCAGGAGCCGCTGCAGTGAGAAGCCCAAGCCCTGCAAAGAGTAACCTTGGCTCGCTGCGACTAGAGAAGGCCCATGTACAAAAAGAGCCAGTGCGGTCAGAAAAAATAATAAAAATTTTAAAAATTAAAAAATAAAAATTACTGCAGTTTCAAAATGTTGACAGCAGAGCATTAAACCAAATGCAGGGCTCGACTGCACAGTTCACATATCCATGAAAATGGCCTTGCCTGGCACAGAAAAGTATTGCCTAATATTATGTTTTAAAACATTAGGTAACTACCTAATATTATTTACTCTAAAAGGATCAATATCAGAAAAACTTACTCATGGTACTATTAAATTAATGAATTCAAGGAAAAACATAGGTATTATCCTCTAAAAACCCAAATATCATCTAGTAATCTTTTTTTTTTAAGTATTAACCCTCATAGTCACTGAAAGAGTCTGAAATGCAGCACTTGGGAGCGATCTCAAAAATTACTAAATGGTCTCAGTTTGTTTCCAAGGCAAACCATTCAACATTACAGCAATCCAAGTTTACGCCCCAACCACTAATGCCAAAGAAACTAAAGTTGAATGGTTCTAGGAAGACCTAGAACTAGAACTAACACCAAAAGATGTCCTTTTCATCACAGGAGACTGGAATGCACAAGTAGGAAGTAAAGAGATACCTGGAATAACAGGCAAGTTTGGCCTTGGAGTACAAAATGAAGCAGGGCAAAGGCTAACAGTTTTGCAAAGAGAATACACTGGTCATAGCAAACACCCTCTTCCAACAACGCAAGAAATGACTTTCCACATGGACATCAGATGGTCATACCAAAATCAGATTGATTATATTCTTTGCAGTCAAAGCTCCACATGATCAACAAAAAAAAGACTGAGAGCTGATTGTGGTTCAGATCATGAGCTCCTTATTGCAAAATTCAGGCTTAAATTGAAGAAAGTAGGGAAAACCACTAGACCATTCAGGTATGACCTAAATCAAACCCCTTATGATTATACAGTGGAAGTGACAAATAGATTCAAGGGTTTAGATCTCATAGACAGAGTGCCTGAAGAACTATGGACAGAGGTTCATAACGTTGTACAGGAGGCGGTGACCAAAACCATTTCCAAGATAAAGAAATGCAACAAGGCAAAATGGCTGTCTGAGGAGGCCTTACAAATAGCCGAGAAAAGTGAAACGAAAGGCAAAGGAGGAAATGAAAGATATATCCATCTGAATGCAGTTCCAGAGAATAGTAAGGAGAGATAAAAAAAAAAAAAAAAAGGCCTTCTTAAGTGAACAATGCAAAGAAATAGAGGAAAACAACAGAATGGGAAAGATTAGAAATGTCTTCAAGAAAACTGGAGATAGCAAGGGGACATTTCATACAAAGATGGGCACAATAAAGGACAGAAATGATATGGATGTAACAGAAGCAAAAGAGATTAAGAAGAGGTGGCAAGACTACACAGAAGAACTGTACAAAAAAAGGTCTCAATGACCTGGATAACCACGATGGTGTGATCACTCACCTCAAGCCTGACATCCTGCAGTGTGAAGTCAAGTGGGCCTTAGGAAGGATTACTACGAACAAAACTAGTGGAGGTGATGGAATAACAGCTGAGCTAGTTCAAATCCTAAAAGATGATGCTGTGAATGTGCTGCCCTCAGTATGCCAGCAAATTTGGAAAACTCAGCAGTGGCCACAGGGCTGGAAAATGTCAGTTTTCATTTCAATCCCAAAGAAGAGCAATGCCAAAGAATGCTCAAACTACTGCACAATCTTGCTCATTTCACATGCTGGCAAGGTAATGCTCAAAATCCTTCAAGCTAGGCTTCAACTGTATGTGAACTGAGAACTTCCATATGTACAAGTGGGATTTAGAAAAGGCAGCGGAACCACAGATCAATTTGCCAACATCCGTTGGATCATAGAAAAAGCAAGAGAAATCCAGAAAAACATCTACTTCTACTTCAGTGATTATACTGAAGCCTTTGACTGTGTGGATCACAACAATCTGGAAAATTCTTAGAGATGGGAATAAGAGACCACCTTACCTGCCTCCTGAGAAACCTGTATGCAGGTCAAGAAGCAACAGTTAGAACCAGACATGGAACAAGAGACTGGTTCAAAATTGGGAAAGGATTACATCAAGGCTGTATATTGTCACCCTGCTTATTGAACTTATATGCAGAGTACATCATGTGAAATGCTGGGCTGAATAAATCACAAGATGAGAGAAAGACTGCCAAGAGAAATATCAATAATCTCAGATATGCAGATGACACCACCCTTATGGCAGAAAGTGAAGAAGAACTAAAGAGCCTCTTGATGAAGGTGAAAAAGATGAGTGAAAAACTGGCTTACAGCTCAACATTCAAAAACGTAAGATCATAGCATTCAGTCCCATTACTTTATGGCAAATAGATGGGGAAACATGGAAATCATGACTTTATTTTCTTGGCCTCCAAAATCACTGCAGATGGTGATTGCAGCCATGAAATTAAAAGATGTTTGCTCCTTGGAAGAAAAGCTATGACAAACCTAGACAGCATATTAAAAGCAGAGACATCACTTTGCCAACAAAAGTGTGTCTAGTCAAAGTTATAGTTTTTCCAGTAGTCATGTATGGATGTAAAAGCTGGAACCATAAAGAAGGTTGACTGCTGAAGAATTGATGCTTTCAAATTGTGGTGCTAGAGAAGACTCCTGAGAGTCCCCTGGACTGCGAGGAGATCAAACCAGTCCATCCTAAAGGAAATCAATCTGAATATTCATTGGAAGGACTGTTGCTGAAGCTCCAATACTGTGGCCCTCTGATGAAAAGAGCCGACTCATTGGAAAAGACCCTGATGCTGGGAAAAATTGAGGGCAGGGAGAGAAGGGGTTGACAGGGGAGGGGATGGTTGGATGGTATCACCAACTCAATGGACATGAGTCTGAGCAAACTCCCGGAGACAGTGAAGGACAGGGAAGCCTGGCATGCCTCAGTCCATGGGGTTGCAAAGAGCTGGACATGACTTAGCAACTGAACAACAACCATCTTTTTTTTCTTAGTGAGTGCCACAATCAATTTAATTTTTTAAAATATTTTTTTGGTTATGGACCATTTTTGAAGTCTATTGAATTTGTTTCAATATTGCTTCTTTTTTATATTTTGTTTTTTTGCCCCTGGGCCTTCCCTGGTGGCTCAGATGGTAAAGAATCTGCATGTAATGTGGGAGACCTGGGTTCCATCCCTGGGTTGGGAAGATTCCCTAGAGAAGGAATCTAGCTATCCACTAGTTACCCACTAGCTATCCCTAGCTACCCACTCCAGTATTCTGGCCTGAAAAATTCCATGGACAGAGGAGCCTGGCAGGCTACAATCCATGGGGTGGCAAAGAGTTGGACACAACTGAGCAACTCTCACTTTTTTGCCCCTGAGGCATGTGAGATCTTAACTCTCTGACCAGGGATTGAACCCGCACCCCCTGCTTTGAAAGGCAAAGTCAATCACTGGACCATCTAGTAATCTTTGAATTCAATCTAACTTGCCTCTTTGAGGAACATCCTCAAGGTCAAATTAAGGGATAATTTAAGGAGCAATTATGTAAGAACAAATAATCAATAGATCAACATATATCACAATTCAGACAGGTGAGATATTCAAGGATTTGGAGGAAGCTGAATGGTTTAGCCTTAATATTTCTGTGATGTTCATCTGAAGTTTACGTGAAAAATATTTTGCATATTTGATTTGAAAAGATGATCTATGAACCTTAAGAATAAGAAAATATTTCATTAAAATAGTTTGGAACTACGATCAGTGATTTCGAGGTCAAAGTTTAAGGGAAAACAAAGAGGTCTACCTCTCCTTCAATTTGAATGACCTTCTCTTCCAGTCTTGATCACATTAGTACTATTACTGTTTATTATACCACAGAACTTAAATGTGCCAGGAAATTTGTCAATATGAAAATATCCCAAGAGGCCTTAAGTCTCTTTAGAGAGATGAAATTTGTTTAATTTTCCCCCAGTATGCTACTATATTGTTACCAAAAATTATTAGGCATTTTTTGAAACAGGTAGTCTTGTATGACTGAATTATTTTTTCTAAACAAAGTAATTGACTTCAATATATAATGATAACTGAGTGAGAAAGAAGTATAATTTTCTGATCTTTAAAACTTTCTAGCAATACAGAAGCTTAGTACATGATCAAGATGTAGTCTCAAATCCCTGAGACAAGTGTGAAGTTTTTAATAAAAAGTACTGGGACAACTGGATAGCCACTTGTGGGGGGCGGGGGGGGGGGTGGGTGGAGATAAAATTAGTTCCATACCTCAGCACACACAAGAATAAAGTCCATATAGATCAAGGATATAAATGTACAAACAAAACCATACAAGTACTAAAAGAAAACTAATGGATTTTTCTATAACCTGAGTGTGGGACAAGGTTTTCTAACTATTACTGAAAACCTAAATGCATATAGGAAAAGACTGATTCATTTGATTACATAAAAATACAGGGGGGAAATGTTCCTGTACAAAAATAGCATAAACAAAATTGAAAGAAAATGACATAGTGGGAGAAAATATTTATAACTTATTTCTTGGGCAAAGGGCTAATATCTCTAAACGTATAAATAACTTTTTAAAATTTTAGGACAAAACACCCAAAAAATCTAATAGAAAAATGAGATTAAAAAATGAGCAGACAATTTTTAAAAGAAATGAACTGGCTTGTAAACATATGAAAAGGTATTTAACTTCAACAGTAATGAGACATATTCTAATCAAAGTGATTTTGAGATTTTAAAAAACTGATCAGATTAGCAAAGATTAAAAAGGTTGGCAACATACTCTGTAGATGAGGCTATGGAAAAATAAGCTTTCTCATCTATTGGTATGCAAAATGGCACAATGTGTATGTAGGGAAATAATTATATCTAACAGAATCACATATGTACTTACCCTATGACTTAGCAATCACAGTGTTAGAAATTTACCCTAAATATACACCTCAAAAATTATGAAAATACATATGCACCAGGTTATTCATTACAGTGTTATTTAAAACTGCAAAAAGAGTGGAAACTACTTAAATGGAAAACCTTAGTTGGTTGAATAGACTATGATACAAACACATACAATCGAGTTTTGTGAAGCGACAAGAAAAGATCTTTGTAAAATGATATAGAATGATTTCCAGAATATATTGTTAATGCAAAAAGCAAAGTGAAAAACTCTTCTTCAGACAATGTGGAACTAGCTATATGACTTTAAGAAAATAGAAAATTTATAAAAATATGCAGAAAAATGTTTTTAGACATTGGCACAAAAGGAGTGCAAGACTGAGAGAAGGGAAGCATTGAGATGAGCCCCAGAATATTTGTTTTTTTTTTTAACCTGGAGGCAATTTTCAGAGGGAAAATGACTGAAAAAGATAAACAGCCCTTCAGGATGCTGTGGGAAAATATCAAGTGGTCTAATGTAAGTTAAATCTGACTTGTCTAATTTTGTATGTGTGTGTGTGGGGGGGGGGGAGATAAATAGTATTTTAATGTAGCCCCAAACTTCCTAAATTCAAAGAAAATTATAGACCCACAGAATCAAAAAGTAGGATTAAATACATCACAAACAAATGCACTATAAAGAAAACAATAAAGAAAAATACACCAAGATTCATCATAATCAAATTTCTGAAATCCATTGATAAAGAGACTAATTTAGAAGCAGCCAGCGGAAATTAAAGAGAACAAACATAAGAAAGATCTCAGACTTTGCATCAAAAATAGTGCAAGGCAGAAGAAAGAGGAACTATATCTTTAAGCTACTCAAAGGAAAAAATTTCAAGGCAGAAGGAGGAACTGTTATCTCTAAAGTATTGAAAGAAAAAAATTGGCAACCCAGAATTCTATATCCACCAAAAGTATTTTACAGAAATGAAGGTGAAATAAAGATTTTTTTCAAATAAAACCTGGAAAATCTGCAATCAGATCTATACTGCAAGAAATATTAAAGGAAGTTCTTTAGTCAAAAGAAAAAGTGACACCAATAGAAACATAGATCTATGTAAGGAATCAATGACAGAAATGATAAAAATGCAAGTTGCACATTAAAGACTTTTCATTTTTAAATTTCTTTAAAAGATAATTGATTATTTAAAGCAAAAATAACAGTGTGGGGCTTAAAATAGTGCAGTAGTAAAACATAGGGCAACAATGGCACCAAAAAAAGAAAAGAAGGGAAATGGAAGTGTACTGTTACAGTGGCATAACATCACTCAAATTCTATTATATTTATTAACATAAGTTAAAGATGTATAGTGTAAACCTTAGAAAAACACTTGAAAATCAAGGAGGATACCAAATAAACTAGTATCTGAGACAAAACAGAATACTACACAATAATACAAAAGACGACAGGAAACAATCAAAGAAGGAATTAATTAATTGGCTGACAGGCACCAATTACTGCCATCCCACCTGCTATATAGGAGCATGTACAGGGCTGCCACACCTACACACACATCAAGGGGATAACAGCCAGCACACACAGAAAAGAGGCCGCAAGTATCCAAACTAAAAGCAGCCCCTCTAACAGAATCCAACAACATATTAAAAAAATCATACACCATGACCAAGTGGGCTTTATCCCAGGAATGCAAGGATTCTTTAATATCTGCAAATCAATCAATGTAATACACCACATTAACAAATTGAAAGATAAAAACCATATGATTATCTCAATAGATGCAGAGAAAGCCTTTGACAAAATTCAACACTCATTTATGATTAAAACTCTCCAAAAAGCAGGAATAGAAGGAACATACCTCAACATAATAAAAGCTATATATGACAAACCCACAGCAAGCATCACCCTCAATGGTGAAAAATTGAAGGCATTTCCCCTGAAAATCAGGAACAAGACAAGGGTGCCCACTCTCACCACTACTATTCAACATAGTGTTTGGAAGTTCTGGCCACAGCAATCAGGCAGACAAAGAAGTAAAAGGAATCCAGATAGGAAAAGAAGAAGTGAAACTCTCGCTGTTTGCAGATGACATGATCCTCTACATAGAAAACCCTAAAGACTCTACCAGAAAATTACTAGAGCTAATCAATGAATATAGTAAAGTTGCAGGATATAAAATTAACACACAGAAATCCCTTGCATTCCTATATACTAACAATGAAAAACAGAAAGAGAAATTAAGGAAACAATACCATTCACCATTGCAACAAAAAGAATAAAATACTTAGGAGTATATCTACCTAAAGAAACAAAAGACCTATACATAGAAAACTATAAAACACTGATGAAAGAAATCAAAGAGGACACAAACAGATGGAAAAAATACGTGTTCATGGATTGGAAGAATCAATATTGTCAAAATGGCTATTCTACCCAAAGCAGTCTATAGATTCAATGCAATCCCTATCAAGCTACCAACGGTATTTTTCACAAACTAGACCAAATGAATTTCACAATTTGTATGGAAATACAAAAAACTCGAATAGCCAAAGCAATCTTGAGAAAGAAGAATGGAACTGGAGGAATCAACCTGCCTGACTTCAGACTCTACTACAAAGCCACAGTCATCAAGACAGTATGGTACTGGCACAAAGACAGAAATATAGATCAATGGAACAGAATAGAAAGCCCAGAGATAAATCCACGAACCTATGGACACCTTATCTTTGACAAAGGAGGCAAGGATATACAATGGAAAAAAGACAACCTCTTTAACAAGTGGTGCTGGGAAAACTGGTCAACCACTTGTAAAAGAATGAAACTAGAACACTTTCTAACACCATACACAAAAATAAACTCAAAATGGATTAAAGATCTAAATGTAAGACCAGAAACTATAAAACTCCTAGAGGAGAACATAGGCAAAACACTCTCTGACATAAATCACAGCAAGATCCTCTATGACCCACCTCCCAGAATAATGGAAATAAAAGCAAAACTAAACAAATGGGACCTAATGAAACTTAAAAGCTTTTGCACTACAAAGGAAACTATAAGCAAGGTGAAAAGACAGCCCTCAGATTGGGAGAAAATAATAGCAAATGAAGAAACAGACAAAGGATTAATCTCAAAAATATACAAGCAACTCCTGCAGCTCAATTCCAGAAAAATAAATGACCCAATCAAAAAATGGGCCAAAGAACTAAACAGACATTTCTCCAAAGAAGACATACAGATGGCTAACAAACACATGAAAAGATGCTCAACATCACTCATTATCAGAGAAATGCAAATCAAAACCACAATGAGGTACCATTACACGCCAGTCAGGATGGCTGCTATCCAAAAGTCTACAAGCAATAAATGCTGGAGAGGGTGTGGAGAAAAGGGAACCCTCTTACACTGTTGGTGGGAATGCAAACTAGTACAGCCGCTATGGAAAACAGTGTGGAGATTCCTTAAAAAACTGGAAATAGAACTGCCATATGACCCAGCAATCCCACTTCTGGGCATACACACCTGAGGAAACCAGATCTGAAAGAGACACGTGCACCCCAATGTTCATCGCAGCACTGTTTATAATAGCCAGGACATGGAAGCAACCTAGATGCCCATCAGCAGATGAATGGATAAGGAAGCTGTGGTACATATACACCATGGAATATTACTCAGCATTAAAAAGAATCATTTGAACCAGTCCTAATGAGATGGATGAAGCTGGAGCCCCTTATACAGAGTGAAGTAAGCCAGAAAGATAAAAGAACATTACAGCATACTAACACATATATATGGAATTAGAAAGGTGATAACGATAACCCTATATGCAAAACAGAAAAAGAGACACAGAAATACAGAACAGACTTTTGAACTCTGTGGGAGAATGTGAGGGTGGGATATTTCAAAAGAACAGCATGTATACTATCTATGGTGAAACAGATCACCAGCCCAGGTGGGATGCATGAGACATGTGCTCCGGCCTGGTGCACTGGGAAGACCCAGAGGAATCGGGTGGAGAGGGAGGTGGGAGGGGGGATCGGGATTGGGAATAAAGACCTGCCCTCTGTAGTTGAAATTAAAAAAAAATAAAATAAAATAAAAATAAATTAAAAAAAAAAATAAATAAAAAAAAAAATAAAAGCAGCCCCTCAATTCTGAAAACACCAAAATCACAAACAACTACTGAACAACCATCGACAGAAAAGGCTGAATCTACCAAAAAACAGTTTTTACATTCAAAGACAAAGAAGCCACAACAAAATGTTAGGAGGGGCACTTTCAAGAAATCCTACAGGGAGTTCTCTCGGTGGCCTAGAGGTTAGGATTTGGTGCTTTCACTTCTGTGGCCTGAGTTCAATCCCTAGTCAAGGAACTGAGATCCCATAAACTGCATGACACTGCCAAAAAAAAAGAAATCCCATACTGGTCAGGTGGGTGACCCACAAACTAAAAAAAAGAAAAAAGACTGTATTATAGAGGATCACCCAAAGGAGTGAGAGTTCTAAGCTCCACATCAGACTCCCCAGTCTGAGGGTCTGGGATCGGGAGGAGGAGCCTCCAGAGCATTTGGTTTTGAAGGACAGCAGGGCTTGAGTACAGGAGCTCCACGGGACTGAGGGAAACAGATTCCACTCTTGCGGATGCACACAGATATGACATGTACAGGGACCCAGCACACAGCAGTGACTCCACAGAAGACTGGGCTAGACCTACCCATAGATATTGGAAGGTTCTCCTGGGAAGGTGGGGTTGGCTTTGGCTCACTACTGGGGCGAGACCACTGGTGGCAGAGGCCCCAGGAAATACTGATTGGCATGGACTCCCCCAGAGGTTGCCATTGTGGCACCAAGAGCTGACCAACAGCCTAAAAGCTCCAGTGCTGGGATGCCTTGGGTCAAACAACCAGCTGGGGGAACACAGCCTCATCAGCAGCAGCTCAGGCTCCTGAGCTCATAGCCACTGCTAAACACACCCCCTGACACAGCCCTTCCCACCAGAGACAAGACCCAACCCCCCCTCTCCCACCATGGGGCAGACACCAGAAGCAAGAGGAACTATCATCCTGCAGCCTGTGGAAAGAAGACAACCACAGAAAGTTAGACAAAATAAGGTAACAGAGAAGTATATTCCAGATGAAGGAACAAAATAAAACCCCAGAAGAACTAAGTGAAGTAGAGATAGGCAGTCTGCTTGAGAAAGAATTCAGAGCAATGACAGTAAAGCTGATCCAAGATCTCAGAAGAAGAATGGACTCACAGACAGAGAAAATAGAAGAAATTTTTAACAAAGAGAAGATCTAAAAAACAAACAAAATGAGATAAACAATACAATAACTGAAATGAAAAAAATACACTAGAAGGAATCAACAGAAGAATAAATGAGGCAGAGGAATGAATAAGTGATCTGAAAAACAGATGGTTAGAAATCACTGCCGTGGAACAGAATAAAGAAAAAACAATGAAAAGAAACGAGGACAGTCTCAGAAATCTCTGAGATAACATTAAACACACCAACATTCACATTATAGGAGTCTCAAAAGGAAAAGAGACAAAGGGTCCAAGAAAATAGTTGAGATTATAAGCTGAAAACTTCCCTAACATGGGAAAGGAGACACTCACTCAAGTCCAGAAAGAACAGAGAGTCCCATACAGCATAAACCCAAGGAGGAACATGCCAAGACACATATTAATCAAACTCACAAAAATTAAAGACAAAGGGAAAATATTAAAAGCAACAAGGGAAAAGCAACAAACAACATACAAGGAAACTCCCATTAGGTTATCCATTGATTTTTCAGCAGAAACTCTTCAGGCCAGAAGGAAGTGGCATGATATATTTAAAGTGATAAAAGGGAAAAAACTGTAACCCAGAATACTCCACCCAGCAGCACTCTTCTTCAGACCTGACAAGAGAAATCAAAAACTTTGCAGACAAGCAAAAGCTGACAGAATTTAGCACCAGCAAATAAGCTTTACAACAAATGCTGAAGAAACTTCTCTCAGTGGAAAAGGAAAGGCTACAAATAGAAACAAGAAAATTTAAGAATGGAAAAGCAGCTTACTGATAAAGGCAAGCATACATGAAATGAAGGAAATCATTCACACACAAATATCATTATCAAAACCAGCAATCAGAAATAAAATATATTTGAAGAAATAATGTTGAAGGATGGAAAAAAAACAGCAATCATGAGAAAAGGAGAGTATAAATGCAGGATACTAGAAATGCATTTGAAATTAAGAGACCAGCAAACTAAAACAATCTCGTGTGTGTGTGTGTATAATACAGACTGCTGCATCAAAACCTCATGGATACATGTACCCTAATGTTCACTGCAGCACTATTTACAATAACCAGGACATAGAAACAACCTAAAGGTCCACTGATGGAAGAATGGATAAGGAAGATGTGGTATGGAATATCATCATAAAAATTTAAATAATACCATTTGCAGCAACATGGATGGACTAGAGATTATTGTGCTAAGGTAAATCTGAAAAAGATAAATATCATATAATTTATATGTGGAATCTAAAAATAACGATAGAAATGAACTTACATTCAAAACAGAAACAGACTCACAGACTTCGAAAACAAATTTAGGATTACCAAAAGGGAAGCGTGAGAGGGATAAATCAGGAGTTGAGATTAACATATACACAGTACTATATATAAAAGAGATAATCAACAAGGTTCTACCATATAGCACAGGAAAATCTACTAAAAATTCTGTAATAAAAAAAAATTCTGTAATAACCTACATGGGAAAAGAATCTTAAAAAGAATGAATATATGTATAACTGAATCAGCGGTACTACCTGAAACTAATACAACAGGGTAAATCAACTATAATCCAATATAAAAGTTTTTTAAAGTTTCATAAGGAAAAAAAAAACAATAAATAGAAAAGGAGAAAATAAAGACCACATGATAGACATAACCATATCAATATTACATTAAATGGAACTAATCTAAACATACAAACTACAGATCAGTGATGGATTAAAAAGACTCAACTATTTCCTTCTACAGAAAAAGCACTTTTATACAAAAAGAATGGAAAAAGATATACTATGCAATGCTAACTATAAGAAAATTTGAGTGGCTATCAGAAAAAATGTATGTATGTGTTAAAACAGTATGTGTTAGCGGAGACAAACAGACATTTCAAGATGACAAAAAGGTCAATGTATCAAGTATCAAGAAAATTTTAAAAGCTCACATGCCTATTTACCCAGAGAAAATTAAAAGGAACAAAGACGGACATTACATAATAAGAGGGTCTGTCCACCAGGAAGACACAGCCATCTTAAATGTATATGTACCAAACCAAAGAACTTCAAAACACATGAAGCAGAAACTTATAACTGAAAGGTAAAATAAACAAATTCACCAAAATATATGTAGAGACTTCAACAATTTGACAACTGACAGAACTACTAACAAGAACATAGAGGTAAACAATTGATGAAATTCTTTTTCAATAATTGTTAGAATTACTAACTAGGATATTGAAAAAGTGAATAACACCATCAACTAACAGAGTCTAATCAACACTAACAGAACATTCCACCCCAAAACAGAATATATATTCTATTCAAGTAACCAGGGAACATTCTGATCATATCCAGGACCAGAAAACAAAGTTCAACAATTTAAAAAAGATTTGAAATCACTCATAGTATATGCTTTGAACACCCTGGAATTAAACTAAAATTCAGTAACAGAAAGTCAACAGGACAATCAGACATTTGGATGTAAAACACAGTTCTGAATAATCCATGGGTTAAAGAGTAAGTCTCAAAGAAAATTTAAAAATTCACCTACTGAATGAAAATGAAAATATAACATATCAAAATTTATAGGATGCAACTAAAGCATTCCTGAGAGGGAAATATACAGCACTAAACAAAGATAAAAATTCTCATATCAATAACCTATGATCTCACATCAAGAAATGAGAAAAAGAGCTAAATAAACACAAAGAAAACAAAGCAAAAAATACTAAATTCAATAGCAAAAATCCATCAAATTGAACTCTGAGGTACATATCCAAGATAAATTAAAACATGGTGCACTGGGAAGACCCAGAGGGATTGGGTGGAGAGGGAGGTGGGAGGGGGGATCGGGATGGGGAATACATGTAAATCCATGGCTGATTCATGTCAATGTATGGTAAAAACCGCTACAATATTGTAAAGTAATCAGCCTCCAACTAATAAAAATAAATGGAAAAAAAAATTCAACATTCAAAAAAAAAAAAAAACACCATGTATTCATACAAAGCTGTGTAGCAAATGTTCACAGCAACATTTTTCACAATAGCCCAAGGTGGAATCAACTCAAATGTCCATCACTGGATAAATGGATGAACAAAACGTGGTATATCCATACAATGAAATACTATTCAACAATAAAAGGAATAAAGTGTTGATCCATACTACAATATGGATGGACCTCAAAAATATTATGCCAAGTGAAAAAAGCCAACACACACAAAAAACTACATATTTTGAGACTTCTTTTGTCAGTCCAGCAGTCAAGACTCTGCACTTCTACTGCAGGGAGCACAGGCTTGATCCCTGATTGAGGAACTAAGATCCCACATGCCACATGGTGCGTGCAGTGTGGGAGTGAGAATTCACTGCCGACAGACACAGAGGAAATCTCTGGGTTAAAGGGAATATTCTTAAACTGGATAGTGCGGATGGTTGCACAGCAGTACAAAGTACTAAAACCGGTCTAACTCGTCACCCTCAAAATGAGCAAAGTTTATGATATGTAAATTATATCTCAATAGAACTGTTTTAAAAGAAAAACATAAATCAATAGAACTGAAAATAGAAAAATCGAGAAAACTGATGGCACAAAAAGCTGGTTCTTTGAAAATCAATAAAATCGGTAAACAAAACTGACAAACTCTAGCAAGACTGACAAACCGATATCCACAATGAAACAATGGGTCTCACTACAGACCTCACAGACATTAAAAAGAAAATAAGGGAATATTATGAACAACTGTTTACACATAAACTTGACAATCTGGATGAGATTGACCAAGTACTCAAAACTAAAAGATGCCACAAGCTACCCACTATAATGTGGATTATCTAAATAGTTCTATAGCTAGTAGAGAAACTGAATTCAGAGCTTAAAATTCCCCAAAAGAAATCTCTAGGCCCAGACGGTTGTACTGGAGAGTTCTACCAAAATTTTTTAAAAATTGTATCCAGTGTAAGAAAAAATATAAGCTTTATTTTGGTAAGACATTTCAGATTCCCTTGGATCACAGCATACCAATAACCAAAATGTACACATACTGATTTTGTACTACACATCAAGTCCCAAATTCCCAACCCTACTAGGAAAGCAAGCTGTAGAATACAATGCTGATAACAACTATAGGTAGTATTTGAAACAAAAATAAATGAGCTTTCAGCACTTTAGTCACACGAGGCTTTAATCAAAAAGAGATAATTCCACAGGGCATCTTTTTTCAACAAAAATTAATTCATTCAAGTCTGATGCAAACTCAACTGACAGTGTTATGTTTGAAGCAATTGAGAAAAGGCAATTAACATGCATGGGCTGGAGGAAGCACAAGCTGGAATCAAGATTGCTGGGAGAAATATCAATAACTTCAGATATGCAGATGATACCACCTTTATGGCAGAAAGTGAAGAAGAACTAAAGAGCCTCTTGATGAAAGCGAAAGAGGAGAGTGAAAAGGCTGGCTTAAAGCTCAACATTCAGAAAACTAAGATCATGGCATCGGTCCCATCACTTCATGACAAATAGATGGGGAGAACAGTGGAAACAATGGCTGACTTTATTTTTCTGGGCTCCAAAATCACTGCAGATGGTGACTGCAGCCATGAAATTAAAAGACGCTTACTCCTTGGAAGGAAAGTTATGACCAACCCAGACAGCATGTTAAAGCAGAGACATTACTTTGCCAACAAAAGTCCATCTAGTCAAGGCTATGGTTTTTCCAGTAGTCATGTATGGATGTGAGAGTTGAACTATAAAGAAAACTGAGTGCCAAAGAATTGATGTTTTTGAACTGTGGTGTTCGAGAAGACTCTTGAGAGTCCCTTGGACTGCAGGGAGATCCAACCAGTCCATCCTAAAGGAGATCAGTCCTGGGTATTCATTGGAAGGACTGATGTTGAAGCTGAAACTCCAATACTTTGGCCACCTGATGCGAAGAGCTGACTCATCTGAAAAGACCCTGATGCTGGGAAAGATTGAGGGCAGGAGAAGGGGACGATAGAGGATGAGATGGTTGGATGGCATCACCGACTCGGTGGACATGGGTTTGGGTGGACTCCGGGAGTTGGTGATGGACAGGGAGGCCTGGCGAGCTGCGGTTCATGGGGTGGCAAAGAGTTGGACATGACTGAGCGACTGAACTGAACTATGTGAAAAAATTTAGTCAAAGAAATGATTTTCAACCCTTTAAATATGCACAGCTAAACAGAAATTAAGAGGCTTGTCTGGCATATGTGTAATTAGTCAAGGAGCTTTACAATCCTCAGCTGCTATTAGAAACTATTTCAGGTTTTATATAATTTCCACAGTCTTAATGCCACTATTTTCATTCAGATAAAATAAATGACCTTTTGAAGTCCCTGACATCAGAAATGACACTTATGGACAAGAATGATAACTTGAAGTTAGGGGAAAAACAGGTCTTAGCAGTTTCTCTCCAAGTATGAGGAAGGTCATATAATCAATAAACAATAGATACAATAGTTTAATGGGCATATTGTCTCACTTTTCTGTTTTCCTCTTAGCCATACACACACACACAAACCAAATCTCTGCTCAAAGCAGTCACACTTGAGCATGCTATGGGGTCTGCATATGATTTTCCCTAATTTCCTAACCACTCAGACCCTGAAATCCAAGTATTTCAATGAAAAATTTTCTCTTATTGGCATGAAGTCTGAGTCACTTTAAATAACCCACACTAAAATTCTACCAAATTTTTAAAGAAGAATGGACATGAATTCTGCACAATCTCTGAGAAAAAAAAAAACCTCTCCATTTCCTTTTATGAACTAACTATTACCCTGATATCAAAGGCAAACAAAGAAAGCACAAAAAGAGAAAACTACAAAACAATACTCCTCATGAACACAGGTACAAAAACTCTTTAAAAATTATTAGCAAATAGAATTCAGCAATATGCCAAAAGAACTACACTTCATGACCAAGTGGAGTTTATTTCAGAGATGCAAGGCTGAGTCAATATTTGAAAGTTAGTTAATATAATTCACTGTATCAATAGGCCAAAGAAGAAAAACCACATGATCATACACATTGACACAGAAAAAAGCATGTGACAAAGTTTAATACCCATTTATGGGAAAAAACACCCTCAGAAAGCAAGGAATAGGGGAGCTCTTCCTAGCGTAATAAAGAGCATCCACACAAACCTAAAGCAAATATTATACTTAAAAGACTAAATTCCCCCTGGTAATGTCTACTGTCATTATTTTTCAACATACTAGAAGTTCTAGATAGTGCAGTAGGCTAGAAAAAGAAAGAAAAGACATACAGATTGAAACAAAGAAGTAATACTGTGCTTCCTGCAGATAACATGATTATCTACATAGGAAAATCCCAAGGAATCTACAAGAAAACTCCTAGAACCAGAAAGTGACTTCAGCAAGGCTGTAGGATACAAGATCAACATATAAAAATATATTCTATTTCTATACACTATCATTGAACACATGGAACTGAAATTAAAAACCTGACACCATTAACAATTATTCAAAAAGTAAAATTCTTATGTATAACTAACAGAATATGCACAGAACTTGTAGGCTGAAACTTTTTAAACATTGATGAAAGAAATCAAAGTAAACAGATGGAGAGAGAGACACACAATATTTATGGACTGGAAGACTCAGTAAAGATGTCAGTTCCCCCCACTTTAAGTTGTGACTCCGATCAAAATACAAGCAAATGTTTTTTGTAATATAGACAAGCATATTCCAAAATTATATGTAAAAGCACAGGCCCTAGAATAGCTAAAACTATCTTGAAAAAGAAGAAGCTGGAGGAATTAATCTAACCCACTTTAAGGCTTACAAAATAGTCACAGTAATCAAGACACATAGTTCAATGAAACGAAATAGAGAACTGAGAAACAGACCTACAAAAGTAAGGCCAATTTTTTTTTTTAAGCCATAAAGATTTATTGGCTCACATAACTCAAGTCCAGGAGTAAGTAGGTGTCATGATTAGTTTGATCCAGCAGCATAAATATGTCACAAAGGACCTGATTTCTTTCCTTCCTCTATTTAATGTACAGTGGTATCCTTCATGGTTCCTACCAACTCTTTCATACTTTCATTTCCTGAGAAATAAAAAACATCTTTCTTAAATCCCAGTATACCCCTCCTTTCAATTTTGTTTGGCCAAGGGGTTTGTTTCTGTTTTTGTTTTGGCTCCAAGGCTTGTGAGATCTTAGTTCCTGACCAGGGATTGAACCTGGGCCACAGTGGTGAAAGCACTGGATCAACAGGAAGTCCCAAGGTCAAGTGATTTTTGACAAAAGCACACGTGATTCAATGCAGGAAGGTAGTCTTTTCAACAAATGGTACTGAGACCAATGGTCATCCACAGATTAAAAAAAACTGACTCTCAGGAATTCCCTGGTGGTCCAGGGATTAGGATTCCATGCTTCCACTGAAGGGGGTATGGGTTCCATCCCTGTTTGGGGAACTAAGATCCTACAAACCACATAGCTTGACCAAAAAAAAGAAAAGAAAAGAATCGATTTTCAATCTAAAAGACAGAATATGTTTTTCATTTCTTGTATAAAATACCTAAGTACCTATGTTAGAGGAGAACATAGGAGAAAAAAATCTTCCAGACTTAGGGTATGTGAACAGTTCTTAGATATGACACCAAAAGTATGATCCATAAGATAAATTGCACATCATTGAAATTTCATACTTTTGCTTTAGGAAGAGCCTAGGAAGAAGATGAAAAAATGAGCTGTAGGCTGGAAGACAATATTTCCAAATCATATATCTGACAAAAGTTCCTATCTAGAATATATAAATAATTCTCAAAATTCAACAGTAATAAAAATATCCAAATAGAAAATTGGCAAAACACAAAAACAGGCTTCTCACTAAATTGATGGCAAATAAGCATATGAAAAGATTAAATATTATTAGCCAATATAGAAATTAAAACCAAGAAATATCATACACTTATTAAAACAGATAAAATAGAAAATGGTGACAATATCAAATGCTGGTAAAAAAAATATGGAGAAAACTGATCTCTCATAAATTGCTGTTGGGACTCTAATGGTAAAATCCTCTGGAAACTAAACATAGGCTTACCCTCTGATACAGCAATTGCACTTGTGGGCATACATGCTACAGAAATATAAAATGTCACAAAAACTTGAACACAATGTTCATAGCAGCTTTATTTGTAATAGCCCCCAACTGGAAACAACCTAGATGTCTTCCAAGAGGCCAAGTTAACTGGTTTATCCCTAATGGGATACTACTCAGTAGTAAAAAGAAACACTGATTTTGATACCTGCAACAACATTGAAGGATCTCAACAGCATTTGAGTAGAAAAAAAAGTTAATCTCAAAATGTTACATAGTATATGCTAGCATTTATACAACATTTTCAGAATGACAAAATTATAGGAAGGGCAAACTGATTAGTTGTCACTGGGGGTTAGGGCAATATGAGGCAGTTCTTTGCAGTGATGGAACAATTCTGTATTTGACTGTGGTGGTAGTTAAATGTATGCAGATGATAAATTTGCATAGAACTATACATATACATACACAAATGAGTGCATGTAAAAATTGCTGAAATTTGAATAAGGTCTGTAGATTATAGCAATGTTAATTTCCAGGCTTTGATAAAACTAAAAAGAAAGATACTATTAGAGGAAGCTGGGTGATGAATACTTGGGACCTCTCTGTACAGTCTGCAACTTCCTGTGAGTCTATAATGATTTTTAAATAAAAGCTTTTAAAACTACATGTACTTGGGACTTCCCTGGTGGTCCAGTGGTTAAGACTCTGAGCTTCCAGTGGAGGTGGCATGGGTTCAATCCCTGTTGGGGAACTAAGATCCCACATGCTACATGTCCAATAAGTAAATAAAATGTTAAGAGAAGTATATGTACCTAATAATACAGCTTAATATATGAAACAACAAATGAATCAAAACTGATATACTTGAATGGAGAAATAGAAATCTGTATTTTTAGCTAGAGATTTCATCTCTCCTCTGTCAGTGATAGAGAACACAAAAATCAATAAAGATATAGAAGGCCTGAACAACACAATCAACCAATTTGACCCAGATAACTAACAGCAGAATACACATTGTTTTCAGGTGTTCATGGAAGATCAATCAAGATAGAGTAAATTGATGATGAAAAGTTATTTGGGCAATCTTAAAATACTTGGAAATTAAACCACACACTTTTAAATAAATCATGGGTCAAATAAGAAATTGCAGGATGTATTAGAAAATATTATGAATTGAACTATAATGGAAATGTCAAACCCAAAATCAGTAGGCTGCAGCTAAAGATCAGAGAAAATTTATTTAAATACTTATATTTTTTAAAAAAGAAAAGCCAATGATCCTAGCTACAACCTTAAGCTGTTAAATTAAATAAAAAATAGGAAATAATAAATATGAGTAGAAATTAATGAAACGGACATGTAGAGAAAAAAAAAATCAATGAAACAAAAAGTTGTTACCCTAACAAAATCAGACAAAGAAATTATGAGCAAACTACAGATCAATATATTTCATAAACATCCATGAAAAAAAATATAGTATTACTATATTGAGTCTAGCAATAAAGAAAAGACTAGACTGTGATGACCAAGTTGAGTATAAAAATGCAAAGTTGATTAAACATTCAAAATCAATGTGATTAATATATTTATATTATATTTTATTAATATTAATAGTTAATTGATATATGATTAAACATTTTAAAACAATATTAAGCATTCAAAATCAATATTAAACAGAGTTAAACAGAAAAGTTATATGATCAGTTCAACAGATGAAAAAATTTGACAAAAATTTAACACTCATCAATGATAAACTCTTAACAAACTAGAAATAGAGGGAACTTCCTCAATCTAAGTTCACAGAATCTTAATGAGGAAAGAGTAAATGCTTTTCCTCAGAAAAGATCAGAAACAAAACAAGGATTTCCACTCCCACCATTTATATTTAATTTTGCCCTAGAAGTATTAATCAATGCAATAGAGCAAGTGTAAGTAGACATCCTCGCTTTGTCTTTATTTGCAGAAAACATATTTGTATATGCAGAGAAACCTAAAGAATCTACCAAAAAAATTGTAGATCTAATTAGGACACTTATTGAGCACTCGGGACAGAAGGTCAATATACAAAAATTAATTCTAATTCTATATACAGCAATTATCAATTAGAAAATGAAATTTTAAAATGCCATTTAGAATAGCAGAAAACATTAAATGCATCAAATGCTAAGCAATGAATTTATCAAAACATAAGATGATGACTGACATTCAGAAATCAGTTGCATTTCTTTACATTAATGATGAAATACTGGATAGGGAATGTAAAAAAAAAAACAAAAAACTTTTTAGAATCGTAAAAATAAAACCTAGGAATAAACGTGACCAAAGAGGCAAAAGACTTAAACACTGCGAACTATAAAACATTAACAAAGGAAATTAAAAAGGATTCAAAGAAATGGAAAGATAACCCATTCTCTTAGATTGGAAGAATTAATATTGTTAAAATGGCAATACTCCTAAAATCAGCCTACTGATTTAACGTGACCCCTATCAACTAATCCATGATATTTTCCACAGAACTAGAAAAAATAATCCCAAACCTAAATGGAACCATAAAAGACCCAGAACTGCCAAAGCAGACCTGAGGAAAAAACAAAGCAGGAGGCATAACTCTCCTCAACTTCAGACAATACTACACAGTTACAGTAATCAAAAGGATGTGGTATTGGTACAAAAACAGACATGTGGAACAGAATAGAGAGAACAGAAATAAACCAACACGTGTACAGTTTTCAACAAAGGAGGCAAGAATATAAAATGGGAAAAAAGACAGTCTCTTTAACAAGTGGTGCTGGGAAAGTTGGAAAACTGCATGTAAAATCAATGAAGTTAGAACACACCCTCACATAATGCACAAAAATAAACTTAAAATGACAAAGACTTAAACATAAGACATGACACCATAAAACTAGAAAAGAGCATAGGCAAACATTCTCTGACATAAATCATACCAATGTTTTCTTAGGTCTGTCTTCCAAAATAACAATAAACAAATGGGACTTAATCAAACTTACAAGCTTTTGCATAGCAAGGGAAACCATAAAAAAAAAAAGACAACCTATGGAATGGGAGAAGATACTTGCAAATGATGCAATTGACCATGGCTTAATTGCCAAAATGTACAAACAGCTCATACAACAACAAAAAACAGAAACCCCAGTCAAAAAATAGACATTTCCTCAAAGAAGATATACAGATGGTCAGTAGGCACTTGAAAAGATGCTCAGTGTGACTAATTACTAGAGAAATGCAAATCAAAACTACAAATAAGTTACCACACATCACACCAGTTGGAATGGACATCATTTAAAAGTCTACAAATAACACATGCTGGAGAGGGTGACTAGAAAAGGGAACCCTCCTATACCGTTGGTAGGAATATAAGTTGGTGCAGCCACTATGGAAAACAGTATTGATGTTTCTCAGAGAACTAAAAATAGAATTACCATATGATCCAGCAACCCCACCCATCAGCATATATCCAAACAAAATGAAAGCTGCTCAGTCATGTCAGACTCTTTGTGACCCCCATGGACTACAGCCCACCAGGCTCCTTTATCCATGGAATTCTCTAGGCAAGAATACTGGAGTGGATTGCCATTTCTTTCTTCAAAGATCTTTCCAACCCAGGGATCAAACCCAGGGATCAAACCCAGATCTCCCACATTACAGGCAGATTCTTTAGCATCTGAGCCACCAGGGAAATATCACCATTCAAAATGATATATGCATCCTTATATTCATAGCAGCACTATTCACAACGGCCAAAACATGGAAATAACCTAAATATGCATTGATAGATGAATGGATAAAGATGTGGTAAATATATACAATGGAATACTACTCAGCCATAAAAAGAAATACCATTTGCAGCAACATGAATGCAACTAGAGATTAGCATACTAAGTGAAGTAAGTCAGAAAGATGAATATCGTATGATATCACTTCTATGTGGAACCTAAAATATGGCACAAGTGAACCTATCTACAAAACAGAAACAGACTCACAGACATAGAGATCAGACTTGTGGTTGCCAAGGGGGATGGGAGGAGGGAGCGGGACGGATTAGGAGTTTGCGATTGGTACACACAAACCATTACATTTAAAATGGATAAACAAGGTCCTACTGTATAGTACAGAAAACTATATCCAATTTCCATTATGGTTTATCCCCAAAGAGTATAAAATAGAGTGCATATGTGTCTATAACACTTTCCTGTACAGCAGAGATTGCACAACATTATAAATCACCTGTACGTCAAAAAAACACAACAGAACATAAGATGATCTGCACACTGAAAAACACAAAATACCGCTTAGAAAAATGAAAGAATTCTTAAGAGACATTTCATGTTCATGGATTGAAAAATTTAATAGACACTTTTTCCCAAATTGAAGCTATAGATTCAATGAAACCCTAATCAAAATCCAGAAGCTTTTTTTTTTAAAGTGACAGGATGATAACAAAATTTATTATATAAAATTAAAATATCTAGAATAGCAAAAACAATTTTGAAAAGGAAAACAAAATTGGAGAATACTACCTGATTTCAAGGCTTTATTACAATGCTACAAATATATATGCATTAGAATAAGAGATTCCAGAAATCTATGGTCAAATGATTTTTAAGGAAGGTGCCAAGATTATTTAATGGGGAACTGATAGTGCTCTCAGCAAAATTTTTCAAAGGGACAACTACTATCCCTTGGGAAAAATATGAAACTTTACCCTTACTTCACACCATATACAAGCATAAACATGAAATGAATTGTAGACCAAACTATAAATGATAAAACTATAAAATTTCTGGAGGAAAATACAGGAGAAAATAATCAGAACTTTCAACAGCCAAAGAGCCAAAGACTTCTTAAACAGAACATAAGTAATACAATTATAGAAGAAAGAAATTGATAAACTGGGTTTTATCAAAATTACAACTTTGACTCTTCAAAAGATACTAAGAAAATGAAAAGTCAGTCTTTAAGACAAGTCACAATAACCACAAAACATGTGCTAATAACTCAAGATACAGAATATAGTTTTGAAAACTTTCATAACTCAATTTTAAGAAGACAACTCAGTTAGTGAGGAACAAAAGATCCGAACAGTCTTCAGGAAGAAAACATACAAATAGCTAATAAAGGGACTTCCCTGGTGGCACAGTGGGTGGGAGTCCACCTGCTAACGCGGGGGACACGGGTTCGATCCCTGTTCTGGGAGGATTCTACACACCGCGCAGCAGCTAAGCCCGTGTGCCACACTACTGAGCCCAAGCTCTAGAGCCCATGTGTCTCAACGACAGAAGCCTACAGGCTCTAGGGTCTGCGAGCCACAGCTAATGAGCCCCTGCGCTGCAACCACTGAAGCCCCCTCAACCTAGAGCCAGCAAGCAGCAACCACAGAGCCCACATGCTGCAACTACTGAAGCCTGTGAGACCTAGAGCCCGTGCTCTACAGAGAGAAGCCACCGCAATGAGAAGCCCACGCACTGCAGCTAGAGAGTAGCTTCCACTCTCTTCAAGTAGAAAAAGCCCGGGCACAGCAACAAAGACCCAGCACAACCAAAAATTAACTAATTTTTTAAAAAAGGAAAAATAGCTAATGAACACATGAAAAGATGTTCAATATCTTTATTCAACAGGAAAACAAATTAAAGTCACAATGAGAGAGTACTACATACCCACTACAGTGGCTAAAATTTAAAAGTCTGGCAATAGGAAGCATTGGTGATGATATGAAGCATGTGGAACTCTCTTACACTCCTGATGTGAATGTAAAGTGATATCACTGCTTTGAAAACCAGTTTCAAAACTTCTTCTAAAGCTAAATATAAACCTTCTGTACTATATGACCCAGCGATCATGCTTTTAGTTATTTATCCAAGAAATAAAACACACACACACACACACATATATTTTACAAAAAAAGGCCTACAAAAAGAGGTTGCTGTGCTACGCTTAGCCATGTCTGACTCTGCAACCCCATGGACTGTAGCCTGTCAGGCTCTTCTGTCCATGGAATTATCCAGGCAAGAACACTGGAGTGGGTTGCCATTTCCTATTTCAGGCGATCTTCCTGATCCAAGATCAAACCTGTGTTTCTTGTGTCTTCTACATTGGCAGGCAGACTTTTTACCTCTCTGCCACCTGGGAAGACCTCTGTGCCACATACAAAAAGACTTGTACAATCAATGTTCATGTAACCTTAATCCAGAACACCACCAAACTGAGAACAACCCAAATGTCCATCAACAGGTAAGTGGATACACAAATTGTGATATTTACATAATACAACATGCATATGTGTGCATGCTCAGTCGTGTCCAACTCTGCGACCTCCTGGATGCTAGCTTATCATGCTCCTCTGTCCATGGAATTTTCCAGGCAAGAATACTGGAGGGGATAGCCATTCCTTTCTCCAGGTGATCTTTCCCATTCAGGGATCAAACCCACATCTCCTGCATTGGCAGGGAGATTCTTTACCACTGAGCCACCAGGGAAGCCTACATAATACAATACTGCTAGCAATAAAAAGGAACAAGCTTGTCTCGTGCATCCAACCTGGGCTGGTGATCTGTTTCACCCTTGACAGTATACTTGTTTCAGTGCTATTCTCTCAGAAATTCCCACCCTCGCCAGAGGGATGGGATGGGGAGGGAGGTGGGAGGGGGGTTCAGGATGGGGAACACATGTAAATCCATGGCTGATTCATGTCAATGTACGACAAAAACCACTACAATACTGTACAGTAATTAGCCTCCAACTAATAAAAATAAATGGAAAAAAAAAGGAACAAGCTACCGGTACATGCAATATGAATGAATTCCAAAAATATGTTGAGTAAAAGAAGGCAGATACAAATGAGTACATGTTGTAGGATTCCATTTAGATAAAATTCTGCAGTGACAGGAAGCAGATCAGTATTGGCCTGGAGCCGGGGATGTGAGGATCTGATTCTGAAGGAGCATGAAGGAACTTTCTAATGTTATAGAAATGTTCTATATTTTGATTATAGCAGTGGTCACACAGGTATAACTATCTGTCAAAATCCACCTTGGCTGTGTAATTTTAAAAGGTACATTATATATATACACACACACACACACATATATAATACTGCAATGAAATTGACTTTTAAAAAATTTTAAAGCAAAGTGCAAAAGAGTACATACAGTCAGCTCTCACTCTGCAAGGTAGTGCAGGACTGTAAAAATGACCATGTAAGCTGAAACTGTGTAAAGTGACCTTAATAAACTATGTGGGGAAATATGATTATTCCATGACCTTTACAATTTTTAAAATGAAAACATTAAAGAATCCCTTGTAGGGACATTAAACAGCAATATTTAATTACCACATCATAATCTAAAACACTAGAGCCACTGAGAATGAAAGGGCTTTATTTCTTAATAAAAATCTTATCAGACTTCCCTGGTGGTGCAGGGGTAAAGAATCCGTCTGCCTACGCAGGGGACATGGGTTCTATCCCTGGTCTGGGAAGATTCCACATGCCCTGGGGCAACTAAGCCTATTCGCCACAACTACCAAAGCCCAAGTGCCCTAGAGCCTGTGCTCCACAACAACAGAAGCTACCACAACAAGAGAAAGTCCACGCACAGCAACGAAGACCCAACACAGCCAAGAAACAAAAACTTATCAAAGAAGAGTTTGAAGATGGTTTGGCTTATTCTCATCCTATAACTTACAGAGCAAGCATCTTTTCTATGCCTTGCCCAACTGTCATACACCTTTTAATGTTTGGATCAACTTCCAACGTTATATGTATCCTTTGAGCTTTCAAAGCCAAAAGTATATCTCTGAGAGTTCCTGTAATGTGAACATTTTACTGGTGTCATATTTTTCCTGGGGCATCTTCATTTTTTCATCACAGCCACTTTCCTCACTTGTGTCATTATGTTCACCTTCACTAACTTCCTTTGGCTACACCACATCTCGAGACTCTTAAAGGTAACAGTGTCAACATTCCTGTGGTCACCATTTATTCTGTAACTCTATGTTCAATTCAAATTTTACTCAAAGTCTTAACACTTGTTTCTTGGCTGCACTTTCATTTTTGTTGGTCAATTCCTTCCATACATTTTTGTACAATGTCATGTGGTTTTACCACTGGGAGACAAGAAGCCAACACAACTATATGCTCTGCTGTTTGTGCATGAGCAATAACAGATGCATAATGACCGGTCACTACCTGACTGGAAGAAGCCACGTGACTGGTCACTGATCATGGTGCCCATTTACTATTTGCAAAGTAATTTGTGGACAAAAGGGTCAATGGCAAAATTTGTACTTTATGCAGTTACTCAGTTAATATACTATGGAGACCAAAGTTTGAACTGTTTTTAGGAGAATGGTATTATTTCAACTGTGGTAAGTGAAATGTATGTATAATGTAACTGTAAAAGGCCAGGAATGACTGCATAACCTGTTACTTTTTGTGTAAGAAAGAAATAAGAAAATATAAATATATATATATATTTTTTTTTTGCAAAAAGACACAGTGACTTACGAATGAGGCAGAAGAGAGAGAGGAGGAGTGACAATTTCCTGAGTATAACTTAAAACAAATAGTTTTGACTTTAATTATGTAAATGCTTTACATATTCAAAAATACAAATCAGCACTCATCTATTTTAGAGTGTGGAAAAACTAAAATTGCATGCAATAGAAACAAATACACTTAATTTTATTTCAAATGAATAACATAACCATATTACAAGTAACTTTGAGCACAGTACTTAGACTGATAGAAGCCAGATTCCTGGAGGAGGAAATGGCAACTCAATCCAGTATTCTTGCCTGGAAAATTCCATGGAGAGGAAAGCCTGGCAGACTACAGTCCATGGGGTCGCAAAGAGTCGGACACAACTGAGCACATATGCACACAAACACACACAAAAGGTCCACATGACAAGAAACTAAGGCAGGACTCTAGCTAACAGCCAGTAAGAAGCTGAGGCCCTCATTCCAGCAACCTCTGAGGAATTAAACCAAATTCAGACTCCTGGTCACAAAATGTTTAAGATAACAAATGTTTGTTAAGTCTTTAAGTCTTGAGCTAATTTGTTACACAGCAATGGGTAACTAATACACTACCCAAAAAGGCCTACTTTAGATATAATCACAAGGAAGCATAAAACAAACCAAAATTAAGGGCATTCTATGAATCCATGGCTTATAGTTTTTTGAAAGTATCAGCACAAGACAAAGCAAGGCTGAAGAAGTATTTCAGATTAAACTAAAGAGACATGACAACTAAATGCAATGTGTGAGCTGAGCCTGGACTTGAAAAAATTACAGTAAAGTATGGGTAAAATCTGAATATACAACGTACAGACAATCATATTGTATCAATGTTAAATGTTCTGATTTTCATTATTGATAATTCAATTATCTAAAGAATGTCCTTGTTAGAAAATACATAATGAAGTGCTCAGAAATGAGACATATCTACAAGTTATTCTCAAATGATTCATAAAAATAGTAACGTGTACAGACATAAATAGGTATACACACATGTGTACACACACATATGAATGATAAAGAGAGAAATGATAAAGGAAATGTAGCAAAAGACAAAATATTAACAAGTGGGTAGGGGCTTCCCTAATGGTCCAGGGCTAAGACTCCACACTACCAATGCAGGGAGCCCAGGTTCTATACCTGGTCAGGGAACTAAATCCTGCATGCCACAGCTAGAGATCCCGCACACCCCAACGAAGATTAAAGCTCCCACACCCTACAACAAAGACCACATCCTACAACAAAGCCAAACAAATAAACATTTAAAACCAGTAAGTAGGTAAATCGTATATAATTCTTTGTATAATTCTTGCAACCCTTTGGTAAATTTGAAATTATTTCTAAATAAAAAGTTAACAAAAACTTGCTGTGAAGGAACCTATCAAAATTACAAGCCTATTTTTTTTCCTTTGATGCAGCAATTCCACTTCTGAAAAGTTATCCCAAGTTTACTGCATACATACAAAATAATGTAGGTACAAGGCTATTCAACTCAGCTGTTTGTAATACTTGAAGACTGGAACAACCCATATATCAATTTATTAACCAGGAGACTGATTAACAGCACAACAGAACACTAAGCAGCTGTTTAAAAAAAAAAAAAACTTTATGTATTAATATGAAAATATTTTTCAAGGATACATTGAGGAGTGAAGAAAGCAAGATATAAACAGTGTACAGCATGTTATCTCTTTTGTAAGAAAAGTGGGGAAATAAAAACACGTATCCATAATTCACCCGTATTTGTATAAAGAAACGCTGAAAGGATACTTAAGAAATGAATTAAGTTTACCTTTACCGTGTTAGCTGCAGCCTGCAGGCCTATTAGCTCTGTAGTTGCCCAGCTGCGAAAGTGAAGAAAGTCCAGAGACCGTGACAGAGACATCAATAATTTGTTGGACAGGGAATCTTAGAAGTCAGAAGGTCGTGGAACAACACCCCACTGTGAACAGCACACAGCAGGCAGGACTTGGCAACAACTTTGCTGCTGCTGCTAAGTCGCTCAGTCGTGTCCGACTCTTAGCGACCCCATGGACCGCAGCCTACCAGGCTCCTCCGTCCATGGGATTTTCCAGGCAACAGTACCAGGGTGAGGTGCCATTGCCTTCTCCGAACAACTTCGCTACTCACGGAAAATGGAGGTTACCATTTATAAGGGGGGAAATGATGTTAGGTTGGCTTATCAGTTACCAGGGAAACCAGCTGCTGGGGCAGGGGGCAAGCACTTAGTTACTGATTGAACCCTATGATTAAGACGAGTGGATACACGTGAGTAGGGGGTAAGCGATGTCGGGACTGGTAAAACAGCAGATGGACTGAGCAAGAAAACAGCCGTTCTGAGTGCCCTGATCATACACTCCGCCCCTACATACTCGGCATGACCCTCACAAATCTTGGTCCACCCTCTCTTCCAGGATATCCCTGGGGTCAGGTATGCAGAGGTGCACTGCAACCACGTACCACAAACGCAATACTGCAGCTAAAGACTATCAAGAGTGAGATTCCTAGTATGCCAAAAATAGTCAATTCACCAGGACAGGGGCAAATTCTAGAGCCAAGTGCTTACCGGGTCGATGGAGAAGGGATCTATGGCAGTGTTGTCCTGGTCTAAAGCTTTCAGCTTTTAGCAGAGGAAACACTGTGGGAGTCAGCGGGCATACACACAACACGGAGTTTGAATGAGAGCACAGGTCCCACCTGGTGCTGCTGTTAGCAGTCCAGAGCCTTCCTGTTTCGAAGGACCACTTGTCTCACTGGTGGGTCTCCTCAGACAGGAGAGTTACTGCACGTCTAGTATTATTGAAGGCATGTATGTTTAGCCAGTACTTCTACTTGCTACTGTACATCAATAGAGGCATCTCCCTGCACACCCAGCAATCAGACACATTTCACAGTGAGGCCACCGCTGTTGCCCTCGGCCTAGGGATAAAATGTAAGATGTTTAACAGTCACAGTACAGAAAATATCATGACCTTTGAGCAAAATACAAGCAGTAACTACACTGAGATAATACCAGCCCTGCCTGTGTTTTTGGTCTTGGCCTGTCCTCTCTCAGCATCCCCAGCTGTGCTGAGTACTGAAGAGGAAGACCACAGGTTAATACAGCAGTGCTTTTCTCCAGGAAGTGTCTCTGATTAATTACCTTAGTAGTCTGAGGTGGGGCCAGATAGAAGACAGATTTCCAAACCACCGGGGACTTAATTGTCAGTCCCAGGGTCATTAAATGACCCTGTGTGTAAATGTGTGTTTAACACATTAAAGGGGAACATTTAATGTGTTCCCCTTGGAGGGAGATCCTGTGGCAAGTGCAAAAAACGAGTTATTGTCCTGACCATTGGTTGGCAATGGCCCTTCAGTGGTCAGCAGTTGAAATAAGATGGTTCAGGCAGTAATGTGAGTGGCAGATGAAGCTTTACTTGATTGTCGGCAGCTCACCTCTTGCTCTGCAATCCAGTTCCTAACAGGCCACAGACCACTACCAGTCCACAGCACGGGGCTTGAGGACCCCTGCTCTAAATAAATATTCCTTATGTGAAATAACAGTGATTAAGCATCAAGTTGAGACCAACAGTAATTTTTTGGACTTTGCCGTGAGGCCTGTGGGATCTTAATTCCTCAGCCAGGGATCGAATCCTCACCCCTTGAAGTGGAAGGCTGGGGCCCTAACCTCTGGACTGCTAGAGAATTCCCAGAAATCAACATTATTAATGGTCATAGAACTTCTTTTGCCCTTGAGGGTATAGAAATTTCCCATATTTTCATGTGGGTATATTATATGGGTGTATACATGTGCCAAAACTCGAAAATAAGATCCTTGCATTTCACTGTATATAAATAATACTTTGATTTAAAAGGGGATTTAAGAAAATAAAACATCAGATTCCCCTCATCACCCTCACCTTACCTCCAGATTCATCCCCAACAGTTTACTGCTGTGAATATCTGATTATGTTTACTTTCAAGCATTTTTCTGTATAAGTGAATGTGCGAGCTGTTTGTTTCCACCACAGGGATCATTTTACAATACATACACTGTTCTGCAACTTGCTTTTCCCAGTTAAAAATATCTCAGGGACATCTTTTCAAGTCCTTGTTAAATCTGCAATCTACCTCAATCTTAGTAATTTTCTTTATTTTATGATAGGAAACACATTTACATGTGTTCAAATATCAAAATAATAAAACAGGTAAAGCACATGGAACTCCGCTCAATGGTATGTGGCAGCCTGGATGGGAAGGGAGTCTGGGGAGAACGGATACATGTATATGTATGGCTGAGTCCCTTTGCTGTCCACCTGAAACTATCATAACATTGTTAATCAGTTATGCCCCAGTTCAAAATCAAAAGTTTAATTTAAAAAAAACAGCATTGGTTCTCACAAAAAAAGAGTAAGATTTCTGCATAGCAGTTAGTGAAGAGAGGAATAATGGGGAAAAAATGTGTTTCAGGCAAAGAAAACAAGAAATGCATCATTCCTGCACCGAACTGGAAAAAGAACATAGTACAGAGCACGAGGGGAAGAGTGCCTTGAAAAAGTTCAAGAGGTAAGCAGGAGTCAGCTCACGCAATAGCATGCAGTCATACATTGGGTATTATTTCCTACAGCAAGTGGAAACGTTTCATAAAAGATTTTAAGAACACATAATCACTTTGTTATGTTTTTATCATACATATACACAAAAAATAAAGAGAAAGTGTTAGTCGCTCAGTAGTGTCTGACTCTTTGAGACCCAATGGATGTAGCCCGCCAGGTTCTGTCCATGGAATTCTCCAGGCAAGAATACTGGAGTGGGTAGGAAATTTTTGGAGGTGATAGAAATTTGTGGCATTGGTTGTGGTGATAGTTTCACTAGAATATACTTATCTCTAAGCTCACCAAGTTGTATATATTAAATAAGTACAACTTTTTATATCTCAATAGTAAAGTCATTTTTAAAATGGTGACCATATGTCCAGCCACACTCAATATCTGCACTTGGATGTTTCTCAGACTCTTAAACTTAACATGCTTACAACAACTCTCGATTTCTCTGAGCCTTCCACATATCACTAAATGGTACTTTGTGCATCCAGTTCCTTAATTCAGAAACCTGGAAATGACTCTCACGTCCTCCTTTTCATCCTTTGTACTCAGTCAACAGTATTTCATTGAGAATCTATCATGTGTCAGGTGACAAGATTAGTTCAGTTAAGACTATAACAATAAACAAAACAGTCCCTTGCCCTTCAGGAGTTTACATCCCACCCACTCCATTATTGTCTTGTTCAATATGTTTCCTAAATACATCTCCAATCTACCCAATTTATATCTACAACCTTCTCTTGAATGCAGTCCAGCATCATTTCTTACCATGAACAGTCTGTCATCTGCTCTCCCTACTTCCATTTAAAACTCTCATAAATCAATTCATCACACAGCAATCAGAGTAATCTTTTAAAAACTGAAATCATAGCTTGTCTCTGCCTTTTATAAAATCTTTCAACAGCTCCTAAGTACAAGGTTACTTTAAAAGTATCTCACTTATTTTCCATTTCTAGCCTCCGTAGCCCTTTTTAATTGCTTACCTTTTTTCTTTTTTTAAGTCCTTTACTATTCCCTCTGGCCAACAATTTCTTCTTTAATCTCCTTGTTACCTAGATAATTTATATGCATCCTTCAGACAGCATGCTAAGAATTATTTCCTGATAGAAGATTTACTGACACTACAAACCAGAATAGGCTTCTCTATTACAAGCTCTCTTAGCACCCTGCTTTTCTCCTTGGTGGCATATATCAGACTTGTAAAAGTTTGTATCTTAGAATGGGGACCCATTAATGCAGAAATCATAATGGCCTTGTTTATTGCTGCATCCTTGACACCTAGGACAGTGCCTTGCATATAGTAGGTGGTTAATAAACATTTGTTACAGAAATGAATGAATGATCAATCCACTACTAGACTAAGGGCAGACACTAGTGTTTTCTCTAGTTTGGGGTGGACTCTTCCAACCTGTTCCTGCAGAAAAGGGGAAGGGTGAACTTATGTAGAGATGGTTTAAGCTTATACTATATTCTCTTACATTATATTCTCACACGATAAGAGAATAGAGCATCTCACACCTCTTGCTTTTCAGAAGCATGTGCAATATACAAAATCAAGTTTTTCTATAAACGAGCAACAAACAATCAGAAAATGAAACAAGAAATACATTGTACAATAATATCCCAAACCATCAAATGTGTATAAATAAAGATATACAAGACCTAAAACATTGTTGATAGAACTTAAGACCTAAATAAACAGAAATATGAGATACATAGTATCCACCTGGATTTCAAGTCTCAACCCCTCCACCAGTAGATTTAGATTCAAGGCAATCAATCCCCTGAAGGCTTTTCCTCTATGGAAAATGACAAGACAATTTTAATTTATGTGGACAGGCAAAGGGCTAAAAATAGTCAAAACGGCACTGAAAAAGGAGAAAAAACCTGGGAGACTTACTTACCTGACGTCAAGACTTATAAAGCTAGAATAATCAAGCCAGAGTGGTACTGGCAAAGGCATAGGCAGATCAATGACATATGATGGAGAAACTAGAAACAGACCCACATATATCGATCAAATGATTTTCAACAGGGGTGCCAAAGCAATTCAATAGGAAAAGGGAAATCTTTTTGACAAATGATGCTGGAAAAACTGGGCATCAGTATGGGAAAAAACAACCTTGACCCCTACCTCACTGAATCACTGCCTCATACCACATATGCAAAAATCGACTTTAAATAAGGTAAATAGAAGAGTTAGTAGGTATCAAATATGTGCCCTCTGTTCACCAGGAATATTCACTGCCTTCTCTAACATACTGCCAGAACAATGTTAAATAAGGTAAATCCAGTATATAAAGTGACACATACTGTTGAAATGTTTGTCTTTTCTTGGTTTTCAAGCTTTAGCAAATTTTTCAGGTAAGCATCAGAATCCAGTTTGAAGATGCCAAATTATCTGATTTGTTCAATTCCTTTTAGAAACCAATAGCTAAGCAGAATTTATAATAAAATGAACATATCTTGGACAACAGAATCCACACCAACAAGGAACCCTACTGTGACTAAAAATCAGACACACTCCAATGCATCTTCCTCCTAATATTCTCTTTCTGCTTACTTACCAGTAATCCTTTCACTTTTTTCAGTTTCCATATTATCCATTTTACCTATTTTCACTTTCCAAAGGTAACTATTTTCATGTGTGTGGTTGTGGTTGTTCTATTTCAGACCACAAGCTTCCAAAAAACTTGCAGTATTAATATAACGGGGAGTTATACTTGCAAATGTTATTATATAATTCTTGAATTGTTTATAATCTGCAAGTTTGGTAAAATGGTATGCTACCATTATTTGGATCCATTTGTATAATTACCAGGTCACGAGGAACAGTCTCGATTTGGTATTCTGCATTAGCTCAAATTTGCTTGAATTATTTGAATCTGTCACAGTGGAGCAGGAGATACGGCCACTGGGTCCCAGATTGGGGTGTGAGATGCAGACTTGGGCAATGGGGGTGCCAGGAGGGCTGTTTGCATCCACGTGGACCATGTACAAGGCCTGAGGGAAAACTGGCACATTGTTGACACCGCCAGCTGCTGTGCTGCCAGATGCTTCTTCTGGAGGAGAGTGGTGGCTTACTTTGGTCAGCAGCTGTGATGGTGACATTGTACTCCAGGGTTTGCTCCCACTCTAGGGCCCCATCCATGACAAGCTTGTAGCAATTACTGGTGGAAGATTCAATTCTAAAAGTGCATTTTCTTATACCAGACACGTGACCTCCCTGTTTTCTCCTGAATCTGGATTCTGTGTTTTAAAACACAGCAGTTACTATCTGAGGGGCAGAATCTTCAGGAATTACAAAAATAGAAATAAAAACTACCTCTGGGGGAATTCCCTGGTGGTCCAGTGGTTAGGATGCTGAGCTTTCACTGATGAGGTCGAGGGTTCAATGCCTGATTGGAGAACTAAGATCCCACAAGCCACCAGGTATGGCAAAAAAAAATCTCCAGTACTTTGTTGTCATCATCTAGAATTTTTATTTCAACGATGCTGGGAAATCAATCCACCCTCCCTGCCCTCAAAGACACACCCTCATTCCTTCCTTTCAAACCATGGAATACTCTTTAATCTCATCATATTCCAATTTACTTGAAGTTTTCATTTTTCCTCTACCATGATGAAGGCCAAACTGGATATGGGTATCCTGGGCTCCACAGGCATTCCTGATCTCTACTTTGATGCCCTTGTCCAGGTCAGCAGCCCTCAGTCTCAGCACAGAGATGCCCAGGGGCATGTCTTCTTAAAGGCTGACTCTGTATACATTCTGGCTGAAATCGGAGGTTGGGAGGTTGTAGTTGGTGTTGACCACCAGTGTTGGGATCTGGGCAGCTCTGCTTCTGGTGCTCCTTGCTATCTAATGCTGTCAAGGCTAAGTGATTCAACCTCTGCTTTTCTCAGGCTAGTGACTTCTCTAACAAGTTCAGTCTATTTGTTTCCACTGTTGGTCTCTCACTTTGAAGACAAATACACAGTTGCTGCTAGGGTGATAATTTTGCAAGAGAATTGCTTTCAACATTAGGATCTTTTGCAGGTACTATTGCAAATCTTGCTCCAGGCTGAGTCAACTAACATATTTAACTCAACAGCATTCCTGCTGAACTGGGGAGTATTATCATTTATATTTTCAATATATTAATGTGAAAAACATTAAAAGAATTTTCAACTACCATTTATAATGTATGATACAAAATGTAGTGTGTGGGCATATCCCCACTTTCTTCAGGTCCATCCCCACTTTCTTCACTTCAAGTGAGGTATTCTTTTTCCACATTAACCTGCAACTTCTGAGCCCATTAATTCTGGACAACCAGCCCCAGAGGTTTTGCAAGGTCTGATTAGGAAAGCCACCCAAAGGAAACATAATGGGATCTCCTGTTTATCTGTTTCCACCTGGGCTGATAGCAGTATTCTGGGTCTCTGCTCTAGAACTGCAAACTGAAGAAATCAGAGGCCAAGGTTCTGAAGAGTTGAGAGCAAAGAGAAAAAACTGTTTCTCACTGGAATCTGTGAGCTGAAAGGCAGTAGCACAGTCTTACTTGGGCAATTAAATATTCTTGGAGATTTATATTCTCAATGACTCCAGTATATGCAGTCATAGTGATGACTTCTTTTTATTTCTTCTTGTCATTTAAAAATATTATTAGGTTGAGTCTTTCTTCTTATTTATTTTTAGTGTTTTTCCTCTTTATTTTTTGGTGGGGGAAAAGACTTTACTTTTTTCACATACACAGTCTCAGGATGAACTACTGGCTGGATCTTCAGTTGTAAACATATAGAAAGCTTTTAGGAAGTTTCACAATATAGAAATCTTATGGATTGTGACATCTATTTTGAAAATTTAATTAATCTCCAATTCCTTAGCTTTATATAGATAGATCAGAGAGTTGGCTCTTTTTAGGAGTTTGATGTAGAAGGAAAGCACAAGTAAAATGGGTTTTGCATTGTGATTTTCTCCCAGGATACCACTCTCTAATCACTGAATTCAAGCCTTTTATTATTTAGAAGGTGTACAAACTACTGTGTGAATTTTTCAGAGAACTAAAGATGAAATAAGAAATTACACTTGTTCTCAATGATTATTAAACATCTTTTCATGGCTTCTCTTGGAGAAATTGTGGAAATATTGATTTCTTTTTACATATAGATAAATTATTTTACCTGCCCTATGGTCCATCTGATGGCAATTTCATCACATTTTCCTGAGCCAGAGATCTTCCAATTTGGTATCCAGAAATCTTGTCCTCTCTCAAAGATTTTTTTCAGTTATCTTTGCCATTGGCCATTTTTTCCTATCAGTGATTTTAAATGTATCCTGAAGACTGTGCTCTATTATTGATAAATTTTCATTAGGTATGGTTTCCTAAAAATGAGTGTAAAAACTCTAAGTGTAATATTAGAGTGTAAAATCTCTTTCCTAAAATATACAGTCATTAGTTTGATCAACATCCTTTCACAATTATGTGACTGCTTAAAATTTTTAAAAAATAGCTTTGTTGGGATATATAATTGATATATGAAGAGTGGCACATACTTAACATAAAGGCATTTACTTTTTTGAACTTGATATCTTGCATGAGGAAAAAGATTTTTCACCAAAACTAATCAATTTATGATCACAGTTATATTCTGTTAAATGTAACTGAGAAAACTGTATTATAATCTACTCATTTATCATTAGTCTTTTAATGCCATTTAAAATAATCTATGAGTTGAGTAGTCTCAGTAAGCTGTACAGACTCAGCAAGGATCCTAGGCCACGGCTGCTTCAAGGAAGATAATATCTCTTATAGAATGGAAGTCAAGGAAGAATGTCTGCTGACAGATTACAGTCCAATTTTAGGTGCTATAAAATAGTGGAACTACAACTTTTAAGTGGTAGTTGAACACTTTGATTAACTTAAAAGATTAAGTGAATGCATATCCACTTTCCATATAACACAGAGGAAGATAAAAGTTCTTTACATAATTTCATTACTGAAACCAGAAGAAACATAAACATCCAAACCTACTGCCCAATTACTCTAAAAAGCCAATCAACAAATATCCCAATTATCTATCAATCCTAAATTATCAACAAATAACCTAAAGCTAAGATTGATATTTTGTGCAGCTATTAACTTAAATTCTCAGGTGGCCAAAACCAAATAACTCCAGCTCTCAGGTTTCAGTGATCCATTTTCCATTTAAATCATCCTGGCAATTCTACTGGAGTAAATTGGTCCTTAGATAAGATCCTCGTTTAAGTAAAACCATGGTTCAGACAGAGAAAACTTAACACTCATAAAATTGTCTCATCAAAAACAATCCTCCCTCTATCTTTTACAACTTTAAACAGGGTCTTCTCAATCAAGAATGTGCCTAAGCACTTAAGATTTTTACAGCAGCTTTCATAAACTTCTTAGAAAAGTTTTACCTCCACCCACGGGTCATCCCATTGTATTATCTGGAGATGCACACAAGTTATTACTTTTCCCAACAGAACATTAAGTGTTGTGATAATGAAAGCACATCTTCTTTTTCTATTGACAATGTTTTAAAGAAAGGGGGGCATTTCCTGTTAATTAAGTACATATTATGAACTAGATGGTTTATATTATATGTTATCACTAGTCTTCACCACAGTCTTTCAGATTACATATTACAATTCTTATTTTGCTGAACCTGAAAGCAATTAAATAATGTTAAAGATCACACAGGAGTTACTTCATTACACAACTGCTGTTTTTCTATCACACTACGTCTTAGAATACCGATATCAGGTAATATTCAGAGCACATAAATTTGTCCATTCATTCACTCAACAAGTATTTAATGAAGCTGATTTAGCTTATACTGGAACCATAATTGAGATCACTGATACTTGAGATACAGTTTAAGGGTCATCACTAATCATTGCCCTAGCTCTTAATGGTTTGTCCCTAAATGAGGTTATGTGAGTAGAAATAAACATAATTGGACCATACTAGTTTAGCTTTCCAAATAATTTCTATTGCATATTACATCTTTCATTGAATCAACGGACACATGAAACTGGCCACGTGATAAACATTTTAATAACTTTTACAAAACAATAGAAGTTATGCTTCTCTCTGTTTTCCCTGATATTTAGAAAGGTCTATGTACTAAATTCCATTTGGGGGGCTTCCCTGGTGGTCCAGTTGCTGGGACTATGTGCACTCAATGCAGGGGGCCCAGGTTCCAATCCTGGTCAGGGAACTAGATCCCACATGAAGCAATTAAGAGTTCCTATGCCACGACACCACCAAAAGATCCTGCATGCTGCAACTAAAGATCCCACATGCTGCAAAGAAAACTGAAGGTTCTGTGTGCCACAAAAAGACCTGGCACAGCCAAATAAATAAGTAAATAAATACTTTTAAAAATTATTTTTAAACATTCCATCTGGAACTTAATGTCAATACAAACTGCTATTTTCAATAAGCACAAAAACTTCATTAAAAAAATTTGACAGGTAGACCCATTTTATATTTCCTTTTATTGTCTTGGTTAAGAACCATAAAGTGACATGTAAACTTCAGTAGCAGCAACTGTCTCATTTTAGGGCAATTTGATTATCTTTCATTCCCCAAATGGTTTTCAATCTCTTTTATAAGTCTAGGTTTTAATTAACTATTGTATTTTTGAAAAGAGAAAGGCAACAAGTCAGGAGAAAATAATTAGGATGCTATAATTTCCTACTCCTTTATAAGAATTCACCAAAAGAAACCAGGCTTCTCATAGGTTCCAGCAATGCTTTCCCAAGAATAATATATTATAGCATTTGATATCTGTTTGACATTCTACAATAAGCATAAGGATATAAGGAAACAGAATTTGTACATTTTCAAGAAAATTTTCCATGTATCTGAGAATTATGGGAAATTTTACACATGAAGAGAGAATTACTATAAATTTATGATGATATAAAAAATGTGCTCAAAACACAATTTGTCAACTCTGAATATTTCACAGAAACATCATTAAGATCATCCATGTAGATAAAATGGGCTAAAGAAATATCTAACCTGGGAACACATACAGACTTGTAGTCCTGAAATTTATAATAGGGATTAAAAAAATAATCTGTTCAGTTTTTCCTCATACAATACTTACACTGTGTATATTTCAGTGAGAAAGTTTTAAATGCATATGAATAAACTCATGATATTTGGGATTTTGTGAATAATTTGAAACCATGAAATGACTTAGGATACTGAGAAAGTATAATGTATACATCTCTAATGACCAGAAAGAATCACTGCACTTTAAAAGAAACTAAATGAAATTTATGAAATTGTTAAACAACTTCGTGTATAGTTAGAAGTCACTCTGCTTATAAAACTTTACATAAAATATCATTTATAGACTTTTCATTGAATGAGATTTATCCCCTCTAGAAGAATCTGTGTTCTTAACAGATAAATTGCCACTGGATGTTCAACATAAAACTGTTGCATGGCAGATGAAAAATTAAAACAGCAATGAAAACCAGGAACAGTTGGTAACTCATAAGAATTGGTACAGTTGGTAAATTAAATTAGAAAAATTACATAGAGTATTAAAAAGTACTTTATAAAGTAGATATAAAACTTAATATATAAATATACAAATATATTTTAAAAATTATTATAAATAAGGTGTGAGGGAAGGCCTGAAGGCAGACCGCCGGGTTGTCATCGGTGTCCGCAATGTTCATATAAATTTCTTGGGGTCTGTTTAATAGATTCCGAATAAATATTAATCACCCATAATAAGAGGTATCTTGCTCAAAGCTAAGAGAATACTTGATATGCACTCACCTGAATTAATGCACGATTATCTTTAGAAAACACGGAATCGCCTGAGAGCAAGAGAGGCTCGCTTTTCCCACAGCTCTCCTGACTGATGAGCGTGTCCGCATAGTTCGGCTGCGGGAAGATCACGTGACTCCCCCGCGAGTCCGCGGTGAGCGAGACCTCGTGCGAATAGGTCTGCAGGAAAGCCCGCACCCCGTCCACGCCCACAAACTGAGACGCCGGCACGCCAGCCAACCCGCTGCCCGAAGCCTGGAGCAGACGCGACGTGTGCCAATGCCGCAGTCTGAGCGCCAGTAGCACGATGACAAAGGCGAGGAAGACACAGGAGACCGCGGCCACCGCCACCACCAGGTAGAGTGTGAGGCCTGAGTCGTCGGAGCTGGCTGGAGATTCTAGGCTGCCTAGATCAGCCAGGACATCGGGGATACTGTCAGCCACAGCCACGGTGAGCGTGACGGTGGCAGAGAGAGGGGGCTGCCCCTGATCCTGGACCGCCACCACCAGGCTCTGCTTTATCGCGTCTCTGTCCAGCAGGGCCCGCGTTGTGCGCACCTCGCCCGTGTGCAGCCCCACCGAGAAGAGCCCTGGCTCGCTGGCCTTGAGCAGGTGGTAGGACAGCCAGGCGTTCTGTCCCGAGTCTCTGTCCACTGCCACCACCTTGGTGACCAGGTAGCCAGGCTCTGCGGAGCGGGGTGCTAGCTCCACGCCTGTGGAGCCATCGGTAGGTACGACGGGGAAGAGGATCTCTGGCGAGTTGTCATTCTGGTCCAGCACGAACAGGCTCAGAGAAACGTTGCTGCTGAGTGGAAGATCCCCGCTATCATGTGCCATTACTTGTAGCTCTAAGTCTCGTAATTGTTCATAGTCGAAGGAGCGGAGCGCATACAGGACACCAGTGTCTGAGTTTATGGAGACGTAGGAGGACAGGGGAGCTCCCTGGAGGGTGTCCTCCACCAAGGAGTAAGTGACCTGGGCATTCTCTCCATAGTCGGGGTCATAGGCGGTCACAGAGATGATGGAAGCTCCTCTGGGGTTGTTTTCTAGGATATATGCCGAGTAGGAGGCTTGAGAGAAGGCAGGCGCATTGTCGTTGATGTCTGCCACGTTCAGGGTGATGTGAGTTTCTGTGGACAGGGGCGGACTTCCTCGGTCAGTGGCCATCACGGTGATGTTGTAGCTAGGAACCAGTTCTCGGTCTAGGAGTGTGTCTGTCATTAAACTATAATAATTTCCATAAGACTTTTCTAATTTAAAGGGCAGATTCCTTTGGACGAAACAGGTTACTCGTCCATTTTCCCCAGAGTCTTGATCATTTACATTTAAAAGGGCAATTAACGTCCCTCTGGGAGAGTTTTCGGGAATGGAGCTGGAGAGAGAGGTGACTACTACTTCAGGGGCGTTGTCATTCACGTCCAAAACTGTGATCAGGACTTTGGCTCGCGCAGAATATCCTGCGTTATCCGTTGCTTGCACTTCCATCTCGTAGAATCCTGATTCCTCGTAGTTCAACTCCCCTATTGTTGAAATTGTCCCTAAATTACAATCTAGCTCGAAAAGTTGGGCCGCTTTGTTGTCCACATACCGGAAGGAATACATCACTTCCGCATTGGATCCTTCATCAGGGTCGGTGGCATTTACCAGAAGCAGTTTAGTGCCCACGGCCACATTCTCCGGAACGCTCACACGGTACTCGGATTGAGCAAACGCTGGTGCGTTGTCGTTCGCATCAAGGACCATCACACGGATGCGCGCAGTGCTAGTGCGGACTGGATCGCCCCCGTCGGAGGCCGTGAGAACCAGGTGGTGAACGGCCTTTTCCTCGCGGTCCAGGGCGCGCTCCAGCACCAATTCCGGGTACTTATTACCGTCAGCTCCGCTTTGCACGTCAAGGGAGAAGTGAGTATCACTGCTGAGATCGTAGCTCTGGAGTGAATTCTTCCCTATATCCGGATCCCAAGCGTGGGGAAGGGGGAACCTCATCCCTTTAGCTGCGTTTTCACTCATTTTTATTTCTAATTCACCTTCCTGGAAATATGGGGCGTTATCATTAATGTCCCTCACTTCTACCACTACCCCGTATATTTTCACTTGATCCTCCATCAGAATCTCCAGATTTAGTTGACACTTGACGGCCCCCATACAGAGCTCCTCCCGGTCGATCCTGCCCGCAGTGACCAAGCTGCCGCTCCGCGGGTTCAGAGCGAAAAGTTGTGTCCTACCTCTGGAGACGATGCGGACTCCGCGCTCCTCCAGTTCCTGAGGCTCCAACCCCAGATCCTTGGCGATGTTCCCCACCCTAGAGCCTTTCTCCAGCTCCTCGGGAACTGAATAATAGATTTGTGTGCCTCCAGTTTCCCACAGAACCCCCAGGAGAACTCCCAGCAAGACTAGCTTTTTGCAGTCCCCGTGCATTCGCGCAGGAATCATTGTCACTTTTCTTGAGTACTACTTCAGTTCTTCCTTTGATCAGCGAAGTCCGGATCAGCTCACTCGTCCATAAAAGCCCACAGTTTGGGGACCCGAGCTCCTCTGCTGTTTCCTCAGAGTCCGAGAGATGGTTAATTTTTCTCTGTGCTTGTGCTTCACGCGCGTGCACGGCTGGCAGGAGCGCTCTGCTCGTCTCTCCCGGTTGGTGAACAGCGGCGCTCAGAGTCCTAACCAATTACTGCACAGTCTTAAAGTCCGGGAAACCATTTTGGTTTCTAGACCTTAAATAGCTCCACCTACTGTTCTTCAAACAGGGATGAAAGTGGACCCAACTAAAACTACTGTATTCATCTTACTTGGAATTTCAGTGAACTTTTTATTCCCCTAAACTTCTCATATACAGCCACCTTCCTGAGATTATTTTCTGTACCTGTATGTATATTCTGATTTTGCTGATGAGCTTTTTTTTTTTTTTTTGCTGATGAGCTTTTTTTTTTTTTTTGCTGATGAGCTTTTACATGAAGTTTCTATACACAATAAATTTAACCATGTAATTTTAGTACACCAGCTTTGGTATCACCCCCCAACACACATACATACCTATTATGGGAATCTCCTAAGGCGGTTCATGTTTTGAGAAATTATATAACAATAATTTTAAAATTCTCACTCAACTAAAATCTGGGGCAAAAATTTTCGGTAGATTCTTAAATTTGCCTAAATGAAGAACTACTTTAACAGGTTGTTGACATTTAGCGTTTAAAAATCAGAATTCTACAATAATATGGCAACCTAAAGAAACGTGATTGCACACATTATCAGAATCACACTTGACAGGAAATCAAGTGAAGAAGACACACATTTATAGAACAAACTAGAAGCATTCCAGAGACACTGGTTCAAGATGGCAGAGTAGAAAGACATGTGCTCACCTACTCCTGCAAGAGCACCAAAAGCACAATGAATTGCTAAGCAAACATGGACAGAAAGATGCAGAACCCACCAAAAAAGATACCCCACATCCAAAGTCAAAGGAGAAGCTGCAATGAGATGGTAGGAGGGGCACAATCACAATAAAATAAAAAAAAAAAAAGAAAGCATTCCAACTAGCATTTGCTGGGGATATGGGTAGGACTCTACTAATATATTTCAAAAGAATGTTTAGGATCAGTATCCTGTGAAAAACCACAATGGAAAAGAATTTGAAAAAGAATATGTATATATGAATGACTGCAGTACATAAGAAACTAACACAACACTGTAAATCAACTATACTTCAGTTAAAAAAGAGAATGTGTAGGAAAATTAGAAACCAAAATATTATAAACTCACCTTTTTCTGGGAAACACCAAATTCCAGTTACTGACACTTACTGGTAATATATTTGGAAGCCCACCAAAATATAGGGGAAAAGAATCTCACTATTGTGCTTTCACATATGTAATTATTTATATTATGAGGATAAGCATATTTGGCAGGTATACCATAAATAACATCTTTAACACTGCAATGAAATCAACAGATAGCTCTGAGAAGAAGTAGGATATAAAATTTATCTGTTCAGTTGTACTCAAAGAATCCCTAGCAAATGTACCTAAATATTATGTAGTCATTATTATGTCCTTAATTTTAAAGTTTGTATGCATTCCCCTCTCACTTTGTAGTTAAAAGAGTAAAGAAAAGCCTTATATGCTAAGATATTGATGTTCTAAAAAAGAGAAATACCCACAGGAAAAAAATTATGCTTCCATTAAAAATACGTGAATGGCAGCAGCATTATACTATCCACATCTCACAGTAAGAGAGATTTTGTGTGGGGATAATAGAATAGAAACTCAGATGAAATTGTCAAAATATTTTAAATACTTGAGGGTTAACAATAAGAGTTGCTGACCTACCCAGAAAGAAACAGAAAAGACAGAGTGGGCAAACAAAAGTGAAGTGATAGTGGATATAATCTGTTTAAGATTTTTTCTTTGTTAAATACTGGTTTAAAAATAATCCAAACCCATCTGCAGATGAAAGGCATTCATTAAACTCACTTGAATAGAAGCAACAGAGTTACAGCTTAACTTGTTATTCTCCTCAGTGACACTTACTACCAAAGAAGCTTCATTAGAAAGATCTTGTGGGGACACCACTTCTGGCGTCAAGGTGAGAAAGTCGAACCTTGGTTTCTGAGAATCCGCAACGCACAGATTGTAGGAATAAGGCAAAGTCCCCTCACTGTAGTTGGGGAGAACCACAGGTCCAGTCTTAGAACAGAGATCAGATTGAAAACAGTCCCAGGTGGCAAGTCTAGAGGAGCGTCGAAAGCGCAGGACGACGGCCAGAATCACCGCGAGGAGGAAGAGCACCGAGATCAAGGCCAAGGCCACCAGCAGGTAAAACTGCAGCTCAGACTGGGGGTCAGAGGGAGCGGGCCGGTCACTGAGGTCCGGCAGCGCCTCCTGCAGGCTGTCGGCGAAAACCAGGAGCAGCGTGGCGGTGGCCGAGAGGGGCGGCTGTCCCCCATCGCGCACAGCGACCAGCAGGCGCTGGCGGGCCGCGTCCCTGTCGCCCAAGGCCCGCGCCGTGCGCACCTCGCCCGTGCGCAGCCCCACGCTGAACAGTCCGGGCTCGCTGGCCTGCAGCACGTGGTAGGACAGCCAGGCGTTGTGTCCAGAGTCTGCGTCCACCGCCACCACCTTGGTGACTAGGTAGCCGGGCTGCGCGGCGCGGGGCACCGTGTCGAAGAGCGCCGAGCCGTCGGGCCCCAGCGCCGGGTACAGCACCCTGGGTGCGTTGTCGTTGCGGTCGCCCACCAGCACGCTCAGGCTCACGTTGGAGCTGAGCGCGGGCGAGCCGTGGTCGCGGGCCTGCAGCGTCAGCTGGAAGGCGCGCAGCTGCTCGTGGTCGAAGGCGCGCTGCGCGAACACCACGCCGCTCTGCGGGTTCACGGACACGTAGGACGACAGCGCGCGCGGCTCCAGGTCGCTGGCCACGATGGAGTAGGAGACGTGGCCATTGGGTCCCAGGTCGGGATCGGAGGCGCTGACTTGCGCGATGGAGGCGCCGGGTGGGTTGTTCTCTGCCACGTGGACCACGTAAGAGGCCTGGTGGAAAACTGGAGCGTTGTCGTTGACATCGGTGATTCGGAGAGTAACGCTTCTGCTGAAGGAGAGGGGCGGCTTGCCCCTGTCTGTGGCTGCGATGGTGACATTGTACTCCGGGGTCTGCTCCCGGTCCAGGGCCCCATCTGTCACAAGCTTGTAGTAATTATTGGCGGAAGATTCAATTCGAAAAGGAACTTTTTCTTTTATGAGACATGTGACCTCCCCATTTTCTCCCAAATCTTTGTCATGTGTTTTGAACAGAGCAATCACGGTTCCGGGTTTGGCATCCTCGGTTATGGAACTAGACACCGAAGTGAAAACCACCTCTGGGGCATTGTCGTTCTCATCTAAAATGTCCAATATAACTTTACACTCACTGGTCATGCCTCCACCGTCCTTGGCTTCTATGCTTATGGTATAACTGCTACTGATTTCAAAGTCTATAGGACCATTGGATTTAATTTCTCCACTTTGATGATCCAGCACAAACATGTTTCCAATACCTCTCAGTGTTTTGAAGGAGTAGGTGATCTCTGCATTGATGCCCTCATCCTGGTCAGTGGCCTTCACCTTTAGAACAAAAGTGCCTGGGGGTGAGTTCTCACGCAGGCTAACTTTGTATACATCCTGACTGAACACTGGGGGGTTATCATTGGCATCAGTGACCTTGACCCTGATTTGAGTGGTGCCAGTTTGGATGGGATCACCCCCGTCCACTGCTGTCAAGACCAGGAGGTGGGAACTCTGTTGCTCCCTGTCCAGGGGCTTCTCCAGCACTAATTCTGGGGCATTCTTGCCTTCAGTCTTATCCTCAACCATCAGAGAGAAATGCTCACTATAGCTCAGTTGGTAACTCTGGAGAGAGTTAGGCCCTACATCTGCATCAATAGCTGATTCCAGACCAAACCGAGTTCCTGGAATTGCAAACTCGTTGATTTGTAAAACGATGTTATTTGGGGGGAAATGAGGTGGATTGTCATTTATATCTTCTATTATCACGTTTATGTGAAAAACATTTAGAGGATTCTCTGCTACAATTTCCAAGGGTACAACACACAAAGGGTTTTGGGGACAGAGTGACTCCCGATCTATTCTGTCACTCACAAGTAAGTTCCCATTCTCCGTGTTTACAGTAAAGTATAGTTTCTCAGAACTAACTCTGAGGTTGCGGGTCAATAAATCCTGTACATGCAGCCCCAGGTCCTCGGCCAGATTCCCCACCACGGAGCCTCTGGTCATTTCTTCTGGAATAGAATAGCGGATCTGTTCGGAAAGCGCCCCGCAAAACAAAGGCAGCAAGAAAGGAAAGAGTACTTGCCGCCGCCGGGTACTGCTTCTCTGCTTCACCCTATTTCCCATTCTTCTCTGCGATGCTGCAGCCTCCGACGTGAAGAGATGGTTTGCAAACTGCGTTTAAAATATTTACACTGATCACATAGAAAACTCAACGCTCCCAGTTTGAAGACAACCCAATCGGTATTCCGGAATCAGATTTGCGGAGTAGCGAGCCTGAGAACGGGCTACTCTTCTTCGGACTTGCTTCTGTGACTGCGCAAGAAATCACTCGGGTAGACGCGGAAAGCTAGTTCTTGCAGCGCATTGGCCAACAGCGGCGCTCGGAGTCTATTTAGCAAACTGCAGTCCGAAGCCTTGTAAATAATGGGATTCAGTATTCCAGCAGATATGTTGAACTAATGTATGGTGAATGAGGCAGTTTAGGAGTTTTGGATGGGTCTATTTTCCAGTGTTTATTACCAAAGAGGGTTCCGTAGAGATGAGAGCCTATAGAAGAGTCATTAATCCAATAATGAGGAAAGTTTGTCTTTTTCTAATTAGAGGAAATGCACATATTGGAAGAACAAAGGCAGTCTTCCTCCAGACTTAGAACAAAGACCACGTGGAAAAACAGCCCCACCAAGTGGTTTGGGGAAAATTTGACACCTGTGGAATGATACCCAGTATTATCTTCAATCTGATATGCATATGAGTTTCCTCCTTTCATCAGAAAAGGAGAGATCAGAGTTGTATAGGGCATTACTCAGGGTAAGAATAGCCAATACCGTAAAGTCTTCCTTGTTACTTATCAAAGAGATTTATGAAAAGAATTATGAAGTGTTTTACACTTTCATCATAAAGATAATATAAAAGTGTACCCTAGTAGGCTACTATAGGAATTTAATGCCATGAAATGTGAGGGTTTTATTTTTATTCTTTTATTTAACTGTACCTTATGTTGCATCTCAACAGAACTTTATCTACCTCTAATCAAAATAACCTTCTTAATCTCAAGTGTCAAAACCAGCCTTTCCATTTTGTTCTCTAAGATCTTGGTTGCCAACTCCTAACTAGTTCAGATTATGTTTTTTAAAAATATGGAACAACCTCCCTCTCCCAGCAAAAGCCTCATATTCTTTTTATTCAACTAGTTTCCATTCAAGTAAAATGCCTTAAATCTTTTTCCTCAGTTTGGAATCTCATAGCATAAATTCTATCCTGATGATGCTCAAAACACTCAACATTTTTCTTGACTTCAAGACAAATTTAGGCATCTGTTGCAGGACTTCCCTTTCCTTACAGCTGAAATTCTTTTTGCTCAAACATTAGATACTCAATTTATAGTGAATTATAGTAAGGTCAGTTCTGAAATGAGAAGGGATATCTTAAAAGGAAAGGTGAATATGCAAGTAATCTGGGCCAAATATCTAGAAGTGCTGTGAGAGTGTTGAGCTCAATTGTTGACTATGGAGATGATTCCTGAGATCAATACCCTAGAAAAGTTTCCTTTCCTCCCTTAACTTTCCTAGACATTGCTTCAGATAACACATTATTAGGTAACTATTAGGTTCAATAACAAGGTGGTTCTGAATGTAAGAACTGATTATGAAAAAAAGTGAAAGTATTAATCATTCAATTGTGTCTGGCTCTTTGTGTCCCCATGGACTGTAGCCCACCAGGGTCCTCTGTCCGTGGAATTCTCCAGGCAAGAATACTGGAGTAGGTAGCCATTCCATTCTCCAGAGGATCTTGCCCACTCAGGGATCAAACCCAGGTCTCGTTCATTGCGGCAAATTCTTTACCGTCTGAGCCGTCATGGAAGCCCCAAGGACTGAGTGTACCAGTATTTAATATAAAAATGAGTTTATATGAAACTAACACAGTGTGGTAAATCAACTATACTTCAGTTTTAAAAATGAGTTTACACACATAGAGAATAGACTTGTCATTGCCAAGGGGAAGAAGGGGTGGAGGAGGGAAGGATTGGGAGTTTGGGATTAGCAGATGAAACTATTATAAGGATGGATGGATAAACAACAAGCCCTACTTTATAGCACAAGGGACTATATTCAACATCCTGTGATAAACCATAATGAGAAAAAAGCATATGTATATAGTGAAAGTGAAAGTCGCTCAATTGTGTCCGACTCTTTGAGACCCCATGTAGTATACAGTCCATGGAATTCTCTAGGCCAGAATACTGGAGTAGGTAGTCTTTCCCTTCTCCAGGGGATCTTCCCAACCCAGGGGTTGAATCCAGGTCTCCCACACTGCAGGCGGATTCTACCAGCTGAGCCACAAGGGAAGTCCAAGAATACTGGAGTAGGTAGCTTATCCCTTCTCCAGAGGATCTTCCTGACCCAGGAATCTAACTGGGGTCTTCTGCATTGCAGGTGGATTCTTTATCAACTGAACTATGAGGGAAGCCCATATGTGTGTGTGTGTGTATATTCCATAGAATGTAATCAATTTTTCTATGCAGCACAAATTAACATTGTAAATCAACCATACTTCAATAAAATGCTTTAAAGTGAGTTTGCAAAGGAAATAAAGATGAGTCCAAGGCTCCTAAGCATACTGAAAACAAACAAAAATATCCAGAGGAATACCAGCTAAATTAATCTCATGAAGTCTGAATACCCACTCCATCTCTTATATTCACAAAATATTCCATATGAATAAATCTAAAAAATGTAAACATGTTTAGCCAATTTGAAAATAACTTTTTGAGAAGCACTGGATCAAAATTAAAAGTTATTTCTATAGGAGAATTTACTACATTAAAAAAATTCCTCAACAATACACAGACACTAAAGTTCAAGTAAAAGAATAAAAGGAAATAACACCAGTTCTACAATTCAACTACTTCTTCAGAACAATCTAATGATTTCACTGTATAAATAGAAAAGATGTCTAGAACTTAAGGGGGAAAATATGTTCTACATTTTCTCTCCCAAGAGAGCCTCATATTTAAAAGGGAGTCAGTATGTCTTATTTTAATGACGAAAAGAAATGAGATCAGGTTGAAATAATCAACAGAAGCTAAACATATTGCTAGTCACCAAAAGTCAAAAGAGAATTGTTTTGTGCTCAGAAAAAAAGCTGATGTGTGTAAAAGTGTATATGTGTGAGTATGTGTGTATATGTATTATAGATGAGGAAAAAGAGCTAGAGTAAGTATGCTGTTGAATCAACTTGAATATTAGAAGTAAAACAATTAATTGTAGAATATAATTATACATCCATGGAGGCAATACAAAGCTGAAATGAAATAAATAAAAATGTTTATGAATCATTAACTTGAACACAACCAGTTTACATTGATAGCCAAATACTGATGATAGAAAAATATTACTAAAATTCAACTTAAAACCAAGCAAGCCATAACACAACTGGACCTCTGAAATTAAAACAAAGAAACAAAAGAACCTGCCAGGACCAAAAGAAAAAAAAAACTTTCACAAAACCTTTCTGAAAACTAATGATAACTTGATGAGGTAAAGCACAAAATTTCACATGCTTTTGCTTTATAAAAGAACATACGCCCCCTCCCAAACAGTTTATACAACAGGCTCAGGAAAAGAAAAAAGTCATTTAAAAAGACCTATGCACAGACTCAACAATAGGAAGGCAGGAAATAAATCTCACCTGATTACCAGTAGGATCATATTTGCCTAAACCTGCAGCTGAATCTTCAGTTATCAAAAGAGGCTCGCTTTTCCCACAGCTCTCCTGGCTGATGAGCGTGTCCGCATAGTTCGGCTGCGGGAAGATCACGTGACTCCCCCGAGAGTCCGCGGTGAGCGAGACCTCGTGCGAATAGGTCTGCAGGAAAGCCCGCACCCCGTCCACGCCCACAAACTGAGACGCCGGCACGCCAGCCAACCCGCTGCCCGAAGCCTGGAGCAGACGCGACAGGTGCCAGCGCCGCAATCTGAGCGTCAGTAGCACGATGACAAAGGCTAGGAAGACACAGGAGACCGCGGCCACCGCCACCACCAGATAGAGTGTGAGGCCTGAGTCTTCGGGGCTGGCTGGAGACTCCAGACTGCCTAAATCAGCCAGGACATCGGGGATGCTGTCAGCCACAGCCACGGTGAGCGTGACGGTGGCTGAGAGAGGGGGCTGGCCGTGGTCCTGGACCGCCACCACCAGGCTCTGCTTGAGCGCGTCTCTGTCCAGCAGCGCCCGCGCTGTGCGCACCTCGCCCGTGTGCAGCCCCACCGAGAAGAGTCCTGGCTCGCTGGCCTTGAGCAGGCGGTAGGACAGCCAGGCGTTCTGTCCCGAGTCTCTGTCCACTGCCACCACCTTGGTGACCAGGTAGCCGGGCTCTGCTGAGCGGGGTGCCAGCTCCACACCAGTGGAACCATCCGTGGGGAGGGCAGGGTATAAGATTTCTGGCACGTTGTCATTCTGGTCCAGCACGAATATGCTCAGTGATACATTGCTGCTGAGTGGTGGGTTCCCACTGTCATGCGCTGTCACCCACAACTGCAGTTCATGGAACTGTTCATAGTCGAAGGAACACAGGGCATACAGAACACCAGTGTCTGAGTTTATGGAGACGTAGGAGGATAGAGGTGCTCCCTGGAGGGTATCCTCTGCCAGAGAATAAGTGACCTGGGCATTCTCTTTACTGTCCTGGTCGAGTGCAGTCACCGAGAAGAAGGAGGCCCCTCTGGGGTTGTTTTCCAGAATGTAGGCAGAATAAGAGGAGTGAGTAAAAGCGGGGGGGTTATCATTGTCATCTGCTACATTCAGTAAAATGTGAGTTTCTGTAGATAAGGGTGGACTTCCCTGATCTGTCGCTGTCAGTGTTATATCATAGCTCTGAACCTGCTCCCTGTCCAATGCTCTGTTTGTTATCAACTTGTAATAATTTCCGTAAGTCTTTTCTAGTTCAAAAGGCAGGTTATTTGGAATGAAACAGGAGACTTGACCATTTTCTCCGGAGTCTTGATCTTGCACATTTAGAAGAGCAATCACTGTACCAGGAGGAGAGTTTTCCAGCACTGAATTAGTAGAAGATGTGATAGTTATTTCTGGAGCATTATCATTCACATCCAGGACTGTGACCAACATTTTAGCAGTGGTAGAGAGACCTCCACCATCTTGGGCTTGAATTTCCATCTCATAAAATCTATATTTCTCAAAATCCAAAGAACCCTGTATTAAGACTTCTCCAGATCGGGAATCCAACTGGAATATCTCAGAAGCTTTGCTTTCCATATTTAGAAATGAATACACCACTTCCCCATTGATTCCTTCATCTGGATCAGTTGCGTTTACCGTGAGCACCCGAATTCCAGAGCTGAGGTTCTCAGCAACACTCACTTCATATACAGAATGCGTAAACTTTGGGATATGGTCATTTATATCAAGAACCACCACACGGATGGGAACAGTGCCCTGGCGGATGGGATCTCCTCCATCTAAGGCTGTGAGGAGGAGGTGATGAGCAGCCTGTTTTTCCCGGTCCAGGCTCCCCTCCAGCACTAGCTCAGGATTCTTGGCCCCTTCCGTTTTGCCTCGCCCTTGCAAGGAAAAGTAGCTGTTAGGATTGAGCTGGTAGCGCTGGAGGGAGTTCATTCCCACGTCTGGATCCCTAGCGTTAGGAAGAGGAAATCGCGATCCTGGAGTTGCGTGCTCACTGACTTTTATCTCTACTTCCTCCTCCCGGAAGCTGGGGGCGTTATCATTAATATCCATTATTTCCACCTCCACTCCGTAAATCTTCAGGGTGTCTTCCACAAGTATCTCCATGTTTAAAAAACAGGAGGAAACCGCCTCACATAGCTCCTCCCGGTCTATCCTACCCGCGGTGGTCAAGCTGCCACTTCGCGGATTTAGAGCGAAAAGCTGCGTCTTTCCTCTGGAGACAATGCGGACTCCGCGCTCCGCCAGTTCCCTGGGCTCCAGCCCCAGGTCCTTGGAAATATTGCCCACGAAGAAGCCTTTTTCTGTCTCTTCCGGCACCAAGTATCGGATCTGCCCGGCCCCCGACTCCCGCAGCGTCCCCAGGAAAATATACAGTAGGACCAGCCCCCTGCGATCCAGAAGCAGTTGCCGATTCGCCATGGCTGAGCCGATATTCCGCGGTTTCTTGAGCCTTTTGGTTCTGAATCAGCTTATGTGTCTACGAAGTCCCTGGCCGACTACATCCAAAAATATATTAGAGAGCGAAGAGAAGTACTTTTACGTTTTCAGCATCCGGATCTGTGAGTATCCACCTCACTCAGCTTTGTGAGGTAGAGGTAGGGGGGAGGGAGGGATTCTGTAGCTTGAAGCTTCCCGTTCCCTAATTGGTGAACAGCGGCGCCTGGAGCCCAATCTTATTATTGCAACGAGAAAGAAAAACGCAACTATTGTTCCTGTTCGGAAGTTATTACATTTCCCTCTTTGAGAATCGCAAGTATTTGTAAAGCATAAAATTGCAGACAATAAAGTTAGGTGATATGATGTTAAAGGTTTAGCAAGAGCACTTATGAAAAGAATAATTATTAAAAAGGCTTGCTAATCTTAAATTTTTTTCAGACTACTGGAACTGAAAACTTGCAGGTTAGATTTGATTCCCTTTGGCTTTTATTGACTGAAGGGAGCAGTATTTGTGGTTGTGTAACTAGCACTGTTCCAACAAAATCATCAGTTAGGATTATGACTATAATTCTTACCATTGTTTCTTTGTTGAGTAAAACAAAGATAAAACATTGAAGAGAATGGGGATCGCATTAGAGTTGTCATTTAAAATACCACAATACAAATCTTAACTGTATTCCATATCCTTAATTAAAAGGTATTCTAGGAACTTCTCTGGTGGTCCAGTGGTTGAGACTCCATGCTTCCAGTGCAAAGAGGTGCAGCTTCAATCCCTGGTCAGGGAACTAATATCCCACATGCCACCGCAAAAAAAAAAAAGGTATTCTATTTCATGAAAAATTGGCCTGAGCCTTCTCCATATACTTTACCTTAAAATATATTTGAATAGTAGAGGGTTTGCAGCATTGTAAACTTTAGTCTTAACAGTAATACCCATGGGTTTGAACTACATTTTAGGAACTTTATCAAGAGATGGAATCTAAAATCTCAGAAAAGTGCTCTATTAGAATATATTGGCATACTGGAATATAAAAAGTATTAAGTACTTACCTGTTTAAAAGTGTTCTTATCTGCTTCAACACTAGGAGTTAAAATGCTATCCAATAGCACTGAAGAGCTATCTTTGTTGAGAATGTCTTGTGTGGCAGGACAGTGTTCAACAGATGTGAGAAAATTAAGTTCTGGATTAGTTTGATTCCCAGGCACACATAAATTATAGGCATAGGGCAACGTTCCCTCACTGTAGTTATGAGGAATCTCAGGACCAGACTTAGAACAAAGAATAGACCCAAAGAAGCCCCTGGCGCTGGGGCTGGAAGAGCTTCGAAGGCGCACGGCGATGGCCAGAATCACTGCCAGGAGGAAGAGCACCGAGATCAAGGCCAAGGCCACCACCAGGTAAAACTGCAGCTCAGCCTGGGGGTCAGGGGGTGCCGGGCGGTCACTGAGGTCCGGCAGCGCCTCCTGCAGGCTGTCGGCGAAAACCAGGAGCAGCGTGGCGGTGGCCGAGAGGGGCGGCTGTCCCCCATCGCGCACAGCGACCAGCAGGCGCTGGCGGGCCGCGTCCCTGTCGCCCAAGGCCCGCGCCGTGCGCACCTCGCCCGTGCGCAGCCCCACGCTGAACAGTCCGGGCTCGCTGGCCTGCAGCACGTGGTAGGACAGCCAGGCGTTGTGTCCAGAGTCTGCGTCCACCGCCACCACCTTGGTGACCAGGTAGCCGGGCTGCGCGGCGCGGGGCACCGTGTCGAAGAGCGCCGAGCCGTCGGGCCCCAGCGCCGGGTACAGCACCCTGGGTGCGTTGTCGTTGCGGTCGCCCACCAGCACGCGCAGGCTCACGTTGGAGCTGAGCGCGGGCGAGCCGTGGTCGCGGGCCTGCAGCGTCAGCTGGAAGGCGCGCAGCTGCTCGTGGTCGAAGGCGCGCTGCGCGAACACCACGCCGCTCTGCGGGTTCACGGACACGTAGGACGACAGCGCGCGCGGCTCCAGGTCGCTGGCCACGATGGAGTATGAGACCTGGCCGTTGGGTCCCAGGTCTGGGTCGCGAGCGCTGACTTGGGTGATGGAAGCGCCGGGTGAGTTGTTCTCTGCCACGTGGACCACATAGGAGGCCTGGTGGAAAACCGGAGCGTTGTCGTTGACATCAGTGATGCGTAGGGTAATGGTAGTGCTGGAGGAGAGGGGTGGCTTGCCCCGGTCAATGGCTGTGATAGTGACGTTGTATTGCGGAGTCCGTTCTCTGTCCAGGGCCCCATCTGTTACTAACTTGTAGTAATTATTAGAAGAAGAATGAATTTTAAACGGAATGTCTCTACTTAAATTACACGTGACTTCTCCATTTTCCTTGTAATCCTGGTCCCGTGTTTTGAAGAGAGCCACAACCATTCCTGGCGGGGAATCCTCTAAAATCTGATCTGAAAGAGAAGTGATGATTATTTCTGGGCTGTTGTCATTTTCGTCCAAAACCTCTATAATTACTTTACACCGTGTAGAGAGGGATCCTCTGTCCTTTGCTTCCACAACCATGGCGTATCTTCCTACATTTTCATAATCCAAGGGTTGATGAGTTATGATGTTTCCTGTAGCAGAATCCAGAGAGAACACGTGCCGGACTGTATCAGCCACACCAAGAAATGAGTAGGTGATCTCTGCATTGACGCCTTCGTCTTGATCGGTAGCGCTCACCCTCAGCACGAAGGTGCCTGGGGGCACATCTTCCCGAAGGCTGGCCTTGTACACATCTTGGCTGAACACAGGGGGGTTATCGTTGGCATCCACCACCAGGACTTGGATCTGAGCTGTGCCGCTTTGCGGCGGATCCCCGCTGTCTAAGGCTGTCAGCACCAAATGGTGAACGCTCTGCGTTTCTCGGTCCAGGGCCTTCTTCAATACCAGTTCTGGATATCTGCCCCCGTCAGGATTGTCTTTCACCACTAAGGAGAAATACTCATTAGGACTTAGTTGGTATTTGCTCAGTGAATTCATACTAATATCGGGATCATTTGCAGGCTCAAGAATTGTTCCAGTCCCCGGGCTGACAGATTCACTAATTTCTAAGAATATTTCATCCTTATGGAATTGAGGAGCATGGTCATTAATATCTTCAACAACCACAATGATATGAAAAATATTTAAAGGATTTTCCACCACGGCTTCCAACTGCAATTCACATCTTCTCTCTTTGCATATCTGCTCACGGTCTATTCGGTCCTTTACAAGTAAGTCCCCGCTCTCCGCGTCTACGTTGAAGAGCAGCTTCTCCGCACTAACTCTCAGCTTTCGAGCCGACACATCCAGGACACTGAGCCCTAGATCCCTGGCGAGATTCCCTACCACGGAGCCTTTGGCCAGCTCCTCGGGAATCGAGTAGCGGATCTGCTCGCAGAGCGCGGGGTAGAACAAAGGCAGCAGGAAGAGAAACAGTACCTGCCTCCGGTCAGCCGGGCGTGTCTGCGTGCAGCTCCCTCCCATTGCGCGCTCTAGTTCTTGCTGGGTCCCAGTCTTTCTAGTTGGAGAAAGTGCACATGGCACACTGGTAAAGCATTTGGCCCAGGACAGGCGGAACCCCAGTCTAGGGGCTGGGAATCCTTGTGCGCTAGGGAGAATCTGCGCGGCCAGGAGCCCCAGTGTATAAGCGGGTTTCCTTCTCTCTGTGTTGGTGGCTGCGCAGGAAATCCCTGCCTAAAGGCTGAGGAATCCCGGGCTTCAGAGCTTGCCCTGCACTGGCCAACAGCGGCGCCCAGAGGCTTCGTGTGGAACCGCAGCTTACGTTTTCTGCTTTATTTCAGGAAGTCTTTCTTTAAAGACAAGATGACCGCAGCTAAAATATTTGAACCTTATTCCTCCGGTGATTCTGTTTTCTTCATGAAACTTTTTTTTTCACATGGTCAAAACTATTATATATTGTGTTGACCAAAAGTTTGTAACATCTTACGGAAAAACCCGAATGAACTTTTTGGCTAAACCAATATTTTATATGTTAAAATTTTACATAGATATTGAATAGGGTGAAACAGTTCTTAAAAAAAATATAAAAGGCACAGAAGAATGTCGAATGCAAAACAGATCTCCTATTCCATCGCCTACTGCTATCCAGTTCTATCAAGAGGCAATCACAGTAGATCCTTTAAAGAGTAAGTATCCACAAAGGAAAGTACTAAAGATGAGCATAAAAATTATTTTTGGTCTTAAATCTAGGCTTAATCCATCCCCCCATATTTAAGAACTAGAATACAACCACTTTAGTATTCATTACAGTCATCTAAGGTGTCCTATATTGCTTTAAAATAATTAGTATATTTCAACATATTTGCCAACAATAGCTACCATGCCAAAAGAGTAGCTTTTTTTAAACCTGTGTTTTTTCAAAATAATAGAATTATTTGAAATATATGCAGAATAATTTTGACTCTCATGGTCAGAAATGTAAAAGATTCAATTATTTGGAAGTTAAAAAATAAAAGTTATTGACTATAGCTCCAAAGATAGTAACTTTGCTCTTTTCCACAGACATATCCTTGAACAAAAGTTGAATGACATGGGAAAAAAAATCATGTCTCATAAACACTTTGAAACACATTAGGGCATGATTTGACTTTATACTACCATATTAGTTTAGAAGAACATTAATATAAATTAATAGAATAGTTAGAGATCAAACCAAATACATCACTATCATCACTTTAAATGGACTCATCAGTAGTTCCACTGACCATCTGTTTAGAATTCTGTGTACTTCTCTGCTTGATTCACCTATCATGCAGAAATGACTTTTTTTAACTTTAAGTTTATTTTGACTGTAAATTTCAGAGTTTTCAGTTTCGGGTGGATCTTCCATTCTGTCTATAGTCACTGAAATTACTTTGGCATGCATCTTTGCTCCTGTACTTGGGAACATGTACCAGTCTATCTCCCCAAATTTTATATATATATATATATATATTTATATATATATATATTTCAGCCTTAGAGATTGGAGAATTTAACAAAAAAGTGCAGAGAAAGCAGAACCTCAAGTCTGCTTAACATAATACCTTTTATCGGTTCTCTGGAGTCCCTATAGAACAAGGAAAGTAAAATTAAAATGGTATATCTTCCACATGACAGTATGAAATTAGAATCACAGGCAAAATGGATGCTGCAGTGTTACCAGGTATGATTATACTTCAAAAATTTAAGCACATATTGTTATGAATTGTTAATGGAATATTACTGAAAATGGGCAGGATTTCCAGTAAGGCTAATGCATTTGTTTCTGACATTTACCTATTCTTACCAGGCCTGACTTCATAACAAGAGGCAGGGTTGTCTAAGGATTTCAGCATGTAGCCACCAGGAGAGCACACAAATTGACAAGACACTTCTATATGAAAGTCTTCTCTTAGGAATTGCGAGTACTATATGCAACAAAATTATAAAACACAAGACTCTGTGAAGCTAATCATAACAACCTATGATAATAAGCCTTCACTAGGATTAAGTGAATATTTACCAGAAAGTAAAAACATATTAGCCTTAATTATCATCAAGTAATTAATGGTTATTCTTAATTCTTAATTAATCCTTAATTCTATTCCTCAATGTTTTAGACAGAAGCCAATGTCATTGAAATGGAGGGAAAAGTGAAAAAATTAGGATTAGGATCCCACCATCATGCTGCAAACCTAACAGTAAAACTAATCATAATTCTTAAAGGTGAGAAAAGGAGCAAAAACAGAACTCACTGGCACCAAAGGGGTATCTTCTACAGGAAACTTCGAATCATCTAACAAAGACAGAGGATCTTTTTTCTCACAGCTCTCCTGGCTGATAAGTGTGTCCGCGTAGTTGGGTTGCGGAAAGATCACATGACTCCTCCGCGAGTCCGCGGTGAGAGAGACCTCGTGGGAATAGGACTGCAGGAAAGTCCGTACCCCGTCCACGCCCACAAAGTGCGAGGCTGGTACGCCCAATCCGCCTCCGGAAGCCTGGAGCAGACGCGACGTGTGCCAGCCTCTCAGCTTGAGCGCCACCAGTACAATGACAAAGGCGAGGAAGACGCAGGAGACCGCGGCCACCGCCACCACCAGATACAGGGTGAGGTCTGAAGCATCAGAGGCCGGCGGGACCTCCAAGCTGCCCAGATCAGCAAGGACATCTGGGATGCTGTCGGCCACAGCCACCGTGAGCGTGACGGTAGCCGAGAGAGGGGGCTGCCCATGGTCCTGGACCACCACTACCAGGCTCTGCTTGAGCGCGTCTCTGTCCAGCAGGGCCCGCGCTGTGCGCACCTCGCCCGTGTGCAGCCCCACAGAGAAGAGTCCTGGCTCGCTGGCCTTGAGCAGGCGGTAGGACAGCCAGGCGTTCTGTCCCGAGTCTCTGTCCACTGCCACCACCTTGGTCACCAGGTATCCTGGCTCTGCAGAGCGGGGTGCCAGTTCCACGCCTGTGGAGCCATCGGTAGGGAGGGCAGGATACAGGATATCTGGCGCATTGTCATTCTGGTCCAGCACGAATATGCTCAGTGACACGTTGCTGCTGAGTGGTGGGTCCCCACTGTCAGTGGCTGTCACTTGCATCTGCAGATTACGGAACTGCTCATAGTCGAAGGATCGCAGTGCATATAGGACTCCTGTGTCAGAATTGATGGAGATATAGGACGATAGTGGTGCCCCCTGGATAGTGTCTTCAGCCAGGGAGTAAATAACCTGGGCATTTTCTTTGCTGTCTGGATCCAGTGCAGTCACCGAGAAGATGGAGGCACCTCTGGGGTTGTTCTCTGGGATATAGGTAAAGTAGGAGATGTGAGAGAACGTAGGTGGGTTGTCGTTGATATCTGCCACTTGCAGGGTGAAGTGAGTTTCTGTTGATAGGGGTGGAATTCCTCCATCTGTGGCTCTTAATGTGATATTGTAAGAGGATACCTGTTCCCTGTCAAGAACTGTGTGTGTCACCAATCTATAATAACTATCAATCGATTTTTCTAACTTAAATGGCAGATTCCCCAGTATGGAACAGATGACCTGTCCATTCTGTCCAGAGTCCAGATCATGCACATTTAAAAGAGCTACAACAGTCCCTAGAGGTGAATCTTCCATCAGGGGACTAAACAGAGATGTGATGGTTACCTCTGGACTGTTGTCATTTACATCTTCTATTGTAATCAATACTTTAGCAGTTGCAAGATATGCCCCTCCATCTTCAGCTTGTATTTCTATTTCATAGAAACCTGTCTCTTCGTAATCTAGATTTTCTGATAGCTTTATTTCCCCAGTATTTTTGTTTAGTTGGAATTTCAACAATTGTGTGTCAGGTAATTTTCGGAATGAATATGTCACTTCTCCGTTGGCACCTTCATCCCTGTCGGTGGCGGTGACTGTCAATAACCGTGAGCCCACAGGCAAGTTCTCCGGAACACTCACTCGGTATTCAGGCAAACTGAAGACTGGTGCATTGTCATTTGCATCGAAAACAGTTACACTGATGAGGACAGTGCCAGATCGGAGAGGGTCTCCCCCGTCGACGGCAGTGAGAACCAGACGGTGCATTGCCTCTTCCTCGCGATCCAGGGCGTGCTCCAGCACCAGCTCCGGGGACTTAACGCCATTGACACGGCTTTGAACTGCTAGAGAGAAGTGCTTATTGGAGCTGAGCTGGTAGCTCTGTAGGGAGTTCACGCCCACATCTGGATCAACAGCTTCCGGGAGAGGAAAACGCATTCCTGGAGCGACGTTTTCATTAATTTTTACATCTAGATTTTCTGCTTGAAATTTCGGTGCATTATCATTGATATCAGTTACTTCTATTTCTACTCCGAAAAGTTTCACCCTATCTTCCACAAGAATGTTAAAACTCACCAGACACCAAGCGCTCTGAGCGCAGAGCTCCTCCCGGTCTATCCTGCCCGCGGTGACCAAGCTGCCGCTTCGCGGGTTCAGAGCAAAGAGCTGCGTCCTACCTCTGGAGACGATTCGGACTCCTCGCTCCGCTAGCTCCCGGGGCTCCAGTCCCAAGTCTTTGGAGATGTTGCCCACAAAAGAACCTCTCTCTAACTCCTCGGGAACCGAGTAGCGGATCTGCCGAGCTTCGGTCTCCCACGACATACAGAGGAGAAGGCAGAGCTGGACCAGCGCGATGAGGTAGGAGCGATTCCTTTGAGCGGCCATTGTTGTCTGGTGACGGGATTTTTGCTATGTCCTCACTGGGCACGCTGTGTTTTGGTTGATTCCTTTTTCATACTCGGGCTGCAGAAGTCTCTGCGGCCTGCGCACCTTCAATTCTGAAGTGAGTTTCGCTGCAGCCCTGGAGCTGGTTTGCAGTAACCGTGGAGCTTTGTGTAGCTGGAGCCCTGACAATCCGGATTGAGCGCTGGCTTCGGTTCTCTCCTAGTAGGTGAACAGCGGCGCTCAGAGTCCTCAGAAGTTACTGCACCCACTTATGTATGCAATAGAAAACAAAGGGGACTCTATTTTTTGTTGCATATTTTATTTTACATTTCTTCTTTAGTTTCTCAACTGATATCTGTAGTTTTCTTGTTGTTGTTTAGTCCCTAAGTCGTGTCCGACTCTTTTGCGACCCCATGGGCTGTACCCCGCCAGGTTCCTCTGTCCATGGGATTTCCCAGGCAAGAATACTGGAGGTGGATTGCCATTACTGGGTGGAATAAAGTGGAATGAAAGTACTACAGAGTATTAAATAATGGTCAATTAAATTTATATTTGCAACACTCATTTTCCCAATAGAAATATATCCACTTTCAAAGGGAAGTAATGCTTGTTTTCTTTCCTATGAGCTTCTAGCTATATTCAGAAAAGCCTTACAATTTTATTTGAAATTCTGATTTAAATGGTCCAACAGTGTTTAGTAGACATTCATATAGAGATTATTATGAGATAATCCCTTTTAATTCACTTAAAATTTTTAAATTTTAGATTGGTTAACTAATTATATTTAGCATTTAACTATTTTAGCTATAACTAACTAGCATTTAACTAACATTTAACTATATTAGCATTTAGCATTTAACTATTATGTTTAGCATTAAGATTCTGTAAAAGGCTTTCAAATTTTTCTAAAATAGTTTTATTGTGGCTCAATGAATTTTTTTGAAAAAATGTATTTTTATTATAGGTTATGAAGTTGAACCAAATGAGTTGAGCTGGTAATCACAAACTAAAAGGAACACGTCTCTATTGCAATGGGAAGAGAATACATACAAGTGCTATAAAACAATTTTTAAAAACAGAGTTAGAAATAGTGATGTGGGTTTTTAAAGAAATAAGCATATCAAATGACCTGTTTTCCTCAGGGTGTTGATGGCAATATAAATAATCTCTTTGCTCCCCCCCCCATTTAACTCTTTAAAGATTTTATCTTTTGTCTTCAAAGATAATCAAGAGTCAGATATTGAGCACAGAGCACAATGACATTTCATTTGCTTTCTGAGAAATTCCTTATCTTCAATGTAGAGGAAAAAAGATTTGGAAAGAGTATAATTTGAGTACCAAGAAAAGTATATATAAAAGAAAAACCAGAAGGACCAAAAGTTGAAGAGAGAAATTCCTCTAGGGTAGTTAGTATTAAGGTTTGGGGCCCACAGCAACACTTGGCAGTAGAATGAAAGTTTTGACTCCTCTGCCAGGAAAACTGCATACATCTGTAACTTTGCATGCAATTTCAGGGATTCATGGATCTGCTCATTATGTCCCCTCAAATGCTTACAGTTTAATTTATATTTTTTCATAATCTAATTTTATTTTATTTTTGGCTGCACCATGTGGGATCTTAGTTCCCTGACCAAGGGTCGAAATCCCACTTCCTGTATTGGAAGCACAGAGTCTTAACCACTGGACTGCCAGGGAAGTCCCAACAGTTTTAAAAAATGTTAAAATAAATGAAGATACCAGAATACACATACAGGATTATCTGCAACACATGTTTCTTTGATATGAGCATCTGCTTTGATATTTAAGGAGTACCTGAATGTTATTAAACTTCAAACTATTTATTTGTTAAGAAGCCAAGACCACAGCCTGTTTGGCTAACTTAAGCTTGAAAAGATATCTCCAATTTAGTGACATCCTTTCTGAATTACAGGGCAACTTATGAACGAAATGAGTCTTGAAAATGCAGTCAGTAAAAACTGATAAGACAAGACAGTGATTAGTTATGGATTTTCTAAATATGATTCTAGAGGTAAAAGTGAAATAGTATGCCCAAAATATGAAAAAAAAATAGAATATTACAGAAGACAAAAAAAAAAAAAAGAAAGAAACTTACCGGTGTTAGGGTCTCAGGATGTGTAGCCAAGTCATTCCCACTATGAAGTGGAATTAGGGCCCCAGGAGAATCACCACACACTATGTCTTGAGTGGGATGCAAAGGCTCACTACATCTTAGAAAATTGAACTCTGTCTTTCCAGTATGGGCAACGCACAGATTGTACGAATAAGGTAAAGTTCCTTCACTGTAGTTGGGAGGAACCACGGGTCCAGACTTGACACAGAGACCAGGCTTAAAGCAGCCCCAAGCAGCAGGGCTGGAGGAGCGTCGCAGGTGCAGGGCGACCGCCAGAATCACTGCCAGGAGGAAGAGCACCGAGATCAAGGCCAAGGCCACCACCAGGTAAAACTGCAGCTCAGCCTGGGGGTCAGAGGGCGCAGGCCGGTCACTGAGGTCCGGCAGCGCCTCCTGCAGGCTGTCGGCGAAAACCAGGAGCAGCGTGGCGGTGGCCGAGAGGGGCGGCTGTCCCCCATCGCGCACAGCGACCAGCAGGCGCTGGCGGGCCGCGTCCCTGTCGCCCAAGGCCCGCGCCGTGCGCACCTCGCCCGTGCGCAGCCCCACGCTGAACAGTCCGGGCTCGCTGGCCTGCAGCACGTGGTAGGACAGCCAGGCGTTGTGTCCAGAGTCTGCGTCCACCGCCACCACCTTGGTGACCAGGTAGCCGGGCTGCGCGGCGCGGGGCACCGTGTCGAAGAGCGCCGAGCCGTCGGGTCCCAGCGCCGGGTACAGCACCCTGGGTGCGTTGTCGTTGCGGTCGCCCACCAGCACGCGCAGGCTCACGTTGGAGCTGAGCGCGGGCGAGCCGTGGTCGCGGGCCTGCAGCGTCAGCTGGAAGGCGCGCAGCTGCTCGTGGTCGAAGGCGCGCTGCGCGAACACCACGCCGCTCTGCGGGTTCACGGACACGTAGGACGACAGCGCGCGCGGCTCCAGGTCGCTGGCCACGATGGAGTAGGAGACGTGGCCATTGGGCCCTAGGTCAGGGTCGCAGGCGCTGACTTGCGCGATGGAAGCTCCAGGAGGGTTATTTTCTCCCACGTGGACGACGTAGGAGGCCTGGTGGAAAAGCGGAGCGTTGTCGTTGACATCAGTGATGCGTAGGGTAATGGTAGTGCTGGAGGAGAGAGGAGGCTTGCCCCGGTCAGTAGCTGTGATGGTGACGTTGTATTCCACAGTCTGCTCTCGGTCTAGATCCCCATCTGTCACCAGCTTGTAGTAATTATTAGAAGAAGAATAAATCTTGAAAGGAACATCTCTTCCTACGTGACAGGTGACTTCTCCATTTTCTCCGGAATCCTGGTCCCGTGTTTTGAAAAGAGCAACAACCATTCCTGGTAGAGAACCCTCCAAAATCTGATCAGAGAGAGAAGTAATGATTATTTCCGGGATGTTGTCGTTTTCATCGAGGATATCTATGATTACTTTACATTGGGAAGAGAGACCACCTCCATCCTTTGCTTCCACTTCCATGGTGTATCTTTCTATATCCTCAAAATCCAAAGACTGGTTATTCTTAATCATGCCTGTTTTCTCATCCAATGAGAACTTGTGTCTTGTACTCTGAGCAGTGCTCCTGAAGTAGTAGTTTATTTCAGCATTGGCCCCCTCATCCTGGTCAGTGGCTGTCACCAGCAACACGGAGGACCCAGGGGGTAGATTTTCACTAACGCTAAGTCTATATTCTTCTTGGCTGAACACCGGGGGGTTATCATTGGTGTCCTTGACAGAGATTTCTATTTGAGCGGTGGCACTTCGTGGAGGGTCCCCTCCATCCAAGGCAGTCAATATCAAGCTATGGGATCCCTGCTCTTCTCGGTCGAGGGGTTTCTCCAAGGATAATTCTGGGTATCTGCCACCGTCAGAATTAACTCTAACCATTAATGAGAAATAAGGGTTAGGATTTATCTGATAATCTTTAACTGAGTTCATGTTTATATCGGGGTCAGTGGCAGGGTCCAGGGATATTCGTGCACCTACGGATACAGATTCAAAAATATCTAAATGTATTTCCTTTTTATCGAATTGAGGAGCATGGTCATTAATATCTTCAACAACCACAATGATATGAAAAATATTTAAAGGATTTTCCACCACGGCTTCCAACTGCAATTCACATCTTCTTCTCTCTTTGCATATCTGCTCACGGTCTATTCGGTCCTTTACAAGTAAGTCCCCGCTCTCCGCGTCTACGTTGAAGAGCAGCCTCTCCGCACTAACTCTCAGCTTTCGAGCCGACACATCCAGGACACTGAGCCCTAGATCCCTGGCGAGATTCCCTACCACGGAGCCTTTGGCCAGCTCCTCGGGAATCGAGTAGCGGATCTGCTCGCAGAGCGCGGGGTAGAACAAAGGCAGCAGGAAGAGAAACAGTACCTGCCTCCGGTCAGCCGGGCGTGTCTGCGTGCAGCTCCCTCCCATTGCGCGCTTTAGTTCTCGCTGGGTCCCAATCTTTCTGAAAAGCCAAAGAAACTGCAGTTCACGGCATCACGAGAAGAACTTTCGGCCCAGGACAGGCGGAGCTGGGAATCCGTTTGTGCTGGGCACACAGTGCCCAGCCAGGAGCCTGGGTGTGTGAGCGGGTTTCCTTCTCTCTATCTGTAGCTGCTCTGGAAATCCCAGCCTGGAGGTTGAAGAATCTCGGGTGTCAGCGCTAGCCCTGCACTGGCCGACAGCGGCGCCCAGAGGCTTCGTGTGGGATCGCAGTCTCATATTTTAGTCTTGAGACAATTTCTCTCCAGAATGTGTTGTTTTTCAGACGGTAGGTTGTGTACAACTCTTTGCGACCCCATGGACTGTAGCCCGCCAAGATCTTCTATCCATGGTTTTTTTCCCAAGCAAGAATACTGGAGTAGGTTGCCATTTCCTTCTCCGGGGAATCTTCCTGGACCAGGGATCGAATTGTTGTCTCCTGCATTGGCAGGAGGATTCTTTACTACTGAGCCACCAAGGAAGCCCAAAATATATATCTATCTATAGATTATATAGTTATGTAATTGCCCAAGTTTTAGTTTTAGTAAAGTATATGGGCAGTGTTTTTATACTTAGTTTTTCAAGAAGTTTATTGTGGAAATTTTCCAACTTACAAAAGAAGTTAGGGAGCATTATTATTGAATCTTCATTTACCCCTGACCCAACTGCAAAGATGATCAACACAAGGTATTCTTTACTACATATTTCATTACCTCATTGTTTTGAAGATATCCAAGATATTTTAATTAACTCTTCTTTAGAGACAAGACATTAAGATGGGGAAGAATTTTATCCTTAAGCCTATTATATATATAAACTGTTACCAATGCAAAAGTCCTGCCTGATTCAAGAAAACAAGAATTCAGCATTTTCCACAGTCTGCCCAATCATCCATCCAAAGAGCCTTATGGGCTGTTTTAAAAGACAAGTCACCTTTTATGGCACAGAATAGTAGTCACCTACCATGATATACAGTCTTCATAAATATTTCTGGTATTACTTTTTCCACATTAACACATATTTTAGTATTTATGTATACTAAGTACTAAAGGTTACTCCCCAAGACAGAAACTTTAAATGATAGTTTTCCTATTGCATGGTTAAAAATATGACCCTGAGCAATGCATTGTCTTTCCTACTTGCTTATGAATAAAGAGCATTTGAAATAATTAAAACATCTGTATGATGGACAGACATGTTTAGCCCTTATATTCAGCATGTTTAAAATAGAATTTTGAGTCAATTTCAAATATTATTTTCAAAGTCTCCTACAATGTCATTTATTACTTGAAATAACATTGTGTTAAAAATCACATTACATAATAATAATTATTCTCTTTATATCTAAAAGCCAGTGAATATTCTTAGATCCTTCCTAGTAGTTCCTGAGAATATTTTTCTAAAACATCTCCCATATCCAAATTTATTTCTAGCCTAAAAAGTTGGAGTCATAAATAACAGTTGAAGAATAATTTTAATTTCCCATGTTTTGTCTTCTCATAGGGTCCAGTCCAAGAAAATGCTCTTCAGCAAATATAAAGTATAGGAGAATTTCAAACTATTAACAATTATAGTATTAAGAGGATGAGAACCAATGGTGTTAAAATTTTTCACAGAAATTAAATGTCTATTGCTTATAAACAGCAATTTTTTCACCATTAAAAGAATAAAACATGCTGTATGAGGATATGGAAATAATAACTGAAGCTTGAATCATCCTCAGAAATGATCTCTAAATGCAAACAACTTCTACAAACATGTGACCTGAAACACATCACCTCTCAGAGGTGTTGTCTGGTCATAGAAACAGAAGAGAAGCACTGAATTTGAGCTTTCACCTAGTTCTCCAAATAGAATGCATTTCTTATTAATTTACCCTTACAAAAATAGCATCAGCTGTAGACATGTTTTCAGAGTAAGAATTTCACAATGCAGCCATTGCAGACAACAAAAATAATAAATTTCAGGAATAGAAACCTGTCCTAAGAATTAGCAGTGAACTGTGGTCACCACTCAAGCAACCTTATCCAATGATAAGAGCCATGCCCAGTGCCTGATGATGAGGGCTGTCCCAAGAGGGTTTCCACTGACCCTAGGTTAATTATTATGAAAAAGCAAAGATTGTTTCAACGATGTAACCAATAAATGCCTCCTATATTGTTGTTCAGTCGCTAAGTCGTGTCCGACTCTTATAGGTGTTAGAGCAAAAAATTAGGCTTAGTGAAGATTTAAATGTATGGTGAGAAATATGTTAATATCAACTTACCTTAAATGAAAGCACTTAAAGAGAAAATCAGTTTTTTTTAAAGTAAAGAAAAAGACGAACTCACTGGAACGAAAGGGGTGTCTTCTATAGGAAACCTGGAATCATCTGAAACGCACAATGGCTCGCTTTTTTCACAGCTCTCCTGGCTGATGAGCGTGTCCGCATAGTTCGGCTGCGGGAAGATCACGTGACTCCTCCGCGAGTCCGCGGTGAGCGAGACCTCGTGCGAATAGGTCTGCAGGAAAGCCCGCACCCCGTCCACGCCCACAAACTGAGACGCCGGCATTCCAGTTAACCCGCTGCCTGAAGCCTGGAGCAGACGCGACATGTGCCAGTGCCTCAGCCTAAGCGCCAGTAGCACGATGACAAAGGCGAGGAAGACGCAGGAGACCGCGGCCACCGCCACCACCAGGTAGAGTGTGAGGCCAGAGTCCTCGGGGTTGGCAGGAGAGTCAAGGTTGCCTAGATCAGCCAGGACGTCGGGGATGCTGTCAGCCACAGCCACCGTGAACGTGACGGTGGCTGAGAGAGGGGGCTGGCCGTGGTCCTGGACCGCCACCACCAAGCTCTGCTTGATCGCATCTCTGTCCAGCAGGGCGCGCGCTGTGCGCACCTCACCCGTGTGCAGCCCCACCGAGAAGAGCCCTGGCTCGCTGGCCTTGAGCAGGCGGTAGGACAGCCAGGCATTCTGACCTGAGTCTCTGTCCACTGCCACCACCTTGGTCACCAGGTATCCTGGCTCTGCAGAGCGAGGTGCCAGTTCCACGCCCGTGGAGCCATCAGTGGGGAGGGCAGGATACAGGATTTCTGGCACGTTGTCATTCTGGTCCAGCACGAATATGCTCAGTGACACGTTGCTGCTGAGTGGTGGGTCCCCACTGTCGCTTGCCTTCACCTGCATTTGAAGATCTCGAAACTGCTCATAGTCGAAGGAGCGCAGTGCGAATAGCACACCAGTGTCCGAGTTGATAGAGACATAGGAGGAGAGAGGCGCCCCTTGGATGGTGTCTTCCTCTAGGGAGTAAATAATTCGAGCATTCTCATTGCTGTCTGGGTCATGGGCTGTCACAGAGAAGATGGAAGTGCCTCTAAGATTGTTCTCTGGGAGGTAGACAGAGTAGGAGGTTTGAGAGAAGGAGGGTGGATTGTCGTTGACGTCAACCACGTGCAGGGTTATGTGAATTTCCGTGGACTGAGGCGGTGTTCCTCTATCGGTTGCAGTCACTGTGATGTTATATTCAGAGGTTTTTTCTCGGTCAAGATTTTGGACTGTCAGCAATCTATAATAATCTTCTACTGACTTTTCTAACTGAAAAGGTAGAATCTCCTCGATGGAACAAACAACTTGGCCATTCTTACCAGAGTCTCGGTCATGAGCATTGAAAAGAACGATTATTGTTCCTTGAGGAGCATCTTCCCTCACTGGACTAAATAACGATGTAATGGTCACTTCAGGTCTATTATCATTGACATCTTCTACTGAAATGAGTACTTTGGTCCGATCCTTCAGTGCCCCACCATCTTCTGCCTGTATTTCCATGTCATAAAACGCACATTCTTCATAATCTAAACTCTTCGCTGTTGATATTTCGCCAGTATTTTCATTCAGCTGGAATAACGGAGATTGTTTTTCACTAATTTTCCAGAATTTGTAAGCCACTTCCCCGTTGGTTCCTTCATCTGGGTCGCTAGCGCTTACGGTAAGCAGCCGAGTCCCCGGGGGCACATTCTCTGGGACTTTCACTCGGTAAATCGGTTGAGCAAAAACAGGGGCATTGTCGTTTGTATCCAACACTGTCACTCGGATGTGCACTGTGCTGGAACGACGCGGTTCGCCTCCGTCCGTGGCGATGAGGACCAGGTAGTGAGCAGCCTCCTCCTCGCGGTCCAGGGCGCGCTCCAGCACCAGCTCTGGGCTTAGAGCTCCGTCGTCGTCTCCAGTTCGCACGTCCAGGGAGAAGTGGTTATTGGGGCTGAGCTGGTAGCTCTGCAGGGAATTCAAGCCCACATCCGGGTCCACAGCCTCTGGCAGTGGATAACGTGTTCCGGGCAGAGCGATTTCGTTAATTTTTACTTCCAGATTTTCGACCTGAAATTTTGGGTTATTATCATTGATATCAGTGACTTCTATTTCTAGTCCGTGAAGTTGCACCCTGTCTTCAACCAGGACTTTAAAGTTCACCAGACACCGCGCGCTTTGAGCGCAGAGCTCCTCCCGGTCTATCCTGCCCGCAGTGACCAAGCTGCCGCTTCGTGGATTTAGAGCAAAGAGCTGCGTCCTACCTCTGGAGATGATGCGGACTCCCCGCTCTGCCAGCTCGCGGAGCTCCAGCCCCAGGTCCTTGGAGATATTCCCCACGATGTAGCCTTTTTCTGTCTCTTCAGGTACCGAGTAGCGGATCTGGCTCGCCCCTGTCTCCCACAGCCTCCCTAGGAAAAGGCACAACAGGAACAGTCTTCTGCGGTGCAGGCTATTCCTTGGAGCGGCCATTGTTGCTTCACTCAAGGTTTTTTTCCCTCAAAATACTTCCTGTGAACGCTGATTCCTTAGCTTCTGCTTTCCTCCTGCAAATTATGGCGATATTTTTTCTCAGGAGAAACCCGTAGTGCCCCAAGTTCAGAGGCTGAGTTACTCTGCAGCCCCGGAGTCTGTCTGTGGGATCCGAGCGGCTTTGTGGAGTTGCAGACCCTAACAACGGGACCGAAAGCTGACTGAGCTTTTCTTAGAGTTGGTGAACAGCGGCGCTCAGAGTCCTTAGCCGTTACTACACCCACTGAGATGCGAAATACTTTTGCTATAGATGACTGACAAAACACTACTCTCTTACCGTTGTGATTTTAGATTTTTCTGTGTCGTGCATTTATATTTCAAAAGCAATGACCACTTGTGGGTATTTTAGTTGGAAATAAGGTGACATGAAACTTCTATTAAATGTCATTAATATCACACAACCTTACTCTCATTTTTGATAGCATTTTGCTCTTTCTAGATATGTAAATTATTCAAATTTCATTTTTTATAATGTTGCAACTGTTTTTTATAGGTCGTTATTTTCTGAAGTAATTAAAATGTGCAATCCTCTTTGGAAATATATCCATATTTTTCTTATTTTATATATACATCTGTATTTACATAATTATATTGAATGAATATATAGATTACTCAATTTGAAGCTGTTTTATAAGACATTTACTTTCATGGTGAGATTCTTGGAGTAAAGTTTCCTTAAGATTTTGTTTACAAAATTTAATTACATAATGGTACTAGATTTTCTCATCTGATATTGCTAAATTTAAGTAGCTTGGGATTTTAAAAATTTACATAGTTATGGTTGCTAAACTTTTAGCCTATTTCAATTTTTAAAATATTTAGTTTTCTATGTGAATTCATAGTGCATGCACAGCCTACAGCATTTGGAAGATTCAAATAACATACCCTGTAAAGTAAGTTTCCATTTCAGTTTTTTCATCAAGAAATTAGCAATATATTATATTATATACTATACTATATTATATAGTATTAAACTTCCTATTATAAGGGTCATCTAAACTTATGTAATAATTTGAGGAAAAAAATATAAGATGTAGAACAAATTAAACACCACAGTAAGAAATTTCTTTCAGCAATTTGTAAAGAAATTATTTACTGAAGCAGTTCCTAATAGAAAACAAGCAAAAGACAGATGCTTATGTAATGGCATCTTTGTATGTGCTTGAAATTAGTAGATTTTGCCTTAAAAATAATTCAGAATTCTCCTTCCCTCCTACAGATAGGAAGATGAGATAACCTCTAGTCACTAATGTTTAGGGCTCCAAGTAATAAGACAAATACAGTGACTTTCCCCTCTTTCCGCTTCAAAAAAATAGGTCAGGTATGAGAGCAAGTGATAGAGGGAGCAGCATTTTCTTTTCTCTTATCAAGTATCTCCTGTTAACTATAAAGAAGACGATTTTGCATTCAAGGAAATTTGAAGGGACTTAGATAATGACTTGGATTTTCTGATGAGTTCACTGAGTCCCTCTCACACAATATATCACACAATATTTTTTCTTTAAATTTTAAGGACTTCAAAGACTCACATATAGGTAGATTTAAGGAACTAGACATGAGGAATAAATATAAGAAATAGATGTAAACTGTACCAGTGAAATCAGTGAAGGAAGACACCTAGTAGTGGCTTTTTTGCTTTAAAAAATCAATTAAGTGACTACCTACTTAATTTGTTTCCTACTTTAATGTGTACTTATATATATATCAAACATCTAAATATGTTAAATGAAGAATAAAAAAGTAATGGGTAAATTTCATTAGATTAGAAAAGATATAAGAAATTGGCAAAAAGACTTTTGTTGTGAAGCATAGAGCATACTCTCAACTTGGTAAATCTTTTTTTTTTTTTTTTCCAACTTGGTAAATCTTAACTAGGCAAGGTATTATGTCACATACCTATTCTCAATTCACCGTTCCCCTTGAAGGCTGGATATACAGCTTTCGGATGAGCTCTAATTATTCCAAAGCAATTCATTAGACTTTAAAATGCAATATATTTTCATATGAATAAAAAAATTGCAAAGATGATGAAAAGGAGTAGATACTTAAATGGAACTCACCGCCATTAGAGTTTCGGGATGGGAAGTCGACTCATTGGAATTACAGAGTGGAAATAAGGCCCCAGACGAATCACCACAAAGTATATCTTGTCCTGAACTCAGCTGCTCACTACATTTTAGAAAATTAAACTCTGTCTTTCCAGTATGGGCAACACACAGATTGTATGAATAAGGTAAAGTTCCTTCACTGTAGTTGGGAGGAACCACGGGTCCAGACTTGACACAGAGACCAGGCTTAAAGCAGCCCCAAGCAGCAGGGCTGGAGGAGCGTCGCAGGTGCAGGGCGACCGCCAGAATCACTGCCAGGAGGAAGAGCACCGAGATCAAGGCCAAGGCCACCACCAGGTAAAACTGCAGCTCAGCCTGGGGGTCAGAGGGCGCGGGCCGGTCACTGAGGTCCGGCAGCGCCTCCTGCAGGCTGTCGGCGAAAACCAGGAGCAGCGTGGCGGTGGCCGAGAGGGGCGGCTGTCCCCCATCGCGCACAGCGACCAGCAGGCGCTGGCGGGCCGCGTCCCTGTCGCCCAAGGCCCGCGCCGTGCGCACCTCGCCCGTGCGCAGCCCCACGCTGAACAGTCCGGGCTCGCTGGCCTGCAGCACGTGGTAGGACAGCCAGGCGTTGTGTCCAGAGTCTGCGTCCACCGCCACCACCTTGGTGACCAGGTAGCCGGGCTGCGCGGCGCGCGGCACCGTGTCGAAGAGCGCCGAGCCGTCGGGTCCCAGCGCCGGGTACAGCACCCTGGGTGCGTTGTCGTTGCGGTCGCCCACCAGCACGCGCAGGCTCACGTTGGAGCTGAGCGCGGGCGAGCCGTGGTCGCGGGCCTGCAGCGTCAGCTGGAAGGCGCGCAGCTGCTCGTGGTCGAAGGCGCGCTGCGCGAACACCACGCCGCTCTGCGGGTTCACGGACACGTAGGACGACAGCGCGCGCGGCTCCAGGTCGCTGGCCACGATGGAGTAGGAGACCTGGCCATTGGGCCCGAGGTCAGGGTCAGAGGCCCTGACTTGCTCGATGGAAGCTCCAGGCGGGTTGTTTTCTGCCACGTGGACGACGTAGGAGGTCTGGTGGAAAACCGGAGCATTGTCGTTGACATCAGTAATATGCAAGGTAACACTTGTATGGGTGCAGAGAGGCGGCTTGCCCTTGTCAGTGGCTATGATGGTGACATTGTACTCCGGGGTCTGCTCTCGGTCCAGGGTCCCGTCTGTTACCAATTTGTATGAATTTTTGGAGGAAGAGATTATCTGAAAAGGTACTTCACCCTCTAATCGACAATTAACCTCCCCATTCTCCCCGGAATCTCTGTCATATATTTTGATCAAAGCAATCAGAGTTCCTGGCACTGCGTTTTCCAGAATCATTTCGACTAGAGAATGGAATGTAATATCTGGTCTGTTGTCATTTTCATCTTGAATGCTAATTTCAACTGTACACTGTGCAACCAGTCCCCCGCCATCCCTCCCTTCCACCACGATGGAATATTCTTTGATTTCTTCGAAATCCAGTGTTTTTAGTGTTGTAATTTCCCCACTCTTTGAATTCAGACCAAAGACTTGCCCGGTCCTGTAGAAGGAATAAGCAATTTCTGAGTTGACGCCCTCGTCCTGATCGGTGGCTGACACCTGCAACACAGTGGTGCCTGGGGGTACGTTTTCTCCAAGGTTGACTCGGTATACGTCCTGGCTAAATACCGGGGGGTTATCATTGGCATCAGTGACCTGGATCTGGAGCTCAGTAGTCCCACTTAGGGGTGGATCTCCACCGTCTGAGGCAGTCAGGACTAAACGATGGTAACTCTGTTGTTCCCGGTCTAAGGGTTTCTCCAATACCAGTTCCGGGAATTTACTACCATCTTGTTTTTCCTTATTTATCAACGAGAAACTAGGGCTAAGAGAAAGTTTATAAGTCTGCAGAGAGTTTAAGCCAATGTCTGCATCTTCCGCGACTTCTAATATAAATCGCGTGCCTGGCGGCGTAGACTCACTTATTTGCAGCTCAAAGGAATTTTGCGAGAATTCTGGCGTGTGGTCATTGACATCCTCGATCTCTACATTCACGTGATAAAAGTTCAATGGATTTTCAGCAACAACCTCAAATTCCAGAGCACAAGCTGACTTCTTCCCGCATATCTGCTCCCGGTCTAGCCTGCTGCTCACAAGTAACTCCCCGCTCTCCGCGCTCACAGTGAAGTAAGGCTTCTCCGAACTGACGCGCAGTTTTCGAGTCGGTAACTCGTGGACACTGAGTCTCAGGTCCTTGGCGAGATTCCCCACCACCGAGCCCTCGGGCATCTCCTCGGGAATCCTGTAGTGGATCTGCTCAGAGAGCGCCAGGCAGAACAAAGACAGCAGGAATGGACAGAGCACTGGCCGCCTCTCAGCCCAGCCGCTCTTCCCAGCGCCGCGCCCCATCCCTCTTGCTCCCCCCCTTAGTTTGCTCACCGGCTTGGAGACGCCGGACTACAAATAATATCTTTGTTGCAGTCGTCCGGAGCTCCCAACAGCTTTATGAGGGTCAGGGAGGGTTTCTTCTCTAGAGAAGGAAACGTTGGAAAGGCTTACGCTAGCGAGTCTGAGACAGGGAACGTGAGCTGCGGCTGCGCGAGGAAGTCTCCGGTACCAAGTTCTCCACTTTGGCCAACAGCGGCGCCCAGAGTCCACACTGGGAAACTGCAGCCCCTGCAGCTTCAGTTTAACCAGCTCTCATAATTATAAACTTGTGGGCCTAACTTAACAAGCCATATTTTTATGTTAATATATTTAATATTTTAAATCATCAAGACTTATTTAAAGTCTTGTTTCTAAATTGTTAGAAATACCACGTTAGGTTTGTTTACAAAGTTAATATATATTGGTCCATTTATTTCACCATTCTGCAAACATACACTGAACTTTTGCTTTGTGCTAAGCACCGTCCTTGTCAGTGGCAATATAACAATGAATAAGACACAGGTCTTGCCCTCAGAGAGTTTGTTGTCTACCAATTCCATGAATCATTTCTGTTTATTAGCTATGATATATTAAAAATTTTAAAGCTTCTTTCATTGAGTCCTATGTTTACCCCATATGTCTACATAATCAGTGCTACTTATGTCACATATATTAGACAACATCAATACTGTTGAAAATTATTTTGTTGTGTAATTTTGTACCAATCCTCAAACATCTCCTCTTATATATCAACACTCTGTTTACAAACAATTTCTTTTTACTCTTCTAACTCAAGAAGTAGTCATTCAAAAAAACTGTCCCTGTGATGTAGCCAGAGATTATTTGGTGTACCTCCTACTTCATTTCTCAGAATTAACTGGCTTATGTCATACCCAACATCTTATATAAATTCACTCTTAAAATGTATTGAAATACTTGTCTGTCCTTCAATACAAAGTCACAAAGGGATATTCTAGTAGAATGCATTACTTCCTTATCTATGTATACATGTTATACTGAAGTAATGACTTCAGAATTGGAGGAAATGAGTTCATGGTAAATTTATATACATAAATTCACTGAGTATAGTGGCATTTGTTCTAATTATTTTACTCTTGGTTATTTACTATTGGTTATTATTATTATTATTTGCAATTAGTGAATGCTTTCAGCAAGAGTACTGGGGCAACTTTCCATTCACTTTTTAAATTTGCAAAGTGTCAACAAAATAGTTAGTGACTGTACACCTAAACACTACAGAACATAAAGCTAATTCCTACCATTATCTATGGATTGGAGGAAACACAGCACAATCCCTCAGAAATGTCTTTTTAGTTGATAGCAAATAATTCATTGTACTATCCACTCTCATCTGATGACAAATCAACCGTTAGTTTTATCTATATGCTATAACAAGGGATGCAGAAGTCCAAATGGAATCATTTTTAATTGAACCGGTTGGCTTGTTTAAAATTTGTGTACAGGTAACTTCTTTTCTTAAAAGTAACACTCAAACTCTAACCATGAGAACACAGCACATTTCACATGACTGCAGGCAAAACAGCTCATTGGAATTCTAACGAAATGTGTTCATCTGCATTTTACAGAGGTCAGTTTCAACAATTTCAAGATTACATTTTATTTCAAATTTGATGGGGAGGGCAATGGCCATTTTAGGCTTTAGATGCCACGTCTCCATTGGTATGAGTCCTGGGTGACCACTGACACACAAAGAACATTGAGGAACCAGTCTTACCTACCACCACCCTTTAAAATATGTTTGCTTTGAAATACGAGAAGTATTAAAGCTTTGAAAGGTACTGATACAGACACAGAACTCATAAAAGAGGTTTAAACTGAAGAAATTTTCAAGAACCTAGTTTTAGGTGAAATCCTAAGAATCCTAAAAATTCTGAGATGTATTTTACTTTTACTAATCTAATACAAGGGTTCAGAAACCTCAATAATTTTTGTAAGTTCTAATTTATATATACCTTTATGTGTCTATACATATACATGTGTACACACACACACACACATATTCCTATATATAAAATGAACTGACCTTATGTGGTTAGGTAGCTATTTCTTAAGTGAATAGATGATAATTATGGTAAAATATGGAAAGTTTTAAGAGGTTAAGAGTTCATATTTAAATAATCTTGTCTAAGCCTTTGGAAAGCAGATGAAACAATTATGATGATTAGAACTCAATTTTACTGTGTCACTAGCACAAACCCCAAACTCTGTGGTATACCTTAAAAGCTATCTGTAAACTTTCTTTACAATGCATGTTTCAAAACACAAATTAAATTTATAAAAAATATAATTCCTCTAAGAAATAATGAACCGAACTCACCTGAACAGAAGCAGCTTCATCCCTACATTCATGAAAATCTATGGATGTTAACAAGGCGTCATTTTTCTCACAGCTGTCTTGGCTAATGAGCCTGTCAGCATAGTTGGGCTGGGGGAAGATCATGTGACTCCTCCGAGAGTCAGAGGTAAGGGAAACTTCATGGGAATAGGTCTTCAGGAAAGTCTGTACTCCTTCAATGCCCACAAATCCTGAGGCTGGCAGGCCTGCTAACCTACCACTGGAAGCCTGGAGAAGTCTCGATTTGTGCCACCGCCATAGTCTGAGTGCCAGCAGCATGATGACAAAGGCAAGGAAGATGCAGGAAACGACAGCCACTGCCACCACCAGGTACAGTGTGAGGTCTGAATCATCAGAGTTGGTTAGGGTCCTGATGCTACCCAGGTCAGCAAGGACATCTGGGATGGTATCTGCCACGGCCACGGTGAGTGTGACGGTGGCTGAGAGAGGGGGCTGCCCGTGGTCCTGGACCACCACCACCAGGCTCTGCTTGAGTGTGTCTCTGTCCAGCAGGGCCCGCGCCGTGCATACTTCGCCTGTGTGCAGCCCCACGGTGAAGAGTCCTGGCTCACTTGCCTTGAGAAGGCGGTAGGACAGCCAGGCATTCTGGCCTGAGTCTCTGTCCACTGCCACCACCTTGGTAACAAGGTATCCTGGCTCTGCAGAGCGAGGTGCCAGTTCCACACCCGTGGAGCCATCAGTGGGAAGCATGGGGTACAGAATCTTTGGTGCATTGTCATTCTGGTCCAGTATGAACAGGCTCAGGGACACATTGCTGCTGAGTTGAGGGTCCCCATTGTCACTGGCTGTCACCAGTAGCTGCAAGTCTTGGATCTGCTCATAGTCAAAGGAGTGCAGAGCATATAGGACACCAGTGTCAGAGTTGATGGAGACATAAGAGGAGAGAGGCGCCGCCATGATGCTGCCTTTGGTCAGAGAGTAAGTGATCTGGGCATTGCTGCCACTGTCAGGGTCATGAGCAGTCACAGAGAAGATGGAGGCACCTCTGGGGTTGTTCTCTGGGATATAGGCTGAGTAGGAGGTATGAGGGAAAATGGGTGGATTGTCATTGATGTCTGCCACTTGCAGGGCAATATGAATTTCAGTAGATAGAGGTGGGGTTCCTAGATCTGAGGCTGCCACTGTGATATTATACATAGAGATCTTTTCTCGGTCCAAATATTTCCAAGTTACCAATCTATAATAACTATCAATTGATTTTTCTAATTGAAAAGGTAAATTGTCACGTGTATAACAGACAACTTGACCATTCTTTCCAGAGTCTCGGTCATGCACATTCAAGAAGGCAATTACTGTCCCAGGAAGAGTATTTTCCAGGACTGGGCTAAACAAAGATGTAATGGTCACTTCGGGCCTGTTGTCATTGACATCTTCCACTGAAATGAGTACTTTGGTCCGCCCCAGAAGTGCCCCCACATCTTCAGCTTGTATTTCCATGTCATAAAACGCACATTCTTCATAATCTAAACTCTTCGCTGTTGATATTTCGCCAGTATTTTCATTCAGCTGGAATAACGGAGATTGTTTTTCACTAATTTTCCAGAATTTGTAAGCCACTTCCCCGTTGGTTCCTTCATCTGGGTCGCTAGCGCTTACGGTAAGCAGCCGAGTCCCCGGGGGCACATTCTCTGGGACTTTCACTCGGTAAATCGGTTGAGCAAAAACAGGGGCATTGTCGTTTGTATCCAACACTGTCACTCGGATGTGCACTGTGCTGGAGCGACGCGGTTCGCCTCCGTCCGTGGCGATGAGGACCAGGTAGTGAGCAGCCTCCTCCTCGCGGTCCAGGGCGCGCTCCAGCACCAGCTCTGGGCTTAGAGCTCCGTCGTCGTCTCCAGTTCGCACGTCCAGGGAGAAGTGGTTATTGGGGCTGAGCTGGTAGCTCTGCAGGGAATTCAAGCCCACATCCGGGTCCACAGCCTCTGGCAGTGGATAACGTGTTCCGGGCAGAGCGATTTCGTTAATTTTTACTTCCAGATTTTCGACCTGAAATTTTGGGTTATTATCGTTGATGTCAGTGATTTCGATTTCTATTCCCCAAAGTTTCCCTTCATCCTCAACTAGGATGTTAATATTTACAAAACATCGCGCGCTCTGAGCGCAGAGCTCCTCCCGGTCTATCCTGCCCGCGGTGACCAAGCTGCCGCTTCGCGGATTTAGAGCAAAGAGCTGCGTCCTACCTCTGGAGACGATGCGGACTCCATGCTTCGAAAGCTCTTGCGACTCCAGCCCCAGGTCCTTGGAGATGTTACCCACGAAGGATCCTTTGTCGGTCTCTTCAGGCACAGAGTAGTGGATCTGTCCTCTCCCGATCTTTCCCAGCGCACCCAGCAGCGCGCACAGCAGTATCAGCTCGCCGCGTCCTCCGTAATTCTTTGGAGCGGCCATTGTTCTTTCGCTATGGAATCCACTCAGAATCTTCACTGGGCATATATGTTTTGTTTACCTTGTTCCTGAAGTTATACAGATCATCTTCTGGAAAGTTGGAGTGTCCCAAATTTAGGGATGGAATTTTGCCGCAGTCCTCCAGTTGGTTTGTGAGATCTGCGGATCTCTGTGAGGTGAGAGCCCTGAGTTTCCGGCTGGTTTTTTGGTTACTTTATCTCCAAGTAGGTGAACAGCGGCGCTCAGAGTCCTAGGCAGTTACTGCAGTCACTTATATTTGTAATATCCTATGCTAGATTGCTAGGGGAAAAATTGCTACTTGTTTTCTATAGCCTATTTGGAATAAATTATCCCTGAACTCATATTTTAAAAGTAATTTCCAAGAAGTGTAGAATGAAATAGGCCTAAAGTCTTACAAAGTATTATTACATGACCAGATTGTGGGGTTTATGTCATATTAAATTACTCAAATTTTTGTAACGTATTTACTGTTTTAAAAATAAAATTTTATTTATTATGCTCTAAGCATTATTGTTAATATCTTCAATATCTATTATCAACTAAGTAAGAACCCCACTCTTATTGGAAATTAATTCATTTTTAGGCTAAAATATACCTATTGGAGATGACTGATTCAGAAGTTGTTTTATTTGGTTTAAACCAATTAGTCGACATAGTAAGCTTTCTGTAGAGTTGTTGCCTTTTAATTTTCTTTTTAAAATGCTGTTTTAGTCACACAGTAGTGTTCTGAAATTAATATTGTGAAATTTTAATAGGATAAATGCTTTTCCTTTCAAGTTATATCACAGACTATTTAAATTTTATATAATTTCTATTTGAATAGAAGAAAGGTACAAATGAATATATAATCGAAAGCAAATTTTTATCTATTCTTCTGCCTGTGAGAGATGATTACATTTTAAAGCCAACTTAGTTAACTTCTAAAGGTAAACAAATAGCCTAAAGGTAACTTTACCTTAATTACTACTTCAATCAAAAGAATCACAAAAGTAAGAAACACATAATTATCATTAAGGAGTCAAAAAATGCCAGTGCAAGAATAAATGTCTTTTTCCTTCAGTAGTTTGTAAAACGGCCATTAATTGAAGCAGTTACTAAGGGAAGTATAGCAAAAGCCTGATATAATGTATTGCTATCTTGTATATGTAACCGTATCCACTTAAGACTGTTAATCTGGTCTAAACTTGAAGATTTCAACATTCCCTTTTCTCCTAGAGATAGTATAATGACTAGAAGACCTCTAGCTATATTAGTTTAGGTCTGCAAAAAAGACATTTCAAAAATAATGTAGCAGAAGTGTGTGTAAGAGGAACAAAAGAGGCCAAAACATTGTTTTTTTTGACAGAGGAGCCTATAGAATGAGCATTATTACAGGTTAATCCTGAAAAACCTATGCTGCAAGTAAGGAGAACATGCTTTTATTTTCTAATGAGCATAGTGAACCTGCACTTAGTCAAGTAAAATGATTTTACACACACATATACACACAGTACAATGAATGCAATTACAGTAGGTACATCTACATAAAAATCTAGGTTAATTGACCTTATTCTGGTGCTTTTGAAGCAAAAGAGAAGTAAATATAGGAAACAAAGTATCAGATTAATATGGAAACAATAACAGCTAAATGAATTAAGAAAAATATCTAATTTTAGCTTGTTTTTCTTTTAAGATTTATTTATATGATTGCCTACTTTTACATTTGCAGCATGTCTAGTTGAGAAAAAAATAATCATTTATTAATCAAAGAAAGAAAAATTTAGAGAAAAATCTCAGTAGCTTTATGGGAGACCATATAACATTGCCAAAAGTTTCCCTTATGGAAAAAACCACAACTTCACTGCTTTATAATATGAACCTGGTAAGACACCACTAAAAGACACATAATTTCTCTGAATTCAACCTCCCTTGAAAAATGGTATGACAGCTTTTTGACTGGTTACTACATTCTTAAGACAATGTTTAGATCTAAAATTTGTATAGATGCATTTGGGGACATTTTATGTTTGGTTCCAGACCACTACAATAACGAAAACAGCACAATAAAGTGGGTCACGAACGTTTTGGTTTCCCAGTGTGTATAAAAGTTATGTTTTAAGTATGCAATATCATTGTATCTAAAAAAGTACTTACCTTAATTAAAAATACTTCATCGCTAAAAAACACTAACCACCACTGGAGCCTTTGGTGGGTGGAACATAATCTTTTTGTAATGGTAACATCCAAGATTACTGATTATAGATCACCACAGGGCTTCCCTAGTGGCTCAGATGATGAAGAACCTGCCTGCAATGCAGAGACCAGGGTTCAATCCCTGGGTAGGGAAGATCCCTTGGAGAAGAGAATGGCTACTCACTCCAGTATTCTTGTCTGCAGAATTCCACGGACAGATGAACCTGGTGGTCTACAGTCCTGGGTCCATGGGGTCACAGAATGGGATAAGACTGAGGGACTAACACTTTCACACTTTCACTTTCACATGATGACTAATAATAAAAAAAGTTTGAAAGATTTTGAGATTTACCAAACTGTAACACACATGAAGTGAGGAAATGCTGTTGTACAAATGGTGCCTATAGACTTGATTGACTCAGGCTTGCCATAAATCATCAATGTGAAAAAACAAAACAAAATAAAACTGGAGTATCTTCAAACCGCAATGAAGCAAATCGAACTAAAACAGAGATGTGCCAGTTTTTTCCTGTGAATATGGAGAACTGTCGACACAATAAAAAGAAGGTTATACTTACAGGAAACTCACCTGATGAGAAGTCGCCTCATTGGAATTACAAAATGGAAATAAGGCTCCAGATGAATCACCAGAAAGTATGTTTTGTCCTGAACTCAACTGCTCACTACATTTTAGAAAATTAAACTCTGTCTTTCCAGTATGGGCAACGCACAGATTGTACGAATAAGGTAAAGTTCCTTCACTGTAGTTGGGGAGAGCCCCAGGTTCAGACTTGACACAGAGACCAGGCTTAAAGCAGCCCCAAGCAGCAGGGCTGGAGGAGCGTCGCAGGTGCAGGGCGACCGCCAGAATCACTGCCAGGAGGAAGAGCACCGAGATCAAGGCCAAGGCCACCACCAGGTAAAACTGCAGCTCAGCCTGGGGGTCAGAGGGCGCGGGCCGGTCACTGAGGTCCGGCAGCGCCTCCTGCAGGCTGTCGGCGAAAACCAGGAGCAGCGTGGCGGTGGCCGAGAGGGGCGGCTGTCCCCCATCGCGCACAGCGACCAGCAGGCGCTGGCGGGCCGCGTCCCTGTCGCCCAAGGCCCGCGCCGTGCGCACCTCGCCCGTGCGCAGCCCCACGCTGAACAGTCCGGGCTCGCTGGCCTGCAGCACGTGGTAGGACAGCCAGGCGTTGTGTCCAGAGTCTGCGTCCACCGCCACCACCTTGGTGACCAGGTAGCCGGGCTGCGCGGCGCGCGGCACTGTGTCGAAGAGCGCCGAGCCGTCGGGTCCCAGCGCCGGGTACAGCACCCTGGGCGCATTGTCGTTGCGGTCGCCCACCAGCACGCGCAGGCTCACGTTGGAGCTGAGCGCGGGCGAGCCGTGGTCGCGGGCCTGCAGCGTCAGCTGGAAGGCGCGCAGCTGCTCGTGGTCGAAGGCGCGCTGCGCGAACACCACGCCGCTCTGCGGGTTCACGGACACGTAGGACGACAGCGCGCGCGGCTCCAGGTCGCTGGCCACGATGGAGTAGGAGACCTGGCCATTGGGCCCGAGGTCAGGGTCAGAGGCCCTGACTTGCTCGATGGAAGCTCCAGGGGGATTGTTCTCTGCTACATGGACCACATAGGAAGCCCGTTCAAAAACTGGCATGTTGTCGTTTACATCACCGATGTGCAGCGTGATGCTCGAGCTGGAGGAGAGGGGTGGCTTGCCTTTGTCAGTGGCTGTGATGGTGATGTTATACCCAGGGGTCTGTTCGCGGTCTAGAACTCCATCTGTAACTAATTTATATGTGTTTCTTGAAGAAGTCAGTATTTTAAATGGAACATCGCCTTCTAATTTACAAATAACCTCTCCGTTGTGTCCGGAATCCTTGTCTCGGATTTTGAGCAAAGCAATGTGTGTTCCCAGCTTGGTGTCCTCCATAATAAAATCCGGTAGAGATTGGAATATCACTTCTGGGGCATTGTCATTTATGTCTAGGACTTCTATCTCCACTGTACACTGGGCAATCATTCCTCCACCATCCTTTGCTTCCAAAACTATGGAATATTCTTTCACTTCCTCAAAATCTAATGTATTTAGAATAATGATTTCCCCAGTATTAGAATTCAGGTCAAACTGGGTAATTCGGTCCGCTTCAGTGAAAGAGAAAGTGATCTCGGCATTGACACCCTCATCTTGGTCAGTGGCCATTACTCTAAGCACAGTGGTGCCTGGAAGCACGTTTTCTGGAAGCTCCACCCTGTATAGTTCTTGGCTGAACACTGGAGGGTTATCGTTGGCATCAGTTACCAGGACTTGTATCTGTGCAGTACTGCTCAGGGGTGGATCCCCGAAGTCCAAGGCTGTCAAGGTCAAGTGGTAGGATTTCTGTTCTTCCCTGTCTAAAGATGTCATTAGTACCAGCTCAGGGTATTTACTGCCATCCAACTTCTCTTTAATCACAAGTGAGAAATGATCATCAGGACTGAGCTGGTAATTCTGTAGGGAATTGGTACCAATATCTATATCATGGGCAGATCCTAAAATAAATCGTGCCCCGGACTTTGTGGACTCACTTATTTGTAGCTCAAAGGAATTTTGCGAGAATTCTGGCGTGTGGTCATTGACATCCTCGATCGCTACATTCACGTGATAAAAGTTCAATGGATTTTCAGCAACAACCTCAAATTCCAGAGCACAGGCTGACTTCTTCCCGCATATCTGCTCCCGGTCTAGCCTGCTGCTCACAAGTAACTCCCCGCTCTCCGCGCTCACAGTGAAGTAAGGCTTCTCCGAACTGACGCGCAGTTTTCGAGTCGGTAACTCGTGGACACTGAGTCTCAGGTCCTTGGCGAGATTCCCCACCACCGAGCCCTCGGGCATCTCCTCGGGAATCCTGTAGTGGATCTGCTCAGAGAGCGCCAGGCAGAACAAAGACAGCAGGAATGGACAGAGCACTGGCCGCCTCTCAGCCCAGCCGCTCTTCCCAGCGCCGCTCCCCATCCCTCTCGCTCCCCCCCTTAGTTTGCTCACCGGCTTGGAGACGCCGGGTTACAAATAATGGCTATGTTGCAGTCGTCCGGAGCTCCCAACAGCTTTATTTTCGGCGCGAGGGTCAGGCAGGGTTTCTTCTCCGGAGGAGGAATAGGTGGAAAGACAACACTAGCGAGTCTTGAGACAGGGAAAGTGCTCTGCGGCTGCGCGACGGGATCGCCAGCACCAAGCTCTCGACTTTGGCCAACAGCGGCGCCCAGAGTCCGCACTGGGAAACTGCAGCCCCTGCTGCTTCACTTTAACCAGCTACCGTAATTACTACCGTGTATCCAGCTGAAAAATCATTTTTAAAAGACGTCAGTATGTTTAATAACACGCTTCCCACGTGGCTCAGCGGTAAATAATCCACCTGTCATGCTGAAGGCACGTGTTTGACTCCTGGGTGGGGAAGATCCCCTGGGGAAGGAAATGGCAACCCATTCCAGTATTCTTCTCTGGGAAATCCCATGAACAGAGGAATCCGTGGTGTCAAAAGAGTTGGACACGACTTAGCGACTGAGTACGCATGCATATCTGGTAACATTTAATTCTATTAGAAGCGTCATCATCCCAACTTTCCAGGTTTTCAGGTCAATCGGTAAGTTTAATATATAAACATCTGTACGCTGACATAATTACTCCCCAACCTTCAAATCCGCACTAGTAATAGGATGATTATTATAACACAGATTTGGCTTAAAGGATCTCAGATCATAGCTGTTGTGAATACTCATTAATTAGCAATATATTGGATAAGGTTTCCTTGTCACCTTTTTCCTTATTCTTCCTTACATTTTTTTGTACCTAATTCATTTCCATTTTTCTTCCCAGAGGGCAACAGTAATGGTGAAATTATGTCTTTCAAAAGGCACAATTTATACTTCCCTCTCTTGTTCCAAAATAATTTTAGCAAATTCTTTATAGTAACATTTGGTTTTCAATTCTGATATCTCACTTAAAGAAATGATGATAGCCTTTCAGAGAAGAGCCTATCCTCTCCTTCCCATTGTATGATTATTTTCCTGGGTGTAAAATTCAACATGAGTCTCCAAAACTACCAGGGGAAAATTCTATTTTGCTTTGCATCACAAACTCACTAAGCATGGTCTACTGTACTGAGGCACTTGTTCCCACTTCTGTACTTATCACATCCCATAATGACAGTTGAAGGAAACAGTCCCTAGAAAATGTATAATAGCTCACTGACTTTAGTGATGATCTCTCCCCTTTGTTTAAAAGTATTTTTAATAATTAATCAATTTACTTGGAGGGTTCTTTTTCAAAGTATCTGATAATCACATTTCTTCCCCACAGAATGTAACACTGTTCTCTCCCCCAAGTGACTGTACATCTGAATGTTACAGAATGTATGAAGTGTACTTCCACAGGAATGCACAGATCTTTAGATGCAAACCACCACCTTATGGCAGAAAAACATATGCTAGACATTATGCCAGAAAACAATTGTTCTCTTAACACTCAAAAGGCCCCAATAAACAAGATGACCTTGTCATCAACTACTCCCTGATACTAGTCAACTGCTGTATTTAGTTTTACTAAAATGTTATATAATAAGTGAAGATGTAGTTAATTACAGATTAAATTATCTCTAACTGAATTTTTCAACAGACCCAATAAGAAAAATTTACTACCACTCCAGGACTTGAGTGTATGACATAGTTGTTTCATAAAGCCAGCATCCCAGCTCCCCCACTCGTAGAGCCCACATACACACTTTGCGTGACTGCATCACTAAAACAGCACATGAAAATTTGGGTTAAAAACATGCAATGGCCTATTTCACAAATGTTACTTATAACACTTAACACCTTACTTGATATCTCATTTTATTGATTTTGGACAACAATCTTTAGTATGCCATTAGACTCCACGTCTGTCATTGATAAAGATCTTAGTGAAGCCTGACACATAAATTTCATCCGTTAAACATCAACAAAACTTCTACCAGAATCTGGCTTTAATAGGTGATTAAAGTTTAAATAGGTCAAGAGCAACTGAGATGTTTCAAGGCCACCAAAGAGGTACATGGAAGTGGAAGCAGGGCACAGAAAAAGAAGTTTGCAGACTGAAAATTTCTTCAACAACCTTTTACAGATATGATCTAAAGAGAATCCTGAGAAGGCTGAGGTGTACTTTCTTGCTAACCTTGTGCAATAAGACTTAACAATTCACTCTCATTTATAAAATACATGAATTAAGAACACCATTAGGAACATAAATACAAGACATAAAAATGTGATTATCCACTTAGTCACAATCTTGTCCATATGCTTTCACCATAAATATGGTACTAAAACACTCTGTCAGTAAGTGTTCCATGTTAAAAAATCACCACTGAAATAAACAATCTTGCTTTATCACTTGAAAGTTTTTTTAACTTCATCTTCAAATCACGTATTTCGCAAAACAATGACATTTACACAAAATATAATTTCTCGATGATATAAAGATGAATGAATGACTGAACTCACCTGAATACTTTGAGCTTCATCCTTACATTCACGAAAATCTATGGATGTTAGCAAGGGATCCTTTTTCTCACAGCTCTCCTGGCTGATGAGCGTGTCCGCATAGTTGGGTTGAGGGAAGATCACGTGACTCCCCCGAGAGTCCGCGGTGAGCGAGACCTCCTGCGAATAGGTCTGCAGGAAAGCCCGCACCCCGTCCACGCCCACAAACTGAGATACTGGTACACCTCCGGGGACACCTCCTGAAGCTTGAAGCATGTGAGATCTGTGCCAACGCCGCAGTCTGAGCGCCAGTAGCACGATGACAAAGGCGAGGAAGACGCAGGAGACCACAGCCACAGCCACCACCAGGTAGAGTGTGAGGCCTGAAGCGTCAGAGTCGTGCGGGACCTCCAGGCTGCCCAGGTCCGCCAGGACATCTGGGATGCTGTCAGCCACAGCCACCGTGAGAGTGACAGTGGCCGAGAGAGGGGGCTGCCCGTGGTCCTGGACCGCCACCACCAGGCTCTGCTTGAGTGCATCTCTGTCCAGCAGCGCCCGTGCTGTGCGCACCTCGCCCGTGTGCAGCCCCACCGAGAAGAGTCCTGGCTCACTGGCCTTGAGCAGGCGGTAGGACAGCCAGGCGTTCTGTCCCGAGTCTCTGTCCACTGCCACCACCTTGGTGACCAGGTAGCCAGGCTCTGCAGAGCGGGGTGCCAGCTCCACGCCCGTGGAACCGTCAGTGGGGAGGGCAGGGTACAGAATCTCAGGTGTGTTGTCATTCTGGTCCAACACAAATATGCTCAGAGACACATTGCTGCTGAGTGGTGGGTCCCCACTGTCACTTGCAATCACTCGCAACCGCAGGTCCCGAAACTGCTCATAGTCAAAGGAGTACAGTGCATATAGGACACCAGTATCAGAGTTGATGGAGACGTAGGAGGACACAGATGGCCCCTGGAGAGTATCTTCAGATAGGGAGTATGTGACACGGGCATTCTCGTTGCTGTCAGGGTCATGTGCAGTCACGGAGAAGATGGAGGTGCCTCTGGGGTTATTCTCAGGCACATAGACAAAGTATGAGGAGTGCAGGAAGGCAGGTGGGTTGTCATTGGTGTCTGCCACATTCATGGTGATGTGAGTTTCCGTGGACAAGGGTGGGCGTCCACCATCTGTGGCTTTCAGCGTGATGTTATACGCAGAGAATTTTTCCCGGTCTAGGTTTTCTGCTGTCACCAATCTGTAGTAGTTGTCTATAGATCTTTCTAATTTAAAAGGCAGATCTTCTGAAATAGTGCAGGTCACCTGGCCATTCTTCCCAGAATCTCGGTCTTGAAGGTAGAAAAGCGCCACTACGGTTCCAGGAGGAGTGTCTTCGGGGATTGAGTTGCCTACAGATGTTACAGTCACTTCCGGGGCATTGTCATTCACATCTAAAATTGTGATCAGTACTTTAGCTCTTGTTATACTACCAGGACCATCCTGAGCTTGAACTTCCATTTCATAATAGCCAGATTCTTCATAATCTAGGCAATCTAGAGTTGATAATTCTCCTGTGTGAGAGTTCAGCTGGAATATCTGTAGAATTTTTGGAGTTATTTTCAGGAAAGAGTATGTCACTTCCCCGTTCACTCCCTCATCCAGATCTATAGCACTTACCGTGAGCAGTCTTGTGCCCACTGGCACGTTCTCAGGGACAGTTATTTGGTACTGGGGCAAAGAGAAGATTGGCGCATGATCATTCACGTCCACCGCTGTTACTTGGACACGGGCGGTTCCGGATCGTGGTGGGTCACCGCCGTCAGAGGCGGTGAGGAGGAGGTGGTGAGTTGCCACTTCTTCCCGGTCCAGTACCTGCTCCAGCACTAATTCTGGATATTTGGTTCCATCCTCTCCGGTGTGCACAACCAGGGAGAAGTGGCGATTGGGGCTGAGGTGGTAGCTCTGGAGAGAGTTCGTGCCCACATCCGGATCCCTAGCCTCATTTAACGGAAATCGCGCCCCAGGAGCTGTATTCTCCATTATTTTCACATTCATTTCTTCCGTCAAGAATTTAGGAGCGTTGTCATTAATATCCATTATTTCCACTTCTATACGATAAAGATTCATTTTATCTTCCACCAGGATGTTAAAGTTCACCAGACACCGCGCGCTCTGGGCGCAGAGCTCCTCCCGGTCTATCCTGCCCGCGGTGACCAAGCTGCCGCTTCGCGGGTTCAGAGCGAAGAGCTGCGTCCTACCTCTGGAGACGATGCGGACCCCGCGCTCCGCCAGGTCCTTGGGCTCCAGTCCCAGATCCTTGGCGATATTACCGACAAAAGACCCCGTCTCTGTCTCCTCAGGCACGGAGTAGAGAATCTGTCCTGCCCAGACTTCGCTCTGGGTCCCCAGGAGGATGAAGAGCAGGATGAATGCTCTGTAGTCCCCGCCCCTCTGCCGAGCCGCCATTCTTGTCCTGCTGATCTTTAGACACTGGCCTATCTCCTGTTCTATTTCTGGATGCCAGGACGTCTGCGTGAAGCCCTGTGTATTCCGGAAAAGAAGCCCAGAATCCAGTGGTATAGAGGACTTAATTTAGTGCAGCTTGGAATAGAGTTTATCTCAGTCTGACGTTTCTTTGCGCTGTAAAAGCTCAGTGGTTCCGGCGGATCTTGTGAACCATTTTCCCCCTGGTTGGTGAACAGCGGCGCTCAGAGTCCTTACTAAGTTACTGCACCATACTGAAGCAAAATAACTGATTTTTCAGAAAGTTGTTTTATCCTTTGAAATTCTTTCATTTCTTCAATTCATGCATCTCTGCTATATCATTTAAAATAAAATAAATTTTAAGAAACTGTAACTTAATGTAACAATGTTCATGGATGGGTGTTTGTTAATCCCAGATAATTCTTTTAAATTCTCTGCTCTGCATTGCAACTTTGAAATGATTCTTAGACACTGCCTCACACTTCAGTTCACATAGATAAAAATCAGTCATGCAAATAAAACAAGTATGATTTACTTTTAAAAGGTGTCTGTATATGTAAGATATTATGTAGAAACATTTATATCAGCATATTTAAATTAATTCAATCATACCGAACATAGTCTATGTTCTAGACACAACTATGTAATAAGGCAGAGTCCATTTTATCTTTAATATACAGAGGAGTAATGTAATAACTTTTTATTGAATGAAACCTTAGAGACTGTTTAGTTAAATTCCTTTATTTTAATAAATTTTAAAATGAGAGGGAACTGCTTTATCCTTGACTACATAATCATAGAACCAATGTAGGAATAGAAATAGCCACACTCCAAATCTCCTAAGAAGAAAAAAAGGGAATTATTGTTGGCCTTGACTGATGCTTTATGCTCAAAGAGTGCCATTAGAGATAGGTGAGAAGCCAAGCAGCTACAATCAGCTATAGAAGCAACTCATTTTTGTAGAGAAGACAGAAATTTGCAGATTCCACTGGCTGTGGATTCATAAGTGTTGGTGTCACTGCTTCTTTTAATTATGCAATTTAAATAATCATCATACCCTATACTTGAGAAAAGATGGGTCTCTGAACAACCTTTGAGCATACAAGCTGGACTATCCTGAGCAGATCCTTAGAGGTACTCATTGCTCCACTGCTATTAATGAAGTAAAACTCAATTGTTGATGGATCTGAGGTTACTCTCTGCTGGCATAAATAAAACAAAGTTTCCTTCACATAGTTGCAGAAGAGAGCGGCCTGTTTTGAAATGAAGACCTGGTAAGAAATAGCCTTGCTTTATAAAATATTTTAAGCCCTGGGGAGTAACTAGCAGCACAAGAAGGGAGAACTAGAAGTAATACTTATAAAAACTTAGCTCAGTTGGTGACAAGTTTGCAACTAACAAATCTATTTCTGGTCTTTGATGGCATTACTACAAAATACAGGGAATACTTTGAATGAAATGCCAATTCAATCTATCAAAATAATTCATATCATATTTGCTTTCACTATGTGGCTCAGACAGCAAAGCATCGGTGTGCAGTGCAGGAGACCCAGGGTTTGATCCCTGGGATGGGAAGATCCCCTGGAGAAGGAAATGGCAGCCCACTCCAGTACTCCTGCCTGGAAAATCTCATGGACGGAGGAGCCTGGTAGGCTACAGTCCATGGGGTCGAAAAGAGTGGGACACAACTGAGCAACTTCACTTTCACTTTCAAGTAGATGAAAGATCTTACTTTTTGTTCAAGGGAAACAATATGAGTACTGCAGATTAACTACATAAATAGGAATTTAAAACTATTTGTTCAGTAGCAATCTTGAATTTCTTGTTGGTGTAAGTATATGGTCATTAAAGACATGAGTACTTGCAGACATTTTCAATCAAAACTTTCATGTACAGATATTATGATTCCCAACATCATGATTTTTTTCTATCTGATACTTCAAAATTTATAGCATCATCTCATATTTGTCTCTTATTCTACTATTTTTAAAAAGTCTTGATTAACCTAACACTTCTGGGTACCTTCTTTGGAGCTAAACAAAATCTAGATAAAGGAGATAATCAAGTTTTTTAAGTTACTCTACAACATAAAATGAAATATTAAAGATCTCTACTCAACCACCAAGGTGTTTAAATATAACATAAAATTACTGTATAAGATTGAAATAATGTTGTACTTTTAAAGGGAGTGTGTTATTATTGGTTGAGCTGTTGCATGGGTTGAGTTGTTGTTTTTTATTTACATAAAAAAATTTATGGAAAGTTTATTTGTCTTCCCAGGCAGTAAGTTATTTACTTTTGCTCCTTTTTTTCCCCTTTAAACTATTTATTTTTAGCTGTGCTGGGTTCTAGCTTCAGTGAGCAGGGGCCACTCTCTAGTTGCGGTGCATGGGCTTCTCATGCAGTGGATTCTCTTGTTTGGAGCACAGGCTCTAGGGCTTCAGTGGTTGTGGAGCAACAGGCTTAGTTGCCTCAAAGCATGTGGGATCTTGTAGGACTAGGGATCCAACTCATGTCCCCTGCGTTGGTAGATGGATTCTTAACCACTGCACCACCAGGGAAGTCCTCTCTTTTCTTTAAGCAACTTTTTTTTCTGTTGAAGAAACATCTGTTTGGAGTTCTGTTTAGGTATTCATCCCCAGGCAATGATGTATATTTCTTCCAATGATCCTCTCAGAGATTTTACTCTTTCCCCTTTGATCTCCATTCCAAACACTTGATCAGAATTGGGTAATAAAGCAGCCCAATACTTTGGTAGACTTTTTTTTTCCTGGTGGTTCCAAAACATTATATGCTCAAACTATCAGACTTCTAATCTTATTAATAATGACCTGTAGTATGTAAGTCAAAGGAGCCTCAGTCACAACTTAGCAAATTCCATGATTGCCAGGATTTAAGACTTGGTCAGTTCACATGAACGAATGACTACTGTGAGAGTAGACTCTAATAGGTTTTCTGTCAGTGAGACATTTTATTTGATTAAATGAAATACTCACAGGTAATTCAGTTAAGAGAATGAAGAAAACTAGCCTCCTATCTCAGTTACTCAGCAGATAAGAAAATAAACCAGTCTAACAGCCATGAGACCTCTAGTGAGCTCTGCTTTTAACAATGGATGTGTAAGATTAGTTTAATCATCCAGAGTTGGTAATATACTAAAATAACACACTCTCAGAGTACATGAAACAAATCTTAATATTTCTATAAGAGCCCATCTGATTCCCATGACCAATACCCAGGATTGAAGTCTTTAAAATTACCTACCATTAAATTCTGATTAAACCACTAAAGAATCATATCACAAATATCCAAAAGTTAATTTGAAATGTGTATGATTGTAATATTTTGGTTAGTCATATACACTTGAAACCTTGAAATAAATAATTCTATAACAATTGCTGAAAGTAAACAGTGATTTAGAAAAACATGCGGTAACTATCCTTAGCAGTTAAAGATATCAACTCAGTATTATCTTTCTTTACAAATACTGACAATTTGAGGTTACAAATGAGGTTCTCATTCATTTTCAAGGCATTTTCTGAATTGTCTATTTTACATGTGCATACCAAATCAAGATGCACAAATGGCAAATCCATTGTATTATCAAATAATAGAACCCTAAGCTCAGGATTGGAAAAGAGCTTGGCTAGCTAGAAATTCAACAACTCATCAAATTATATTATCTCCTGTATTCCATTAATCTCAGGACCATCAACTTATTTTTGAAAAGCACCAGTAACAGAATCTTCTAGCTCCTAAGGCAACTCATTTTCTGTTTAACAACTCAGAATTTTGCTGTTTTCTACTCATCAAGACATAGTTTTATTCACACCTTTGCGCTATGATGAATTGAGTAATCATTCTTTTAAAGGACATCTCTTCTTTCCTTAAATATTTGAATAGAGTTCCCATGTAACAAAAGCTTTATTTTATCTGGGCTAAATATGCTAAATCATTTAAATTCTTATTTGAATACTATTAATCCTTCACTGTCTCATTCACTAGTCCTCTATTTTCAGAGATATATCTTGTAAGTGGACACTACTTGCCACATTTAACAATTCACATTCATTTTTAAATACCATCAAACACGCAGACTGCAAAAAAAATCATTGTAGTGGGCATACAGCATCAGGTACTTATACTTATTTGTTAACAATCCAAAATTATAATAATGGTGATGTAAACAAATACTTGCTCACTGTACTACTTTATAGTTTGAACATTTTTTAATAAAATTATTTTCTTTTCCCAGAGTTTATGTGAGGTAGATAAGACAAGTCTTTTTAACTTAAATTTTAACTTGAAGGCTATAAGTATTGTGATTGTCCTGAAAAGAATAACAGATAGTTCTAGGAATATTATTCAAGTCTTCATATATCAATTACTCTTATTTATTATAAAATCATTTTTGATTCCTAATTAGTTAAGAGGGAAAATATCTCTCATAGATTCCATCATTTTAGAAAATACTTATTTTAGTTAACACTGGGAAGAAAAAAGATCTACCATATCAGATGCCGTAATTCTGAGGTTTTTCACATTATAAAAGAAAGAATCTTAGATATGCCACGTAATAGAAAAACAATAACTAAGAAGCAAGAGGAAAGCAACCCATGGCACAAAGAGCTTACCAAGAGGAGAAAAGTTAAAGGAAATTCAGGACATACTTTATTGAGATTTTTGGGGTGAAATTTGAGAAAACTAAGATTTAATAGACCTCTACTGATATAAAAGAAAAACCTTCTCAAAACTATATAATTCACTGCAAAAGACTAAGAATATCAGGCACTGAACCAAGAGAATTTTCACTTTTACTGTTCAAATAAGAACAATAAAAGCAATTAATCTCACCTGAACAGCGGAGTCTTGCTCTTTACAAAAATCTTCCTGAATCAAGAGAGGCTCGCTTTTCTCACAGCTCTCCTGACTGATGAGCGTGTCCGCATAGTTCGGCTGCGGGAAGATCACGTGACTCCCCCGCGAGTCCGCGGTGAGCGAGACCTCGTGCGAATAGGTCTGCAGGAAAGCCCGCACCCCGTCCACGCCCACAAACTGAGACGCCGGCACGCCAGCCAACCCGCTTTCGGAAGTCTGGAGCAGACGCGACAGGTGCCAATGCCGCAGTCTGAGCGCCAGTAGCACGATGACAAAGGCAAGGAAGACACAGGAGACTGCGGCCACCGCCACCACCAGGTACAGCGTGAGGCCTGAAGCATCAGAGTCGTGCGGGACCTCCAGGCTGCCCAGGTCCGCCAGGACATCTGGGATGCTGTCAGCCACAGCCACCGTGAGAGTGACAGTGGCCGAGAGAGGGGGCTGCCCGTGGTCCTGGACCGCCACCACCAGGCTCTGCTTGAGCGCGTCTCTGTCCAGCAGCGCCCGCGCTGTGCGCACCTCGCCCGTGTGCAGCCCCACCGAGAAGAGTCCTGGCTCGCTGGCCTTGAGCAGGCGGTAGGACAGCCAGGCGTTCTGGCCTGAGTCTCTGTCCACTGCCACCACCTTGGTGACCAGGTAGCCTGGCTCTGCAGAGCGGGGTGCCAGCTCCACGCCAGTAGAGCCATCAGTAGGGAGTGCAGGGTACAGAATCTCAGGTGTGTTGTCATTCTGGTCCAGCACAAATATGCTCAGGGACACATTGCTGCTGAGTGGTGGGTCCCCACTGTCACTTGCAATCACTCTCAACTGCAGGTCACGGAACTGTTCATAGTCGAAGGAGTGCAATGCATACAGGATGCCAGTGTCAGAGTTGATGGAGATGTAGGAGGACAGAGGTACCCCCTGGATGGTGTCTTCAGCTAAGGAATAGGTAACCTGGGCATTCTCACGATTGTCAGGGTCCTGTGCAGTTACTGAGAAAATGGAGGCACCTCTGGGATTGTTCTCTGGAATGTAGACAGAGTAGGAGGTATGGGGAAAAGCAGGTGGGTTATCATTGATGTCTGCCACATTTAGGGAGATGAACATTTCCATAGACAGAGGCGGCATTCCTTTGTCGGTGGCTGTCACAGTGATGTTGTATGTGGATACCTGTTCTCGATCTAGAACTGTATTTGTCACTAGTCGATAATAATTGTCTACTGATTTTTCCAGTTCAAATGGCAAACTTTCTGAGATAGAACATGTTACCAGGCCATTCAGTCCAGAGTCTCGATCATATACTTGAAAAAGAATGATCACTGTGCCTGGTGGTGTACTTTCAGCAACTGATCTGCTTCCAGATGTAACTACCACTTCTGGTACATTGTCATTCACATCCAAGATAGTAATTAAGACTTTGGCTCTGTCTTGTAGACCTGGGCGATCCCGGGCTTCAATATCCAGCTCATAAAAGCTGGTGTCTTCATAGTCCAGAATTGCAGAAGTTGCTATCTCTCCAGTCAAAACATTCAGGCAGAAAGTCTTTGAGATTTTTTCTGTTATCCTCACTAAAGAATATGTTACTTCCGCGTAAACTCCTTCATCCTGGTCCGTGGCATTTACCGACAACACCGGCGTACCTACTGGTAGATTTTCAGGGACACTCACACGATACACAGGCTGAGTAAAGACTGGAGCGTTGTCATTTGCATCTAGGACAGTTACCAAGATTCGAGCCACACTGGAGCGGGCAGGGTCACCGCCATCCATGGCGGTAAAGACCAGGTGGTGAATGGCCTGTTCCTCCCGGTCCAGCACGCGCACCAGCACCAGCTCTGGGTATTTGGGCCCATCAGCTTTACCTGGCATTTCCACGGAGAAGTGACTATTCTCGCTGAGCTTGCAGCCCTGGAGAGAGTTCACTCCCACATCCGGGTCATAGACCTCCATTAGTGGAAATCGAGAGGATAAGGCTGCGTTTTCGGTAATTTTTACTTCCAATTCTTCCCTTAAAAATCGGGGTGCATTGTCATTAATGTCCATTATTTCCACTTCCACGGGGAAAAGATTCAATTTATCCTCAACAAGGATGTTAAAATTCACCAGACACCGAGCCCTCTGAGCGCAGATCTCCTCTCGGTCTATCCTGCCCGCGGTGACCAAGCTGCCGCTTCGCGAGTTCAGAGCAAAGAGCTGCGTCCTACCTCTGGAGACGATGCGGACTCCCCGCTCTGCCAGCTCCTGGGGCTCCAGCCCGAGATCCCTGGCAATGTTGCCCACGAAGGAGCCTTTGTCCAGCTCCTCAGGAATGGAGTAATGGATCTGCCCGGCCCTGGCCTCCCACAGCGTCCCCAGGAGTACGAAGAGCAGGATCAACCCGCAATAATGCCAGCGGCTTTGCAGAACCGCCATTACTGGCTCGTTCTGGACTTCCCTGGGATTATAAGCAGGCGGAACACGTTCGCATCAGTTTGGAGCGTCTCAGAATTGGCGGTCAAGGCCAATAAACAAGCAGCGATCAGATGCGAATCGATTTAGGGAAGGCTTTCTGCGCAGCGGCAGAGCTTTTCCTGTATAATCTGCTTTGTGCTTTGAGGATATAACTCGAGTTCTCACTGCTCTCCTTACCCGGGTTAGTGAACAGCGACGCTTAGAGTCCTAACTTAATACTGCACCGTTCTGCGGAAACCATCAATACATAGGGGTCTTATTTCTGCTAAATATGCATAGATGATACTCAGTATTTCTCTCCCCAAGAATGAAAAGCATTTGGAAAAATAAAATGTCGTATTCTGAAAATTTAAATGTTCCTTGGAATGATGCTTATTTTTGTGACATCTCTTAGGGTCTTGGAGAACACAAATACTTTTACACTTTTCCGTAAATTTTGAACTCCACACTCCACCATCGTTTATATTTGTCTAATTTTCAATAAGGGCACCAACAACCACGAACATGTTTAGAACCAATCCACCACTACGTTACAGGGGTTGTCATTTTTAGATGTTATTACCTATTTTTATTAACATAGATTAAGAACTGCACTATTTAGCCAATATTTGTGTATACTTTAAAGAAAATGCAATGAAAGTGAAAATATGTAGGATACAGTGAAAAAGTATTCTTATATTTATATTATATATAACATATAGTGTTTAGGACTGACTACACTGAATTTATGTAAACCACTTAATTGTCTAGATAGATACAAATAATGTCTTACAGTGAGAATGTAAGATACTAGAATATTAAAAATGTTTCAGGACATACTGTTTTAGAATTAATAGAAATTTTAAGACTATTACTAAGTGACATTCTATGAAAGAACTATTGTAACACAGATACATGATCAAAGAACTTCTAAGACCCCCTCTCATCTCCATTCTATGTCCCCCCAAAAATCAATAAAACACCAAAAACTGCCAGAGTTAGCCTGCATACTTTTAACTTCTAAAATAATGATCTGAAACCTAATAATATTTATGGGAGGAAAAGGTTTTGAAGTAACTCACCTGTTGCAAATTGACTGAATTAGAAGTCACTTGGGGATTGTCATTACTGGTACTTTCAAGACAAATGGCTTCATTACACAGAAGGTCTTGTGGTGGAGCATTTTCAGGCCTTATATTGAGAAATTTAAACTCAGTCTTTGAGGAATGTGTGGCAGCACACAGATTGTAGGAATAAGGTAAAGTCCCTTCCCCATAGTTGGGGAGGACTCCAGGTCCAGTTTTGGAGCAAAAACTAGTTTGAAAGCAACTCCAGGTGGCAGGGTTGGAGGAGCGTCGCAAACTTAGGACGACCGCCAGAATCACCGCGAGGAGGAAGAGAACCGAGATCAAGGCCAAGGCCACCACCAGGTAAAACTGCAGCTCAGACTGGGGGTCAGGGGGTGCCGGGCGGTCACTGAGGTCCGGCAGCGCCTCCTGCAGGCTGTCGGCGAAAACCAGGAGCAGCGTGGCGGTGGCCGAGAGGGGCGGCTGTCCCCCATCGCGCACAGCCACCAGCAGGCGCTGGCGGGCCGCGTCCCTGTCGCCCAAGGCCCTCGCCGTCCGCACCTCGCCCGTGCGCAGCCCCACGCTGAACAGTCCGGGCTCGCTGGCCTGCAGCACGTGGTAGGACAGCCAGGCGTTGTGTCCAGAGTCTGCGTCCACTGCCACCACCTTGGTGACCAGGTAGCCGGGCTGCGCGGCGCGGGGCACCGTGTCGAAGAGCGCCGAGCCGTCGGGTCCCAGCGCCGGGTACAGAACCCTGGGTGCGTTGTCGTTGCGGTCGCCCACCAGCACGCGCAGGCTCACGTTGGAGCTGAGCGCGGGCGAGCCGTGGTCGCGGGCCTGCAGCGTCAGCTGGAAGGCGCGCAGCTGCTCGTGGTCGAAGGCGCGCTGCGCGAACACCACGCCGCTCTGCGGGTTCACGGACACGTAGGACGACAGCGCGCGCGGCTCCAGGTCGCTGGCCACGATGGAGTAGGAGACCTGGCCATTGGGCCCCAAATCGGGATCCGAAGCGTTAACTTGGGCGATGGAGGCGCCGGGTGGGTTACTTTCTGGCACGTGGACCACGTAGGAGGCCTGGTGGAAAACCGGAGCGTTGTCGTTGACGTCGGAGACTTTCAAGCTGACACTTCTTTTAGAGGAAAGGGGCGGCTTGCCTTTGTCCGTAGCTGTGATAGTGACATTGTATTCCGGAGTCTTCTCTCGATCTAAGACTCTTTCGGTCACCAGCTTGTACGTGTTTTTTGTATCTTGAACTATTTTAAATGGGAAATTTCCTTTTATTTGGCATAAGACTTCCCCATTAAATCCAGAATCTAGATCATGTGTTTTGATCAAAGCAACAACAGTCCCAAGCTCAGTGTCTTCTTTTATATATTTAGATTCAGAATCCAGGGTTATCTCAGGAACATTGTCATTTTCATCCAAAATATCTATTTGTATTTTGCAGTGGGCAGTGTGATGTCCACCATCCTTTGCTTCTACCCCAATTGTGTAGCTCTCTCTCTCTTCAAAGTCCAGTCTTCCAACGGTGGTGAGTTCCCCTGTTTTACTGTCCAGCTTGAACAGTTGTCTTACTGCCTTATCAACATTAATAAAAGTGTAGGCAATCTCGGCATTGATGCCCTCATCCAAGTCAGTGGCCATCACTCTTAGCACAGAGGAACCCAGGGGTAAGTTCTCTGAAATATTGACCCTGTACACGTCCTGGGTGAACACTGGGGGGTTATCATTTGCGTCCGCCACAACTACCCTGATCTGGGTAGTGCAGCTTCTGGTTGGCTCACCCCCATCCACAGCCATGAGGACCAGGTGGTGGCAGGATTGCTCTTCTCTGTCCAGGGGAGCCTTCAATACCAGTTCCGGGTATCTACTGCCGTCTGGGTTCTCCTTCTGGATCAAAGAGAAATGGGGGTCAGGGCTGAGGTAGTACTGCTGCAAGGAATTGACACCTACATCTGAATCTTGTGCAGATTCCAGGGCAAAGGTGGCTCCAGTTGGGGTCAGTTCACTGATTTCCAGCTCAGTGACATTTTGGCTAAAGGTCGGTGGGTTGTCGTTGACATCCTGAATCTCCACGGTTATATGAAAAAAGTTCAAAGGCTTTTCAGCGACCATTTCGAATTCCAGAACACACACTGACTTCCTGCCACAAACCTGCTCTCGGTCTATACGGTCGCTCACAAGTAAGTCTCCGTTATCGGTGCTCACTGTGAAGAATTTCTTCTCTGCACTAACGCGCAGGTTCCGAGTAGGCAAATCTCGCAGGCCAAGCCCTAGATCCTTGGCGAGGTTCCCCACCAGCGAGCCCCTGGCCAGCTCCTCTGGAATAGTGTAGCGGATTTGCTCTGAAAGCGCCGGGCGGAACAAAGACAGTAGGAAGAGAAACAGCATTCGCCTCCGCCCAGCCTGGAGCTTCGGTCCCAAGCGGTTTCCCATCCCACCCTCCGCGCCTTTGCCTTTCTGATTCAGAAGAGCTGTGACCGCTAAATTATCCCAAGAATTTCTGAGCAGATGACTCCTTGACAGGTCTTAACAGACCGATTCTCACATAGATATTTCCGCCGCAGAAAACCTGAAAGTGCACAGATCTCGCGATTTCGCGGTCCACAGGCGATTCCTCTGCGTCAGGAGGAGCTGATACTTTTTGTTCAGCACTAGGCAACAGCGGCACCCCGCGACTCGGCTGCAGAACTGCATTAGTGATTACTAAAGCAGATTCAAATACAGAGCCGGCTAGAAGACGGGTCCTTTGTGTCCTGATACAGATACTCATTTGTCCCATGCTATAAGGATTTTAGCATTTCAAATATTTACTATATCTTCTTTCTCGCTATAATTTCTTCGAACTTGAGCTTTATGCCTCCGAATCAGGTGATTTTTATTCCTCAAAGCCAGAGGTATCTTGCTGACGATGTTTATTGGCATCATCATGCTTTCAGTTTCCATTTCATACAGTGGCCATAATAACATCTTTCCTGTGTGCCTTAGTAAAATTGAGGACCAAATAAAATAATATCTGGAAAGTGACACAAATGAAAGTGGTTGCAGAGAGTGTAATATTAAAATAAGTGAAATACCTTGATATGTATTGTTATTTCGCTCTTTCTTTTCTTCTAACTTATAAAAGTTATAAATCTCACAGCTTTTAGTTTTATCCCATAGATGTTATAATCTTCTCCTCCAAATAATTGATGGATAGCAAGGAGATTGGTTGTCCTTATAAAACAGAAGTATGGTAAGAAGCAAGAAACTCTCTTTTCCTTAGTTTCCAAGTCTATTTTTATTAAATGACCGTGATTTTAAAACTATTTCACTAAGCTTATTTTTTTCCACACTATGTTACCATTGTCTTTAATTGTATTGTTTTTTCTTATGTAGCTCAGCAATGGTGAATTATTTGGATTTTGGAAGTGAAGTATGAATCCTCATAAAGATATATTTCAGAGAAACTGATCTATGTAGTCCTACTTTTTCTTGGTCACCTTTTAACTATCTGATTATCTCAACTCTTTGATATAGACACTCTGCTTTATCAATAAGTACTCCAATTTCCATGTTTCTGATAGGTGTCTTAGAATATTAATTCAGAAATAGTTTTTAAACCATATAATACATTATCATTATAAAGCTTGGAAGATGTATAACAATGTAGAACTCATCTTATAGTGAAAAAGCTCATTTATCCAGGATTCTAAATAGAAATTCACTGGTATCTAAGAACATAAAATAACAAGACTTTGCTTCAAAATATGACAGAGCAAGTGCCCCCCCTTTCTTTTTTTTTTTTTTCTTTTTACCACTGTATGAACACTGCAGTTAGTACAGGAAAGTTTTTTTTCAAAACACATACGAAACTAAAGATTCAAATATTTAAGTGTATAGAGTATACATAGTATATACACTCACAGTGTGTAGATCAAACATTTTATTATGTAAAGGCTATTGAAGTTTATAGAGATATAGAAAAAAAATTTTCCCATTGCATGAAAAAGAACCTAGAACATATACCCAAATCTATACAGTATTCTTTTACTTCAAAAATAATGGAAAGTAAGTTTTCATGCATGAGTGAATGACATCTAAAGCTATCACAGAGATTCTCTTGCTACTCTTTGGATGAATTCACTATTCAGTGAGTCTGCACATTGTATGCAGTGAGGTCAAAATTACCCAAATATAATTAGATTCCCTTCATAGAAATATTAAAAAAGAAAAATCAAGTGGTCCTACATTCCCAAATGCATGATAACCCTTTCATGTGATTAAGTAATGTAACCTATGGGTCTGTTAATAATATTCCCATTTTCCCTGTTTATTCATACTTTGCAGCTGATGTTCAAGTTGTTGAAAGTACAGAATTTAAAAGATTGAAAAATATTTTTAAAAAAGATCTAAAAATCATCTCCAGCAAATCATATGCAAAAATGAATAGGGCACACAATTCTTCCATTCTATAAGACATATTCATGAAATTTGAGACACACAGAGCAGTAAGTAGTATTTCATCAGAAAAATCTCATAGTTTAAGATGAGTACATCCCTGAGAAATAATTTTTAAAATTTCCAAGTCATTTTAAAATTGTGTCAATGAACATTTAATTAACTATTAAGGGGAAAAAAGGGGATTTTATTCAAACCAAACTGAGGATTATAACCAAGGAAGCAGCTTCTCAGAAAGTTCTGAGAACTGCTCCACCTGTTAGAAGTTGAAGGCACAGTAATATGCATTTTTTGAGACAAAGGATCATATATAAAAATAATGTACTGATATTTTGTGTAAAGTTCACCAAGGATCCATGGTCTAGGTAAGCAGTACAAAGCAAGCAGAAAGTCACTGAGACCCCCTACAGAGCTGGGAAAGAACACTATTCTTTTAAGAAGTTACACAGATAGCATCAGAAGAAAAAAAAAATATTGATCTTTACAGTCAGGCAGGCATTCCCATCTCTGAGGAGCTCTGGTTAGCCTGTAATGCAGATATACGCAGCACATGAGGGAGGGAGGAGGATAAAACAAAGACAGAGGATTTTATCTTTAATTTCTTTTGTCCTGTCTTATTTTATTTCATCAGTTGAGCTTTATTCCATTAATTGACTTTCCAGATACAGATCTTAAACTCTTGTAATAAAGCAGAACTGTACCTGCACTTGCAGAAATGCAAACAATTAGGTCCATGTTGATCCTGAAAAGTGGAGGGGTTGTGTGTAACCAGAAGATGCCAAGTATATGGCATATTTGTATTTAATGACTGTATCTAATTATTTGGAGATTTTAAATTGCATCACAGAATTTATTCTAAAGCACAATTCAAAGTCTCCCTCTTACTGAATTCTTCTCTCAACAAATACACATGTCCAATTATTACATAATTTAACCCAAACTTTCCAGATTTTAGAATGCCACAGATATTATCATCACTATAAATTTAATCTGCCTTTCTGATATTCATCATGATTTCTATATTCTTCCACTGATTTATGCAAATTATTACTATTACTAAATTGCAGGTACTAAAATACCAATGCTGTGGAATACTTTTTCCAAACATATGTACTATGGTGTTTAGGCAAATATTCAAAAGAGAACATTACATCTAACAATTTGGACTAATCAAACAACTATTAACAAACAGTTCTAGTATAAGAAAGTCTTTGCATAAAATGATTATGTACAGCCACTTTAAAAAAATAATCCTTGCTTCACTTAAGCATCTGGAGATCAGCTAGAGTTCCTAAAATGCCACATATTATAGAAAGAAACATTAAGCTCAAAATATAATTAGAAAACAAATGGAGAAAACATCAGTTATCAAATTAAATCAAGTTCATCAGAAAATAAAGCAAATAAATAATGATTCACTACATAATTAAGCGATTTTGAATGTGGGAGGAAAATGATGAAAACAAATGAAGAAAATGCTCCAAGCATCCCTACTGAAAAGAAAAGAAAACTCACCTGAAGAACTTCTAGCTCTCTTTCCTTTGCGTTTATCTTTTCAGGTATCAGGAGAGGCTCGCTTTTCCCACAGCTCTCCTGACTGATGAGCTTGTCTGCGTAGTTGGGCTGCGGGAAGATCACGTGACTCCCCCGCGAGTCCGCGGTGAGCGAGACCTCGTGCGAATAGGTCTGCAGGAAAGCCCGCACCCCGTCCACGCCCATAAAGTGAGAGGCGGGTAAGCCTGCCAACCCGCTGCCCGAAACCTGCAGCGCGCGCGACGTGTACCAGCGCCGCAGTCTGAGAGTCAGTAGCGCGATGACAAAGGCGAGGAAGACGCAGGACACCGAGGCCACAGCCACCACCAGGTACAAAGTGAGACCTGAGTCGTCGTCAGGGTCAGTGGAGGGTTCGAGGCTGCCTAAGTCGGCCAGCACATCTGGGATGCTGTCAGCCACAGCCACGGTGAGCGTGACGGTGGCCGAGAGAGGGGGCTGCCCGTGATCCTGGACCGCCACCACCAGGCTCTGCTTGATCGCATCTCTGTCCAGCAGCGCCCGCGCTGTGCGCACCTCGCCCGTGTGCAGCCCCACCGAGAAGAGTCCTGGCTCGCTGGCCTTGAGCAGGCGGTAGGACAGCCAGGCGTTCTGTCCCGAGTCTCTGTCCACTGCCACCACCTTGGTGACCAGGTAGCCAGGCTCTGCAGAGCGGGGTGCCAGCTCCACACCCGTGGAGCCATCGATGGGGAGGGCAGGATACAAGATTTCAGGTGCGTTGTCGTTCTGGTCCAGGATGAAAAGGCTCAGGGACACATTGCTGCTGAGTGGAGGGTCTCCATTGTCACTGGCTGTCACCCACAGTTGCAGTTCTCTAACCTGCTCATAGTCGAAAGACCCCAGTGCATACAGGGCTCCTGTATCAGAGTTGATGGACACATAGGATGACAGAGGCGTTCCCTGAAATTTGTCCTCAGCCAGAGCATAAGTGACCTGGGCGCTGTTGCCGCTGTCGGGATCGTGGGCATTCACAGAGAAGATCGATATGCCTCTGGGGTTGTTTTCTGGGATGTAGGTGTAGTATGAGGTGTGAGGGAAAATGGGAGGGTTGTCGTTGATGTCTGCCACTTTAAGGAAGATGTGGTTTTCTGTAGACAGTGGTGGATTTCCACAGTCAGTGACAGTTACTGTGATGTTGTAATCTGAGATCTCTTCTCTGTCCAGAGCTCTAGTTGTCAATAAGTGATAGTAATTATCAACTGACTTTTCCAGTTTAAAGGGCAAGTTCCGGGGAATAGAACACACAATCTCGCCATTCTCTCCAGAATCACCATCATGTACGCTAAACAGTGCAATTATGGTCCCTGGAAGACAGTCTTCAGAGACGGTACCGGACAGAGAGGTGAGGAGCACTTCAGGCGCATTGTCATTCACGTCCTGTACTGTGATTAGTACCTTAGCGCTGGCAAGAAGGGCACCTCCATCCTGAGCTACCACTTCCATGTCATAGAATCTGGATTCTTCATAATCCAGTGGTTGCACAGTTGAGATTTCACCCAAGTTGGAATCAAGTTGGAAAGTCTCTGAAATTTTGTCTTCTTCATTGCGAAAAGAGTATGACAATTTCCCATTTATTCCCTCATCCGGATCCGTGGCGGTTAGTGTGAGCAGCCGAGTGCCTACAGCTATGTTCTCTGGAACACTCACTCTGTACTCTGATTGGGTGAACAGGGGCGCATTATCGTTCGCATCGAGGACCATCACGTGAATGTGCGTGGTACCAGAGAGTATGGGGTCTCCGCCATCTAAAGCTGTGAGTAGGAGATCGTGAACAGCTACTTTCTCGCGGTCCAAGGGCTGTTCCAGTACCAGCTCTGGATATTTCTGTCCATCTCTTCCGCTTTTCTCATCCAAAGAGAAGTGTATATTGGAGCTGAGCTGGTACCTCTGGAGGGAGTTCACACCCACATCCGCATCTCGAGCGAAGGGAAGTACTAATGGTGTTCCCACAGCCGCATTTTCATTGACTTTTACTTTTACTTCCTCATCCCGGAAACGCGGGAAGTTATCATTAATATCAGTTATCTCTACTTCTACCCCATACATTTTCATTGTATTCTCAACCAAGATGTTAAAACTCACCAGACACCGCGCGCTCTGAGCGCAGAGCTCCTCCCGGTCTATCCTGTCTGCAGTGACTAAGTTGCCGCTTCGCGGGTTCAGAGCAAAGAGCTGCGTCCTACCTCTGGAGACGATGCGGACTCCGCGCTCCGCCAGCTCCCGGGGCTCCAGCCCCAGGTCCTTGGCGACATTACCCACGAAGGAGCCTTTGTCCAGCTCCTCTGGTACCGAGTAGCGGATTTGCCCGGCCCCAGCTTCCCACAGCGTCCCCAGGAGCATGAAGAGCAGGAACGGCTCACTGCAGCCCCAACCCCTCAGTGCATCCGCCATTGCCTCTCTCAGACCAGTTTTCTCTTAGTCCTGGTTCCAGCCTGCTGTTTCCTTATTTCTCTAAAACCAACAGGAACCCTTATGAGAAGAGGGGCGCGGGAGGGCGACTTTTCCCAGGAGCTTCTCTGATCGGCGCGTGTTTTGTGCGGAAGGAGCGGAGTCTGATCGCAGCAGCGGCAGCTTCTTTCCCACTTGGTGAACAGCGACGCTCAGAGTTCTAACTAGTTACTACACCAATTCTGTTTTCATGTCAAAAGTGTTTAATTATATTTTATTTCTAATAATTTTCTGTATCCTTAATAGATTATTACATGACGTTGTTTATATCAAAAGAAGATTTAATTCTGAAATAACAAAAGACTTCTACAAGATTAATTCTGAGTTAATATAATTATTGATTCTTTTTTACATTTTAAAAAATTCTTATTTATTCTTTGAGGAGATAATTAAGTGATTAGAGGGTGTTCCTATTGTTCAAATGGGGCAGGCTGCTTCTTATTTGGTTTATGGCAGAAACTCTGATGAGCCATGCACATCATATAGATTGGAGAGGGACCAGACATAGATTTTGGTCTGGGGTGAGGGGTGGCTTGGAGATCAGGCAGAGTTGGTTCTCCCCCCTCTGCCTGTGAGAGAGTCACCTGGAGAGTCACCCTAGAGCTTGCTACAAAGGAAATGCTGGTGCCCCCAGAACTGCTGATTCAGTTAGTATGGAGTCAGGCCTGAGAATTTGCACTTTTTACTATTTTTAAAAATTTTTATTTGGAGGATAATTGTTTTACAATGTTGTGTTAGTTTCTACATACAACACGAATCAGCCATAAGTATACATATATCCTCTACCTCTCTTTTTTACTTCTTTATAAACTTTTATTTAATATGCCATTGAGCCTATGCCCTTTATTCACTTACTTATATTGAGCCCATCTAAGTAGGACATCAGAAGTTTTTGTAGGCTTTAAGATCTCATTTTTAATTAGGATATGTTTATGAAAATATGCCCATTTGTACATAAGAACATTAAGAAAACAATCCTAGCTCTCAACAGATCTTTGAAAAAAGGCCCACTGTATTATGCAAATTGTATTAGTTGTCATATGCAGAGGAAATAAAGGGTTTTTTGGTTTTTTGCTTTTTGTTACTTCTGAAGTCTTTGAGAAAGTTTCAAGATTTTCACACTAAGAACATGGCAGTTACAATATATCATATTGAGAGTTTGAGTTGAATTAACTATGCATTATTTATATTTTCTAATTACTATGTCTAAATTAGAGTTAGATGTTTTACAGATACCTGGGGAAAATCGGTATAGTGATTGTGGCTGAAAAGGATTTAGTTCATCACCCAAACAGAAAAACAAGTCCAGATACTTATCATTGAGCAGGCAGTAAGTGGCCTTTCTATTAAGACATATATTTAATGTTATCAACTTTATACGGTAGCAAAAAAGAAATACGTCATGACTAAAAAGAAAGAAGATTTCAGAGAGTTCATTAAGTGAGAGAAGCAATTTTTACTTAAAGACACCTCACAGGAAAATGAAGAAAATAAAAGTATTTTACATTTATATCTAGAAAATTTTAAAAATTAAGTTTTATGTAAACAGTATGAGAATAGGTCACAAAAATTTTCTCAATGTATGATTTTTCAAAAGAGTGATGTTACTGTACATGACAGAGAAAACATTTCTCCCGTTTATTAAACACATTCTTATTAGCAGACACTGCATACCTCAAACTTTGCATGACCTTTTAAAATAAATCTGGGATCCCAAGACACTTAGCTTGTAAAGATACTTAGAGGGCTGGTGTTCATGTCAGTCCTACCTATGCTCTGCTGTTGACAGGCCATATCACTGAGTGAAATTCTTCCTTTCTTTGGTTCTCAGTTTCCCAAACTAGTGAGATTGGGAGATCTCTTTACTCTTCAGTACTATAATTCTAAGAGGAAGCATAGCTAAAATGAATAAAACTAATATAAGGAGTCTGAAGGAAAAACAAATAGCTTAAGGTCTCAACAGTTATAAACTTTCAGAGGGAAGGAATGTAAAGATGAGGAAGAAAACGAAGTATCTTATGTAGTAAAGGTTTGTAACATGGGTAAATAAGGGGCTTCCCAGGTGGCTCAGTGGTAAAAAATATGCCGGCCAATGCAGGAAATGCAAGAGGTGTAAGTCCGATCCCTGTGTCCAGAAGATCTCCTGGAGAAGGAAATCACAACCTACTCCAGTATTCCAGGATAATCCCAAGGACAGAAGAACATGGCGGTCGACATCCATAGGATCGCGAAGAGTTGGACACGACTGACACAGATAAATAAATGCCACCCATAAGATAGGCAACCTATGTCAAAGATTTGCTTAAATAAGACTAAGATATTTAGGCCAAAAAAATCCCTTAAATTCTACCTACAAAACAATGAAATGTGAATTGAAGACTTCTACTCCACTCAGGTGATTTGTTAAGAAACATTGAAACCGCGAAGAAAAGTGAATTAAATTAAAACTCACCTTTAAAATAGTATCCGAGGCAAATGGGACTCCAGCATCTCCATGATTAGTACTTGGCACCCAAGAGGCATCTTCGCAGAGGAGATCCTGAGGAGGAACCACTTCTGGAGTGATATTGACAAAATTAAATTCTGTCTTAGCTGTTTGAGAGGCAACGCACAGATTGTAGGAATAGGGCAATGTTCCCTCACTGTAGTGGGGGAGAACCCCAGGTGCAGACTTGACACAGAGACCAGGCTTAAAGCAGCCCCAAGCAGCAGGGCTGGAGGAGCGTCGCAGGTGCAGGGCGACCGCCAGAATCACTGCCAGGAGGAAGAGCACCGAGATCAAGGCCAAGGCCACCACCAGGTAAAACTGCAGCTCAGCCTGGGGGTCAGAGGGCGCGGGCCGGTCACTGAGGTCCGGCAGCGCCTCCTGCAGGCTGTCGGCGAAAACCAGGAGCAGCGTGGCGGTGGCCGAGAGGGGCGGCTGTCCCCCATCGCGCACAGCGACCAGCAGGCGCTGGCGGGCCGCGTCCCTGTCGCCCAAGGCCCGCGCCGTGCGCACCTCGCCCGTGCGCAGCCCCACGCTGAACAGTCCGGGCTCGCTGGCCTGCAGCACGTGGTAGGACAGCCAGGCGTTGTGTCCAGAGTCTGCGTCCACCGCCACCACCTTGGTGACCAGGTAGCCGGGCTGCGCGGCGCGGGGCACCGTGTCGAAGAGCGCCGAGCCGTCGGGCCCCAGCGCCGGGTACAGCACCCTGGGCGCGTTGTCGTTGCGGTCGCCCACCAGCACGCGCAGGCTCACGTTGGAGCTGAGCGCGGGCGAGCCGTGGTCGCGGGCCTGCAGCGTCAGCTGGAAGGCGCGCAGCTGCTCGTGGTCGAAGGCGCGCTGCGCGAACACCACGCCACTCTGCGGGTTCACCGACACGTAGGACAACAGCGCGCGCGGCTCCAGGTCGCTGGCCACGACTGAGTAGGAGACGTGGCCATTGGGCCCTAGGTCAGGGTCGGAGGCGCTGACTTGCGCGATGGAAGCTCCAGGCGGGTTATTTTCTGGCACGTGGACCACGTAGGAGGCCTGGTGGAAAACCGGAGTGTTGTCGTTGACATCTGCGATGTGCAGAGTGATGGTTATACTAGAGGAGAGGGGCGGCTTGCCTTTGTCGGTGGCCATTACTGTGATATTGTATTCTGAGATCTCCTCTCGGTCCAGGGTCCTGTCTGTCGTTAGCTTGTAATAGTTCTTCGAATAAGATTTCAATATAAACTCGGCCTTTCCCAAGATTTGGCAGTAAACTTCTCCATTTTCTCCAGCGTCTCTATCTTTAGTTTTTATCAAGGCGATAACTGTTCCTGGTGGTGAATCCTCTGGTAGGGGAGTAAATACTGAAGTCACAATCACTTCAGGTGCACAATCATTCTCATCGAGAATTTCGACTTGGACACTGCAGTGGGCTGCTAGATCTCCAGGATCTTTCGCTTCTATACGAAGAGTGTAACTATTAGCAATTTCAAAATCAAAATCATTGTTTGACGTGATTTCTCCTGTTCTTTGATTTAAGTTAAAAAACTGTTTCACTTGTTCATCCACATTATGAAAGGAGTAGGTGATCTCCGCGTTGACTCCTTCGTCCTGATCGGTGGCTGTCACTCGAAGTACTAAGAAGCCAGGTGGCACACCCTCTTGCAGGCTGACTCTGTACACGTCCTGGCTGAACACCGGGGGGTTATCATTGGCATCTGTGACTTGAATTTGGATCTGGGTGGTGCCACTCTGGGGTGGGTCCCCACCGTCTACAGCTGTCAGTAGCAGTTGATGAAAATTCTGCTCTTCTCTGTCCAGAGAATGTTTCAGAATCAACTCAGGATATTTACGTCCATCTGGAGTCTGTTTCTCTGTGAGATCAAAGTACTCGTTGTCATTAAGGTAATATCTTTGCAGTGAATTAGGACCAGCATCCGAATCTAGTGCCGGGTCTAGTGGAAATGTTTTACCTGGCTTAGTGGATTCTCCAATTTTTAAATCAATCTTACTCTGTTTGAATAGCGGAGTATTGTCATTTATATCCTCTACTATTACTGTTACATGGTAAATATTTAGTGGGTTTTCGGCGACAGTATCGAAATCCAGAATGCACAGAGGCTTCTTCCCACAAATCTCCTCTCGGTCTATTCTGTTACTCACAAGTAAGTCACCGCTTTCAGGTTTTACAACGAAATATTCCTTCTCCGCGCTAATCCGCAGCTTCCGGGCCGACAAGTCCGGGACACTGAACCCTAGATCTTTAGCAAGATTTCCTACAACCGAGTTTTTTGCCAGCTCCTCGGGAATTGAGTAGCGAATTTGGTCTGGGAGAGCCCCGCGGAATAAAGACAGCAGGAACGGTAACAGTACCTGCCGCCACCGCGTCCGGCCGCTCGTCTCAGTGCTCCGCTTCATCCCGTCTCCCTCCACTGCTGCTCTGCTTCTTGGTCGGGAGAGAAGCCCTCCGGGGTGGCAAAATCCGGGGTAGGGTCACTTTTTCCTGCTTTTGTTTCTTGTATCCAAACCTGTACTGGCCTCCTCGGTATGGTTGGTTTGAGCAGGAAGTTACCCTCTTAGAGGCTCCCAAATGCGTCTGATTATCTTCTCTCTTCTTTTGACCTACAGCGACGCCCAGAGGTTTTTCCGAGAAACTGCACTAATGTGTTCTAAAGGTGTTGGAAAAAAACTATTTCTCCTTTTTTTTTTTTAACTTATAAGGAGTATTTGTTTTTAAATAGACATACATTCATACAATTCCAGATTCAAAATGTACACATGTCATGTTTTCCAGGCTCTCCCTCTCTGCTTTCAACAACACATTTCTCTCAGGAGAAATGAGTGTTATGGTTTTAGTGTATCATTCCATTAGTATGTTTTGTATCATTCAGCAGAATTTTATAAATGTTCTCCCTTGGTGTTAGACACAAAAGGAAGTAAACAATATTCCACGTTCTACATCTTGCTTCTTTCACTCATTATGTCTTGAAGATAACATTTTCTGACAGTAGGACATAAAGAGGTTTTCTATTTTTAATTTCTTATAGTTATGTACTAGTCCATCATATAATTGTGCAACAATGTAACCAGAAATGTTATTTTCTAAAAGAAACCCAATGTCCATTCAAACAATGTATTTCTCATGTTATACTAGTTATAAATAATCTATCAACCTCTTAGGCACCAAAACAAACAAACAAAAAAGTATCACTCTGATTCTAGAAATGCATTTTTAACCCAAGAATCCAAATATGTCTGTCATAGTCTCAGGACAATTGACATTTCCAATTTTTAAGCTTCACTATTTTAAATGATCTCTCCTCAGATACGATTTGCTTCGCAATATACATTTATTATCAGTATTTTCTTTTTCCACTCCCCATGCCAGTTACATGTATCATACACATTCTTCTTTTACTCTATGGATTACACCACAATTTCCCATGAAGACAAAAGCATTTAGAAACTCAAACTCTTCTTCTTAAGCTTAATTGAGGCATAGTTCAATTAAGCTTTCCTTAGAAATCAAAAAGGGTCTCACACTGATACCATAATAGATAGTTTAGAAGTTATTAAAATCACTTATGCAATCTATTAAATATGAGTGGAATTAAATGGGTAATATTTTTGACAATCACCTGCACCAAAGAGATCATACATAGTCACTGCATGTCACAAACTGTAACAACACAATATGTGAAATGTACCAATCCAATTGAGAAACTATCCCTGTGAAAGTTATATCCAAAATTTAAATATATTCCCCAATATTTATAAAGTGTTATTGTTTAATCATAATAGAAAACACCTGTCTCAAAGGAAAGAAAAGCAAATTTCAAGCAAAACACAGCAGGGTGTAAAGAGAGGAAATTTAAAAATACTCAATAGAGATGAAATAATAGCCTCATACAATAGAATGTGTTAATATGAATTTACACAATTTCTTCCTATTTCATAATTCTAGTCTATCCTTTCAATAATGCCTAAAGAATAATGGCTTTAAAGATGTGAGATGTTACAAGTATAAAATTAAGAAATTGCTACTGACACTGTAACCAAACGATGATTACAAAAGATAAATAACAACTTTTAGATGTAGTAACTGTTACTGATCATTACTGAAGGATCATCTGTCTTTCCACTTTAAAGCAACAGAATACTAAAAAAGAAGTGTTTTATTGATCTATATATGTACACACACACACATATATATGAAATATAGTTGGAGATATTTATGCGGTTCTCTCCCTACGTTTCAGTGTGGCAAGATTTGACTCACCTGATTAAGACTGAATTTTCCTTTTGTTTCCAGTAAATCTTGAGATATCAGGAGAGGCTCGCTTTTCCCACAGCTCTCCTGACTGATGAGCGTGTCCGCATAGTTCGGCTGCGGGAAGATCACGTGACTCCCCCGAGAGTCCGCGGTGAGCGAGACCTCGTGCGAATAGGTCTGCAGGAAAGCCCGCACCCCGTCCACGCCCACAAACTGAGACGCCGGCACGCCAGCCAACCCGCTGCCCGAAGCCTGGAGCAGACGCGACGTGTGCCAATGCCGCAGTCTGAGCGCCAGTAGCACGATGACAAAGGCGAGGAAGACGCAGGAGACCGCGGCCACCGCCACCACCAGGTAGAGTGTGAGGCCGGAGTTGTCAGGATCCACTGAGGGCTTCAGGCTGCCTAGGTCAGTCAGGACGTCTGGGATGCTGTCAGCCACAGCCACGGTGAGCGTGACGGTGGCTGAGAGAGGGGGCTGCCCGTGGTCCTGGACGGCCACCAGCAGGCTCTGCTTGAGCGCGTCTCTGTCCAGCAGCGCCCGCGCTGTGCGCACCTCGCCCGTGTGCAGCCCCACCGCGAAGAGTCCTGGCTCGCTGGCCTTGAGCAGGCGGTAGGACAGCCAGGCGTTCTGTCCCGAGTCTCTGTCCACTGCCACCACCTTGGTGACCAGGTAGCCAGGCTCTGCAGAACGGGGTGCCAGCTCCACACCCGTGGAGCCATCCGTGGGGAGGGCGGGGTATAGGATTTCAGGTGCATTGTCATTCTGGTCCAGCACAAATATGCTCAGAGACACGTTGGTGCTGAGTGGTGGGTCCCCGCTGTCACTAGCAGTCACCAGTAGCTGCAGGTCTCTAACTTGCTCATAGTCAAAGGACTGCAAAGCATACAGGACTCCAGTGTCCTTGTTTATAGAGACGTAGGTGGAGAGAGGCGACCCCTGCAGTGTGTCTTCAGCCAGAGAGTAAGTGACCCTTGAGTTCTGGTTACTATCAGGGTCCTGGGCTGTCACAGAGAAGATGGAGGCTCCCCTGGGGTTGTTTTCTGGAATGTAGGCCATGTAGGAAGCATGAGGGAAGGCAGGTGGATTGTCATTGACATCTGCCACGTTCAGTGAGATGTATGTTTCTGTAGACAATGGCGGAGTTCCATGGTCAGTGGCAGTTACAGTGATGTTATATTCTGAGACTTCTTCCCTATCCAGAGCCCTGTGTGTCGACAACCGATAATAATTTCCATAGGTCTTTTCAAGTGTGAATGGCAGGCTATCCAGAATGGAACACGTGACAAGGCCATTCTCTCCTGAATCACTGTCATGCACGTTGAAAAGTGCAATTACTGTTCCTGGGGAAGAAGTTTCTTGGATAGAGCTGGTGAGAGATGTAACTGTGACTTCTGGAGCATTGTCATTTACATCCAGAATTGTCACCAGTACCTTACTTCTGGCTCGGAGACCAGGTCCATCGTGGGCTTCTACATCTATATCATAGAATCCAGAGTCCTCATAATCCAAACCTCCCAATATCGTTATGTCCCCAGTCAGAGAATTCAACTGGAATAGCTGCGATATTTTATCTCTTACTTTCCGGAAAGAGTATGTGACTTCTCCATTGGCTCCTTCATCTGGATCAGTGGCTTTTACAGTGAGTAGCCTGGAGCCCACCGTCACATTCTCCCACACACTGATGTGGTACTCGGGCTGAGTGAATACCGGGGCATTGTCGTTGGTATCCACAAGTGTTACAAGAATCCTGGCAGTGCCAGAGTAAACGGGGTCGCCTCCGTCAAAGGCGGTCAGAATGAGGTGGTGAACCGCCTCTTCCTCACGGTCCAGGGCGTGCTCCAGTACCAGCTCAGGATACTTAATCCCATCGGCTCCGCTTTGCACGTCTAGGGAGAAGTGGACATTCGAGCTCAGCTGGTAACCCTGTAGGGAGTTTATCCCTATATCCGGATCAAAAGCTTCAGGAAGAGGAAACCTTGTCCCAGGGTTTTCACTTTCAGCGACTTTTATTTCCCTTTGCTCTGCCCCAAAGTCGGGCGCATTATCATTAATATCAATTATTTCCACTTCAACTCCAAAAATCTTCACTCTGTCTTCTAAGAGAATCTCTAGGTTTACTACACACTTGGGAGATCTGTCACAGAGCTCCTCCCGATCTATCCTGCCCGCGGTGACCAAGCTGCCGCTTCGCGGGTTCAGAGCAAAGAGCTGCGTCCTACCTCTGGAGACGATGCGGACTCCGCGCTTCGCCAGCTCTCGGGGCTCCAGCCCCAGGTCCTTGGCGATGTTGCCCACTAAGGAGCCCTTCTCCAGCTCCTCAGGCACCGAGTAGCGGATCTGTTCGGCCCGAATTTTCCACAGGGCCCCCAGGAGAACACAGATCCAGATTAGCCGGCGGCAGTTTGGGCAGAAAGGAGACGCCATGACAGCCCCGCGGCGGAATAGCTTGCGCTTGGGTGTTCCCTTGGTGGAGGCTTGGGGATCCCCAGGATCTTTGGGGTCTAGGATAAGGTACTTTCACCGTTGGATGTTGGAGCTCTCGGGGGTCCAGTTCGAAGAAGCTTTCTAAAACCCCAAAGCCAGCGCGTTGTGATGCAGTTATCTTGTGGTACGGATTAAATTCCGGGTTCTTTTTTCCCCCGATTGGTGAACAGCGACACTCAGAGTCCTAACCTGTTACTGCAATCTATACTTGGTAAAGAAAGGATAGCTTGTACACCATTTCTTTTCCGTGTTCAATTTTCTCCAAAATAATGAAAACCCAAACATTTGCTGTTTAATTTGCAGTGAAAATCTATAATTGATCCAAAGCTTCCTGTACAGTAAGCCTGATAATTTATTTTTTCAGAGACAAGTTTTTTTGCAAGAATTTTTCTACCTCTTTTAAGTTCATTGCATTATTTATTCTCATAGCTCAATTTCAATTTGCATTGCAAAAAGGATATGTTTACCCCTCCCCAAAACAAGGTTATACTTGAAGAACAGAAGAATAAATAGTTGAAAAGACAGTGTCAAAGAAATTGGAGATCTGGGCTCTAATCTCAACCTACACAGAAACAAGTTTTCTCACATGATTGACCCTTAAAATATGGGGCAAGTTTTTAATTCCCTTGTTAGAAAATATCTTACTGTTTAAGAGCTAGTTCTACCCCTTTGTAAATGGGCTTGACAAATATGATAATAGGTTTGAGAAGGATATTTGCTCATTAATTTTATATAAGAAGATTCGAGACCACAGGTTATGTCTGTGAGAATCATGTTCACAGTGAGTCCTCAAACTCTAGAATAGCACATTTTATTGTGTATATACTCGAATAATTTTTCAATGCTTAATGAATGAGTCATTAATGAAGCTGCAAAACCTAAAACAATGTGCAAATAACTGATGTTAAAAGAAGTAATATAAGGTAAAAAGACAGGAAAGTTAAACTGAAGCACTATAAAGGGCATATGGTGTTTCAGTGATCTTCTCCACATTAGGACACATCCAGAAGGTATTATCTTACTATTACTTATAACTTTAGTTTTGGTTTTAGAAATAATAATTGATAAAAAGGAAATATTTTAATAATTATTTATATTATCATTGCATGTTTTATAGTCTTCTTATTCATGAATACTTAGAGCAGTTTACTAATCTGAGAAAATTTGAGATAAAGCAGCAAGTACTCAGTTCTTTGATTATTACTCACATAATATTTAGTTTCTAGAAATTACTCATAAATTTTGATCAGACTCAAAACTCCATGAATTATTCAGAGCTTTTAAAATTTTCTGACTTTGGAGAGTAGGCTGAAGGTATTTTTCACAATCCTCAAAAGACCACAACTTTCTGGGGGTTGAGAGGTAAAAAAATGTTTTTGAAAACATTTGAAAAATGTTGAAAAAAATCTGACTCACTTATCAGAAGTCTATGTTAAAAAATTATGGAAAAGTCTCTGTATACAACAAAATGTCCATTACATTCCTCATTATAGCAGTGACAAAGTAGATAGGGTATAAAAACTATTTAAGGATGGTCAAGAAAATTACCCTTGACAGTTTACAAAATGGGAAAAAAGACCCAAAGTTAGTGATTCAAATATGAAACCTGTCAGTCTTTGCTACATATGATAAAGCTAAAAAGTTCTAAGAGACTTAATTATTGAAGGTTATATTAATACATAACAGAAAAAGATAAATGTATTTGATGAAGATGAACAAAAATTTTAACTTAAGAAAGAAATGTTAGTACATTTACAATCTTGAAAAAAAGGCATGTAAGGGCAGTGCTATTACTAAGGGCAGTGACAGAAAAAGCTGTTTTTAGCAGGATTTGCTGAAGTACAGAAATGCCGAGAGTACAAATTGAGAAGTAACAACTAGTAATAATTAACCACCAAGACTACTGAGCAATCAAGAAACCAGTCTCAACCCATCCAATATACCTCCTCTCCCACTGCCATCACTAGAACAATGAAGAAGGACCAAAATTAATAATGCACTATTGAAAATGAAATACAGCAATAAAATTTAAGTAAGTCTGCAAAAACTCACCTGACGGGAAAAAGAGGAATCATAGGCGATTTGGGGGTCTTCGTTACTGGTACCTATATCCATAGAAGGATCTTCACCTAGGAGATCCCCAGGGGGAGCCGTTTCCAGGGTCACATTGTGAAAATTAAATTCTGTCTTAGTTGATTGTGAAGCAACGCACAGATTGTAGGAATAGGGCAATGTTCCCTCACTGTAGTGGGGGAGAACCCCAGGTGCAGACTTGACACAGAGACCAGGCTTAAAGCAGCCCCAAGCAGCAGGGCTGGAGGAGCGTCGCAGGTGGAGGGCGACCGCCAGAATCACTGCCAGGAGGAAGAGCACCGAGATCAAGGCCAAGGCCACCACCAGGTAAAACTGCAGCTCAGCCTGGGGGTCAGGGGGTGCCGGGCGGTCACTGAGGTCCGGCAGCGCCTCCTGCAGGCTGTCGGCGAAAACCAGGAGCAGCGTGGCGGTGGCCGAGAGGGGCGGCTGTCCCCCATCGCGCACAGCGACCAGCAGGCGCTGGCGGGCCGCGTCCCTGTCGCCCAAGGCCCGCGCCGTGCGCACCTCGCCCGTGCGCAGTCCCACGCTGAACAGTCCGGGCTTGCTGGCCTGCAGCACGTGGTAGGACAGCCAGGCGTTGTGTCCAGAGTCTGCGTCCACCGCCACCACCTTGGTGACCAGGTAGCCGGGCTGCGCGGCGCGGGGCACCGTGTCGAAGAGCGCCGAGCCGTCGGGTCCCAGCGCCGGGTACAGCACCCTGGGTGCGTTGTCGTTGCGGTCGCCCACCAGCACGCGCAGGCTCACGTTGGAGCTGAGCGCGGGCGAGCCGTGGTCGCGGGCCTGCAGCGTCAGCTGGAAGGCGCGCAGCTGCTCGTGGTCGAAGGCGCGCTGCGCGAACACCACGCCGCTCTGCGGGTTCACGGACACGTAGGACGACAGCGCGCGCGGCTCCAGGTCGCTGGCCACAATTGAGTAGGAGACGTGGCCATTGGGCCCTAGGTCAGGGTCGGAGGCGCTGACATGTGCGATGGAAGCGCCAGGCGGGTTATTTTCTGCCACGTGGACCACATAGGTGGCCTGGTGGAAAACTGGAGCATTGTCGTTGACATCGCGGATATGTAGGGTGACGCTTGTACTGGAGGAAAGGGCAGGCTTGCCTTTGTCAGTGGCTGCGATGGTGACATTGTACTCTGCCTTCTGCTCTCGGTCTAGGGCACCATCAATCACTAGCTTGTAGTAATTCTTAGAGGTGGATTCTAATTTGAAGGGAACTTCTTCCTGAATATAGCATGTTACCAAACCATTTTGCTCAGAATCCTGGTCTTGCACTTTAATGAGGGCTATTACAGTTCCCAGGTCTGAGCCCTCAGGAATCTGGTTAGAGAAGGACATGAATGTCACCTCTGGGGCATTGTCATTCTCATCAACAATTTCAATCTGAACATTACAGTGAGCCGTGTGTACACCTCCATCCTTGGCTTCAACACCCAACATATATCTACTTGTCTCTTCAAAGTCCAATGTACCATTGGTTGTGATGTCACCAGTATTTGGATTGAGAATGAAGAGGAGGCTGGCACTTGCTGGGGCATTGAGGAAGGCATAGGTGATTTCTGCATTAATGCCCTCGTCCTGGTCAGTGGCCATCACCTGCAGCACGGAGGTTCCCCGGGGCACATTTTCTTGGAGGCTAACCCTGTAAGTGTCCTGGCTGAACACTGGAGCATTATCATTGGCATCAGTGACCTGTATCCGGATCAGGGTAGTGCCACTTAGAGGAGGGTCCCCACCATCCATGGCAGTCAGGATTAAACTGTGGGAATTCTGCTGCTCTCTGTCCAGAGATTTTTCCAGCAGTAACTCTGGGTATTTACTTCCATCAGGACTTTGCTTTGTTGACAGAGAGAAGTGCTCATTGTGGCTGATGAAATATTTCTTCAGTGAGTTACTTTCTACATCTGCATCTTGCGCAGAATCCAGAGAGAATTTTACCCCTGGTGAGGCTAACTCAGAGATTTCCAAGTCAATGCTTTTTGCAATGAAATGTGGTGCATTGTCATTAATATCTTGAATTGCAACACTTACATGGAAAATAGTCATTGGATTGTCAGCAACCATTTCAAATTCTACAGCACACTCAGATTTTCTCCCACAAATCTTCTCTCGATCTATCCTGCCACTCACTAGCAAATCCCCATTCTCTGCTCTCACACTGAAAAAGTCCTCTGCACTAATCCGCAGTTTTCGAGCTGGCAACTCCTGGACACTGAGCCTTAGATCCTTGGCCAGGTTCCCCACCCTTGAGCCCTTGTCCAGCTCCTCTGGAATAGAGTACTGGATCTGCTGGAAGATTGCCCCGCGCAACAATGACAGCAGGAAGAGAAACAGTACCTGACTTTTCATTGTTTCAGCTTTTCTGAAGCTCCTAAGCATTTCTTGAACTCTCTGGGAAGCTGCTCTTCAAGATGTCTCTGGGATGTTTAAATAATCAACACAGCACCCTGGACTTCTGTGATTTGAGGGTACGATTTGTCAGGCACTTGAGGTTGCACAGGAGGTGCGTCTGCATTCTGATGCGTACAGGACAAAGCAAGAAAGAAAACACTTCCAGCCACTCCTGCAGAACTGAGAACGCTTATTTTCCCTTTGGTCAACAGCGGCACCAGGAGGTTGCCTGAGAAAACTGCATATTACCCAACTACCTATTCCTCAAAGTGTGAGCTCTTGAATCTATTAATATATCTTGTCTTTTTATTTTTTAGAAAGAACTATTCAAATTTTCCCTTCAAACCTGATATTGTGTAGATTTTCATCATCTTTTAAAAGTTGCCATCATTTTATTCTTCTTTCTTCATTAAAGATTTTCCATACGGCATACAGCTTTTATTTATTTATTTTTTTTGGAGGGCAAAAATATCTTCAGTGAGTCTACTGTATTTATAAACACTGGCATGACTAGTATGGATGTAACTAATTAGATTATTGTTAGTGGATAAAAACATTTAATCTTTGGAAAAAAGAGAAAGTAAAAATCCTAGACTTATTTACTATATTGCTCAACATTTTAAAGTATATGTAACCTTCCCATTAAGTACAAAGGAGCCTGATAGTTTGTTAAAGAGACCAATCTAGTATTTGAGCACACATCTGCTTTCATAAAACTAAATCTCATGTAAGTATATTTATTTTAATGACATCAATGCTTTTTTACTATATGATTTTATACACAAATACTCCTTAATGCCAATACTCAGTTCCAGTCAATTTACACATTAATATGTGTAATGAGTTTGATTTGATCACTGGTAAATCTTGGAGAGGAATTGAAAGTTCTTAGACACTCCCATTTTGAAACTTACCTATACTCCTTAAAACAGTCTTAGGTAAGTAAAACAGACAAACACCTTTATTTCAAATGCACTACCAGATTAGATACCAACCAAACAATTTATTCTGTTACCCTGCGGTGCTAATCCATACTCCTTTTACATTCCAGTCAAGACAGATCATTGTTTTCCTAAGACAGCCTTTCCCTTGTTTGCCCTACTTCGTGTCTTGATACTTTCTGTTCCTTTTATTATAAACCCTCCTCCCATTTATTGCAATGAAGTCTTGCCTATCCTTAAAAAATCCTTTCTAGTGAAAATGGCATGCTGAGACTTATCGTCCATACAAATAGATGCCTTTGTACTCTATGTATTTTTCCAATATATGTGTAGGTTATATTTTACATGAAATTCTTAGAAAATTCTCTTTGAACATCTAAAGTTCCTGTGGCCCTAGCCATTTAATATTTTTTCTCGTTACAAGGAAAGTTACATTAGTATCATAAAGATTTTTCCTAACAAATATTCCAAAGGTAATGTGCCTTTTTTCTGTGGTGCATTTGCAGGTTTAAGTGAGACTACACCCTTCTCTGTTTTCAGCTCTTTTGTTCAGGCCCTTTTGTCACTCATGTTTGAATGTATCCCTTCCTAACACACTGAAGGAGAGATGTACTCCTTTGTTTAAGACCTAATGAAATCTATTTAGGCCTAATTTTGGATGACTCTCTGATGTAACTTTATGGGTGAAAATAATTTCATAAATTTCAAAATGGGTCAACAATTTATAGCTCAAGAAAGTTGCGGGATGCATGGGACTTCCCTGGTGCTCCAGTGGCTAACATTCCATGCTCCCAACTCAGGGGGCCAGGTTCAATACCAAGTAAGAGAACGAGATCCCATATGCTACAAGGAAGATTGAAGATCCTGAGTGCTGTGACCAAGACCCAGTGCAGTCAAATAAATATATAAATATTTTTATAAAAAGTTTTAGGACTCCTTTTCCATGGTTGAAATGGATGGTCTGGAAATCTCTCAAAGAAGCTAAGACATATCTCCTTACATTTTATAATCTGTCTCAAAGGACAAGGAATGCCACTCCAAGGCTCACAACTGTTTAGGCAATTGAGCTTCCCACCTTCAGAGAAAAGGCTGAAATCCATATGGATACACACAAATACACACACTTTAAAGTATACCAAGTAGGGACTACATGCCAGGTAAAAGAATTTTACAAACCTCTATATTTTTTACCCTATCGTTTTTATGTTATCAGGATGAATCCAGTTTGGTCTGTCTTGGAAGGAGTTAAGCATCATATTATTAGAGCCTAAAATACTATATACTTGTTTATCAGGATAGGCTAGGTAGGTTGAAGTGACAAACTTCATTATCACAGAGATTTAAAATAAAACATCTACTTATCACAGGTATACAAATCAATGTTGAGTCAACCACAGGGCTCTTCTTTCATTGCAGTCACTCAAGGACTTAGATAGGAGGCACAGTCACAATTTCAAAGAATAAGTTAGAGATCTGGTAATTCTTACAATGACAACTAGGATTTCCTCTGGGAAGAGAGTCACATAATTCTATTTACAATGTATTGGTCAGAAATATTTACTAGGCCCACTCAACTATACTAGGCAAGGAAGTGCAGCCCCATCATAATCCCAGAAGAAGAGAGGAACACCTTTAAACAAAAGAACCAATGACTACTTCATTGCTTTATTTTCAAATAAATGTGTATTAAAAATTTATAATAACCACAGTGGCATAACTGTTCTTTAAAATATTAAAAGAAACTCACCTGGAGCTCGTTGGAGTCACCTTTCATTTCCAGTAAATCTTGAGATATCAGGAGAGGCTCGCTTTTCCCACAGCTCTCCTGACTGATGAGCGTGTCCGCATAGTTCGGCTGCGGGAAGATCACGTGACTCCCCCGAGAGTCCGCGGTGAGCGAGACCTCGTGCGAATAGGTCTGCAGGAAAGCCCGCACCCCGTCCACGCCCACAAACTGAGACGCCGGCACGCCAGCCAACCCGCTGCCCGAAGCCTGGAGCAGACGCGACGTGTGCCAATGCCGCAGTCTGAGCGCCAGTAGCACGATGACAAAGGCGAGGAAGACGCAGGAGACCGCGGCCACCGCCACCACCAGGTAGAGTGTGAGGCCGGAGTTGTCAGGATCCACTGAGGGCTTCAGGCTGCCTAGGTCAGTCAGGACGTCTGGGATGCTGTCAGCCACAGCCACGGTGAGCGTGACGGTGGCTGAGAGAGGGGGCTGCCCGTGGTCCTGGACCGCCACCAGCAGGCTCTGCTTGAGCGCGTCTCTGTCCAGCAGCGCCCGCGCTGTGCGCACCTCGCCCGTGTGCAGCCCCACCGCGAAGAGTCCTGGCTCGCTGGCCTTGAGCAGGCGGTAGGACAGCCAGGCGTTCTGTCCCGAGTCTCTGTCCACTGCCACCACCTTGGTGACCAGGTAGCCGGGCTCTGCAGAGCGGGGTGCCAGCTCCACACCGGTAGAACCATCAGTGGGGAGGGCAGGGTATAGAATCTCAGGTGTGTTGTCATTCTGGTCCAACACAAATAGGCTCAAAGACACGTTGCTGCTGAGTGGAGGGTTCCCACTGTCACTAGCAGTCACTAGTAGCTTCAGGTCTCTAATCTGCTCAAAGTCAAAGGAGTGTACAGCATACAGGACTCCAGTGTCTGAGTTTATGGAGACGTAGGTGGAGAGAGGCGCCCCTTGGATGGTATCCTCAGTCAGTGCATAGGTAATGTGGGCATTCTCAATGCTGTCAGGGTCCTGGGCTGTCACAGAGAAGATGGAGGCTCCCCTGGGGTTGTTTTCAGGAATGCAGGCAGAATAGGAGGCATGAGTGAAAGCCGGTGGGTTGTCGTTGATGTCTGCCACATGCAGGGTGATGTGTGTGTCTGTGGACAGTGGCGGACTACCCCCATCTGTAGCTCTCAGAGTGATGTTATATTCAGACTCCTGTTCACGGTCCAGAGATCTGGCTGTCACTAAGCGGTAATATTGGTTTATTGATTTTTCTAAATTAAATGGCATATTTCCCAGGACAAAAACTGTGACCTGTCCATTTTGCCCAGAATCCCGATCATGCACATTGATAAGGGCAATTTCCCTTCCAGCAGTTGACTCTTCTGGAACTGATCCTGTGAGAGAAGTAATTGTAACTTCTGGGGCATTGTCATTCACATCCAGAACTGTGACCAGAATCTTAGCTCTTGAAAGGAGACCTGGTCCATCTTGTGCTTCTATTTTAATTTCATAGAAAGTAGCATCCTCATAATCCAGATTTTTTAATATCGATAAGTCCCCAGTCACTGAGTTGAGATAAAAAATCTGAGCGATTTTCCCAGGCATTTTATCTAGTACATAGGATACTTGAGCATTGAATCCCTCATCAGGGTCAGTGGCATTCACTGTGAGCAGCTGGGTGCCTACCGGCAGGTTCTCTTCAACACTTACTCGATATTCAGGCTGGGTAAATACTGGTGGATTGTCATTTGCATCTAGCACTGTCACTTGGATGCCCAAGTTGCCAGAGTGGACAGGGTCACCACCATCAGAAGCAATGAGTACAAGTTGGTGAACTTTCTTTTCCTCCCGGTCAAGAGCCCGCTGCAGCACCAGTTCTGGATACTTGGCCCCATCAGTGACACTCTTCACAGCCAGGGAGAAGTAGTCACTGGGGCTGAGCTGATAGTTCAGCAGAGAGTTCGTGCCCACATCTGGGTCAAATGCAGTCTTAAGTGGAAATCGAGTTCCAGGAACTGTTAGTTCACCAATTTTTATTTCCAATTCCTCCATCAGAAAATCAGGAGCATTGTCATTAAGGTCTTTAATTTCTATTTCTACTTCAAAAATGTTCAATTTGTCTTCAACCAGGATGTTAAAACTCACCAGACACTGTGGGCTCTGAGCACAGAGCTCCTCCCGATCTATCCTGCCCGCGGTGACCAAGCTGCCGCTTCTCGGGTTCAGAGCAAAGAGCTGCGTCCTACCTCTGGAGACGATGCGGACTCCCCGCTCCACCAGCTCCTGGGGCTCCAGCCCCAGGTCCTTGGCGATGTTACCCACGAAGGAGCCTTTGTCCAGCTCCTCTGACACCGAATAGCGGATCTGCCCGCATCCGGTCTTGCACAGCGTCCCCAGAAGCACGCACAGCAGGGCCAGTCTTCCGCACTTTCTGAATCTCTGGTAATTGGTCATTTCCGTTTTGGTTAATTATTTTCTCTGAATTGGGTTCCAGTTTCCCAAGGCAGACTTCAGTCTTATTTTATCAAGGAACTAAGACTTTCGTGGGCCTAATTTATAGGTCACAGAGCTGGCTGACTGACGGGGTGAGCTTTGAGGCAGCCTCGGATCTTCCAAGTGTGATTTGCTGGTTCTCTGCTCTTTGGAAACAAGGAAAAGGACTAGCTCTTCAGCGGCGTTTTCCTTCTTGAGTGGTGAACAGCGACGCTCAGAGGCATAACCGTTCACTGCACGCTCTGACAAATCTAAGTCAGAAATTTTTAAGTTTCCAAGCACCTGAAATTCTTTTTGCTCAGAGGTAATGGGCTCAGTTTTTGTGTCACATAATTGAACCGCTATATGTTAAAAGATTTAGAATATCTTCCTTAATAAGCCATGAGTTAACCTGAATGCCACTAATATTGCTTCAAACATGCTGAAGTTACTGTTTTGAAATATTCAAAGTTTAAGAACTGCACAGAAATATCAGTCATATTTATAAGGTATGCCTCTTGAAATCGGCCCTTCATAGCTTGACATTTTAGTTTCAATATTTTCCACTTAACCCATTCATTAAACACACATATAATTGAGTATCTGACAATACTTGGGGATTTAACGATACAAACACAGCTACTTCCTTCATGGAGTTATAAGGATACAAAAGCAAACAAGGAATTATAGTGCAGTGAGATACTGCCATAAGGTCAGAGGCCAAGGGCAATGAGAGGGCCTCCAAGCTGGCCTTGGAGGTTAGCAAAGGTTTTCCCAAGAAACCTGAGAGGAGTAGATCAGGGAGGGGTAAGGCCTGGATACAAGACAGAATAATATGGCAATACCTAGATGTGAGAGAAAAACCACAGAACTTCAGGGTACTGAAAGTAGTCTGTTTTGCCTAAAATTAGAGTGTGAAGATGTTTTTAAGGACCAAAACTGAAACTAGTAGAGATAAACTTTTGTTTTGTATTCCAGAAATCCTTTTCCTGTATTTGTTTTCCTCTCCAAGCACAGTAATAGGAACTCATTTGTCATTTCAATCATGATGCATTATATAGCTATGCATAAGGCATTTATATCATGAAGAATTACTGTATACACTAAAAGGAACTTTGTTTTCAATTTTCCCCAGTTCGTACTTTATTTACTTGCAAAATGTTTGTATTATTCCACAGTGAGTGCCAACTTTATCTCAAAGAAAATTATGAAATAGTAATAACACAATTTCCCTCAGGTGCCCTTAAACAGTAAAGAATCACAACATCTTGTGCTCGCTTCGGCAACATTCATATAAAGAATCACAACATCTTAAAGAATGATGGCACCATTATATACATGACTGACTTAGTACAGGATTATTTCCAAATAAAAGATGATCCCAGTCACACAGAATAGTAGTGTATTTTTTGTTCTTTGTTATTAAGTATATAACTAACATACTAAAAGCCAACATGGGAAGAGGAATGGGGGAGGAAAACTTGGCTGTAAGGGGTACTGATGTTGGTGGAGGAACTGGAAACATTTTCAACAGCTGCTGTGAGTAGGAAACTTTGAGAAGAGAAATGTAAAAGGAGAATCTTTAGGGGCAATTATTTGATATGGTCTCTGACTCCCTTGAGGATATATATTATTTTTAAAGATAAAAAGGCAATGTTGTTTCCACATATGAGAAAAATAAAAAGTAACAGGGAACAGACACACCTTAACTATTATACAAACCATGTATTATATTAACACAGCAAATGATAACTCAATTACTCTTAAAGGAACACAGCTACTTTAGAGGCTAATGATATTTTCAACTAAACAGAGATTGCATGACATACCTTCCTGAAACATGGTGAAGCATATCTATTCCTAAACACATCTTTAGTAGGGATCATTCAAATAAAAAAATATGAGGAATCTCACTGCTAAACTGAAGGAAAAACATAAAGACTGAGATGAAAACAAACAACTACAGTATTTATTAATATTCATAAACAAATACAAATATAAAGAATAAAAGTATTAAATTTTAAAAGAGGGAGACATTTGAGGAAACAAAAGTCAACATTCATATATCTAACAAAGAACTGTTGATTCAGGAGGATTGGGATGGTTTGCTAAGGGATGAGAAAGAAAGTAGGAGAAACCAGATACCCCAGTTCCTAAAGCTCTTTTTTTGTTGTTGTTAATGCATTAATTTTTTTTTAATTGGAGGATAATTGCTTTACAATATTGTGCTGGTTTCTGCCATACATCAACATGAATCAGCCACAGGTATCCATATGACCCCTCCCTCTTGAACCTAAGGCTCTTTTGATAACCTAAATATCATCTTCACCTACTAATTCCAGATTTATACTAATGACATAATGATTCTAGCTCCTCTTCCCTGTTACACCATGTGAACACTTAGAACTAGTGAGAAATAATACATGAGGACTGTTTCTTAAACTGAACATGTCCACAAAGAAATATGGGAAATAGAAAAGGTATGGTAAACTGTGGAGACAGCTAAGTAATTAGGTAAATTTATTTCTTTTAGCAAAGTAACTCACAGGAATATTGGGAAGAGAGTTTACCTGAGAAAATGTTTCTTCTTTATCTTCTGAAAGAAAATCCTTTTTCTCACAGCTGTCCTGACTGATGAGCGTGTCCGCATAGTTCGGCTGCGGGAAGATCACGTGACTCCCCCGAGAGTCCGCGGTGAGCGAGACCTCGTGCGAATAGGTCTGCAGGAAAGCCCGCACCCCGTCCACGCCCACAAACTGAGACGCCGGCACGCCAGCCAACCCGCTGCCCGAAGCCTGGAGCAGACGCGACGTGTGCCAATGCCGCAGTCTGAGCGCCAGTAGCACGATGACAAAGGCGAGGAAGACGCAGGAGACCGCGGCCACCGCCACCACCAGGTAGAGTGTGAGGCCGGAGTTGTCAGGATCCACTGAGGGCTTCAGGCTGCCTAGGTCAGTCAGGACGTCTGGGATGCTGTCAGCCACAGCCACGGTGAGCGTGACGGTGGCAGAGAGAGGGGGCTGCCCGTGGTCCTGGACGGCCACCAGCAGGCTCTGCTTGAGCGCGTCTCTGTCCAGCAGCGCCCGCGCTGTGCGCACCTCGCCCGTGTGCAGCCCCACCGCGAAGAGCCCTGGCTCGCTGGCCTTGAGCAGGCGGTAGGACAGCCAGGCGTTCTGTCCCGAGTCTCTGTCCACTGCCACCACCTTGGTGACCAGGTAGCCGGGCTCTGCGGAGCGAGGTGCCAGCTCCACGCCCGTGGAACCGTCCGTGGGGAGTGCAGGGTACAGAATCTCAGGTGTGTTGTCGTTCTGGTCCAGCACGAATACGCTCACAGACACATTGGTGCTGAGGGGTGGATTCCCACCATCCTGTGCTGTAACCCATAACTGAAGTTCACGGAACTGCTCATAATCAAAGGAACGCAGTGCGTAGAGGACACCCGTGTCAGCGTTGATGGAGATGTATGAGGACAGGGGTGCACTCTGAAGGGTGTCCTCAGCCAAGCTATAAGTTACATGGGCATTGTCGTTGCTGTCGGGGTCACAGGCCATCACGGAAAAGATGGAGGCACCTCTGGGGTTGTTTTCAGGAATGTAGGTAGAGTAGGACGTGTGGGGAAAGGTGGGAGGGTTGTCGTTGATGTCTGTCACCTGCAGCAAAATGTAAGCATTTGTGGATAGAGATGGGCTCCCTCCATCTTTAGCAGTCACAGTGATGTTGTAAGAGGAAAACTGTTCCCTGTCAAGGACTCTGGTTGTAACCAATCGGTGATAATTGTCCACTGACCTTTCTAATTTGAAAGGAAGGTTCTCTGGGAGTGAACATGTGATAAATGCATTCTGCCCAGAGTCTCTGTCATGTACATTGAAAAGTGCGATTATGGTTCCTGGAGGAGAATCTTCAGGAACTGAGCTTGTAGCAGATGTCATGTAGAATTCTGGGACATTGTCATTCACGTCCAGAACTGTGACAATGACCTTCATTCTGGTCAGAAGGCCTGGGCCATCCTGAGCTTCAATATCAATTTCATGGAATTTGGCATCCTCATAATCTAGGCTTTTTGTGATTGTTATTTCTCCAGATGCTGACTTAAGCTCAAATACCTCTGAGGTTTCTTCAGGGTTTTTCTCCAGAAAATATGTCACCTGGGCATTGTAGCCCTCATCTGCATCAGTGGCGGTCACTGTAAGTATCCGGGTGCCTACGGGAGTATTCTCTGGAACACTTACACGGTACTCGGGCTGTGTAAAAACAGGAGCGTTGTCGTTCACATCCAGGACCGTCACGCGGATGCGGGAGGTGCCAGATCTGATAGGGTCGCCCCCGTCCAAAGCCTTGAGAACGAGGTAGTGTACGGCCTCCTCCTCACGGTCGAGAGCGCGTCCCAGCACCAGCTCCGGGTACTTGTTACCATCCACCCCGCTTCTCACGTCCAGAGAGAAGTGGTCATTTGAATTAATTTCGTACTTTTGGAGAGTGTTCTCTCCGACGTCTGCATCATGCGCGCTCTTAAGAGGGATCCGGAATCCTGGCGTAGTCGTTTCACTAATTTTTAGCTCCACTTCCTCTACTCCAAAGCGAGGGGCATTATCGTTAATATCTTTTATTTCCACTTCTACTGAATAAATACTCAATTTATCTTCCAGGAGTATGTTAAAGCTCACCAGACACCGCGCACTCTGGGCGCAGAGCTCCTCCCGGTCTATCCTGCCGGCGGTGACCAAGCTGCCGTTTCGCGGGTTCAGAGCGAAGAGATGCGTCCTACCTCTGGAGACGATGCGGGCCCCGCGCTCCGCTAGTGCCAGAGGCTCTAGCCCGAGATCCTTGGCAACGCTGCCCACGAATGACCCTTTTTCTATCTCTTCTGGCACTGAATAGCGCATCTGCCCAGCTCCAGCCTCCCACAGGGCCACCCAAAGAAGGCACAGCAAGACAAACCTTCCGCGATGTGGCAAATCTAGCAGAGCCGCCATTTCTTGAGCTGCAGTCTTTTCTCCCAGGCAACTTCCAGCCTCCAGCTCGGGATTCCAATCTTTATTCCTCAGGGTCTGAAGTGACCAGCATTCACGGGACCCAGGTCACTGTGGAAAGAACTAGTGGGCTGTTGGACTGAATTTCTTTGCCGCCCCGAACCTTGCGGGCCAAATGCCCAGCTCTTTGTGTTATGGAAATTGTAATGTTGGATTGGACGTCTCACAGGCTTACTTCTTAGGTAGTCAACAGCGACGCCCTGAGGCCTAAGTAATTTCTGCATTCTCCCAGGCAAATCCAGTTACTTCGTGTTACTCCTGTCACTTTCAAGATGCTTTGAAGAATTTTACAGTTTTAAGGTACCTGAGAGATTGCTCTTTCAAGTCAGGAGTCTTTTTTTCCCCTCAGAATGAATAAAAATGGTGTGAATGAATGTGATCTTGATAGTAGCAAGGAAAGCACTGTTGAACTTTGGAGGCACTAATCAAAGTAGCCTCTACCCTTAAGCCAAAGATCTTCAACCTCTTATTCCATATTGGGAGAAAGTAAGATTAATCTAAAAACATTAGCTACATTATATTCTAATGTTATGTATTTTAAATTTATGTGCTTAATGGCTTAGTACTGAACTTCAAAACCTGTATTTTTTCCAAAATCTGTATTTAAATTATTGAGTTATCAGACACTTAATTGAGTGACTAACCTTTGCCTGACACTTTGCCTGACTGATGCTGTAGACAGAACTGGTGCACCTGATGGACACAGTCCCAGTTCTTAAGGGAATTTACATGATAAGGGAGGACACAGTAAACCGAGTATTTTAATAGAGTATGACAAATACTATGATGGTTGGAAACCCTGGGCAATGGGAGAATACATAGGAAGGATATTCAACCTGGGGTCGGGGGTGGTGGTCAGAAAATACTTTTCAGAACAGGATTGAACTTGGATCCTAAAGGGTATGACTGGATCAAGAAAGAGGCTGGAGTACTGTTCTAGAACCTTAGTACAAATGCTTGGAGTGAGAAGCAGCATAAACATGAAGGAAACTGAAGGTGGTTTGTTCGTCTTCCAAGACTGTTTTGGCTATTTGAGGTCCCTTGATACCTCATGTGAATTTTAGGATAGACTTTTTTCTACTTATAAAAAAGGCATTGGGATTTTGATAGCCACTGAATTGAATCTGTAGATTGCTTTGGATAGTTCTATAAGTTTTTTTTTTTTTTTTGGATAGTTCTATAAGTTTTTGACAAATATTCTTTGTCAGTTTAAGTACATTTCCTTCAGTTTTCAGTTTGTGAAAAGATTTTAATCATGTGTTGAATGTTCTCAAGACCTTTATTATGCCTCTATTGACATGAACAGCTTTTATCTTTAATCTTTTCATATGAAGTTTTATATTAGATTTTCTTATACTGAAATATTCTTGCATCCATAAGTAGTAAACCCCATTTAGTCACAAGCCATAAATATTAAATATAGTAGATAGGACTTTGAATCAATTCTTTAGCAAGATGGCACACTTCTGGTTTCATTACAGACTTTTTGCCTTTGAGTTCTTCCCTGTTGAACTTTCTTCATTTTCAATCCATTCCTCTGAGAACACTGAAGAAATATTTATTGGAAACAATTCTTATCAACTCACCATGTTTTCCAGTAGAACCTCTAGTTTGTATCTTAAAACTTTTTCTTCAACACTCTTTTGATACTTTTGAGTCTCATTAAGTAACCACTTGACATCCCTTATTTGCAGTTTCTCTAAAGATTTTTCTGTTTCTTTGTCTTTGACAAGGTTTGGTTTTACACAGTATATTATTTCCCACTCATACTTCTTGCTTAGTATTAAGCTGTTTTATTTTTTCCCATTCTCACTTGGTTTTCCTTCTCTTTTCCCAGGTCTTTGTCTATAATCAGAATTTTGGGTCTTCTTTTAAGATCTCTAAAATGAATTTTAGTCCTGCTATCTGCCTAGCCAATATTAGTCCCAGCACTTGACTTGACAGAAGATTCAATTTCTCCCCATTAGTGTCAGCTTCTATTGCTTCACCATCAGAATTCTTCCTGGTTTGCATTTCAATAATTTATACTCTGCTCCCTTTCCTGTTATTTTCTTTATACTGATATTATATATTTCTTGCTTTATTTCTTGATTGTCGAGCTAACTTCATTAATTTTAATAATTTGTTTTTTGAAATTCTTATGGTTGTCTACAAATGTAACCCTAAATATCTTTTAGAGGCATTCCACAATTTTAAATAAATAATATTTTAATTTTTGAGTTTTTATTTCCATTGTGATTTTTAAAATCCAATAGTAGTTTAGTGGTATGGATTTAAATGCTCATTTTGTTTTCTTTTAAAGTATTTGCTTTGTGATTTTTCCAGCTTTATAAATTTAAATAAAATTTTAAGATACTTAAAGTGTACAACATGATGATTTGCTATATATACACTGTGAAAGGATTCCTCCTACTGAGCTAATAATACATTCATCACTTCACATACTTACCTTTGTGTATGTGTGAGAGAGAATTAAATTACACTCTTAGCAAATTTCTATTATACAATATAATGTTATCAACTATAGTCTCCACTCTATATATTGGGTCCTACGGCCTTATTCATCTTACAATGCAAGGTCTGTATCTTTTTATTATTAATACCTCTCCCCTATCCCCCACCACCCAATTTGTGATTTAAGCATATGTTATAAAGCATGTATATTATTGGTACTTTGAAATTTTCTCTGCCATTTTTTGTGCATGTGATGATTATGTATTAAATTGTTGTAGAGTCTCCATATTTTCATATAAAAGTGGTTATTCTATATTTGTTGTGTATAACATTGTATACAGATTTGTCCGATAAAGGTAAGTCCAAGACCAGAATTCCCGCTTTAGTGTTAGCCTGGCTCACCACTTTCTGTCCATCTTTGGTTCATTTAGATATTTATTTTTATTTGTGCCTTATTATGCTTTTTTCATTTTATATTATATGTATCTCTTTAATTTATTGGAACAGAGTATTTTAAAGGATGAACTTACTTATGATGCATTTCTTGTGAAGAGCTAATACATTAAAGTGAAATATATATTTGATTTTTGTTAGTTGTTTACATTACAGGCATAATATACAAGTCAGGAGGCTTCAAACTATTTCTCACGTTGCACAGGAAATTTTCTGTCATCCATTTTATTACTTCATTTTGTAACTTACTTAAACATTTGGTGTATTCTTGAGTGTGCATAAAACATATTTAAAAAAAAACCCGCTAAACAAAGGGCTAAGATAGTCAACAATAGTTTAAATTTTCGGCTTACCTAGATTTCCATAATTTTATGTTAACACAACCTAAAATACTACTTTAGACAATCTTTACCTCTTAAAATATTCCCAAATAAGACAGCACCCCAACAGATGACATATATGTTAAATTTAGGAGTAGATGAGGAGATATTTATAACCTAAGGATATCCAAAAACAGAATCAGTCACATAAATATTTGTAGACCTAGTCAAAATCTATCATTGTCAGATAAGAGCATGGTAAAGAAAAAATTACTTGGCCAGAAGCAAGCAAGAAAACATTAGAAGCCAAATCTCCTTGTTTCTGATGCAATGCTCTTTCCACAACTCTGTCCCAACCAACTACATTATGATTAATTACGATCTCCTTTTCAATGAAAGAACAATTATAAATATACTTGGATAGAAACACTTAATAATGATTTCCCAGGATCTGTAAATATAAACACAAAGACAAAGACAAACACAAAGACCGGAAATAGAGACTTTTTAGCAGTAAAGAGTGAAAGCAAGTAAGTAAACACAGAAATCATTTTTATCTAGATAAATTTACTACAAAAGATTTACCTGAGAAAATGTTTCCTTTTTGTCTTCAAGTAAATACTGAGGTACTGACAAAAAAATTTTTTTTTCACCGCTCTCCTGACTGATGAGCGTGTCCGCGTAGTTCGGCTGTGGGAAGATCAAGTGACTTCCCCGAGAGTCCGAGTCCGCGGTGAGCGAGACCTCGTGCGAATAGGTCTGCAGGAAAGCCCGCACCCCGTCCACGCCCACAAAGTGAGAGGTGGGCAAGCCTGCCAATACACTTGCTGACGTCTGCGCACGCAGTCTGTGCCAGCGTCGCAATCTGAGCACCAGCAACGCGATGACAAAAGCGAGGAAGACGCAGGAGACCGCGGCCACAGCCACTACCAAGTGCAACGTGAAGCTGGAGTTGTCCCGGTGGGAGGAAGTTTCAATGCTGTCCAAGTCGGCCAGCACTTCTGGAATGCTGTCAGCAACAGCCACAGTGAACGTGATGGTGGCCGACAGAGGGGGCTGGCCGTGATCCTGGACCGCCACCACCAGGCTCTGCTTGAGCACGTCTCTGTCCAGCAGGGCCCGCGCTGTTCGCACCTCGCCCGTGTGCAGCCCCACAGAGAAGAGTCCTGGCTCGCTGGCCTTGAGTAGGCGGTAAGATAGCCAGGAGTTCTGTCCTGAGTCTCTGTCCACTGCCACCACCTTGGTGACCAGGTAGCCTGGTTCTGCAGAGCGGGGTGCCAGCTCCACACCGGTGGAACCATCCGTGGGGAGTGCAGGATACAGGATTTCAGGTGTGTTGTCGTTCTGGTCCAGCACGAATATGCTCACAGACACATTGCTGCTGAGTGGTGGGTCCCCGCTGTCACGAGCCATCAATCTCAACTGCAGGTCCTGGAACTGCTCATAGTCAAACGATCGCAAGGCATATAGGACTCCAGTGTCTGAGTTGGTGGAGACATAGGAGGATAGAGGCACTCCTTGGATGGTGTCCTCCACCAGGGAATAAGTGACCTGTGCATTCTCATTACTGTCAGCATCATGGGCTGTCACGCAGAAAATGGAGGCACCTCTGGGATTGTTTTCTAGAATGTAGGTGGAGTAGAAGTCCTGGGGGAAGACAGGGGGGTTGTCGTTGACATCTGTCACTTGCAGTGAAATGTGTGTTTCAGTAGATAGAGTCGGAGTTCCCTGATCTGTGGCTGTTACTGTAATATTGTACTGGGAGGTAAGTTCTCTATCCATTGTTTTTTCTGTCACCAAACGGTAATAATTATCATCTAACTTTTCTAATTTAAAGGGTAGATTTCCAGAAATGGAACATGAAGTTTGACCATTGTCTCCAGAGTCCTGATCATGAACACTGATAAGAGCAATTATGGCCCCAGGAGGAAAGTTTTCTGGGACTGAAGTGGTGACAGAGGTGATGGTTACCTCTGGGGCATTATCATTTATGTCCAGAACTTTGACCAGCACCTTAGCTCTGGCCATGAGGCCTGCACCATCCTGAGCTTGAATTTCCATTGGATAAATTGTGTATTCTTCAAAATCCAGAGGTTCTTGACTTGATATTTCTCCTGTGTAAGAATCCAAGTGAAATATTTGTGCCATTTTGTGGTCTATATTATGAAACGAATATGTTACTTCCCCATTGGCACCTTCATCTGGGTCCATGGCTTTTACCATGAGCAGTCGAGTGCCCAGAGGCACGTTCTCAGGTACACTCGTGTGGTACACTGCTTGTGTAAATGCTGGAGGGTTGTCATTTACATCCACCACCTGAACTCGAATTCGGAGGGTTCCTGAACGGGCTGGGTTGCCCCCATCAAAAGCAGTGAGGAGGAAGTGATGGACAGCTTCTTCTTCCCTGTCTAGGGGACTCTGCAGCACCATCTCTGGCTGTTGGGACCCATCAGATCCCTGTTGAGCATCCAGGGAGAAATGAGGGTTGGAGCTGAGCTGATAGCTCTGGAGCGAATTCATACCCACATCAAGGTCTTGCCCAGAAGGCAGGGGGATCCTGGTACCTGGAGCAGTTATTTCATTCATTTTAAATTGGACTTCTTCTAACTGGAATTCGGGAGTGTTGTCATTAATATCAATTATTTCCACTTCAACAGGGAAAAGCTTCATTTTATCCTCTACTAAGACGCTAAAACTCACCAGACACCGCGCGCTCTGAGCGCAGAGCTCTTCCCGGTCTATCCTGCCCGCGGTGACCAAGCTGCCGCTTCGCGGGTTCAGAGCAAAGAGCTGCTTCCTACCTCTGGAGACGATTCGGACTCCGCGCTCCATCAGCTCCTGGGGTTGTAGCCCCAGATCCTTGGCGATGTTGCCCACAAAGAAACCTTTGTCTGTCTCTTCTGACACCGAGTAGCGGATCTTCCCAGCCTGGGCTTCCAACAACAGCCCCAGAAAAAGGAACAGTAGGACCAGCCTGCGGCAGCCGAGCACCTTCACTCGAGTCGCCATTGCTCACTTGCTTCGTATTCTCTCAGTCCGGCACTAAGAGTATTGTTTCCCTGCTCTCTGAGTCTAAATTAACAAAATTTAGAATTTTGAGCAATTTTGAGAATTCAGAGCAGAAAGTGGTCCAGAAGTATGATCAGGGCAGCCTCAGAGAGACTTTTCAATCCGGCAGTGATGGTGGTTCTAAGAAGTCCCCCTCCCACCCTGGGTGTCTGTGTGCTGCCTTCATCTTCCAGACTGGTGAACAGCGGCACCCAGAGTCCTAACCAGTTACTGTACTCCTAGATAATACTTGAACTTTGTCTTCTCATTCAGCTGATCTACGTTTCCTTAAGTCTTAGTTTACTGTCAAGAAACTCGCTAAGCATAATATATTAACACTATGAAAAGGAGAAACTACTATGTTCATTAATTACTTACATCTACTTATTGCTAAATTGTAACATACAGTAGAATCCAAGCTCTGTTGGATACTCCAGTAGTATTCCCAAATTACCTGAGAATTCCCAAGCATTCCCTGTTTGCTATTCAGGAAATAACACAAAGGAGCCTGATCATCCCTCCACCTCTGGAGTGTATGTTGACCACCTGGTCATTTCACAGGCCATAGAGAAGAGTAACTGCCCTTTGACTAGAGGATGAAAAAAAAAAAAAACTAAAAGGAAAAATAAATTTTCAGAGTGTAAGCAAGACTTTAATCCATTGGACTGTCCTATTTCCTATATGTTGTGCTCTGAATATTTAGCAGAAATCTTGGGAGTTTTGAAGGACATATTTTTTACTCCATTCTATTTTGCTTTTATTGTAGTATCTATGTATTATGTGGATTTAAAAAGACCTTTAATATGGACTTTAAAAAGACCTTTAACTCAGCTGAAAGTAATTTATTTTGAATAAAATAACACTGGGCTGGGACTTCCCTGGCAGTCCAGTGATTAACACTCTGTGCTTCCTCTGCAAGGGGCATGGATTCGATCCCTGGTCCAGGCACTAAGAGTTGTGGCCAAAAAACCAAACCTAACCAAACAAAAAACACTGGGTTCTTGACATTTCATTGGAAAAATGTCACATGAATATCTAATTTAGACTTTAAGAGACACAAGAGGCAGTGATATTATTTTTCAAAACTGAAAATAAAAATACCACAGCTTTATTTTTAGATAGTCTGTATTAGAAAAACATGTATTTTCCTACATCCATACTTAATACATTCTCCAAAAGAAGTTGGTTTTCTAAAATAGCAAGATTTTAAAACTATACTGCCTTCCTTCTTTTACTCATTGCAAAATTAGTAAATGGTTACTAACTAAAATGTCTCAGACAGTGTCATTTATTTAAACTTACACAAAAGTTAAGAAAGAATGATCTCTGCATTCTAGAGGTTGACATTTTTCAGGAACAAATTGGGCCAGATATTGGCAGCCAACCCATGGACACCATGACTGAGAAGGGTCTGGAAAATGATGAAAGAGGAAACAAAGGCTAGAATAGTTCTTGGGAGAGAGAATCTATGTTCTTATATAACCAAATCTACAATTGTCCACTTCTCAAAGACAAGTATAATGGAGCCCAAGAGCAGAAACTTAAAGATGCCATGAACTTCCTTCAATATTTCAAAAAAAGAACTCTTCAGCAGGAAACATAATTTCTCAGACCATACATTAATAGGCACAAAATTTTGCCCAAAGGAATTTTCTGGCTAATGAAACAAATCAAAATATACATAGAAACTGGCAAGTGAATTTGTAGAGCTCCCCACACCCCTAAAGACAACAAAAGTAAGCAGAACTGCTTACAGCAGGATATTTATGAAGCAAAAGTGTTAAAATTCACACATATACATTTGAATCCAATGTAATATTTAAGGCTTCACTGATGGTACTACAGAAACTATCCAGTTAAAAGGTTTCCGAGTTAATTTGAAGAAATTAAGACTGCAAGATCTGAAGCCAAGCTGTATATTGACAGTAGGAATAGGGCAAATCTCTCCTGCTAAAGTGGGAGCAACTCCAAATCCAGGTTTGGACCAGGCTGAAAGCAGGGCTGGAAGAGCAGTGCAGGTACTGGGCTATGGCCAGAGTCACTGTAGGAAGAAGAGCATGGAGATCAAGGCCAAAAGGCCATAACCAGGTAAAGCTGCAGCTCTGGTAGGAGGAGCTGGGTGGTCACGGAAGTCTGTCCACAGCTCCTGCAAAGACCAGCGGCAGTGTGACGAATATTGTCATGGAGCACAGTGACCAGCAAGTCCCCAAGAGCAACATCCCTGTCATCCATAGTGCCCCAGTGTGCATCTCACTCGTGGGCATCCTCAGGTTGAAGAGTCGGATCAGGCGGTCTGAAGCACCTGACAGGACAGTCAGGTGTTGTGCCCCAGTCAGTGGCCATCTTGGTGACCAGGCAGTCGGGCTGCATAGTAAGCAGTGCCCCACTGAAGAGGGACACAACTTCCAGGCACAACTGCCGGCATAGCGAGTGTTCTTGAAGTTCTGGCAGTGGTAGTCCACTATTACAGGCTGACTCAGGATGTCACTGAGCCCTGGTCGAGGGGCGCAGCGTCAGCTCAAAGGTAGGCTGCAGTGAACACCATTGTGCTCTACACTCACTGACATGTCAGACAACAGCACCAGGTCACTGGTCAGGAAAAACAGGATGCACTTAGGGCACCAAATTTGAATTGGAAGCACTAAAGTGTGCAATGGGTGGGGCGCTGGGTGAGTGCTCTCAGTCTCTTGGACCATACAGTAGACCTGTTGGAAAACTAGAGTGTTTTTGCTGATGTGGGTTATATTCAGGCTGATGCTTGTGTGGGAGGAGAGGGACAGCTTGTCCTTGTCAGTTACCTTATAATTCCAAGTCAGCCCCCAGTTTAGAACTTCATCTGCCAGTGGCTTACAAAGAATTACTAATTCTTACTGGTGAATTGTTTGGCACTCTGTTTATTACTCTCTACAATATCTTTCACTGCTCTCTTCAAGCAAGTCTCTGAGTCCTGTTGTTTTGATTACACCAACTATAATTCTTATCTCTAATAGGACTAAACATCCAGCTGAAAGTCACCTGCACTGCATTATAGCTCTCAACTCCATTTCAACCAGGATTGTGAAAAAGGCCCTTAACTGTCCCCAGTCTTCTCTTCTATGCTGTGATGTAACTGTCACTCTTCAAAATCAAAGACAGTGCTGTCATTATGGAATATATGCTGTATGCCTGGTGAGACTGAAAAGTGCAGAACTCTACCTTAAGGGTGTCATCTAGGTCCGCAGGGATCACCTGAAGAATGCAGACAAAGAGGTTCTCTGGCAGACAGACGGCTGTACTCTTGTAGCTCAGTATGGGAGGACTGGCTTTGGCATCCAAGACCTGCATCTTCCCCTGAATCTCCTCTTAACCACTAAGTGATGACAGCTCTGCTACACTGGTCCAGATTTTCCCAATAAATAACCAGAGAATTTACTGCCCCAGTGTTTTCTTTTACTTTTGGCAGTGAGAGAGCTGTCTAACTGAAACTAATCTCATAAACTTGTAGAGAATTACTTGCGGCATCCACATCTACTGCAATTTGGAAGTAAAATTTGCTCCTATTAAGATATTTTCCAGAATTTTCAAAACAAAATGGCTGTGCTCAAAGCCATATGTTATTTATATCTAGGGTAAATTGTTGTTGGTTAGTTGCTAAGTCATGTCCTACTCTTTTGCAACCCCATGGACTATAGCCCACCAGGCTCCTCTGTCCATGGAATTTCCCAGGCAAGAATACTGGAGTGTGTTGCCATTTCCTTCTCCAGGGGATCTCTTCAACCCAGGGATCAAACCTGTGCCTCCTGCATTGGCAAGCAGATTTTTTACCATTGAGCCACCAGGGAAACCCTACTTTATAGAAATAGTTTACATAAAATATATAAATATGTAAAATATAAATATAAAATATGTATATAAATACTTTTATTATATAAAAGAATTTCCAGTGATGGTTTCAGAATTCAAGGGTCCTAGGGACTCCCTTTGGCCTATTGGCTAGGTCTAACCTGTCATTCTTTTGCTCCTCCCTGCTCCTTGCTCAGCACTCACCCATGGCTCTGGTCACCGAGAAGTAGATCTTCGGCGCGAATCCCCACTTTTAAATCCTTGGCTACGTCTCCCGGAAGGAATCTCACAGTGCCTCTGTTGAGCAGTTCACTAGGTTGAACAAAGACATCGAGAAAGGAAAGAGCCCTTCCTTCGCTCCCGCGTCTTCCCTGTAGGGAGACTTCCATTTCTTCTTGATGCTGCTTTGTAGGTCTGAATACACCTCACTACAGCTGCTCCTCGGATTACCAAAGTACGCTGGAAAGAAAAGGCAGCGGCTCTTTCTCACCTTCTAGACCCAGATATCTGGAGCAGATTGCGGGAGAGATGATGTGCAGAGTCTGCTCCTGGTGCATTTCTCAAAGGTCTGCGGACATCGCTGCGTCAGAATCGCTAGTGGATCCCTTTGTTTCACTCCAGCCACGGATTGGCCGACAGCGGCACCCAGAGGTCCAGTAGGATATCTACCGCTTGTTATTCCTGAAAGTTCTCCTTTATTTCCGGGATTTATTCTAAAATACCAGTTGGTTCAGTATAAAGGCTACAAGTCACTATTTCTTTTTGACAAAATATTAATAAAATGGTCTTTCTACACAATTTAAAACAAATGTTTAAATTTATTAAAATTCATATCAGCTTAAAATTCTTACACAATTTCCCTCTTGACATTTTCTTTTGAAGAATACCACTGAAGTTTCTTTTTCTTAAACATTTTTTACTCAAGAAATTATCCATTGTAAAAACAACTTTACATTAGAAAAGGAAATTCTCACTGTATATAATATAAAAGAAATCACCACTATAAAAAGTAGAAAATATTGACAAAAAATTTAAAGTATCAGTAATTGCATTATTCAATTACGATTTTACATAAAACATAAAATTTACCAACATAACCATTTTAAGTGTACAGTTTAGTAGTATTAAGTACATTCATAGTGTCATGCAACTATCACAATTATCCATCTCCAGAATTCTTTTTTATCTCATAAAACTGAAATCGTCTGCCCATTAAATGGTAATTCCTCATTCTCCTTTTTCTCCAGCCCCTGGCAAACATCATTCCACTTGCTGTCTCTATGATTTTGACTATTCTAAATAACTCATATAAGTGGAATCATATAGTATTTGTCTTTTTTCTTTTACTTGCTTATTTTACATAGCATAATATCCTCAAAGTTCATCCGTGTTGCAGTATTATGTCAGAATTTCCTTCCTTTTTATAAAGAGTGTGAGGTTCCTAAAAAAATTAAAAACAGAACTACCACATGATGCAGCGATTCCATTTCTGGGTATGTTTCTGAAAACAACAACAACAACACTAATTTGGAAAGATTAAGCACCACTATGTTCACTGCAGCACCATTCACAACAGCCAAGATATGGAAGCAACCTAAGTGTCCAACAATAAATGAATGGGTAAATAAGATGTGGTGTACATATATGTATATATGGCATATGTACACTGCCACAAATAAAAACAAAATCTTGGGCTTCCCTGCTGGTCCAGTGGTTAAGAATCATCTTGCAATGCAAGGGACACCGTTCCATCTCCGGTCCCAGAAGATCCCACATGCTCTGCAGCAATTAAGCCTATGTGCCACAACTACTGAAGCCCTTGAACATGCTCCACAATAAGAGAAGCCAGGGAAATGATAAGTCCAAACACCACAACAAAGTTTTGCTCCCAAAACTAGAGAAAGCCCAACTGCAGCAATGAAGAGTCACCATAGCCAAAAAAATAAATAAATAAATCTTTAAAAAAAAATCTTGCCATTTGCTACAACATAGATGGACATAAAGGATATAATGCTAAGTGAAGTAAGTCAAACAGAAAAAGACAAATCCCATATGATATCACTTACATGTGGAACCAAAAAAAGGAAAACGTAAAACAAACAGATGCATAGATACAAAGAACAATCAGGTGGCTGTCACAAGAGTGTGGGGATGAGTAAAATAGGTGAGGGATATTGAGAGGTACAAACTTCCAGTTACAAAATAAACGAGTCACAAGGATGAAATCGATAGCATGGGGAATGCAGTATAGTCAATAAAATCGTAATAACTTTGTATGGTGACAGATGGCAACTCGACTTACCGTGGTGGTGATTATTTTGTAATGTACAGAAATACTGAATGACTATGTTGTACACCTGGAACTAATATAGTGTTGTAGGTTAATTATATTTCAATTAAAAAAAGAATTTCCTTCCTTTTTAAAGCTGAATAATATTCCATTGTATGTACACATACTACATTTTGCTTATGTATTCACTGGTTGATAAATAGCTTGGGTGTATCTAACTTTTAGCTATTGTGAATAATGCAGCTATGAACAAGGGTGATAAAGATCTCTTACAGACCCTGCTTTCAGTTCTTTAGGGTATATACACAGAAGTGGAATTGATTAATCATATAGTAATTCTATTTTTAATTTTTTGAGGAACAACTGACAGTTTTTCACAGTGGCTATACTATTTTACATCATTCCCACCAGCAGTACATAAGGGTTTCCTGATTCTATATCCTCGACGATATTTATTATTTTCTGTTCTTTTTATAGCAGTCATCCTAGTGGGTGTGAGGTAGTACCTCACTGTTGTTTTCATTTGCATTTCCCTAATAATTAGTAATGTTAAGCATCTTCTAATGTGCTTATTGGCCATTGTGTCCTTTTTGGAATTATACATATATATATATATATATATATATATATATATATATACTATTATAATCCTCCTAATAATCTGCTTTCTCATGGATACTACTGATCACCTCTATAGACTGAACATTTATGTCTCCCTGCAAAAAATTCATCTGTTGAAACTTAATCAACGTGATGGTATTGAGAGGTAGGGCTTTGGGGAGGTGATCAGGTCATGAGAGTGGAGTCCTCATAAATGGCATTAGTGCCTCTGTAAAATGGGCCACAGAGAGCACCCCCACCCCTTTCACCATGTGATGTTACAGAAAAAAAGACTACCACCTATGAACCAGGAAGCCTGCCCTCATCAGACACCAAAGCTGCCACTGCCTTTTTCAGACTTCTCAGCCTTCAGATCTGAGAAGTAAACTTCCATTGATTATAAGCCGCTCAAGTTATGGTATTTTGATACAGCAACCCAAATAGATTATGACAGTTGCCATGCCCTTTCCTCTCTACTAACACTTCCTTTTTAGAGGGCCACCCTCTGTGTACTTAAGGGGCAGCAAACCTATTCACAGTGATAGTAGGTTCTGACGGACCTAAGCCAATACTGGTGATCTCATTCCTCTTGCCAGTGTTTAGTTAGGAATATGGCTTAAAACAATTAATAATTAAAAAATAGTCCTAGTGTGGGACTTCCCTGGTGGTCTAGTGGCTAAGAATTCACCTTGCAATGCAGGGCACATGGGTTCAATCCCTGGTCTGGGAAGTAAGACCCCAAAGGATGCAATGAAGATCCTGAGTGTGGCAACTAAGACCCAACACAGCCAAGTAAATAGATGTCTTTTTAAAAACCATCAGTTACAAAATGGATTAAAGATCTAAATGTAAGACCAGAAACTATAAAACTCCTAGAGGAAAACATAGGCAAACACTCTCCGACATAAACCACAGCAGGATCCTCTATGACCCACCTCCCAGAATATTGGAAATAAAAGCAAAAATAAACAAATGGGACCTAATTAAAATTAAAAGCTTCTGCACAACAAAGGAAACTATAAGCAAGGTGAAAAGACAGCCCTCAGATTGGGAGAAAATAATAGCAAATGAAGAAACAGACAAAGGATTAATCTCAAAAATATACAAGCAACTCCTGCAGCTCAATTCCAGAAAATAAATGACCCAATCAAAAAATGGGCCAAAGAACTAAACAGACATTTCACCAAAGAAGACATACAGATGGCTAACAAACACATGAAAAGATGCTCAACATCACTCATTATCAGAGAAATGCAAATCAAAACCACAATGAGGTACCATTTCACACCAGTCAGAATGGCTGCTATCCAAATATCTACAAGCAATAAATGCTGGAGAGAGTGTGGAGAAAAGGGAACCCTCTTACACTGTTGGTGGGAATGCAAACTAGTACAGCCACTATGGAGAACAGTGTGAAGATTCCTTAAAAAACGGAAATAGAACTGCCACATGACCCAGCAATCCCACTGCTGGGCATACACACTGAGGAAACCAGAATTGAAAGAGACACGTGCACTTCAATGTTCATCGCAGCACTGTTTATAATAGCCAGGACATGGAAGCAATCTAGATGTCCATCAGCAGATGAATGGATAAGAAAGCTGTGGTACATATACACAATGGAATATTACTCAGCCATTAAAAAGAAGACATTTGGCTGATTCATATCAATGTATGACAAAACCCACTGAAATGTTGTGAAGTAATTAGCCTCCAACTACTAAAAAATAAATAAATAAAATAAAATAAAATGGAAAAAAAAACCTACCCCAAAAGAAAAAAAAAACAAAAGAATACATTTGAATCAGTTCTAATGAGGTGGATGAAACTGGAGCCTATTATACAGAGTGAAGTATGCCAGAAAGAAAAACACCAATACAGTATACTAATGCATATATGGAATTTAGAAAGATGGTAACAGTAACCCTGTATGCGAGACAGCAAAAGAGACACAGATGTTTTGAACAGTCTTTTGGACTCTGTGGGAGAGGGCGAGAGCAGGATGATGTGGGAGAATTGCACTGAAACATGTAAATTACCATATATGAAATGAATCACCAGTCCAGGTTCGATGCATGATACAGGATGCTCGGGGCTGGTGCACTGGGATGACCCAGAGGGATGGGATGGGGAGAGAGGTGGGAGGGGGGTTCAGGATGGGGAACACATGTACACCCATGGTGGATTCAAGTCAATGTATGGCAAAACCAATACAATCTGTTGTAAAGTAAAATAAATTAATTAATTAATTTAAGAAAAAGAAAAAAATAAAATAAAAACCATGAGTTAAAAAATAACAAGCTTAGGGCAAGGTTTCTCAACCCTGGTACTACTGCAATATTTTGAGTTAGATAACTTTGTTGTAGGGAGGATGTTTTATGCATCGTAGGATATTTAGCAGCACCCATGAGATGCCAGTAGATCCCACAGGTACAACAATCAAAATGTCCCCAGACATCAGTGAATGTCTCTTCCTCCCCACCATTTTGAAAATACAGGCTTAAGGTATTCCCCTGGTGACTATTATTGAGCCAGGGATAGGCATATGATCTAAACTGGTCCAATCAAACTGAAAGACAGATTTTGGTTGGAAAGAACCACTCTCTGAACTTACTGTGGACAAGAAAGGAAGTTCCTCAGTTACTGCTGGCAGGTTTATTATGACCACAGACTTTGGAAGTTTACAAGGAGGTGAGGGTAAGGCTGAAAAATAACAAAAAAAATAAATATTCATTCTCCAAAATTAGCAACAGTTAAACAATTCATGCCAGACCATGATTCTATCCTGCCTAGAGGCAGCCATACTTCTAGAACTACACTGTCTGATACTGTAACCACCCACCCACATGTGGCCATTGGGCCAGTGGCTAGTCCAAACTGAAATGTGCCTTAAGTGTAAAATACACACCTGATTTTGAAGATTCAGTAAAAAATAAGATTATAAAATATATCATTAATAATTTTACACTGATTACATGTTTAACAATATTTTTGATAATTAGGTTAAATAAAATGTTATTGAAATTAATTTAATGTGCATTTTTTGGCATTTTAATGTGGCTGCTAGGTAATTTAACATACATACATACATATGTAGCTTTCACCTGTGGCTCACATTGTATTTCTCTTGGACAGAGTTACTCTAGACTACCTGGTTTTTGAGATAACACATTTTCTTATTGTTTAAACCAGTGTAGGTTGACCTTTTTTCCTATAGAAACTTCCTGTTTGATACAAGAGGCTGCTACATTATTGTTAACCTGCTTTTTACTGATTATATACTGCTGGAACAGTATATAAGGTGTATTTTGGGGGCATTTGCTATTTCCTCACTCCTATAATTTTCAGTTTCCAAAATATAAACAAGGCTTCTCCCAACACCCACAGTTTTTTTAACCTCCATAGTATAAGGAACTTGAAAGTTTATTAAAAGGAATTTTCAAACATATAGCACTAGCCTGATTGTGATACTCATTTATCACAGGTAGGAAGCCCTTTGAGCCTTGTTCCCACAGTGGGCAACTTATTGCTTCATCCAAATATTTGCATCACTAGTATCACAGATATTCTATGCAACAACCACAGGAGTGTAATTCTTTTATCAACTCAATGGTTTCTATATATCAAATGGATTTGATGAAAACAAAAACTGAATTTATCAATAGACATTAAGGTATTGGTGATATTGCAGTACCATTAGCTCTAGGATCAGTGTAATTACCCCTTATAAACAGCATTCAGAAAATGTATTAAACTCAAAGGCAGAAAATATGTTTCACAATTGAAGGAGGTAGATACTTTTGGGGTAACTTCAGTTGATTCTTTTAATTATCTCTGACAACCTTCTATTTCAAGGTTTACTAACTGAAATAGATCATAATTTTGGAAAATCTAAATTGCCCAGAATTTATCTCAAATTATTTTCTGTGATAAAGAGATTTGAGCATCATAAAACTCACAGGCAACTGAAATGCAAAGCAATATTTGGATTATTTTCATGTATAAGCATGGCCAGCCTCAGATTTTATATGATTAAAAAAAGCATTATGCAGAGGCTGGCATGTTAAACTCATATCCATGAGTTAACCAAAATTGGGTACAATTAAGGGAATAGAACATTGGAAACATTTCTTCAAAAACAGGAAATAGATCATCCTGGAAATTATATATACATCAGCATGGACCTGCTGCTTGAGAAACCTGTATGCAGGTCAGGAAGCAACAGTTAGAACTGGACATGGAACAACAGACTGTGGTTCCAAACAGGAAAAGGAGTACATCAAGGCTGTATATTGTCATCCTGCTTATTTAACTTAGAGTACATCATGAGAAACGCTGGGCTGGAGGAAGCACAAGCTGGAATCAAGATTGCCGAGAGAAATATCAATAACCTCAGATATGCAGATGACACCACTCTTATGGCAGAAAGTGAAGAAGAACTAAAGAGCCTCTTGATGAAAGTGAAAGAGGAGAGTGAAAAAGTTGGCTTAAAGCTCAACATTCAGAAAACTAAGATCATGGCATCCGGTCCCTTCACTTCATGGCAAATAGATGGGGAAACAGAGGAAACAGTGGCTGACTTTATTTTGGGGGGCTCCAAAATCACTGCAGATGGTGATTGAAGCCATGAAATTAAAAGACACTTACTCCTTGGAAGGAAAGTTATGACCAACCTAGACAGCATATTAAAAAGCAGAGACATCACTTTGTCAACACAGGTCTGTCTAGTCAAGGCTATGGTTTTTCTAGTGGTCATGTATGGATGTGAGAGTTGGACTATAAAGAAAGCTGAGCCAAAGAATTGATGATTTTGAACCATGGTGTTGGAGAAGAGTCTTGAGAGTCCCTTGGACTGCAAGGAGATCCAACCAGTCCATCCTAAAGATCAGTCCTGGGTGTTCATTGAAGGACTGATGTTGAAGCTGAAACTTCAATACTTTGGCCACCTGATGCGAAGAGCTGACTCATTTGAAAAGACCCTGATGCTGGGAAAGATTGAGGGCAGGAGGAGAAGGGGACAACAGAGGATAAGATGGTTGGATGGCATCACCGACTCAATGGACATGGGTTTGGGTGGACTCTGGGAGTTGGTGATGGACAGGGAGGCCTGGCGTGCTGTGGTTCATGGGGTTGAGTTGCAAAGTGTCAGATACGACTGAGCAACTGAACTGAACTGAACCTTCTTCAACACATCACAGAACAAAGGACTAAAGCACAATTATGTGCAAGCACATAATTTCCCTTCAGACTTAGCATGAAAAACCAAACTGGGGTCAAGCCATTTAAATTCCACCCCATGACACACAGTATCACAGTCTGCTGAAACCAAAAGGGACACATTTACACCTGCTGTTTGCAAACCCCCACCTCCTAACGATTAGTAGGACCCTTGACTGGAGAGGAAATGTCTATCAAGTGACACTCTTTCATTTTAAGGCAATACAGAATGTATTTTCTCTCACAAATTATTAGAGGATTTAGATTATATTTATGTTCTTCAGATGGGTCAATTTTTTCATTCAGTTACCAAATAATTTTTATCTCCCACGTTTTGATATGAGGCACTGGGACCAGATGAGCACACGATTAGACTTTTAATTATCATGGACCTTCCAATCTTAGGAGAGGGAGACAATAAGTACAAAAGAAAGTGAAATTTCTATATGTTAATCACATTTTAAACGAATTCCCTTAAACTTAAGATGCAGGTGTTGATATTTTAGAGAACAGAAATTGTAATTTTAATGATCGTGATGCTCTACCAAATTGATCCTACTAATAAATGGAAATGAACAGAAGTGAAAACTCTTACACTGTTAGTCCGAAGTACTATAAATCCATGTTAAGAATACCTGACCACCTAAAGAGGCAAGTAGAAAAGTTACCTGAACAGTAGAGGTGAATTTTTTTAAAATTCCAAACTAAAAAAATTACTGGCAAATTAGTGGCAGCGGATAATACTTCAGTTAAAGCTTAATCAGACCATTCGTCTTTCAGACAACGGTCCTAAATGAACACAGGCCTCTGGAAGAACACTACGTTCCCTGTTTACATTTGTACCTACACCTAACACATTAAAAGAGAAATCACCCTTGTTGCCTCAGAAGTCTCCAAAACACAAACAGACCGTGAGTCACAGGTCCCCTAGGGACACTTTCACTATCAACAAACACAGAATTACATAGTGGGCAGCACGTCCTCACGCCACTGATTCGGGTACTTTAAAATCCACAGGCATGGTTAGTTATGAACTGTTTTATCGGCTCCAGATTTAAGAATATAGCCCGGGGAGACTCCGAGATGTTTCCAAAAACAAACACTATTTCCGCACGGACGCCCTATCTCCAGCAATCCACGGAAGCCTAGGAAGTAACCGGCCTCCGGCGAGCTGGTAAAAGCTCTGGCTTAGCAGAGGCAGGCGAGACCATCTTTCTTAGAATTGCTTTCTTTAAACACTTTCAAGGTAATAGCTACTTTTGAAACGTGATCGCCACCTTCTCGTAAAACCAAAATCTCGCGAAACAACAAGTCACGCCGAACGCCGTAATCGCGCGTTGCGCCTGCGCGCGCTGAAACGTCCTACACTTCCGCCCAAGGCGTGCTGTCACTCACAGACGCCTCCAGCCCTGCGGGGTGACGTAACTCTTTCTTTTCCGCTGTGTCTGCAGCCCCGGACGGAGGCACGCCGAGCTGCGGAGTTGCAAAGGCTGGCGCTCGGAGGTGCGGCTCTGTGCGAGATTTCACGTTGCCGGTTCCGAGTCATTTCACCGATAATCAATAGCGGATCGCTTTGCCAAGTGCCGGGAAGAACAAAGGAATCAAGAAAGAGACGCTCGGCTCCCGGCGTTCTTGTTCTGAGTGGCTTTTCCCGCTCGTTCCTGTGCGGAGAATCTGGACTTATAATCGTCACTGGATTGTAAGTACCCGAGGCGAAGAGAGCTCACTACGCCCCGCATTTTGAATATCTTTGTTCCGGGAGAGTTTGTGGTTTGGGCGTATCTGCTGAGCCTTACTTTCTGTGCCGAAAATCATCCGTAGGAGCCGCCATTTGCTTTCTCTGCATTGTTCTGCAGCGGCATCTAGAGGTTGAAACTTGGCGTTACCGCTAATAGATTTAAATGGACATAACTGACTGAATAAGGCAGTGCATCAGTAACAACTGGCGTTCAGTCATGGCGTTTTAAGAAAGACTTGGGGCTTAATTAAAAACATGCTTAGCTGCTGTTCTACCTAGAACTCTTTGTAATTAAGGATTCAAGTTTATAAAGAACTGGTCTTTCTGGTGAAGTACCTGGAACTTTTCAGTGCAAAAAGTGGTTATTAGAGAAAAACTGAATTACAAAGAAATAAAAATGAGTAAGAGCAAAGATGATGCTCCTCATGAACTAGAGAGCCAGTTTATCTTACGCCTACCCCCGGAGTATGCCTCTACTGTGAGGCGGGCAGTACAGTCTGGCCATGTCAACTTGAAGGACAGACTGTCAATTGAGTTACACCCTGATGGGCGTCATGGAATTGTCAGAGTGGACCGAGTCCCTTTGGCCGCAAAATTGGTAGACCTGCCGTGTGTTATGGAGAGTTTGAAAACCATTGATAAAAAAACCTTTTACAAGACAGCTGATGTCTGTCAGATGCTTGTCTCTACAGTTGACGGTGATCTCTATCCTCCAGTGGAGGAACCAGTTGCTGCTACTGATCCCAAAGCAAGCAAAAAGAAGGATAAGGACAAAGAGAAAAAATTTGTATGGAACCATGGAATTACTCTGCCTCTGAAAAATGTGAGAAAGAGAAGATTCCGTAAGACAGCAAAGAAGAAGTATATTGAGTCTCCAGATGTGGAAAAAGAAGTAAAGCGGTTGCTGAGCACAGATGCTGAAGCTGTCAGTACCCGCTGGGAAATAATTGCTGAAGATGAGACAAAAGAAACAGAAAATCAAGGCCTTGATATCTCTTCCCCAGGAATGTCTGGCCACAGGCAGGGCCATGACTCCTTAGAACATGATGAGCTTCGGGAGATATTCAATGACCTCAGCAGCAGCAGTGAAGATGAAGATGAGACACAGCATCAAGATGAAGAAGATATAAACATCATAGACACTGAAGAAGATCTGGAAAGGCAGCTACAGGACAAACTAAATGAATCGGATGAACAGCACCAAGAAAACGAGGGAACCAATCAGCTGGTTATGGGAATTCAGAAACAGATTGATAACGTGAAAGGCAAGCTCCAGGAGACCCAGGACAGAGCAAAGCGACAGGAGGATCTCATCATGAAAGTGGAAAACCTGGCTCTCAAGAACAGATTTCAGGCTGTACTGGATGAACTGAAACAAAAGGAAGACCGGGAAAAGGAGCAGCTCAGCTCTTTGCAAGAAGAGCTAGAATCACTCCTAGAGAAGTGAGGAGTGGTTTCATAGTTAATTTCATTGCTGTGAAATTCAATGCTGAGGTCAGCATTGAAAGAGAAGATTTTTTTGTTTTCATTGCTTGTAAAACTTTGTAGTAGTTCATATTTTCCTCCACTGTCTTCTGTTGGATTTGTCTTGTGAATTTCTATCTCATTTGTCTTTTGGAACCACTTTGCTAGGTGTTTAACTCGTAGGAAGTAGGAATGTATAGACAGATAAATGTAGAGAAGTTGTAGGATTAGTGGAGTGAAAAGTTCAACTTAGTTATTAATCACAGCTTCATTGCAGGACTTTGTGGCTGTTTCTCCGTTTAGAAGCTTCCATTGCTACTCTGTGATGACATCTGAGGTAAATCAGTAGAGTCTAGTCTGGAGGCAGTAAAGTTTGTTTACATATGTTTTTTGATGCTATAGCTAATTTTCCAGCTATTCAAAGCAATTTTTCGTATTTTTGCATTGGAAGTCATTTCATAACGTTCAACAATAAATAAAAGCAAGTTAAGTTTCACTTTATAATGTGTCTTGCTCTTTTAGGGGTAGTGGATATTATCCTCTTCTGAAGTGGTTTCCTGGTGGGGTTTAATAGATTGACCAGTTGGATTCTGTTTTGTAGGAAAAGAAGCAATTATGTTCGATTTTAAGAAGAGAACACAGCAAGGGCAAAGAAATCGGGAAGTATCACCTTTACATTATGTTTCCAATCCACCTGCTCCATTTGGAGGTTAGGAAATAAAGAGTTTTCCTAAACTGTCCAAATGTTTTTTCCAGCCTAATCTCCCATTCTCCCACTGTTTTCAGTCCTGAGCTTATTTACATTTCTTTTTTCAAGGAGTTTAATTACTCCTCTTCCTCTGTAATAGTCTACTGGGATAAGTACTCTTATGCACCTGTCATACCAGAGTCTAAGTTACCTGTTGCTCATATCCTTACTAAGCTGTTAATTCACTGAGATTAGGCATTTTGCCTCGTTAGTCACTGTAAAGAAGAGTAAAGCAGTTAAAATCTCAAGGTCAGGCGTTGTAGTGCCTGAGTTGAGTGATCTTGGGCAAGTAAATAATCTGTTTGCCTCAATTTCCTCATCTCTAAAGTGGAGATGATAATATCATCTACCTGGGGACCCTTGATTTTGGCTATTGAGTTAATACATAGAAAGGATTTGAGAACAATTCCTGGAATAGAAGCAAATCATTGCCTATTTTCTAGGCAGGGATTACAAACTTGAATGAAAGTGATCAAAATGGTAGAAAAGTGTATGAAGAAACTTTTAAATGTTGATTGATTCCAAATTAAAGAATTCTAAATCAAAGCTTAAACTACAGCAGAAACATTGTTTCCAATACATACATCTACAGCATAAGCATACTGAGTTTACTGTAGCTTTGGTTTTTTGTTAGATTTATTTATGGTTTTGCATAAATATAAAGCCTCCATAATGAAGAGTAATTATCTGTTACATAAACTTCAAAAGAGAAGAACTTAAGATCCATTTCCCTTCATGTAAACCCAGAGTTTCTAAAAAAGACTCACTTTTCTCACAGCTCCCTTGTCTGATGAGTGTGATATATAGTTGGGCTACAGTTTTCAATATTTCTCTGAGTTCGTGAACAGAAATTGAATTTTTAAAAAAAAGTTTAAAATACAGATAAAAGACTAACTGAAAATTGTAAGCAGTGCAGAAATTTTACAAATTTTACTCACTCCCCTATTGCTAGTCACTTAGGTTCTGTTTTAAATATGCTATTACACAGAATGCTGCAATAAGCATATCACTGTGGCCTCCATTTTTCATTGTATTTATAGATTAGGTACATGGAGTCTTTATGATCAGTTCTAAATGTCATAAAGCCTAGACATTTTGAATTTATAGATCAAATGTTTGAGATGAGAAATTGTGACAAATCAAGTGTCTGAAGGACTGTGTCTTGAACTCTGCTTTTTATCTCTTAGTATCCAGTAAGAATTCTTTGTAAAAACACAGACTAGGAAAACTGCTCACCGCACAGGAACTATAGATGTTGGCCTTTCTGTATTACAGATGCCCAGCTCTTTCACACTACAGAGCTTTACTTTTATTACACTTATATTTCCCTTTTTCTCGGACAGTCTAGATAATCTCATGGCTAGCTTTTTGTTGCTCAGCCCTCAGTTCAGACTTCACTTTCTCTGGTAAACCTACCTGGCTACTCAGATATCTAGGGAACATGTGACGTGGATATGCATCTTCTTAAGAGTGATGATCTTCGCTGAAAATCTGGAAATTTCATTGCCATTATTTTCCATGTGTGTTTGGGAGTACGTGTGCTTAAATTTAAAACAGAAGCATCATAATTTGATTAAGTTAGAATCAGGAAAAAATGGTTTCAGATGGTTAAGACTGCCTTTTGTCTTGGGCAGTATTACAGTATATTCTGTAAACAGTATATACAGTACAGGTCCAAGTCCAGCTGTTTAGTATATTTTATGGAACTTGAGCTCTGGCTGTAATATTTGTACAACTGTGTCTGACTGTTCAATGAAGTTACAGACCATTTCTCTATTAATGCCCACATGATCCCTGGCACTGATTACTAATTTGGTTTTTCCAAAACACACACATATATGAACTTAATGCAGAAGCAGTTAATGATTTACTGCAGTAACCTTTATCTCTTATGTTTGTAAAAACTCAGCATGTGCTTTAAAAATAAGCAAAATTTTAAAATATAAAATTTTAAAATATTTAAAAATAAAAAAACAATGAACCATATGTCATTAATGGACAGTTTTAAAAGCCAAAACATTTTTTAAAAACAAATATGATAGGACTAAAAAATTTTCTAGTTTAAAATGGCACATTGTTCTTGTGAATCTCTTTTCTCTCCCAGAAAGCCTGCTGATATAGTAGCCCCTAAGGGAAAGAATAGTGGGTGAGACAGCAGGGGATGAGATGTCAATGACAATGATGTGAATCTGTTTTGATAAGGCCAAAGCAGGTGAAGAAATGATTAATTCAGAGGTGGCAGAAAGTTTCATGCTAAATGTCTATAAGGAGGTATACCAAGGAGAAACAAACCCACTTGACATAGACACTGTGAGGCTGGCCGTTTGTGCAGGCCATTTCGAAGGAAAAGGGAAGGTGTGCAAGTCCAAGTTCAGGGACTTCCCTGGAGGTCCCAGTGGTTAGGATTCCAGCTTCCACTGCGGAGGGCACAGATTAGATCCCTGATGGGGGAACTAAGATCCCACAGGCCTGGCAATGCAGCCAAATAATAAAAGTCTGTGTTCAGAGTGGTTGTACATCCAGGAACCCTATCTCACTCGAGGAAGCCAGATGACTTCCTTACCCATCCCACAGAAGGAAAGTTTATTTTATGGGTAAACTGAACTAAAGAAGGCCCAGATGAAGGCTGGGTTCTACAGCATTTAAACAAGGGAATTGTGTGAAAGTCTTTTCTGATTGCAGAATGTCATCCTTCTTCTCCCATTTGGTCTCTACATCAGTACTCAAGGCGTACACTGCCCCATCCCCCATCCCCAAGCACGGACAAACAGACATATAGGAAGACTGGAAGATGATTCTCTGAAGAAATCATGTGGTACCGGGGAAAAGAAATCAGGTACACTTGGGCACTCTAAAGGAAAGACCAGGTCACTATTTTCTACAGCAATGAAGTCTATCTGATGGCAAACACTATCCATGCACCTTCTGCTTTTAGATGCCTCACTTTAAAATATTAGCTGATAGCTAAAGGATCAAAGAAAGCTTTCAAAGTGAATCATTTAAGCACACTTTCTGCCCTCTCCCCATTTTGTTTTTAACCCCCAAAGTAAAATACCGCCAAGGGCTTAGAAAGTAAATTTAAGAGCATTGGTTCCAACGCTGGGATTATAAGCATCTGGGAGGAAAAAGTGTCCTGGCAGCGGTACCCTCACTGATGGCCCAAACCACATCTTGCCTCCTAGGTCTGTGGTCAATTACACCCAGAACTTCTGTTGCACAAAACTGCATGGCTCCTCAAAGAGAGCCCGGAAGCACCAGAACCACACAGCTCTTTTCTATCAACTTTCTTAGCTATATATAAATATCTCTTTTCCAAGCCGATTGTACAAGGCCGTATCCAACGTCAAGAAATAATAAGGGCTCTGCGTCCACTAGCTCGCAGGGATCCAGGCCCAGAGCCTCGGCGATGTTGCCACGAAATAAGGCTTCTGTCCGCCTCAGGCCTCCCTTCCCGTCCCCCGGCGAGCGAAGCGCCACACCTGGAGAGAGGCGCGGCTGTCGCCACCTTTGCGGAGCCGCCGTTCCTCTCCCGAGGCGATTGAGGGTTTTCTGATCCGTCAGGTAAAACCCCCGCCCCCCAACCCGTGTTTGTTTGTTTTCTCTTATAAACCTTTGTCTCTGAAGATTGACCCTTTGACTCCGGGCGCGATCAACTGGGAGCACCTCCCATTTTGTTTGGCCGAGTAGAAAATGCCAGGCGGGGTAGGGAGGGGGTCTAGCCGAATAGAAAGGCTTTTCTTCCTTCGCTGCCGCAGCGCCTAGAGTTTCTGCCCCTAATCTCAGGAATTTATCGAATAGCTTTCAACTGCTGTATTGTGATTCATTTGAAGTGTTTATCTAGTCCATCCTCGAGCCCGCGGGCGCTGGGACGGCCTGGCTGAGTGGAGCTAACCGACCGCCGCGTCGGGCCGCGTCGGGGGTCTGGAAGCGGCGGTCACCCGGCGCGAGGAGAGGCGCGCGCTGGGCCACCGCCGGGGGTTAGCGCTGGGTCACCGTGCGCGGGGAGGGCGGCCCGAGGCCTAATCTGGGGTTAAGCGGCTACTCCCGCCGGGGAGAGACAGCCAAGAGTAGGGGGTGGGATACAGGACTTCCGTCTTAAACTCCAGAGAGTGGCCTTCCGCGGAGACCGGCGGGTGGGCGAACATGAAGTCCAGTCCTGCTATCCAGGCTGCCATCGACCTCACCGCGGGGGCCCTGGGGGGCACAGCGTGCGTCCTGACTGGTCAGCCCTTCGACACTATGAAGGTGAAGATGCAGACATTCCCCGGCCTGTACAGGGGCCTCACCGACTGTGCCCTGAAGACCTACTCCCAGGTGGGCTTGCGGGGCTTCTACAAGGGGACCGGCCCCGCGCTGATGGCCTACGTCGCCGAGAACTCGGTCCTCTTCATGTGCTACGGCTTCTGCCAACAGTTCGTTAGGAAAGTGGCTGGACTGGACGAGCAGGCGAAGCTGAATGATCTGCAGACTGCGGCCGCGGGTTCCATCGCCTCAGCCTTTGCCGCGCTGGCCCTGTGCCCCACGGAGCTCGTGAAGTGCCGTCTGCAGACCATGCACGAACTGGAGGCGTCAGGGAGGATAGCAAAAAGCCATGATACAGTTTGGTCCGTCGTGAAGAGTATCCTTAGAAAGGATGGCCCCTGGGGCTTCTACCACGGACTCACGAGTACTCTGTTTCAAGTAGTACCAGGCTATTTCTTCTTCTTCGGTGGCTATGAACTGAGTCGATCGTTTTTCGCCTCGGGGGGGTCAAAAGATGAACTAGGCCCTGTCCCCTTGATGTTAAGTGGTGGAATTGCTGGCATTTGCCTTTGGTTTGTCATATACCCCGTGGATTGTATCAAATCCAGAATTCAGGTTCTTTCCATGTTTGGAAAACAGACAGGATTCATCAGAACTCTTTTAAGTGTTGTGAGAACCGAAGGAATAGCAGCTTTATATTCTGGTCTGAAAGCTACTCTGATTCGAGCGTTTCCTGCCAATGCAGCACTATTTTTGGCTTATGAATACAGCAGGAAAAGGATGATGAGCCAGTTTGAAGCATACTGAAGTATCTCGGTGAGTCTGGATCCAAGTACAAGCCTTTGGGGACTGTAACTCAGTTTCATGAAGTTCTAGACCAATGTGGTATTATTTTTGACTTCTTGGGAGCTTTGTTTTTGCCTTCCTTTTTTATACTCTTAAACTTTATGGAAGAAACTTCATTTTATATCATATAGTTTCAGTCCATAATTGTATTCAAATAGAAAAGTTGCTGCTCTTATATTTGGTGAGATACACAGAGTGAGTGGGCGGCCCTAGGTACCTAATCTGAAAAGCTAAATATAGTTGGGGGAAAAAGAATTATAGTTGAGTTTTTGCATAAATCTGCATATGTACGTATGGTTTGGTTGGTTATGTGTTGTGTGAATTAAATAGAGCTTGGTTCCTGTGTTTAATATTATGTCACACGAAAAAACCGAGTTAAGCATGTTTCTGAAGGTGCTTATAAATGATTGCTTAATCCACTCAAGATGTAGGGTCTCTGGAAAACTCTGCTTAACAGGTGCACTGTTCTAACCAATTAAAGTTTTTAAAAAGTTTTTGTGTGGTGCTTGAAAAACAAAATATCCATCTATAATTTTTTTGCATCTACAATGATTTATTTTTTTATTTTTTACTGAGGTAACTGATTTATAGCATTATATTTCTATTTCTATGCACCCTACAACATGCTCACCACCAAAAATTTATTTTTTCTTTCATTACCATATAATTGATTCCCTTTATCCAGTTTGTCTTCCTCCTTAACCCTCCCCCCCCCCCATAACCACTACTCTGTTCTCTGTAATTATGTTTGTTTGGTTTGGTTTTGGGTTGTTCATTTATTATGGATTTTGTTTGTTTATTAGTTTTTCATATTCCACATATGAATGAAGTCATATGGTATTTGTCTTTCTCTGTCTGACTTATTTCACTTAATACCTTCAAGGTCCATCCATGTTGATGCAGATGGCAAGATTTTATCTTTTTTCCTCATCTAGATTTTTAAGAGGAGAATATACTTGCATACTGATGTGGCTTCCACATTTGTTAAAGTTTAGGGTAGGCATCCCAGATTTCCCCAAGATTGCTCTACTCTGAAAATAATGCTACTCATTTTCAAAGTGGGATCATATTCCACACTCTTAGGTGTGGCTTTAGGTCTCTGGGAAGTAGCCTGGCCTCTGTATCAAACTTCCTTCCTCTTCTCTTCCAAAGAGCTCCCCTCTGCTCCACTTTAGACTGAAATAGTGGTGAATAATGGAGCTGTGCATCTTTGCTTTGATGAAGACCCATGTAGCTGACAACAGTTCTTAGCCTCCAGTCTCAGGGTCCTGGGCTGGGAAGGATTCCAGGATGTACTGTTGGCCCATTTAGGGGTTATTGATCCCCTTTGGGGGGGGCTTCCCTGGTGGCTAATGGTAAAGAATCTGCCTGCAATGCAGGAAACCCGCGTTCGATCCCTGGGTAGAGGAGATCCCCTGGAGAAGAGAGTAGCTACCCACTCCAGTATTCTTGCCTGGAGTATTCCATGGACAGAGGATCCTCCTTGGATCATTCATTGTCCTCTCTGCCTCCACCAGTGAGAATACCTTTCCAGGGAAAAGTGAGTGCAAAAGCCATCAGAACTTTTTGTTCCCTGATGGTGATCAAGTGATATTACCAGTGGATGAATGAAGTCCTCTCCTCTCAAACAGAACTAGACAAAACTTAAGTGTTTGCAGTCCACAGTGATTAATGTTAGAGCTGACCCATTCTGAAGCTTACCTGAGGATCCATAACTCCTAGTCATTTTTTTTTTCTTACAGTGTTGGAACCTTCTAAATTTTGTACTGGTCATCTGTGAATTTTACTGGTGATTATACATAAGACCTTACAAAATAATGAAACATTAAAAACAACTTTATTAAACTATACCATATGCATGTACATAGGCACTAACAAAAATCAAAATGACATAGTTCATCTGACCCCTACACGCTTGTGCATCTGTTCTTTGGCCCTATGGTGTAAGAGGGTCATTCTTACTAAAGTAAGCCTCACATTTCCTTGCTGATTCAAGACCAGCAGAGTCACTCTCCGTAAGAAGTTTTTTAAGCAGTTTGTAAAGCTGAAAACTGGCAGGTTCCCATGTTAATGATCTTCCATAGCATGTGTGTAAATCACTGCTGGTGAAATGTACATCTGGTGTGGAATTCCCAGTTTCCTTCAGCTTTTTGCTGTCTATCAAGTTTCCATGGTAACTAGCCATATTGCCATAGGCAAAAGGGTCAGGGTGATGGATGTTGACAAACAGGGGCTGTGGCAGACATCCGGGGAAGGGATGCTCAGTGTCATGTCTGGTGTGCCCCAGAGTGATGGCTGGTCTTCCATTTGCTTTTTCTTTAAAATAAAACCATTTTTCTATTTCTGAGTTATTTATACATTTAAGTTATATGTTACATACATAAGTGGTCAGTAGCCACTTAGCGAGGCTTTATTCAAGCAAGTCTTCATTAAAGCAGGAAAGAGAACAGGAATGACTTCTGCAGGAAGTGGACCTTTCAGAGGCTCCAGGCCCCTGCGCAGCATCCATGGGCCAGTCTCGATTAGCTCTGTTGTCAGTGGACCTTTTCACATGTTGTCCATTAAAGGTTTAACTAAAGATCTTCAATAGAAATCATTTGAGACAAGCAAGAGTGCTTGGGAGTAAGGAATTGAAACCTAAGTCAGAATTGTTTTCTACTCTTTGCTTAATTCATGGTTCAATATTGAGGTACAATTTCTAGCACTACAGACTTGTTCTCAGAGAAAAATATAGTAACTTGAAATATTGTGCTTAAAGAAATTTGAGTGTTTGGTCATTAAATTATTTACCTAAATTGAAGTATTTATTGAATTTATACCATTTACAGTATACTGTTTGAGCTCTGGGGATTCAGATATTAATGGTCTGGTTTCTGTTCTTAAGGATTTGATGGAAAAAAGAAAGGATCTGATGGTCTAGATGTTTTACAGTCAAAAGAGTGATTTTCTAGAATACAGTTTAGAACAAAAGATTAGCATCCAAATTATATGTGTGTGTGTGTGTGTGTGTGTAAAATCAGTGATGTGTATGTGTGTAAAATCTTTTCTTTAATTGTGTTTTTGTTTTTATATTGTGGTTTCTGTCATTTAAATTACTTCCATGGTATTTCTTTCTTTTCTCAGAACCATAGCTTTATTGAGGTATAAATGACAGATAACATTGTGCTTGTTTAAGGTATACAATGTGATGCTTTGATATACATGTTTATTGTGAAATGATTATGACAAAAAGGTTAATAGTGTCATAATGACATTATTATGTAATTATTAGTAATGTCTATTACTAATGTCTATTCAGTTTAGTTCAATCGCTCAGTCCTGTCTGACTCTTTGCAACCCCATGAACCTGAACCGCAGCACGCCACGCCTCCCTGTCCATCACCAACTCCCAGAGTCCACCCAAACCCATGTCCATTGAGTCGGTGATGCCATCCAACCATCTCATCTTCTGTCATCCCCTTCTCCTCCTGCCCTCAATCTTGCCCAGCATCAGGGTCTTTTCAAATGAGTCAGCTCTTCGCATCAGGTGGCCAAAGTATTGGAGTTTCAGCTTCAGCATCAGTCCTTCCAATGAACACCCAGGACTGATCTCCTTTAGGATGGACTGGTTGGATCTCCTTGCAGTCCAAGGGACTCTCAAGAGTCTTCTCCAACACTACAGTTCAAAAGCATCAATTCTTTGGCTCAGCTTTCTTTATAGTCCAACTCTCACATCCATACATGACCACTAGAAAAACCATAGCCTTGACTAGACAGACCTGTGTTGACAAAGTGATGTCTCTGCTTTTTAATATGCTGTCTAGGTTGGTCATAATTTCCTTCCAAGGAGTAAGTGTCTTTTAATTTCATGGCTGTAGTCACCATCTGTGGTGATTTTGGAGCCCCCCAAAATAAAGTCAGCCACTGTTTCCTCTGTTTCCCCATCTATTTGCCATGAAGTGAAGGGACCGGATGCCATGATCTTAGTTTTCTGAATGTTGAGCTTTAAGCCAACTTTTTCACTCTCCTCTTTCACTTTCATCAAGAGGCTTTTTAGTTCCTCTTCACTCTCTGCCATAAGGGTGGTGTCATCTGCATATCTGAGGTTATTGATATTTCTCTCGGCAATCTTGATTCCAGCTTGTGCTTCTTCCAGCCCAGCATTTCTCATGATGTACTCTGCATATAAGTTAAATAAGCAGGGTGACAATATACAGCCTTGACGTACTCCTTTTCCTATTTGGAACCAGTCTGTTGTTCCATGTCCAGTTCTAACTGTTGCTTCCTGACCTGCATATAGGTTTCTCAAGAGGCAGGTCAGGTGTTCTGGTATTCCTATTTCTTTCAGAATTTTCCACAGTTTATTGTGATCCACACAGTCAAAGGCTTTGGCATAGTCAATAAAGCAGAAATAGATGTTTTTCTGGAACTCTCTTGCTTTTTTTGATGATCCAGCGGATGTTGGCAATTTGATCTCTGTTTCCTCTGCCTTTTCTAAAACCAGCTTGAACATCTGGAAGTCCACAGTTCACATATTGCTGAAGCCTGGCTTGGAGAATTTTGAGCCTTACTTTACTAGCGTGTGAGATGAGTGCAATTGTGTGGTAGTTTGAGCATTCTTTGGCATTGCCTTTCTTTGGGGTTGGAATGAAAACTGACCTTTTCCAAGCCTGTGGCCACTGCTGAGTTTTCCAAATGTCCTGACATATTGAGTATTAATAATGTCTATTACCTCACAGATTACTATTTATTCATTACTATTATTTGAGGTAAAATGGTATATTTTTTTTTACAGGTACACACTGATTAATTTATTTACTTATTTTGGCTGCACTGGGTCTTCATTGCTATACTCAGCTTTCTCTAGTTTCGAAGAACAGGCGCTACTCTCTAGCTGTGGTGTGTGGGCTTCTCAGTGCAGTGGCTTCTCTTGTTGCAGAGCACAGGCTCCAGGCACACGGGCTTCACTAGTTGTGGCACAGGAGCTTATTAGTTATGAATACTGGCCTTACAACGTTCAGGCTTTGGTAGTTGCAGCTCGAGCGCTCTAGAGAGCTTCAGTAGTTGTGGTGCATGTGGGGCATGTGGTTTAGTTGCTCCTTGGCATATGGAATCTTTCCAGACCAGGGATCGAAACCTGTGGCCCCTGCCTTGGCAGGTGGATTCTTATCCACTGTGCCACCAGGAAAGCCCCGAGATGGTGTTTATTTCTAAGATTTAACTTGGTCAAATCCATATGTCTGACACCTAGCCTTATTTTAAATGTTACTTTCACAAGATATAAATTTACCCCTCAACTTTAAAATTTTTTTTCATTGAAGTATAGTTAACTTACAATGTTGTGTTAGTTTCAAGTGTATGGCAACGTGACTTAGTTATGCATATATGTGTATGTACATATATGTACTTTTTCAGATTCTTTTCTTTTATAGGTTATTTCAAGTACTGAGTATAGTCTTCTGTGCTATGCAGTAGGTCCTTGTTGTTTACCAGTTTGATATATAGTAATGTGTATATGTTAATCCAAAACTTCTAATTTATCCCTCTGCCATTGCTTTCTGATAGCCATAAGTCTGTGTGAATCAATTTGTTTTGTAAATAAGTTCACTTGTATCATGTTTTTAGATTCCACAAATAAATGATATCATGTGATATTTGTCTTTCTCTGTCTGACTTACTTCACTAAACGTGATAAACTCTAAACCTCTCCATGTTGCTGTGAAAGGCATTATTTCATTTTTTTAATGGGCATTTAGATTGTTTTCATGTCTTGGCTCTTGTAAATAGTGTTGCTATGAATACTGGGGTGCATATATATCATTTCAAATTAGAGTTTTCTCTGGTATCCCTCAAATTTTTTTTTTAGCCATATTTTCTGGCTTGCGGGCTCTTAGTTCCCTACCAGGGATTGAACCTGAGCCACAGCAGTGAAAATGCTGAGTCCAGGGCATGGGCCAGGGGCATGGGCCAGGGAATTAGCTGGTACTCCTCAACTTTGAAATATCTTATCCCTTTGGTATATTTATTATACCCTTTGGTCTACTGTCAGGGCCAGATGATCTGCATCTTGCAATGCTACAGTGATACTCTATCTAGAAATTCATTCTCTGTTCCAACTTTCATGGGATACCAAATACCAAGCTATAGCAGTTAGGTATCAGAAGGATCATATCTGGCCATGGAGTTCAGTTCCCTGTACTCCATGTGGATCAAACTTCAGCATTTTCTTGAATTAAACAAGAAAATGTCCCCAAGTTGTTCAATTTGGAAGAAATGTAGGTTCTTTTTCTTCTGGCCCAGATCTCTAAGAAGGAGTGATAATTATTATCAGGAAGTTGTTACATAAAACAGTCACAGGTTTTTTTTTGCTCAAGTCAGAAAGTACCCTCTGTTCAGAGCTTGCATTTCCAACTCAAGTACCCTCTGAACTCTGAAATCCCTATTTTCAAAGTCTGTGACTCTCTGGTCTCTCTGCTCTCTCCAGCTTCATGTGTCATGGCCCAGAAAGCTTCTCTGAGAGTCCTTTTAGAAAGTAAATTATTTCAGTGTGAAACTTATCATTCATATCTGCGATCTGCCTTTTGAGCTCCATGTTCCACTGTGTTTTCAGCTCTGTCCTAGTGCCAGCACTTTTAAACACATGCTCCTTGTGAATGATGTAAATAATGTTTAAAAGGCAGACTTAGGCCCTTTTGTGTCCCTATCTCTTCAAGGTTGATTGAGGTCATCTATTCAGATGCTCTGTTTATGGCAACAGGTAATAAAGGCTTTTTTTCAAAACCCCTTCAGAAAATTTGGTATTACTGGCTTTAGTCTGAACCTTGAGACAAAAAGTTTCACAGTTAGGTAAGTAGTTTTGTAGAAAATTGATGTCTGTTAATAATTATGCACATTCCGTGGGGGAAAAAATTGTCCTCAGAAAGAGTGTTATTTCAGTTACAGGGAAGCCAGATAATTGTCTATATAGTTAGTTTCTATTCCAGCCTAAAGTAGTTTCACTGGGCCCTCCCCAGCAACCTGGACTCTCAGCAGACTTTAATTGAAGCATCCTTCCACTTGACTTCTTTGATCATTGATTTACAAATTTTTTTTGTGCATTTGGAACAAAGAGTTCTTTTTGCCTTTCGGTTAATGGCAGACTCATCAATCCGTGCTCTGGGCTCTGATTTAGGTTCTTGGAGGCGTTGCCCACAAAAAGCCTTCTCTGTGTCTTTAGCACCCAGACATGGGAATCTTCTCACACTCAGGTGCCCACTTGGTCATGGAGAGGCCCTGAAGCAAGGTTTGTCTTCGGTTTTGAGTTTGGAGGCTGCCGCGATGCCATTACTGTCTTTTGTAATGGTTCAAGGATTTTAATACACACGGCTCTTTATTTTTCTATTCTCTTATTCTGTTTTTATGCTTGCCTTTCCACTTCTTTTTGCCATCTGGAGTCAAAGCTGATCCGTGTCAATCAGAGCCTTGCACTATTTCCAAGTGTTTTCCCCCTAGATTGATTCTGTTCTGTTACTGCGAAGAGCTAGGCAGGAAGGCCCCTGGGTTTCAAGACTGTGTCGCCTTGAGAGGTTGGTCTAAAGGCTTGGTTGGGCTTAAACATTTTTGGCAAGAAAACTTAGGTGGTGATTGTATGTGCTTTATATTCTATCACATGTGCTATTTTTTTCCTATTTTTATCCAGTCGGACCTCAAATTCACAAAATTGGATTATGATAAACTGTCATCAGTAGTCCATACCTGAAGGGCATTGTTTATTTACTTACCTATCCAATATCATTTAGCTGTATATCCATATATGTGGTTATCTATCAAAATAATACTAAGAATTTGTGAACACAGCACCTCCCCACTAAATGCCAGGACCTTGGTAGTTTTATGCATCTAATCATACAAATAGCCCTTCCTACCGAGAGGACCTACCTGGTCCCCACCAAATGAAGATGATTATCATCCTGAATTTTAGGTGCATCATTCTTCATTCCTTTGATTTTTTTTTTTTTTTGGTATTATGTTACTCCCACAAATATAGTTTTCCAGTTGTTTTAAATAAGGGTTTTTAAAAAATAAGTTGTTTTATAATAAGGGTAAAATGCTGTATGTGATATTTTGGTACTGTTTTTCTCTTAATATTTATTGTTAAAATCCAATAACCTTGTGTTACTGTAATTTATTTAGACTACTGTGAAATATTTCATTTTGTGAATATGCCATGATTTATTTATTCAGCTGATAGACATACAGATTGCCTTCTGATTTTTGCTCCTGTTGCCCAGGAGCAAGTATTTATCTAGGAGTAATTGTTGCATTTAATAGATAATGCTCAACTCAAAGTAGTTGTACTGGTTTTTACATGCACTTGCAATATATAGGCCTGAATCTCTTATATCCACATGCTTTCCAACATTTGGCATTGTTACGCTTTTAAATTTTTGTCAAACAACTGTGAGTAAAAGAAAAAAATAAATCTACCTAATCTTGGTTTTGAGCTGTATTTTTCTGATTACAGATCTCTTTGTGTGTCTGACGGTTATATGTTTCTTCTGTGAAATGTCTGTTCATGTCTTTTACCATTTTTCTGTTGTTATTTTTATTTGTGTTGGTTTGTAGATTTCTTTATATTGATATATTCTTGATATTAATTGTCAGTGTGTATATGGTGATTATCCTCTCCTGGTTTTTTACCTTTTCACACCTTTAAAGATGTCTATTGATGAATAAAATTTCTTGATTTTATTACAAGTAGAGATGGTTAGATAGCATCACTGACTAAATGGGCATGAATTTGAGTCAACTCCAGGAGACAGTGGAAGATAGAGGAGCCTAGCATGCTACAGTCCATGGTTCACAAAGTTGGACACGACTTAGCAATTGAACAACAACAAATCTTTTATTCTATCGTCAGTGTCTTTTTAAAGAAGTTATTTCTACTCCAAGGTCTAAAATACATGTATTTTCCACTAAGAGTTTGAAAGTTGTTTTGGGTTTTGTCTTTGTTTTGGCATTTGAGTCTTAGATCCATTTGAAGTTGATTTTTAAATTAAGACTCAATTTAATCTTTGTATGGATAATCACTTTTAATTGAACATTTCATCTTTCCCATAGGTCTGTATTATAGACTGAATGTTTGTGCCCCACCTGCCCAGTTCATATATTGAGCCCTAGCCCCCACTGTGATGTTGTTAGGAGATGAGGTCTTTGGGCAGTAACTAGATTTATGTAAAGTCATGAGGGTGGAGTCCATGATGTGATTAGTGCTTTTTTGATTCTTTTTTTTTTTTTTACTGTGGATGTCTTTACAAGTAATTTAGAGCTACCTCATGTTTTGTTTGTTTATTTATTTATGGTTTCTATGGGTCTTCATTGCTGCTTTCTCTAACTGCTGTTCTTTGTTTTGGTGCTCTGGCTTCTCATTGCGGTGACTTCTCATATTGTAGAGCACAGGCTCTAGGCTTGTGGGCTTCAGTAGTTGCAGTGGACTCAATAGTTGTGGCTCCAGGGCTCTAGAGTGGAGGCTCAGTAGTTGTGGCACATGGGCTTAGTTGATCTGAGGTATGTGGAATCTTCCCTGACCAGGGATGGAACCCCTGTCCCTTGCACTGGCAGACAGATTCTTATCCACAGTACCATTAGGGAAGCAGGGGATTAGTGCCTTTATAAGAAGAGGAAGAAACACCAGAGCTGCTTCTTTCTACCATATGTACATAAAGAGAGAAGGCTGTAGCCTGCAAGCCAGAAAGAAGGCCATCATCAAGAAACCAACTGATAGCACCTTGATCTTTGACTTACCAGCCTCCAGAATGATGAGAAATAGATACCTGTTGTTTAAGCCACCAGTCTATGGTATTTAGTGACTGAGTAGACTAAGACATTCTGGGTTGCCATCTCTGTAATATTTGAACGTTCCATATATATATTTAAGTCTGTTTTTGAGCTCCCTAATCTATTACACTTGTCAAAATTTCTGCCTGTGCACCAATAGCAGACTATCTTGATTAAGACAGCTTTATAACAAGTCAAGAATAAGGAAGTCAAATTTTTTATCCTACTGTTTTTCTTAAGAAGTTTCCTAGCTCTTATCTTATTCTTTCATATGAATTTTAAAGTAATGTTGTAATGTTTACAGTAATGTCCTGGGAGAGAAGAGAATTGATAACTTTAAGACGTTCAGTTCAGTTCAGTTCAGTTGAGTCACTCAATCATGTCCGACTCTTTGCCCAGCATCAGGGTCTTTTCCAATGAGTCAGTTCTTCACATCGGGTGACCAAAGTATTGGAGTTTCAGCTTCAACATCAGTCCTTCCAATGAACACTCAGGACTGATCTTTAGGATGGACTGGTTGGATCTCCTTGCAGTCCAAGGGACTCTCAAGAGTCTTCTCCAACACCATAGTTCAAAATCATCAATTCTTCAGCACTCAGCTTTCTTTATAGTCCAACTCTCACATCCATACATGACTACTGGAAAAACTGTAGCCTTGACTAGACGGACCTTTATTGGCAAAGTAACGTCTCTCCTTTTTAATATTGTCTAGGTTGGTCATAACTTTCCTTCCAAGGAGTAAGTGTCTTTTAATTTCATGGCTTCAGTCACCATCTGCAGTGATTTTGGAGCCCCCCAAAATAAAGTCAGCCACTGTTTCCACTGTTTCCCCATCTATTTGCCATGAAGCGAAGGGACCGGATGCCATGATCTTAGTTTTCTGAATGTTGAGCTTTAAGCCAACTTTTTCACTCTCCTCTTTCACTTTCATCAAGAGGCTCTTTAGTTCTTCTTCACTTTCTGCCATAGGGGTGGTGTCATCTGCATATCTGAGGTTATTGATATTTCTCTCGGCAATCTTGATTCCAGCTTGTGCTTCCTCCAGCCCAGTGTTTCTCATGATGTACTCTGCATATAAGTTAAATAAGCAGGGTGACAATATGCAGCCTTGACGTACTCCTTTTCCTGTTTGGAACCAGTCTGTTGTTCCATGTCCAGTTCTAACTGTTGCTTCCTGACCTGCATACAGATTTCTCAAGAGGCAGGTCAGGTGGTCTGGTGTTCCCATTTCTTTCAGAATTTTCCACAGTTTATTGTGATCCACACAGTCAAAGGCTTTGGCATAGTTAATAAAGCAGAAATAGATGTTTTTCTGGAACTCTCTTGCTTTTTTTGATGATCCAGCGAATGTTGGCAATTTGATCTCTGTTTCCTCTGCCTTTTCTAAAACCAGCTTGAACATCTGGAAGTCCACGGTTCACATATTGCTGAAGCCTGGCTTGGAGAATTTTGAGCCTTACTTTACTAGCGTGTGAGATGAGTGCAATTGTGCGGTAGTTTGAGCATTTTTGGCATTGCCTTTCTTTGGGATTGGAATGAAAACTGACCTTTTCCAGTCCTATGGCCACTGCTGAGTTTTCCAAATTTGCTGGCATATTGAGTGCAGCACTTTCACAGCATCATCTTTCAGGATTTGAAAAAGCTCAACTGGAATTCCATCACCTCCACTAGCTTTGTTTGTAGTGATGCTTCCTAAGGCCCACTTGACTTCACATTCCAGGATGTCTGGCTCTAGGGGAGTGATGACACCATCGTGATTATCTGGGTCGTGAAGATCTTTTTTGTATAGTTCTTCTGTGTATTCTTACCACCTCTTCTTAATATCTTCTACTTCTGTTAGGTCCCTACCATTTCTGCCCTTTATTGAGCCCATCTTTGCATGAAATGTTCCCTTGGTATCTCTAATTTTCTTGAAGAGATCTCTAGGTTTTCCCATTCTATTGTTTTTCTCTATTTCTTTGCACTGATCACTGAGGAAGGCTTTCTTATCTCTCCTTGCTATTCTTTGGAACTCTGCATTCAAATGGGTATATCTTTCCTTTTTGCTTCTCTTCTTTTCATAGCTATTTGTAAGGCTTCCTCAGACAGCTATTTTGCTTTTTTGCATTTCTTTTTCTTGGGGATGGTCTTGATCCCCGTCTCCTGTACAACGTCACGAACCTCCTCTCCATCCATAATTCATCAGGCACTCTATCAGATCTATCCCTTAAATCTATTTCTCACTTCCACTGTATATTCGTAAGGGATTTGATTTAGATAATACCTGAATGAATGACTCATGGTTTTCCCTACTTTCTTCAATTTAAGTCTGAATTACATCTCAATTTAAAACACTGAATCTTCCAATTTAGGAACACTGTATATTGGGTTGGCCAAAAAATTTGTTCGGATGTTTCTGGTGCATCTTCTGGGAAAACCAGAACATACTTTATGGCCAACCCAATATTTCTCCATTTACATAAGTCATCTTAGTGTCTCTTCACAAAGTCATATGATTATTCCGTAGAAGTCTTATACTTTGTTAGGCTTATTCCTAGCTACTCGATTTTTTTTTTTTTTGGTTATAAATTCTATTTTTATTTAAATGTCAATTTCTATTTCATATTTTATAAAACAAATTGATGTTATTGATTTTTCAAATTCAGCAATCTTAATAAACTCCTTTTAATGATAATATTTTATCTGTAGGAACTTTTGGATTTTCTTTGTATTCCTTAATATCATCTACAAATGATAACAACTTTTCTTCTTCCTCCGCATTCTTCGTAACTTGTATTTCTTTGCTTTATGCTCACCAAACCTCTGTACAGTATCAAATAGATGTAACAGTGGACATTTGTGTCTTGTTTCTGATCTCAGAAGAAAGCTTTTAACATTTCACAATTAATGTGTTTTGCTGTAAATGTTTTCATATCATTTAAAGAGTAAGGAAGGCTTCTTCTATTTCTAGTTTGAGATTCTCCCCCTCCCCCCATTATAAGCAGAATTTTATCAAATCCTCCTTCTGTGTCTGTAAAATTTTTTCGTGGGATTTTTTCCTCTTTTACTTTATGTCAATGAGTGATATTGGCTTTTAATTTTCCTTTCCTGGTCTCAGGGTTATGCTAAACATTTTAAAGGAATGTTCTCCCTTTTTTTTTTCTTTTCTATGGTAGTGTTTGTATAAGATTGGAGTTATTTCTTCCTTGAATTTTTGGTAGTACAGTCAACTGGTCCTGAATTTAAACCTAAAGAATTATCTTACTCTTCTGTTTTTTCTAATCTTAATGAATCAGCTTGGTTAATCTATTATTTCTAGGAATTTGTTTATTCCAACTAAAATTTTAGCTTGTTGGCATAGCTTTGTGCATATTTCTTTATGACCTTTTTGTTGTTTGTGTCTACAAAATTTGAGTTGCTATTCCTGTTTAAACCCCTGATATTGGCTTTTGGTGCCTTCCCTCTTGTTTTCTTGTGTATTGCCATAGGCTTGACAATTTTATTACTATTTCAAAGAATCAACTTTTAGGTATTTTGATTCTCTCTCTTAGATATTTGTTTACTATCATATTAGTTTCTTCTTAATTATTTTCTTGTCTTCTTTGGGATTTATTTTCTTTTGTTTTTCTCATTCTCAAGATAGTTAATTCATTAATCTTTAACCTTTTCTTTTTTCTATTATGTTTATTCAAGGCTCTTGGCTTTTCTCTAAATACTCCTTAATTGCATCATCATGTTTTGTTATGATATATCAAAATAATGCAGTTCAAAATAGCTTCTAATTCTAGTGTGATTCTTTTTTTTTTTTTCAAATCAAGAGTTTTTATTGTCTCTTTAAAATATCACAACTGAGTCCGCAGAACCATCTGCTATCTTGTTTCTGCAGCAGGATCACTGAGATCTTATTCATCAGCCTGCTGAACTGTTCCTTTTTCAGAAACATAGATACCATCCAAAAATTTTCTGATATCCTTGTTTTTAACTGTGGTGGCTTGCTGAATCAAAGCAGCTGAATTTGACACAAGTTCAATGTCATTTCCTTCAAGAATCAACTCATCTTTCTGGGCTTGAGATACTGAACAGGCAACCCCTGGCCTCATTCGAACCCTGCGTATGTATTTTTCACCCAAAAAATTTCGGATTTCCACAAGAGAACCATTCTCCTGAATAACAACGTTGATGGGGAAGTGGGCATACACCGACCTCATCTTGTAACGGAAGCCCAGTGTAACACCCTTGATCATGTTCTGTACGTGGCTACAGATTGTGCGAACAGTGGCCAGTTCCTTTCTGTTTCCCCACCATTTGTCAACACGGAGCCTCTTCTTTTTCTTTCCAAGGAGACTGAGTTCTACATTGATGTGATTGAAGTCCCTCCGCAGGGTGCCTCTGGGGCCCTTCACAATAACTGTCCGTCCCTTCAACGTAATGTCGACATTTTCTGGGATGTCGACAGTCTGATTGCTGAGAATGGTCTTCATTCTCGCAGTAGATGCGGCAAAGAGAGCTAGTGTGATTCTTACTTTGACCCACAGGTTATTTCAAACTGAATTTTAAAATTTTCAAACACTTGGGATATTCTAAACATCTTTCTGTTATTGATTTCTAGCTTAATTTTCCTTGTGGTCAGATAATATGCTTATATAAATTTCATCTTTAGCTACTTATTGAAAATTTTTTATATACAACATAGTCAATTTTTGTAAATTATGAAGAAAATAATATGCATTCTCTACTTGCTGAACTCCATACTTTATATATGTCCAGTAAGTCAGTTTTCTTATCTCTAATATAATTGCATTCCTTCTAGGTGCTGAGCCAACCAGCAAATTCATTTGCCAAAGCTCAGCTCCTATACCTCTCTAATCTTATGATTTAGTGACTCTGATGGTATCTAGCCCATAATGAGCAGCTCTCATGGCATGATGATCGTTTGGTGTCACATAGTCAGCCACTCAGTGTCTACTAGGGCTCAGGAGCATGACATCATCTATTTATAAACACACAGAAGCTATCTATTATATGAATAGAAGGCATGGATCTGCACTATAAGATTTATACTATAATCTTCCTGCTGTGGGTTGCTGGAAGCTCTGCACAGCATCCTTATGCACTATCGGCATTTCACTATTGGCATCCGTATGCACTATTGGCATTGGCATATGCAACATCAGATTGACTGTATCACATCAGATTGGCTAGTATTATAGTTTCAGCCTGATATGTGTCTTTTTCTCACTCCCACCCTGCTCAAACCTGGTAGCATTTTGAGTTCCAAAATGATACATGCTGCCTCTAATATCCAAAGAGGTCCCTAAAGACAGTGCCTCTTTTTCAGTGGCAAGAGATTCAAGAGATAATTTGTATTTTACCTCAGGGGGAATTTTCTGGCATGCCCCAGACCGCTAGAATCCTTATTGATGAGGCAGGCCCGTAAATCTTCATGGGGCTAATCCTTTACTCTTTAACATGCATGTGTCCTGCTAGGCCATCTAGAGTCCTTTTCATTTGCTGCCCATTAGGCCCAGTTAGCACGATGTCACCAGTATGGCAGTCTAACATTATGTTCTGCAGAATGTTCTTTTTTTTTTAAATAATTTTATTTCCGGCCGCACCCCCGCTGTCTCGCCGCCGCCGCCGCCTCCCCCCCGGAGTCAACTGCAGAATGTTCTATGTTGAGGTTTTTGTGGAGTATGTTACAAAAGAAAGGGTTAACGTAGCTCTAGGGCAAAACAGTGAATGTATTCTGCTGCCCTGTTGTGAGAAGATGACCTACTTTTGATTTTATTCAGTGATGGAGTTTAAGATGAATGTACTCAGAAGAAAAATAGCCACCTCCCAAGTGCTGAAGACTATACTGATCTACTCCAGTAAAGATAACCACTGGTATGGCAATTATAATTGGAGCTGCCAGTTGGTTAAGTAAATTGCAGTCCATTGTCATCAGTGGACTATGCACTATGATCCATCCAGTTTTTGCAGGGGGTGAACAAGTGAAGTAAATGAGGATATGGTGGAGACTATCACCTCTGCAAACTGAGTTTTAGAATGTAGTGCTATCTCTGAAATTAGGGTGTAGAGTTACTAAGATTTACTGTCTTGCTTAGAGAAAGAGAAATTTCAGGTTTTCCACTCTAGTGTTTCTTACCCTGCCTGTCAAGGAACAAATGAAAGGGTTTGACATTGAAGGTTTCTAAGACCAAGAGGTTCCATGGTGTAATGGTGAGCACTTTGGACACTGAGAGTTTCTAAGGCCATCCCCAGGTTCTGTGATTTGCTAGAAAGACTCATCAGACTCAGCATATAGTCATACTCATGGATGAGTATGTAAAATTATATAGTAAAAAAAAATGCAAAGGGAAAAGGTACATTAGACAAAATCTGCAGGAAAGTATGTAGAAATTTCTAAGAGTCCTTTTCCCTTGGGTTCACACAGAATGTGCTTAATTCTTGTAGATCAAACTGAAACAACATGTATGAAGTGTTGTCTACCAGGGAAGCTTACCTGAAATCCAGGGGTTTTATTGGGTGCTGGACACACATGAGCCTAGCATAAACTACATTGTGTATACAGTTAGGTACAGTAAACCACTTTTATCAGTTATTAAATGTTGGGGACACTCCCAAAATTCAAGTCCCAGATGCCGCCAAAGGGCAGCCTTGCAAACAGGCCTTTCTAAGGATAGCAGTCTCAGGCCTGCTATGGTAACTCTTTCCTGCACAGTCCATCCCCTTGGCCCTTGGCCAAGGTGTCTTTACGACAAGATTATTATCAGTGGAACTCCATGTAACAGGATGAGACCTACTGATAGCTTATGGTGACTATGTCAGATTCGTGATCTCCCCAGTGATAGCTTACGGTGAACGATGTCGGATTTGTGATCTCCAAAGATTTAGCTTTGGGACCAGGGACCAGGCTTGATCACTCAAGAGCTTTTGTGTAGCAGAGTTTTATTAATGTGAAAAAGGGACAGAGAAAGCTTCTGACATAGACATCAGAAGGGGGCAGAGAGTGCCCCCCTCGTTAGTTTTAGCAAGGGAGTTATATACCTCATTACAATAAAGGGTCTTACCAGACCCACTCCCACAATATACGATTAACAGGATTAGAACTAACAATAGAAAGATCTCACCAGACCCACTCCTACAACATACATCTTTAGATAAAAGATTAGTCAGAAGTTTCTTATTAAGGAGGGTTTCCCTGATAGCTCAGTTGGTAAAGAATCTGCCTGCAATGCAGGAGACCTGGGTTCGATCCCTGGGTTGGGAAGATCCCCTGGAGAAGGGAATGGCTACCCACTCCAGTATTCTGGCCTAGAGAATTCCGTGGACTGTATAGTCAACGTGGTTGCAGAGTCGGACATGACTAAGTGACTTTCACTTCACTTCACTTCTTGTTAAGGAGAAACATGTCCTTGAGCATGTTACATTGATCATTGTTATACTGACTAAGACAGAGCAATGTAGACAAAGTTTGTCCTTTTTGCCTCGTCCTTTTCTCCTCCTTGAGAGCCTTGGACCCCTTTCTCCTTCTCAAGAGCCCCAGACCCTTTTCCTTCTCCTCAGGGACCCTGGACTTTTTTTTAAATCAACCTGCCTAGGAATTTATTCTCTCACCACATGCAGTATTGGCTTCAGTTATGCCCTTCATGGGCTCCCCTGGTGGCTCAGTTGGTAAAGAATCTGCCTGCAATGCAGGAGACCCGGGTTTGACCCCTGGATCGGGAAGATCCCTTGGAGAAGGGAATGGCAACCCACTCTAGTATTCTTTCCTGGAGAATTCCATGGACAAAGGAGCCTGATGGATTATAGTCCATGGGGCCCCAAAGAGTCGGACACAACTGAGCAACTAACACATATATACATGCCCTTTATGAGTCCTAGCTTTGGCCAGTTAAACAAATCCCACTAACCATAAAGGCCTTCCTAAGAAAGCCAGGGATCTTCCTGCTTAAGTTTTTGTTATGATCTTTTTACCTAGCCCAAGGCTTCGAGTCAGGCACAGCACAACTCTGGCTAGTAAGTTGAAGTTGACCCAATGCCTTTTAGGGCTGAGGCAGTGTCAAGGTACACAGGTCAAAATTACAATTCCAGAGGGTACATGTAGTACCTCTGGAGACAGAGTTTACATCGTTAGGGCACCCCAAGCAGAACATGTATCAGCTAGGCAGTACCGGTTACCAGCCTCCAAGATGGCCTCCAACCATGGTACCTCTTGCTCTGGGATCTCAGTTCAGTCCAAATAATTCAGTTCAGTTTTTGGTTTCAAAGGGGCTTCTCAAGGCAGTCATTTCCAAACAGATTTGCTTGTGCACTATATCAGTTTATCCACCTCATGTGTATAGACAGCATCTGGAAGTGTTCTGCATTGAAAGTGCAGGAGCTGGAGCCATTCTCTGCTGCTTCATAGTCAGCACTGTCAGGTGTGATCAAGGGCTCAGCAGTCCAGCTGAATTATATATGTTCAGAGCAGCTTGGTAGGCAGCATGGGGAGTTTTCCTTCAAGAAGAGAGGGAAGCTTCCAGGAACAGTTCTGAAAAACAAAGACGATTAATGTCCTCCCCACTCTCTGTGACTCTCCAGAATGTGTTTTCTTCATTGTCAAAAAATCAAGTGTATCCCATTTAGCGACTATAACTTTTTATTTTTTAGTCATCCTGTACTCCAACCCAGAGCTCTTGTTTGGAAAGGTTGTGTGCAAGAGACAAAAGCAGTTTCACAGAAAAGATTTTTGATGTAATTTAACCACAAACTCATATCATGTTAAGGAGTTGGGCATGATGATATTATGAATTTTCAAAGGTTTTCAAAATGATTTATAGAGATCAGTCTATTTCTGGGGATAGTTGCATTTAACAGTCAAATTGCCTTAATAAGGTGTGCCTACTAGGAAAAAGTTGAGGGAAATAGAGTCACACTATTAGTTCATTGATGCAGATTGCAACCAAACTAGAAATCTGAATACAGCAAGTCAATAGCAATGCAACATATCACATGAGGATCCAGAGTCTGATCTGTCTGGAGTGGGTGGAGGGGTCATAGTCACTGTAATGTGCCTTCCCCCAACCTGGCAGCTTTCCACAGTACTCATAAGTTAGAAATGCAACTAGTCTCTGTATGTATCTCTCTATCAGAAATATAGAGGCAATCAGCACCTCAGCTGCAAATAGCCCTATCAGAAAATAAGCCCTTTCCTGTGGGCATCTGTAAGTGGCCCAGATAGTCCAGCCAGCATTCATGTTTCCACTGTTTAGGGCCCCACAAAAGGGTTTCCTAAACCTGCACAATCGCAGAATCTATGTTCCCTTTATTTATTGAAAAATTTTATTTATTTGACTGTGTCAGGCCTTAGTTGTAGCACGGGGAATCTTCAGTCTTTGTTGTGGCACGCCGGGTCTTTAGTTGCAGTATGTAAACTCTTAGTTGTGACATGTAGGATCTAGTTCCCTGACCAGGGATCAAACCAGGGCTCCCTGCATTGGGAGCTCCGATTCTTAGCCACTGGACCACCAGGGAAGTCTCTTGTTTCCTTTATTGAGCCTATGACTGCTTTCAATTTGGCATAGCTCATGCTCTAACTGAAATGACCCTTAGAAGGTAGTATCAGATTTTCACTTAGAGTCAGATCTTGGTGATTCAGATCTGTGAATTCATAATTCCAAGAAAGCCAGTGGTAAGGGACAGTGGAAATGCTCCCCAAATCCAAGTTCCCAGATAACAGCCAAAGGCCAGCCTTGCAAGCAGGGCTTTCTAAGGATTTGCTGCATTAGCTCTTTTCTGCATAGGGTTCTTCCAGCTGATAAGTATATCTGTCCCAATTATACACTCAGGGACATGGGAAATAATCACATGGTAATGATAATCACGTGGTCTGTGGATGCTTTGGCTCCACTTTGAGATGGATTTGAGCCTACATTTCATTCATCTTTTGATCTCTATAAGCCTTCGTTATAGCTGAAGGACCATTGTAATGTTTTAGGTCACCTCTTTCAGAGGCTGCTCAGGAACTGTATTTCACCTCTTTTGAGAATTCTGAATAATCCACTTTCCCAAGTGCAGTTACCTAGGCAAATAGCTGCAGATCTTTGTAGGAAAGGATAGAAGGAACACTTGAGCTTCCCTGGCAGCTCATTGGTAAAGAATCAGCCTGCCTAGGCTGGAGACCCAGGTTCAATCTCTGGGTCAGAAAGATGCTCTGGAGAAGGAAATGGCAACCCATTCCAGTATTCTTGCCTGGGAAATCCCATGGACAGAGGAGCCTGGTGGTCTTCAGTTCATTGGGGTTGCCAAAGAATCAGACACGACTTAGCAACCAAACAACAACAGAAGGAACACTTAAGAGTCTTTAGTTGCAGTGGCATTGCCCTTCTTTAAAGAGTGTTATCTTCTCCTTCTAACAGGCTCTGGTATGTGACCTGATATATCTAAAAACAGGGTGAGGAACTACAATGTTCCATTGTAATAGCTGTACATGCATGCCTGCTAAGTCAATTCAGTTGTGTCCGACTCTGCGATCCCATGGACCGTAGCCCGTCAGGCTCCTCTGTCCATGAGATTCTCCAGGCAAGAATACTGGAGTGGGTTGCCGTGCTCTCCTCCAGGGGATCTTCCCGACCCGGGGATCCAACTCTTGTCTCTTAAGTCTCCTGCATTGGCAGGCAGGTTCTTTACCACTAGTGCCACTTGGAAAGCTGCAGTAGCTGTACACCAACTCTCAAATATATTTATAAAACAAGACAAGCTACATTTTATTTTCTTGTCTATCTTTCTTACTCCCAGGAACACATTGATTTATTAGGCATAGCCACAATCCCTATGTGTAAAAACACCTTGATTGCCATGGTGGTCTTGCTGATACCACAGTAGTTAAATCTGCTTTGCCACTAACAGTTATGTGGAGCTATTTGGCCTCTGTTATTCTGAAATCTCATTATCCTTACTCATGCCAGAGAGCTCAGTTCTTTGCCAGCATCAGTACCACAAACCCTTGTCTATAAGGGATAGCTACCCACTGAGCTTCACAAAGATGTCAGTGTTTTTCTCATTAGAAGCCTCACTTCTGGGCCATCTTAGAGAACATAATTTTGGGGTTCTCAGGTTTTATACAGTCAATCTATTCTAACATTCTCGCCTCTTTGAGCCTTCTTATATACTCTTCCATACTATGTCTGAGGATATTTCATATCTTTGCTACATTTATTAGGCATTCTGTATAATCTTCAAAGAACCACTGACCTTTCTGGCCAAAGTATTAGGATCTGGTTCAAGTATCCTTGCCAGAAGCTTAAATCCCGAGTCATGGACAAGTTCTCCATGTCATTTAATTCTGTCATATCCAGCTTTGTATCATGTGCACTAGTCTAATACTCTCAAAATCCACTCTCTCATGTTTCTCTGGATCCTCTTGTACATATTGGTCCAGTCTTGCAATTGCTTCTGTGAAAGTGATCTCCTCTAGAATGGAAAGTGTACTTTTCCATAGGTTATAGCCTAAGGAATGTGGATTAGAAGGAGAGATGTTGACTTTTTCACACTACTAAGACAGGGATCCATATGGCATTTTTTTTTACATTTATTTTTATTTATTTGGCTACATAGAGTCTTAGTTGTGGCATGTGGGATTTAGTTCCCTGACCAGGGATCAAACCCAGCCCCCCGTATCAGGAGCACAGAGTCTTAGCCACTGGACCACCAGGGAATTCCCCATATGGCATTTTGGATTCCCACTGTAATGCAAAGGGAAACTTTCACAATGTCTGCTGTCCTTGATGTCCTGCAAATGGAGGGGGGTGGTGTCCTCAAATTCCTTGCAGTGGGAACCCACTTAGGTGGCACCAACCTTGACTTCCAAATGGAACAGTACATCTATATAAGGAAAAGTTATGAAGTCTACATCATAAATCTGAAGAGAATTTGGGAGAAGCTTCTGTTGGCAGCTTGTGCCATTGTTGCCTTTGAAAACCCAGCTGATGTCAGTGTCACATTCTCCAGGAATACTAGCCAGTGAGCTATGCTGAAGTTTGTTGCTGCCACTGGAGCTATTCCTATTACAGGCCACTTCAGTCCTAGAACTTTCACTAACCAGATCCAGGCAGCCTTCTGGGAGCCAAGACTTCCATTAGTTACTGATCCCAAGGCTGACCACCAGCCTCTCACAGTGCCTCCTACATTAACCTGCCTACCGTTGCTCTGTGTAACACAGACTCTCCTCTGTGTTATGTGGACATTGCCATCCTGCAAGAGGAGAATGGGGCAGCAGAGGATGAAATGGTTGGATGGCATCATCGACTCAATGGACATGAGTTTGAGCGAACTCCGGAAGATACGGAGGGACAGAGAAGCCTGGTGTGCTGTCATCCATGGGGTTGCAAAGAGTTGGACATGACTGAATGACTGAACAACAACAGCAAGGGAGCTCACTCAGTGGGCCTGATGTGGTGGTGGTTGCAGACCTGGGAAGTTCTGTGAATGTGTGGCATCATCTCCTGGGAACACCCATGGCAGGTCATGCCTGATCTCTGCTTCTACAGAGATCCTGAAGAGTTTGAAAAGGAAGAATAGGTGGCAGCTGAGAAAGCTGTGACCAAGGAAGAATTTCAGGGTGAATGGGCTGCTCAGTTCATTCACCAGCTCATTTGCTCACTGAGTTCACTGCTATTCAAACTGAGGGGTGAGCTGGTCCAAAGGCATGCAGGAACTCAGTTCAGCAGTTCCCTACTGAAGACTGGAGTGCTCAGCCTGCCACTGCACACTGGTCTGTAGCTCCCACCGGTCAAGTTGCTGAATGGGTAGGAACAACCACGAGTGGTCTTAAGTTGTTCTTCCACAAACTTTTTTAAAAAGTAATTTTATTTATTCATTTATTAGTTTTGGCTGTGCTTGGTCTTTATTGCTGTGTGGGCTTTTTCTTTAGTTGCAGGGAGCAGGCACTAATCTCTAGTTGCGATACTTGGGCTTCTCATTGCAGTGGCTTCACCTGTGGAGCACGGGCTCTAGGGCACGCGGGCCTCAGTAGTTGTGGTTCCTGGGCTCTAGATCACAAGCTCAATAGTTGTGGCTCATGGGCTTAGTTACTCCACAGCATGTCGATCTTCCCAGGCCAGGGATGGAACCCGCATCTCCTGCATTGGGCAGGTGGATTCTTTACCACTGAGCCACTGGGGAAGCCCCCACAAACTCTTAAAATGGAAATAGGCTGACAGAAAAGAAAGAGTTTCTTTAAAAAAACAAGGAGAGATGTTAAGAACAAGTGTCATTTTGTAAAGCACCTGCCTTGTAAATTTGTTGTACGATTTCCAGGAAAGGGGATACTGCTTTCCTCTGGCAAGTAGTTTAAAAGTCTCCTTATGGAAAAAAAAAAAAAAAAGTCTCCTTGTGTTGGCCGGAGGATTCAGAAGAGTCAAGGGCCTTAAGATTTCAGGTTCATTTACCACCAAATATTGGTATAGTTGGAGAAAGGGCTATTTGATATCTTATGGATAGATCTATGCCTGGCATACAGTAAGCATATGTGTTTTTTTTTTTTTTTAGTAAAAAGCCACATAATTGACCTTCTTTTCAATTTCTGTACTAAAATTCACAACTGCACCGTTGAACATTAGTGAGCATTCGTTTGAGGCACATATATCTACATATTCTGTGTCCCATTCTGAGAGAGTTCCATAAACATGTCTCTCATCCAGTGTGACATTGTGATTTTTTAAAAATAATTTTCATTTATTTATTCTATTTTTGGTTCCACTGGATCTTTGTTGCTACAAGGGCTTTTCTCTAATTGTGGCGAGCAGGGGCTGCTTTTCCTTGCAGCACACAGGCTTCTCACTGCGGTGGCTTCTCTTGCTGTGGAGCACGGTTCTAGGCACTCAGGCTTCAGTAGTTGCAGCACTTGGGCTCAGTAGTTGTGGTGCATGGGCTTAGTTGCTCTGCCAGAACAGGGATATTTTGGGACCAGGGATCGAACCCAAGTAACTTGCATTGGCAGGCAGATTCTTTACCAGTGAACCATCAGGAAAGCTGGACATTGTGATTGATAATAGGAAATACATATTTGGTCTTTCTTCTTTGTTTCTGATACAGCCCCTTACACCCTTGGAATTTCCTAAGAGAGCAATAAAGGTGTCTTTTGTTGTGTCAGTGAGGTGTCTTTTTGTTGCTGTTCAGTCACTGAGTCATGTCCCTTGTCTGATTCTTTGCGACCCTATGGACTGCAGCATGCCAAGCTTCCCTGTCCTTCACCATCTCCAGGGGTTTGCTCATGTCCATTGAGTTGGTGATGCCATCTAACTGTCTCATCCTCTGTCACCCACTTCTCCTCCTACCTTCAGTCTTTCTCAGCATCAGGGTCTTTTCCAGTGAGTCAGCTCTTTGGATCAGGTGGCCAAATTACTGGAGCTTCAGCTTCAGCATCAGTCCTTCCAATGAATATTCAGGGTTCATTTCTTTTAGGATTGACTGGTTTGATTTCCTTGCTGTCCAAGGGACTCTCAAAAGTCTTCTCCAGCACTACAGTTCAAAGGCATCAGTTCTTCAGTGCTCAGCCTTTTTTACTGTCCAACTCTCACATCCACACATAATTACTGGAAAAACCATAGCTTTAACTAGATGGACCTTTGTTGGCAAAGTAATGTCTCTGCTTTTTAATATGCTGTCTAGGTTTGTCATAGCTTTTCTTCCAAAGAGCAAGTGTCTTTTAATTTCATGGCTGCAGTCACCATCTGCAGTGATTTTGGAGCCCAAGAAAATAAAGTCTGTCACTGTTTACATTGTTTCCCCATCTATTTGCTATGAAATGATGGGACTGGATGCCATGATCTTGATTTTTTGAATGTTGAGTTTTAAGCTAGCTTTTTTCACTTTCCTCTTTCACCTTTATCAAGAGGCTCTTTAATTCCTCTTTGCTTTCTGCCATAAGGGTGGTGTCATCTGCATGTCTGAGGTTATTAATATTTCTTCCAGAAATCTTGATTCCAGCTTGTGCTTCATTCAGCCCAGCATTTCGCATGATGTACTCTGCAAATAAGTTAAATAAACAGGGTGACAAAATACAGCCTGGATGCACTCCTTTTCCAATTTGGAACCAGTCTGTTTTTCCATGTCTGGTTCTAACTGTTGCTTCTTGACCTGCATACAGGTTTCGCAGGAGGCAGGTCAGGTGGTCTGGTATTCCCATCTCTTTAAGAGTTTTCCAGAGTTTGTTGTGATCCACACAGTCAAAAGCTTTGGCATAGTCAATGAAGCAGATGTTTTTCTGGAATTCTCTAGCTTTTTCTGTGATCCAGCGGATGTTGGCAATTTTATCTCTGATACCTCTGCCTTTTCTAAATCCAACTTGTACATCTGGAAGTTCTTGGTTCACATACTGTTGAAGTCTAGCTTGAAGGATTTTGAGCATTACTTTGCTACTGTGTGAAATGACTGCAGTTGTGCGGTAGTTTGAACATTCTTTGACATTGCCTTCTTTGGGATTGGAATGAAAACTGACCTTTTCCAGTCCTGCTGAGTTTTCCAAATTTGCTGGCATACTGAGTGCTGCACTTTAACAGCATCATCTTTTAGGATTTGAAATAGTTCAGCCAGAATTCTGTCACTTCCACTAACTTTGTAGTGATGCTTTCTAAGGCCCACTTCACACTACAGGATGTCTGGCTCTAGGTGAGTGATCATACCACTGTGGTAATCTGGATCATAAAGATATTTTTTGTATAGTTCTTCTGTGTATTCTTGCCACCTCTTCTTAATATCTCCTGCTTCTGTTAGGTCCATACCATTTCTGTCCTTTATTGTACCCATCTTTGCATGAAATGTTCCCTTGGTATCTCTAATTTTCTTGACGAGATCTCTAGTCCTTCCCATTCTATCGTTTCCCTCTATTTCTTTGCATTATTCACTCAAAAAGGCTTTGTTATCTCTCCTTGCTCTTCTTTGACGCTCTGCATTCAGATGGGAATATGTTTCCTTTTCTCCTTTGCCTTTCGTTTCTCATCTTTTCTCAGCTATTTGTAAGGTCTCCTCAAAAAACCATTTTGCCTTTTTGCATTTCTTCTTCTTGGGGATGGTTTAGATCACTGCCTCCTGTACAATGTTATGAACCTCTGTCCATAGTTCTTCAGGCACTCTATCAGATCTAATCCCTTGCATCTATTTGTCACTTCTATTGTATAATCACAAGGGATTTGACTAGGTCATACCTGAATGGCCTAGTGGTTTCCCTTGTCTGTGCTGTGCTTAGTTGCTCAGTCGTGTCTGACTTTATGACCTCATGGATTGTAGCCTGCCAAGCTCCTCTGTCCATGGGAATTCTCCAGGCAAGAATACTGGAATCGTTTGCCATGCCCTCCTCCAGGGAATCTTCCCAACCTAAGGATCAAACCCAGGACTTCTGTATTGCAGGTGGATTCTTTACTGTCTGAGCCCCAGGGAAGGTCATGAACACTGGAGTGGGTAGCCTGTTCTTTCTCTAGGGGATCTTCCTAACCCAAGAATTGAACCAAAGTCTCCTGCATTGCAGGCAGATTTTTTACCAGCTGAGCTACCAGGGAAGCCCAGTGGTTTTCCCTGTGTTCTTCAATTTAAGTCTGAATTTTGCCATAAGGAGTTCATGATCTGAACCACAATCAGCTCCCAGTCTTATTTTTGCTGACTGTATACAGCTTCTCCATCTTCAGCTGCAAAGAATATAATAAATCTTATTTTGGTGTTGACCATCTGGTGATGTCCATGTGTAGAGTCATCTCTTGTACTGTTGGAAGAGGGTTTTCCTATTACCACTGTGTTCTTTTGGCAAAACTTTTAACCAGCACCTATGGGTAGGGTACTGGTTGCCAGGTAAATCAACCATGTGATTAGAGGGTAAGAACTCAACCTGTGGAATCTAATGCTGTATCAGGGGAGATAGTGTCAGAAATGACTTGACTTGTAGAATACCCAGCTGGTGTTGGAACATTGCTTGTTGGATGTGTGGAGAAAACCCCCCTCTTCCCACATTGAAACTGGGTGCTCAGAACACAAAAGAGTTGGTGTCAATGAAGTGGGATTTGCTAGGTTAGCCCTGGCTCATGGAAACATGTGGTTTGGGAAGAGAAAGCATGAAGGGCAGAGAATGAAGACCCTTTGATTCCCGAGTCAGATGGTCACCCATGGTATGAGCAGCAGTTTGCTGTAGTCAGTCAGAAAGGTAAAAGTTACCAAAGGTATTTACAGATGGATCCAAATCCTGAGGAGTGGAATCACTGGGTATATAAGGAAGTGCATAATAACAAGAAGCATAATAAACATATAATTCCTTGGTTACTGTTATCTGTAATAGCTAAACTAAAAGTAAAAGATAATGCTGGGTTAGACCTTGATGCTGGTCCAAACTCAGATTTCAGCAAGTTTGAGCTTGGGCCACTAGCCTCAAAACTGCCCCCAAGGTAAAAAATTGTGCAGGGACAACAGAAAGTCCCCTAAGACCTCTAGTTACCAAGAAGGTAGTAAACATGTTCTTTTTTAGTCACCCAGTTGTGTCCGACTCTTTGCAACTCCATGGACTACAGCACACCAGGCTTCCCTGTCTCTCACCATTTCCAAGGTTTGCCCAAGTTCATGTCCTTTGCATTGGTCATGCCATCCAGCCATCTCATCCCCTGATGTCCTTTTCTCCTTCTGACCTCAATCTTCCCCAGCATCAGAAACTTTTCCAATGAGTTGGCTGTTCGCATCAGATGACCAAAATACCGGAGCTTCAGTTTCAGCATCAGTCCTTCCAACGAGTATTCAGGGTTGATTTCCCTTAAGATTGACTGGTTTGATCGCCTTGCTGTCCAAGGAACTTTCAGGAGTCTTCTCCAGCACCACAGTTTGAAGCCATCAATTCTTTGGCGTTCTGCCTTCATGGATCACTGCATTGTTGTGGCAAAGGGGCTTGTGAAACTCAATGAAGCTACGAGCCATGCCGTGTAGGGCCACCCAAGATGGATGGGTTATAATGGAGAATTCTGACAAAACATGATTCACTGGAGGAGGGAATGGCAAACCACCCCAGTATACTTGCCATGATAACTTCATGAACTGTATCAAAGAACAAAAAGATATGACACTGAAAGATGAGTCCCCCCGTAAACATGTGGAAAGGACAAAACCAAGACGCTCCTGACACCAGGATTATAGTGTGAAGGAATTGTTTGATTCTGTAGACCATCAAGTTCCTGAAGAATATTCACTGAAATAAATTGCGGGAGTAACTAGTTTGGGGGCTGTGTCTTTGGTTTTGAGTGCTGCAAAATAGGAAAGCATGTTTGTATTGATACAGGGCCCACACATCACTATGGAACTATCACAGATGATTATATGTGATCCAGATACACAGGAGGTTATTCCTGGGGGAACAGCCAGCCTGATGGACTGGATAAAATCCACTCTAAGGTCTGTTTATCCTGAGATGGGGGATGGTTGGTCTCCCCCTGTGAATGCTGAGTGGAAAACTTCAGGTGAGGCAGCTGATATGCTTCATATGCAAGCTGTGTGGGACTAGCCTTTTAATGAGTAGGCTATACACCCACTGAATATGCCCATTATGCCCAGGTCATGGTAAATTCTCTGGTTAAAGGGACCCCTTCACATGGGCATCCCCTATAATCCTATTGTTCAGTCGATAAGTGCATTACACATTTAGAGTTATAATGTCTTTATGGTGGTGGTGGTGGTGGTGGTTCTGTCACCAAGTCATGTCCAACTCTTTGCCACCCCATGAACTGCAGCACGCCAGGCCTCCCTGTCCCTCATCATCACCTGGAGTTTGCCCACATTCTTGTCCATTGAATCGGTGATGCCATCCAACCATCTCATCCTCTGTTGCCCTCTTCTTCTCCTGCCCTCAATCTTTCCCAGCCTCAGGGTCTTTGCCAATGAGTTGGCACCTGGCATCAGGTGGCCAAAGTATTGGAGCTTCAGCATCTATCCTTCCAATGAATATTCAGAGTTTATTTCCTTTAGGATTGACTGGTTTGATCTCCTTGCTGTCTGTAAGGGACTCTCAAGAGGCCTCTCTAGCACCATAGTTTGAAAACATCAATTCTTTGAGGCCCAGCCTTCTTTAGGGTCCAACAATCCTGTTGTTGCAAAAAACAGTTCAGGAAACCTTATAAAATTTGCTATTTCATCGTCCCCTCACTGAATCTTACAGATGCTAATAAAAAATTAAGTTAATTAACAAGAGAATGTATGAGGCCAAGGTGGGGAGTCACATGACTCTTCCCAACAAGGTAGAACATTTTAAAGTTACTAAGTAGTAAGGAAAGTTATGACCAACCTAGACAGCATATTGAAAAGCAGAGACATTACTTTGCCAACAAAGGTCCATCTAGTCAAGGCTATGGTTTTTCCAGTGGTCATGTATGGATGTGAGATTTGAACTATAAAGAAAACTGAGCGCCGAAGAATTGATGCTTTTGAACTGTGGTGCTGGAGAAGACTCTTAAGAGTCTCTTGGACTGCAAGGAGATCCAACCAGTCCATCCTAAAGGAGATCAGTCCTGGGTGTTCATTGGTAGGACTGATGTTGAAGCTGAAACTCCAATACTTTGTCCATCTGATGCGAAGAGCTGACTCACTGGAAAAGACCCTGATGCTGGGAAAGATTGAGGGCAGGAGGAGAAGGGGATGACAGAGGATGAGATGGCTGGATGGCATCACTGACTTAATGGACATGGGTTTGGGTGAACTCCGGGAGTTGGTGATGGACAGGGAGGCCTGGCGTGCTGTGGTTCGTGGGGTCACAAAGAGTCGGACACAACTGAGCAACTGAACTGAACTGAACTGGAGTAGTAAGATGAGTAAAGTGAATATTGACAGTAGCAAAACAAAGAAGAAACAGAGGAGAGTCACAGGACTCATTACAATAGAATAGAAATCCTTAGTTGGTTATTTAAAAATGAGTGAATAAAATCAACACTGATGGGGTTAAAACAAAAGCTTTAACATAGCACAACCTAGGGGTGGGTGGGCCAAAGGGATACACCATTTGGATCTCTTTTAATGTTGTATGCCCTCCCAACATTAAAGAGCCCCAAACGAGTCCACTCTACCCATTTGGAAAAAATTTAAAAGTCAAAAGGTATAAATTACAATGAGAAACCCGAGCAGTGGGCAGGCAGATTTACAAGATGAAGATTAACCAAAGGGCCAGGGTCCCTTGTCTGAACCCCTCACTGGGGACCCAAAGACTTTGCACTGGAGAGGGTAAAATGGTCAGGGGCCAGAAAAGAGAGGTTTCCCAGGACTCAACTGTGGTACCAAAGCTTATTGGTGAAGCCCTAACCCAGGCTACAATTAGATTCAGTTCAGTTCAGTTCAGTCGCTCAGTCGTGTCCGACTCTGCGACCCCATGAATCACAGCACGCCAGGCCTCCCTGTCCATCACCAACTCCCGGAGTTTACTCAAACACATGTCCATCAAGTCGGTGATGCCATCCAGCCATCTCATCCTCTGTCATCCCCTTCTCCTCCTGCCTTCAATCTTTCCCAGCATCAGGGTCTTTTCCAATGAGTCAACTCTTCACATCAGCTGCCCAAAGTATTGGAGTTTCAGCTTCAGCGTCAGTCCTTCCAATGAATACCCAGGACTGATCTCCTTTAGGATGGACTGGTTGGATCTCCTTGCAGTCCAAGAGACTCTCAAGAGTCTTCTTCAACACCACAGTTCAAAAGCATCAATTTTTTGGCGCTCAGCTTTCTTCACAGTCCAACCCTCACATCCATACATGACCACTGGAAAAACCATAGCCTTGACTAGATGGACCTTTGTTGGCAAAGTAATGTCTCTGCTTTCTAATAGATGACCTAATAATCATTGATAGGATTATGAAAGTTAGAATTATGTAAAGAGTGTGTCAGTTTTACCTGAATGTTTTATGGGAGTGCATATTATATTTGGCAGGGTGAACACTTCCCCTACCTAGTACTGTAAAATCAAAACCTATGAAGTCCTAATCGAGGTTACAGTTAGGAACATATGAGTTGTTGGAATTACTGTAAAACTTGTAGGAGACTCAGTATGCTTGAATAGGCTTTATATGAATAGGCCTTTTTTTTTTTTTTTTAACCAGCTTGTGGGAGATGGATACTGAATCTGACTGGGGAACATTTCCCCTACCTAGTATTGGCAAACAAGTGAAAGTGAAAGTCACTCAGTTGTGTCCAACTCTTTGTGAACCCATGGACTGTAGCCCACCTGGCTCCTCTGTCCATGGAATTCTCCAGGCAAGAATACTAGAGTCGGTTGACATTCCCTTCTCCAGGGTATCTTCCTGACCCAGTGATTGAACCCAAGTCTCTTGTGTCTCCTTCATTGGCAGGCAGGTTCTTTACCACTGGTGCCACCTGGGAAGCTGCAAGAAGTGTTCTATCTGCCAACAAAATACACTGACACTGCAGATAGCTGTGTGGCCAACTTAGTGGTGGGAAGACTCTTGGACACAGCTGACTGATACTGATATCCTTGTGGTGATACAAATGGATCCTGACAGGAGTAGACACTGGTTCTGGCCTGGACTTCACTTACCTGGTGGTAGATGCAAATACTCAGTATGATTTTGGACACACACACACAGCAGTGAGCATTAGCTTGCAGTAAGCAGCAGTTGGAAGAGAGAGAACTTAATTTCCAGCCAGAATTGAACCCTGGTCACCTGGGTGGAAACCAGGAATCTTCACTGCTAGACCACAGGGGCCAGCGGATAGAATATAAGTCCCCAGCCCTTGTCGTGAAAGGAAGAATCAGACAAGGAGACAGAAGATAAAGAGGAAAGTAAAGTATTTACTAGAAAAGCAGAATAGATGCATAAAGACACACGGGCAAGCCCTGCGAGAAAGTGCTAGAGTAGTGCCTTTGGAAAGTTTAAATCCTTTATTAGGGGGCAATCTTCTGGGGCTTTGTCCCCTTCTTGGCCAGTCGTCTTGTTTTGAACCCTCTGGTTAATCTGTCTCAGGACCTTCGTCTAGGTACACACGCATCCCTCAGTCAAGATGGATTTCATGACAAAGGCATATGGGAGGGGGATAGCAAGACTTACTATAGTCTACATTCCCTACCTTTTTGACCCTTTGAAGCCTTTTGTGTATGTGTAGTGTCTCCCTTGCCCCAAGGATGGGAAATGTATAACCTCTTGATGTCCTAACACAGTTTAGCTCCTCTCTGCTCCTGCCATAAAATTATCTACCTGTTGTTTCTTGTATAGACGTCCCACAGGGTATTTCCCTGGTGGTCCTGTGGCTAAGACTCTGCACTCCCAATGCAAGGGGTCCAGGTTGGATCCCTGGTCAGGGAGTTAGATCCCACATGCCATAACTAAGAGTTTGCATGCCACAACTAAAGATCCCACATGCTACAATGAAGATCAAAGATCTGGAGAGCCAAAACTAAGACCTAGTACAGACAAATAAGTAAATAAATATTTAAACAAAATAATGTTGAACAGAAAGAGTGAGAACTTTCTGGCTTTGTCTCTTAATATTATGAGGAAGCATTCAATATCTTACCAGTAAGTATGATGTTAGTTTTACGATTTTTGTAGTTTTATTTTTTAACAATAGTCAGAGTGTTCCCATCCTCTAGTGTCTGAAAGTTTTCATAAAATACATTTTGTATTCTTCAAGGACTTTCTATGCATTTATTGAGATAATCATATATATGTTCTTCATTTTGTTAATATGGTGAATTATGTTGATTAATAGTTTTAATTTAATGATACTGTGTCATTCAGGAATTTCATTCAGTTTAGAAGTTTTTTTTTTAAAGATTTATTTATGGCTGTGCAGGGTCTTTGTTGCTGCACAGACTTTTCTCTGGTTGTGGTAAGAAGGGGCTACTCTTCATTGTAGTGTGCAGGCTTCTCACTGAGATGGCTTCTCTTGCTGTGGACTACAGGCTCTCAGGTGCTCAGACTTCAGTAGCTGTGGCACATGGGCTCAGTAGTAGTGGCTCCCAGACTCTAGAGCACAGATTCAATAGTTTTGGCACATGGGCTTAGTTGCTCTGCAGCATGTGGGATCCTCCCGGACTAGGGATCAAACCTGTGTCTCCTGCATTGGCAGGCATATTCTTTACCACTGAGCCACTGGGGAAGCCCTTTCATTTAGTTTTGACTAAGACAAAATTCCTACAACATGCTTCACAAATCAGCAAGGTGCTTATTTCTTTCCTGGAAGAGTCCAGAAATAGGTAACAAGGATAGCCACTCACCAGTTGCAATAATAATAGAAGTTACTCATTTGTTTATTTGCTTGCTTTTGCTGTAACATTTTATGACTCAGGAAAACAGACCCACTGGAAGTATTAGAACTATATGCTCATTAGAGAGAAATTAGATCTTTCACAAATGTGGAAAAGAGGTAATCAGAGGATTGGAGAATCTTTATACACAATATCCTTAAATAGTGGTATGAATGGACAGATTTGAGTTTGCAAGGAAATTCAAACAGCTGTGCATGTCTATCTGCCAAAGTAGGACCATAAAAGGTGACTCATGGAGATGCTTGTGGACACCACTACCTCTGAGGAGACTGAAGTGCTTGTGATTGGCTCAGGGTTGACATTATTCAACAAAGACAGTAGTCAGAAAGATAAGCTTGAAGTTTGGAACTTCTGAACAGTTTTGGATCTGTCATTCTGTTACATCCACATCATTTTGAGATTAATGGCTTCTTCATTTTTGCATTTCAAATCTCAGGAGGTTCCTCTCTTATCCAATACTAACCATTCAGCAAAGAGTATTCTAGAAAAGGTAGTTCTAAGCCTCATATAACATAATCCAGCACAATCAAGTCCCCTAGCTTTTATTCTCATGGTTCCAAGTTCTCTCTTTTCATCGTGAATTGTTGTGTCCATCTTTAAAAAGGAGCAAAGTACAAAAGGTTAAATTACCAAGTCTGATGAAACCATCCTTTTTTGATAACTTTGAACATTTTTTATTTACATCAACTACTTATTAACCAAAACAAATGCTACCTACTATACTAGCCACAAAAATGCTAGAGATACATCTCTCTACATTAAAGGTCAATAACCTGAAAATGTCTCTTTTCATAGTAAGGAAGATGGGTAGAATATGTATCAGTAGGCAAATCCTAGGATCTGTCATAATAGGGTAGAAAGAAAATTCCAATAAGTACCAAAGTCAGTATCACAAGGACCACATGCATTGCATATAGTGGAAATTAATTAGAAACAATAACAAAACTAATTCCAAATACACTTACTTGCATATTAAAACATACGTTTAACTTCAGTCTGAGATGTCACAGTGGAAATGACACAGTACACATATGCGAATCACAATGAAAGTAATACACATTGAAAGTTATATGAAATAGCTGAAAGGGTACTAGGAGCATTATTAACATAGTGGTTTATATTAGCAAATGAAAACTATAAATTACAAGCTAGGGTACCACTTCAAAGATGAGAGAGACACTGATAAAGCATTTCCTTATTTGCAGCATTTTAAAGATTTCTCTTCAGGTATTAATTTCTTTATGCATAACAAAGAAGAGCTGCACCTGAAGGTTTTCCCACATTCATAGGGTTTTCTCTCCAGTGTGAGTTTTCACATATTTTTGGAGTATTAGGGAAAACGAAAGAATTTTCCACATTCTTCAAATTCCTGTCTCCCAGTATGAGTTCTCACTTGATGACTAAAGGATGAGAAAAACCTGAAGGTTTTCCCACACTCTTCACACTGGTATGGTTTCTCTTATGTGTTCTTATGTATGCACTAAAGTGTTAGGATTCACATGGTTTTGCAAGAATTTGATACAAATTAAGATTTTCCTGCACTTCAAATACTAATAAGAGTTCTCTTCAGTATGAGTTCTCACAAATTTCCTAAATGATGAGAACAGATGAAGGCACTCCTGCATTTCATATATTCACAGTTTCACTCCAATTTATGTTATCCCATGTACAGTAAAATGTGAAGAATAAAAGAACATCACAGTGTCTACAATTATAGGGCCTCTCCTCAATATTGATCCTCATATAGTTAATTAAAAGAGGAAGGGAGTTGTGCATTCCTTACATGTATAGAACTCATTTCTAGTGTTTTCTCACTTGTCAAATAATCTTTGAAGAATAAGTGAAGGTCTGAGTTGGAAAACTGTCCCGTGCTATATGCCTCAGGAAGAATCAACAAATGAAGGATTTCTAATTAAGGGCAGGCACCAGAATGACACAAAGGACAGAATTCCCTTCTCAAATTGCAGCAAGGCTAGGGAAAGCATGAAGACAAAAATACAAACTGTACTGGTCTTCTTTACATCTTCTGAGTTATTTAGATTTATGACTTAAATGAATAATTCTTTTCTGCCAATAAATAATTTTGAATGAGCTTTTACATATAGATCTTCTATTAGCAGGACTAAAGATAAAAGGGAACAAGATGGGAAGGCAGAGGGTATGAGAGTAAAGCAGTGTCTTTTATCATTTTCATTAGGTGATTCACTCAGGTTTAGTGAAAATCCAACATGGAGTGAAAGGAGGGGATTACTATCTGCTCTGGGTCTTTTTAAAAATTAGTGAATGTTAAACAGTTTGCCCAGGAGAATGATAGACAATGTGTCTTAGTAAGCAGGGATCTAAAGCACCCTGGAATTTACTGGGAAACTTGTTTGTGAAGACTATACTTAATTATTGTTCTTTTCTTACAAAAAATGTAGTTTTGCAATTTGTATATGTCAACTAAAGTGCCTTTGTCTAAGCTATTTAAAAAAAAAAGAATAAGTGAAGGTTTTCCCACATTCCTTATATTCATAATACTTCTTTCCAATTTGAGTTCTTATAGGTACTTTAAGGGATGTAGAAGAAATAAAACTTTCTCATGTTCTTTTACATTCATTGGGTATATTTTCAGTATGAATTCTCACATGTGCCACTAAAAAATGAGGGACAGTTGAAGATTTTTCCCCATTTTTTGCCTTCACAGAATTTTTCTCTAGTGAGAGTTTTCACATTTTCTTAGAGATGAAAGAAATGGAAGGCATTTTCACATTCTGTAAATATAAAGCCTGTCTCCACTGTGAGTTCTTACATACAGCAGTGCATGAAGAATGAATGAGCGCTTTCCTACATTTTGTATATTCACAGTACTCTTCTCCAATGTGAATTTTCACATGAGTCCTAAAATACAAAGAAAAGCTGAAAAGTTTTCTACATTCCTTATATTGTTAGGACTGTGTCCAGTGTGTCTTAACAAGTGAATGATTAATGAAGGCTGTCACAGATCTAGTGAATTCACAGGATTTATCTTTAGTATGAGTTCTGTTGTACACATTTAAATTTGGAATCAGGCTGAAGACTTTTCTATATTGATTACTCTCTTTATATATCTCTCCAGTCTGAAATACCTTCCACATAGTAGATTTCAAGGTCTATCTGAAGTATTTTCCAATTTGACCATATTTACAGAGATCCTCCACTAAATGAATTCCTGAATCTCTCTCCTGTGTCTTGCACTGATCTGTGCTATGGCAAAAATGATGATAATTACACGATAGGCAGCTTTTCACATTACAGATGAAGTCATACAGTAAGTCAAGGTAGGCTGTGATAGGTAAAGGTTGTGCATTCCTATTCTTAGAGGAGATACTATCCCAAAATATTATAAGTAAAAAGTCAATTTAGGATATAAAATGGAATACCAAAAATTACAGAATTGAGCCAAAAGAAAACAAACAAAAAAAGGAGAATAGACACAATTATATAAATAATTATATTAGATGTAAATAGAATGCACTATCTTATTAAAAGGCAGAAATGATAAGACTGGATAAAAAAGCAAGATCCAACTCTATGCATAATAGTTTACCAAAGATGAACTTAAAATATAAAGAGAGGATAAAAGCAAAAGGATGAAAATAGATATATTATACAAACCCCAAGCATAAGAAATATGGGTAACTCTACTAATATCAGATTTAAAGTATTACTAGAAACTAAAAGATATTTCATAATGATTAGTGTCAATTTATCATGAAGATAAAATAATTCTAATGATGTGCACATCTAACAACAAAGCTTCACAATACATAAGGTTAAAAAAATGCTAGAACTGAAAGAATAGACAAATTCACAATTAACAATTGAAGAATTAACATTTTTCTTCCAGTAACTGATAGAACGTGTAGGAAAATGTGGTAAGAATAAAGAATATTTAAACATTATGAAAGCAATTTGGTTTGATATTTACAAAATACTAAACACCACAACTATAGAGTACACATTTCTTTCAAGCATACATATAAAACATATCAAGATAACCCATATGTTAGATAACAACAACAAAACAGCAAAGCTCAATTAATTTTAAAGGAGTGAAATTGTACAGAGTAAGTTCTCAGACTAAAACGGACCTATTTGGGATATCCAAAATAATATCCCCAGATATTTGGAAATTAAGTCATACTTCTAGTTAAGCAATAGATCAAAGAAGAAATCAACAGGGGAATGATAAATTCAAACTTAATGGTAATAAAATCACAATGTATCAAAATTCATGAAATGCAGCTTAATGCATGGCAAGAAATTTATAGCTTTAATTTTTATTTTTTTTACATTTTAATATGTATTAGGAAAGAGTCAATGATCTGAGCTTTCAGAGAAACTACAAAAAGAACAGAAAATTAAACCCAAAGTAGGTATAAGAAAAGAAAAACATATGAGTAGAAATCAGTGAAACAGAAATGGGAAAATAACAAAGACAAGGTTGGTTTAAAAAAACAATTAATAAAATCATTATACTAACTGCAATACTGATAAAGGCAAAAGGAGAGAAAACATATTTACCAATATCCAAAAATGAAAGAGGGGCACCACTACAGATCCTAAATATATTGAAAATATAATAACAGAATATTATCAATAACTTCATGTATTACCATTTTAGATAAAATGGACGAATTGTTTAAAAAACACGAGTTACCAACTGACACAAGCGGAAATAGAAAACTCGAATTGCAGCATATTTATTTAAGAAGTTGAATTTGCAATTCAGAATTTCCCCACAAAGAGAATGCTAGCCACACATGGCTTCTGTGGTAAATTCTGTCAAATACATAAAGAAGAAACAATAAAGATCTCTTTCATACAAGAGAGGTGGAATAAGAATTATCAGCTCATTTTATGAGATCGGAATAACTCTGAAACTAAAACTGACAAGAGGATAATGTGAAAAAATATATAGAGAAACAAATATCCCTCATGAACACAGATGCAGAAATTCTCAACAGTGCAAATTGAAACCAGCCAATAGATAACATTTTCACACCACTGCATGCCACCTGGAAGAAAAACATAAACAATTTGCCTGATGAATCACAGTCATACAGGTGCTCTTCCGTTCCCAGTCTGCAGGACTTCAGTTTGTCGGATCTCCTAGGATCTTTGTATTCTTCTACTGTTGCTGCTGCTACCTCAAGCTCGGAATGGAGACAGACTTGATTCAGATCTCACCACTCAGATTTCAGCTGTGACCACCATCACTACTGCTGTGATGATATTTGAACTTGCAAGATAGAAACTACCAACAGGACCAGGGCTAGGGGAAGGTAAGCATCTCAGAAGCAAAATTAATGGGTCAACAAAAAACTTAGGAAGTAAAGATAGATACTACTTAATTCAATATTCAAAAAAGTCAAACTTAATGAAATAATTCATGATGAAACAAAATATCAATATTTTAAATAAAGACAGGATCCAACCCTACACATGAACAATTTGACCTCACCCTAATTCCAGCCCTGATACATCTTGATATCAACTTTACTGTTTCTTGAGCTCACTGGAGAAAAAAATGACCAAGTCTGGTTTACACTTCCCTCCTCAATGGTAATTCTATTACATACATTTATGCATTAAAGGAAAAAAACATCTTTACAGTGTGGAAAAGCTATCAAAAAGCTATGGAAAAGCACTGTTACTCTGGTATATTATCTCTGCATGCAGAGCATCTCTACCATCTGCTAAAGCCACTCCCCCTCACCCCTGCCACACACATACATTACACACACACAAATGCACACATATACAAACATACACAAATATACAAACACTGGGTGAAGCTAAGGAATTCTAAAACTTTTTGAGGTAATTCCATCATGTATAATGATATATTTTTATTGATTTTTCATGATTATGCTGATAAACTGGAAGTAACACTCTTTTCAAGGTATTCCAGATCAGTCAAAAAAGATGTAAGTAGGAAGCCTTTGGAGATGCCTTTAAATTATACACTTTACCAATAAAGTACTTGTAAGACAGGAAAAGAGTAGTGGCTACTGACACCTTGAAGCCTCAAAACACACATCTCTGTATATTGAAAAGGTTTTCAGGAATTTCTGATCCTTTCATCAAGCATATTCTACCAAGACATATAGATTGCTGATATGCTTATGAAGATTTTCAGGACTCATATGTAGTCAATTTATTTTACTAAATAAAATTTTTGGCTGTGCTACTTCCATGCCTGAGAGGGAAACAAATGTTCTGGTTTATTTCATAAATAAACTTCTAGTCATCTTGTGAAGACACCACTGATGCAGGTTTAAAAGTATAGCTGGCATTTATCAGGTCCCTTTCTCATTCTATTTTCCAAAACTCAATTTTTAGGGTTGCTACCAGCCAGGAAAATTCCTTAGGAAGTTCAATTATTTGTGTATGTTTTTACTAGTCAGATTGAGAGATGACCAAATAAAGATATAAAGTCAGCCATGGAAACTCAAGAGTACTGTCCCTTGATAACACCTAAGGGAAGGTAAAAGTATTTTTTTTTTGACAAGCATGTCATATATCTTAAACAGACAACCTAGGACCTAATCAGACAACTGTGTGAATCAACCTTACTCACAAGAAGGAGAGAAGAGATGTGTCAGCTTGGAGTGCATTTGTCTATAATTAACAGAAAACCTGACTACAATTGTTTAATCACAGAAGAGTTTATTTATAAAGTGCAACATAAAGCCTTGGAGGAGGTAGCATAGAGATGTTGTGGTAACTTGACAATGCTGTAAGAAATTCAGGGGCTTTCCATCTTACCATACTTGGTATATATAACCTTTGTTCTATGGTATTCATCTCATGGTTGCAGGTTGGTTGCTTCAACTCAAAGTTTACTCCTCAAAACCAATGCCAATTAAGAAAAAAGGAAAATGGGAAAAATCCCAAGGAACATGCCACAGCAGATTATCCTTTTCAAAAATATTTCCCTTAAGCCCAATTCCCAATTACACTTTTATATCATTAGCAATAATGGAGTGATATGACATTCCTATCTGCAAGAGATTATGGGAATATGAATATTTTGGCCTGTAGTAGGGGAAGGCAAAGAAAAATAGGCTTGGAAATAGCTCCGTTGATAGCCATTTGTATAGCTCTATAGCTACTATTAACAAATTATGACACAAATTTATTATCTTACTGTTCTGGAGGTCTGAAGTTAAACTGGGCTAAAGTTAAGGTAGAATTATATTCCTTTCTGGAAGCAAGGGAGAATACATTTTCTTGTCTTTCTAGATTCTAGAGGCTATCTGCATTCTCTCACTGGTGGCTCCTTTCTGTCTTCAAATTCAGTAATAGCTGGTTCAGAGTTTTTCACATACTACTACTCTGATACTTTTCTGCTTCCCACTTGCACTTATTTTTTTTTCCACTTGCACTTATTAAAGGTTCTTGTGGTTCTAAGCCCACCTGGATAATTTAGAGTAATCTTATTATTAAGGTCAGCTGATTATCAACCTTAAATCCATCTGCAATTTAAATTCCCCTTTGCCACATAACAAGATATTCACAGGTTCCAGAGATTAGGACATAGATATGTGAGATCATTATTCTCCCTATCATATTCCACTCTCTGGTCCCCAAAGATTTACAGACACCCCATATAAGAAATATATGTAAGGTCCTCAAAGATCTCATCTCATTATAGTATTGTCTCAGTGTGTATGCCCAATACAAATAGTGTACACCTATGACATCCTTGGCTTTCTTTCCTAATTTTAGCATCTTTTACAATCTGAATAGGCTGAGAATTTCTCAAATCATCAAATTCTGGTTCCTTTTTGCTTAATAGTCCTTTCCTCAATGTATTTTATCCTTCTCACATTTTACTATAAGCAGCAAGAAGAAATCAGGCTGCACTTTCAACCTATGCCTGGAAATCTCAGCTAAATATCCAAGTTCATTGCTTACAAGTCCTTTTTCTCTCACATTTCCAAGGGAGGACACAATTCACCTGTTTTCAGCCACTATGTAGCAAGGATTCCCTTTCCTCCAGTTTCCAGTAACATTTTCCTCATTTCTTTCTGAGTCCTCATCATTAGTGACTTTAACATCCATATTACTACCAAGTCTCCTAAGGTTTTGATTTAGGTACTCTACATGGCAGTATGTTTTCTCAACCATACTTCCTCAACTTACTTCCTTCTGAATCTTTGCTAGCAGAGTTATTAACATTTGTATTTCAACCACCAGTCTGTCCAAAGCAATCTAAGACTTTTCCATCATGCTCTTCAAAATTCTTCCAGCCTATGCCTGTCACTCAATTCCAAACCAGTTTGCATGTTTTTAGTTATTTGTTACAGCAGGACTCCACTTCCAGGAACCAAAATCCGTATCAGTCAGGGTTCACTCAGAGAAACAAGCAGCAGGAGATACATGTTAAGAGATTTATTACAAGGAAGTGACTTATTTGATTGGGTGAGCTGGCTAGGCAAATCCAAAATCTGTAGAGGAGGCAATTAAAAAGGAAAGGCTGGAAATCTGGGGCATCAACTGAAGCTACTGCCCACAGTCAGAATTTCTTCATCTCAAGAAGACTCAAAGCTGCTTTTAAGGCCTTTCAACTGATTAAATCAGGCCCACCCAAATCATCTAGGATATTCTCCATATTTTAAGACTGATTACCAACCTTAATACCTCTGAACCTTAATTTCCTATTGCAATACAACAGTATATTTACAGGTTCTAGGGATTAGGATGTGGATGTCTTTAAGGGGCCATTACTCTGCCAACCACACCAGGTTCCTGGAGATAGAGGAGTCCTGACAACAGAGTTGATTATTTCTTCAAATCATTCAACTCCCTCACCAACATATCTTTACTAAGTTTTCTTTGCTTAAGTAATGTTAATTCTACAATATATTTCCTTTCAAATTACCTATTAATCAGAACAATGTCATCATCCAAAGACAAACAGATACTGGAATGCTGTGTCATCAATAGCTCCTCTAGGGGCAGAATTTAGAGCTCACTTGAGAATTTGTTTGTAATAGCAAGGGACAGTTGCAGGCAGGCAATGTATTGCTTGGTCATGTCTATTGACATTAAGAATATATGGTGTATGCATGTGTGCTCAGTTGTGTCTGATTCTTTATGATCCTGTGGTCTGTAGCTTGCCAGGCTCCTCCTCATGGAATTTTCCAGGCAAGAATACTGGAGTGGGTTGCCATTTCCTCCTCCAGGGGATCTTCCTGACCCAGGGATTGAACATGCATCTCCTGCACTGCCTGCAGATTCATAAGAACTCCTAGTTGAAAAGGACACATTTATTCAAGGTACACGTGTATCCCACTGTTCAAAGCAGCACTAATTACAATAGCCAGGACATATGAGCAACCTAGATGTCCATCAACAGATGAATGGATAAAGAATATGTGGTACATATACACAATGGAATATTACTCAACTACAAAAAGGAACACATCTGAGTCAGTCTAATAAGGTGGATAAATCTAGAGACTATTATATACAGTGAAGTAATTCAGAAAAACAACATATATTAACACACATAAATAGAATCTGTAAAGATGGTATTGATAAACTTATTGGCAGGACAGCAAAGGAGATGCAGACATAAAGAACAGACTTTTGGACACAGTGGGGGAAGAAGAGGGTGGCATGATTTGAGAGAGTAGCATTGAAACATATATATTACCATATGTTAAACAGATAGCCAGTGGGAATTTGCTGTATGATGGCAGGGAACCCAAATCCGGTGCTCTGTGACAACCTAGGGGGTGGGAGGTAGAAGGGAGCTTCATGATGGAGGGTACATATGTATACCTACCGGTGAGTCATGCATACATCAGTATAGCAGAAATCAACACAATATTATAATTATCCTCTAATTATATATATATATATTTTTTAAAAAGAGAACTCATTCGTCATTGTGGGTATCATTAAACTCTTAACAGGATAACTTCAGTTAGATAATAGGAAGAACTTACAAGTCTTCAACATTAAATTAGAACAGAAAGAATAGATGAAAAAGATATACTTTCATGAGATAACCATGTATTTGAAAGTGAAAGTCCAATGATTACAAGAGTGATTTTGAAATAAATAGGAAATTATACATGTTGCAATCTACTGATAAAACAAAAATCCAAACAGAGCTTGGAAGAAATTGGACATAAGTAACAGAAGAACCTAGCAGGTATAGCCCATAGGGTCTCGAAGAGTGGGACATGACTGAAGCGACTTAGTACAGCACACAAATATAAACTGATTCCATTCCAAACAGAAGAGGCGTTATAGAAAAGTCATAGCTGTGTAAATAACAAAAACTTAAAAAGTTTCCAGTAATAAAAAAATGAAATATGATAAAATGAGTCAGACATTTTTACATCGTGTTATATACAGTGAGAAAAGAACTTTTAAAAGTTAGAGTTACTTTTATTCTGAGAGGCTTTCATATTATCATTTAGAAATAAATACTAAAAATTTAACCAGTAGTACGAACTTTCCTGATATAAAATTTTACTGACAATAACTGGAAAATTAATTATAGGGCAAACAGGCCAACAAAACGAAGATTAGCATTACTATGAAAAACTCTGAAAAGAAGAAAGAGGAGTAGAATTATTACTACCAGGTTAAAAAAGGGAAAGGTGTAAGAGATAAAACTAAAGTACGCAGTTGGAGAAGTTTCAGATGCCTAAACGATTCTGGAAGGTTGGACTTCCTTCTGACTTCCTTTCAAAGTTGGATTCTAGACTACTGGGTAAGACAGGCTTCAAGAATTTGAACTCATTCGTCCCAGTTCCTCCCATCAGACACACCTCGTACTGGTAGCTCTGGGACAGGGTCCCCGTGCCGCTGACGTCCACCAGGTGGCCCGGGAAGTGGCCCTCGGGCACCGGGCAGCGACCCGCCGAGCCCGCCCCGCCCCTCCTGCACAGCCGCACCGCCACGAACACCAGCACCGAGAAGAGGAAGAGCGACGACACCGACGCCAAGGCCACCACCAGGTAGACGGTGAGCGGGTCGGCCGGCGCCGCGGCCGCCGCTTCCGCTTCCGGGGGCGGCAGGTAGGGCTGCGAGAAGCCGTCCACCAGCAGCACGTGCAGCGTGACGCTGGCCGACAGCGGCGGCTCGCCGTTGTCCTTGACCAGCACCACCAGCCGCTGCTTGGGCGCGTCGCGCTCGCTCAGCAGCCGCGCCGTGCGCACCTCGCCGTTGTGCGCCCACACGCCGAACAGCCCGGGCTCCGTGGCCTTGAGCAGCTGGTACGACAGCCAGGCGTTCTGGCCCGCGTCGCCGTCCACCGCCACCACCTTGGTCACCAGGTAGCCGGGCTCGGCCGCCCTGGGCACCAGCTCGGTGCAGGGCGCCGAGGCGTTCTGCAGCGGGTAGAGCACGAAGGGCGCGTTGTCGTTGGCGTCCGCCACGAGCACGCGCACCAGCGCCTGGCTGCTGAGCGCGGGCGAGCCGCGGTCGGCGGCGCCCACGCGGAACTCGAAGGCCCGCAGGGCCTCGTAGTCCAGGGACGTGAGGGCGAAGAGGTGGCCGTTGTCGGGGTTGATGGACACGAGGGAGGCGAGGGGCAGGTGCGGGTCTGGCGGCGGCAGCAGCGAGTAGGTGACCTGGGCGTTGGCGCCCGCGTCTGTGTCTGTGGCGCTGACGGTGCCGATGTGCAGGGCGGGGCTGTTGTTCTCGCGGACCCACAGGGTGTAGGAGGTCTGGGTGAAGGCGGGGGCGTTGTCGTTGACGTCGGACACCAGCACGGTTATGTTGTGCTCGGTTTTCAGCCTCGGTGTCCCCAAGTCGGTGACAGTAATGGTGACATTATACTCAGCTTTGCTTTCTCTGTCTAGCGCCCCATTTGTTACCAGCGTGTAGAAATTCTCTTCAGACGGTTTCAGAATAAAGGGGAGATCATCCTGGATGGAGCAAGTCATCTTTCCGTTGTCCCCTGAGTCTCGGTCTCTAATCCTAAACAGGGCCACTTCTGTTTCGGGGGAGTTTTCAGGAATGGGGCTGGTAAGTGATGAAATAGTTAGTTCTGGGGCGTTATCGTTAACATCCACCACCTCAATGAAGACAGAGCATTTTCCAGAAAGGCCCCCGCCATCAAATGCATCTATATCCAGATCATATGAGGATACTGTCTCAAAATCGAGTTTTTTGATTAGTCGAACTTCTCCCGAAAGGCTGTTTAGCTCAAAAGTTGGGCTCATCGCCTGAGAACTATAAAGCAGGGAATATGATACCTCTCCATTTGTCCCAGTGTCTAAATCTCGGGCAGAAACTTTGACAACTAGGGCGCCTACGGGGCTGTTCTCCGGGACCTGCACCTGGTAGTGGGCCTGCGCAAACTCAGGGGCGTTGTCATTGATATCCAAGACCAAGATTCTGACCTGGGTGGTACCAGATCGAGGCGGAGAGCCGCCATCCAGCGCTGTGAGGGTTAATCTGAGCAAGGCCTGCTTCTCCCGATCAAGCTCTTTGTCCAGCACCAGCTCTGGGTATTTCCTACCATCCCCCCGATTGCGGGTGGACACATGAAAATAAGAATTGGGACTGATACTGTAGTTTTGGATGTTGTTGTTGCCCACGTCCAAATCCTGAGCATTTTTCAGAGGAAACACTGACCCAGGAGGGCAGTTCTCTGGGATTTTCAAAGTCATTTCTCTTTCAGGAAACTCAGGAGCATGATCGTTTATGTCTCTCACCAGTAGCTCAGCTCGAAATACTCCCAATGGTTTTTTCAGTAACACTTGAAAATGCATTACACATGGATCTGTAGCGCCGCACATCTCCTCCCGGTCCAGTTTCTCATTTAATGTCAACTTCCCAGTCTGCAGATCGAGCTGCAACCGGGGTTCGTTATCCTCAGAGACCACCCGGGCTTCCCGCGCAGCTAGCTCCCCCACTCCGAGCCCCAAGTCCTTGACAAGGTTGGCCACAAACGAGCCGCTCTCTATTTCCTCCATCACGGAATAGCGACGGGATTCCCAGCCTGCAAAAGTCACTCCCAGCAAAAGAAAGAGAATCAGGACTTGCCTTTGTTGATGAAAACGCTCCCCTCCGGCCTCCATCTTTACTTCCACAGATGCCTTTCCAGGATCAAGGGCCAGCTCTATTTTAGGGAGCGATGAGACTGAGAATGTGATGGTTCTCCCAGTTGGTAACCTGTCCGGAAATGTCGGTGAGTAGCATTTTCTGGAGACTTGTTGTGAGCTTTGCTTACATTACAGTCTTTTCGCTTGCGCTGGAGATCTGATGTAAAATTGGGAACATTTCCTGGGCGTATTTTTTTGACGCCTTAGCCTGCAGCGCCACCATGCGTTGTCTTCGAAAATAATTGCTACAATTGTATTCCCTCTTTATAATAATCTAAAAGGCTATTAGAAGCTTGAAAATGTTTTGGGGAAGATTATATAACCATAAAACCAGGCAATCATAATTATTCATGTCATTCAAGGAAGTATGATTGATATCTATGTACTAGGTTCTGAAATACATCAGTAAACAATCCAGACATTGTCCCTACCTTCTAGAACCTGCTGTCTAGGTGAGGTGCTTTGAGGAGAACTTAGAAGTGAAAGGACACTTAATGATGATCAGTCATCTTCATCTTGTAAAAATAACAATACAAGCCCATGTGATTTATTAAAAGTCTTTCCACGAAACAAGGAATTCCTCTACATACGCTTTTAAATTATATGTACCCCACGTGCCAGAATTGTGGTTTCCATTGTTTGAATCACATAAAGGAAAAAGCTACCATTTAAGTCCAGTTTATAATACCTATTATACATAAGGTCAGAGAATTAAGATTTTATGAAACTTTCAAACTATGTGAAAATGCATATGAGGGCACTTCCCATCTCTCTTACCCTTCTCTTTTTCCCTAGCATTGATCATTGTCTTATAAAGCATGTATGTACATATTTAAATATTTCTTTTTTGTGTCATCATTGAGTTTGAGAACTTTGTTTTGTTCACCTTTACACCCACTAACATCGAGAACAGTTCCTGGCAGAGCATTCCTGTAGATACTCAACAAGTATTTGTTGACTAGATCAACGAATAAGTCACAATTAATTTTAAAATTCTGGTGGATGGATTCTCCTCCTAATATAGAAGCCGCCAGTTTTGTTGATATCCTACTTCATTATATGAGCTGGATAAACAAGACAGCATGTTCTCAAATGGTTTTTTTTCCTATGCTCTTATGAACAGAAATTTGAAATAATTCAGAATGGCATAAAATGTTTTTTTCATTAAATGGCAAAATGCCCTGGTTCCTATAAGCAAAGGAATATATTATAATAAAGAACATAATAACAAAGCTCTAGTGAACCTACAAATAAGTTGTACATCTTTTAAGAACACATTTTACATTGTCAGTGTTTTTTAATATCATTAATGTCATAATGGGCTTCTTCCCAGGTAGCACTAGTGGTAAAGAACCTGCTTGCCAATAAAAGAGACAGAAGAGATGCAGGTTCAATCCCTGGATTGGGAAGATCCCTTGGAGAAGGGCATGGCAACCCACTCCAGTATTCTTGTGTGGAGAATCCCATGGACAGAGGAACCTGGCAGGCTATAGTCCATAGGGTTGCAGAAAATTCTACTGTGGGACCTATTATTCTACTAGGTAAGAAAGTGTTTTTCTAGGAATTTCTAACTTCTGTTAAACACTCCAAAGACCATTCAGTTTGGAAATATCCATCAATTCTTTATAGATCCTCAGAGACTACTAATATTCCACAATCTTTGATCCTAAATAGTACATTAATATGAAAACCATTATTTTTAACATCTCAAACCAATAGTAAGGTCCAATCCATGCAAGACTACTTAAAAGTGCTTTTGACAAGGGGAAAAAACAATTTGGCCATGTCATTTAGAGGGAAATTTATTAAAATATTGCATATTTGTTTCCAAAAACTCAATAGAGAAATCTTACTTGAAAGAGATCAGAAAATCCACAACAAGGTTACTCTTTAGGCATCTCCTTCCTTCTTATCTAAGTAGACTGACTTTTGGTGCTTTTTTCATGTATTTAGCCATCACGATATAATTTTCTTGTTAGGTATCTAATGGGCTATTTTATACTAGTTTATAAAGCCATTTTTTAAAGCAGAGAAAATGAGATTGGTCAAGCTTGTATCAGCAATGTCTACCACCTTGTCTGATTATCTGAAATCACAGAGGGAGGTAAGTCATATAAAATAAACATGGCTGCAACAATATACTATTATTGAAGAGAGTTGTTTTCTGAAAAAGGTAGGGTGGGATAGATAGACACAAAAGGGACCTATTTAAATATTTTTAAATAATCTAATATTTCAGTAACATATATGTTATATACAGAAGGTTGATGTAAAGAGAGCAAAAGTCTAAGTATAGGAGAAATTGTAGTCTTTTCCATTTAATACAATTGTGAAACAAAAACATGCATTTTGCAGACATTTCTCCATTAAAAAATTTAAGACAGGCATAATGTGATTCAATATAAGATATACTAATAATTCATTATATTTTATGATGCCCATCTCCTACATAACCACAGTATCAAAAAATTAGGAAGCAGTTTTTTGGGTTTTGTTTTAGGAAGCAGTTTTTGAACAATAAACAGAATGCGTCTGGGGTTATTTTCAAATCAATAGTGTTTGATGACAAAAAGTTGAAAAATTGAACAAATGTTTGTGACTTTGCAGTAGTTAAGTTGAAAGATTTTTCCATCAAAATAGAATAAAGAGCATACATATGACTATACACTTAAGAAAAATTGCTAACCTTCTTAACTAGGAAAATGAAATCAGCAAAAAAAATTCTATATGGATCTAAAAGCTAATGGGAACAGTATATTTTGAAAAAACTTTCAACTCCAATAAACTGATAAATTCCTAATTGAATCCAAAACTATCTAGAAAGTCTGAGTTTTCTTCTACATTAATCACGGACCCCCGATGATTAGAGGCAACAGACTTGAGAACCTTGAACTCTCTGGTCCCAGTTCCTCCAGTCAGACACACCTCGTACTGGTAGCTCTGGGACAGGGTCCCCGTGCCGCTGACGTCCACCAGGTGGCCCGGGAAGTGGCCCTCGGGCACCGGGCAGCGACTCGCCGAGCCCGCCCCGCCCCTCCTGCACAGCCGCACCGCCACGAACGCCAGCACCGAGAAGAGGAAGAGCGACGACACCGACGCCAAGGCCACCACCAGGTAGACGGTGAGCGGGTCGGCCGGCGCCGCGGCCGCCGCTTCCGCTTCCGGGGGCGGCAGGTAGGGCTGCGAGAAGCCGTCCACCAGCAGCACGTGCAGCGTGACGCTGGCCGACAGCGGCGGCTCGCCGTTGTCCTTGACCAGCACCACCAGCCGCTGCTTGGGCGCGTCGCGCTCGCTCAGCAGCCGCGCCGTGCGCACCTCGCCGTTGTGCGCCCACACGCCGAACAGCCCGGGCTCCGTGGCCTTGAGCAGCTGGTACGACAGCCAGGCGTTCTGGCCCGCGTCGCCGTCCACCGCCACCACCTTGGTCACCAGGTAGCCGGGCTCGGCCGCCCTGGGCACCAGCTCGGTGCAGGGCGCCGAGGCGTTCTGCAGCGGGTAGAGCACGAAGGGCGCGTTGTCGTTGGCGTCCGCCACGAGCACGCGCACCAGCGCCTGGCTGCTGAGCGCGGGCGAGCCGCGGTCGGCGGCGCCCACGCGGAACTCGAAGGCCCGCAGGGCCTCGTAGTCCAGGGACGTGAGGGCGAAGAGGTGGCCGTTGTCGGGGTTGATGGACACGAGGGAGGCGAGGGGCAGGTGCGGGTCTGGCGGCGGCAGCAGCGAGTAGGTGACCTGGGCGTTGGCGCCCGCGTCTGTGTCTGTGGCGCTGACGGTGCCGATGTGCAGGGCGGGGCTGTTGTTCTCGCGGACCCACAGGGTGTAGGAGGTCTGGGTGAAGGCGGGGGCGTTGTCGTTGACGTCGGCCACCAGCACGGTTATGTTGTGCTCGGTTTTCAGTCTGGGGGTTCCCATGTCAGTGACCGTGATCGTGATGTTGTACTCGGCTTTGCTCTCTCTGTCCAGTGGGCTCTCTGTTTCCAAGGTGTAGAAATTTTTGAAATTAGGCTTCAAGAGAAACGGAAGGTTGTCCTGAATTGAGCAAACCATCCTCCCGTTGTCTCCAGAGTCTGGGTCTCGGAGGCTAAAAACCGCGACCACCATTTCAGGCGATGAATTTTCTGGTATGGGGCTGGTAAGAGATGTTACGACTACTTCTGGCGGGTTGTCATTCACGTCTACAACACTAACTAAAATTACTGATTTTCCTGAAAGGCTCCCACCGTCAATGGCCTGGATATTTATTGTGTAAGACTGAACTAATTCGAAATCCAGAAGCGCTTTTAAACGGACTTCACCAGAAATTGGATGGATTTCAAATGTCTTCTGTATGTCTCTGGAAACGTGGGAAAATGAGTAAGATAGTTCTCCATTTATTCCTGCATCTAAATCTGTAGCAGATACCTTGACGACCAAGAAGTCCAGAGGGCTGTTTTCTGGTATCGGAACCTCATAGATGGGTCTCTCAAACTGTGGGGCATTGTCATTGATATCTAAGACCAACACACGCACCAGTGCAGTTCCAGACCTCGGTGGGGACCCGCCATCCAGGGCTGTTAGCGTTAATCTAAGCTCAGGCTCCTTTTCTCTATCCAGAGGTTGGTCCAGTAACAGCTCTGGGTATTTTGTACCTTCCTCACTGCCTTGCAGTTTAAGGTGGAAATGAGGATTGGGATTTAACGTGTAGTTTTGGACACCATTCTTTCCTACATCCAAGTCCTGAGCGCTGTCCATTTGGAACGAGGTTCCTGGAGCAGTGCTTTCTGAGATTTTCAGAAATATATGTTTGTCTGTGAACGTGGGAGTGTGATCATTTATGTCTTCAACCCAAAGCTCAGCTCGAAAAAATTGCAAAGGATTTTCAAGTAGTACCTGGAAATGCAATATACATGGCTCGGTAAGATCACAAAGTGCCTCTCGGTCCGGTTGCTCATTTAAGAGCAAGTTGCCAGTCTGCAGATCCAACCGCAAGTGTGGTTTATAATCGTCAAAGATGACTCTGGCCCCCCTTGCAGACAGGTCTTCCACACTCAAACCTATGTCTTTCACCACGTTGCCTATAAAGGAGCCGATCTCCGTTTCCTCTGCTACAGAATAGCGCCAGGTTTCTGAACACACCAAAGACCCTCCCAGGAAAACAAAGAAAAGCAGCACTTGCCTTATCTGTTGAGGGTTTCCTTTTCCTAGCTCCATGGCTCCCTAGTCAAATGCCTTTCTGCGGAAATATTTCAGTGCAATCTCAAACAGCTTCTCTTATCAGCATGAACCTTTTGGAGCCTGTAGACTTGCAGTTCTGTGGCAAAGGAGTTTTTGGCTCCCTAGCTTTCTCTTGAAAGCCTCTTTTAATCACCACTGGTTCTCCGGCACTCCCAGTTCCAAAGGTTCACGGAAACCAGAGCTTCTGATGGTACAAATATTTCCCAATGTTATCCTGCAGCGCCACCACGCGACTCTGCAGATTCTCAGGTTTTAAATATAGTTAAGTAAGTTTAAGACAAAATATTAATTTATCCTGTGTTTGTTGATGGTGCAAAAGGTATTTTCTCCTGTATTTCTATATTTCTCCAGATTTCTTTTTTTTCTCCTATATTTCTTTTCTGAGTTTTTTCTTTGTCCTATGTGATGCTGTTACTTTTACGTCTTTAACACAATAGACTACATCTCTAGAGCTGTGGTGGATATAAAAAGTGTATTTAAGATATCATCCCAAGCTCAGATAAGTTATGCTCCCTCTGAAGACAATATATAAAACAACTAAAAATAGTTAAGAGGACTCTTTTATGTAATTGACTTAGTGAGCAAGAGTTTCCAAGGAAAATTGGAAATGGGACCAGAGATCTTAGTCTTCTCTAGGTATCAGCAAATACACTTCAAAAAAATGATAAGGATAAAGGCATGCACTGGAAACTGAACCTGGTATATGAAAACAGTTTTTCAGGGGAGGCTGGACAATACTGGCTGGGTAAATGGTACTGTTTACTTAGGAATACTCCATAAGTGACCTTCCTGGCAGCAGTAAAAAGTAAATGCTCATCAGTATTGAATAATGTAAAATATGTCCAGTTTCTGTCAACATTTTTAAAGTTGAACGAACTGGAGCCCAGTTTAGTTGTGGAACTGAGTTCTGTTTTGTACACCCAAGCCTTTCAGAGATATAATTATACATATTTTATTCCTCCATTCATTAATTTGTTTGGCAAATATTTATTAAACATATACTTTGTGCTAGGCACGGTGATTAGTGTTAGGGGTAGGATGGGAAACAGACATAGTTTCTGTCCTGAAAGATGGAGGCAGAAAAGTGATCACACATTTAAAATAGAGCGTAATGAATGCCATGATAAGCAAAAGTTCATGCTTGTATAAGAGCATAGGGTCACCTAACCAGAATTTGGAAGTACAGGAAAGACTTTTCTGGAAAAAGTAAATTCTGGTTTGATACACGAAAAATGAGTATGAGTAATCCAAATAAAAACTGGACATGGGCTAAAATTTCCAGCAAACTAAAAACATGGTTGTACAGATCCAAAATGAAAGAAATGTTTTGGAAGAACTGAAATAGGATCAGTATGGCTGAGTCATAGAGCAAGAAGAGAGAAATGGTGAGATTAGAAAGATCAACAAATAATTTTGTAACACATGCCAAGGTATTTGGACTCTACATAAATAGAAATGTGAGATTATTGAAAGGTTGTAAATAGAAAAGTGACATGACCCAGTTTTATTTTTTAAAATATGATCTTGTTTCAGAGTTGATGATAAATCACAGAGGAGTAAGACTAAAGGCAAGGGACAGATTAGAAGTTGTTGCATTAATACAGTTAAGAGGTGATATTGCTCTCATCTACAAATGCAGTTATAGAGTTGTCTTAGGATAATGAAGATAAAATATGCAGTATGTGGTGATTAAACAGAGTAGAATAAGAACGAGTAAAAGTAAATGTACGTTTTTTTTTTCAGGCTTAGGGAACTGGGTGAGTATTAGTTCTGTTAACTGATAGAGTGAACATAGGAAGACCAGAAGGCATATGTATAGAGCTAGAGAAAACATTTAGTTTTGATGAAGGGAAAATTTTGATGTAAAACATGTTGAGTTTAAAGTGTCCATAGAGCATCCATATAAATTATTACATAAATGATCTTACATTATATAAAGTGAGGAAGGAGGTTTGGGCTGCAGAGAAAATTTGGGACTTATTGATCTGAATGGTGACTGAAGCCCTTAGAGAAATAATGTAAGCTGTAAATTAAGAGAAATATGTTTGAATTTATGATTTTAGAGATGCAGCTCTAAAAGACTACTCTCTTTTTTTTTTCTTAAGACTACTCTCTTGAGAAGTGGTCATGGTTATATAGATCTGCTAGACTAGGGAAGAATTGGATGTCACTAGAGATGAAGAAGGCTAGAGAGTAAGTCAAATTCCTGGACTTAAGACTGTAGTAAGGGACGGACAGAGGAAAATTATAAGAAGTTGTATTTGAAAACTAGCTTTACCCCACTTCTCTCCCATGATCTTGATTAATTTAAAATCAACTGACATCCAGTTGACTTGATTCCCTCATTTGATGACAAGCAAAGACTATTTAGGCAGGAAGGTTTGCTATTTCTTTTAGCACTTTGAAGGTAGTTTACTTTTTTAAAATTTCCATTGCTACTGTTGAGAAGTTGTCAACATGGAACATAGCTTTCAGTCTGTCATGTGTTTAAACATGAAAAGTCTTTTTTCTGTGACTTTTCTTTAAAAAAAATTCTGCTTTTTTCAAATTTCACAATGATGTTTCCAGGTATGGTTATCTTTTGTTTATCCTGTTAGGCTTATTTGAGTCTCTTGAATCTGTGCACTTATGTTTTCATTAATTCTGAAGAATTCCCAGCCATTATTTTTTTTTTAGATTTATTTATTGGCTGCACCAGGGTCTTCATTGCTGCATGCAGCCTTTCTCTAATTGCAGCAAGCAGGGGCTACTCTCTAGTTGTGGTGCTCAGACTTCCCATTTTGGTGGCTTCTCCTGTTGAGGAGCACCAGCTCTAGTACCAGCAGTAGCCCTAAGCTGGCTCAGGGGCTTCAGTAGTTCCCTCTAGCAGCATGTGGGATCTAGTTCTTAGATCAAGGATCCAACCTATGTCTCCTGCATTGCAAGGTGGATTCTTAACCACTGGACCACCAGGGAAGTCCCCCAGTAATTAGTTTTTCAAATATTGCCTCCGATCCAGTCTTTCTCATCTCTCCTAGAACTCTGGATAAATATGTTAAACTTGTTTACTCTGTTATCCTTTTCTAACCATCTCCCCCATATTTTCTATCTTATTAACCCTATGAGTTGCATATGGGATAAGTTATTTTCTGCCCTATCTTTTGCTCCACAAATTATTTTGTTGCATTTAGTTTTCTATTAAACCTTTTATGCAGCTTAAAATTGTATCACATTTTTCAATTATAGGAGTTCTACTTGATTCTTCCCTAATCTTTCATATTTTATTGTTTCTTGTTCCCTGTACATTTTAAAGTATATATTTTACTTCAATTGAAGTTGTTAGCTTATTATAGAGTGTGTCTGATAATTGAAACATCTGAAGTGTTTGCAAATTTGAAAAGTGAAATTGTTAGGCGTTCAGCTCTTTGCGGCCCCATGCACCATAGCCCACCAGACTTCCTCTGTCCATGGAATTCTCCAGGCAAGAATACTGGAGTAGGTAGCCATTTTCTCCTTTAGGGGATCCCCGGTCTCCTGCATTGCAGGCAGATTCTTTACTGTCTGAGCCACCAGGGAAGCCCATTTGCAAGTTTGTTTGTTTATTTTTTTGTTCTGTGTTTTGCTGGGATTCACTCATGGTGTCATATTTCTTTGTGCATGCAGTTTTCTTTATATTCAAGTTAACATAAAAATTATATAAATAATTCTAGGCATAAGATGAATAAACCTTCTTTCATAGAAGGTCTCCATTTGGTTCTATCAAGATCTGGGACGACTGCTTGTCAACTACCACCTTAAATTAAGTTCAACCTTAAAAATCAAGTTCAAGGCTAAAATTGCACACAGGGGCTTATCAATTTCCAGTTTATTATCATAAAGGTGGTAGTTCTTAGGAATCCAGACTTATTGAAGTGAAGGTCTTCTATCAGCTTCTCAGTATGTTAGGCTTTGATTTTCTCCCCCATAATACACCATCAAAATAGAGGTTCACATTTCCCAGAATTCCAAATCCCAGGGAAAAAAATGGATTGGGTGTTGTTTTATCTTTCTGAATTATCTTTTAACATTAACTGTGACCTGACAATGTATTACTGTGTTATTAAGCTATTTTTTCCAGTAGGAGTGTTGGTGTACATAATCTATACCACCCTTACTAAAAATATAAAATCTCAAGGATATTGTTATGTCTCAAAATGAGAAGCAAATACTTTGTTCTCATGGAGTGTGGGGAATTGATCTTATTGAGAGGATACAGAAATAATATATATATTTTAACCAACTTGATCTGATCAATACTAAATCAACGATGATGCTGCAATCAATTTAAGCAGTGTCTTTGAATAGTTTTTTTTTGTCATTGATATTGGTATAGCTCATACTTCCGTCCACACCCCTATGTAAAACACACATCTTCTTTCCTACATCTGTTCCTTCTTCCTTTCTTCCAATATGTTTATATATTTGTATATTTTTACAAGTGTAAGATATTATGTATTATATGGATATATTGGTACTGTACTATAAATCTCAGTCTCCTTTTTTCTTTTTTCCTTTTTTCTTCCTTTTAAAACATTTGGAATTTATCCATGTGATTGTACACCAAGTTCACTCCTTTTCAACACCGCACAGTGAAGTGAAGTGAAGTGTTAGCTGCTCAGTCATGTCTGACTCTTTGTCACCGGGTGGAGTATAGCTCACCAGGCTCCTCTGTCCATGGAATTCTTCAGGCAAGCATACTGGAGTGGGTTGCCATTCCCTTCTCCAGGGGATCTTCCTGACCCAGGAATCCAACCCAGGTTTCCTGCAGATTGTAGGATTGTAGGCAGAGGAAGTTCGCTCCTTATGAATAATGCATAGTGCTCCTTCACAAATATGTTTCACATTTATCAATTGCTTTACTGATGAATATGTAGACAGACTCCTATTCTTTGCTTTCCCAAGATAAACATTCTTATGCACATCACTTTGAAAAGCTGTGTTAGAATTTTCTGGCTATATGCCCCAAAGTAGAAATGCTAGATCTTAAAATGTGTATATTTTTATATTTTTAGTAAAACTAAATTTACATACATACTAAATTTCATTAAATACTATTGAAATTCCCTCAAAATGGGGGTATATGCAATTTTCTATGCATATACATCTATGGTTCCATATGATGTTACCCAAATTTCTCATCTATGGGTGTAAAATTATTTTATCATGTATATCATCAACTAATGAGGTTGCGTGTCACTTCGTGTTCTTTTCAGACTTTGTTTTCCCCTCTTTTGAATTACTTTTCTCTTTTGTCCTTTAAAAAACATTCTATTGGCTCCCTTGATTTTCTGACTTTTGCTGATCTGAGGAGTTATCTGAATAATCTAAATATTAATCCTTCTGAGTTAAAATGTTGCAAGTAGCTTCTCCCTGCATCCCATCTGCTAGTTTATCTGAGCTATCCTCTAGTTTTAAGGTAGTAATGTTTGTCAGTTTTTATCTTTATTGTTTGCACTTTTCAAAATTTATTATTTTTTAATTGAAGGATAATTGCTTTATAATATTGTGTTAGTTTCTACCATACATCAGCATGAATCAGCCATAGGTATACACATTTTTCCTCCTGAACCTCCCTTCCACTTCCTGTTTGCACTTTTAAAACCTTGTTTAAGAAAGTGAAACCAATAGTAAGGTTGTAAAGATATTTTTACTTAGGTATTTTCTTTATATAGTGAATTTTCCAGCCAATTTTACTGGAAAAGTAATCAGTCTCTCCCTCCCCCGCCAGTAATTTTGACACCTCTTCAATCATGACTAAATTTTCCTATATAAAAGGATCTGATCTTGAATTTCATTCTATCTGGCAGTGTACAAGCTTGTTTCTGAATTATTCAAGTAGAGTATTTTGTTCTCGTCTATTCTTACTCTTATGCATAAGAAAAATAAGATTTGTTTCTTATGCCTCTGAGAGATAAAGAGGGTCCAAACATTTTTTTTTTTCAGGACTGTACTGCCTTACGGAGAAGGCAATGGCACCCCACTCTAGTACTCTTGCCTGGAAAACCCCATGGACGGAGGAGCCTGGTAGACTGCGTGTGGTCCATGGGGTCGTTAAGAGTCGGACACGACTGAGAGGCTTCACTTTCACTTTTCACTTTCATGCATTGGAGAAGGAAATGGCAAACAACTCCAGTGTTCTTGCCTGGAGAATCTCAGGGATGGGGGAGCCTGGTGGACTGCCGTCTATGGGGTCACACAGAGTCAGACACGACTGAAGCGACTTAGCAGCAGCAGCAGCAGTACTGCTTAAATGTCTAGTTAATAAAATTCTCACAACTAGTAAGTATCTGTTGCAATGCAAAATAAGACCAGTAAAAGCTTCATGAAGCAAAGAAAAATTTCCTGAGAAAATTGGAATTTGTTTTACACATTTCACAATGTCAGCAAAATTGCATTTTACTACATCATCTAGTCTATAATATTTAATTTTGTAAGAGAAATCACAGAAGTGTATATGCACAGTAGCTTTATTATCCACACTACATTCTAGTTACCAAAATCTGTACTGAACTGTACCCTTATAGATTGGATATATTATGATTTGGAACACCATGGGGCATCTATAAGCCATTAATATAGACCCATCCTTTGTGAACATCTGAGAAAGAGCACAAATATTAAGGATTTTTGATATTTACTTTTAAAAATTAAGAGAAAAGTGAACCAAGTTCATTTCTTTAACAGTCTGAATTTTCATCTTAATTATTAATAAGTTTGTATCTATATTCTTCTAATGGAAGAGTATTTTACTTAAGATGACACCATAAACAATCAAGCTATGTAATGAACACTATAAAATAATAGAAATTTAAACTGGCAAATGTGGCATATTGAGAGAAAACAAAGCAGCAATGTAAAATAGCAGAACTCCTCCCCTCAAAACACCATCAACAATGAGAAAAAAGGAAAATTACTTAAGAAATCACTAATTTTCAATTTGGTCACTTTTGTCATAAATTGAATTCATGAAAAACACGATATAACAATAACCAAAACAAATAAGGTACCCTACTACTGAAGATGGACAGGTAGCACTTTTACCCTTTATGCTAAAAAATTTCAAAGGGAAGAGTGCAATAAGATCCAATATACTTTCCACCCAGTCAATAGAACTTTTAACCTTTGATGTATCTATCTATGCTTTGATGAAATATCTAGAAGTAAATTACATATATAGTGGCATTCCCTAATACTTTAGAATTTGCACCTCCAAATAATACTCACACCATTGTCACAACAAAAAATTAGCAATAACTCCATTACTATGACATTTAGACCAAATTACAAAAAAATCAGAAAACTATATTTCCATTACATTATAGCCACTACTTTTTAAAGCCACTAAGATTTTTAAAGCGAGGGGATCATGAGAAATGATAATACATGCAACTACCATCCAACATGAACTATATTACAGATTGGCAAAAAGGGGCCTACCAAAAAAAGGAGGGGTCTACAGTTTGCCAAGAATAACAAAAGATCAGAAGTTTAAATTATTTTACTGAAGTTTGAGTCCAAAGCTATTTCTAAAGTTCTCATGTTCCCCTATATGCCTACCGGTGTCTTGAACTGGAAGATTAGGGATAAACGGCTTCAGAAATTTAAATTCATTCGTCCCAGTTCCTCCCGTCAGACACACCTCGTACTGGTAGCTCTGGGACAGGGTCCCCGTGCCGCTGACGTCCACCAGGTGGCCCGGGAAGTGGCCCTCGGGCACCGGGCAGCGACCCGCCGAGCCCGCCCCGCCCCTCCTGCACAGCCGCGCCGCCACGAACACCAGCACCGAGAAGAGGAAGAGCGACGACACCGACGCCAAGGCCACCACCAGGTAGACGGTGAGCGGGTCGGCCGGCGCCGCGGCCGCCGCTTCCGCTTCCGGGGGCGGCAGGTAGGGCTGCGAGAAGCCGTCCACCAGCAGCACGTGCAGCGTGACGCTGGCCGACAGCGGCGGCTCGCCGTTGTCCTTGACCAGCACCACCAGCCGCTGCTTGGGCGCGTCGCGCTCGCTCAGCAGCCGCGCCGTGCGCACCTCGCCGTTGTGCGCCCACACGCCGAACAGCCCGGGCTCCGTGGCCTTGAGCAGCTGGTACGACAGCCAGGCGTTCTGGCCCGCGTCGCCGTCCACCGCCACCACCTTGGTCACCAGGTAGCCCGGCTCGGCCGCCCTGGGCACCAGCTCGGTGCAGGGCGCCGAGGCGTTCTGCAGCGGGTAGAGCACGAAGGGCGCGTTGTCGTTGGCGTCCGCCACGAGCACGCGCACCAGCGCCTGGCTGCTGAGCGCGGGCGAGCCGCGGTCGGCGGCGCCCACGCGGAACTCGAAGGCCCGCAGGGCCTCGTAGTCCAGGGACGTGAGGGCGAAGAGGTGGCCGTTGTCGGGGTTGATGGACACGAGGGAGGCGAGGGGCAGGTGCGGGTCTGGCGGCGGCAGCAGCGAGTAGGTGACCTGGGCGTTGGCGCCCGCGTCTGTGTCTGTGGCGCTGACGGTGCCGATGTGCAGGGCGGGGCTGTTGTTCTCGCGGACCCACAGGGTGTAGGAGGTCTGGGTGAAGGCGGGGGCGTTGTCGTTGACGTCGGCCACCAGCACGGTTATGTTGTGCTCGGTTTTCAGTCTGGGGGTTCCCATGTCAGTGACGGTGATGGTGATGTTGTACTCTGCTCTTTCCTCTCTGTCCAGTGCTTTATCTGAAACTAGGGTGAAAAAGTTCTTGAAGGTCGGTTTCAGAAAAAATGGGAGGTCATCTTGGATAGAGCAAATAATCCTTCCATTTTCTCCAGCGTCTTGGTCTCGGACACTAAAAAGAGCCACAAGGGTCTCTGCGGCGTTCTCTGGAATTATCTTTGTAATTGATGAGATGATCACTTCTGGCGGATTGTCATTTGTATCTATTACTTTAACCAAAAGAGTGCATTCTTCGGAAAGACCCCCACCGTCTGTTGCCTGAATATTTATAGTGTAGGATTGTACTACTTCAAAATCCAGTTGTGATCTCAAATGAACTTCCCCAGATATTGGGTTGATTTCAAATGTTTTACGAATATCTTCTGATGCATGAAAAAACGTATAAAGTATTTTCCCATAATTTCCTGCATCCAGATCCTTAGCAGAGACGGTGATAATCCAAGAGCCAACCGGTGCGTTTTCCAGGATCTGCACCTCATAGAGCCTCTGAGGAAACTCTGGGGCATTGTCGTTGATGTCTAAGACCTTGATGAGGACCAGAGTTGTCCCAGACCTGGGGGGGTTTCCACCATCCAGTGCTACAAGTGTTAATATGAGCTCAGGCTCCTCCTCATGATCTAGTGCTCTGTGCAGGACCAGTTCTGGGTATATCTTTCCATCGTCGCTGTCTTGAATTTTAATGTAGAAGTGAGAATTGGGGCTAACTGTGTAGTTTTGAAGACTGTTGCTTCCTACATCCAAATCTTGGGCACTCTCCATTAGGAATGTAGTTCCAATGGTGGCACTTTCTGATATTTTAATAACTATTTCATTGTCAAGAAATGTAGGGGAGTGATCATTTATATCTTTGATGTGCAGCTCAGCCTGAAAAAACTGTAAAGGGTTCTCCAATACCATCTGAAAATGCATCACACAGGGCTCCGTGGAGCCACACAACTCTTCTCGGTCAAGTTTATCATTTATCAGCAAATCCCCAGTCAGCAAATCGAGGTGCAAATGCTTTTCATTATCATCAAATACTACCCGAGCTTCCCGTGAAGAGAGCTCCTCCACCCCAAGCCCCAGATCCCTTGCCAGATTAGCCACCAAAGAACCGATTTCTGTTTCCTCTGCCACAGAATAGGGCACAGACTCAGGACGCGCCTGAGACAATCCCAGTAAAACAAAGAGAATCAGGACTTGCCTTTTCCGCAGAAGGAGTGCCCCTCTGATCTCCATGGTTCTTTCAAGAAACCTCTTTTGTGGAAATTTTTTAGTTCAGCCCTAATTTTCAAACCGAGGGTCTTTTTTTTTTTTAAGTTGGAAACTTCTGAAGTCTATATAAACCTCCAAGTCTGTAGGTGAAGCGCGTTAATACCTCTCTTTTCAGTGGGTTGAATGTTCTCTGTTCTCATGAATAATGGAGCCCTGTGTTGTAGAAGCACCGTTTTTGCCTTATACTGCAGCGCCACCATGTGTCTCTGTGAATTTTTTTCAGTAAAAAATTTTTTCTCTTTAAACAAGTAATTCATATATTCATCTGGAATATTTTAAAGCAAATACCAGACATCATGTATTTTTACCTCTAAATACTTCATTAAGTATCTCTAACAGATAAGGACTAGAAATTTAGTGATAGAACCTTAGTACATTTTATATTTGATCTGTGTTTGCATTTCCCCATTTTCTTTTAAATCAGTATTTAAACAAGGTCCATGAAATGCATTGAATTATCACTTTTGAATGCTTGACAAAAAGAACCGTTAAAATATCCTGAACTGAAAAAATTATGTCTTATTCAGGCCATTTCTTGAGTTATTGCAAATGTATTCTCCTCTCCAATCTTGTAAACACTTAATAGATTTCAGTCAGTTATGGTTAGTATTGTCATTACTTTTTCACTTGTATATTTTTAAAAACTACATATTAAGGACATGACATTGTCTTTATGGCGCTTAAAGGCTAGAAAATTTGGTAATCAAAATATGCCAAAGTAATCAAATATACCAAGTAATCAAAATATGCCAAATGTATGCCTAGGTAAATAGTAATATGTAAATATCTAGAAGGGACATCTTATACCCAGGAGATAGCACTGCATAGTGGTTATGAACAGGGATTCTGGAATCACAATCTCTACATTAGAATCCTAGTTCTGCTACTGTCTACAGTCATGGGCAAATTATGTACCTCTGCTTCCTTACCTATAAAATAGGGGTAATACTAATGTTTACCTTCTAGGATGATTATTGTAGGAATCTAATGGTTTAACATTACTAAGTGGCTGGTAAGTGCTTGTTCAGTTCAGTTCAGTTGCTCAGTCATGTCTGACTCTTTGCAACCCCATGGACTGCAGCATGCCAGGCTTCCCTGTCCATCACCAACTCCCAGAGCTTGCTCAAACTCATGTCTATCGAATCAGTGATGCCATCCAACCAGCTCATCCTCTGTCATCCCCTTCTCCTGCCTTCAATCTTTCCCAGCATCAGAGTCTTTTCCAGTGAGTCAGTTCTTCACATCAGGTGGCCAAAGTATTGGAGGTTCAGCTTTAGCATCAATCTTTCCAATGAATATTCAGGACTGATTTCCTTTAGGATTGACTGGTTTGATCTCCTTGCAGTCCAAGGGACTCTCAAGAGTCTTCTCCAACACCACAGTTCAAAAGCATAAATTCTTTGGTGCTTATCTTTCTTTATGGTCCACTCTCACATCCATACATGACCACTGGAAAAACCATAGCTTTGACTAGACGGACTTTTGTCGGCGAAGTAATGTCTCTGCTTTTTAATATGCTGTCTAGGTTGGTAATAGCTTTTCTTCCAAGGAGCAAGCATCTTTTAATTTCATGGCTGCATGAAATTATGATAGCATATATATGCTACCACGTGTGAAATACATAGCTAGTGGGAAGGTGCTATATAGCACAGGAAGCTCAGTGCTCTGTAATGACCTAGAGAGGAGGGAGCAGGAAAGGTAGGAGGGATGCTCAAGAGGGAGGGGATATGTGTGTACATATAGCTGATTCATGCAAAATTAACACAACATCGTAAAGCAGTTACACTCCAATTATATGGCTGCTGACTGATCAGAATGATTGCTACATGTTGGAGTAGATGTGGAAATTTCTTAAGGCAACAATGAAGTTTGCTGCATCAATGGAGTCTTTGTTTCATGAACAGTTTCTCTGTAGCCCACAATGCTGTTTGAGAGCATTTTACCCATAGTGGAACTGCTTTCAAAATTGGAGTTGATTCTTTTAAACCCTGATGCTACTTTATCAACTAAGTTTATGTCATATTCTAAATCCTTTGTTGTCATTTCAGTAACCTTCACAACATTTTCACTTGTAGATTCCATCTCAAGAAACCACTTTCTTTGTTCATCCATAAGAAGCAACTCCTCATCCATGAGAAAGTTTCATCATGAGATTTCAGCAGTTCAGTCACATCTTCAGGGTCCATTTCTAATTCTAGTTCTTTTGCTATTTCCACCACATCTGAAGTTTCTTCCTCCACTGCAGTTTGAACCCCTGAGTCACAGGGTTGAAATAAACTTCTTCTAAACTCCTGTTAATATTGATATTTTGATTGCTCCCCATGAATCATGTATTTCTGATGGCATCCAGAATGGTGAATCTGTTTTGAAAGGTTTTCAATTTCCTTTGCCCAGATCCATTAGAGAAATCACCGTCTGTGGCAGCCAAAGATTTATGAAATGTATTTCTTAAATAATTAAGACTTGAAAATTAAAATGACTCCTTGATTCATGGGGTGCAGAATGGATGTTGTAACACTATTCTGGTTGTACATCTCCAGCACTAGGTCTCACCAGTGGGTTTAAAATACTCAGTAATCCATGCGTAAACAGGTGTACTGTTATCCAGGGTTTGTTGTTCCATTTAAAGAGCACAGGCAGAATAGGTTTTGCATAATTCTTAAGGGTCCTAGGGTCTTTGGAAGGTCAATAAACATTGGTTTCAACTTAAAAGTTACCAGCTGCGTTAGACCATAACAAAAGAATCAGCCTGTCCTTTAAAACTTTGAAGCGAGGCATTGACTTCTCTCTAGCTACGAAAATCCTATATGACTTCTTCGTCATCGACACTGAAAAGCTGTGATGGTGTAGTCAGCTTCATGAATTATCTTAGCTAGATCTTCTGGATAACTTGCTGCAACTTCTGCATCAGAACTTTCTGCTTCACCTTGCACTTTCATGTCCTAGAGACAGCTTCTTTCCTTAAATCTCATGAACCAACCTCTGCTAGCTTCAAAATTTTCTTCTACTACTTACTCATTTCTCTCAGCTTTCATAGAATTGAAGAGTTGAAGCCTTTTTCTGTATTAAACTTTGGCTTAAATCAATGTTATATATCTGGTTTGATCTTCTGTGCAGGTCACTAAAACTCCACATCAGCAATGAGACTGTATCACTTTCTTATCATTTGTGTATTCTCTGGATTAGCACTTTTAATTTCCTTCAAGAACTTATCCTTGGAAGATTTCTCTGGTGGTCCAGTGGCTAAGACTCTGCACTTCCAATGCAGGGATCATGGGTTTGATCCTTGGTCAGGGAACTAGATCCCACATGCCACAAGTGAGTTCACTTGCTGCAACAAAGATCGAAGATCCCTCGTGCCACAAATAAGACCTGGAGCAGCCAAATAAATTAATTTTAAAAAAGAGAAAGAAAAAGAGAGAACTTGGCCTTCCCATTCACACCTGGGTCTTTGGTGCAAGAGGCTGTTTAGCCTCTCTTGTCTTTCAGCATGCCTTCTTCACCAAGTTTAATAACTTCTAACTTTTGATTTAAAATGACACATGTGACTCTTCCCTTCACTTGAACACTTAAGGCAAATTGTAGGATTATTAATTGGCCTATTTTCAATATTGTTGTGTCTCAGGGAATAGGGAGGTCCAAGGAGAGTTAGAAAGATGGGGAACAGCCAGTTGGTAGAGCAGTCAGAACATTTATCTGTTAAGTTCACTGTCTTATACAGGTACAGTTCATGGTGCTCCCCCAAATGATTACAACACTAACATCAAAGGTCACTGATCAAAAAAAAAAAAAAAAAACAGACCACAGATGACCATTATATTTTGTTTTATTATAACAAATATAGTTAAAATGAAAAGTTTGAAATACTGAATTACCAAAATGTTACAGAGAGACATAAAGTGAGCAAATGCTGTTGGAAAAATGGTGTCAATAGATATGCTTGTTGCAGGGTTGCCACAAACTTTATATTTGTAAAAATACACAATCTCTACAAAGTGCAATAAAAAGAAGTATGCCTGTGTTCGAAACCATGAGATCTCTGTGTAAATCAAGCAAAAATGTGTCAAAGAAGAATAGAAGAGATTTAGCACAGAATTTTGATAAATATCTTCATTTAGAGATGAGGTAAGGAAGTATTTTTTTTAAAAAGACAAGGAAGGCCCAGAGTTTAGAATTATGAAACCAAAAGCAAATAGTATTTCAAAACTATGAGGAAGATTGACAGTAGCAAATGCTTCAGAAAACTCAAGAAAAATAAATATTAAAATGGTCCATTGGATTTAAGGAGATGGTCATTGTGAAGGATTCTGTTAGATGTCTGCCAAAATCTGTTCCCTTTTTCTTTATCGTAATAGAACTGTATCCAAGGACATGGTGACTCCACCTCGCTTGTAGTTAGGTGTGGCTAAGTTCTCACACATTGTGAATAGAACTTTCATTTGCCACTCGTGGGTCTGCCACATCTGGATTATCTTTTCCCTCCTAGTCAACTAGAACCCAGATGTGGCAGTGACCCAGCTACAGTCATGTAGATTATGACATTGCAATAGGAAATGCAAGAGGAATTACTTGGAACAAATTTTGGTTCCAGAAGGACCATGAGGAGCAAAGCTGCCCTGTCTATGCAATCCTTTATCCACTGTGGCTGTTACAAGAAAGAGACACATGTTTTACAAGCCATTGAGTAATTTTACTACTCTTATTTCTCAGTGTAATCTTAAAAACTTACACAGAAATCTTTGACCAGCTTTACAATATCAGTTTTCAATACGGACTGCACTGGGTTGAAAAGCAAGAAGGATGAGGAAGTAAAAATGGAAATCCTTTTGAGAAATTTAGCTGCAAAAGAAAAAAGTAGATTTGTATCTGGAGGGGAATTTGGACTCAGGAGGGTTTTTTAAGCCTAGAGAAATGTTTTTAAAATGCTGATTTGCAGTACTGAGTAAAGAAGGAGAAAATTAAAATATACAAGAAAGGATATTATCAGTGTTAAGCCCCTAGAAGGCTGTCAAAGACAGGATTCAGCAAATATGAAGGAGTTAGACTTAAGTGGAAGGGAACTTAGCAGAGGAAATTACAAGTACATATGCTTTCAAGAGTATAGGTTTGGGAATAGGACATTAAGATAATTTCCATCTGATGGTTCTGTTTTCTCTTTAAGATATTAAGCAAGTTCATCTGCTAACAAGCGGTATGTAAGTAGTAGGGTAAGAAGTTTAAAGTAAGATAAAAAAAAATTAAGTAGGTATGAAGTTGTTATGAAGAGTAAAAGAGAATGTTACTTAGGAAAATATAAAAAGATTTCTTGATCTTGAAAGCCCAATTAATTTTGAATGTAATAACCTTAGTGGTGATAGTACTGATTATTTTCTAAGCTTTGTTTTAGAGTGCAGCATCCCAGGTGTAAGAGAAAAGAGAATTTTTATTGAATAATTTAACTAGATAAAAATATTTATCTAATGTGGTGTTTCATCAGGAGGCAAAGGAAATCCTAGAGTGAAGGAAAATTGAAAAAGAATTGAGAATATGAGCATGAGAGTGGTTGGGAGTGGTGAAATGGGAGTCAGCTGATGGGAAGGAAATTAAAACAGGAGGGGGTTGATAGGTAGTAGCAGCATCATGGGATGGAGGTCTTGACAAGGTCAAAGACAAGATGTGATAGGAGTAACTGGATCAGAGGGGTAAAGGCATAGAAGGTTCTCATAGAAGGTGTTCTTAAAGGGAGAGATCTGAAATCATATTTCATAGAATAATCCTGGGTAGTGAGAAAGTACAGCATGTGGCCCAGGTACTGAGAAGCCTTGATAGATTAACCAGTGGATGTGTGCTCAGTCACGTCCAACTCTTTTCAAGTCCATGGACTGTAGCCCACCAGGCTCCTCTGTCCATGGGATTATTCCAGCAAGAATATGGAGTGGGTTGCCGTTACCTTCTCCAGGGGATGTTCCTGACCCAGAGATGGAACCCTCTTGGGGCTCCTGCAGCTCCTGCATTGGCAGGTGGATTCTTCACCACTGAGCCACCTGGGAAGCCCCTTTCTTTCCCATACTCTTGGCAAATTCCAACCTAGACTGTTGTTTTGTTCTTATTGGCAAGGGTTTTCAAGAAAATTAACTCTGGGAAGCTGAGCAGTTCCTTACATCTCCATTTTGTAAGTGACCTCTTCCCATTGACAACTTATAGTCCTTTAATGTAAAACTGGCTGATATAGTTGAATTCCTATGCACTGGTTTAAATTTAACTGTAAATTATTTGAAGCATAAGAGCAAAATTTGTTTTTAACAATACATTTGAAGAGAACTGGTTGGTTTACTTGTATCTGAGCTCCGAAGGCCTCACCATTCTCCACTAGAGTCAGGAAACAGTTCTTTCCATAAATAGACAAGTCTTCCTGTTCAGGTAGGTGGAAAAACCCAAAGCAACAGGCTTTTCTCTGCTGTTGCACCTGTTAAATTTTCTGCCTGAGTTGTTTAAACTGCTCTTTCCCTTCCCCTATTATAAATGTGAGAGGCCAGGCTTACTGGGGAAACAAGCTACTAGAACACTCCCACCTTTGTTTTTGACAGCTATACCATCATAGATCTCTTTATGCTAGTGGTCATCCATCTTTTCCCCACTAAGTACAGTAAATATAGGAGGTACCCTTAATATTTTGATTTATTAATATGAGTTTTTGTTCTCTATGTAAAGAAGCTTTCATTTATTCCTAGTTCTACTTCTGAAAACAGAAAATTAGAATTTAGTTAGCCTGCATGGAGGAACTTTTGTTCCCTCCATTTTTCTTAAATTCAAAGAGTAATTAATCAGTTCATACAGTTCAAAAGAACTGGCAGTGAAATTTTAGCATTCAAGAAGTGTAAACATTAAGTTATTTTGGATATGCTAGAGCAAGAGATTGTACTTCCAGGCATTATTAACTAATACCCAGCCCCTCTACAATGTTAAGATTAGAATATCTTCAAGAGGCAGTTCCTGGCATTGACTCTAGTCTGTGGCCCCACAGGAATAAAAGCAATCATTTTACCCTCATGCATGTCCTCTTTCTCATACCTACTCTCTGTCTCATGTGAACACATTTCCTTTCCCTCTATACCCCTACTCATTTTGCTCATCTATGCTTTCCTTCCACAACATACAGACTTTAAGACTTTTTGATGAAATTCTTGGAAATATCCTCCCCCAACAATGAAGGCTTTCTCTTCTATGATATAGTCAGGTCACTCAAAGCAAAAGTGGTTGGTTAGAGCTTGTACAGCATGAAACAAAACTTTCTCCTACAATGGCTTGAAAAAAGGTTTAAAACTAGAATGTTAAAGGACTATCTTTTCATACTTTTCAGTGCTCTACAAATATCTGAGAAAAGTGGTTTTGAAACTTTGGATTGCTACCCATTAGTAAGTCATGAAATCAATTTAGTGGATCATGACATTTGAAAATTAAATTGAATGGATTAATATAGGCAATTTCAAATTGCATCACAAAAAAGCTAAGTAGTGTTTACAAAACATTTCTATTGTGTTTGTATGTTACATAATTTTTCTATTGGCTATTTCAAAATTTGAAAATTAGTGCCCAGTGTAGATGTATTCTGGGAGAGCACAGGAGGCAAAAGATTATACACTTTAGCACACAAGTCCACTCTACAGTAAACAAATTATGGTTCAGGAGCCTGCATTCTACTAGATTGCATTATACCTTTGTAACATTAGTGAGACATCTGGAAAATAAAAACTTTATATTCCAAGATTATGTGGGTGGCCACAGTATTAATATGTCTTCACAGTAACCCTCCAGGATCAATAAAGAAGAGACACTAGGAAAATTGCCTTCTGGCCCTAACAAGATCAAAGGACATTATTTTCAGGTATATTTCCAGCAGTAATAAACATTTTAAAAACCTAATTAAAAAGAGTGGTGAATTTAAAGAAAGAAAAATGACATTTCTGAATAGCAACTATTATTAAATCACAAGAAAAATCGCAAAAAAATGAAGAAATGCTTGAACACTTGAAATACTTTGAAAGTGGTCTGCTTTATTTTATCAAAAGCATAATTGTGAGTGAAAGTTCAACTGAAGAGGGAGCCATGAGAAAAAAGTTACTTGGTGTAAGGCAAGTTAATTAATTATGAATTAATTATGAATTAAGACCTCCTTGGTTAGAGAATAAATTATTTGTAATAATTACAACCACAAAAATAAGCATTCACTTAGAAGATGGGTACAACATGCAAAGATATGAAAGTAACAGTACAATTTCAAACGCATATTTGGGGGAAAATAACGATGGTGTGGAAGGAGCACAAAACAACATACATATTAGATATAAAAGTTAACTATGGTCACTGAATATTGAACCCAAAGCTATTGTAGGAAGTATGATTTTCCTCTGTTTCTTTCCCAGGGCGTTGGGTCGAGAGATTGGGGAGAATCGGCTTCAAGAATTTGAACTCATTCTTACAGTACCTCCCGTCAGACACACCTCGTACTGGTAGCTCTGGGACAGGGTCCCCGTGCCGCTGACGTCCACCAGGTGGCCCGGGAAGTGGCCCTCGGGCACCGGGCAGCGACCCGCCGAGCCCGCCCCGCCCCTCCTGCACAGCCGCACCGCCACGAACACCAGCACCGAGAAGAGGAAGAGCGACGACACCGACGCCAAGGCCACCACCAGGTAGACGGTGAGCGGGTCGGCCGGCGCCGCGGCCGCCGCTTCCGCTTCCGGGGGCGGCAGGTAGGGCTGCGAGAAGCCGTCCACCAGCAGCACGTGCAGCGTGACGCTGGCCGACAGCGGCGGCTCGCCGTTGTCCTTGACCAGCACCACCAGCCGCTGCTTGGGCGCGTCGCGCTCGCTCAGCAGCCGCGCCGTGCGCACCTCGCCGTTGTGCGCCCACACGCCGAACAGCCCGGGCTCCGTGGCCTTGAGCAGCTGGTACGACAGCCAGGCGTTCTGGCCCGCGTCGCCGTCCACCGCCACCACCTTGGTCACCAGGTAGCCGGGCTCGGCCGCCCTGGGCACCAGCTCGGTGCAGGGCGCCGAGGCGTTCTGCAGCGGGTAGAGCACGAAGGGCGCGTTGTCGTTGGCGTCCTCCACGAGCACGCGCACCAGCGCCTGGCTGCTGAGCGCGGGCGAGCCGCGGTCGGCGGCGCCCACGAGGAACTCGAAGGCCTGCAGGGCCTCGTAGTCCAGGGACGTGAGGACGAAGAGGTGGCCGTTGTCGGGGTTGATGGACACGAGGGAGGCGAGAGGCAGGTGCGGGTCTGGCGGCGGCAGCAGCGAGTAGGTGACCTGGGCGTTGGCGCCCGCGTCTGTGTCTGTGGCGCTGACGGTGCCGATGTGCAGGGCGGGGCTGTTGTTCTCGCGGACCCACAGGGTGTAGGAGGTCTGGGTGAAGGCGGGGGCGTTGTCGTTGACGTCGGCCACCAGCACGGTTATGTTGTGCTCGGTTTTCAGCCTGGGAGTTCCCATGTCAGTGATCGTGATCGTGATGTTGTACTCCGCTTGGCTTTCCCTGTCCAGCATTCTTTCCGTTTCCAACGTGTAGTAATTCTCAACTGAAGATTTTAGCACGAACGGGAGGTTTTCTGAAACAGAACAAATCATCCTCCCATTCTCCCCAGAGTCTCTGTCTCGGATACTAAAAACCATAACCACAATCTCCGGAGAATTTTCTGGGATTGAACTGGTAATTGATGACACAGTCACTTCAGGAGCATTGTCATTCACATCCATCACCTGAATTCTGAGTGTTGATTTTCCAAAAAGGCCTCCCCCATCTGTGGCTTGAATGATTATGGAATATGCTTCAGTTGTTTCAAAATCCAAGGGTGAAGTTAAACTCACTTCTCCAGACTTTTGGTTAATTTCAAATGTCTTGCGAATATCTTCTGAGGCATGGGAAAACATATATGATATTTCCCCGTTTTTCCCCGAATCTAAGTCCCAAGCTGAGACCGTGACAACCGGTGAGCCGAGAATGCTATCTTCTGAAATCTTCACCTCATAAAATGGCTGCTCAAACTCAGGGGGGTTGTCATTAATGTCCACGACCACCACCCGGACCAAGGCACTCCCAGACTTAGGCGGAGACCCGCCATCCAGAGCGGTGAGGATGAAATTGAGTTCAGACTGTTCTTCATAATCCAGCGCTTTATCCAGAACTAACTCTGGGTATTTCCTGTTATCCGGATTGACTCTCATTTTAATGTGGAAATGAGAGTTGGGGCTTACTGTGTAGTTTTTTAGAGCGTTGATTCCTACATCCAAATCCTTTGCACTTTCTAGTAAGAAGACAGCACCGACAGGACTATTCTCTGGGATTTCTAAGAGCATTTCTTTTTCTAAGAAGACAGGAGAGTGATCATTTATATCCTTGACCTGGAGCTCAATCCGTAAAAACTGCAAGGGGCTTTTCATTAATATCTGGAAATGCAGCACACAGGGCTCGGTGGAGCCACAGAGCTCCTCCCGGTCTAGTGCTTCACTTAAGAGCAAATCCCCTGTATTTATGTCCAGCTGCAATCGCTGTTTGTTATCATTAGATACCACCCGAGCCCCTCTGGAGAATAGTTCACCCACTTCCAGCCCCAGGTCTCTTGCCAGATTGCCTACAAAGGTCCCACTCTGCATTTCCTCTGCCACTGAGAAGCGCCCAGAGTCAGACCCCGCTTGAGACATCCCCAGCAAAACAAAGAAAAGCAGGACTTGCCTTATCTGCAGAACGCCTGCCCCTCCAATCTCCATTGCTCCTTTCCCAAAGTCTTCCTGCAGAATCGCTTCACCCTTCCCACTTCTGGGTAAGGTGCCTCTGATATGTCCACCGAATCTTCAGAGGCTTATGTTTGCCACTTGAAACCTTGTTCTTTTTGTCTTCCTAGTGCTCTTTTTGCACTGGGTAACAATGTCCAGAACATCATCCAGCATAGAATGGTTTTTCTCCCCCAGCGATGTTATCCTGCAGCGCCACCATGCGTCTCCACAGATTTTCAGAGTTTGATGAAAGCTACCTAAATTCCATTCACATAAATATCCTCCAGAAGCAAATATTCTTTTATATATTGTATTTAAGTGATTACACATGTAGTCTATCATCCATAAGAGCTATTTTATACTGTTTATAGTTTTTGATGTTATTAGCATTTAAAAAAGCTTTTAAATATCCTTCCCCACTCTCCACACAATTGAAAATGTTCAGTTGTGGTGAATACAGAAATATAAGATGAGATTCCTGGCCCCCAGGAGCTTGTAATCTTTCTGAGAAAACTGAGCACCAGAAACAAGGAGAGTATAAGTGACTGTTTAACTGAACAAAATTCCAGCACTTCTTGGCCTTCCTTAGGTGGTAAGGGAAAGGGAAAGTGTACACAAGTCATTTCAGAAGCCCTCTCAAAGGATATGAAACTGAATTAACCATGAGGTAGAACAAAGAGAACTATGTATAGATAGTTCTGATAGCACAAAAGGCCTTCTGTAGATTTCCTTGATAGCAGTGAACTGTGAACTAAGAGAAAAATGAAGTAAGATACTGGGGTGGAACATATTGTGGAAATCCATAATTTATTTCTAGTTTCTCATAATTTACCAAAAAATGAACAAATACACAAACATGTTAGTTTCATTTAACACAGGCTTACTCCTAAAACTGACTTCCCTCAGTTTCCCAAGATTTATTCCAGCTACAGTTATGGTCATCTGCTGTCTCTTTCAGCACAGGAGAGAGTGAGAGAGATTTTCTTTCCCAGTTGTAGGACAAAAACTTAGTTTTACTCTGACCAGACTAACCAAGATCATGTACCTGCTACTGAGGCGATCATTGTTTCAGGGGTATAGAATTATGAAAGTGAAAGTGAGTCACTCAGTTGTGTCCAACTCTCTGTGACGCCATGGACTATACAGTCCATGGAATTCTTTACAGGCCAGAATAGAATTGGAGTGGCTAGCCATTCCCTTCTCCAGGGGATCTTCCCAACCCAGGGATCTAACCCAGGCAGGTCTCCTGCATTGCTGGCAGATTCTTTACCAGCTGATCCACCAGGGAAGCCACAATAGAATTGTAGGTGGAGGTTTTAGTTTCAGAATCTGAACTCATCTTTGTCCTCTGTTTTGCTTTAATCCTCTCTGGGGTCACCTCTAAAGCTTTTGGTGGTTTCAGTTTTAGCCAAAGTACATGGTTGCTACATGGTGAGGGAGATTGTTTGGAACAGAATTCGCCTGTGATGTCCAGTATACAAGGTCTCAAGAGTGTGCTCAAAAATTTATGGAGGAGGGATCTAAGAAGTTTTCATTTTAAAAATGTTAAGTTCAATTATATTCTTAAAAATGCAAGCTAGACACATGGTTGAAAAATAAATCACTACAAAAGGGCAAAAATTGAAAAGTAGATGGATTTACTACACACAGTTATCCTTTTATTTTTATTTTTGAATTTAGAGAGATTTATTATGCTCAGAGAAGACAGAATACCCTCATGTTTGATTCCTTCCAAATTTCGAAGAACAGTATTACAGTACTTTCATGTAATTCTTTGATTTTACACAGCTCACTCCTTTTAAAATGCCCAACAAATGATAGTTAATAAAAATGATATGAACTTACAGAGACCGAGAATGTATATACATAAATTTGATGACAAAAATCAGATGAAAGAGCAGTTATCAGTTCCAAGAAATGTCTAAAGAAAAGTTCTTGTTTGTCCAACATAATCCCATTTGGATACAAGATTTAGAGGAACCAAGTGTATAAGACTGAAGTTCATTGAGGACTAAAAAGGAAATGGCAACCCACTCCAGTGTTCTTGCCTGGAAGTCCCATGGACAGAGGATCCTGGAGGGTTACAGTCCATGGGGTTGGAAAGGAGTTGGACACAACTTAGCGACCAAACAACATCTCTAACTTTGGAGACCCTGGGCAGAGTTAAGTGCAAATGTGAGGGGTGAAGCCAAAAATAGGGAAATCAAGCAAAACTTTGCACCCTGAGTGATGAGATTTCTAGTCCCTTTCCACGCAGTAGTCTCCATTTGGAGTACGCAGGGTGCGCATCTCTAACTCTCTCTTGCACAGACGATATTGCAGAATCCTAACCTGGAGCATATGAAAGGTTCAAACAAAAACTTTAACATACTGGTATTTGAGGATCTCCTAAGCTAATAACTCTTATCTTACAATGATTACATTAGAGTAAGGTCCTGCCATCAATAACCTCATTATCACATACACAAAGAGCTAACTGTCAGCACCTTGATCATTCTTAAATATGAGAAGATAGCCATGGACCACAAGACATGAGGAAGTAGTAATACCAACGAAGTATTAATGCCAAAACAACCACCACCACCAAAAAAGGGGGTCACAGGAGGAAACAGATACAGAAATAGAGAAAACAGAAGAAAGTGTTTTTTTTTTTAAAGAAAGTGTTTTAAAATGTTTGATTAATTTGTTGGATAGCAGAAATTAACAGAGCAATGTAAATCAACTATATTTCAATATAAAAAATCTGATTAATATCCTCAGAGTAGTAAAATCTAATAAGAGCTAATATTTATTGAGTATTTATTCTGTGCTGCCTATTATTCTGGTGCCACATATGTGTTTACACATTTAATCTCAATAGTAATCATATGAAGTATGTATTCTTTTGTAAGATAAAGGGTGGATTTGGGCTTAGTGCTACTTCCTAGCTATATAATCTTGGGCAAGTTCTTAATTTCTCTATGACTCACTCTCATTTTAAAAATAGTTTTTACTGCACAATGAATTTAATAATTTTAAAAGATGGATTGTAGATGACAGAATAATTTTTATTATAGTTGATTTACAATGTTTTGCCAGTCGTGTACAGCAAAGTAATTCAGTTATACAAACACACACACACACACACATATACTTTTAAAATGTTCTTTTCCATTATGGTCTATCACAGGATATTGAATGTAGTTCCCTCTACTATACATTAGGAGCTTGTTGCTTATTCATTCTAAATGTAATACTTTGCATCTACCAACCCCAAATTCCCAGTCCATCCCTCTCCCCTTCTCCCTGTTGGCAACCAGAAGTCTGTCCTCTATGTCTTATGAGTCTGTTTCTGTTTTGTTGGTAGGTTCATTTGTGCCATATTTTAGATTCCAAATATAAGTGATTTCATATCGTATTTGCACTTTCTTTCTGACTTACTTCACTTAGTATGATAATCTCTAGTTCCATCCATGTTGCTGCACATGGCATCATTTTGTTCATTTTTATGGCAGAGTGGTACTCCCTTGTGTATATGTACTAAGTTCTTATTTATTCATTCATATGCGGATGGACATTTAGGTTGCTTCCATGTTTTGGCTATTGTGAATAGTGCTGCTGTGTACATGGGGGTGCATGTATCTTTCTGAATTTTAATTTTGTCTGGGTATATTCCCAGGAGTGGGATTGCTGGATCAAGTGGTAATTCTGTTTTTAGTTTTCTGAGGAACTTCCATACTGTTTGTACCCACTTACCTTCCCACCAACAGTATAGGAGAGTTCCCTTTTCTCCATACTTTCTCCAGCACTTGTTTTTTGTAGACTTTTTAATGATGGCCATTTTGACCCATGTCTCAGTTTTGATTTGCAGTTCTCTAACAATTAGTGAAATCATGAAATTAAAAGATGCTTACTCCTTGGAAGGAAACTTATGACCAACCTAGATAGCATATTAAAAAGCAGAGACATTACTTTGCCAACAAAGGTCCATCTAGTCAAGGCTGTGGTTTTTCCAGTAGTCATGTATGGATCTGAGAGTTGGACTGTGAAGAAAGCTGAGTGCTGAAGAATTGACGCTTTTGAACTGTGGTGTTGGAGAAGACTCTTGAGAGTCCCTTGGACTGCAAGGAGATCCAACCAGTCCTTCCTAAAGGAGATCAGTCCTGGGTGCTCACTGGAAGGACTGATGCTGAAGCTGAAACTCCAATACTTTGGCCACCTGATGCAAAGAGTTGACTCATTGGAAAAGACCCTGATGCTGGGAGGGATTGGGGACAGGAGAAGAAGGGGACAACAGAGGATGAGATGGCTGGATGGCATCACGGACTCGATGGACATGAGTTTGATTAAACTCTGGGAGTTGGTAATGGGCAGGGAGGCCTGGCGTGCTGCGATTCATGGGGTCGCAAAGAGTGGGACACAACTGAGCAACTGAACTGAACTGAATAATTAGTGATGTTGAGCATCTTTTCATGTGCCTACTGGTCATCTAAATGACAAAAGATACCACATTTATAAATCTAAAACAGATGCTATGAAAAACTTTCAAGAGAACTAAAAAGAGCTCTTAAAAAATAAATATTTGTCAGTCAAAAATTAAAAGTACAAAGCTTGGATGATAAAATATTTTGTCCAAAAAGTAGAATAAGAGGCAAAAAGAAAATAAGAAGTGGAAAAAAATTAGAGGGAGACAATCAATCAATTCAGGATATCCAGTATTTAACTAATGAGATTATGGTGAGACGATACAAAATTCAAAGGAGAAATTATGATGAAAATAGAACAAGGAAATTTCTCAGAGCTAAAAGTGAGAGTTTAAATGTTAACAGAGTACACCCATGTGACTAGATAAATAGCCAACACTGATGTATCTATCTTCAGAATAGGAGAAAACAGTTTCCAGTGTTTCCACTGTGCAAAAATGTGGTGACGTTAAGAGAGAGGAATCAGAATGGAAAGTCTTCTGAATAGCACCTCTATATGCAATCACTAAAAGGAATACTGCTTTCAAGATCTGAGGGAAAATTATTTTCAGCCTAGAATTTTATATCCAAACTATCAATCAAATGAAAACAAAGATACTGTCACAAGGCAAGTTCTCAAAAATTTTATGTCCTCTGCATCTATTTTTATGAAGATATTGAGAGATCTGTGTCAGCTAAGTAAGTCACCTCTTAGAATTTGTGAGGGGTTGGTTCTAAGACTCACAGATCTCAAATTCCCCAGATGCTCAAATCCCATAGTTGGCCCTCCCCATCCAGGGGTTGCACATCCAAGGATTCAGCCAAGCTAAGATTGTATATTAAGTTTGCATTCTGCAATGGGTTGACTCATCAGATGTGCAGTCCGTGCATACAGAGGCTCAACCGTATATGTATTAGAAAAATCCTCATATATGTGGACACAAAGTTCAAAACCCTGTTGCTCAAGGATCCACTATATACTGTTTCTTATCAAAGGGGACCAACACAGGAAAATGTTAAAGTCCTAACTATAGAGCAAATAGTATAAATGAAGGCGAGAGATAGGAGGGAATTTGGGTGAAAGATCTCCAGAAAACAAGTATAACTGATAGGCTTCTGAGATTTTTTAAAATTTAAGGGGAAAAATGATATTCAGGGAGAAATAATGTGAAAAATCAATAGAATTAAATAGAAAATTGTGCAAATAAAAATAATTATCAACTCTAGGAAAGATATTTTCAAGAAAGGGAAGGGATGGTAATGTGTACTTTTAAGTAATCTTAGCAAATAAACCAAACCTATTAGTTTAACCAAAAGGAGGAGGAGAGGGTAAAGAGGAAGCAGAAGCAGGAGAAGAAGAAAACCGAAGACAGTGACAACAGAAGAAAGGGAATGTGCAATGTTTGTGTTTGTTAATTGGAAGGCAAGGAGGCATGAAATAGGTGATGGGGATTAAAAGGCACAGACCTACAATTATAAAATTTCAAAAAACATGGAAATGTAATATAGAGCATAAGGAATATATTATAATAACTTGTATGGATATAGTTGGTTACTAGACTTGTGGTAATCATTTCATAATGTATGCAAATATCAAATCACTACGTGGTACACCTGAAACTAACATAATATTGCAATCAACTATATTTCAACAAGAAAAGAAAAGAAAAAAAGGTAAGAAAGTTAAGTCATTTATTACAGGAAGAAGTTATTAAAGTATAAAATTGAATGTCAAAGCAGTATAAACACATAACAGAAAATGTAGATAAATGCTACAGAAAACAGAGAAGAGGGCTGGAGATGAATCTGTTGTCATTCCTTATGATTTTTAGTTCATCTTAATTAAAAAATTTGAGATAATTAAAATATATTTACAAAATAAAATGAAAAGTGAAGAGCTTTGTAACAGTCTACCAATAGCTTTATACAGACTCTCAAAATGCTTTTATTTATATTCATTTTCATGCAGGTTATTATATTTTGTTTGAATTATAAGACACAGTCTGTTTATATATCAGCAAAAGTGAACATTAGAAAATATTAACAAAGAGTAGTGTATTTAAAGAAAATGAAATAATATGAACACAGTGAGTAAGTGAAGTTCCTCAGTCATGTCCGACTCTTTGCGTCCCCATGGACTGTAGCCTACTACGCTCCTCCATACATGGATTTTCCAGGCAAGAATACTGGAGTGGGTTGCCATTTCCTTCTCCAGGAGATCTTCCCGACCCGGGGCTCCCGCATTGTAGGCATACTTTTTACCATCTGAGCCACCAGGGAGTCCCTGGTCCCTAAGCTAAATCTTCTGATATGAACACAAGGATATTATAATGTTGCTCACAAAATGATGCTTCATGGTTTTGGTTTGTTTGTTTAAGTTGGTTGGGATGTTTTTGGCTACACAGGCAGCTTGGCAGATCTTAATTTCCTGACCAGTGAAGAACCCAGGTGCAGACAGTAAAAGCTCTAGGTCCTTACCACTGGACCACCAGGGAATCCCACCAATGATGTTTCATTTTATCATGAGTAGAATAATAGAGAAATATTTCTTTTAAAATATCATTTAGAGCTAGATGATACAGTTTATTATCATGATTAAAGAAATGTTTTAGTAAGGTCAAGACATGCAGGTTTGTCCTCTTAGGTAAAGGAGGTATTGTAGGTGTATAGGATAATGAGAGGCAGTCTATGAAATGTACTAGGGAAAAAATCAACCAGTTTTCTAGAATGAAAATAGTACTAAACTCTTGTACGTTTTGAAGGAACCAAACATACAAACTATTATTTAGATGGGGTACTGATTACACCTAACCTGTTTAATGGGGGAAAAAAAGGATGAAATAACATTGTAAAATCATAGAGTACTTTAAAATAAAGCTTTAAGTTGCAAAATAAATTAACTTGGAGTAATAAAACTAAACTAATATTGATATAGTTGCATAACACTTCAAAAATACCTGAGCATATAGAAAGAATTTTACTGAAAATTAAATCCAAGGCTATTTCGAAATGTGGGATTTTCATCACTATTTCTCCCAGGATCTTGTGCCTGAACAGTGGGGAGAATCGGCTTCAAGAATTTGAACTCATTCGTCCCAGTTCTTCCCGTCAGACACACCTCGTACTGGTAGCTCTGGGACAGGGTCCCCGTGCCGCTGACGTCCACCAGGTGGCCCGGGAAGTGGCCCTCGGGCACCGGGCAGCGACCCGCCGAGCCCACCCCGCCCCTCCTGCACAGCCGCACCGCCACGAACACCAGCACCGAGAAGAGGAAGAGCGACGACACCGACGCCAAGGCCACCACCAGGTAGACGGTGAGCGGGTCGGCCGGCGCCGCGGCCGCCGCTTCCGCTTCCGGGGGCGGCAGGTAGGGCTGCGAGAAGCCGTCCACCAGCAGCACGTGCAGCGTGACGCTGGCCGACAGCGGCGGCTCGCCGTTGTCCTTGACCAGCACCACCAGCCGCTGCTTGGGCGCGTCGCGCTCGCTCAGCAGCCGCGCCGTGCGCACCTCGCCGTTGTGCGCCCACACGCCGAACAGCCCGGGCTCCGTGGCCTTGAGCAGCTGGTACGACAGCCAGGCGTTCTGGCCCGCGTCGCCGTCCACCGCCACCACCTTGGTCACCAGGTAGCCGGGCTCGGCCGCCCTGGGCACCAGCTCGGTGCAGGGCGCCGAGGCGTTCTGCAGCGGGTAGAGCACGAAGGGCGCGTTGTCGTTGGCGTCCTCCACGAGCACGCGCACCAGCGCCTGGCTGCTGAGCGCGGGCGAGCCGCGGTCGGCGGCGCCCACGCGGAACTCGAAGGCCCGCAGGGCCTCGTAGTCCAGGGACGTGAGGGCGAAGAGGTGGCCATTGTCGGGGTTGATGGACACGAGGGAGGCGAGAGGCAGGTGCGGGTCTGGCGGCGGCAGCAGCGAGTAGGTGACCTGGGCGTTGGCGCCCGCGTCTGTGTCTGTGGCGCTGACGGTGCCGATGTGCAGGGCGGGGCTGTTGTTCTCGCGGACCCACAGGGTGTAGGAGGTCTGGGTGAAGGCGGGGGCGTTGTCGTTGACGTCGGACACCAGCACGGTTATGTTGTGCTGGGTTTTCAGTCTGGGGGTTCCCATGTCAGTGACCGTGATGGTGATGTTGTACTCGGCTCTTTCCTCTCTGTCCAGTGTTCTCTCCGTTACTAAGGTGTAGAAGTTCTTGACTGAAGGTTTTAGAAGAAAAGGTAGGTCATCTTGTATGGAGGAAGTTGTTTTCCCGTTGTTCCCAGAGTCAGGATCTGAAACACTGAAAACAGCAACTACAATTTCAGGGGTGTTCTCTGGGATGGGGCTGGTAAGTGCAGATACTGTCACTTTCGGAGGATTGTCATTCACATCCACTACCTGCAGGAGAAGAGTGCATTTTCCTGAGAGGCCGCCCCCATCAGTGGCCATGACGTCCACTTCATAAGAGAGAACTGTTTCAAAGTCTACTTGTTTTCTTAGTCGAATTTCGCCTGTCTTTGGATTTACCTCCAAAGTTTTACTAATATCTTCAGAAGGCTGAAAGAATGTGTATGATATTTTCCCATAGAGTCCACTGTCTACATCGTTCGCAGAAACAGTGACAACCAGGGAGCCTACGGGGCTGTTTTCGGGAATATTCACCTTGTAGAGCAACTGCTGAAACTGAGGGGCATTATCGTTGATGTCCATCACTTCAATGAGAACCTGGGTGGTCCCATACCTTGGTGGAGAGCCGCCGTCCAGCGCTGTCAGCGTTAATGAGATTTCGGGCTCCTCCTCCCGATCCAGCTCTTTGTCCAACACCAGCTCAGGGTATTTTCTGCCATCGCTGCGATTGTGGGTTATAACCCGGAAATGGAAGTTGGGGCTGATTTTATAGTTCTGAATATTGTTGCTGCCTACATCCAAGTCCAGAGCATTACTCAGAGGGAATGCAGTTCCTGTAGGACTGTTTTCTGGTATTTTTAGAATAATTTCTCTTTCATTGAACACGGGGTAATGGTCATTGATGTCCTTCACCCTCAGTTCTGCCTGGAATATCTCTAAAGGTTTTTCCATTAATACTTGGAAATGTAGTATGCAAGGCTCAGTTGGACCGCATAGCTCCTCTCGATCTAGCTTCTCATTTAGGAGCAAATCCCCCGTCTGAACGTTAAGCTGCAAATGCTCTTTGTTCCCCTGGGAAATGATCCGGACCGCTCGAGTAGCCATCTCTGTCAACCCCAACTCCAGGTCTTTTGCTAAATTTGCCACAAAGGAGCCTCTCTCTGTTTCTTCCACCACTGAATAGGGCCCCAAATCAGCACTCCCCCAAGACATGCTCAGGCAAACAAAGAAAACTAGGACTTGCCTTTGTCTGCGATTGTGCATCCGTCCAGTCTCCATTGCTCTTTCCTGACAACTGGGTTCACAGGAGCTTCATATATGCCCAAGATCCTGGTAGCCCTCGCAGGTCAGAGCTTTGTCACTAAATATAGTTTTAGAGAGGCTTCACACTCACTTTCGCTCTGGCTGAGAAAGCTATTCTTCAGGCAGCTTCTAGGCAGTGTGAAACTAGCTGGATACTGGAGCTACTGTTTTTAAGGCAAGTCTCTTTTTTTTATCACCTTAACCTGCAGCGCCACCATGCGTTCTGTCTCATCTTTACTGGTTTAACACTGAATGCAAAACTGAATGCAAAATTCTCCTAAACGTCCCAAATAGGTTGTCAACTGTGTTCTTCAATTTAAAACACTGAGTTGTATTTCCATACGGCTTTTATGAGTTCAGGGAGAGCTGTGTTGTTGCACAGAAGTACAAAGAGCAAACTTTCATTTATGTTAATGTTCAGAGTTAATGATTAAATAAAATAATTTAATTACCATTTAAGCTAAGAAGAATATACACTTTAGTACATCATTTTCATGCTAAATATTATAGAATTATAAATGAGTAGACGCTACAAAATTGCAATCAATTATGGTTCTAAAGAGAGTATTTTACCAATGCCTTATTAAAGAATATTACTTCTTCTTTCCAACACCTAAGCCTGAGGACTCTGAGTTTCCACAAATTTCATGTTTCATGAGTTACCAAAAGTTTCATGTTCCAAAACTTCCCAAAAAGGGAGTCGAATAGTTATTAGGCCTGCCATGTTTTTGGATTTAAAAAAAATCATGATGAGAATGATGTTTTATTCCTTTTTAAAAACAGCTTTAATGAGATGTAATTCACATACCATAAAATTATACATGCAAAAATGTATAATTCAATGGCTTTTAGTATATTCACATCCACAACCACAATTTTAGAACATTTTCTACCTCAAACCCATACCCTTTAGATCAGATTTTCCAGCTTTATAATTAAAACTGAATTTTGGTAAAGATTCATAATACATTTATAAACTCAGTGTTTTTGTTTAACTATCTTTAGAAGTTTGTCTAATACTTTGTTTAGGGCTAAAGCACTAATCAGTAAGGTCTAAACTCCTGTCACAAATGCCTTTGTATGCCTTTCTTTGGCCATAGGTGGTACTGCCAGACTGTTTTCTTTCGAACAGCCAAGGGTAGGCAGAATAATGGGCACCTACCCAAAGATATCCATGCCCTAATTCCCAACATCTGTAATAATGTTACCTTACACATCAAAAGAGAATTCATAGATGTAATTAAATTGAGGACCCTGTGAAAGAGAGGTTATCTTGGATTATCTTGGAGGGACAGACAGAACCTTTCCTGGCTATGATCAAGGGAGATAAGATTACAGAAGAACTGGACTAAGGGACAGAGTGTTGCTGGCTTTGCATGTAGATGAAAGAGACCATGAGTCAAGTAATATAGGCAGCATCTAAAAGCTGGAAAAGACCAAGAAATTAATTCTCCTCTAGAGCCACCAGAAAGAAATGCATCCCTGCTAACACCCTGTATTCAGCCCAGTCAGACTCATGTCAGACATCACACCTAAAGAACTATATAGTAGTACATTTTTATTGTTTTGAGCAACTATGTGGTAATTTTTAATAGTAGCAATACAAAACTAATACACATAAACATGAATTTTCATGCACCCAGCATCCAAGTCAGCAAAAATTCATCACTCTGCAAGAACAGCATTATCAGAGCAAATGCTGAAGAATGTCTGATTCAGCTCTTATGATCCATTTTTTCAAAATAGTTATTTATGACCCTCTAAATCTTTTTTCAGTATAATTTTTTAAGAGATGTCATCAAAGCCATATGGTTAATTTTAACAGAAAATTACTAGAGCCTATTGGCTCTGTTAACATTCCAGAATCTCTAAATTGTTTAGTGATAAAAATTCTGCCACATAATTGCTCATACTTTTCTGAAATTAGTTATTTCATTCAGAAGTAATACTAGAATAGCTACTGCTTTGAAACAAATAGTCAGCTAATAATGTGAATATAGTATGTTAATCTGAGTAAGGAACTTACAAATTGTGCATGATAAAGTTTCAAAAAAGGAATATGTATACTAGCATTGACAGAAAAAGACTAAAGAAATAGTACAAAAATACAACCACAGGGTTAATTCTACCTTCTATTCAGAGCATTCATTTCTGCAGTTATGAATGTGGTATGTTGAGAAGGTACAGGAATATAATCAGACTGATCGGATCATGATCAAGGTCAACTGTGGTATCTGACCCAGCTTACTTAGGTCAATACTTCTATAAGAACTTTGGGTTCATTGGTTCAGAGCAGCGTGATCTTTGGTACAGAACCAAAATCAAGGAATAGACTAAAAGTTACATTTCTACATGTGAGTTCAGTTCATGAAAAAGAAGAATTTCACTTTCTCAGTTTCAAAGACAGTGCTACCAGTTAATGCTTGTCGGAATAGTATCTGGGTTAAGAACTGGGGTACTCAATTCAAGTAGACTTAGAATATATTTCACATTTTTTTTCATTTATTACTCCCAAATTGTGTGCAAGTAAAAGGGGAGATAATATGTCAACTTCCTTAGGGTTTGCTGCTGCTAAGTCTCTTCATTCGTGCTGTGCGACCCCATAGACGGAAGCCCATCAGGGTCCCCTGCCCCTGGGATCCTCCAGGCAAGAACACGAGTGGGTTGCCATTTCCTTCTCCAATGCATGAAAGTGAAAAGTGAAAATGAAGTTGCTCAGTCCTGTCTCTCAGCGACCCCATGGACCGCAGCCTACCAGGCTCCTCCATCCATGGGATTTTCTAGGCAAGAGTACTGGAGTGGGGTGCCATTGCCTTCTCCATCCTTAGGGTTTGGCAGAGGATTATAAAGATAATGAATGTAAAGCACTCCTCACTCTAAATTAGTATTCAAGAAAAAATGACAAAAATCAGTTACATCGATTTCTCTTACACTTAAGATTTGTGCATTCTACTGTATTATATAATATTTTAACACACTATCTTACTGTGAGAGCATTAGGATTGCATTCTTCTGGAGGTAGCACAAAATTAAAACAATAGTGGCTTAAATGAGATAGAAATCCCTTTATTTCCCAAGTAAAAAACGTTCAGAAGCAAGCAATTCAGGGATGACATGATGACTCTGATTATCAGGGATCCTCAAATTTTATAGAGTTTATGCTACACTGACTGTCTTGAACCATTATTTTCATCTTTAGTTTTGCTTTATGGCTCAATATGACATTATATTCCAAATATTACTCACACATTTCAAGAGGCAAAGGCAGTTAGAGAAAGACAAAAGGGGACTCCCCCAGTCACTTCCTAGATGAATCACCTTGCTTTTAAAGACCTTTTTGAAACTCTCTTAGGACATTCTCATACACATTTCTTTGACAGTAACCTAGTCAAATGCTTTATTATGGCTGGGAAGAAAGTTGGGAAAATGTTTTAACTAAGTACACTAATGTTCTAAATGAAATTTGGGGATCTGTTACTAAAGAAGAAAAAATGAATGGAGTTTAAGTGGCTACTGCATACTCTGTCATAGATGATCAGTGTTTCTCAAGTGGGAAAAGCCAGTTTCCTACTATGCCCTTTCATCTCACTGGATAAACAGTGTAGCTTTTTCTCCCCTTTTAACACCAATGAAACTAAATGAAAAGCAATTAAAACAATTATATTAAAACTAACATTAGTATATTAATGAAATACAATTAGTATAACATTTTAAGAGAAAATAAGATCAAAGTGCTATGACAGCAGAATAAAGCAAGAACCAGATTCTCACTGTACCAGTTCTCTCTCCTTTCATATTAGTCATGGCTCACTGTGTTAGTACAGTACTGCTCTTACATACTTACTGGTTAAACTATGCAGAAAAAGTCAAGCGAATACAACTGACAATAATTTCCCATTGTTTTTTCCTCATTAGTTCTAAGCTATGACATAACAAGGGTTTGTACAGCTATTGACTTCATCACTGTTTTCAGGCAACATTTAGGACCATTAATTTTGTTATAGTAATGAAAAAAAGATGCCATTTTTAAAAACAAATTTTGCAAGTAAGTTTAATGTTTTAAAGATCCATAGTAGCCAGAAAAACCTTTAACCATCAATTTAAAATATTTGGAATATTAAAAACAACTATTGTCACTTAATACTTACCTAAAATTGGGGATTTATTTCTGGCCCCGGGAAATGGCTCTAAAAGTTGGGTACAACTGGCTTCAGGAATTCGAACTCGCCAGTACCAGAGCCTCTCGTCAGACACACCTCGTACTGGTAGCTCTGGGACAGGGTCCCCGTGCCGCTGACGTCCACCAGGTGGCCCGGGAAGTGGCCCTCGGGCACCGGGCAGCGACCCGCCGAGCCCGCCCCGCCCCTCCTGCACAGCCGCACCGCCACGAACACCAGCATCGAGAAGAGGAAGAGCGACGACACCGACGCCAAGGCCACCACCAGGTAGACGGTGAGCGGGTCGGCCGGCGCCGCGGCCGCCGCTTCCGCTTCCGGGGGCGGCAGGTAGGGCTGCGAGAAGCCGTCCACCAGCAGCACGTGCAGCGTGACGCTGGCCGACAGCGGCGGCTCGCCGTTGTCCTTGACCAGCACCACCAGCCGCTGCTTGGGCGCGTCGCGCTCGCTCAGCAGCCGCGCCGTGCGCACCTCGCCGTTGTGCGCCCACACGCCGAACAGCCCGGGCTCCGTGGCCTTGAGCAGCTGGTACGACAGCCAGGCGTTCTGGCCCGCGTCGCCGTCCACCGCCACCACCTTGGTCACCAGGTAGCCGGGCTCGGCCGCCCTGGGCACCAGCTCGGTGCAGGGCGCCGAGGCGTTCTGCAGCGGGTAGAGCACGAAGGGCGCGTTGTCGTTGGCGTCCTCCACGAGCAGGCGCACCAGCGCCTGGCTGCTGAGCGCGGGCGAGCCGCGGTCGGCGGCGCCCACGCGGAACTCGAAGGCCCGCAGGGCCTCGTAGTCCAGGGACGTGAGGGCGAAGAGGTGGCCATTGTCGGGGTTGATGGACACGAGGGAGGCGAGGGGCAGGTGCGGGTCTGGCGGCGGCAGCAGCGAGTAGGTGACCTGGGCGTTGGCGCCCGCGTCTGTGTCTGTGGCGCTGACGCTGCCGATGTGCAGGGCGGGGCTGTTGTTCTCGCGGACCCACAGGGTGTAGGAGGTCTGGGTGAAGGCGGGGGCGTTGTCGTTGACGTCGGACACCAGCACGGTTATGTTGTGCTGGGTTTTCAGTCTGGGTGTCCCCAAGTCCGTGACCGTGATCGTGATGTTGTATTCGGCTCTGGTCTCTCTGTCTAGCGGTCGCTCTGTTACTAGAGTGTAAAAATTTTCCATGGAAGATTTCAGCAAAAACGGTAGATCGTACTGAATGGAGCAACTTACTTTACCATTCTCTTCAGAGTCAAGATCTGAAACACTGAAAACTGCAACCACAGTCTCAGGCGAGTTCTCAGGGATCTGTCCGGTAAGTGCAGACATGGTGACTTCTGGGGCATTGTCGTTCACATCCACGACTTGAATCAGAACGGTACATTTTCCAGAAAGGCTTCCAGTATCTCTGGCCTCGATATTGACCTCATAGGACTGAGTTGTTTCGAAATCAAGTTGTTTTTTCAGTCGAATCTCTCCAGTCATGGCATTGATCTCAAAGGTTTTGCTGATGTCTTCTGAAGCCTGGGAAAGTGAATAGGAAATCTCTCCATTGACTCCTATGTCTACATCGGTAGCAGAGACTTTGACAACAAGGAAGCCTTTGGGACTGTCCTCAGGGATCTTTATTCTGTAGAAAGGCTGCTCAAATTCAGGGGCGTTATCATTGATGTCTATGACTTCTATGTAGACGTGAGCGGTGCCAGACCGTGGTGGAGAACCACCATCCTGAGCAGTGAGGGTTAACCTGAGCTCAGCTTCCTCCTCGCGATCCAGCACTTTGTCCAGCACAAGTTCCGGATATTTTCTGCCATCGCTGCGTTTGCGAGTGAGGACCCGAAAATAGGAGTTGGGACTGATTATATAATTTTCAATATTATTTTGGCCTACATCCATGTCCTGAGCATTCTTCAGAGGAAATGTAGTGCCAGGAAGACTGCTCTCTGATATTTTTAACAACATATCTCCGTCCATGAACACTGGAGTATGGTCATTTATGTCTATTACCTGTAGCTCAGCTTGAAAAAACTCTAAGGGATTCTCTAGCAAAACCTGGAAACGCAGCACACATGGTTCGCTCTGACCACACAGTTCCTCGCGGTCCAGTTTCTCATTTAGCAGTAAATCCCCAGACTCCTGATCCAGCTGCAAATACAGTTTGTTCCCTTTGGAAATGACCCTTGTTCCCCGCCTGGAGAGTTCCCCCTGCCCCAGACCCAAGTCTTTTGCTAAATTGGTTACAAAAGAGCTCCCTTCAGCTTCCTCCACCACAGAATAACGCCTAAATTCAATGCCCGCCAGAGCTAAGTGTAAGAAGAGAAAGAAGAAAAGGACTTGCCTTTGTCTGCAAACGAGCTTCCTGCTGGCCTCCATTGTTCTTGCCCGGAATAGCCACTGGCGAGGATGGTTCCGCAGAGCTGTAAAGGCCTCAATGTCTTGTGGTTTACCTCAGAAATATTTCCGTGAGTAGCCCTTTACGGAAGACCTAGTCCTTCTACTGTGACATCCAAGCTTCCCGTTGGCTTCCAGGCTCTGCTTACGAGTTCTGCTTTTAATAGAACGGCAGCTGCGGTTTAGGTTCGTACCTTCTTATCCTGCAGCGCCACCACGCGTCCTCAGAGGAACTTGTATTTTCTGGGTTGAAATGGATGCAGTGTTCCCAGATTTGTTTTGTTTTTTTTTTTTAAATTTTGGCCGCGCTGCGTTGCTTCTGGGATCTGCGTTCCCTGACCAGGGACTGAACCCATGTCACTTAAGTGAAAGCAAGGAACTGTGACTACTAGACCACCAGGGAACTCCCCAGTGTTCCCAACTCTTGACAGTACGTATCACCGATATATCTAAGGTTCAGTTCAGTTCACTCAGTCACGTCCGACTCTTTTCTACCCAATGGACTGCAGCACGCCAGGCCTCCCTTAGAATACTATTTTTACTATTTCCCACACCCTAAGGTTCAGACAACTGTCTGAGGGCCATACAGGAGAAATGATAGTAGACTGACTACTTTCAATAATGCTAATTCAGTTTGGAGCAAAAGAATATATGTGACAGTCTGATAAGAAAGACTATGCAGAAATTTAAATGTATATAGTAACACAGAAAACTTTGAGAATTGTACACTTTTATTGCCATGAACTATGGGGATAATTAGTAGCTATAAACCTTGGACACATTATTTAACCAGTGCCTCAGTTTCCTCATCTGTCTAATGTGATGATATTAAAGGTACTTACCCCTTGGGCTGCTGTGAGTTCCCCACTTTACAGATGAGGAAACTGAGGCAGAAAAAAATTAACCTTATACACACATACACCAGGCATGTAATTTGATGACAGCAGGTAGCTCAGTTTGCATTAGTCCATTGCCATGAGTAGAAAAACAAGATTCACATGGCAGAAGAATTCATGAGCAGCATTATTTCAGATAGATGTTATCATATCATATATGACAAAACAAAAAGGCTGGAGAGTTTGTTTAGTAGAGGTATAATCTGTGATCATATTGATGAGTGTGTATCTCACAAGTGTTCTAGTTTTCATTCCACTTCTTACAGTGTCAGTTTTTTCCATCTTTTTTAAAGTTAGATAATTACAATATTGTGATTTTTTTTGCCATCAACATGAATTAACATTAGGTATACACATGTCCCCTTTTTCTTGAATGTCCCTACATCCCTCTCCTTTGCAACACCCTAGGTTGTCACAGAGCACTGACTTGTTCTCTAAGCCATACATTGAGAATTTCCCATTGGCTATGTATTTTACATATGATAATATAAATGTTTCAATGCTATTCTCTCAAATCATCCCACTCTTTACTTCACCTACTGTGTCCAAAAATCTTTATACTGTCCATTTAAAAAAATCTTCTTTTTTTGAAAAATTTCAAACCCCATAATGGAGAGTAGTATGACGAACTCCCAGGTACTCATAGCTAGTTAGAACAGGTATTAATATTTTGCCATAATTGTTTACCCTATATCCCCAACATTTTCACGTCCCAGACAAACTAAATTTTCACTTGTAAAAATTTGGTTATACATCTCTTAAGTTTCAGTTTTTAAGAAACACTACAGTGACCTTATCAATATCAGTTTATAGTCAGACTTTTCTAATTATTTCTAAGTTGTACTCGTTGAATCAAAATTCAAAGATCCACCATCCATTACATTTGGATGGTATGTCTTAATTTCTCTCATTGTGTAAAATTCTGTTCCTCCCCTTTTCCTGATTCAGCATTTAAGTATATTGAATATAACTTTAAAAATAAACTTTCAATTTAAAGGGAAAATGTGTTAAAAAGAGCAAATAGGGGCTAACATAGGAAAATTACTGCAATGGGAGGGAAATAAGTGATTAAAATTAATAATCGTATTTCTATTCATGGTCATTAATCTTTTCTATGAAATGCAGGTCATGAGTTCAGATAACAAAAAGAAGACACAGATCTTTCAATTGTTTTTGAGATTTGGTTAGGTCAGAGCTTTAAAAATAATACTTGAGTTATTATTTCTGAATTATTATCCACAAAAACTGTATTGTTAGTTTATAAGGAAATAAAACCACAGTACACATCTTATTCTTTACAAATACAGAAGAGACTGTACAGAGATATGAGAAAAAGATTTCTCTTTAATTAGGCAGAAACTTGCCAGGTGATACCTAACAAGAGAAAGCAGTATAGCATCACAATAAAGCCCCAGAATCAGATTTATAAGAGATGCTTAGCTCTGCCATTTATTAGTTGGTGACCTTTGTGAACTCACAGAACCTCTATGAACATACGTTTGCTCATTTCTAAAATACCTCCCATCATAGGTTTATTTCTAAAATTGAAAATGTCAAAATAAGTATATATTGCATGGTTTTTTTTTTAATTTAGGTACTTGCACAGCACTCTAATCAACTCAGAAAATAAAAGTAGCAATAATATTTGAAGACAGTGAATTCCAATTTAAAACGTCTCAAACAAGATTTGTCATGTAATAGACTGCACACAAAGCATAATTGAGGCAAAAGATGACAATACCCAATCCATGCTTTGTGTTCCTAGGGCTAAAGGTGAATCCTTTCCTGTGTGAAGAAATTCATTCTCTGACCGTAGGAATACCTGCAATGATGTGAAAGTACTCCTCTACAGGTAAAATTGAGATAAATTTCTTAACAGGAATATATTCACAGATACAATAACGGTATTTTTCATTTTTATCACAAACCCAAATCATTCCGATATGAGAGATATTCTTCCACTTCCCTGCCTATGCTCTGGGGTGCGAGATTGGGGAGAATCGGCTTCAGGAATTTGAACTCGCCAGTACCAGAGCCTCTCATCAGACACACCTCGTACTGGTAGCTCTGGGACAGGGTCCCCGTGCCGCTGACGTCCACCAGGTGGCCCGGGAAGTGGCCCTCGGGCACCGGGCAGCGACCCGCCGAGCCCGCCCCGCCCCTCCTGCACAGCCGCACCGCCACGAACACCAGCATCGAGAAGAGGAAGAGCGACGACACCGACGCCAAGGCCACCACCAGGTAGACGGTGAGCGGGTCGGCCGGCGCCGCGGCCGCCGCTTCCGCTTCCGGGGGCGGCAGGTAGGGCTGCGAGAAGCCGTCCACCAGCAGCACGTGCAGCGTGACGCTGGCCGACAGCGGCGGCTCGCCGTTGTCCTTGACCAGCACCACCAGCCGCTGCTTGGGCGCGTCGCGCTCGCTCAGCAGCCGCGCCGTGCGCACCTCGCCGTTGTGCGCCCACACGCCGAACAGCCCGGGCTCCGTGGCCTTGAGCAGCTGGTACGACAGCCAGGCGTTCTGGCCCGCGTCGCCGTCCACCGCCACCACCTTGGTCACCAGGTAGCTGGGCTCGGCCGCCCTGGGCACCAGCTCGGTGCAGGGCGCCGAGGCATTCTGCAGCGGGTAGAGCACGAAGGGCGCGTTGTCGTTGGCGTCCGCCACGAGCACGCGCACCAGCGCCTGGCTGCTGAGCGCGGGCGAGCCGCGGTCGGCGGCGCCCACGCGGAACTCGAAGGCCCGCAGGGCCTCGTAGTCCAAGGACGTGAGGGCGAAGAGGTGGCCGTTGTCGGGGTTGATGGACACGAGGGAGGCGAGGGGCAGGTGCGGGTCGGGCGGCGGCAGCAGCGAGTAGGTGACCTGGGCGTTGGCGCCCGCGTCTGTGTCTGTGGCGCTGACGGTGCCGATGTGCAGGGCGGGGCTGTTGTTCTCGCGGACCCATAGGGTGTAGGAGGTCTGGGTGAAGGCGGGGGCGTTGTCGTTGACGTCGGCCACCAGCACGGTTATGTTGTGCTCGGTTTTCAGTCTGGGGGTTTCCATGTCAGTGACGGTGATGGTGATGTTGTACTCGGCTCTTTCCTCTCTGTCCAGTGGACTGTTAGTTACCAAGGTGTAGTAATTCTCTACAGATGGCTTCAGGACGAAGGGGAGATCGTCTTGGATATAACACACCATCTTTGCATTGTTCCCCGAATCTCTGTCTCGAATCCTAAAAACAGCGACGACTGTTTCAAGTGAATTTTCTTTAATTGGGCTAGTAAGTGATGACATGAGTAGTTCTGGTGGATTGTCGTTTATATCTGTTACCTGGACCACCACGGTACATTTTCCAGAAAGTCCTCCGCCATCTTTGGCCTGAATAGTTAATGTGTAAGTTTGCATTACCTCATAGTTCAATTCCTCTTTGAGATAAACACTGCCGGATCTTGGATTGATTTGAAATGTTTTGAAAATTCTTTCAGTAGCATAAAAAAATGCATAAACTATTTCCCCATTACTTCCCGTATCTAAATCTCTAGCTGAGACAGTGACAACCAGAGAGCCCACAGGGCTATCCTCACACAGCTGCACCTTGTAGAGAGGCTGTACAAATTCAGGCGCGTTGTCATTTGTGTCCAAAACCAGGATGCGCACCAGGGTAGTCCCGGATCTGGGCGGAGAGCCACCATCCAAGGCGGTGAGGATTAAACTGAGCTCAGGCACCTCTTCTCGATCTAGCGACCTATCCAGGACCAATTCAGGATAGATAATCCCCTCTGCACCATTATGAACATTAATGTGGAAATAGGCATTGGGGCTGATGGTGTAGTTTCTCACGTTATTGGTTCCAACATCTGAATCCTGTGCACTTTGTAGAAGAAATGCCGCCCCTAGGGTGGTACTTTCTAATATTTTCAAGGGAATCTCTCTATCCAGAAATACTGGAGAATGATCATTGATATCTCTAACCCATAATTTAGCACGGAAAATCTCAAAAGGCTTTTCCATTAACAGCTGGAACGGCAGCACACAAGGCTCTTTGGGGCCGCACAGTTCCTCTCGGTCTAATTTCTCATTTAGAGATAAATCACCAGTAAGCGGATCGAGTAGTAAAAATCCTATTTTCTCGTCTGAGATGATTCTAGGCTCCCGGGCTGATAGTTCCTCCATCCCCAACCCCAGGTCATGTGCTAGGTTGGCCAGAAAGATGCCTCTCTCAGCTTCCTCCTCCACAAAATACTCTAGCGGCTCCTCAGCAGCCCAGGACATTCCCAGAAATACACAAAGAAAGAGGACTTGCCTTTGCTGCACAGCACATTCCACTCTGGCGTCCATTCTTCGTTTAACCACTTTCAAAAACACTTTCTCTCGTTCTTAAGCAACTCAGAAATGGCATCAATCGAATCCTTAGAAATGAACTGGATAACAGCAATGCTTGTAGGGAGGAATTCCCATTTTACCCAACTCCTCTTACCACGGTTTCCTTTTCTCTACTGTTCTAGTCTGTCCAGCTTTCCTTTTAACGCTGGCAACGCAACATCCTTTATGCAAATTTTTTTTTCTTTCCTCTTTTTAGCCTGCAGCTCCACCTTGCGTTTTGTGGGTGTTATTCCCGATTTTAAGAATAGAACAAAAAGATGGCGGATTAAAGGAACTGAAGTAGGAGGGATTTTTGCCCCCCAAGTTTCTTTGCTGTTTTATTTCATTTTTTTCCCTCAACTAGCCACAGTACTCCTAGTAAGTCCTTACATCGTTTCCCTCTCTGAGAGTCTGCACTCGCAGAAAAATAAATTAGCTGTTTTCTTATAATTTATGTACACAAAATTAAACTCCGGTTCCCATACAGGAGTTAATCCTAAGAAAATCTCTTGTTTTTAAGATTTATAGTAAAGAATATATAAGACAATGAAGTCTCCATCCCAAAGTCAACAAATATCGGTTGAGGACCTGTTGTTTATTTGCAAACTGCTTAACAATAATGCTGTCCACCCTGCAGAGTAACTGGCCTTTTTTCAGTTTCTTGTGAATTAAATAACCCTTCCAGTTTCAAAGTCTTTGCTCTTTTCCCACAATATTTTTTGGAACACTTTCTACCACTCCCATCCTCTACCCTTCACCTGATTTAAGTATGTGTTCACATAACAGACATTCTAAGAGTATGCAATGAATACTCTTAAAATTAATAATAGCATGCAGGTATCACTCTTGTCTGTGGAAGTGCTCCTAGTATTTCATCTTTAACTATGATGGTTGATGTCAACTTGGGGTAAATGCTCCATTTTTTGGATGAAAAAAGTTTTCTTATTTTTATTTATTCTTTCATATTTTAGAGTAACTTTTGACATCTGTGAAATTGTGCTTTTATTCTTTAGCTTTTTAATTATTGAATTCTTGATATAAATGACATTTAACCATTACATATTGTTTTAAAGCACAGGTAGATTTGATGCTAAAACATTGTTTTAGGATTTTTCCTGGCTCATGCTGTTCTGTGTATGTGCATGTATGTGTGTGTTTCGCTTATATGGCTTTGATAGTAAACTGTTCTGGCCTTGTAGTATGGATTAGGAAGCTTTCTATTTTTATGCAACAGAATTGTTTTTATAATCATATTATCATCTGTTTCTACATGCTTTATTATGACTTGCCTTTTAAATGGTTTGGGTTTGGGTAGTAAATTTATGACTATCTTTCCATTTTACTTTGGGTTATTAATCTGTGAGTTTTGTTTCTGTTTAAAGTAATTTGTATTTTATTTTTAAAAACCATTTATTTTATCTGGATTTGCAAACATTTTGGTATTATATTTTCATTGCATAATTTATGTTTAGTTATATATGTGTTATTAGTTATATTTAGTATTTTATTTCCTTTTTTTATTATTTAGGATACTTGCAAGAACTCTATTTTACTGATCTTTTAAAATTCACTCTTTTAAAAATAATCTATGACCTTGATTCAAAATCAATAGTACTAAAAAGTTTATAAGAAAATACAGTCATTTTCTGTACTTTGTCTCCTCATTTTCCTAGTTCATTTTGCAATAAGGAGACTTTTTTGAAGTAATATTTGTTTATAACCTTATTAAGTTTCATGTGTTCATTATATTTTGACTTCTGTGTACACTATGGTGTGCTCACCACAAGTTTACTCTTACACAGGTGACCCCTCTTACACATCATGCCTTGCCCCTACACTTCTTTTCCTCTGATGACCATTACTCTGTTCTCTAAAGCTATATGTTTTTGTTTCTTTGTCTTTTTTTTTATATCTTACATATGAGTGAAATCATACAGTATTTGTCTTTCTCCCCCTGACTTATTTCACTTAGGATAATATCCTCAAGGTCTGTTGTAGCACATAGAAAGATTTCATCTTTTTTATGCTGAGTAGTATTCCAGGGTGTGTGTGTGTGTGTGTGTCCAGGGTGTGTGTGTGTGTGTCCAGGGTGTGTGTGTGTGTGTGCGTGTGTCCAGGGTGTGTGTGCGTGTGTCCAGGGTGTGTGTGTGTGCGTGTCCAGGGTGTGTGTGTGTGTGTGTGTGTGTGTGTGTGTGTGTGTGTGTGTGTGTGTGTGTGTGTGTCCAGGTGTGTGTGTGTGTGTGTGTGGTGTGTACAGGGTGTGTGTGTGTGTGTGTCCAGTGTGTGTCAGGTGTGGTGTGTGTGTGTGTGTCCAGGGTGTGTGTGTGTGTGTGTGTCCAGGGTGTGTGTGTGTGTGTCCAGGGTGTGTGTGTGTGTGTGTGTGTGTCCAGGGTGTGTGTGTGTGTGTGTGTATCATATCTTCTTTGTCCATAGAAAGATTTCATCTTTTTTATGCTGAGTAGTATTCCAGGGTGTGTGTGTGTGTGTGTGTGTGTGTGTGTGTGTGTGTGTGTGATATCTTCTTTGTCCATAAAAAGATTTCATCTTTTTTATGCTGAGTAGTATTCCAGGGTGTGTGTGTGTGTATCATATCTTCTTTGTCCATTTATTTGTCAATGGGCACTTAGGTCATTTCCGTATCTTTGCTATATTGAGTAATGCTGCAATGAATATAGGGTACATATATATTTATAAATTGGTGTTTTCATTTTCTTCAAGTAAATATCCAGAAGTGAAATAGCTGGATCATATGGTAGTTCTATTCTTAGTTTTTTTGAGGAATCTTCATGTTATTTTCTATAGTGGCTCCAAAATTTACATTCCCATGAACAGTGTATGATTCCCTTTTGTCCACATCCTCTCCAAAATTTGTTATTTCTTGACTTTTTTGATAATAGCCATTCTAATGGGTGTGAGGTCATATCTCATCGTGGTTTTGATTTGCATTTTCTAAAAATTAGTGATGCTTGAATATCTTTTCATGTGGCTGTTGGCCATCTCTTTGTCTTCTTTGGGAAAATGTTCAGATCCTATGTTCATTTTACTTTTATTATTTATTTATTTGGCTGCATCAGCTCTTAGTTGTAGCATGCAGAATCTTTAGTTGTGGCATGTGGAGTCTTTCAGCGGTGGCATACAGACTCTTAACTATATAGCATGTGAACTCCCAGTTACAGCATGTGGGATCTAGTTCCCTGACCAGGGATCAAACCTGGGTCCCCTACATTGGGAGTTCAGAGTCTTAGCCACTACACCACCAGGGAATCCCCCTCTGTTCATGTCTTTAAATTTTTAAATTTTGTTTTGGGGTATAGCCAATTAACAATGCTGTGATAGCTTCCCGTGAATAGCGAAGGGACTCAGCCGTACATATACACGTATCCATTCTCCTCCAAACTCCCCTCCCATCTAGACTGCTTCATTATACTGAGCAGAGTTCCACATGCTATACAGTAGGTCCCCTCCATTCATTTTTAAATTAGGTTGCTTTGTTTTTGTTGAGTTGTATGAGTTCTTTATATATATTGGATGTTAACCTGTTATTGGATATATGATTTGCAAATATGTTCTCCCATTCTATAGATTGTCCTTTCATTGATGGTTTCCTTTGCTGTGCAGAAACATTTTAGTTTGATGTAGTATCATTTTTTTCATTTTTGCTTTTGTTTCCCTTGTCTTAAGAGACATATTCAGAAAGAAATTAGTAAGACAGTATTGAAAAGCATATCACCTATATTTTCTAGTGAGAGTTTTTATGGCTTCAGGTCTTTATACTTAAGCCTTTAATTCATTTTGACTTGATATTTATATATGGTGTAAGATAGTGGTCTAGTTTCATCATTTTGCATTTGGCTATTCAGTTTTACCAACACCACTTACTAACAAGACTATCCTTTCTCCATTTTCTGTTCTTTGCCCTTTTGTCTGATTAATTGTTAATATATGTGTGGGTTTATTTCTGGGCTCTCAATTTTGTTCCATTGATCTGTGTGTCTGTTTTTCTGCCAATACTATACTGTTTTTATTACTATAGCAATAAGCAGCCATTTTCAACTCTGTCTCTCCTTCCTTAATTTATATTCTACTATACTTTGATTAATTGGCTTTAGACATTATCAATTGACTCCTTTTTAGGTTGGATTAGATTTTCTCTCTTGTACGTCTCCGAGGCCCTTTCATGCCTTCTTTCATTTGCAGCATCATTGGGAGCATTGTGTACTCATTATATCTTTTTATTTTACTTTTTATTCCTTGAAGTTAAAGATTACCTGTGTTTTCATTTACTTGGTTTTCTTTAGATATGTCATCTATTCTTCTTACACTTCCAGTTGCCTCTCAGTACAACTTTCCATGTGGTCATTGCCTTATCTCCTGAGCTATCAATTCTCCTTCAAATTGAGTGGTTTTTCTCTACATTTGCTTCGCAGCTCTCATCCTGGAACTTTCCTCTGCTGTCATTCTCTTTTCCTTTTTTTCTGATTGGGTTTCCTATTTCAAGGATTTTATTCTTCCTCTTTTTTGGTTTATTCTGTAGCTTTAAGAGATCATATCCTCCAATTGTTTCATATGATTGAAGGTATGTCAGGGGACTTGCTGATGATATCCTGTGGAATGTCTGCCTCTTGAGTTGTAGAGCTATAAACTGGACTGGTTGTTCACTGTACTGGAGATGAGAGTCATCCTGGGATCATCCTTCAACATTATATGGAGACTCATTTCACTTGTTCTGCTTTGGATCATATCTTTTCTCTTTCTTCTGACTTCCTCTCTCTTAGATTACTCTCATTTTGATATTTACCTTCCAGTAGTTTCCAGAGAAGGGTATATGAAAGTTAAATTTTATTGTGACCTTGAGTGTATTAAATTATCTTTATTTTACTCTCAAACTTGAGTGTAAAATTGACTGATTATAGAGTTTTAGGTTGAAAATAATTTTTCTTCAGAAATTTGAAATATTATGCCCATGAGCTCCCTAACCCAAAGTGTTTGTTAAGAAGTCTAAAGTGAATTTTATTTTATGTTTTCTATATGAGACCTATATTTTAGTTCTTACTGTAGCATTTTATCATTGTCCCAAGCTTTTTAAATTAAATGCTGATGTGTCTTGGCTTGAGCCTATTTTTATCCATTATACAGGACAGTTGATGAAACTAATTTCCTCCAGCTTTTAGAAACTTCCTATTTTCTCCAATTTATCTTTTTTTTTTTGCTTTGCCTTGGTTTCCCATTGAGAAAAATAGTTTTAATAAAGGTTTCTTTAAAAATTAATCTATTTATTTTAATTGGAGGCTAATTACTTTACAATATTATGGTGGTTTTTGCCATACACTGACATGAATCAGCCACAGGTGTACATGTGTCATCGTCCCCCCCCCAACCCCGCAACACCCCTCCACCCCATCCCGAACCCCCCTCCCCCCGCCTCCCTATCCCATCCCTCTGGGTTGTCCCAGTGCACTGGCTTTGAGTACCCTGTTTCATGCATCGAACTTGGACAAGTCATCTGTTTCACATATGGTAGGTTTTCGGGTTTTTTTTAGGTCTTTTTTTTTTTTTAAATCAATTATACAACTATTTGGAAATAGATAAAATTAAGATCTATTCCTTATGCCATACTGCTTTTACTTTCGTATTTCTTTTAGGAAACTTTCTTTGGGAGTCTCCTTCAGGTGTCTGTTCTTGATTTAGTCTCGGAGATTAAAGAGCTCAATAATAGCTTTGAGCACATGTTACCAGGGCTTGTCCATTTTGATTATTACTCTAAGGTGAACTAGGAGTTGTTGGAGAAATCCACAACAGTGTTTTTAGGTCTTTAGTCAGTGTAATTAGGTCTTTCCACTTGGACTAGTCAGATTCCCCAAATCTTTAAAAATCTACTCAGGAGAAAAAGGTATAGATTTAAAAAGTAAAAGATTGGATGGGAAAGAGGAGTATAAGTCTATATTATTCAGGATAGGTTAGTTATACTTCAGTACTAAACAACTACTGAAAATCTCAATTTCACAATTTCAACCTTAACACAATTAAGGTTGATTTCTTTCTTACACCACACATCCCATACAGTTCAGCATGGGATCCTCCTCACAGCTGTCAGTAAGGGACCCAGGCTTTACAAAGACTCCTGTCTTTACAAAGGTTTCATAATCACTATAGTGGGCAAAATAAATGCGTTAGACCATGCACTGTCTCCAAAAGCTCCAGCCCAAAAGTAATATATGTCACTTCTCCCAATTTATTGGCCAAATGAAATTACATAGACACATGTATGTCCATGTAAAACAGAAGTGCACTTCTACCATGTGTCTGAGAGGAGAACTGAAATATTTATAAGTGGTCCCAGTGACTAGAATAGCATTTTATCAATCATCATTCACTGTTTAGCTGGTCCCCTATTTCCACTGTCCATATTACCCCTGCTCTCAGCTTTGACCATGGAGCCTCTAATATAGTGACGCTCTTTTCCTTGACTCATTAGAAAACAAGACTCCAGACTTATGGTAGGGACAGGAAAGCAGGTTACTGAGTGACTGGAGTAGAAGAAAGTGATCTGACCACTAGAGATTTAAATAATTCTGAGGTAATTTTAACACAGTTCTCCTTATTTGGAACCCTGTCATCATTTCCAGAGTATCTAGGGCTGACAGTTTTGATATTTCTGAAAATCCTGTAGTATAAGCACAGTTGGTTCTCAGATTTTCCCACTTCAGGACTGGTAGTTGGTTTATCACTTCTACTAAGTTATCCATCTGCTTTCCAGCTACTAAGATTTTTTTCTGCTGTCTTCTGTCTTATTCTCTCCACACCTGTAGGTTTGTATTTTTTAAAATATCTCTTCACTTTTGTGTAAGTGCATTTTTATTGTTGTTCACTAAGTCATGTCTGATTCTTTGCAACCCCATGGATTGTAGCATGCCAGGCTTGCTGGTCCTTCATGATCTGGAGTTTCCTCAAACTCATGTCTGTTGAGTCAGTGATGCTATCCAGCCATCTCATCCTCTGTTGCCCCCTTCTCCTCCTGCCCTCAATCTTCCCCAGCCTCAGGGTCTTTTCCAGTGAGCCCGCTCTTTGCTTCAGGTGGCCAAAGTGTTGGAGGTTTAGCATCAGTCCTTCCAATGAATATTCAGGGTTGATTTCTTTTAGATTGATTGGTTTGATCTCCTTGCTGTCTAAGGGACTCTCAAGAGTCATTTCCAGCACCACAGTTTGAAAGCATCATAGGATTTTAAGTAGCTCAGCTGGATTCTTAGAGAAAGCCAAATTAAAGGTACATACCCAATCTACCAATTTATCTCAAAATCCCTTGAATTTTTCAGAGACATAGACTTGTGTTTAACTGGTTAAATCTTATGTGGTTTTTATTCTACTTAATTTGTTTTTATATTCATAAATTCCATTTATTTTATTTTATTTATTTTTAATTGTTTTTCTTGAATCCTGAGTTGTCTGCTTTGCCTCTTTCTTTCCAATAAACCTTGATTTCTAAGAAATGCATACCTCACAGTTTTCTCTATTCATTTTTTGTTCTTACCTTAAATATCACTTTATTTTAAAAGCTTACCATATCAACTAGAATTATGTGCTAAATAATTTCTATATATAGGTGTTCTATATAATTTTTGCCTGAAAAAATAGAAAAACCCATAACAACAATTGCTTACACAAAACAGAATTTTATTTTTCTCTCAGGAAATAAGGCTAGTGGCTTAAATGCATTCCATGATATCTGGGACCCCGTCCCATTCCATTTGTTGCTTTGTCATCTTCAGGACATGACCTTTAACTCACAGTCCAAGATAGCTATCTAATATCCAGCTATTACACTGCCATTCAGACTTGCCAATAGGAGAAAGGGAAAGCTGTGCCTTTTTTTTTTTTTTTAAAGACTACTTCTGTGAAGTATTCCATGGCACTTGTGCTCATGTCTCACTGGCCATAACTTAGTTACAAGACCTTCCCCAGTCACAACGGAAGTTAACAAGTATAATGTATAGCCCACATGTCCTCATGGGCAGCCAAAAATGAGACATCTATTGATAATAGGAGAACACATATTTGGGTGAAATTAGTAGTCTGTCACACCCACTCAGACAACACCTGTAGCCCTCACTACCCACTAGGAGGAGATAGGGTCAAATAAATTGCCTGATTGGCTTGGTTTTTAGAGGAGCATTTGATTGTAATCCTCCATATTGGTGGTGTGTTTTTGTAGCCAAAAAATTTCTTGTTCTGCTGAAAGCTTAGCCCCTGTAGCAATGAAGTAATAAATTCAATTTCTGGGAGATGATCCTTTGAACCAATAATATTCCCCTAGTGTGTTATTGGCATCTGTCATCCATCCCTACTTCCTTTTATTAACTTAAAAAAACATTTAGGGCCTGCAAAGCTTAAAATTCCATTTCACAGACTCCTTTGAATTATTATTCTGGATGTATACTAGGATTTACCAGTGAAATGCCTTCACATGAGCTTTGAAGACAGGCAAAGGTCATCTTCCCACGGTCACTGCTGTTAGCCAATAGATCAGAAAGATATGAGTGCTTACAGCCAAGTCAGTGTTTCTTTGCCCAGTCATCAGTTTCATGGGGAACTGGAGGCCACTGTGGCAGCCAGACATGTTCTGCCGTGTAGTCACCAGTTTTGGAGGTGGGAGAGGAGAGGCCTTTGTGGGAGTAACAGTTTGGATAGTAGCAATAGCAGAAGTTAGGCAATAATGGTAGTGTGTCTTCAAAACCAGGAATTCATTGCTGACTTTCACTTCTGCTTGTCCAGTTCTGATTTTGTAAGCAACTAATTCCATCTATCAAATATCTTTTTAAAATTTAGTTAGATGTACATAGAGTGGTTTCTGATTTTTTGTTTTGTTTTTGTTTTGAACTTGGAATAATTCACTTTTATACCTTCACTCAAATTATGGATAGGAGCTTCTTAATTAGTTTGTAAAGGAAAAGATGCAAAATATAAAGTCATTAACCAGTTATGGAACTATTTTCTAAGGCTAACACATCTTGGTTTAAGAATAGGGAAGAATAATAAAAATAAAGGGAAAAAAAGAGTAGGGAAGAATAAAAAATTATGAGTGCACTCCTGAGAGACTAGGGATGAAAATGTTTAATAAATTTAATGTCTATATTTCTACAAAACAGAGCATGGTCTAAAAGTGAATCATAAAACACTTTTTTCCCTCACGTGCAACACAATAGATAAAAATTAGTTTTAAAGTTTCATTATCTGTGTATAAATAAGGCTCAACATCACATATATTTAAAAAGATAATTGGCTCACATTTTTTTGACTGCTCTGCATGGCATATAGGATCTTCATTCCCTGACCACAGATGGAACCCATGCCCTCTCTAGGTGGAAGGACAAAGCCTTAAATACTAGGTCGCCAGGGAAGTCCCTGGCTCACATATTCTAAATGATATATAGTTAGGTGAATGACGCAAGCATCAAGTAGTGTAAATAATATATAAGTATTTTATAAAAAGAAATATAATATTTTATTACAGTTTTTAAGTTTATAAAGTCAGATGGTATGATAGATTGACATTTATTCATTCAATACTTATTCATCCATATTTACTTCAGTATGTATTTTTCTAAACACAATAGGAAAAAAGAGCTCTCTTCATGAGGAGATTATAATTTAGTGGGGAAGGGAGATCATTGATTTGACTGGGCAGAATATGCAATGAATGGAACACTGGATACAATGGAATAAAAAATAACCTAATATGTCATTGAAATGATGGAAAAATTGAATCTTCAAATTGAAAAGACATTAGGCAGAGCTTTTTATTCCTGAAACTGATGGTATAGATAATTCAGATGACCCTCCTATGGAAAACAATAAGAAGTGATGGACAAGGCTTTTAAAAAATTACTTTAGGAAATTCCCTGCTGGTCCAGTAGTTATGACCCTCTGCATCCACTGCTGAGGGCCCAAGGTTGAATCCCTGGTCAGGGAACTAAGATCCTGCAAACCACACAGTCTGGCCAAAAAAAAAAAGAAAGAAAAAAAATTCATTAGAAATATTAAAGGGGTGAAGACAGTCATTTTTGATGGATGCATGTAATAAAGGCACCTGTAAACAGTATATCAAAACAACAAAACTTATTAGTCTCTCAGGGCATTTGAAAACATTTTCCTTTGGGCTTTGATTTGAAGCAATGTAAGATCAAAGAAATATAAATCAAGTCTCAGGGCAAGCCAAATATGCAGCAGTGTTATTTGAAGATATTTCCTATTTCAAGTGACCCCCCGGGTCCACAATATAAACACAGTGTAAATGCCAAAAAAATCTAAACTTGCTTCTTCTATAGGCTCTCTGGTGTTAAGTAGAGCAGAAGAAAAAAGAAAACATGCCTGGAAATTGTAGCTACAAATTGGGCCTCGTGTGTTTGTATTTCAGATCTGTAGGTTGAGTTGTAAGAAACGTTAAGGCATAACTTGGTTTGTGACAGTCCCTTATTTATAGTGTTTCTGTCCTGGCTAGAACAAATGAAAATTAACTTTAAAAGATGGAACATGCAAACAAGGCTTGGAGGAATACCCTATAAATAAATTTTTAGTGGCAGCCAACCATATAATTCACACAAAGAAACAAAGACAAAATGAATAAGAAGAATCAGAAACAATACAGCAGAAAAAGACCCATACAGACTTCAGATGTGGGAACTATCTGATTTTAAAACCATTTATACTTACCATATACAAATAAGTGACATACTTGAAAGTATCTGCACGGAACGGGTTGAAACAGATTGAAAGGGTCCCTGAGTTTCAGGGAAGGTAGTACAAAAATTATCCAAATTAGGACATAATCTGATAAAGATAATTAATTTCAAGGATAGAAAGCAAGTTATCTAAAGGTGAAGAAAAGAGCCTTCAGACTCCTCATCAGCATTTATACCAGAACACGATGGAAATTCTGGAGGCTTCTGAGAGAAACAAATTATGGCTCAATAATGTTATACCTAGCCAAGCTGTTCTTGTACAAAGATAACAATGTGGAAAACAGGAAAGAATTTCTAAAAGATTGCACTAACATTCACAAGTGCTTACAAAAAAAAAAACTACTTAAAGATGAGTTCAGTTAATTTCTAGATAAACTGAGAAACTTTGATGATAGGGTTAATGTAATATTTGGTATCGAGAAATCTCTGAAGAAAAGAAAGTTGACTGAAGAATATTCAGTTTACTCGCTCAGTCATATCTGACTCTTTGCAAGCCCATGAACTGCAGTACGCCAGGCATTCCTGTCCATCACCAACTCCCAGAGCTGGCTCAAATTCATGTCCATTGAGTCGGTGATGCCATCCAACCATCCCATCCTCTGTCATCCCCATCTCCTCCTGCCTTTAATCTTACCCATCATCAGGGTCTTTTCAAATGAATATTCAGGACTGATTTCCTTTAGGATTGACTGGTTTGATCTCCTTGCAATCCAAGGGACTCCCAAGAGTCTTCTACAACACTACAGTTCAAAAGCATCAATTCTTCAGCACCCAGATTTCTTTATGGTCCAACTTTCACATCTATACATGACTACTGGAAAAACCATAGCATTGATTACATGGACCTTTGTCAGCAAAGTAATGTCTCTGCTTTTTAATATGCTGTCTAGGTTCACTGTCATAGCTTTTCTTCCAAGGAGCAAGTGTCTTTTAATTTCATGGCTGCAGTCACCATCTGCAGTGATTTTGGAAACCAAGAAAATAAAGTTTCTCACTGTTGCCATTGTTTCCCATCTATTTGCCATGAAATGATGGGACTGGATGCCATGATCTTAGTTTTCTGAATGTTGAGTTTTAGGCCAGCTTTTTCACTCTCCTCTTTCACTTTCATCAGGAGGCTCCTTAGTTCCTCTTCACTTTCTGCCATAAGGGTGGCATCATCTGCATGTTTGAGGTTATTGATATTTCTCCCAGCAATCTGGAATCCAGCTTGTGCTTCATCCAACCTGGCATTTCACATGATGTACTCTGCATATAAATTAAATAAGCAGGGTGATAATATACAGCCTTGACATACACCTTTCTCAATTTGGAACTGGTCCATTGTTCCATGTCCTGTTCTAACTGTTGTTTCTTGACCTGCACACAGATTTCTCAGGAGGCAGGAAAGGGGATCTGGTTTTCCCATCTCTTTAAGAATTTTCCACAGTTTGCTATGATCCACACAAAAGCTTTGGCATAGTCAATAAAGCAAAAATAGATGTTTTCCTGGAACTCTCTTGCTTTTCTTATGATCCCATGGATGTTGGCAATTTGATCTCTGGTTCCTCTGCCATCTTTAAATCCAGCTTGAACATCTGGAAGTTCTTGGTTCACATACCGTTGAAGCCTCACTTGGAGAATTTTGAGCATTACTTTGCTAGTGTGTGAGATGAGTGCAACTGTACAGGAGCTTGAACATTTTTGGCATTGCCTTTCTTTGGGATTTAATTTTATACCCAGCTAAATAATACTTCTCAAGCATATGATAATTCAAGAAATACAGCACCTGTAAACTCTTCTTTAAAGGATTATACCTGATGAAATCCAGCAAATCAAGAGCTGATGCAACATAAATAATTCAGGAGTGAGGAAGCTGGATAAAATAACTGACAGTAAGCACTGCATTTCATTCCAGTTTGAACATACCAGTTTATCTCAGTTCACCCTTGAAACTTCATTTAAGCAATAGAGAGCAAAGGTTTAACATAAATGAACCTATGAAGACAAAAAGAATAGGAGAAGAGTAAAGAGCAGGGGAGAAAAGTCACTAAAAATTTTGGAAGATGCCAAGTATACAGACAATTCGTTATGGACAGATTTCAGTTTTTTTCTGTTGCCAAATGAGAGTAGAAAGTGGGGGTACAGCTGCAGGTGGGTAGGATTTGTAAGAAGAAAATCAAATCCAGCCAAAGTAATGATTCATATTGAGGGTCCAAGGAAACACTGAAAACAACAGTGGCTGAAAATCTGTATAAAGACTACTTGTATGTGAGAATTCCTTCCCCAATCACTGAAGAAAGGTGCCTTCCCTTTTCTCTCAGTGGCAGAAAATGGGAGGTACACTATTTGTAGATGTTATATAGACTTGGCTGGACCGAGGGATGCTAACACACTAAGGGTAGGGCTGAGACCTTATTGAGAAGAGAATTAAAGAAATTCTACATACTGATTAGGACCCCAGTTCCAACCAAGGAGCTCTTAGTGCTGAGTGCTATCTTTATAACATCTTCCAACACTACCACCCTTCTTGTTGAATTTTTCTGTGGAAAATAACATAGGCCCAAGAAAAGAGATTTACAAATATTAACTTTTGTTCCCCAAGCCAAATGTCATTTTCTATTTCATTATCTTAAGATGAGATCAACCACTCAATTAGTCCCATCCAAACATACCATGCTTAATCAGCTTTTTAGTGTCTCATGAAAAAAAACAGTCGAGCAGCATACTACATATAAAGGAGAGTCTCTAAAATGAGGGTAGAGACCAAAGACAAAGAAGGTAAAAGTATTAATAATTCTAAGGAAAAATGAAATGCTAGGATCAGAAGATAAAATTTTAAAACCTAAAATTAATATCTTCAGAGATATAAGAAAAGACCAAGTCTGTGTGATACAATAAAAGGCTGCCATTGATGGATAAAGGCCTAAATGTAAGGGCTAAGAAGAAAACATAGGTGTAAATCTTCATGGCCTTCGATTAGGCAATGATTTCTTAGGCATGATACCAAAAACATAAGCAACCAAAGGAAAAATAAATAAATTTGGATTCATTAAAATTTTTAAAAAACTCTTGTACTTTAAAGTACACTATCAATACATTTAAAAGACAAATCACATAATGGGAGAAAATATTTGTAAATCATATGTCTGATAAGGGTGTAGTATCTAGAATAACTATTCCAACTCAACAATAAAAAGACAAAAATCCTATTTTGAAATGTAAAAAGAATTTGAGTAGGTATTTCTCCAGGAAGATATTCAAATGGTCAAATAATCAAATGGGAAGATGTTCAATATAATTAGCTATCTGGGAAATGCAAATCAAACCACAATGAGATATATTTCATACCATCTAGGATGGCTATAATCAAAAAGAAAATTAAAACTGTTGGTGAGGAGAAACTGGAATCCTCCTACACTATCACTGGGAATGCAAAATGGTACAGTTACCTTGGAAAGCAGTTTGGCAGGTCCTTAAAAAGTTAAACAGTCACTGTATATGTGACCTAGCAATTCTAACTCTAGGTATATACCCAAGAGGATCAAAACATATGTACACACAGAAACTTGAACATGAATGTTCACAGCAGTGATATTCATAATAGCACTAATGTGGAAACAAACCCCAGCTGGTAAAATGTGGTACATCAATACCATGTTAATATAGATTATTTGGCCATAAAAAGGAATGAAATACCAATATATGCCACAACATGGAAACATGATGCAAATTGAGGGAAGACCAACCTAAATGGCTACATATTATATGATTCAATTTATATGAAATATCTAGAATAGATGAATCCATAGAGACAAAAAGTTAATTAGCAGTTGAAGAGCAAGTGACTGCTAATGGGTACCAGGCTTCTTTTCAGGGTGATGAAAATGTGAAAATGTTCCAGATATAGACAGTAGTAATGATTGTACAAGACCTACAAGACCTTCTAGAACTAACACCAAAAAAAAAAAGATGTCCTTTTCGTCATAGGGGACTGGAATGCAAAAGTAGGAAGTCAAGAGATACCTGGAGTAACAGGGAAGTTTGGCTTTGGAGTACAAAATGAAGCAGGGTAAAGGCTAATAGAGTTTTGCCAAGAGAATGCATTGGTCATAGCAAACACCCTCTTCCAACAACACAAGAGATGACTCTACACATGGACATCACCAGATGGTCAATACTGAAATCACACTGACTATATTCTTTGCAGCTGAAGATGGAGAAGCTCTATACAGTCAGCAAAAACAAGACCGAGAGCTGACTGTGGCTCAGATCATGAACTCCTTATTGCCACATTCAGACTTAAATTGAATACAGTAGGGAAAACCACTAGACCATTCAGGTATGACCTAAATCAAATCCCTTATGATTATACAGTGGAAATGACAAATAGCTTCAAGGGATTGGCTCTCATAGGCAGAGTACCTGAAGAACTATGGACGGAAGTTCGTGACACAGTACAGGAGGCAGTGATCAAGACCTCCCCAAGAAAAAGAAATGCAAAAAGGCAAAATGGTTGTCTGAGGAGGCCTTACAAATAGCTGAGAAAAGAAGAGAAGCTAAAGGCAAAGGAGAAATGGAAAGATATACCCATCTGAATGCAGAGTTCCAAAGAATAGCAAGGAGAGATAAGACAGCCTTCCTAAGTGATTGATGCAAAGAAATAGAGGAAAATAATAGAATGGGAAAGGCTAGAGATCTCTTCAAGAAAATGAGAGATACCAAGGAAACACTTCATGCAAAGATGGGCACAATAAAGGACAGAAATGGTATGGACCTAACAGAAGCATAAGATATTAAGAAGAGGTGGCAAGAATATACAGAACTATAAAAAAAGATCTTAATGACCCAGATAACCACGATGGTGTGATCACTCACCTAGAGCCAGACATCCTGGAGTGTGAAGTCAAGTGGGCCTTAGGAAGCACTGTTACAAACAAAGTTAGTGGAGGTGATGGAATTCCAGTTGAGATATTTCAAATCCTGAAAGATGATGCTGTGAAAGTGCTGCACTCAATATGCCAGCAAATTTGGAAAACTCTGCAGTGGCTACAGGACTGAAGAGGTCAGTTTTCATTTCAGTCCGAAAGAAAGGCAGTGCCAAAAATGTTCCAACTACTGCACAGTTGCACTCATCTCACACACTAGCAAAGTAATGCTTAAAATTCTCCAAGCAAGGCTTCAACAGTATGTAAACCGAGAACTTCCAGATGTTCAAGCTGGATTTAGAGACGGCAGATGGACTGGAGGTCAAATTGCCAACATCTGTTGGATCATAGGAAAAGCAAGAGAATTTCAGAAAAACATCTATTTCTGCTTTATTGACTATGCTAAAGCCTTTGACTGTGTGGATCACAGCAAACTGTGGAAAATTCTTAGAGATGGGAAAACCAGATCCCCTTTCCTGCCTCCTGAGAAATCTGTGTGCAGGTCAAGAAACAACAGTTAGAACAGGACATGGAACAATGGACTGGTTCCAAATTGAGAAAGGAGTATGTCAAGGCTGTATATTGTCACCCTGCTTATTTAACATATGCAGAGTACATCATGTGAAATGTTGGACTGGATGAAGCACAACCTGGAGTCCAGATTGCTGGGAGAAATATCAATAACCTCAGACAAGCAGATGATACCACCCTTTGGCAGAAAGTGAAGAGGAACTAAAGAGCCTCTTGATGAAAGTGAAAGAGGAGAGTGAAAAGGCTGGCTTATAACTCAACATTCTAAAAACAAAGATCATGGCGTCTGGCCCCATCATTTCATGGCAAATAGATGGGGAAACGATGAAAACCATAACAGACTTTATTTTATTGGCCTCCAAAATCACTGCAGATGGTGACTGCAGTCATGAAATTATAAGACACTTGCTCCTTGGAAGAAAAACTATGACTAACTAACCTAGATAGCATATTTTAAAAGCAGAGACATTATTTTGCCACCAAAGATCCGTCTAGTGAAAGCTATGGTTTTTCCAGTACTCCTGTACTGGTGTGAGAGTTGTACCATAAAGAAGGCTGATCACCAAAGAACTGATGCTTTTGAACTGTGGTGTCGGAGAAGCCTCTTAAGAGTCCCTTGGACTGCAAGGAGATCAAACCTGTCAATCCTAAAGGAAATCAACCCTGAATGATCATTGGAAGGACAAATGCTGAAGTTCCAATACTTTGGCTACCTAATGCAAAGAGCTGACTCACTGGAAAAGATCCTGATGCTGTGAAAAATTGAAGGCAAGAAGAGAAGGGGTGACAGAGGACGAGATCGTTGGATGGCATTACCAACTCAATGGGTATGAATTTGAGCAAGCTCTGGGAGATGGTGAAGGACAGGGAAGCCTGGCATGCTGCAGTCCTTGGCGTTGCAAAGAGTCAGACAGTCCTGAGTGACTGAATAAAAACAACAAAACTCAATGTGAAGGGTTAAAAAATAGGTTGAGATGCTGCTCAGAATGGCTGCTATCAAAAAGTCTACAAACAACAAATGCTGGAGAGGGGGTGGAGAAAAGGGAACCCTCTTACACTGTTAGTGGAAATGAAAACTAGTACAGCCACTATGGAAAACAGTGTGGAGATTCCTTTAAAAAGTGGAAATAGAACTGCCATACGACCCAGCAATCCCACTTCTGGGCATACACACTGACGAAATCAGAATTGAAAGAGACATGTATACCCCAGTGTTCATTGCAGCACTGTTTACAATAGCTAGGACATGGAAGCAACCTAGATGTCCATTGGCAGACGAATGGATAAGAAAGCCATGGTACATATACACAGTGGAATATTACTCAGCTATTAAAAAGAACACATTTGAATCAGTTCTAATGAGGTGGATGAAATTGGAGCCTATTCTACAGAATAAAGTAAGTCAGAAAGAAAAACACCAATACAGTATATTAACACACATATATATGGAATTTAGAAAGATGGTAACAATAACCCTATATGCGAGACAGCAAAAGAGACACAGATATAAAGAACAGACTTTTGGACTCTGTGGGAGAAGGTGAGGGTGGGGTGATTTGAGAGAATAGCTTTGAAACATGTCTATTATCATATGTGAAGCAGATCACCAGTCCACATTGGATGCATGAAACAAGGTACTCAAAGCCAGTGCACCGGGACAACCCTGAGGGATGGGATGGCGAGGGAGGTGGGAGGGGAGGTTCAGGATGGGGAACACATGTACACCCTTGGCTGATTCATGTCAATGTATGGAAAAAACTACCACAATATTGTAAAATAATTAGCCTCCAATTAAATAAATTTAAAAAACTGAATAAGAAGGTTGAGAAAATTATTAGAATCCAGGGAAATGAAGACAAAAGGCAGTAAATAGAGAAACATTAAGAAAAATTGAATATCAACCAAGGAGGTCACTATATAACTAGAAGTAGTTAGAGAACCGGTAAACAAGGACACTGAGTAGAGGAAATAATTTTTAAAATCACACACACACACATCCCAAATCCAGTCCTAGTCTAAAGAATATATGTCACAAGATTGACAATTCTCACTGAAGAATTATAATAAATGACAAAATTCTTACACTATGACACTACATAGTTAAGAAATTCTATAAAAATGGAGGTAATATATAATGACCTAATTTCATCTTTAACAAGCTTTCTTAGCCTCAGTACTATTGGCACTTGGGGGCCATATAATTCCTTATGTGCAGGGGCCTGTCCCACGCATTGTAGAATGTTTAGCAACATCCCTGGCCTCTACCAACTAGATGCCAGTAGCACCATCTCCTCCAATGGTGCCAATGAGAAATGTTTCCATGTATTACCGAGTGTTGCTGGGTGGCAAGACTGCCCCAGCTGAGAACCAGGGATCTAGAAAAAACAGATCTTAGAAAAAAACGGGTAATGAAAATGTTGAATTCCTCAACACAAAAGATTAGAAAACAAAGGAATGCCTTCAAAATGCTAGCAACAAATAATTCCTAACCTGTAATTCCACATTCACTGAAATCAGTAAATCATTTGATTTTACCGCATCGAAAATTTTCAGATGTTCAAGTTCTCAATAACTTTATCACCAAATATTTTTCAGGAATGTAGGGAAATAAACCAATAAAGAGGAAGTCATAAAAATGCAGAAAATGAAATCAAACTCAGGAGAGAGATAAAAGGATTTCCTAGGATGAAAAGTATAGCACAAGTCCCAAACTGCCAGCCATGGAGTAGGACTAGAGAACAAATAGTGTACAACTGAGTGCAAGCCTAGGTGGATCCAGGATGGCTCCATGGGAAAAAATGGAACTGAGAAGTGTTTTTTAAGCACTTAATAATATAACGGGGTGCTTTAGACTTTACAAAGTATGGGAATAACTTAAAAGTATATACTTAGAAAAGTAAGTGGAAAGTGAGACAATTATAAACTTGAGAGTAAAGAAAAGAAAAATATCAGCAACATGAGGTTCAGGTCTAAGTGATATTTATGTAACTATTTAAACACTACTTAAACAGATTATGACATTGTTATCAGAGAGGATGGGGTAGAAGTGTTCAAGTGTGTGTGTGTGCTCCTTAGAAGTAAATGGATAATATCTAAAACTTAAATTGAGAAAAAGCATTTTCTCAGCATATTATTTAGAAACATGGAAGCAAATATGGGAAAAAAAAGTTAAAAGTCTCAAAAAAAAAAAAAGTCTCAGAAGTAGTTATCTCTGGGCAGTCAGACATGAGTACACTTGGAAAAACTGAAGCGTTGTATGACAAATTAAATATTTAAAACATAAAATGCCTAAACAATGATAAACATCATCTTTTTAAAACACATTGTATGGAGAAGGAAATGGCAACTCACTCCAGTATTCTTGCCTTGGAAATGCCATGGACAAAGGAACCTGGTGGACTATAGTCCAGTGGGATCACAAAAAAGTGTGACATGACTTAGCAACTAAAACAACAACAAATTCATTGACTTAGGTCCCTTCCAGGGTTTGGGCAGCTTTCAACCTGCCATAAAAAATACCATAGACTGTGTGGATTAAGCAACAGAAACTTATTTCTTAACAGTTCTGGAGGCTGGAAGTCAGCTCTAGCTGTTGGCAGGTTAGATTCTGATGAGATCTTTCATCCTGGCTTGCAGATGGCCACCTCAGTGTGCCCTCACATGAGAAAAAGAGCAAGTTCTCTGGTGTCTCTTAGGAGGGCATTAATCTCATGAAGAGGACCCCTGCCCTCCTGACAGTATCCAAACCTAATTATCCCCCAAAGGCCCAGCTCCAATTTCCATTACATTGAGGGTTAGGGCTTCAATGTATGATCTTGGGAAGACACAACTGAGTCCACAGCACTTGGAAAAAACACTAATTTTAAAAATTAAAAGTAAACAGAACCATATGATCCAGCAATACCACTTCTGGGTATATATCCAAAAGAAACAAAATCAGAATCTCAAAGGAGAAAAAAACACATTGTAAATGTTATAAACATTGATAACTCTATATATTTGCTATGTTCTTAAGTTTACGTACCTATTTAGCTGTGTTGAGTCTTAGTAGTATCATGCAGACTTTACCTGTGTCTTAGTTGCAGCATGTGGAATGATGGGATGCCAGGATTAGGGATCTAGTTCCCTGGCTAGGGACTGAACCCAGGGTGCCTGCTTTGGGAGCCTGGAGACTTAGCCAGTGGGTCACCAGGGAAGTCCCTATTTGCTCACTCATAAGAGGGCAGTTAAGTGATGCTAATATTTTAATATGCATCACACGTTTGTTTGTTAACCCTGTAGGGATTATTTAAGCATAAGCAAGTTCTGTAGTTTCATATTATTTTGTTTTTATTCAAGTAAAATCTGATAGTTTTAATTATAAAGATAAATTACAGATCCATTTAATATAATTTTCATCTATTATAAGCATAATGGAAATGTTTTAGGATGATGTTGAAAATTATTTCTGAGTGGGAGAATCATGTTAATTTTCTTTCCTTTTTATTCTTATTAAATGTTAAAATTATTATTTTAGAATCATTTTCATACTAAAAATCATTTATTATGAAAAACAAATCATAACTCTACCAGCTTTTTTCTACTTAACTGGGATTAAATCCTTTAAAATTATAGTAGATGGTCTAATTAAATGATACCAATTTTGAAAGAAAATACTCAAAAAGCATTCAGATAAAATATTAGTTCATTTGAGGAAAGACAATGGTGTTTTTGAAACAACACTACAGAACTCCAGCAATTTACAAGGTCACACAGTTTTTCGCATAAGTGAAAAATTTTAAAACTAAAAGCCATCATTCATAATAGACATGCGATAATAATTGTAAAACACAATTCTCTTAATTATAGCAAGATATCAACGAACAAGCTCAACTATCAGGAACCTGAAAACACTTGTGACTTAGAAAAATCTGACCCTCCAAAACTTGAGAAACACTATTTCTCTGCTAAATGTTTGATCTCCCATGCAAAATGTTAAGAGCTTACAAAAGCCAACAAAAGAGCAACAATAAAAACCACCTAGAGATTCGGAATGTAAAACACTTCAAACTATACATAGGACAATATTTAACGAATGTGTGAATATGTAAGCTCTTCATGTTAATGAAAGGGTTGGAAATTAATAGTGAATACGATCATCGATCACGTTGTCAAGTGAGATTCCTAATTGAATCCCAAACGATTTCTAAAGTTAGCGTTTTCCGCGGTGTCCATACCAGCTACTTCACTCATGAGGCTGGGGACAATAGGTTTGAGAAGCCTGAATTCGCCGGACGCGGTACCTCCCATCAGACACACCTCGTACTGGTAGCTCTGGGACAGGGTCCCCGTGCCGCTGACGCCCACCAGGTGGCCCGGGAAGTGGCCCTCGGGCACCGGGCAGCGACCCGCCGAGCCCGCCCCGCCCCTCCTGCACAGCCGCGCCGCCACGAACACCAGCACCGAGAAGAAGAAGAGCGACGACACCGACGCCAAGGCCACCACCAGGTAGACGGTGAGCGGGTCGGCCGGCGCCGCGGCCGCCGCTTCCGCTTCCGGGGGCGGCAGGTAGGGCTGCGAGAAGCCGTCCACCAGCAGCACGTGCAGCGTGACGCTGGCCGACAGCGGCGGCTCGCCGTTGTCCTTGACCAGCACCACCAGCCGCTGCTTGGGCGCGTCGCGCTCGCTCAGCAGCCGCGCCGTGCGCACCTCGCCGTTGTGCGCCCACACGCCGAACAGCCCGGGCTCCGTGGCCTTGAGCAGCTGGTACGACAGCCAGGCGTTCTGGCCCGCGTCGCCGTCCACCGCCACCACCTTGGTCACCAGGTAGCCGGGCTCGGCCGCCCTGGGCACCAGCTCGGTGCAGGGCGCCGAGGCGTTCTGCAGCGGGTAGAGCACGAAGGGCGCGTTGTCGTTGGCGTCCGCCACGAGCACGCGCACCAGCGCCTGGCTGCTGAGCGCGGGCGAGCCGCGGTCGGCGGCGCCCACGCGGAACTCGAAGGCCCGCAGGGCCTCGTAGTCCAGGGACGTGAGGGCGAAGAGGTGGCCGTTGTCGGGGTTGATGGACACGAGGGAGGCGAGGGGCAGGTGCGGGTCTGGCGGCGGCAGCAGCGAGTAGGTGACCTGGGCGTTGGCGCCCGCGTCTGTGTCTGTGGCGCTGACGGTGCCGATGTGCAGGGCGGGGCTGTTGTTCTCGCGGACCCACAGGGTGTAGGAGGTCTGGGTGAAGGCGGGGGCGTTGTCGTTGACGTCGGACACCAGCACGGTTATGTTGTGCTGGGTTTTCAGTCTGGGGGTTCCCATGTCAGTGACCGTGATGGTGATGTTGTACTCGGCTTTTTGTTCTCTGTCCAGTGCGCCTTCTGTTACCAAGGTGTAAAAATTTTCTATCGTGAGCTTCAGAAGGAAAGGGAGATGGTCTTGAATGGAACACGTCATTTTGCCATTGTTACCAGAGTCTGAATCTGAAATTCCAAAAACAGCGACCACAGCGTCAGGGATATTTTCTGGGATATCATTGATGAGTAGTGATATGGTCAATTCAGGGGCATTGTCGTTTACATCCATCACTTCTACGGCTACAGTGCATTTTCCTGAAAGACCGCCGCCATCTGAGGCCTCAATTTCCATATGGTAAGATCTAATTTCCTCAAAATCCAACTTTTTTTTTAATCGAATATCCCCTGTGACTGTGTTTATTTCGAAGGCCTGAATGACGTGACTTGAGGATTGGAAAAATGAGTAGGAGAGCTCACCATGGATCCCAGCATCCAAATCTCTAGCAGAAACAGTGATGACAAGGGAGCCTGTAGGGCTGTTTTCTGGGACCTGCACCTGGTAGAGCTGCTGAGCAAATTCAGGGGCGTTGTCATTTATGTCCAGGACTATGATGAGGACCTGCGAAGTCCCGGTCTTGGGCGGTGACCCACCATCCATCGCTGTGAGGGTTAACCTGAGCTCGGGCTGCTCCTCACGGTCCAACTCTTGGTCCAGCACCAGCTCCGGGTATTTTCTGCCATCGCTGTGATTTCGAGTAAAAAGGTGGAAATGGAAGTTGGAGCTAATTGTGTAGTTCTGTACTGTATTACTGCCAACGTCTAAATCTTGAGCTATTTTCAAAGGATATGCAGACCCTGGATGGCTGCTTTCCGATATTTTCAGGAGGATTTCATTTTCCAAGAATTCTGGGGCATGGTCATTTACATCTTCAATCTGTAATTCACCTTGAATAAACTGCACTGGGTTTTTCAGTAACACCTGGAAATGCAGTATACATGGATCCGTGTCACCGCACAAATCTTCTCGGTCCACTTTTTCTTTTAGTATCAAATTCCCACTCTTCTGCTCGATCTGCAAATGCTGTTTATTCCCTTTGAAAAGAATCTGGGCGCCCCGAGAAGCCAGCTCCCCTAAGCCCAACCCCAGATCTTTTGCTAGGTTGGCCACAAATGAGCCGCTGTCCCTCTCTTCTAGAACTGAATACTTAATGATCTCACCGCCCGCCTCCCACAATAGTAACAGAATAATAATAGCGGTCACTTGCCTTTTCTGAGTCACTTTGGGTTGCGGTGTCTCCATCGTTCCTGAGACCAAAAGATGCAGTATTTAATCATAAAGTAATTGTTTTGCGCCAGATCTGCTATCTTGGTTCAATAATTTTGAGTTACTTCTTGTCATGGACTGACAAGGGGATAGCTGCCTCTCTGAAACCTACCCCAGCCATGTAAATATTTCCTTTGTGAGCTAACAGAAACAGATCGGCTTTTATGGAGTCTATGACTCTGCAGAGACTGTTTTTCACTCTCTTAGCCTGCAGCGCCACCAAGCGTTCTTCTTTAAAACTTCAGGGAGTTTTCATTTCAAAGCATAATATAATACCAAAATTGCAGTGAACGCACTGTGGGTCATAAAATGTTATAAACTCCTTTCCTCCGCACCTGTAATGCAGTCTTGTCCAGGTAGCTAACAGTAGTTATGAGAGCAAAATAAGTTATTTATCTAAGTCTACATTCATTTTCCTTTTAAAGGTACAAGTTTGGTATGCAAAACTCAGCTCAAGACAAATTTATTCATTTAATAAGTATGTCTCTGCAGGAATTATTATAGCTTCTCGGGATAACACTGTAAATTAAGCACAAAAATTCTTGCTCTTGCGAACCTTACATTACAAAATTACTAATTTGTTCTATGGTGTTAGAAGAAGTTATACATTTTTAAATCCAGTTTTTACTCCCCCCAAAATTGCAGTGTGCCTGGAACTTCTGCGAAAATGGGACTTTTCAGTCTCTGGGATACACAGACTTTGGATCTTTTTTTCTTTCATAAGTTCATTGCGTACATAGCCCAGTGAGAGGAAATGGCTATTTGTTTTTTTAGAAACCAACTAAGTTCTCAACTCAGGCAATGTCTTTCTGCAAACATGAATAAGGCAATAAAGCCAATGAAAATCAAAGATCTACTTTCTAGGGAAAGGTTTTGATCTGTCAGCATTAAATAGGACCCACCCCCCTGTATGTTTTATACCCTCTGGGACTATGCGGATGGGTTTACTGAAAAAATCCACTGTACCAACTAAAGTCATGTAGTTGGAGTGAGAACAGCAGAAGCAGCAATCCCCCAAAGAAGAATGGAGGAGGAGAGGGTAAATATCTGGTGTAAGTTTCCCCTACACTCACTAATTGGTAATCATCTATGACAAAAGAGCCATGATATCTGAACACAATACAGACGAATATAATTTAGTTAAGCCCAGTTGCATTAAGAATAAAAAGAAAATACTCATTTGTCATTCTAGAATAAATTGCCTGACTGTGATGGGAAGTTGCAAAGAGGGACCTCTCATAATGTACTACAAATATAACCAAAACAAAACCAAATATGGGTTAAATTGTGAAAGTAAATGATTTTGTAGCTAACAAAGGTAAATGATGCATACATATAAGTGAAAGAAAAATCTGGCATTACTTAGTAACCTGCTACTAGTAACTAACTTAGGTCTTGGGACGGAACACACATATAGAAGCTTGAGAAACAGGCACAGGAGCTTGAAAAAATATAATCTGGATTTTCCTAAAAATACTTTTTGAACTTTCAAATTGTTAGACAAAGACAAGGAGATGAAATGTACTCCGAAGCACTTTATATTCTGTAATACAGTTTAGGGTGAATGAGGGTGTCTTCTGTTTAGAAGGCAAATAAAAGGGTGATATTTAATAATTTTATTTATTGGCAAGGATACTATATTGTAGTGAGAATATTAGGGTTACTTATTCCTTGAAGGTTATTTTAAAAATTCACTATTGGACTGTTAATAACATTAGCAAATATTTATTAAGCATTTATAATTGTTTTTTTAAGTGACCATCATATACTTACATGAAGTTCAAAAACTGTAATGTGTTGACACTTTCCTGAAGTCTGTATTGATAGAAAATGTGTATGTACTATTGTGATATACTTAAATGCACATAAATATGACTAGCTATTTAGTATTTAGCCGTATTTAGTATCTGTTTTTAGTTTTTCACACTATAGAAGTTACCCAAAAGTGAGAAGTACATCGGTGGGTTAAAAAACTATCAAACATATTTTAAGCATGTCCCTACATGTCACTTGTGATGACAGCTGTCACTGCTAGTTAGAGATGCAATCTTGAGGACCTTGGAATATAAATTTTATAAAAAGGATAGATGATTAAAATGTTTTAAAATTATGCAAATAAAATTTTAGTGTTCCCTGGTGGCTCTGCGGTAAAGAATCTGCCTGCCAATGCAGGAGACTCAGGTTTGATTCCTGGGTCAAGAAGATCCCTTGAGAAAGAAATTGCAAACCACTCCAATATTCTTGCCTGGGAAATCCCATGGACAGAGGAACCTGGTGGGCTATGATCCATGGGGTTGCAAGGAGTCAGACATGACTTAGCGCCTAAACAGTAAAATAAAATTTTACTTTTCATTCAGATTGTCAATATAGTGGAGAGTAATATTTTAAAAACCCTAAAGTTAACGCAAGAAAAATGCAGTGAATACCCACTGTCTGACTCTTTAAAATTTCACAATGAGGAGCAGTAGTAAAACGGACCGTCACTATGTATCGATAACATGTATCTTTAAGTTAAAATAGATTACCAAATTTATTAAGTAGGGCTTACTAACAGAATAATCCAATACTTAATTGAAAAGGAAACTACTTCGAACGGTGGGGTTTTCCTCCATTTCCCTCACAGTGCCCCGGAGAGGGAATGTGGGAAGAATCGGCTTTAGACACTTGAATTCCCCGGTCCCAGTACCTCCCGTCAGACACACTTCGTACTGGTAGCTCTGGGACAGGGTCCCCGTGCCGCTGACGTCCACCAGGTGGCCCGGGAAGTGGCCCTCGGGCACCGGGCAGCGACCCGCCGAGCCCGCCCCGCCCCTCCTGCACAGCCGCGCCGCCACGAACACCAGCACCGAGAAGAGGAAGAGCGACGACACCGACGCCAAGGCCACCACCAGGTAGACGGTGAGCGGGTCGGCCGGCGCCGCGGCCGCCGCTTCCGCTTCCGGGGGCGGCAGGTAGGGCTGCGAGAAGCCGTCCACCAGCAGCACGTGCAGCGTGACGCTGGCCGACAGCGGCGGCTCGCCGTTGTCCTTGACCAGCACCACCAGCCGCTGCTTGGGCGCGTCGCGCTCGCTCAGCAGCCGCGCCGTGCGCACCTCGCCGTTGTGCGCCCACACGCCGAACAGCCCGGGCTCCGTGGCCTTGAGCAGCTGGTACGACAGCCAGGCGTTCTGGCCCGCGTCGCCGTCCACCGCCACCACCTTGGTCACCAGGTAGCCGGGCTCGGCCGCCCTGGGCACCAGCTCGGTGCAGGGCGCCGAGGCGTTCTGCAGCGGGTAGAGCACGAAGGGCGCGTTGTCGTTGGCGTCCTCCACGAGCACGCGCACCAGCGCCTGGCTGCTGAGCGCGGGCGAGCCGCGGTCGGCGGCGCCCACGCGGAACTCGAAGGCCCGCAGGGCCTCGTAGTCCAGGGACGTGAGGGCGAAGAGGTGGCCGTTGTCGGGGTTGATGGACACGAGGGAGGCGAGGGGCAGGTGCGGGTCTGGCGGCGGCAGCAGCGAGTAGGTGACCTGGGCGTTGGCGCCCGCGTCTGTGTCTGTGGCGCTGACGCTGCCGATGTGCAGGGCGGGGCTGTTGTTCTCGCGGACCCACAGGGTGTAGGAGGTCTGGGTGAAGGCGGGGGCGTTGTCGTTGACGTCGGCCACCAGCACGGTTATGTTGTGCTGGGTTTTCAGTCTGGGGGTTCCCATGTCAGTGACCGTGGTGAGGATGTCGTACCCGGCTCTTTCCTCTCTGTCTAGCGGTCTGTCACCAGGGTGTAAAAGTTTTTGAACGTGGGTTTCAAGAGAAAGGGGAGGTCATTCTGAATGGAGGAAACCATCTTACCGTTGTCCCCGGAATCTGGATCAGAAACACTGAAAACGGCCACCACAGTCTCTGGGGAGTTTTCTGGGATAGAGCTGATGAATCTCGACATGGTCAGCTCGGGGGCGTCGTCATTCACATTCACCACTTCTGTGGCTACAGTGCATTTTCCTGAAAGGCCCCTGCCGTCTGTGGCTGCAATCTCCACGTTATAAAACCGAGTTGCCTCGAAATCCAATGCCCTTTTCAGACCAATTTCTCCTGTTATTTCGTCTATTACAAATGGTTGAGTAACTTCATCTCCTTGGAATAGAGCATAGGCTACTTTCCCATGTGTTCCTGCATCTGCACCTCGGGCAGAGACAGCGACAACTAAGGAGTTTAGGGGGCTGTTCTCCGGAATCTGTACCTCATAGACGGACCGTAAAAACTCTGGGGGCATTGTCGTTAATGTCCACGACTTCGATGCGGACTGTAGTGGTCCCAGACCTGGGCGGAGCCCCACCATCCAGCGCGGTGAGGGTTAAACAGCTCAGGCTGCTGCTCCCGGTCCAGTGCTTTGTCAGCACCAGCTCTGGGTATTTTCTGCCATCTCCACGATGATGAGTGACAACATGAAAATGGGATTTGGGGCTGACTGTGTAGTTTTGAACCGTGTTGCTACCTATGTCAAAGTCCTGATCTATTTTCAAAGGAAACAGTCCCTGTCTGGACGCTCTCGGGGATTTTTAGGAGCATTTCTCTCTCTAGGAACTCTGGGGAATGGTCATTTATATCTGTGCGATGCAGATCAGCTTGAATAATCTGCACCGGGTTTTCCAGTAATAGTTGGAAATGCAGTATACAGGGATCTGTTGTCCAGCACAACACTCCCGGTCTAGTTTTTCATATAGAAGCAAATTCCCGGTCGTTATATCCAGGTGCAAGAGCTGTTTGTCTCCTTTGTAATGGATTCGCGAGCCCCCGAGTGGCTAGTTCCCCCAACCTGAGACCCAGGTCTTTTGCCAGGTTGGCCACAAAAGACCCACTTTTTGTTTCTTCTGGCATGGAATACCTAATTTCATTGTCCAGACCCGGTGCAAGAAGGTAGTTTCTTCAACTCGATATACAATCAATCCAGATGAGTTCGTTAAATGGAATTTGATCTAGTGACTTGCGCTAGGATGATGCCCTTCTCAGAGATCTCTGCCCCTAGATCTATGTAAATTGCTTCCTTCTTTTAGAAAGCATGAGGGGTTCTGATTCCCACTGTAATGACTAAGGGGCAGTCACAGATCCCTTCATTCATACTCCTAACTTGCAGTGCCACTAGGCGTCATTATTGACTTTTGCATATAGTATTGGCCATTTCATTCCAAGCTTTACCTTGGTTTGTATCAGTTTCCTTTTAAGCAGAAATGCTCCCGATTGATTCTGTATTTCCAGTTTTTAGTTACTGCAGGTTCTGAATAAGCATTTGCTAAGTTAATTTCCAGTGAAATAATACTTTTCAGAACAAACTAAAATGATGTATCAGTATTCCTCATAAAACACCTTTTGAGTACTCAAACTTCCTCTTGTGGGATTCTTATTTGATTATATTCAAGAAATTAGTAATAATGGTAAGTTTACAATTTTGCAAAATTGTTTTCTATTAAATATACATCAGAAAAGGGCACAAATCATATGTGTACAACTCAATAATGTTTCAGGAAGTGAACACTGGTAAGCAGAACCTAAATTGAAACTAAAATGTACCAAAACCCTAGAAACCCCCTCCTGTCATTTCTGGTCACTACCCTGTAAAGGTAAAACTCTTCTAATTTCTATTATTATAGTGTGGGTTCTTGTTTTTAAGCTTTCACACAAATGGAGTTATACAATATTATTCATATGTTTGTAAAGTCCACCCCTTCCATACTGTTATAACTTATCTCATTGCTTTGTATTACTCTATTGTACAATGATTTGTTTTTCTATTCTCCAGTTGATGGACATTGGTATTTTCCAGTTTAGGGATATTTTGAGTACTGCTGCTATGAATATTTTTGCTGTCTTTGTGTGCATTTATATTGTGTGCATTTATGTTCAATAAATTCCTAGGAGTTACACAGTTATGGGTTAAGATGTGCACATGTATTTAGCTTTATTAGATATTGCAAAATAGTTTTCTAATGTGGTTTTACCAAAACCAATGAAGAGTGAGAGCTCCAGTTGCTCCAAATCCTTGTCATCATTTGATATTGTCTTTTAACCATTTTGGTGAGTGTGTGGTGATGTCATATTGTAACTTTAATTAGGATTCCCCTGAAGATTAATTAAATGAGTCCATTTCACTTGTTTATTTTTATTAGAGTACATTCTTGTGAAGTACATAAGTCTCTTGTCTACTGTTCTTGTTAGGACATTTGCCTTTTTTTCCTTACTGATCTTTAGAAGTTCCTTATATATTCTGGACTTAAGTACTTTTTCACAAGTATGTATTGCAGGTATCTTCTCTGATTCTATTGCTTGCACTTTAACTCTCAAGGTATCTCTGAAGAACAAAACCTTCAAATTTTAATTTAGTCTAATTTTCAATATTTTTCATTTATGGTTTGATTTTTTTTTTGTATTCTCTTTAATTCTTTGCATACAGCAAAGTCATGAAAATACTGTTGTGTGGTGTTTTCAAAAAATCAATTACTTTTTACATTTATAGCTATAATTCTCGTGAAATTAAACTTTTTAATAGGAATGAGGTTAGGATCAGATTATTTTTTTCATAAAAATATCCAAATGTCTCTGCACCATCTACTGAAAAAAGTTCCATTCTCCACTATTTCTGAGCTGTCATTTTTTTTTCATAAATCAGATGACCATAGTTATGTTCAAGGCTCTTTTTTTCAATTTTTCTCCTTGTTTATCTTGCAATACCTAATTGTCTTAATTTCTATACTTTATAATAGGTTTTATTATCTGATAATTAAGTCCTTTATTTTTTTTTCAAGATTGCTTTGGTTAGTATTCTCTATTTCCATATAAATTTTAGATTCAGCTTGTCAGTTTCACAAAGAAATCTGCTGAAGTTTTCTTTAGGATTTTACTGCATCAGTAGATTGATTGAGGAGAACTGGCATATTGCCAACATTGAATCTTCCAACTGGAATGTCCCTGAATTTGACAAGTATTCTAAGAGCGGAACTAGCCTCCAATTTGCCATAGGCATATGAAGTTACTCTATCCCTGGCAGGAGCAGAAGACTTTTGTCTGTTCTTAAATGAAGTCACTCCGTAGGGTCCGTCTCATTGCGACCCCAAGGACTGTATGTAGCCTGCAGGCTCCTCCATCCATGGGATTTTCCAGGCAAGAATACTGGAGGGGGTTGCCATTTCCTTCTCCAAGGAATCTTCCCGACCCAGAAATCGAACCTGGGTTTCCCGCACTGTTCTTAGGCTTTTGCAGATTTCCTCAGGGCAAACTGACTGTAGGAGTCAGTTCAGAGCTCTCTCAAGAAGTTTCCTTTTCAGGAAGCTTACTCAGCCCCTTCAGTTCTTTGTATATGATCTACTGTTTCTTCAAACTAGTAATTTCTGAATTTTAACCAAGTTTTACAGTTGTTTGAAAGTGAAAGAAGAAAAAAAAGTTGTCTTCTGCTGTTAAATAATCCTTCTAACTTGAAACAGAATACAACCAAATATGTGCAAAACTTAAAATCCGAGACTACTTAAAATCTGTGTTTTGTAACTTTTGGCCATAAGGAAGAGGAGTTCTGAAAGGTGATGTGGGCCGTGTTGACTTAAGTAGAATTTCCGTCCCCAAAACAGCATATGTTAAACACACTGTGTGTGCTAGGTCACTTCTAATACCAGTCGTGTCAGACTTTTTGCGACCCTGTGCACTGTAGCCCACCAGGCTCCTCTATCCATGGGATTCTCCAGACAAGAATACAGGAGTGGGTTGCCATTCCCTTCTCCAGGGGATCTTTGTGACCCAGAGATTGAACTTGCATCTCCTGCATTGGCAGGTGAATTCTTTACCACTATTGCCACCTGGGAAGCCCTAAACATACTATATACTTTGCATAAAAAAATGATGAAAGAGGAATTGTTAAAAATGAACATATATAATACATTCGAGAAAGTGAAATGGGTATTATTATCCAGATATTTGGCTCCCATTTTCTATTTTTATTTTGCAACAATAGAACTGGCCTGTTTTACATGATATATTCATTTTGTGGAAGTTAGCTGGATCATATTTACTACTAAATTCTAATTGAATTTTAAAGTGTTGATGAGAAAAAAAAGTGTTGATGAGGTCTACACCAAAGTCTGGTAGTGATCTCCAGTTAGTAAGCAATCATCCATACTTTATGAATACACACAGTAATTTATAAATTAATACACAAAGTAATTTAAAAAACATATATAAGTTAATAAAGGTGGGTTCTCAGTGTTTATTTACCCAGACTAATTTAGGTAATTGTACAAATTGGACTTTCCTGGCATAAACAAAAACATGAACTTTTTTCATAATGTTGAGATATAGTGGTGAAATAGATACAGTGGTGAGAACTTTAATCAGATTTCTTGTCATCATACATTAAACTATTTCATTTAAACATCTAACAGTAAATGGAGGCATCATTAAAGTTAAATACAATATTTATGTCATTTGTTTAATTTTGTTCTCACTTATCACTTTCTAATTTCAAGTATTAGATTGGATGAAAGTGAAAAGATATGTTCAATGATAACTTTAAGAGTAATTTTCATTTTTTCATTACATTCTTAGAAAAAATATAATTCAGGGAAAGATGCAAATAATTAAATTCCTGTAGAGTGACACTTGAAACTTATAAAGCAAACTCTTTAGAGATATAAGTGGCCTTATAGTTATATCCCTATAACTTTAGTTGGAAATCACATGGCTTCCTTGGTTTAATGAACACAATATAAAGCAATTGAGTTTATTTCTTATCTTAGTTTATATTTCTATTCTTGTTGTCTTAAAGGAAAAAATACTTATTTCTTACTAATGAAAGTTTAGCATAATTGAAAAAACTACTTTGCAAAACACCTGAAAACTACATTGTAGAACAAAAGAAGATAACTTGGACATAAAAAATAGATCACTGTTTTGTTGATAAAGACTGTCTATGTTTGCAGAATAACAAAGTGAAAATCTATTATCACTCAATAACCAGACTAGAACAGAATAACCAAAACTCAGAAGAAATTCTTACTCTTTTGCAGGTGCAGAGAAACTTCAGGGAAACCAAGAAAAACACATACACTAAACTACATCTGAATTTCTAGTTGTAGGGCAAAAGAAAGGACAAAGCAGTATATGATACCCTCTACCTCTTGAGTCCTTTGAAATGATTTAGAGTGCATTAAAGGTTCTGTGTTTTAAAAACAATTTAAAAAGCAGTGACTTAGTTTTATTTAGTGAAGTAATGCCAAATTATATAAGATTTTTCTTTTTAATTATTATTAGAATAATTTTATGTTAATATTAGTGAGTATTTATGTAGCAATTGCAATGTGCTAGGTAAGTAGCAGACAAAGAGAGAGAAATCTCTAGCATATTGGTGCTCACAATGGGATATGGCCAAAATTGTAGTGTATGACTACTTTAATAAAGTGCATGTTTATGTACAGTTTTGGAGAAACAAGTTTGCTAAGATATGCTCATGGCTATTCAGGGGCCATAGCTTTGTAGAATAGTCAACAAGAACAGTCTAGATAGTTACAAAGAATTTCAAACACTAGCTTGCAAATAGAAAGCTGTTTGATAAAGAAAAGCACCAAAAACATACAGAAATGCAAGATTACACAGGAGTTTTAAAATGTTTCATTGAAAAGACATAAACTAAGAAGTTGATTTAAATATAAATAGAATTTCTTTTTATACTACTTGAATAATTTATAGTTATGGAAAGATTAATCACCAAGAGAAGGTCAAATATGGAGAAAATACATACTCAATATCCAGTACAACTAAAAATGCTAAATCCAATTAGCACAGAGACATGAATAGCTTTGGAATGTATATACACATATGTGTATATATATATCTTTGTGTGTGTTAATCACTCAGTCCTGTCCGACTCTGTGATCCCATGAACTGTAGCCTGCCAGGTTCCTCTCTCCATGAAATTCTCCAGGCCAAAATACAGGAGTGGGTTGCCATTTCTCTCTCCAGGGGATCTTCCTGACCCAGGGATTGAACCTGGATCTCCAACATTGTGGGCAGATTCTTTACCACTGAGCCACCAGGGAAGCCATATATATATATATATTTGTACAACAGTACAACTTCTTAAGAGAAAGGTATTGCAATGGGAATTAGGTTTGCCAAAATTAAGGAGAGGCTCACTTAACCAAATACGACATTTAACTGAATACAAAGTTGTTTCTACAGTTGGGGCTTTCTTTGATTTCTTTCTCAGTGTCCTGAACCAAGAGGTTAGGGAATATTGGCTTCAGGAATTTGAACTCACCAGTTCTATGGTCTCCCGTCAGACACACCTCGTACTGGTAGCTCTGGGACAGGGTCCCCGTGCCGCTGACGTCCACCAGGTGGCCCGGGAAGTGGCCCTCGGGCACCGGGCAGCGACCCGCCGAGCCCGCCCCGCCCCTCCTGCACAGCCGCACCGCCACGAACACCAGCACCGAGAAGAGGAAGAGCGACGACACCGACGCCAAGGCCACCACCAGGTAGACGGTGAGCGGGTCGGCCGGCGCCGCGGCCGCCGCTTCCGCTTCCGGGGGCGGCAGGTAGGGCTGCGAGAAGCCGTCCACCAGCAGCACGTGCAGCGTGACGCTGGCCGACAGCGGCGGCTCGCCGTTGTCCTTGACCAGCACCACCAGCCGCTGCTTGGGCGCGTCGCGCTCGCTCAGCAGCCGCGCCGTGCGCACCTCGCCGTTGTGCGCCCACACGCCGAACAGCCCGGGCTCCGTGGCCTTGAGCAGCTGGTACGACAGCCAGGCGTTCTGGCCCGCGTCGCCGTCCACCGCCACCACCTTGGTCACCAGGTAGCCGGGCTCGGCCGCCCTGGGCACCAGCTCGGTGCAGGGCGCCGAGGCGTTCTGCAGCGGGTAGAGCACGAAGGGCGCGTTGTCGTTGGCGTCCGCCACGAGCACGCGCACCAGCGCCTGGCTGCTGAGCGCGGGCGAGCCGCGGTCGGCGGCGCCCACGCGGAACTCGAAGGCCCGCAGGGCCTCGTAGTCCAGGGACGTGAGGGCGAAGAGGTGGCCGTTGTCGGGGTTGATGGACACGAGGGAGGCGAGGGGCAGGTGCGGGTCTGGCGGCGGCAGCAGCGAGTAGGTGACCTGGGCGTTGGCGCCCGCGTCTGTGTCTGTGGCGCTGACGGTGCCGATGTGCAGGGCGGGGCTGTTGTTCTCGCGGACCCACAGGGTGTAGGAGGTCTGGGTGAAGGCGGGGGCGTTGTCGTTGACGTCGGCCACCAGCACGGTTATGTTGTGCTGGGTTTTCAGTCTGGGGGTTCCCATGTCAGTGACCGTGATGGTGATGTTGTACTCGGCTCTTTCCTCTCTGTCCAGTGCGCCTTCTGTTACCAAGGTGTAGAAATTCTCAACTGACGGTCTTAAAACAAAGGGGAGATTGTCGTCTATAGAACAGATAACCTGTTGGTTATGTCCAGAATCAGCATCTGATACACTGAAAACTGCCACTAGGATCTCTGGCAGGTTTTCAGGGATGGGGCTAGTCAGTGAGGACATAGTCAATTGGGGAGCATTGTCATTCACATCCAGGACCTTGATGACTACAGAGCATTTTCCTGATAGTCCCCCACCGTCTGTAGCCTCGATATCCACCTGATATGATTGAAATTCTTCAAAATCCAATTTCTTTTTTAGTCGAATTTCTCCTGTATTTGCGTTAATTTCGAAGGGTTCGTTAACGTCATCGACCTGAAATAGGGCATAAGACACCTCTCCAAATGATCCTGCGTCTAAATCTCTCGCTGAGACAGTGATAACCAGAGAGCCCAGGGAGCTATTTTCAGGGACTTGAGCCTCATAGAACTCCTGAGCAAACTCGGGGGCGTTGTCATTGCTATCCAAGACCAGGATCTGAATCTCGGTGGTCCCAGACCGAGGCGGAGACCCGCCATCCAGCGCTGTGAGAGTTAGCCTGAGCTCGGACTGCTCCTCACGATCCAACGCTTTGTCCAGTACCAGCTCCGGGGACTTCCTCCCGTCCTTGCGGTTTCTAGTGAGAATGTGGAAGTGAGGGTTGGAGCTGATTATGTAGCTCTGAAGGCTGTTGCTACCAGCGTCTAAATCTTGTGCCATTTTCAAAGGAAATACTTTACCTGGTATAGTAATTTCTGATATTTTTAGTTGCATTTCTCTAGCAGGGAACTCCGGGGCATGGTCATTTATATCACTAATTCCCAAGGCAGCCTGAAATAACCGAAAGGGATTTTCCAGTAACACTTGGAAGGGTAGCACGCAGGGCTCAGTGGAGCCGCACAGCTCCTCCCGGTCCAGTTTATCATTCAGCAGCAAATCACCGGTGTCTGGATCAAGCCGCAAATGCTGTCTGTTCCCCTTAAAAACAACTCGGGCGCCCCGGGCAGCCAGCTCTCCCATCCTGAGTCCCAAGTCTTTTGTCAGGTTGGCCACAAACGTGCCACTTTCTGTCTCTTCCAGTACAGAATACCGAATCGATTCTGAACCTGCCTCCCACGAAAGAATTAATGTAATGAAGATCATCACTTGCCTTTTCTTCTGATGTAGTTTCATTTGCACCATTTCCATTGTTGTGTCTGGTTCCAGAGGAAAAATCTTTTTCCAATCCCAATCACCGTGTACACTGTTGACCCTTCAAAATGTCTGCTCCAGAATTTCAAATTCGTTCCTATAACTCGTCTGGCAGCGACTGCACCCCGAACACTTCTGTCTTAGCTTTACCTGTAAATGAGTTCTATATTTTTTTCTTCGGCGTCTCTGAAATGGAGTCCACCGAGTCTGCAGAGTTTTTATCCACTCTTAGCCTGCACTGCCACCATGCGTTCAAATGAGTAACTTCGTGGGGGTGCTTCAGTCAACACCACATCCAAAATGTAAACTTTATAAAGGTTTTAAGGAAAACGCTGAGTTTCTCAGGCTGCAGTGAGTGAATCACGTGCATAAAGACTTATCTGGGAGTCTTGGGATTTTCTTTTTCATAACTTGAATCGAATTTTCTGGCCTTCTGGCTGTACTAACAAATCTGTAAGTCAATCTTTCTCTTTAAGGATTCTAATACATACTAACACATTTCAGAGTCATTCCCTCAGGTAATGTAAACGTCCTATAACTAACTTTTATTCATTGGTAGTGCAGTTTATCTCTGAGGAGCAGTGTAATTTCTGAATCTGACAAGTATACTATTGTCCCACTGACACACTATACAAAATGTAAAAGTTGGTTAGCAAGATCAATCTTACACACTTATTTCTCTAAACTATATGACTAATAAAATGGAATGAACAACATACTTACCGTTGTTTTGTGGTCACACCTGCACAATAAAGGGAACACTTAGGCTATTAGGAAAATTGAGGCCAAGAAATAGGTATTATAGAAGTATCAAATCAAATTAAATTATTTAAAAGAGGGACCAGGAGTAATTTGGTATGTGTCATAAGTAAGCATTTTAGGAATCCATTTCATTTTTGTATTGGTAGAAATGGCCATGATTTTATCAGGGTTGTTCATTTTATTGTAACTTTTTGGTCAAATTTCGCTGCTGTGTGTATTAATTAAAGTCCAAATGTATTACCCTGTTATAAGGGCATAATGCAATGTAGAAAACAAACATTCAAGAATCACCTCTACCATTCTTTCACAACAAGGATAACAGTTGGTCCTATAAATACAGACCAAATAATGTAGTGTGAAAAGTGGATTATATTTGAATGGATACCCTGAAATTCCGTAATAGTTCATTATGACTATGTTCATTCCTATCTCACCAATTTCTGCTCAGATGAACTGGAAAATATATCTATATTTCCTGAGAATGCAATAAATGGGTCAGTGCATATCTAAGCATACAAAAATATCAAACATAATTTGCTTCAGAATGATTTTGTATTTATTATGTAGAGGTGAAATGATTTGAATTCAAGCAAAATTCACTTCAGGTAAGGAGTGAATGATGGAAGGTTAAAAATGAGGATATTTTTCAAAATACTTCAACTCTAGCTAAAATAAAGCTAAATAAAATCTAAATTCTGAACAAATGAAATCATTTTACAGTTGAAAAGCAACTCTATATACCCAGAAAGATAAAATTAAGATCACTGTCAGCAGCCTCCATTGTTCACTTGGTAAATGTTGCTGAAAACAGACTCCCCTGAGCATTTGAATAATGAAATAACACTGATAAAGTAAAACCAACAATCAGAAACATCTTGGATGGGTTTACCTTCTTCTCTGAAACAAAATTATTTGTAGCTCAGTCCTAAATGCTTTCTCCTTTCAGTGGACATTCTGAGTTCTGATTCCAACTTAATGCCATCTCTGGCATCCACAGAGTTCTTTATTCACTCTCTTTGCCTTCAGGCATCCTCAAATACAGCTTATAAAATTATTTGCATTTTAAAACAGATTTCACTTATTAATAGTACAGTATGTATAAAAATCAAATTAGATCATTGAAGTGTCTGTGAGAGCACTGGTTGCTATAATAGAAAGAAGGTAATATCTTAATGTAACCCAAAGAGATGTCAGTTGGGTATGTGAAGAAACTCCCTTTTTGGAAAGTGGATTGCATTAGACTCCTTCAGGAAAATGCTTCTCAGTTGCTTGGATTTGCTAAAGTAGAGTTGAATTGACTTTGCTTTTATAAACCCGTCTCACAAGGACTAATTCATTTAAAATTTTTTTATCATGGACAAAGTTCAACATATGCAAAGTAAACAGCATAAACTTTCGCGTACACATCTCCCAACTTCACAACGTTCTGTCTTGTTTCATCTCTACCTTTTCCTCTGTTTTACGCCTCCCAGTCAATGTTCAGTTTTGCATAGTTCTTTTCTTAAGGTCATGTTTACACAAATTGAAATGCACCAATCTTAACTGTAGCATTTTTAACAAATGGATCCATCTGTGTAACCCACATTTCTCTCAAGATAAAGAACATTTCTGTGATTCACTGGGAATTGTATTAATTATATCAGTATTTTTCAGGTTAATTTTAATAACTAGATGGCACAATCTTGGTCTCCTCTGGACACGGAAAGCTAAACAATGTAAAAAATCACCATGCGCCATGCTCTTTTTGCTCATGCATGCTAACTGGAAGTTACCTTTCAAGATTAATTTAGCTGGATTATTACCAGTGAATTGAAATAATAATTTAACTGATGAAACATTGTCATGTGTATTAAACTTAATTTTATTTAGTTAACTTATAACCATTTCATTGCTGATTTCCATTTATATGCCATACATTTGTCTTTCTTTCATTCTGTAATAAAATTTAAAGTTTTAAACTTTATTAAAAATGGAAGATAAAGACTAAACTTCAAGGATGAATTGAAACTCTTGGTAATATTTCTAAATTTAGTTACATGTAAGGAAAACACAGTATTCAGGGAAAAGATAGAGATGATATATAAGCCAATAACTTAGGGAAACCTTTCAACTGATGGGATGGGATACATGCTGCAGAAAAGTTTGAAAATATAAACAATTTGATGCTAAACACATTTGAAAACTGAAATCATTGAAAAAAGTCTTTTGCCAGCATTGCTATATATTTGCCAATTTAATCGATTTTATTAAAAAACCAGCTCTTTATTTCACTAATTTTTCTTGTTTTGAATTTCATTTGTTTATATATATTATATATATATAAATGTATATATATATATATATATATATATATATATATTCCTACCTCCTGCTTGCTGTGGATTTATTTTCCTTCTTTTCCTACATGCTTGAGGTAGGAGCTTAGATGATTGAGACTTTTCCTCTTTTCTAATATATGCATTTTGTACCATAAAATTCCCTCTCTGCACCACTTTAACTATGTCTTATAAATTTTGATATGTTGTTTTTATGTTTCCAGTTCACTTCAATATATTTGAAAAATTTCCCTTGTGACTTTGTCATCGACCCATGGATTAATTAGAAGTGTATTATTTAGTATCCAAGTATTTGAAGATTTTCCTGTTATTTTACTGTTATTTTTAGTTTGAGTCCATTGTAGTTGGAAAACCCATGCTGTATGATTTCAGTTTTAAAAATTGGTTGAAGTTTATATTAGGCTTATTTATGTGGTCTGTGTTCTATATGATCTCTGAGCATCTGAGAAGAATGTGTATTCTGGAATTGTTGGGTGTTCTATAAATATGTTGGTTGTTGGTTGAGTTCTTCTGTATTCTTGTTGATTTTCTGTCTAGTTGTTCCATGAGTTGAAATAGGGTTCAGAGAGGGTTTTAAATCTCCAGCTTTAATTATGGATCTGTTTCTCCTTTGAGTTCTGTCAGTTTTTGCTTAACATATTATTCATCTCTGTTGTTTGGTATGTATATATTTAGCATTGTCTTTATCATTATATAATGTTTTACTCTCCCTCTGGTCATTTTCCTTGCATATTTTTCTTTTTACTTTCAATCTGCCTGTGTCTTTATATCTGGAGTGAAGTTTCTTATAGCTAGCATATGGTTGGTCCATTTTTGAAAACCCATTCTGGTCATGTTTTAATTGGTGTGTTCAAAACATTTACATTTAATGTAATTACTGATATATTAAAGCTTAAGTCTATAGTTTTATTTTTTGTTGTTTTCTATTTGTCTGTCTTTTCTGTCTTCATTTTAGTTTTCCTGCCTTCCTGTGGGTTATTAGAACAGTTTTTAGAGTTCTACTTTATCTATGGTGGGTTTTAGTGTGTCCTTTTGCATAGTTTTTATAGGAGTTGGCCCACACATAACTTGTCAGGGTTTGAAGTGAAATGAAGTCGCTCAGTTGTGTCTGACTCTTGGCAACCCCATGGACTGTGGCCTACCAGGCTCCTCTGTCCATAGGATTTTCCAGGCAAGAATACTGGAGTGGGTTGCCATTTCCTTCAGGGTTTACTGGTTGTCATTTTACATATGCAAGGGTGGAAAACTTAAGTACCATCACATACATTTATCATTCCCCATTTATAATTGTCTTAAATATTTCCTGTATAGAAATTTTGAACATAGACAGTGTTATAATTTTGGATTCAACCATCAAACATAACTTAGAGAACTAAATTCTAAAGAGAAGGAAAGTCTATGGTGTTTACCCATATTTTTGTTTACTGTGTTCGTTCTTCTTTCCTGATGTTCCAAGATTCCTTTTATCATTGATTCCTTTCTGTTTGGAGAGCTCACTTTAGCCATTTTTAATAGTGTAGGCCTTATAGCAACAAATTTTATTCCAGAAGGGTATTTTCACTGCATGTAGAATTCTGGGTTAATTGTTCTTTTTATCAGTTGGAAAATACTGTGCCATTTTCTTCTCACTTTCTTGGTTTCTGATGAGAAATCTACTCTCATTCAGATTGTTATTGCTCTATGTATAATGTGTCATTTATCTGTCACTGCTTTTCAGACTTTTCCCTTCTCTTCAGTTTTCAGAAATTAGACTATATCTTTTCAGGTGTATTTTTTTTATCTTGTTTTGGATTTGTTTGGCTTCCTAAATCTGTGGATCTCTATCTTTTGCCAAATGTGGAAGGTCTTCTCTCCTGGGATTCCAATGACACAAAAGTTAGGTCTCTTGTTATTGTCCAACAGGTCTCTGAAGCTCTGTTAATTTTTTAGTCTGTTTTCTCTCTTTTGCTCAAATTGGGTAAATGCTATTGTTGTATCTTCTAGTTCATTGACTCTTTGTCTTCCTGTTGTTAAGCTTGTCCACTGAGTTCTTCAATAATTGTATTTTTAATCTCTAAAATTTTCATTGGTAGTTCTTTATATATCTTTTATTTCCTTGTTACAACTTTACATTTCTGAGAATACTTTTCTTTTATTTCAAGCATGTTTAATGTTGCTTATTGAGGCGTTTTTCATCATCCATTTAAAAATCTTTGTCAGGTATCTCCAACATTTTTTTCATCTCAGTGTTGGCATCTTTTAATAGTCTATTTTACTTAGTTTGATATCATTCCAGTTCTTGCTATGACCTGGGTTGGACCTTCCTAGATATGCCTGTACCCAAAAGGAACTCTTGCCCAAGTACATGAGGAGATATATTCAAGAATGCTTATATCAGTATTGTTATGATAGCCAAATTCTTGGGGCAACCCAAAAATCTACAATAAAATGAATGTAAAGGTGAGGGTGTATTTATATAATGGGATACTGTAGAGCGGTGTAAATGAATGAACTGCATTTAACACTGATGAGTTCAATACCCTAATGAATGAGAAAAGCAAGCCCACAGATGTCCATACTGTATCATTCCATTTACATAAATTGCAAAGACAGACAAGATCAGACAAGATCAAACACAGATCAAAGACACATCAAAGACAGACAAGATCAAACAATGTATTATTTAGCAATATATGCATTTCTGATACAACTACAAAGAATAACAAGTAATTAATAAAAATGCAGGATAGTGGTTGATTTTAATGCAAGTGGAAGATGTTATGGTGGAGGCACACAAGGATTTCCAACGTCTTGGCATTGTTCTAAATCTTAAGTAGATGGTGAACATTTTATTATTTTTAAATTGCACATATACATTGTGTACATTTTTTGGAATGTTTAATAGATTTCAAAATTTAAAAAGTAAAGACAAAAAAGCAATGTCTTTGGGGTCAGGCTGCCTGGAGTCAAATCCTGATTCCACTACTTATTAGCTAGGTAGCCTTGGGCAAGTTACTTTAACTCTGTTCAGTTTGTTCATCTCTAAACTTGGTTTACCAATTGTACCATTATTTAAACGAGTAAATGAGATATGTGTACAGAATTTAGAAAACAGTAAAGTACATAGAAAGTATGTAATATGAAAAATATATGTAACATGTAATTTTAATAATTATTAGCCTTCCTCTGCAAGAGTCAGACATGACTGAAGAGACTTAGCAGCAGCAGCAGCAGTCTTCCTCCAGGCCTTCTTCCAAAAACATTAAGTCTCATTTCTTAAGAAATAAAAAGGACCCACTGAAATGTTGTGAAGTAATTAGCCTCCAACTAATAAAAAAAGAAAAAAAAAAGAAATAAAAAGGAATTTTTTTGGAGAACACTAGAATATTTTAGTGAAGACTTTAGGAATCCCAGCATAAAATTTTTGTATCCTAACACTTGCAGGGCCACATCCTGAAAAGAGTTCTTTGCCCATTCATCACAATGCTTCTTGAAGTCTGATATTTTATAAACCTTGCTCTGCACTGCCTCACGTGGAGCAGCTTGTCAGAAAATCCACTCAGGACAGAAACTTGGGTGCAGACTACCTTATCACATAAAAGCTGATAAGACCTAGCAAAACAGCAATTGTACCCATCAGATACTCAATTCTTTTTCTTACATATGAACACATCTCTCACCAGACTTAGGACAACCAAAAATTACACAGAAACACACAAAAAAAGAAATGGGAACTCCAGGAAACAGATCATTTAGGAAATAAAAAGAACTTTGAAAATTCCAAGTGCTACTATGGAAAAGACACAATCAGATAATACGAAAACAGCTAGGGATTTAAATACTCCATTAAAATTGAAAATTTCATAAAAATACTCAAGGTGACTGAAAGATGTTAAATGATGATATAGAGGGAAAACCAAAGATATATAGGAGAAATATAAGAAACATAGAGAAATGATTTAAATTGTTCAATATCCAACAAGCTCAAGTCTCAGAAAAAATAAGCTAGGAATACAACTATTAAGGAAATAGTACTAGAGATGAAATAATTTCAGATATGACAAGACATGAATTGTTAGAATGTATATTGAATGTATATGTATACAATGAAGCAGAAGTGAAAACTGCATTTTCAGACATGCAGAGATACAGAAAGTCTGTATTTGTGCACCTTCTCTTAAAAAGCCACTTGAGGGTGTATACTGTAGCAAAGAGATGGAATTTTTAAAAAAGGAAAGGAGATTTCCTTGCGCCCTACCCCGAATCACCTAAGTCCAGATCCTCTAACTCCTTGGTAGGATGCTATTACGTGCATTGATCATGGTTCTCCATGGTGTGCAGTCTCCCTCATTATAAGTCAGTAAACCCAACTTTGTTCTGATAAATGTGTTCCTGGTGATCTTTAGCTGCAGAGCATTCATAATTTATATGGTCATTAAAGATAAATTTGTAATATTGCTTAACTATTGTCAAAGAGTAAAAAGTACCATTAATCCTGACTACATAGAAGTAAAAACTCACTTTTGAGAGGTTTGGAAGTGTAAGGGAGAAACAAAAGGAAAAATAATAATTCTATTAGTTTCTTTCATACAAGAAAATAATAAACGGTTGTTAGTGGAATAAGGGGAGGTTTCAGTTTAAGCAGAGAAAATAATGAGATAACTATATGGATGAGGGAAATTTAAAGTGTATAGGATACCAACAACAATAGAGTGAAATTTAAGTTTATGAAAAAGTTACAAGCATATTCTTTAGTGAGAAGAAAGTATTTAAAAAGCTAGAAGATAAAGGTTTAAAAGTGCTTTCCAGAGGGATAAAATAAAAAACAGATAATACCAGATGTTGGTAAGAATGTTGAGGAACTGGTACATCCATATGCTGCTGATAGCAGTCAGTGTAAACGGGTACAACCACTTTGAAAAACTATTTGGAAATATCTACTAAAAGTGGACATGCACTTACTGAATGAGCAGCAACTCCACCTTAGGTATATACAGAACAGAAATGTACATACATGTCTGTTGAAGGATATGTATGAGAATGTTTATAGCAGTATTATTCAAACAGCCAAACCTTACACCAACCCAAATATCCACATACAGTAGGATGGGTTATAAATTGTGCAATATTCACAGTGGAATACTATACAGTAACAAGAATGAAGAACTAAAATTAAAAACAGTATTATGGATAAATGTCATAAACATAGTGCTGAGTTAAAGACACCAGATGCAAAACAGTTCACACTCTGCTATTTCATTTATATAAATTCAAAACAGGCAAAACAGCTATAGCATAGGGTATTGAGTTATCTGTTATGTTTGAAGTGGCAGTGATTTTAAGGGGTAATTTGTGTAGCACTTGGGATGCTAATAATGTTTCATTTCTTCAAGATGCTGATATCAAGTATGTTCATTTTCTGAAAATACAGTGAGCTGTATTAAGGATTTGTCCATTTTTCTGTATGTAATAATTCCATGGAAATATGCATTAAAAATTATTTTCCAGTAGGATGAGAGCTAGGGAGTGTAAACAGAAGAGTGTTGGTTTTCATCATGCTTTCTTCCATATTTATATGCATATATTCCTTTGAAAACAAAATAAATGTTATGTAAACATTTTAAATTTTTGTTATTGAGCATCAAACTTTTACAGTGTGATGAAGCAAAATGACTAGAGAAAACAATATTTTATTGTTGCAAAAATTACCAAAAGAAAGCAAAAATTTCAGGAAAATCAACAGCATGCAAGGATTTGGAATGGCACGCTAAAACAAAAACAGTTAAGACTCGAACTGAGTTTTCCAAAATTGGACAAGTTTATTGTAAAAGGGAAATCAATCCTATACATGAATGTGCGATTTTTCTCCATGAGGTTCTCAGATTTTGCATCTGGGAAATTACAGATAAATGAAATACCTCGAATCATGATGAGATCCCTAATTGGAACCAAAGCTATTCCGAAAATTGGCATTTTCCTCTATTCAACAGCGTCCTGGGGCGGGAGGTTGGGGAGAATCGGCTTTAAGAATTTCAACTCATCTAATCCCGAGGATAAGACCCTGATGCTGGGAGGGATTGGGGGCAGAAGAAGGGGACGACAGAAGATGAGATGGCTGGATGGAATCACCGACTCGATGGACATGAGTTTGAGTAAACTCCGGGAGTTGGTAATGGACAGGGAGGCCTGGCGTGCTGCGATTCATGGGGTCGCAAAGAGTCGGACACGACTGAGCGACTTAACTGAATCCCGAGCATCCGGTCAAGCACACCTCGTACTGGTAGCTCTGCGACAGGGTCCCCGTGCCGCTGACGTCCACCAGGTGGCCCGGGAAGTGGCCCTCGGGCACCGGGCAGCGACCCGCCGAGCCCGCCCCGCCCCTCCTGCACAGCCGCGCCGAGAAGAGGAAGAGCGACGACACCGACGCCAAGGCCACCACCAGGTAGACGGTGAGCGGGTCGGCCGGCGCCGCCGCTTCCGCTTCCGGGGGCGGCAGGTAGGGCTGCGAGAAGCCGTCCACCAGCAGCACGTGCAGCGTGACGCTGGCCGACAGCGGCGGCTCGCCGTTGTCCTTGACCAGCACCACCAGCCGCTGCTTGGGCGCGTCGCGCTCGCTCAGCAGCCGCGCTGTGCGCACCTCGCCGTTGTGCGCCCACACGCCGAACAGCCCGGGCTCCGTGGCCTTGAGCAGCTGGTACGACAGCCAGGCGTTCTGGCCCGCGTCGCCGTCCACCGCCACCACCTTGGTCACCAGGTAGCCGGGCTCGGCCGCCCTGGGCACCAGCTCGGTGCAGGGCGCCGAGGCGTTCTGCAGCGGGTAGAGCACGAAGGGCGCGTTGTCGTTGGCGTCCTCCACGAGCACGCGCACCAGCGCCTGGCTGCTGAGCGCGGGCGAGCCGCGGTCGGCGGCGCCCACGCGGAACTCGAAGGCCCGCAGGGCCTCGTAGTCTAGGGACGTGAGGGCGAAGAGGTGGCCGTTGTCGGGGTTGATGGACACGAGGGAGGCGAGGGGCAGGTGCGGGTCGGGCGGCGGCAGCAGCGAGTAGGTGACCTGGGCGTTGGCGCCCGCGTCTGTGTCTGTGGCGCTGACGCTGCCGATGTGCAGGGCGGGGCTGTTGTTCTCGCGGACCCACAGGGTGTAGAAGGTCTGGGTGTAGGCGGGGGCGTTGTCGTTGACGTCGGACACCAGCACGGTTATGTTGTGCTGGGTTTTCAGTCTGGGGGTTCCCATGTCAGTGACCGTGGTGGTGGTGATGTACCCGGCTCTTTCCTGTCTAGCGGTCTCTTTGTCACCAGGGTGTAAAAGTTTTTGAACGTGGGTTTCAAGAGAAAGGGGAGGTCATTCTGAATGGAGGAAACCATCTTACCGTTGTCCCCGGAATCTGGATCAGAAACACTGAAAACGGCCACCACAGTCTCTGGGGAGTTTTCTGGGATAGAGCTGATGAATCTCGACATGGTCAGCTCGGGGGCGTCGTCATTCACATTCACCACTTCTGTGGCTACAGTGCATTTTCCTGAAAGGCCCCTGCCGTCTGTGGCTGCAATCTCCACGTTATAAAACCGAGTTGCCTCGAAATCCAATGCCCTTTTCAGACCAATTTCTCCTGTTATTTCGTCTATTACAAATGGTTGAGTAACTTCATCTCCTTGGAATAGAGCATAGGCTACTTTCCCATGTGTTCCTGCATCTGCACCTCGGGCAGAGACAGCGACAACTAAGGAGTTTAGGGGGCTGTTCTCCGGAATCTGTACCTCATAGACGGACCGTAAAAACTCTGGGGGCATTGTCGTTAATGTCCACGACTTCGATGCGGACTGTAGTGGTCCCAGACCTGGGCGGAGCCCCACCATCCAGCGCGGTGAGGGTTAAACAGCTCAGGCTGCTGCTCCCGGTCCAGTGCTTTGTCAGCACCAGCTCTGGGTATTTTCTGCCGTCTCCACGATGAGTGACAACATGAAAATGGGATTTGGGGCTGACTGTGTAGTTTTGAACCGTGTCGCTACGTGTGTCAAAGTCCTGAGCTATTTTCAAAGGAAACACAATCCCTGTCTGGACGCTCTCGGGGATTTTTAGGAGCATTTCTCTCTCTAGGAACTCTGGGGAATGGTCATTTATATCTGTGCGATGCAGATCAGCTTGAATAATCTGCACCGGGTTTTCCAATAATAGTTGGAAATGCAGTATACAAGGATCTGTCGCCCCGCACAGCACTTGCTAGTTTTTTATGCAGCAGCAAATTGCCGGTCGTTAAATCCAGCTGCAAGAGCTGTTTGTTTCCTTTGTAATGGATTCGCGCGCCCCACGTGGCTAGTTCCCCCACCCTGAGACCCAGTTCTTTTGCCAGGTTGGCCACAAAAGACCCACTTTTTGTTTCTTTTGGCATGGAATACCTAATTTTTTCAGAGCCAGCCTCCCAGAAGAGGAACAATATAGCAGGAAAGAGAACTTGCCTTTTCCGTAGCGTTTTGCTGGCGCGGTCTCCATTGTCCAAACCCGGTTCAAGAAGGTGCAGTTTCTTCAACTCCCGATATACAGTCAACCCAGGTGATCTGGTTAAATAAGCTCGCCTAAATCTCTCTGACTGGCTTGCACTAGGACGATGCCCTTTTCTGGAGTCCTCCACGCCTAGATCTTCTGTAAAATGCTTCTTTCTTTTTGAAAGCATCGGAGTTCTGATTCCCAGTTTAATGGCTTCCCAGGCAGTCACAAATCTCTCCATTTATACTTATAGCCTGCAGCGCCACCAGGTGTCATTATATACTATTGCATATAGTATTTGCTGTTTCATTTCATATATATGCAGTCAATATATTTGAAGTCACAGAATTGTTCCCAATTGTATATCCAGTTCTTAGTTATTGGACGTTCTTAAAAAACATATGCTAGGTTAACTTCCAGTGAAAGAATACTTTTCAGGACAAACTAAAATGCTAGTATTCCTCAGAAAGTGCATTTTGAGCACAAGAAGAAACTTTCCCTTATTGGATCCTTAATTGATTAAGAAATAAGTAATAATAGATGTTTAGAATCTTACAATATTATAAAATTTTAAAATATATCAGGGAAGGACATAATCATGAGTGTACAACTCAAAAAAGTTCAGGAAGTGAACACATTCATAAGCAAATGTAAAGTAAAACTGAAATGTTAACAAAAACCATAAAAGCCCCCTCTTGTTATTGTCTGGTCACTACTCTTTCCCCTGATAAAGGTAAGCACTCTCCTGACTTATAGTATCATGTGTGTGTCATAGTATCATAGTTTGCCTTTTTTTTAAACTTACACAAATGCAGTTATAGAGTATGTTTGCCTTCTTTCACTCAATCTTACCTTTGTAAAATTCATGTTACACATTGTTTTCTTCTCATTGCTTTGATATTCTATTGTATCACCATTTTTTATTTATTCTGCAGTTGATGGACATTAGGGTTTTACAGTTTGTGTATATATTGAGTAGTCCTGCTATAAACATTCTTGTCTTTTGGTATCTGTGTGTTCATTTATATTTTATATTCCTAGGAGTTAGACTGCTATGCCTTAAGATATGCACACGTATTTATCTTTTTGTTTCAGCTTTAATAGATATTGCAAAATAGTTTTCAACTCTGGTTTTATGAAAACTAGCAAAGAGAGTTCCAGTTGCTTCATATCCTTGTCAACATTTGATATTATCTTTTAAATACTCTGATGAGTGTGTGATGTTATATTGTAATTTTATTTTTATTTTATGTCATTGTAATTTTAATTAGTGGTTCCCCGATGATTCCTTAAATAAAGCACATTTTTCACATGGTTATTTTTATTAGGGTATATCCTTGTGAATTGCATAAGTCTTTTGTCTGTTTTTCTATTTAAGGTATTTGCCCTTTTTCTTATTGATCTTTAGAAGTTCCTTATATATTCTTGGTATAAGTACTTTTTTAGAAGTAGGTATTACAAATATTCTCTCCCAATCTATGGCTAGCATTTTAACTTTCTTGAGATATCTTTGAAAAACAAAACTTCTTTTTCGTCTAATTTTCCAATATTTTTTATTTATGGTTTGCAGTTTTTGTATTTTCTTTAAATCTTTGCATGTGCCAAAGTCATGAAAGTATTGTTGTATGGTGCTTCTGAAAAATCAGTTACTTTACTCTTCCCATTTAGAGCTGTGAAATGAAGTGAAGTCGCTCAGTCCTGTCTGACTCTTTGTGACCCCATGGACTGTAGCCTACCAGGATCCTCAGTCCTTGGGGTTGTAATCCTCCTGAAATTGATTTTTTCATGTTAATGAGGTTAGGGTCAAATTGCTTTTTTTAATATAAATATCCAAATGACCACACCACCTATTGAAAAGAAGCTGCATTCCCAATTATTTTCTGATGTATCATTTCTTCATAAATCAGGGGTCCATAGTTCTGTAGACGTCTTTTCCCCCCATTTTTCTCTTTGTTTATCCTGCAATACCATATTGCTTTTTAAGTAATAATTCATTATACAGATACACCAGTTTTTAATTAATTTCTGGTTGCACTGGGTCTCTGTTGCTGCATGCAGGCTTTTCTCTAGTTGGGGGGAGTGGGGGCTACTCTTTGTTGCCGTGCACGGGCTTCTGATTGCAGTGGCTTCTCCTGTTGTAGAGCACAGGCTCTAGGTGCATGGGCTTCAGTAATTGCAGCACGTGGGCTCAGTAGTTGAGGCTCATGGGCTCTGGAGCGTGGAGTAAGTAGTTATGGCAGTCGAGTTACTCCACAGCATGCAGAATCTTCCCTGACCAGGGATCGAACCCATGTCCCCTGAGTTGGCATGTGAAGTCTTATCCACTGTACCACCCAGGGAAGTCCTGCAGTACCATATTGTCTTCTTAATTACTATACTTCATAATAGGTTTTATTATCTGATTGGTAAGTCTTCCAGTTTTACTCTTTAAAATTGTTTTAGTTATTATTGTCCTTTTGTATTTCCCTATAAACTTTATTTTTATTATCTTTTTAGTATTTTTATTTGGCTGTGCCTGGTCTTAGTTGTGGCATGTGGAGTTTTAGTTGCAGCATGTGGGATCTATTAATAGTTCCCTGGCCAGGGATTGAACTCAGGCCCCCTGCATTGGGAGCATGGTACCTTAACAACTGGACCACCAGGGAAGTCTTCATATAAACTTTAGATTCATCTTGTTACCTTTCACAAAGAAACATGCTAAAGTTTTGTTTAGGATTTAACTGCATTTATAGATTGGGAAGAATTGACATATTCCCAGTATTGAGTCTTCCAGTATTGGAACATTATATATCCCTATGTTTATTCAGATACTTAACTTTTCTCAATAATATTTTATATTTTTCAGTGTATAAGTTTTATGGATATTGTTAGATTTGTTTCTAGATGTTTGCTATTTCTGAAACTTGTAAATGATAACTTGAAATTCTTCATTTTCTGGGTTTTGTTGCTATATAGAAATACAATTATTATTTGCATGTAGACCTTATATCCAGTGTCATTACTAACTTCATTTATTAATCCTAACAGTCTGTGGATTCTTTATGACTTTTAATGCATACAATCATGTCATTTTAAAAAATAACCATATTTATTTATTTAGTTGGTTGTTCTGGCTCTTCCTTGCTGTGAGGTCTTTCCCTAATTGCCTCAGTCAGGGGCTACTTTCTAATTGCGTGGGTGGGCTTCTCATTGTGATGGCTTTTCTCCTTGCTGAGCATGGGCTCCAGGGCAGTCTGGCTTGGGTAGGTGAGCTACTCCCAGGCTGTACAGCACAGGCTCAGTAGCTGTGGCACACGGGCTTAGTTGCTCTGAGGCACGTGGGATCATCCCAGATCAGGGGTCAAAACTGTGTCTCCTGCATTGGCAGGTGGATTCTTTACCTCTGAGCGACCAGGGAAGCCCCATTGTCATTTTTTTACAAAGACCTCTTATTTCATCCCTTCCAATTACTGTGCATTTTTTCTTTGCTTTATTCCACTGCTTAGAACCTGCAGTAAAACACTGAAATGAAATAGTATAAGCGGGCATTCTTGTCTTATTCTTGATCACTGAAGAAAAGTTTTAAATAATTTTCCGTTAAGTATAATGTTTATTGTAAATTTTTAAATACTTTCTGAAAGTTCCCTTCTGTTTTCAGTCTGCTAACAATTATGTGTGCTGAATTTTATCAAGTTATTTTTTTCTGTATTCATTGAGGTAATCATATGATTTTTTTCTTTACCTATTAATGTGAATTATATTGATAGATTTTAAATATTAAATTGATTTATATTCCCTGAATAAGTTTTCTCATATTTTATTATTTCTCTTTTATATATTTCTGAATTTTATTTGTTGATATTTTGTTTAGAATTTTTCCATCTGTGTTTTTAACAGAGATTGGTCTCTAATTTTCCTTCCTTATGATGTCCTATTCAGATTTGGATGTCATAATTCACTGAAGTCATTCTGGTACCCAAATAATCTGGGAAATATTTCCTGTTTTTTCTATCTTCCAAAAGATTTTGTATGAGTTGGTATTAGTTGTTCCATGAGTGTTTAGGAGAATTCACTAGTGTGAACTGAAGTGGCAAGGTTTTTAATAACAAGTTTAATTTACCTAATAGAACTAATCAGATTTCTTCTTGTTTCAGTTTTAGTAAATTGTGTATTTAAAAGATGTTTTCAATTTTACATAAATTGACAAATTTATTGGCATATGGTTGTTCATAATATCCTTTTTTTTATTTTTTAATGTCTGTAGGATTGGTAATGATGTTCCTTTTTTCATCCCTGATATTTGTGATCAGTGTTTTCTTTCTTTTTAAAATTAATCTTAGTAAGAGTCTTTAATTCCATTAATCATGACATAGAACCAACTTTAAGTTTTGTTAATCTTCTTAGTTACATACTTTTAAAAATAATTTTATTTATTTCGTTTTGGCTGTGCTGGGTCTTTGTTGCTGCATGGGCTTTTCTCCAGTTGCTGCAAGTGGGGACTACTTTCTAGTTGCAGTACACAAGCTTCTCATTGTGGCAGCTTCTCTTGTTGAAGAGCATAGGTTCTAGGGCCTGTGGGCTTCAGTAGTTGTGGCTCCCTGGGCTCTAGAGCACAAATTCAATAGTTGTGGCACATGGGCTTAGTTGCCCCATGGCATGTGGGATCTTCCTGGACCAGGGATTGAACCGGTGTCTCTGGCATTGGCAAATGGATTCTTCACCACTGAGCTACCAGGGAAGCCCTTCTTGGTTGTATATTTATCAGCATTGTATTTATGTTTATATATATAATACATGCATTATTTTTTCCTTCTTTATTTGTTCTTTTTCTAACTTCTTCAGATGAAAGCTTATTGTTTTTTAACCCTTTTTATCTAACATGTTCATTTAAAGTTTTTTTGATATATCATATCTTAATTTTCACCCAGTTCAAAATATATGGAAATTTCTTCTGCAATTTCTTCTTTTGACTCATGGATTATATTATTTGCTTTTGAAGCATTTGGGGATTTCTGGATAAATTTTTGTTTCTAACTTCATTTCTTTAAAAAATTTTAGAGAATTGCTTTATGACCTAGAATATGGATAATTTTGATATATGCCATATGCATATAAAAAGAACATGTACTTTCCCATGTACTATGTATGTCAGTTTATTCAAATATTATTATTGTGGTGTTCAGATTTTTAATATTCTGTTTTTGTGTGTCTTCTATCAGTGGTTAATTGTTAATACATCCTCCCCTATGACTGTGGATTTGTCTGTTTCTTATGTTCTTTCATTTTAACTTTTTATATTTTGTAGTTTTCTTTTGGGGATATATTTAGTCTTATAACTGACATATTTTTGGTATATTTTACCCATTTATCATTATGAAATATCTCTCCTTATCTGTAGTAATGCATCTTTCCTTAAAAAGTCTCCTTTATGTGAGTATATCTACACTTGATTAGTTTGGTTAATGTTTGTATCTTTTTCTATTTTTAAAACTTTCAACCTTTCTGTGATAATATATACACACAGGTATGTGACAGCATATAGCTGAATTTTTCTTAAATGTATTCTGACAATTTTGGTTGTTTAACTGGATTATTTAATCCAATAGCAATTACTGTAATATTTGATATCTATCCATTTATATTTACCATCTAAAATTTTTTTCTATTTGCTCTTAAAGTTGTTTTCTTCTTTTGGATAATTTAGATATTTCTTATTTTTTCCTTCAATTCATTTTAAAATTACTCTTATGATTATTCTAAAGATTACAACATGCATCTTTAATCTACAAGCATCTAATACAAATTATTTCCGTTTACTACTCTCATGATAATGTTTAGAACCTTAGAAATCCTTAACTCTGTTTATATCATCTGCCTTTTACATCATCATTATCATGAATTAAAATTTTATATATACTCTAAATCCTTTAAGAAACTATTATTTCTACCTTTATTAATCAATAAATAACAATTTATAGTTACTGTTATTCTTGTTCATTTCTTCCTACAAATCTGTGATTCCTCCAGGATTGTTTTCCTTCTTCCTATTGAATCCACTAAAAGTATTTATTTTTGTGCAGATGGGACTGTGATTGATTCTTGCAGTTTTCGTTTGTTTTAGAACTTCATTTTTGCAAGATGTGTTTTCTGGTGATAGAATTCTAGTCTGGTAGCTAATTTTTTTCAGGACTCAAAAGACATCATTCCTTTGTCTTTTGGCTTCTTGATGATCAGCTCTCCATCTTACTGTTATTCCTTTAAAAGCAATGTCATTTTCATGTGATTGCTTTTAAGATTTTCTCTTTGATTTTAGCAGTCTTCCTGTGATATTTCTAGATGTGCAGTTTTTTATTCTTCTAATTAGGTTCACTGAACATCTTGAGGGGTAAATTTTTTCACCATTATTGGTCATCATTTCTTTACACATTCCTTATTCCCCATTCCTAGTCCTTCCAGGATTACAATCATGTATGTGTTGGAGTTTTTCATTATGTTCTACATGTAACTAAATGTTCTTACCTGTATTTTAAATTATTTTATTCCTCAGTGCTTCTATTTGGATATTTAATATTGACCTGTCTTGCATTCACTAATCCTATAATCTTTTATGACAACTAAGCCATTATACAATCTAATATTTAATATTACTAAAATTTCAGTATTATATTTTTCAGTCCCCAAATTATTTTCTATTTTATTTCATTCTGTGGTGAAATTCTCTTTACCTATTTTCTATATTCCTTATTTTAACATATTATATTTATTTTAACATCATTGTCAGTAAGTTCTGGTATCTATTTTATCTGTAGATCATCCATATGTCTGCTTTTTCCTCTAGGTTTTATTCATGTCAACCAATTTTTTTGTATGTATGTCTTATAATTTTTATCAAATGTTGATTATTAATGTAAAAAGCTCTCCTCCAGGGTCCTGATGATATTATATTCTTCCAGAAAGAGTCCATCTTTTCCTTTGTTAGCTTGACAATGTGTGCTGAGTAGCTTCAGTCATATCTGACTCTTTGAGACTCTATGGACTGTAGCCCGCTAGGCTCCTCTGTCCGTGGGATTCTCCAGGCAAGAATTCTGGGGTGGGTTGCTATACCCTCCTCCAGGGGATCTTCCCAACCCAGAGACTGAACCAGAGTCTCTTAAGTCTCCTGCACTGGTAGGCGGGCTCTTTACCACTAGTGCCACTGGGAATCCCCTTTAGATTGATAGAAACATGTCTAATCAAATTGCCTTAATTCAAAACAGGCACTGTGCTTAGTCAAGATTCTTTCCAGTCCTAGTAAGTACCTGGCCCTCCAGAATTTTCAGTTCAGAACTCTGTATTCTCTACAGTCTCTCAGATGTCAGATCACAAACCCCAATCTCATGTATTAAGACTATTAAAATTTCACTCGGCTTTTCAGTAAGTTTCCACTTAATATATTGGCCTTCTTTCCTGGAATGTCCCATCATTTGACAAATATCATGAGGGGGGAAACTGGCCATGAGCTTGAATCATCCAGTTTGCCAAAGACTGTTGAAGTTCCTCTATCCCTGGCCTTTTCTTAAATTTTGCAAACTTCTTTAGGGCAAATTGACTGTTGGAGTCAGTTCACAGCTCCAAGGATTTTCCTTTTCAGGAATCTTAGCCCCTTCAGTTCTTTATATATCATCTGCAGTCTGTTGCTTCAAACTGATAATTTATAATTTAAAGGAGGTTTAAATAATCCATCTTATCTGGAAACAGAATTCTACCAAATAAAACTGTTTAAAATCTATATTTTGTAATTTTAATAGTAAGAAATGTTTTTTGCTGTGTCCCACTCTTTTGCAACCCCATGGACTGTAGCCCACCAGGCTCCTCTGTCTATGGGATTTCTCAGGCAATACTGGAGTGGGTTGACATTTCCTTTTCCAGGGTATCTTCTGGACCCAGGGATCAAACCCTCATCTCCTGCATTGGCAGGTGGGTTCTTTACTGCTGAGCCACTAGAGAAATCCAGTAAGAAATACAAGGTCTTAAAGTGATGTGGGTTATATTGCCTTCAGTAAAATGTCTGCCCCTAAAACAGCATGTACTAAACTCAGTATATACTGTGCATAAAAACAACAAAGGAATTGTAAAAAATGTCAAAATATAATAGAAGTACTTGAGAAACTGATTGAAATGGGTATTATTATCCAGTTATTTGGCCTCCATTCTCTATTTTTCTTTTGCAGAAAAGAATTGTCCAATTTTTCATAAGGTATTCATTTTCTGGAAATTATCTGGATTATATTTACTATTAAATTATAATCACTGAATTTTAAAATGTTAACCTGTTCTATACTAGAGTCTGATAGTGATCCCCAACTGGTAAGGAATGATCTATGTTTTATGAATACACACAGCAATTTATAAGGTAATACACAAAGTAATTCATAAATTTACTCATATAAATTCATAAACGTGGGTTCTGAGTGTTTATTTGGCCAGTCTCATTTGGGTGATTATACAAGTTGGGCTTTCCTGGCATACACAAAAACATGAAGTTATACTTTCATAATGTTGAAACATATTGCTGAAAACTTCAATCATATTTCTTGTCCTCATACATAAAACTATCTCATTTAAATATCTAATGGTAAATGGTGAACTCATTAAAGCTGGCTACTAAATTTCATATATTTGTGTTTGATTTTGTTCATATTTTTATTACTTTCTAATTTCAAGTATTAGATTGGATGAAAGCTAAAAGCTATGTTTCAATAATAACTTAAAGAATAATTTTTCTTTTTTATTATATTTTAAAAAATGTAATTCAGGGAAACACGAAATAATTAAATTCCAGTAGGATGACACTTGAGATTTAAAAATAAATACTTAGGTTATAAAGCAAACTCTAATTACTCATATTGTGCCAAAAGTTAAATAAGTGGTCTTATAGGTATAGCTATATAAATTTAGTTATAAATCACAAATCATCTTAATTGGCCTAATGAACACAACATAAAACAATTATAATTCAGATAAGTTTATTTCTTAATTTCTATTTCTATTCTTATTGTCTTAAAGGAAAAAACAATGCTTCTTATTATTGAAAGTTAGCATAATTGAAAAAGTAAATTTATGCAAAATACACAAAAGCTACATGGAAAAACAAAAGGTCATTTGGACATCAAAAATAAATCATCATTTTGTTGATAAAAGCTGCTCATGTTTACAAAATAACTTAGAGTAATCAGACTAGAATACAATCAACAAAACTCAAGAGAAATTGTGCCTTTTTTGAAGGATATGGAAAAACTGTATGAGAGCCAAGAAAAACACATACTTTGTACTTACATTTGAACTTTTATTAATAGGGCAAAAGAAGGACAGGAAAGTATATGATGCCCTCTACCTCTTGAGTCCTTCTAAAGGATTTAGGGTTTACTTAACGTTCTAAGATTTTTAAGTATGTTATCAAGCAGTGAATTAGTTTTATTTTAGTGAAGTGAATCTGATACCAAATTATATATGATTTTCTCTTATTTATAAATAAGAATATTTTTATTTTAATATTAGTGAGTATTCATGAAGCAATTACAATGTGCTAGGTAAGTAGCAAATGAATAATCTCTAGCATATATGGTACTCAGAATAGGATAAGGTCACAATTGTAGTGTATTAATAATTTAATAAAATGCATGTTTAGGTGAAAGTTATGAGATACAAGTATGCTAAGTTATATGCTCATGGCTATTTAGTGGGGCACAGCCTGGTAGAATGGTGAACAGGAATCTCTAGGTACCTACAAAGAATTTCTAACACTCTGCCCTTGCAAATATAAGTAAAGAAAACCACCAAAAACATACAGAAATTCAAGATTATGCAAAAGCTTTAAACTGTTTCCTTAAAAAGACATTAAATGAAGTTGATTTAAATACTAATAGAATTTCTTTTACCGCTTGAGTAATTTGTAGCTATGGAAACATTAATCACCAAGCGAAGGTAAAATACGGAGAAATAATATCAACTGTAACTAAAAATGCTAAATCCAATGAATACTATAAAAGGAAAATTTAGTAGAGACATGCATAAGTTTGGAATAGAGATATACAAATTTATGTAACACTACAATCTCTTAAGAGGAAAATATTGCAATGTGAGTTAGGCTTAACAAAACTGAGAGGCTCACTTAACCAAATACGGCATTTAACTGAATACAAAGCTGTTTCTACAGTTGGGGCTTTCCTTGATTTCTCTCTCAGTGTCCTGAACCAAGAGGTTAGGGAATATTGGCTTCAGGAATTTGAACTCACCAGTTCTATGGTCTCCCGTCAGACACACCTCGTACTGGTAGCTCTGGGACAGGGTCCCCGTGCCGCTGACGTCCACCAGGTGGCCCGGGAAGTGGCCCTCGGGCACCGGGCAGCGACCCGCCGAGCCCGCCCCGCCCCTCCTGCACAGCCGCACCGCCACGAACACCAGCACCGAGAAGAGGAAGAGCGACGACACCGACGCCAAGGCCACCACCAGGTAGACGGTGAGCGGGTCGGCCGGCGCCGCGGCCGCCGCTTCCGCTTCCGGGGGCGGCAGGTAGGGCTGCGAGAAGCCGTCCACCAGCAGCACGTGCAGCGTGACGCTGGCCGACAGCGGCGGCTCGCCGTTGTCCTTGACCAGCACCACCAGCCGCTGCTTGGGCGCGTCGCGCTCGCTCAGCAGCCGCGCCGTGCGCACCTCGCCGTTGTGCGCCCACACGCCGAACAGCCCGGGCTCCGTGGCCTTGAGCAGCTGGTACGACAGCCAGGCGTTCTGGCCCGCGTCGCCGTCCACCGCCACCACCTTGGTCACCAGGTAGCTGGGCTCGGCCGCCCTGGGCACCAGCTCGGTGCAGGGCGCCGAGGCGTTCTGCAGCGGGTAGAGCACGAAGGGCGCGTTGTCGTTGGCGTCCTCCACGAGCACGCGCACCAGCGCCTGGCTGCTGAGCGCGGGCCAGCCGCGGTCGGCGGCGCCCACGCGGAACTCGAAGGCCCGCAGGGCCTCGTAGTCCAGGGACGTGAGGGCGAAGAGGTGGCCGTTGTCGGGGTTGATGGACACGAGGGAGGCGAGGGGCAGGTGCGGGTCGGGCGGCGGCAGCAGCGAGTAGGTGACCTGGGCGTTGGCGCCCGCGTCTGTGTCTGTGGCGCTGACGGTGCCGATGTGCAGGGCGGGGCTGTTGTTCTCGCGGACCCACAGGGTGTAGGAGGTCTGGGTGAAGGCGGGGGCGTTGTCGTTGACGTCGGCCACCAGCACGGTTATGTTGTGCTGGGTTTTCAGTCTGGGGGTTCCCATGTCAGTGACCGTAATGGTGATGTTGTACTCGGCTTGACTTTCTCTGTCAAGAGGGCTATCGGTTACCAGGGTGTAGAAATTCTTGAAAGTCGGTCTTAGAATAAATGGCAGGTTGTCTGGAATGGAGCAAATCATCTTTCCATTGTCTCCGGAGTCTCTATCTCGAATTCGGAAGATAGAGACTACGGTCTCCGGGGCATTTTCTGGGATGGAGCTAATGAGTGAAGATATGGTAAGTTCTGGGGCATTGTCATTCACATCTACCACCTCTATGACCACAGTGCCTTTCCCAGAAAGGCCTCCTCCATCTGTAGCCTCAGTTTCCACGTGGTAAGATTTGATTTGTTCAAAATCCAATTTCTTTGTCAGTCGGATTTCTCCTGTGACTTCATTTATTGAGAAAGTTTGTTTAATTTCCTCTGATGCTTGGAACAAGCTATAGGAAACAGTCCCAAAGTTCCCAGCATCTACATCCATAGCTAAAACTGTAACTATTAGGAAATCTAGGGGGCTGTTTTCCAGAACCTGCACCTCATATGGAGTGTGCACAAACTCGGGAGCATTGTCATTGACGTCCAAGATCAGGATTCGCACCATGCTGGTGCTGGACCTAGGTGGAGACCCACCATCCAGCGCCATTAGGGTTAAGCTGAACTCTGACTGCTCCTCTCGATCCAGCACTTTGTCCTGCACCAAATCTGGATATTTCTTGCCATCACTGTGATTTCGAGTGAGAACGTGAAAATGAGAATTGGCGTTGATAGTGTATTTTTGAAGACCGTTGCTACCCACATCCAAATCCTGAGCTAATTTCAACGGAAATACAGTCCCTGGCTGGCTGTTTTCCAGTATTTTCAGAAGCATTTCCCTACTCGGGAATACTGGGGAGTGGTCATTTATGTCCTGTATTAATAATTCTCCTTCAAAAAATTGCACTGGAGTTTCCAGGAATACTTGGAAATGCAGCACACAGGGTTCAACGGAGCCACATATGTCTTCCCGGTCTAGTTTCTCCCTCAAAAGCAAATCTCCAGTCTGACGATCCAGCAGCAAGCGCTGCTTGTCATCGTCACAAACCACCCGAGCCGACCGGGCGTTCAGCTCCCCAATTCCCAGGCCCAGGTCCTTGGTTAAATGGGCTATAAAGGAGCCGCTCTCTGTTTCTTCCAGAACAGAATAACGAATAAGCGCAGGGTTAGCCTGAGACAAGAATACCGTCAAAATAAAGGTGGTCACTTGCCTGTTGGGTTGGAGTCTCTCTAGCGTCTCCATGTTGGAGCCAGGGTGCTTACATCCAGTCCCCCTTCAGCAACCAGAAAAAGGCCAGAGGTGTTCAATTTTCTTGCTTGGTAGAATCCTCACAGAGTTACTTGTAATCTTAAATTCGTTTAGAATATCGCTGCCCAAATTCGTTGGTAACCCAGTACTGCTGGCAGAGCTTCTTACTTGTGGTGGTGGTTCGTCTTGCAGCAAAGGAATACGCGAGCTTTCTAGGGCTCTTTATTCACAATCTTAGCCGGCAGCGCCACCCTGCGTCCTGATTGATAAACTACCATTCTTAACTCAGCCTTTTTCGGAAGTGTCGATCCAAACTAAGCCTTTTCAAAACGTGTAAAGGACTGCTTCAAGTATTATTCCATTAAATGGCTTAATGTATAGGTTATTCCATTACATTGCGTGAGCTATAATAATTGTGAGCACAAAGCTAGGGACTGTCTCCCTCTGCCCACACCCGTTACAGTAGAACTGAAAGAACTCCATTTACCCTTTGCCATAATCTAACCAGGGGAGATAAACTCTTATAAAATTACAATCCATAATAGTTATATCTGTTTGTTTCCAAGTATGTGAGAAATTTATGATGATGCAGAAAGTTTGTTAAAGTGCTCTGTACCACCTGGTCTCAGGGAGACTTTTTCAAAGGAAAGGTTCTGTTTTTTTACACTGGTGTGCAAAATAATAATACAGTTGAATAAAGCGTCATCTTGTCTTATTACAAGTCCTTTACAGTGTGAACCCACATTAAAATATTAGGGAGGTCAGATAGTATTAGAAACAGATTCTTAGATGTAGAAATAAAATGAAAGGGCTTTTATAGATAAACAGAAACTCAGAGGATCAGGACTATTATCAGGATAATATCAAGCCAAAATTGAGTAAGTGAAAATCATAGAATTTTATTAAGAAAAAGGCTTTAAGCTAATTTAGCTCAATAGATATCTGTAATTTATGAGTTTCCTTCTCACCACCCTGACCCTATGTTTCCTAGATATCATATTCCTTGACTACCCAATTTGCAGAAGATAGGGAGCTATGATTTGAAACATTTTAATCTGTGAACAAAGGGTGCCTCAAGCTTTGTCTACTCATAGGTGGTGAAGAGGAAAGACTTGTTTATCAAATGGATTTCAGCACAGTGTGCAACCGTCCTGATTTCTCTGATACAGTAAGTTAACTGAGACACAGTTAACCAGTTTACTAGTTACAATTAGTATATGGAATGGAGTACCATTTATTTGGGATTTCTCCTCCTTAAATATCTTGTAACTTAAGTTCATAAATTACAATTCACATTGAATGCATTATTTTAAAAGCATGTCAGTAATCTTAAGTTTTTTTCATTTATTTTTATTAGTTGGAGGCTAATTACTTTACAATATTGTAGTGGTTTTTGCCATACTGAATTATGGAATATTATGGAAATAAATATTTTTGGCCACACCACATGCATGCAGCATCTTAGTTCCCCAACCATGGATTGAATACATACCTCATGCAGTGGAAATGTTGAGTCTTAACGACTGGACTGCCAGGAAATTTCCAGGAAAAATTATTTTTGAAAGAAACCTGGACAACAGTAGTCATTCAGTAAATGTCAACTGGGTAAATTAATTAATCCACTCTAATCATTGTGTTTCTACCTATATTAGATTATTGTCACATCATGCATTCAGTCATGAACATGTCTGACACTGAAAACAAAATTCTTCGAGATGAGAGTATAATATGTGCTAAGCACTGCTCAACTAAATTTACATTTTTCTAGTTCTATTAATTCCTATTGTAAGAGATATAGCAATAATAATTATTATACTATTAATATAGTTTAGAATTTTCTTCCACATTTAGGCCAAATCAGAGAAATATATATCAACATTGTTGTTGTTCTTCAATCACTAAGTCATGTCCAACTCTTTGCAACCCCATGGACTACAGCATGCCAGGCTTCCCTGTCCTTCACTATCTCCCAAAGTTTGCTCAAACTCATGTCCATATCAACATGAAGTGAAAAGAAAAAAAATAAACATACAGAAAAAAAATAATATTCTTTTAGATATAAATGGAAAGCAAATTTCCTGAACAAAACAAAAAATTGTTTTATACTATAGTAGGACACGACTGAAGTGACTTAGCAGTAGCAGCAGTAGCAGCAGAGTTTTAGTTCGATTCAAGTTAAAGAGTTCAGGACAAAATTCAAACTAGATTTTGCTTACTTATTCCTACATGTTGACATAGAAATAGTGTTGCAAATGAGCTTTTTTGGTTCCTTTTGTCAATTCAACACAAATGAAACTTAGGTAATATTAACATCTATGTGTTACTACATGTCAGATAGTATTCTACATATTTTATATCCATTAACTCATTTTATCCCTCAAACAGCCCCATAAGGTGGGCACTCTTACTAGGCATATTTTATAGAAATTGAAGATACAGAAACTTAGTAACCTTCCCATAGTCATACACTGTTTGAAGTGGCAGCGCTAGGATTCAAATTGCTACAGTATGGCTCCAGAATCCATCCTGTGATCTACCTAAGTGGAATTGGAGAAGTGAACAATTTTTTATATAATTTAGATCCAAACTTCAGCCTTGCCTTGGGTAGATGGATATCATAGGTGAAATATATCTGTATTCAGACTTTCAGTTAATATAAGAATCTTTTAAATGGTTTTCTCCTTTGAGAGATAGGTATCAGCAAAAAGAGGTGCTTACAAAACTTAGAAATTTTAAGAGAATCTAAGAGTGCTTTGTTGAGATCATTAATTAGATTTAAAAAAAACTAAGAATGACATGAATAATGAAATCTTTGTAGCCTTAAATGGAAAAATACTTATTCACAGGTCTTTTGAAATGTTATCCAAGTGTAAGGTTAAAATCAAGATAAGTGGTCTAAGATGACAGTCTAGCATTGAACCATGGATTATTTTGCCAAACTTAATCAGAAAAAAACTATTATATCTGCATGGAAGAGGCATTAATGATTAAGAGAATGATCACCTGCAAAACCATTCCAGTCAGGAAAGTTGCATTAACCATTCTGAGGGATTCATACAACTTAACACAATTGGTTGCCCGACCTGGAGCACAGTATTTAAAACATTTTTTCCCATTCTGAATACACAAAGAGCAATAGAAGAGTTAGAGGGATACTCTGGTAATTAAATACCAGTTTTAACTCCTCCATTGTAAAACACAGGCAGGAACTTTTAAATATCATTGAGGCAAAGATAAAAATCATTTTAAAGGAATTTAAATACAAAAGTCCTAAAGTTCAAATGTTCAACACAAACTTTGAAGTTTTGAATAGTTTCACTTATTTTTTTTAAAATGAGGGAATGTATTTTAAACTTTATGATGACTTGAGGACTGTTTTGTTTGTAAATTGAAGGGGTAAAGCACAGAGGTATATTAAACATTAGTTGTTGAGAGGAGAGATAAATTGGTGAAATAGATATTTTTTTTTTTGAAATAGATATTTTAACTAGTAATTTTAGTTACTAAAATCACACTTCAAATAGTATGCAGTTCAGTTCAGTCGCTTAGTTCAGTTCAGTCAGCCCATGGACTGCAGCACACCAGGCTTCCCAGTACATCACCAACTCCTGGAGCATGCTCAAACTCATGTCCATTGAATCAGTGATGACATCCAACTATCTCATCCTCTGTAATCCCCTTCTCCTCCTGCCTTCAATCTTTCCCAGCATCAGGGTCTTTTCCAATGAGTCAGTTCTTCGCATCATGTGGCCAAAGTATTGGAGCTTCAGCTTCAGCATTATTCCTTCCATTGAATATTTAGGATGATTTCCTTTAGGATTGACCAGTTCGGTCTCCTTGCAGTCCAAGGGACTCTCAAGAGTCTTCTCCAACACCATAGTTAGAAAGCATCAGTTCTTTGGCACTCAGCTTTCCTTATGGGCCAGCTCCATACATGACTCACATCCATACATGACTACTGGAAAAACCATAGCTTTGACTAGATGGACCTTTGTTGGCAAAGTAACATCTCAGCTTTTTTATACGCTGTCTAGGTTGGTCATAGCTTTTCTTCCAAGGAGGAAACATCTTTTACTTTCATGGCTGCAGTCACCATCTGCAGTGATTTTGGAGCCCAAGAAATTAAAGTCTCTCAGTGTTTCCACTGTTTCCCCATCTATTTGCCTTGAAGCGATGGGCCCAGATGCCATGACCTTCATTTTTTGAATGTTGAGTTTTAGGCCAGCTTTTTCACTCTCCTCTTTGACTTTCATCAAGAGGCTCTTTAGTTCCTCTTCACTTTCTGCCATAAGGGTGGTGTCATCTGCATATTTGAGGTTATTAATATTTCTCCCAGCAATCTTGATTCTGGCTTGTGCTTTATCCAGCCTGGGATTTCACATGATGTACTCTGCATATATGTTAAATAAGCAGGGTGACAATATACAGCCTTGACATACTCCTTTCCCAATTTTGAACTAGTCCATTGTTCCATGTCCAGTTCTAACTGTTGCTTCTTGACCTGCATACAGATTTCTTAGGAGGCAGGTAAGGTGGTCTAGTATTCCCATCTCTTTTAAGAGTTTTCCAGAGCTTGTTGTGATCTATACAAAGGCTTTGGCATAGTCAATAAAGCAGATGTTTTTCTGGAACTCTCTTGCTCTTTCCACGATCCAACGGATGTTGGCAATTTGATCTCTGGTTCCTCTGCCTTTTCTAAAACCAGCTTGAACATCTGGAAGTTCTCTGTTCACATCACGTACTGTTGAAGCTTAGTTTGAAGAATTTTGAGCATTACTTTGCTAGCATGTGAGATAAGTGCAATTGTGCAGTAGCTTGAACATTCTTTGGCATTGCCTTTGAGATTGGAATGAAAACTGACCTTTTCCAGTCCTGTGGCCACTGCTGAGTTTTCCAAATTTGTTGGCCTGTTCCGTGCAGCACTTTCACAGCATCATCTTTTAGGATTTGAAATAGCTCTACTGGAATTCCGACACCTCCACTAGCTTTGTTCATAGTGATGCTTCCTAAGGCCAGTTTGACTTCACACTCCAGGATGTCTGACTGTAGGTGAGTGATGATCATACCTGTGGTTATCTGTGTCATTAAGATTTTTTTTTTGTTTAGTTCTTCTGTGTATTCTTGCCACCTCTTCTTAATATCTTCTGCTTCTGTTAGGTCCATACTGTTTCTGTCCTTTATTGTGCCTATCTTTGCATGAGATGTTCCCTTGTTACCTCTCATTTTCTTGAAGAGGTCTCTAGTGTTTCCCATTCTATTGTTTTCCTCTATTTCTTTGCATTTATCACTTAGGAAGTCTTAATTGTTTGTCCTTGCTATTCTTTGGAACTCTGCATTTAGGTGGGTATCTTTCCTTTTCTCTTTTGCCTTTTACTGCTGTTCTTTTCTCAGCTATTTCTAAGGCCTCCTTAGACAACCGTTTTGCCTTTTGCATTTCTTTTTCTTGGGGATGGTTTTGGTCACCACCTCCTGTACAATGTTACAAACCTCCATCTATAGTTCTTCAGGCACTCCATCTGTCAGATCTAATCCCTTGAATCTATTTCTCATTTCCACTGTATAATCATAAGGGATTTGATCTAGGTCATACCTGAATGGTCTAGTGGTTTTCCCTACTTTTTTCAATTTGATTCTGAATTTGGCAATGAGGAGTTCATGATCCGAGCCACAGTCAGCTCCCAGTCTTGTTTTTGCTGACTGTATAGAGCATCCTCATCTTCATCTGCAAAGAATATAATCAATCTGATTTTGGTATTGACCATCTGGTGATGTCTATGTATAGAGTCATCTCTTTTGTTGTTGAAGGAGGGGGTTGGCTGTGACCAGTGCGTTCTTTTGGCAGAACTCTGTTAGCCTTTGCCCTGCTTCATTCCAAGGCCAAACTTGTCTGTTACTCCAGGTATCTCTTGACTTCCTAGTTTTGCATTCCAGTCCCTATATGATGAAAAGGACATCTTTTTCAGGTGTTGGTTCTAGAAGGTCTTGTAGGTCTTCATAGAACCCTTTAACTTCATCTTCTTTGACATTAGTGGTTGGGGCATAGACTTGGATTGTTGTAATACTGAATGGTTTGCCTTAGAAACAAACAGAGATCATTCTGTCATTTTTGAGATTGCACCCAAGTACTGCATTTCAGACTCTATTGTTGACTATGAGGGCTACTCCATTTCTTCTAAGGATTCTTGCCCACGGTAGTAGATGTAGTGGTCTTCTGAATTAAATTCACCCACTTTGGTCCATTTTAGTTCACTGATTCCTAAAATAGTATTCTTCAAATAGTATTACTTCCAAATATTAAGCTAGCATTGATAATGTGTATGTGTGAGCACATGTGTGCTTAGTCGCTCAGTTGTGTCTGACCATTTGTGACTCCATGGACTGTAACCTGCCAAGCTCCTCTGTCCATGGAATTTTCCAGGCAAAAAAACTGGAGTGGGTTGCCATTTCCTTCTCCAGGGGATCTTCCCAAACCGGGGATGAAGCCCATGGCTGTTGTATCTCCTGCACTGGTAGGCAGATTCTTTACCACTGAGCCACCTGGGAAGCCCAGTATTGATAATGGAATAATGGATTATTATAAATGGTTTGTGGCTTTTACTAGAAAATTCTTATAAAAGGAATTATCTTTTGAAATTGTCTATTACATACACAAATAAATTAGATACATCAGCTGCCCATTCAAGTAAAATAACTGTAAAGCAAACAATACTGCTCACAGATGATAGCAAACTAAAATTTAGTATCTGCTATCCCTCCAAACTAAACCTAAAAGATGTTTTCAAGAATCACACTAATTGAAATGCAAATTTAGAAAGGAGATATTTGAATAGAGTGTTTGGCCTTAGAAGTTTGTGATGAAATCCAATATAATTACTAATAATTCCTTGTATTACATGCTAAATTAAAAAACCGTGTTTGTATGTTTAATGTATCAAAATATTCAAATATTTGTCAGTTTTTGGGAGCCCTTCCACTTTGTTGTTATTTTCCAGGATTGTTTTGGCTATTCTGGGTCCCTTGATTTCCAAGTGAATTTTAGCTTCAATTTTCCAATTTTTGCAAAAAAAAAAAAAGCCTGCTGGAATTTTGATAGGGATTCAATTGAATCTGTAAACCAATTTGGGCACATTTACCATCTTAACAATGTAAATCTTCCAACTCATGAACACTTTCCATTTACTTATATTTTCTTTAATTTCTTTCATTGATGTTTTGTAGTATTTGGCATACAAGTCTTGAACTTATTAAATTTATTCCAAAGTACTTTATTATTTCTGATGCTATTGTAAATGGAATTGCTTTTCTCATTTCATTCTGGCCTGTCCAATGCTAGTGTATAGAAATACTATTGATTTTTGTATATTGATCTTGTATCCTTTGCTGAATGCATCTATTAATTTTAGTTTTTGTGTGTGTGTGGATTACTTAGGATTTTCTATATGCCTGATCATGTCACCTGCAGAGATACTTTTACTTCATTTCCAATCGGAATAATTTCATTTCTTGTCATATTGATCTGGCTAGAACTTCCAGTACAATGTTAAATAGAAACAGTTGGCGGGAACAGCCTTGTTTTGTTTCTGGTCTTATGGAGAATGCTTTCAGTCTTTCTCCATTACATGTGAAGTTAGACTTTTATAGTTGCAGTTTATCACGTGGAGGATGGTCCCTATTATTTAGTTTCATGAGTGTTTCTCAACCAACATTTCAATCAAATCCCACTTGCTTATGGTGTATAATCCTTTTTACATGTTGCTGGAGTCAGTTTGCTAATATTTTATTGAGGATTGTTTGCATCTATATTTACACGGGATGTTGGTATTTAATGTTCTTGTATTATCTTTGTCTGGTGCTGACCTCATAGAATTAATTTGGAAGTGATCCCTGCTCTTTTTTAAATTACAAGTTTGTGAAGGATTGGTGTTAATTCTTTAAATGTTCAGTAGGATTCACCAGTGAAGCCATCTGGTCCTGGGCTTTTCTTTGTGGAAGTTTTTAAATTACTGACTAAATCTTGTTGAATAGAATGAAAACTTTAGGAGGAAGAGCTCCATTTCCCCAGAGATAAAGACATTTAAAGGGAAAAAACTCAAAATGACAATGTTTACAGAAGACCGTTTTAATTTTTGATAAACCTCTAATCTTTCTAGAAGTTGAGTTTTCATCAGTCTTTCCTCATGGACAGACCATATTAGTTGGAAATGATTGACTTAAAAAAATGTGAACCTCCCCCGCAAAAATGTGAACCCATTTATCTCTGATATTCGAGTCAGAAACTTCTCATATTAATAATTCTGGAACTAAGTCCCGGTGATGTTGATACCTCCAGAATGCTCAGAAGATGGCCTTATGAGCAGCACTGAAGGCTCTGTGTTGATCCTCTACATCATTCAGCATCATTGAATAGGAGCAAAGAGAATTGAGAGGAAGATGGCTAAGTCAAATCAGTGATCAAGAGAGTAGAACATGTGTTGACTGGAGTAAACTTCTGTAGGTAGTTAAAGGAAGAGTAGGGCTGGGATAGGTCCTAGACGGGTAAGCCTGACTATGCCAAATAGAAGGTGGCTTCTTCACAAGATGGCTTGTGCCTTGCTATGTCTGTTTTTTTAGGATCTTAGGTATGTCTTGGTACTCCATACTTCCAGGTTGTGGGTCCACATGCTAAACATTAAGTACTTTAAAGCTCTGAATCATTGATAAGATAGTCATGAGTTCTAGCTCAAGTCACCATCTAGAATTCTACCTTATTCTACCTGGTACCAACTCAGTATACAATATAGGATTGCTCAGCAGTGGGTTTTATCATCCAGCAAGCTGTGTGCACCATCCAGGACCACCATGGGTTCTATTTCATGCATATTAATCAAGACCATGTTTTCCCCCTGTAGGTAATTCTGATGTATCAATTACTTCAGTTACAATTCATTTTCCTCAAAATCAGCTTTACTCTATATCAGCACACTCTGAAGATTGAAAAGTAAATGATATCTCCGTGAGCTCTCATGTCTATCATCTTATCAGACCCCATGACCGCCAAGAAGCAGAGGGTGACAGTCCCTAAGATTTTGCTTCATAGAGCAAATACAGAGCAGTACCACCCAAGGGAAGACTGGGGCTCAGCTCAAACACATCATTAAGTGTTGGCCCAGAACTTCCGCCTGTTTCACAGAGTTGAGCTAAGCTCCTTAATTAAGGCTTTCATTTGTAGAGCCTGAGGCTATAACCACCTGAGATTCCAAAAGCAGTACTGGTATGGGGGAGCCCTCCAATAGAACATGAATTCTCAATAAACTATCACAAACTAACAAAGAATTAGTGTGAAAAACAGACTTAAATAAAAGAAGGTACATATAAGAAAGAGAGTGGAACAATATGGAAAGAACTTCAAAGTAAAAGATTTAATTTCCTTCAACAAAAAAGAAAGAAATGGTAATTGTAAAAAACAAAACAAATTGCTGTGAAAACCTGTCAAATAGAAATTTTTTGGAGGAAAAAAAAACTATAGTTACTTTAAAAATTCAGTATACTGGATAAATCTTAGGTTTGGGTCTAGCAAATTATTAAAATACCAAGAATAAAGAAAAAATCTTAAAGGAGTTTACAGATAAAAGAATGCAAACTAGAGTGATACTCTTCATCAACAGTTTTGAATACCAAAAGAGGAAAAGGAAAATTAGTTTACATTTTAAAATCTATCAGCAATTAAGCTATTGGCAAAGAATATCAGGATCAGACATAGAAATAACTCTGAACTATGACTAATATGTTGCAAGCTTTAAAATGTTTAAGTCAAAGAAGAAAAATGGAGTAGTGGGATGTATTTTTTAAAACTGTCACTTTAAAAAGTCCTCATTTACAAGGAAGCCATATGTAAGGATTAAGGAAGATTTAGTAAAAGTACAGTAAGTTACTTCACTAGTTTTAATGAATGATATTTGAATATAGTCTTTTAACAACTACATGAAAGTTTAAAGTTCATTTTCATCTCTTTTCAGGGTTAAAAAAACTAGTTTAGAACATCAGTAAGAGGTCAATCTGGAAATAATTCACTAATGAATTTTTCCATCCTCTTAGAAGAAAATTCTAGAAAAATTATGTAGAAAGTCATCACTTTTACCTTGTGCCAGACTTTCACTTGGGCTTCCCAGGTGGTACAGAGGTAGAGAATCCGTCTGCCAACACAGGGGACACAAGAGACATGGGTTCGATCTCTGGGTTAGGAAGAGCCCCTGGAGTAGGAAATTGCAACCCACCCCAGTATTTTTGCCTGGAAAATTCCATGGACAGAGGAGCCTGGTGGGCTACAGTGCATGAGGTCACAAAAAGTCAGACACAACTGCATACACACACACACGGACTTTCACTTTAGGGGATTCCAAAAAGTAGTAATGATAGTATTATACATATAGTGCCTTCTCTGTCATGTACTTAATAAAATTTCCAGATAAAGAAGTTTCTGAAAGTTTTTCTCAAATAAAAGGGTAAAAAGGTTCCCAGTAGCCAAGAAAAAAAAGCAACTTTGAATCAACAGTAAGGTATAATTGTTAACTATCTTCAAATGTAGTCCACATGATCTTTCCCGAAGGCTTTACTAAATTCTGATCACATTCTCAACAATACGTGAATTCAGTGCACCCAACATCAACTAAAATATTATTAGGCATCTATACTTATTATTTCAGAGTCTAAATGACTCCTCAGTTATATAATCCCTACAACTTGGGTCCCAAATCATATACCATATTTGCCAAAAAACAATGGGCCTATCTTCCACAGTTGAAAACTTCCCTGGATTTGACATGACCTGAGACTCAGCCAGTCAAATAAAGAGAAGTTTGATCAAAATTACCTTTTCTCTAATCTTCATGAAAACTCAGCTTATGAAAAGAAGAAAAAAAAAATCTGAGCAAGGAGTCTGATCCAGACATCTGTATAAAGTATTTAATGAGTGCAGGGAAATACTACGTTTCCTCTGATTATTAAGGATTCATGTATCTGATTCTCAGCTATATAAGATAACACCATTTTAACGTGATTATAACTTAACATGATTATAACTTTACATGATTGCAGACATGTCATTAGGGTTTTTTATTTTGAGCTGTAATTGAGATATAACACTATGTTAGTTTCAGGTGTGACATAATGATTTGCTATTTGTGCATATTGCAAATGATCATATGAGTGTAGTTAACATCTAGTTAACATTCTCTTTTTAGAATTTTCAAAATCTTTGAGAAACTTCTTTCTTCTAATCATGAATATTCAATTCCTGGAAAGTTCTATCGTTCTGGATGAGAAAATGTCTAGGAGGAGAAATCTTATTTTTTTCCTAATCAGATTCTTTAATTGGGGAATAAATATTTTGTTACATAAAAATAAGTTTTTTCTTTTTCATTCAAAATAGACATAAAAATTGGTGTTTGGTTGTTTCCAGATTTTAGTCTTAGCTAATTTAGACTTTCATAAGGATATTACGCTTTCATTAGAACTTCCCACTCTTCTAATCTTCTTTTTATTACTCTACAGGAACTATTGTAGAATGCTGATGTAGATGGGCAGTGTTTATCCCAGAAGGACCACACATAATTCTAAATCATGTCAGGTTCAAATCAGAAAAAGGGAACTAGGAGAGGAAACAAAATATTTCCTTAATATATCACCATATAAATGCCGTAGATATTAATTTTTAAAAAGTAGGATTGGATGGAACATCACTTTTACTATAAAGCACTTAGTGTGTATACATGTACTTCCTGAAAGCTGTGGTACATATACACAATGGAATATTACTCAGCTATTAAAAAGAACACATTTGAATCAGTTCTAATGAGGTGGATGAAACTGGAGCCTATTAAACAGTGAAGTAAATCAGAAAAACACTAATGCAGTATATTAACACATACATATGGAATTTAGAAAGACGGTAACAATAACCCTATATGTGAGACAGCAAAATAGACATATAAAGAACAGACTTTCGGACTCTGTGGGACAAGGCAAGGGTGGGATGATTTGAGAGAGTAACATTACCATATGTGTATACTGTCATATGTGACATAGATCACCAGTCCAAGTTCCATGTATGAAACAGGGCACTCAAAGCTGCTACACTGGGACAACCCAGAGGGATGGGATGGGATGGGGAGGGAGGTTGGGAGGGGGGTTCTGGATGGGGGGACACATGTACACCCATGGCTGATTCAGGTCAATGTATGGAAAATACCACCACAATATTGTAAAGTAATTAGCCTCCAATTAAAATAAATAAATTTTTTAAAATGGCCCTCAGGTTGATAATATTTACACCTCAGAAGTTATAAAACAAATTGTCTTTCCACCAGATGCCTTACTAAATGTTTTTACACCAAATGGGAAAGCACAATCAGTTGTTCAAAATGTCTTAGGTTTAATTTTCTGTCATGCATCATAAACAAACACTTTAGGCAAATTAAGTAATCTGCCTTATTAACCTATATTTTTGTTCCTTTCTGCCCAATATAAGCATATGTAATATTGAAATACTAATTGCAATTGTCAAAACAGAAAATTATAAGTTTTGATTACTAAGCCTCTGGAAGACAATACAGTTTAAAATAATACATTTTAAAGAAAACAGACTTTTATCTATACATTTCATTAACCACAGACAAAGATGCTTTAGGGCTATTATAAAGGAATATTACCTGACTTATTCAACAGGGTAAGTTGTAAGATTGGTGGTTCAGAACTCTACACTGCTTTGGATATAGAATTTGAAATGACTACCTTAAATAAGCCTATATGGAATCACCGTTAAAACATAATGCATTTATTTTTAATCACCAATTAGAAAAAGAGGCATTAAGATCAGATTGAAAAGATAGCGAGCAGATGAAAAACGGAGAACGTTCAAGGATTAACTAAATAGAAAGCAAAATCAATATATAAACAAAATATTGTATCAACTGAAGAGCCTTGATTTTTTTAAATTTTTTTTTATTTTTTGAAGAGCCTTGATTTAAAAGAAAGCATTCTGTCTCGCTGTATCCTGCATACGCCACTTGTCTCGCTGTAGCTCACTGAATCCAGGGTAGGCAAGGTGTGAACGGAGTGGGGAAGGTGGAAGAAGCTGCGAGGAGGCATAGGAACCGTAGACATTGTTTATTCACCGTGCATTCAAGGCAGACATGCTTTACTCTCTTAATAGCCTACACAGCAGCAACTACAACGACTCAACTCGACTTGTCCCAATAACTCAGGTGGTGCGTATATAGGGCATTGCGCCTGCGCGGTGCTACAAATGAGTTCAGCTGTAATATAACTAGGTATTTTTAAAAGCTGGGTGAGAACCAGAGGCCGTGGGGTGAGAGTCTGATCACCGCCATCTTAGCCAATTTGCTCCTTCCCCTACGCATTCGTAGTAAAAAAAACTTTTTGACTCTAATGTTAATGAAACCTACGGCTATTCTTGCAATTGCAGGTCTGCGCTACTCCTGCCCAGTGTCTTGAACTAGACTACTAGCAAGAATCGGTTTCAAGAATTTAAGCTCATTTAACCCCGAGCCTCCCGTCAAGCACACCTCGTACTGGTAGCTCTGCGACAGGGTCCCCGTGCCGCTGACGTCCACCAGGTGGCCTGGGAAGTGGCCCTCGGGCACCGGGCAGCGACCCGCCGAGACCACCACGAACACCAGCACCGAGAAAAGGAAGAGCGACGACACCGACGCCAAGGCCACCACCAGGTAGACGGTGAGCGGGTCGGCCGGCGCCGCGGCCGCCGCTTCCGCTTCCGGGGGCGGCAGGTAGGGCTGCGAGAAGCCGTCCACCAGCAGCACGTGCAGCGTGACGCTGGCCGACAGCGGCGGCTCGCCGTTGTCCTTGACCAGCACCACCAGCCGCTGCTTGGGCGCGTCGCGCTCGCTCAGCAGCCGCGCCGTGCGCACCTCGCCGTTGTGCGCCCACACGCCGAACAGCCCGGGCTCCGTGGCCTTGAGCAGCTGGTACGACAGCCAGGCGTTCTGGCCCGCGTCGCCGTCCACCGCCACCACCTTGGTCACCAGGTAGCCGGGCTCGGCCGCCCTGGGCACCAGCTCGGTGCAGGGCGCCGAGGCGTTCTGCAGCGGGTAGAGCACGAAGGGCGCGTTGTCGTTGGCGTCCTCCACGAGCACGCGCACCAGCGCCTGGCTGCTGAGCGCGGGCGAGCCGCGGTCGGCGGCGCCCACGCGGAACTCGAAGGCTCGCAGGGCCTCGTAGTCCAGGGACGTGAGGGCGAAGAGGTGGCCGTTGTCGGGGTTGATGGACACGAGGGAGGCGAGGGGCAGGTGCGGGTCGGGCGGCGGCAGCAGCGAGTAGGTGACCTGGGCGTTGGCGCCCGCGTCTGTGTCTGTGGCGCTGACGGTGCCGATGTGCAGGGCGGGGCTGTTGTTCTCGCGGACCCACAGGGTGTAGGAGGTCTGGGTGAAGGCGGGGGCGTTGTCGTTGACGTCGGCCACCAGCACGGTTATGTTGTACTAGGTTTTCAGTCTGGGGGTTCCCATGTCAGTGACCGTGATGGTGATGTTATATTCGGATCTTGCTTCTCGGTCCAGGGCTGTGTTTGTGATTAAAGTAAAAAAGTTTTTAACAGAGGGTTTAAGAATGAAAGGAAGATCCTCTTGGATGGAGCAAGCCATCCTTACATTGTCTCCAGTCAGTGTCTGAAACGCTGAATATAGCAATTATGGTCTCCCAGCAAATTTTCTAGGATTGCATTGAAAAGAGTTGATATGGTCAGTTCCGGAGGGTTGTCATTCAAATCCATCACTTGAACAAGTACCACACAACTTCCAGAAAGGCCCCACCATCTGTCGCCTGAATATTTAATAGGTGTGTATAGATTAATCCACTTCCCGTATTAAAAGGATTTCTCCCGATTTTGCGTTTATTTGAAATGTCTTGCAAATATCTTCAGGTGCTTGCGAAAATACATGAGGTATTTCTCCATTGGCTCCAATATCTAAATCTCTGGCAGAGAAGATGGCAGCCTGGAATCCATGTGGTGGTGTTCCAGGACTTGCACCTCATAGTGCAGCTTTGCAAACTCAGGGGCATTATCACTGATGTCTAATCAGACCTGGGTGGAATCCTGCTGTCCAGTGCTGTGAGGGTTAATCTGATCTCAGGCTGTTCCTCTCTATCCAGTGCTTTGTCCAGCACCGGCTGTGGTAATATTGTGCCCTTGGAACTGTCTTGTAATTTAAGATGGAAATGGGAATTGGGGCTGACTGTATAACTTGGAAACTGTTGATTCCTACATCTAAGTCCAGGGCACACTCTATTTGGGAAGTAGTTCCTGGAGTGATACTTTCTGAAATTTTCAACATTATTTGTCTAGGAAAACTGGGGAATGATCATTTATGTCCCTAATCCATATCTCAGCCTGGAAAAACTGCAAGGGATTGTCCAGTAATATCTGGAAAGGTAGTACACAGGGTTCTGTAAGGCCACACAGCTCCTCCTGGTCCTGTTTCTCGTTTAACAAATCCCCGGTCTACCTATCAAAATGGAAACGCTTTTTACCCCCCCATTCGGAAACAACCCTGGGGCCCGCGAAGCTAGATCATCTACCCCCAGTCCCAGGTCTTTCAATAGACTGGCCACAAAGGAGCCACTGTCCATTTCCTCAGCCAGTGGCTAATGCCTAGGCTCAGAACCAGCCTGAGTTATGCCCAGCAAAACAAGGAATATCAAGACTTGCCTTTGTTTCAGAAAGCGTTCCATTCTCTCTCCTGCCTTCATTGCTTTCTGGTTTCCCAGATGACTTGACCCAGCTCAGATTCACATTGTCGCTGATCTGTCTCCCAGTATCACTCAGATCCTGGGGTAAATGGAGATGTCTAGGGCCCTAATTTCCCCGAGCAACTGCCTTAAAAAGCCTCCCCTTCGTGCTTGCTTCTCAAGCAGAACATCGCTAGAGGAGCACAGGCTGATAGCTTGCTTTCTTCTACTTCTAATGCTGCAGCGCCACCCCGCGTCCTTTCCGAGTGTTTTATTTTCTGCACAATATTTAGGAAATCCCAGTCCTTTATTTTCAGACTGATGGCATTCAAATGGAATATTTTCAAGTAGTGTCTCTTAATGTACTGAAACAATAATTCCAAATTATTTAAAATCTAGTCCCTAATAATTTTTGTTAATTATCCTTTCGTTATCCTTCCCCAATTTTCTTTAACTTAAGTAAGAATTTAAGTTAACTCCTGGAGTTGTTGATGGACAGGGAGGCCTGGCCTGCTGCAGTCCATGTGGTCACAAAGAGTCGGACATGAGTGAGTGACTGAACTGTACTTAACTAAATAAGAATTCATATTCACTGAATTCCTTTTACAAATGCACTTATTTTTTTAGCCACTTGATATAAGGAATATAATAGAAAATTTGTTTTTTTTTAAACCAAGTTTTCATGATTGTATTGGATGTTGCATCTATTTATTCTGGAATGGTCTACTGTATTTTATTGATATTGAATATTTTGAAGTATCCAGATCAGTTGTCTTGTAGGTTAATAAAAAGATAAAAATAGGTAAGGTGTCCGTGCTTCTTGACTATAAATAAACAATTATTTATGCTTCAGAACAAAAGAAGACACTAGTGAAGTTAGAGCAATAAAACAATTATATGTTATTCGGAAAGGGGATGTTTTTCTCTACTTTTTACCCAGAGCCAAAAATAAAGAACGCCAAGGGCGATAGCTATCTCCACCTGCTGTCTTGTTTTCAGCTTAAAAGAACCTAATTTGCTGCTGCTGCTGCTAAGTTGCTTCAGTCGTGTCCAACTCTGTGTGACCCCATAGGCGGCAGCCCACCAGGCTCCCCCGTCCCTGGGATTCTCCAGGCAAGAACACTGGAGTGGGTTGCCATTTCCTGCTCCAGTGCATGAAAGTGAAGACGCTCAGTCGTGTCTGACTCTTAGCAATCCCATGGACTGCAGCCTACCAGGCTCCTCCGTCCATGGGATTTCCCAGGAAAGAGTACTGGAGTGGGTTGCCATTGCCTTCTCTGGAACCTAATTTAATTGGAGATAAAGTGATGTTAAAGAGATATATCTCTTGTCTCTGTGTCCTGCACTAGGTTGGCAGAGTATGGGAATTCTTTTTTTTTTACATTCAATGGAAAGAAAATTTTGGAAGGAAGGACCAAGGCATTTTCTTTTTATTCCAGAGTTCTGAGATAATTCTTAAAGAGGTGAAGTCGGCTTCTGGACATACTCTAGGATGAGCAGGTAAGTGTCAACATGACCAACTTTATATAATTGTCATCCAATGCAGTTGTCCATCCAACATCTTTTATGTGAAAGTAAATGCAGTTGTTATCCACCATCTTTTATGTGAAGGTATTTCTGAAGCTATTTCTGTTGTAAACTGCCTGAGCATTTGCCACATAACCATGAAATTGCCTGGTAATTTTCTTGCAGTGGATGTTTATAATTCACAGATATGAGTGGTATTTATTTATATTTTAAATATTTATTATTTTTGACTGCAGTGGGTCTTAGTTGCTGTGTGGGCTTTCTTTAGTTGCCTCGAGTGGGGGCTACTCTTTAGTTGCAATATTCGGGCTTTTCATTGTGGTGGTATCTTTTTTGTGGAGTGCAGTCTCTAGGGCTCAAGGGCTTCAGTAGTTGTGGCATGTGGAATTTTCTTGGACCAGGGATAAAACCCATGTCCCCTGCATTGGCAGACATATTCTTTTTTCTTTTTTAGTTGGAGGCTAATTCTTAACCATTGGACCACCAGGGAAGTACATGAGTGGTATTTAAATTGTTTGGTGAATACGTTCCAGAGATTGGAGAATTCGGTGAACTGTTTCTTAATTAACTGCGATTTACACTTTTTGCAGTCTTTGATAACCAGGTTGCTGAAAAGCATGCATTGCCAAGATTGTCATTGATTGTCACAATCTTGACCTTAGGAGGTCTGAGACTAGTGTTGATACCTACTGTTCTTTTCTGTGAGAATTAAACTTACCTTAGGTTGTACTTCATCCAGTGATTTTTCCCTCCTGAATGGGCAAATTACTTACCCTACTACTGCATTGTGTATTATCGTGAAATGAACTCTCTTTGTGGTTTCCAGTGATGGAAAAGTCACCCAAATCTCATGCACATCTCCATGCACATTCTGAAAGGTTAATCAGAATTTTTCAAAGTGGCAACATCTCAGATTCGTTGATTTTTCTCAGAAAACAAAACAGTTTATAGGTAATACTTGGAAATGTATAGTTATAGGTCTGACTTCCTATTCAGAAACAAAGGCTTCTTCTGTGGGTATATCTAAAATACTCTTTGATCTCAATGGTTTAGATCCACCCAGAGAAGAGCCTTTCTTTTCTCAGGAATCCTTTATCACTTTGGAAACCACCTTGCTTGGGTGTGCCCACCCACAGCTATGCAGACACTCCCCTTTCCGCTTCCAAATCTCCAGGAACTATAAAAAGCAGCTTTACTTTTTCTGGGCCACCTACACTACACCCAGGAAGAAAAGGAAAACTCACCACTTGCCTTTTTCTGCCAGCTTTTCTCTCAGTTTCCAGCGTCGTCTCTCACTGTCTCTCTTTGACTGCATTGTCTTTAATGAAAGAAGCCTTCGAAAGTTTTTCAGGAGGATATATCAACATATATCTAGTCCCCTTGTGTTTGAAAAAAGGTTTGAAATCTGAGCTTGCTGCCAACGTTTGCCAAGGCATGTCGATCCCCAGCACCTCTCAGATTTTGTCTTTTCTGAAATGGAGTCTGTGGCAGGTGCAGGGCTCTACTTCCCCCCGCTTTTTTTTTTTTTTTTCTGTCGGCAGCGCCGCCAGGCGTCTGAACAGAGACTCTCAAAAACAAAAACAACAAAACTGTTCGTGCCACGTGGTCTAGTGGTAGTCTGATAGTTTAAATAACTTCTCTGACTTTTGGTTTAGCTTATGACAATTTTTAATTAGTATATGGGCTTTTTTTAAATCAGTCAGCTATAGTTTCTTCTGAGAGTAACTTGAACTTGATTTCTTTCATTTCAGACAGGCCATGCATTCACTGAGTTTTTTAATTTATTGGCAGGTGTTTATTACACACAGATAAATTTCAGGCATTGTGAAAGGCATTTAGGGATAGTAAATTGAATGAAGCCTGGTACCTGCACTCCAAGAGGTTACAGCCTAGAAGGATGACACACAGAAAACGACAGTTACTGTAGTGAGTGATGAGTGCTAAGATGGAGATTTGCATAGGCACTTGGAGGTACTCAAAAGGGATATTTAAGTAATAACAAAAATGAAGCATCAGGAAAGATTCAGGGGAGATAAAGTTTGAGGTAAGTTGAGTTTTATGAAACCAACATAAACAGAAACCAATGGAAATGATGGTTCTGCTGCAGATAAAGTATTTCTGATTTTACTGTAAAGGCTTACTCAGATGATGGGAGCATCATGACTTACGTGAGATGCAGTCTTTTCTTCAGTTAGTCAACAGCACAGATCTCTGTATGAAGTGCTGTGGAGTGACAACTAACAACAGACTTGGACTGGGCCCTTTTTCCTATTGAATTCGCTCATCTATCTAATTAATACTCAGTTTAAAGGAGAGTCCCATCATGGGGCTTTCCAGGTGGTGCGGTTGGTAAAGAATCTGCCTGCCAATGCAGGAGATGCAAGAGACACAGGTTCAATCCCTGGGTTGGGAAGATCCCCTGGAGTAGGAAATGGCAACCCACTCCAGCATTCTTGACTGGAAAATTCCATAGACACAGGAGCCTGGCAGGCCACAGTCCAGGGGTTGCAAAGAGTTGGACACGATTGACCTTGGTTATGGTGGTGCCTGCAGTATGAGTATTGCATGTTTGAGTAGTTTGTTCTGTTAACAGTATTTTTCGGAGATATTTTCCAGGGGTGATTAAAAACATAGACTTTTATGTCAGGAAGACTCACATTCAAGTACAGGCTCTGCTACATCATATATGTATTAAGTTAGAAAAATTATTTACTCTCTGCAGGCTTCAGTTTCCTCATTTGAAGAAAAGTAGATATAACAGTGGTATCAACTTTATGACGTCATAAGAATTAACTGAAACAATACTTATGAAATGGTCAGCCTAGTGCTTGGAACATCATGGTATTTAATAAGTGCTAGCTATTTTAAGTGGTGATACAGGGAAAACAGAAACTTATCTATACAGTTTGGTTTACTCCTGCAAACAAATGTAAGTGTAAATGACTCCAGTGTGCACTGTTGGTGGGAATGCAAATGGTGCAATCACTATGGAAAAGAGTATAGAGGGCTTCAAAAAATTTAAAAAAGAACTATCATGTTGCTGCTCCTGCTAATTCACTTCAGTTATGTCCACTCTTTGTGACCCCATGGACTGTAGCCCACCAGGCTCTTCTGTCCATGGGACTCTCCAGGCAAGAATACTGGAGTGGGTTGCCATGCCCTCCCCCAGGGGAATTTTTCCAATCTGTCTTCTGCATTGGCAGGCAGGTTCTTTACCACTAGCACCACCTGGGAAGCCCAAGAACTATCATATGATCTAGCAATTCCTCTTATGGATATATATCTGAAGGATATGAAATCACTATCTTGAGATATTTGCACCCCATGGTCATTGTATATTTTTCATAATAGCTAAGACATGGTCAACAAATGAGTAGATAAAGAAAGTGTGGTGTGTGTATACATACATACATATGCAAATATATGGTAGTTATGTCAGGGAAAGGATGTGTTAACTAATCTCATTGTTGTAAACATTTTACAGCAGAGGACAGACCCAAGCCGGTTGGTTTCCTCAGAGATCAAAAAATATCTTAGATCCACCCACAAAACAGCCTTTGCTTCCAATTAGAAGGCAGATGTATAGAAGTTCTACATTTCCAAGTATTACTTGTAGACTTTCCTGCTGTAATTTGAGAAAAATCTATGAATATGAGATATTCTGTCTTTGAAAAATTCTTCTAGAGTTCCAGAATGTACATGAGATTTGGGTGAATATTCCATCACTGCAAACTATATGTTTAGTTTTCACTTTGTTGCTGTTGTAATTATGGTGACAATATTAGACCTCTCCTCTCATAGCAACTTTTTGAAGTGTAGTTGGTTTACAATATAGTGTTAGTTTCCAATATACAGCAAAGTAATTCAGATGTATATATACATACCTGTGTGCATGTGTGTGTGTGTGTATATATATATATATATATCTTTTTCAGATTCACTTTCATTATAGGTTATTACAAGATATTGAATATAGCTCCCTGTGCTATGCAGTAACTGCTCATTTATCTATTAATGTTTTGTATATGAGTGCATATCTGTTAATCCCAACTCCTATTTTATCCTCCCCTTTCCCACTGAGTAACCATAGTTTTGTTTTTATGTCTGTGAGTCTGTTTCAGATTTGTAAACAAGTTTATTTGTATTATTTTTTATACTCCATATATAAGTAATAATATATAATGCTTACCTTCCTTGGTCTGACTTCACTTGCCATGATAATCTCTAGTTCCATCAGTGTTGCTGCAAATAGCATTATTTCATTTTTCTCATGGCTGAGTAACATTCTTATATATATATGTGCCACATCTTCCTTTTTTGGTTTTAATTCTTTAAATGGTAACTGTTATGTGTTTTTATTTTTAAACTTTTTATTTTGTGTTGGGTTATAACCGATTAACAATGTTGTGATAAGTTTCAGGTGAACAGGAAAGGAACTCAACTATACATATACATGTATCTATTCTCCCAAACTCCCTTCCCATCCAGGCTGCCAAATAACATTGAGCAACTTCCATGTGCTGTACAGTAGGTCCTTGTTGACTGTCCATTTTAAATATAGCAGTGTGTACATGTCCATCCCAAACTTCCTAACTATCCCTTTCCCCATCCTTCCCCCGGCAACTGTAAGTTCCTTCGCTAAATCTGTCTCTTTCTGTTTCGTAAGTAAGTTCATTTGTATCATTTCTTTTTAGATTCCACATATATAAGAGATATCATACCGCATTTCTCCTCCTCTGTCTTTCTTCACTCAGTGTGACAATCTCTAGGTCTATCCATGTTGCTGCAAATGGCATTATTTCCTTCTTTTAAATCTTCTGCCCATTTTTTGACCAGATTTTTTTATATTGAATTGTATGAGCTGTTTTTATATTCTGGAAATTATGCCCTTGTCTGTCACACCATTTGCAAATATTTTCTCCCATTCTGTATGTTGTTCTTTTGTTTTGTTGATGGTGTCCTTGTTTGTTTGTTTTTTTAGCTGTGCCACACAGCATGTGGCATCTTAGTTCCCTGACCAGGGATCAAACCTGCACCTCTTGCAGTGGAAGCTCTGAATCTTAACCACTGGACCATTAGGAAAGTCCTGATCATTTCTTTTGATTTTCAAAAGCATATAGGTTGATTCAGTCCCATTTGTTTATTTTTGCTTTCTTTTGCCTTGGGAGACTGATCAAAGAAAATATGCTATAATTTATCTCAGACAATGTTTTGCTATGTTCTCTTCTAGGAATTTTATGGTGTCATGTTTTATATTTAAGCCTTTATGTCATTTTGAGTTTATTTTTATGTATTATGGGAGGGAGTGTTCTACCTTCATTGAATTACATGTTCCTGTCCAGCTTTATCAACACTAATAGCTGAAGTGACTGTCTTTTCTCTGCTCTGTATACATGCCTACTTTATTGAAGACTGATTGACTGTCAATGTATTTCTGGACTCCTTTTTCAATTCCATTGATCTCTATGTCTTTTTTGGTGCCAATACCACAGTTTGATTTTTTTTTTTAATTTACTTTACTGAAATATAGTTGTTACCATATTGTGTTCATTTTTGCTATATAGCACAGTGATTTCATTTTCCATATATATGCTTTTCCATATTCTTTTCTATTACTATTTATCACAGGATATTGTATATAGTTTCTTGTGCTATTAGTAGGACCTTGTTGTTTATCCATTCTATGTAGAATGGTTTGCATCTCCTAATCCCAAACTCCCAATCCATTGCCCCCAAGTCCCTCTTTCCCTTGGCACCCACAAGTCTGTTCTGTCTCTTTGTGAGTCTCCTCCTGTTGTGCAGATGAGTTCATTTGTGTCATCTTTGAGATTCTACATGTAAGTGATATCATACGCTATTTCTCTGTCTGTTTTCCTTCAGTTTGGTAAAGTCACAATCCATCCATCCATATTGCTGAAAACGGCATTATTTCATTCTTTGTTGTGGCTAAGTAGGACTCCATTGTGTATGTGTACTACATCTTCTTGATCTGTCAAAGGACAGATGGTTGTTTCCCTGTCTTGACTATCGTGAAGAGTGCTGCTATGAATGTAGGAGTGCATATATCTCTTTGATGATACTTTTATTTGGATATATGCCCGGGAGTGGGATTGCTGGATCCTATGTAACTCTATTTGTACTTGTTTTTGTGAAATGTGCATCCTGTTCTCCATAGAGGCTGCACCAGTTTTCATTCCCACCAACAGTGTAGGAATGTTATCTTTTCTCCATACCCTCTGCAACATTTGTTATTTCTGGATTTTTAATGATGGCCATTTTCACTGGTGTGATATTATACCACTATGTAGTTTTGATTTGCATGCTTGCTCCTTGGAAGAAAAGCTGTGACCAACCTAGATAGTGCATTAAAAAGCAGAGACATTACTTTGCTGACAAAGTTCCATATAGTCAAAGCTGTGGTTTTTCCAGTAGTCATGTATGGATGTGAGAGCTGGACCATAAAGAAGGCTGAGTGACAAAGAACTGATGCTTTAGAAGTGTGGTATTGGAGAAGACTCTTGAGAGAGTCCCTCGGACTGCAAGGAGATCAAACCAGTCAATCCTAAAGGAAATCAGTCTTAAATATTCATTGGAAGGACTAATGCTGAAACTCCAATACTTTGGCCACCTGATGCAAAGAACTGACTCACTGGAAAAGACCCTGATGCTGGGAAAGATTGAAGGCAGGAGGAGAAGGGGATTACAGAGGAGGAGATGGCTGGATGGTATCACCGACTCAGTGGACATGAGTTTGATCAGGCTCTGGGAGATGGTGAAGGGCAGGGAAGCCTAGTGTGCTGCAGGCCATGGAAAGAGTCGGATGTGATTGAGTGACTGAAAAACAACAATGATCAGTGATGTTGAACTGATTATTTCTGTATCAGTTGACTGTCTAGATGTCTTTGGAGAAATGTGTATTTAGATCTCCTGCCCATTTTTTCAGTGGCTTTTTAAAAAATTGAATGTTTACACTTTTAGTGTATTTTAGAAACTAAGTTCTTGCATCATTTGCAAACATTTTCTCCTATTCCAAGGCTGTCTTTTTGTGTTGTTGATGGTTTCCTTTGCTATTCAGAAGCTTTTAAAGTTGATTAGGTCCCATTTATTTTTGCTTTCCTTTCTTTTGCTTTGGGAGACTGATTTAAGAAAATGCTGCTACAGTTTATATCACAACATGTTTTGCCTAATGTTTTCTTCTAGGAGTTTTATGATGTCATGTCTTATATTTAAATCTTTAAGCCATTTTAGATTTCTTTTTGTGTATAGTTGGAGAGAGTGTTGTAACTTCACTGATATACATGTGGCTGTCCTGTTTTCCTAACACAGTTTGCTAAAGGGACCATCCTTTTTCCATTGTATATACTCTAATTCTTCATCAAAGATTAATTGACTGTTGGTATGTAGATTTATTTCTGGGCTTCTCTTCTATTGTATTGATTTATATGATTGTTTTTTAGCCAATAACACCTTTTTTACATGTTTATTGTAATATAGTTGTGGTAAGTTCTATTGTACAGCACAGTGATTCGTTTCATAAAGATTCTTTTCCATATTTTTTCCTTTTAATTTATCATAAGACTTTGTTTATACTTCCATGTACTATACAGTAGGGCCTTCTTGTTTTTCCATTTTCTATATAATAGTTTACATCTGCTAATCCCAAACTCCCAGTCCATTCCTCCCTCAGTCCCTCTCCCTCTCAGCAACTACAGGTGTGTTCTCTCTGTGTGAGTATCTTTTCTACTCTATAGAATATATAGAGTATCTATATAGAATAGATAGAATTTATTTATGTCATATTTGAGATTCCATATATAAGTGACAGCATATGCTATTTCTCTGTCTCTTTCTAATTCCTCCCCTTAGTTTGGTAAACTCAGGGTCTGTCCATACTGCCATAAATGGCATAATTTCATTCTTTGTTGTAGATGAGTAGTACTCTGTTGTGTGTATGTACCTCATATTCTTGATCCAGTCACCTGTCACAGGACATGTAGGTTGTTCCCCTGTCTTGGCTGTCTTGAAGAGTGGTGAATACATGAATACTGGTGCATATATCTCTTTGAAGAGTACTTTTGTCTGGATACATGCCCAGTAGTGGGATTGCTGGGTCCTATGGTAAGTCTATTTGTACTTTTTTTTGTGGAAAGTGAAAGTGAAGTCGCTCAATCCTGTCCGACTCTTTGTGACCCCGTGGACTGCAGCTTCCCAGGCTTCTCCGTCCATGGGATTCTCCAGGCAAGAATACTGGAGTGGGTTGCCATTTCCTTCTCCAGGGGATCTTCCTGACTCAGGGATTGCACCCGGGTCTCCCGCATTGCAGGCAGACGTTTTACCCTCTAAGCCACCAGGGAAGCCCCCCCATTTTTTTTTTTTTTTTTGTGGAACCTATGCATATTTTCCATAGAGGCTGCACTAGTTTACATTCCCACCAACAGTGTAGGAGGGTTTCATTTTCTCTATACCCTTTCCAGCATTTGTTATTTGTAGATTAACTCAGCTGGTAAAGAAACTGCCTGCAATGCAGGAGACCCCGGTTTGATTCCTGGGTCAGGACAATCCTATGGAGAAGGGATAGGCTACCCCCTCCAGTATTCTTGGGCTTCTCTGGTGGCTCAGCTGGTAAAGAATCCACCTGCAGTGTGGGAGACCTGGCTTTGATCCCTGGGTCGGGATGATCATCTGGAGAAGGGAAAGGCTACCCACTCTAGTATTCTGGCCTGGAGAATTCCATGGACTATAAGAGTCAGACACAACTGAGCTACTTTCACTTTCACTTTTCATTCTGACCGGTGTGAGGTAGTACCAGTTTGTAATTTTGATTTACATTTCTCTAATGATAAGAGACATTGAGCTGATTATTTCGTGTCAATAGGCCATCTGGGTGTCTTCTTTGGAAAATGTCTATTTAGGTCTCCTACCCCTTTTTTTAAGTGGGTTGATTTTTTTTTTTATTGAGTTATCTGTTTCTGTATTTTATAAACTAAGTCCTTGATGGTTGGGTCATTTGCAAACTCTTTTTTTTTTTGCTATTCAAACCTTATAAGGTTGATTAGGTCCCATGTGTTTGTTTTGTTTTCATTTCTTTTGCTTTGGGAAGTTGATCTAAAAAAATATTGCTACAGTTTATGTCAGAGCACCTCTTGCTTATGTTTTCTTCTAGGAGTTTTAAGGTATCATGTCTTAAAGATTTAAATCTTTAAGCCATTTTGAATTTCTTTTTGTGTGTGGTTGGAGACATTTTTCTAATTTCACTGATTTAATACATGTTGCTGTTTAACTTTCCAGAACCAATTGGTGAAGAGACTGTCTTCTCTATTGTATATACTTGACTCCTTCAACAAAGATTACTTGACCGTCGGTGTGTGGATTTCTTTCTGGGCTCCTTACTTTGTTTTATTCATCTGTGTCTCCTCTTGTGCCATTACCAACCATACTTTGGTTTTTTGAAGTATGGCTGTTATGGAATGTTGTGTTAATTTCTCCTGAAAGTACAGTGATTTGAGATTTACATACATATGTGACACACACATACGTATAAATACATTCTTTTCATGTTCTCTTTCATTACAGTAAATCACAGGGTGTTGAATGTAGTGACTTGACTATTGTGAAAAGTGCTCCTGTGAAGATAGAGATGCATGTATCTCTTTGAATGATAGTTTTGTTTGGATGTATGCCCAGGAGTGGGACTGATGGAGCCTATGGTAACTGTTTGAACTTTCTTGTAGAACCTGCACAGTATTATCCATAGAGGCTGCACCACTTTCCATTCCTACAGACAGTGCAGGAGGGTTTCCTCTTCTCCACACTCTCTCCAGCCTTTGTTGTTTCAAGCCTTTTTAATGATGGGCATTCTGACCAGTGTGATGTGGTGAAGTAAGTGAAGTCACATCGTTGTGTCAGGCTCTTTGTGACCCCATGGACTGTAGCCTGCCAGGATCCTCTTCCGTCAGATTTTCCAGGCAAGAATATTGGAGTGGTTTGTCCTTTCCTTCTCCAGGGGATCTTCCTGACCCAGGGATCTAACCTGGGTCTCCTGCATTGCGGGCAGACTCTCTACTGTCTGAACCACTAGGGAAGCCCTTGCAATTGGGCTTTTTTTTGGGGGGGGGAAGATAATTACTCTACAATATTGTGATGATTTTTTGCCATACATCAATATGAATCAGCCATCGTATACATGTGTCCCTCCCTCTTGATCCCCCCCACCTCCCTGCCGTCCCCATCCATCTAGGTTGTCACAGAGCACTGGCTTTGGGTTCCCTGCATCATACAGCAAACTCCCACTGGCTGTCTGTTTTACATATGGCAATGTGTGTGTTTCACTGCTATTCTCTCAAATCACCCCACCCTCTCCTTCCCCCACTGTTTCCAAAAGTCTGTTCTTTGTGTCCATGTCTTCTTTGCTGTCCTCACATAGAGTTGTTGGTACTGTCTTTCTGGATTTCATATATATGTGTTAATAGTCAGTATTTATCTTTCTCTTTCTGACTTCAGTTGCTTAATTATGTCTGACTCTTTGTGACTTCATGGACTGCAGTACACCAGGCTTCCCTGTCCATCACCAACTCCCAGAGCCTGCTCAAACTCATGTCCATTGAGTTGGTGATGCCATCCAACCATCTCATCCTCTGTAATCCCCTTCTCCTCCTGCCTTCAATCTTTCCCAGCATCAGAGTCTTTTCCAATGAGTCGGTTCTTTGCATCAGGTGGCCAAAGTTATTGGAGTTTCAGCTTCAGCATTAGTCCTTCCAACGAATATTCAGGACTGATTTCCTTTAGGATTGACTGATTTGATTGCCATGAAGTCCAAGGGACTCTCAAGAATCCTCTCCAGTATCACAGTTCCAAAGTATCAATGCTTGGTTTTCTTTATGGTCCAACTCTCACATCCCTACATGACTACTGGAAAAACCATAGTTTTGACTGTGTTGGCAAAGTAATGTCTCTACTTTTTAATATGCTGTCTAGGTTTGTCATAGCTTTCTGACTTACTTCCCTCTATATGATAGTCTTTAGGTTCATCCACCTCATTAGAACTGACTCAAATGCATTCCTTTCTAAAGCTGAGTAATATTCTATTGTGTATATGTATCAAAGCTCCCTTATTCATTCATCTGTTGATGTACATTTAGGTTACTTCCATGTCCTAGCTATTGTAAATAGTACTTCAGTGAACATTGAGATACATGTGTCTTTTTCATTTCTGGTTTCCTCAGGATATACACCCAGTAGTGGAATTGGTGGGTTGTATGGTAGTTTTATTGCTAGTTTTTTTAGGCATCTCCATACTGTTCACCATAGTGGTTGTACCAATTTGATTTACCACCAACAGTGTAAGAGTTTCTTTTTCTCCATGCCCTCTCCTGCATTTATTGTTTGTAGACTTTTTGATGATGGTCATTCTGACCAATGTGAGATAATACTTCATTATAGTTTTTATTTGCATTTCTCTAATAATGAGCAATGTTGAGCACCTTTTCATGTGTTCATTAGCCATCTGTGTCTTCTTTGGAGAAATATCTGTCTTCTGCCCCTTTTTTGATTAGGTTGTTTGTTTTTCTGGTATTGAGCTGCATGAGCTGCTTGTATATGTTGGAGATTAATTCTTTGTCAGTTGTTTCGTTTGCTGTTCTCCTGTTCTGAGGGTTGTCTTTTCACCTTATTGTTTCCTTCATTGTGCAAAAAGCTTTTAAGTTTAATTAGATCCCATTTGTTTGTTTTTGTTTTTATTTTCATTACTCTAGGAGGTGGGTCACAGAGGATCTTGTTGTGATTTATGTCAGAGTGTTCTGCTTAAGAGTTTATAGTTTCTGATCTTAAGTCTTTAATCCATTTTGAGTTTATTTTTGTGTATGCTGTTAGAAGTGTTCTAATTTCATTCTTTTACATGGAGTTGACCAGTTTTCCCAGCACCACTTGTTGAAGAGACTGTCTTTTCTCCATTGTATATTTTTGCCTCTTTGTCAAAGATAAGGTGTCCATGGGTGCACAGATTTATCTCTGGGCTTTCTGTGTTGTTCCATTGGTCTATATTTTTATGTGCCAGTAGCACACTGCCTTGATGACTATAGCTTTGTAGTGTAGTCTGAAGTCAGGAAGGTTGATTCCTCCAGTTCCATTCTTCTTTCTCAAGATTGCTTTGGCTATTTGGGGTCTTTTATTTAAGTCCTGCCTGAATGGTCTAGTAGTTTTCCCTACTTTCTTCAATTTAAATCTGAATTTGGCAATAAGGAGTTTATGATCTGAGCCACACTCAGCTCCAGGCCTTGTTTTTGCTGACTGTACAGAGCTTCTCCATCTTTGGCTGCAAAGAATATAATCAGTCTGATTTCAGCATTGACCATCTAGTGATGTCCATGTGTAGGACATGTTGTGTTGTTGGAAGAGGGTGTTTGCTATGACCAGTGTGTTCTCTTGGCAAAACTCTGTTAGCCTTTGCCCTGCTTCATTCTGTACTCCAAGACCAAACTTACCTGTTACTCCAGGTTATCTCTTGACTTCCTACTTTTGCCTTCCAGTCCCCTATAATGAAAAGGACATCTTTTTTGGGTGTTGGTTCTAGAAATGTCTTGTAGGTCTTCATAGAACCTTTCAGCTTCAGCTTCTTCAGCATTACTGGTTGGGGTAAAGACTTGAATTACTGTGATATTGAATGGTTTGCCTTGGAAAAGAACAGAGATCATTCTGTCATTTTTGAGATTGCATGCAAACAGAAGTAGATGTTTTTCTGGAACTCTCTTGCTTTTTCTATGAACCAGCAGATGTTGGCAATTTGATCTTTGGTTCCTCTGCTTTTTCTATATCTAGCTTGTACATATGAAAGTTCTCAGTTCACATACTGTTGAAACCTAGCTTGGAGAATTTTGAGCACTACTTTGCTTGCATGTGAAATGAGTGCCATTGTGCAGTAGTTTGAACATTCTTTGGCATTGCCCTTCTTTAGGATTGGAATGAAAACTGACCTTTTCCAGTCCTGTGGCCACTGCTGAGTTTTCCAAATTTGCTGGCACATTCAGTGCAGCACTTTCACAGCATCATCTTGTAGGGTTTGAAATAAATAGGCTGGAATTCCATCACCTCCACTAGCTCTGTTTGTAGTGATGCTTCCTAAGGCCCCCTTGACTTCACACTCCAGAATATCTGGCTCTAGGTCAGTGATCACAGCATCGTGATTATCTGGGTCATTAAGGTCTTTTTTGGTATATAGTCCTTCTGTGTATTCTTGCCATCTCTTCTTAATATCTTCTGCTTCTATTAGGTCCATACAATTTCTGTCCTTTATTGTGCCCATCTTTGCAAGATCTTCTAGAACTAACAGCAAAAGCAGATGTCCTTTTCATCATAGGGGACTGGAATGCAAAAGTAGGAAGTCAAGAGATACCTGGAGTAAGAGGGAAGTTTGGCCTTGGGGTACAAAGTGAAGCAGGGCAACTGCTAACAGTACTTTCAAGAGAATGCACCAGTCATAGCAAACACGCTCTTCCAATAATACAAGAGACAACTCTACACATGGACTTCAGCAGACGGTCAATACTGAAATCAGATTCAATATATTCTTTGTAGCTGAAAATGAGAAGCTCTATATTTGCTATAATCACCTTCATTTCTTTTTTATTTATCTCTGCTCTGATTTTGGTGATTTCTTTCCTTCTACTAACTTTGGGGATTTTTGTTCTTTTTATAGTTGCTTTAGGTGTCAGGTTAGATTGTTCATTTGCTGTCTCTCTTGTTTCTTGCAGTAGTCTTGTATTGCTACGAGCTTCCCTCTTAGCGTTGCTTTTACAGCATCCCATAGGTTTTGAGTTGTTGTGTTTTCATTGTCATTTGTTTCTAGGCATATTTTGATTTTCTTTTGATTTGTCCAATGATCTGTTGGTTATTCAGAAGCATGTTGTTTAGCTTCCATGTGTTTGAATTTTTTAATAGTTTTTTCCCCTATAGTTGATATTTAATCTTATAATGCTGTGAGCAGAAAAGATGCTTGAAATTATTTCAGTTTTTTAAAATTTACCAAGGCTTGATTTGGATCCTATAGTAATTCTGTTTGTATGTCTGTGGATCCTAAATCATGTTATCCATGGAGGCTACACCAATCTTCATTCCCACGAACAGTGTAGGAGGGTTTCCCTTTCTCCATACCCTACTGAGCATTTGTTGTCTCAAGGCTATTTCATGATGCCATTCAGGCCTGTGTGATGTGGTACCTCATTATATTTTTCATTAGCATTTCTATAGTAATCAGCCCTGTTGACATGTTTTTCTTATGTCCTTTGGGTATCTGGATGTCTATTTTGGAGACCTTTCCCTTTGATATCCAGTCTGTCTTTTTATTCCATTTTTACTTATTGAGTTCTATGAGCTTCTGGCATTTTGAGAAATTAAACCCTCATTGGTCACAGCATTTTCAAATATCACTTCCTTTCATATGGTTGTCTTTTAGTTTTGCTAATTGTTTATTTTCCTGTTTAAACGGTTATAGTAGTGAAGGTTGCTTAGTCATGTCTGACTTTTTGCGACCCCATGGACTGTATAGTCCATGGAACTCTCTAGGCCAGAAAACTGGAGTGGGTAGCTGTTCCTTTCTCCAGGGAATCTTCCCAACCCAGGGATCGAACCAGGTCTCCTGCACTGCAGGCAGATTCTTTACCAACTGAGCCACCAGGAAAGCCCTTAAATGGTTATAGGGTTCATTATGTCTCATTCATTTTTTTAAAATTGCAAGTCATATTGAAGAAATTTTTGCCAGAATTTATTTCAGAGACTATTTTACCTATGGCTCCTTTGTGGTTTTAGGATGTCGTAACTAATATTTATATCTTTAAGTCTTTTGAGTTTATTTGTCCTTCAGTGGTTGATGTGATATGTCTTTATTACTTCTACTTGTCTGTCCTTCATTTTAAAGACCTCTTGCAGAAGTTACTGTCTTTCCTCTGTGAATATACTCGCCTCTGTCTTCTAATTATTTGAGAAACAGTGTGTTGATTTACTTTTGTTTTCCTTGTCATTTCATTGGTTTGTATGTGGTTTTTTTTTTGGATGGGGGCAAAACCAGCATAGCTTCTTTAATATTTATCTTGCCTTGTTATTATTTAAAATGTGTGATCTTCTGTTACTCTGGACAGTGATTTGAATTTATATATATATGTAGTCTCATTTATATATTCCCCTTAATTTTAGCTTATCACAGAATATTTAGTATAGTTTTCTGTGGATAGTGTAGGATTTGATGTTTATGCATTCCCAACATTATTGTCTAGATCTTTTAATCCAAAAGTGTCAGTCGCTTCCCTCCTCATGCCTGTCTCTGCTGTTAACTTTCTTTCTGTTCTCTATGTCTCTGAGTTGTATTCTGTTTTTAATGATTAGCTCATTTGTGTCTTTAGATTCCAAATTTAAAGGATTTCAAATCACAGTTTTCTTTTTCTTTCTAACTTCATTGAGTTAGTATGGTAATTTCTAGGTCCGTCCATGTTGCTGCAAGTGGCATAGTTTCATTCTCTGCTCTGGCTCTGTAGTACTCTGTTGTGTATATATGTGCCTCGTCTTCTTGATCCATGCATGTTGTGATGGATCATTGGGTTGTTCCCTTCTCTCAGCTATTGTGAAGAGTGCTCCTTTGGCCATAGGGGTGTATGTATCTCTTTGAATGATACTTTAATCTGAATATATGCCCTGAAATGGAATTTATGGATCATATAGTAATTCTCCTTGTAACCCTGTTGATCCTACATCATGTTATCTATAGAGTCTGCAGCAATTTTCATTTCCATCAATGGTGTAGGAGGGTTTCCTTTTGCCCACACTCTCCCAAGCATTTATTGTTTCAAGCCTATTTAATGATGCCATTCTGGCTTGTGTGATGTGGTACCTTATTATATTTTGGATCTGCATTTTTATAATTAGCCATGTTGGCATGCTTTTCCAATGTCCATTGGGTATCTGAATGTCCATTTGGAGAATTGTCCATTTGATCTCGATTCTGCTTTTTTATTATTTAGTTGTATGACCTGTTTGTTTTTGGGAAATAAAGCTCTCCTTTATGATGGTGTTTTTAAATATTTTCTCCCTTTCATGAGAGTGTCTTTTAGTTTTGGTAATGGTTTCCTTTCCAGTTAAAATGGTTATATAATTGGTTTTATTTGATTGATTTTTTTTTTCCTTTGGGAGTCATATCTAAGAAACTTTTGCCAGAATTTTCATCAGAGAATATTTTACTTATGGTTCATTTTGTGGTTTTAGGATATCATAACTAATATTATATCTTAAGCCTTTTTGAGTTTATTTTTCCTTCAGTGGAGGTTGTGTTATATCTTCATTACTTATATATATTTTTTCTGGGTGTGTGTGCCAGAAGTACACATGGTTCTTTTTTGTTTATTGCATTATGAATATTTACACTTTTGTGTTTATTTGTGTTTTTCTGGACAGTAATTGGGATTTCTATGTAGAGAGAGCCTTTTATATATTCTTCATCATACTTTATCACAGAATATTTAATATAGTTTTCTGTGAATCTTGGGAATCTTGGTGTTCCTGCATTCTCCATATATAATTGTTGACATCTGTTAATCCCAAAGTGCCAGTTGCTCACCTCCTCATCTTGGTCCTCCTTGGCAACTGCCTGTTTGTTCTGAGTTGTTTTCTGTTTTGTAGATTAGCTCATTTGTGTCTTTAGATTCCAAATTTAAGGGATATCAAAAGGTGTTTGCCTTTTTCTTTGTAACTTCCTTAACTCGGTATGGTAACCTCTAGGTCCGTCCATGTTGCTGCAGATTATAATTTCATTCTCTGTCTGGCTCTGTAGTACCCTGGTATGTGTATAAACCTCCTCTTTTTGATCCATGCACCTTGTGATGGAATATTGGCTTGTTTCCGTCTCTGGACTATTGTGAAGGGGCTCCTAACCTATGATTACAGGAGTGTATATATCTCTTTGTTGATACTTTTGTCTGAATATATGCCCTGGAATGGGATTACTGGATCCCAGAATAAGTGCGTTTGTACTTTTGTTGATCCTCCATAGTGTTATCCGTAGAGTCTGCACCAATTTCAATTCCCACCAACAGTGTACCCTCCCTGCCTTTGTTATTTCAAGCCTGTTCAGTTCAGTTCAGTCGCTCAGTAGTGTCCGGCTCTGTGTGACCCCATGGATAACAGCATGCCAGTCTTCCCTCTCCATCATCAGCTCCTGGAACTTGCTCAAACTCAAGTCCATTGAGTCAGTGATGCCATTCAACCATCTTGTCCTCTGTCTTTCCCTTCTCCTCCTACCATCCATCTTTTATCATCTTTTCCAATGAGTCAGTTCTTCACATCAGATGGCCAAGTATTGGAGATTCAGCTTCAGCCCCAGTCCTTCCAATGAATATTCAGGACTGATTTCCTTTAGGATTGATTGGTTGGATCTCCTTGCAGTCCAAGGGATTCTCGAGTCTTCTCCAACACCACAGTTCAAAAGCATCAATTCTTCAGCACTCAGCTTTCTTTATAACTCTCACATCCATACATGACTACTGGAAAAACCATAGCTTTGACTAGGTGGACCTTTGTTGGCAAAGTAATGTCTCTGCTTTTTAATATGCTATCTAGGTTGGTCATAGCTTTTCTTCTAAGGAGCAAGCGTCTTTTAATTTCATGGCTGCAGTCACCATCTGAAGTGATTTTGGAGCCCAATAAAATAGTCTCTCACTGTTGCCATTGTTTCCCCATCTGTTTGCCATGAAGTGATGGGACTGGATGCCATGATCTTAGTTTTCTGAATGTTGAGTTTTGAGCCAACATTTCACTCTCCTCTTTTCACTTTCTGCAAGAGGCTCTTTAGTTCTTCTTCACTTTCTGCCATAAGGGTGTTGTCATCTGCATATCTGAGGTTATTGATATTTCTCCAAGCAATCTTGATTCCAGCTTGTGCTGTATCCAGCCCAGCATTTCACCTGATGTGCTCTGCATATAAGTTAAATAAGCAGGGTGACAATATACAGCCTTGATGTACTCCTTTTCCAATTTGGAACCAGTCTATTGTTCCATGTCCAGTTCTAACTGTTGCTTCTTGACCTGCATACAGATTTCTCAGGAGGCAGGTCAGGTGGTCTGATATTACCACCTCTTTAAGAATTTTCCAGAGTTTGTTGTGATCCACACAGGCAGAGGCTTTGGTATAGTCAATAAAGCAAATATTTTTCTGGAATTCTCTTGCTTTTTCTATGATCCATCGGATGCTAGCAATTTGATCTCTGGTTCCTCTGCCTTTTCTAAATCTAGCTTGAACATCTGGAAGTTCTTGGAGAACTTTGAGCATTGGAGAATTTTGAGTGTTACTTTGCTAGCATGAGATGAGTGCAATTGTGTGGTAGTTTGAACATTCTTTGGCATTGCCTTTCCTTGGGATTGGAATGAAAAGTGACCTCAGCCTTTTAATGATAAGTGCTCGGGGCTGATGCACTGGGAAGACCCAGAGGGATGGGGTGGGCAGGGAGGTGGGAGAGGGGGGATCGGGATGGGAAATACATGTAAATCCATGGCTGATTTCATGTCAATGTATGGCAAAAACCACTACAATATTGTAAAGTAATTAGCCTCCAACTAATAAAAATAAACGGAAAAAAAAATGATAACCATTCTGGCCTTTGTGATATGATACCTCACTATGTTTTTGATTTGCATTTCTATAACAATCAGCCAGGTGACATGATTTTCCTGTGTCCATTGGGTATCTGGAGGTCTGTTTGGAGAATTGTGCATTCAATCTCCTGTGTATTTTTTATTCCATTTTTTTATTAGTTTTTGAGCTTTTTTTAATTTATTTTTTTTAAGAAATATAGCCCTCTTTGATCACAGCCTTTTCAAATAGTTTCTCCATTTCACAAGGTTGTCTTTTTGTTTTAGTAATGATTTCGTTTCCTGTTTAAATGCTGATATGATTGCATCTCATTGATTTTTTTTTTTTTAACTTTGGGAGTCATAGCTAAGAAACTTTTGCCAGAATTTATGTCAGAGAATAGTTTTCCTTTGGTTCCTTTTGTGGTTTTATGCTGTTATAACTTACATTTATGTCTTAAGCCTTTTTGAATTCATTTTTTTTGGGGGGTGGAGGATATATTATATCTTCATTTCATATATATCTGTGGCTCTTTCTAAAGAGCACTTGAAGAAGACACTCTTTTCCTCTGTTGAATGACTTGCCTCTGTCATCAAATTAATTGACCCCTGGGGAATGGAGTTATTTATGGAGTTCTTCCTCAGTTTGATTGGGTTGTATGTGTTTTTCTTGTGCCAGTGCCACCCTTAGCTTCTAATTTATTTTATTGCATTATGACTATTTATAATGTTGTGTTAATTTCTGTTCACGTAGACAGTGATTTGAACTTCTTTCTATACATGCTTTTTATATATTCTTCTTCTCCATTATACTGTATCACAAAATATTTAATATAGTTTTCTTTGCATACTGTAGAATCTTGATGTTACTTAGTCCTGCATATAATTGTTGACATCTGCCAGTCTCGAAGTGCAAATCCCTACCCTCCTCATCGCTATCACTGTTGTCAACTGTCTGTCCTCTGTGTCTCTGAGTTGTTTTCGGTCTTATAGATTAGCTCATTTGTGTCTTTAGACAACAAATTTGAGGGATATCGAAAGGTATTCTTTTTTTTCTTTCTAAATTCCTTCACTTTGTTTGGTAACCTCTAGGTCCACCCACGTTGCTTGAAATGACATAATTTCATTGTCTGTTCTGGCTCTGTAGCACTCTATTGTGTATATATACCTCATCTTTGTAACCCATGCAGGTTGTGCCAGATCTTCGGGTTGTTTCCTTGTCTAGGCTATTGTGAAGAGTACTCTGTGAACATAAGGGTTCATGTTTCTCTTTCCATTACAGTTTTGTCTGGATGTGTGCCTAGGAGTGGTTTTCTGGATCCCATAGTAATGCTATTTGTACTTTTTGGTGAAAGCTACACCATGTTATCCATTGGGGCTGCACCAGTTTTCATTCTCACCAGCTGTAGGAGGGTTTCCTTTTCTCCACACCATCCTGCCTTTATTGTTTCAAGCCTTTTTAATGATGGCCATTCTGGCCTGTTTGATGTGGTACCTCGTTATATTTTTAGTTTGCATTTCTATAATAGTCAGTGTGGTTAAGGAGCTTTTTGTTTGTTGATTGGTCACCTGGATGTCTCTTTGGGGGAATTGTCCATTAGATCCTCAGCCTATTTTTTTTTATTCCATCTTTTTATTATTGGGTTGTATGAACTGTTTCTATTTTTGAGGAATAAAACCCTTGGCAGTCATAGCATCTTCAAATATTTTCTCTCTTTCATGAGGTTGTCTTTTGTTTGGTAATGGTTTCCTTTCCTGTTTAAATGGTTAATTGACTGATAACATCACATTAATTTTTTCTTTCAATTTAGGACTCATATCTAAGAAATTTTTTCCATAATTTATATCAGAATACCTTCCCTATGCATAGGTTTCTTTTGTGATTTGATGATGTCATATCTTATATTTATTTAAGCCTGTTGAATTTATTTTTCCCATAGTGGATGATGTGTTATATCTTCATTACATATATCTGTTCATCTTTCTAAAGACCACAGAAGATACTGTCTTTCCTCTGTGAATGTACTTGCCTCTGTGTTCAAATTATTTGACAGTGTGTTTGCTTCCTTCTGAGGTCCTTCCTCTGTTTCATTGTTTTCTGTGTGTTTGTGTGTGCCATTACACACGTAGCCTCTTTTATATTTATTTACTTGCCTTATCATCATTTACAATGTATGTTAATTAATTTCTGTTCCTCTGGACATTGACTTGGATTTATATGTATATATGTCTCATTTATAAATTCTTCTCCATTACACTTTATTACAGAATATTTAATGTATTTTAGTGGATGTTGTACGATTTGTTATTTGTATATTCTCTATATAATTGTTTGTATCTGCTAATCCCAAGGTGCCAATCCCTCCCCTCCTTATCTCTGTCCTTCTTGGCATCTGCCTATCTGTTCTGTATGTCTCTGAGTTGTTTTCTGTTTTGCAGAGTATCCCATTTGTTTCCTTAGATTCCAAATTTAAGGGATATCAAAAGATACTTGTCTTTTTCTAACTTCCTTCACTTAGTATGGTAACCTCTAGATCCATCCATGTTGGTGCAAATGGCATAATTTCATTCTCTGTTTTGACTTTTTAGTACTCTGTTGTACATATGTACCTCATCTTCTTGATCCATGCATGTTCTAATGGACAGTCATGTTGTTTGTCTGTCTCAGATATTTGAAGCATATTCCTATGAACATAGGGGTGCATGTTTCTCTTTGAATGATCGTTTTGTCCAGCTGTATGCCTAGGAGTGGGATTGCTATAAGGAAATTCTATTTGTAGTTTTTGTGAATCCCACACAGTGTTATTGATAGGACCTGCTGCAATTTCCATTCCCACCAACAGTGTAGTAGGGTTTTCTTTTCTCCACACCGTCCCCAGCTTTTGTTGTTTCACGCCTTTTTAATCCCTTCTGGCCTGTTTGATGTGGTACCTCATTATATTTTTGATTTGCATTTCTGTAATAATCAGTGATGTTGAGAACCTTTCATATGTCAATTGGGCATCTGGATGCCTATTTTGCAGAATTGTGCTTTCTACATCCTGCTGATATTTTGATTACAGTTTTAAATTATTCAGTTGTATGAGCTGTTTATATATTTGAGAAATTAAGCCTAATAAGTCACTGTTTTCAAATATTTTCTCCTTTTAAGAAAGTTGTGTTTTAGTTTTGGTAAAGGTTTCCTTTCCTGTTTAAATGTTTTAGGATTGATTATGTTTCATTGATTTTGTTTGTTTGTTTGTTTATTTTGGAGGCATATGTCAGAAAATTTTGCCATAATTTACCTCAGAATATTTCACCTATGTTTTCTTTCGTGGTTTTATGATATCATAACTTGTTTTTATGTCCTTAAGCCTTTTTGAATTTGTTTTTCCTTTATAGTAGGAGGATGTGTTACATCTTCACTACTTATATTTGACTGTTCATCTTTCTCAATACTGCTTGCAGAAGATACTGTTTTTCCTCTGTTGAATGTACTTGCCTTGTCTTCAAATTAATTGACATACAGTGTATTGATTCACTTCTTGGGTCCTTCCTCTATTTTATTGGTTTGAATGTTTTTTTGGTGCCAATACCACACTTAGATTCTTTTATTTTATTGCCTTATTATTTACAACATTGCATTAATTTCTGTTACTCTGGACACTGATTTGGATTTACATATATATAGTCTCTTTTATATATTCTTCTCCATTACCGTTTATCACAGAATATTAAATATAGATTCTTGTAGGTATTGTAGGGTCTTCTTGTTCGTTCATTCACTGTATAATTGTTTGCATCTGCTAATTCCGGTGTGCCTGTCCTTGTTAATTCCTTCTAATTAAATCCTGCTAATTCCTTCCTCTGTCCCTGTCCTTGGCATCTTCCTATCTGTCCTCTGTGTGTCTGAGTTGTTTTTTAGTTTAGCCCATTTGTGTCTTTAGAGTACAAATTTAAGGAATATCACCAGGTGTTTGTTTCTTTCTAACTTCCTTCATTTAGTGTGGTAACCTCTAGGTCCATTCATGTTGCTGCCAGTGGCGTCATTTCATTTCGTGTTCTGTCTCTGTTGTAGTCTGTCGTGTGTATATATGTACCTCGTCTTCCTGATACATGCATGTTGTGATGGACCCTTGGGTGTTTCCCTTGTCTCAGCTATTGTGAAGAGTGCTACCATGATCATAGGTGTGCATGTTTCTCTTTGAATGATACTTTTGCCTGAATATATGCCCAGGAACGGGATTGCCGGATACTATGGTAATTCTGTGTGTACTTTTTTTGTGGAACCTACAGTGTTTTTCCATAGAGGCTTCACCAATTTACATTCCCACCAACAGTGTAGGAGAGTTTCCTTTGTTTCACATCTTCTGATGAGTTTGTTGTTTCATGCCTTTTTAATGATGGCCACTCTGGCCTGTGTGAATATATTTCTTTGAATTTTTGATTTGCATTTCTGTAATCATCAGCAATGTTTAGAACTTTTTCATATGTGAAATCGGCATCTGGATGTCTATTTTGCAGAATTGTCCATTCGATTGCCTACCTATTTTTTCATTCCTTTTTTAAAAAATTTTTTTACTGTTGAGTTGTATGAACTGTTTATGTATATATTTGAGAAATTAAGCCCTCATCATTCACAGTGTTTTCATGTATTTATGGCTTTCACAAGGTTATCTTTTAGTTTTGGTAATGGTTTCCTTCTCTGGTTAAATGGTTATATGATTAATTACATCTCGTTGATTTTTTTTAAATTAATTTGGGAGGTATATCTAAGAAACTTGCCAGAATTTACATCAGGGAATATTTTGCCTGTTTTCTTTTATGGTTTAATGATGTCATAACTTACTTTTATGTCTTTAAGACTTTCTGAATTTATTTTTCTTTATTCTGGAGTATGTGTTATATATTCATTACTTATATGTATCTGTCCATCTTTCTCAGTACCACATGCAGAAGACACTGTCTTTTCCTATGTTGAATGTACTTGCCTTGGTCATCAAACTAACTGATGAACTAACTGTGTGTAGATTTATCTCTGGGGTCCTTTGTCTGTTTCATTTGAGTTATATGTAATTTTTTTGTGCCAATACCACACTTAGGTTCTTTTATATTTATTTTATTGCCTTATCATTATTTAAAATGTTGTGTTAATTTCTGTTCCTCTGGATAGTGATTTGGATTTCCATATATATAGTGCCTTTTATATATTCTCCATTACATTTTATCACAGAATATTTAGTGTAGTTTTTTTGTATATTGTAGGATCTCAATATTCATACATTTTCCTTATTATTGTTTACATCTGCTAAACCCAGAGTGCTAACTGCTCCCCTCCTCAGCCCTGCCTGTCCTTCTTGCCAAGTGCTTGTCTATTCTCTGTATCTCTGAGTTATTTTTTAGTTTTGCTTATTCGTGTCTTTAGATTGCAAATTTAAGTGATATTAAAAAGGAATTGTCTTTTTCTAACTTCCTTCACTTAATATGGTAATCTCTCTTAATATGTTGCCAGTGGCATAATTTAATTCTCTGTTGTGGCTCTGTTGTATATATATATACACTTCATCTTCTTGATCCATGCACTTTTAAAAAATTAATTAATTTATTTCTATGCACGTTTTAATGGACCACCAGTTTGTTTCCTTGTCTTGGCTGTTGTGATGAGTGCTCCTGTGAACACTGAGGACCACTTATCTCTTTGAATGGTTGCTTTGTCTAGATATTTGCCCAGGAGTGGGATTGCTGGACCCTATGGTAATTCATTTTATACCTTTTTGGTGAAACTTACACAGTGTTATCCATAGAGGGTGCACCAACTTATATTTTCTCCAGCAGTGTTGGAGTGTTTCCTTTTCTCCTTATCCTCTCCAGTCTTTTTGTTTCTATCCTTTTTAAAGATGGCGATTCTGACTAGTGAGTCACGCTAAATCACCACATCATGATAAATCAAAGCTTATCTTTGATTTGCTTTCTGTAATTATCAGGGGTGTTGAGAAACTTTTCATATGTCAGTTTGACCTCTGGATGTCTATTTTGGAGAATTGTCCATTTGATCTCCAGCCTATTTTTTTTTTTTAGCTGTTTGTATATTTGATAAGTTTAAGCCCTTGTCAGTCACAGTGTTTTCAAATATTTTCTCCCATTTAGAAGATTCTTTTTGCTTTCGTGAATCTTTCCTTTCCTCTTTAAATGGTAATAAAATTCATTAGGCCTCAATGAAATTTTTCTTTTAATTTGGGAGGTATATCAAAGAAAGTGTTACAAGTATTTATATTAGAGAATATTTAGCCTATATTTTTTGTGGTTCTATGATATTATGACATATCTGTCTTTAAACTCTTTTCAGTTTATTTGTTTGTATAATAGGAGGATGTGTTCTGTCTTCATTGTTTTACATGTGGCTGTCCATCTTTCCCTATACCACTTGCAGAAGACACTCTTTCCTCTGTTGAATGTACTTGCCTCTGTCATCAAATTAATTGACCAATAGTGTATGGATTGTTTTCTAGGGTCCATCCTCTGTTTCATTGATTTGTATGCTTGTTTTCATGTCAATACCATACTTAGGTTTTTTTAAATTAATTTTATTGCATTTTAGTTATTAACAATGTTTATTTCTGTATTACTGTGCAATGATTTCAATATACATATATGTACATTCTTTTATATATCTCCATTATCTTTATCACAGGATATTTAATATAGTTTCCTCTGGACACAGTGGGATCTTGTTTACACATTCTCTCTATATATGTTAATCCCAAACCGTCTATCCATCCCTTCCTTATCATTTCCCCCTTGACAACCACAGGTCTCTTCTTTATATCTCTTGCTTGTTTTATGTTTTGTAGATGAGCTCATTTGTGTCAGATAAGTGGTCTCATAAGGTATTTGTCTTTCTTTTTCTAATTTCCTTCACTTAGTATGGTAATCTCTAGGTCCATCCATGTTGCTGCACATGGCATAATTTCATTCTCTGTTGTGGCTGAATAAAATCCAGCGCCCTGTTGTGTGTGTACCTCATCTGCTGATCCATTCACCAGTGGGCAGACTGCTGGATTGTCTCCTTGTCTTGGCTATTCAGAGAGTGTTCCTATGAACATAGGGGTGCATGTTTTCCTTTGAATGATTGTTTTGTCTGGATGTATGCCCAGGAATGAGATTCCTGGATCCTTGGCAATTCTTTTTGTACTTTTTTGTGAAACCTACAGTGTTATTCATAGACACTGCGGCAATTTACATTCTCACCGACATTGTAGGAGGCTTCCTTTTCTCCACACTTTCCCCAGCATTTGTTGTTTGTAGCCTTTTTTAAAATTATTTTAATTGAAGGCTACTTACTTTATAATATTGTGGTGGTTTTTGCCATACATTGACATGAATCAACCACAGGTATGCATGTGTTCCCCCATCCTGAACCCCCCTACTTCCCTCCCCACCCCACCCCTCTGGGTTATCACAGAGCACTGGCTTTGAGTGCCCTGCTTCATGTATCGAACTTGCACTGGTCATCGATTTTTCAGTTCAGTTCAGTTGCTCAGTCATGTCCGACTCTTTGCAACCCCATGAACCGCAGCACACCAGGCCTCCCTGTCCATCACCAAATCCTGGAGTCCACCCAAACCCATGTCCATTGAGTTGGTGATGCCATCCAACCATCTCATCCTCTGTCTTCCCCTTCTCCTCCTGCCCTCAATCTTTCCCAGCATCAGGGTCTTTTCCAATGAGTCAGCTCTTTACATCAGGTGGCAAAAGTATTGGAGTTGCAGCTTCAACATCAGTCCTTTAATGAACACCCAGGACTGATCTCCTTTAGGATGGACTGGTTGGCTCTCCTTACAGTCCAAGGGACTCTCAAGAGTCTTCTCCAACACCACAGTTCAAAAGCATCAATTCTTCTGCGCTCAGCTTTCTTTATAGTCCAACTCTCACATCCATACATGACCACTGAAAAAACCATAGCCTTGACTAGACGGACCTTTGTTGGCAAAGTAATGTCTCTGCTTTTTAATATGCTGTCTAAGTTGGTCATCACTTTCCTTCCAAGGAGTAAGCGTCTTTTTAATTTCATGGCTGCAGTCACCATCTGCAGTGATTTTGGAGCCCCAAAAAATAAAGTCTGACACTGTTTCCACTGTTTTTCCCATCTATTTGCCATGAAGTGATGGGACTGGATGCCATGATCTTAGTTTTCTGAATGTTGAGCTTTAAGCCAGCTTTTTCACTCTCCTCTTTCACTTTCATCAAGAGGCTCTTTAGTTCCTCTTCACTTTCTGCCATAAGGGTGGTGTCATCTGCATATCTGAAGTTACTGATATTTCTCCCGGCAATCTTGATTCCAGCTTGTGCTTCCTCCAGCCCAGCGTTTCTCATGATGTACTCTGCATATAAGTTAAATAAGCAGGGTGACAAGATACAGACTTGACACACTCCTTTTCCTATTTGGAACCAGTCTGTTGTTCCATGTCCAGGCCCTTTGTTTCTTTTTGCTTTCATTTCTTTTGCTTTGAAGGCTGATCTAAGAATATATTGCTACAGTTTATGTCAGAGCATATTTTGCCTATGTTTTCTTCTAGGAGTTTTATGATGTCAGGTCTTATATTTTAATCTTGAAGTCATTTTGGGCTTGTTTTTGTATATGGTTGGGAGTATTGTAATTTCATTGATTTACATATGGCTTGACTTTCCGAATACCACTTGCTGATGAGCCTATCCTTTCTCCATAGTATATACTTGCATCCTTCATCAAAGATTAATTGACTGTCAGTGTGTGAACTTATTTCTGGGCTCTTTGTTTTATTCCATTAATCTGTATGTCTTTTTTTGTGCCATTACCACACTTTGACTTCTTGGGGTTTCTTTTCCATTTATTTTTTTGAAGTATAGTTGTGTTACAATGTTTTCATTTCTACTGAACAGTGCATGATTGAAATATAGATATAGCTATACATTCTTTTTCATGTTCTTTTCCGTTATTTTATAAGTTGTTTAATATCAGAGAAGGCAATGGCAACCCACTCCAGTACTCTTGCCTGGAAAATCCCATGGACGGAGGAGCCTGCTGGGCTGCAGTCCATGGGGTCACTAAGAGTTGGACACGACTGAAGCGACTTAGCAGCAGCAGCAGCATACATTCTTTTTCATGTTCCTTTCCATTATTTTATATCACAAGTTGTTTAATATAGTCTGTGTGCTACACCGGAGGACCTTATTGTTTGTTTATTCTCCATGTAATAGTTTGCATCTGCTAATCCCAAACTCTTAATCCACTTCTTCCCCATACATCTCCCCTTGGCAACCACAGGTCTGTTCTTTGTTTCTGAGTCAGTTTCTGTTTTGTAGATAAGTTCATTTCTGTCACATTTGTGACTCCACAGATAAATGATATCATATGATATTTGCCTTTTTCTTTCTCCACTTAGCAATCTCTCAGTCTATCCATGTTGCTGCAAATAGCATTATTTCATTCCTTTTCGTGGTCTAGTTGTACTTCATTGTATGTATGTACCTCATCTTCTTGATCCATTCACCTGTCAATGGACATTTAGGGTTGTTTTTGTGTCTTGGGTATTGTAAAGAGTGCTGCTGTGAATATAGGGGTGCAGGTTTCTCTTAATGATAGTTTTGTCTGGATGTATGCCCAGGAGCGGGATTACTGGATCCAACAGTAACTATTTTTAAGCCAATTTACATTCCATCAGAGTAGGAGTGTTCCCTTTTCTCCACACCCTCTCCAGCATTTGTTACTTGTGGCCCTTTTAATGATGGCCATTCTGATTGATTGAGGTGATGCCTCATTGTAGTTTTCACATATAATTCTTTTGTATTCATCAATGTTGAACATCTTTTCTTGTGTGTAGTGGATGTTATTAGGTATCTAGATGTCTTCTTTGGAAAAATGTATCTTAAGTCTTCTGCCCTTTTTCATTGGATTGTTTGGTTTCTTTTTTATATTGAATTTTATTCATGAACAATGTATATGTTTTAGAAATCAAGGCCTTTTCAGTCATATTGTTTGGAAATATCTTCTCCCATTCTGTTGGTTGGTTTGGTTTTTGCTTGTTTTTGCTGTAGAAGAGCTTATAAAGTTGATTAAGTTTTGTTTGTGTTTCCTTTTATTTCTATTTTCTTTGGGAAACTTGTATAAAAAATACAGCAACAATTTATGCTAGAGAAGGTTTTTCCTATGTTCTCTTCTAGGATTTTTATGGTATTGTTTCTTACAATTAAGTCTTTAAGCCATTTTGAGTTTATTTTGTCTATGGTTGGAGGGAATTTCTAGCTTCATTAATTTTCCTGTGGTTGTCCTGTGTTCCCAGTACCATTTGCCAAAGGGACTGTCTTTTCTCCATTGTATCTACTTGCCTCCTCCATCAAAGATTAATTGACCATGGGTCTTTGGATTTAGCTTTGTGCTTCTTTTTCTATTCCTCTGATGTATATATATCTGTTTTTGTCCCTAGACCACCTGGGTTGTTTTCTTTTTTAATAATTTTGGACTCTGTGGGAGAAGGCAAGGGTGGGATAATTTGAGACAATAGCATTGAAACATGTATATTATCATATGTGAAATAGATTGCCAGTCTAGGTTCAATGCATGAGACAGGGTGCTCAGGACTGGTGCATTGGGGTGACCCTGAGGGATGGGATAGGGAGAGAGGAGGGAGGGGGGCTCAGGATGGGGAACACATGTACACCCACGGCTGATTCATGTGCTGCTGCTGCTAAGTCACTTCAGTCGTGTCCGACTCTGTGCGACCCCATAGATGGCAGCCCACCAGGCTCCCCTATCCCTGGGATTCTCCAGGCCAGAATACTGGAGTGGGTTGCCACTTCCTTCTCCAATGCATGAAAATGAAAAGTGAAAGTGAAGTCACTTAGTTGTGTCCAACTCTTAGCGACCCCATGGACTCTACAGCCCACCAGGCTCCCCTGTCCATGGAATTTTCCAGGCAAGAGTACCGGAGTGGGGTGCCATTGATTCATGTGAATGTATGGCAAAAACCACCACAATATTGTAAAGTAAGTAGCCTCCAATTAAAAAAAAAGTATAGTTGGTTTACATTGTTATGTTAATTTCTGCAGTAAAGCATGGTTTTACATGTATATAGATTTTTTTTCATATTCTTTTCAATTACAGTTTGTCACAGGATAGTGAATGTAGTTCCTTGTTCTGTATAGTAAGAACTTGTTGTTTATCCATCCCTAGCAGTTTTCATCTGCTAATCCCAAACTCCCACTCCATCCCTCTTCCAGTCCCTCTACCCCATGGCAACCACAGGTCTGTTCTCTATGTCTGTGAGTCTGTTTGGTAGATAAGTTCATCCTGTCATTTTACTTACCATCTGTAAGTAGTATCATATGGTAATATCATTTGTCTTTCTCTTTCTGACTTCATTTACTAGTATGATAATCGGTAGGTCTATCCATATTGCTGCAGATGGCATTATTTCACTTTTTATTGGTGAGTAGTTGTCCACGCATTTATGTATCACATCTTTTTGATTCATTCATCTCTGTCAATGGACATTTAGGTTATTTCCTTGGCTATGATGAGTAGTGCTGCTATGAACATAGTAGTACATATATCTCTTTGAATGAGTCTCATTTGGATATATGTTCAGGAGTGGAATTGCTGGATTGTGTGGTAACTCTGGACATTTTTGAGGAATCTGTATAGTGTTTTCCATAGTGGCTACAACAATTTACATTCCCACCAAGAGTGTAGGAGGATTTTTTTCCCCATACTCTCTTCAGCACTTGTTTATAGTCTTTTTATTGATGGCCATTATGACCAGTGTGAGTTGGTACTTGATTGTAATTTTGATTCGCATTTGTCTAACAAAGTTGAGCATCTTTTCATGTGCATTTTGATTATTTGTGTGTTTTGAGAACTGTCTTTTGGCCTTCTACTCATTTTTTGAATGGTTTTTAGTTTTGAGGGCTTTTTTATGTTGAATTTTGTGAGCTTATTGTCCTTTTGTTAATTGTTTTGAATTACTTTTCCTAGGGCTTTTTTTTCCTTTCTTCTTTTGTTCTCTTGTGATTTGATGACTATCTTTAGTGTCATGTTTGGATTTTTTTCTTTTGTGTCTGTATCTTACAGATTTTTGTTTTTTTGTTACAGTGAGGTTTTTATAAAGCAATTCATATATTTATCCGTGCTTCTTTTAAGTTGCCAGTCTCCTACTTTCAATTGCATTTGAACAACTCTGCATTTGTGTTATTTTTCTTCTATCTAATTATTTTGTGTATTCCTTACCTGCTTATTGTTGATATATTTGGTTTTACTACTTTATTTTTAATCCCTCCTACTAATTTTCTACTAACTTTGTGCAAGGATGATACCTTTTCTGTATGTTTGCCTTTACTGATGAGCTCTTTTATTTTGTAATTTCATGTTTCTAGTTGTGGCTTTTTATTTTTTACTCTGAAGTTCCTCTAACATTTCTCACTAAGCTGGTTTGATAGTGGCTTTTATTTGTCTTTAAAGCTCCTAGCTTTTGTTTCTCTTCAAAGCTTTTGACCTCTCCATCAGCTCTGAAAGAGAGCCTTGCTGATAGAGTGTTCTTGGTTGTAGATTTTTCTCTTTCATCACTTTAAATATATCATGCCACTCCCTTCAGTTCCTGCTGAAAAATCAGCCAGTAGCCTTGTGAGAGTCCCCTATGAGAGTTATTTGTTGCTTTTCCTTTGCTCTTTTTAATACTCTTTCTTTAGCTTTAATTTTTGTTTTATTTATTAGTTATTATTATTTGTTTTATTAATTTTTAGTGTCTTGGTGTGTGTTCCTTTTTGGGTTAGTTCTGTACAAAACTCTCTGCCCCTTTTGGACTTGGATGTCTGTTTTCTTTTCCAGTTAGGGAAATTTTCAGCTATTGTGTCTTCAAATATGTTCTCAGCCCCTTTCTCTCTCTCTTCTCCTTTTGGGACCCCTATAATGTGAATGCTTGGCCTTGTGTCAAATGTCTTTTAAATTGTTTTCATTTCTTTTTATTCTTTTTTTTCCTTTTGTTCAGAATCAGTGATTTCCACTACTCTGCTTAACCTTGCTGACCTGTTCCTCTGTATCATTTAGTCTGTTAATTCCTTCTACTGTATTTTTCATTTCAGTTATTGTATTTTTGATCTGTTTGGTTGTTCTTTATATTTTCTAATTCCTTGTTAAAAACCTCTTAACTTCTCACTCTGTGCATCCATTCTTCTTGTGAGTCCTCTAATCATCTTTACCATCATTACCCTGGACTTTTTGGGTAGATTTCCTATGTTTACTTCACTTAGTTCTTCTCCTGGGGTTTTAATCTTATTCCTTTCTCTGTAACATGTTTCTCTGTCACTGCATTTTGCCTAAATTGATGTTTTTATTTTCTTATGTATTTGGTAGGTTATATTTCTCAACCTTGGTGAAGTGACCTTATATAGGAGATGTCCTGTGTATCCCAGGAGCACACACCCCTCTTGTCACCCAAGTCGTATGCTCTAGGGGCTCCCCTATGATGGCTATGTAAATCTTTCAGTTGTGGCAGTCTGTGGGGGTGGTATGGTAAGTTTGATTGGTCCACAGTCCAACTGGTTGCCAGACCCTGCCTTATGCAGAGGCTGCTGGCTGCTGATGGGTAGGACTGGGTCACAAAGTAGCTGACTGCAGAGCCCCAGGGAGTCCTAGGGCTTATGATGGCTCACTGGTAGGCGGACTCAGGTTTTAGAAGACTGGATTTGCTGCTGACTGCAAATTGGTGGGTAAAACCAGATCCTGGGGTTAGTGCTGGCCTACTGGTGGGCAGAGGCAGGTCCTGGGGTCTGGCTGTAGGACCTGGGGGCCAGAGCTGGTGTTTGATTGATGCTGGAGGTGGGGGAGTTTCCTGACAGAGTTGGATACAAAATCTTGGGTATCCTGAAGTTCATATTGGCCTGCTAGTGGAAGAAACTGTGATTCAGCTGGTCTCAGGGCAGGATATGGCATGCTAATAGGTAGGCTGGGGGACTGTAGTTTCTTGAGTCTGCTACCCGTTCCCTGGTGGGTGAGACTGGTCTAGAGGCTAGAGCCAGCTCCCTGGAGGGCAGGACCAGGGACCAGGGGATTCTGGGACTGTTGCCTGCCGGCTGGTGGTTAGAACTGAATGCTGGGCCCTCGGTGGACAGGGCCATGTCCAGAGGTGATGGTGAGTGCAGGGGGTCTTAAGGCAGCCTGTCTGTTGATGGGTGTGGCTGTCTCCACTCAGGTGGTTTCTTGGCCTGAGTCATCCCAACACTGGCAGCTATCTGCTGTTGGAGAGGGGGGAGCAGGTCTTAGTGCAAGTGAGCTAAAGGGAGAATTCCACGATGACACTTGCCAGCACCAGTGTCCACACGGTAGAAGGAGCTCCTCCAAATGGCTTCTGCCAGTGTCTGTGTCCCCAGGGTGAACTGTAGTTGCCTCTGGTCTCTCCAAGAGACTCTCCAAGATCAGCAGGTGGGTCTAACCCAGGCTCCTCTCAAATTACCGCTTCTGCCCTGGGTACTAGAGCATATGAGATTTTGGGTGTACCCTTTAAGAGGGAAGGGGCTTCATCTCTGGTAGCTCAGGCAGTAAAAAATGTTCCAGCAATGTGGGAGACTCACGTTACATCCCTGGGCCAGGAAGATCTCCTGGAGAAAGAAATGGCAACCCACTCCAGTATTCTTGCCTAGAGAATTCCATGGACAGAGGAGCATGGTGGGCTACAGCCCATGGGGGTCACAAACAGTCGGACATGACTGAGTGATTTAACACTTTAAGAGGGGAATCTCTATTTCCCCAGCTCTCTGGGACTCCTTAAATGCAAGGACTCCTGGCCTTCAAAGCCATATGCTCATCTTCCTGCTACAGGCCCCATAGGCTGGGGAGCCAAGACATGGGGCTGAAATCTCTCACTCCTTTGAGAGAACCTCTGCAATGTAACTGTTCTTCAGTTTGTGGGCCACCCACCCAGGAGTATGGCCTTGACTAGATCGCAAGTCTGCCCCTCTTACTCATCTTGTCGTGGTTCCGTCTTTATGTCTTCAGTTGTAGAAAATCTTTTTTGATAGATTAGTCTTTTTCATCAATCGGTTGTTCTGGAGATAGTCGTGATTTTGATGTGCCTGTGAGAGGAGGTGAGCTCAGGGTCTTTCTACCCTGCCATCTTGGCCAGTCTTTCTTGGATTTTTCATTTGAGACTTTTCCTCTATCCAGATATATGAATTTAGTATTATAAACTTCCCTCTTAGCACAGTTCTAGCTGTTTTCCACAGTTTTGATATGCTGTTATTTTCATTCAATTCAGTGCATTTTAAGGCTTCCCTTGAGACTTACTCCTTGACCTATAAATTATTAAGATGTTTGCTAGTTTGCAACTGTGCTGGAATTTTTCATCTTATCCTATTATTTATTTCTAATTTGCATCCATTGTAGTTGCAGAGCAACTTCTGTATCATTTAAATCTTTTAAATCTTTTAAAATCTTTTAAATTTGTTGAGGTTTGTTTTATGACCCAGGATATAATCTATTTTGGTATAAGTTCTGTAAGCATTTGAAAAGAGTGTAATTCTGCTTTTACTATATTCTGAGACTCTAGATTTAATTTAAACTTTGTGTATTAATTGGCTTTCTCTGACACTGCTCTGGTAGAGGAAGAGAGAAAGCTGACTCGTTACTGCCATGGAGTGGTGGAAGTCCAGGTTCCCCACTTGGCCTCTGTTGACATCTGAAGAGGTGGGCTCCTCATTATTATGGGTGGGTGGGAGTTCCAGCTTCCCACAGTTTCTCCATGGCAGGCAGGGGAGGCTTGTTACAGAAATGTGTGAAAGACAAATCTTTCCACTCAGCTTTGCTGGCATGGGCGGTAGGGAAGCTACATACTTTTTCCTACCATGTTTGTCCAGAGTAAAGTAATTATTTTCTAAAAGTTTTGTTTTGCTAGGCCTCCCTTTTGCTGATTCCTTAGACAGGGAGTAGTGTGTGTGTTCATTTTTTGAGGGTATTTTTTTTTTGTCTGTGGTTGACTTTATTTTTCTGGGCTCCAAAATCACTGCAGATGGTGACTGCAGCCATGAAATTAAAAGATGCTTTCTTCTCCTTGGAAGGAAAGTTATGACCAACTTAGACAGCATATTAAAAAGCAGAGACAATCCTTTGTCAGCAAAGGTCTGTCTAGTCAAGGTTATGGTTTTTCCAGTGGTCATGTATGGATGTGAGAGTTGGACTATAAAGAAAGCTGAGCACTTTTGAACTGTGGTGTTGGAGAAGACTCTTGAGAGTCTTGGGCTGCAAGGAGATACAACCAGTCATTCTTAAAGGAGACCAGTCCTGGGTGTTCATTGGAAGGACTAATGTTGAGGCTGAAACTCCAACACTTTGGCCACCTGATGGGAAGAGCTGACTCATTTGAAAAGACCCCGATGCTGGGAAAGATTGAGGGAAGGAGGAGAAGGGGACAACAGAGGATGAGATGGTTGGATGGCATCACCGACTCAATGGACATGGGTTTGGGTGGACGCTGGGAGTTGGTGATGGACAGGGGGAGGCCTGGCGTGCTGTGGTTCATGGGGTCACAAAGAGTCGTACATGACTGAGTGACTGAACTAACTGAACTGATTGACATTTCTGGACTGCTAGCATCTTAAACTCCAAATGTGAGGTACATGGTGTGGGGGGAGTAAGAAACTCATGTCTGTGTTGTTGCTCCAGTTCATAGCTGGTCTGCCCTCTTCTCTCTTATCTTTTGGATTTTCCTTATGTTTGTTTGATATAGAATTTGAAAGGTTTTTAGTTGTACTCATCAAGAAATATAGGGGAAAGTATGTTTATCCCATCTTTGACTATAAGTCAAAATCTTATAGTCTAATTTTTTAAATTATATTTCATTTTTGGCTACACTGGGTCTTTGCTGCTGCATGGGCTTTTCTCTAGTTGCTTCAAGCAAGGGCTACTCTCTAGTTGTGGTGCATGGGCTTCTCACTGTGATGTCTTGTTGCAGAGCATGGCCTCTAGGGCATGCAGGCCACAGTAATTGTGACACATGGGTTCAGTAGTTGTGACTCCTGGGCTCTAGAGCACAGGCTCAATAGTTGTGGCACACAGGGTCAGCTGCTCTGTGGCACGTGGGATCCTCCTGGACCAGGGATCAAACCCGTGTCTCCTGCATTAGTAGGTGAACTCCTTACCACTGAACCACCAGAGAAACCTGGTATCTAATGTTTAATCATTGCTGTTTTCTCAGTTCAGTCATTCCATCAATTAATTTTAAAAAAGGGTGATTGGGAATGGTGGAGGGAGAGAGTCAGTAGGAAGGGGTAGAGTGACCAAGAAATTGGGATTGGTTTTGCCAATATTTTATTTAGAATTTTTGTATCTGTTGATAATGATATTGGGAAATAGCTTTTCTTTTTTTCTAGACAAGTTTTAGTATCATAAAATGAGTTTAGGGGGTACATCAGGCATCCACAAGACCACCCCCAGCTTTGATTTGCTAGGAGGAGTCACACAGGACCTTCCCTGGTGGCTCAGCAGTAAAGAATTTGCCTGCCAATGCTGGAGACAAGTGTTCGATCCCTGGGGAAGATCCCTTGGAGAAGGAAATGGCAACCCACTCCAATATTCTTGCCTGGGAAATCCCATGGACAGAGGAGCCTAGTGGGCTACAGCCCATGGGGTCACAAAAAAGCTGGACATGACTTAGCAACTAAACAATAACGAGATATTAGAACAAAAAAGTACAAAGCTAAATCAAAGGATAAAAGGACATGAGCAAAGTCTGGAGGAAAGCAGGCACAAGCATCTAAAAATTCTCTCCCTGTGGAGTTACACAGGTCACACTTGATTCCTCCAGTGATGAACTATGACGTGTGGGAAATGCTCTCTGCTAGAGAAGCTCGTTAGAAACTCAGAGACTAGGGTGTTTTACTGGGTTCTGGTAGAGCCCTCTACCTGGCTCTAAAAAGGAAAGGTTTTCAGCATAAATCACAGTGAGCCACTCCTATCACGTAGGGAAAGTTTTATCAATATAGTGAACTGTTTATGATTCAAGTCCCCACACTGCCGCCTCTTTTGGTATTATATCCAAGAAATTGCCAAGGCCAATGTCAAGAAGCTTTTCTCTAGGTTTTCTTCTAGGAGTTCTTGTTCAGTTCTTACATTTAAATCTTTACCCATTTTGAGATAACTTTTTTAATGGTATAAGGTCCCAATATCATTGTTTTACATGTGGATATCCAGTTTTCCTAACACCTTTTATTGAAGACACTGTCCTTTCCCCACTGAGTATTCTTGGCACCCTTGTCAAAGATCAACTGGCCATATACCAGTAGTTCTATTTCTGGGCTCTCTATTTTGTTTGGTTGGTTAATTCATCTGTTTTTATACCAGTGCCATATTGTTTCTATTACTGTGACTTTGAACGGTATTTTGAAATAAGGAAATGTGATGCCTCCAGCTTTATTTTTCTTGCTTAAAATTGCTTTGGCTATTTGGGGTCTTTTGTGGTTCTGTTAATTTTAGCATTTATTTCTGAAAGAAATGCCATTAGGATGTTGATAGATCCATACTAAATCTGTAGATTGCTCTAGGTATAATAGACATTTTAAGAATATTAATTTTCCTATACATAAACACAAGATGTTTTCCATTTGTGTTTTTTTTCCAATTGTGCTTTATAGTTTTCCAGTGTCAAGTCTTTCACCTCCTTGTTAGTTTACTTCTAAGTATTTTATTATTTTTTTATACTAATGTAATGTATTGTTTTCTTCATTTACTGTTTGGATACTTTGTTGTTAGTGCATAGAAATGCAACTGACTTTTGTACATTAATTTTGTATCCTGCAACTTTACTGATTTCATTTTTTCTAAACAGTTTTTTTTTTAATGTGGAGTCTCTAGGGTTTTCTGTGCATAAGATCATGCTATCTGCAAATAATTTTACTTTTTTTCTATCTGATTTGAATGTTTATTTCTTTTTCTTACCTAATGGTTTTGGCTAGGACTCCCAGTACTATATTGAATAGAAGTGGTGAGAGTGTACATCTTTATCTTTGCCTTATTCTAGATCTTAGAAGAAAATCTTTCAGCTTTTTATCATTTTGTATGATCTTAGTTTTGGGCTTTTAATATATGGCCTTCATTGTACTGAGGAGAGTTCCTTATATATACCTAATTTGTTGAGAGCTTTTATCCTGAAAGGGTATTAAATTTTGTCAAATACTTTGTCTGCATCGGTTAGGATGATCATGTGATTTTTTTTTTTTGAAAGATTGTAATAGATTCTCTGGAAAACATTCAGTAGTACAAAAGCCATCCCTGAACCCTCCTTCAGGTCCACAGCTGGTGGAATGGTCTGGAAATCCTTGAGCTCTGGAAAGGTCCCTGGTCAGTCCTTGGGGAACACGGGTTGACTATAGTGGAAGAACCTGCTCAAGAATGGTTCTTGACATCTGGGGAGTCCTTTCTGGAAAGATCACTTCAAACTCAATAATGAGGTCCCCATGTTTCTTGGGCACTTTGGGGAGAGGGTGGGCTTCTCTGGGAACTTTTTGCTGCATGCCAGGCCTGATGACATCTTTGAACACAACGGGTATGGTCCTGACATCCATAGTGAGGACATTCATTGTACAGCCACACAGAGCCTCCCAAAGGCTGATCCTGATGACATCAGAGCCATCTCTCTTAAAGATACTATGTGGCTTGTCCTTTAAAACAAAGATGATATTGGCTGGAATGTTGTTGGAAGTCTGGTCTCCTTCCTTGGGGAAGGTGATTTTGTTCCCTTCTTTCCACCCCTGCTTCACTTTGATGGTCAAGATTTTGTCTTCACTGTGGATGCTCTTTCTGTCGGGGTTCAGCCACTTATGAGAGATTTTCATCTTCTTGGTACAGCCGCTGTAGATCTCTTCAAGTGAGACCTTAGGTCATGGTGACGGGGGATCTTGTTTCTTTTGGGTGCTCTCTTGGGCTGGGCGGGAGCGGCTAAAGTTCATGTTGGTGAAGCCACCCATGCCCATAGGGAAGCCGGAGAACAGGTCATCGATGTCCATGCCTTCCTCCCCATTGTGCTGCCCAAAAAATGTATGAAAGGGATTTTGGCTACTGAAGAACTCAGCAAACATGGCGTGAGGGTCTCCACGGAATGTGTAGCTGAAGGAGGTACCATTAGTACCGCTACTGCTCCCGCCACTGGGGCCACTGCCCTTCAGGCCTTCCACCCCTCAGCAGTTGAAGATTTCATGCTTGCATGGGTCACTGAGCACATTGTAGGCCTCTGTGATCTTATCATGATGATCTTGTGATTTTGTTCTTCCTCCTGTTTATGTACTATATCACATTCATTTGCATATGTTGAAGCATCTTTGCAACCCAGTGATAAATTCCATTTGGTCATGTTGTATATTTTAATATGCTATTAAATTTGGTCTGCTAGTATTTCATTGAGGCTATTTGTATCTATATTCATCCAGGGATATTGACGTGGTTTTCTTGTGTCTTTGTCTGGCTTTGGTATCAGGGTGATGTTGGCCCCATAAAATAAGTTTGGAAATGTTCTCTGTTTTTCTTTTGAAAGAGTTTAAGAAGGATTGATAATTATTCTTGAAATGTTTGGAATTCATCCATGAAACCAACCTGGGCTTTCTTTGTTGAGAGGTCGGTGATGTTTTGACCTGTGATATTGGAATAGGATTTCTGCAGGTCATGCTAATTTGCCATCTTGGCAAGAACCAGAGTCAATACTATCTTTTCTCTCTTTCCCTCCATTCTCTTCTTTTGTATCATCAACTGAGCCTATACTAGGGCTTTTTTCAATCTTTGTTCTGTGTATTCTGTGGCTAGTTTAAAACTTAGGCCCAAGATTTTTTGATGCTTACATATTCAAGAGGTAGGCCTATATCCCTCCCCCCATTAAGTTTTGGGTGGTTTGTTACTTTTTGTTCTGTTATTGATGAATCCCTTAGTTAGGTACAAATTTACTAATTTGTTCTTCAGTAACTCCCATACTAAATTTTATACCATCTACTGAGGTTTTATTGCATGACTTAATGTTTTGTTTCTAAAATTTCTAATCATATATATATATGTAAAATCTAGTTTTATTTCAGCCTCATGGTTTGTTTCTTCCATAATTAATTGTCTATTTTGTGGGTGTAGTCCTGAAATCATCTTTACAAGTATCTTTTTTAAAAATTGCATTATATGTAGTACATTTTAAAAAGTATATTCTCTATCCTTTCTCTCCCCACAAATATTTATCCCTAGACCACCCAGACATGGTCTAGAATCAGGTCTTACAATAGTGACTTAGGCTTCTGATCCAACATGGTACAAAATAGTACTTATCCAAAATAGTACAATTGATTTCATTGAGCCTATTAGCTATAAGGTTTAGCATGTAGTCTTTGTATTCCAGCTTCCATAGGTCTGAAACATACTACAATGAATAACTTCAGGAATCTTTCTGCAGTGGTTATATTTGCTTCATTTCTAGTGTTTGCATTTAAAATTTTATCTATTATCTCTGTTTAGAGAAAAACGTGGTACATAAAAACATTAGCTTGCTTCACCAGTTGAAACAAAACACTTGTTACTTTTACTTTTTAATATTATGTTTCAGTATTCTGTAAACACAATAAATATTTCAATAATATTATAAAAAGGTAAATAGATTTGGAAATGAGGTCAAATTGTAGGCTGAAGAGGATGTGTGATTAATCACATACTTTGATATTCAACTCTGTAGAAAATAAACCTTTATATATGAGAATTATATGGATAAATTTTGCTTTTGAGAATGAGACAGATTTATCTTTAAATATAAAACAACAAAAAGCACAGACACGGAGAAAGCAATATATATATTTATCTTTAGTAGAATTAAATAAAGCCAAAGAGATCAATTCCATTTTATATATATGTCTAATTTCAGCCTGTAAATCTATTTAAATGACATCTTTATTATACTTAGCTTATAAATATATAAATGTCTGATTTTAAATTTTCAGTTAATAGCTATTAATTTTATAACTAATGGAAATTTCAGATCAAATTAATGTAATTTTCATTTAAAGTTAAAACATTATAAATAAACATAAACAAAAGATTTTTATGCGTGCTTTAAGATAATGTAACATAGTATTACAAAGAAATACTCATTTTGAATAAATTGTGCTCTATATGGATAATTCCAGGCTTAAAAATCTGCTCTTCATCCCACATAAGAGTTTGCTCATAAAATGGTAGCATTGGGTTATAGTTCAAATAATATAGTAAATGTCCATGAATCCATATATAAAGAAATGAGTAAAATGTAAATGTAGGAGAAGTGACAAGTATTCCTTAAAGAATTTCAGTTAATTAGTGTAAAAGGAATCAGAAATTCACCATTCACTGCCACAGTTATTAATTGCCACAGGAAACAGCCAGTAATGGATACTAAAATTAGTGGGCAAAAGTTAAAGCAAAAACATTATATTTGCATTGTAGTTTCAAAGTATCTCTCCCCATATTAATTATAAGAGGAAAAATAGTAACATTACAGTAAATAAACGTGACAGATGTTATCTTAACCAAGTGCTCAAGATTGACATCACTTTAACACTACTGAATTATATACTTAAAAATGGTTAATATTCTACCACAGTAAAAAAAAAAATATTAACATTACCAGATAAGACATTTTGACATCATGTACCCCCTGATATGGTGGATTGAGAAGGTCACAGTATCATTTCTGTAATATTCTTTCCAGTAATGCAGAACAATCTAATTATGAGAAAACAAAGACAATGTCAAGTTGAGGGACATATTTGTTAACAATAAGCTTATTGTGGTAATCGTATGCTGTATACCTTAAACAGTGCTATGTCAATTATACCTCAATGTAACTGGAAGAAATTGAGAGACATTTTATAAATAACTGACCAGTCCTCTTCAAAAGTCTCAAGGTCATGAAAGACAAAAGGTTAAGGGATGATGGTGGATGGTAGAAACTAAATTCATTGTAAGATCCTAGATTGGATCCTTGAAAAGAAAAAGGACAGTAGGGTAAAATCTGAATAACATTTGTAGTTTAGTTAATAGAATTGTACCAACATTAATTTCTTAATTTTGTTGACTGTGCTATAGTTATGTAAGATGATAACATTAAGGGAAGCCAGGTGAAGAGTATATGATAACTCTATACTATTCTTGCAGTTTTATGAGTCTAAAATTATCTCATAAGGAATTTAAATCCTTTTAAAAAGCTTTAGTTGTAACTCGAAACTTCCAGTAGAAATGTAGATATATATATATATATATATATGCATTTCAAAGTTAAATAGGTAATTGAAGCTATTTGCCCAAACTAGAGGTACTGCTCTACCCTTGGAATACCAGGTACAAATATTGTGCTTATACCCCTTGTGGGTCTGCATTTACATATTATATAAAATAAGGTACATAACTAAAGACTCATTAAAGCAAACTCTTAGTTAAGGCACAATTGGTAATGCTAATTGTATCCTTGAAATATGTTAATATTTTCTTTTTTTAAGTTTAGAATGAGAGAACTTAAAATAGCTTATAAATGCAGAACAGTGATGATCAAAAAGAAATTGAATTTGATTCCCTACTCCATTTTATGAATGATAGGCTAGGAACTACCTCTTTCTTAGTTTCCATGTATGTCATCACATCAGCATGCTCAGAAGGGAAAATGGCTTAAGATCAACTCTGATAATAGGTGAAAATCTTTCTTTAAGGCCACTTAGTTGATATTAATGAATTCTTTTTCCTTTAATATCTTTTGTAAATCTACCTGTTGTAGTCTGTATTTTTCCTCATCCACTTTTCATTCTCCACATTTAGATAACTGTTCTCTGATGAGCAATGAGATAGGTATAAAGAGACCTAAGACTGGCCTAAGGCTCCTCAACAACCATTAAGAAATCTAACTTAATTTTACCAAACATTCCTGAACTGAATCTCTTTAGCCTTCCTTATATCTGCCTTTATATTTGTAAATACGGCAAATCCTTTTTCTTCTTTATTCTTCCTACCATCTGGTTACCTATTGAGGACCACCATTCACCAGACATTTGCATGATTGTGGTACAAGACATTGATTCAGAAATGATCTCTACTCATCAAGGGACAAAAATCTAGAAATTTCTGAATAATGACAAACTATATTTCTACTTCTCAACCTAATTGCTTTCTGATACATCAAAACTAGAAGCTAGTTCTCTTCCCCTAACCATGTGTAACTTTCTAATAGAAAATAACTTAAAGGCAAAACAACACGGTATCTCTGTGGAACTAAGTGTTTCCAGAGCCAGAACTAGTGAACTTCCACAGGAGACATGGGTAATGGTTACATATAGTCATCAGATACTTGGGCATGGCCCTCTGACCCCCGAGACCTGTTCCTATCAGAATCTGGTGGTAATCTGGAGCCAGCCTCTGTTTTTGCGTCTCCAGTTCCATGGGGGAAAGGGAAGTTGGGCATAAAGCGCTTAAGAAACCGGAACTCACTATTGCTAGTGCCAGTGGCTGAGCACATCTCATAGGGACAAGGCTGTGATATGGGTCCACTGGCTCCTCCTTGTACCAGGTTGTTAGAGAAATTGCAGTCATCATAGAAATGCTCTTGAATTGTGAACTTTTCTCTGTGTTTAATCTTCTGGCAGATATGTATAATGAAGATCACTGTGACAGAGAGGAGAAAGAGAAAGGAAAGCACAGCCAGAGAAATGACTAAATATTTAGTGGATGGATTTACTCTTGCAGGATGCTTAAATGTATCCCGAAACTGCAGATAGGGCTCAGAAAAGCCATCTACCAGGAGAATGTTAAGTGAGGCAGTAGTAGAAAGAGCTGGTTGGCCATGATCCTGAACAAGAATGACCAGTTTCTGCATCATGGGGTCTCTCTCAGATACCTGCCGCAATGTACGGATTTCCCCATTTTGTTGCTGAACAGAGAATAACCCAAGGTCAGTGGCTTTAAATAGATGATATGAAAGCCAAGAATTCTGACCCGAGTCACCATCCACTGCCACCACCTTGGTCACCAGGTAGCCTGTCTCTGCAGACCTGGGCACCAGGTCATTGCAGGGCAAAGTGCCATTTTGCAGTGGGTACAAGATCATTGGACGGTTATCATTGTCATCCAGGACAACCACTCTGACAGTAACCTGGCTACTCAGTGACAGGAAGCCCCCATCAGTTGCCTTTACCACAAACTGAAAATCTTGAATGGCCTCATAATCCATCGTTCTCAGTGCATAGAGTTTCCCATTGTCTGAATTTATGGAGATGTAAGCAAAGACTGATAGATCTCCACTTTTTGGAGGCAACAGGGAATATGTTACTTTGGCATTCTCACCCAAATCTAGATCCTCAGCACGGACTTTGCCAATAAAAACTGCAGGGCTGTTGTTTTCTCTAACAGTCAAGATGTAGGAATCTTCCTGAAATACTGGGGGGTTGTCATTAATGTCTGATATTAGCACCTCTATCACAGTCTCTGAGGACAGAGTGGGTGGTCCAGTATCCATGGCAACAAGGGTGATATTATAGCCAGAGACCTCCTCCCGATCCAAGCCTCTGTCAGTGACCAGTGAGTAGGAGTTCCGGAATGTAGGTTTGACTGCAAAGGGAAGGTCTTCTTTGAGGAAGCAGGTGATTTTTCCTCCCACTCGAATGTCCCGGTCTCGGATAGAGAAAAGGGCCACTACAGTCTGCAGTGGAGAGTCCTCAGGGAGAGGGCTGGACACAGAGGAGACTGTAACTTCAGGAGGATTGTCATTAACATCCACCACTTCCACCAGGACTTTGCTGTGGGCAGAGAGGCCTCCTCCATCGGTAGCTTGAATGTCAATGTCGTATGTTTCAATCGCTTCAAAATCTAGGGGCCCTCTTAGTCGAACCTCTCCAGTTTCAGAGTGAATCTGAAATGTCTGGAGAATTACTTCTGGATTTTGAGCTAACGAGTAAGTTATCTCCTTGTTGGAGCCCTCGTCCAGGTCGGTGGCAGTCACCGTAGCCACCAGGGAACCGTTGGCGCTATTTTCTGGTACCTGAGCGCGGTACACCAGTCGAGAGAATTGGGGCACGTGATCGTTGACGTCCAGAACCTCCACCCGGATGTGGGCGGTGCCAGATTTGGGTGGAGACCCTCCGTCCACAGCTGTAATTGTCATGTTGACTTCCGGCTGCTCCTCTCTGTCTAGGGGTTTATCTAGCACTAGCTCGGCATACTTGGGCCCGTGGCTGCGGAAGCGGGTGTGCAGGTGGAAATACTCATTGGTGCTTAGAGTGTAGTTTTGGAGACCGTTGAGGCCGACGTCCAGATCCTGGGCACTCTGCAGAGGAAAGCGTGAACCCAGGGGGGTGCTCTCCGGAATCCTTAACAGAGGCTCCTTGTTTAGGAAAACCGGGGCATTGTCATTGATATCAAATACCCTGACCTCCACGCGAAAGGACTGCAGTGGCTCCACCAGGACTACTTCAAAGTGCAGAACGCATGGGTCAGCTTTGCCACAGAGTGACTCCCGATCCAGTTTCTCCTTCACGAACAGATCCCCTGTCTTGCGGTGGAGCCGGAAATGCAGTTTATTGCCCTCGGAAACAAGCCGCGCCCCACGCGCAGCCAGCTTCCCTACCTCCAGCCCCAGATCCTTAGCCACATTAGCTACAAACGAGCCGCTCTCCATCTCCTCTGCCACCGAATAGCGAATGGTTGCCGCACCCCCCACAGATAAGCACAGGAAAATGAGAAGAGTTCCCACTTGCCTGCTTTGCAGGAGTTTTCTGCATGCAGTCGCCATTCTTTCTCACAAGCGCACTCTCAGCAGCAGCCGCCACCTGTTGCGGGTACACTTTAAACTCCTCTGCCAACAGGTTCTGGCAACAGCTGCCCTTGGCTTTGCTAGCCTGTAACCGCAGCGCCTCCAAAGGCTAACCGAGCCGGGTGAGCTGTTTTGAACTTGGAAGAAAAATTACATTGAGTAACTCAACTCCCCAGTCCCCAGTCTATCGAATGTATTAATAGATATGTTCTCATTCTGGAGAGTTAGGTAGAGGTTCAAATTGTTGCCAAAGCAACAGCAAACTCACCTTTCATTTCCCTTTCAGGGGGAGAAAAAAAAAAAAGGCCCTTGGGAATTGAGAAGCCAATGAGGATACTCGTTAAGAGAGCTTAAGGCTGAAGTCATCGTATCTGTGAGCTGGCTGGGGACGCTGCAGCAACCAGCAAACAGCGAGGTGTTAAGGTACTGGGCGCACCCCACACACTGCCTGGAGACCAAGGGAAAAGGCGGAAAGATCCCGCAGAGTCTTCTGAAGCCTGAACCAGCTGGGTGGGGGCGGGGGCGGGGGCTTGGAGGAAGTGATCAGTAGGAAAAGAAAAGAGGACAGACAGACATCATCCTTCAGGAAACTGGGGTCCAGTAGGTACACTGGATGGGGCAGCTGTTCAACTTGCCTCATGATATGCATAAATCCATTCTTTTCCCCGGAATCCTCAAATGCTCAAATCCTGAAAAACCAGCAACTGGTTTTGTTACTCATGATTATGATGGAATTAGTACTTATTGGGTATATTTCTATATACTGGTATGTGTTAAGTAATTCACATGCATTATCTCATTTAATCCTTGTGTCAACAACTCTATAGGATACACATTTCTTTTTTACAGATGAAATTGAGAGGTTATGTTATTTCCCTAGGGCCCTCTACCTAGTAAATATGAGATAACAATAATAAAGTTTTATTAATTTATTAAGATAATTTAGTTTTGTCTGACACAATTCATGCTCATAATTAGTATGTAAATCTGCTTCCCAAATAATATAATAGATAAGCAAAGTGAAGATAAATGTTTGGCTTCAGATTTTAGAGGAAATTAAATAATAGACTACTTACATATATTGAAAATGGCCCAATATAAATTGTGCAAGGTATTTGTTCATAGTTTCTTTAATAGTCATAAGATCATAGAATGTTTAAGAATGCACCTCAGAAAGATTATGTCCATCTCCCCAACCCCTTTTTAAAAATATTTATTTGATTGCATCAGGTCTTAGTTACAGGATTTGAACTCTTAGTTACAGCATGTGGAATCTAGTTCCCTGACCAGGGATCTAACCTGGGCCCCCCTGCGTTGGGAGCACTGAGTCTGAGACACTGGACCACCATGTAAGTCCCTCCCCTTTTTTTAAACAGATGAAAAACTAAGCCCCAAATGATTGAATCACTTGCCCAGTCCATACAGCTACTCCTAGCAATATAAGAACTAGAACCTATCCTCTGACACTGTCTGATGCTCCTTATTCCAATTGTGAAAAACAAAAACAATTATATATAGTGTATACAATGTTAAAAAAAAATACAGTAGGTAATCTTCAGAATCTAGTCTCTTTTCATTGATACTTAGTTCAGGACTTCTGTTATTTAATCATGTGAATGGTGATTTGGGGGTGGTTTGAAGTAGGACTTGAAGTATGTCAAATACCAACAAATACGGACTTAGGTAAGGAGAAGCTGCTTTAAAAGACCATTGCAATAACAGAACTCACTCTTCACAAAATCTGCAAATGTCTCAAGCAGAAGAAAAAAATGTTTTTTTTAAATAAAATTAGGAGTAACTCAGAATTTTATTGTTGGATATATTAGTAATTCTCATGGAAAAGGTAAAAAAATGGGAGGAGGCTAAAACTGTAGTTGGTAATTCATATTAGTCAGGATAGAGAGATATTTGGTCATGTTTGTGGATTGGAAAATGTTCCTTTATGCCTCTTTGTGGCATCTTCTTGTTTTTCTCTTAATCCATCACCATCATGTATATGAGTAGCCATGTCTAATATTGTTGTTCTGTGAACCTGTTTTTGTTCAACACGAGAACAACACAGCCTAGCTCTGAGTATCAGGCTAGCTCCTAACTGTCACAGACTGCTTTTTGTCTTTTTCAGAATGAATACAGCAAAAACTCATTTACTCATTCTATTGTTCCACGGTTCACAGAAGTTTGTCATTATACATGTCACTTTGTACACAAGTGTATACATTTGAAGGAGGGGGCATATACCTAGAAGTGGCTTTGGTGTCACAGGGTTGCTCTCTCCAGCTTCGTCTGATACTGCCAAACTGCCTTCTAAGAACTTGTACCAGTTACACTCTCATCAGCAGGATAACTTCCAGTTATTCTAATTATTACCGATACTTGTCATTACTAATCTTAAATTTTAACCATTTTTGCTATCTCATTATAGGCTTAATTTGCATTTCTCTGATTATTAATTAGTGATGTAGTAGGGCACTATTTCGGAGAAGGCAATGGCACCCCACTCCAGTACTCTTGCCTGGAAAATCCTATGGATGGAGGAGCCTGGTAGGCTGTGGTCCATGGTGTCCCTAAGAGTCGGACACGACTGAGCGACTTCACTTTCACACATTGGAAATGGCAACCCACTCCAGTGTTCTTGCCTGGAGAATCCCAGGGACAGGGGAGCCTGGTGGGCTGACGTGTATGGGGTCACACAGAGTCGGACACGACTGAAGTGACTTAGCAGCAGGGCACTATTAAAGAATATTTTTGGTTATCTGGATAACCTTTGGTTGGGCAGGGTTGTTCAGTTCTCTTGCCCATTTTTTTCACATGGATTGTCTTTTTCGTATTTATTTGTTGTAGTTCTTCCTATATTCTAACTGTGAGTCCTGAGTATCTCTTTATAATTAAGAAAAAGAGACATGCTTATCTTTAGTTGATATAGAGCTTATTTTTATATTTAATATATAGCTACAGAGTTTTTATTGAAAAAGGAGGTATATCTCCCAGTGATTAACTCATTAAGCAGAAGCTTATTGCATCCTAAGAAGTCTTTTTTTAAATTAAGATATAATTAATACAACATTATGAGTTTGAGGTATACAACTTGATTCAATATATATTGCTAAATGCTCAGCACAGTAAGTCTAGTTAACATTCATCACCACACATAGTTAAAAGTTGTCATCACAAGAAAGAACAAACTTACAAGACCTTTTCTCTTAGCAGTTTTCAAATATATAATTCAATGTTAACTATAATCACCACCTAGGAATCTTAATACAGTCAATTTCTAAGTAACTCATTCAAGACTCATAATTTTAAAAATACATTCTTACAACTTGAAATACAAGAATATGCTGCTCTTTAATTGGATTCCTGTGAATCTTAATTTGTTTAGTTAGTTCCCAGGGTATGTATTAATATCTGCTTGATGGGATTAAATTACAAACTACTTTCTTTTTCCTCTGAAAACTTTGGACCCTTTAAACATTGTGGTATTTTTTAAGGACGTTTTTATTCTTTCCAGTGAAGGTAGAATTAGGACCAAATAAATCTACAACCAACTAGGCTGTAATGTCAGGGTCTTTACTCAAAGTCTAGTTACTGGGAAGAGGGGCAAAGTACAGCTAGTAAAATATCATGATGTTTTGGGAGACTAAAAATGCATTCCAAAACTGTAGCTAAGTACTATTAAAAAATCTAATTTTGAAATAATTTAAACCTACAGAAGAGTTACAAGAGTATTGACAATTACCCATTACTTACCTGTAATTTGGTTTGACCAAATTTTAGTTAGACTTTCTTCTCTTCATAGGCCCCTGAACTTTAACTCATCTCCAGACTCAGACAAGTCCTGAAATACAGACATCCTCAACTTAATGATTCATTCAGAGAATAGACCAACCATTGAGGGAAAAATACTTCTGTTGCATCACCCTGATTATACCATCTGCTCGCTGTATCCCCTTGCCATACTCCCACAAAGTTACTGTTAGCCCTGCCTACCTCTGCCTTCCCAGGTGGCTTAGATGGTAAAGAATCTGCCTGCAATGCAGGAGACCTGAGTTTAATTCCTGGGTCAGGAAGATCCCCTGGAGAAGGAAATGGCAACCCACTCCAGTGTTCTTGCCTGGAGCATTCCATGGATAGAGCAGCCTGGAGGGCTATAGTCCATGGGGTCAAAAAGAGTTGGACATGACTGAGTGACTAACATATACACACACCTCTTCCTAATTTTACTTAAATAAAACCTTTTTTTTCTATTTGAGACATTTGCAGATTTTGTGATCAGTGAGTTCTGGTATTACAACAGTCTTTAAAAATAACTTCTCCTGCATGAGACAAGTGCTCGGGCCTGGTGCACTGGGAAGACCCAGAGGGATTGGGTAGAGAGGGAGGTGGGAGGGGGAATCGGGATGGGGAATACATGTAAATCCATGGCTGATTCATGTCAGTGTATGACAAAACCCACTTCAATATTGTAATTAGCCTCCAACTAATAAAAATAAATGAAAAAAAAATAACTTCTCCTTACCTAAGTCCAGACTTGTTGATATTTGACATAATAAGCAATAATAAGTAACCACCTAGAGTCACCAATTTAGCTCCATTTGTTCACTTTCTCTCATATATATATATACACACACACACATGTCTATATATATTACATACATCATACATTTTATGTACATATACACATTTATTATTAAAAAAGTCACTCACCCTGTTAAATTCTATGGGAAGAGTATACCTCTCTGCTCCATTGATGTTGAATGTGGCCATGTGAATTATACCAAACCCTCACAATGGGTTTAGTTTAATTTTCCATTTTGGGCTTGACCCTATCAGTTCCTTTGGCAAAGGGATATTAGCAGACAGCATTGGATTGTGTCCTTCAGAAAGCTGTGTTTAAATCCTAACCTCTAGTATCTGTGAACGTGACCTTTTCAGATATAATCAAGTTAAGATAAACTTATATGGAATTAGGGTAACCTTGAAGTCTGATGACTGGTATCCTTATAGAGATTTAGAGGCATGCACACACACACAGGGAAGGCGGCCATATAATGATGGAGCTAAGAGACTGGGCTGATGCTGCTATGAGGCAAAGCATGCCAAGGATCACTGGCAACAACCAGAAGCTAGGAAATGGTAAGTAAGGATCCTTCCCTAGTCTTCGGAGGGAGCAGGGCCCTGCTGACACCTTGATTTCAGGCTATCAGTCTACAAACTATGAGAGAATTTAGGTTTGCTTTTTTAAGCCACCCAGTTGGTGGTAATTTGTTACAGCAATCCTAGGAAACTAATACACAGAGTAAAGTAACCTGTGGCTTGAAATGTGCTGCTGCAGTAACTGTCCTCTTGTTCTTCTGCCATGTCTGTAAGAACGTTTTCTGGATAGCCCACTGATTCAAGGATGAGGATGGAACAGCACTGGACACAACCTATATACTAAAGCCAAGCACAGCTCATCTCAGCCTAAGTCTTCTTACCTCCAGAGGTATAAGTGAGAAGTCTGTTGTTTTGAGCTCTTAAGTTTTGTGCTGCATTATGAGAAGGAAAGAGAGGGAAGGAGGAGAAAGCAAAAAGAAAAAAAGCTGACAGAATGGCAACCCACTCTAGTATTCTTGCCTGGAAAATTCCATGGACTGAAGAGTCAGAGACAACTGACCACAGACACAGACAGACAGACAGACAGACACAGACACACACACACACACACACACACAGTATGTAAACACGGAATTTTGTAGTGAGCTAGTTGCACACATTTTAACATATCATCCCTGATTATCTCAACGTATATGTCTTACAAACAAGGGCATTCTGCCACATGACTTGAAACACACTCAGCAAATTTAACATGAACACTATTACCCAGTATTGTATTCAATATTCTGATTTCTTCCATTGTTTCAATAATGCCCTTTGGGGCTGTTTTTTTAAATCCAGGATATAATCAAGCTTTGCATATTGTATTCAAATGTCATGTGTTTCTAGTTTCCTTTAAACTAGAACAGTCTAAAGAAAATATTTGACTTTTTTTCATGACATTGTCTTAAAGAGTCATTTTACAGCATATCCCTCAATTTGGGCATTGTGTCTTCATTAAATTCAGATGAAATATTCCAAAATCTGTACTGCCTTGGAGATGTTGTATTGTCTATACATTACATCAGAAGGCATTTACTGTCATTTCATTCCATCACTGATGATACTGTTTGACATAATTTTGTTACAAAACAGTGTTCAAAAACCTTTCAGTTTGAAAAGTACCACCTTTTTAACTTTTCATGATTATTCATCTTTGGAAGGATGCTTCAAAACTATGTGAATATCATGTGAAGGAAAGGGAACCCTTGTGCACTGTTGGTGGGAATGAAAATTGGTACAGCCACAATGAAAACAGTATGGAGAGTCTTCAAAAAATTAAAAGTAGAGCTTCCATATGACCAGAAATTCCACTCCTAGGTATTTGTCTAAACAGAAACACTAATTAGAAAAGATACATGCACTCCTGTGTTCATTGCAGCTTATTTACAGTAGTCAAGATATGGAAGCACCCTGGATAAAGAGGACGTGGTGGGTTGGTGGCTGTAGCGGTGTGACTTTAGAATATTGGGGCTTCCCTGGTGGCTCAGATGTTAAGGAATCTGCCTGCAGTGCAGGAGACCCAGGTTCAATCCCTGAATCAGGACAATTCCCTCGAGAAGGGAATGGCTACCCACTCCAGTATTCTTGCCATAGCCATAAAAAAAGAATGAAATCTTGGCATTTGTGGCAACATGGATGGTCCTAGAAGGTATTATGCTAAGTGAAAAAAGTCAGAGAAAGACAAAAACTATATGAGTTCACTTACATGTGGAATCTTAAAAGTTAACAAACGTAACAAAGCAGGAACAGTTATAGATAGAACAAATAGATGATTTCCAGGGCCGGGGGTGGGGAAGATCAAGGAGTACAGGGAGATTACAGGGAGATTAAGAAGTATAAATTCCAGTTACAAAGTAAATGAGTCAAGAGGATGAAATATACTGTGTGGGGAATACAGTCAATGTTGTTGTTCAGTTGCTAAGTCGCGTCCGACTCTTTGTGACCCCATGGACTACAGCATGCCAGGCTTCCCTTTCCTTCACCATCTCCACTATGTAATGTTAAATCACTATGTTGTTTACCAGGAACTAACAGTGTTGTAGGTCAGCTATACTTCAAAAAAATACAAAGTCACAGAAAAAGAGATCAGATTTGTGGTTAGCAGAGAGCTGAGGTGGGAGGGGGAATTGTATGAAGGTAATCAGAAGGTTCAAAGTTAGAAGCCTACAGTTATAAGTATGTACTAGGGATGTAATATACAACATGATAAATATAATTTAGCACTGCCTTATATGTGAAAGTTGAGAGTTCTCATCATATGGAGTTTTTTTTTCCCTATTTCATTTTATACCTATGTGAGATGATGAATGTTCACTAAACTTTTTGTGATAACCATTTCATGATGTAAGTCAAGTCATTATGCTGTATGCCTTGAACTTATATAGTACTATATGTCATAAGACTGGAAGGAAAAACTAGGAATATTCTGTTTCCAAACAATTTTAGTACTCAGTGCTTTCCAACATCCATGGATGATACTTGCCTATATTAATATATACTTGTACTTATACAAGTATCTGTGGTGTGTGTGTATAATCATGGTATTTATATTTCAGTCCATTAAAACAGGTTTTTTTCCTTTCCATCCCCCAGTTCATATTTATGTTAGCCTTGTACCAAAGTGAGAATCTTTGGTTCCTAACACCATCAATATATTTACTCATTATGTGTATACTGAAACATGTTATTTTTACAGTAAGATTTGGCAGTCATGATCCTTGGTATTTGCCCTAAGTAGCTGAAAACTTATGTCCACACAAATGTTTATAGCAGCTTTACTCATAATTGCCAAAACTTGAAGCAACTAAGATGTCCTTCAGTAGGTGAATTAATAAACTATGATATATCCAGATAGTTGAATTAGTCTTTATTATTCAGCACTAAAAAGAAATGAGTTATCAAGCCATGAAAAGATATAGAGGAAAATTAAGTGCATCCTATTTAAGTGCATCCAAACAAAGTGAAAGAAGCCAGTCTGAAAAGGCTGTATACTATATGATTCCAGCTGTAATTCTAAAAATGGTAAAACTACAGAAACAGTAAAAAAAAAAAAAAAAAATCAATGGTTGCCAGGGCTTAGGGATGAGGGAGGAAGACTAAGTGGAGCACACAGGATTTTTTAAAAGGAACTATATTACTACACATGTGTAACAGCAATACTGGCTAATATGCCCGTTGGCTGTTTCTATTATATTCAAACTTGAAATAGTCTTTTAATATTTGTTATAGTCATATTTATAAGTGTATCAGTATCTGGGATACCCTCTATTTTCTTTTGTATATACTCTGTAAGTTTTAAAAAAACTTTCTTAGGAGCACATTTTAAAACACTGAGTTCACACCTAAAGCTTTAGACTTTATTGTTATTTTAGGGTTATCCTTTTATTGTTTACTTTCACACATCTTAGGTTTCTTATTCCGTTTGGCAGGAACAAGAGGCTTTGAGGGTATAGACATCTATCTTAGGCAGCTCAACTTATTGCAGCTGCTTTTGATCTACCATCTGTTGCCTTAAATGACAATACCCCTTATGGTTTACCATGTGTATGTACGTATAATGTTTCTGTCTTCCACAGTAACATAAGAAGCTTTAATATAAACCAATACCATTTATAGTCCAGACTTATATTACATTCTTACTTTAAACAAATGGCTTTCATACCCATGTTGACTCTGGTAGGAAAAGTTATAGGTCTCTTTTCATGAAATCTGACAGGTGTTTGACAAACTTGCCATTTTAACCAAATGGAGTCTAGATTAGAATGTTAATTCTTCTCTTAAACTCTGACCAATTTATCTCCTTTATCAATGAAGATAATTCAAGTAATTTTTCACAAACTTAATACCTAAATTTTTATTGAAATCAGTATTAAAAATGTTTTATGTCTTAAATGATACCTGTATTTTCTGTGTTAAGATCCATAGAAGAGTAAATGAGAAAACATAACAATACTAAATATTAAATGGGTTGGCTGAGAAAGCCAAGTGTGCCTCTTGGATAGTTCTGTCTTTTTCTGAGGTTGCCAAGTTTAAGAAAGAAATTCATTTTTACTCAGTTTGCTAGAAGTGATTTTACACTGTAACCCACAGATCTGAAGATATGGTAAGCCTCTGGTTATAAAGCAGTGACTTGTTTCAGAATTATGGGGAGAGTGATATTAAATTAATAAGGAACAAGAGGTTACCATCAAAAACATAGAAATTTTAAAGTCAGTTGGGATTTTGACATTACAGCCTCTTAAAAAGTACCCACCTTTCCATAGTATTTTTATAAATATAACATTTGAAAGAAGCATACCATTAACCTCTTTCTCCTGTTTAATTCTTATTATCAAAAGAATACCTACTCAGCAACCTGATTAATTTCAGGGACTCCCCATCTGAAGTTAAATGTACAAATTTCACAGTGACTGTAAAAGTACACAGAGTGAAAATATACAGGGTAAACATAAGCATACCATAACTTTCTTATATTGCCAACTCTGATAGTTTATATACTAGTCCTGGAAGAAAATAAGAAACATGAATTTTTCTTTTAGAATTCTTATGACCTCTTAACCACTTCCTAGTTATAATTACAGTTGTTTTTTTTTCCTTCCAGAAACTGAAATCAGAGCAGTACTCTTGGCTAAACTTTCTTGAATGTATTTGGCTAACAAGATGCAGCTTCCAAAGCATTTCTTTCTGTAAAATGTACTCTGTGAAAATAAATGACCCAATCAAAAAATGGGCCAAAGAACTAGACAGACATTTCTCCAAAGAAGACATACAGATGTAATAACAAACACATGAAAAGATGCTCAATATCACTCATTATCAGAGAAATGCAAATCAAAACCACAATGAGGTACCATTACACGCCAGTCAGGATGACTGCCATCTAAAAGTCTACAAGCAATAAATGCTGGAGAGGGTGTGGAGAAAAGGGAACCCTCTTACACTGTCGGTGGGAATGCAAACTAGTACAGCCACTATGGAGAACAGTGTGACGATTCCTTAAAAAACTGGAAATAGAACTGCCATATGACCCAGCAATCCCACTCCTGGGCATACACACCGAGGAAACCAGATCTGAAAGAGACACGTGCACCCCAATGTTCATCGCAGCACTGTTTATAATAGCCAGGACATGGAAGCAACCTAGATGCCCATCAGCCAGATGAATGGATAAGGAAGCTGTGGTACATATACACCATGGAATATTACTCAGCCATTAAAAAGAATTCATTTGAATCAGTTCTAATGAGATGGATGAAACTGGAGCCCATTATACAGAGTGAAGTAAGCCAGAAAGATAAAGACCAATACAGTATACTAACGCATATATATGGAATTTAAAAAGATGATAACGATAACCCTATATGCAAAACAGAAAAAGAGACACAGATGTACAGAACAGACTTTTGGACTCTGTGGGAGAAGGCAAGGGTGGGATGTTCTGAGAGAACAGCATTGAAACAAGTATACTATCAAGGGTGAAACAGATCACCAGCCCAGGTTGGATGCATGAGACAAGTGCTCAGGGCTGGGGCACTGGGAAGACCCAGAGGGATGGGATGGGGAGGGAGGCGGGAGGGGGGATGGGGAACACATGTAAATCCATGGCTGATTCATGTTAATGTATGGCAAAAACCACGACAATATTATAAAGTAATTAGCCTCCAACTAATAAAAATAAATGAAAAAAAATTCAGATGCACATTAGAAAAATGTACTGTGAATACTTTAGTAACTATTTCTAAATGTCTATAAAAACAAATACTTTTTTAATAGCAAGATATACTGAAAGAAATGATTGGGAAATCTTAAACATATTTGCAAATTATTTGGGAGATGGTACAAGTGCGAGATAACTCTCAGAATTCTCAATTCTCCTATACTACTGTGACTTTTAAAAATGGCCAGATCTCCCCCAAACCGCTTCATGAGGTTCAATATTCCAAAACCTTTAGGGTCTCAATCCAAAGTCCTTCTTGAACTTTATCAAAAGCATTTTCCTCATGTACCACCAGATGGCAGATGGATCCACTTTTTGGAGAGCGAACCTGACCCCGCCCTACCGGAAGTTGTCATGCAAAGGAACCCTCTCTGGCCACGCCTAGAGTTCAGCACCATCGACGCGGACAGCGACACCGCCCAATTTAGTCCCATGACTCGCTGCAGAGATTTTCACCTGACAAAGGAATTGGCCAATCCCAACTGCTTCCAAAGGCTGCGTGACTGACTAATTTACAGTGCCAGATATGGAGGGGGAACACTTTTGATTTGGGACATAAAGGCTGGCAGAGGAAGCAGTTAATTTTAAATAATATTTCATAATGCAAAACCCTAGGTTTTCCTTCTCACTGCCCATCAGATTCTAAGTGTATTCTTGTAAATGCTATCTTGCTATGCGAGAGACAGAAGATTAACCAACCTTTGTGCGTTGGTTTATTCCGACACAACGCGTAAGACAACGAAGGCGGTACAAAGGTCCGTGTGAGTTATGGCGGCCAATCCCTTTTCTTGCACAAAGCTGCGTGTCAGCTTTTCTAAGAATCCGGCATGGGGACAGACTGCTTTTCTGCACAGTTTTCTGGTTAGTCTCAAGAACCCAAACAGCAGCTCTTTTTTTTCACATGAAATTACTATTTTAGAGAGGTTGAACTGAAACACGAGTGTGCTCTAGAAGGTGACGGTTTAGGTGTCATCTTTCCAGTTGCCTAGCAACAAATGAAACAAAAAGCACATTTGCAGGTTTTAATTCACATTTTAGAACAGGAAAAACCCAAGGCAAATGAAAATGGGCTCAGGACAGTGTAACATATTAACTAGGTCTAGTGTTTAGAACCACTCTAAGTGTCAGTGTTGGGGCAGCATGTGGGGCTAATGGGGATAAGTAGCTGTTGAAGATGAACAAATAAGCTAAATGAAGCTGATTTATAGCTGTACTTTATTGGTGTGGTATGGATTGCTTTCTCTTTTGCCACTGTTTAGGCAGCAATAATTTATGCCTTGAACCAGCAGAGGGCGAGTCGACTGCATTTTTTGCCCCTAAGACACTCCCTTCCTTCACCCCCACCTCCTCTCATCCCTTGCCCAGGGGAAATTAATTTACTAGGTTCTTCAAATATAGACCAAGGAAGGAAGGTGTGAAGGAGGGAGAGCAGCAGTGCAGAACTCACCAGGGCGCCTGCCCTGTCAGCTTTGGGTTGGTGGCTGCTCACGTGTCCCCTTACTTGGACCTGCAGAGGGAATTGCAGGTTTTCCCAGGAGGTGGCAGGGATAAAAAGCAGCCCACCCTCAGAAGGCATGGATATTTGTGATTACTAGCTTCAGAGAATTGAGAGAGTCAGAGGTAACCTGGTTACACGACAGATACAACCTATGAAGGTTTGAAAGAGAAAAGAACCACTACCCTTTCTCAGGGCCAGTAATAGCTCAGTATGCTGGAACATGAACAACAAAAGGCTCTGCTCTTGCTTCCATACTCTAGGGACAAAAATGGAGTGGGGGTAGGGAAAGGAAAAGATGAAAGACCAAGAGTCTGACTGAGTCATCTTTAAAACAGAACAAGCAAAGCAAGCCACTCAGGGGGCGAGACAATGAGAAAAAGCCTGCCAGAATGCAGGGCAGAGCAATAAAGCATGCTGTACAAAGTTAATTTATTGTCAGGCGGAGCCCTCTGCATTCTGGACAAGCATACCACTGGCTCCAGAGGGGTGTTTTACCTTGTTTTGTGAGACTTTGCAGAATCTTTTGGGGCAGGCTGCCAGAAATCCCATTAATTGGACATGCCCTTTCTCCTCCACATATTTATGTCTAAGTCTCAAACTAGTAAGATTAATTTTTTCTGGAGGCCATTAAACTAAATTTTATGTAGCATTGCATTTTCTCTCCTTCAGTCCTAAAATTTCTGTCAAGCTTGTTTTTAAAGGACCATTTCATTAATAAATTCAATTCATGAGGAAGTATGATACTCTGTTAAAGCTGATGATGGGTAAACCAAGAGTACAGTATTTTAAGATAGATCAACACTTTTTAGAAAGCATGATTTGATTCTATTTCATCATTAATTTTACAGGTAGATTCCACTTTGATGGAGTTATATTGCACATCTTTGTTTCTGTAGCATTCCCTGTGTGTTTAAGCACTTATAAATTTTCTGGGCATAAACCAAACTTCATTCATGTTACACTAGGATGCAAACAAGTGCTTAAAACTGGCTAATATAATCTTCCTGTAGAAACCAGAATTATCTCTTAAAAATTGTAGTAAGTCACTGAACAAGTACTTAGTAAAAGAGAATGTTTGAAAAGCCAATAAGCATGTTAAAAGCTTTCAACATTATTAATTATCAAAGAAATGGAATTTAAAACCACATTGAAAGAACTTTAACCACCCAAGAGCTGGCATTTTCAAGTGTTGGACAAGGATGGAACCACCTCAGCTATCACACACTGCTGGTGGGATGTAAGGTAGTACAGTCGCTCTGGAAAACTGTCAGCATTTACTCAAGTTGGGTGTATGCATACCCTACAACTCAGTAATTGCAGTCTTAGGTATATGCTCAATAGAAATATGTGCACCCAAAGACACATAAAAGAATGTTCAGTTCAGTTGCTGTCATGTCCAACTCTTTGTGAGACCCCATGGACTGTAGCACGCCAGACTTCCCTGTCCCTTCACCAACTCCCAGAGCCTGCTCAAACTCATGTCCATCGCATCGGTGATGCCATCCAACCATCTCATCCTCTGTCATCCCTTCTCCTCCTGCCCTCAGTCTTTCCCAGCATCGGGGTCTTTTCCAATGAGTCAGCTCTTTACATCAGGTGGCAAAAGTATTGGAGTTGCAGCTTCAACATCAGTCCCTCCAATGAACACCCAGGACTCATCTCCTTTAGGATGGACTGGTTGGCTCTCCTTACAGTCCAAGGGACTCTCAAGAGCCTTCTCCAACACCAGAGTTCAAAAACATCAATTCTTCAGCCCTCAGCTTTCTTGATAGTCCAACTCTCACATCCCTACATGACCACTGGAAAAACCATAGCTTTGACTAGACAACCTTTGTTGGTAATGTCTCTGCTTTTTAATACGCTATTTAGGTTATCATGTCTTTTCTTCCAAGGAGCAAGCATCTTTTAATTTCATGGCTGCAGTCACCATCTGCAGTGATTTTGGAGCCCCCAAAATAAAGTCTCTCACTGTTGCCATTGTTTCCCCATCTATTTGCCATGAAGTGATGGGACTGGATGCCATGATCTTAGTTTTCTGAATGTTAAGTTTTAAGCCAGCTATTTTGCTATCCTCTTTGACTTTCATCGGGCTTCCCTGGTGGCTCAGAGGTTAAAGTGTCTGCCTGGAATGCAGGAGACCCGGGTTCAGTCCCTGAGTTGGGAAGATCCCCTAGAGAAGGAAATGGCAACCCACTCCAGTACTCTTGCCTGGAGAATCCCATGGAGGGAGGAGCCTGGTAGGCTACAGTCCATGGGGTTGCAGAGTCAGACACAACTGAGCGACTTCACTTTCACTTTCATCAACAGGCTCTTTAGTTATTCTTCCCTTTCTGCCGTAAGGGTGGTATCATCTGTGTATCTGAGGTTCTTGATATTTCTCCCGTCAATCTTGATTCCAGCTTGTGCTCCATCCAGCCCTGCATTTCACCTGATGTGCTCTGCATATATGTTAAATAATCAGGGTGACAATATACAGCCTTGACATACTCCTTTCCCAATTTGGAACCAGTCTGTTGTTCCATGTCCAGTTCTAAATGTTGTTTCTTGACCTGTTCATTGTAACTCAAACTTGGAAGCAATCCAAACCTCAACAATAGAATAGATAGATGTATTGTTATTGCTGTATACAGAAACATATATAGCAATGACCTTTAAAAAAAACTACTGCTAAATGCAACAATATGTGCAAATCTCATAATATTCAGCAGGAGAAACTCAAACACAACATTTTTTATGATTCTACTTATATAAAGCTCAATTATTGGAAAAACTAAGTCAGAATAGTAGTTGCCTTTAGTGGAGCTCAACACTGGAAAGGTGTAAGAGGGAGGCCTCAGAGGGAATTGGTAATGTTTTGTTTCTTGATCTGGGTGGTGGTTATTCGAGTTTGTTCACCCCTTAAATGTCTATTGAGCTATGTACTATGATTTGTACATGTCAATTATGTTATACAATCTAAGTTTCTTAATGTAGCCTATAAGGCCCTGGAAAAAAGAGTCCTACCTAAATTTCCCATTTCTTATTAACCAGTTCCTCCCTCCATTATCACACTTGAATTAGTGAGCTTTCATCAGTTCTAGAACGTATCTCTTTTCAATCTTAAGGCCCTTGGGCTTGCAGCTCTCTCTGCCTGGAATGCATTATCACCAGCTCTTTTCGTATCATGTTCCTTCCAATCCTTCAACTCTCAGGTTAATGATACCTTTTTAGAGAAAGCTTGCATTGACTCTTCTATCTGAAGCCCCCGTATCATTGTTTTTATTTGTTGCTATAGCAAATAATCACAAACCCAGTGATTTTAAACAATACAAACTTAGAATCTGAGACTTCTGGAGGTCACCAGTCTGAAATGGGTGTCCCTGGGCCAACATCAAGGCACCAGCAAGAGCATCTCCTTCTGGAGGTTCTCGGGGAGGATCCATTTCCTGGCTGTTTCCAGCTTTTAGAGGCTGGAGGCATTTCTGGGCTTGTGGCTCCTTCTACCTTCACCATCAGTAGTGCAGCATTTCCAAATATCTCAGATTCTGACCCTCTCTTCCCTCTTTTCCACTCTTTCAACATTGTTGGATCCAGCCAGATATTTCAGTAAACTGTCCTGATCTCAATGTCAGCTGACTTAGCAACATTAATTTCCCTATATTATAACATATTCACAACTTCTGAGAACTGGAATTGTGAACATCTTTGAGAGGGGCATTATTCTGCCTACCACAGTCCACCTTTTTGTAGCACATACTATTAGGAGCAGTCATGACAATTTTTACTCATTTTATGTATTTCTCTGCCCATTCCCTAACTGCCTCTACTCTATGGTAAATCCTATGAGAGCACAGACCCTATATCTGTCTTCTCTGCTATTTCCTTGTGCTTAGCATAATGCCTGACATGTTACAGAAATTCATTAAGTATTTGTGAAAAGAATAAACAATTATCAGCTTAGGTCTGTGTTTTGACACCTAACAAGTCTGGTTTTTAACTTTTTTATCTTTTCCTTTCAAAGAAATAAATAGTGTCTTGGCAGGAAGGGGACTTCTAGTGGAATCACAGTATAGATTTTTCAAGCTCTCTACTCACTGTAAAAAATCGTTCCCACAAACAGAGGTCTATATATGCCACATACATATATTCATTTTTGTCATACTTAAAAAGTAGTTTATATGTTATTTCCTTCTAGAAAACCGTATATCACAGAGCTCATATTCTAAAGAAAGGATAATCCAAGGTGAAGAATTAGAATTCTTTTTTTTTCCTTTATTTATTTATTTATTTTTCAGTGGGTAGAATTCTTTATTACAGTCATGTAAAGTTTTTTGGGGGGCTCCAAAATCATTGCAGATGGTGACTGCAGCTATGAAATTAAAAGATGCATGCTCCTTAGAAGAAAAGCTATGACCAACCTAGACAGCGTATTAAAAAGCAGAGACATTACTTTGTCGACAAACGTCCATCTAGTCAAAGCTATGTTTTTTCCAGTAGTCATGTATGGATGTGAGAGTTGGATTATAAAGAAAGCTGAGCACTGAAGAATTGATGCTTTTGAACTGTGGTGTTGGAGAAGACTCTTGAGAGTCCCTTGGACTGCAAGGAGATCAAACCTGTCAATCCTAAGGGAAATCAACCCTGAATAATCATTGGAAGAACTAATGCTGAAGCTCCAATACTTTGGCCACCTGATGCGAAGAGCTGACTCACTGGAAAAGACCCTGATGCTGGGAAAGATTGAAGGCAGGAGGAGAAGGGGACAACAGAGAATAAGATGGTTGGATGGCATCACCAATTCGATGGACATGAGTTTGAGCAGGCTCTGGGAGTTGGTGATGGACAGGGAAGCCTGGTGTGCTGCAGTCCATGGAGTCACAAAGAGTCGGATATGATTGAGTGATTGAACTGAACTGATTACAGTCATGTGAGGAAAAATTGGGTGGAGGAGGCTCTAAGTATGATCCTAGCATGTAGTTACAAAGACAGGTGTCAGATAATCATTGTATCTTTGTTTTACCAGGTTATAATATCTGATACCAAAGTTTAAAAAAATACTTGGAAAAATATACTCTGTGATTCACCTATTTACTCAGCAGATACGTATTAATCTATTAAGTGTCAGATCCTCTTCTAGGCTCTGGGTACACAGTACAAAGTCTTTGCCTATAGGGAGCCATTTGCAGCAACATGGATAGACCTAGAGACTGTCATGCTGAGTGAAGTAAGTCAGACAGATATCATATCATATTGCTTATATGTAGAATCTTAAAGAAAAAAAAAGGTAGAAGTGAACTTATCTACAAAACAGAAATAGAGGGACTTCTTTGGTGGTCCAGTGGTTAAAAATTTACCTGCCAGTGCAGGGGACACAGGTTCCACCCGTGGTCTGGAAAGATCCCACATGCCATGGAACAATTAAGCCTGTGTGCCGCAACTACTGTCCTACAAGCTTCAACTACTGAACTTCCCATGCCTAGAGCCTGTGCCCTGCAATGACAAGCCACTGCAAAGAGAAGCCCACGCACCACAATGAAGAGTAGCCCCCACTTGCCACAACTAGAGAAAGCCCACACAGCAACGAAGACTCAGTGCAGCCATGAATAAATAAATGAAATTTAAAAAACAAATAGTTACAGGTGTAGAAAACAAATTTATGCTTACAGAGGATAAGAGTGGCTAAATTAGAAGTTTGGGATTAAAATACAAACAGTATATAAAATAGATGACTAATGACAACCTATTGTATAGCACAGGGAACTCTACTCAATACTCTGTAATGATCTGTATGGGAAAAGAATCTTTAAAAAGGGGATAAATGTGTATGTATAACTGATTCACTTTGCTGTAGACCTTAAACATAACACAGTAAATGAACTATACTCCAATAAAAAATTTAAAAATAAAAAGAAGGGGATGATGAGAAACCCAGAGAGGGTTTTGAATGGAGATCCGAATGAAATTTTTAAAAATGATAAGTCTGGTTGTTGCATGGGTATAAGAAGGGATCCCAGTTAGAAGGCCATTGCAGAAATATGGGCAGAACTGAAAGAGACACATGTACCCCAGTGTTCATTGGAGCACTGTTTACAATAGCCAGGATGTGGAAGCAACATAGATGTCCATCAGCAGTCGAATATTACTCAGCTATAAAAAAAAAAAAAGGAAAGCATATGAGTCAGTTCTAATGAGGTGGGTGAAACGAGAGCCTATTATACAGAGTAAAATATGTCAGAAAGAGAAACACTAATACAGTATATTAATGCATATATATGGAATTTGGAATGACAGTAATGATGATGCAAGATAGCAAAAGAAACACAGATGTAAAGAACAGACTTTTGGACTATGTGGGAGAATGCGAGGGTGAGATGATTTGAGAGAATAGCATTAAAACATGTACATTACATATATAAAATAGATGGCCAGTGCAAGTTTGATGCATGAAGCAGGACACTCAAAGCCAGTGCTCTGGAACAACCCAGAGGGATAGGGTGGGGAGGGAGGTGGGAGGGGTGTTCAGGATGGGGGGGACATGTGCACCTGTGGCTGATTCATGTCAATGTATGGCAAAAACCACCATAATGCTGTAAAGTAATTATCCTCCAATTAAATTAATTTTTTAAAAAGTGATAGTGTGAATTAGGGTGATAGTGCTGGAGTTAACATAAATTGGTTGGATTTGATTCATATTTTAAAGATAAAATTTGACATGATTTGATGATGGTCTTACATATGGAATATTAAAGAAAAATGGCCCTCTGGGGTATTTTGGTACTGGTGGTGCCATTTACTGTTATGGAAATTCAGCGTTAGTTTTAGTATGGAAAAGATTAAGAATTGTGGCCATGCACAATTTGAAATTCTTGCTAAAAATAAGTTATGTTGACTGAGCTACCATGGGTCTGTGGACTTATGGGGAGATATCACATCTAGAAAGACTTGAGAAAAATTAGGAAAACTATAAAGCAATGAAATTTAGTAAGATCACTTAGGGAATTAACATAGTTAGAAAAGATGGCCAATGCTAGGGTACATCAGCATTTTGAGGTCTAGGAAATGGAGAGAAGTCAGTAAAGGAGACTGAGCGGAAATAGCCAGTTGGTCATAGAAAACCAGAAGAGAGTGTTCCGAAAGTCATGTGGAGAAATTGTCTCAAGAAGGAAGAAGGCAATACAGCTGTGTTTAGTGAGATGAAACTTGAGGTTCAAAGATGGAGGTCCTTTGTGACCTTGGCAGAGTAGATTCAATGAAGTGATTAAAATTTGATTTAATGTGACAACCTATTATGAAAATATTATACAGCTTGGATTTCTTTTAAATACTACTACTTGAAGTAGAGATTACATGAACTTCCAGCTTTGATGGCCTATATACATGTAATAAGTTCTAAATTCAAAATTCCTTGATATTAGATCAAAGTATATAGGTACTTGACTGTACTGGTGGCTGCCTGAACGATATACTGAGGCAGTTTCTTCATAGCTCTGTGGATAGTATTTAATCCTCTGCCTATGATTTCCCTAACTGGGAAACTCTTTTCCTCTTTTGAGGTAATTACAGATGCCTACTGTGCCTCAAAATAGAAACATAAACTTCCTTGATGTAGAGATCCTCATTTGAACTTCCTATTTTATCTGAACCAGTGGCTTTCAAAGCATTTTCTAAGACCTAGTTCACAAACTAGTTTTTTATGTTCACTTGTTTATATGCCATGTTAAGCTGTTTCTGATAATTGCAATCATAATCACTAGGCCTCCTATTCTTGCAAATTGTCCATGCGACAGAGTTTTTAAATCCTTCTCATGGGCCAAATAAAGGAGTTTTAGAATTCAATCACGATAAATAAATAAAGCCTAAGCCACAAAAACAGAAATATAGACCAATGGAACAAGATAGAAAGCCCAGAAATAAATTCACACACCTATGGGTACCTTATTTTTGACAAAGGAAGCAAGAATATACAACGGGGCAAAGAGAGTCTCTTCAGTAAGTGCTGCTGGGAAAACTGGACAGCTACATGTAAAGAATAAAATTAGAATTCTCCCTAACACCATACACAAAGATAAACTCAAAATGGATTAAAGACCTAAATGTAAGACCAGAATCTATAAAACTCTTAGAGGAAAACATAGAACACTCTGTGACATAAATCACAGCAAGATCCTCTATGACCCACTTCCTAAGTTCAGTTCAGTCACTCAGTCATGTCTGACTCTGCGAGACCCCATGGACTGCAGCATGCCAGGCTTCCCTGTCCATCACCAACTCCCGGAGTTTACTCAAACTCATGCCTATTGAGTCGGTGATGCCATCCAACCATCTCATCCTCTGTCATCCCCTTCTCCCTCCTTCAATCTTTCCCAGCATCAGGGTCTTTTCACTCAGGGACAATAAAAACTGCCTGAAACACTAGCCCTGAGCCTAGAAGTAGGGCAAGGAGTGGAGGGGACAGGAATCACTACCAAGGATTTGGAACCATTTCTAACCCTCATTTAAGTTTGTATCTTGTATGCACTGGACCTGGATACTTGGTAAAAGGTGGTGGTGAAGGAATGAAACCCTCAGAGAATTTTAACTTTATATTGCTATCAAACTGGTAGTACCCCTGTAATGTGGTAAAAATAAATTATCTCTAGAATAACCCATCTTCATCCTAGACTTCAAGTTATTTCCAAATATAGAATTCCAAGAAAAGTAAGCAACTTACCATTAAAAAGAAAAAAGTTCAACATACAGGGAAACAAGATGCCAGAGTGAGAACCAGCAGAAATAGCTCCAGTAGCTGAAGCAGGCATGCAGTGATGTCAGATAATGGAATTATCAAACACAAAATATGAAATTACTAGGTGTCTAAGGAAATAAGTGTTTGAAAATAAGTGGAGGGAACAAAAATCATGAAGAATGAGCAAGTTTATTTGAGTAAAGAACAAATAGAGCTTCTAGAAATCTAAAGTTGTAATAAATGAAAGTTTAAAATTCAATGGATAGGGTTTTTTTTTAATGGGTAGTTTTAAGAACATATCAGCAGATGAAATAGACTGGAAGACAAAAAAAAAGTGTAGTAAAAAGATAAAAGACAGAGAGACAGATCTAGACATACTATTTTACTTTATTCTAACCAGAGTCCCAGGAGGATAAATAAGAAGGGATGAAAGCAGTGTTTAAGGAGATAATTGGAATTTTTCACAACACCAAGCCACTAATTCAAGAAGTGAAATGAATCTCATGTAAAATAAAATAAACACATATATAGATCATAGTGAGATAGCAGAATACTGAAGGTAAAAAGATTATCTTATAAAAGATTGATTTCTTTTTAAGTAATGGCAGAGAACATATTTCCCAGAAGCAACAGTGGAAGACAAAATACAATGAAATAACATTGTCCCTGTCTGATATAAAATTACAGTTAACTCAGTTATTTAAAATTCTGAGTCTAAAAAACAAGGTCCTACTGTATAGCACAGGGAATTATATCCAATCTCCTGGGATAAACCATAATGGAAAAGAATATTAAAAAGAATGTATAAACTGGCAAAAAGATTAGTATTTTTAAAAATGCATAAAGTTTATAACTGAGTCCATTTGCTGTACAGCAGAGGTTGACACACTGTAAATCAACTATCCGTAAATTTAAAAAAATTTATTTTTACCACATTCCAGGGGTACTACTAGTTTGATATCAATATAAAGTTATAATTCTCTGAGGGTTTCATTCCTTCACCACCACCTTTTACCAAGTGTCCAGGTCCAGTGCATACAAGATACAAACTTAAATGTAGCTCCTCAACCGGTGATGGGTATCCCTTTAAATCTCCCATGAGACTTTACATGTTGGTTGATTGCAAAACTTTTTCACCTAGTCCTTGTGCTAAGAGGCTATGAAAACTGAAGCTCAATTACTAAAGACAAATGGATACGAACAAACTACAGATACACGCAATATCATGGATGAGTTTCAAAGCATTATGCTAAATGAAGGATGCTCAATGCAAAAGGCCGCGTACTGTGTGACGGTTCTACTTATACAGGAACAGGAATCAGATCAGTGTGGTTACCAGGGGCTGTGGGTGGGGTGAGAGACTGAATAAAAATAGGCATGAGAAAACTTTAGGGGGTGATGGAAATATTCTATACCTTGATTTTGTTGGTAGTTAAGTGACTGTGTATGTTTGTCACTCATCAAACTGTATACTTTAAAACTGAATTTTACTGCATGGCAGTTATCTCTCAATAAAACCGACTTTAAATGAAACATCTCCCTTTCTTACTTACACACACACACTCACACACAGACATGTACACACATACCCGTAAAGGTCAAACTTGCTTACATCTCTGAATGTCTCAGGGTAAAGCTGATATGAGTGATCTGATCATCTCTGGATTACTAGAGGCAAAAATTTTTGTCTATTCAGTGCTGTATCCCTGGCACATAGAACAGTCCTAAAATATTATAGGGCCTCTATAAACACTGGCTAATTGACTGAATTAATAAATGTTAAGCAATGACCTGCTAACTTTTAAAGATCAAAAAAATTTTTATGCGTGCCAAAGATCTTTGTCATGAGAAAAAGTAGTAGACTTGGAGTAGGAATCTGATTTCTATGACAATTTGTTTCTAACTTGGAGTTAAGACATCATATTTCTCTGGGCCTCAAGTTTCTTTATATATAAGATGAAACCTATACTAGGTATTGTCTCAATTTCTCACAGGAAAAAAAAAACTACAATTTTCACTCTCTATATCTATTCTCTTTTCATTTGCCTCTTCCATATCCAGAAGTCCAGAAATAATAAGAGGATGAGTCATCAGTGACATGTTATCTTGAGTTTATTAAATTTTAGAAATTAATTTCCTCAATTGTCATATTTGGAGCATATCAGAAATGAGGCATCATTTAATACATATTTATTAATAGATTATTAATTTTTCATGACTGTTATTGTGGAATCGGGGTAAGCAAAAATGCTTAATATGTACAAGTATTCCCCAGAGCTTCATGAGCGTGAACTAAGGAACAATCAGAATAGTCAGGCAATCTTGGAAGGGTTAGGGAACAACACTTCTAATTTCTTAATTGAAGTAGAGTTGATTTACAATGTTGTGTTAATTTCTGCTGTACAGCGAAGGTGATTCAGTTATACATACATATATATGTATATATACACATTTTTAAAAGAAATGTTCTTTTCCATTACGGTTTATCACAGGATATTGAATATAGTTCCCTGTGCTATAGTAGGACCTTGTTGTTTATCCATTCTGTATATAATAGTTGGTATCTGCTAACCCCAACCTCCCATTCCATTCCCTCCCCGCTGGCAACAAGTCTAGAGAACACTTGTAACATGTATCTAAAATTACCTGAAAAGGATTTCAAAAATATTAATAAAATTTGCAGTAATAATCTGTTAGCTATTATATATAACTAATGAATATTGATTATTCCATAAAAATACTTTTATTTTGACATTTATCCATAATAATGAATAATCAATTTCTAAGGAAGTTTGAAAATCAGTTAGTAGTATTGAGACAGATCACCCTAAAAGACAGAAAAAATGATAGTTTATTCCCTTTCTCACAGTGTTCTTAAATATTGCACAAACCTTCCATTCTTCCATGTCCTCTAAACCTGTGTACATGCTCTTCCCTATTACTAAGTCACTGTTGCCCTTCCTGGATAACTTCTCAATTTTCAGAGTCCAGTCTTTCATAACCTTGCATCCCCCACCTAGAATTTTGAGTTCTTCTATTATGCTGTATTCTTATGATATCTGTAACATATTTACTGTTAACAATTTAATTGCCTATCTTACCTTTAGGACCCTAGTTTTTTGAGGCTGAAATGGTATCCATCTCATCATATTTTCTTGCCCTGAGTAGGCCAAACACATAGAAGGTGCTTAATAATTGGTAACTGAAAGGCTATAGTGCTGATTGAGTGTTAGGTGAAATGAAACTTTAGAAGTCCCTTGATTTAACACTTTCATGAAAAAGAGCTAGCTTAGGTTTTATATATATATGTACATATATATAAAATTTATTTTTAGTTGAAGGATAATTGCTATACAATATTGTGTTGGTTTCTGCCGAACACCAACATAAATCAGCCATAGGTGTGCCTATGTCCCCTCCCTCTTAAATCTCCCCCACCATCCCACTCCTTTAGGTTGTTACAGAGCCCTGGTTTGAGTTGCAAGTCACACAGCAAATTTCCACTGGCCATCTATTTTACATAAGATAATATGTATGTTTCCATGTTACTCTCTCCATACATCCCACCCTATGTCCATAAATCTGTTCTCTATGTCTGTGTCTCCATGGTTGCCCTGCAAATAGGTTAATCTGTACCATCTTTCTAGATTCCATATATATGTTAATATATGTTTATTCTAAGCCCAGCATAAATATCTCTCATGACCCAGTAGGACAAGAGAATCAAGATGGTAGAGTAGGAGGAGCTCACCTTCCTCCACAACACTTCAAAAACATGTGGAACAATTCTCATAAAAAACTAGCTAGAAACTGTCAGAACAACTCCTAAACAATGAAAACTGCAAGAAAGATCTCCATGTAACTGGGTAAGATGGGGGAAAAAAAAAGTTACCAGGTCAGAGCTACACCCCTGGGAGGGATCTATGATGAAGAGAAGGTCCACACAGAGAGATCCTTATCTCGGGGAGCCAGCAGGACATGCCACAGCCTGGGCATCCCAACCGTGGTGTCCTGTGCAGAGGGGCCAAGCCCCCTTGCCTGCTGGGAAGTCCACTGAGATAGAAGTTCTGCCAAAGCCTAGACTCTAGAAGAAATGCACACATGCTGGCTTGCCAACAATCAGGATGGAGAGAGCCATGCACTGGCGTCTGCAGCCTTGCTATGCGTCTCAATACGAAGGGGCTAACACCCCAGAGTCCAGCCTCACTCCACACCACAGCCTGGCGCAAGATCTGGGCAAAGACCGGGTCAGGCTACGCAGAGACAGACTGGGGTAGGTAGGTTGTGATCTGGGTGGAGCCTGGAAGGACACCATCACCGCATGCACAGGGCAGTGCCACAGGGGCTGAGCACCGAATCTTGGGCAGCCAGGCCCTGGAGAGGACGCGTTTTAGCCACGCTTCTGCATAGTGTGGTCCGGGCAGGACGGCCAGTGGCCTTGTCAGCGCTCTCGCTCTTGCGAGCAGCCCTCCCACCGCCCGGCTCCGGCCACTCCGCGTCGCAGCCTCACGCTGGAGCTGGGGCGGACAGGTCCCGCGAGCAGACTGCCGCAGCGACGGCCCAGACCTGGGGCAGCGCAACCGCCTCAGCTCCTGCAGTCACGACGCCCTAACCCCCAGCCTACTCCACACCACAGCCTTGCAGTAGACCTGGGAGGAACGCAACACAGAAAGGGACATGACCTTGGGCTGCTTCTGGGCAAACCACAGCCGCCAACCCAGGCAGCGCACGGGCCTCACTTGCTTCGCACTCACCTCACCTCGGGGCACGCACTCAGGACAACGGAGCCTGCCTGGACCCGGGCCTGAGGGCTTCTAATCCCACATCTGGGGGGCAAACTCCACCCCTGCCAGGGCAGCCACTGTCGTGGAGCAGAGGGGAAGCCTCACCTCACACCCTGCACAGGCTCTTGGGTAGTAACCACTCCTTCCCTTGCCACCTAGGGGATAACAGCCAGCGAAAGGAAAGATGAGGAGAGATGAGGCTAGTGTCCATACTGAAACCAGCCCTCACACCAAAAATGCTGGACATACAGCCTACATGGGGATGCTTCCACATAAACACCCCTTCAAGACCACAGTAGATAACTGTTGTTTCTCCTAAATTCATAGAGACAGAGAGATGAAAGGTAACTGAAATATAAGTAAAATGAAAAGGCAGCGTACTCTCAGCTAAAAGAACAAGAAAAATTCCCTGGAAGAACAAATAATGAAACAGAGCTCAGTCTACAGACCCCCGAGTTCAAAAAGGTAGTAATACAGCTCCTTGAAATTAAAAGGACAAAGAGAAAGACTGGGCAGGCCTGGGGCACTGGCTTCCAGGATAAAGTTCCCCCTCAGGGAAATACCTCCTTGATGATAAAAATACTAATGCAAATTCAATAAACTTGGGGGGAAAGGTGGTGGACTTCCTGGGTGGTACCGTTGGTAAGAATCTGCCTCCCAGTGCAGGGGACGTGAGTTCCCCTGGTCCAGGAAGATCCCACATGTTGCAGAGCAACTAAGCCAGTGCGCCACAGCTACTGAGCCTGTGAGCTGCAACTACTGAAGCCTGTGTAACTAGAGCCAGTCCTCTCTGGCTGGCCAATGCAACGAGAAGCCCACAGACCACAACTAGAGAAAGCCAGTGTGTAGCAACAAAGACTCAGCAACAGAAAATAAAATGAATAAAATTTTTAAAATGCTCACTGATTTAAGAAAGTTTATGAAAAGAAGTACAGATCACCCTAACAAGGAACTAAAAACTACAAAGACAAACCAATCAAAAACAGACCATTCAACTGCCAAGATAAAAACCAGTCTAGAAACTATGAATAGAATAAATGACACAGAAAAGCAAATAAATGATCTGGAAGGTAGAGTAATGGAAATCACCCAATCAGAACAGCAGACAGGAAGACAAATGGAAATAAAAAAGCAACATTTGAGCTATATAGAATAACATAAAGCATGCCAAACTATGCAAAACAGGGATTTCAGAAACTAACGCATTGTAAATCAACTATACTCCATTAAAAAAAGAAATGAGAGGAGAACAAACAACTGATACTACAGAAACAAAAGAATCACAAAAATACTATTAACAGTTATAAGCCAACAAATTGGACAACATAGAAGAAATGGACTAGTTTCTAGAAACTTATTGAAGGAAAGTTACAGGGCTCAAAATAGCCTGGAGTTAAAACTCCCCTCCAGGCCCTCCCCACCATTCTATGCAAAACAAAGAACTCACTCACCCGAAGAAAAAAATGGACATTAAGGTTGATTACGCCCAGCTCCCAGCTGGTCCAGCCTCTGGTCTATCTCCAAAATTCCTTGACCCCGCCGTTTAAGAGATAACTACTCCAAACAACCTTGGAGAAGAACAGGCCCCCTTCAAGACAATAACTTTCCACACACATGCCTATATATACTTTTTTCTTGGATAAACGCAGCAGATCGCTAATCTGACTGCCGCCCCTTCTTACCTCATTAAAGGTGATCTGTTCCTGTAAAGTGCCGGTCTTGTTCTTTCTCTGAACCTCGCCTTCTCTAACTCCCTTACCTTACATTTTTGGTGCCGAAACCTGGGAGGTTGAGGTTCCTTCTCGTTCTCCACGGCCAGCTCTTTGGAACGTGGAAGCCTGCTGAGCTCACTTTCCCGCCCCGGCTTTCAAGACCTCCTCGAGAGGATGCCCTGTGCCTTTGTGAGCGGTACAAGTCCTGTGTAAGGGCTTTATTGGTTTTCCATGTAATCTGAAGAATGTTGGCCTCTCTTTCTTCCTCTTTTCTTTTCCACGAGACCAACCAACTCCAGGACAGAGGCCTTTTGCCATTCGACCACTCTACATGCAACATTCCACTCGAGCTGGCCCCTAGATTAAGGTAAGATCTGGACAGTGTTCTAGAGGCGCCCTAGAACCCAGTCCTTTCCGGTCCCAGGGACCCCCAGCCCAGGGCCACTCTGTAGGTGACGGTGGGGGACGCTCCACCTCAACACAGAGCTCTCTTCTCATAACTCCTATTGCAACTACGGGTGATGACTCGAGCTCCCAACAGGAGCCTCTGCTTGCCTTTCAATTGTGGGGTCTGGCCAATCTGTCCCAAAGGATTCCTCTCTGGCATGTGTTCTCAAAAATCTCAGACCACTCTCACTCATTGAACTCAAAGTTAACTGCTTAAAACAACTCTGTATACAGATCTGGCCTCAATACCAATTAGACAACCGAAACGGCTGGTCTGAGTTCAGGACTTTCAATTTCAATATTTTATCAGATCTCACTAACTTCCTCAAACAGAATGGCAAATGGTCGAAGGTCCCCTACATTCAAACCTTCTAAAACCTTAAAAGCTGTCCTTCTCTCCTCAAAGACTGTTCTACCTATCAAATCCTCCACTGCTCTCTCTCCCCCTCCATTACAAAAGAATCCAAATCTAAAGGCCCCCTATTTTGACCAGAGAGATGAGCCTTCTCCCTACCACCCTGGAAAAAAAGCTTCCAGAGACGAGACCACATCCTCTAGCCCTTCCTCCCCCAGAACAGAAAGTGATGACTCCAAAACCCCAAAAGAGATTTCCACCCCACCTCCATCGGCCAGGACCTGAAACAAACACATTTCCTCTCAGAGAGGTAGTGGGACCAGAGGGCCCTACGTGGGTTCATGTGCCTTTCTCAATTTCTGATATGAGCCAAATTGAAGAAAAATTGAGATCCTTTTCAAAAAATCCTACTAGATACAGAAAAAATTCCTCTGCCTTACACAAACATATCATTTAACCTAGAGTGATCTTTATCACATCCTAAATGCCACTTTAACCTGTGATGAAAAGAAACGGATATGACAGGCAGCCTGGACTCATGCTGATCAGCTCCATAACCAAGATAAGACTAATCCGGTGGCTGATGATGCAGTCCCGATAACTGAGCCACGGTGGACATGTCAAGCAAGCGATGCCAACATACAGTACCTGCATCATATGATCACCTGTTTACTAAAAGAAATGCTGAAAAGCTCTTAAATTCATGTTAACTACAAAAAGATTAGAAAAATGACTCAAAAAAAAGATAAAAATCCTGCCCTTTTTCTTTCACGGCTTACTGAGGCAGTCCAAAAATACACTAATCTAGATATTTCTACCCCTCCCAGACTTCTGTACCTACATGTCCAGTTCATAAGCCAGTCAGCCCCCGATATTTGCCAAAAACTACGCCAGCTAGAAAAGGGCCCTAAGACTCCTCCGAAGAGACCTTCTAGAAATAACCTTCAAGATGTTCAATAATAGAGAGAAAGAGGCTAAGAGAGAAAAAGACTATGAGAGAAAAGCTAAATATGCCTTTTTGGTGGCAACAATTAAGATCTGCCCGGCCCAAGTCATCCCAGACTGAAACTTAAGACCCACCCCCCGGACCCTGCTTCTGATGCAACCAGTCAGGACACTGGACAAAGACATGCCCGAACCCGCGGCCCCCCACAAAAGCATGCCCAACCTTTGGTCAGTGGGGACACTGGAGGGTGGACTGTCCTCAGGGACGCCCTGACACCCCTGGGGAGGTCCCCACCTCCTAGACCTGGAGAGTGGAATGTCCACAGGGACATCCTGGCGACCCCTGGGGAGATCCTCACTTCTCCCCAAAACTCCAGCCCAGCCCTATGAGAGTTGTTCCAATGACGGGTCCCGGGTTCCAGACCCCCAGCCCGTGTCCCAGACATGAGCTCAGAACTTAGGGTAGATGGGGTAGTGGCCAGAAAAAAGACCTACTTTATAGTAGATACTGGAGCCGCTTTCTCTCTCTTAACTTCCTACTCTGGCCCAACTCAAGACTCAGAACTCACAATCAAGGGAGTCTCTGGAGTTCCCTTAAGGCAAAAAATCAGCCCTCCATTACTCTGTCAATTTAGAAAATTGACCCTCATACACTCATTCCTCATAATGCCTCAGTGCCCGATGGCACTCCCAGGGAGAGATTTGTTATCCAAATTCGGAGTCTTTATTACCATATCCCCCCTCGATACAGTCTCTATATTCTACATGCAGATGGCACCTAGACCATCCCTATCCCTCACCCCTGACCTTCCCTTAGATCTACCTGCCTTAGACCCCCAAGTCGGAGACACTGATCACCCATCCATAGCCAAACATCATTCCCCAGTCCACATTACCCTAAAGGACCCCTTGACTATAATCACCCAACAACAGTACTCTCTCACCCGGGAGGCCCACAAGGGAGTTAAGCCTATCATAGACCATCTTCTTCAGGCCTCTATCTTAATTCCTACTCATTTACCACACAACACCCCTATTCTGGCAGTAAAGAAGAGACCAAACTCTTGGAGACTGGTCCAGAATCTGCAAAAAATCAATAAGGCCATCACACCGATGTTCCCAGTAGTCCCTAACACTTACACCCTTCTGTCTGCCATACCCTCGACTGCAACCCATTTCACAGTATTAGATCTCAAAGACACCTTTTTCACCATCCCCCTCCACCCCCTTTCCCAACCCCTTTCACTTTCACCTGGCAAGACCCCGAGACTCATGTTTCCCAACAACTAACATGGACAGTTCTCCCCCAGGGCTTCAGAGACAGCCCCCACTTTTTTGGACAGGCTTTACAAAAGGACCTACAGACACTAGACCTAGCCCTAAGTCATCTCCTCCAACACATAGATGACCTCCTCCTTTGTAGCCCAACCCAAAAACTCTGCCTCCAACATACTGTCAAACTCCTTGGGGCCCTGAGATCCTGGGGTTATCAGGTGTCCCAATCCAATACCCAAGTAGTACAGACAAACTTCACCTACCTGGGGCTCTCCATATCCCACCAACAAAAAACTATTCCCCCAGATAGAATCCAGGCCTTAATTAACCGTACACTTCCGAAAACAAAAAGAGAACTCCTGTCTATACTTGGCCTCCTAAACTTTTTCTGGATCTGGATCCCTAACTTCTCCCTCATTGCAAAGCCGCTCTATGAAGCAACTAAAAGATGTCTGGATGAGCCCCTCTTTAACCCTTCCTCGCTGGCCAATCCTATTCGCCAGCTCACCCAGAGCCTTCTCCGAGTGCCAACTCTCCACTTGCCAGATCACACCAGATCATTCTTTCTCTTTGCCCATTCCAACCAAGGACAGGCCCTAGGAATTCTATGTCAGTGGGCCGGAGACACCTGGGCTCCCCTAGTCTATCTGTCAAAACAGCTCAACATGGTGACCAAGGGATGGCCTCCCTACATACAGGCCATGGCTGCTATCGCAACCCTTGTACCCGAAGCAAATAAACTCTCTAGACATGCCCCTGTAACAGTCTGTTCTCCACACACCTTCTGAGACTTACTATCACATCAGGCTTTCCTCTCCCTTTCCCCTTCCAGGGTACAGGTCCTACATGCCTTTCTCCTCAACCCTCGGCTCTCATTCTCCCCCTGCTCTCCCCTTAACCCCGCCAGCTTATTACTCACATCTTCTACAACAGACCCGCTCCTACATAGCTGCAACCACCCTCTTAATACCTGAAGCCCAAAAACTAACCCAAAATGCTCCTCTAAATGTATGCTCACCTCATTCCTTCAAAGATTTACTCTCTCATCAGGCTTTCCTTTCTCTGCCCCCTGCTCAACTACAAATCCTCCACACACACCTCCTCGACCCATCCCTTTCTTTTATGCCTTGTAAACCTCTTAATCCTGCTAGCTTACTCCCTACACCAGATCCAAAAACAACACCTATTTCATGACTGTGTTCAGACCTTAGACATGATACTTAAACCCTTTAAACATATAACTGATCAGCCCCTTACTGACCCCAAAGTCCCATCCTGGTTCATAGATGACAATGCCCCAAAACAAGCCCCATTTGGGGCTGAATACACTATAGTTCAGGGACAGCCCGACAAAGTTATCCCCCCTCGCCTCATCAAGTCAGCCACACTCCCAGCTCACACATCCTCACAACAGGCTAAACTGATAGCTCTTACACAAGCTTTGACCCTAGCCAAAGACCAAAAGATAAACATTTACACTGACTCCAAATATGTCTATAACATATTACATTCTAACATAATCTAAAGAGAGAAGAGATTCCTCACTCAGGACACACCTATTCTCAATGCTTCTTTTATTTCTGATCTCATCCATGCAGCTCAGCTCCCAAAACAAGCTGTGGTAATACATTGCTGGAGACATCAGCGACATAGTCCTATCTACTTTTATATCAATATAACAGATCATGACACAAAATGACAGGCCAGCCTCTGTTAGTCCTGTCTTTACTATAGCCCAAATTGAGGAGCCTAACATCAACACATTACTTTCATATTTACATTCCCTTTTCCATCTCTCTGCAAAAGTACTTAAGGCGTTCCTTCAGAACTTTATTAAAACTGACTAAAGACAATGTGACTTATTTAAATAATCTGACCCAAACTTGTTCCATTTGTCAGTGGACAGATTCTAACATTTACCCCCCTCCTTTCCCCACCCACGAAATTCGCACACATCTTCCCATACAAAACTGGCAGGTAGATTTCACCCGCATGCCACCTGTAAAAAGGGTGAAATTTCTCCTAGTCTTTGTAGATGCATTTTCTAGACAGATTGAAGCTTTCCTGACTACTAACAAAGGAACCCCTACTGTGGCTCAGCTTATTCTTACTGAAATCCTCCCAAGGTTTGGAATGCCTTCCTCCCTCCAGTCTGACAATGGGCCAGAGTTCACATCCCAAATCACCCAAAATATTGCATAAGCCCTTCCAGTTCCTTAGAGGTTTCACATTCCTTATCCCCAGTCTTCCGAAAAGGTTGAGAGAGCCAACCAAGTCCTAAAAGAAACTCTGACCAAATTAGCGATCAAATTTCATCAAGACTGAACTAAACTCCTCCCTTTAGCCCTCTTAAAGGTCCGGGCCTTACCAAAAAAACCCTTAAATATCAGTTCATTTGAGGCCATGTATGGGAGACCCATAATACCTTTAGATATTCCCCCCTCCCAGGACAGTCCCAAACTGCCTTCCCACCTTCCTTTTCCTTTACTTGCCCAGATACGAGATGCCCTTTGACAACATATGGATAACTTACTCCCTCGACCACACCCCAGTCTTCCATACCCATCCCTTCAAATAGGAGACAAAGTCTATATGACAGTTCAGTCCCACTCAGATCTAACCCCCAAATGGCAAAGACCCTACATGGTAATTCTGCTGACCCCTACCGCTGCAAAATTTTTTAAAAAATCGCCCCTTGGGTACACATCATCCAGTTTAAAAAGGTTATACAGCCCAGTGATGAAAATGCTTTCCAGACTAATACTTATCAAGTTTCTCACACTTGCCCTACAACTCTAAAGCTCTCACCAGCCCCAACTGGTGATGGATGAACCTGTCAGTTTCATGGCTACAATTATTCCTGAAACAACTAGCAGATATCTGGGTCTCGAGTCCTCAAGGATCCACGCTCCAACACATTGAAGATTACATCTCCGCCCTGTGGCTACAGGAAACCTTTTATAACTTTTACCCCTTCTCAGACCATTCATTTTTATCATCCTCCTACTCACCTTTGGGCCTTGTTTGTTTAATCTTTTCCAGAGATTCCCCCAAGACCGAATCTGAGCCATTTCCCGAGACCAAGTCAAGACTGTTCTTTTGCTTGAGACCCTGACAGCTAGAATAGAAAATCAACACTACGGGCCTTACACTTCCTTCCTCCCAGACCACAAATCCCTGACCCTCATTTATCAGCACGAAGAAGCCCTAAACATTAACGGCGCCCACCTCTCTTTCTCTTTTTGTATATATTCCTTAAGTTCTAGAACGAAGGAAAGTTACATGGCTCAAAATAGCCTGGAGTTAAAACTCCCCTCCAGGTTCTCCCCACCATTCTATGCAAAACAAAGAACTCTCTCACCCGAAGAAAAAAAATGGACATTAAGGTTGATTACACCCAGCTTCCAGCTGGTCCAGCCTCTGGTCTATCTCCAAAATTCCTTGACCCAGCCATTTAGAGACAACTACTCCGAACAACCTTGGAGAAGAACAGGCCCCCTTAAGACATTAACTTTCCACACACATGCCTGTATATACTTACTCTTTTCTTGGATAAGCGCAGCAGCTCACTAATCTGACTGCTGCCCCTTCTTACCTCATTAAAGGTGATCTGTTCCTGTAAAGTGCCAGTCTTGTTCTTTTTCTGAACCTCACCTTCTCTAACTCTCTTACCTTACACTTACAGCCAGCTAAAACTTAAATAAGCAGCAGATAATTTGAACACACTAATCACTAGAAGTGAAGTAAAATCTGTAATTAAAATAAAAACAAACAAACAAACAGACTCCTGGCAAAGAAAAGTCCAGTACTAACGGCTTCACTGGGGAGTTCTATCAAACACACAAAGAAGAACTTGCATCTGTCTTTCTCAAGCTATTTCAAAAACTGAAGAAGGAACACTCCCAAATTCATTCTATGAGGCCACCATCACCCTGATACCAAAACCAGACAGTGATACTACAAAGAAAGGAAATTACAGGCCAGTATCTTTGATGAATATCAATGCAGCAATCCTCAACAACATATTAGCAAAATGAATAAAAAAATATGTGAAGAATCACATACCATGATCAAGCTTGATTTATTCCAGGGTTGCTAGGATTATTCAACATACACAAATCAGTGTGACACACCAGATTAAAAAAGGAAAGGCAAAAAGCCCCAAGATCATCTCAATAGACATAGAAAAAGCATTTGACAAAACTGAACATCCATTCATGATTTAAAAAAAAAAAAAAAACTCTCACCAAAGTGAGTATAGCAGGAACATATTCCAACATAATAAAAGCCACTCACAACAAAAAACTATTAGGACTAATAATGAATTCATCAAGGTAACAGGACACAATACACAGAAATTTGTTGCATTTCTTCATACTAACAAATACAAGCAAGAAGAAATTTTAAAAATCCTATTTAAATTTGAGTCAAAACACCAAAATAACTAGGAACAAACCTAAGATACACTGAGGACTATAAAACACTGATAAAGAAATGGGAAGATCCATGACCTTAGATTGGAAGAATTAATATTGTTCAAATGTCACCCAAAGCAATTTACACTTAATTTACTCTTAATGCAATCCTTATCAAATTACCCATGACATTTTTCACAGAACTAGGACAAATAATCCTAAAATTTATATGGAACCACAAAAGACCCAAAATTGCCAAGCCAATCCTGATGGAAAAGAACAAAGCAGGAGGTATAACACTTCCAGACTCCAAACTGTAGTGGGAGTACTACAAGATACAGTAATCAAAACTATCTGGGACTTCCCTGGTGGTACAGTGGATGACAATCTGCCTGCCAATGAGGCATGAGTTTGATCCCTAGTCTGGAAAAATCCCACATGCTGCGGAGCAACTAAGCCCTTGCTCCACAACTATTGAAACCCATATGCCTAGAGCCTATGATCTGCAACAAGAGAAGCCCCTGCAATGAGAAGGCCATGCACCACAAGGAAGAGTAGCTCCTGCTTGCCACAACTAGAGAAAGACTGCACCCAGCAACGAAGACCCAGCTCAACCAAAAAAATAAATAAAATAAATAAAAGTTTAAAAAAGTAATAAATCATGGAGACTGAAGACTATCTCCACATCTCACTCAGTCATGATTATCTTAAAGAGAAAAACAACAATGTGGTGTTGGCACAAAAACAAGCCTATAGATCAGTGGCACAGAACAGACAGCCCAGAAATAAACCCACACAACTACATCAATCTAGAACAAAGGAGGCACGTATATACAATAGACAAAAGATAGTCTCTTCAGAAACTGATATTAGGAAAGCTGGACAGCCACATGTAAATCAATGAACTTATAACACTCCTTCCCACTATACACAAAAATAAACTTAAAATGGCTTAAAGACTTAAATATAAGAATGATACCATAAAATTCCTAGAATAGAACAGCTGAGCTGAGTTGGTGATAGACAGGGAAGCCTGGCGTGCTGCAGTCCACGGGGTTGCAAAGAGTCAGATAGAGACAGGGGTTCCATCCCTGGGTTGGGAAGATCCCCCGAAGAAAGGAAAGGCTACCCACTCCAGTATTCTGGCCTGGAGAATTCCATGGACTCTATAGTTCATGGGGTCACAAAGAGTCAGACACAACTGAGCGACTTTCACTTTCACCTCTTTATTGGAAGGCAAAGTCTTAACCATTGGACGGCCAGGGAAGTCCCAGGGTTCTCTGTTTAAAGAGAAGAGAATTTGGGGGCTACAGCCTCTGTCACAAAATAGATGATTTTTAAAAAATCTTAAAATGGGGAAAGATTTTCTAAGTATGATAGAATACTAAGAAGACAGAAAAAATATTTTGTATAGGCAAATTTTTAAAAATTCATTATGAAAACCACTATGAACAAAATCAGAAGATATCTTTCCATTAATGTCATAGAAAAGGGCTAATTTCTAATAATATCTCCTACACATTAATAGATAAGAACTCTCAAAGTTAATAGAAAACTGTGCAAAGGACATTTCACAGAAAAGGAGAGTATAAGTGTTTTGGTTCAATAAAATCAAAATAGAACTCCAGTGAAATATCATTTTTCACCTATTGAAGAAATGGCTAAGGCATTTAATGACACATTGTTGGTAAGGCTGCAAGTCCTATGCCATGTATCAGATACATCTTGTGCCTCATCTCACAGCTTCTAAACTTCACCTCTGATTCCAGCTGTTGCTACAGAAGAAAAAATCCTCTGTAGGCTTAGACTCATTTCTAACTGACAGTGTATTGCTTCAAGTATGCATCCAAGCCTTTTGCTTTCTTTCTTAGAGCTTTTTTGAAGTCTCATCATGGGTCAGTGTTGGTTGAAGGTACAGGTTTATTCTAGAAGCATGGGACTTAACACCTCTGGGCTAACCTTCAATCTGTGGAGGATGAGGACTGATGGACCTATGTTTCTCCTGTTGACCCTTGTGTGAACAATTACAAGAGGCATCTTACACCCTCCTCTGAAGTTCCTGGCTGGCTGGGGCCCCAGATGCCCACAGCAGCCTTGCATTGGCTCTTCTCTGTTTTGCTTTTCTTGGTCCTTCACTTCTGATCCTTTAGATCGCCTCTGTATGATCAGGCCACTCAAGATGGCTGTTCTCTTGCTCTCTCTGCATCCCCTGCTCAACCATTTCCTGGTTCGCCTGCACCCTTCTCACATGACTGACCTTCCCTCTTGATTAAAGAGCCTAATCAGTAACTGCCTGCGTGTTTGTCCCCTGCCCCGACTGGTGATTGTTCTAATTCTTAGACCAGAACAGCTCCACTCCAGGTTATCAAAGAGAAGAGTCTGCCCCTCATGATGATTGTTAACCTGAGGGACTCTAAGGAACAGTCTCCTCAGCTGGTTTCCCTGGTAACCAAAGAGCCAAATTCAATAGAGGGACTTCAGTTCCCCCTATGAATGGTAACTTCTTTCTTTTCCCCAGCAGCCATCTTTGTTGCTAAGTGCAGGACTTTGCTTCTGACTTGTAAATTTCCCTTTTCAACAAATTGTTGATATCTCTGTCACTGCTTCTAGGTATGTTCTTCGGTCTTGTGGCTGAGCAAGTACAAGGTTTGCAGACCTTCAGGGTGCAGCCCTCAAACCTCCCAAACTAGTTGCCTATACACAGCCCTATTTCAGGGTTTGCTTTTGAAAGTAATTTGAGCTCAGACATATTGCTAATGGGATATAAATTGGTAAAAGTAATTCGGCAGTATTTACTAAAATTTTTGCAGAATCTGACAGTATTTACTACAACTCAAAAATATTGACCTAACAATTCCACTTTAGGAATTTAAAGATACATTCTAATGGTTTAGCATGGGTGAAATGATGGTTGCAAAAGAATATGTGTTGCAGCATTGTATATCAGTCAGGAATTTTTTTAAAAAATCATTCAATTCCCCCAAATATGGGCTTGTTAATGTATCTATATAATAGAATAGTATACAGCCAGTATATAAGGTACCTGTATATGAAAAGATCTTACGTGTGCACATGTACATATATGCTGGTGTATGTAGAGAATATTCCTGAAAGGCATGAGGATTTGACATCAATGGGTTATTTCTGAAGAGGACACGGTGGCTTTGGTAAGTGCATGAGACAGAGGCTTATCTTTATTTTATATAATTTTGTAGTTTTACAATACTGTGCCATGGGAATACATTACTTATTCAATTTTTATGTCAAGCAATTTTGTTCTTTTGGTTATTAATATGACATGATTTAGTGTTTGCTGTTTAGAATACTGGACCCTGTCTGAATGCCTGCCTGAAATATTTATTAATGTTTTTTAAAATTTCCCAGATCAGAACCACCTAATTCATAGCTAGGATTGAGAAGTACTACTCTAGAAAATGCTAATTTTGTGAATTAATTAGGTAAATTGGTATCTGGAGATTTGACCGGAGGTGAAATGGTATGAGGTGAACTAATTCCCCATTATCACCTTTGCATGCTTCTTACAAAATATTGTCCACCCCCCCCTTGGGCATTATGTCCTTCTAAATATCTAATTCATTTTCTAGACATTACTCACTGGGTCTCCTTTAAATTTGGCATCTGTTTCTGGCTCTCCTCTTTGCTTACGTGAGGTCTCTTCTGAGAAGAGCAGTTTCCATTCCTTGCCTATTAGTTAATGAGTTCTGGACCTGAAGATATGAACATTCTCTCCAAATTTGAGGTTGAAACACCCTGGTCTCAAGTCAACAATGTTTCAGAAATCCCCTTTGACACTTTGGGACTGTTTTATTTTTCATTTGCAGACAGAGAAACTATAAGTAACTGCTAAGTGTTAGGGACATAACCAGAGGATAACTCCAGTATCCTAACTCCTACTTGAGTTGATTTAAGAAAAAAAATATCACAGTGAAAGTTTCCAATTTTGCTTAGTGTTGCTCAGAAAAACAGATCAGACTTGCACGTTTCCAGACTTTTTCTAAAACAGTCACCTGAAATCTTTGTCTTTGTAACTAAGGTGCTATCTGTCTCCCTCATCAGCTCCCAACCACCACTATGGCAGAGAAGAATGGGCTGTTATTTGATGCCAAATTGAATCTGCAGAGATTCAGTGAATGAAGGCTAGAGAATTATTACAGTGACTCAGTATGGTGTGTCTATTCGTGATTTTTAACAATGATAGCAAGCAAGACTTACTTTTAATTTCCTCTTAAATATTAGGATATTTCAAAATGTCCACAGTTTCTGATTAGACCATTGTGTTTCTGATCTTAGTGATAGAAAGTAGCCAACTTTTAAACTTAAAAAATCTTCTAGTAGGCTCTAGCTAAACTTCCCATGGTTCAAGAGTACCCATCTTGGCCACAGGGAAACATGACTACCCTTCAGCTTAAGTGTTACATTTTAGACATTCTTGTCTCCCTTTGATTTTCACAGTACCTAGTCCCATGTGAGAACTGGCAGCATGAGCAGCACAATTGTCATCACTGTGTTCTGATCTCCTGAGAAGCATGGGCTTCAGGAGTAGGTTTGTCTTCAAAACAGGTAGAAAGTCAGAACCTTGATTCCTCCTGATGTGGATAATACCCAAGGCAGCTGAAGGAGGCTCTCATGCCACATGGCACTGCCCCGGCCTCCGGCCTCCAAACCTGCACTGGCAAGGGTCAGAGGGGTCTCTGTGTGGCTCTGTGCTTAAAGAAAGAGATCAGATAGATGTAGCTAAGTGAGAGCTCCAGAATTCTGAATGTTTTTAGATGGTTGTTCAGTCGCTAAGTCAGATCCAACTCTGCGACCCCATGGACTGCAGCACACCAGGCTCCTCTGACCTCCACTGTCTCCCAGAGTTTGCTCAAATTCATGTCCATTGAGTCAGTGATGCCATCCAAGCATCTCATTCCCTGTCATCCCCTTCTCCTGGCTTCAATATTTCCCAGCATCAGGGACCCCATGTTACTCATCTGCATTTCTTGAAGATTTTAGCTGCTGGTATTTTGTCATCCTCTCAAGTGCTATTCCAGTCATAATTCTGGGTGATTTCAATATCCAGTTGAGTTTTGCTTATTGCATTTGTTTTATTATTGACATTCAATCTTTCAAGTTAGAATGACTCCCCTGCGTTATCTGTTTTTCCACACAATTGACTTTTTTTTTAAGTTCTGGTTATCCTGTACAGTGTTGCACATTTTGGATTTGACTGATTCTTTCCTCTCAAGATTAGACCAAGGTTAAGCACTGTTTGGCAGGAATGCTATGTATGTTTATGTATTGTACCCCTACATATATAATGAATCTCATCAAGAGGTATATAGTATCAGGTTGTCCTACAGCCTTAGATGGGACCACCATATCTCTCCTTTGTGGAGATATACTTTCACTTTAAAATTAGTAGGTAATTTGTGAGATGACACTTTGAGAACTTATAATTATCATGCTTTCCCATATGATTTCACCCAATTGTTTAACATCCATCTATGTTGTTCACTTTCATTGATAATAATACCAGTTGTGTTCAGTTCAATTCAGTTCAGTTGCTCAGTCGTGTCCAACTCTTTGCGACCCCAAGAATCACAGCACGCCAGGCTTCCCTATCCATCACCAACTCCCAGAGTTTACTCAAACTCATGTCCATTGGGTCAGTGATGCCATCCAGCCATCTCATCCTCTGTCATCCCCTTCTCCTCCTGCCCCCAATCCCTCCCAGAATCAGGGTGTTTTCCAATGAGTCAACTCTTCGCATGAGGTGGCCAAAGTATTGGAGTTTCAGCATCAGTCCTTCCAATGAACACCCAGGACTGATCTCCTCTAGGATGGACTGGTTGGATCTCCTTGCAGTCCAAGGGACTCTCCAGAGTCTTTTCCAACACTACAGTTCAAAAGCATCAATTCTTCAGTGCTCAGCTTTCTTCACAGTCCAACTCTCACATCCATACATGACCGCTGGAAAAACCACAGCCTTGACTAGTTGGACCTTTGGTTTGGGGGTTACCAAATGTTTAATTTTCTAATTCTATGATTCATTTATTAACTGGGTTTTGGTTTTGTTTTTGGATAGAGGAGTTTCTCCTGTTCACCTCTCTCTCTCTTTTGAGTATCATTATGGAAAACATTTATTTTTACTCAATGTATTATAATGCATTGCCATCATTATTTTTATGTAATTTTTTTATTGAAGTATAGTTGATTTACAATGTTATATTAGTTTCAGGTGTATAGCAAAGTGAATCAGTTATACATACATATATATATGTGCATATATCTCCACTTTTTTAGATTCCTTTCCCATATAAGTCAATAAAGAATATTGAGTAGAGTTCACTGTGCTATACAGTAGGTCCTAATTAGTCATCTATTTTATATATATTGGTGTATATATGTCAATCCTCCCAATTTATCCCTCCTGGTAACCGTAAGTTTGTTTTCTACATCTGTGACTCTTATTTCTGTTTTGTAGATAAGTTCATTTGTACCCTTCTTTAGATTCCACATTTGATATCATATGATATTTGTTTTTCTGTGTCTGACTTCACTTAGTATGACAATCACTAGGTCCTATATATGGCTGCAAATGGTATTATTTTGTTCTTTTTGAGGCTAAGTAATATTCCATTATATATATGTACCATATCTTTATCCATGCATCTATTGATGGACATTTAGGTTGCTTCCATGTCCTGGCTATTGTAAGTAGTACTGCAATGAACATTGAGGTACATGTATCTTTTGAATTTCTCTGGATATCTGCCCAGGAGTGGGATTGCTGGATTATATGGTAGCTCTATTTTTTGTTTTTTAAGAAACCTCCATACTGTTCTCCATCGTGTGCGTACCGATTTACATTCCCATCAACAGTGTAGGAGGTTTCCCTTTTCTCCACACCCTCTCCAGCATTTACTGTTTGTAGATTTTTTGATGATGACCATTCTGACTGGTGTGAGGTAATACCTCACTGTGGTTTTGATTTGCATTTCTCTAATAATTAGTGATACTGAGTATCTTTTCATGTGCTTTTTGGCCACATGTCTTCTATGTCTTCTTTGGAGAAATGTCTATTTAGATCTCCCACCCATTTTTTAAAAAATTATTTATTTTGGCTGCACTGGGTCTTTGTTGCTGTGTGGGCTTCCTGTAGTTGTGGCCAGCAGGGGCTTCTCATTGTGGTGGCTTCTCTTGTTGTGGAGCATGGGCTCTACAGCCTGTGAGCTTCAGTAGTTGTGGCTCCTGGACTCTACAATATGGGCTCAATAGTTGACATACAGGGGCTTACTATAGTAAGCTATAGTTGCTCCATGGCTTGTGGGATCTTCTCAGATCAGGGATCGAACTTGTGTCCCCCGCCCTGACAGGTAAATTCTTAACCAGTGGACCATCAGGGAAGTCCTTCCACCCATTTTTTGATTGAGTTTATATATATATATATGTGTGTGTGTGTGTGTATACATATATATATCAGTTCAGTCACTCAGTCGCGTCTGACTCTTTGCAACCCCATGGACTGCAGCACACCAGGTTTCCCTGTCCATCACCAACAACTCCCAGAGCTTACTCAAACTCATGTCCATCGAGTCAGTGATGTCATCCAATCATCTCATCCTCTGTTGTCCCCTTCTCCTCCTGCCTTCAATTTTTCCCAGCATCAGGGTCTTTTCCAGTGAGTCAGTTCTTCACATCAGGTGTCCAAAGTATTGGAGTTTCAGCTTCAGCATCAGTCCTTCCGGTGAATATTTAGGACTGATTCCTTTAGGATGGACTAGTTTAATCTCCTTGCAGTTTAAGAGACTCTGAAGAGTCTTCTCCAACACCACAGTTCAAAAGCATCAATTCTTCAGCACTCAGCTTTCTTTATAGTCCAACTCTCACATTCATACATGACTACTGGAAAATTGGCAAAGTAATATCTCTGCTTTTTAATATGCTGTCTAGGTTGATCATAGCTTTCCTTCCAAGGAGCAAGCATCTTTTAATTTCATGGCTGCAGTCACCATCTGCAGTGATTTTGGAGCCCTCCCAAAATAAAGTCTCTCACTGTTTCCATCATTTCCCATCTATTTGCCATGAAGTGATGGGACTGGATGTTATGATCTTAGTTTTCTGAATGTTGAGTTTTAAGCCAACTTTTTCACTCTCCTCTTTCATTTTCTTCAAGAGGCTCCTTAGTTCTTCTTCACTTTCTGCCATAAGGGTGGTATCATCTGCATATCTGAGGTTATTGATATTTCTCCCGGCAATCTTGATTCCATCTTGTGCTTCATCCAGCTCAGCATTTCGCGTGATGTACTCTGCATATAAGTTAAATAAGCAGGGTGACAATATGCAGCCTTGATGTACTCCTCTCCCGATTTGGAGCCAGTCTATTGTTCCATGTCCAGGTCTAACTGTTGCTTTTTGACCTGCATACAGATTTCTCAGGAGGCAGATATTGAGCTGCAAGAGCTGTTTGTATACTTTGGAGAATAACTGCTTGTTAGTTGCTTTGTTTGCAAATATTTTCTCCCATTCTTGAGGGTGCATTACCATCATTATTATCTTTGTTCAACATCTTTTCAGTTTGCCCAGTAATACACCTTTCAGTTAAGCTCTGTGTCCTTTGACATTATCTCCCCATTCTTTGAGTATTCTTTGCTTTTTAGAAATATGTGATGCCTCAGACTGATATTATACTTCTGTTGCCCTGCCTGAAGCAGGTCTTTCTCTAAGGATCTCTGGTTCCTTTTAGTGGGGAGAGTATTTAGAAACCAATCTATGTCAAAGATGTCCACTGCTACTAGGTGTCTGTGTTCCTGGGCTCTTTTAGTAGATTTGGATCCTTGAGTTTATTTTAACAATTCCAGTTAAAATCCAGGGGCATTGGGATCCTCCTTACATTTCCCTTCTCCTTCAGTAAAAACTCTGGTTCCAAACAGCACTTACACATTTACTCATTTTTTTTTTCTGTCTTACAATATACACAAAATAGTTTCATAATTACACCACCAACATCACTGGCAACAACAAACCATTCTACTAAAATGCTGTTTTCAATTCTCGATTCTCATCTTACTTGAACTTTCTGCAGCATTGACCATCATGAATTTCTTCTTCCTGCTTTAAATGGTTTCTTTACATGTTTTTTTTAACATCTGGTTCTCCTTAGTCTTCTTGGTTAGTTCCTCCTATCACCACAATCTCTTAATGTTAGAATGCTACAGGCATTGGGTGTTATATTTCTTATCTCTTCTCTCTCTCCTCATGTCCTTGTTTATTTCATCTAGTCCCATAGACTTATAAACCACCTATTCACTAACTGCTGCTTCCCAATTTTATCTTAAGTTCCAACATCTATCTTGAACTCCAGACATGTATATCCAGTTGCCTACTGAACATCTCTGTATGGCTGTCTAATAGGCATCTCAAGTTTAACATTTCCAAATGCAAATTCTTAATCTTTCTCCCCCAGATCTACTCTTCCCTATGCCAGTGAGAGGCAGCTCATCCTTACAGTTGGTCAGGCCAAATTCCAGAATTATCTTTGACCTCTCCCTTTTTATATCACATCTAATTAAGTAAATCATATTTGTCTTCAAAATTTACTCAGAATTCAACCAAATCTACTTATTTTCATTTTAATTAATTTGGCTGAGCTGGGTCTTTGTGCACTGATCTCGGTTCTGGACTCTTTAATCAATAGACATTGATAAGAGGCCAGATGAGAAATTCAGTCAAGGCTTTACTGGGACTTTTGGTGTCACACAAGGGAGCATAATCCAGTAATAGGTTCTCTTGCTTGCTCCTTGAGAGTGGGTGAGTCAGTCTCTTAAATGAGGTGAGGGTGGGGTGAGGATAGGAATGGATCTGTGGATCAAGCCAGAGGGGTGGCTTAGATGGTTTGCTCACCCATTGGCGCTGTGTGCAGGAATTGCTCCCAGCACCTCAGCAGTGGCAGTTGGGTTTTTGTCTTTTTGTACATTGCCGTTCATAATTTGCCCCAGGTTCGAATTGTTGTTGTTGCAGTTCAGCCAATCGTTCAGACTCTGCAACTCCATGGACTGCTACACACCAGGCTTCCCTGTCCTTCACTGTCTCCTGGAGTTTGCTCAAACTCATGTCCGCTGAACTGGTGTTGCCATCCAACCATCTCATCCTTTGCTGCCCTCTTCTCCTCATGCCCTCTATCTTTTCCAGCATTAGGGTCTTTTGCAATGAGTCAGCTCTTCGCATCAGGTGGCCAAAGTATTGCAACTTCAGCTTCAGCGTCAGTCCTTCCAATGAATATTCAGGGTGGATTTCCTTTAGGATTGACTGGTTTGGTCTCCTTGCAGTCCAAGGGACTCTCAAGAGTCTTCTCCAACAGTACAGTTTGAAAGCATCTTTAGCGCTCAGCTTTCATTATGGTTCAACTCCCACATCCCTACATGGCTACTGAAAATCCATAGGTTTGACTATATGGAACTTTGTCAGCAAAGTAATCTCTCTGCTTTTTAATATGCTGGGTAGGTTTTTCATAACTTTTCTTCCAGGGAGTAAGTGTCTTTTAATTTCATAGCTGACGTCACCATCTGCAATGATTTTGGAGCCCAAGAAATAAAATCTGTCACTGTTTGCATTGTTTCCCCATCTATTTGCCATGAAGTGATGGGACCAGATGCTATGATCTTAGTTTTTTGAATGTTGAGTTTTAAGCCAGATTTTTCATTCTCCTCTTTCACCTTCTTTAAGATGCTCTTTAATTTCTCTTTGCTTTCTCTCATTAGGGTGGTAATAGCAGCAGCAGCATCTGCATATCTGAGGTTATTGATATTTCTCCTGGCATTCTTAATTCCAGCCTGTGCTTCAACCAGCCCAGCATTTCACATGATGTGTACTCTGCATGTAAGTTAAATAAGAAGGGTGAAAATATACAGCCTTGACATACCTCTTTCCCAATTTTGAGTCAATCTGTTGTTCCATGCCCAGTTCTGACTGTTGCTTCTTGTACTGCATACAGGTTTCTCAGGAGGTAGGTAAGGTGATCTGTTATTCCCATCTCTAGAATTTTCCACAGTTTGCTGTGATCTACACAAAGGCTTTAACACAGTCAATGAAGCAGAAGTATATGTTTCTTTTGGAATTCCCTTGCTTTTTCTATGATCCAATGAATGTTGACAATTTGATCTCTGGTTCCTCTGCCTTCTCTAAATTCAGTTTGAACATCTGGAAGTTCTCGGTTCACGTACTGTTGAAGCCTAGCTTGAAGGATTTTGAGAATTACCTTGCTAGCATGTGAAATGAGTACAATCGTGTGGTAGTTTAAACCTTCTTTGGCATTGCCCTTCTTTGGGATAATAATGAAAACTGACCATTTCCAATCCTGTGACCACTGCTGAGTTTTCCAAATTTGCTGCCATATTGAGTGCAGCACTTTAACAGCATCATGTTTTACAATTTGAAATAGCTCAACTGTGCATGCATGCATTGTTTTTTTAGTCCCTTTTAGTTTCTTTGTATTCTGATGCTTGAGGAGACATTTTAAGTGCAAGCATGGTGGTGAAGAGTCCCAAGTCCCAGCCTATCTGTTCCCACTCTGGTCCAAGATACCATAACCTTTCTCAAGTTGTTACAACAGCCGCCTAAGTGGTCTCCGTGCTTTTTCTTTTGCCCTCTTCAGTCTGTTCTCAGCACAGCTGCCGTAGTGATGGTCAACACTGATAATTCCTTCAGAATCTATTTCTCCCAAGTCAAAGTCAAAATTATAATAATCACCTACACGGTTCAACACAAGCTACTCCTTTATAACTTTTTTCTCCTGTTATTCTACCTCTTAACTGATATTAATCCAACTACTCTGGTCTCTTTGTCCTCGAGGAACATGCCTGACATGGTTCTTTTAGCGGGTCTACGCATTTACTGTTCACTTAATCTGGGATGTGTTTCTCAGATAGCCACATGCCTTGCTTCCTTACCGTGTTCTGGTTTTCATTCAGGTGTTACCTTTTCTGTGGTACCTCCCTTCCCTAACCTCCTTCCCTGTATTATTTTTTTCTATAGAGCTCTTTACCATCTAATTATTTGTTTACCCTTTCTCCCAAAAAGGAAACTCTAGGAAGGCTCAATTTTTGTTGCCACTCAGGTTTTGTGCCAGAGAGCTGTCTGAAAGGTAGAGATGTTATTTTTATTACCAATCTCTCTCCACTATTGCCATGGGATTTAAAAGCTAAGTCCACTCCCCCTGGTCCATCTTAATATAGAAATTTCTGTTTTTCAAGCCTTTGGGAATATACTCTCCAGTCTTCAGTTGGAGACTTCTGTGTTGACAGAGTAATTGTTAATAAATTTCTACTGAATAGTTGTGTGGTTAATAAAGTAGATGAATGATTTTTCATGTATTGTGAAATGAATTCCAGCATGCTTAGAAAGGAAAAATTGGTTAATCAGAGATTATTGGTGTCAAGTACTATTCAGAGAACTAGAATAATATACCAATACAACTATACAAACTGTGACTGAACTTCTCTGAAGTGATTTTGAAGGTAATGTAACACATATTCACAGATATTCAGGTTCATCTATATGCAAATAATTATCATTTTGTAGCTGTCCAGGGAATGTGGCTAAAGATAGAGCTATAAGTATGAATGTCAGACATAGCTTCATTGATTATTTATTTGAAAATTATGACAATTTAAACTAAAGGAAAAATTATGTAATGATGTGACAGGGTTTCTAATTTACATACACTATGTTCCTGTGTGTAAGGAAACGCTTCTTTATTTCCTCTTACTGATTTGCTCCATGATACCTCATTTCTGCCGAGTAGATGGGAGAAAACTCTCTCTTCTAGTATATTGTTGTGATCTGATTTAAACACCTTTAAATAATTCAGTTTTTTATTTATCCTACAATATGAGTCTACCGGAAGCATTTAGTTAATTTATATTTCTTAGAAATACATATTTGTATTTAAGTACTTATTTGTATCTAATCTCTGTATCATAACTTATGCTATTTTTTCCATCTGTTTTTAACTTCTTGCTTTTTTTGAGGAAGGAAGGTGGTTTTTACTTCTCATTTAAATTTTCCTACTTTTGAGTAGGTATTAAGTATCTATTTCTATTATTTAAATGGTTACTCTAGTAATTACAACATGTATATCTAATTCACTTGTAGCTGTCCTGTTTTCCAAACACCACTTCCTGAAGGTACTGTCCTTTCTCCACTGTATATATTCCCATTCCCATTTTTCCACCAAGATTAACTGACTGCTGGCATATGGATTTATTTCTGGGCTCCTATTTTGTTGCATTGATCTAAAAGACTGTTTTTTAACTAAAATAACACTTTTTTAAAACAATGCAGTTTATTGTAGTATACTTGTGTTCAGCTCTGCTGTATAGCACAATGATTTGGTTATACAGAAATAAATACTCTTTTTCAAGTTCTTTTCTTTTACTGTATATCATAGGGCATTGTATAGAGTTCCTTGTGCTATACAGTTAGGAACTTGTGGTTTATCCATTCTGTATATGATAGTATGCATCTGCTAATCCCTAACTCCCAATCCATTCCCTATGCCACCCCCAGGTCCCCCTCTGTCTCGGCAACTGCCGGTGTGTTTACTGTGTCTGTGTGCCTCTGTTGTGTACATAAATTCATTTGTGTCATATTTGAGATTCCACATAAAAGTGACATCATACGGTATTTGTCTCAGTTTCTGACTTCCTTCACTTATTCTGGTAAAGTCAAGGTCCTTCCATATTGCTGCAAATGGCATTATTATATTTGTTGTGATTGAGTAGTACTTCACTGTATATGTGTACTATATCTTCTTGGTCTGTCAAAGGGCACACAACTTGTTTCCCTGTCTTGACTACCATTAGGAGTGCTCCTATGAACATCAGGGTGCATGCATGTCTTTGAAGGATACTTTTGTCTGGATGTATGCCCAGGAGCGAGACTGCTGGATTATATGGTAGCGCTATCTGTATTTTTTTATGGAATAGTCATACTGTTCTTCACTGAGGCTTCACCAACATACTTCCACTAACCATGTAGGAATGTTCCCTCTTCTCCACAACCATTGCAGCATTTGTTATTTCTAGATTTTTAGTGATGGTCATTTTGACCTGTTTGACATCATACCACTTTGTCGTATTGATTAGCATTCCTCTAATGATCAATAATGTTGAGCAGATTATTTCATGTGTCAGTAGGCCATCTGGATGTCTTCTTTGGAGAAATGTCTATTTAGGTCTCCTGGGCATTTTTTAAGTGGGTTTTTTATTGAGTTGTTTATCCCTTTCTATATTTTAGAAACTAAGTCCTTGTCGGTAGCATCATTTGCAAACATTTTCTTTCATTCTGTAAGTTGTTCTATTGTTCGTTGTAAGTTTCCTATGGTATTCAAAACTTATTAGGTTAATTAGATCCCTTTTGTTTATTTCTGCTCTCAATTCTTTTGCTTTGGGAGACTGATCTAAGAAAATATTGCTACAGTTTATGTCAGAGCACATTTTGCCCTTGTTTTCTTTCTTGATTTCATTTATTTATTTATTTTAGCTGTGCTGGGTCTTTGTTGCTATGAGGCTTTTACTCTAGTTGCCATGAGCAGGTGACTACTCTTCACTGCAGTGGACCGGTGTCTTGGGTTCCCATTGCAGTGGCTTCTCTTGTTGCAGAACACGGGCTGTGGGTGTGCAGCCTTCATATTTGGGGCTCCCAGGCTCGAGAGCACAGGCTCAATAGTTGTGGTGCACAGGACTGGTTGCTCCTTGGCATGTGGGATCTTGCTGAACCGGTGATCAACCTGTGTCTCCTGCATCAGCAGGTGAATTCTTTGCCACCGGGTAAGCCCTGGCTTTGTGTTCTTCTACAAGTTTTATGGTTTCACAGCTTATATTTAAGTCTTTAAACCATTCTGAGTTTTCTTTGTATATGGTGAGAGGGAGACTTCTACGCTCACTGATTTACATGTATCTGTCTTTTCACCATTGTATGTACTTACATTCTTCATCAAAGATTGTTGTTGTGTTGATTTATTTCTGGGCCCTTATTCTGTTGCAGTTACCTATATGATTGTTATCTAGCCAGTGCCACACTGTTTTTTTTTTCAATGTTGTTTATTATAGTATCAGTCTGTTTAGTCACTCAGTCATGTCTGAGCCACGAGGTAAGCCCAAGAATACTGGGGTAGGTAGCCTGTCTCTTTCTCCAGCAGATATTCCTGACTCAGGAATCAAACTGGGGTCTCCTGCATTGCAGGTGGATTCTTTACCAACTGAGCTATCAGGGGATGTAGATTCAATCCCTGGTTGAATGGCTAAGGTCCCACATGCCTGGCAGCCAAAACCAAAACATAAAACAGAAGCAGTATTGTAACAAAATCAACAAAGACTTAAAAAATGGTCCACATCAAAGACAGAGAGCCCAGGTTTTAATTGGTTACATCCTTGCATCTAGTTTTGACCATGTGTTTGATTTGCCAGTGAGACATAAAGAGAAATGTTAGGAGGGACTTCTGGGAAACTTTCTTAAAAGACTTTGCTACCTCCTTCTTGTTCGTGAAATGGCTGGATATCTAGCAGCCATTATTTGGGAGACCTTGATGAGGAGGAAGAATGCTGAGCAGAATATTGTGGCAGAGCAGAAGATATGATCCTAGGTCCCTAGTGACATAGCAAAGCTACCCTATTAGCTTTGACTCTCTATATTCAGACTTCTTTTTATGAAAGGGATATACTTCCCATCACTTTTGAGTCTTTTATAAATATATCAACATATTTTATCTTTTATGTTTTTGTCCTACCTTCTTTCGAAGACCATGGGCTGCTTTTCTGGGCGTTTGATGTCCTCTGCTAGCAATCAGAAGTTGTTTTGGGAGTTTGCTCAGCATTCAAATGATCTTTCGATGAATTTGTGGGGGAGAAAGTGGTCTCCCCATCCTATTCCTCCACCATCTTTGCTCCTCCTCCTAGAAATATATCAACATATTTTAGAAATATTTCAACCTGAATGACACATTATGTTTGCTGTTAATGGTATTATTTCTCTCTCTCCACCTTGAATTTATTTTGGTGTATACACTTTTATGGGCTTCCCTGGTGGCTCAAATGGTAAAGAATTGCCTTCAATGCAGGAGACATGGGTTCAATTCCTGGGTCAGGAAGATCCCCTGGAGAAGGAAATGGAAACCCACCCCAGTACTGACTGGGAAACCCCACAGACAGAGGACCCTGGCGGGTTACAGTCCACGGGGCTGCAAAGAATCAGACATAACTTAGCAGCTAAACAACAAGGACATATATTTTTATAAAATCAGAAAGTTAGCACGTGTCAATTTAAAAAGAAACATGTAATCGGGAAGAAGCTATCAGTCTTCATCTTACTTCTTAACAATAAACATTGTTGGGACTTCCCTGGTGGTTCAGTGGTTAAGACTTCACCTTCCAAAGCAGTGCATGTAGGTTTGATCCCTGGCTGGAAAGCTAGGCTCCCACTTGCCTCAGGGCCAGAAAATCAAAACATAAAACAGAAACAATGCTATAACAAAGACTTTAAAAAATGGTCCACATTAAAAAAAATAATAAAAACAAAACTCACAAAAACAAAATATTGTTAAGATTTTTTTGTGTACTTCTGCGTAGACTTTTTTTTTTTTAATCTTTCCTTGTACCTTATTTTTTTTATTTTTTTTTCCAATTTCTCCTTTATTTATTTATTTTTTCAGTGGGTTTTGTCATACATTGATATGAATCAGCCATAGATTTACACGTATTCCCCATCCCGATCCCCCTCCCACCTCCCTCTCCACCCGATTCCTCTGGGTCTTCCCAGTGCACCAGGCCCGAGCACTTGTCTCATGCATCTCACCTGGGCTGGTGATCTGTTTCACCATAGATAATATACATGCTGTTCTTTTGCAACATCCCACCCTCACCTTCTCCCACAGAGTTCAAAAGTCTGTTCTGTACTTCTGTGTGCGTAGACTTTTTCTTTGTGATTTACATAGCAAAGTTCTCAACTCATTGTACAAGCTAAAAAAATTGGTTGAATGAATGAAGTGTGTACATTCTTTTGCATCTTGATTTTTGCCTTTTAGTGAAATGTTAGTGGATACAACACTGGTTCACTAGCCATTAGTGAAGTGAAGTCGCTCAGTCATGTCCGACTCTTTGCGACCCCATGGACTGTAGCCTACTAGGCTCATCCGTCCATGGGATTTTCCAGGCAAGAATACTGGAGTGGATTTTCATTTCCTTCTCCAGAGGATCTTCCCGACCCAGGGATCAAACCTGGGTCTCCCGCATTGCAGGCAGATGCTTTACCCTGTGAGCCACCAGGGAAGTGGCTCACTAGCCATTATTTTATCATTAATAATGAAAACATAATGAAGATCTTAGTGCATACAGCTTAGTGTCTAAATGTAATTTCCAGAACTGGATAAAAGGCTTTGAACACCTTTAAAGCTTTGGATATACAGTGATAAAATGTTCAATTTTGACAGGCCCCGATAAGTAGTACCCCTCTTTGTGTCCAATATGTAAAGCAATGGGAATATAAAACAAGGAAGAAGCTATATGGAGATGAAAATATCCCCTTTATCACTGTTAAATCTGATATTAGGAAATTTGCTTCTTAGTCTGATCTCTAGAATTAAACATAGGGACTTCCTTGGTGGTCCAGTGGTTAATACTTTGAGCTTCCAGTGCAAGAGGCAAGGGTTTGATCCCTGGTCAGGGAAGTAAGACTCTACATGCTGTGAGGTACAGCCAAAATTAAAAAAAATTTTTAATTAAAAAAAAGAATTAAACACAGGTGGTAGCATTTCTCAAACCAGTAGGGCTGGAGTTAGAACATAGGCTCCAATGGAAAGAGCCGAATCCACCAGGAAAGGAAAAAAAGAACAGGGATGGTGTCTGTAGGCCTTTCAAACTCTATCAGATGTCTTTTCCCTTACGGAGTGAGGGATTGGGAAGAGACTGGAAGGACTGAGTCATTTTAGAGCTCCCCCAGAACGAAGGAGTAGAGAAAAAGTGTCATCTCACATCTTTGTAAGGACTGGAAATTTTGGATTTGTGAAAAAATTGAATAGGCCACAAATGATATCTAATTAATTTTTACCTTTGGTTATTAATGAGGTTGAACAGTTGAACACTTTCCAAAATATTTTAAAATTCTCTGGTTGTTCGTATCTCTTAGAGCCTGAGCATCTTTCTTATCAAATTGTATAATGTCTTTATACAATAAAAGTTATCCTTTATTATGTGCTAAAGGGTGTTCAAGTGCTCAGCTGTCTCCAGCTGTTTGCAACCCCATGGACTGTAGCCCACCAGGCTGCTCTGTCCATGGAATTTTCCAGGCAAGAATACTGGAGTGGGTTGCCATTTCCTACTCCAGGGGATCTTCCTGATCCAGAGATCAAACTCATGTCTTTTGCATTTCCTGCATTGGTAGGAGGACTCTACCACTAGTGCCAGCTGGGAAGCCTCATTCTTTATTATTTATTTTCTGTTAATATATTTGGTAGCTCATTTGTCTTAACTTAGGGATATAAAAGAAATGTATATAGTCAATCTATTTCTTAAGCTTTAACTTATTGCCTTTATTAGACATGTGCTTTTGTCTTACTCTAATTCTTCTATAGTTTATGTTATATTTAACTCTTTAATGCAAATTGCATTTATGTTTCATTCTGATGTGTCGATGAAAACCCTTCTGTCTGCCTTCAGCCCATCTCCCAAATTTCCTCCTCTTAGCCCTCTGCCTCGGCACTCCACAGGCAGGCAAAGAGGGAAAGAAGTGAAGAAAAAGTACAAATTTATGTGATTTTTGATTTATTAATTAGAAGGGGATAATCGTCTCTGCAAGTGGTCAACCCTTTCTGGACACTTTGCCCTTCTGACCAGCAGCCTAAAATGCGCAGTTTTCTTTAAAAGTGACTTTGAAAGAATCCAGTTAGAAACCCTTGAAATATAAGGAGGATGATATCAACTTAACTTATAAAGCATGCAAATATGAGGAAAGACTATGTCCCATATAAAATTGGAAAAACTGAATTGAAAAAAACTACTTTTTAATCCAATTAAACATTAAGCAGATTCACTTTCTGTAAATTGATTTTTTGTAGTTTGTTGACTCTGAGTTGCTATTGAGAATTTCAATCATAACCTCTCATTGACAAGAAAAGGGTTTAATTAAACTAGTAAGGGAGGGAGAAGAAGAGAGGAAGTTATGGAGGAGAGATAAAATGATGAGGAAAGGCAGAAAAGAAGAGGGAAGGGCCAGAGAGTGAAAAAGAAATGGGAGGAGGGAGAAAGAAAAAAAAATTGATTCTCACTCATTCAAAATGGGCTCATAAACCATACTTATAAAACATGTCAACTTATTAAAAATGTGTCACATTTATTAAATGCTTCCTCTGTGCTTAACCTTTTTCTAAGATCCTTACTCAGTTTTCTCTCTGGATGTGTGATTAGACCTACGTGTCTAAATTTGCTTTTGTTTGTACTATTAAATCTAATGTGGCCACAGCATAAGATGCTCCATTTTCAGCAGCACAGATTTTAAAACTTACATTTTTCTCTCCTCCTGACTCTGGCATGTCTTAAGAGTTACAGATAATGTCTGGCTAACTAGGAGAGAATTGATCTTGCTTGCTTAAAAATTCTAGAGTCTGGCCTTGAGGAGGTGGGAGCAGACCTACCTTGGAATAGAAGATGAATTGGGCATAAAACCATCAAGCTGACACTGACCAGAGTGCTCCATGACCAGTTTTGAGATGATTATTAGCACCTGGCCTCCTGCCTGGACACCACTGAAACTTCCATTTTTTAATTTTTAAAAAAATTTATTTAATTGGCAGCTAATTACTTTACAATATTGTAGTGGTTTTTGCCATACATTGACATGAATCAGCCATGGGTGTACATGTGTTCCCCATCCTGAACCCCACTCCCACCTCCCTCCCTATCCCATCCCTCTGGGTCATCCCAGTGCACCAGCCCTGAGTACCCTATCTCATGCATCAAACCTGGACTGGCAATCTGTTTCACATATGATAATATACATGTTTCAATGCTATTCTCTCAGATCATCCCACCCTTGCCTTCTCCCACAAAGTCCAAAAGACTCTTCTATACATCTGTGTCTCTTTTGCTGTCTTGCATATAGGGTTATCATCACCATCTTTCTAAATTCCATATATATGCATTAGTATACTGTACTGGTGTTTTTCTTTCTGGTTTACTTCACTCTGTATAATAGGCTCCAGTTTCATCCACCTCATTAGAGCTGGTTCAAATGTATTCTTTTTAATGGCTGAGTACTATTCCATTGTGTATATGTACTACAGCTTTCTTATCCATCGTCTGCTGATGGACATCTAGGTTGCTTCCATGTCCTGGCTATTATAAACAGTACTGCAATGAACATTGGGGTACACGTGTCTCTTTCAATTCTGGTTTCCTCAGTGTGTATGCTCAGGAGGGGGATTGCTGGGTCAAATGGCAGTTCTATTTCCAGTTTTTTAAGGAATCTTCACACTGTTCTCCATAGTGGCTGTACTAGTTTGCATTCCCACCAACAGTGTAAGAGGGTTCCTTTTTTTCCACACTCTCTCCAGCATTTATTGTTTGTAGACTTTTGGATAGCAGCCATTCTGACCTTCGTGAGATGGTACCTCATTGTGGTTTTGATTTGCGTTTCTCTGATAATGAGTGATGTTGAGCATCTTTTCATGTGTTTGTTAGCCATTTGTATGTCTTCTTTGGAGAACTGTCTGTTTAGATCTTTGGCCCATTTTTTGATTGGGTCATTTATTTTTCTGGAATTGAGCCACAGGAGTTGCTTGTATATTTTTGAAATTAATATTTGTCAGTTGCTTCGTTTGCTATTATTTTCTCCCATTCTGAAGGCTGTCTTTTCACTTTGATTATAGTTTCCTTCATTGTGCAAAAACTTTTAAGTTTAATTAGCCAGACTCATCAAGAAATAAAGGGAGAAGAATCAAATCAACAAAATTAGAAATGAAAATGGAGAAATCACAACAGACAACACAGAAATGCAAAGGATCATAAGAGACTACTACCAGCAGCTATATGCCAATAAAATGTACAACTTGGAAGAAATGGACAAATTCTTAGAAAAGTATAACTTTCCAAAACTGAACCAGGAAGAAATAGAAAATCTTAACAGACCCATCACAAGCACAGGAATTGAAACTGTAATCAGAAATCTTTCAGCAAACAAAAGCCCAGGACCAGATGGCTTCACAGCTGAATTCTACCAAAAATTTAGAGAAGAGCTAACACCTATCAAACTCTTCCAGAAAATTGCAGAGGAAGGTAAACTTCCAAACTCATTCTATGAGGTCACCATCACCCTAATAAAACCAGACAAAGATGCCACAAAAAAGAAAACTACAGGCCAATATCACTGATGAACATAGATGCAAAAATCCTTAACAAAATTCCAGCAAACAGAATCCCACAAAGCCTTTGACAAAATTCCACATCCATTTATGATAAAAACTCTCCAGAAAGCAGGAATAGAAGGAACATACCTCAACATAATATAAAGCTATATATGACAAACCCATAGCAAACATTATCCTCAATGGTGAAAAATTGAAAGCCTTTCCCCTAAAGTCAGGAACAAGGCAAGGGTGCCCACTCTCACCACTACTACTCAACATAGTTTTGAAAGTTTTGGCCACAGCAATCAGAACAGAAAAAGAAATAAAAGAAATCCAGTTTGGCAAAGAAGTAGAACTCTCACTGTTTGCAGATCACGTGATCCTCTACATAGAAAACCCTAAAGACTCCACCAGAAAATTACTAGAGCTAATCAATGAATATAGTAAAGTTGCAGGATATAAAAGTAACACATTGAAACTTCCCTCTAAAGCCTTGTCCTCTAACCAGCAACTTGGAGATGATCTTAGGACATTAGTCTACCATCATCCCAGATTGCTGGCTTTCCAAATAAAACAACTTCACCATTTCCACTACCACTTATCTCTCAAATATTGACATTTCAAGATGAACAGTGAGCAGCTGAACTTGGGTTTGGTTACCAACCTCTTGCAGTTACACTAAAACCCATACAGAAAAGGCTCCAAGTCTGCTACTTGGAGAGTTAGTCACACTTCTATCAATGTGCCCAGAGAACCAGGATCAATAACATGTGGGCTCCTTTTCAGAAAAATGGAAGACAAAATCTTGTGTGCTCTGGTTTGGCCTCCAGTCACTATGAGGACTGAAGGGTGGAGTTCTGAAAGCAAGGCATTCAGCCCACTGTTCTGGATGATTTCAAAGCTCCTGATCCAGCAAGCCCTCTGGGACACAGGCCTAATGCACTCTGTTCCTTCTATTGAATTGTCAAGTCTGTGTTTATTACAGTAATAGTCCTTCGCACAAATATATGGACTGAACATCGATTCTGAGATCACACACTGTAATCTACCTAATACATCTGCTGGGCCAAATAACACCATCAATTTTTCACTCTGTTTTGAAGCCAGATTTGCTGCTCAGATTCTTAAAGGCATCTCATATTCTGGTAAATAACTGACTCCTGTTTCGTGCCAGTCTCACCCTATCAATAACCACTGTTGTGGCTGGACCGGCCCTTATGGTACTTATTATGACTACAAGACACCCTCAGCAATAGTCACCAGGAAACCTTGAGAGGGAAAGGTTTAATACTTACAGATCCTGGAAATCACATAACTAGGGCCATAGTGAGGACAAGGGAGAGAGAGAGAAAGCAAAAAACATGTGTGTACCTTAGCATTCTGATTTTATTGGAGTCAAGGGTGGGGGCCTAGCATTTCTGAGCTTACTCTTTATTGGTAAATTTAAAACATAAGGAGGAAATTGAAAGCACAGAGGTGGAGGGGAAAACCAGGCCCAAAGGGTCAGTTATCAAAATTGACCAAGATCTCAAAATCAAAAGAGGTAGGGGGCAGCCTGTCTCTTTATCTAGTCAAGTGGCTGCTGCTGTGTTTACTCAGGACAGGCATCTTTGAAATGGAGGCCCCTTTAAAGTGGATGCCTCTGCAATCAAAGCTGAAGTCAAGCATCTGTCACGGTTTACACCACAACACAGTAAATCAGACCGGTCAAATCATCTTCTGATAGGAGAGATGGGGGAAAGCTGCAACTTTATACGGTAATCAAAGAAATACAGATTAAACAACGTTTCGCTTATATTTAAAAAAAAAAAAACAAAAAACGAGGATGACTGATAACATTCAATGTTTAGCCAGGTGTAGAAATTCTTTTTATGTTAATTTTTTTGACTTATATTATTATTTTTTATACATGTTGTTTAGTCACTAAACTGTGTCTGACTCTTTACGACCCCATGGACTGTTGCCCGCCAGGCTCCTCTGTCTATGGGATTTCTCAGGCAAGAATACTGGAGTGGGTTGCCGTTTGCTTCTCCAGGGGATCTTCCTGACCCAGAGGCTGAACCTCCATCTCTTGTGTCTCCTGCACTGGCAGGCAGATTCTTTACCACTGAGCCACCAGGGAAGCCCCAGAAATTCTTATAAACTGTTGGTGGGAGTATACTGCAATTCTAAGAGCCAATTTTGTAAAATATATAAGAAGTTTCATGTGTATATTTTTTACTTAGTAATTCCACTTTTTGGAACTTGTCCTGAAGGAAAATTGGACAACATGCCAAATGTGGTAAAAGAATATTCATTAGAGCTCTGTTTACAGTAGTAAAACTGAAAAACCTTTAATATCTATTAACAGAGACTGGTTAAATAAATTAGTTATATCATAGAATACATGCAAATAACTTAGAAGATTTATATTTATGTGAGAAAAAGTTACAGAAAGACTAGTATGACCCTCTAAAATATACATACATATTCACGGGAAAAAATGCATCTCTCCCTCTGAGTGTTCCCTTCTGTGCAAAGGGAACCTAGTTGCAGTCTTACCTGTCTATACTCCTATATGCACGCTTTCTCGTCGAATTGCAGTGATTCATTTGATTGGCAATGTGGAGAAGTTAAAACTGACAGGAATCAAACTTTGGTCCGCTGATCAGTGAGCAGGAACGCCAGCCTACAGGCACCAGGTTGTAGTGAAGGAAATAACTACGCTCAGCAAAGACACCGAGCAGTTAATGCTCCAAAGATGTTTCTGGAAAGAGTTTTTAAAGGCAAGGTGAGGGAGGGGCGCTGCAGGGTGCATGATCAGCTCGTGCACAGTTCTCTGATTGGTGGATGGTGAAGTTACAGGACGCTGTCACAGGTGTTTAACATTATCAATCTTTGGTTCCAGCCAGCCTAGGGGCCAGTGGTCATCAGGCAGTTAACCTCTCCCATCTGGTGAGGGTTTCAGTAGCTGTACAATAACTCAGGAATGTGCATTCAACTGTTTTCTGTGTCCTTCTGGGGCAACAAAAAGATTCTGTGACTGCTGTTTGGCTGATTTAGTGTTTAAATGGTTACCAGTACTCCTGACCCCACTGCTATTTTTTATTGTTACTATCTGTTCACATTCTTTCAATCATTAACTCTTGAGCCAGCCTCTTGTGACTCAGGGGAGGCCTGGGAAAGGAAAACTTTTTTACAAACAGGAGGCCGGCGGAGGACACGGTGGATCTGTCCTGAGCAGGCCCTGTAATGTCCAACTCAGATACAATACTTGACTCAACTGTGCCCCTTTTCTGCTTGGAATTGTGCTGCCTGCTGGGAATACCACCTCATTTCTGCTCATCCAGGTTGTCTCTCCTGCCTGATACTAGGAGGGAAACCCTGAATAATTCCGGAGTTCATTTAGCAGTCCCTACTCTGGCACCCACACTAATCAACATCCTCTAATTCATCTTTACATGAATCAGAGTAACATTTTTGCCTTCTATTCATCTTATTTATAAGTTTATTCATTACTCTGGACAAGGCAGAAAGCCGCTATTTATCAGGCACTTTCAAGCACCAATATGCATCGAAAAAACATGGAAGAACAGACTTCAAATTCCTTAATGGTGCTCTCTGTAGATACTTTACTTTCTAAATTCTCGGCTTCTGCATATTTTATTTAAAAAACATATGTATACATAATTGTGTTCTATTTTCAGAACCAATAAAATCAGTATTAATGTTTCTACTTTGATTAAAAAGAGGAATAAAACATATATAAGGATGATATACTACACTCTGTGAAATAAGCGTTCTATGAGCTTCCCAGGTGACTCAGTGGTAAAGAATCCACCTGCAACGCAGGAGACACAGGTAGAGTCAGGTTCGACCCCTGCCCTGGAGAAGGGAATCGGCAACCTACTCCAGTATTCTTGCCTGGGAAATCCTGTGGACAGAGGAGCATGGCGGGTACAGTTCATGGGGTTGCAAAAGAGATGGACATGATTTAGCGACTAAACACCAACAAAAGTGAAATAAACATGGCCTCCCTAAACCATACTACTTATGACTGTCAAGAATATAATGAAATAGACAATGTTATTCATTCCTGGTGGCCTCTGGTCTTGCAGTCCATGGTAATAGAATAATGACTTTGCTTTGTCATTGACTAGCTGTGTGACTTTTTGAAAGAGTCATTTCCCTTCTTCAGTTTTCTTATTTATTAAATAAGTTCCCTTTAGGCTCTAAGATGCTATACACTGATGTTTAGTATACATTTGGGTAATTAATGTCAGCTGTTAGCGAGCTATTAAAATTGTGTCTAAGTGTCTGACTCTTCTTTATGGGGAACTATCTTTCCTATCCATAACCCACTGGCCCATGACTGATGGGTCCAAAAGTGGCTACCTGACTGAAGGTGATCCAATCAACTTTTCTCACCATGAAGAATTTAGAAAGGGGATTTAGAAAGAGAAGGTAGGTTTCTGTGGGCCACTAGAATCAAGGGCAAATAAATTTAGAAGCTGTGGAAAAGAAAAGAAGAAAAAACTGGTCTGTAGAGATAAAGAAGAATAAAACAGACTATGAAAAATAATTAAAGATAAAGTTAAAAAAAATTTTTTTTAATATTTCTTCTGGCTTTCTAGTCTCTGGTCCCTTCTGGAAGCCCAGCTGCCTTCCTATTCTTAGTTTCAGTGAGGCAAACTTGTAGCCTTATACTAGATAGTCCTTTTAGCTTAAGTTATTAATAGAGCTAGTCTCTTTAACCTGCAATCAAACAATCTTTTCTTCAATGTACATCTAGCCAGCAGAAACAGACCTCATCTTTAGTAGCCTCTTGGCCCTAGCATCCCAAATTTACACAAAGAAACTAAAATTACTATCAGATTTAAATTCAGTCTATAAAAACCTACCTCCCTGTCCTACAAGCAACCCTAGGCTTGATCCAGGACTGCTCATTCCAGCTGTACTGTGTGCTCAGTTGCTCAGTCCTGTCCCACTCTTTGAAACCCTCTGGACTGTAGCCCGCCAGGCTCCTCTGTCCATGGGGATTCTCCAGGCAAGAATACTGGAGTGGATTGCCATGCTCTCCTCCAGGGGATCTTCTCGACCCAGGGAATGAACCCACATCTCTTAATGTCTTCTGCATTGGCAGGTGGGTTCTTTACCACCAGCTTCATCTGGGTAGCCCCCATCCCAGCTACAGCTCCCTAACAAGCCCAACATCAATGTCTCACAACTGGTGCAGGGGACAAAATTTTCCACCCAGAATGCATCTCTTTGGCATGAGGATTAATTTAAGCTGATTATTTTTAAGGAACTGAAGACTCAGGAAGTCTCTCTTTTTACTTCCCACTTAGCTGCCTAAAGAATTTAGATATAACAAAACATTGTAAACCAACTACACTTCAATTAAAAAAAAAAAAAAAGAATTTAGGTAAAGGGCCTGTTTGCAGAATAGTGCTGTCATCAGACATATGCAAAGAAAAACTAGGGGGAAATTGGGCAGGGCCTAGATAGAGATTAGAGTCCATTCTGTGTCCCATTGTCTCTGCAGGCCCAGCAAACATTTGTTTACCAAACATTTGCTTTTCTATCTCCATGTGAATTGCCTCCCTCTCCTTTAAAGTCTCAAACCTCTACCCCCAACATCCTCTTCTGTCTTTAGCTGAAGATGGTGTTTAAGGCGAGGGTTCTGGACATTTTAGTGAGTTACTCAGTTTGCCTGGGTCTCTCCCACATAGACCTGTTATTAAACTTCCGTTTGACTTTCTCATGTTAATTTGTCTCATGTCGATTTCGTTCTTTGATCAGCCAGAAGAATGTAGAAGGATAAAGGAAAATTTCTTCCTCCTGGACACATGCATCTCAATCTACAATTGGAAGAAGAAAAGTCTTGGGGTGAAATGGAGCTCCTAGGAAATAATTTTGGAAAAGTAAATGAAAACAAATCTTTCTGACTTTTGTCTTTCTTGTGAACGTCTATTCTGTTTTTCATCATTCATCTATATAAATAGAGCCATAATCGACTGCTCAGTGCTAAAAATAAGTGTATGTTCAGATAGAGGACTGCAGTTATTGCAGAAGGAGTCACGTAATGTTCATAAAAGCCTTCCACATTTCCTCTTTGGGATACACCTAGACCAGGTTTTATAAAGTTCGGCAACTGAATTCATCATTGCATATTAAGTGCTATTTGTTGTTTCTAGTAGCAAAAATCTGGATATAACCCAACTGTCCATTAATAGAGAAAAAAATGAGTACATTATGACATTATAATCTGGCTATCATATGGGATTTGTACTGGAATTAAAAAGAATGACTTAAGAGTTGACCTGGAGGAATCTCCATGTTATTGTCAGTTATTTTATTTTTATTTTTTAAAAAGCACATGCTCATAAAATTTTAACTACAGAAGGAAAATATCATCTATTTGTTACAGAACATGTACTATGAGCCTACCTATTACACGGGCTGGCATACACTTGTACTCAATAAAAGTTAATTTCTTGGGGGTATCATTTGATTTCCCAATTGTGGAGAGATGCAAGGGCTAAACAAAATACGAACTAGATGACTGGAGGGCTCTAGTGATTAAAATTGGTTTGTTGGAATTCTTATTAGAGAAGACTGAAATGGTATACTGGGATGTGACCCAGAAATCTCCTGGCTGCCTGTTCTGGTGATATTGTGGAATTTGATTCTTGGGTGTCGTGCCTTAGTAATGAACATAATAGCCAGGGAGACAGCCAGAGAGTGACACAGTAAGTTTCACACTGCAACCTTCTTCAATAATAATAGCTAATGATAATCAATGTTCTATTTGCTCCTACTTTTATACTTAGAAATGACCACCATTTCTTTCATACCACCATTTTCCATTTATTAGCAATACAGAGGAAATACCAATAGCACCAATCAAAAATGAATCCACATGATGTGTTTTATCCTTACAGCTGTAATAACTAGTAACTAACATGGATTGGAAAGCACTTTGCAAATGTAAAAAGTGCTGTACACATACATTATAATTATCATCATTAATAAATTAGCCCAATTCTCCTAGTATTCAAAAGGCACGTAAGGTCAGATACATGGGTTTCAGTGGGGCAAAATGATCACAACCTACAATGTAGCAATGATTCACATGTGTTAGCAAGAAGTTTTACCCCATGCAATCCTGCAGAGCTGAAGTTACACACCCTTCAAAAAATGGGAGAATGAAGCTAAAAGTAGACAAAACAGGTTGGTTTTTTTTTTTTTAGATTTAATGCTTTTGCTTTAATAACAGACTCCTACCTCTTTTATGTTAACTTTTAAAATATAATATAGTTAATCAAACTTCTAAACCGTACATTTAACCAAAATTAAAATTTCTTATTTAAGGTTGGCAGTAAATTTTATTATTTTCTATGAGCTGATATTCCAGGTATTGTTAGAATTTCAACGCATTCTGCAGCTTCAAAGAGGTCAAATTGGTAAATTTTGTGCTTGCACACACCCTCAGGGAATATCTTCAGTATGTATTCCAGAATTGTTACTAGAAAAAAACAGCTTTATCCATTCCCTTGCCAGCCAGAGTCTTGGCAAGAGATGGCTCTTGGCTGACCATAAATAAAATTCCTTGAATCACCAGTATCTTGATTTAAGAAAGAAATTTTACTGTGTCTTTCATACACAAAAGTTGATTAACAATGGTTAAAAAAACACTACTCCACTTTTTCACAGGTGTACAAAAGGAAATATAATGGAATTACATTCAACAATAAAGCTTAAAGTTCACTCTAGGTAATAGTTGCAATAACATTCACATACACAAGCACAGAGTAAATATATTTCAGGAGTCTTATAATAGCATACAGCATACATATGGGAGATTGAGTTCAGGTAATATCATAGGTGTTAGCAAGATTAGCAATTCAGAGTGTTATAGAAAAGGAAAAGTAAACCAAAGAGAAGGTGTTGGCTAGCACTCCAAGACAAATCACAGAATTCGAGGATTGAAAAGTCTGCTCACTGTTATGTACGAGAAAACAATATTTTTCTTCAATTTCTGGGTCTTGGTAGAGTTGGCTAGAGAAGGTTGTGTATTCAAAGTGCACATAATTGTTTTTTAGAAAAGAGAGAGAGAGAAAGATCCTTTTATTTAGTAATTAATACATGCAAGAGGCAGCCCCAGAGTGACCTGAAAGAGTAAAGCTGTGATTGGCAGGTGGCCGGTATAATACAGATGTTTCAGGCAGTTCTCTTAAAGCACTTCTGTAGCAGCAATGATCATTTAAATGGCTGTAGACGGAATTCTCTTTCGAGGATAGTTTAGGGGAGTTGTATTAATCATATTTCTCTTTAAAGATTTATAGTTATAGATTTGCTCTTTTTTAAATAAATCTATCAAACAACAAACAGCATAAAGTGAGGTGTTGGGGTTTTCTTTTGCTTTTGCATATGTGTTGTTGGAAAAGGATCTGACCTTTTCATAACATCGTGTGCAAAAGAATTTTTAATAAAGTGAGCACAAGGACATATACAGGAAACACATCAGATCTGCTTCTGCTGCCCTGGTTGGCCCCCCATGGAACACTGAACTACAGGCTTGTAGGTAAAAATGCAGGTTTTAGGTATAATGACACCACAGCCAAGAGACTTAGGGATTCCTAAAGCCTTGTCAGTGGAGGGAATTTTGTCTGCTAGAGGGTGGCCACCACTTCTTGAGTTGTAAAGATTTAGAAAGTCTGGTCCTTTTTCATTTCATACTTCCCACTGTTGATTTGCCTTTGTTTCCCAACCCTCCTAGTCTAACCTGGCCCATCCCAGCCAACATCTGACACTCACCTATCCCCGGTGGCCACACATACCCAGTAGCCACAGACACTCAAGCTGCTCAATCTCAAAACCTTTCAGCCTGCCCTTTAAGTGTCATCAAGACAGGATCCCCGGAGCACAGGGCAGAGAGTCCAACCTCTCACTGGCGGGGCTGGGAAGCCTCTCCTTTGCGGCGGAGGAGAAAGGAAACTTGGGTCTGCTTTTTAGGTTCTGCAAACAAGCCAGAGTGGAGAGAAAGAGTTAACACCAGACTTAGCAAAGCTTTTAAGACAAAAACCTGTTAAATGTGATCTAGACAGACACAGGGAACTTTCTGCAGATTTCTGAGGTCTATAAGAGAGGGTCTGTGTGGACAGGAGAAGGGAGTAGGGAGTTGCTACATGGGAGAGATCTGCCATTATTACAAAATTGGCTAAGTGGCTTGTTTCCATTAGATGACCTCACTGGTCACTGTTGTCGGTCGTGCTGTTCCCTTTCTCTTTTTTCTCCTGGGTCTTGTTACCCTTCTTCTTTTTCTTCTTTTTCTTGGTCTCCTCCTTTTTGCCGAAGGTTATGAAGTCACTTTTGTCAATTTGGCTGTTAGTAGGCTCCTGCCGGATGGAGATGATTGCAGGAGATCCTGGGATAATGAATTTGTCTGGCAACTCACCGGGACCAGATTGTTTGGGGTTGCCTGGTCCATATTTAAAGGTCCAGCTGTTGCTGTTGACACCAGCCCCGACTGGAGGGGACACCTCTCCTGCCTCTGGTTCTGCAAGACAAAGCACTGCAAGTCAGTCACAGAGTCAACACATGTCTTCCATGTGCCACAATGAACACAAGAGAGGCTGCACAGACAGGCACAGCACCCATGAAATCAGGGGTATTTCTTTAAGCCTAGGGCAAGGCCAGTGTTTGGAAACAAGCAGGAAGGCAGATTTTTTTTTACCACGGGGTCCACAAATCTAAGTTTCTAATAATATATTTTTGGTTCTTTGTGAAGAATTCCCTAAAGAATATCTGGTTGTGATTACCCTGCCTGGGAGTGGGGCAGGAAATGTACTGGATTAAAGTAGAATATGCAATAAAATACCTAGGAATAAATTTAACCAAGAAGATGAAAGACTGGTACACCAGAAACTTTACAACATTTATAAAATAAGTTGAAGTAGAAACAAGTGCAAAGATATTCCACGCTCATGGATTAGAAAGATTAATATTGCTAAAATGCCCATGCTACTCAAAGCAATCTATAGATTCAAAGCAATTCTTATCAAAATTCCAATGGCATTTTTCACAGAAATAGAACAAACAATCCTAAGATTTGTATGGAACTACAGAAGAACCCAGTAGCCAAATTCTTTGTCTTTGTTTGTTTGTATTGTTTTTTGCATTGCATGGCATGCAGAATCTTAGTTCCCTGACCACAGATCAAATTCGTACCCCCCTGCAGTAGAAGTGCACAGTCTTAACCACTGGACTGCCAGGGAAGTCCCAGCCAAAGCATTCTTGAGAAAAAAGAACAAAGCTGGAGGCATGAAGCTTCTAAACTATATTATGAAGCTAATTAATCAAAACAGTATGGCATAAAAAGACACATAGATAAATGGAAGAGAATATAGAGCCCAAAAATAAACTCAAGCAAAAATGGTCAATTAATGACAAACAAGCCAAGAATATACGATGGGAAAAGAACAGCACCTTCAATAAATGATGCTGGAAAAAATGGACAGCCACATACAAAAGAATGAAACTGGGCCTGTATTTTACACCATATACAAAAATTAACTCAAAATGGATTACAAATTTGAACATAAGACCTGAAACCATAAAACTCCTAGAAGAAAACATAAACAGTAAGCTTTTTACCATCAGTCTTAACAATGATTTTTTTGAATCTGATAACAAAAGTAAAAGTAACAAAAGTAAAAACAAATAAATTATATTACATGAAACTAAAAAACTTCTGCATAAAGAAGGAAGCCAACAAAATGAAACAGGCAACCTATGGAATGGGAGAAAAAAATTGCAAATTCTACATCTAATAAGGAGTTAGTATCCAAAATATATATAGAAGTCATAGACTTCAATATAAAAAAAATCCCAAACAATCTGATTAAAAAGTGGAAAGAATAGACATTTTTCCAAAGAAAACATACAGATGGCCAGCAGGTACATGAAAAGGTGCTCAATGTCACTACTCATCAGAGAATTACAAATCAAATCCACAATAAGCTATTACCTCACACCTGTTAGAATGGCTGTTATCAAAAAAAACCCAGAAATAGCAAGTGTCAGTGAGGGTATGGAGAAAAGGGATCCCTTGTGCACTGTTGGTGGGAATGTAAATTGGTATGGTCACTATGGAAAAGAATATGGAGGTTCCTCAAAAAATTAAAAATAGAGCCAGCATATGATCCAGCAATTCTACTTCTGGGTATGTATCTGAATAAAGCAAAAACACTATCTTGAAAAGATATATGTACCCCATGTTCACTGCAGCATTATTTACAATAGGCAAGATATGGAAGCAATTTAAGTGTCTACTGGTTCATGAATAAAGAAAATGTGATGGATATATATAAAGTTCAACCATAAAAAAGAATGACATCCTACCCTTTGTGACAACATGAATGGACCTCAAGGGCATTATGCTAAGTGAAATAAATCAATATTTAAATATTTGACAAAATAACACAGAGAAAGACAAATACATGTGCTCTCACATACATGGCACATAAAAAAAAATAAAACAACTAGCTTATAGATACAGAGGACAGACTGGTGGTTGCTAGAGGTGGGGTGTAGTGATGGTGGTGATGGTGAGGGTGCCAAAAGGTACAAACTTACAGTTATAGTATAAGTTAGTTGTGGGGATGTAATGTACAGTAACTATAGTTACTAATACTGTATTGCATATTTGAAAGCTGCTAAAAGATGAGATCCTAAAAGTTATCATCATAATAAAAATGTTTTTGTAACTATGTGTACTGACAGAGGTTAACTAGTCTTATTGTGATCATTTTCCTACATATACAAGTAGTAATCCATATTGTACACCTGAAACTGATATAATATTATGTGTCTATTATATCTCAATTAAAAATAAAAGATATATATGGGTGCTGTGCTTAGTCACTCAGTCGTGTCCGACTTCTTGTGACCCCATGGACTGTAGCCCACCAGGCTCCTCTGTCCATGGGGATGCTCCAGGCAAGAATACTGAAGTGGGTTGCCATGCTCTCCTCCAGGGGATCTTCCCAACCCAGGGATCAAACCCAGGTCTCCTACATTGCAGGTGGATTCTTTACCAACTGAGCCATCAGGTAAGCCCCAAAGTATTATAGGACTGAGAGGCAAAAATCAATAATCACACTTGAGAAATTCAAACAAGTTTCCAGAAGAGAAGTGAAATTTGCGCTGAGATTTGAAGAAAATGATTATGCATCCACAGGGGTTCCCAATGCAAGAATTTCCCAGGAGTCTTCTAATGGAAGACACACCTAAAGTATACCAAAGACACCTAGAAGAGTGGAAGTCAGAGCTGGAGAAGAAGAGTAATGGTCTGTCTGGGCAAAGTGATCCCAAGGGCCATGACACTGGAACTCATTGGCATCACAGAAGGTTCATGTATCTGACACTGCTCCTTTGGAGGAGCCATGAAAATTTCCGCCAGACAAATAGTCAATGTTTGACTGTAGTTTGGGATTCTCTACATGCGCTATCTCCATCTCTCTACCTCCCATCACTTGTCAATCTCCTCTAATTTGGCATCTTTGAGCACTGCTTTGCTAACACTGCTCACAGCAAGCTCACTAATTGTATCATTTCCAAAGCCAGTGATCATATTTTAGTCACATCTTACTAAACATCTCAGCAGCATTCGTTTCAAACCTTCTTGAAACATTTATTTATTGGCTATGCTGCATGGCATCCAGAATTTCTGTTCCTTGACCAGGGTTTGAACCTGTCTCCCCTGCATTGGGAACACAGAGACCTAACCACTTTCCCACCAGGAACGTCCTGAAACACTTATGTTTAATGAGTTGCAAGTAAAACTATCCTCCTGACCTTTCTCTCTGGCTGTTAGTTTCCTCACAAGATACTGTTCATCTAACGTGTTGAAGATTCCTTGGGTTTGGCCCTAGACTTTTTCTTCTTCTTTCTCTTCACTCTCTCCTTTTGGGATCTCAGCCTGTATGGGTATACACACCATCTAAACATGCTGATGAGATACAAATTTAAAGCCCACAGGTCTCTCCAATCTCATGTATCCAACTGCCTGTCTGGTATCTCCTCTTGGCAGTCTCATGGGCATCTCAAACAGAAGCAATCTGAAATCAAACTCATGATTCCTTTCCTCTGTTCCCTTCTAAATCTCTCATCTCAGTCGATGATACTCCATCCACTCCAATGCTCAAGGCAGAAACTCCAGAGTCATTATTCATTTGTCTCTGTTCTTCATTGTTCATTTATAATACACCAACACTTGTCATTTCAGCCTCCTGAATGTAACCAGTGTCCTCTTCTCCCCTTCTTCATTGCTGCTACCTTTTTTCAAGATACCACTACTATATCTTGTTTGTGAATTACAACGATTACAGCCTCTTCCTTGCTCAAACTGCTTCTACTTCTGCCTCTCTCTAACCTTCCACACAGCTGGAGTTACCTTTATTCCTTTAAGTCTTTCTCCCTTTTAAAAGTACTAAAGTATAATATATACACAGTAAAATCCTTTAAAAATAGAAATTATTTTATATCACTCCCCTTGCTTAAAATTATTTGAATGTTTTCTATTGCCTTGAGAAAAAAAAAAATGAAACTCCTTAACATGGTATATAAGGCCCTTCAATAACCTGTTATTTTTTTATTCTCCAATTTCATCTACAAGTCTCCCTCTTACCACTATCTTCTGGCCACACAAGTTTTCTTTCAATTCCTCAGTACCCCTTGGGGTTGTCTTTGCCTCAAGGTCTGTACATATACGGTCTCCTTTTGCCTGAATGATCTCCCCTTCATGCTTAGACTCTCATTCTTCAAGCCTGCGCTTAACTGGAACCTCTTCAGACAGGCAGTCTACAGTCATCCTAGCCAAGCGGCACCTCCCTTCACCTCTGTCTCTATCACTGTAAAGTCCAGAGAAGCAGAAAATATATCTGTTTTATTCACCAATGTGTAGCCAGTGTCTAGCACAACTCCTGGCCCATAACAGGTATTTGATAAATACTTGCTAGATGGATGAATGAAAGGACTGATGTGAGAAATGGAAGCGGTGCCAGCTCCTCAGGAGCTCAAACAACTTCCCTCTGCCGCACTTGGGAGTCCCTAAGGACAATCAGGAAACGCATGCGAAGTGCCGAGGCTGTCTCCAGCGCCGTGTAAGAGCCCAACAAATGGAATCACACACTGGCGATATACAAGGCACAGCTCTCAGGGCTAGAAGGGCAGGGTAAGGATACTGCAGATTTAGTCCAAGTACCAGCAGACAGTAGGGAAAGGGGATAGAAGAGTTTCTTCTCTCCCATAAACTCCTGTGCTTCACCATGCTTCCCGGGCAGAGCTGACAATATAGCTCTTTGTAAGAGGGCATGTGTGTGTGTGTGTGCAAAGTCACTTCAGTCGTCCGACTCTTTGCCACCCCATGGACTGCAGCCCACCAGACTCCTCTGTCCATGGCACTCTCCAGGCAAGAATACTGGAGTGGGATGCCATTTCCTCCTCCAGGGGATCGTTCTGACCTAAGGATCAAACTTGTGTCTCTCATACTGGCAGGCAGGTTCTTACAGGTTCATTACTGCCACCTGGGAAGCCTGTTGGACAGAGGGCAATAGATATTTTGTCCCCAAGACTGATTTCTTTGTTTCACCTAAGATAATCAGATCTGCAATTGCGCTCAGCCAGAATCTGCCTGTTGACCTTTCAATTACAGGCCCTACCTCTGAGAGACTGAGACAAAAGTGGGAAATGTATTTAAAAGCCGCTGACTTGGCGTCTAGGAGAACTGGGTTTCAACACCACTCTATAGTCCTTCAGTTGCTCTCAAAGCCTAGGATGGCAATTTTTTCTGACCACAGCCAGGACCCTGCATAAGGCCTTCAGGATGGTCATCTGGAGAAGCCAAGCTCAGAGATGTTTTTATCTTGTAGAGTTAAGGGACCTGAATAACCATGTCTATTGACAGAGACAGCCCCTCACAGCCGGACTTCTAAGAGTTAATGAGCTTCTTTTGTACGTCACTGAGCTTCTGTGCCTTTGCTGGGAGTCTTGGTTGGGTCTGACTCAGCCTCCACTCTAAGATGCAATCAGAGAACCATTCAGGTACATCCTCCCCATATTCAACTTCTGCAGAGCAGAACAGGATCTGGTTTCTCCAGCATCTCCTGGATCCTTGTACTCAACCTGTTCAGGCCAGCGTATGCACAAACATCTCTGAGGGTTCATTTGGATGAAATAACAGCTGAAAGGATCTGACAAACAACATTTACTGACCTCTTCATTTGAGCCCCTTTTGACCAAGAGCACTGAAACCCTTGGCTGACTTTGTTTATAAAATACTGTGACTTTGAGGGCAGAATCAAGGAGATACTTGAGGAGAGTATCTCATGAGACAGATGAGAAAGGAAGATGAGTAAAAGATGAGAAAGGAAAGCATGCCTTTTCTGCCCCTAACCCCAGCCCAGGGCCAGTCCCAGGTCAGTTGAAGGAATGCTTCCTCTGTACTGTCTCCCTTCCTCTTGCTGGGACCTCCCACAGGCCCCCTCCCCTCCGCCGCCAGGGACCCAGCACACTGGCTGACGAAGACTGAGACAAGCCACAACCCAAATTAATGGATCTACTAGTGTCTTAAAATTCTTAAAGAGATGAGAATACCAGACCACCTTACTTTCCTCCTGAGAAATCTGTATGCAGGTACAGAAGCAACAGTTAGAACTGTACATGGAACAGACTGGTTCCAAATCGGGAAAGGAGTACGTCAAGGCTGTATATTGTCACCCTGCTTATTTAACTTATAATGCAGAGTACATCATGCAAAATGCTGGGCTGGCTGAAGCACAAGCTGGAATAAAGACTGCTGGGAGAAATATCAATGACCTCAGATATGCAGATGACACCACCCTTATGGCAGAGAGCGAAGAGGAACTAAAGAGCCTCTTAATGAAAGTGAAACAGCAGAGTGAAAAAGCTGGCTTAAAGTTCAACATTCAAAAAACTAAGATCATGGCATCCAGTCCCATCACTTCATAGCAAATAGATGGAGAAACAGTGGAAACAGTGGCAGATTTTATTTTTTTGGGCTCCAAAATCACTTCAGATGGTGACTGCAGCCATGAAATTAAAATTAAAAGCTATGACCAACCTAAACAGCAGGAGACAGGAGGAGAAGGGGACAACAGAGGATGAAATGGTTGGATGGCAACACCGATGTGATAGACATGAGTTTGAGCAAGTTCTGGGAGCTGGTGATGGACAGGGAAGCCTGGCATGCTGCAGTCCACGGGGTCACAAAGAGTCGGACATGACTGAGTGACTGAACTGAACTGAGTCCTCTAAAAAGGGCTTCTGACAGACATCAGCCCTTCCCTGACATTCAGATTACAACCTAATGGAATTTAAAAGTTTAGTAGTGAAAGTGTTAGTCTGCTCAGTCATGTCCAACTCTTTGCAACCCCCATGGACTATAGCCCACTAGGCTCCTCTGTCCATGGAACTCTCCAGGCAAGAATACTGGAGTGGGTAGCCATTCCCTTCTCCAGGGGATCTGCTCAACCCAGGGACCGAACCCGGGGATCTGCTCAACCCAGGGACCGAACCCAGGTTCCTGCATAGCAGGCAGATTTCTTTACCATCTAAGCCACCAGGGAAGCCCTTAAGGGTACCTAGTCCTAGGCAATTTATAGAAATAACTCTGAGCCTCAGTTGCCTCAGGCATAAAAATGGAGGTGATCACCTTTCTGTCTCCATCAGAGTCATGAATTAATTAACATTTCCTCTGCCTTCCTCTGTGTGTGGCACCCAGTTAAGCAGATTTGCATGCAACATAATTTCTACTCTTCACAAGAACCACAGGAAGTAGATACGACCAATATCTATGTCTGCTTTATAAATATGTCAGTTTTATAAATGAAGATACTGAAGACCAATCAAGGGTTACTAACCGTGGAGCCTGGGACTCAAATCTAGGGAGTCTCACTCCTGTCATGAGACCCACCAACATCCTGAGCTGTATAGGAAGGCTCTGTGAAAACCCTGAGGCATTATACAAGTGTAGCAATTTCTACGGCTGTATCTGTTTAGTCACCCGCTTGGGAGATGGCGATGCAGGCAGGAGCTTCTCTCTAAGCGAGCATCAGTGTAAAGACTTGTGCAGTTGGGGGGAGGGGTGCCTGCGGGAGTGAGTGCTCGGCTCAGGAAAATCACCGCCCAGCCTGCAGGTTTCAGCCCCTCCCCTCCGCGCCCCATTCATCCTTTTGTTACCTTCTCTGGGATTCTGGTGCTGAGGTTAATAAAGAGCTTCCAGGAAACCCATCATTTTGATTAAAGCCAGGGACTATCTTGCCAGACAGCACTCTGGAGCCTGCCTACCGCCCACTCCGTTCTGTCGGGGCAGCCAGCAAAGGCTATTAAATGATTACAGGCGTTTCCGGCTCCGCTAGACAGCTCCCCTGGATTGCTTGTTCTCCCGCGGGCTCGGGCTGCTGCTGCTGCCTCTGGCTGCCCAGGGAAGGGTCGGGCCCAGAAGGCTGCGCAGATTCTGGGTTTGCAAGTGAACATCCAGGCTTTCTGCACAGCGACATCTTGCTTCTCCTGGACTTCTTTCCCACCCCGCCAGCCACTGAGGCCTTTCAAGCAGTTCCAATTTCATTGGAGCCTTTTGCAGCTTTGAGCAACCATTCCATCTCCTTCCCCGTGTGTCTGTCTTTCTGTGTTTGTGTGTGTTTGTGTGTGTGTGAGAGAGAGAGTGTGTGTGTCGGTTTGTCTGTCTTTCTCTCTGTCTCTCTCTCTACCAGAACTTGGTAGACTGCAGAATTATACACGCCTGGCCTGAATACATGCTCAGACCAAAAGGCAAAAAGTATCTGCCAGCAAACCCACTGAAAGATTAGGATGTAAAACATCTCCAGCTCCCTCCCCACCCCCTACTCCACCGTCAGTGGGGACTATGAATTGCTTAGACAAGCTCCACCTCCTCTCCCTTGCTGGATCCTATATGAATTGGACAAAGTAAATCTGAGTAATTACAGCCCAGAAAACACAGGAGAATGACGGTTGGAAACTCAAATCCTGTCCAGGATCACAGAGAGGGGAAGAAAGCTGAAACCACCTGGGCTAGCACTTACAGCATTTCCCCACAGCTTCTTCGTCCTTCAGTTGACAGTGGAGAGAATTTTCCATGGAAACTGGAGAATGGAAAAATATTCTTCCCTCTTCTCTTTAAGACTTTAGGCTCTATAATCAGAGTACTAGGTCTAAATCTGGCTACTTCATGTAAATTATGTGATGTTTAGCAAATTATTTAACTACCTCTGGGCTTCAGTTTTCATGTGTAAAGGGGTAATAGCATCTACCTCATAGGGCTGTTACAGGATTAAACGTAATTATCCTTGTATGTGTGTTTAGTTGCTCAGTCATGTCTGACTCTTTGTGACTCCATGGATTATACCCTACCAGGCTCCTCTGTTCATGGGATTTTTCCGGCAAGAATACTGGAGTAGGTTGCCATTTCCTTCTCCAGGGGATCTTCCTGACCCCGGGATCAAACCCTCATCTCCTGTGTCTCCTATGCAGGCAGATTCTTTATCTGCAGAGTCATCAGGTATCCTTAGCACATAACACAGTGCCTGGCACAAAGTAAAAGTTCATCACCATTTTACCTATAATTCCACAGTGACAGAAGATTGATGTGTTTAAGGAATATCAATTGATTGCTTACTATGGGCCAAGCACTTTATTAAGTACTTTGCATATATATATACACACACACACAAGATTTCCAATTTATAGATAAGGAAACTGAAGGCTTAAATTATAGCAAGATTATCTGCCTTAACTCAAACAGCAATTGGGTAACAAAGCTGAAAAATTATTCTTGTACTGATTCCCCAGCTCAATAATAGAATTATTAATGTTTTTACTTCTATTAAAGCCTTGGGGATGGGGGAGAAGGCAGAGCTGAGCTGATTCACAGACCTCGCATCCTGATCCCTGCAGTAGCTGGCAAAGGACGGTGTGCTTGTGTGATCAGAGATTAGGCTTGGTGATGGAGAACTAATCTGATAGCCACTCCCCAGAGGCTGCCACTTCTGGCCGTTTCAGCCACCTTGGGTGGGTTGAGTGATCTGGAAGAAGACTGTGTGGCTGTTTGGCGCCTGAGGCCACAGCTGGGCTAATTTTCAGTAATCTTGAAGCGGAAGAGATAAATACAGTGGCATATTTTTAAAGCCACAGCTCTTGCTCTGTGCCCAAAATAACTCTGCCATTTCTAGGTTAAGACTATAAAGACATCACGTGCTGAGAACCCAGATTCAAAAATTGGAATGGCTGGTCTCAAATCTCCCTAGCTCTCCATAGTCAGCTAGAAAATAAATAAATAACGTTTCTTCTGTGACCCGCCCCCCTCACCTAAGAGGGCTCAGACTACATGGTTTTCTCTACCTTATTTTCTCATCACTAATGTCCTCCAGGGTCTTGGGAGGGCAATTTCTTCTTACAATGCCCCCTGCTTCAGCTTCTCTTATAACCAAGGGTAGCAGAATGCTTGAAATGAATGTTTAGGGGTCACACATTTTGAGTTGAATCCTACTTTTAGCACTTATTTGTAGTGTAACCTTCAGCAAGCCACTTGGCCTCTCAGTGTTCTTTCACATGTAAAACAAAGATAACAATATCCATCTAATGGGACTGTGATCATTAAAAAGAGACACTGCTCATAAATCACACAGAATAATATTTAGCATGCAGAAACTGAAATAAAGGATACATATTATTACTACATGGTAGTCCTCTAAGGAACCTGACCCTTCTAACAACTGATTCCCGGATGCAGGGCTTCCAGAAACTCTTTTCCAAGGGCCTTCCTCTCATCAGGCTCTGCCCCTCCCAGGGATCATTAAAACCAGCTAGCTGTGAAGTCTTCCAGCTTAGAAACGGTTGCTAAGTAGGGAACCATTCTCCAGAGCCCTCTGAAACAGGCAGAATGGAAGCAGCTTAGACAAGGTGGACGGCACCTTGGATTAGGTATCAAAAGCCTTGGGTTCACATTGCAGCTCTGCTATTCTGCTTCCTACTATTTTCTACTATACTATGTGGGTGACACTGACTTGTAATTTCATCTATAAAATGGAAATAGTAGCGACCTCCCGGGGCACTGTTATCCATTCAACTAAATTTATTTATTACATACAATAAAGCAGATGTGGTGCTAGACATTAGGGTATAGGGTTATGAAAAATACTTGGGACAGGCACCCTCCCCTCAGAGAGTTACGGTGTAGAACAAGACAAGTAAATGAATAAATACAATATTGTTTTAAGGAATAAACAATGTAGAGAAACTCTGACATTGTTACGGCATTAAACTCTCTAGAGAGAGTGTGTGTAGAGGTTAAGAGCACAGGCTGAGAAGTCAAAGAGCCTTGCTTTAGATCTTGGCATTTACTAGACAGATGTGTGACCTTACTTAACGCTAGGTGTCTCAGTTTCCTAAGTATTAAAATAGGTGTAATCTGCTATATTTAAAATCGATAACCAACAATGTCCTACTCTACAGCACAGAACTCTGCTCAGTGCTACCTGGAAGCCTGGATAGGAGGGGTGTTTGGGGAGAACGGATTCTTGTATATGTATGACTGAGTCCCTCTGCTGTGTACCTGAAACTAACATAACATTGGTAATCGGCTGTACTCCGATATAAAATAAAGGCTTTTAAAAAATAAAATAAAATGGGTAACATAACAGACTTATCTCTGAGGTGGTTATACAGATCAACAGATTTAATACAAATAAAGTGTTTCCTGGTAGCTCAGCTGGTAAAGGATCACCTGCAGTGCAGGAGACCCCAGTTTGATTCCTGGGCTGGGAAGATCCTCTGCAGAAGGGATAGGCTACCCATTCCAGTATTCTCAGGCTTGCCTGGTGGCTCAGACGTTAAAGAATCCACCTACAATGCAGGAGACCTGGGTTCAATCCCTGAGTTGGGAAGATTCCCTGGAGGGGGGCATGGCAATCCACTCAAATATTCTTGCCTGGAGAATCTCCATGGACAGAGGAGCCTGGCAGTCCATGGGGTAGCAAAAAGTCGGACACAACTGAGTGACTAAGCACAGCACAAAATATTTAGAACAACATGCGGCTTGAGTGCATAAAACATGGTTTAAGTGCTCAACACAGGTGAGCTGTTACTATTATTAGTCACAAATAAATTCTCTCCTTTCTTCTGCTCCAGGATTCTCAACCCTGAGGGCTAAGTCCCTGGAAGATGGTACCAGTGAGTTAAGTGACATAGAGGTGGGGGTTAGAGGGAGTGTATAACAAGTGCAGTCAACCCCAGATATGAGAGTGCCAATTTGATATTTTCATACCCTATCCTATATATACTAGGAGCACAAAAAATATGCATAAGAACATGTACTCTCAAGAGGGAGAGGATATATGTATACATATATGTGTGTGTGTGTGTATGTGTGTGTGTGTATAGCTGATTCACAATGCTGTACAGCAGAAACTAACACACCATTGTAAAGCAATTATCCTACAATTAAAAAAAAATTTTTTTAACTTAAAAAATAGAAAGTGTACTGCATTGTTCGAAAAACATATATACCAAAGGGAAATTTGATAAATAACTGGTAATACAGGCATACAACACAGTATGCTCTTATTAAAGAAGAAGGAGAAAGGTCTATATGTAGTGACTTGGAAAGGCATTTGTTAAAAAATAAAAACAAGCTACATACTCATATGCATAAAATTATCCCATTTTGCTTTCTGAAAGCCTACTTATTTTTAATAAACATAGAAAACACATTCATGCATCAGTTATGTAACTAAAAATTAATTTGAAAAATATTTGGAAGACTGAACTCTAGTATTAATATAAACTAGGGACTCTGGGTGGTGACAATGATGTGTCAGTATGGGTGAGACAATGTACGGCTCTGGGTCTGGTTATAAATAGTGGGGGAGGCTGTGCAGTGTGGGGATGGAGGCATTTGGAAACTTTCTGTACTTTCCACTCAATTTTTCTAGGAACCTAAAATTGCTCTAAAGAAATAAAGTTTATTCAAAAAATATATTTGGAGCATACAGACAAAACTGTTAATGGTGGTTGCCTCACTGAAGGGGAGTGGGTCTGAGGGAAACTTGAATATTTTCACATAAATGATGCTGTGTTGTTTAACATTTACATCAACAATGTAAATGCATATTATTTTATAATATAGCACTTTATACTTTATAGTTAACAAAAAACTATAAAACCTGGGGGATACACACTAAAGCATTTTTAGTGGTTATTTCTGGGGAGAAAAGGAGGTGCTACTCATTTTATTTCAGTTTTTAGAGGTTTAATTTGTTATCATGTTTGTCCTTTTATAATTAGAGAGAGAGAGATTAAAAAGAATACTAGGGCTTCCCTGGTGGCCCAGTGGTAAAGAATCTGCCTGTGAATGCGGGAGACACGGGTTCGATCCCTGACCTAGGAAAAGCCCACATGCTGCAGAACAACTAAACCCCTGCGCCACAGCTACTGAAGCCTGAGGTCCCTACAGCCCGTGATCTGCAACAAGAGAAACCACCGTAATAAGAAGCCTGTGCACTGCAACTAGAGAGTAGCCCCCACTAGCTGCAACTAGAGAAAAGCCCATTCAACAACAAAGACCTAGCATGGCCAAAAATAAGTAAATAAATAAAATTTTTTAAAAACAGACTACTAACCTAGTCTACTTGATCAGTTGTAAGTTAAAAAACTAGCTCAAAAAAACTAGCTGAGACAAAATGTCCCTGGCCCAGGTAGCCTAGACCCAGGACCAGCTACATAACTTGCAGGGTTCACTGCAAAATGGAAATGGGGGGCCCTTGTTAAAAAAAGATTAAGAACTTCAAGATGGCAAAAGCAGAGTATTAAACCCAACAGGGCCTTTTCCAAGTGCAGGGTCCCATGCAGCAGCCTTGCCTGGACCCTGGAGTCCCTTACTGGGTTCCTCCTGCAGCACCCCCGCCTGCCAGTGACCCCTCACACTGCCTGTCCCACCCGAAACTGTGTGAGCCGTCATCGTGCCACTCAGCAAGAACACTGCTTCCGGTTTTCAGATTTTTCTTCTCTGCCTCCCTCCCTCACTTTGTCACAATCTGCGCTTCTTAAAACTTGGCAGCGATCCCAGGCTCTATGTTGCTGTGTCACTTTGCGGCCTTGAGCAACCATTTCTAGACAAGCCGTGGTATCTCTGCACTGAGGGTGTAAAATGGAGGTGCTGTCAGAACACTGCAGGGAGGAGGGCAGGGGAATGACTGTCATCGGAGAGGACCCTCTCCTCTACCACCATCTCCAAGACCATTCCATTTCCTCTAGCAAAGACACTGGGAATCCTATTTACTGTGCTAAGTGCCAGGAGTATTAAAACTGAGAAAATGGTAACACTTTTGAGTGCTTACCATGAACTAAGCACTGTGCTAAGCATTTCACAGGCATCATCTCATTTAATCCTTACAGCAGCCTACAGTCTTTCCTTTTTTACACATTAATAAATCTGAAGCACAATGATGAAGTGGTCCCACAGGGAGCAGAGGGACTATGCAGTGCCACACTGCCTCCCCTAAAGAGCTAACACAAGGCAAAATTTAAACAAGCCTTCCCTTCATTTCACATTTTCTTAGACATGATTAAACCAAGTCCAGGAGAATTACCTAAGAACATTTCCAAGGCCAGTCCCTTTTACAAAAATGCTGCATTCATTACCCTCTTGGTCCCACATTTCTAGACACTCAAGAGTTTCTAACTCCTGGTTTAGGTGGAGAAAAACATTAGGTTGATAGCTCATGAGTTTGTCTTGACATATTACAGGACAGTTTTTGCAGATTCAGCAGAGCTAAGAGGCTCAATAGAGGCTCTGTTCTTAAAAAGGAAAAAAAAACAGACCTTGAGGCGGCTCTCCACTTCTAGCAAGTGAATGAAAGTTCTCCTTCTTTAGCAGGATTGTGGAAGGCCAAGAAAATCTGACTCTAGTCTTTCTGATCTCATTTCCCGACAGTCTTCCACGCCACCCTTCCCATCAAATGTATTCATTCTGTTCACCGATATTATGTATTCTGGTTTGGGGGCACATGTATTATTTCCTTTGGCCAGAACTTTCTTCCCACAATCTATGTACCATCCTTCAATACAGTATTGAATGTCACATACTCTCTGACCTGGTCCCCTAAATTCCCAATTCCATCTTCTGGGCTCCCACAACATATCTGCTATTCATGGTTGCTGAGGGAGGGTTTGGGCCCTGTTAAACAATTAGGAGGTCCCTCTCAGGAAACATGAACCAGCTGACCATGTTTACATAGGGTTTGTATGGATTACAACACAGACAGACTCTGGGTCCCATCCATCCTGGACTGACAGGCCCTAGTGGTTTGTCCCGTCCTTCCCCTCATTGGACCTGCCTATACATGGCACTATTACGGTCCTGACACTGTAATATTTCCATCTTATTTCTTTACATTTCTGTCTCCCCCACTAGATCATGAGAACGGGGCTGTTACATTTAGTATTGTATCTGTATCACCTAGAACAGAGACTGGCCTTAAGAAGGTTCTTCACAAATGCTTGTTTAATGACAATATAGGAGGTTCCAACCAAATTCTACATTAAAGCCAAGCCAAGGAAAGTTCTGTTGGACAGGATAGTCTGATACCTCTTTAGTGTGTGTATGTGTGTGTGTGTGTGTGCGCAAGCGAGAGAGAGAGGAAGAGAAAATATGAATGAATGGATGGATGAAAGAATGGGCATTTTAAAAGAGAATGCCGACAGTGGTGGAGGTTAACGGTAAAGTTCTCAGGACCTGTCTGTCAGGTGGGTTTTGTGAGGACCTTCCTAGTGCCCTTCAAATCACAACCATTTAGAACATTAGTACCCTGGAGGAAAGGTTGTGACCTTGAGTGAGAAAAGACCAAGGAAGCTAATTTATACTCTAAGTGCCTAGAATTAGAGCGAGCACACTGAAACGCTCATCTTCCCTACAGAGATTTCCCCCGGGCAGATATTTAGAATCAATTTACACTTGGTCCAAGAGAGGGAAACGGACACGACACTGATCGTTGACGAAACACAACCCCACTGGCTGCAGACTGAGGGACAGCAGTCAGATCAACATCTTAGTGACACAAGGAGCCTCCAGGGGATGCTGGCCTCTCAGGAGGCTCCTCCACGGGTATCCTGGCTAATCACTGTCAGAAGCAAGAGGCTGATTTAGTCTCCAGTCAGAGCTGCTGAGGGTGCTGGGACGCTCTAGGCTTTGGGAATGCTTAGCCTGTTAGGATCTCAAGGAGGTAGCTAGTGTGAGAATAGATTTGTTATGCAAAATGCTCCTAAAAAACAAACAAACAAATCCTGAGTGCATATGTATCCACAGAATTGGCCTACAATCACCCTGACCCCTGCTCCTGACTCAGGAGGCATCCCTGAGGAATGGTGACATTTAGAAATAGTGACTAAAGTACTCCTTCCCGCCCACAACCGCCAACTCATGCATATACACGGGTCAGGCTCTACACTTTCTTCTTCAAGAAAGTACTAGATATATATTTTAATCTGCTTTCACCTAGACACAGATGCTAGACACATACAGGACACGTGATGGGCAGTGCCCTGCCTCCTGGCATCACCCTGGGGGCAGTGACTTTTCTGCCAGGCCTTTAACTGACTCTTTCCTGAGAATGGACCCAAAGAGGCCTGTCTTCTCCTGACTGCTCCGTGACTCTTGGGAAAATACTCTTAAGCCTGGGACAAAACAGTACGTCAAATCCCTTAACATAACAATGGAGTGGGGACTTTCCTCCTCTCTCCACATTTCCAGCTCTTCCCACAGAGGAGGCAACACCCACCAACCATCCTCCCAACCTCATAGCAATGTGCTAGGAAGGGACTTTTCACGTTTAGCTCCACTTTCTTACTTACTCTTCTCAGAAAAGTTGTCTCATTGGGGAGATTATCATAAGCTAAAGTTTAAATGCGTTATATTTCCCTTTTTTTTTTTTGGTTGTGCCGCAGGCTGCAATGCCGGATCTTAGTTCCCCAAACAGGGATCAAATCAGGCAGTGAAAGTAGCAAGTCCTAACTAACCACAGGACTGCTGGGGAATTCCTCAGATTGTGTTTCTTGACTGGGCCAAGTTAACATCAACAGTTATCGTTCTTTCATGACATAGTGAACTGAAGTGAAGAGAAAGTCGCTCAGTCGTGTCCAACTCTTTGGGACTCCATGGATAGTCCATGGAATTCTCCAGACCAGAATACTGGAATGGGGAGCCATTCCCTTCTCCAGGGGATCTTCCCAACCCAGGGATCGAACCCAGGTCTCCTGCATTGCAGGTGGATTCTTTATCAACCGAGCTATCAGAGAAGCCCTCTTTCATGATATAGCTCTTACCTAATTCTTTGCCTGCTCCAGGTCAGCCTCTGTTTGGTAATCAAACCAGGACAAGTGACCCTCCTCACCAAGGGAGAGTTCTTCCATTCTTGACTTTCTTCCCTTGCACTCAGGAACTTGAAAGCCCTGTCACAGTCTCCAGAACTTCTTTACCAATAACACGCCTGATTCTGAACTTTGATTTTCTCAGTCGGTCCTATGCATCTACTCCTAATTAGCTAAGATTTGGAGAGGGAGGGGGTGATGAATTCATCTCCAGCACACTGTTGACAATTTATAGCTTTCAAAAGGCCTTTAAAGTCTAGTTCACACTGACTACACCCTCTTCAGGGTCCTAATTTGCACCTAACTTTACCTTCACCTACACTGAAACTTACACACACAGAGACACACAGAGCCACCTCTGCCTCATGGAAGATCCTGAGACAGGCAGGATGATGGTGCCCCAAAGATGTCCACGGGCTTCCTCAGTGGCTCAGTGGTAAAGAATCTGCCTGCACACTGTTTATAATAGCCAGGACATGGAAGCAACCTAGATGCCCATCAGCAGACGAATAGATAAGAAAGCTGTGGTACATATACACAATGGACTATTACTCAGCCATTAAAAAGAATACATTTGAATCAGTTCTAATGAGATGGATGAAACTGGAGCCCATTATACAGAGTAAAGTAAGCCAGAAAGATAAACACCAATATAGTATACTAACGCATATATATGGAATTTAGAAAGATGGTAACGATAACCCTATATGCAAGACAGAAAAAGAGACACAGATGTACAGAACAGACTTTTGGACTCTATGGGAGAAGGCGAGGGTGGGATGATCTGAGAGAATGGCATCGAAACATGTATACTATCAAGTGTGAAACAGATCGCCAGTCCAGGTTGGATGCATGAGACAAGTGCTCGGGGCTGGTGCACTGGGATGACCCAGAGGGATGGGATGGGGAGGGAGGTGGGGAACACATGTAAATCCATGGCTGATTCATGTCAATGTATGGCAAAAACCACTACAATATTGTAAAGTAATTAGCCTCCAACTAATAAAAATAAATGGAAAAAAAAAAAAAAAAGAATCTGCCTGCAATGTAGGAGACGTGGGCAGGAGATGAGGGTTCGATCCCTGAGTTGGGGAGATTTCCCTGGAGGAGGAAGTGGCAACACACTCCAGTATTCTTGCCTGGGAAATCCCAATCCATGGAGTCAAAAAAGAGTTGGACACGCCTGGACAACTAAACAATGACAAAGATGCCCTCATCCTAATTCCTGGAACCTATGACTATGTTATGTTACATGGTTAAAAAAGAAAGAAAGAAAGAAAAGCACTTTGCAGATGTGATTAAATTAAGGATCTTGAGCTAGAGTGGTTATCCTGGATTATCTAGGGGAGCCCAATGTAGTCACAAGGGTCCTCACGAAGGAAAGAGCGAGGTAGGAGAGTCAGAGAGTGGGGTTTGCAGATGCTCTGTGTGGCTGTGAAGATGCAGGAAGGGGCCACTGAGCCTGGAAATGCAGGCAGCCTCTGAGAGCTGGAACAGAAAAGGAAACATATCCTCCTGGAGTGCCTCCGGAAGGAATGCAGCCTTGCAAATCCATTGGTTTTAACCCAGGGAAACCCATTGTGGACTTCTGGTTTCCAGAACTATAAGGTGATAAATTTGTACTGTTTTAAGTCACCTAGTTTTGCCATTCGCTATGGCAGCCATAGAAACTCATACAGATTTTGGGATCTGAAAGTGGGCTGTTGCTGTGAAAATTGCTAACAATGTAAAAGTGGCTTTGGAACTGGGCAACAGACAGAGATTTGAGGATTTTGAGGAGCATGGAGAAACTGTCTTGATTACCTTGAAAAGGCTGTTAGTAGAAATATGGACATTAATGACTCTGCTAGAGAGGACTCAGAAGTGAGGATGATGGTAGGGAAAACCTACATTGTCTTGGGGAATACCTAAGTGTCACTAACAGACTGTTGTGGAAATAAGGTCTTGAAAGATGGTGCCAGTGAGGGCTCAGATGGAAATGAGGAACATGTTATTGGAAACTAAAGAAAGTAGATCCTTGTTACATAGTGCAGGAACCCACCTATATTGTGGCACAGTAAAACCCATTTTGTATGTTTGACATCTGGAACTATAACACAATAAATTTGTATTGTTTTAAGTCACAAAGGTTGTGGGAACTTATTACAGCAGAAATGGGAAAGTAATTAGACCCCGACAGTTTGCCTTGGAGCTCAGACAGTGAACAGTTTTCTCCAAATTACCAAACTATTTCCTTTACTTGGCAAGTGGGACAAAGTAACTGTAGTGTGTCATTTAGTGCATAGAGTTCAGAAGCAGGCAGACATGGGTTCGAATATTGCCTTAGCCATTGTTATTCACTGATGAATTCAACAAATATTTATTAAGCACCATCATGTACTAGACAGCTAGCTTAACACTGGGAATATAATAGTGAGCAAAAAACACTAGATGTAAAAAAGGATGAATATAAGGAAGTCATTTAATTCCTACGAGCCTCAATTTTCCTAATATAGAACAAGGGAATAATAATTTCTGTTTTGTTCAAGTAGGCAAGGCATATAAAGTGCTTATCACAGTTCTCAACAAATAACAGCTATCATATCAAGTCTTCCTTTCTCTTGTTCTAAAATACATTTCCCACAGCCCAAGGGGGCAACAGGATGGGATTTAAAGACTTTGAAACTTCAACGACAAAGACCCACCAAATGACCCTCCACATCTCCTTACAAATAGGCATTAGCTGAGGGAAGGGGACTTCTCCTTGGCTCATCAAACATGGTGCCAAGCTCCCAGGCTCAAGGGCATCCACCTCAGTCTGTTTACACATCCAGTGATGCTCTTCTCCCCACAAAACTCTGACATGGAGTTTGGTGTACATCTAATGTAAGTCATTTACACTGGCTGAAGCTTCTAGCCTTGTCACAGACCTTTAGGTAACAGCAGGTGATCAAGGGAACACATATAACATATGTGTACTTAGGTAGGACAGTATCTATGATGCAGAGTTGAAGAAAATAAGAGCGAGAATGTCACCTGACTGCTCAGTGTGGCCCATGATGTCGCCCTAGAGCAATAGCTCTGGACAGGGGACTGGCCTGATGTTGGAAGTAAACCCAAGTTGGCGGGCTTTCTTGGACCATCAACAACAAACTTGTTTGTTCAGACCTTCTGTACAGGACAGGCTGTACTTACTTTTGAAGTTTGTTTGGTTGTTTTTCACATGCAATTGCAGCTATAATCTGGAGGCTTAGGGTACTCTGTTTGGTATTCAGTGCTTAAAGGACATAACTCTAGTAACAACAGACTTCTCATTATTTCTGTTATGTTATGGATTCAAATTTGGTTTCATGAAAGTTACCTTTTCCTATCCTAACCTTCTATAGTTAACCTCTTGAATCTGACTTCTACAAAGCTCTCCATTTCCTTTTTTAATACTGAGCACAAGCACCTTTTCCCCCTTTATCTCCTTTAGTACTGCCATCACGACTGCCTTCTCCAATCCTTCACCTAGCCCACTGCCTTAGAGTCAGACCCTTCTAGGCAGGGAGCTGCCGAGGAAGCTCTTGGTCTCACTGAGCTGGGAGTGACACACATCCATCTCTGCTCCTTGTCCTTTCTCTGACTCTGGGTAACAAGCTCTGAGGGCTGAGGCAGAGAGGGGCTCCTCTCCAACCCACAGGCTCACTTCCAGGCCTCCTGGCACTGAACTCTATTATGACCTTCCCCTAGAGGCCCCTGGTCTCCAGCCAGTGCTTGACCTGAATGTGTTTCTCCAGATTAGGCAGTGACCTTCTCAACTGCAAAGTTGACTGCCTCTGAGAAAGTGAACTTTTCAAGTTCTTTTGGAATCTGGGGTGAGTTGCTCTGAAAATATTTGTCATAAAGATCCATGCTGTTGCTGGGGACTAGCTTTCATTTCTAGTTAACTAGAATCAGTGAGGCTGAGGGCAATGCCTGCTAGAGCTGCAAAGCTGAAAGGCATTACAAGTTATTGCTACCCATCTGCTCTCAACCCTGGCCGTAAATAGGTCTTTCTCATCCAAGCACCTCCCAGGGAGGAGCTCCAAGCCCACCAGTTCCATGCAACCCAAGAAATCTGTCCCACAGAATGAAGTGTGGACTCTCACCCAACACTTCTGCTTCCCCACAAAGCTCTCCAACACACAGGTGGCCTGTCATCTTTGAGCCAAGTCAGGTAGCAGAGTTGGTGACGCCCCCTTCCTTGTGGTCTTTGGACATCTCCCGAGCAGAAACTTGAATTTCCCTTTCAAAAAGGGACTTAAAAGTTCAGCCACCAAGGACAGTGTGTAGAGAAAGCTAGAAAGGAAGGTTACTCAGAAACTCTCCTGTTCCATGCAACACTCAAATAAAAGAAGAATGAAGTGTATTATTTTCTAAAGACATATGCAAAAATTGTTTCTCATGATGAAGTTTGCAGGAACCAGACTGCACTCCTCCTGAGGCTCGTTAGATGGATCGATAATAACCAAGGGAACTGTAATGAGCCTCCATTTCCTGGCCCTGCATTAGCTGCTTCTCTGCATCTGTGAGGCTGAAGGAAACTGTGGCCTAAGGCAACAGTTTCTGCTGCTCCTCTCTCCTCACCACACTCTCCCTCTCCAAAATATATGCTCAGGAGCACACATCTCAGTGCACAAGGGATTCCATTTTCAGGAGGCACAGGATCTGTTGTGGGCCTCTGACAAGGAAGAAATTCTTTTACTATGTATCACGGCCCCAACCCTGACTGTATTCTGCCTATTGAGCCTGGAAGAATGGATGTAGGAAAAATGAGAGCGGTGTGGGGAATACAGGGTGGAGAGAAAGAGCTATCTCAGAATCTATTTATTCAACAGAAACTTTTCAGAAAAAGCAGGAAGGCTTCCTTCTAGTTTTTTATTTACATGACCATTAAAAATAGAAGGTGCCAAGTGCGGTACCAAGTGCTCTTTAAGAAGGAGTTGAAGAAAGTACCAGACAGATGGAGCTAGCAAAGACAAACTTTCTGGCTTCTCCTGGGTAGAGGATTCTAATTCCCCTTCTCACAACACCTTGCTCAGGCCCTTCAGGCCAGGTCAGAACACACAAGATAAGCTACACAGAGAACTCCAACAGACCTGATGAGATCTACACCACCAAGACAGTAAAAGTGTATCTTACACAAGGACTTATTTTTCTCGGCTACTAGCAACCCTAAGGCAATATGGCACTCCTGGACTGTGAGATGCAAGGTGAGAGTGGAGGATACTGATGGGAGGGAGCTGCCCCACCCACATAGATCGCTGATCTTATTTTTTTCCTCCCTGATAAAGATATGCACACATCTCCCAGGACTATCGTTGCCATGACAACAGCAGAAGTTGAGGGTGAGCAGGTTAGTGGAACAGCATGCTTTTTAAATTCTCGGACAAGGCCTGAGGCTGCAGTCACTCATGAAGTGGAAAAATTCATGTTGGCAGTGCTCCTAAATGGATTCCCCCAAATTTAAGGATCATGTCTTCTTTCTGGGGAAGAATCAAAGATAAAGTCTCTGTGGAGACCTTCCATGGGGAGTTGATTTTGTCAGGGAGGTGGGAATCCCTAAGACAAATAAGAGCATGAATCTCCCTATAAAACTAGGGCATGTTAACTGTCCATTTTCCACAGAGTAAAGAGATGCAGCAAACCAGGGCAAAAACAATCCCCCAAGGGCACAAAATGGTGCTTTTTTAAAAGTCTGCTCTATAATAAAGCCTTCCCACAGAGACTACTCAGAACAACTCAGACCTAAATTCTGACGTTGAAAGGTAGACTCATACCTTGAAAAATCCTAAAAATAACCATCGTTTACTAAACATTGCTCTCCAGGCTCTGCAGATGTGTGTACTGTCTCATTTAATTCATGCATCAACCCTATAAGGTAGACACTATTATATCCATTTCAAAAAGAAAGAAACTGGGACTCAGAAAAATAAGAGTCCTAGGAACATACAACCTCTGAGTGGAAGAGCGAGATTTCAAATAGGGTTATTCTGACCTTTGATATGCGGAAGGCTTACTGTTTCTAGTAAGAATCATAAACAGACGCATAAACAGAGGCCTTCATTGCATGGTTTCTAAGCCTCCAAAGGTATGAAACAACCTCAGGAATATTTACCCATAACTCTCGACCAGTCCTCAACCTTAGAGTTCATCAGGGTCACTTAGAGGGCCCCTTAAAACACAGACGGCTGGGCCTCCGCCCAAGATTTTCGGGTTTGACGGGTGTTTGTCAGTGTGGCTCTGGGAACCATCCTTGGAGAAGCCCTGTGCAGTCACTCTAAACTAAGCTTGTCTAAAGAAGCCTCAGGGCCTGAGCTGCCTCACCTACCGAATTAACCTTTCACAGTTCAGCCCCAGGTCCCGGGGTGGGGGGGGGGGGGGGTGCTTGAAAAGCCGTAATGTTATCTTTGGCGGTGCTGTGCCTTTTAGAATTCCCTGAGCTCTTTTGGAAAACAGTGAATATCTCCCACTCCAAAAACAATGTACTGTTGCCTTGGGTCAGTCCTGAGATCCCATGAAATGTGGAAAGAGGAGCCTGGAAGAACCAGCGTGAGAGCAAAGCCGCCAGGGACCCTGAAGCCAGACTGGCTCTCTGGAAGGTACAGACAGTCTTTTCATAATCTCTTGGGATTCCCTCTAGGAACTGTCACAAGAGGGCACTCATTAAAACCTCTTCAGAGACTGCACACTAAGAAGGTTAAAACAGTTGTAAGTGTGAATGGCTGGCCCTTTAATGCCCCTCCCCCACACGTCCTCCATCTGAAGAGGAACTGGGCGCTGGGGCGGGAGCTCAGTCTCACCGAGCTGCTAAGGCAATAAGAAGCCTGTGGTCTAGGCCCGCTCACACAGAAGTGAGGCTGGAGAAAGACGCCAGGAATTGGGATTAGCGGATTTAATGCCTGACTTGTTTATCCTGCGGGAAACATCACCTGGTGATGTCCCCACTGACCCCTTTAGAGCGTGGCATTTTAGCCTCAGCTTCTGTGGACTGTGACAATAAATGAACAGTTTGATGACAAAGCCAAAGGATTCATCAGTGGAGGAAAAACAACTACAAAGAACACATGCAAAGGAGGACTGGGTCACAGCAGGCCTCTCTCTATTCCCACGGCTGGTTGTGTGTATTGCCGGGGTTGGTGTGAAGAAGGTGCTATTTCCAGAGAAGTTCTCAGACACAAGTGTGAGGGGATTTGGGCACCAGGAGGAAGCCTTTTGAAAGGAACTACACCTTCATCATGAAGCGCTAAGGGCAGCAGAATCCGTGAAAGGCAAGCTCTACTCAGGAATGAAAACAACCAAATGTTTTGGAGCATGTTGATGAATTCTTCAGGAGAGTGGCTGGGGTTGGGGGGCGAGGTGTAACGGGACTGTACAGATGTCAGGATGATCCAGACTACTTTAGAGGGTCTGTATCTGGGCTCAGAAGTGAGAACTACTGAATGTTGACCACCATGCTACCATCTAAGGCCACAACAAAGACTACAGGAAACAAAAGTATGCCAGAAAAAAAAAGAGTGAAAAGATTAGACATTTACTAATACTATATGTCAAGCGCTATATTCAGTTCTTTCTTCTTCAGTTATCATGGCAACTGGATAAAAATCAGTGTTATTATTATACCCAATTTACAGATAAGGTAGCAAAGAAAACATGAATTTAACCAATTTGTTTACGCTCACCCAGCAAGTAAGTTTGGAATTGGAATTCAATTCAGATCTGACTTTAAACCATAATCTTAAATCTTTATCCCGTATTCCCTTCAAACAGTGCAGAACATATTTTGAGTCCTAAAACTCTAAAATACCAAAAGAACAGAGCAGAACACAGAGGAGCATCTCTCTGATGTCCCATCACTGGTGCAGAGGTATGCTGAAAAGTATGGGGAGGTCACCCATGGAAGATAGAAGCTCTGTCCAGCTCAGTCCATGAAAACTGTGACTCATGAGTCAACAGCCAGGGATAGCCCTGAAGAGAAGGGATTATACAAGAGGAGTCAGGAGAGCAGGGAAGGGCAGCCATGGCGACTCCTTCTCTATCTTCTGTCAAGAAGATGGGTTCCTTCCTCCTACACTGCTGGTAGGAATGTAAATTGGTGCAGTAAGGCAGTTCCTCAAAAAGCTTAAAATAGAGGTGCCATATGATCCAGCAATCCCACTCCTCGGCAAACACCCAGATAAAACTATAATTCAAAAAGATACATGCACCCTTGTGTCACAGCAGCATGGTTTACAACAGACAAGACATGGAAGCAACCTAAATGTCCATCAACAGATGAATGGATCAAGATGTGGTATATATATATATACAATAGAGTACTACTCAGCCATAAAAATGAATGAAATAATGCCATTTGCAGCAGCGTGGTTGGACCTCGAGATTATAATACTAAGTGAAGGAAGTCAGAAAGACAAATGCCATATGATCTCAGTTATATGTGAAATCTAAAATATGACACAAGTGAACTTATCTACAAAACAGGAACAGATTCACACACAAAAAGAACAGACCTGTGGTTGCCAAGGGGGAACAGGGCTAGGGGAGGAATGGATTGGGAGTGTGGGGTTAGCAGATGCATACTATTACATAGAGAATGGATAAACAACAAGGTCCTACTGTATAGCACGGGGAACTATATTCAACATCCTATGATAAACCATAATGGAAAAGAATATAAAAAAGAACGTATGTATATGTATAACTGAATCACTTGGCTGTACAGCTGTAAATCAACTATACTTCAGTCATTTTTTTTTTAAAAGATGGGTTCTTAACATCGTTTTGAATTTGAAGGAGAGTCCTGGGCCAGATGCAGATAAAATAATCTATAAACAGTTCCTATTTCCCACTTGCCTAGGAATATACACCAACTAGCACCATCAATGAAAGGGAGAATGTATTCAAAGTTAGTTCTGGACTCACCAGCCTGACCTGCAAAGTCTCTATGAGAACAAGAAAAACCCTGAAATGGAGGCAGGATGGTAGGGCATGATTTCATGGCACTGCTTTGATTGAGCAGTTCTCACCTCTCAGATGCCTCCCATCCTGCAACGGTTGGCAGTCTAAAACCACTTCCTTCTCCACCACATTATGCCATCACTGGCAACTGGGGTTGCAAATTTGTCAATGAACTATTTTATGTTCTCCCCCTTGCCATCTGGAATATTAGCTCTCTAATGAATTGCTTTAACTTAGGCGTTTGTTTTTTTTGACAAATGTGACTTTTAGTTGAATTATACAACATTCATAAATAGCAAATGCTGGCTGATTAGAATCAACGAAAACTCTTAAGAGCTGCCAGCAAAAATGGGCCCTTAGCTGCACATGTTACTTGCACAGCCTAATCATTTGAAAGGCACCAGATTATTTTTGGAAAGAACTTTTTACACATACACTTATATAATCTGTTATGCATGTGAATATACATATATATATATATATATATATATATATATATATATATATATGTGTGTGTGTGTGTGTGTGTGTTCGAATTTGGGTGGATTCTTGCAAGCCAGCCATGCTATGAATAGAAGAATTAGAGACACTTGGATTAGAAGTTAGGCACACTTAGGTTTGAATCCTACCTCTACCACAAACTGTGAACTTGGGTATGTTTCTTAACCTTTCTGTGTCTCTAGCTCCTCTTATGTAAAAGAGAGATAATAAATCCCATGCAAGACTGTCTCAGGGAGTAAATAAGATCATCCACGGCACAGTGTCTGGATACAGTGTGTCTCAAAAATTAGTAACTATTATCACCACAATGATGTTCTATTTATAGAGGATTATGCTAGACAACATTTGGAATCTCTATATTTGTTCCTTTCTGAAAATTGCCACCAGGATGGGTCTCCAAAGCCATATTTACATTATATGACACTGCTTTAGTGACTGGGCAAGCTAAGGAAAATAAAGAAATGTGAACTGGGGAAATTTTTTAATGCTCACCCAGCCACTGGGTTCTTGATGTCATCTGGCAGATCCTCTTTCCTGAAAGTTTGGATTAGGAATCAGTTCCCACTGGTCCTCTGCACTAAGAAACTGCAAGACTGGTCATGTTTGGCAACGTGCACGTCAGGGCAATAAAAGTCAGTCTACTGAAAGATGTGGATGTCGGGAAAGGAGGACTGACTGAGACTTGAAGTCAGAGTGGTGCCTTGGTTCTGACAAGTTTTCCACTTCCACGAGAAACTCCATTTCATCAGTCTATCTATTTATCAATCTATAGTCTCCCTTTTGTTTACTACTTGGAGTGGATTTCCAACATCTTTAACCAAAAGATCTTTGCTAACAGTGTCATCTCTGTGCATGAGGCCACCAGATCTTGTCTGTGTAGCTCAGACAGACTAAGTATTTGACATGTACCTGGTTATTACAGAAAAGAAATTTATGCACACACACACCCTTATGTTACCTGTTTCCAACCATTGAGGTACATTAAGAAGAAAATCAAAATACTTGTGTATAATGATGTACATAAGGAAGTCACGCAGGTAAGGAAAAGAAGAAAGAATTAAAAAAGAGTCACTGATATTCCTGGTCTTACAATAACAGGTCATCTGATGACTTTCCAGAACTCAAACAAAAAGGGCGAGACCCTGGGTCTTTACCTGGTGTCGCACTGGATACTGTTGGCCACTGCTGATCGGGTCCCCCTGGACCAGCCCGGAGAATGCCAGCCTCCTCCAGATGCACAGAGCTGAGTAAACACACAGACCCAAATAAAAGTTAGACCATAATTGTCTTTCCAGCTCTCCTTCCACCCTCAGAAAGTGCTTACATCTCTGGAGGCAGGACTGCAGCTCACAATTTCTACTCGTGCTTAAACTGAAGCAATTACTATTGAGCAGCCACCTTGCATAAAATGCAAAAGCATTGCTGACTTACTGCCTGCTACACCATGCAGAAGATAAACGTGTTTTATCTTTATAGCAATTTTGGTTTTCATTAAAGCCGTGTGGTGTTCATTAAATCTAACAGGAAGCCCATCAGAGGGCTAAAAATGCCACTTTATCATCTTAATGCTGAAGCAGATGAAGAGAGCTTATTTTCAAAAGCCCCATGTTTCTTTTGCTGGTTCTCTGATTTCTGGGTTTTCTGTAGGACAGAGGAAAGCACAAACATTATTTGCTGGTAACTATAGTATTATTCCAGTTTTGCCCAATTATTTCCTAACTTTATTTTCTGTTTCATCATTCTTTATTTTTTCCTCAAAGAAAACCCACCCTACATATCCTGGGACTAGAGAAAGTTTATCATCACCATTCATGGACCCCAATTCAGAAGAGATTAACTCCACATGAAATACTGCAAAGGAGTGAGACATGAACTGGGAGATCCTTAGAGGTAAGCAGAGATAGAACGTAAACTGTTCATGGGCAGAGAGAACATCATATTCATTTATGTATGTGTAATGTAAGCACATATGAAACTCTCAAATATTTTTTGGATGAAGCAAGGAATGAATGGGACCCTAAGAATAAATATCACCCAAGAAAACCGTCAGCAAAATAAGAGAACTCTCTGAAACTAGACATTGATTCACCTTGGAAATTAAGTTACTGAAGTAAAACTTAGAGGACAACTGCCTGAAGAGGTCATGTGACTCAAAAGAGCAGGCAAACTTGAAATATTATGGGGGAAGTTCTCTCAATTCAACATTCTTTTCCTTTTTTTGGGCCACATCATGCGTCCTGTGGGATCTTAGTTCCCTGACCAGGGACTCATGCACCCTTAGCAGTAAAAGATCAGAGTCCTAACCACAGGACCACCAGGGAATTCCCAATATCCTCTTACTCTTTGACTTCAAACAACATATCTGGTAGAAATTCACTCAATAAGCTCTGCTCTATTGCTGTTCTTCCCTTCATCTATATACTAGAATTTTCTCTTTTTTCCAAATATTAATATCATTCAGGTACTGCTGAAGGTGTTGCTGGAGCCTACCAACAAATTATGTGGATTCAATTAGATTCTCTCTGAAGATATAACTACCCTGGGAACCAGCTCAGCTCAAGCAGAATTTTCAAAGGACAGGTACACAATATCTGAGGCTAGAAAGGTCAGGAAGCCAAGCATATGCATGAAAAAGATGAGTATTACTTAAGTTCACAACTTAACATACGTTCCATGTGCTACACTGTGAGGAATAAATAACTTTTAGTTTTAATTTTTATTTCCTTTCTTATCCTACTTGAATCTTATGACATCTTAGTTGAAACCTGAATAGAAGCACATATGGCTTTTTTTCACTTGAAAATGGAATAAGGAAGTGATATGTTTTAGCATTTTATTTTAATATAGTTTTAAAGGTGAATCTTATAGCTTTGGTACTTTTCAAATAAAGTACTAATTCAACTGGGAGATAAAGAGTTGGTAACATAAACCATATTTTTTCCTATCATATAGTCTACCACAATAGCTCAGATGCAGGAAAAAGCATAAGATAGCTTCCAACAAATAGAAAGAATATTTCTTAAACCTAGTATAATGGCATCTGCCCAAGTGTTTCTGGCCTAAAATTATGACCAGATTCTAGTGCAGTGTCTCACCAAACTATCTGCTGATCTTCAGTCTTCAACTGATCACTTCTTGTTCAGAAAGAGCACCTAATATAATGATTTCTGCTCAATGTGAAATAAAATGATTGGGAATATACTGACTTATTTGAATTTAATACATTTTTAATGGGTTAAAGCCAATTTTTCATTAACTCAACACATACTCTGTAAACTCTCTCTTTAGAAATTGATCAAGGTTTGGTTAAAGATCTACTCAAAAGTTGCGCAGATATTTTGAGGGGCTTAGCTCTGGAGTTTATTTCTTCTTTAAAACTAAATTATTCTGGTGGTAGTGAACATTAGTTGCTTGGTGCTCTCCATTTGGTTTCCCAAAGACACTCACAAATGATGAATCTTTTATTTGGCCCTGTAGCATGAATACTAGATCAGGTCTGGGAATAATGGTAGTTAATCAATTACTGTCAAAGAGACAAAGTAGAGAAGGCAAAATTATATTTAATCTGAGTCTTAGAGTAATGCTATTACTCTAGATTAATTTAAAAGTAAGCTTGATTTGGTCTCCAGATATTCAATAAAGGCCCTTCACGTGGCTCATCCTCTGAGGAGTCCATGCCACTGAGGGCAGGCAATAAGACAGCAACAAGATGGAAAAGATAAGGAGATGCTAATAAGAGTGAACATGGACGAGAATAACAATTATGTGGCTAATAGGATATAATAGTCAATGTATGATGGAAAACCAAGGTGGACAACATAAGCATGTATTATACAATATACTCAAGTCCCAAAGCATCAGTGTTAGTTATCATTTTACGGGAGGGTCAGAAAGTATAGATAGAAAAAGGATAAAAGAAGTTCAAACTACGTCCTTATAGAAATTTTCATGAGAAAAAGGTACACAGCTGCCTGTCTGTGACTTTACAGGGCACTCTTATTTGACAGCACTTAATAAGCATTTGGCACTGACCACTTCCAGATACGGAGACAAAAATAAGTGTATTCCCCTGGCAAAGTATTTAGGCTTCTCAGTTTTGACAGCTGCTTCCGGCCTATGAAGACAAGAGTTTATCTGATTCACACAGTTACAGTAACTTCTGACAACAGAAGGAGGGAAAGACATACCTGTGCATTCCTGCCCTCAGGGAGGCAGAGTAACGCCAGTCAGGGTTGGGCTGTCGTGGCTGCAAAATCACAAAGGGAGTTTCTGTTAATATGGCAAAACAATGATCTCCTAGTGATGATGTTCACTGGTAAGTTGGTTCTTAAATATCTCCATGCATCTATTGAAAATATTGAAGTTGCCATTTCATATGCAACTCTAAGATGATATCCACACATACAGCACTTCAGAAGAAAATTAGTTCATCAGGGTCAATGCACAGATTAAATATCATGGAAAACTGAATTTAATGATGCTGTGAGGACCAGCTTTGGCTTTGCCTTGCTCCAAACAGGTCTATGTATTAACAAATACACACTACTGTGTATATATAAAATAGATAAACCACAAGGACTTACTATATACCACAGGGAACTCTATTTAATATCTTGTAATAACCTAAAGTGGAAAAGAATCTGAAAGAGAATACATATGTATAACTGAATCACACAGTACACCTGAAACTAACACAATATTGTAAATAAACTATATTTCCATTAAAAAACAAAACACAGGTCTATGTTCCTAATGCAGCACTTATGGAAGGACAGTTTGTTCTGAAACAGGAAAAGTTTTCATTGCTTTTGCGCTCAAATGCCCCATTAAGGCAACATCCCAGTTTGGTATTCTAGTTTATAACAGGCACAGGACTACACAAGCTCTGCTGGTCTGGCTGGACTGCAGAGCACTGCAATCTGCTGCTGGCTTTGCAGACTGCAGCATGTTTGACCCTGGACGGATGTGCCCAGTCATAATGCCAACAACTGATAACAGCCTCTTCTGCTGATCGAAGAGGAATACAAGGGAGAGGAAAGCAAACCGTGGCAGGGTTTGACCTTGTTGTGCTGCATAATCCTTTTGATAAAACTGTACTTGTTTCCTGCTCCTCTGAGTGCTTTGCCTTCTTATTCAATTACTGTTCGCTAAGCTCTGCTTAACCGGAGACCTAAGAAGAACCTGACTCACTCTGCACCACCTATGTGTTGGAAAGATGGATTGCCCTGTGTCTACAAACTGTCAATTCAGAGTGAAGGGGACACAGAGGAAAATGTGGGTATCAGAAGACTGTTCTGGGAGTTATGTGCTGAGTAGGAGCTACTCAGGAGTCACCAGGGACAAAATCAATCACCACCACTATTCTGGTAACAATTAGCAAAATTTTTATTAAGTAAAACCTGTGACAGATGTTCCTCTCGATGTGTTTTCATGAACAGAGATTAAAGTACTTCTGTCAATCTATAAAAATGGTACTGATGAACCTATTTGCAGGGCAGGAATAGAGATGCAGATGTAGAGAAAGGACTTATGGACACGGCAGGGGAAGAAGACGGTGGGACAAACTGAGAAAGTAGCACTGACATGTATACACGAGCATGTGTAAAACAGACAGCTAGTGGGAAGCTGCCTCACAGCACAGGAAGCCCAGCCTGGTGCTCTGTGATGGCCTAGAGGGGTGGGATGCGAGAGGGGAGGGAGGCTAAACAGGGAGGAGATGTACATATATATACACATGTAACTATGGCTAATTCACGTTGTTTTACAGTAGAAACCAACACAGCATTGTAAAGCAATTATCCTTCAATTAAAAGTAAATTTTTTAAAAAGTATCTGGGAAAAAAAATAATAAAGAGGTCCTGTCACTGAATACTGACGTCTATTTGAGTGGAAAGATGAAGAGATAGAGGTTGTATTTTGTATTTTCCTCTGGAGTATAATTATCATATTTGGTAGATAAAAGGCCACATTAATGCCAATAAACTATTTCAAAATGTCAGTAAGTCTTGATCCTGTCATTCTTATAGTTCATTCAAGGGATACACAGTATTTCATAAACATTATTTCTTCACAACATCCAGCAAAGAAGTGATCAGAATCTCAACTTCCAGGCAGACTTTGGGATGGTTAGATGATAATCTGAGATTTAGCCAAGTCAAGGCCCAGAAAAAGCAACAACTCTAGGATACTTTTGCCTCAAATGTCCCCATACACTAACTGCCCTCTCTAGTCCCTTCCATTCTGTTGGCAAGATACGAACATACAAGCTGCTTCACCCTTGGTTCTTGAGTTCACAAACTGCTATTGATATTCCTCATAAAGTAGCATAAAACTATCTACAGATGAAATGAAGGGTTCCCATTTTCTATCAGTGGTAGTAGAGGGAGCAACAGAGAAAATAATTGCAACCATCTGGTAAACCCAAAAAGTGATCAAAATACTTTTTATTAATCCTGTCATCACCGGCTTTGCCCTGACAATCAGTAGCGCTGGTGTCAGCTTGTCAGCTATGAGACCGTTCCTTCAAGAAAGACTCTGACATCTGTTGAGTCAATGCTGCCAATTTTTCTATGACCGGGTAACATCCATGATGAAAACTGCTGATCTTGGGAACAAAATCACCAACTTCATTTTGCTGAAAGGCACAGTTCTAGCAAGATTGACCAGGAAACTCAGTCCATTACATAATCCCACTTCCTCAGCAACGTGTAATTTGTCATGCTGCTATTTTCAATACTAATTCTTCAGCGACACGATGCTTCTGAGATTTATTTGCCAGAATCATAGTTATGATACATCTTACAGCAACGAGATCAGGCAGGGAAAAGGTAAAGAAGAAAGTACTTAATATGTTTTATGTATCCACACAATACTAGGCAATGGGATAAGCACTTTATACATATTACTGTATTTATCCTAACACCTTTGTTAGACCATAATCTCTATGAAAGGGACTATATATTTGTTTATAAAGCATATAGATAGTCTCAAATATTCATAATAATAGTTATATCCTCAGAAGCTAGCAAGGTTCAGGTATTGGATAGGCTTTTAAAATCCTTTCAAATAAATTAACTACAAGCAATGGTAACATTATCATGCTTAAATTACAAAAATTAGAAATCTGGAATTTTAGAGAGATTAATTGCCTGTCTCATAAGTAGGTCTGGCTGATAGTCATGTTTAGGTACCCCTAATGTGAAAAGGGAACTTCCCTGGTCGCTCAGATGGTAAAGCGTCTACCCGCAATGCGGGAGACCTGGGTTCAATCCCTGGGTCAGGAAGATCCCCTGGAGAAGGAAATGGCAACCCACTCCAGTACTCTTGCCTGGAAAATCCCATGGATGGAGGAGCCTGGTAGACTACATCCATGGGGTCGCAAAGAGTCAGACACAACTGAGCGACTTCACTTCACTTAATGTGAAAGTCATTATATATTATACAGTGGAAGTGACAAATAGATTTCAAGGGATTAGATCTAATAGACAGAGTGCCTGAAGAACTATGGACAGAAGTTTGTGACATTGTACAGGAGGCAGTGATCAAGACCATCCCCAAGAAAAAGAAATGCAAAAAGGCAAAATGGTTGTCTGAGGAGGCCTTACAAATAGCTGTGAAAAGAAGAGAAGCAAAAGCAAAGGAGAAAAGGAAAGATACACCCATTTGAATGCAGAGTTCCAAAGAATAGCAAGGAGAGATAAGAAAGCCTTCCTCAGTGATCAATGCAAAGAAATAGAGGAAAACAACAGAATGGGAAAGACTAGAGAACTCTTCAAGAAAATTAGAGATACCAAGGGAACATTTCATGCAAAGATGGGCACAATAAAGGACAGAAATGGTATGGACATAACAGAAGCAGAAGATATTAAGAAGTGGCAAGAATATACAGAAGAACTATACAAAAAAGATCTTCACGACCCAGATGATCACGATGGTGTGATCACTCACCTAGAGCCAGACATCCAGGAAAGTGAAATCAAGTGGGCCTTAGGAAGCACTGTTACAAACAAAGCTAGTGGAGGTGATGGAATTCCAGTTGAGCTATTTCAAATCCTAAAAGATGATGCTACGAAAGTGATGCACCCAATATGTCAGCAAATTTGCAAAACTCAGCAGTGGCCACAGGACTGGAAAAGCTCAGTTTTCATTCCAATCACAAAGAAAGACAATGCCAAAGAATGCTCAAACTACCATACAATTGCACTCATCTCACACACTAGCAAAGTATTGCTCAAAATTCTCCAAGTCAGGCTTCAACAGTACGTGAACCATGAACTTCCAGATGTTCAAGTTGGATTTAGCAAAGGCAGAGGAACCAGAGATCAAATTGCTAACATCCACTGGATCATTGAAAAAGCAAGAGAGTTCCAGAAAAACATCTACTACTGCTTTATTGACTTGCCAAAATCTGTGACTGTGTGGATCACAATAAACTGTGGAAAATTCTTCAAGAGATGGGAATACAAGACCACCTGACCTGCCTCCTCAGAAAGCTGTATGCATGTCAAGAAGCAACAGTTAGAAGTGGACATGGACCAACAGACTAGTTCCAAATAGGAAAAGGAGTATGTCAAGGCTGTATATTGTCACCATGCTTATTTAACTTATATGCAGAGTACATCATGAGAAATGCTGGGCTGGATGAAGCACAAGCTGGAATCAAGATTGCTGGGAGAAATATCAACAACCTCAGATATGCAGATGACACCATCCTTATGGCAGAAAGTGAAGAACGACTAAAGAGCCTCTTGATGAAAATGAAAGAGGAGAGTGAAAAAGTTGGTTTAAAACTCAACATTCAGGAAACTAAGATCATGGCATCTGGTCCCATCACTTCATGGCAAATAGACGGGGAAACAATGGAAACAGTGAGACTTTATTTTGGGGGGCTCCAAAGTCACTTCAGATGGTGACTGCAGCCATGAAATTAAAAGACGCTTGCTCCTTGGAAGGAAAGTTATGACCAACCTAGACAGCATATTAAAAAGCAGAGACATTACTTTGCCAGGTAATGTCTAGACGGACTAGACATGACAGTCTAGACATGACGGACTAGACGGACTAGACCAAAAAAGCTATGGTTTTTCCAGTAGCCACGTATGGATGTGAGATTTGGACTATGAAGAAAACCGAGCACTGAAGAATTGATGCTTTTGAACTGTGGTGTTGGAGAAGACTCTTGAGAGTCCCTTGGACAGCAAGGAGATCCAACCAGTCCATCCTAAAGGAAATCAGTTCTGAATATTCATTGGAAGGACTGATGCTGAAGCTGAAACTCCAATACTTTGGCCACCTGACACGAAGAACTAACTTATTTGAAAAGACCCTGATGCTGGGAAAGATTGAAGGCGGGAGGAAAAGGAGACAACAGAGGATGAGATGGTTGGATGGCATCACCGACTTGACGGACATGAGTCTGAGCAAGCTCCAGGAGTTGGTGACGGACAGGGAAGCCTGGTGTGCTGCAGTCTGTGGTGTCACAAGGAGTCGGACATGACTGAGCAACTGAACTGAATGTGAAAGTCTGTGTTTTAAATAACTTTGCATGTAACGACAGATATACTTTTTTCTCTTTTTTATGATTGACTTCCCCCAATATTGATTGATTTTAAAATGATATGAAATTAAAAGTAAAAAAATGTACATGGGTTTCATCTGAACTTGGAAAAATTGAAGCTGAGAGGTTGACTACTGATATACCTGATACAATGAGACATATGTTTAGTTCTCTAATACTTGGATGGTACATCCCTGGGCTTTGCTTAATTTCTATAGGTAAAAAGCCCCAGTATGTTGTTTCAAAGAGCAGTCCTTCAGTAGAATAAGTCACAAAATTCCAGAACTGGAAAAGCTGAATTAAGTAGTTCATGCAGGTGATGTAGTATTCAAGAACAAGAATCCATTTACATTTCTATCAAAGTTATAGCTGAGATTTGATTTATCCTGTAGTGGTATTATTTATTATTTATACTGTGGAATATTTCAGCTACAAAAGGGTGAATCACCTTTTCTAGGACAGATCCTCTATGCCATTCATAAAATCATAGGACTACTCAGTTAAGTAAATGCTATCTTCTTATCATGGAAGTCCACGAAGCTGTCAATAAATGGTCGTCTGAGAAAACAAGACTATATGTAGCATCTTCTTTTCCTTCCTAGTAGGAATCTATTAAAGATGTATCCACTGGAAATTTTTCAGTGATATTTTATGAACACTAATATAAATTATGGTACGCAAGACCCAAAAATGACCTCCAGGATCCCTACACCCCATGTGAATGCCCTGTATAATCTCCAAGACTGAATATGATGGGCCTTACTCCATGATCAAGTCATACTATATGGCACAGTTGGCCTTGAAAAAGGGAAATATAGGTGGGGATGATCTAATCATTCCAGTCTTTTAAATCTGGGTGTAGAGATCAGAGACAGAAATCAGAGAGATCTGAAGCATGAGAGAGAGTCCACAAGAGAAAATATTTTCCACTGTCAAAATATTCTCCAGCTCTGAAGATGGAGGAGGCCGTGGGGCAGGGACCTAAAGAAACCTGTAGGAACTCCAGCCAACAGCAAGTAAGAAAACAGGGAGCTCAGTCCTCAGGGAACTGCATTCTGCCCAACAACTTGAATGAACTTGGAAGCAGAGTCTTTCTCGGAGTCTCCAAGAGAGAACTCAGTCTGGCAGACATGTTGCTTTCAGCCTTGTGAAAACCTGAGCAGAGAAGCCAGCCACAATGGGCAGGTAATAATTGAGTATTAGTTTTAACCACTAATCTGTGGTGACTTGTTACAAAGCAATAGGAAATGAATACATAAAACTGTTGGTCATCAAGGCAAAAAGGAATCTAACATTTAAAATAATAATTGTTATGTTACATATTAGTCTTCTCGTAAATCAAAATGAAAAGTGATAAGTATGAGATTTCTAGGTGAACTGTAATCACACTCAGTGGCTCAGTCATGTCTGATTCTTTGCGACTCCATGGACTGTAGCCCGCCAGGCTTCTGTGACCATGGGATTCTCCAAGCAAGAATACTGGAGTGGGTTGCCATTCCCTCCTCCAGGGGATCTTCCTGACCCAGGGATTGAACCCTCCACTAGTGCCTCCTGGGAAGCCCCTCTAGGTGAATACTTACTTCTAAAAACAGTCATTTATAACCTTAATCCACAGAGCAGGAAAATAAAGTACACATAACTTTAAAACATACATAATGGTTCCAGTACAACAGAAAATGCTAGGTCTGCTTAACTCTGGATGCACAGCCTGCTAGCACAGCAGTTACTTTCTCACTCACAGTTTTACTTCCCTGGAGCCCAGAGTTTTGACCCTGCAAGGCCAGAAAGGAACCGGTGTTGCTTATGTGCCAAGGAACTAACATTCTTCTTCAATTTTTGAATTTTGGAGATTTCTTCGCATTTGTCAAGTTCAAATCCTTGAAAGCCAAAAAGTTGCATAATTTTTAGGCTAGCATATTTAAAACACTTCAGAGGGATTCTCTTGACCTTTGATTTTTGAAATCATGCTTTTAGATTAAAATACTCAAAATATTATCATATGAATAAGCCAAATTTATATTCGTACTATAAAATGCACAAGAACATGGAGCCAGGTGAAATTTACAAAAGTCACATTTGAAGACATCTGTAAATCCCCATAGTTCAGCTAAACCTCTGGCTTGCTGGTGGTAATTTTTCCTCAAACATTTGCAAACTGACATCAACCTGACCTCTCACTGAGAGCAAAACTTGGTGGCCAACCAAGGCAAGTAGCCAGAACCGACTCTGCTATTCTGTGAAACAGACAGCATGCCAATAGACAATTTATAACATGCCAGCCTGTGTCCCTGCCGAGTGTTCTGAGTTAGACCAGATGCCCGTGTGCAGGCTCACTCCTGGGTCAGTACAAAGGGTAGGCCAATGACATTCAAGCTACAGTAAACAGATTTCTTCAACAATCAGAATATGTGCAAGATAAAGAGACAGAGAGGAGCTCAGCCATAATTCCATCTGGCTTAGCTGATCTGTAGAAAAGGGGAGGAAGGGGGTAATGTGAATAAATTATTGTATTCTTAGACCAAAGAAACCTTTGCTCAGAACAGCCCTATAAGCAAAACAGAAATGGCAAAACAAAACAGCCCCACCCATTCAAAAGTGACCATATGAGGATGAGACATTGAAATGGAAGCTCAGACACAATTTCTTTGCCTATTTTGACCACTGTGCAGTTTTTAATGAATTCACTACAATGGCACTTTACACAAAGTGTACATTCTGATCCAGGGCACAGTCAGTCACCAGCTAGAAGAGTCAGTCCTGTGGGTAATAAATTAGGTGCCACTGAAAGGAGGGTTACTTTCCAGGTTACTACATCTGGAATTAGAGTGAATATGTACACATAGCAGCAAAAATAACTGAAGATTTGGTGACTCCAAATGGCTTTAAAATAAGTGAAAGTGAATGTAAATATACCTCGTTTCTGCTACTCTCTTGTGATTTCTACATCTTGGGCCAACTAGTCCCAGTGAGGCCCAGTTGGACAATTCTGCCCAGAGCACTCAATGTGACTCATCCGCATTCACAGGACCACAGGTGCACAGAATCCACCATAAGCTTTGTGTTTTTTTCTTGGTGATTCTGAAGAGGGTGCCAACCACATTCAATATGAGGTTTTCAGATCTCTCCAAAGAAAACTTCTGCCCCATTGTTAAACAGTTACTCCAAAAACCTCACTGCACAAGTGGCTCATGAAATAAACTCATTGGGGGATAAAATCTACTGAAAGATTAGTCTGGTATTAAATACTGATATTTAATAAGCAACAAGAGAAACCAGAGAAAGAATGAAGATAAAAGATCTGTTGAACAGGTTTTGTCAATGGTAAAACAAATAAAAATATGCTAGTTTGGTAGTAACATTTTTTACTCACTGATCCTCCCATTGGTGACCTACTTTTATGCAAAGAATTCCTCTTTTTCCAGAGCAGTTTATTGACACTACTAGGTGAATCAGCAGTGCCTAAATGCCTGAGTATCCCATATCAACAGGAATATAAGCAATGAGATTTCTATCTATAACATTTCAAAAGGCACAGTCTTTGGAGTTAGACAGATATGACTTAAAATACCACTAGTAGAGTGACTGTGTATGTTACTTAACCTCTCTGATCTTGTTTCCTCACATGCTAGATGTTGATAAGTATTTGTTTAATGTATGACTTACAGGTAATGAAACCATACATATATTGCAGTGCAGAATATTTTTATATATAGCTGGGTGGTCAGTGAGCACAAATGCCTTATTCATCTTTTCCAGTCTCCAACTAATTTTAGGCACATGGAATTAATTGCACCCCAGGACTCTCCTGCCATCTGAAAGGACTGGGTAGAGAAGACAGAAAGCCTAATGTGAGAATTTAACAGGTTGATCTAGCGGTGATGACTTTCAGAGTTGAATGGTTTCTGTCCCCATTTTGCCATGCTATGACAACATGACTCACTCTCTCTGTGTAACCGCAAGTATTCCAGGAGCTGCAGATAGGCACTGAATTTCCAAAAGCGTCTGGCAAAAATTTGCCATTATTAAAATCAAGCACTCTCCTGGCAAAATCCCACAGAAGTAAGCACTTTTCTGACACAATTTTCTCCCTAGATTAAAGGTTTGTGAACCAAAGCACATATTAACACACAGGTCAGTGTGAGACAGAAATAGTTCACATATCAAATTGTCCCAAGCTTTGAGTCAGGAGAGGGAGGGTAAGAGTTCACTCCCCTCGCTTCTGGCTCACAGCTGGTAGCAAAGCTCGCCTGCCCTGCTCTCTACAGAGAGGCTCATGAGGACTTCTCAGGAATTTGTTCAGCAAATGTCTACAGCATCCTTATTTAAAATTAAGCCCTTCTGCTGCTGCTGCTAATTCTCTTCAATCGAGTCCGACTCTGTGCAACCCCATAGACAGCAGCCCACCAGGCTCCCCTACATGCTGCCAAAAGCTATGAATTCCAAAAGAATTCTGGAAACTCCTTGATTCCCCAGCCCCTGTTCTTAATCTGCAATCTGCCTCTGGTGACTGCTCAGCATTGACTAACACCAGGCTCTTCAGATAAATCTACCTTCAATGTACATGGAAATTCTCTCAATCCATCTCTGTTCTACTCTATGCTTATGCATTAATTTCCTGAAGATGAGCATGAATTTAGAATGTGAAACTATGGACAATAATAAAAAGACAGCAATATGTCAACGAAAACACATCACAAAAATATGGGAGGGACAAATACTATTAATTCATTTTGCAGTACCTCTGAAAGTAGTTGTTTGGGAAGAAACAATTTATCACTATTTATGAGATAAAATTTTAACTTCTGAAATTCCATTTAAAGTATCACAGAAAATGCATGTGGAGACAAACACACGACACAAAACACATGCGCTATCCAACATACACATCCTGCATGTAATGAGCAAACAAGTCTTACGCCTACTTAAAACCTAAAACCAGTGTGTCTACTAACACCTGTCCTTCGTGTATGATAAGTCCCACTTTCCAAGGCTTTTGTAGCTAGATTCAGAAAATGAACATGTGCTATGGAACATACTGAAGTATTATTTAAAGTATTATCATTTAAGTTAAAGACAGGAGGGCCTTGAAGAGGCTGCTTCACATCTCATCAAAACATTAGAAACTGTTAAGAGGGAATCAGACCACACTTACTCTAAATGCAGGGAAATCCTCCTACAATGAGTTCACACAATGCCAAGAAAGGTGACTAAGGGCAGAATTCTTCCCCCCTTTCTTTCTCCCCAACCCCAGCTTGTTCCAGGCTTCACCATACCCTCACATCCCTAGTCCACTCATTCTAACATCTTCATGGTCCAACCAGACAAATTGGTTCCCGGCCTTACTATCATTCATATCCTCTGACAGCCCCTACAGAAGAGTTACCACAGCAAAGAGCCAAAACAAACTTCGTCTTCAGGGGAGAGGGTCCACATTCTATGGTCTTATCAACTCTGATAAGAGTTTCTAGCAGATCTTATCACATTAGTACAATGCAAAACTAATATTAGAAATATTAACTGGATTAACTAATATGAACTAATATCCAGAAATATTAACTAGATACTTTACACTGTAGATAGTCCAAGGTATAAACAGTATGGAAAGCATACAGAGGTGACCACCATAACCCTGAAGTCTAAGAACTTCGAAAAAACAACACTCCTCAAGGGTTTCAAAAGAGAACTTGCCCTGTGGATGACATGGCACAAGCCCTTCCTCCTTGAGTCTCATAACATCACCCCCTATAGCACCATCTTATTCTCAGGCCTATCCTATTTCTCTACAAAGCTGTGCTTGAACACCACACACTTAAGACAAACCCTCATTTCTCAGACAATTTTATAGTCAAGTCTTCACATATCTGAAAAGAAATGGGAAACTAAAAGAATTCTCTAGTGCTATTTTTCTAGAGAGGAAAACACATTAGATTATAACCCAGTCACAGGTACTACACATATTCAGTTTACCAGATAACCCTCGTCATTGTTAATAACTCAATAAAGCCAACCACATGATAATGGTGGAGGGGGGTGAAAAATGCAAGACTTTGTGGAAGACCCCTTGACTACCATCTCACCTCATTTTGAGAAACAGCTTCATTTTTGAGAATAACCAGGTTCCCAGCACTCTGCCCACTTTGGCCCGTGAGGTGCCTGCTGTCACCTGCCGCTGCCTGGGCTCCCCCAGGTCCCCGTCCTGTCTGTGCCCCTGTGTTGTAAAACATGAAGGTGTCGCTCCCTGAGCCTGCTGTCAGACAGGCCTTGTAGCAGTAGGTCTTGGTGAGGGAGCCGTTCCCTCGCACTTCGATGAAGTGAGGCTGCACTTTGAGGCCGGGAGGTATCCTGGCATCAATGTTGTTATTGGCCTGCTTGTAGAGTTCTGCAGGGCACCGCTCCCTCACTCCACAGAAGCCTCCACAGCACGTGGTGCCGTAAGCTGTGTAGCGGTAGCACTTGATGATGCTCAAAACAATGATTGTCAAAAGAAATATAAAAGACACTGTGCTTAGTGCTATTATGAGATAAAGTGTAATTTCAGAGTATGTCCGAGGACTTTTCACATGTCTCTGAGTGTCAGGGAGGATTCTGGAAACCCTATCCACCACGGCTACTGTAATGGCCACAGAGGCTGACAGCGATGGCTCTCCATTATCTCGGACCACCACGGTCAGGTTGAAAGTGGTTCCAGTCTCATCTCCCATCTTCCTGGTAGTCCTAATTTCTCCTGTGTGGAGCTCTACTTTAAAGAGGTCCAGGTCAGAAATCTGGGACAGATGGTAAAAGAGCCAAGCATTTTGCCCAGAATCTGAGTCCATGGCTATGACTTTAGTGACCAGGTAGCCAGCAGGGGCAGTTCGAGGCACCATTTCAATGGCTACTGATGAATTGGTTGAGGTAGGGTACAGGATGTGAGGGGCGTGGTCGTTCACGTCCACTATATACACATTGACGGTCACAGTGCTGCTCAGTGGTGGGCTCCCATTGTCCCGGGCCTCCACAATCACAAAAAACTCCCGAAACTTCTCATAATCAAAGGAGTTGACAGCATAAAGGCTACCACTGGCACTGTTAATGGAGACATAGGAGGTGACTGGCAGCCCTTGAACCTCCCTCTCCAGGAGGGAGTAGGCCACCTCCGCATTCTCCTTTTCATCTGGGTCCGTCGCTTGCACAGTGCAGAGCAACACCCCTGGCAAATTGTTCTCCTCGATGTAGATGGAGTAGGAGTCCTTTGGGAAGCTGGGGGGGTTGTCATTGATGTCAGATATCTCCACCTGCAGTGTCCGCTGGGACGTGAGCTGTGGCACTCCCCCATCAGTGGCAGTCACTGTGATGTTGTAGGCAGCCACCCGCTCCCGGTCCAGGGGTCCACTCACCACCAGTGTGTAGGAGTTTCCAAAACCATTCAGTCGGAAAGGCAGTGCGGCCTCCAGGCCCAGGCTCACCTTCCGGTTGGGACCCGAGTCTTGGTCATTGACACTGAGAAGGGCCACAACAGTGTTGGGGGCAGCGTCCTCGGGCACCGGGCTGTACAGGTCCGTGAGCACCACCTCTGGTGCGTTATCATTCACGTCCACGATATCCACCAGCACCTTGCAGTGACCCACCATGGGCACCGGACCCCGGTCAGTTGCCTGCACGTAGATCTGGTAGGAGGAGGCCTCCTCGTAATCCAGCGCTCCGCTGACCCGCACTTCCCCCGTGCTGGCGTCGATGCTGAAGAGCTGTCTCTCCCGGTCCGACGTGTAGCTGCTCAAGGAGTACGTGAGCTCGCCATTGGAGCCCTCATCCGGGTCGGAGGCATTCAGCTTCACTACCAGCGTGCCTGGGGGCGAATCCTCTCGAAGGTGGACGCGGTAAGTGGACTGGTCGAAGGCGGGAGAATTGTCGTTAGTGTCCAGGACTCGCACCGAGATCTGCGCCGTGCCGGAGCGGGCTGGGCTGCCCCCGTCCACAGCTGTGAGAACCAGGTGGTGCAAGACTGCCTGCTCGCGGTCTAGGCCCTTCCGCAGCAGCAGCTCCAGCACCTTACTGTTCTCTTGCAGGGGTTTCAGGTCCAGCTCGAAGTGCTCGTTGGGGCTGAGCTCGTAGGTCTGCACCGAGTTGGTGCCCACGTCGGGGTCCTGCGCGCTCTCTATGTGAAAGCGCGCTCCAGGGGCCACCGATTCGCTTACCTGCAGCTGGTAGTCGGGCCGCGGGAAGCGAGGCGAGTTGTCGTTGATGTCCAATACCTCCACCTCTACGGCGCTCACCGCCACCGGGCTGTGCGCCAGCACTTCCAGGCTGAGCAGGCAGCGAGGCCGCTGCTCGCACAGCGCCTCCCGGTCAATGCGCTCGTTGACGAAGAGCGCTCCATTGGTCAGGTCCAGCTCCAGGTAGCGCGGGCTGGGCGCACCCAGGTGGTGGATGCGCAGGCAGCCCGGCCCCAAGCGCCGCAGCTCCAGCCCCAGCGCACGAGCCACGTTACCCACAGGCGCGCCGGGTGCCTGCTCCTCCGGCACCGAGTATCGCAGCTGGGAGGCCGCTGGGCTCGGCAGCAGCAGGAGAAGCTGCAGCAGCGGCAGCCAGGACATGGGCGGCTGGAGTCGCGGACGCACTGTCGCCCCGGGTCTGGTGCCCGCCAGCTCCATAGCCACCGGCCACGGCGGAGGCAGCCGGGCAGGGCCGGAGGCAGCAGCTTCCCCAGCCTTGCTCCACGCCCCGGCCGCGCCTCCGCCTCCGCTCGTGCCGCCCAGCGCCCGCTCCCCCACACCTCACGTGCCAGCAAACGCTAGCAAATGCCGGGGGCCGCTCCCCTCGTGGGCCCTTCGGAGGGCTCCCGGCCCCGCCGCCAGCCCTGGCTCCCCATATCCCAGCTCATCCGCTCGCCGCCGAGTCGCTCTGCCCGGCTTCGCTTCCTTGCCGCCGCCGCCGCCGCTGGTCCAGGGGGAGGGAAGAGGAAGCAGAAGGGGAGGGGGAGGAGTGCTCCGCAAGTCCGGCTCCGATTCCGCACCGAGGTGGCGGACGACGACCGACCCGGTCAGCCCAGTCGCCCCAACCACTCCAGCCCCAGCTCCTCTACCCCGGACCCGCCGGGTCCCGGCGGACCGCGGGAACACGGCCACTCCCTTTCTCCCTGCCCCCACTGTTCTGTTCAGCCCGTCTCCACGGTCCCTCGGCTGCTGCACGGGTCTTGTAAGCAGATTCTAGGAAAAGCTGCTAAGTCTCTAGGACTCGAGCTATCAGCTCCCAAGAAAAGATTTCCAAGCGCAATTCAAGAAAATACACCGAGGGCCTCAGCTAAGTACGGGTATCTGGGCGGCGGCTTCACGTTCAAAGAAACAAACGCGAGAGACGCACTCTGGAGGATGACGGGGATTATTTCTCTGACCCCAGCATTTTCCCTGAATACTAAATACTGCAGAAAGTGTTCAACTTCTAGAGCAGAGGGAAGGGGTGGCAAGTGCTGTCCTCTTTCGCGGAGCAGACCTAAAACTAGCATCCTGGGATCCAACACTCGATTCTGCTCCTAGCCGAATGGCCTTTACTTTCAGTGTGTGCCTTGGCAAGTAACCAATATTTCAGGTTTTGAAATTATTTTTAAAAATTGGTTCCATGAAGCTGCAGGCTAAGCTCTTACTTTAACACTTTTGATCATAGTGGGGAGAATCTGGTAAAATTTTAAAGAGATTCTTCCTTCAAGCTTTTCCTCATTGTACTTCAAATCTTTTTCATTTATCACCTAAAACATTTTCTTTGTTCTTTCAAGTGATTTAATTTTTTTTCTTTAATGGATGACAATGTCAAGAGCCTGCAAAACCATTACATCAAGATTGTTACTCTTGATTTCCCAAGCCTGTCCAGAAGTTGGGATCCATTAATGCTTTGCAGTGAAAAGTCTGCTGTTATTAAGCAAAATGTGGGAGGCTAGGATTTATCTTACACTACCAGGCAGCAATTTCAATGGTTGCAGCTCATATTCCATAAATATGAGGCTCCTCTACACCTGCTGGTCTCTGCAGGTGTAATACACCCCTTGTATTGCTGCACAGGCAACAAAAGGATAACCAGTTGCCTTCAGTGAACAGGAAGGCAGAAGGGTCAGAGGAAGCCTTTCTGTGCTGTGTCATTGCCTCTGCTTCTCTGTTCTGAGCATCCACGTTCCCCAGTTCTTCTCATCTATTCTACAAGAGTTTAAAAACAATGCCCCACTTAAAAAAAAAAAAAGGACTCACTCCATCTCTTCTTTTAGCATCCTCTCACCCCTTGATCTTCTGCTGTGGGTCATTTCCTAGCTATGAACTGCAACAAAACTAGAACAAGACCTGATATTGGACATGCTTCGCTCCTTCAGGGGGTGAAGGGGCCAAGGCACCCAGGTTTCAAAGGCCTGGACTAGGGCATCTCTTCCTCCCACACACCAAGTGCACCCTCTGACAACTCTACAACCTAACTCATTTTATTCCAGAGAAGCTCCCAGCTTCCTTCTATCTCTTCCTTCTGTGTCTTCTATGTGCTGCTGCTTCTTTGCCCTCTTCGTTCCCTCAAGGGTGCAGAGAGGGAAGCAATTTCCATCACATTCTATTTCTATCTCCTTTCCTAGGCCTCTGGCTTCTCCCTCTGTCAGCTTCCTTCCAAAATGTCCGTATAGTAACTCTGTCTCTGTTTGCTGTGGTAATTTGATCTCAGAAAGCCTTAAACTCTCAAGTGCATGAATTGTAGGTCTGGCCTATGTCTTCACTCATTACTTATTTCTGAAAATAAATGGCTTATAAGTGGAATCAAGTTATAAGTTGTCAGGAAGAATGACCTTTTCTTCCCTCATCTCCTCCCAGGCTTTCATAGTCACTGCCACCTCTGCCCACAACTCGGAAACCTGGTCAGTAGGCATTGACCATGCATGAACCTGTGCCCCTGACAAGATCGCAGGCTCTTAAGGAAGAGATGAAAATGACAGAGGCTTGGTAATGTTTTTAATGGAAGCCCCCAAGTGTCAACTCAGGAGAAAAATCAGGGCTCTTCTCTTAGTAATCTTGTCATCTTCCAGCAAGGACATTTGCCAGGTTGTCCATCTTGATGTGTCAGGATCATAAGCTTCAACTAGTGCTTACTCCCTCAATGGCTGAGAAGGCAAACAGCACCAGTTCAGTGCAAATCAGCCACCTTTTCAAAGATGTACTAAAGAGACGGTGTACTCTGTATTTGGCACTCCAATGATTTAGTTCCTCATATATTGTACATGTCTCATGCCAACCTTACTAGTTGGTGGAATGGGATTGTTTAGACTGCTGGTAGGTGCCCTGTCCATGAATATTAGTACTAATGCCTCGGCCACACCACTATGCACTCCTTCCTTTCCTCAGACCTTCCAGAAGCTCTACAGAAAAGCAGAGTAGCACAGTGATTAGTAAGACAGATTTTGAAGTCAGTCACACCCCTGCCAATGACTAACCATGTGGCCTTGGTCATGTTATATAACTTGAAACTTTAGCTTACTCATTATAATTGGGGAAGACAATTTTAAGTAAACTCATAGAATCATTATAATTACATGAAATGATGTATATAAAACAATCTTAGGGAGATTAAAGAGGTACAAACTTCCTCTTATAAAATAAGTCACAGGTATGAAACGTACAGGATGGGAATATAGTCAGTAATAATGTGATATCTCTGTATAGTGACAAATGCTAACTAGACTTATTGTGGTGATCATTTTGTAACACACAGAAATATTGAATCACTATGTTGTACACCAGAAATTAACATAGTGCTGTAGGTCAATTATACTTCACAAACACACAAACTCATAGAAGAAGAAATCAGATTTATGGTTACCAGAGGTGACGGGGTAGGAGAGGGGGAGTTAGATGAAACCAGTTAGAAGATGGGCTTCATACAAACTGCCAGTTATAAGTACTAGGGATATAATGTACAAGATGATAAATAATATAATTGATACTGCTATATATTATATATGAAAGCTGTTAAGAGAATAAATCCTAAGAGTTCTCATCACGAGGAAAGAAATTTTCTTTTTCTTTCATTTTCTATCTATATGAGAAAATGGATGTTCATTAAACATTGTAGTAATTATTTCATGATGTATGTAACTTAAATCATCATGCTGTATACCTTAAAGTTATACAATGCTGTATTCAGTTATATCTCAATAAAACTGGAAAGAGAAAAACAACCTACATAGTAATTGACAAATATTATTACTATCAAAATGCAACAACTTCTTATCATCAGATAACCTCCTTAGTTGCAATCTGTATATAGCATGGCCCTTTAAAGTATCAAACAAAGATTAGCACCTGTAACTATGCCAGACAGGAAGTCAGTGATTATGGGGAAGATGAATGTGTACCAAAGTTAAACTTATCCTATATTTTGAAAACAAAAACCAGTCCTTTTCTATATCACCAAAGAAAAGGGACTTGCATCATGAGAATTCCTTCAAGGGATTTGTTCCCTCACAAGAGATTCACCTTTTTTAAGAAATGTGAAAATACGTTAGCAACACAGTGCAGAACTATTGCCAAACATGCTGTAATCTCTAACGCCCAGTGTAGTGATTGGCACAGAGGTACTTAATAATGTTTCTTGAACAGAACTAAATTTACAACTTCACTGTATAATTATCTCAAATAAAAATAGCTTCATCTTTTCTCTCCCCCTTTCCAAATCTTATCTATATTTCAAGATCCATCTTAAAACCTACCTAATCCACGAAACATTGTCTATTCTAAACATAAGGTCTTTTTATCTCTTTCACAGTATACATCTCTCTAAATGCTGACATTCAGAATTCTAAATGTATCATGTTTTAATTCATCCAAATGCTTCAATATTATTTCTTTATCTTAATTATAACCAACCTACAAGCAGAAGCCATGTTGTATGTGTCTGTATATTCTTTACAGTGTAGTAAACCTCTCAATAAATAAGTGATGGGTGTTTCTGCTTCTTCAGATCCTTTTTTAGCAGATATAATAAGAGCTACTATTTCCCTCTTTTTTTCCCAGATCTCATGGTGAGAGGGTTCAACAGTCCACAATGATCTAACTTCCTTTAAAATCTGAAATTCAAGATATTTCAAACCTGGAACTAATTCTAAAGTTGCTGAACTCTTTAAGAAAGGATCTGCTCAGAATTATTATATTATCACTCTTTGTACTTTATAATTATAAATTATAAAATAAAGATATTCCCTGCTCATAACTAACAAAGAAAGTAACATGATATGAGAAGCACCACACACACAAAAAAAACATGAGTTTACCCCCATGTTAGCCAAAAACTCTGAAATAGTCTCCCTTAACTATATCCCTTAATTGTATCTGTAAAATGCATCTATCATGAGGTCATTGGACCTCAGAACACAACCCAATCAGAACACAACCCAGTTAAGGAGCAAACCAATCAGAACACAACCCAGTTAAGCCTCTGAGAAAATACTGGTGCTCAGTGAACTCTCCTAATTCACATAAATTTTCCTTTCTTTATTATTAGTGTCATTACAAATCATTTTACTTTGGGGAACCAAACAATGTAGAGTCTTTTGACCACAGGGTGTCCTCATTAGTTGGATCAGGCTTTGGGCTAACCATTATGGGAATATCTGTCAAATAGGGAAGGTTATAATTTTCAGTTTTAAGGTGTGCATTTACGTTGTTCCACCAACTGAGCACATGACATGTAATTTAAAAACAGAGACAAATGAACATCCCAATGTTTAGTGTAGCCCAAAATAGTTTAAAAGTTCCATCTTGTTATAAAAGAACTGCACTTCTGATCTTTATACATCTTGAAAAGGAAAATGTTTACAAATATCATTATAGCATTCTTTACAGGTACAGCATCCAGTTGTTGGAAAGATAAAAAAAGATTTTTCATTTAACATGATGGTTGAATTTTTTCCACAGTCCCTTTCCTCCAGAAGGAATGCATTAGCTTTTAGGGAAAGATCCTTTAAGTCTTTAGTTCTAAGAAATTAATACAATGTTGATTCGAGACTGAGGCATCTGAAAATTGCTTAGAATAAACAAAGGAACCCAAACTATCTTTGGGTAAATAATAGAAAGGGAGAGATACACTAAGGGCTTGGGGGCAAATAGTGTAATATAACAGATAAAATAAAACTATTCAATTATTAGAGAGCTTTGCTTCTCTATCACTATTTTCAATTGAGATGGCCTACCAAAAATCACGGAATGTTAAAGGTTGAGAGAAATGTAGAAAGTATCTCACCCAAATTCTTTATTTTTCATTGAGCAAAATGTTTAAGTGGAACTTGAACCTCAAGATCAGTGAGGAGATAGGAAACATAAAAGTGCTATAAGTAAGACAAGTAATAAATGATCTTCCAGAGTACTAGAGGAACTTACAGATATGACTAGAGTACCAAATTTCGTATTTTTAAAAAGTACCATTGAGTCTGATATAAATTCCTTCAAAACTATTGTTACCTAAGTAACTGCTTTTGAGCACTTAGAGACAAAGGCATTCATACTAGGGACCACTTTGGCTTAACTGAAAACTAGTAACATCAAACCAACCACATAAACTTTAAAAAAAATTCCACATGGGCATTTTAGATTATCAAGTTGCTAGAATAATTGACAAGGAAAATGCTACAGGCACGGTCTATTTGGAATTCATGAAGACATTAAATAAACTCCCCCAGTATATCCTTACAGACAAAAGGAAGGAAGGAAGGCTATGGACAGTATAATTAGATGATTTCATAATTATTTGGATAACAGTGACAAAAAGTGTTTATTAATGGAATGTTTCAGCCTGAAAGGAGAATTCTTGTAGGTGACTGCAGAGATTCACCATTGGTCTTAGCAGTTAGTTATTCAACATTTTATCAATGACTCAAAGCAAGGAAGCATCAGTTGTCCAGTCCAATCCAGCAACAAGTTGAGCTTTCTGGAATGAGAATACCAACTTCCTGGAGTAAGCCATGTTTCTAATCACTAAAATTAGAACCAATATTCTATTTGAGACTCAATGCATGCCAGAAATTGGAAAGTTTGTATTTAAGTTAATTCCTGGCTTCCGGAATTAAATGGCTTCCTTGCCATTAAAACCTGTTCCAAGTTTCCATTCATCACTCGAAGCCTTTTACTTTAATAGAAAAACTTGTTTGGCCCTGTTTCTCCTCTTCAATTCTTGGGATTTTAGCCATAGAATAAAATAAGATGGTAATTTGGCACTAAAAAAATACCCTTGTTTCCAAGTGGGTTTTAGCCAAAGCAGTCATCGATTTGTACACATTTTTTTTATAATTTCAAAAAATGTAGATATTGGTGAGGTACCTGGAATTAGAACTGTCTTCCAGGATTGACCTAAGCTTGGTCTAAATGAAGGTCACAGTGTCTTCTTTCTATACCCATTGTGTTTGAGGCTTGGCGGAAACAAACATACACCTCCACCTAAAAAGGATGAATTCTCAAAAGTATCTGTTCATATATACAGAGCGTCAAGTAATTATTGGCTTTTTGGTTCCTCCTTGCCATGTTGATGCCTTAGCACTACGTTTACATATTGTTTCTATACATATTATTTAATTTAATGCTCACAAGAGCACATTTCCCAGTCAGGTTGATACTGATGAAAAAACTAGATACCCAAAAGGTGAAGGAATTTAACAGAATCTTCAGGAAGCTCTTTTCCATGCTCTTTTTTCTTGAACTAGAAATACCACCTCTGGCCACTACACGTGCACTCTTAATTAAGAATTATGTTACTGCCTCCAGCAAAAATTTCCAAGTATTTTCTATGAGCTCCTATCCAATTCCTATTACAACTATAATTTTTTTATCTTTTAGAGACTTCAGTTGGAATATATACGTATATTTATATACACACACACATGTGTGTGCACGCCAAGTTGCTCAGTCGTCTCCGACTCTGTGCAACCCCATGGACTGTAGCCCGCCAGGCTCCTCTGTCCATGGGATTCTCCAGGCAAGAATACTGGAGTGGGTTGTCATGCCCTCCTCCAGGGGATCTTCCCTACCCAGGGATCAAACCTGTGTCTCTTATGTCTCCTGCATTGGCAGACAGGTTATTTACCACTCGTGCCACCCGGGAGGCACACACACACACACACACACACACACACACAGTGGCTGACCTTAGCAAAACTGCAATACAAAACAGATTCGTGTTTCATTTCTTCTTCCAGTACCATCTTCCCACCTACAATATTGTGCCTAAGTAATTGGGTTTTACAAATGAGCCTCTTTTTTGGCCATACTACATGGTTTGCAGGATCTCATCTACAATATTCTGCCTAAGTATGGGGTTTTACAAATAAATTGGCTTAGGGATCTTAGTTCCCTGACCAGGGGATGAACCTGGGCCCCCTGAAATGGAAGCACAGCATCCTAACCACTGGACCCCCAGGGAATTCCCACACTTTTCTAATATCTCATTCATGTATGTGTTGTGATGGATATTGTTACATAAATTCTTCAGCAGTTATGTGTACATTATAAGGTGGGTAAAATATAAATTCTCTAAATTAGCCAAGTTAAGATGTACCATGTATCCTGTGATTATGAAAAGATCTTTAAGGTATTTTGATGAGCAATTACTGTTATCTAAAACTTTTATCAAAGTTAGAAACCTCTTAGAGTTACAAGAGACTTATAGATTCTTCATTTTTGTGGTATCCTCAGAACTTTTTACAATGCATCTTTTAGGTAGTAAGATTCTAGGATTAAAGTCTACTAGCAAATATAGACCCAACTCCACTTGAAGGTTTTTAATCATATCATATGCTTAGGTCATGTACCCAGGGAGGGTCCTCTTGTAATAATCCTGCTTAATGTAAAACCAGACTCTTAAGATTCAAGATCTGGCTCTACTGTTTATTATGTGTCCTTGGGAAAGGCTTTTGCATGCTCTCTCTCTTTCTCTCTGTAGATCTCAGCTTAGTGAAATAGGGGAAAACAGTACTTACTACTAACAGTTTCTGCTAGGCATTTATTGAGATAAAGCATGTAAAATTTCCATTGTATGCATTTTCAATGATTATTAGCCAGAAAAAAGAGAGCACAGCATAGGGATAGAAGACTCATAAAATTATCAAAATAACTTGAGGAGAAAGGAGGGATGAGTGAAAAGAGCAAAACCCCAAGTTTCTGCATTCATTTTTTGCATTCTTGACTGATGGAATTGAGAAGAAAAATCTAGTACTAAGAAGAAAAATCTAGTACTGGTTCTATTTATATAGCATCTCTGATCTAATGGTCTCAAAGATCTTAAAATCACAGGATCCCCACCAGCTTGCCTACCCTCCATGGCCGACAAGGAAGCAGCCTTTGATGACGCAGTAGAAGAATGTGTGATCAACAAAGACTACAATAGCTTGTATTTGTTTTTAAAATTAAATTAATCCTGGATAAGAGTTGCCTTTTTTTTTTAAGGAGTTAGTCTTTGACCACTAGTTTGATACCATCTCAATTTTGGGTGACCTGTTTCACCAGCAGGCCTGTTACTCTCCACGACTAACTGTGTAAGTGCTTATAATGGAATAAATTGCTTTTCTACATAAAAAAAGATCTTAATATCATTTAATTTATACATCTACAACCTGAAGTGGGTTGATGCCTACTTCAGCCTTCCAGCCGTGAATAGAAAAATTTGAATACACACCTACATACCAAACTTTCCAATTAGTTAACACTTTAACTTGAGACTTTTTCTTTATCTAATAATCATTGGGGGATTTTTCAATAAACTCAGTAAACCAAAGACAATAAGGTGGTAACTTTAATGAAGATATAAAACTGAAGCACAGAATGGTTTGATAATTTACTAGAAATAAGAGTTGGTTTCAAGCAGATCTAGAGGGGGAAAAAATCTCACTTTCTCCCTTTCCAATTCAACGTTACATCTATTATAACAGAACTGTCACCCTAAGATATTCAATATCCTTTATAATTAAAATTTCATCATAGCCTGCCATGATTGGTTTTCTGCTATACTCTCAAGCTAGACTAGTATTCCTCTGATCCAATTATCATAAGCTCATTTGAAATCTCAACTGTATATGAAACATTTATTGGTTCATAAATCAATGTATACATAGGATATACTAGACAGATATGCCTCCTAGGATATGTAGATTTAGTGCTCCTTAAGCTAGCAGGAGTTGAAGAATAAAGAGGATTTTCAAATTACAAAAAAGTCCTTCTTTCTAAGTGTCAACAATGATGTGTTAAGAAAGTAGCTGCGACCCTGAAAAAATCAGACCATGAGTTTCCTGAGTATACATCCCTGGATGAGAAAGTAGCTATAATTCTGAGAACTTGGCAATTTTAGGTTGGGGGTAGGGACAGAAAATTAAATTATGATGGATTATTCCTTATGCTTATTCTCCCCCCAATATATTTTTTAAAAAATCATGGAGAAATTCAATAATGTTACAATACATAGCCAAAATAAATTATCAAATTTAATTCTCATTAAAGAATTTGTATATGCATCAAGGTTACTAGGTTAACATTAAAAAGCAAATGGAATAAACCCTATAGGCAAGCAGGAGCACTTTATAATCCTCCATCAATCCTCATTCATCATTTATCTTAATGGCAGAAAAGTCTGAATATCCAGATAAAAAAATTTATTTTGTTCCCTGATTTAGATGAGGTTAGTAATTCTTAAACTTTAGCATACATAAGAATTTCTCTTTAAAGTGGTACCAATACAACTAGGGAAAATGTACTTGGAAAGATTTAGGTGATTTGCTAGTTTTTACTAATTAAACATGCTATTCACCACACACATACACTTTGGACCCTAACCCTAGAGTAATATGTGATTGCACTGTATTTCCATTTATTTTTTCTCTATGCTATTTTACTATTAAGGCTCAGAATTTGTAAACAAGAAAATTGCCTACTTTAGGGTGTCAGAATCTTATTTGCAGAAATACTTCAGAGCTGAACAATCTCACTCATTCTTATTAAAAGAAAAATTCTTTTTTCTGATATAGGGAAGCTTTTCATTCATTCAACATTAACTGAAAATTTACTTTGTGACAAGAACACAACACTAAACCTCTGATGCCCTTTCCTGGTATCGCATATACAATTTTAATTTATTTATTATATTAAAGCTATATTATAATCAACTAAAGAAAACAACATCTGGGGATCACTAGCAAGTACAAGTGTATTTGTTTATCCTGCTGTAAAAAGCTTTATTGTGTATGTATGTGCTTTTTCAATAAGTGAATACAGTATGTCCATATATTTTAGGTCTTAAAAAGATATAAATTTTGGTTATATTTCCTGCATGAAATATTTTTATTTTTTTCTTGGTCTTCTATTTATTTTATTTAGGTTCAATAACATTAAAAAATACATGCTGCTCGTATAAAACTCAATTCATCCAGAAAAGGCAAAAAAAGTGAAAGTCCTTTCAAATCCCATTCTCCTGTACACGACATCATTAATAGATAATGGTATATGCCTCCAGACTTTTACATATACATAAATATGTACATTATATATACTACCCAAATGTAACCACATTCTACATACTACTGTGTTTTTTTATTTTTACTTAACATTTATGATGTCACTGCAGATAACTCTGGGGGGTTTTGTTTGTTTGTTTTGTTTTTTGGCCCTGTGGTGCTACCTGCGAAATCCCAGTTCTCTGACCCGGATTGAACCCGGGTCCTTGGCAGTGAAAGCAGAGTCCCAACCACTGGACAGCCAGGGAATTTCCCAGGTAACTCTGTCTTACTCCTGATAATGGCTGTATAATATTCAGCCATAATGAATATTTCATAATTTATGTTTACTATATGATTGAATATTTAGGTGTATTTCTGAAAGTGTGTGCGTGTATGTATGTGCTTATGTGTTTATTCTGAGAGGTGCATAGTTAAAAGTATGCACATTTAAATTTTAATCAGACATGGCAAAATACTTTCCTAAATTTCTGTGCCAATTTACAACTCACAATCAATGGTACAAGTGCCAATTCACTTACTTCTAATTTGTCTTTAAAATTCTTAGTTCATAATACAGTAAAGAAACACAGAATCATGTTCACAGCAATATTTTGTTTTCCTTAATAAAAGGTCTCATAATTATTTCATATTGCTCCTATAAATTACACCTAAATTCTCATTGAGAAAGTCAGTTTACTTCTTTGAATTTATTTCACTTAAGCTGACTTGTTTCATCATACTGTTTTTACTTATTTATTTTTATTTTTTGGTCACACTGCATGTGGAATCTTAGTTCCCCAACCAGAACCTGTGCCTTCTGCATTGGCAGTGTGAAGTCTTAACCACTAGACCACAAGGGAAGTCCCCACATCACAGTGTTTTTATGTCATTTTTACCCTATATCCAGTAGGGTTAAAAGCTGTTCCTTTAAGAATATACCTTCCTTAACCGTATAAATCCTAATTATATTGAGCTGGTTAATAGTGCTTTCAGGTCTACCATACCCTTCTACTTTTCTGTCTGTTCATTCTATTAATTTTTGAGAGCTTGATATTGAAACCCCAACTAAAAATCTTAATTTACCTACTTTAAAAATAATTATAATATATAGTGGAACTATATGTAACTTTGTTCTGTATTTTCCAAGTCTCTTGTAAATGTGTTATCATACTTTCATAATTTAAAAAATAAAGAATTTTTAAGAAAAGAAAATACATTTCTTGATATCTAACTCTCTCAAACATTCAACCTTTTATCCAGAGATAAATAAATTATTAAATTTAGTTCCTGAATTAATGTGATATTTAAGCAAAAGCTTTAAAGAAAAGGTCTGAAGCTGAATCCAGTATACCTAAACTCATAATAGGCCTTCTGAACAAATACATATAGTAACTTTCTGAGGGCTCCTGAGAGTAAAGAAGAGCAAGGAGATCTGGTGGGGAGCCAAAATTTGGAGAAAGGGTTTAGCATGGTGTAAGCTTCCTGTTTTTATTGCTTTGCTCTGAGGACAGGCCATGGTTGTGGCACAACATGAAGAAGCTAAAGCTCTGACAGATAGACCTCATTTTCTCAGGCATGAGGAATAATGAGGAGTCAGTAGCAACTACAACAATCAGAGGAGAGAAAGATCCTTAAGTGGAGAGAGCCAGATAAAGTGAATTCTTCACACATCTCTGTAGACCCCTGAACCACATATAGAAAAACAAGGCTAGAGCTAAAAGAACTAAACTTAAAATTGAACTACTGCCCATCACAAGCCAGAGAAGTTTTGTATTTTCAGTCTAATCATTTACTCTCTCCTAAAACAAAAACATGAACACCCTTCAGAAAAATGTAACACAGTACAGAATCTCCACAACACTTACAATATCCAGGATACAATTCAAAACCACTTAGCATACAAACAACTAGTAAAATGTGATGTGTTTTCAAGGGTAAAGACCACCAGGAAACCAAACCTGAGATGATGCAGGATTTGGAATTAGCAGACCATGACTTTAAGGTAGCCACTCTAACTATATTTAATAACATGAAGAACACCATGCTGGTAATGAATGAAAATAAAGAAAATCTGAGCATAGAAAATATAAAAGAGAACCAAGTGGAAATACTAGTACTAAAATATCATGTCTGAAATAAAAATTCATTGAGTAGGCTTAATAGAAGAGTGGAGATAATAGAAGCAAAAGTCAGTGAACCTGAAATTAGAGTAAGAGAAATGATCAAAACTGAAGGAGAGAGAGAAAGAATTGAAATCAAATAAACAGAGCCTCACAGACCTACAGGACAATGTAAGAATATTCTAGAATAGAATATAGGATATATAGAGGATATAGGACATATATTCCTATATATGAGGTTATAGAAATATGACTATTAAGGACAAAAGTTAAACCCTACAATGATAAAACCAGAAAATATTCAAAGGTTTCATATGTAGGTAAAAGAAATCAGAAAGAGAGAAAACAGAGAATAGAGCCAAATATTTTTTGGCTCTATTAGGAATTAAGGACAAAAATTTTTCCAGATTTGGTGAAAGACAAAAATTTACAGGTTTAGTAAACTCAGGTAATCCCAAACAGGATAAATATGAAGAAAACTACAAGCAAGCACATCATAGTCAAATTTCTGAACCAAAGATAAGTAGAAAACCTTGAAATCAGTACACCTCACCCAAAAAAAGAGTAACAAAAACAACCATATTATAGAAAGGTAACAATGACTTAAATGATTGTAGACTTCTCATCAGAAAACACAGAGGTTAAGGACTTCCCTGGTGGCACAGTGGGTAAGAATCCACCTGCCAATGCAGGAGACACAGGTTCAATCCCTGATCTAGGAGGATTCCACAAGCTGCAGAACAACTAAGCCCGTGGGCCACAACTACAGTCAGCACTCTAGAGCGTGTGCTCTGCAAGAGTTGCTACCACAATACAAAGCCCTCGCACCGCAATGAAGAGTAGCCCCTGCTCTCCACAACTAGAGAAAGCCCATGCAAAGCAAAGACCCAGCACAGCCAAAAGTAAATATAAGGAAACAGAGGTTAAAAGACAGTGGAATAAAATCTTTAAAATGCTGAAAGAAAGAAAAAACTATCAATTCAGAACTCTTTATCAGTCAAAAATGCAATAGAAATAAATACATTTTCCAATAAAGAAAACTAAGAAAAATCATTGCAATAGATATGCATTAAAAGATGCTAAATAAACTTTTTCAGGCTGAAGTGAAAAGATACTACAGGGAAATTAGACTCTTTGGAGACAAATAACTACACTAAAAATGGTAAATGTCTGGATGAATAAAAATGACTTTTTATCTTAACATCTCTAGAGCACACAATGACTAAACAAAAATTATAACTGTATCTTGTGTCTTGGCTTAATATTGTACTAGTTTAATACAAATGAAAACTATAGTATAAGCAATGACATGAGAGAGTCATTGCTTGACATGTCATTGCAATGACATGAGCTGAACAGTTTTATATGGTTACGGGTTACTACGTTACTATGTTTTATGAAAGTGGAACACAAGTAACTCTAAGTAGACTGATAGAAGTTAAGATACATACTATAATCCTTAAAGCAACAACTAAAATATGCAAATAGATTTAACTAAAAATAGGTATATCCAAAAATTAAACAGAATTCTAAAGAATATTCAAATAATTCAAAAGAAACAAGGAAGACCAGAAGAACAAACTCAGAGTGGAAAATGAAATACAGTATATTAGAGAACACAAATTCAAACATATCAATAATCACATAAATTAACTTCAATCAAAAGATAACAGTTAAAAAAAAAAAAAAAGATAACAGTTACCAAGATGGATAAAAGAACAACACCAAAACATATTCTTTGTACAAGGGCATATTTTAAATGTAAAGAAACAGAGAGTAAATGGATGAAAAGAGATATGCCAAGCACACAGTAAATATGAAACTGGAATGGCCACTTTAATATCAGATAAAATATACTTAAAAAAAAGAGTATTCAGTTCAGTTCAGTCACTCAGTCGTGTCCGACTCTTTGCGACCCCATGAACTGCAGCACGTCAGGCCTCCCTGTCCATCACCAATTCCCAGAGTTCACCCAAACTCATGTCCATTGAGTTGGTGATGCCATCCAACCATCTCATCCTCTGTCGTCCCCTTCTCCTCCTGCCCTCAATCTTTCCCAGCATCAGGGTCTTTTCAAATGAGTCACTCTTCACATCAAGTGGCCAAAGTATCGGAGCCTCAGCTTCAACATCAGTCCTTCCAGTGAACACACAGGACTGATCTCCTTTAGGATGGACTGGTTGGATCTCCTTGCAGTCCAAGGGACTCTCGAGAGTCTTCTCCAACACCACAGTTCAAAAGCATCAATTCTTCTGCACTCAGCCCTCTTTATAGTCCAACTCTCACATCCATACTTGACTACTGGAAAAACCATAGCCTTGACTAGACAGACCTTTGTTGACAAAGTAATGTCTCTGCTTTTTAAATATGCTATCTAGGTTGGTCATAACTTTTCTTCCAAGGAGTAAGCGTCTTTTAATTTCATGGCTGCAGTCACCATCTGCAGTGATTTTGGAGCCCAGAAATATAGTCAGCCACTGTTTCTACTGTTTCCCCATCTATTTCCCATGAAGTGATGGGACTGGATGCCATGATCTTCGTTTTCTGAATGTTGAGCTTTAAGCCAACTTTTCAGTCTCCTCTTTCACTTTCATCAAGAGGCTTTTTAGTTCTTCTTCACTTTCTGCCATGAGGGTGGTGTCATCTGTATATCTGAGGTTATTGATATTTTTCCCGGCAATCTTGATTCCAGCTTGTGCTTCATCCAGGCCAGTGTTTCTCATGATGTACTCTGCATGTAAGTTAAATAAGCAGGGTGACAATATATTGCCTTGATGTACTCCTTTTCCTATTTGGAACCAGTCTGTTGGTTCCATGTCCAGTTCTAACTGTTGCTTCCTACCTGCATACAGGTTTTTCAAGAGGCAGGTCAGATGGTCTGGTATTCCCATCTCTTGAAGAATTTTCCACAGTTTATTGTGATCCACACAGTCAAAGGCTTTGGTGTAGTCAACAAAGCAGAAATAGATGTTTTTCCGGAGCTCTCTTGCTTTTTGAATGATCCAGCGGATGTTGGCAATTTGATCTCTGGTCCCTCTGCCATTTCTAAACACAGCTTGAACATCTGGAAGTTCATCGTTCATGTATTGCTGAAGCCTGGTTTGGAGAATTTTGAGCATTACTTTATCAGTGTGTGAGATGAGTGCAATTGTGCAGTAGTTTGAGCATTTTGGGGGATTGCCTTTCTTTGGGATTGGAATGAAAACTGACCTTTTCCAGTCCTGTGGCCACTGCTGAGTTTTACAAATTTGCTGGCAGTGCAGCACTTTCACAGCATCATCTTTTAGGATTTGAAATAGCTCAACTGGAATTCCATCACCTCCACTAGCTTTGTTTGTAACAATGCTTCCTAAGGCCCACTTGATTTCACTTTCCCGGATGTCTGGCTCTAGGTGAGTGATCACACCATCGTGATCATCTAGGTCATGAAGATCTTTTTTGTACAGTTCTTCTGTGTATTCTTGCCACCTCTTCTTAATATCTTCTGCTTCTGTTAGGTCCATACCATTTCTGTCCTTTATTGTGCCCATCTTTGCATGAAATGTTCCTTTGGTATCTCTAATTTTCCTGAAGAGATCTCTAGTCTTTCCCTTTCTATTGTTTTCTTCTATTTCTTCGCATTGATCACTGAGGAAGGCTTTCTTATCTCTCCTTGCTATTCGTTGGAAGTCTGCATTCAAATGGGTATATCGTTCCTTTTCTCCTTTGCTTTTTGCTTCTCTTCCTTTCACAGCTATTTGTAAGGCCTCCTCAGACAACCATTTTGCCTTTTTGCATTTCTTTTTCTTGGAGATGGTCTTGATCCCTGTCTCCTGTACAATGTCATGAACCTCCGTCCATAGTTCAGGCACTCTGTCTATCAGATCTAGTCCCTTAAATCTATTTCTCACTTCCACTGTATAATCATAAGGGATTTGATTTAGGTCATACCTGAATGGTCTAATGGTTTTCCCCACTTTCTTCAATTTAAGTCTGAATTTGGCAATGAGGAGTTCATAATCTGAGCAACAAAGAGATATTTCATAAAAATAGAAGGGTCAGTAAATCAGGAAGATTGTAATAATCATAAATGTGTACATATGCCTAATAGTAGAGCCTCACAATGCATGAAGCAAAAATGGACACAATTAAAGGGAGAACTATAATAATAATAAACACTTTAACACTGCTCTCACAGCAACTGATAGAACTATGCAAAAGTATCAGTGAAGACCTAAATAATTACTTATACTTATAAATCACTACACCTGACAACTGCAGAATACACATTCTTTTAAAGTACATTGGTACATTCACCAAGATAGACTGTATACTGAGACATAAAAAGAAAGTGAAATCACTCAGTCATGTCCAACTCTTTGTGACCCCATGGACTGTAGCCCATCAGGCTCCTCCATCCAGGGAATTTTCCAGGGAAGAGTACTGGAAATGGGTTGCCATTTCCTTCTCCACGGGATCTTTCCCACCCAGGGATTGAACCCGGGTCTCCCACATTGTGGTCAAATGCTTTACCATCTGAGCCACCAGGGAATAAAAATAAACCTCAAAAGACTGAAATTGGGCAGAGTATCTTCTTTGAACAAAACAATTAAATAGAAATCAAAAGTAATAAGATAGTTAGGAAAACCACAAATATTTGTAAACTTGAAGACACTCCTAAGTAATCAATGGGCAAAAGAATAAATCAGAGGGAAATTGAACATACTTTAAAAAGAGCAAAAATAAAAATATAATATATCGAAATTTGTTGAATGCAAATAAACAGTTTTTAGAGGGGACTTTGTAGCCTTAATTTTTTTCTATTAGAAGTTTAAAATTAGATATAGAATATACCTAAAGGATATAGAAAAATGCACTCAAAAATGTAAAAAGGAGCAAAGTAAACCCAAAGTCAGAGAAGAATGCAAATAATCAAGATGAGGAAATTAATAAAACAGAAAGCAGAAAAATAATAGAAAATGTATGAAAAAAGTCAAAAGCTGGCTCTTTGAAAAGATCAACAAAATTGATAAACTTCAAGCTAGACTGATCAAGAAAAAAATAGAACACAAATCATCAATATCAGGAATAAAAGGAATGCTATCACTATAGACTACACAGACATTAAAAGATGAGAGAACACTATTAATAATTTTGTGCTAACAAACATAACAAATTGGAAGAAACAGACAAATTCTTTGAAAAAGACATCTTAAGACTAACTCAAGATGAAACAAATACATGAATAGTGTTTCCATTTTTAATTTAAAAATCTATCAAAGAAATTGAGTCTTTTTATTGGGTCAGATAATAGCACAGCCTGACAAAGATATCACAACAGAAAGAATAGAAAAGAAAGAAATGAGAAAATCACATAAAGATATCTTGTACAAACACAGGTGTAAAAATAACAAAATATTAGCAAATCTAATCCAACAATATGCTTAAAGACAATAATCATGTCTAAGGTTTATCCCAGGAATGAAAGGTTGTTTCAACATTCAAAAACAATCAGTATAATTTACCATATTCGTAGGTTAAAGACGAAAACTTTATTTTCACTTCAATTGATGTGGAAAGAATATTTGACAAAATTCATAACTACTCATGATAAAATTCTGAACAATCCGAGAAAGGAATTTCCTCAATTTGATAAAGCATTTATAAAAAATCTATGACTTCCATAATACTTAATGGTGAAATAAAGCAAGGATGCCTGCTCTTATCACTTCTATTCACTATTGTACTATAGGTCCTAGCCCTTGCTATTAAGTAATAAATAAAAATATTAAATGTAATCCTGGAAGAAAGAAGTAAGAGTCTATTTCCAGATGATACAATTAGAAAATCCTAAGGAATCTTATACAGCTCATTTCCAAACTTATAAAATTACAATATCAAAACAATTTACTACTGGTGAAAGAAAAAACATACAGATCAAAGGGAGGAAATAGAGTCCAGAATAAGGCCAACATAATATGGTCCATTGATTTTTGATAAACATGCCATGATAAGTGAAAAGAGTAAGTCTTTTCAATAAACAGTCTTTGAATGGAGAAAAATAAATCTACATTACCTCATACCATCCACAGAAATTAGCTTGAATGGCTCACAGAACTAAATCTAAAAGCTTCTAGAAGAAAACACAGAGAAAATTCTTTATCAACTTGGAATAAGCAAAAGTTTTCTAAGGAGAACATAAAATACATAAATCATAAAACAAAAACTAATTTACCCTCATCAAAATTTAAAACTTTCATCTTTAAAGGACACTATTAAGAAAATGAATGGGTAAGACACAGAAGGGAGAGAGTATCTGCAATACATGTATCTGATATAGGACTTGTATATAAATTTTTACAATTCAGTAATAATGAGGCACACAAACCAATAAAAAATGGGAAAATAATTTTAATATACTCCTTAGGAGAAGACATACAAGTGGATGCACATTTTAAAAAAAGCACAAAATCATTAGGGAAATGCTAATTAAAACCACAATTGAATAACAGTTCACACTCATTAGAATGGTTGTGATAAAGGACCTTTTTTAAAAAGACTGACCAAATGTTTGTGAAGATGTGGAGCAACTGGAGCCCCATATGGTTGCTAGTGAACATGTGAAATGGTGCACACTTTGACAAACAGTGTGTTGGTTTCTTAAAACATACACCTATCAGAGGATGTAACCAGTCTACACAGAAGTCTTTTTCTTAACAGCTAAAAATTAGAAAAAACATTCCATTGACAGGTGGCTAGGCAATAAAAATGTGATATATCCATACAATGGAATACTACTCAATGATGAAAAGGAATGAACTACTCAAAATACCCAGCAATATGAATGAATCTGAAAATCATTATGCTGAGCTAAAGAAGGTAGATACAAAAACTTCTTATTGAACAATTCCATTTATATATTATTCTAGAAAATGCAATCAATTTATAGTAACTGAAAGCAGATCAGTAGTTCTTTGAGGCCTGAGTTGAAGGGAGAAATAACTGCAAAAGAACCACAGAAAACTTTGGGGAGTGGTGAAAATATTCTATACCTTTAGGTTAGTGGTAATTTCAAGAATGTACACTAAAATGCATTGAATCATGGAATCTAAAAAATAAACTCGTGACTATAATTTAAAAAAACAGGCTCACAGATGTAGAGAACAAATTAGTGGTTAGCACTGGGGAGAGGGGAGGAGGGAAGGGCAAAGTAGGGACAGGTGATTAACAGGGAGAAATTCCTGTGTGTAAAACAAATAAGCTACAAGGATATACAGTACAACACAGGAAATAGAGCCAATATTTTATAATAATTATAAATGGAACAAATCCTTTAAAAATTGTAAATCAGTATGCTGTACACCTGAAAATTATATAATATTGCATATAATAAACCTCAGTTTTTAAAAACAAAACTCACTGGATCAAATACTTTAAATGGATATAGTCTATTAAGATATAGCTTTATCTATACTATACATTATAACTATACATTATAGTTATTAAGATAATTATAATAAGTTGATAAAAAATAAAGCCATGAATATCACTATAAAATTTTAAGGTTCTTAAACAAGTGTGGAAACTGGCCTTGTTTTCATCCTGACCAAATTATCTGGAATACAGGAGTGGGCACTATTCCTTCTCCAGGAGATCTTCCCAACCCAGGGATCGAGCCCAGGTCTCCCGCATTGCAGGCAGATTCTTTACCAACTGAGCTACTAGGGAAGCCTGAAGTACTTGATAACAACCTTTAAAGAAAAAAAGGAAATTATTCCCTTTCCTTACGGGTTTCCCAGGTGGCACTAGTGGTAAAGAACCCACATATAATTAACTGCTTGTCTAAATTTAGATTAATATCTTGGGGGATCCTGGTGATTTTAGAGTTTTCATGTAATATTTTTAATATTATTTTAGCTGTAAAACAAAATCTATTGATGTTATAAGGAGAAAACAAAATTTTCAAACACAAAAATGTGATTTAAGTTTCTTCTGGTCTTGTATTTCCAAAAACCCTCAAATAAGCTGTTAAACAGGAGAACATTCAGCCATCACATAGACCAAAAAAAAAGCTCTTAGTGTAAATTCCATCAAACCACCCTAGGGCACAACCTTCAATAGGGCATTTCAAGAGAACTATAGATAAAATATTAACTTACAAATGAATCACAGAAGGAATAAACAGTGGGTTTCAGAGGAGAGGCAAATTTAAGTGAGGCAGATGGCAGCTCATATGTATGTAAACTATAGATTAAATTTTCACAATTTATTCCTCTGTTCATCTAAATAGGTAGAATAATATCATAGCTATAAATACTAACGTGAACTACTATCAACTCCTCAGTTACTATACAGACTTATGTAAATCTTCTTGCTTGGTGATAAAATCTCATTTATGAACAAAATGTTTGCGAGCCCAAGGGTCATAGCTTATGAAAGACACCATAAAAGAGGCAAACGCTAGTGCTATGTCTTCAAAATTATAAGGTTCTTTGCTCTCCACAGAAGTAAAAAGAGTGCCATGACAATTCAGACCTATTTGATTTTCAGTTGAATGAAAGTTGAAAGGCATTACAACAATCATTCTATGATTCAGAATGAATCCAAATGCATGGCTATAATCTTCTGAGATTATAATCATAATCCTTGATGGTAGGGGACAGGTGCTTGGGAGGAACATTTAATCTTACACACATTAATAATTAACAATCTTGCTCAGACTACTATCATTAATCTGAAGAAGATATCCTTTAAAGGTTTTGATGGAGATATAGAATGTGCCCTCCTTTCTAAGAGAAGAAGACAAATGTAAAACCTTTTATCTATTACATGCCATTTTTCAAGTCAAAAGAGCAGGAATGGGAAACTATTAACAGTTATGTTATTTACATCCTGGGTGTCTGTGTTATTTCTAATTACTGATCTGGGAACTAGACAAAATCTGGCTCAACTAATTAATTAACTTGCAATTATTATTGGACATGACTGAACAGTATTTTCCAAAATAGTCCCAAATGTGGCTAGAAATAGGGACAAAAAAATAATATGTCTGAGCAAGAATAAATCATGACCCACAACTATTACAGAAATAGATCCAGCAAAAAGAGCTAAAAGTACTAATTAGTAATTAGACTTTGAGAAGTCAAGGATTATGTTGTAATACCTAAGATAACCACCAAAGTGATAAAAAAAAGAATTTTTAAAGTTTAAAAAACACAAAAAACGTCAACTTTCAAGCTAATAGCAGGATGTCTTCTATGCATTTTCCTAAGGAATTTATCTGAAAATCAAGCAAAGATCAATGTACAAACTTGTTCACGGCAGTGACATTTATAATAAACACTAGAATCAAATGTTCAGCATAGGAAAATTATCTGTGATGAACTATCATACAGTCACCTAAAATGTTGACCTCTATAACAAAAAAGAAACAGATTCATAGAGAACAAACTAGTGGTTACCGGCGGGAAGAGAGAAGAGGAGGGAGCAAGATGGGCTACAGACTATATAAAACAGATAAGCTACAAGGATACGTTGTACAGCACAGAGAATATAGCAAATATTTTATAATAACTATAAATGGAATAAAACATTTAAAAACTGTGAATTACTACGTTATTCATCTGAAACATACATTATTGTATATCAACTATATCTCAATAAAAACTTAATCATTTAAAAATGCCTATACTTCCCTAAATTTTACTATATTCTATAATATATAAATTATTTATATATTATTTCAACTATTTTTAAAAATACACATGGAACATGTTTTTTAAAAAAGAGCTACTATATTGTAAAGTAATTAGCCTCCAACTAATAAAAATAAGTGAAAAAAAAAGCTGTAAACATATAATTGTGACTGTACTTAGGTTTTGGAACTACAGGTAATTTCTTTTTATAAAACATCTACAATGATCATGTGGTACTATTTAATGGAAAAGTTATTTTTCAACCTTTTTCTCAACCTTATCAGCTACCTATTTCTTCATGATAAAATCTGATATTCTAAACACTGAAGAATCTTACCTGATTCTTATTTATTTTTCTAGCCTCAACTTCTTCTCTGCTTACACATATACAGTATATTCTGAACAAATCAAAGTATTTTCAGTTTCTCTTACGCTTTCTCATTTCTCCAGGGCTTTATGGATTTTGCTCTGCCTGAAATACTCATTCACCAATCTACCTCCTTGCTTCCCAAATCATCCATTAATCCTCTACTATAGAGAGAGATATCTTACATGGGATCCCTCTGCATGTCCCCACTCCCAACCGAACAACATACTAAGTTAGTTGCTTTCCCTCTGCATTCCAGGGTAGCATGTATTTGTTTCATTGTAGCTCTAATCTGTTTCTATTATAATTGATGGCTTACCTGTTTATTGTTGAGCTATCTTTCACTGTTATGGATTATATCTTATCTGTCTCTACATTTTGAGTGTCTCATGCTTTAAAAAGTATGTCAGATGGAGTGACTAGAATAAAGAAATATGGAAACTGTATGTCAAGCAAAGTCACAAATACCACCTTTAATAAAATTTGATTATCTGAATGTTTTTGTTTGCTTTTTATTGAAATATAGTTGATTTACAATGTCACATTAGTGTCGGTATACAGCACAGTGATTCAGTTACATAGATGTAACGTGTGTGTGTGTGTGTGTGTGTGTGTGTGTATTCTTTTTCAGACAATAGGTTATTGTCTGAATGTTTTAAGTGAAAGCATGTGCTCTCTTGGTTCATAGTAGATCTAATGTATGAATTACTTTTTTTCCCCAAATCAGTAATTGCTGGTTCTTTACCACTAGTGCCACCTGGGAAGCCCAAAATAATAATAAAAGATTTAAATTCCCCTATAAAGCATTTCAATACTACTTAGATGCTAATATGCTGGTGATAACATTGTATACTATGGAATCTTGGGTAATGGAAGCTTAAATTATTCAGAGTAGCCATCTTACTGAAAGCAAGTAAATATTCTAGATAAAATATTAAAACAATTATCTTAAAAGCACTGAAAATCTGATAAGATTGTGAGAACTGCTAAGACAAAGTCTGGAGGAAACTTAAACCCAGAGAGGTGAGCAGAATTTTGAACTTGCTTTTTGTTTTGAAAGCATCTGCCAACATAAACTTGGTTGTAAATCCAGATAATTTGTAGGATAAGGAAGACAGAAATTAAGGACCAGAAAGTACATAAGAAGAGAAATCTTATAGGCTCTCCAAACTACAGTCATCTGGAACCCAAGGACCATACCCTCCAGGAGATGGTGTAACAAAACTAAACCTATCCACTGCTGGGAAATTTCATTTGAAGACAACAAAAACAGAAGGAAAACAGGAAAGGAAAAAAAGTCTTATAAAGTTGTGGTTGGATACTGGATATCCTGTAGATCTTCAGCTGGGTATACATAGAGCCTAAGCCTCCAAAGATCTTCAAATCTTGAAATTAAGGTAGCATGCAACTAGTAGTATTCAGACATTGGCATGTGTGTGTTCAGTCACTTCAGTAGTGTCCGACTCTCTCTGACCCCATGGACTGTATAGCCTGCCAGGCTCCTCTGTCCATAGGATTCTCCAGGCAAGAATACTGGAGTGGGTTGACATATCTTCCCCAGAAGATCTTCCTGACCCAGGGATTGAACCAGTATCTCCTGCATTTCCTGCATTGCAGACAGGTTCTTAACTCCTGAGCCACCTGGGAAGCCCCTCAGACACTGGCAGATGTAAATAAAAATCTATCCTGAAGGTACTTTCAAACAAGATCTCAGGATATCCTGAGAAATATTATTTTCAGGGTAATGACCATCAGAAGTCGGGGGAAATCTGGAACACATGGAAATACGGAGCTGTGATAAAAAACTAATTGATGCAGCACTCAGCAGAAACATACTTTCAGACTGCAGACTGTATAAATATCAGAGATTTAATATATTTAAAGAAATAAAAAGCAAGTTTGAAAATATTTTCAGAGAAGTAAAATAAATTTAAAATAACCCAGAAGATATGAACAATAATATTAGAATTTTTAAATGAAAAACAGAATAACTAAAAAGAAAATTCAAGGGACACTTTCAGTAGAATATTAGGCACAAAGGAAGACAAAATAAGCAAAACTGAAAGAAAAATAATAAGAAATTTCTCAAAAAAGAGCACAACAAGACAACAGTGAAACCCAAAAAGTAGGTGATAAATTTAATGTGCAAAAGTGAAGGAAATGCTTACCTAGAATTCTATACCCAAGGAAAAATATCTACCAAGAATGACATCATAGGCAAACAGAAACTAAAACAGTTCATCACCAATAGAAGTAGAGATAGAGAGTTATTCCATAATGTTAGAAGTTTTCCATTTAACAGGAAAATATTACAAATCTAAATTGGGTTAAGTATCTAAATAAAATAAAAAGCCTCAAAATATATGAAGTAAAAATGTGACAAAAATCCAAGAAGAAATAAAAAATTCATTTACAGTGAGACATTTTAACATAACTTTTTCAGTCACACAAAATAAGCAAATAAAAAGAGTAAAAAAGAATGCAGAATATTTGAACAACACAACTGGCAAAAGACTTAACAGACATATACAGAGTACTTTTACAGGCAATTTCATAATATTACCCCTTTCATAAACACAGACACTCATGAACATTTACAAAAATCAACCATTCACAGCCTGACATACTGTCAGACACGACTGAGCAACTAAGCATGCATACATGAAAACTTGTCATGGATTCATTGATATTTCTTTAATGGTCCAGATTACACTTGATTTTCTTACATGCACCACATGCTCATGTGTATTTTAAAGATTTTTCCTTCTGCAGTTACTGGGTGGTTTTATATGCACACACATACATGCTCATTAACCCCCTTATTCAAATTCTCTGTATCCTCATTGTTGTTTTTTTTTCTGTCTCCTTATTCTGTTTCTGAACAAAGTATGTTAAAATTTCCTATTCTGGTTATAGATTTCTCTACTTCTCCTTAAAGTTTAACTGTTTTTGCTTAAGGTACTTAAACATGATGTTATTAACACATTAAATTTTATGATTGTTTTATCTTCCTAATGGACTAACCATTTTATTATTACATAATGCCCCTATTTCTATCTATTAGGCTTCTTGTCTTCAGGTCCACTATAAGTGATACCTGTAGAGTTAGCTCTACAGTCTCCTTTTGATAAGTGTTTACATGGTATGTCTCTTTCCATTCTTTTACTTCCCACTTTTTTTTTTATTTATTTATTTTTACTTCCCACTTTTTTTTTTTATCCTTTTTGTAAAAGTGTGTCTCTGATAACTGACATATGGGAGTATAATTTCTAACCAGTATGACCATTTTTGTAATTCGAGTGTTTAGTCTATCTACATTTAATGTAACTAGTTATATACCTGGATTTTAATCTCTACTTGTATTTATCTTGTCTAATTTGCCTTTCCCCTATTTCTAGCCTTCATTTGGACTAATTAAGTATATTTTTATTCAATTTTCTCTCTGCTATTAACTTATTGGCTACTTTTCTTTACTATCTTAAATGGATTTTCTTAGAAAATACAACATTCATCCTGGACTTATTAAAGTCTAATATAATTTTTACTTTCACTACTTTCAGGACAATGTAATGGCCTTAAACCCTTTTAATTCCATTTACCTCTTTCCATATTTTTGTTGTTGTCCTCATATATTTCAGTTCTTCTTACATTTTAAACTCTACTGTGCATTATTATTGTTTTAGTCAGTAAATATTTACTTCCTCTTCTTCCCTCTTTTCCCCCTTCCTTCCTTTCTATATTTCTGTGCTTCTAATTGGGAAAATTTTCCATTAAGAAATCACTTACTATTTCCCTCAGTGCAGATCTGATTGGGATGCATTTCCTCAACTTTGTTTTGTTTGAAAATATTTTTATTTACTTCTTTTTTTTTAAGGATATTTTTGCTGGGTACAAAATTCTAGGTTTTTCAGGTTTTCTTAAATCCCTTGAAGATGTCATTTCATTGTTTTCTGGCTTCTATTTTTCCCTTGAGACCTCAGTTGTCCATCTTCCTATTGCTCATTTAAAGGTAGTGTTTTCTTTTTATTTTCTGGCAGTCAAAGATGACTCACTGAAAAGCCTAATAAAACCCAACACATCTACAGCAAAGCTTATCCAAAAAGAGAAATAAAAAATATCACACTAGCAATACAGAAAGAAACATATGGTTCCTACATTTCAAAATAAGAAAAAGAAATATTATGAAACAACTTTAAGCCCACACTCTATAAATATGTATTTTCACATTTATTTGAATGCACAAAATTATTGAAAAACACAATGAAGCAACTGTTATAACTAGAAACAGAAGATCTATATAGTTTCATATCTATAACAGATTTTTATTTATAATTAAAGACTTCAATGCAGAGAATGCTAGTCCAAAAAGGCTTCATTCTGAATTCTTCCAAATGTTTACAGGAGGGAAAGAAACCAATGATTTACATATACAAACTTTCCAAAGAACTGGAAAAAAGGTAATACTTCTCAATGTACTATATGAGACCAGCATAGTTTCGATACCAAAACCTGTCAAAAACATTATAAAATGAAAGATTACAAGTCAATTTCTTTTATATACAGATTTTTAAAATTCTAAGCAAAACATTAAGAAACTAAATCTAGTGATATAAAAAGAATAATACATCACAACAAACCTACATTTATGCTAAGAATGCAAGATTGGTTTGTTACTATTAAATCCATCAATATCTGGAGACAAATAAAAACAGAAACAGTGATCTAAAAATCTATGGGACACAGCAAAAGCAGTTCTAAAAGGGAACTTTACAGAGATACAAGCCTACCTCAGAAAACAAGAAAAATTTCAAATAAACAACCTAACCTTACACTGAAAGGAACTATAAAAGAATAACAAACAAGACCCAAAGTTAGCAGAAGGAAAGAAATCATAGAGATCAGAGAAGAAATAAATAGAATAAAGTCTAAAAAAATAGGAAAGATCAATGAAACTAAGAGCTAGTTCTTTGAAAAGATAAATAAAATTGATAAACCTTTAGCCAGACTCATCAAGAAAAAGAGAGGAGCCAAATAAATAAAATCAGAAATGAAAAAAAGTGACAACTGATATCACAGAAATACAAAGACTCACAAGAGACTACTATGAATAATTATATGCAAATAAAATAGACAATCTAGATGAAATGAATAAATCAAAAATAAACAAATGGGACAACACCAAACTAAAAACATTTTGCACAGCAAAGGAATCTACTGACAAAATGAAAAAGTCACCTACTGAATGGGAAAAGATATTAATATTTGCAAATGATATATTCAGTAAGTGACTAATATCCAAAATACACAAAGAATACATATAACTCAATATAAAAAAAATGACCTGACTAAAAAATGGGCACAGGATCTGAATAGGTATTTTTCCAAAGAAGACAAGCAGACGGCCAACAGATACAAGAAAAGATGCTCAAAATCACTAATCACCAGGGAAATGCAAATCAAAACCACACTGAGATATCACTCTGCACTTGTCAGAATGACTATTATCAAAAAGACAGCAAATAAGAAAGAAGTATTCATGAGCATGTGAAGAAAATGGAACCCTCATGCACTGTTCATAGGAATGTAAATTGATGTAGCCACTATGGAAAACAGTATGATGTTTCCTCAAAAGAGTAAAAACAGAACTACCATATAACCCAGCAATTCCCCTTCTGGATACTTTTCTAAAGAAAATGAAAACACTAATTTGAAAAGATATACAGATCCCCTATGTTCACTGTGGCATTAATCACTATTAATATCCAAGATATGGAAGCAACCTAAGTGTCCACCAATAGATGAATGAGTAAAGAAGATGTGATGTGTGTGTGTGCATGCACACACACACACACATACATATAATGGAATATTAGTCATATAAAAGAATAAAATTTTGCCATTCATGACAATCTGGATGGATTGTGAGGTTGTTATGCTAAGTGAAATATGTCACACAACAACAAAAATGGCATGATTCCACTTACATTTGAAAAACAAATATAAAAAAAGCAATGAATAAACAAAATAGAATCAAAGTCATAGATATAGAGAAGAAACAAGTGGTTGCCAGAAGGGAGGAGGGTGGGAGATGAGTAAACTAGGTAAGGGAAATTAAGACGTACAAACTTTCAGCTACAGAATAAATAAGTCAAAGGTAAGAAATGTACACTGTGGGAAATACAGTCAATAATGATATAATACCTTTTGTATGGGGACAAATGGTAACTAGACTTATTACGGCAACCATTTCATAACACATAGAAATACCAAGTCACTATGTTGTGCATCAGGAACTAACACAGTGCTGTAGGTTAATTATACTTCAAAAACAAACTCACAGAAAAAGAGATCAGATCTGTGATTACCAGAGGTGGGGGTAGGGAAGAGGGGGAATTGGACAAAGGTGGTTCAAAAATACTTAAACTTAAAAAGCCCTAATTTTGAAAGCAATTTGAAACAAGTGAATCTAACTCTATGTAGTTTGTGGCTTAACTACACAGAGATGAACTATTCCAAGATACTTTATTTTTTTTTTCCAAGATACTTTAAAACATGGTAATTTATACAACGGGCTTCCTTGATGGCTCAGTGGTAAAGAACCTGCTTGCCAATGCAGGAGACATGGGTCCAATCCCTAGGTAAGGAGGATCCCCTGGAGAATCCACTCCAGTATTCTTGCCTGGGAAATCTCATGGACGGAGGAGCCTGGCAGGCTACAGTTCATGGGGTCACAAAAGAGTTGGACACAACTTAGCAACTAAACAACGTTTTGTACAAGCCTAATAAAATGCAGCCTACAAATGAAAAGAATGGCAAAAACATTAAACTGTTACTGTAACCACATTGTTAGTGTAGTGCTGGTACTGTTTTCTGAATCTGTTCTTTGAGTAGTGTGTGATAATAAATTAGTAATTATATTGATATTAATGAACACTGGGATTTTTATGGTGGGAGAAAGGAGATACAAATGTAAGAGTAATGAAATTAACTAAAAACTTTGTAGTTCTGAATTGAATTGGAAAGATTAGTATGAACTTGTGATTTTACTTTTTTTAAAATGCATATCCCTTAGTTCCGTGACTGAAAATACCTAGAAACACTGACTCAATCCTGTAGGAATAAACACACCTACCACCCAGATTATATTTCTAAATGACATCTCCCACAAAAAAGAATTGAAGGATCCTTGGGGAATGGTTGATTCCAGGTCCAAGACAGGAAATTTACAAAATGAATCTGGGTATTTATAATACCACAAAGCAGACAGTCTCTTAAAAATGAATGAAATGAATCCCTCACTGTAAGGAAAATAAATGATAGTATTCATTGCAAATACTAAAATTTAAGATTTTGAGTGACAGTTATAATTTTGGAAAACTTTTGTCTACCATGGTGAGCCTGTAGCTTCCAATACTAAAAAACCGTCTGATGAGAGCAATGGCGGTATTGATAAATATTATTTTTTATTGCATAATAAAATGTGTCCACATCTGGAAGATCTGTATAACTCAGAGAGCAACATTTCCCAAACAACCAATTGTTGTTGTTGTCGTTGTTTAGTCATTAAGTCATGTCTGACTCTTTACGACCCCATGGATTGTAGTCTTCCAGGCTCCTCTGTCCATGGGATTTCCCAGGCAAGAATATAGAAGTGGGTTACCACTGCCTTCCCCAAACAACCAATAAACCTGACTTAAAAAGTATATAGTGGAAGGAAGGGACAAATGGTCTAAGCATTTTAATATTCACCTTGTAGACTGTTCCATATTCGCTTACTACATGAAAAAAAAACTAGCTCAAATCTAGAGTTTAAATTTTAAAAATGAGATATGAGTACATACCACTATAATGATGAAAATGTAAAAGGCTGGTAAATACTAGTAATACTAATTATTCAAGAATGTGGAGTAACTAAAACTCTCAAGCTGGTGGGAGAATAACTTGGAACAACTAATTTGGGAAACCGTTGGCAGTACCTATGAAAGTTGAGAATACTCATACTACATAAACAAGCAATTTCTACTACTAGATACACTGTTAACGGAAATGCTAATGTGTGCACCAAAAGACATAGGGAAAATGTCCATAGCATAATTGTCTATAATAGCAAAAATAAACTTGAAAAAATGTCCCATCAATAGAAAAATGGATAAATAAATTGTGATATACAACACAATAAACAGCAGTTTAATGGATGGATTACTGCTACACACAGCAGGCCAGATGAACGTCACATGTATAATATTGAATTAAATTAGCCAGACACAAAACCATAAGCATACTATATGATCCTATTTTTATGACATTGAAACTCATTATAATAGTGATATTTTCAGATGAGAGTAATGAGGTATTAGTGGTTCAGCCATGTCCAACTCTTTGCAACCCCCATGGACTGTAACCCACCAGGCTCCTCAGTTCATGGAATTCTCCAGGCAAGAATATTGGAGGAGGTAGCCATTCCGTTCTCCCGGGATCTTCCCAACCCAGGGATCAAACCCAGGTCTGCTGCATTGCAGGCAGATTCTTTACTGTCTGAGCCACCAGCGAAGCCCAATGATAGAGGAGGCTGAGGGGGGCTTGGGGTGCTGGTAATGCTCTTCTACTTCCTTATCCCTGTGGTGATCACATGACTGTGTTGGCTTTGATTATTCAGCAAGCTGTACATGTATGATATATGAACTTGTATGTATGATAATGTATGATATATGAACTTTTATATATGTTATATTTTAAATAAAATTTTAAAAATAAGATTTACATAAATCAGCTAATACTAAGTGGAAATTTTTTGGTTTTAAATCCATGAATCCATACATTGGAAACAACAAAACCTGAAAAACAAAAAGCTAGAAATCAAATAGCAAACTGAATATAAAGAAATATGAGAAGGTAAATAATGTTAAGAGCAGAAGTCAATGAAATAGAAAGCAAATATACAAGAAAGAGAATCCCAAAAACTTAGTTAGTCCTTGAAAAGGCTAATATAATAAGTGACTGCCAAGTCTAACCAGGAAAACTGAGAGCTGACAATAACATTAGGATTGGAAAGAAGAATATCACTACAGATCCTGTAAATGTTAAAAGATTACAAAGAAGACATTATAAAAAAAATTTATGCCATATTTAGTGTATATTTTAGCTTAAATATTTGAAAATTTAGCTAAAATTAATGTATTTCTGGAAAAGAGAATTTATAGAAATGAAACAAGAATAAAAATATGAATATTTCTTCTATAGTAAAGAAATGTGATTTCATGATTTAAAACTTTTCCACAAAGAAAACTTAAGGCACAGAGAATATCCTTAGTGAATTCTATTAAGTATTTGAGAAAATATCACCAATCTTAACATGACCAGAGACTAGAAAAAAAGGAGAGGAAAAAAGAAAAACACTTCTAACTTGCTTAATAAGGCCAGCATAACCTTGATAGCAAATCCTTAAAAGAAAGGAAAATGACATGCCAATCTCAAGTGATGAATACATTATTAAGATGTCTTTATTGGTTGTTTTTATTTTGTAAGAACATCATTTTGATTCTAAACAAAACAGCTGTAATCTTTGCTTAAAGATTCCAAAGAATAAGCATAATGTACCTGAAATTCAGAGAGTACATTTTTGAGGTATGTCAATAGAGCTCAGTTATGAAACTAGTGTATGTGTACATGGCAATCACATGACTCTAAGAACAGCCAACAATTTGAGCTGGGACAGAAAGGCTTTTCTCTTTCTCTGCCGCACAGAAGACTATATGATCGCATATTCATCCCTAGATTCTAAGACAAGTTCCAGATGAATATATAATGACCTTCTGTGTTCAAAGATTGAGGAGGAAATTCTTTTCCTAATTATTTTTCATATGGGGCTTCCCTGGTGGCTCAGATGGTAAAGCGTCTGCCTACAACGCGGGAGACCCAGGTTCAATCCCTGGGTCGGGAAGATCTCCTGGAGAAGGAAATGACAACCCACTACAGTATTCTTGCCTTATTCTTGCCAATTATTTTTCATAAATGCAGTATAAAAGAGACATGTAACTTATTTATATCTTGACCCATTCTCCTCTCATCAATTAAAACTGGGAACAAAGTGAGTAACCACCTTTATCATTAAGTTTTGGTTTTAAAGAATAATCCTTACCAATAAATTCTTTACTTCCCATACTTTAGTCAGAATCCTAGATTGTGATCTATATTCATTTGACATTCTGCCAAATGCTATTTCTGATATTCACATTACATGCATTTGAGCAATATAAAAACCTCTTAGTAATTCAGTCTACTTTCATCCCAACCCAGCTAAAGAGTATTTAGTCTCTGAAATATTACTGCAAATATTGAAGGCAACGAAAATCAATAGGTCATTAACATTATCATACATGCTGTCAAAACTTTTCCACTCATACACCTCCCCAAAGCATTGCTTTTCTCTTTTCTACTCAAGTTATGATGCTCTTCTCTCCTTTTCATTAGTTTGAGGTTTCCATATTATACAAAGAATACTATTGTGCTGTCTCCATATATTTGAATCTGAATATATTTCATATAGCCTGCATGCTTCCTTAGATTCTGCACTCTAAAGTTTTTCAAAGTGTGGTTATCAGTTTCAAAGTCAAAATAGATATAAGGAAATATCCAGTTAACCTATGGGCAAGTCTACTTGGGGAATATACGTTAGCAAATAAAAACACCCAGAATGCCAAAAACATTCTACCACCCTGTTAACATGTGACACTGCAAAGGGGAAATATTTTATGCCCCATAGATCCTGGCAAAAGAGAAGTTGCTTTAATTTGGTTTAGTTTAATTTAAACTGGTATGTTAAAAATATAATTTTCATGTGAAATTTTTAACAAAGTCAGTTTATGCTGTTGTGCATTTTGGGGACACTAATATTTACTATCTTTAAAAAACTGCCAATGCAGTTTTTAAAAGGAAGTAGATATATCACAGATATCATCTAAAAAATTAAATTATCAAGAATCTTAACAGAAAAAAATTGACATGAGACTCATATTGCTTACTTGTTGCACAGTAGGTCAATTTTGCTTATATCTATCAAATATTATCAAGGGAGAGATACAGATAAAATGTTTTCCTGAGTTTCTTTTTTTCCCTGATTTTCATAAGCTGTTTTTTGAGTATTGTAAACTATACTAACACACTCTAAAATAAGAGAGAGCTTAGAGTAGAACAAAATAAAAGTACATCTGCATCAACATGATTCTGTGTGACTCGGACACAGTTAAAATTATGAAATTGCAGGCTTTTCAAAAGATAGATGGTTTCTAAAACTGAAGCAACAAATACCTTATTTCTGGAATTCTGTAGTTGTTCTTAAGGCATTCAATGAACACCATGACAAGCATTCTTTTCTAAAGCATCAAAAGACTGGATCGATATGCACTTGGAGGAAAAAGTAAGTGATAAATGCCTGTGTTTAATTACAAATACTCCAGCTTCATAGAAGTTATTTTTGTCCATGTTTTTGTACAACAAACTTTCTTTATATGTAAGGAAATATCCAGCCCATAAAAATGAACAGTGAACCACCTATAAAGCAAAATATCAACAATGATGGGAAGACTGCTCAACTGGATGGATGAGATGACACAATAGTCCTCCATGTCTAAACAGTATATATCTCTGTTACTTTATCACTCACATAAGTTTAAACATTCTGTGGCAGGGGACATATTCCTCTGTCATTAGCAATATTCTTTCCTTCTAAGTGGATACGTTTCCTTCTAACTCCCAGATCCATTGGCCTTCCTAACGCTAACTTATGCTTCCTTTGCAGGCTAGTCAGAATGTTTCTCTCAAACAATTCCTAATTCTCAAACTTCAGAGACACTACTGGTATTCTTATCTCTCCTTGTTACAGAAAGCAATGAAAAAAAGAAAGAAATGGTGAATTCTCTTAATAGAAGGAGAGTTTACACATTGTGTTTTGATACCTGAAATACTTCTTGTGCACCAATTTTCTCCCTTAAAATTAGCTGCACTTTAATTTTCATTCATGCAAATTTCACAATGTAATTATGTGCATTCCTGTTAATCACTTTGTCATCTACAGAAACTGGACTGGTATTAAGCCCCAGAACACAACATTGATGTTGTTCATGCTAGCTCTAGACCAGAAAATCCCTGTTGTGTTGTTTCATGATTATATATCATAAGGAAGAAAATAATCATTGAAATAATGCATTTGAAAAGGACCTTTAAACTACTAGCTATATATAAAGTAAAAAAGTAAATTTTTCACTATATATTATACAGTGTTACCACTCAATTTCATAGATTCACAAATTGAATCATTTATTCATCAACAAGTATTGACTAATCATATAGTATATAATGGATTCCACTGTATCATGCTATAAATATTAAATATGCAAAATTATAATAAAAGATGCAAATCTATTTTATTTGCAGTTAACATCATTATTTGAAGTAGAGTAACTTATAACCCAATTTCCCCCTTATTATCTGAAATGGTAAAACATTCCCTTCCCTAACTTCTGCATACCTCCTTCCCTTGTATCCATGATCTCTAGGAGAAGTTAGAAAGTAATACTGGAAAATTGCTAATCCAATTGCTCCCACTTCACTCAGAAAGTTTTGAAATACCAAGGGCCACTATAGATGAACTGAAGTATTTGAATAATTTAATCTTTCTTAGGTGCCACTGCTGCTGCTGTGTGTGTTTAGTCATGTCCGATTGTTGCAAACCCATAGACTGTCAAGTCCCATAGACTACCTGCCAGGCTCCTCTGTCTATGGGACTCTCCAGGAAAGAATACTGGAGTGGGTTGCCATTCCTTCTCCAGGGGATCTTCCTGATCCAGGAATCGAACCTGGGTCTCCTGCACTGCAGGCAGACTCTTTACTGACTGAGCTAGGAGGAAAGCCTTCTTAGGGACATTATACCTTAACATGGTATTTACTTATTTCAAAGTTTACTGGCTTCTAAAATAATAAGAAAATTAAATCCAAGTTGAATGGACTTCAAATGGGAAGTGCACCTTGAACACACAAATGTTTCTGACATGGCAATTATGCATCTGTCTTCTTTGTGAAATGCATCAATAAGAACACATAATAAAAGATTGTCAAGTCCTATACCCAACTGTATCATCTTTCTGTCAGTACAAGTAAGTGTTCTGAGACATGCTTATTATTTCTATATATTTACAAATACTGTGTGGAACTATTAGCTGTGTTTTGGAATATCATTCTCAAAAAAGACTACTTTGTCAAAACAGTATTCACTGTAAAATATAGCCTAGGGAATATGCTGCATTTTATTAAATGGTATAGCATTCACAATCCAATTCACTGCCATCTCTACCACAAAACCTTCTCTGATTCCCTCTTCCCTGTCTAGATGCTCGCTCTCTCCCTTCTTTGAACATCTGTTACAATTTATTTTTACATGTTTTAGGTTATCATCATGTTTAAATCATGTATTGTTATGGTTTGAGTAAATGTCTCATCATTCATATTGAGTTTGTATTACGCAAAGACTCTTACATAATTTTCATTCTCACTTTAGGTATCAGAATGCCTTAAACATATCTGTTGCTCAAAAATATGTTTTCTAATGAAAGGATATTTGTTTAAAGTAATTCCTTAAAAAAAAAAAATAAAGTAATTCCTTAAAGAAATTCCTAAAAGGAATTATTCAAAGACATCCCAGGTTGTTTATTACCTGTTCCAGAAACTTTGTGGTTTATTCTTTTCAATTTTAGAACTTTATACTGTATTACTTTAATTGTTCTTTAATAGGTTTGAATGTCTTACCTTGGTTTTTCAAAAATAAACTGCAACCTCTTTGAGGCCAAAAACGATCTCTTTTAACACCTGGATCTTCCCAGAATCCTTAGCACAGGGGATGCTGAGCAGGAGTGTTCAATTCAATGGATTACACGCTGCCAAAGACTCATATAACAGTTTAGAAATAGCTAGTGACCATCTCCTGTTCAAGGGAATCAAATTCCATAAAATATGCTTACCATGGCATTGACATTTGCATGATCCCCTTTCCTATTCCGAATCTGGATACAGGATATTGGCACATTCAGTCTTACTCCAGAGGCCAGATTTCTCAGGTCAGCAGCACTGTATTCCCCATGAAACAGCAAACTGTTATTATCATAACCAAGTCCCAGGGAGGCCCGATAGAGATAAGTATGAGAAAGTCTTTCGACTGCAGTAACATCTATTGTGGCTGATGACATGCAAGGATTCGAAGCCACCTTGCTTCCATACCTCAGCTCCTCTGGAGAGTGACAGCAATTCTGAGTGCAACAACCTGCACTCTGGCTCAACTTGCTACACACAAAGAAAAGTAAGCACCCCAGAAATAAAAAGGAAATACAGGCCAGGGCAACTGTTAAATACAGGTTCTGGGCAGAAAGGTGCCCTCCTGTTTCCCAGCCATCTTCAAAGTCTGGAAGGACCTGAGGGGCAGAGCTGCTCAACAGCACGCTCAGTGAGACAGAGGCGGAGAGGGATGGGTCTCCACGGTCCTGAACCACCACCACCACCTTCTGTTTAACTGCATCAGAGGGAAGAACTAAACGAGCAGTACGGAGCTCTCCCATGTTGGCTGAAATTCTGAAAAGGCTTGAGTCAGAAGCCTGAAAGATATAGTAGGAAAGCCAAGCATTGGAGCCACTGTCTGCATCCTCTGCTACCACTTTTGTGATCAAGTGTCCTGTTCTGGCAGAGCGGGGCACAATTTCCACTGGGACAGAGCCATTTTTGGACAAGGGAAACAAGATGACCGGAGCATTGTCGTTCCTATCTACCACAAACAAGTTCACAGTCACTGTTGAACTTCTGGGAGGAAAGCCACCATCCCGGGCTTCCACTTGGAAGTGAAACCCCCTGAGCTGCTCAAAGTCAAAGGAAATTTTGGCAGTGATAGCCCCACTGGGTGAATCTACTGCCACCAAGCTAGAGGCTGCCTGCCCTTCAGAGATAATATCCAACAGCTCATAGAAGACAAGGCCATTCTTCCCCAGATCTGGGTCCTGGGCAAACACATGTCCTAGGGAGGCCCCAGGGGCATTGTTTTCAGCCACAAAAAGTTCCTGTTTCGATTTAAGAAAGCTTGGTGTGTTGTCATTCACATCAGCAACTGACACAGTCAGTGTCCTGCGAGTGCTAAGTGGAGGTGAGCCACCATCCGAGGCAGTCATCAGAACCTGGTATTCACTGACTTGCTCCCGGTCCAGCGGCCCATCAGTCAGCAAGCTGTAGTAGTTGCCAAAGGAAGCCGTCAACTTAAAGGGGCCTGCACTGTACATGCTACAAGCGACTTTACCATTGGGACCAAGGTCTTCATCCCTTACACTAAGGAGAGCAATCACTGTGCCAGTGGCGGCATCCTCGGAAACGGGACTGGAGAGAGTGAGAAGGTTCACCTCAGGGGCGTGATCGTTCACGTCAGTCACCTCCACCAGCAGTTTAGCGGTGCTGGCTAGACTGAAGGCACCCTCATCCCTTGCCTCAATGTACGCCTCCAACAGCGTTTCGGGAGGACCCAGTGAAGCAGCGGCCCGCACTTCCCCATTTCTAGGGTGCACGTGGAAGTGATGTCGCAGCTTGGCTTGCGTGCTGTTGCTTAAGCAATACCGGATTTCCCCATTGGAGCCTTCATCCGGGTCCGAGGCTTTCACTCGGAATAACACAGTCCCACGGGGTGCAGTCTCTGGCACCTTGGTGCGGTATACTGAGCGCTCAAATACAGGTGCATTGTCGTTTGTGTCCACCACGACGATGGTGATTTGTACCTCACCGGAGCGCGCTGGCAGCCCGCCGTCCCGAGCGGTGAGTACTAGCCGATGCGTGGCACGCTGCTCCCGATCCAACGCTTTCTCCAACACCAGCTCTGGGAATTCGCTGCCGTCGACCCGCGAACCCATGTCCAGGCTAAAGTGTCGGCTGGGGCTCAGGCTGTAGCTTAGCAACCCGTTGCTTCCCTCGTCGGCATCTTCTGCATTAGGCAGAGTAAAGCGGGCTCCGGGCATAAGGAACTCGGGAATGTGGAACTGCACGTCGCCGGCAGGGAAGTGAGGCGAGTTGTCGTTGATGTCCGGGACGTGAACATGGACCTTGTGCAGCTCTAGCGGGTCCTCGAGCACAAGCTCATAGATCAGGACGCAGGCAGCTTTGGCCCCGCACAGCCGTTCGCGGTCCGCCGGCTCTCTGACCACCAAGCTTCCGCTGGCCAGATCAACCCCGAAGTAAGTCTCGCCGCGGCTGGAAAGGAAGCGAAAGTTCCGCAAGGACAGAGAGGCCGCTGACAGCCTCAAGTCCTGGGCAACATTGCCTACGGCTACGCCCCGTTCGGTCTCCTCCGACACTGAGTATTCCAGCTGTCCCGCTACAGAGCCGCAGGAAACCCACAAACATAGAACCGCCACCCTCCAGCCCCCCATCCCCCTCCCTCTCGGCGTCCCCGCTCCACCAGCGGTGACCCGGGACCATGCTCCGGACTCCCGGAGAGTGCGAGCCGTGGTAAAAGGAAAAAAAACCGAGGGCCGGTCGGCCGCCGCTGCCCGCTAAAGGTGCAGAGACAGCCGACGTTCGCCTTCCGAATGCCGTAATTGCCCGGGACCGGCCGGCTGAGAGCAAGGCTTGCTAGACTGGAGGTTCGGCAGCCGTCTGGGAAAGCCGAGCCGGCGGGAGCGGAGGAGCGCAGCGCCGCCTAGGGGTGCAGAGGCGAGGAAAACCTCCGGGCTCCGCGAAGAGCCGTCTCCGTTCCCGGCCCACCGGGAACTCGCCCCGCGCCCCGGCAGCGAGCGCAGGGCGCGGCAAAGAGATGCTCGGAGAAACTAACACACCTTCCCTTAAACCGCGTTTCCTAGGACAACGCCCTGACCGCCGCAGTCTTAACGTCTACAAACTCTACCTGAAGACGGCTTAAAACTGGGGCTGAGCTCGGCTGGGCGTCTCTCAGTGACTATTTTGAGAGTCGAGCATCGGGTCCCGGGCGGTTGGACCCACTGACTCCCTACAGTGCCGGCAGAGACGGCGGAATTCCGAGAGGAACCGCCGGGCCGACACGCTGGGAGGCGGGGCCACGATCGTGAACCACTCTGCCTTCTAGGCTTAAGGAAACAGGAACCCCCAAACCAAGTGCTATGGTGCGTTCCGTGTTGGATTCTCAGCCTCTCCCCTGCGACTTTAAGTCTCTCCTGCACTTTCTTAATTCCCCGGAGACGCCAAGATTTCTATAGCGAGAACCAGCGAGGGGCATATGCGGACCATTCCCCGGTACTCTAGCTTTTCAAGGCACAAAACTAGGCAAGCGCAATTCCGGTTCAACGTTCCCTCTTTTTTGCGAATCAGCAGTTTTTCTCTTTTTCCCAGGAGGCCCTAAGGGGAATGCTCTGCAAGCTCTGGGCGAGGAAAGTGGTTAGAAGCCAGTCAATATCAAGCACCAGAAACTCAGAAAGATTGACAGCTCATCCCCAAACAACCTGAACGTAGAAAATGAAGGGGAAAATACTGAGATACTCTCCATGAGCGTGACCAGGAAACTGTTCTGTAACTTTGCTCTTATTCAGAAAACTACTGAAGTGGTGTAAGAGCAGACTTGATGCCCGTCGGTTCCCCAGCTTTGTTTTTCTGGTCTTCGGCAGGGAAATCGGGACAGTCCTCTGTTCTATGAAAAACAGCTCTTGGCCGCAATACTTCCAAATTCCACCTAGCACCCTACAACTAGTGGCTTCTCCTGAGAGGGTGGAGAGCTGAAAAAGAGACTGACCCCTTGAACACTAAATTCATCACTCAAATCCTTCTTTTAATACAATAGCAGTGTCCAAAGCCTCAAGAACCAAAATTTGAAAGACAAAAGCTGAATACAGATAAAGAATTGAAGCTCTCAGGGCATTATATTTACTGGTCAGAAAACTGCCTAAACATACGGCTAATTACTGAAGCTGAGAGTACTGGATACATGGAATTAATTACACAATTCTCTCAACTTTACTGTATGCCTTAATATTTCTCTAATAATTTTTTTAACTGTCACTTAAAATGTAGGTGGGGCAGGCAGGGATAAACAGGCACCTCCAGCTTTCTGGTTTTAAGACTAAGTGGGATTGGTAACTTCACTGTGCCACTAAACACCAATCACCTCCTCTGTCTATCACAAACCCACCCCTTATTTCTTCCAAGGAAGTAGGGCAGGCTGCCTCTTGTTGCTGTTTTAGTCACTAAGTGGTGCCGGACTCGTTGGGACCCCATGGACTATAGCCCACCAGGCTCTTCTGTCCATAGGATTTCCCAGGCAAGAATATTGAATGGATTACCATTTCCTTCTCCAGGGATATCTTCCCAGCGCAGGAATCGAAACTGACTCCCCTGCAGTGGCAGGCAGATTCTTTGACCACTGAACTACCTACTTGTTTTATTTACAAGCTGCCTGTTTTTTTAATATATATGATAACTGTAACAAAGCACAAATACTTCTATTATACTTCAGTTTTTAAAATAATTCTGCTTCAAAGCCTATCATAAAGTAATCTTTGAAATGTGGCATGTCAAAAGTTACTCCTCTGCTATCAAGGACTATAAAATGAAAAATAATATATATCACCCCGACCTTGGGTTTCGTTGGTGGCTCAGTGGTAAAGAATCCACCTGCAATGCAGGAGCTGCAGGAGACACAGGTTCAATCCCTGGGGTCAGGAAGATCCCCTGGAGGAGGGCATAGCAACCCACTCCAGTAATCTTGCCTGGAGAATCTTGGACAGAGAAGCCTAACGGGCTACAGTCCATGGGGTCACGAAGAATCGGACACGACTGAAGCAACAGCATACACTCAATATTTACTGATATAAACTAGAGTTTGTGGGAAAGTAATATTTAGATATCTAAATATTTGGATATCCCGAAGATGAGAAAGTCTAAAAACTTTTTTTCTTGTGTATAATATTACTAGTTAAGGTTAAAATCATGAATTAACATAACTTCTCTATAGCAGAACCCTTCCTTTCTAATATTTCATTTTGCCAGTTCGTGGCATTTTCTATAGTGTCTCCTAATTCAAGTATTTTCAAGCTTTTAATTAGGTGCAAGTACAACTTTAAGAGGACTCTGTGCAAAAACACTGTTCTGATTTCTGCTTGGGTTCTAGTGCAAAAACTGTTATTATAATGCTCTCCCACCAAACTTGGCTGTAATCTGTAAATTCAAGAGATTGCTAGCCATAATGCATAAGTTCATGTTAGAGATCCTGAAGCCAAACAGGAGAATGATCTGAATATCCACCAGAGTTTGTCAACAAAATGTTATTGTACTTAAGATTTTCTTAGTAATTAAGGTTATTCTTTTGGGAGTATATTCTGTACTTATGGGAAGTAAATTAAAAAATTGGACATCACAATCACATTAAGCAAATTTTCATCCCATAATATTGCTTCATGAAGGTTTCAAATCAAGCCTAACAGAGTGTGAATTGTTTGAGGGTAGAGATCTGTATCACTCAATTTTGTCTCTGAAATATCTAGCTAAGCTCCAGGCACATAAATTAAGTGGCTCAACTACTCTCAGTACACAACAGCCTATGTCAGTCATTGTTGTTTCTTTTTTAACCTGAACACTTTACCAATAGCACATTACTATAGAACTTCTTTCTCAAGTTTGTACAAAGTTTTTCTCCATAACATAATATTATACAAAGTATCTCAGACATTTTTTTCATGAATCTTCACTCTAATTAACTCTATGCTGTGTTTTCTTACTCCTTTTTATAACTATGCTAATTTTTCTAGAATTACCTCTTTATAAAGTCTTACTCTATTTCATCTTCAAAGTATAGTCCTCAGAACTTAAAGTCATGCTCCAGATTGGTCATAATATCCAAGAACAGGAGAGCTTGCTTTTTCATTCTAAATACTCCATATCAAGGAAGGGTCTAATCTTGCATCTGGTTCTTTAACAGCCACATCACATAACTTTTTTTATGATGGATTTAAAGCTAAAATTCGTATGTGGTTTTTTTTCTAGATGCTATTAAGCCACAGATCAAAAAATCCTAGACTTTTACACTTAATTTTTTAAAGTCAAATTGGCTGAATGTCACATTGTGTTAAGAGCTAGCCAGTCTGGTTCAATCACATATTTTACCTATATCAAATTTCATATTCCTACATATTTGGTAAGCAGTCACACCAGATCTTCCTCTGAGCTGCTGAAAAAAATTTCATCACATGCGGCTGAAAAGGAAGGCTTGCAACCACTACCAATCACCCTATCTGACATCAGTTTTATAGGAGTGCCTAACCTAAAATAAAGATCTGACAAAGGCACTATCAACATTCTCCAAAAAAGAATCTACATAAATCTCACATTATATTATAGTTTCAAAACAAAGTATTTCCAGATCATAATTATTTATATATTTTTTTAATTTTGATAAAAATTTCCCATCTATCACCCCCCCAAATGGCCATCTTTATTTTAAACAATAAAAATATCAGAATTATTGCCATGAAAAATCATAAGCATAACAGCACACTTCATGTAATACCTATCATTTAATACTGACTTGGAAATTCTAGACAACACAAGATAAGGAAGTGTGTGTGCATATGTGTGTGTGTATTAGGAGGGTAAAATATACTGTTACTAATAGATGATAAATTTATAGGTAATAAAATTTTCTATTCATAAAGTCCAAGAGAATTAAAGAAAAATAAATAGAACTAAAAGAGCTTGATGAGATGACTAAGTTAAAAAACAGTTTTCCTACATAACTGCAATAACTAGACAAAAAGAGGGATTTTAATCAATTATGGATAAATGAAAATGGATTTCTTCTCCATAAAACCTACCAAAAACAATAGAAGAATAGCCAACAAAAAATAAAATAATAAATTGATGAAACTCCTTAAAGCGCTTGAACTTCAACCATAGTATATATGAAGAGAAGTTACCAAGTGCTAAGAAAACTGGACCAAGATGCCAGAAAATGCTGAGAGAATATACTTGCCACTGGAGACCCTGGGAAGAGCTGGTAGATTAGAGTTTTCCAAAGTAGTACTTCACACTGAGATATAAAACAAAAGATCTCTTATTTGAAACAAAAATATCCAGGTGCCTAGGCTAAATCAGGTAGGGCTTTTCCATAATCCTATTTGTCAGCACAAAATAGGAGAAAAAGCAGGAGTGAATGCACTAGTGAGCAGATGCACACTTATTTCAAGAGTGAACCTAAGTATGTGGTAAAATTAAGAGAAAACTGTGGAGGACAAATTGCTCTGCAGCTGCCAGTTCTCATTATTGGAAGATATGTAAAAGCTAAGGTATACACAAACCCCTCCGCTGCTGCTGCTGCTGCTGCTAAGTCACATCAGTAGTGTCCGACTCTGTGCGACCGCGTAGACAGCAGCCCACCAGGCTCCCCCGTCCCTGGGATTCTCCAGGCAAGAACACTGGAGCAGGTTGCCATTTCCTTCTCCAATGCATGAAAGTGAGAAGTGAAAGTGAAGTCACTCAGTCGTGTCTGACTCTTAGCGACCCCATGGACTGCAGCCCACCAGGCTCCTCTGTCCATGGGATTTTCTAGGCAAGAGTACTGGAGTTGGGTGTCATTGCCTTCTCCAACAAACCCCTCTAACAAATGGTAAACAGGAAATGCTCACCTTAGTCCAGAGCACTACAGGCCCATCCATCTACACTTCTACCTGCAGATAGCTGGTCCTAAAGGAACTCCTCTCAAAGATAAATACTAATCAAAAAAGAGCCAATGCAGGATCTATATGAATATTAAAAGAAGGAATAAGAAAATAAATATGAAAAATAACAGATAATAACACACAGGTCTCTAAAGGTCTCTAGTCAAAAGATTCATGAAATAGTTTTAAAGAGTCTCAGAGAATTAAGAACTCAGGGATACAGAATTTCAAAAAGAAAATGAAAATGCCACAGAAGACCATGAAAACTGAGCTGATGCAACTCATGAAATAAGTGGAAGAGAAATATAAATCAGAAATAATAGAATATAATAACAGAAATTAGGGCCACATTGGAAATAGTAAAAAAGTGAACAGGTTCTGCTTGGTATTAATACATAGTCAAGAACAAGAAGAAACACTTGAGAAGGCTGAGAAAAGAAAGTAGAAAGAACACACTTCCAGTTTCACCTCCAATACGTAAAGAGCTTAGAATTTATCACTTTTTTTTCTTGTAATAACAACAAGAAAAGCTGGATACATGACTTTTCCTGAACCCATCAGAGAACTGAGTTTACAGGAAAAACCTCTACTCTAAAATCTGGAAAGAAAAAAGTGAAAGTGAAGTCACTCAGTCATGTCCAACTCTTTGTGACCCCATGGACTGTAGCCTACCAGGCTCCTCTGTCCATGGGATTTTCCAGGCCATTGTACTGGAGTGGGTTGCCATTTCCTTCTCCAGAGGATCTTCCCAACCCAGGGATCAAACCTGGGTCTCCCGCATTGTAGGCAGATGCTTTACTATCTGAGCCACCAGGGAAGTCACCAAAATCTGGATAAATAAGCAAATGCAGAGAGTCAGCCAAGATCTGTTTCCATGGAACAGAAGCCTCTAGAGGCACAGCCTGTTAGGAACACCTAAATGGAAATTTTGACAAATTGCTGGAGGCTGAGTTGTGGACTATCTTAAGAGTGAGAAACTCATGGAGGTCACAGTTGGGGTGAAGGGGGAGCATGCCTACTTTTATGGGCTTTACTTTCAGGAATCCCACTAGGTTCTCAAAGTGAACATCCAAGAAAGATCTCCTTGGCTCTGGCAGGGAGAGAGGAAGAGTACTCCTTCTGAGGTAGGCCCAGAAGCTTCTCCTTTCTTCTTTTAAAAAACCAATTGCATGTAACAATATGTATAAACATATTTCTGGGCTTATAATATATAGAAATGAAACAAAATTGCCAATTACAGTACAAAGGAAGTGGATGGAAGAACAGCTGTATTGGATAAGGAAATTCCAATGCAGGGCAATAAATTAACAGAACCAAAAATGGGAAATGAGAAACACTATAAATATATAATTGCTTTCCTTTTGCCCTCAACATCTTTAAGAGACAATAAATTATATAATGTAATAACTGTAACAATGTACTGTTGGGTTTGTAATATATAGAGATGTATACTGCTTTCCTGTAGCTGCTGCAAAAACGTCACCACACACTGTGTGGCTTAAAACAGTTTTTCTCATAGTTCTGGAGGGGAGAAATTCAAACTTAAGGTATTGGAGAGGCTGCACCCCTTCTGGAAGCTCTAGCAGAGATTTCATTTCTTGCCGCATACAGCTTTTGATGGCTGTGTTCATGACTCCACTCTGCTTCTATCTTCACATGACCTTCCCTCTGTGTCTCTGTCCTCCCTTATTCTCTCTCTTATAAAAAACACTTCTCGTTGGAATTGGTGCCCACCTGGGAAATTCAGGATAAACTCCTCATCTCAAGAGCCTTAACTTAATTACATCTTCAAAGTCCTTTTTTTCTCCAAATAGGTCACATTCACAGGTTCCCAGGGTTAGGAAGTGGACATACCTTTTTGGAGGCCACAATTCAACCCACTACAAGATGTAATACATATAATAATAGAACAAAAAGGAAGAAAGAAAAAGAGTTATATAGGAGTAATATCTTTATACCTTAATAGAATTAAGTTAATATAAATCTGAAGGAGATATTGGTATTATAATGTATATAATAAACTCTAGAGAAACCACTGAGAAAATAACTCAAAAATACAGTTTAAAACCCTTTGAAGGAATTAAAATGCTACATTTGAAAATACTCACTTAGTAAAAATATTGGTAAAGGAGGAATATAAAAACAAGGAGAATTAAGACATAAAGAAACCAAAAGTAAAATAGCAGACAAGAGGCAATTGCAGAGCAGTTTGCCTATATGCACCCCTCTTGTGCCATGATAGAAAGACTTTTTCCCTTCCCCATTAAAAACAGATACCACAGGACTTCCCTGGTGGCACAGTGTCAATGCAGGGGACAAGGGTTTGATTCCTGGTCTGGGAAAATTCCACATGCCCCTGCACCACAACTACTGCGCCTTGACTCTAAAGCCCATGAGTGGCAACTACTGAGCCTGTGAGCTGTAACTACCGAGCCTGTGAGCTGTAACTACTGAGCCTGTGAGCTGTAACTACCGAGCCTGTGAGCTGTAACTACCGAGCCTGTGAGCTGTAACTACTGAGCCTGTGAGCTGTAACTACCGAGCCTGTGAGCTGTAACTACTGAGCCTGTGAGCTGTAACTACCGAGCCTGTGAGCTGTAACTACTGAGCCTGTGAGCTGTAACTACTGAAGCCTGCAGTGCCCTGGAGCCTGCACACTGCAACTACTCAGCCCTCATGCTGCAAGTAATGAAGCCCGCGTGCCTAGAGCCTATGTTCTGCAACAAGAGGAGCCACCACAATGAGAAGCCCAGCCACCACGATGAAGAGGAGCCCCCACTCACCGCAACTAGAGAAAGCCCACCCACAGCAATGAAGACCCAGTACCACCAGAAAAACAAAACAGATACAACACACCCCGATGTTCAAAGCAGCACTATTTACTATAGCCAACACATGGAAGCAGCCTAAGTGACCATCAACAGATTACTAGGTAAAGAAGATGTGGTGTGTGTGATATACACACACAATGGAATACTACTTAGCCATGAAAAGAATGAACTGTTGCCATTTGCAGCAACATGGATGGATCTAGAGAATATCACACTGAGTGAAGTAAGTCAGAGAAAGGCAGATATTACCTGATATCACTTAAAAGTGGAATCTAAAAATACAAATGAGTATATTTACAAAACAGAAATAGACTCACAAAGATAACAAATTCAAGGATACCAAAGAGGAAAGGGAAGGGGGAGGGATAAATTAGGAGTAGGGAATAACATATCGTTGTTTGTTGTTAACAGATTCATACTGTGAGTGAGTGAATGGAAGTTATTCAGTCGTGTCTGACTCTTCGCAACCCCATGGACTATAGCCCGCCAGGCTCCTCTGTCCATGGAATTCTCCGGGCAGGGATACTGAAATGGATTGCAATTCTCTTCTCCAGGGGATCTTCCCAACCCAGGGATTGAACTCAGGTCTCCTACATTGCAGGGGGATTCTTTACTCTCTGAGCCATCAGGGCAGCCCTACTATATATAAAATAGGGAATTTCCTGGTAGTCCTATGGTTGGGACTCTGCGCTTTCACTGCCGAGGACCTGAGTTTGATCCCTGGTTGGGGAACTACGATTCCACAAGCTGCACAGTGTGGGAAAAAAAAGTAATAAATAAAATAAAATAGATAAACAACAAGGATTTACTGTAACAATTTTTACATAGGAAACAATTTTCTGTAATGAAAACTAATCTGAAAAATTATATACATATATACACACACACACACACATACACACACACAAGTGGGCTTCCCAGATGGTGCTAGTGGTAAAGAACACACCTGTCAATGAAAAAGACAAAAGCCATGAGGTTTCGATCTCTGCGTCAGGAAGATCCTCTGGAGGAGGGCATGGCAACTGACTCCAGTATTCTTGCCTAGAGAATCTCCATGGACAGCGGAGCCTAGCAGGCTACATTCCAGTTCAGTTCAGTTGCTCAGTCGAGTCTGACTCTCTGCGACCCCATGGACTGCAGCCACCAGGCTTCCCCTATTCATCACTAACTCACAGAGCTTGCTCAAACTCATGTCTATTGAGTCGGTGATGCCATCCAACCATCTAATACTCTGTTGTCCCCTTTTCCTCCTGCATTCAATCTTTCCCAGCATCAGGGTCTTTTTGAATGAGTCAGCTCTTCACATCAGGTGGCCAAAGTATTGGAGTTTCAGCCTCAGCATCAGTCCTTCCAAGGAATATTCAGGACTGATTTCCTTTAAGATGGACTGGTTGGATCTCCTTGCAGTCCAAGGGACTCTCAAGAGTCTTCTCCAACACCACTGTTCAAAAGCATCAATTCTTCAGCGCTCAGCTTTCTTTAAAGTCCAACACTCACATCTATACATGACTACTGGAAAAACCATAGCTTAAACTAGACAGACCTTGATTGGCAAGGAAACGTCTCTACTTTTTAATATGCTAAGATGGTCATAGCTTTTCTTCCAAGGAGCAAGCGTCTTTTACTTTAATGGCTGCAATCACCATCTGCAGCGATTTTGGAGCCCCCCAAAACAAAGTCTGTCACTGTTTCCACTGTTTCCCCATCTATTTGCCAAGAAGTGATGGGACCCAATGCCATGATCTTAGTTTTCTGAATGCTGAGTTTTAAGCCAACTTTTTCACTCTCCTCTTTCACTTTCACCAAGAGGCTCTTTAGTTCTTCTTCACTTTCTGCCATAAGTGTAGTGTCATCTGCATATCTGAGGTTATTGATATTTCTCCCTGCAATCTTGATTCCAGCTTGTGCTTCATCCAGCCCAGCATTTCAAATTATATACTCTGCATATAAGTTAAATAAGCAGGGTGATAATATACAGCCCTGACGTACTCCTTTCCCAATTTGGAACTAGTCTGTTTTTCCATGTCCACTTCTAACTGTTGCTTCTTGACCTGCATACAGATTTCTCAGGAGGCAGGTAAGGTGGTCAGCTGTTCCCATTTCTTTAAGAATTTTCCACAGTTTGTGGTGATCCACACAGTTTAAGGCTTTGGTGTAGTCAATAAAGCAGAAGTAGATGTTTTTCTGGAACTCTCTTCCTTTTTTGATGATCCAATGGATGTTGGCAATCTGATCTCTGGTTCCTCTGCCTTTTCTAAATCCAGCTTGAACATCTGGAAGTTCACAGTTCACAAACTGTTGAAGCCTGGCTTGGAGAATTTTGAGCAGTACTTTGCTTGCGTGTGAGATGAGTGCAATTGTTCAGTAGTTTGAGCTTTCTTTGGCATTGCCTTTCTTTGGGATTGGAAGGAAAACTGACCTTTTCCAGTCCTGTGGCCACTGCTGAGTTTTCCAAATTTGCTGGCATATTGAGTGCAGCACTTTCACAGCATCATCTTTCAGGATTTGAAATAGCTCAACTGGAATTCCATCACCTCCACTAACTTGGTTCGTAGTGATACTTCCTAAGGCCCACTTGACTTCACATTCCAGGATGTCTGGCTCTAGGTGAGTGATCACACCATTGTGGTTATCTGGGTCATGGAGATCTTTTTTGTATAGTTCTTCTGTGTATTCTTGCCACTTCTTCTTAATATCTTCTACTTCTGTTAGGTCTATACCATTTCTGTCCTTTATTGTGTCCATCTTTGCATGAAATGTTCCCTTGGTATCTCTAATTTTCCTGAAGAGATCTCTAGTCTTTCCCATTCTATTGTTTTCTTCTATTTTTTGCATTGATCACTGAGGAAGGCTTTCTTATCTCTCCTGGCTATTCTTTGGAACTCTGCATTCAAATGAGAATATCTTTCCTTTTCTCATTTGCTTTTTGCTTCTCTCCTTTTCACAGCTATTTGTAAGGCCTCCTCAAACAACCATTTTGCCTTTTTGCATTTCTTTTTCTTCAGGATGGTCTTGATCACTGCCTCCTGTACAATGTCATGAACCTCCATTCATAGTTCTTCAGGCATGCTGTCTATCACATCTAATCCCTGGAATCTATTTGTCATTTCCACTATATAATCCTAAGGGATTTGATTTAGGTCATACCTGAATGGTCTAGTGGTTTTCCCTACTTTCTCCAATTTAAGTCTGAATTACTTAAATAAGGAGTTCATGATCTATGCCACAGTCAGCTCCTGGCCTTGTTTTTGCTGACTGTATAGAGCTTCTCCATCTTCAGCTGCAAAGAATATAATCAACCTGATTTCAGTATTGACCATCTGGTGATGTCCATGTGTAGAGCCTTCTCTTGTGTTGTTGGAAGAGGGTGTTTGCCATGACCAGTGCATTCTCTTGGCAAAACTCTGTTAGCCTTTGCCCTGCTTCATTTTGTACACCAAGGCCAAACTTGCTTGTTACTTCAGGTATCTCTTGACTTCCTATTTTTGCATTTCAGTCCCTTCATTTCAGATGAAGAGGACATCTTTTTTGGGTGTTAGTTCTAGAACATCTTGTAGGTCTTTATAGAACCTTCAACTTCAGCTTCTTCAGCATTACTGGTTGGGGCATGGACTTGGATTACTGTGATATTGAATGGTTTGCCTCAGAAATGAACAGGGATCATTCTGTCATTTTTGAGACTGCACCCAAGTAATACATTTCTGACTCTTTTGTTGACTATGAGGGTTATTCCATTTCTTCCAAGGGATTCTTGCCCACAGTAGTAGATATAATGGTCATCTGAGTTAAATTTGCCCATTCCAGTCCATTTTAGTTCAGTTCAGTTCAGTTCAGTCGTTCAGTCATGTCTGACTCTTTGGGACCCCATGAACTGCAGCATGCCAGGCCACCCTGTCCATCACCAACTCCCAGAGTTTAGCCAAACTCATGTCCATTGAGTCGGTGATGACATCCAACCATCTCATCCTCTGTCTTCCCCTTCTCCCCCTGTCCTCAATCCTTCCCAACATCAGGGTCTTTTCAAATGAATCAGCTCTTCGCATCAGGTGGCCAAAGTATTGGAGTTTCAGCTTCAACATCAGTCCTTCCAATGAACACACAGGACTGATCTCCTTTAGGATGGACTGGTTGGATCTCCTTGCAGTCCAAGGGACTCTCGAGAGTCTTCTCCAACACCACAGTTCAAAAGCATCAATTCTTCGGCACTCAGCTTTCTTTATAGTCCAACTATCACATCCATACATGACTACTAGAAAAACCATAGCCTTGACTAGGTGGACCTTTGTTGACAAAGTAATGTCTCTGCTTTTTAATATGCTGTCTAGGTTGGTCATAACTTTCCTTCCAAGGAGTAAGCATCTTTTAATTTCATTGCTGCAATCACCATGTTTTTCCATGTCCACTTCTAACTGTTGCTTCTTGACCTGCATACAGGCTTCTCAAGAGGCAGGTCAGGTGGTCTGGTATTCCCATCTCTTGAAGAATTTTCCACAGTTTATTGTGATCCACACAGTCAAAGGCTTTGTCAGAGTCAATAAAGCAGAAGTAGATGTTTTTCTGGAACTCTCTTCCTTTTTCAATGATCCAATGGATGTTGGCAATTTGATCTCTGGTTCCTCTGCCTTTTCTAAATCCAGCTTGAACATTTGGAAGTTCACAATTCACGTATTGCTGAAGCCTGGCTTGGAGAATTTTAAGCAGTACTCTGCTAGCATGTGAGATGAGTGCAATTGTGCACTAGTTTGAGCTTTCTTTGGCATTGCCTTTCTTTGGGATTGGAAGGAAAACTGACCTTTTCCAGTCCTGTGGCCACTGCTGAGTTTTCCAAATTTGCTGGCATATTGAGTGCAGCACTTTCACAGCATCATCTTTCAGGATTTGAAATAGCTCAACTGGAATTCCATCACCTCCACTAACTTGGTTCGTAGTGATACTTCCTAAGGCCCACTTGACTTCACATTCCAGGATGTCTGGCTCTAGGTGAGTGATCACACCATTGTGGTTATCTGGGTCATGGAGATTTTTTTTGTATAGTTCTTCTGTGTATTCTTGCCACCTCTTCTTAATATCTTCTACTTCTGTTAGGTCTATACCATTTCTGTCCTTTATTGTGCCCATCTTTGCATGAAATGTTCCCTTGGTAACTCTAATCTTCTTGAAGAGATCTCTAGTCTTTCCCATTCTATTGTTTTCTTCTATTTTTTGCATTGATCACTGAGGAAGGCTTTCTTATCTCTCCTGGCTATTCTTTGGAACTCTGCATTCAAATGGGTATATCTTTCCTTTTCTCCTTTCCTAAAATGTCAGCGTTCACTCTTGCTATCTCCTGTTTGATCACTTCCAATTTACCTTGATTCATGACCTAACATTCCAAGTTCCTATGCAATATTGTACTTTACAGGATCAGACTTTACTTCCATCACCAGTCACATCCACAACTGGGTGTTGTTTTTGCTTTGCTCCGTCTCTTCATTCTTTCTGGAGTAATTTCTCCACTCTTCCCCAGTAGCATATTGGGCACCTACCAACCTGGTGGGTTCATCTTTCAGTGTCATATCCTTTTGCCTTTTCATACTCTTCATGGGGTTCCCAAGGCAAGAATACTGAGTGGTTTGCCATTCCCTTCTCTAGTGGGCCACATTTTGTCAGAGCTTTCCACCATGACCCGTCTGTCTTGAGTGGCCCTACATGGCATGGCTAATAGTTTCATTAAGTTAGACAAGGCTGTGGTCCATGTGATCAGTTTGATTAGTTTTCTGTGATTGTGGTTTTCATTCTGTCTGCCCTCTGATGGATAAGGATAAGAGGCTTATGGAAGCTACCATTCCTAGGATCTCACACATGCATGCAGATACATGTATATCTGAATCACTTTGCTATACACCTGAAAAATGTTACAATATTATAAATCAACTATACTTCAATAAAAAGAACTTTTTAAGTGGAGTTGGAAAGGTGCCACATGATGTGCATGCTCCAATCAGAGCATCCGCTGAGCCTGAAACAGGGAAATGTAGCCCCACATTGTATATACACCTAGCAAAGGCTGTATGGACTCTTCATCTCTTGATAAGTAATGTTCCATTCCTTATCAAGACACATTCTATTTTTTAGGTATAATTTTTTGTTGTAAGTTCACTTATTTAAATAAACAACTTATTTTTGAAAATGTACAAACTGTGTAGCCATAACAATTCTACTTTAAAACAATTTTATTACTTTACAGCACAAATATTTCTCAAACTTTATTGACTACATTTGACAATACCTTCTTTTTAAAAATAAGTTACATATGTACACCATACTGGTTCACCGTTATTATAAAACATTGGCTATATTCCTTGTGATGTGCAATATATCCTTGTAGCTTTTTAAATTTTATATATAATAGTTTATACCTCTACAAACTACTATGTTTGTATTCCCTCCCCTGTTCTTATCCATCCCCATTTCCCTCTCCCGACTGGTAACTACTAGTTTGTTTTCTATCTATAGGTATATTTCTTTTTTGTTACGTTCATTAGTTGGTTTTATTTTTTAGATTCCATAAATAAGTAATATCATACAGTATTTGTCTTTCCCTATCTGATTTGTTTCACTTAGTATAATACACTCGAGGTCCATCCATGTTGTTACAAATGGCAAAATTTCATTCTTTTTTATGGCTTCATCTTCTTTATCCATTCATCTGTTGATGGACACTTAGGTTGCTTCTATTGGCCATTGTAAATAACACGCTGCCACGAGGGCTTCCCTGGTGACTCAGACAATAAAGAATCTGCCTGTGATGCAGGAGACCCAGGTTCTATCCCTGGGTCAGAAAAATTCCCTGTAGAAGGGAGTGGCTACCTACTCCAGTATTCTTGCCTGGAGAATCCCATGAACTGAGGAGCCTGGCAGGGTACAGTTCATTGGATCACAGAGTCGGACATGACAGAGCAACTGAGCACACACACATGCTGCTATGAACATTGGGGTATGTGTATCTTTTTGAATTTGTGTTTTCATTTTTTTCAAATATATATCCAGAACTGAAATTGCTGGGTCGCATGGTAGTTGTATTTTTAGTTTTTTGAGAATATATCATACTGTTTTCCATAGTAGCCACCAATTTATGTTTCCACAAACAGTGTACATAGGTTCCCTTTCCAAGACCCATTCTTTTTTTTTTTCCCGACAGGAAATAGCATTTATTGGTGAGTGTGATTAAGGAGGGGACAGCACTGATGCTCATGGAGTGCAGGGCCGGCCATTTGTCCAGGGGACCACAATTAGGGATGTATTTGACCCCACAGCCGTCTGGAATGAGTCGCTTTTCTGACACCATGTTCTCAAATTCATCCGCATTGAACTTGCCAAGACCCATTCTTATGTAGCTGAATGAAGGTTGAAAGACTGTGCACATGAGACTGCCCTTCTCAACACTAAGTCATAACACAAGCTCCAACAGATTTTTAAAAATTAATGCCACACAAAGAATATTCTCTGACCACAATGAAATGAAACAAGAAATCATAACAAAAGGAAGTTTGAGGAATTCACAAATATGTGAAAATTAGATGACATATGCTAAAATAACCAATGGGTCAAAGAAGAAAGAACAAGGAAAATCAGAAAATACTCTTAAATGACCAAAAATGGAAACACAACATATGAAAACTTATGGGATGCAACTAAAACAATGGTTATAGAGAAACATACAGCTATAAATGTTGACATTTAAAAAGATTTAAAAAGAAGAAATCAATAACCTAATCTTCTACTTTAAGACACTGCAAAAAGAAAAGCAAATCAAATCTAAAGCAAGCAGAAGAAGCAAAATAATTAGGATTAGAGCAGAAATAAATGAAACTAAGAATGGTAAAACAATAAAGCCAAAAGTTGGTTCTTTGAAAATATCAACAAAACTGGCAAAACTTTAGCTAGGTTGACTGAGAGAAAAAAAATCAGAAGACTAAAATTACTATAAACCAGAAATGAAATAAGGGGTATTATTATTGATCTCACAGAAATAAAAAGGATTATAAGAGAATACCATGAACAATTGTATGCCAATATATAAATAGCTTATATAAAACAGACAAATTTATATAAAATGCAAATACAAAACCTGAGTCAAAAAGAAATAGAAAATCTGAATGGATCTATAAAAAGTAAAGACATTGAATAAATAATGATAGGAATACACACAAAACAAAAACAAATAGGACCAAAAATTACTATGAATGAATTCTACCAAACACTTAAATAAGAATTAATACCTGTTCTTTACAAACTCTTTTCAAAAATAGAAGAGAAGTAAACACTTCATTCTGAGGGCAGTATTACCCTGATACCAAAACCAAAGACATCACACAAAAAAACTAGAGACCAATATCTCTCATGAATATAAAAACATACATTCTCACCAACATACTAGAGAACCATACTCAGTAAAGAAATTATTCACTATCACCAAGCAGGAGTTATTCCAGGAATGCAAGGTTGATTTAACATCTGAAAATCAATAAATATAATACACCACAGCCAACAAAATATTCAAAGGTGAAAATTTGGAAGCCTTCCTGCTAAAATCTGGAGCAAAACAAGAATGCCCACTCTGACCACTTCTATTCAACATAGTATTGGAAGTCCCAGCTACAGCAATCAGACAAGAAAAAGAGAAAAATATCCAAATTGGAAGGTAAAATTGTCAGTATATGCAGATGACATGATACTCTATAAAGAAAACCCTAAAGACTCCACATGAAAACTATTAGAACTGATAAACAAATTCAGCAAGGTATGGGATACAAGATCAACATACAGAAATCCACTGCATTTTTTTACACTAACCATGAAATATCAGAAGGAGAAAATTTTTAAAAACTTGGCTTAAAATCAAATTTAAAAAAACAAAATACCTAGAAATAAACCTGACAAAGGAGATGAAAGACTTACACACTCAATGGGAGCTATAAAACATTGATAAAGAAAACTGAAGATGATTCAAATAAATGGAAAGATATTCCATGTTCTTCAACTGGAAAAATTAATATTGTCCGAATGGCCATCCCACCCAAAGCAATCTACAGATTTAATACTCTCCTTATTAAATTACCCATGATGTTTTTCACAGAACTAGAACAAATAATACTAAAATTTATATGGAACCACTAAAGATCTGGAATTGCTAAAGCAATCCCAGGAAAAAGAACAAAACTGGAAGCATAACCCTTCTAGACTTCAGACAATACTATAAAGCTACAGTAATCAAAATAGCATGGTATTGGCACAATATACGGATTAATGGAACAGAATAGAGAGCCCAGAAATAAGCCCACACATGTATGGGCAAAAAATCTTTAACAAAGGAGGCAAGAATAAAGACAGCCTTTTTGGGAAGTGGTGTTGGGAAAGTTGGACAGTCACATGTAATCAATCAAGTTAAAACACTTGCTCACACCATACACAAAAATAAATTCAAAATGGTTTAATGACTTAAATATGACACACCACCATAAAACCTCTAGAAGAGAACATAAGCAAAACACTCTTGAACATAAATCATAGCAATACTTTCTTAGATCAGTCTTCCAAGGCAAAAGAAATAAAAACAAAAATAAATAAATGAGACCTAATCAAACTTACAAGCTATTGCAAGGAAAGGAACCCATCAACAAAGCAAAAAGACAAGCTATGGAAAGGGATAAAATATTTGCAAACAATGTGACTGACAAGGGCTTAATTTCTAAAATATAAGAACAGCTTATACAGCTCAATATCAAAAAATGACAAACAACTCAATTAACAAATGGACAGAAGACCTAAATAGATCTTTCTCCAAAGAAGGCATACAGATGGCCAAAGTCACACAAAAAGATGTTCAATATTGCTAATTTTTAGGGAAATGCAAATCAAAATTACAAAGAAGCATCACCTCACACCAGGCAGAATAACCATCATCAAAAAGTATACAAATACTAAACGCTGGGGAGAGTGTGGATAAAAGGGAACCTTCCTACAAGGTTGGTGGATACGTATATTGGTGTAGCCATTAAGGTAAACAATATGGAGGTTTGGTTTATCTAAACACAGAGTTACCTTTGTCATTGTTGTTGTGTTATACAGCAACTATTGTTGTTGTTGTTCAGTCTCTAAGTCGTGTCCAACTTTTTGCAATCGCCTGGATTGCAGCACATCAGGCTCCTCTGCCCTCCACTATCTCCTGGAGTTTGCTCAAACTCATGTCCATTGGGTCAGTGATGCCATCCAACCAACTCATCCTTTGCCGCCCCCTTCTCCTATCGCCTTCAATCTTTCCCAGCATCAGGGTCTTTTCCAATGAGTCAGCTCTTCACATTAGGTGGCCAAAGTATCGGAGCTTCAGCTTCAGCATCAGTCCTTCCAATGAACATTCAGGGTTGATTTCCTTTAGGATTGACTGGTTGAATCTCCTTGCAGTCCAAGGGACTCTCAAGAGTCTTCTTCAGTTCAGTTCAGTCGCTCAGTCGTGTCCAACTCTTTGCGACCCCAAGAGCTGCAGCATGCCAGGCCTCCCTGTCCAACACCAACTCCCGGAGCCTACCCAAACTCATGTCCATTGAGTCGATGATGCCATCCAATCATCTCATCTTCTGTCGTCCCCTTCTCCTCCTGCCCTCAATCTTTCCCAGCATCAGGATATTTTCAAATGAGTCAGCTCTTCGCATCAGGTGGCCAAAGTATTGGAGTTTCAGCTTCAGCATCAGTCCTTCCAATGAATATTCAGGACTGATTTCCTTTAAGATGGACTGGTTGGATCTCCTTGCAGTCCAAGGAACTCTCAAGAGTCTTCTCCAACACGACAGTTCAAAAGCATCAATTCTTCGGCGCTCAGCCTTCTTTATAGTCCAACTCTCACATCCATACATGACTACTAAAAAAACCATAGCCATGACTAGATGGATGGACCTCTGTTGACAAAGTAATGTCTCTGCTTTTTAATATGCTGTCTAGGTTGGTCATAACTTTCCTTCCAAGGAGTAAGTGTCTTTAATTTCATGGCTGCAGTCACCATCTGCAGTGATTTTGGAGCCCCCCAAAATAAAGTCTCTCACAGTTTCCACTGTTTCCCCATCTATATGCCAAGAAGTGATGGGACCCAATGCCATGACCTTAGTTTTCTGAATGCTGAACTTTAAGCCAACTTTTTCACTCTCCTCTTTAACTTTCATCAAGAGACTCTTTAGTTCTTCACTCTCTGCCATAAGGGTGGTGTCATCTGCATATCTGAGGTTATTGATATTTCTTCCAGCAGTCTTGAGTCCAGCTTGTGCTTCATCCAGCCCAGCATTTCTCTTGATATACTGTGCATATAATGCATGCTGTTCCACATAATGCATGCTGTTCCATATAATGCATGCTGACTCATAGCTCAGTCAGTAAGAATCTGCCTGCAATGCAGGAGACCCAGGTTCAATTCCTGGGTCAAGAAGATCCCCTGGAGAAGGAAATGACAACCCACTCCAGTATTCCTGCCTGGAGAATCCCACAGACAGAGGAGTCTGACAGGCTACAGTCCATGGGGTCACAAGAGTTGGACATGACTTAGCGACTAAACCACCCACCACCACTACCACCACTCTGCATATAAGTTAAAAAATCAGGGTGACAGTATACAGCCTTGACGTACTCCTTTTCCAATTTGGAACCAGTCTGTTGTTCCATGTCCACTTCTAACTGTTGCTTCTTGACCTGCATACAGATTTCTCAGAAGGCAGGTCAGGTGGTCAGGTATTCCCATCTCTTCGAGAATTTTCCACAGTTGGTTGTGATCCACACAGTCAAAGGCTTTGGCATGGTCAATAAAGCAATAGTAGATGTTTTTTTGGAACTCTCTTGCTTTTTCAATGATCCAATTGATGTTGACAATTTGATCTCTGGTTCCTCTGTCTTTTTTAAATCCAGCTTGAACATCTGGAGGTTCACAGTTCACGTACTGCTGAAGCCTGGCTTGGAGAATTTTGAGCATTACTCTACTAGTGTGTGAGATGAGTGCAATTGTGCAGCAGTTTGAGTGTTCATCAACAACTTAAGTATTCATCAACAGATTAATGGATAAAGAAAAGGTGGTGTAAATATATACAGTGAAATGTTACTTACTCAGCCAAGAAAAATAATAAAATTATGCCATTTGCAGCAACATGAATGGACCCAGAAATTGTTATACTTAGTAAAGTAAGTCAGATAGAAAAAGACAAACATCATATGATATCACTTATATGTGAAATCTAGAAAAATGATACAAATGAACTTATTAACAAAACAAAAACATTCTCACACAGAATATAAACTTACGGTTACCAAAGGGGAAAGGCAGGGATAAATTAGGAATTTGGAGTTAACAGATATACACTACCATATATAAAACAGATAAACAACAAGTACCTACTGTATAGCACAGGGAACCATATTTAATATCTTGTAATGTTGCTATTAGTCATATCTGACTCTTTACAATCCCATGGACTATAGCCCACCAAGCTCCTCTGTCCACATAATTCTCCAGGGAGGAAAAATTGGAGGAGATAGCCATTCCCTTCTCCAAAGGCTCTTTCTGACCCAGGGATCGAACTCAGGTCTCCTGCATTGCAGGCAGATTCTTTACTGTCTGAGCCACCAGAGAAGCCCATTTTATTTTCTTGGGCTCCAAAATCACTGTGGGTAGTGACTGCAGCCATGAAATTAAAAGACACTTGCTCCTTGCTGTCAGAATAGAAAGTCCCAGCCCTAAATCTCCCACAAAAATACTAATTAGTAATGATATGTGTAATGAAATACCCTTACAAGAATTCCATAATTAAGTTAAGAAGTTGGAGTACCCAAATGAGTTTAAAACTTAAACAGCTGTATTGGAACAAATAAGAGTAATTTTACTTTACTCACAGCAGCCCCTCCCAGAAGTTGGCATAGCTCAGCACCAGGAAAAAACACCCTGGTTCACTCTCCCACCCTCAAGGGGAAAGAGAAGAGTAGAGCATGTGTCCAATGTTTCAGCTTCTTGGAGAACTTCATGAGGGACTAGTTTCTATATATTGCCCTACTCAGAGGACTGATAGAACTGGCATAGTTTGGATGCCTGGAAGCCATGAAGAATAAGCAACTTAGCTGCTAGCAAAAAGGCAGCTAGCTCCTTTAGGAAGGAGGGAGAACGTGCATGAATCCAGCCCTTCTGGATTTTGGAGGGTTGCTCAAGGAACTAGTATCTGTCTCACTTGACTTGAAACTGTCAGGGAACCACCATAGTTTAGATGCCTAATGGTCACTGAGAACAAACATGCATAGCTTGCTGCTGTAGAACCAGAAAAGCTGAAATGCTACAGAAAGACAGTAGAAGGAGCAAGACAGATCATTTTAAAATATCTGATAAAGAGATGTAAAAAGAAAAAAATAGTGAAAAAGAATGAAGAAGGATGATGGGACTTAAGGAACACCATTAAAAGAAATAATCATTGGAGTCTCAGAAAAGAGAAAGAGGAAAGGGCACAAAGCATATATAAAGAAATTACAGGTTCTTTCCTGGTGTTGCAGTGGATAAGAATCCTCCTGCCAATGTAGGTGACACAGGTTTGATCCCTGGTCTGGGAAGATTCCACATGCCTCAGAGCAACTAAGCCTGTGTGCCACAACTATCAAGCCCACACTCTAGAGCCCACAAGCCGTAATTATTCATCCCATGTGCTGCAACTACTGAAGCCCATGCACCTGGAGCCTGAGCTCCACAACTAGAGAAGCCACTGCAATGAGAAGCCCACATACTGCAACTAGAGAGTAGCCTCCACTTGTCACAACTAGAGAAAAGCCCACACAGCAACTAAGACCTAGCACAGCCAAAGATAAATAAATAAATACTTTTTAAAAAAAAATTAAGAAAGAATGGTGAGAATTTCCCAAACCTGGAGAGGGGTTTGGACATCCAAGTTCATGAAGCCAATAGGTTACCTCAAATTTTCAATGCAAGACAATCTTCTTCAAGACAAATTATAATAAAACTGTATAAAATCAAAGAAGAAATGAGAATTTTTAAAGCAACAGGGAAAAAAAATTTATCTTATACAAGACAACTCTTATAAGGCTATCAGCAGATATTGCAGCAGAAGCATTGTATGCCAGGAAAGGATGGGAGGATACATTCAAAGAGCCAAAAGAAAAAATGTCAACCATGAAAACTTTACCCTACAAAGCTGACCTTCAGAAATGAAGATGAGATAAAGACTTTTCCAAACAAACGAAAGCTGAGGGAGTTCATCATCTACTATTGGATGTGCCTTATAAGAAATGCTGAAAGGAGTTCTTCAAGCTGAAATGAAAGGCAGCTAACTAATAACATGAAACCATATGAAAATACACGATACACTGGTAAAGGTAAGTATGTAGTCAGACTCAGAATAATCTAATATTGTAATATGATGTGTGATAACCATTTAATTCTAGTATAAGGGTTATAAAACAAAGGTGTTAAAAATAAATATAGCTACAATAATTTGTTTATGGTACAGGATATAAAAAAGATGTCAATTATGGCAACAAAAACATAAAGTAAGGGGAGAGGAAAAAGAGTAGAGTTTTTTTTTATATGATCAAAGTTATCAGCTTAAAATAAACTGTTTTATCTGTAAGATATTTCAAGTAAGCCACAGGGTAACTACAAAACAAACAAAAAACTACAGTAGACACATACACACAAGATAAAGAAAAGGGAATCAAAGTATACCCCAATGGAAAATCATCAGTTCACAAAAGAAGATATCAAGAGAGGAAGAAAAGAACAAAGGAAGAATGAAACAACCAGAAAACCAGAAAACAATGAACAAGATGGCAATAGTAAGTTTTTACTTATCAAGAATTGCTTTAAATGTAAGTGGATTAAATTATCCAATCAAAGGACACAGAATGGCCAAAAATGTTAAAAAAAAAAAAAAGACACAAATACAAGCTGCCTTCAAACATTCACTTCAGCTAATACACAGGCTCAAAATGAAGATATGGAAAAAGACATTCCATGAAAATGGAAACCAAAAGAGAGGGCAGAGTTAACTATCCTTATATCAGACAAAATCAACTTTAAGTAGAAAACTGTAACAAAAGACAAAAAAGGTCACTAAAACTGATAAAATGGTCATGTCATCGAGAAGATAAATCAATCATAAATACATATCTACCTAACATCAGAGCACATAAATATAAAAACAAATACTAGCAGATCTGAAGGAGTGAAGGGAACAATAGACAACATTACAATATCCACTTTCATCAATGGATAGATTATCCAGAAAGAAATCAATAAGAAACCATTGAACTTGAACTATACATCCAATGTACCTAACAGATATACATGTAGAACATTCCATCCAAGGGCAGCAGAATATACATTCTTCTCAAGCACACATGACACATTCTCCAGGATAGATCAGGTATTAGATCCAAATCAAGGGTAAGCAAATTTTAAAAGACTGAAATTATATGAAGTATCTTCTCCAACCACAATGGTTAAATATGTGGAAATTAAACAACACATTCCTGGAAACCAATGGATCAAAGATGAAATCAAGGGAAAATTCAAAAATATCTTGAAACAAGTGAGCATGAAAACACAACATATCAAAACTTATGAGGTGGGCTTCCCTGGTAGCTCAGTAGTAAAGAATCAATGTGCCAATATAGGAGATTAGGGTTCAATCCTCAATCTGGAAAGATCCCACATGCTGCAGAGCAACTAAAGCCCCTGCACCAAGACTACTGAAGCTACTGAAGCCGCCATGCCTAGAGCCCATGCTCCACAAGAGAAGAAGCCATCACAATCAGAAGCCAACATGCTGTGACTAGACAGTATCACCCACTCACTCACGCAGCAACAAAGACCCAACACAGCCAAAAATCAATCAATCAATAAATAAACTCATATTTTTAAAAAACTTATGAAATACAGCAAAAGCAATGCTAAGAGGGAGGTTTATTATGATAAATGCCTACATTAAGAAAAATGATCTCACTTATGTGGAATCTAACAAACTTATAGATACAGAGAACAAATCAGTGGTTGCCAGATGCAAGGGGTGGGTGCAATGGGTGAAGGTGATCAAAATGGACAAACTGACAGTTATAAAATAAATACGTCCTAGTGATATAATGCACAGTATGGTGACTATAGTTAATAATGCTGTATCACATATTTGAAAGATGCTAAAGAAAGGATCTTAAAGGTTCTCATCGAAAAAAATTTTGTTTAACTATGTACAGTGATGAATGTTAACTAGATTTACTGTGGTGATCATTTCACAATATACACAAATACTGAATCATTACATTCTACACCTGAAACTAATATCAATTATACTTCAATTTTTAATTAAATTAAATTTAAATGTTTTTAAATGAATTTAATTAATGAATGTTCAGTATAAAACTTGGGAAGATATCCCTAAGTAAACCTAAGAGTCTTTAAAATCCATAACAGGAAACAGAGAAATTTTAAAAATACTTTCATATGGCAAAATATACCCTAAACAAATCAATATATAGGAGGAAAAATATCTGTGATAAAAATGGGAGATAAAAGTTAATTATTGACAGAGAACTCTCCCAAATTGAAAAACAACCAAAAAACTTAACTGACAAATCAACGAAAACCAAATGCTGATGACATGCTCAAAGCTATACAGGAATTAAAATTAAAGTAACAAAGATACCATTTTATACATATCACATTGGGAGAATGTAAGACCGCTATTGCTTTTAGGGAGAGTGCTCAAACTTGTTGGTGGAGATAAAAAGAAATTCAAAATTTTGGGAAAGTAATCTAGAAACATATATTTAAATTGAAATTATTCTAATGATAACCCTATATGCAAAACAGAAAAAGAGACGCAGAAATACAGAACAGACTTTTGAACTCTGTGGGAGAAGGTGAGGGTGGGATATTTCAAAAGAACAGCATGTATACTATCTATGGTGAAACAGATCACCAGCCCAGGTGGGATGCATGAGACAAGTGCTTGGGCCTGGTGCACTGGGAAGACCCAGAGGAATCGGGTGGAGAGGGAGGTGGGAGGGGGGATCGGGATGGGGAATACGTGTAACTCTATGGCTGATTCATATCAATGTATGACAAAACCCACTGAAATGTTGTGAAGTAATTAGCCTCCAACTAATTAAAAAAAAAAATAAAGTCAAGGAAACAGAAAAAAAATAAATAAATAAATTGAAATTATTCATACCCTTAGGTTCATCAATACCTGAAAATGAATTTTATACAAAGGCACAAATATTTTAGGAATATGTAAAATGATATAACAGCTTGGTTTGCTGCTGCTGCTAAGTTGCTTCAGTCGTGTCCCACTCTGTGCAACCCCATAGACAGCAGCCCACCAGGCTCCCCCGTCCCTGGGATTCTCCAGGCAAGAACACTGGAGTGGGCTGCCATTTCCTTCTCCAATGCATGAAAGTGAAAAGTGAAAGTGAAGTCGCTCAGTCTTGTCCGACTCTTAGCGACTGCAGCCTACCAAGCTCCTCTGTCCAGGCAAGAGTACTGGAGTGGGTTGCCATTGCCTTCTCCACAGCATGGTTTATGAGGGCAAAAAACCCACAAAGTACTCATCAGCTGGTGAATAACTGATAAATGATATAAATGATATCATAGAAATGGTACATCCACACTATAGAGTACTATACAGCTATTAAATGAATCAGGGATTTCCACAAAGTAATGGTGACTGTGAAATGTAAAATGCAATATCTATGCTAACAAAATTTCCAAAAGAAACAATAACAAAAACCCACCACGTGTATGCATGTATGTGAATAATTATGTAACTGCAAATAAAAATATTAAAGGAAAATCATAAGGTTTTTCAGATTGTATACAGACAGGGGAATGGTGATGTGCCAGAGGAAAATAAGGAAGAAGCAAACAAAAGATTCTTTAAGAAGTAAGAAAAATGCACCTTAAAAAAAAAAACTTTATTGGCCCCATTCAAAACAAAATCTGTATGTGGGTATATCCATAAATTTTAAAGACACAGATTTTAAAATGTTTAATTACGGTTTTCTAGATGCTTAAGCACTCACAATGTGGAGTTTCTTGAAAAATGCTTATGTAGGCAATAAATATTTTAAAACTATCAAGAATTCAACAAAAGCAAATAATTAGCATTATGACCAATACTATGGTTTTTTACTAATATTTAATTTGAAGATCAATGGAACTCATGATGTCAGTAACACTCATTAAACACCATAATGACCAAATTAAAGAATGACCTAAAAACTGAAGAATCTTAAACAGAAAACTGTGAGGATGGCTAAAACAGAAAGAAAATTTAAAATATGACCTCACCTTTTTCAACTGCTCTAATTCTGCTTCTATTTCACCTGGTCCCTCCGCAGAACTCAGACAAGGAGGAAGGCTGGGGCTGAAGGCCATGAGGTCCGTCTTGGGCGGCCCCTCCCCAGAGCACACCCTCTGCCGCCTCTCCTGCGAGTAAGACCAGCTCCCCACCGCGCTGGAGCACACCAGCCTGGGCTTCACCGGCCCGCACGCGCCCTCGCTGGGCGGCGCCGAGCACCGCAGCGCCGTGTACAGCAGCAGCGTGAGCACCAACAGGCTGGACACCGCGCAGATGGCGACGATCAGGTACACGTTCACATCCACTAACGCCGTCTCTGCGCCAGCTGCACCAGACAACGCCCGCGAAGAGGCCTTGGGCGCCTGGCCGCTGTCCTCCAGCGACAGCAGCACGGTGGCCGTGGCCGTCAGCGCCGGCTCGCCGTGGTCCTTCACCAGCACCAGCAGGCGCTGGCGCGGCGCGTCCGCCTCGTCCAGGGCGCGCGTCGTGCTGATCTCGCCGCTGTACAGCCCCACGCGGAACGGGCTGCGCGCGCCACCCGCCGCCGGCTGCAGCTCGTACGACAGCCACGCGTTGTAGCCCGAGTCCGCGTCCACCGCGCGCACCTTCGCCACCACGTGGCCCGCGTCCACCGACCTCGACACCACCTGGCTCACCGCGCTGGGTCCTCCGCCTGGCCCGGGCGGCAGCAGCGCAGGCGCGTTGTCGTTCTCGTCCAGCACGAACACCTGCAGCGTCACGTTGCTGCCCAGGGGCGGCACGCCCGCGTCGCGCGCGCTCACCTGGAACTGCAGCAGCTCCAGCTCCTCGTGGTCCAGCGGCTGCAGCGCGTACACCTTGCCGCTCTCCGCGTGCACCGACACGTAGCTCGACAGCGCGCGCTCGCCCACCCGCCGCTCCACCAGCGAGTAGGACACCAGCGCGTTCTCCTGCGCGTCCGCGTCTCGCGCAGACACGGTGAAGATGTGGCAGCCGGGCGGGTTGTTCTCCTTCACGAACACCGTGTACTCGGGCTGCGGGAACGCGGGCGCGTTGTCGTTCACGTCGGCCACCTCCACGGACACGCTGGCTGTGGCCGACAGCGAAGGCGAGCCCCCGTCCCTCGCAGTCACCACCACCTCATAATTCGCCACGCTCTCGCGGTTCAAGGTGTTGTCCAACACTAGGGAATAGTAATTCTTGAAGGTGGACACCAACTTGAACGGGTTTGGGGGCATCAGGGAGCAGGTCACCTGCCCGTTGGCGCCGGAGTCACGGTCGGACACGCTGATCAAGGCGATGACAGTGCCCACCTGAGCGTCCTCTCTCACCGGAAGAGCCAAAGAAGTGATGGTAACTTCTGGAGCATTGTCATTTATATCTACTATTTCCACCAAAATGGTACAATGACCCGCCATTGGAATATTCCCCTTGTCAATCGCTTCCACGGATATTTCATACAATTTATTTTCTTCGAAATCCAGTTTACCTTTTGTCCTAATTTCTCCACTGTCGGGATTTATGTAAAACGCATATAATATTGCAGGTGATACAGGCCTTCTAAATGAGTAGGTTATGTCTGCATTTGTACCATCATCAGGGTCTGTGGCATTTAGTTTGATCACTAATGAGCCATTAAATGAGTTTTCTAACATTCTCACTTTATAAATTAATTGGTCAAATTCTGGTGCGTTGTCATTCACATCCAGGATTGTAATCAGCAACTGAACTGTGCTGGTCAACTCGGGTTTACCTCCATCACTAGCTGTCAATAATAAACTATGTTCCTGAATTTCTTCTCTGTCCAATGATTTCCTTAACACAAGTGATAACGAAGACGTTTGTTCACGACTGTTTTGTGTGTCCAAAGTGAAATAATCGTTGGGATCGACTCGGTACGTCAAAGCCGAGTTTACTCCAATATCTGCATCAGATGCGCCATCTAGCGGGAACCGAGTTTCCGGAGGTCTAGATTCAGCAATGACTATTCTTTTTTCACTTTCTGGGAACACAGGCGGGTTGTCGTTAATATCTGTAACTTCCACCTCCACATGGAACACCTGCAGCGGCCGGTCCACGATCACCTCCAGGTGGATGCTGCACTCCACGCTCCGCCCGCACAGCTCCTCCCGGTCGATCCGAGAATTCACAAACAAAATGCCATTCTGCAGATTTACCTCCAGAAGGTCCCCGCGGCCTTTGGACGCCACCCGGAACAGGCGCGGCACCAGCTCCGCCAGCTCCAGTCCCAGGTCCTGGGCGATGCGGCCAACGAAGGTGCCGTGTTTTGCCTCCTCAGGAACAGAGTAGTGGACCTGGCCGCTCCCCGACTCCCAGGCTGCGAGGAGCAGAAGCGAGAGCAGCAAAAGCCGAGCTCCTGGGCCTTCTCTCCAGGAAAACAGCATGGTACACTCAAAAGCCTTCAGAGATATCTTAAGTCTATAGGCTACCTTACTTCAAATGCCCCTCAAGGTGTAATTTTACAGCCTTCTATTGCGGGAGGATTCGCGGAGGTTTTCCACTATCTGCCCAATTCTCTCCAAGAAGGAATGAGCGGCGGCGCTTTCTTCGCGGAATTGTTTTCAGTGAAGAGCGACACCATGCGCATGAATGTGTAAGTGTAATAACGACTCAGTTCATAATTTCCGTTGCCGTAGGGGTGTTTTTTTTTTTTCTTCTTGCATTTCATGACATTTTTCACTGCAAATACGTAATGGAATATTAAATGTTTTTCTCTCCAGCAACAGTTACTCACTGTATTCTGTTCAGCACTGGCTTCTAGTTGAAATCAGTTTATGAGTTCCATCTTTCCACAAAAATATTTTTGCATGTGTAAAACGTGGTGCAGAATTTGTAAAAAGAGGTAGTAGTCCACATTTGCTTTTGGAAATCAGACTCTAGTTCTTCATAGCTTTGTAGGTTTTGGTGGGAATGTCCTTTTCCTGTAATATTTTTGAGACCTACTCACACAACTCCCTTGACTCCAAACAGAAACAACGAATCACATAAGAATGAAATAAATGAACATGGAAAATTCTGTAACTGATATACCAGATTTTAAATAAATGCAATATTTTTAAGTTCCCCCAAACATGATTGTGAATTTGGATAAAATATTTGTATTGGAAGAAAATGTCCATCGATGTAAATATGAGTTTGTATGTGAGTGTGTATGTACATAAACACACATTATTGACCATTAAGATATAACAATACTTTGAAGCCCTGGATTTTATTTATATAAACCATGCCAAGAACTAGTATCTCATGTATTTGCTAAAAATGAAATTACTACCAGTAAGTTAAACTTCCCTTTTCTTTCTCCCTATCTTATACCATTACTGGGGAATTTCCTACTATCATGTAAGTTGACTCTGATTTTCCAAGTAACAACAAGTAGATACAGATGTTAACACACCTCTAGCAAGGAAGAAAGGGAGGGAATCTTACTTTTATCTTTACCAAGTCACCAAGTTCCATGCCAATAGAGCTAGGAAAGAGAGAGTATAGCTCCGTAACTTTCTTGCCTGTTTTTTGCCCAACTCTGCAGGAAATAAGAGTTGGGTTCATTTCTGAACCTTTGCTCCCCTCTGAAAATGTGAGTATTTGATATTCTCTCACCATCATTCTCCTGATTGCTCCATTACTTTTATTAACACACCTTTACTTTCATAATGGGAATAGCTTCTTGATTCTAATTGTTCTTGTCTATCAGGCCCTACCTTGTCTTTTTTACCTCTCCACCTAACCTAGACCACACAGTCAACCATTTAAAACATGCCTTTCCAATAGTTTGGGAGTTTGCTATTGACATGTACACACTGCAATATTTAAAATGGATAGCCAACAAGAACCTACTGCATAGCACATGGAACTCTACTCAATATTATGTGGCAGTCAGGATGGGAGGGGAGTTTGGGGGAGAATGGATACATGTGTATGTATAACTGAATCCCTTTGCTGTCTACCTGAAACTATCACAACATTGTTTATTGGCTATACTCCAACACAAATTAAAATTTTTAAAAATAAAATAAAACATGCCCTTTCAGATACCCTATAGGTACATATCTTCTTATATCACCCCTCTTTAACATTTTCTTTAGCTTTCAATACACAGCCTAACCATTTTGTCCATGCTTTCTATTGAACTCCTCAGTTCATTAGCCACTTAACATTATTCTCTACAAGTTTATACTCACCTTTACTTCAATTGACCCCTCAAGTGAATTCATAATTCCTGCCCATAGAGATTCTTCCGTACTTTCTTCTTTTTTCTCAAATTCCCAACCTCATTCCAACCATGTGATTCTCAGATGACTTACCCAGAAAGATAAGTCATCAAATACAAACTCAATGGCTCTCTTCTTATGTCGACATTTCTCTTTATATTCTCTATTATTCATTCACTACTAAGGAAAAATCATGCCACTTTTAAGGCCAACCCTACTGTCTTAAATTTTTTCTCTATTCTCATTCATATTTTTCATCTTCATCTTCATTCCTTCTCTGCCTGTCTAATTTTCAGTATCTCCCTCTTTACTCACTTCTTTCCCTCATGTTAAAAAACACTCTAGAAAGGCTTTGTGTAGAAGAAAATTACAAGATGTAAAATACACTTTTAAAAGATTCACCTGATAATTGTATCAGAGCAGTAGCATGCCACAATGGGGTGGTGATCCTCCAAAACTGGGTTTGAGTCACTTTGCATGATCTATGTGGCTTAAGTTTCAGACTTATCAGTAGAATGCTAATAACAAATATTGTACCTGCACTGTAGGGGTGATTTCATAAGTAAATGAGATAATACAATTAAAGATCTTAGAACAGGTCCTGGACAAAATAGGGGGCAATAAATATTCTTTGGTTGTGCTGGGTCCCAGACCAGGGATCAAACCCAGTCTTCCTGCTTTGGGAATGCAGAGTCTTAGGCACTGGACCACCAGACAAGTCCTGAATAACTATTCTTATATTTTATGGAATCAAAGAAATGTTACTAATTGTAAGATGTGCCATTACTTGTGTGCTACCAAGAAAAAGAATCAGTTAAATTGTTATAAAACATTAATTATAAGGTGCATCCTGCTTTAGATAGATATTACAACATTTTAAATGGCATATTTTATGTAAATAATGACAGTACTGTAGCCAATCACAATGGAAAGAAAGAAGGTACTCTATGGGAGCAATAACATAAATTACTCATTTTAGAATTGATAATTTTTATTATACTACTTGAAAGGGGATTGTACTGCAACTAGATGAGTGATCAAGAAGATTACTTTACAAGTCTATGCATGTAAAGAGCAGTAAAGGAATCTAGTTTATGATATCTGGGAACTCTCTACACTAGCCTTGCAAATTTCATTTAATTATGAAATTGAGTACCAATTAAAAATAAATTTATCAGAACTTAGACAGTGTTTACTCAAATGTACTTATTTCTTTCAAGGCTAGAAATTCATAGATAATATGAAAAATTATAGAGCCAGGAAACTTTAAATCTGGTTATCCATGGCCTCCATTTTATCTTCTCCAATTATTTAATGCTGAAAATAATTGGAAAAGATAAAATGGAATGCTGGGAAAGATTGAAGGCAGAAGGAGAAAGGGACCGCAGAGGATGAGATGGTTGGATGGCATCACCGACTCAACGGACATCAGTTTGAGCAAGCTCTGGGAGCTGGTGATGGAAAGGAAAGCCTGGCATCCATGGGGTCGAGAAGAGTCAGACGCGACTGAACTGAACCGAATGCTTGAAAATTTGGACTAATACATATGAAAACTACAAAATGACTAACATACTTAAATTATATCAAGGACTTACTTCACTGGAAGGATTTAAACAATCTTCTCCAGGCGCTGGAAGACAGGGACTGAAGGCGATGAGGTCGGTCTTGGGCGGCCCCTCCCCAGAGCACACCCTCTGCCGCCTCTCCTGCGAGTAAGACCAGCTCCCCACCGCGCTGGAGCACACCAGCCTGGGCTTCACCGGCCCGCACGCGCCCTCGCTGGGCGGCGCCGAGCACCGCAGCGCCGTGTACAGCAGCAGCGTGAGCACCAACAGGCTGGACACCGCGCAGATGGCGACGATCAGGTACACGTTCACATCCACTAACGCCGTCTCTGCGCCAGCTGCACCAGACAACGCCCGCGAAGAGGCCTTGGGCGCCTGGCCGCTGTCCTCCAGCGACAGCAGCACGGTGGCCGTGGCCGTCAGCGCCGGCTCGCCGTGGTCCTTCACCAGCACCAGCAGGCGCTGGCGCGGCGCGTCCGCCTCGTCCAGGGCGCGCGTCGTGCTGATCTCGCCGCTGTACAGCCCCACGCGGAACGGGCTGCGCGCGCCACCCGCCGCCGGCTGCAGCTCGTACGACAGCCACGCGTTGTAGCCCGAGTCCGCGTCCACCGCGCGCACCTTCGCCACCACGTGGCCCGCGTCCACCGACCTCGACACCACCTGGCTCACCGCGCTGAGTCCTCCGCCTGGCCCGGGCGGCAGCAGCGCAGGCGCGTTGTCGTTCTCGTCCAGCACGAACACCTGCAGCGTCACGTTGCTGCCCAGGGGCGGCACGCCCGCGTCGCGCGCGCTCACCTGGAACTGCAGCAGCTCCAGCTCCTCGTGGTCCAGCGGCTGCAGCGCGTACACCTTGCCGCTCTCCGCGTGCACCGACACGTAGCTCGACAGCGCGCGCTCGCCCACCCGCCGCTCCACCAGCGAGTAGGACACCAGCGCGTTCTCCTGCGCGTCCGCGTCTCGCGCAGACACGGTGAAGATGTGGCAGCCGGGCGGGTTGTTCTCCTTGACGAACACCGTGTACTCGGGCTGCGGGAACGCGGGCGCGTTGTCGTTCACGTCGGCCACCTCCACGGACACGCTGGTGGTGGCCGAGAGAGAAGGCAAGCCACCGTCCCTCGCTGTCACCACCACCTCATAGTTCGACGCACTCTCGCGGTCCAGGGCGCTGTCCAGCACTAGTGAATAGTAATTCTTGAAGGTGGACACCAGCTTGAAGGGGAAATGGGGTGGTGTGAGTGAGCAGGTCACCTGCCCATTGGCGCCGGAGTCACAGTCGGACACGCTGATCAAGGCAATGACAGTGCCCACCAGAGCGTCCTCCCGCACTGGGAGCGAGAGTGAAGTGATCATTACCTCAGGGGTATTATCATTCAGGTCTAGAACTTCCACAAGGACCGTGCAATGACCAGCCATGGGAGGAATCCCTTTATCAATGGCGTTAACCTGGATTTCATACTCATTATTCTCTTCAAAATCCAGTTTCCCATAAATTCTAATTTCACCTGTTTCTGGATTTATTAAAAACATACATTTCTCACTCCGTGGCAGAATCATTCTGATTCCATAGGAAATTTCTCTGTTTGGTCCTTCATCTAGATCAGAAGCGTTTAGTTGAATGATTCTGGTGCCGTTTGGGACATTTTCAAACAGCACCACTTTATAGCCAGGCTTATCAAACTCAGGAGCATTGTCATTAACATCCAGGATGGTTATTTGAATCTGAACAGATCCTGTTAACTGGGGTTTACCGCCATCCAGAGCGGTCAGCAACATATTAAGTTCTGGTATTTCTTCTCTATCCAATGACTTCCGAAGAATGAGTTCAGGCAATATACTTTTGTCGGTTTTCGTTATTAGTTTAAGAGTAAAATACTCATTTAGACTTAACCTATAGGTCAGAAGAGAGTTTAGGCCGATATCCGCATCAGACGCGCCCTCTAGAGGAAAAAGAGACTCCAAAGGAGCAGATTCAGAAATGAGTACCTTTTGTTCTCCTCTGAATACTGGCGGGTTGTCGTTAATGTCCTTCACCTCCACCTCCACATGGAACACCTGCAGCGGCCGGTCCACGATCACCTCCAGGTGGATGCTGCACTCCGCGCTCCGCCCGCACAGCTCCTCCCGGTCGATCCGAGAATTCACAAACAAAATGCCATTCTGCAGATTTACCTCCAGAAGGTCCCCGTGGCCTTTGGACGCCACCCGGAACAGGCGCGGCACCAGCTCCGCCAGCTCCAGCCCTAGGTCCTGAGCGATGCGGCCCACGAAGGTGCCGTGTTTTGCCTCCTCGAGAACCGAGTAATGGACCTGGCCGCTCCCCGACTCCCAGGCTGCGAGGAGCAAAACCGAGAGTAGCAGGCACCGAGCTTCGAAGCCTCCTCGCCAAGAAAACACCATTGCAGATAAAGGGATCTCTGAGGTGAGACTGTCAGTTTTAAGGGATAGCTCGCCTGCCAACATTTATGACCAGTCTCCCCTTCCGTAAGTATATCTTCAGTAAATTTTACCCAGCTTTCCGGTCAATATGGAGTCTATCCTATTCTGTGGATTGTTGGAATCTGGACTTGGAGAGTTTTCCCTTTTCACCTTTTGAGTATACAGCGACATCATGTGACTGATTATGTAAGTACAAGAAAGATCCTGAGGTTCTTTTTGGTTTAGCCACTTCTTGGTTCACTTTAAATATGTTTCAACTTTTTGGATAGTTTCATGGATCATTTGCAAATACCTATTTAATATATATAATATTCTTAACAAAGCACAAATACTTCTATTATACTTCAGTTTTTAAAATAATTCTGCTTCAAAGTCTATCATAAAATAATCATTGAAATGTGGCATGGCAGAAGTTACTCATTAGCTAGCTATTGTGGAAAATAAAATGAAGAATAATATCTATCACCCCTGCCACTGGGCTTCCCAGATGACAAAGTGGTAAAGAATCCACCTGCCACTGCAGGAGATGCAAGAGACGGGTTTGATTCCTGGGTGGGGAAGATGCCCTGAAGTAGGAAATGGCAACCCACTCCAGTATTCTTGCCTGGAAATTTTCATGGACAGAGGAATCTGGCAGGCTACAGCGCATAGGATTGCAAAGAGTCGGACATGCCTGAGAACACCGCCCCAGCCCTTGTATTGCTTACAATTCACATTCATAATGGAATTTCATGCCTCACAAGCACTTCATTCTAAGTCTTTATGAGAAAGCCAAGAATTTCCTTGTCTAGTAAAGGAGAATGGAGAAGGCAATGGCACCCCACTCCAGTACTCTTGCCTGGAAAATCCCATGGATGGAGGAGCCTGGTAGGCTGCAGTTCATGGGGTTGCGAAGAGTCGGACATGACTGAGCGACTTCACTTTCACTTTTCACTTTTATGCATTGGAGAAGGAAATGGCAACCCACTCCAGTGTTCTTGCCTGGAGAATCCCAGGGATCAGGTCGCACAGAGTTGGACATGACTGAAGTGACTTAGCAGCAGCAGTAGCAGTAAAGGAGAAAATATTTCATTCATATAAATTATTTTATTCATAAATATGACCAATATTAGAACTCATCATTAATATGGAAGATGTTATTTTTGGTTCCTTGATGCTCACATGTGATGACTTTTCATACAGCTGCTCTCATTCTTATAATATGTTGAAAAATGAATTGTGGGTGCAGATTCTAGAATACTCTAGCAAGAGTAAAGCATTTTCATGTAAAATGTTGAGTCAAAACCTCCAAATTTCATGGTATTCTGAAGTGGTAGTAGAGCACTAATCTGAAAAAGATATCATGAAATGTTTTGGAGCCCAATCTCATTGACTAAAGTCAAAAGAATATGAACTTCATAATGACCATTTTGTGTCCCTCTATGTCCTTCCTTCCAGGCCAGTTAGTAGTTATATAAAATAAGCTTCTCTTCAGAAGACAACGATGCTGACTATGATTCAAGGGAGAATCAAAATATTTCTTCATAATTTTATTCAGTAATTCAAGACTAGCTTTAAGGGAAAACAGAACACAGATAAGATCCTACAGAAGTTGTAAAAAAAAAAAAGTAAGCATATTATTTAGAAGCTCGTTTAAATTTAAATCAAAATCTTTAAACCAATAATTTCTCATTACTATTTTAACACATAATAAAGGAAACTGAGAAGTGAAATTTTTAAAGAGCCAGAAAATAATAACCAATAATGATTCTACAAGTGTAAAATAACTTAAATCAACTACCACACTCACCCCGAATTAATGAAATACATATTTGAATTTTGATGCTATGGGACTATTCAAACTATCTATCACCGTCAAGCTTATTCATTTTATATCTTCCATTTTCAAAAATGTCAATGTACCATAATTCACAAGGAACCTTATTGTAATGTATTCAGGAGACCCAACACATCCTCACTCACTGTTAGACATAATTAAATGATTAAACTGATAGAAAAATCCAAAGTTAGCTCAATAATTAAACAATCAAACTACAAAATAGAATGAAATAACAATTTTGCATTCTAGAATGTAATCTTGAAATTTAAATTAAGTATAAAAGACACTAAATTTGTAGAAATTAATCCACATAACTTGGAATTATCTAAAATGTGTATTGATTACTTATATATTATGCAATAGTAACAATCTGCAAAATTTTAACCTGGACCTAAAACATTACATTTTATATTAAATTAAAATGATGTTGAGTCATTCCAAGAAGTTAGTTTGGAAATGGGTAATATTATGTGCCCTATCTAACATTCACATTTATTTATATTTACAAACTTTCATAAGTTATATGATTAATTACTTTTGAGCCTGAAATATTTTACATTTTTATCTTATTGACTAATTTTGAATAAAGAATTTTTTAGACAATTAATATTGAGATACAAAGTTTCACAAAAAGAGGTCCAAGGATGAGCTTCAGCATGGAGTCTTTGACTATTATGCCAAGTGGTTTGCTGTGTAATTTTAAAGGGAGAATGACTTTCATTAGCTTCTCAAAAGAGGTCAGCAATTCCACCATCCTACATGTGGCTAAGAACCACTGAATTAGAAGGATGACCTAGAGGCAAATGATTTTTGCTAGAATTTTCAGATGTGGTACATGGGCATGTATATACATGGGTATATTACATGGAAAGAAACTTTTACAAATGCCAGCAATAAAGCACTTAAGGATAGGAAATTTAAAATGAAAGAAACTGATAAATGTCAATAGGCTTCACTTTGATAGAATTAATTTTTTCTATATAGATAAAACCAGAAACTTAAGAAGTAATGCCAACTAGCACATATTGCAGATGTTATAAGCCTATATGCATGCCTTTAGCAAGTTTGAATGACTTAATTGAGGAATATTAATAACCTTATTTGCCTAGTGACTCTGGCAGCTTTGTTTGCTTTGTTTCAGTACATAGTAGATAAATCTCTCCCCATTTCAAAGAACAAAATTAAAAAATTAAAAATGGACAGAAATTTTAGTTATATTATTTCAATGAAATAAGCACACTAAGACAAAAGTCTGTACTCTTTTACCACAAATAATATGAAAACAGGTTTTATCTTATTGGTAGAGGAAAAACTGAGGATTATTTAATGGACAATAGATGTATGATGAATGTTCAAAACCAAAAAAAAGAAAAGAAAGTCCTTTCAGAACTAATTAACAGTGTTAAAATTTTGATACAAGCCTGAAGTGACAAAAGTCATTGATCTAATAATGTGAAAATATCAAAGCTAAAGCTTGTTTAAAAAAGCAAAGAGGATGAGTAAAATTTTAAAAATCCATAGTTATTATCTATATTAATTAGATTAGGGATGACGGAGTGATTTGAGTAGATGAGTTGAAAATAAATTATTTCTAATAAAGTGATGACAAAAACGTCATTCTTTCATCTTCCTTTTTTTTTTAACATGTTCTAACAAAACATTAGGAGAAATAGGATATTTACTGGCTAAGTAGCCTAATACTTTATATGATTAAAATTGGATATGTGTATCATTTGGCATTTCGCTAACAAATGTTTTTAAAAACGATACTCGAAGTATAAGACATCCATGAAATAAACTGGATTTTTTAAACAATTAACATAAACTTCAAGAAGAAGGGAAGGATCTATAGAACTCACCAGACCGGATTGATTTGATCCTGCCTCCTGCCTCTCTTCTCCGACTTCTCTATCCAGACCCGGAGGTAGGCTGGGGCTGAAGGCCATGAGGTCGGTCTTGGGCGGCCCCTCCCCAGAGCACACCCTCTGCCGCCTCTCCTGCGAGTAAGACCAGCTCCCCACCGCGCTGGAGCACACCAGCCTGGGCTTCACCGGCCCGCACGCGCCCTCGCTGGGCGGCGCCGAGCACCGCAGCGCCGTGTACAGCAGCAGCGTGAGCACCAACAGGCTGGACACCGCGCAGATGGCGACGATCAGGTACACGTTCACATCCACTAACGCCGTCTCTGCGCCAGCTGCACCAGACAACGCCCGCGAAGAGGCCTTGGGCGCCTGGCCGCTGTCCTCCAGCGACAGCAGCACGGTGGCCGTGGCCGTCAGCGCCGGCTCGCCGTGGTCCTTCACCAGCACCAGCAGGCGCTGGCGCGGCGCGTCCGCCTCGTCCAGGGCGCGCGTCGTGCTGATCTCGCCGCTGTACAGCCCCACGCGGAACGGGCTGCGCGCGCCACCCGCCGCCGGCTGCAGCTCGTACGACAGCCACGCGTTGTAGCCCGAGTCCGCGTCCACCGCGCGCACCTTCGCCACCACGTGGCCCGCGTCCACGGACCTCGACACCACCTGGCTCACCGCGCCGGGTCCTCCGCCTGGCCCGGGCGGCAGCAGCGCAGGCGCGTTGTCGTTCTCGTCCAGCACGAACACCTGCAGCGTCACGTTGCTGCCCAGGGGCGGCACGCCCGCGTCGCGCGCGCTCACCTGGAACTGCAGCAGCTCCAGCTCCTCGTGGTCCAGCGGCTGCAGCGCGTACACCTTGCCGCTCTCCGCGTGCACCGACACGTAGCTCGACAGCGCGCGCTCGCCCACCCGCCGCTCCACCAGCGAGTAGGACACCAGCGCGTTCTCTTGCGCGTCCGCATCTCGCGCCGACACCGTGAAGATGTGGCAGCCGGGCGGGTTGTTCTCCTTGACGAACACCGTGTACTCGGGCTGCGCGAACGCGGGCGCATTGTCGTTCATGTCGGCCACTTCCACGGACACGCTGGCTGTGGCCGACAGCGAAGGCGAGCCCCCGTCCCGCGCTGTCACCATCAACTTATAGACAGACACGCTCTCACGGTCCAGGCTGCCATCCAGCACTAGTGAATAATAGTTCTTGAATGTGGACACAATCTTGAAGGGGACGTTGGGCGTTAGAAAGCAGATTACCTGTCCATTGTCACCAGAGTCTCGATCAGATACACTGATCAGCGCAATGACAGTGCTTGGCTGAGTGTCCTCTCGTACTGGTAGAGACAGGGAAGTGACAGTGATTTCAGGGGCGTTATCATTGGCATCTAAGATTTCAACCCAGACTGTGCAGTGACCTGCCATTGGGGGATTCCCCTTATCTGTGGCCTGTACTTCAATTTCATAAAACTTGTTTTCTTCATAGTCTAAAGTTCCATTGACCTTCACTTCTCCGTTATTTTCATCTAGTGTAAATAAAGGTTTTCCATTGGGCTTAATTGACATTAAGGAGTATGTTACCTCCCCATTGACTCCTTCATCTTGATCTGTGGCATTTAACTGTATCACAAGAGTTCCTTTAGCTGCGTTTTCCATCAATCTCACCTTGTATTCTGATTGTTCAAATTCCGGATCATTGTCGTTAATATCCAAGATGCGGATGAAGAGTTGAACAGTGCCAGTGAGCTCCGGTTTCCCTCCATCTGCAGCCGTCAGTAGTAAATTAAATTCCGGAGTTTTCTCTCTGTCTAGAGACTTCTTTAACGTAAGTGACAGTTTTTTAGTCGGCTTACTATTTATTGGTAATTCTAAAGAAAAGTACTCATTTTTACTTAGTCTGTAGGTCAATTGAGCATTCTCTCCTATATCCGCATCAGAAGCTCCCTCTAGAGGAAAACGAGAGTCAGGTTGTTTAGATTCAGAAATCAGCAGCTTTTGTTCTCTGAGAGAGAACACAGGAGGATTGTCGTTAATGTCCTTCACCTCCACCTCCACATGGAACACCTGCAGCGGCCGGTCCACGATCACCTCCAGGTGGATGCTGCACTCCGCGCTCCGTCCGCACAGCTCCTCCCGGTCGATCCGAGAATTCACAAACAAAATGCCATTCTGTAGATTTACCTCCAGAAGGTCCCCGCGGCCTTTGGACGCCACCCGGAACAGGCGGGGCACCAGCTCCGCCAGCTCCAGTCCCAGGTCCTGGGCGATGCGACCCACGAAGGTGCCGTGTTTTGCCTCCTCAGGGACGGAGTAGTGGACCTGGCCGCTCCCTGACTCCCAAGCTGCGAGGAGCAGAAGCGACAGCAGCAGTCGCCCATTGCCCAATCCACTTCTTTGAGTCGCGGACATCTCATATACTGACTTCCAAAATACGATACTTTACACTTACAGTACCATAGACTCCAGTTCCCGGTTAAATATCTTGCTGAATCTTGGAGAAGTTTCAAAGGATCCTTTAACGATAGCATCCGGCATGACGGAGTCTTTAAATGGGGAGTTCCTGGCAGCGCAGACTAACCCCTGAATGAACTACTTCCTCCAAGTAAAGAGCGACACCTTGTGCCTGAAATTGTGAGTATTGTACCCTACATCCAACACCACAGAATTGTACTTGAAGAGAAATAAGTGCACGTGTTTCAAGCTATTTTATACCCTAAATATTTCCAAAGTGTTTATTTGTGGAACATTCAGATTTTAAGTCATATTGAAATTGATGGTATATGGAAAATGGTGTTTTTTTCTTGATTAACGTCAAACTGAAATGTTTGTTCCTATGTTTGATTTAGAGCTCTTTTCCTTATCTACACGTATACACACACCGAGAGAGACAGAGAGAGATCAATTCCATAGGTAGCCTTATGAAAAAAAGAGTCAAACATTTCCTCATATAAAAATTGTTTTACTTCTAGTTTCTCTTGATACTTCAACTGCTAGGAAACTCAAAGACAAATTTGAAACTTTAATAACAATTCTTTAGTTTTTAAGCCTACATATTGTATTTTTATCTATGTGCACTATGTACTTGCTTTTGATTTATATTTTTCTTTAGTTCTAATTCTTCATTGGTATTTACATTTAATTGTGTTCCTGTTACAAGAAACTTTATATCCACTAAAGAACAACAAGGAAAACAAAAATATATTTCAAATTTGGTGATTTAAGACAGGAAATTCACAAGAGAAAAGTCTATTGATGTAAATGAAATTTATATTTGGCATATATGATTTCTCATGTAAGCTGCATTGCTAACAATAACAGGTATCAAAATGATTACTTTGTTACTTTATGTAATGGTGTCAGTATATGAAAGACTACTTCTTTCATGGTGAACTTTTTTACCATTCAATGAAATAAAAATCACCATGAAAACTTCTGTGCCATATTGGTATTTCCTCTCAACAACATTGGCTTTTATATATTTATCAAGATATAGTCATGAGAATAGTTGACCTATTTCTTCTTTTAAAAAATTCTGGGTTTGAGGTTGTAAATTTATCCAAAATAAGGGAAATTATTTTTAAACACTTTGCCTCTAAGTGCCTAATATTGTGCTAAAGAAAACAGAAAATAATCGATTTTAACCAAAAACTAAATGACCTCAGTGTTAATGGAAATTCAATTTCATAAGATATCAACTAGAAATTTAGAACTGATGTGAATTTTCATTGCCTGAAGTTGCACTTTAGTTACATGTCCTTTATTGTTTCATATTACTTTGGGACTTGAGTAAGGAAAAAAGGGTACAATGAAAACTGAGAGAAGAAAGTGGTTCAGGATAAATATCATTCTAGCTTGAGTATTTTGTTGTACAGTTTTGATGGTTCATATCCAATCTAAAAATATTACAGTAAAAAATTGCTAGTATATTTATTTTTATGTTAATATTTTCTTTTATCATGAATACACACATATGTTCTATTGCTAATTTCAAATCTTGTTTCATTTATTTCAAGTCTGTTCTTTTCCCAACATTATTATTCTGCTAGAACTGTCTTTAAAGTAAATTTAAAATTCCTTTTTAAAAAACTAACAAAACAGACTGATAACCATTTGTGACACTGAATTCTGTTATGCATCTATTAATAAAAAACAACCAGTCAAATAGGCCTATTTTCAAAGTATACCATTAGGCTAGAGAACAGTAGATCTAACATGATATTTGAAGCCGGTCAGATTTGGCAGAAGAAAGAAGCAACAAACTTCCAACCACTTCCCCAAGGAAACTTGGGATTGAGATGTTACATGCAACATGATGTTTTTTAAAGGTAGAGAAATAAATATGAGAAAGTTTATCTAAGAGATTATATTACATGTCTAAATTGAAACCACATGTTACACAAGTATATTAAGTGACACTGGAAGAATGCCAAGTCATAAAAGAGTTGGATATACTGTATGAACCAATGTCACATCCGTTGCATTTTGGCTGTGATACTTCAGATTTCATCTTCTCAACTAGCTCCTATAGAATAGATTATATCTTTGAACTTATCTTTGGGGATGGGCCTGAGATCTGATAATAGGCTGGTGCCAAGAAATCACATCTATATAATATGTTAACATTGATTTTGTAAGATTGACTGAAAAGATTAAGGAACTTTGACCCTGACCTTCTCAAAATCAATCTGCTTAGTCTTAAATTCCAGCTGTAGGTCCTGCTAGTCAAGTGTTAGAGTGCATGGTTTAATGTTCTGCCAGTCCTCATCATCCACTAATATTCCATAATAGATCTAGTACTACTATTTATTGAAAACATAGAACCAAAAATAAATCTTGAAGCCACTCTTGGAAACCAGTAGGTTTTTCAAAATTAATGGATTAGAAGTACCATTCAGCATTGTATCTACAAAACTACAGAATATAAGCAGTGATGTTCACTCTGTGCTATCATGACTCATTGAAATATACAGTTATTTGATCACAGATTATTTGTTCAGTTGGCACAATCTCTCAGGCAACAGTAAGACTGAAGAAGACTGAATTCTGAAAGACCTACACACATTCAAAGATTTTTATGGGAAATATACACCTTTAAAGCTATTCCTGAAGTATACAATTTTGGAAACACTTACTGATCCTTCACTGGTATTCA